>NC_140580.1:768396300-770821300 GCF_964204655.1 Triturus cristatus
CTCTGATGGATGCCTTCTTATTAAATGCTCGATAAAGCCCTCAGTGAGCCCTGGAATGCGTCACTGCTCTAGATCCAAGATCTGTGCTCCACAAATGAGTCCCGTGTATCGAGCTCAGTGGCCCCCTGTTTCTGGGATGGTGCTTGCTCGGCGGCAGGACGGCCGCCAATAAATCATGCTCCGTGGGGTGTCCGACAAGCGTGCAGCACTCGAAACCACAGACCGCTTTTTCCCCAATAAAAAGCCTTTATTGGTATGAGCAGTACACATTTCAGTCCATTAAAAGCAGCCGACCGCTGCCTGACGCGTTTCGAGATTAACTCTTCCTCATAGGCACTGGCGGTCAAGAGAAGGCAAGGAGGGCTGCCACTTCCTACTTATGCTAAATCGTGGGATCTGATTGGTCCGCTCTGGATGAGCAACACGTTGCAGTCTGGGAAATGCAGTCCTCCGTGGGTCCTCTGATGGATGCCTTCTTATTAAATGCTCGATAAAGCCCTCAGTGAGCCCTGGAATGCGTCACTGCTCTAGATCCAAGATCTGTGCTCCACAAATGAGTCCCGTGTATCGAGCTCAGTGGCCCCCTGTTTCTGGGATGGTGCTTGCTCGGCGGCAGGACGGCCGCCAATAAATCATGCTCCGTGGGGTGTCCGACAAGCGAGCAGCACTCGAAACCACAGACCGCTTTTTCCCCAATAAAAAGCCTTTATTGGTATGAGCAGTACACATTTCAGTCCATTAAAAGCAGCCGACCGCTGCCTGACGCGTTTCGAGATTAACTCTTCCTCACAGGCACTGGCGGTCAAGAGAAGGCAAGGAGGGCTGCCACTTCCTACTTATGCTAAATCGTGGGATCTGATTGGTCCGCTCTGGATGAGCAACACGTTGCAGTCTGGGAAATGCAGTCCTCCGTGGGTCCTCTGATGGATGCCTTCTTATTAAATGCTCGATAAAGCCCTCAGTGAGCCCTGGAATGCGTCACTGCTCTAGATCCAAGATCTGTGCTCCACAAATGAGTCCCGTGTATCGAGCTCAGTGGCCCCCTGTTTCTGGGATGGTGCTTGCTCGGCGGCAGGACGGCCGCCAATAAATCATGCTCCGTGGGGTGTCCGACAAGCGAGCAGCACTCGAAACCACAGACCGCTTTTTCCCCAATAAAAAGCCTTTATTGGTATGAGCAGTACACATTTCAGTCCATTAAAAGCAGCCGACCGCTGCCTGACGCGTTTCGAGATTAACTCTTCCTCATAGGCACTGGCGGTCAAGAGAAGGCAAGGAGGGCTGCCACTTCCTACTTATGCTAAATCGTGGGATCTGATTGGTCCGCTCTGGATGAGCAACACGTTGCAGTCTGGGAAATGCAGTCCTCCGTGGCTGCTTTTAATGGACTGAAATGTGTACTGCTCATACCAATAAAGGCTTTTTATTGGGGAAAAAGCGGTCTGTGGTTTCGAGTGCTGCTCGCTTGTCGGACACCCCACGGAGCATGATATATATATATATATATATATATATTACCTACTGGCGGTCGCCAGTAGGTAGTTATAGTTAGGACCACGTTTCCATAGGAAATCCGCAACATTCTATTTTGAATAACTTTGGCGCCGGTCGACGAATCCTCGCGAATTTTTCAAAATAGGTGGGGTGCTACGCTCCGCTCCTACCCTGAAAGTCTCGGGGGGATTCGTCAAGCGGGGGCTGAGATAAAAGGGGGGTCCCAAAACGCGTTTTTTCCATGCATTTTTCCATAGGACCTTTAGACAGGGCTACAGCCCGAACGGCTGAACAGAATTACTAGAAATTTGGCAGAGAGGTAGTCCTCAGGTCAAGGAAGTGCCTTTTGTAGGTTTGGTGTAAATCTGTTCCGTAGATTCTGAGAAAATAGCCTTTAAATCAATATATATATCTGAGCCAGCTTACGGTGCGCTTACGGTACGCTTACCGTACGCGTACGGTGGCGTGCGCGAGCGCGATTCTGATTGGCTCTTAGATCTTAGTAAACATTCGAATCGGCCGAAACCAGGAAGCGGCGGCCGCCATTTTCTCTCTCGCACTGAGAGTGATTTCTAAAATATAAAGCCCAAAAACATGTAAAGGGGCTGTTTAGACAGCTCCCACACACATAGCCATGTTGAGGGAGTCCCCAAAGATCCCCCAAGGCCAAAAACGGAATTTTTATTTTTTCGGTAATTTCGCCGATTACGCTTACCGTACGCGTACGGTAAAAAATTAAAAAAAAAAAAATTATCCACACTCTCTCCACCCCGTGTGCAAATGGTGCCCGAAGGGCACCATTTGTGCATGGCTTATAAAATATACGAAAAATTAAAATATTACCTTTCAAAACGAAGTGCATCATATGTCCTCCATGTGCGCACGGTGCGCGAAGCGCATCGTGCGTACATGGCCCATCTAGCGTAACGTGGGCACGCGGTGCGCGTAGCGCACCGCCTGCCCACCGTGCGTGCACGGCACTAACTGTGTAAAGTGGGCGCGCGGTGCGCGAAGCGCACCGCGTGCTCACTGTGCGCGCACGGTGCGCAAAGCGCACCGTGCGCGCACGGAACGAACTGCGTTAAGTGGGCGCGCACGCCACGAATGGCGTAAAGTAACTTAGCATTTAAAAAAACGTACAAATTCACTGAAAAAACCATAGGTTTCACACACGTTATAGTTAGGAATTAGCATTTAAAAACCTTGCAAATTCACTGAAAAAACCATAGGTTTCACACATGTTATAGTTAGCGGAACTTTTACTGATAAAAAACCAATGAAATTCCCCCGTTATAGTTAGTGCAGGCAACTATAACTCACGCGACCGCAATCTTCTGCTGATGACATATGTGTCTTTATGAAAAAAAAATATTTGTAATATATGTATAGCTAAAAATGTATGGAAGAAGACATGGGCAAATAAGTGTCTAAATACAGTATTAGCATCAGCAGAGGATTGCGGTCGCGTGAGTTATAGTTGCCTGCACTAACTATAACGGGGGAATTTCATTGGTTTTTTATCAGTAAAATTTCCGCTAACTATAACATGTGTGAAACCTATGGTTTTTTCAGTGAATATATATATATATATATATCTTTCCAAAGGTGCCTCTGATCTTAAGGACGCGACTCCGCACCAGAACGGTTAACAAACCCTTTTATTATAGTAGTTGTGTTTCGTCACTTGCTGCCTGCCCCTTGATGAAGAAGCATGTTGCTTTGAAACGCGTTGGGAATTGTTTAATACCAGACTTGATGTGCAGCTGCTATAATAAAAGGGTTTGTTAACCGTTCTGGTGCGGAGTCGCGTCCTTAAGATCAGAGGCACCTTTGGAAAGTTATGTCACGCGGCGGCCTCAGCCGTGAAGGATGCACCGCCTGGTGTAATGGAAACGGGTCTGCACGGCTGAGAATCTTCAGCCTGTGAACAGCGCACGAGAACTTTCAAAATTTGCAGCTGGCTGATATGACTGGGGCCCACTGGAGGGCTGTAAAAAATTGGTAAAAGCAGGAACTTAACAGTGGCACGTGTACGGACCCCACCAACGGGGGTGAATTGAACTACAATGACCAGTATGCCTCACCGGAGAGAGCATACAAAATGGGAAGTGACGTTTGTAGTTGTGTTTCGTCACTTGCTGCCTGCCCCTTGATGAAGAAGCATGTTGCTTTGAAACGCGTTGGGAATTGTTTAATACCAGACTTGATGTGCAGCTGCTATAATAAAAGGGTTTGTTAACCGTTCTGGTGCGGAGTCTCGTCCTTAAGATCAGAGGCACCTTTGGAAAGATATATATATATATATATATCGCTCCTCTGGACCAGAAGAAGCGCGGCACGCTAAAGGCGGGTGCTTCGATGCGGTGGTGCCCCGCAGTCTCTATTCACGCTCCCAGGTTCCTCCCAGATTAGAAAAAGGAATCTTGAGCACTCACGAGAGAGTAGTTTGGCAGCTTCGTTTATTACGGAAAACACAACAAACGCGTTTCGGAGCTAGTCCTTCATCAGTGTTGATTATTGCCTCCTTTAGATTCACTGTTCAAAGTATTTCGAGATATAATGTATAGACTTAGCATTTGCTCACCCACTCCGTATTTTTACATATTGTTTTATGTTATGGAATATAGGATGTATAGAGAACATAGTAGCAGGCAGCCCTAGCCATGATTGATTTTTGTTAGAGAGTTCCTCCAAGTTTATGCCCATCCAGGGCTTTAATAATGTGCATTGATTAATTCTTCAATCATTGTATTGAGCAGATTTGTGCATATTTGTGCTTGTATACAACCTTGGACCTTGTTATGTTGGTATTTTAGACATTCCAAGATGGCGCAGACATTGGGGAGGTAATGTTTGGGATTACGGGATTGACGTTTGTCCCTCATTGATGTTGATGAGCTGCAAGGGGATTTAAAAATCATGGCGGGCGGGCGGTTCGGTAAACATTGATGAAGGTTGTTACCGAAACGCGTCTGTTTGTAAACGTGTCAGTTTCCAGTGAATAAACTTTGGGAACGGCCCCCCGCGAGTGCTGTCTTTCTCCAGTTGATGGTGAATGTGAGAAGGAGAGTTGTAGCAGAATTTGAATGCGGGTACACCCCCGCACTAAGAAGCACCCGCCTGCGAGTGCACCTGACTGGTGTGTTGAAGCAGTAATATATATATATATATGTATAGATATCTTCAATATACGCAGATGTAGTGTTAAGAATAGTACATCTACACTTACCTATTTGCACTTACCTATTTGATTTTTTGGTCCTTTATATTTTCGTCACGATATACTGTCCACACAATATTTTTAGCATTTCTATTCTATGGGACAACCAGTGCTAGAAGCCTCGTCTGCCATGCTTGGGCTGACTGGGTCTAGGATTGCGGACATGCAGAAGCTGGTCTTGGAATTGTGCAGCCATGCATAGTCCGGATTTAGTTAGATGGCAAGGCCCATCAAAGGCCTCACTCTCTGGTGAAAGTGACTGAGGTCATGGTGCTTTTGTCTTTGGGGTCAGGGGCTCAGTTCACATGGCAAGTTCTTTGTTGGCACAGGGGCTCATGTAACATTGCAGATTCTATTCTGACACCACAGTTCATCTCAAGCCGCAGCTTCTCTTCTGGTACAGTGACTCAGGCGATGCCAGCAAGCACCACAACACTGACCGGTCTCTGGAAATCTTTGATCATGCTGCATGGTTCCAATATGAACTGCAAAGGAAAAGACTGCTTCCACCTGACTCCTCTAGGACAGTCACTCTTTCTGCAGGGTAGGAAGACTCCTTCCCTCTCACAGCAGGCTGGCAAGCTTCTTCTAGGTGCTTCAGGACATATGAACAGCTCTTAAAGGAAGGGCTAGACTCAGATGATGTCCCTTCGCCTCTGTGAAGCTGCCTGTCAGGCATGCACCAGCTCTGGTCCTCTGAGAAGTGCCTTGCTTGGTCATAGAGAGCTTGTAACAAGTGTGTCAGCGGGTCCAAATTTAATATAGTAAAAATAGACAAGAGTTATGCATCCACTGTGCACTTTCACAACTAATTTCAGGTAATTCTCCTTTCAAGTGCCCTTTCCAGGATACTATCCAGACACAACCTTCACATAAAAGTGACGTTTTGCACAGGAGGGGTGTCTCTAACCTGGTGCATCTACAATAGAGGCACAGAGAGGAGTGAGTTTTCTGCAGCAGGCTCTCACCAGCCAACATGAAGAGTAATCAGGGAAAAACAAAAGAGTGGGCCTCATCTAAGGGTCCCCTTCCACAACAGAGTTTGCAGACCCACCCTTCACCCCCACCATCTACTAAATGGAACTGCTTCAGGAAGACCAATCAGCAGCTCCTTGCCCAGCAAAAGGCTTATTTGAATTTAGAAAGGAGCCTTCTCTCCTCTTCACTTGCTCCAATGTCTAGGTCTCCTCTCGCATGACTCAGAAATGTCGGAAACACACTTCCACTGTCTGAGAAAGCAACCTCACCTCCACTTTGTGCAGCAAGTTAGGCTTGCAGCATCCAAAATGGATCCCACTGGCCTAAAATTAATCCTACAGTTTGCTAGCTCAATTTCACACTCCAAGCATGTTCCATTATCACATATCAAAAACACGCACACATACACTTGGGATGTTAGGATCTCAGTAAGCACTTGGAAGTCGAACTTTACATAAGTGGGCAAGTAGGTCTCCATTTCATTGACACAGAAGTGCGCTGCAACCACTACCCTATGTGCTAACCCTACGACAAGGACACTCATCCAGTAGTCGGTACAATGACAGTCACCCCTCCAGGTTACAGGATAGGTCCAGGACCTCTTGGCCTTTGCACACACACTAGATTACTGTGCGGTTGGGGTGAAAATAAAAAAAACAGGACCAGGTACACGCCAAGGGGGACTCAGGGCATGGGAACACAACTGTATACTATGCAAGGGACATTCCAGTCACAACATGTCAATTGTTTTTCTATCTGTCCCACTACAGGCAAGGAACAACAATGTGGAAACCATCCTTAGTCCTTCACTACTCACGCAATCCCATACTAATTTGGCATTGTCGTGCCTCACCAAGGAGCTAAAGCTTCACCCAGGCCTGGGCATAGCCACAGCAGTTGGTGCAGCTGACTGAGTTAAACAAAGTGTGGGTACGATTCTTAAATTCACCTGAGCCAATGGTAATTACTCTAGACTACATTCCAGTCCATCATGGTTTTGCTTCTTGTGCCTATGAATGTATTCCAAAAGTTTTCTGCATAGAGGCATTGAAAACACTTGCCACATTTTACGGCTCTGCATCTGTGTGGCAAGTTGGCAAATTACCGATGCACATCTTGCATCTTCAGATCTAACCCAAAAAGTCTCTCAGCAGGCCACACTGGATCCCATCCTCCTCTTTTAATATTACCTTTACGCTGATCACTTAAGGTTGCTTTTCTCTTGCTGATTCCTCCGCTGACTCCCTACAGTCAATCTGAATACCAGTATTAAAATGAGTATTGTTGAAGGTTTCTCATGAGAGTTTTGTGTCAGCACTCAGTGGCCTTTCTACCCCCTTTGGAAATTACATGGCTACTCAAGCATCTGCATATGGGCTCTGAGTAACATCTTCTGTAGATGGTACAGACCATCTGAAACTCTCTTACATCCATCTCTCTCAACCTCCTGCCCTTGGTATTATGACAATCTAGTGGCCACCAATCATCTCAACAAAAAAGCTAGAGTGTACTTGTGATATTAACTACAGACTTTAAGTAAAAAAACAAATACAAGGCAGTCATCCAGACTTATACAAATTCTGAATGGACAAAGAAGTTACCTGCTATGTGCCAAGCAACTGCCAGCACCAACAGCGATAAGAACATATTTTGTATGTGGTCCCATCTCCTTCACAGGAGCTTTGCTACTCAGTCTACTTTCTTTCATTATGAAATCAAATAAATAAGTTGATATATTTTGCTGCAGTGCATCTGCAGTAGACTACATCAACCAGAATGTCATTGTGTTGCTCCAGATAGTCTCTTGACAAATTGTATTCCACTTGCTCTAGATAAGGTTAACATATGAGTTCACTCTATAAGGCCTTCATCGCCCTTGGATCCTCAGAGTGCTTTTATTTTACTATTGCATTTAACTCCATCAACCCCATTGCTTTTTACTCATGTAACATTTCTCTATCATCTGCCAATATATTACCGGCATGGAAACAGGTCATGGCATTGCCCATTTTCAAAATCACCCATGGCCGACCCTGCCACTCCTAAAAGCTTCTGCCCAATCTTGCCTCTTCCTCCACACTTTGGTTGTGAGATGGATGTCGAAAAACTCCTCAAAGTTTAACAACAACAAGACAGAAGTCCTTGCGGTAGGAGGTGTTTCCTTTGCTTCGTCATCTAACTGGTGATCCAGGAATCTTGCCCATCCCCTCTTTGTTCCAGTGAAAGAGGTGCAGAACTGGGTAATATGAAATGTGAGTTCTCTGTTCTCATCCAGTTGCAGCAAAACTGCAGTCCAGGTAATTATTATATCACTCAGACTTCGAAATGTACTTTATTTTGGCCTTCCATTGTACCTCTTATCCAGACTTGGCATGCATCAGTCATCCTTTTGGGGTCACACTGCTGTACTCACAGGAGCCCCTTTTTGTCAGGTCTGCTCTAGCTTCCTACTTTTAAATGTCACATTTTCAAGAGCCTCTGTTTATGTCACCATGATGCGAATCAAAGAGGGCCTTACATTGCAAATTGCAAAGACATTTACGACTCACAATTTAACTTTAATATAATGTATTTTTTGTTTATTGTCATGGTAAAGTTGACCACGTTTTCTCAGGGCGAGCTTTGAGAGGGTAATTTTTTTTAACATGGGTTCAAAGAAATAATGCAGTGCCCCAGTGCCGGAAAGTAGGGGGATCATGCCGAGGATCCCTGTTCCGGCAGCTATTTCTGGGCTGGATCTCTGATCGGCCGACACAAAGAAATATGCTGAAATTGTCTTTTTGTCATTGTCCAAAACTGGGACACATTTCAGCAGCACCTCCGCGTTGTCTGCATTCCTTCCAGTGCAGAAACCAGTAGGCAGCAAGAGGGAGCTTTCGTATTTTCATTTCCAGTCAGGCACAAACAAAGGCCTGATTTAAAGGTCTATCAACCCTTCTTATTTTCACGTACCTTCCTGGCTTGGAGCAATCAGGAAACTAACACCTATATGCCAATGGAATGGAAGAAGACAAAGACACATAGCTTGTCACTTCACAAGTACTTTAGAGAAACTTTGCCCGATGACTGGAAACGTGCAGAAGTCAAGCCCCTTCTCAAGAAACCCTTTGCAGATCCTTCGGATCTCAAGTACTACCCTCCCATCTCCCTCCTCCCCTTCGCAGCCATAGTCACCGAGAAGAATGCCAACACCCAACTAACGAAATTCATCGAAGAAAACTCCATCCTCGACCCCTCCCAATCCGAGTTTCGCTGCAACCACAGCACTGAGACCGCCCTACTCGCCGCCACAGACGACATCTGCATCCTCCTCGACCAAGGCCACACCGCAGCACTGATCCTACTTGACCTCTCCACAGCCTTTGACACTGTCTCTCACCGCACTTTCGCCACCAGACTCCATGACGCCAGCATACGGGGAACCGCCCTCGATTGGCTACGCTCCTTCCTCACCGGCAGAATCCAGAGAATCAGAATGCCACCCTTCCTCTCCGAACACACAGAGATTAACTGCGGAGTACCTCAAGGATCGTCTCTCAGCCCGACGCTCTTCAATATCCACTTGGCCCCACTAGCCGCCATCGTCAGAAAGCATGGCCTCAACATAGTCTCCTACTCCGACAACACCCAGCTCATCCTCTCCCTCACAAAGGAACCCGTCACCACCGACTTAGCTTCTAGGAAGGAATGAAGGACATTGCATCCTGGATGAGCAGCAGCTGCCTTAAACTCAACTCGGAGAAGACAGAGGTCCTCGTCCTCGGACCCTCACCCACTGCATGGGACAACATCTGGTGGCCCACCGACCTCGGAAGCCCGCCCACCCCAACGGACCACTCCCAGAACCTCGGCATCGTACTCGACTCCTCCCTCTGCATGACCCGACAGGTCAACGCTGTTGCCTCCACCTGCTTCAACACCCTCCCCATCTTTCGCAGGACTTTCAAATGGGCCCCCCTGAATCAAGAAAGACCGTCACCTACGCACTCATAACCAGTAGACTGGACTACGGGAACACCCTCTACGCTGGGATCAACAAGTCTCTGCTCCGCAGACTCCAGAGCATACAGAACACCCCAGCCAGACACGTCCTCAGCATCCCTCGACAAGAACACATCTCCCAACCCCTGCAAGACCTCCACTGGCTCCCCGTCGAGAAGAGAGTTACCTTCAAGATACTCACCCACACCTACAAATGCCTCCACAACACCGGACCCCTATACCTCAACGAAAGAATATCCTTCCACAAACCCAAGAGAAACCTCCGATCCGCCGACCTCGCCCTCGCCAAAACCCCACGCATCCGCAGAGCCAGAACAGGTGGAAGAGCCTTCTCGTTCATCGCGGCCAAGACCTGGAATGAGCTCCCGGTCGACATCAGACACGCCCCCTCCCTGCACATCTTCAGGAAGACCCTCAAGACCTGGCTCTTCGACTGACGGGAGCTGCTCACCCGCCTCCCCCCCCTAGCACCTTAAGACCCTCACGGGTGAGTACCGAGCTTAACAAAATCCCTGATTGATTGATCGTTTGAAACTATGACTTGGAGGCAGGTTTTTGAATTTGTTGTAAGAGATGTGCATGTACTATAAGAATGCACATTGTATTTGTGTGCATGAGTAAATACACTAATAATGATTTAAATGGCACCCACTTATTTACTCAATATTGGGTTACTTTATAGTGCTACTCATCCCAGTGTAGGGTATGCAACACATAAAGAGAAACAATAAATCACACGTGTGTAAATCAATGTAAATGTTTCTTAAGACAATGCGGGTAATAAGGTGTAGGAATCATAAATCAACCATACTTGAAGACATTATATTTTAAGCATGAACCGTCAGGAGAAAACAAAGTCAGGATATAAAACATAAGGCAGTGGCTGGGGTTGTCTGTCTAACAAGAAGTCCCAGGCAAGTCCTTCTTTACAATCTTAGAATAGTAACAGATTGAAAAAAATGCTATAAGGATCTAAACCCATGACCTACAGTTTGCATGCTGTTCCTTAATGCCAGCAAATAGATCACTGTGCTATATTAGAAAGATTACAATTTAAGTACATAAAGTAACAAAATGATCTCTGTGTCGAAAGTAGTAGCCCACTTACCTAGCTATTTAAAATACAAATTCAGGTTATCTGCACGTCACAGGGCGTGCTTTTCAGCCGGACCTTTAACCCTCTATGCTACTTTAAGTCACAACTGTGATTGGACAGAACATAAAACTTCCCCACAACTGCATTAACCACCATATTAACCTCACCGATATAATAATCTCCTCGCAATTGCTGGGCACACAAAAATCTCTGCAGCAGCTGTATTAACCCTATAAGATATTTTAAAATGCATGTATAATTTGACTGTCACACTCTGCTTTTCAAGTTCCACCGGTTGTGATTCACCCCTTTTTCTCTGCCATACCTGGAACTCCAATTTATGGGTTCTTAGAGTAAATGTTTGTAATTCCAGCACTGCAGTGCCCTAGAAAAATGATGGGGCAGATTTACAAGCCTCTTGCGCCACTTTTGCGTCACTTTTAACATGGAAAAAGTGACGCAAAAGTGGCGCAAGGGGCTTGTAAATCTGCCCGATGTCTTTTTAATGCGACAATAACATTACACGTTCACCCAGAAGGTTATCTTGGCGCTGAATAACAGAGGTTTATGGTTACCCAACTCCGTGGTACACATTATAGAGCCCCATATATGTTTGCGACTGCGTTGTTTTTCTGGTGGCTTTATTAAATGATAAATACATAGATTTTCAAAGGGGGGTTTCTTTTAGAGTTGTGTTTACTTTTCTTACTTTCACAATCTTGAGTTTAAGTCAGAAATATTCATAATTTGCTTCAGGTGCGCGTTCATCAAGTCAATCATTTGACCAAGAAATGATATCACTTCCTTTTTTTAAAGTTTGAATTAGCCTTTCCTATTCTGTTTCCCCGTTGGTTATGTCGCATTTACCATCTTGTCACGCTTTGCGCAAGTTCACCTTGTAGCCTTCTTCCAGTGACGTCACTTTAGATAGCCTGATTGCTCACTTTCTTCCCGTCTTGTTCACCTTAGCGCCATTCTTGCTATGACGCTCCCAGCTCTGCACGGATGGAACTGTTCATGGTGTCCACGTCTGAACAGGGGAAAACGTAGCAACGTCTGCCACCTGCTGGCTTCATTGTGCTTCTCCGAAATGTTTCCCCAGACCTAGCAAATACGAATAAAATTCGACTGACAGGCCATCTCTGAAGAGTGCCAATTCAGGGACCCGTGGAAAAAATATTCGGGAGTTTTCTCAAATTCCATTTGGGGTGAATTGAAAGATGGGTATTTCAAAAGAGAGAATTTAACACAATGCCTCCCTTACAGTTTCCTTACAACTGCTACAATAAAGAGCAGAGGCTTAAAACATGTATGTCATATTCATAGGTTTAGACATTGTTAAACCCACAAATATCTGAGGAATCAGATTTTTGCATATAGTAGACTGCGTCTATGTGTTTGCAATTATTAAGAAAATATTTTAAAACACATTCGCTTGCCGTTTAAAGTAAATATAGCCTCTTATGATTGCAAATGCCTGTTAAGGTGCTGAGCCCTTTAAAACTTGTATACACAACACTTGATCATTTTAAGGTACACTGTTGTAAAATACAACATATGGTCCTATCAGGATTGAAGGATGTGTTTTATAGGGTCTCTCAGGGATCTGCCCTACGCCCCACACTTTTTAATTTATATGTGAAACCTCTGTCCAGGCTAATCAGATCCATCGGTCTGAGGGTTGTATGTTACACCGATGACACTCAACTGCTGGCTTCGGCTGACTAGAACAGGTGAACTCTACCAGGGCCGTACTGGTCAGACCGGGCATCAGGCGTTTCCCTGGGAGTCTGGAAGAGTGGGGGCCGGTTTTGTTACTGGGGGTTGGTCGGGTTTGCAGTAGTGCAGCAATATCGACAAATGCAGCAAGCAAGCATTTCCAGCCTCCCGGGTCCAGGCAGTGCTTTCCCAGGGACTGGTCCGAGAAAATTGCTAGGACTGCTGTGAGTTCCCAGTCTGGCCCTGAACCCTACCCTTTTAATCAGGGAATGCATGTTGGCACAGATGGATTGGATGCACATCAGCTCTCTTAAATTAAACTCTGATATAACAGAAGTTCTGAAAATTTGGGGAAAAAATTATTGTCCTAGATATTCCCATAGTGACTTCTGGCTAGAACAACTGAAGCCAACTCCCTCTGCTGTCCCTGGGGTTCAGGATCTGGGTTCTCAACGTGACCAATATCTGACTCTGTCTGGGCAAGTTAATAAGATTCTACTGGCTCAGACCAAACAATTTTAAGTCGTCTTGATTACTGCAATTCCTTGGTTTTGGTTTCACCCAAATATTTGGTCCACCAACTGCAGTGGATTCAAAACGAACCCACTTGTCTGGCTTTAAACCTACCTACCTAAATGATATTTGGCTTCACATGCCCTACAGACCCTCCATCGCCTTCAGGGGCAATTTAACAGATGCAGAGCATTTTCCTGAATTGCTCTGGGTGCACCTTCAAAAGGTGCACCCAGCGCAATCCAGGAAAATGCGCTGCATTATGGTGAATGCACTGCCCCCAGGCAGCCGCGAACTCGCGCTGCCCTTGGGGCAGCCCCTTCATGTGAAAAACAGAGCGGCTGCTTTAAAGCCGCTTTATGTTTTCACAGTGCAGACAGCAACCCGCCTGCCCTTTGAAAGTGGATTAGAGATGCCCTGCAGGTGGGGGGAGTCAGTGACTGCACCTTCCTGTAAGGGGATGTCTGGGGGGTCCATGGGACCGCCTTCACCTTCTCCAAAGGGCTGCCATCAGGGGGCACACTGACAGGGCGCTGAGTGCACCTCCTAAGCGCTTCTTTGCCTCTGTTCCCGCATCTGTAATACTACGCAAACAAATGATGGACAGAATGCTGAATAAATCATACATTCACTCCCAGTCAAGAGATCTGGGTTAAATCCATTGTTCTTTTGCTCACCATGCCACCCCGTTTTAGACCCAGCCATATGCAAATCAGTCTTGACACTGTTCCTTATGGGAACAGAACAGCATGAACTGCCAAGCAAGGTCCTCCCTGGACCGGAAACAAGCATCCTGGGACCGGTTTCAGGGTATTACCCCTCATCAGCCAGGCTAGCTTGAATATAGTGGAGCAGTGAGCAAGGGTCCCATGTCTGGGCATGCCCATCCCACATAGGGCAAAAAGTGCTACGCAAACAAATGATGGATAGAATGCTGAATAAATCATACATTCACCCCCAGTCAAGAGATCTGGGTTAAATCCATTGTTCTTTGGCTCACCATGCCAACCCAGTTTAGAAACAGCCATATGCAAATCAGTCTTGACCCTGTTCCTTATGGAAACAGTCCCGCCCGAACTGCCAAGCAAGGTCCTCCCTGGACCTGTATCAAGCATCCTGGGACCGGTTTCGGGGTATTACCCCTCATCAGTCAGTCTAGCTTGAATCCAGTTGCACAGTGAGCAAAGGACCCACATCTGGGCATACCCATCACACTTGAGGCAAAAAGTGCTACTCAACCAAATGATGGCCAGAATGCTGAATAAATCATACATTCACCCCCAGTCAAGAGATCTGGGTTAAATCCATTGTTCTTTTGCTCACCATGCCACCCCAGTTTAGACCCAGTCATTTCCAAATCAGTCTTGACTCTGTTCCCTACAGTCCAGCCTGAACTGCCAAGCAAGGTCCTCCCTGGACCAGGACCAAGCAACCTGGGACTGGTTTCGGGGTATTACCCCTCATCAGCCAGGCTCACTGGGCCAGTTTTGGAGCAGTGGGGGCCGGTTTCGGAGCAATGGGGGCTGGTTTTGTTCCTTGGGGGCGGTTTTGCAGAGATGCTGCAATATAAACCCCCAGTAACAAAAGCAGCAGTCCTGGGATCTTGTTTTATTATGCAGCAGTGCTTCACGCTTGTCCCCCCCACGTGGGGTTAGGGGTCGATCTGACAGAATTGCCATGGCTGCTTTGGGTTCCCAGTCCGGCCCTGTTACCAATCCCTTCGTAGTCCTTAACACCACCCTTCCTTGAACCCTAAAGACCCTGACTAACCATTAACACTACCAGTCACTCATACTTGCCATACCCTTAGTACCGCTTAATACTACCCTTCCTTGAACCCTAAAAATCCTTAGTAGCCTTTTACACACCCTTCCCTAAACCCTACAAATCCAGCACTACCAGTTAACGCTACCTTTCACTGAGCCCTAGAAACCTCTTAGTACCCCTTAGTGCTACCAGTTTCTGTACCCTAAAGACCCTTACTACCCCTTATTGATACCCTTCCCTGAAGCCTAAAAGCTCATTATTACCCCTTGACACTACCAATACCCAAACTGCCCCATCCCCGTAATACCCCCAAACACTAGCCTACCTTGAACCTAAAAACCCTTACTACCCATTCCTGAACCATAGAAAGCCCTTACTACCCCTTAACACTAACCTTCTTTCAATCCTAAAAAAACACTACCTCTTAATGATGCATTTCCCTTAACTCTAAATTCTCCTTACTAATTGTTAATGCTACACTTCCCTGAACACTAAAAGTCCCTTGCTATCCCTTAACACTACCCTTCACTAAGCTAAACAATCCCTTAACTACCTCTAATGCTGCCAATCCCTAAATCATTCCAACCCCTTACTACAGATAAAGCCACCATTCCCTGAATATTAAAAAGCCCTAACTATTCCTTAAAGGTACCTATTTCTGTACCGTCCCAATCCCTTAGTACCCATTAACACTACCCTTTCCGGAACCCTCAAAACCCCCTACCACCCCTTAATGTTATCTTTCGTTGAACCTTCAAAAAAAATTAACAGTACATTTTTCTGAATCCTGAATGCCCCATACTACTTGTTAATGCCTGTTAATGTCACACTTCCTGAACTAGAAAAGTGCCTTATTATCTTTCAATGCTACTAATCACAAAACATAAAAATCCTTAAACACCATTTAATGCTACCAATCCTTAAATTAAGCCAACCCCAACTATCGCTGGCGCTACCATTCCTTGAACCCTAAGAAACCCTTACTACTTTTTTATGTTACCCATCCCTGGACCCTAAAATCCCAGAACTCCCCCTAAATGTTACCCTTCCCTGAACCCTAAAAACCTCTTTCTATCCCTCAGTGCTACCCATTTGTGTACATAAAACCCTTTAACTCCTCTTATTGCAACCCTTCCCTAAACCCTAAAACCCCTTACTACCCTTTAACACTACCCTTCCCTCAATCCTATAATCCCCTACTATCCTCTTATGCTACCCATCCCTGAACTGTAAAAACCCTGAATCTCGCCTTAATGATACCTATCCCCAAATCCTAAAAACATTTACTACTCTTTATTGCTACCCTACTCTGAGACCTAAAAGCTCCTAACTGCCCATCACTACTCCCCCTTTTCTATCTCATTGTAAAAGCTCTTCTCTGCATCAAAAGGAGAATGCCCCTTTCTTCTGCACCCAGTACACTTAACTTTGCTCTATAAGGCACAGCATTTTCAATTTTTATTTCAGATTCACATCTTTTTTCATTCTTTTTTTTCAGTAGACTACATTTTTCACATTATATTTTTACCGCAGAGTCAGAATTTTGGGATCAAAAGAACTGTATAAATGTGCACGCTTTCTTAGCTTTCCAAAATCCTGGAGTAAATCTGCAATAGCAGACTAAAGTAGCTAAAATACGGGTTGTATAATTGAACAACACAGGTAAATACTCTGCATGCAGTTACCACGCATTTTTCACCCCGCATTTTTTCAGAATGCGTTTACAATGTATTCCTTTACCACAAATTGTTTATATTTCTATTCATATATATATAAACAATGTATTAGCGGGAAGACCTCCGACACTCCGAACATACCTTAAATGCGTGGTAAAGGTATACGTTGTAAAAGCATATGCCTTCTAAAACCATTCGCAGTAAAGGTTGAACGTGGTAAAAACCTTGTTGTAAAGGCTGTTTCCCCTAAAATACATAATGGGATAGCTTCAAAAAGATATCTGGGTAGAACCTTCATATGAAACAGATTGAAGCATCTGATTAAAGATATCAGTACGCTATAACATTTTAGAAATTTAGAATATAGTTTTTAGATGCACAGGTATCTCATCATTTTGCAACATTTGGAAATGCTGCAAATCATGTTAATCCCTAAGCATGCTGCCTCTGAAACTAATTCTTCATCACTGCAATTCTAAATGACATTATTTTAATATGCATAGTTCATTATGCTGGATTCATTTAAAAATTGAGAGGAAGAGACAAAGAGTTGTACTGGAGAAAATCCTCTCCGTGGTAGATTGACTGACTAATAGAGTATGTCACCATCAGGCAAATATTTTACCTCATCACTATAGAACACTTTCTTGAATTTCAGTGTCGCCAACACCATCTTCCCATATGGTCTCCTAGGGAGGGCACCCGGGCCATTTCCTCAAGATGAATCCCCTTGCGCCTTGTTTTTCAGGTCTCTGCAGTTTTATCTTTTCCTTGTTTTTCAGGTCTCTGCAGTTGTATCTTTTCCGTCTACCCTGTTACTTTGAGAGTGTATCTGGACTCTTCCTTGACTCCTATGCCCTTCATAAATATGTTTCCGTTCATGCGGCCCCACAGGGGCTCAATTTGAATTCTACACACACCAGTGACAGCACACAGATTATCCTTTGGCTTAATGATGATCTGGGAGCAACTGTCCTATGGATAAGCCAAAATTCACAAATCTTGAACTCTGATAAAACAATACTCGAGATCCTAGGTGGACCCTTTTGTTTTTGAACCTTTGTTTGCTGATCTCCTCTTTAGGAGCAATTCATGTTTTGCCGTCTTCTCTCAGAACCTTGCTTTCAGGCTTTACTGTGACCTCTCCCTTGCAGCAACAATTGATTACTTCTTTGCCATTTGTATTCTCAGTAAAAAGTTGCCTCTTTTCCCACTTAACACCTGGAAAACATTAATCGATGACACATTTTCTTCTACATTTGATTATAGCATTTCCCTTTATATGGGACTCCCAAATATACTCTGATTGAACAAAACGCGGCTATTAAGTTACTTGTTGGACTGAAATATTGTATCTCGGTGTCTTACCAACTTATATATTTCCAGTGACTTTCACATCCACATGTATTACCGTCAAGGTAACTTTGTCCCACATCACGAATTTGGTCATAATAATATTTTAGCTGAAACCCCAGTTCCCTTCCAAAACAGTATTATGAGCCCTTGGGTAATTGTGCATGCAGTAATATCACATTCGTTTTTAGGGCCAAATTATCAGGGTGAATCCTGAAGGACTCCAGAAAAAGCGCTAGAATTAAGGGTTCACTTGCAGAAATCATTTCACTAACACACATGTGATGTCACATATTGGGTGTAGGGTATCAATTTAAAAATCCTTGGTAATACTACACCCTGTTGTTATAGATACCCCGAAAACAATGTGCCAAATTACCAGAGATGGACTTTGACCTATAGTAACAAAGGCCTTTGTGGTTCTCTCTTCACCTTCCATGTCAAAGGCTGCCTTTACAAAAAGTTACAAAAACTGTTTACTGCAATGCCTTCTGCTCAAACCCAGTAAATACTAACAGTGTAGATGCTGAAGATGCACCAGTTTGTTTCTGCTGCAAATTCTAAAAATAAAATTGCCCAATATTGCTCCTCCATTGCACTAGCAGGATGTCTGACGTCAAGCACAGGTTGGACTTTTTTGATCGTTCACTGAGCCCTGAGGGCTTTCCTCTTCAATGTCTGGGCTGTAGTCATGGTACGTTCACTTGTAATGTCGTACGGGTGCCAGGAGTCCTTTTTTTGAGTTGCAGTCCACTTTATAAACCCATAAAATCGAATTACAAGTTCTAAGGGTAATGTATTTGTCTGTCTTTTAGAGTCCTACTGTGTAGACAACTGGCCACTTTAGATTAGTAGGAAGCCCTCCATTCCTGGTCTGAGCAGTTGCTGGGTGCAGTTCTCCCGGTTATATTGCTGGACATTCTTTAAATGGCAGTAGGGGACTTTGTGTTGTTTATTTATGTCCCTTGCAAAATGTCCATGGTTGAATGGCTTGACATAAAACTATGGTCTTCAGGTCTATCAGTATGTACCCTCTGGCAGATGACAAGCCATTCTCTGGGGCTCCAAAGATGCTCAACACCAGAAGTCACTGCTCCCTGATCTAACTCCCAGAAAGCGAAAAGAGACTAGGAGGACACAGAGGCATGGGACCAGGGCACCTCCTAGAATGCAAACAGTCCAGCCCGCCGGGCTACATGCTACTTATTGGTGTTTTACCTTGTCTTGCTTCAAGTTGATAGTTAACAAACAACATAAATGTACTCTTCTGGAACTCAAGAAGACACATAAAATCATTTTCAGGTTCAGCTTACCCTCTTGCTTTGAGGTTCCTAATTTCAGTCTTGGATGCGAAATCCAGGATCTCTTCTGGGCAAAAGAAGAGGTTCTCGCTCTTGAAAGGCTATGCAGCCATTGGACACATTTCTCAATTGCAAAATACCCATTCCCTTGTGATTTTATGAACTTAAGACTCTGAGGAGGCAGTCCCAAGACCATCACTTGTGACATCTAGACATCTGACAAAGACGCCTCCTCAGAGGCCAAAGATGATGGAGAGACCATGCTTGCCAATATTATTTTTACTTTAGGCTGCTGTGGAAACTTCTCCTCAAAAGACTGTAAAACATATCTATTCACCCCGAAACCTGGAAAACTGGCTATATCGATGCCCTACACTCCTTTAGGTAAACACCTTCAATAACCTCATGAAAGGGTAAGTCATCAGCTGCTGGAGGTTTGTATTGTGGAAGGAATCAATCGTCCATTAGTTGTTTCTCCTGGAAACCCAACATTTCTCGTACATGTTTCAGCATGGCATGAAATTGCAGTCCTTACAAGTATCTGCCCCTGGGATCCACTTCAGGATCTTCTTCTTCATCATCAGGGGACAGCTTTTGCTTTGGAGGAACTGATTGAGCCAAAGCTGAGGAAACAGCCTCATTAATCATAGTCGGTAAATCGGATCTGAAAACAGACAACACTTCATCAGCAGACTGCCCTGCCGCAGAAGTACCGGGAATCAGCTCCATTATGTCTGGAAGACACTATAGCTGTCTCTTCTGGTTTAAATACAGGGCTCCAGTCCTACAAAAAGAAGGGGGGGGTTTCACCAAGTTAGGCAGAATGGGTGTGACATCACTGCACGTGACATCACAGGAAGTGACATCACGGCACATGACATTGCATGTGGCACCACAGGAGTTGGAATCACAACCCATAACCTCACAGGAAGTGGCATTAGATCTTAAGACCTCACATATGTTTAGCAGGTCTATCATGAGTACATTTGAGTGCATTACAATATTTAACAAATTAGATTTTGTATTAGGGTTGTACCAAAATATTGACTCAACTGAGACACAAAATCTGGGCCATAGCTTATACATTTATTTTGTTTAAACCCTGACACAAATAAATTGGTAACAAGGAGAAATGTACAGTATATTTGTTCTGATTAATTGGTTGCAATGTCTGAATTTTAAAATATGTTATGGGTGAAGGCACCTGCTGAACAGATCTTAGTATGCCAGCTGAATCTCAGTGAATAATAATAATGGTAAGATAACTCTGGAGGATAATGTATTTGATGGGGGGATCTGTGTTTTGCCTAGTCCGAGTTTTGAATCAGCTTAGCATAGAGTGTTAATGTCTCCTGCAAAGCACATTATGTAACACGCACATGACAGATTTATATTTTATGTAAATGGTTACGTGGGCTACTGCTTTTAATACAGAGATCCTTTTGCTACTTTCAATTCATAAATTGTAATCCTAATAATATAGCACAGTGAGGTATGAAGGACATGTGGTTCCCACACCTTGTATTGCCTCACTATGTCTTATGTAACACATCCTGTGTATTCAAGTTTTCAAGTTTCAAGTTTCAAAAGACCTTTATTCGAATTTGTTAAAATTCATAAAAGTACCGACACATCAAAGAACATATACATACACATAATACAAAACAGTTAAATAATTTACATTTCATAGTAACAAAGCAATTCATACAGAGGATAGACAGTAAATTCCATTAACTTATAAGGTTTTAGCAGTAGTATTTTTTGACTGAATCTGATTACAAGGACTTTCCATAGTCTTGCGTGCACGTATGGCTAGTCTTAGAAAAGTGCTAGTGCGAAATGTCAGTTCATCATTGTCCAGGGTGAGCAGCAGCATGTAGGATTCCTGAAGTGTAAGAGGTCTGAGCTTTCTAAAATATGGGGTTAAAAGCCATTTGGTATATCTCACATAATATTTACAGAAAAACAGAAAGTGCAAATCATCTTGAGTACTTGTACCGTCACAGGGGCAGGGGGTAAGGACAGTATGGTGTTGATACCCCAGAGGAAAAGAGAGCAGAAATTTAACAGTTCCTGCCCTTAGACGAAACAGTAGAGATCGTTCCCAATTTGACATAGGCAGTGATAGGTAGGGTGGCATGATTTGCATACAGAGACCATTACCAATGTATTTTTTGACCCCTGATTTCTGTAGTTCAATTCCAAGCCGTTCATTACGATAAAGTGCATAGAGTGCCTTTTGAACCTCATGTTTGTCCTTTGGTTCAATAGCCGTTGGCTCAGTAAACAAAATACCTCTTCCTATTTCATTAAATATTTTAAAAACTTCTTTAAACCAGGGGATCTGTATGCCATTATCACTATTGAGGCAGTCCCTAATGATGTTTTGCGTAAGGGCAGCAGCCTCATTCCTCCAGATTCTGATCCAGAAGAGTGCTGGTCTTGCTTTAATAAAGTCGTTTATGAATGGGAGGTTAAGTTCGTTATGACAAATGAAATTGGAAGAGGAAATTGGTGCTCCCAGCAGTTTCCTGCAAAAACGGTTTTCCTCTCTTTGAATACCAATGCTGCTGGCCGATCCCCAAACTTCGGCTCCATACGTAGCAACAGGGGAACACTGTAATTTAAAAATTTGAACAATAGCTTTAGTGGCGCCGATTTTCTTAGGGCGTGGGAGACTCAGGACGGAGTTGTTGGCTTTCGAGAACTTGCTCGTGGCGTGGGCCACATGCCCACTCCAGGAGCCGTTCGCAGCGAAAACCAACCCCAGATAAGGGAACTTATGGACAGATTCGAGTTTATCTGTTCCAATTTGAATAGTGCCGAGTTTCCTTTTGCCCGGCCCACAAGGCATAATAAAAGACTTTTTAAAATTAACTTTTAAATCCAGTCCCTCCATAAAATTTACAAAACTATGTACAAGCAGACGTAAGGCGTTTGGTGTACGTGCCAAAAGGACAGCGTCGTCTGCATATAAAAGTACGGGCAAGGGATTTCCTAAAATGATTGGGACATCGGGGGTAGCTTTCTTTAAACAGTTGGACAGGCCATTAATATAAATGATAAACAGCAGGGGTGCTAAAACGCACCCCTGTCTCACCCCCCTCCCTATCTTAATGGCTCCCGATACCTCTCCGCCCATACCAATACGTACCCGAGCTTTCAAGTCAGTATGGAGATAGGCTAAGAATCTAACAAGAGTGGCATCGAGACCATTTGACAGGAGAGTTAACCATAGCTTGGATCTATTCACAAGATCGAATGCGGATGAAAGATCCATAAAAGCTAGGTAAACGGGGGATGAGCGAGCAATGCAGTATTTATCTATTATCAATTTTAAGTTTAGGCATTGCTCGACTGTTCCTACCCCACTCCTAAACCCCATCTGGCAGGGGTCTAAAAAGTCAGAATCAGACGCCCATACCAGTACCCTATTATAAATTATTCGTCCTAGTATTTTTAAAGTATTGTCCAGGAGGGAGATGGGACGATAATTTACTGGGTCAGATCTGTCTCCCTTTTTGTAAATGGGGACAATAATACTAGTAGCCCAGGTGGCAGGCATGGCTACATGTGGAAGACTATTAAAAATATTTAAAAGTATTGGTGTCCAAAGATCAACGTTAAATTTAAGGATATCTATAGGGAGGCCGTCTGGCCCGGGCGCCTTGTTGCCTAGGCTCTCTTTGATAGCTTTCCTGACTTCTAAGTCCGAAATCTCTAAGCCTGCTGTTTGGTTCAGGTTAGGGAGAGGTTGCTCATCAGAGGGGGCAGCATAAATATTAGAAAAATGGGTCTCCCAGGCTGTACTGGTTATGTTGCAACTAATTTTAGTAAGCTCTTTGCCCATTTCCCTCGTTCTCCTAACTGCCGTCCAAAATGGGCCGCTGCCACCCAGATTGGCGCTGATAACCAGCTTATCCCAGTGATCGGAGAGCAAATTTGCCTTCCTTTTCGATGTTTTATCTTTATAGTTTTTCCTGGCGGCTCGAACAGCGTCCTTACACCTGGGATTGGCAGAGAGGGCCTTTCTTAACTCTCTATTGGCCACGGAGCAAGATGTATCAAACCACCGTGGCTCTTTATGGTCAGTAGAGAGTGGGACTGACAGGAGAGTTTTTATATTGGTGCATAAAGCTTCAAAATCAGTAATCAGTTCTTCATTATTTGTACTGGGGGAGGAGAGACATTTCAATAGATCCGGATATGCCTCCTGAATTGTATCTATAATGGCCCCACAATCAATTCCTCTCCATTTAAGGCGAAGGCCATCAATTGAGGGTGTGATATCCCTAGCTCCATTTAAATTCATAAAAATCGGACTGGGTGCGAGGTTAAAAATAGCAAACAAAGGATTATGATCGCTGAAGGACGTTTGCACCACAGAAGATTTGATTAAACAGTCCGTTAACACAGGTGATGTAAAAATGTAATCGATAATTGAACCGTTATCCCTGCCCTTAAACGTAGGGGCATAGGGAAAATTCATATCATACCCTACACTCATTACATCAACAAGATTAAAATCCGAGAGTATGCTAATCAGTTCCAAACCCCTGCGGTCATTACAGTGATCAAAGTTAGTGGATCCATAGTTATCTATAAGTTTCACATTAAAATCTCCCCCGATCAGAATACTAGTCTTAATATCTACTGACATGGAACAATCAATTATATTTAAAACCTTAGATAAAGCAACAAAATTTTTGTTCGGTACACCATTAAAATCATTATTGTAAAAATTAATTAAATAAATTGTGGTCTTTGATTTCAATTTATATTCCAGAATTTGAATGTTGGAATTAGCAAGGTTATCTGACTTCAAAACATTAATTGTACCGCCTGCCAAAATTCTAATCCCCGTAAAGAGTCCACCCACCGCTCGGCCAAAACTAGGTTTTAGAGATGTCAGGCTGAAACAGTGGTAGCCTTCGATATACAGGTTATCAACAGCCCAAGTCTCTTGGAACATGAGTATGTCTATGTCCTTAATTAGTTCGGTCCAGGCAGGGTCAGAGAGCTTGGATTCTAAACCTGCGACATTCCAGCTTAGGATTGATAGGCCGTGTTTGAACCCCTGGTTGATAAATGTGCACCTAGTATTCCCATTATCATAGATAGTTGATTCGTTTGAAATGGCCGGAGTGCTATCCGACAATATGATTTCTGGAACTACTGTTTTAGCATGGAGTGATGCAAGTGAATTTATGATTGTGGCATCCTCTTGGTTACAAGTTTTTGCATTCTTGCATGATTCATTATTAAGGGGTATGCTCAGTCAATCCTGTTCGTCTAATGATGATAGATAGTCGAACCGATTGAAAGTTGGGATATTGTACATTGGCCTGACTTGTGTCGTCTGTGCAAACTGGAATGGGTTAGGGATTGGGTAAGACCTATCCCTGTGATTGCTCTGACGCATAGTTGGGGCTTGAAAATGTTGTGGATGGTTGGGGGTAAGAATTGGCATTAGAGGTTGTGGATGCCAATTGGGGTTGTTGGAAAAGGCGGCATTTAGGTTCTGGTTTTGGGCAAAAAAGGGTGATTTGACCCTTGCACCAAAATTCATCTCTTGGTATGAGTTAATGGGGAAATTGTTGGGAGGGTTAACCGTGGCTTGTTCTGGAGGTATCAGGTGTCGATAAAAATATCCTAAGGGAAGGAGCGTGGTGTTAAATTCCCATGGCGATGGTAAAGGGGCGTTGGCTAGTGTTTTCTCTGCCCAATGTGGTTTTCTAAAACTAATAATGACACAGTCGCCCTCAAATTTTTTCCTAAGGGGTCCAATCCAACCCACCCGCTGTGTGTTAATAATCTCCCTTGCACCATCAATCGGGTAATTGCAGTTAGTAATTAGCCAGTGCAGGGTTTTATTTTTGAGTGATATGGGATTTTCATCCTGATCCTCTCTTAGTTTAGTAACATTTACTAACACTAATACATATGCACCGCATTCCGGAGGAAGATTGATGCGGGCCGGAACTTGTCTGGGCGGTTTTGGGATGGGTTGGGTCAAGATAGGATTGCTTGTAGAAATTGAAGGGTGACCTGTGGTGCTCGCAGTTGAGAGTGTGGTATTCGCGGTGGTATTGATGCCAGGATCCTTTCTTTTATCTGTGGATTTGCTATTAGTGTGTGGTGTTGCTGTTTTTTGTTTAGTAATTGGGCCATTGGCCAGCGCAACAGGTACAACTTTATCTGCATTATTTGGGGCGGCTGGGGGTACTTGTAAGATAGTTGTTTTGGGGCCTACTATATTGGTGGGGTTACTATTTTTTGTACTGGTTGCAGGACCTCCCTTTAGGAAAATCTTAAGAGGGTTGCTCAATTCATCTAGCTGTTTTTCTAATCGAGCAAGCCTAATTTCGATTGGGGATAGATAAATGCTTAATAAATCCCCCAGTCTTTCCAACAGGGGGTCATATGCCTTGTCTATATTTCCGTTAGTGTTCGTTGTTCTGCCCTGCTGAACAGTTTCACTATCATCCCTCTGGGGTATTACCGTAACCTTAGTCGCGTTATGATTATTGTCAGGGACAAAGTTGGTATTTTTCCCAGGTTTCCTTTGTGCCCGGCCATATTTCCTGATCGT
The DNA here is from genome assembly GCF_964204655.1 of Triturus cristatus. NCBI lineage: Eukaryota > Metazoa > Chordata > Amphibia > Caudata > Salamandridae > Triturus > Triturus cristatus. Next base: position 768,422,012 of record NC_140580.1, read on the forward strand.
AGTTACCCGGGGCTTGGGTACGTGTAACTTCAGTTTTTGAACTGCCCCCTCACGCCTACCTCTAGCATGCCTGGTGTTATCAGCAGATTGTACTTTGGGAGAGGGGTTAATTAGTAAGTCAGGCGTTTTTTCCAGGTCTGTGCTAGTGTCGGTATCTGTGTCTAACAGGGGAATTGAGGCTGAGAGGTTAACCTCGCTAGGAATGGTGTGTATGTCAGCACAAACATCAAGTAGGGGTCTGATGTTATTAGGCATAATTTGTGCAGGTGTAGTGGCGGTAGCAATGAGGCCAAGCGAAGAACGTTTGGCATGCGCCAAGTCTTGTGATACCCTGCGTTCTAGTAGGTTTATGCCCTGGTTGATGGCATCATTGGCCTTAGAAATAAAAAGGTCAATGGGGCCAGTCACAGCGGCAGCAGTTTTGCTGCGGGTGCCTCTTGGGGCCATGCTGTCAAATAATAACCCCTGTTCTGCGATTTGGGTTGTTACGCAGGACTACAGATACAAGTATCAATGACACATAGCAACATTATAGTTATAAGGCAGATAGTCCCGGAAATGATAGCAGTACCCACAGTTCCCAAATGAGGAATGGCCAGTGAACCAATGAACAGTACCTTCAAGTTGTAACGAATAGGTGAATAAAAGGAGGTGGCCCCGTCCCGTCCTCCTCGTGCCTCTGAGGGCCTCAGAGGGCCCGCCCTTGTCCCGGGCTTCTCCCGGCGCTGCCCGCGCGCGTCCCGCGTCGCGCACAGTGTTGGGAGTTTATTATTAGGAGGAGGAGGGGCTAACTGGCCACAGGTGCTCCTGGCTCACCGATTAGCGCTGGGCTGCTGGGAGTGGTAGTCCGTGTTCTTCCAGGTACACGGAGGGTGGCGGGGAACAGGTTGGCTTTTCTTCCCGTTTTCGACCCCCAGAAGTACGCCCTCAGTCCACGGGCAGCACAGGTTCCCCACTGCAGGCAGGACAGGAAAGGAAAAGCGCCGGCAAGAAAGCCTCACGCAGCGGCACCTGTGTATTAGTGTATACACACATGACTTAGTGTCATTGTGTAATCTATACATGTGATGTAAAAACGCTCTGACACCCTGCACTGGGATGAAACTACTCATCCCAGTGCAGGGTGTCAGAGCGCTTTACATCACACGCACACAAATAACAATTTGAATACCACTATTTTGTTTTATTTCTAATATAGCACTTTAGCCCTACTGCAGAGCTAAAGCACTTTAAAAGAAATACAACCAAACAGTGGTATTTAAATTGTTATTTGTGTAAATACTGGGGCGACCAACACATCAGAAATTCTTACAGTGTATGCGTATATATCTCTTATATACACTGTCTGAACAAAGTCGCAAGCATTTCACTCTTAAGTACCTGTGAAGTGATTATGTTTTCCCGCCATTTCATCTAGGTGTGCGGCTCCCCATAGCTCTCAGTCAGAATACTCCAACAAGAAGCTTAAGTGCGGCCTTTGTCATGGACCCAGCGTGCATCTGATAAACCCCTTCCCCTCCTGGCCATTGCTGAACAAATCAGACAATGTGCAGGCGCAGCTGAAAGTTTCCAGGTGTCAGGAAATGACACCCGGACGAGCGTGAGTAGGAATGGAACGCGGCACTCTGCTGGAAGAGGCCAGCTTTGCAGCAGGGTAGATGGCGCGTCTACCCTCGACTCGAGCTCTGTCCAAATAGGTTGAAATGTTGCCAAATCTCGTCTTGTGAGACCAAGTTTCCTCAGAAAACACACTGGTGATTGTGTGCTGAAATCTACACGCTCGAAATGAGCACCAAGAACAGCGAGCCGGTGTGAATACCGCTCATCCCCCTGACAACACACACTTCAAGAAAGCTCGCTGCCCCAGCTAGAGCACCTGAGAGGAGAGCACGTGCACTGCCGGGCGCACCACCACGACCGTGTACACCAATCGTGGTAAAAAACAAACAAAAACAGATGAACAAACAAAACTGCTATATTGCTAGATAACGGTTTACCTATTTGCAGTTTGGTAGCATTCTTCTATTACAAAGGACAAAGGGAAGAAAGGAAGTGGTCGCAAATCGAGGGTCCTTGAATCTTGTTGGGTTTTTGCTGTTAATAGAAATAAAGGAAAGCTTGAGTAGCATTTCCCTGTCAGGAGGCGAGGTGGCCACATGAGTAATATCTATGACAGGAAGATAGACACAGGGCACAAATCCTAAAAAAAGAAGTGGGGGGACGCTGACGTCACGACAGGAAGTGACGTCACTAAAGGTGGCTTGCACCATCAGACTAATTGCCTCCCCTCGCTCACCCCTTAGAAGCGATTGCATCAGAGAAGCCAGCGCGTGAGCAGCGTTCTGAATGAGCTCCGATCTCGCCCCCAGAGAGGCCAAAGAGTGAATGTGTGGCTCCATTTGCTCCAGTTATCGAGCTCCTGGTAAAATAAGTGGGGGGACGCCGTCCACCCGCGTGGTACCCCGGCTCGGGCCCTGGATAGAGACAGGAGTATTATGCTTCACACACTGTCGTACAATTACTTTTACATTCAGGATTTGTATACTTTGGATTTCTATTGATTAATTAAACTATGGTTTTGTTAAGTGTGCGAGTGCAGATACATTTTCTGCACTAGCTTTTCATCAGAGTTATTTTTTTCCTCTTTCCTCAAATTCTGATAATGGGCTTTGGTGGGCAGCTAGCCATAGGGAGGTGTGCCCCCTGGGGAGTTTGGGACAATGGTACAGCCCAGACTACATCAGGCTTTTTTTGTGCTACATTTTAGCTGGGCTTCGTTGAGTTTCAAGCCCATTATATAACCGGGCATTTTATAAGTCGAGTCATCATTTTGGTAGGTGACAAGGTGGTCAACAGTTCTTAGTCAGGAGCCTTTTTGCCTTTCCCATATTATAGGTAGCTTGTATGGGTTATGGAGGGTTTTCATATACAAGAAGCCAATCGGCTGGTGTAGCCCCTTCACTACTGGTTGGGTGGCTAGATCCAAGGAGGAGGCTGACCTTGATGTCAGGGGAAGGGGACAATACACTACAAAAAGGCAAGGGGCCTGATTCACAGAACTAACTTAAGACAAAATCCTAAACTTACTACCATTTTGGTATTCACAGAAGACAGTTACTCATTTTGGTATTCACAGAAGGCACTTTCTCATTTTGGTATTTACAAGTGTATATTGAGAAAAATAGCCGGAACGGTGTGCATCCCTCTTCAAATACATGGTCATCATATGTAGGGCACACATCACGTATGCAGGGTATGTCTGGGTGCACTATGTTGAGAAGTTTAGGCCATGGATGGCATGGGACATGGAGGCGAAGTGGGGGGAAATTGACACTAAACTCATCTCAGCAGATGATGGGGTCAGTCAAGTTTGGTAAGATGACGTACACAGCAAGTGGGTTGCTGTTGGTGTATCGGCCCTTTTAGTATCGCCCCCCCTGAGGGGGGTAGGGACAGAACCAAGGTACATGCTGGAAGAATGGGGACGTGCGGGGACTTCAATAAAGGCATGTGTACTAGAGACTACTGTGAGAGTTCGGGAAGACATACGCTCATCCAGTGCTGTGGGGCAGGAGGAAAACCACAGGGTGCACAGGCAGGACAGTGGAATCAATACCAAGGGGGCCATAATGTACAACAGGGTAATCAAGCGGCTGGAAACAGGGGGCACATTGAAATATGGGCAAAGGCTCAGGCGCCAATTAAGGGTGACCGGCTTGACATGTGGTTGATATGATATCATGACAGACAGGACGCAAAATTGTTGAGCGATGGTTTCCAGGAGGGTTTTCGTTTGGGGTATAAGGGCCCCAGAATCACAAGATGGGTAGACAATTTGAAATCTGTGGCGACACATAAACAGGTTGTGAAGGAAAAGCTGTCAAAAGAAGTGCAGGAGGGCAGAATGGCAGGACAGTTTGGTCAATGGCCTATGCCCAATTTGATTCTGTCATTGTTTGGGTTTGTGCCAAAAAAAGAACGGGGTCAATGTCGGCTAATACAGCACTTGTCATGGCCAGAAGGGAGCTCAGTTAATGACTTTATTCCAGGTGAGATTACGTCGGTTTCATATTCCTCTGCAGATGTGGCTATGGCATTGGTGGAACAGATCGGAAGGGGCGCACTCATGGCGAAGTGTGACATTAATTCTGCCTTCCGGCTGTTGCCAGTTTATCCAGAGGATTTTCAGTTGCTAGGCATACAGTTTGAAGGCCAATGGTACGTTGACAAGGCTTTGCCCATGGGCTGTGCGATATCTTGTGCGCTGTTTGAGCGGTTCAGCTCCTTCCTACAGTGTATTTTCACGTCGCACACAGAAAAGAGGACTGCAGTGCACTATCTGGCCGATGTCTTTTTAGTGGGACTGCCCGGTTCTGCAGACTGTCAACGGCAGTTGACAAGTTTTCAAGAGCTCATGGGTGACATCTGGGTACCGCTGGCTACCGAAAAAAACGATGGGGCCAGAAACGGTGCTTTTGTTCTCAAATGAGATTCTGTATCCATGGCAGCGCGCTTCCCGGGGGACAAGAAGGTGCAAATGCAACTGTTATTAAGTGCTATGCTGGATAACCAAAGGTGACAGTGAAGGAAGTGCAGGTCTTGCTGGGACATTTAAACTTTGCGTTTAGAGTAGTGAGGAGGGGTACGACTTTCTGTAGGCACTTGGGTATGTCCTTAGTAAGGCTGTCATTGCCTCATCATCACATGTCTGTCTGCGGGCACAAGGGAGAACCTGCGCATGTGGTGCAGGTTCTTGGATGATTTCAATGTGATGCCAATGATCAGTCCAAAGGAATGCCAGTGGGGTGTGCAGATATACTCAGACGCGCCTGGGGGATCAGTTTGGGGTTTTACGGTAGAGTAGGTGGTGTGCAGAAGAATGTCCGGCAGCGTGGAAGCAGGGGGTAGGAGAATTGCTTTTCTTGAATTGTTCCCATTAGTCGTGGCAGTGACTTTATGGGGACAGGAGCTTGCTCACAGAAAGGTTTTATTCAGAATAGACAATGTCAGTTCTACATGTGATGAACAGATAGTCGTGAGAGATGAATAGGTACTTAAGCTGCTGTGAGTTTTTGTGCTGTGTTGTTTGAAGCATGATGCCTTCAGGGCAAAGCACCTCCCGGTGTGGACAATGACATTGCGGATGCTTTGTCTTGCTCACAGTGGGAGAGGTTCCATGGTCTGGCCACAGAGATTATGGTACCAGAATACATGTGGAGCATAGGAGAAAGAGGATGCTGCAGTTGGTGGTATGGTCGATGGCCGTATCCACCAGAAAAGCATATGCTCTGGCCTGGAAAGAGTTTCAAGTGGGGGAGCAAAGTGCTGGCCAAACCAGTGGGACAGCGAAGAAGATTTAGTACAGTTGGAAAAGGGCTTTTGAGGGTCACGATAGTGGGAAAGCTGCATGGAATTGCCTTCATGGGCAAGCTTTTATGGGGCTATACGCCTTCGACTGGGGAAGTGGGAAAGGGAATGTTAGAGGGATGGTCTAGGGAAAGGGGTCGCCGGCATCGGCTGAGAAGGTCTTTATCATGGCAGTTACTAGGAAAAATTATTGCGGCGCTGCCAAACATATACAAGGAAAGCGGAGAATGGGTTCTTTTTTTCGACTCTCATGTCCTGGATGTTTTTCAGGGCCTTTCAGGTTTCAGAACTGCTGGAGAGAGAAGGTATTCCGGGGTTGGAATGGGTAGATGTGGAAGGTGGGTTAGAATTGTCCATCCCGCAATCCAAGACAGATCAAAGGTCGCTGGGGAAGAGAGTGCGGCTTTAAGTTTTTCTAGCCAAGGACGTGTTTCCAGTACAGTGGGGAGCTAAGTCGCAGGCGGTTAGCGAGGCATCAAGGGGGGAAGTTTTTCGCCACGCGGACAGGATCTGTTTGACTGCTTATCAGCTGCTTTGGGCCATGCAAAACAATTGGAAAGTATTGAGGAAACCCCAGGGGACTTCGGAACACATTCTTTTAGAATTGGGATGGCCACAGAGGCCTCTCGGAGGGACTGGTGCAGGGAGAGGATTATGAAGTTGTGGTGCTGGTCGCCAGACTGCTTCCGGCGATATGTGCTCGGCGAACAGGAAGGGGTTTTATGAATGGCATCAATTCGATATCTCACAATGTGTTCTTTACAGGTGCAGTAGCTGGGCTGAAAGCAATTGATTCATTTATTTAATAGGACAAAAGGCATGAACTCCAGAAGGGTCGAGGCTGTAACCCTACGTTGGATGAAAAGCTTTTTACAGTGAAGTGGCATGGAAAAGGTGGTATGAGATAGCGAATGCTTGAATAAGCTACTGAGGAGGCACAGGTGTCCTGACATTATTGTGTTACATCTAGGTGAAAAAGATTTAGTGGTTTGTAAAGGCATTGCCCTGCTATAAGAGATGAAGAGGGACATGCTGGAGATTAGGAGGCAGTGGTAAGGGACATTTGTCATCTGGTCGGAATTTATTTTGCGGCAGCACTGGAGAGGGGTGGCCAAGCCGGCTGCCATTGACAAAGCCCGGTGAAAGAGTAACAGGGATATGAGGGTTTTTTATAGGGAGGAAAGGTTTGGAAGAGTATAACATCCAGAGCTGAGATTGGATGCACAAGATTTTTTCAGAGGGGATAGGGTCCATTTATCTAGGTACGGGGCAGAGCTATAATTGATGCAAATAAAAGAGGCGCTCGAGCTTTGTCAGGGAGTGGAGAGAGGGGAAGTTCCTAAAGGGAGGTAAAAAAAGTGGAAGTTGGCTGTCGGCTTTTTCTGAGTGGTGGTGGGCAGTTTCAGTTGCCATGGTTATACATTGAGATGATAGTTGTGAACCGAGGGGAAGCAGGACAATGGGGGGGGAGGGTGATAAAAAAAGTTAAACCTGGAGGAAGCAAAGGAAAAATTAAGTCAGGATACTTAGATAGTTAGATTATAATGGATGTAGGTTAAAGTGTTTATCAATGTAAAGGTTGACAGTTAAATGCCAGGGTAGGAGTAACAGTTGCAAGATAAGGATGTTAATAGGGGTCAGGGATTTTAGGGGTATGGAGTTGGGGGAATCAGGTGAAGTACTGTATGATTAGATCTAGTTTTGTGAGGCTAAGGCCTAGGGGGATTTTATGTGATGTGCACCTGTGCTCAATAAAGCAGCATTTCTTACACAAGAAGGGAATATGTGGTCTGTGCTGGCTGTAGTAGGCTGGCTTAGTATATGGTGCTCACTTATACAAGTGTAGCACCCTGCACTAATCCAGGCAATCCTTACGGTGATTTTAGTGGTCTTAGACAACCTCAGAAAGCTCTCCAAGTGGTAGCTGTGGAGAGCAGCCTTCAGACTTTGTCCAGGAGTGTAAAGCAGCTTGTTTTACCAGAACGTAATCTTATTGGTATAGATTAAGTGAAAAAGAACTACACAGTGTATTTATAAAAATATGTATTTATTATGAGACACTCACTAAACATACAAATATCTCCTTCCCTGAGATATACGCAATGCACACAATACTTTGCAAAGAAAACAGGTAAAGAGCATGTGTACACTGTGGTCTCCGGGAGGGGACCAAACCATACACTATAATAGTAGGATGTGACCCACAACCCAAGTCAAGATTATACCCAGAAGATGTAAAAATGCTTGGGACCCAAAGAACCACCCAAGGTAAGTAACCAGGAACCCCACGGAGGCCGTGTGCACAGTGGGAACACGACCGCGGTCTCAATTCAAGCCAATGGGTAAGTCGCAGTTGCAATTTTAAAGAATAAGTACCATTCCCAGTGGACCCTATAGAAACCCTGTGGAAGACAGAAGGTTAGAGAGCCACCCCACCTGTGGATACCTTTATTTGTTTATTTTTTTATTTTACGGAGTTTTATATAGCGCAAACTTGACCCGAATTGGGTATCAGACCGCTTTACATAGCACCAGTTGCGTTACATGAGGACAAATTAATTTGTTTTTGTTAGGCACGGGGAGATAAGTGATTTGCCCAGAATCACAGGATGTTCAGCGTCGTTGCCGAGGCTCGAACCCAGTTCCCCAGATTCGAGGACGACCGCCCTAGCCGTTAGGCCAACTCCTAAACCAGGATACCTACATCAGGGAAGCTGGGTGCATAGGTGCGAAGTGGTGTTGGACACCACCATCAAACCTAATGAAGACCTGGCGAAGAAATGGAAAGTGTTCAGTGGAACTCAAAGGTGGATTCAAGATGAGAAGTACCTGCAAGCACAGGAGAAAGTTTCTATGCCACTCAGGAGTGACCAGGGGGCACAGAAGATGAATGCCCACCAATGTCGGGTATTGTAGGAGAGTTGACAGTGACCTTGAAGCTGCAGCCGTGCGGACCGGCAACACTGTGGAAGACCAGAAGCCGTTCACGAGCTGTCTTATGTCAGATGTCGAGAGCGGAGGGGTCGGTGTCTGTCTGGAGCACCAACAAGCCTTGGCAACTGCAAACAACGTGGTAAGCAAAATATATTCAGTGTCCGGACCAACAAGGTCCAGGTGACTCGCCACAAGCAGGGGAGTCAGAGTAGACCCCCGAGCAATCAGGGGAGCCTGCGGGAAGCAAATAAGACCCTCAAGAGGACCCACAGGCTGGGGACACTGGAGTCGCGAAGGGACCTCAAGCAGCTCACCCAAGATGCAGGCCCATGAGGCAAGAGATGTGGTGAGGACAAAGATCTTGATCACAGGGGAAGCTTGAGGTGGAGGCTACCTGGAGCCTGAAGATCACTGAGAAAGAGAGCCATCAAGCCTTTGCAATGGCAAGTCGACGCGGTGCACAGGGGTTCGGTTCCTGCGGCTCTGAAGAGCGATACTCGAGGGAAGTGGTAAATCACCACTTGTGTTGCTGAGCCTTTCGGAGTCCGTGGTAGCCCAGGATCAGAAGACCGGTCAGCTTCATTGCGGTGCCTACAAATGCAGGGAAGTGACTCCTTCACTTCAAGGGAGATTCCTTCAGGTGTCTTGGATGCCCACAGGTTTTGGAAGGTTCCCGTATGGAGCACAGGCACGGATGTTGCAGCAGACGAGCAAGGCGGCGAGACCAGGAGCAGCAGGAGTCTTCCTAGTTGCAGTCTTGGTGCCCAGAGCAAAGTCCAGCAAAGTCCAGAGTGCCCAGACGGTCGAAGATGAAGTGGCGCCTTAATATGAATCTTGTCCCACAATAAATCTAGGGACCCACCTACATCTATGCTATCACCAGCTTGCACAGGCTGCAATGGCAGGCCCGTAGTCACAATTTGAGTGGTCTCTCATAGGTGGCATAATACATGCTGCAGCCCGTGGGAGACCCCTAATGGACCTATGCCCTGGGTACCTCAGTACCATATCCTAGGGACTTATAAGGGTACACCAGTAGCCAATCTGGGATGTACCTAAGTACTCACCATAACCAATTTAAGGGAGAAAGCATAGAGGCTGGGGTCCTGATTAGCAGGATCCCAGTCAGGCTAGTCAGAAACTATAACAACACTAGGCAAAAAGTGGGAGTAACCCTGCAGAGGGTTCCTACTTTCCTACAGTGACCCTTTTGGCCAAATGCATAATTTTAAATTCCTTAATTTAAGGTTTGAGACCTAAACTGTGAAATGTATTTTCTTCTCCTTCTAGTTCTTGACTTAACCATTGATGCTTCTGATAGCTGTTTGCTCTAGATAGCAAGACTGCCGTGAAGAGTAGAGGCATTGTACTATTTTGTCAAGTAGATCCTGTATTGTTTTTAGGTTTGGCAGAAAGACTGGTTAGTTGTGTGGTAGAGCTCATCTAAAAAGAACTTAAATGATACATAGATGCCCTGACTATGATTTAAATTCCATTATGTGTGATATCTGTTACTGCATGTACCAGAATTATGAGTATTGCGTTCATCATTTCATCCCCTGTATTTTCTCCTAGTACATTTCGTCAGGTCAAACTGGGGGAAAAATAGCCAGTAAATTCCAATACCTGTGAAATTTGGTTCCAAAGCACCAGTTAAGCATGCAATTCCCCAGTTTCTTTAAGGAAATTCAAAGTAGGAGGTATGAAAGCTGCACCCGGAAAATATCTCACCCCAACATTTTGGTATTAACACAAGCAGTAAATACCTCAGCCAATTCCGGGCACTTGTAATTGGGGCCAGAGAGGGACACTGACTCAGCCCCCTTCAACCATTGCTTGTATACATTTTACTTTAACATTAAATCCTCACATGTTTACTTTTCTCTAACCTTTTGTTTCTTCACTCACGTTAATATTTCTTTGATGCATTCACCCCTTCTAGACGTCAAGTATGCTGTTGTTGGAGCTTGCATTGGGGCACTCTTATCAGCGGCGTTCATTGCCATTAAACTATACATGATAAAGAAGCACGTGCTGGATAATGAATCTTCAGGTGAGTAGGGAATTGAATTATCAGGTGATTTGGTGCAGAGTGGCTTGATGTTTTGCTCTCTTGGGTGGGTTGGTTTCCAATTAGCTCGTATTTGATTTGTCAGGTAAAACTATATTTCACTGGTTAATGTTTAGTTATCTCTTTCAAACCAGCGTCTCATTGGCCACTTGTTAAGTATTCCCCGTGTGAGTTGGTTTAATCTTGCTTAATGATTAAAGATGTCTGATGATTTATTTCTGATTGGGTGCTGATATCTCTTGTGAGTCTGATTTTTGTTGGTCAATATTAAATTACCTTTATTCAGCTTGTATGTAGTGCATTAATGTGGTGTGATTTTTTTGTGGGCGAGTCTCTACCAATGTACAAGTTGACTCATGTGAATTACTTGCTCCTGTGAAACCTGGATGCTTCCTACAATGATTGTTTGATGCTTCATATACTCAGTTTATCCCAATTGTATTTGGTTGATTGATAACCTTTTGAATGGGTCTATTTCTCATTGGCTGAAAGCTAACAATCTTATGTGAGTTAGGATGTTCCTTTATCAATGTTGGACGATATTTCTGGTGATTAATTGATGTTGCGTGCTCTCATCTGGGTCAACATTTTATTTGTTCAGTAGTTCTCCGATTCATCTATTTCTCATTGATTGACAGATGTTTAGATGGCCTGTTGTTCTTTGCCTCAAGCACAGAGATTGTTTCACTTTATTCTGTGGTTATAGATTGAGCTGCAATATTTTTACTGCACCCAGATTTCTGTCCTGTCTACTGGGAGCCTAAACTTCTCATGCCAATGTTTAAATTTCTGCATGGTTTGTGTTGTTTGCATGATGAACTTTCACTTTCATTTGAAAAGCCATAGCTGCTATGTTCTAGATATATGCCTGAAGCTATACTTAATCACAACATCTGTGTTCTAACACCTTCAATGCCATCCATATGTCAACCTTGTAGAATCACCAGTGAGCAGCAGGATCACCAGATTGGTCCATGCCATTTGGACACCACTTTTACAGTCCTCGGTTTTGCGTTTTGTAATCGCTGTTACCAGATATATATATATATTACTGAGACTGTAAGTACCAAAATACACTGTTATATTACATGAAAGACCAGATGTTGAAGCATATTGTTCCAGTGCCATTGAGTCACATTGCCCCTCTAAAGAATCTTCCCTTCCAGCCCCTCTGCAATTCAACTAATGATGATTAAGGGCAGGATCTGAGGCATCATGGTAGCCGCTATCCTTTTAACCCATGTGATCTCTCCCCTCAATGGTCTGTGCCATGGGCTTTATAAACAGCTTACGAGACATGTCACTGTAGTTGACATGCCAACAGGCTGGTCAGTTTGACTCTTATTTGTGGTGACACAAACCCATTCGCTAGCTCAATGTTAACCTAATCCCACATGGAATGAGGTTGATGTGCTCGATGTAACCTTCTTGTTTGTTGATCATACATTGCCTCAAATGTGGAAATCTTTGTAGTTGAGGATGTCGTTTGACGTCTCAGTAACGTAGGCTTCAAGATTCCATTATCCTGATAGAGAGTGATATAATTTATTGAAAAGAGAGCCACACCCAAGCACTTTTTAGGGCACTACATTGATGGCTCTTAGGACCTGCTGAAGCCTGTTGTCAGCCCTACCCACTTTCAAGACCACCTCTCCGATGGCAGCCTTTGTAGAAGTCTCAGCACTTTCTTGATCGATTTATCATTTTCTTCCAGTCCAATATCGGAACTCACAAAATTACCCAATTTTACTTGCGTCTGAATAACCACCGTAGTGTATTTCCAGCACTGTGACTTCATGTGCTAAGCTTCCCTTGTCAAACCTTGATTCCTAGTGGGTAGAAGAGGGCAAAGCATTCCGCCGAACTAACAAACAGGTGAAATCAGCCTTCAGACAAATTTCACACCTGGAGTATATTCGCTGCGAGTTTCTCAAATGTCCAACTTTCTAAAAGTTTCCTGGTCCGTCTGCCCTTGGTTGAGTCATCAACCCTGGAAGTAGGTTATCTGCATGAATAGCTGAGAAACAATTAACTGTTTTTGAAAATTCATCTATTGTATATTTTTGTGTGAAATTTGTTTGACATCTTTTGCATGATGAGGATGCAAAATTCCATGAACTTTGCTGTTTCGCTCTCGTATCCTTCAAAACATAAAAAAAAAATCAGGCGTACACATGAGGACAGATGGTTGTACCTAGAGATAGCAGTCATCATACACTAGACAGAGCACAGCCTTTGAAAAACCCTCCTCTCAGACCTGAGCAGGCAGCAAATAAAATGATGTAGAACGACTAAAATGGAAAAACCTCATGTCTGTCAACCTGAAAATAACTGTTTTAAATCCAGAGAGACAGCTCTTAATTTCACTGTGATCTCTGTGGCCAAAGAAACCCCAAGGCATTCCATGGCGCCCACAGCAACTTGAATTAGCAAAGTCAACCAATCGCTCATCAAAAGCTTTCCATCTTCTTTCCACCACTTCTTGCCGCATTATTTATTTATTTACAGATAATCATGAATATTCCACTGATATAAAGGGCTCAAATCGGACTTCTGTGAATGAAGATTCCTACAGATCCCTCTGTCTATTTCACCTTGGAAGTCATGTTGTAGTTTGGGTGCGGAGTTTCTGTTGTTGGGACATCCAACTGTGGGGAAAAGAGTCATCTCCGACAAAAGCTGAACCACATGCAGAGCAGTGGGTGATTGGTCAGTGCTAATGGCATTAGACTTCATTGACTGATACTGAGAAACACCAGGCAGAATCCCTCTTGGAAAGGGGTGTAAATGACAAGAATGTACATGCATGGGGCTGCAAACCCTATAAAAGAATTAAACAATGCATCAGGAAGGTATGGGCATAATCGTTTTGATAGAGGAGAGACTTAAGTGAGGAGTAGTCAGAGTCAATGGGAGTCAGTCCAGACGAGGAGATAGGTTTAGGGTTTTTTATTTGATGTTATTTTCACGGCACCCAGCTACGGATGCTTGCACGTATGAATACAAAAGAAATGGAAATGAAGGGTGCTTAGGACACCTTGACACCGAAATCCACCTTTGGTCATCTCATTCTTGACGCAAGGCAAAACTATAAGTGCCCACCTACAATCTGATTCAGAAAACTCTTGGCATAGAACCTTGTGGCGACACAAACCACATCTAAAATACCACTGCAGGTTTATCAGCACGACTTGACATGTGCACGTCACTACATCCATCACCATCAAAACCAAAATGATTAGGAATTTGAAGGAGAAAGCAGCTGGAAGAAAATACAGGCGACTGTGGGCGTGCAGTTGGTTGATTTAGTATCTTAATAGATCTCCAGATGAATGGATTGGCATGGAATGGGTAGATGGGATTATATTGATGCATTGACAGATGGTGCAATGATGATGCATTGGTTGATATTTTGGTAACTGCATGAATAGCAGGAATGACTGGAAGGTGAGTGGGCGTGTGGGTAGAAGAATGGCACGTGACATAATAGACTGATGGTTGACAGGTAGGTGCATATGCATGCTTAAATCGAAGGACTGGAAGGAAATATTTGAGAGAAGGGATACATGTCTAGTCTGAAAATGGGTGAGTAGTTGGCAGATGGATAGATGGAGGGATGTTGTACTGATAAACATGTAAGTAAATAGGTGTATGCATGCATTGATGAGTGGCTTAGCAGGTAGATGTAAAGAGTAGTAGATTTGGCAGAAAGATGAATGGGTAGGGGTTTTGTTAGAAGGATGTTGCGAGGCTATATCAGTTGGCAGATGTACAGATCATAGTTGGATGAGTAAATTACCCGCCAGTGAGATAGTTCTATAGCATGGCAGGTAGGTGGCCGAATGTACTGGTAATGTGGCTATGGCCTTCTTCGTAAGTTGTGGGGTGTAGTAATTGTATTAAACAGTGAGTCAGTGGATGCTTTGCTAGATCATGGATACATAAATGGATGAGGAGATGTTGGGAGTGGGGTACCCCAAAATTCTAGTCACCCCAAAATCTACCTTAATCAGAATGGCCAGTTTCACTGGGTCGGGGGACGGTGTTAAACCTCAATTTAAAAAGACAATGTGTCCCCAAGTTAAGATACTTCCCAATGTATTAAAATCAGAAATACAATTTATTAAGTGAATGGGCCCACTCAATAAGTGATTCTAAATGAAATGAAAGTTAACCGGTTTTATTACAAATTCACAAATCGGAGATAAGAAGTCAATCAATCAATCAGTCAATCAATCAGGAGTTTATAAAACATGCTACTCACCCATGGGAGTCTCAAGGCGCTGGGGGGGGTGCAGCTCCGGGTCAGTCGAAGAGCCAGGTCTTGAGTTTCTTCCTGAAGGTGTTCAGAGTGGGGGAGCATCTGATGTTGACTGGGAGCTCGTTCCAGGTCTTTGCTGCGATGTAGGAGAAGGCTCTACTGCCTGCCCTGGTTCTACGGATGCATGGGGTCTCTGCTAGGGCGAGGTTAGCGGAGCAAAGGTTCCTTTTGGGTGCTTGGAAGGAGACTCTTTCATTGAGGTATTTGGGTCCGATGTTGTGGAGGGATTTGTAGGTGTGGGTTAGTAACTTGAAGGTTACCCTCTTCTCGATGGGAGCCAGTGGAGGACTCGTTGGTGTGGGGTCATGTGTTTGTGTCGAGAGGTTCCGAGGATGAGTCTGGCCGCGGTGTTCTGGATGAGTTGTAGTCTGTGTAGCAGGGTTTTGTTGATTCTGGCATAGAGGGCGTTGCCGTAGTCTAGTCTGCGTGTTACTAGTGGGGGATCCACTTGAAGGTCTTTCGGAGGATGCAGAGGAAGTTGAAGCAGGTCGAGGCGACGGCGTTGATCTGGCGGGTCATGGTGAAGGAGGAGTCCAAGATGACGCCGTGGTTCCGGGCGTTGTCCGTTGGCGTGGGTGGGTTTCCAAGAGCTGGGGGCCACCAGGTGCTGTCCCACGCCATGGGGGAGAGTCCAAGGACGAGCACCTCGGTCTTCTCTGAGTTCAGCTTTGGCAGCTATCACTCATCCAGGCTGCGACATCTTTCATTCCTTCTTGGAAGCTGGGTCTTGTGTCTTCGGGGTTCTTTGTGAGAGAGAGGATAAGCTGGCCATTGGCGTAAGATACTATGCTGAGCCCATGCTGTCTGACAATGTCAGCAAGGGGGACCATGTAGATGTTGAAAAGCGTGGGGCTGAGCGAGGATTCTTGGGATACTCCACAGTTGATCTGTGTGGGTTCGGTGAGGAAGGATGGGAGTCTGATCCTTTGGGTTCTGCCGGTGAGGAAGGAGCGGATCCAGTCGAGGGCGGTTCCCCGTATGCCGGTGTCGTGGAGTCGGGCAGCAGGATACAATGTTGAATACTGCGTAGAGGTCTAGTAGGATGAGGGCTGCTGTGTGGCCCTGATCGAGTAGCATGCGGATGTCATTGGTGGCGGTCTCGGTGCTGTGGTTGCTGAGGAATCCAGACTGGGAGGAGTCGAGGATGGCGTTCTCTTCGATAAAGGTGGTCAGCTGGGCGTTGATGAATCTCTCTGTGACTTTGGCTGCGAAGAGAAGAAGAGAGATGGGCCGGTAGTTTTTCAGGTCCGTTGGGTCGGCCAAGGGTTTCTTGAGGAGGGGCTTGACTTCTGACCTCTTCCTGACGTCGGGGAAGATGCCGGATTCCAGGGAGGTGTTGATGGTCTAGTTTATGGCTCTGTGGTAGATGTGCGGCGGGCAGCAGTCCGTGGGAGCTCCTGAGTGGGTGTTCTTCATGGTCTTCGTGATGTCTTCAGTGGTGGCAGGTTTCGAGGTGGTGATGGTCGGACGGTTGTCGGTGGTGGTGAGGGTGGTGGTGTCGGGAGTCTGTTAGCTGAAGTTGTCGTAGAGGTCCTTGATTTTCATGTGGAAGTAGGAGCTGAGCTTGTTGCAGAGGTCCTGGGATGGAGGGATGTCTGTGGCTTCGCTAGGGGGTTTGGTGAATTGCTGTATGACGTTGAAGAGTTTGTTTGTGTTGTTGGCGTTGAAGCGGATTTTGTTCTTGATGAAGGTCTTCTTGGTGGTTCTTATGCGCTAGTGGTATTCATTCATGGCGTTCCTCTATTTGTTCTGGTCTTCAGTGGTTTTCTTGTTCTGCCAGAGTTTGACGTGGCGTCTGCAGGAGCATCTGGCTTTTTGGAGGTCGATGGTGAACCAGGCTGCCTTTACAGGGCGTTGATTGACAGGGTGGCGGAGGGGTGCGAGCTTGTCGGCGCAGCGGGAGATACAGCGGTATAGTTCTTTTGCTGAAGAGTTGGCGTTGGTCGTGCCGGAGGGGGGGTCGTGGAGGAGGGTGGGATTGAGGAGTTCCTTCGTGATCTTGCTCCAGTTCCTTCGGGGCAGGTGCGGGTGGGTTTGGGTGTGGTGGTGGTGTTGAAGGTGAAGTGTATGCACTGGTGGTCTGTCCAGAGGGGCTGCATGGTGTGGCTGAAGTGGATGTTAGTTCCTCCTGTGAAGATGGGGTCGAGTGTGTGTCCGGCTTTGTGGGTGGGGGTGGTGACGAGCTGCTTCAGTCCGAGGTTGGGGAGGTTGTCGAGGTGGGTGGTGGAGTCGGGGTCCCTGCGGTTGTCGAGGTGGAAGTTCAAGTCTACGATGAGTATGTAGTCTGTGGAGGTGATGGCGTGGGGTGCAACGAGGTCGGCTATAGTGGTGACGGAAGAGGCGTGAGGCCCGGGGGGGGTCTGTAGATGATGGTCCCGCGTAGCGTGGTTCTGGGGTTGGTTTGGATCTGGAAGTGGAAGTGTTCTGTGTTGGGAAGGGGGTCGCGATGGAGGTGGAGAGTCGGAGGAAGATCTTGTGTGCGATGGCGAGTCCTTCTCCTGGTCAGTGGGGTCGGTCCTTTCTCTGGATCTTGTATCTGTCGGCGGTGGCGATGTCGCGGCGGAGGTGGCGTTGGTCCATGTTTCCGTGAATAAGGTGACGTCTGAACAAGATGGTATCTAGCTGGTCTCAGATCTCCGTGGCATGTCTGAGAAGGGAGAGCGCGTTGAGGAGGAAGCACGTCAGAGCTTCGGTGGTGCGGGCGTCCGTTGAGGAATCAGTGGACATGGGCGGGCTGTTGGTGGTGAAGGATTGTCGGCAGTGTCTGCAGGAGTACTGGCCGAGGGTGGTGTTCGGCATCGATCTCTGGCAGTTGTGGTTTCTTCCGGGGTTGAGTGCGAGGAGGTCTGCGGGGTTGTAGCGGAGGATGGCCGGAGAACCAGGGTCCCTGGCACTGGCCGTGGTCTGGTCGCGGACGGGCGCAGACGGGCTTGCCTTTGGCATGCACCGGCACCCCCGCTGCGTGGCCACCATTATGTAGAAGAGGGGGGCGAGAAGCGCAGCTGGGAGGTGGGAAACTAGGAGGCGGGAAACCAGCAGCGGCGGGGGGCGCAGGGGCAGCAGCTAGCACAGGCAGGGTAAAAGGATGAATAAAGTACAGAGAGGGGCAGTATGGGGTAGAGGCAGAAGGCAGTAAACGGGGCAGAACGGGGCAGAGGCAGAAGGCAAAAAACTGGGCAGAACGGGGCAGAATGCAGTAACGGAGACAGCAGGCAGAAAGAGGTGCACGGGCAGCAGATGAAGGCAGGAGAAGGCACTTGAACAGCGGAGCTGCGGGGGGAGAGCAGGTCTCTGACCAGGAGGTCAATGCCATAAATGGTATTGCTATAACAATCATACAGATAATGCAAAATCTGAAATACTTCCAAGTCCCAAGCGGGCAGCAAAATCAAGAGAGTAATGGACAGCACCTCTAGTAGAACAAGAAAGTCATCTGTCTCACCCCCATAATCAAGTGTTTTTATACATTATTTTTGCATAAGAAATTAAAAGACTGGCAGACTCACTGTGGTGTGAGCAAATGTAACCTTTCTTCAGCAAACCAGGCACATACAAAATAAACATCACATTGTCTTATCACCTAAACACTAACCCACCACATGGAAAATTATTCAGCACACTCTATGCTAATGTCATTCGGAGATGCTAGAACTAAACTGGAAACATGAACAATAATGTTTCATATTAATGAATAGGATGCAGTGAACAAACGGAAGGACCTTGGAAATGTTGCGGTCTGTGACTGAGCTGGGTAAAGTTCATTGAAAGCAGAATAACAATAACATTGGAAATAAATGTACATCTCAGCTTGACTGTGTGCTACAGAGTTGTGAGAATATGAGGAGAGAAATGGGTACCTGGGGGAAGAAAGAATATAATTGACAGAGACGTCTTCCATCTTGGAAAAGATGGCATTTATGTCTAAACTTTGGCCTAGTTAACATCTATCAGATAAATACACTCTGCACATCATAGAAAATGTATTTCAATAGCAACAGTACTATATCAGTATATACATGTGACATCAAGTGTGAAAATGCATTCTGCATGTTGCTAATGATGCACAGAAATATAAATGCATACACAATCTTCTACAGATGGTCACTTTGACTGATGAATAGATGACTATGCTGGTGTATTTCCTGATGGTTTGATGGGTGATGCATGCATACCTGAATGTGTTCTTTGTAGCAGTGTGGTGCTTAGTGTCCCCAGCAATAAGTGCATCTGACCAACTATCAGTACAGCATGATATCACAACATTTTACTGAGAATCTGTGAAAGATTCTGAAATAAACCTGTTTCCAAACTTCTCCCTGCAGATGCAGAGAATTTTAGGGGTCACTCATTGAGGTAAGCCACAATTTGCTGTACTTCTGCCTTGTCTATTGTTGATCATTCTGCATGTTTTCAAGTATGTGTGGGGTTTAAAGGAGTGGCTGTGTAGTACACAATGGTAGTGGTCAATATTCCAGGTTCTGCTTGTCAGACCTGAATGAATTGGTAGAACAGTACGAAAAGGCAAGTTCGAAGGAAGCAAAGAGTATGCAAATCACTGAAAACAAAATACAATTCAGGTCAATTATATAAGAAGGGCGATCGTTCAGTCCCCGCCAATTATCGCCCAATTAGCTTAGTAGATGCGGCCCAAAAAATTACTGCGCGGTTGTTGTTGGGCCGCATCACTAGTTGGATCACTGATAATAATGTCCTGACGCCCCTTCAGGCCGGGTTTCGGTCACATGTTGGAACCTTAGACCAAGCCCTTAGGTTTACACTTTTATATTGGAAGGAAGTCTATTTAGGGGGGGGTATGCTCTTTGCAGCATTTGTCGACCTAAGGTCCGCATTCGACTTGGTGCCTAGACCAAAACTGTGGGAGGCTCTTCGGGAGATGGGCATGCCTGCCGAATATCTGAGGCTTTTAGTTAAATTGCACACTAACACATATGCACAGGTTAGATGGGGTAAGCCTGGGGAAGTGACTACGAGATTCAAAGTGTCTAAAGGGGTCAGGCAAGGGTGTGTCCTGGCCCCTACACTGTTATCCTTGTTCATCAATGGAGTAACTAGATACTTTTCTGACTGCCCGACTGATGCCCCCTCGTTGGCAGGAATGAAAGTGCCCCTGCTCATGTTCGCGGACGATACGCTCCTCATTTCTAAAACCCGACAGGGGCTTCAATTGGCCCTCTCTAGGTTTGAGTTATTCTGCCGCGAACATGAGCTCGAGGTCAACGTGGGGAAAACCAAATTTATGGTTCTTCGTGGCCCACGCCCCGTTAAAGCTAGGGTTGAAATGGGTGGTGCAAGGCTGGAACAGACCTCTACATTTACATATTTGGGGGTCACCTTTAGTGATAACCTAAGTTGGGGGCCCCAGATAGAATTGCTTAGGTTAAAGCACTCCCAACTTGGTGGTGCCTTATTAAAGGAACATATGCATTCCTGCACTAAACCCATTGCACCTGTGATACAAATTTATGGTTCTAAAATCCTCCCTGCAGTCATGTATGGCGCCGAGCTATGGGGGTTTAGTAATCTTGACTCCTTGAGGGTGGCCCAAAACAACTTCTTGAGATCATTGATAGGGCTACCCCCCTCCACCCCACGTATCCCCTTGTTATTCGATCTGGGCTGCCAACCCATAGAGGATATGATCCGGTATAGGCCCCTGGCGTTTTGGCGACGCCTGTGGACTACCCCGGAGCTATCCATTTATGCTAAAGCGCTGCATGAGGTAAAGGATATGAGAGGCTCCCATAGAATTCGTTGGCTCACAGAAATCAAACTTATTCTGTCAGAAATGGGCATGGGTGACTTGTGGTCCAACCCTGTGTCGGCTGTGTTTCCCCCTAAAAAAATATATAGGGATGCCTACTGGCTTTGGGCTTCACAAAAACGATTTACTCCTTCCTGACCTCAATTTATTTGTCTATTAAGGATCAATCATCTTTAGAAGTATATTGGGACGTAATAACCAAAAAGCTGGATCGGAAATTATACCACCAATTCAGAATTGGTTACCTTCCTTTAGGTTCCTTTACTTCTAGCTGGTCCTTAAATGGCACTGATAAATGCCCATTCTGTAAAAATTTGGTCGAAACAGAAGATCATTTTTTATTTGTATGCCCGGCATATTACCAACCTAGGCGAGCCTGGCTGCGACCTGTGTGTCGTGAACTAGGTGTCAGATCAGCCCAGGCCGCTAGAAGGATCCTAAAGACTGATACTTCCTCTCTTGTGGTCATCGGTCTAGCCAAATATATTAGTTGGTCGTGGCTTATACGGAAAAGGTGAAATTTTACCACTGGTTATACATACTATAGCGTAGCATTACCCCCAACTGTAGAATGAATTTCAAGTCAAAGTCTATGTATGTTTAATACTTTTTTATTGATCTTAACCTGTTATTTATTAAATAGTTTTTAGTCTCAATTGTTATAAATAATACATTAACTTTTTAATTGTATTTGATGAATTTTAAATGTCTTTTAAGATGAAATACTCGAAATAAAGACTGTTTTGATTGATTGATTGATAATCTAATGCAGTGATATATTTTTAAAGGTGCCTTTGCCTGCACCAACAGACATATAACTGAGATGTTCATCTAGCCATATAAATAAAAGAGAGACTGTGATTTCTAGGCCAACCTCGTCTTTAGGTATCCCAGAGAGTATTCAACCACAGTATTAATTTTTACATATCATGAAGGTAAGTATAGATTTGCTATACTTAATTTCACATCAATCTACTCTGATGGTATATGTATCTTCCTGGTAGGTGCATGTGGAGTTAACAATAGTAAATCTATACATACCTACGTATAATTACGTTCATGGGGCAGGTTTACAAACCCCATGCGACACATTTACGCCGCTGTTGCATCACTTTTGTGACGCAGCGGCGGCGTAAACCAAGCGCCACGTTGCAACTTATTTACAACGTGATGCATCTAGGCAGATGCGTCACGTTGTAAAGCCCTGCGCCACATGAAACCTGCGTCAGGTTTCATGTGGGCGTTCTGTCGCAGGGTGGGCGTTCCCTCGCAGGAAAGCCCCATAAAACTGACACAGTGAAATCTACAAGATTTCACTGAATCAGTTTTACGACGCTGCTGCGTCAAATCCTTACACCTGCTTGAAGCAGGCATAAGGAGTGACGCACCACGTGAAGTATGGGCGGCCCCTGTGCACTGCAGGAGTTAAGTCGCGCTTGCGACGCAACTCCAGCAATGCGCCACCCGTACGCCACAAGATACGTCACGCATCTTCCCCTCCTTGCACCATGGTGCGCCGCATTGTAAATGCGACGCATCTGTGGTGGCGCAAGGGGGGAATTACGTGATGCATCTGTTCTGGCGCATCCCTGCTGATTTGCAGAGATGCACCAGAAGGTGTAAATCGGCCCCATGATGTCTGGTAGTCAATATTTCGCAGACAATATTATGGCAGATTTTTCACTAGATATTTTAACGAACCATCCCAGAGAGATGTAATCTACCAGGGATGTTGTAGATTGGGAAATGTCTCCCTTTGCTGGGTTGTAGATGGAGGGGGGTGGCCTCTGCATTTAGAAAAAACAAAGAGCGATCTAAGGCCATATTCACCTGAAAAGTTACCTCAGTCCTGAGTAGTAACACCCTCTGCTGTTATCATATGCACCCCCGCCCCCAATACTCACTCTTTAGCCAGAGCACCAATGTCCTTTCTGGCAGTGCCCACTTTACAGAGGTCACACACAGATCAGTCAGCAAAGCCCAATCATAGCTCTCAGCCATTCAAAGTTTTTTAATGGATTCTCTGACATTAAAGCGGTCCAACTTGAACTTACCATTGAGATGCAGTGACTCTACAAATGGTTTGCAAGTGGCACAGCAGAAATAAAATATTGTTTGGCTAATAACTCAAATCCTAACTGACAACATTTACTCTTCTGGGGACGTTCCGGTGGCCCAATGTGCCACTGGCATTTTTATACGGCCACGTAAAGCCATGTTACGTGGCTTTTCATGACCTTAGAAATATGTGCCCCTTTCATGCAGAAAACCATGTGAAAGGGGCGTTCCATTAAAGTTGCTGGGGGTGTTCCAAGCAACATCCATGGCTTTTTGACACTGCCCCAGATTTATGAGAAATTGTAAGTCTGAGGCAGTGCCAAAAACGTACGCCTCCAGCGTAAGGGAGGCACAACGAGGAGAAATATCTTTATTTCTCCTTGTTTTTACTCTTTATATGTGTGCTGCGTTCTTCAGCACACACAGAAAGAGGAAAAAGCCTCTTGTGATTGTTTTTGTGCAGGAATATTTGCCTTCCTGCCCAAAAATAATCATCCCCGCAACACAATCATCCTTGCACCATGATCCAAGGGTGCCTGCGTTGGAGCATGGCAGTCTATTGTGTGCAGGGGAAATGGACAGGAATGCGCCGTCTTTAATACATACGGCGCATCCCTGCACTTTTCTTTTGCCAAAGAGCAGCACCGCGGCAAGGCTTGAGGCACTGCCCTACGGCAAAAACCCATAAAGAAGGCCCCTGGACTCCAACACACCTCTTCCAAATCATCTTTGTCCTGATATGCAGCACCACAATACCACGTTTGTGACAGAGTATCTCATTAGCCAAATCCTAAATAAGGCTCAAAGTCATTGGTTCTAGTGGTTGGACAGTGAACTTGCCAATGCACGAAAAACACCGGCACTTGACAGTCCAATGCCATGGTTCCTGTCACAAGCTTCTGATTGCAGACTTCCTTATTCTGCTCACTAACTTCGTCACTCCTGCCATCCTCGCTATGACAGTGCTGGTTGCATTTTTTTCTTATAACATAATAATACAGGATCTTCTGTTTAATCATCTTCGTTTTAGCTATACATTTGTAGGACCAATTGTGCTCATGATAAAATTGAATTTTATGTTATATATTTTGTCATTTCTATTTGCTTCTTCTTTTTCGTTTTCCTTGTTTTTGCTTTTGAAAGCCACTTGTATTGATCCTCAATGTATAATCTATGTCGTTGGTGACGTGTTATTGTTCATCACTTATGCAGACAGTCTATGTATGGGAATGTTCCATATTTTTTTAAATATCAATGGTGAATGCTGCACTTTTTGCCAAAATATGTCAATTACATTACCACAGCAAGTGCATGGCTGATTTTCTACTTTCGCTTTCACATCTTCTCTGCAGATCGCTCTGAAATCTGAGTGGGTGAGCCTTTTGCATTATAAGACAACAGATCCATGAATGAATACATGCCTATCTCAGTTATAGTGCTTTGTGGGGCCTGCTTCTCACTTTACAGCCATTAAGACATTAAACACGTTTTATGTTGTCTTTCTCCATAGGGAAACACTCAGGTTCAGAGATGACGCACGGGATTAAAGGGCTCCTAAACCGAGGTTCGTAGTGAGATTTGTAGGGCGCGTGGAGAATCCAAGCCTTCTTACAGACCCATGCAGATACCTACGAAACACCAGTGAAAAGGCTTGAGCCGGCCATGCTGAGGACGCTTTCCTAGCTGCAGGTGGTGGATACCCTGGAAACACTCCTGCCGGATTATTTTAGGGTCATCTGCTGTTCAGAAGTATTTCAATCCGGGAGGCTGATTGCCCGCCACTAACCTGTGGAAAAATCCAACCGGAAATACGTTTAGTGTCACCGCTGGTAAAACAGCAAACATTAGAAGAAGTAGTCTATGTCCCTGGGCTGAGACAGCCTGAGCTTTTGCTGTGAGACTGTTCTCCCTTCAGTACCAGAGATGTCAATCACAACAGACCTCAAGGAAGCCACCAATTACAGAGCTCTC
This sequence comes from Triturus cristatus, assembly GCF_964204655.1. Lineage (NCBI taxonomy): Eukaryota > Metazoa > Chordata > Amphibia > Caudata > Salamandridae > Triturus > Triturus cristatus. Next base: position 768,446,516 of record NC_140580.1, read on the forward strand.
CACTCACAGAATGCCAGCTTGTGTCATGAGTCATACGAGTACGTCACACTAGCACGTGATAAAGTTACAACGTCACAGGAAGCACGAGGAGAGAGCTTGAAACAGTTTCACAGAGTATGTTTCCAGCTTTGAGTGAGGATTCGAGTTCCTGACTGAATCTACTGAGGGAATTACAGCCTTGGTTTGTGTGGTTCAGAAGAGTTTGGACTTCCCTTGTGTTCATGCATCGATTGGGGGTTGCCCGGGGTAGGAGCTGCTACCTCTTGTTAGCCCCTTGCTACCCGCCTTTCTGTCCTTGCTACCAGCTATTGTAGGGGCCATTAAGCTAGTGACAGAATCAGAAAGTAAACAGTTGCCAAAGAGCCCATGTCCTTGGCAAGTCAGCAGCAAATAGGAGACCACAAAGGGGTTAGGGGTGGTATGAATGGTTAACGCTGGGATTTCATCAGGGGTTAAGGGGCGGGTGCTGCACTTACGCTACCCCTGTCATTTTGAGGCATCAACGTCCGTGCTTGAGCTACGCTCACTCCAGCGACTTCTTCCTTCCCCAGTCCCATTTCTGGCCACATTTAGCTGTCCTGCATTTGCCCCCAAGGTGCCTACTTGACTCCCCCTGAGGCTTTGTAGCACTGGAGAGCTACCCAGCATCCAGACTATAGATGGATGTACTATTGTCTTGGATTCAGGATGTGCTTCTCCTGGGAAACGTCCGTTACAAAGCAGGCTGAGCAACGCGTGCCGTTTCCCTGAAGTGGAAACACGCTTGCCTTACCCACGCACATGACTTAACCACGCATATGCGTGGTTAAGGCAGTGCGTGGTCTAGATGTACAGATGGGCGAAGAGAGAGGAACAGGAAGGATCGGGAGAGAAAGCTCCAGGATGCGCTCTGGTAAATGTGACTGTGGCTCAGTTTTCGGGGGTGGGGAGTATTTTTGGGGGCTGGGTTTTGTGGGATGGAGTAGATTTTAGGGCTGGGGACAGTTTTAGGGCTCAGAGGGGGGTCAGGGTAGTTTTTAGGGCTGGGTGCCGGGTTTTAGGGCTCAGGGCGGGGTCGTTTTCAGGGGCTTGGGGACAGTTTTTGGGCTCAGGGCAGTGAGGCTGGGATCGGGGTAGTTTATATGGCTGGGGGCCTGGGTTCCGGGTAGTTTTGTGGACATGGGGAACAAGATTTAGGGCTCAAGGCAGGAGGTGTGGAACAGTTTTCAGGGCTGGGGCAGTTTTAAGACTCAGGGCAGGGGGGCTGGGGTAGAGTTTAGGGTGATCTTTACCACACATATCCCTTTACCAATCATGCGTTTACTACGAAATTGCGTGGTAAAGGCATGCTTGGTGAAGGCATGTGTAGTTAAGACGCTTTCATTGTTGGGACCTTGTTGTATTGGCACACATGGTTAAGCCATGTGTGCTTCTGTCATACAACCGCTTCTCCTGTGTGTAAGAGGCTGCTGTGGCACTGCGTGCAATCACCTACGTGGTGCAGACTCAGAATTCAGTACATGTGTGAGATTGGTGCTGTACATGTGTAAAGTATTTGTGTGGCACCAGTTTTCATTGTTGGGAAGCACCTGTGATGCAACCTTGCTGTGAAGTGTGAAAAAGCCCCCCTTTTCCCCATGCTATCCCTCTCCAGCAAAATTTATAAGCTGATGCTTGGGGAATTTGTACATGCCTATATAACACAGAATACAAAAGAAATATGCTGAAGGACATTGGTTTATTTTCAAATGGGTTTATTTTGCATGTGGGATGGCTACACAGCAAGAGCCATGATACAGTATTGTACTGGATTGCAGGAGCATGACATTAGAATGGTGTGAGGAGCTTCCTACTCTACTGAGGCAACAACTGCCAAACACAGCCTTCACCTAACCCACCAGCAAGAAGCCTAGGAAGGGCAGGGATTCCAATGTTGATCCCAGCTGCATCTTGCCTTTTACCTATGTCTTCACCTGAGATCCTATATAACGCGCGCGTTACTCCCACAAATCCCCTCCTCTGCAGCATTTCACTTAGAATTAGAAAAATATTTCAAAACTGCCATGTGGCATTATGTTGTAACCACTTGAATATGTTGTGGGTTCACTTGCGTTGGTTGTGTTACAGCTTCTGCATTAGCTTATCTTTGGGGAATGAGCTCTGCTTTGGTAACTACAACAAATGTGTCTGAGCTTCCATTCCAATCTAAGGTCAAAAGTTAAAGCAAGCCTTAACAACAAGTCAGGTGCTAACTTTCTAGAGAAAGAAGCTTGTAATAAAACCTTTTCACCTTTCAGGGGAAGATGAAATGAAGAGTGTCATTAGGCCTTTCATTCTTCTCTATGTGACCAAAAGAAGGCCAGATGGTGCACATTCTTTCATCACTGGTGAATACAATAACACCAGGCTACCAGTCTTATTCTTCAAAGGAAAATAAATTGAGGATTGATTATTATCCTATGCACAGCATAGTGAAGCCCTCCTGAAGCCATAACATTTCCCTCAATATGTAAACATAGTTGCCATTGAATGCTATCATCCTGTGATTTCATTACTACTGGACTCCCTCCACTATGTTATGCATCCATCCATCTACCAGCCTCATCTACCAAAGCTACCCAACAATAGAATGAATCCATCAATAATATCAGGCCATTAAATACACTATTCATGACCTCCATCCAACAATATCACTCATCATCAGAAATGTGTACACCTCTGAGGAACTGTTGGCCCTTAAGAGTCTTGGAGACACTGTTTGTTTTCACTCCATGGTGGCCGATAGCAGGCGAAGGGGCTGCAAGAACTGTGGCTTTCGGCAGACACCGTGTGGGGAAGAAAGGGTTAGAGGGGAAGCATTGAGAACAGCTAGCGCCACCTTACTCTGTCTTTCCCTTAATTGCAGATCGTTTAGTAAACATAGTTTAGAAATCCATGATCTTCTTATGGACCAAACACCAGCTGGGCTATTCCTAGCTGAAACCTGGCTTAATGTGACTTCTGCATCGGATATCCTGGACGCTCTACTCGAAGGCTAAGCTATCCTTAGGGTGGATAGGTCTGGTCAGAGGTGGTGGGGGCGGGCTTGCTGTGATATTCAGGAAAGAATTTCAGTATAAAATGTTTAAACTGCCGATGTCTAGCTGCGAAGCAGCCTTTTTTAATCTGACCATCACTAGTACAAAATCGATTGTAGGGCTTCTTATCTACAGACCCCCTGGTACGGCGAGAGCTTTTATTGATGAGCTTTTGTAAATACTATCCCCCTACGCTATTCGCTACCCCAATTTGATTCTCTTGGGTGATCTGAATCTTCATTTAGAAGATAAAGAAAGTAAAGAATCTGCGGAGCTGACCCTAGGACTCCAGGCAATGGGTCCTAATCAATTGGTCCATACTCCCACACACAATAGGGGCCATACATTAGATAATATCTTTACTAACAGTACGCAGGTAGATGCCTCGTTACCAGTCCCTGTAGTTTGGTAGACCATTATATCCTCCCTTTCAGGATTCTGACCCCTGGAAAGGCCCTCTACAAGCAGGGAAAGCGGTCCGAGCCCATGATGGTTCGGAAATGGGCCGCGTTAACCGAGGACTCCTTTGAAGAGACACTGGCCTGTAGTACCCCTGATTTAGGGGTCAAAACACAGATAGCTGATAACCTAGTATCCTGCCTGATCAAGGAAGCTGTGGACTCCCTGATACCGCTGAAACCATGTAAAAGCACGCGTCTGACAGCTTCTGCAAAATGGTTTTCAGAAGAACTGGCGCAATTGAAATCGGGATGTAAGCGCCTTGAACGCCAGTGGAGAAAGAGCTACCTGGATGAAAACAGGCAGAATTACCTAAGGGTTTTGAAGTTTTACCACCGTCAGATTAGGAGAGTGCAGAGGGAATATTATACAGAACAAATTGAGTTAGCTGAAAATTCCACAAAGAACATCTTTCAGGTTGTGAAACAACTGTCCTCTTTGGAATGTGTGACTGCTGCACTTCCTGCTTCTACGGCCTCCAGCTGATTGCAGGGAAGACAGAGGTGATGGTTGTTGGAAAACAGCCCTCTTTCTTGTCACAGCATTGGTGGCCTGAGGAACTGGGACCTACTCCGGCACCGAAAGCAAAGGTGAAGAATTTGGGAGTATGGTTCAATGAAAATCTGTCTTTCTCTGAGCAGATTACCACTGTGGCCAGACCCTGCTTTGCAACTCTTAAAATGCTACGCAAAATTAGGGACCTACTCCCCCTTGACGCCAAAAAAACTATTGTACAGGCTCCTGTTACATCTCGCCTTGATTACTGCAACATATTGTACCTAGGGGTGACCGCTAGAAATTTTAACCTCTTGCAGAAGGTCCAAAATGAGGCAGCCCGTCTGATCCTGAACATCCCTAGGCGGGTCTCGGTGGGGGAAGCTCTGAAGAAACTTCATTAGCTCCCAATACAGGCCAGAGTTACTTTTAAGGCCCTATGCTTTGGTCGTAGGATCCTCAATCAGAAGGGGCTGCAATTCTTGTTGCCCCTTCTTACAGTATATCGTCCCGCACAGGCTTTGAGATCGCTGGGCTCTGCTAGGGTGATTGTGCCCAGGGTGGGGAAGGTTCGAGCTGGAGGGAGATCTTTTGGCTTCCTGGCAGCTAAGCCATGGAATCACCTGCCTTCGGATCTTAGGACCTGCGTGTCGGAGTCTCTGTTCCGTAAAAATTTAAAAACCTGCCTCTTCCGACACCCTTCTGGTGGACGGAAGTAATATTTCTTGACTTCTATTGTTTTGTCAGTCATATGCGCAGGAATGGCGTTAGGTCAGGGCTGTCGCTGGGTTTTTGTTGATGTTCTAGCAGGGGGAAACTCTGTTGGAGTAACCAGGCGCTTTACAAGCTAAACAATAATAATTCAACAGCATCCCGAAATCAATAATATCAATTTATCAGGTACATCCATCCATCCATCAACTTTAATCAATCGCAGATATAGCATGATCATCATCCATAGCCCATCTACATAACCATATGGGAAATAAATCGAGATGTAATTTGAAGTATGAAGAAAAACTGGAAATGGAGGCTTTGACAGAAAACATTCAAATCATCTTGTATAATCTAATATTGTCTAAAGCTCTTGATCAAGTTGAGGGGAGTGGTCTTATAATAATCTAAAGGCAATCCAGTTCTGGTGGGCCCAAGTACTCATAATACTATTTAAAACTGCTATGAATCAGACAGATACCCAGTCAGTGAAATGACGCAAGAGGTTTGACCATATATGAAAGGTATTCGAGATAAAATCCTAACTACAATATATTGCTTTCTATGACTCATACACCAGGTAATGTCTTTGCATGGAAGCTCTTGAAGGAACTGGTATTGTTGAAGAAGAAGAATGTTGTGTCTTCCTAATAAACAGACTTTAATGAAGGCTGCTGCACAATGCATAATGCAATAGTGTCAACTCCAATAGCAAGTTGAACTCTTGTTCGTGGGCATTCCCACTGTGTTGGGTCTCCAAAGATTTTGCCAAGGTCCAAATCATACTTAAAATGAGTCTACACGGGCACACCAAGCAATTTAGTATATAAACTACCTCACTGCATGATCACTTGTAGAAAGTTAAGAAATTGTTAACATTTAAGGGGAAAGGATGTGCTGTTACTGCCAGAGCTGACGATGTTGGAACTGGGTAACCAGGTTCAAGTCTATGCTCAACATCTTGTGATTTTTAGGCAAATCAATTAATCTCCTCATGCCTACAAATAGAAAAAAATGAATGGGACTTTGTGTAATGTAATTGGTGCTCATGTAAAGTGCTCCAATATCTTTGGGTCAAGTATGTGCTATATTAAACAAGCAAAAACAAATCTTTTGTGAAATCGGACAAAATAAACCACCGTTCTGGTCTTAAGCAAACCTAAATCTTAGTGCAATATTAATTGAACATATTTATAAGCAACTTCTTTTTTCTGTAGATCCTGTAAATTCGAGAGCATTTTTGGTTTTTCTTATGTTGTATTTTACTTTTTGCCCTGCACATTTTAGTCAAGACCAAATCAGAGTGAGTAGCCTGAATAATTGCCTTAGTGGATCAGCATTGGCTTGTGTGGTTCTTTTTCAATCCTATGAAAGTTTCTTATTAGCATTTAAGAAAATTGTTGAACATCCTGACTTGTAGTATTCTTCTGTGCAATATGCAATAGGTAGGGATGGATATATTATGGGACACATTTTTATCAGTTGGCAATTGAATCTACCTAGTTTTCAAAAACTATGATAACTCTCTTTCGATGTGGTTTGAAAGAAGATTTTAAGGATCAATACATTTGTAGTGTCCTACTTTTGCTGAACATATTGATTTAGTGCTGTTGATTGGGCACAGATTACAAGAGAGACAAAAGGTAAGAAGGAATTTTCAGAAGTTGTTCTAATTTTTTGTAGAGGTTCTTCATGTGGCCGATCAGAGGTTTCAGTGAACCCGTTGCTGGAAGAAGATCATATGCAAGTAGGGGCTGTGAAGGTTCCTATGACTGAAAATGAAAAGGAGCACCGGCATTTGGTTGGGTGGGGTCTATATTGTTGTGATATATATAAATGGAATGCAGCCACCAGAGGGTTAGTAACAACTATAAAAGTTATAGGTATGTTCACATGTTTTTGAGATTCAAATTTTCAAGGGATAAGGTTTGAGATTCACGTGACAAAAATCGAATGCCGATACACCTTGTGAATAGATAGTCATGCAATCTTGTATTGTGAGAGTCTTTTTATTATTTTTTTTAAAAAAACTAAACTTACAGTCCTGTAATTTTGCAGCCAGCAGGTTTCACCTCATACTCGGTGCATAGGCCTAGGACTTTTGAAGGCTAGAAATGAAAATTCAGAGCACAGATACGTTTGCAGGTACTGATAACTACTAGGAAAAAAAAATGGGTTCATTTCTTACGTATGAATCATGCTAGGCTGTGAGTTTCCACATGGTAGATTGCAGCACACATGACAAATGTTGAAAGTTGGGTCATTGTGAGACACACATGATTGATGAGAATCAAAATGTAAAATATGTAATCAGAAAGTACAAGTAAGCAGACACTTTGTTATAGCTGATTGGGGCACAGGGAATAAATCTCATCCTATGTATGGAATCTCTATATTGGTTTCATTTTTGGTAGTCACTAGCTTGCCTCATAAGTAATTTATTCACAAGGAATAACTGTATTACATTTTTGACATGTGAATCTCAAATTGAAGTCTCAAACACTTGTGAACATACCTACAAGTATTATGGTTGTTATACATGTTCTTGTGGTTACATCCTATTTATGCATGCTTTGAATTTACTGCGAATGAGGGCCTTATCCAGAAGGGAGGCACCTACACACCAACCACAGACCTTCAGTTGTGAAATAAATTAAGGCTATTGAGTGGGAAAGTAGGAGTTACAAACCCTCAACATGTGTGCCTTTTATATTGTGAAGCTGAACCTATGATTCAGACCTGGTGCAGAAGACCAAAAGAAAGAAAGATTATTAATACCACTGCATTATTGGATAGTTACTCCTCTGGAATGTTCATTTATCAGGATTACCCCCTTTTGCTTGTCCCACACCCAATAATCCTCCAAAAGAGCCAATTTCAGGTGTTTGCTAGGAGTTTTCTCTTTAAAATGAGACATTATTCAAGGTGCGGTAGATAATCAGCTTACTAGCAAGTTAGAAAAGCCACCACAAAACACCACCACTGTCCTCCAGGTTCCACAAATGGTAGCTGAGTTGGAGGTTTGTGGCTGAACTGGTAAAGCAACAGATTTCCCGGTCTTGGGATGCTATCATTCAAAGGCAATTGTATTCCAGAAAGAAGAGTGGGATTGACTATTTAAAATTGAGGGAGCCCACCGAACCAGAACACCCAATGGGCAGACAAAGAGTGGGTTACAGGGGATTGTCAAAGGTCGTACTCATTAATCAAGGTAGGGTCAGAGTGGGAGTGACAGAGAAGGCACTTCACTCTCTTTTAGAGAACAGAGAGAAAATCACTTAGGGAGTACACATGCTTACAGGACACTCACATATTTCCTCTCTCTTGCCAGGCAAGTGGGATATGAGGATCCTAAGGGAGGCATAAAGGTCGTACTCATTAATCAAGGTAGGGTCAGAGTGGGAGTGACAGAGAAGGCACTTCACTCTCTTTTAGAGAACAGAGAGAAAATCACTTAGGGAGTACACATGCTTACAGGACACTCACATATTTCCTCTCTCTTGCCAGGCAAGTGGGATATGAGGATCCTAAGGGAGGCATAAATGCAGACGGGTATGATGTCAGAGTACACAGGCTTTGAGGATATTCACCTATCTCCTCTCAATTGGCAACCCAAAAGGGCGAGTGTAGATCTGAAACAGGAAGGCAATCCTAGAGCCCATGATTCCTGGGAGGACTCTTCCTGAGAGGATTTGAGGACTGCGAGGGACAAACACCATCAAAAGAAAGAAAAGACTCAAAACGAATCCCTTACTGTTGAAAATTGATGCCTGTGAGGGAAACAGCATCAAAAGGGAAAAATACTGAGTGCTAATCCTTTTCTGGTTGTATTTGATGACAGCTTCTAAATAGATAACATCAGAGACTGCATTTTGGACTAGATAACAAAGATATTCGGAGATCCCTGTTTTGTGACTTCCATTATTTTGGCACGGGTTGTACTTCAGGAACGAGCTGACCACTGAGAGCTTCATTTACAAGAAAGTGCCGCCTCGCATGTGTGCTGCAGAATGCAGCACGCATAGAAAGAGGAAAGAAATCGAGGAAAAATTAATACATTTCTCCTCGTTGCGCCTCTCTACGCCTCCCCTGGGGAGGCGTAGCATTCAGACGCATTTCCAGGTTTACGAATTCTCGTAAATCATGGAACGGCCCTTTCACACCAAGTGCTGCGTGTAAAGGGGCCGTATTTACAAGGACAGAAAAAGCCAAACAGGGTGGCTTTTCGTGTCCTTGTAACAATGGGGCAGGAAAATGAGCCACCGGTGCGTCACAAATAGTGATGCACCGGGGCAGCAAGGGGCTTGTAAACAAGCCCCAAAGTATTCTAACAATGAAACACCCATTTCCATGTCTTGTCACAAATCCTCATCCAAATACCATTCAACCTACAAATCTTTAAATTCCATGTAAAGCATATACTCCTCAATGAAATCCCCCAATTTACACAATCCAACCATGAATAATATTGATCCACTAATAACACCATTCTGACAATCGACAATAATCAGCCATCAATGTCATGCATACACAATTGTTAACAAAATTTATCTATAACATCCATCGACCAATCAGTAAGAACCACCGACTGATCATATCCATTCACAAACCAACTATTATTCATCAATCAATATCACCCCTCAAGAATATCCTTTTATCTATGACTGATATCCTTTCTCCTGTCAGCAATAGCCACTCATAAATAACATGTATCCATCAAAAACATTCATTCATCAATAACACCATCAAAAGTAATCATTCATTCATGAATAAATTCCATCAACAAATCAATCACATCTTTTAATTAAGGGAACCAGCCAACAACATACACCAACCATAACATCCACCGACTAATACCAATGAACCAAATCAATGCCATGCATAAATCAATTTAAATTGTCAAGAAACAGCCATCCATGTTTAACATTATCCACCATTCAACACAATCTATCCATGGATGATATCGATCCACCAATCAAGGGTATCTTCCAAACAATAGCGCCCCTACCACAACAAAATCCACAATAACACCATTATCCAGTAAACAACCTTACTTCATAAATAACCACCAGCCATCAACCACCCCTTACAGACATCAATAAACAAATCAATCCAACACGTCGACAACATACATTGAACTTTAACATCCAGCCAATTAACATCCATCACCAGTGAACAACATCGTTCATCAACAGCATTCATATATCAATCAGTACCATTCATCCACAGACAATACTGATTCCCCAGTCAGAAACAACCATCGTTATGTAACATCACTTCACCAATGGCAGACATCACCAATAATGAACACTCCATCTTTACACTAATAAAACCAATCCACCAATCAACAACTTTCATTCATCAATAATCTCCATCTAAACACCAATCAGTAAAATCTATCCACAGATAATACTTATCATCCAATCAACAACATACATCCATTAATAACATTTATCTGTCAATAAAATGGCCATGCCCTAAATTTACCAGTATAATAATAAAAAGTATCCTACCAGTTAAGACACAAACTCATCAGCAAAATAAATTCGCAAATCAACAACATACATCAACCAAAGACTTCTAGCCGACTAATTACATATTTTAATTAAATAACATTTATTTAATATTCAAATGCATTCATTCATCAAAAATATCAATCCATTATTATACCAATTAATCAATAAAGTATTTCCACTGACGAATGGACAGAAAGGAGTGACTGCGTTTATGCTTATAGCACCCTTATAAGAATTCAAATTCAACCCAACTCATAATCAACATTCATCTGCCAAAACAATCACTCATCAAACACATCCATTTATGAACAAAATTCATCAATCAATTAAGATCCTTCCATAATTAAGATATATTGACTAATGAAGATCTACATTTCAATTATATATATATATGTCAACCAATCAACAATGCTAATCCATTAGTGGCCACTGTATCAACACATGATATCGCTGAATCATTTTTAACTGCCCCAATACCCCATTGAATAGCCTTAGCGAGAATGAGTGAGTGAATGAAGATATATATAAGCACAACATGCAAACAAAGTCTTCTCTGATCCTTAACAACATAAAATAGCAAGAGATCATGACTAAAGAAATAATTGTTGACAGAAAATAAGAGGTATCTAAACCTTATGAAAGGAGCTAGGCCAGCCATTTGTGAAAGGGTTTAAGGCCACCCATTCCCCGGTCGGGAGCAAGGACATAACAAGACCGCCCTCGAACATAAGAAAGCCTGTAGAGTAGGAGAACGCTCAAAAAGACAATCAGAACAGAGGGTGCAAAATGGAAGATATCTATGACTCTTTACAAGAACCTCATAAGGTGCTCATTGCTAAAAAAGGCATGATTAAGAAGATAAAAAGCTTTAAATAAAATGTGCAGTAAAATGTGGAGCTACTGGAGAGAGGGCCAGGCTTCAGAAACTTGGTCAAACTTTCAACACTGTGGTTCCAATCCCATAGAGAAGAAAGCGCTCAGTGCTGAGGCCAAAGTGGGCACAACCAAAAGCGTAGGGAGAGCAGTTGCCTTCAGAACAGAAAGGGCGCAGATGTCATCCAGACTTGTATCTTAGATCAATTAATTCATGATTAACTTGTGTTTATTAAGAAGTTCCTTTGACTAAACAACATTCATCAATTATTTAACACCTGTCCACTAATTAGCAAGGCCCATCCAACATTCTGCGATATTCAGCCTCCGTTAACATCCACCATTCATCAAAATCCATTTATAAATATCAACCAAAAAACAGCTTTTAACCATTGATAGCATACAGATATTAGCAAAATGTATGCAGCAATATTTAACACTTTCCATAAATCAGCAAAAACCACCATCCCATAGCATTCATCCACCATTCAACAAAACCCATCAATTAATGACTCCCACAACAGACATTCACTCAGACATCCTTAAGGTGCATTGTTAGAAATGGGGGTCTCTGGTTGCCAATGGTTTGCACCGTTGTCCAAGGAGGGACAATTCTTCCTAGTCAGGGTAAGGGAATACACTTCTAAAAGAACCCCTGCTCAACCCCTTGGTAGCTTGGCACGAGCAGACAGGCTTATCTCAGAGGCAATGTGTAAAGCATTTGTGCACACATACAGTAATACAGTGAAAACACTACAAATGGACACCACACCAGTTTAGAAAAATAAGTAATCGTTATCTAAGCCAAACAAGATCAAAATGACAAAAATCCAACATACAATAATCAAAATGTGATTCTTAGAAGGTGTAAACAGTTCTGTCCATAGCAAACTATAGATGCAACACTTTCAACACAAAGTACCTTGGATGTGTCACAATCATAAACAAAAACAGCTGCAGGGAAAGTGATGCGTCAGTTCCTTACATGCAGGAAAGGTGATGGGTTGGTTTCTTACTCCAGGGGAGGTGCTGTGTCGGTTCCTTACTGCCACGCAGGGAAGGTTATGCGGCGGTTCCTTACTGAAGGGGAGGTGATGCGTTGGTTTCTTACTTTGCGGGGTGGTGATGCGTTGGTTTCTTACTGCGGCCCCGGTGTTCTTGTAGATTTGGCACCCTGGTGTGATGCTTGGGGAATGGGGATACGTCAGTTCTTGATGCGGCTGCTGAAGCGGCAATGGCGCTGCGTCAGTCTCTCCAGCCGTGGTCCCACGATGCAGTGGCTCTTACAGCTGCACCGCAGGCCTGCATCAAAATTGGTGTGGTGATCTTGTACTGCGGAGATCTGTGCACAGGATTTGGCATGCGGCGATTTCTCCAGCCTTGGGCATGCGCTGCATCAGGTTCTTCGGCGGCAATGTGTCGGAAACAGGTGCGAATGCGTTGTGCTTCTTTTGTAGTTGTGCCTCTTTTCCAGCTCCCGACAGCAGGAACAACCTCCAGAGGCCCAACTCAGCAACATGCACCTCTTGGCAGGTCAGAACTGATGCAACTCCTTGGGTATCGACTACTCATTCCAATGATTACATCAAGGGACCGATAAAGGTGATTGCCCTGTACGGCATCAGGCCTGGGTGAATGCAGTGACCGCAGGATGGATAGTTAGATGGTGCGGTCCCTTGAGAGTTGCAGACGCCTTCTGGTGCTATGACCAAGAAAAAAAAAGGAGACACATCACACAGCAAAGTATTTGTCCTCTCCTTGGCATTAACAGCCACTGCAGGCCAACCCCAAACAGTACCTCTCATTCAGCTTTCCCAACTCTTCTCCTTGGCAGAGGTTCCTCTTGAGTTCAGAAGTATTTTTAAGTTCTGCGGTCTGGGCCCCAAACTTTATAGAGCATTTTCCTTTGTTCTCTGGTGGCAGAGAGGCTCTGTGCTCAGTCAAACCCAGTTCTGTCCTCTCTGGTCCAGCTTCCCGGCAGGAGGTAGAGACAGCATTGTGTAAGACAGATCAGGCCCTTTCAGGTGAAAGGAATCTCCTCACCCTACTCTAAATGTAGCCCAGGTCTATTCAACCCAGCCCTGACTCATCCAGGAAAGGCAGGGCACACTTCAACTCCCCTCCCCACCACCCCCCGGTGGCTGTCTGAGAGAATGCGCATCCCCAGCCCCTGTCACTCGAAAGCCAGACAGTCAATACACAACCCTGCAGAGGCACACAGGATGGCTAAGCAAGAAAATACCCACTTTCTAAAAGTGGTATTTTCAAACACACAATATAAAAATCACCTTTACTTAAAGATGCATTTTTATATGCTGAGTTCAGGCATACTATAACACATCTCTCTATCTTGTCCCAATGGGAAGTTATACTTGTAAGATGTTACAAAGAATTCCCCATTCTATCCCAGGGCCAGATAGCCTTTCAATAGTAAAAAACAAAATACACTGTATTTCACTATCAGGGCATGTCACACACACCAGAACATGTCCTACCTTTCACATTCACTGCACCCTGCTCACAGGGGTACCATGGGCCTTTCTTCAGGGGTGACTCACATGTAAGAAATTGGAAGGTTAGGGCCTGGCAAGTGGGTGCACCTGCCAGGCCACCATAGCAGTAGAAACTGTGTGCAGATACTGCAGTGGCAGGTCTGAGAACCCTTTGAAAGGCTGCAAGTGTGGGTGGCACAATTACTGCTGCAGGCCCACTAGCAGCATTTGACTTACAGGCCCTGGGCACACACAGTGCACTGTACTAGGGACTTTGTAGTAAGTCAAATAAGCCAATCATGGCAACACCAATCCAAAATAACCATTTACACAGAGAGCATATGCACTTTAGCACTGATTAGCAGTTGTAAAAAAGCCCAGAGTCATAAAACCAACAAAATAAGGGTCAAAAAGAGGAGGCCAAAAAGCTCAAAGTCTGGAGATAAACCCACTACAAAAAAAGCCAGGTCTAACATACATTAACAATCACATGTCCATAAATACAAAAGTCATCCATCGCTATAAAGGTATAAAAACATTTCTACATCCCAACCCCTTTATGGCACTTTATTGTCTTCCTGTGTTTCCTAGTTAGTGCAGCTCGCCTCCTATATATGTCGGAATAGTTTTGAGGGTTTCTGTTCCTTTCTCCATCCTTTCTGTGGCACTTAATTTGTGCCTCCCTGTTTGTTACACTTTGTTCCTCATAGTCTTTGTTTCCCCTTTGTTGCAGCTTTTCTTGATTGTCGCCCCCACCAATCGCATTTGACTGCTCATGTTTCCACTTTTCTCTTATTAAGTACTGCAACCAGTGCTTAATTTGAGCCAGTGGTTTCCAGTGCTTAGCACCGGCACTTAATTGCCGTCACTGGCACTTACGGAGGTCTGCAACATGGTGGCGCTGTTTGTTCAATTTAGATATGAGTATAACAACAGTTGTTTATTCATTCAATGTACATTAAAATTACTAATACCTGCCAACCAGTGACAGCCGGCTCAGGTAAGCGCGGTGAGGCGTGGCGGGGGCTGGGTGGGTGCGAGGGGGTAAGTTGACAAACGACTGAATAGGTATAATTAAATAAATAAATAATACCTATTGCATCATCTATCAGCCTCCCCCCTGCTGCGCCCTGCCCAGCCCCGCCCCACCACGTTTACCTGAGTTGGCCGCCGCTGCTCCCACCCAGTCCATTGTTATAGCTTAACGGGCCTGGAACTGTTTGTGTCATTTCCCTTGTAGGAGTGTGATGGTGAGTAGGGGTGGGCAGAAAACTCCGCTCCGCCAGCATAGCGCATAAAGCTAGCCACCCTTGCTCCCTGGCCCGGTCCCTGCTTCTGAAAGCAGCCAGGCCGGGGACAGCCTCCCCAGGCACCGGTGGACCCCCGTCCCCAGCGCCCGGACCCTCGGCTGGCTTGCAGGACGGGGGGCTCCTGCACCCCAGGGCCCACCGGACGAAGCATGAGCCCCGGGCACGGTCCCAGATTCGGAACCCTAGCCAGGCCGGGAGAGCCTCCCTGGGCCCCGGTGGGCACCCTTTGCCAGCGCCCGGACCCTCGGCTGGCTTGCAGGACGCGGGCTCCCACACCCCGGGGCCCGCCGGATGGAGCACGAGCCCCGGGCCCGGTCCCAGCTTCCGAACCCTAGCCAGGCCGGGGAGAGCCTCCCCGGGCCCCGGTGGACCCCCGTCACCAGCACCCGGATCCTCGGCTGGCTTCCAGGATGGAGGGCTCTCGCACCTTGGGACGCAGCACGAGCCCTGGGCCCGGTCCCAGCTTCTGAACCCTAGCCTGGCAGGGGAGAGCCTCCCCGGGCCCCAGTGAATCCCCGTCACCAGCGCCCGGACCCTCGGCTGGCTTCCAAGACGGGGGGCTCCCGCAGCCTGGGACCCTGGGATGCAGCACATGCCCCGGGCCTGGTCCCAGCTTCCTAACCCTAGCAAGGCAGGGGAGAGCCTCCCTGGGCCCCGGTGGGCCCCCCCTGTTCCCACCTCCCGGATCCTCGACTGGCTTTCAGGATGGGGCGCCCCCGCACCCTGGGACAGAACACGAGCCCCGGGCCCGGTCCCAGCTTCTAAACCCTAGGCAAGCCGTGGAGAGCCTCCCCAGGCCCCGGTGGACCCCGTCCCCAGCACCTGGACCCTCGGCAGGCTTGCAGGATTGGGGGCTCCCGCGCCCTGGGACCCTGGTACGGAGCACAAGCCCCGGGCCCGGTCCCAGCTTCTAAACCCTAGCCAGGCCGGGGAGAGCCTCCCCGGGCCCCGGTGGACCCCCGTCCCCAGCGCCCGGACCCTCGGCTGGCTTGCAGGACGGGAGGCTCCCACACCCTGTGGCCTGCCGGACAGAGCACAAGCCCCGGGCCCGTTCCGAGCTTCCGAACCCTAGCCAGGCCGGGGAGATCCTCCCCGGTGGACCCCTGTCCCCAGCACTCGGACCCTCAGCTGTCTTGCAGGACGGGGGGCTCCCACAACCTGGGACGGAGCACGGGCCCCAGGCCCAGTCCCGGTCACAGCTTTTGAACCCTAGCCAGGCCGGGGGAGCCTTCCCGGGCCCCGATGGGACCCCCAGACCATCAGCTGGCTTGCAGGATGCGGGGATCCCGCACCCCGGGGCTTGCTGGATGGAGCTCAAGCCCCAGGCCCGGACCCAGCTTCATAACCCTAGCCAGGCTGGGGAGAGCCTCCCCGGGCCCTAATGGACCCCTGTAACCAGCGCCCGGACCCTCTGATGGCTTGCAGGACGGGGGCATCCACACCCCGGGGCCTGCCAGATGGTCACCCGGCCCGCAGGGTCATCTGGTCACCTGGCCCGCAGGGCCATCTGGTTGCTCATCCAGGCGACCAGATTGCCCGGTTCGACCCTGCACCCAGATGGCCTGGAAAGGTGCCATACCCAGTCGCCCTCGCCGGACCTCACGGAGGTCTGACTGAGCAAACTCGGAGAAAAAGGACCATCGGGAAGGGGCTGAGAGGCAGGTGCGTACCCGGGCCCATGGGGGCCTCGGCGGGCGGGCCCGGTAGCTGACTTCCCCGGTCTCAGCATCGCCGGACCTCACAGAGGTCTGACTGAGCAAACTCAGAGAAAAAGGACCATCGGGAAGGGGCTGAGAGGCAGGTCTGGCAGGCCCGGGTGCTGCCTTCCCCCGTCTCAGTATCGCCGGACCTCACGGAGGTCTGACTGAGCAAACTCGGAGAAAAAGGACCAATCGGGAAGGGGCTGAGAGGCAGGTGCGTACCCGGGCCCATGGGGGCCTCGGCGGGCGGGCCCGGTAGCTGACTTCCCCCGTCTCAGTATCGCCGGACCTCACGGAGGTCTGACTGAGCAAACTCGGAGAAAAAGGACCAATCGGGAAGGGGCTGAGAGGCAGGTGCATACCCGGGCCCCTGGGGGCCCCAGCAGGCGGGCCCGGGTGCTGCCTTCCCCCTTCTCAGCATCGCCAGACCTCACAGAGGTCTGACTGAGCAAACTCAGAGAAAAAGGACCATCGGGAAGGGGCTGAGAGGCAGGTGCGTACCCAGGCCCCTGGGGGCCCCGGCAGGCGGGCCCGGGTGTTGCCTTCCCCCGTCTCAGCATCGCCGGACCTCACGGAGGTCTGACTGAGAAAACTCGGAGAAAAAGGACCATCGGGAAGGGGCTGAAAGGCAGGTGCGTACCCGGGCCCCTGGGGGACCCGGCGGGCGGGCCCAGGTGCTGCCTTACCCTGTTTCAGAATCGCCGGACCTCACGGAGGTCTGATTGACCCTCTCCCTAGTAATCAGGAGGAAAATTACCCCCCTTTCTTGTAATCCGTACACACGAGGTGACAGAGGAGACCCAAGGCGCGAAAGTACACGACCTCCTGGAGCCCTTGCTGGTATCGGGGAGGCAAATGAGCCCTCATCGGGACTTCCAGGGAAGCCCGACCATCTGGTCATCCCATAGGAAAGCATTGTGTGCGACCAGATGGCCGAGGAGATAGGTGCGACCAGATGGCTGAGGGAAAAGGTGCGACCAGATGGCCGGGCACGAAAGGGAAGCTATCTGGTCGCTCTGTGCCCCAACTAAAGAGTGAGTGGGCGCCGAGGCATGGGGGACTGGAGGCCAAGGGCCCCAGCTGGGCCCCAGCCATAGAGGCTGTGAGGGGGACTCGACAGGACTTCCAACCTGGGGCCGGCGACACCGTGACAAGCAGGGGAGGCCTGCATGGGACCGACAAACCCCTGTCCTGGGCCCTTGGTGGAGCAGCAGGCCGGGGGACGGGGCCCAGGGCCGGAGCACCCGACCCAGGCCCGACGGGTCCCTGGATGCAGCAGGGGGTCCCAGGCCCAGAGGCGCTGGGGACGCCTCCCCGGGCCCTCCGGACCCCGTCCCGGGCACCCTGCCACGCGGCAGAATCGAGGACGGAACCCGGGGTGGGGAGGCCGCCCTGGCCGGAGCTCCTGAACCCAGCCAAGCAAGGGGAGGCTCCCCGGGCACAATGGAACCTGGGCCTTTGGCAGTGCGGCAGGCTGGGGGACAGGGCCCAGGGCCAGAGAACCCGACCCGGGGCCCGGCGGGGCCCCTGGACCCAGCCGGGGCTCCCAGGGCCAGAGGCGCCCGGGAAGCCTCCCCAGGCCTGCCGGACCCCATCCCGGGCACCCTGCCACGTGGCAGGACCGAGGACGGAGCCCAGGGTGGGGAGGCCACCCTCCACGGGGCCCTCAGGGGCCCCAACCGGAACTCCTGAACGCAGACGAGCAGGGGGAGGCACCCTGGGCATGACAGAACCCTGTCCCAGGCCTTTGGTGGGCCGGCAGGCTGGGGGACGGGGCCCAGGGCCGAAGCACCCGACCCGGGGCCCTGCAGGGCCCCTGGACAAAGCCAGGGCTCCCAGGCACAGAGGCACAGGGGAAGCCTCCCCAGGCCCGCCAGATATCATCCCAGGCGCCCTGCCATGCGGCGGGACTGAGGACGGAACCCGGGGTGGGGAGGCCACCCTCCCCGGAGCCGCAGGGAGCCCCTGAACCCAGCCAAGCAAGGGGAGGCTCCCCGGGCACGATGGAACCCTGTCCCGGGTCTTTGGCAGGGCAGCAGGCCGGGGGATGGGGCCCAGGGCTGGAACACCCGAGCCGGGGCCCAGCAGGGCCCTTGGACCCAGCCGGGGCTCCCAGGCCCAGAGGCAAAGGGAAGCCTCCCCGGGCCGGCGGGACCTCGTTCGGGCACCCTGCCACGCATCAGAACTGAGGACGGAGCCTGGGGTGGGGAGGCCGCCCTCCCCGGGGCCCCTGGACCCAGCCCAGCTGGGAGAGGCTCCCCGGGCCGCCAGACCCCATCCCGGGCAGCCTGCCACGCGGCAGGCCCAGGGAAGGACCCAGGGCTGGGCGGCATCCTGGCCAGTCCAGCTGCCGGCTGAGGACCACTGGGCAAAGAGGGGTCCCAGAGTACCTTGTCCCTGGTAATCCGGAGGAAGGCTATCCCCCTTTCTGGTAACCTGTGCGCACCACAAGACTGAGGGGAGCCTAGGCATGGACGCGCCTGACCTCCTGGAGCCCTTCGCTGGGATCGGGGAGGCAAATGAGCCCTCATCAGACTTCCAGGGTGGCCCGGCCATCTGGTCGCCCCATTGGAAAGCATTGCGTGCGACCAGATGGCCGAGGGGAGAGGAGTGCCCAGATGGCCGGGATCGAAAGGACTCCCATCTGCCCACCCAAGCCTTCGCGGTAGGGCTCCCGCCTGCCCATGCAGGGCTCGGGGGCTCCGCTTCCCGGGGGCTCGGTGACCCTGCCTGGGCCTCAGGCACGGGGAGGACCACCGGAGCTCTCGGGCCAAGACACCCGGGGGAGGACTGCCCGGAACCCATGGGGCCCGTCCCGGGCACTTTGCCACGCCGCGGGCCGGAGGAGGGAGCCCCAGACGCCTGGGAAGTGTTGCCCGGGCATAGCCCATCTGGTCCCCGACAGAGAACTACAAGCCCGGGAGGGGTGTTCCGGCATATCCTGCCCTTAGTAATCCGGAGGAAAGCCACCCCTCTTTCTGGGCACCCGTGCGCACCGAGTGACGGAGGGGACCCAGGGCACGGAGGCGCCTGACCTCCTGGAGCCCTGGCTGGGATCGGGGAGGCGAATGGGCCCCCATCGGGACTTCCAGGGCGGCCCAGCCATCTGATTGCTCCATTGAAAAGCATTGCGCGCGACCAGATGGCCGAGGGGAAAGGTGCGACCAGATGGCCGGGACCGAAAGGACTCCCATCTGCCTGCTCCGAGCCGAGCCTTCCCGGTAGGGCTCCCGCCTGCCCTAGCAGGGCTCAGGGGCTCGGAGACCCTGACTGGGCCTCAGGCACGGGGAGGCCCGCAGGAGCTCTCAGGGCCCGCACGCCAGGGGGAGGACTGCCAGGGGCCCATGCAGCCCATCCGGGCACTTTGCCATGCCGTGGGCCGACGGAGGAGGGGGCCCCACACGCCTGGGAGGTGTTGCCCGGGCATAGCCCATCTGGTCTCCAGCAAAGAACCGCCAGCCCGGGAGGGGTGTCCCGGCATACCCTGCCCCTACTAATTCGGGGGAAAGCTACCCCTCTTTCTGGGAACCCATGCATACTGCGAGACTCAGGGGACCATGGGCGCGAACGTGCCCGACCTCCTGGAGCCCTGGCTGGGATCCGGGAGGCAAATGAGCCCCCATTGGGACTTCCAGGGCAGCCCCATCTGTTCGTCCCATTGAAAAGCATTGCGTGCAACCAGATGGCCGAGAGGAAAGGTGCGACCAGATGGCCCGGACCGAAAGGACTCCCATCTGCCCGCCCGAGCCTTTGCAATAGGGCTCCCGCCTGCCCACGCAGGGCTCGGGGGCTCCGCTTCCCGGGGGGGCTCAGGGAACCCGGCTGGGCCTCAGGCATGGGGAGGACCACCGGACCTCTCGGGCCCAGACGCCCGGGGGAGGACTGCCCTGGACCCATGGAGCCCGTAGCGGGCACTTTGCCATGCCGTGGGCCGGAGGAGGGAGTCCCCGGATGGAGTGGAGGTGTTGTCCGAGCATAGACCATCTGGTCCCTGACAAAGAACCGCCAGCTCGGGGATTGGTGTACCGGCATACCCTGCCCCTACTAATCCGGAGGAAAGCCACCCCTCTTTCTGGGAACCCATGCGCACCGAGAGACTCAGGGGACCCTAGGCCCGGACGCACCTGACCTCCTGGAGCCCTGGCTGGGATCGGGGAGGCGAATGAGCCCTCATCGGGACTTCCAGGCCGACCTGGCCATCTGGTCGCCGCATTGGAAAGCAGTGCGTACGATCAGATGGCCGAGCGGATTGGTGTGACCAGATGGCCGGGACCGAAATAAAGCCAATCTGCCTGCCCCAAGCCTTCGTAGGAGGGCTCCCGCCTGTCCTTGCAAGGCTCGGGGGCTACAGGGCTCAGGGGCTGCAGGGCTCGGGAGCAGCATGGCTCGGAGGCAGCAGGGCTCAGGGACTGCAGGGCTTGGGGACTGCAGGGCTCGGGGACTGCAGGGCTCCGGAACTGCAGGGATCCAGGGCTGCAGGGCTCATGGGGGGGGCTTGGAGACCCAACGCTGGGCCTCAGGCATGGGGAGGCCCGCTGGCGCTCCTGGGGCCCAAACACCCGGGGGAGGACTGCCCGGGACCCATGGAGCCCGTACCGGGCACTTTGCCACACCGTGGGCTAGAGGAGGGAGCCCCCAGACAGGGGGGAGGTGTCGTCGAGGCCCAGCCCATCTGGTCCCTGGCTGAGAACCACCAGCCCGAGAGGGGTGTCCCGGCATACCCTGCCCCTAGTAATCCAGAGAAAGGCTACGCCTCTTTCTGGGAACCCGTGAGCACCGAGAGACTTGGGGGACCCTAGGCCCGGACGTGCCCGACCTCCTGAAGCCCTGGCTAGGATCAGGGAGGCGAATGAGCCCCCATTGAGACTTCCAGTGTGGCCCGGCTATCTGATCGCCCCATTTGAAAGCATTGCGTGCGACCAGATAGCCGTGGGGATTGGTGCGACCAGATGGCCGGGACCGAAAGTACTCCCATCTGTGCGCCCACGAGCCATAGCGGTAGGGCTCTGGAGCTCTGCACCAGGGACCCTTGTCCCGGGCAGATGGACACTTGGCAGGCCGCAGGACGGGGGCTCCCAAACCCCAGGCCCTGACTGAAACCCAAGCCCCGGGACCGGTCCCTGCTTCTCAACACAGCCAGGCCGGGGAGATTGGGGAGCCTGCCCAGGCACGAGGGACCCCTGTCCCGGGCACACGGACCCCTGTCCCGGGCACACGGACCCTCAGGACGTGCGCTCATTTTCTACACATTTTTTCAAAAATTCTGCATAGTGGCGCTACGCCAATTCCACCCTAAATTGGTGAGTAGTTGTGTTGGTACTGTCTTTGGCAGCACTGGCAAGGGCTAATGGGTGGTGCGAGCTCCAGTGGCCACCTAATGAGGGCCCTGGCACTTATTTTTTTTTTACGAATGAAGACTGCTACAGATTTACACACTGCGCAGTATATGCGCGTGCCGTGATTCAGATATACTGTGAACAGTGACCTGCTCAGAGTGCTTCATTTATGAAAGAAAGCTTGCTATTGCCCAAGGCTCTGCTCAGAAGCTCTGGGCGCACCGAATACCCGGTCCGGTAGTCGTGTGTGCCTCTTAAAGTAACTGACACTCCCTGCCCCTTAATCTGATTCTCACTCCTGCGAGCGCCTGCTTTCTTCCTCTGTGACGGGTTCGGCGTCTTTCTGTGCGTCCATCTTCCAATCTATGCGTGTTCCGCTCTTCCACAGGGTAAACATCTGATGACACAAATAAGTGCCGGCCGCAAAAATTTAAGTGCCGGTGACCCCCACCGACACAACCACCGGCTGAAATTAAGCACTGCCTGTCCTATAGTGGAACAGAGGGGCTATACACAAGAAAACATATATTGAGCCCTACTAGGTGGCTCGATAAATGAATACTTCACCTATGAAATGTACATCTCGCCCTGATGAAGCAAACTTGTCTTTCGAACATAGATGGGAATCTATATCTATGGAATATTAATTCGTTTTGTAAAAACAGATTCCAGCGAAATAAATATATATGAATTAGTTATTAAGGAAGTGCGTTGGTGTAAATATATGCACAATATTGACAGAGGGGGGCCTCCTTGAAACAAAAAAAAGTGGCAGGTGGTGTTGCGGTCGTACACATATGTAGACACGGGAGCAGCGTGAACCCTAATGGCAGTGACGGAGAGCTGGTGTCTCTCGAAAATGAAAAGCACTGAGTAGCGCTAATAGCTGCGAGGCCATCAGTAAATAAACATATCGATTGATTACACATTTCGTTAAAAATTCATGAAGTATCTGAAACTCAAACTGGGGCAAGCCACGCAGCGAAAAAAAAACCTGTCTGGTACACATTGACAGTGTCAGCACTCCGGCTCACAGGCACAGGCTCTGTTCTGTCATTTTACGACAAGGCCCAGCCCCAGCACACAGGAAATGACCCTGATGTAACACCGGAAAGGACTGGGGCCTCGCGCAGAATATACCTTGTTCTGCTGGAGTAAGAAAAGAGCCCGCTCCAGCCAGTGTTATATTTTTAACTCGCTATGATGTTTTAAAATATACATATTTTATCGTCGGATGAATTGTGTTTTATCGTATTTTACACCTGTATTTTACATTAGGTGTTTGTTTTTTTATTTCAATATGCTATTGTATCTCAATAATCTGTTTAAAAGACTAAGGTCTAAATAAACATATGTTTTGACTGACTGAGTGACTGACCAGGGTCTCGCGTAGAATATACCATGTTCCCCTGGAGTGAAAAAAGAGCCTGTTGCAGCTGTGATAGCTTAAATATTTCTAGGGGCCTGTTGAAAAAATATTTTGGGGGTACCAGTTGTTTACAACTTTGAATTTTATTATTCTTTTTTGCTAATGCAAGGCCTATGTAGCCTAACAATATTGAATGATACTTTAAAGTTTATTATACAGAAATGAGTGGGGGGCGGCTGGTTAATTACCCACTTTGCCCATGCTTTAAAATGTCTGTGCCCCTACACTGAATGTAAGGCTCTTCTCTGGGACAAATGCCTTTCTTGTGCCTTTTCTTCAGGCCCTGGGACATTTGGGACGCATGGACAGGAATTTGGAAACGGTTACTTGAAAGGTTAGTTTAGTCATCCATGCCAACTTTAACAAGCATTTGCAATGCAATAGGTCTCGCATTTATAAGAGTTTGAGCTATTGGCATTGTAAAATTAAAATGCCTTTTATTTATGTTTTGGTTTTAAAACAAAAAAAGCCATTGTCATTTACAATGTCAGTAGCATAAACTCACATAAAAGCAGTGTGTGGAGTGCAGCAGTGTGCGGCGTGCAGCAGTGTGCGGCGTGCAGCAGTGTGCGGCGTGCAGCAGTGTGCGGCGTGCAGCAGTGTGCGGCGTGCAGCAGTGTGAGGCGTGCAGCAGTGTGAGGCGTGCAGCAGTGTGCGGCGTGCAGTAGTGTGCGACGTGCAGCAGTGTGCGGCGTGCAGCAGTGTGTGGCGTGCAGCAGTGTGCGGCGTGCAGCAGTGTGTGGCATGCAGCAGTGTTTCGTGTAGCAGTGTGAGGCATGCAGCTCTGTGTGGCATGCAGCGGCGTGCAGCAGTGTGCAGCGTGCAGCAGTGTGCGGCGTGCAGCAGTGTGCGGCGTGCAGCAGTGTCTTGCAGCATGCAGCAGTGTGTGGCATGCAGCAGTGTCGTGCAGCATGCAGCAGTGTGTAATGCAGCAGTGTGCAGCAGTGTGTGGCATGCAGCAGTGTGCGGCGTGCAGCAGTGTGTGGCGTGCAGCAGTGTTTCGTGTAGCATTGTGCGGCGTGCAGCAGTGTGTGGCGTGCAGCAGTGTGTGGCGTGCAGCAGTGTGGTGTGCAGCAGTGTTTCGTGTAGCAGTGTGCGACGTGCAGCAGTGTGCGACGTGCAGCAGTGTGCGGAGTGCAGCAGTGTGTGGAGTGCAGCAGTGTGCAGCAGTGTGCGGAGTGCAGCAGTGTGTGGCGTGCAGCAGTGTGTGGCATACAGCAGTGTGTGGCGTGCAGCAGTATGGCGTGCAGCAGTGTGTGGCGTGCAGCAGTGTGTGGCGTGCAGCAGTGTGTGGCGTGCAGCAGTGTGTGGCATGCAGCAGTGTGTGGCGTGCAGCAGTGTTTCGTGTAGCAGTGTGAGGCATGCAGCACTGTGTGGCGTGCAGCGGCGTGCAGCAGTGTGTGGCATGCAGCAGTGTGCTGCGTGCAGCAGTGTGCTGTGTGCAGCAGTGTCGTGCAGCATGCAGCAGTGAGTAATGCAGCAGTGTGCAGCAGTGTGTGGCGTGCAGCAGTGTGCGGCGTGCAGCAGTGTGTGCCGTACAGCAGTGTGTGGCATGCAGCAGTGTTTCGTGTAGCATTGTACGGCGTGCAGCAGTGTGCGGCGTGCAGCAGTGTGTGGCGTGCAGCAGTGTGTGGCGTGCAGCAGTGTGTGGCATGCAGCGGCATGCAGCAGTGTGTGGCGTGCAGCAGTGTGTGGCATGCAGCAGTGTGTGGCATGCAGCAGTGTGTGGCATGCAGCAGTGTGCAGCGTGCAGCAGCGTGCGGCGTGCAGCAGTGTGCGGCGTGCAGCAGTGTGCGGCGTGCAGCAGTGTGAGGCGTGCAGATTGGACTGAAAGGTGTAGAAATAAAATCAACTGATTCCAAGGTGGCCTTTGTTAAAGATTAAAAAGCGTGTGCACGCATGGGGTAATAATGGTCCTGGAGTTCTACAAATGGTTGTGCTAAACCCTTGTGCTTGTTTATTTCGTAACATTTTTTGAGCTTAAAATAAAAAAAACAGGATGTTAAAATGCCTACACTGCATAGCGAGAGTGGAGTGTCTGACAAGTGTGGTAAATCGATAATTATGCAGGCAGTAACTCATTGTCTATGTGGCCCTGGGTATTACCATACTAGATGCAGAGACTTGAATTCGGGTGGGAGCGGGAAGCCACCTGTGTCTCTCTTGAGCGCCCTGCGGGAGACAGGCAGGCATGGGCCAGACCAGTGATGACGATGTCACTTGTACTCCAGCTGAGACATGTCGCTGTTTCCTCTGGAGAAAGTGCTTTAGACAGGTCACCACGTGGCCCGGGGCAGAGGCACGCCTGGGCCCTGTGACCTCCCTGGAAGAGCACCGGATGCCATTCCTGGATTCTCCCCTCTTTGATGATGAGGTGACATTTGCATCTCAATGGGGCTGGCGCTGCGGGCCGGTGTTTGATGTCCCAGAGAGAGGGGGTCGCAAGGGACCCTGGCGGACCAGCTAGATAGCAAGGTGTCGGCGCGCGCGCTCCTACGCCCACAGGAGGGCGGCCCCGGACTCCTCATTATCAGATGGCCCAAGGGGGGGTCCCTTTATCCGAAGGCCGCTTTGATCTCCCCAGGAGGACTGCTGGGTTTACAAAGTGAACAATTAAGGAGACCTACTATCATCACAGAAGCCTCTGGTTTGTAAAACAAACCTCCTTGCCCCCCGTGAGGTGAAATGTCCGGATGAAGAAAGCACAGGTCGGCCTGGAAGGAAATTGGAGGGGGCGTCGCTTTTATTGTCTTAGCTGCTTACGTCCTGAACATTTACTCAAGGCCCCTACAAACACTGCAGGGAAAGGAAACTTGTCGAAACAAGCATAATAACGTAAGTTATTCCCTGGAGATATCCTTTGCCAGTTAAGGGCCTTCCCTGATAGTCAATCATGCGAGAAGCAGTGTAGGCTTAACTGTGAAGCGGTTCTTGCTGGCAGGTCTCGAGGCGTTGTTTGTCTGCTGGCATCCTTGGAATGCAGGTGGGGGTTTCCAGCAGCGTTCCCTCACGTTCATATAGGGAACTTTCAGTCCGCTGCCGGTGCACAAATGTGATATATTACAGCTGACTTTCCCAGTGGTGCCACAGAAAATGTGCAGAAAGCAAATACGACCCAGGACTCTAAAACTGAAAATGTAGTGACTGTGACTTTCTTTGCACTGGACAAATGTTTTATCAAACCCAAATTACGAAACGTTAATGGTAAATTACTAATGCACACGTGTAAGTGTGTTCGGTGACGAGCTGTGTTTTTGTTCATATTAAGAACCAAGTGGCGCACATCTTAATGAAAAAATAAAAACCAGGCAAGCATAGTGTCAGGGAGCAGAGGCTGCTAAAAGAGAAGACAAGCACGCACTGAAGTTGACGAGGAGGGAGTGGGAGGGGGGAGTGGGGGCGGGCACAGTGGTGCGGCCGCAGTTGTAAAAGGCAGGGAGAGGGTGAGATTGAGAAAGGGAAAGATAGGGATCAAAGGAAACAATAACAAGCAGGAAGGGGGTGGCAAATGGTGTGCACTTTGATGTCCTCAGTGGTCGCGCGGCTCACTGAGGACATCAAAGGGGCCGCAAAGTGATCAGGCAGTGCTTTTTAGGCTGCCAAATGGTGCGCGCGCCCAGCGCACATGCACTGTATTTGGAGGCCTGAAAAGCACTGTTTGCACTTCCAGATCCCCCTTTTACAAAAGCTCTCGCGAGAGCAGCGCTAAAGCGCTGTCTCAGGCGAGACCTAAAAACTGAAAAATAGGAGAATTTGAAAAGACTATCGCGTGAATACATTTTCCGATACACTTATATTGAACCAGAGGCAATTTCAGACGGGAGCCAGCTAATAATATGACAATTTTGGCTTAAAAAAATCGTGATTCCCCTGTCTGAATCGAGTCTGTTGGAATAAATGATTTGTATATATGGTTCAATATTCCCTAGGGGTTCTTCACTCTCTAGTGAAAGCTGAGGACGACCAATCGCGGGTTATTTAGAGAAGGTGGTACGGGGCTAGACTCAGATACAATATAACTAAAAATGCAGCCATATTAAAAAAAATCAGTTTCCAGTTAGAGGCATTTCTATGAAGAAGATGAATTTAATACATCTCTAAAATAAAAAAAGAAAAAGTAAAACAGAACTCAAAAGCAAAAATTAAACATGTCTAGCAGTCACAGTTGCTGTGACATGGTCTAACACACACCAACATGTTACTCTGTGGGGCCAGGCACCAATCAATGATAGCCCATGGGACTAATGTATTGGACATTTCAGAACAGAAGTGCTCAAATCTTTGCCGTTAGAGCTGTGATAAATGATAGACAGCTAAAACAAGGGTCACATAGTGCATTGCAGCGGAGGTCTAGTCTACCAAAATGATCTGGTGGAAGTTCAAAATAGCTCTGCAGGTTTGACTCACCCTGTTTCCTGTAAGCCAGTAGTTCAGTAAACTTCATAAACTGGTGCAGACAAAGTTTGTAGTAGGCCTGGGCGGTGAACTCTGCTCTGTTTCCGGAGCTTTCCACACTCCACACTCTGCGGAGGATGTGGAGTTGGAAAAACTCCGCTCGCGCTCACCAACGTTAAATTGGTGAATACGAGCGAGGAAAATCCAATGCTAGACCACTTTCCAGCAAGATGTCTCAACTCGGGCGGTCCCGAAAGATAATGACCGCTGGCGTTGAGAAACCATCAATTCATGTTGAGGAAGCTGCCGCTCGAGATGAAAATCGACTCGAGCAGCAGAAAGAAGCAGCGTCCTCGTGTGCTGCCAGTGGTGCCGTTCATGCTGATTTTGCAGTGCGGGACAAACACCCAGTGCTAAAAATCAGCGCAAATGGCCTAGTTTGTGGGGGAACTGTGGCTTTTGCACAAGGTGGTAGAATTTTCTTGCCTTACCTTTGCATTGGGTACTATCCTCCAGAAAAGGGGCAGTTACTCACAAACTGGCTGGTCATGATTAACTTTGTAGGCTGTACATGGGGGCGGATCCCTTGGATCTGGGACTTGCATGCCCGATAGGAATATACAGCCCCATATCTTGAAACTGGTGAGTTATGCTCAAAATCTTTCTGTGCTGTGGTGGTCTTGGTATCGCAGCTGCCTGAAAGAATAGGGGTAAAGCTAATGGTAAAACGTCAAGTGGAATACCTTAGGAACACCAGATTGTGAGCAAATTGTGCTAATTGGTTCCTACAGGCCTTGAATGCCCTTTAAGAGAGGTTCAGGCACTCCAGGAGCAAATTTACAAACATTAAAAAGCAAAGGAAAGTCTCTAGGTCAGAATCAAGTATACTTAACGATGCCTGACCATTGATGGCTTTACAGGATCAGGGTATTTACCAACCCCAGGGTGTCTCCGACACCTTCACAGCTCAGCAGGGGATATCTTAGTTCAGTGTGCATTCGGATGGAAGTTTGATGAGGAATCTGGTTCTTAGGATTGAGCGGATCTTCAAGGATGGAATCAGTGTAAGTAAGGAAGAGAATATTGAACATCATAGAGCAACTAGGAACATAGATGTTTCCAATGCTTTTGATACATTTTCTAGGAATTGCCACAACAGTAATAGTAATTACATAATATACTTTGGCATTGACATGATTGTCCCACATACACGAGGGGCTGGTTAAGGGTGATTGAGAGAATTTTCTACAGAAACTTTAATGCAGATTTATTTTATAGTGTAACAGCAAGTAATCTTGTGGTCTAAATATAGGTGAAGAGATACTAGTCCATTTGGAATACCATCAGTATTACAGTTAACATGTTAATCTTGTTTTAACTTGCCCAATTCAATTAACTTCAATGGTGTATTAAATCTGATAATTCTGACAACCAGGCCCCAGGAGTATAAAGGAAAATAAAATAAAACATGGCAAAGCTGGGCAACCAAGTGTCTGTATGCAAAGAATGTGTGTATATTTTCCTTGCAATTTGTGTTCTTAAATATCTGAAACTGATTTTGAGCCTGGGATATTTATTTATGGCTTTTCCAATTCCACCTAACTTTATATTTTTTAACATCAGAATGCTATTATGTGATTGTATGTTTCTTCTATAATTGTGGATTTATGACTAGTTTTTTCTTCTCTGCAGGGCCGGACTGGGAACCAAAACCGGCCCTGGCAATCTGCCAGGCCTGCCCCCCTGTGGGGAGCAGGGGGGTGCGGCCGAGCTATTTGCTAGGGCTGGTGTCGGACGATTTTGTTACAGGGGGCTGATATTGCCAGCCCCGGTAGCAAAAACGCCCCCCAGGGGCTTAAAACCGGCCCCCACCCTGGCGGCCCACCGGGGAAACGCCCGGTGCCTGCTACGGCCAGTCCGGCCCTGCTTCTCTGTATTCTGACGTGTATAGTTTGAATACATGCCAACCCTCCCAGTTTAGGCTGGAGACTACCGATTTCAAGTCTAGTCTCCCGCCTACCGATTCCTGCTTGCAAAGACCCGATTCCTCTGAGTGCCTCAGCTGGCAGGACGTGATATTATGTAACTCGGAGTAGGCACTGCCAGTAACCCGCTCCTGCAGGTCAGTGCTCAACACTTGCATTGCTTTCTCCGTTCTTCCAACAAGTAAGAAGAAAAAAACGTGTACATTTTCATTTCTAATATCCGATCCTGCAGCAGCACACTTGCAAGTCCCAAACATGGCAGTAACCCAATTCAGGCCCCAGTTGAAGTCAATGGGGGAAATACATTTGCCTGCTTTGTTGTTTTTTTTTGTTGAAATCTCCCACTTTTCTCTTCTAAAATGTTGGCATGTATGAGTTTGTCCTTTGAATTTTTAGAGAAACTTGCTGTTTAAGGAATGTCCAGTTTCTGCAATCTTTGTGACTACCTTTAGAAATACTTTTTTGTGAGCTGGAAGGTGTGGGGAGCCACGTTAATGAAAATGCACGGAGCCACCTTCAGTGTGTGTCTTCTTGTAGAAGCAGTTTGTGCAGATACACACAGTGGTGTGTATTTGTGTCTGTGTGTCTTTGCGTGCATATGAGTCTTTACATACAAACACACATGTTGGTGATTGCTGGGGTGTAGGTTTTTTTAAAATTATTTTTTATTATTAAAGTTTATTGTTTGATTAATAAAAACCTTACAATATACACACAAATATTCATAACAATAAAGTAATTATAAAATCAAGTATAAAAACATTTAAACTTCATGTTTGTTACATTATTGACATATTATGTACTTCCATCATTACATTCTATCAATTTTTGGTATTCTAACTTGATTCTCAGTCTCATTACAAATTTTACAAAGGCTGAGTTTAAAATTATATCATCTGTATGGAGGCATCTTATTAATGCTTGTCTTCAACTCCTTATTCCACGAACATTAAAATGTCTCTTAAGAATAGATATTCTTTCAACTTTCAGTTCTGGACAAACACAAAGTAGATGCATGATGTTTTCTTCTCCAAATTTGCATAAACTGCAAGTCGTTCGACCCATTGTACTCAACCATGGCATTAGATGACATGTGCCTGGAAATGCTCCAAAACGGGCTTTTATAAAAATTTGTTTAAATTTCTCAGACCAAGGAGTTTCAAGGTACGGTTGCACTTTAACCTTGGTATAGCCATTCAGGAGCGGCCACACATGTTTTCTTTTTGAGAAGGTGTCTTTATCCAGAAGTAATGATAAATGCTTTGTTGAACTATTAATTACTTTTTTAAAAGAGTTCAAAGTAATTGGCATTTCCCAGACCGAGTTTGCTGAATATTCCTCTAATGATGTAAATAGGTATTTCCATGCCTCGGCTTTCCGATTTAAATTTATTTCCTGCCACAATAGTTTGGACAATTGATTAACAGTATCCGTTTTTATCCTTTTTCACACTTTAATAAATTGACCTTTTCGCGCCAGGACCTGATTGGTCATCCCTAATTCCATTCGTATCTGTGCAGGTGATGCATTATGTGAATTAAAAAGAGAGCTTTATAGATCTTCGTGACTGTGTTATTAATTATGACCGAGTCTTTTCCACACAATGCTTCGCTACCATATGTCAAAGTTGGTAAAAGTTTTGCTGATAATACTTTCAACAAAGGACCATAACTCTGCACTCCTATGGATTTCTGTATAATTCTAAATGCCACTAACAATATTTTTGCTATCCGTTGAATATCCATCTTGTGTGGTTGATATGATCCTCGTTCATCAAATAATACTCCTAAATATCTATATGTATTTACTTGCTCTAATTGTGAGTTATCAAGAAACCATTTATACTTATGTTTTGACCTTGAATATTTATTAATCTCCATGATTTTTGTCTTTGATTCGTTCATCACCATTCTATTTTCTTTGGAGTAGGTAGATATCCTATTAAGCAGGCGTTGTAATCCAACCTTTGTTTGGCTAAGTAGAATAACATCATCTGCATATAGCAGGTTTGATATCATGGTGTTGGCAAGTTTGGGCGGACAAGCATTCACCCCATCCAAGGCTTGCGTTAGGTCCGCTAAAAATAAATTAAAAAGCAACGGGGCCAGGACACATCCTTGTTTCAAACCTGATGCTGTTGGAATTTTTTCTGTTACTGTTAGGCCATCTCCCATCCGAACACTAACCCATGTGTCAGAGTAAAGAAGTTGAATTAATTTTAAAAGGGAGAGAGGTATACCTAGATCTATTAACTTCTGCCACAATAGGTCTCTCTGCACACAGTCAAAAGCTGCCTTAAAATCTACAAAACACAAGTATAATGATTGTTTCTTAGTAATATATTTATCCATTAGAACACAAGGATATTTGTTGTAGTACCTTATCCTTGTGTAAATCCAGTTTGATTAGGAGGGATTATCTGCTTTTCTCTTACCCAATCAGTTAGGTTAGATAGCAGTACACCGGCAAATAATTTGGCATCCGTATCCTGGAGTGTAATAAGTCGGTAATTTTCCGGCAAAGACCAATCTCCTTTTTTATGAATTGGAGCTATCAGTGATCTCTTATAAGTTTCAGGTATCAATGATGACCGAACAATTTCATTAAAAACCTTTGACAGGTATCCTGACCATAGTCTGGGGTCATTCTTATAAAGTGCAAACGGTATACCATTTGGGCCAGGGGCACCATTTTTTTGTTTCTGGATTAATTTACAAATTTGGTTTTCTGTTATATAAATGTCTTGTATTTTGTCCTTTCTCATTGGCTCAGACATATTAGGCCTAGGTTTCAATCATATTGTGTCCCCGACAGGATTTAAATGTATAGACAGAAACCTGATCCACTAATTCTCAGTTAAGGATGATGTTACAACTGTTCTATTTGATCGTGCTAAACCGTTTATCAACATCCAGAATTTTCTGGAGTTTGATTGTTTGCTACAGAAGAATACTTTGGACCAAAAATCATGTTTCTTTTTATTCTTTTCATCCCACAATAACTTCTGTAGGTTACGATTGACCCTTTTTAATTTTATACCCAAATCCATATCATTAGGATTCATCTTTTTCTGTCTCCTCAGTTGATTACGAGATCTTTTCAAAATCCTAGTTGTTACAGTTAGAGTAATTTTGTTAGGGTGTAGTTAGCATATGTATATACCGGTTTGTAGTTAAGGATAGGTCAGAGTTTCCATTGAAAGCTATTTTTTGCTTTCTTAATAACTTCAAAGTATACAAAAATTGATGGTTGGAATTATTGAAATAATTTCTGCCACAGGTAATTAGGTAGGGCTGCATCCCAGTCCATCTGCCTGATTAATTGCAGCGGCTGAAAATAATTCAAGCATTCCATCCATCACTTTTTAGGTCTCGTCTTATCAGCAAGGTCACGCTATCGCGT
The DNA here is from genome assembly GCF_964204655.1 of Triturus cristatus. NCBI lineage: Eukaryota > Metazoa > Chordata > Amphibia > Caudata > Salamandridae > Triturus > Triturus cristatus. The sequence continues at coordinate 768,479,678 of NC_140580.1, forward strand.
GAATCCTTGCCTTATCGCCCTTTCCCCCAACGCCCATCTTCGCATCTCTAATGAGATGCAAAGTGGGCGTTCCACCCCAAGATGACATTTCTCCTATTATCTAGCCACACGCTAACCTGCAGAGCGCCAAGAAAAGTAGCGATAACCTTGGTTATCGCTGCTTTCCTTACGCCTGCTTTTCAACGGACTTAGCCATGATATCCTATGGAAGGTGGATATCATGGCTAAGTCTGCCTTGCCCTATCAGCAAGCATTCGCCAAATGTTGTGCAATTATCGCTGGATTTCCAGCGATAACCGCACAGTTGGCAGCTTGTGCGTTGAATTTTATCGCTTCGGAGATAAGCGTTGCTGATAGCACGCTATCTCTGCACTAAAATTCAGCGTTGGCCGGCAATAATTATCCTCGCGCTAAGAGCGCTGAGCGATAATTATCGCCTGGCCTTGATGATATGCCCCCAAGTTAGTATATCTAACCCCCACCAGAAATGTAGATTTTCACGTGCCCGTATTTTAATTGTGTTGTGTCTCTTTAAATATTTCGATTTCCTCGGGTACTCTCTCTAGTCCAATCCTTCCTCTCCCCTTCCTCAATCCTTCCTCTTCCCGCAGGAATGTGATGTTAACTCATGCTTAGTTTATACACACAAAACGCAGTATGCTCTAAGCCTGGTTATCCAAAATAGTCTCCAGCCCAGGCAGCGTCAACATGACGTTTCTTCCAAATCCACAATGTGCAATGCGAACATGACGCTTGAAAACGTTGGTAGCTGTGTACGCATATGGCCAGAAAACAGTTTTTTATCATCCTCCATATTTGTAAGTTATAAAATTAGTTTTAATATTAAAAATATACGTGATGCACATTCAGTCCTTGGATAACGATGCTACCATAACCTCTAACAAGTTTATCTGTGTGTCTTATGGGACTGAAACCAAAAGACACTTTAGGAAAATAAACACAAACTTCAAACAAGGTCGGTAGATACCCTTGTAGTACATATTCATTTTCTTTCTATTGGTAGACAACTGTATTTAATTATGTATTTTATTTCTGGATATTTGTAGGCACACAAGTAACTTTAATGTCCGTAGCAACCTTGTTATCAGCTGCTGTCAAGTCTGCAGACATAGTTGAGCAGAACATGAGCATCTTTGTAAAGGGTAGGTTCATACTCTAGAAATGGGAATTTCAAGATACATTTCTATTCTTTGGAACTCTACACTACACACACACACACACTCATCGCCTTAATCAATGTAAACCTGACGTTATTACTTATGACTGAACATCCCGAAATTCACATATTATGGTGCATCACACAGTGTATCGCACAGGTAACACGGGCCCCTGTGATTTTGATGGTGATGTCACTCAGTAACAGTCAAGAGAGCATGGTCAAGCACTACATAGATAAACAATGGGCTACACAGATTGTAACTTCGTAAGAACTGTGCATACATTGGCATTACAGCATCATATTCCTATGATTACAACAGGGCATGACGTGGCATTAATGTATAGACAATGCTGCAGCTGTGACTCTGTTACCAGTGCTGGGTTCTCATTCTTAGTCCTCCAGCCCGTGCTACAGCTGCATCTCTGTTCGTACATTCACTACACTCCAAACCAAACAAGCATTGGCATAGCCAATAGGCCTCGCTTTTGGGACCTTATAAGTATTTAGTTATGCAGCACAATATCCTTGGTGCAACAACATCAACTGTTGCTTGGCTAAACACTTATACGGTCCCAAAAGCGAGACCTATTGGCTATGCCAATGTTTGTTTGTATACTTTAGTGGTGCCTTACATGGGACAGTTATGCACAGACGTGGGGTCTCATGCACACTCTGCCACAGGAACCAAGCAATACTTGGCATATGACGCCTAATTAGGGTGAAACCAGTCCTGCACCTCTTGTTTTCTGGTTCAGGAAGAACCTGGCCTGGCAGTTTGGGCTGGACTATCCCCAATGGATCATGGTCAAGACTGATTTGCCTATTGCAGGGTTCAAACTGAGGTGTCATGGAGTGCAAAATGACGATGAACCGGGATGGAGCCTGAGTAATTACCAGTGACAGATTAATTCAAGCATTCCATCCATCACTTTTTTGTATATTGCTTAATAACTTTGGCAGCATTCGACAACTCTACATGAAACGTTCCAAAAAAGGTACATTATTTTGGTTTTGCATGCCAAGTTTCACCTAGATCAATAAAGGTTGGTGCAAAGGGTTTTCAGAAAAGTGACTTTCCCCATTTTAACCTCCATCGGATTCTTTGCTCTACTCTTCAGAAAAAATTGGACGACTTTAGTTAGCAGTACACTTGGCATGAAAGCAGAACTCCATCAGGGAAGTGCTTTTGCTGGGTTTGGTGTAAATCCATTCAGAAATTACAAAGAAAGTAGCATTACAAAAATGTGTCATGTGGGCATTGAAGGGTGCAAAAGTGGAAGCCAAGGGTTCGCGGGCAGCAAATGGACCCAAATTTACAAAAAAATTCAAATGTGATTGGAAGCAGAAGCTTTATTTCCTTTCATCCATTTTTGTTCCACTAACCCAAAAGCAGGTTCTTATGCCGAAGCCTCTGATTGGCTGGCTGCAACAAAGGAAGTTCTGTTGCAGCTGCCATTGCAGGAGGAGGTTTGGAGTTAGAGACGTCTTCTTCTGGTTGTTAAATATTATCATTAATATTATTATTATTGTTGTTGTTATTTTGTTGCTATTATCAGCAACAGCAATTATAATAATAACAATGAATAAACTAATAATTATTGCTGTTATTATTATGATGCTTAATATTTCCATTATTGTTATTACTACCACTATTAGTTTTATTATAATGATCACACTCACAATAAATGGTTTTGCACAGCAATTTATCCTGCACATCTGCCGTTTCCATCTGCCATTTCCAAGCACTGTAAATAGCAGGTGCTACTAACCATACAGTGTAATGCAAAAAAATGAAGACACTGCTGGTAAGTACTGGGAGCATGTATAACCCAAGTTCTGGTTGTATATAAAGACGTTGTTGTGGTAATTATGTTGTGCCACAGAATAGCAATTCCAAAAATGTTGATTTTTTAAAGTATTTTTAATTTCATGACTCCTTTAAATGATCCAACTGTACTCTTAAGTACCCCTTAACCTTCCCCCTTCCTTATCCCTCAAAACCCTGAAATACCCCTTAACGCTACCCTTCCTTGAGCCATAAAAAGCCCTTACTACCCTTAATATTCTTCTCTAAATACCTCTAACTACCCTTAACGCTACCAATCACTGAACCCTGCCAATCCCTTGCTACCTCTAAAGCCTACCCTTCTCTGAATCCTAAAAACCCCTTACTATCCCTGTTCACACCCTTCCCTGAACCCTAAGACTCCTTACTACCCTTAACGCTACCCTTCCATGAACTCTATAAAAACCTTATTATCCCATTACCTTTCCCCAAGCCCTTTAACACGCCAATCCATGAACCTTACTAACCCTTACTACCCTTAATAATATCCTTCTCTGAACCCTAAAAGCCTCTAACTACCCCTTTATTCAACCCTGCCTGGACACTAAAAACTCTTTATTATCCCTTGGCACTACTTTTCCCTAAACCGTAACAACCCCTTAGTACCCCTTAACGCTACCCTTCCCTGAATCCTTAAACTCCTTAATAGAACCCTTCCATGAACCTAAAAAACCCTACCTTCCCCATGTTGCTACAGTTCCCGGAACCCTAAACACTCTTACTAGCCCTTTACACGATCCTTTCATAAACCCTAAAACCCCTCACTACCTTTTAATGTCACCAATTCCTACTCCCTAAAAACCCTGAGTCACCTCCTAGTTCTACCCTATACTGAATCCTAAAAAAACCTTACTACCCCTTAGCTGTATCCTACCCTGAACCCTAAAAAGCCCCTAACTACCTCTTAATGCAACCAGTCCCAACCCCTTACTACCCCTTTACGCTACCCATCCCTGAATCCTAAAATATCTTTACTAGTCGCCTGCCCTCTTCATCACCTCAATGTACATGCTCCTCTTTATATTAGCAGGGAGATACCCCAGGGCTCTTTCTCCCAGTACACTAACCTCAGCCTTTTATAGCACAATTTGTTTTCTTATAGTCACAACTTTATTCACTCGATTCTTTTAGTAGATGGCAGTTTTGAGACAACATTTTTTTTGAGCAGGTGGCTGTGCCTAGCCCTACCTATGATAGGTTGGTTAATTAAAAAAGGCAGGTCTGCAGCTTGTTGTAGAATTCAAGAATAGAGGAGGAGGCTCTGATGTGAAAAGGGAGGCTGTTCCACCATATAATAGTGATGTAAGAGAAAGCTCATCCATCTGATCTGGTTCTGTGTATGCATGGGGTGTGTGTGAATAGGTGTCATGCGGAGCAGATGTCTCCGGGTGGGTGGTGAAAGGAGATGCAACTGGTCAGGTAGATGGGGCCTGAGTTATGCAGTAGTTTGAATGTGTGTGTGAGGAGTTTGAATTGAGCGCATTTGTGTATCAGGAGTCAGTGCAGTTCCCTGAGATGAGGTCTGATGTGAGTTGTGTGTGGGGAGATGAGGATGAGCCTGGCTGCAGAGTTCTGGATGGTTTATCGTCTTCTACTCAGTTGTTTATGATGCCAGCATGTGAGTTCCCATACTCCAACTTGCTGGTAACTAGGGCGTGAGTGACAGTTTTTCTAGTGTTGCTTGCGGGCCATTTGAAGATCTTCCTGAGCATCTTCAGGGTGTGAAAGCAGGATGCAGGGACAGTGCTGACGGTCATATCCAGTTTGCTGTCAATTATTATTCCGAAGTTCCTGGCATGTGTTCTGGGTGGGTGTGGGTCCGAGTTTGGCCAGCAACCAGTTGGAGCCCCATGGTGAGGTGTTCTTGCTGAAGAACACTACTAGTGTCTTGTTGGTGTTGAGCTTGAGACAGTTGGCTTTCATCCAGTCAGCGACTTCGGTCATGCAAGTGATGAACTTGTTTCTCATGTTTGGGGTCTTGTCCAAGACGGAGAGTATGAGTTGTGTATCATCTGCTTAGGACAGGATGTTGATGGTATGTGCGCTGATGGCGTTGGCCAGAAGGACCATATATGTGGTGAAGAGGGTGGGGTGGGGTGAGCAATGAACCTAGAGCCACACTGCAGGTGAGTTTGCGAACTTCCAAGAAGTAAGGTGCCTGGCTGACAGCTTGTGTTCTATCCATTATGAAGGAGTAGATGCAGCGGAGAGTGGGTCCTTGGATGTCAATCTCGTGCAGGCGCCTGATGAGGGTGGGGTGTGAGACCATGTCAAATGTTGCAGAGAGGTCCAGGAGAATGAGGACTGCTGTGTCTCCTCTGTCAAGGATCTTGAGGATGTCTTCTGAAGTGGTGATAAGTGTTGTTTCCGTACTGTGGCTGTGTCTGAATCCAGACTGTGTAGCTCTGAGGAACTGGTGGTTGCTGAGTTGGTGTGTGAGGTATCAGTTGATTCGTTTCTGTAAGAACTTTGCCGGGTATGGTAGGAAGGAGATGGGTCTGTAGTTGGAAAGGGTGGATGGGTCAGCAGATGGTTTCTTGAGTAGTGGCATGATGGTGGCATGTTTCCAGATTTTTGGTAATGTGGCTGCGTCCGTGGAGGCATTGAAGATGGGTGTTAGTGGTTTTCTGATTGGTAGGAGTCCTTTGGTGAAGATATGGTGGGGACAAGTGTCATTTGGAGCCCCCGAGTGGATGGTCTTCAAAGTAGTGGTGATTTTAACTGTGGTGACGGCAGGCCACAAGGTTAGGGTTTGTCCATCTGCTGTGATGAAAAGTTGAGGTGTGATGGTAACGGGGTCAAATTGAAAGTTGAATTAGCTTCATAGGAAGGTGATTTTGTTACAGAACAATTTCGAGAGATTGTTTGCATAGGTCTTGTGAGGAGGTGATGTTGCTCAAGGCGTAGTGAACTCTTTTCCTTTTTCCTTTCATTGCCGCTGTTATTGCTGGCATCAAAGCGAGCTACAAGAGCTGTGCATTGGGTGTTCTGTACCTGCTGGTGGTAGTGTTTTAGAGCTGATTGGAAGATGTCTTTATCTGTATTGTCATGACATTTTCTCCATCAGCCTGAGTTTCTCTGTGTAAAAGCAGGCCTATGGTTTTTCACTTGTCTTTGGGTTGCACTTAAAGGGAGACAAGGTGCTGGCACACGTGGTGAGCCAGCTGTTGAGGTTTTAATGGCTTTCAGCAAGATGCTGGTCTGTTCGAGCTGGTGCTCGTGGAGGACTGAAGCCAACTTCTCTTCTGAGATGATTTTCCAGCTGTGGCCGGCAGTTCCAGTGGTATTAGTTCTGTGATGGTGCGGGATGGGTATGCTAAAACTAATGAGGGTGTTGTCTGTTCAGGTCATAGTTGCTGGCTTGTCAACAGTGATTATGATGATTGAGGAGAAAATCGAATCCAATAGGTGTAGAGGGGTGTTGGTGGGTTCGGTAACGTGCTGGGTGAGGCATAGGTTTTTGAGGTTTTCTAGAAGAGCCATAGAGTTTGGGTCGGTGTGGTCTTCTAGGTAAAAGTTAAGGTCTCTGAGGAGAATGAAGGTGCTGGCTTTGATGAAGAGAGTGCGACAAGTCTTCGATATCGCTGGCAAAATTGGTGTGGTTTCCTGGTGGTCTCTATACCAGGGTTCTATTTAGAGAGAAGTTGGTTGTGATGTGCATCTTGAACATGAGGTGTTCCAAGTAACTGGTGGGGGTGTCCGTGTAGGTAGTGCAGCTGATGGCGTCCTTCAATAACATTGTAACTCCACCTCCGGGCTTGTGCTCACGGATTTGCCTAATGATCTTGTAGCTGGTGGAGATGGCTGTAGAAATGTCCAGTGCAGGGGTTGTGTTTAGCCATGTTTTTGTGAGAAAGAGCAGGTCCGGAGCGTTGTCATGCAGTAGGTCCCATCTCTCAGTGGCATGTTTGGTGAGTGAGTGGGTGTTGAGGAGCATACATGCCAAATGTGGCAAGTTGTGTGGGTAGTGGTTGGTCTGAGTGAGCATGAGCGGGTGACTGGTTTGTGTGAGTGTGAGCGAGTGAAGTGCTGGGTGCTGTTAGTGGGTGTAAGGCATGGGAGAGTATATGAGAACGTACAGGAGGGGCATGTGAAGGCTCCTTTCATGTTGTGCGTTAGGGTGTGGCAGCAGTGTAGCAACCATCAGCCGGAGTTAAGAACATGGAGGAGTGCAGCAGGGTATCGATGGCTAGGGAGAAGAACAAGGGTTCCTGGTGCTGGGCGAGGCCCAGGCACAGACAGGCGCTGACGGGCTTACCTTTGGCCCTGGGAGGTGGGAGGAGGTGCAAAGTACTGTGGGTGGGAAACCAGTGGTGTAACTTCCTGTACAGATTGATCATGGGAAATTCAGTGATGCCACTTTCTGTTCAGATCGGAAATGTGAAATGAAGTCCTCTTGCTTGGCTTCTTCTTTCTTTAAAAGAGAGCTTTGGCGGGAAACCAGTGGTATCACTTCCTGTGCAGACAGATGATAGGAATTCCAGTGATGTCACTTCCTGTGCAGATGGATGATGGGAAACCCAGTGATGACATTTCCTGTGCAGCTGGGCAATGGGAAACTCAGCAAACCCAAGTTCCTTAAACTGCAACTTTTATTGATGTCTGGTTTCTCACTCACCTCTTTCAAAGATTCCCTCACTGAATGTGACTGAGGCTCTTCCTGTGAAGCAATCGTGCAACAGATTTACAAACATTATGCATCATGTTTGCATCACAGAAGTGATTTTGCTCTTGAAAGTTGCCTGAAATTAATGCAGAGCAAAGCAGTGCAGCACTAGCACAAAAGTGACACAAATTGGTGAAAAATGATTGTTTGGGTTTTAATTTCCAACACCGAAATTGATTTGCTCTAGACAGTAGCCCTAGAGTAAACCAAAGTAGCGCCAGCACTGATGTGCATTGCTTTACATCAAGGGGTATACCCACCTGACACAAAGAAGCGAATTGTGTTACTTTCAGACTTCTTTCCAGAGCAAGTCCGGTGCTGGAAAATAAATCTCAAATAAACATTTTGCACTGGTGTGCATTACTTTTATGATGCATACCCACCACAACATGTTAATAAATATGCCAGAACTTATTGCAAAACAAGCACATCTGAAATAGTGGTTGCCATTATGTGTCCTTGATTTAACTGAGCATGCTATCATTAAGCCATTCTACCCCACAGGATGTATAGTTGTAATGCAGACAAGTAAGTGTGTGTTTTTTTAGTATAAATTGTCCTTTCATGCATTACGTAATTTGTGCGCACGAACTAGTCAGCACTCAGCAGCAGCCAGGATGCTTATTAAACTGGATTTGTAGTGATACTGAGAGATTGCATTGCCTGCTGATACAGCCCCATTGGTCACTGCAGGGTTCATTTATTCAGTCAGGCGCTGGCAGGCTGCCTTGATTGTACCCAGCACTGTCGGTGAGAGGAATGACATGAGTTTCTGACAGCAATTCCTATCCAAACTCATGTCAAATAATAATGTGAGACTAATGCAAAGAAGGAACTACAACTGGTCAAATTCACGCGCACACTGCGTTGGGTATCAGATCGCGCGCAAAACTTCTTCTCAGAATTGAAGGACTTACACATTTTAGTATATGATATCATTCACCCAAATAAGAATCAAAATAAGCACTGCTAAAATTGTGAAGACTAAAGAAGATTGAAAGTCTCTAAGAATAACAATGAAAAAAGCCTACTGCGAATTTATTAAAGTAATCGCGCCCGATTTACTAAACTTTGATGCAACAAAATGCAGCAAGGAAATTTGCAGAAATGCGCTATCTCTACTAAGGTGCGGCACAGTTCTGTTCTTTCGTAGTGCTGAAGAACGTCTGGCTGCCTAGCGCCAACGTAGACACCGTTGCCCCACGATGCCTGTGTTGTGGTCAGAATAGTTCCTGTGCAGCACAAAAACTATACTCAGAGGCTTTTTCTTCTTAGAAGTTTGCTGCAGAATGCAGCACACATGCAAAAAGGAGAAATACAAATATTTTCACCAGTCTCAGGTAGGCGTACTATTTTGGTGCAAACCCATGTTTATTGACTTTACTAAATATAGGTTTACGTCAAAATACATGGGTGGATGAACGAGAACGCCCATGCTCCACCCATGTAACTTCTGCCCCACCCAGGGTAACACAAGGCAGTGCATAACAATGCCTTGTTTTCTTTTTGGGATAAAATCCTAGGCAGGCAAATCTTGATTTGTGTGGCTTGGTAAATCCCAACATGGCGTTTGCGTCGAGGCTGTGTCACAAAAGTGGTGCAACTCTGATGCTAAATCTTAGTAAATCTAGGCCTTCATTCACAGCCATTTAAGCATGTCCCTCCTCACAAAGTGGTGAAGTCAGGTAAGAGTAGACTTGTGAGGAAAAATGCCAGAAAGGTGTGACTGTAAGTTTAAGACTATCCTAAAACATGAAGGTATTACCTTGGATAGTCAGCACTTGAGTTGGATAGATCGATTGGAATTCCCTGATAAATACTCTTAAATTGGCAATCAGTTGTAGCAGCCTTGATGACAGAGAATGTAGATTCTCCAAGTCTGTGAAGAGAGAATCTGGATTTCATTAAAGACACGGAGGCTAGCATTATGCATAAATACTTTTATTGCACTACTCCTTGCAGCACTTCAAAGTATTACATCACAAAACTCAAAAACTCTAGACCATAGAATGTCCAACATTATATAATCCAATACACAGCAGCCATCTTCCTCTTTTTAAGCTGCTCCTGAAGCAAAACCAAAACAGTCTCCTGTAGCAGAACTCCAATTTTCCTCGATCTACTGTATCTCTGAAATAAATCCAGAAAAAAAACATGAAAAAAACCAACTTCAAATAAACATTTCCATTCAAGAAATACACCCCAAAAATACTTAAAACTCCCCCAAAAAAATGGGAGGGAGGGAGGGATAATGCTAGCCTCCGTGTCTTTAATGCAATCCAGATTCTCTCTTACTTGGAGAATCTACATTTCATGGCAAGAATGGAGACTAGCATTATGCATGTTCAAAGCTGTGATAAAACCACAGACGAAACATGACCCAAAGGTTTCAAATAAAACTTTGCAAAAACATCCGCACTTGACCAATCTGCAGCACGAAAATCTCCTCCAAACGTCCACCAGACAGAAAAACCTTACTCGCCATCGTGCCCCTCACAGAATGCGCACCAAATTCTTTCAAATCTACACCAGCTTCAGACATGCAAAACCTCACCCACCTTGCAATGGTGGCTGAAGTAACCGGTCTAAAAGGACGAACAAAAGAGATCAAAAGTTGATCATCACCATGCCTTCTGTATTCACACATTCGTCCCTCATACTCTCTCAAGCTCCTTACCACACATAATTTAGGATGTTCATCAAATTTTGGATAAAAAAACTGACCTTGACATACATTTTGTCCTTTTAGTTATGCTAAAAACTACCCCATCCGGCGAAAAACACCGTCCACTGATGTCTAAAGCCCTTACGTCCGACACTCTTCTAAACGAGATTAGACACAAAAGACTCGCTAATTTGCCCGATAACTGCTTCAGACTAAGAAACTTATTAGCTGGCCACCCTTCAAACAACGTTAGGATTTTACCAATATCCCACAAACCATTATACCTAGGCCTTGGAGGTCTCCTCAACTTGATCCCTTTCAAAACTCTACATATCAAAGGTTCCCTACCTACAGAACAACCTCCAACCAAACTATGTCCTGTTCCAACCACAGAGCTATAACAATTAATAGTCCTATAACTCAATCCTTTTTCTAACAAATCAGATCAAAAATTGGCCAATTCTATGGCAGATGCCTCCACGGGATTCAAACCCCTTTCCAAGCACCAACCAGCCAACTTCTTCCAAGCTCCAAAATACCTCTTTCTGGTACCGGAGGCCCAAGACACTCTGAGCAACTCCTGAGCCAGGTCCGAAAGTTCCTTGAACTGTTCTCCTCCCCTGAAATCCTCCATACAAGAAGGCTCAAAGCCCCCTCTAGAACCAAAGGATGAAACATTCCTCCCTCTCCTAGAAGTACGTCTTCTGATTCTGGAATCACCAAAGGTTCCTCCATAGCCAACTCCAACAGACCTGGGAACCAAGTTTGAGATGCCCAAAAAGGCGTTACTAACACCACCTGACACTTCTGGCGTCTCACCATCAACAACACCCTCTGAATCAATGCAAATGGGGGAAACGCATAACCCCGAATTATCCTCTAATCCTGCTGAAATGTATCCACCTCCTCCGCTAAACGATCCGGCCTCCAACTGTAATAACGGTCCAGCTGAAAAGTCAGCCTCGATGCAAACAGGTCCACTTCCAATGGACCCCAAATTCGATATATCCTCCTGAAAATCTGAACATTCAATTTCCAGTCGCTGTAATCCCTCAGATACCTCGAATTCCAATCCGCTACCACATTGCACTGACCTGGAAAATATTCCGCCTGCAAACCAATTCTCTCTTCTAAACAAAAACTCCAGATCTCCTTCGCCAACTGGGACAGGTTCCTCGACCTGCTTCCACCCAAACGATTTATGTACCGCACCGCAGACACACTGTCCATCTTTAACAAGACATTGAAACTCCACAACTTTTTTCCAAAACTCTTCAACCCATAAAGGCCTGCCATCATCTCCAAACCATTTATGTGCACTGTACTTTCCTCCAAAGACCATCTTCCACCTGTCTCCTGACCCTCTAGATATGCTCCCCAACCATAAAGGCTTGCATCCGTCTCTAACACAAAATCCAGACAAATCCCAAAAATCGCACGGCCATTCCATGCCTCCAGATTTTCCAACCACCAAACCAACTCCTCCCGAGCCTCCTCTGAAATTATTACCTGATCTCCATACCATAAACCTTTCCTGAGAGCATCTGCCTTCAACCTTTGCAATGCTCTGTAATGAAGAGGCCCTGGGTAAACAGCCTGAATTGAAGAAGAAAACAAACCAATCACCCTTGCCAAAGATCTCAAAACCACTCTCTACCTCCTTAACAAACCTTTCACTTCAAACTTTATCTTCTTCACCTTCCTTTCTGGTAAACTTAATGACTTCTCCACAGTGTCTACTTCGAAACCTAAAAATTCCACTCGGTGAGTTGGTTCCATAACAGACTTCTCCTTGTTCACTATAAAGCCCAAACTCTCCAAAAGATCCACCGTCAAAACTAACTGATCCTTCACTAAATCCTGACCCTGAGACATTATCAGAAAATCGTCTAGATACATGATCATTCGCACTCCTCTCTCCCTGAGAAACTTTGCCACTGACCTCAACACCTTGGTGAAACACTGTGGAGCCGATGCCAGACCAAACGGAAGAGAAGTAAACTGGTACAACTGACCCATCCACCTGAATTGCAAAAACGTTCGACTTCCTACTGCTATCGGAATTGTGAAATAAGCGTCCTTCAAATCCAGCTTTACCATCCAATCGTTCTCCTGCAAAATATCTCTCAACAGATGGATACCCTCCATCTTGAAATGCCTGTAAACCACATAATGGTTTAATCCTCTCAAATGTATTACTGGTCTCCAACCCTTTTCTTTCTTTTCCACTAAAAAGATGGTCCTCACAAAACCCTTTTGATCCTCTGAAACCTTCTCTATTGCACCTTTTTACAACATCTCTAAAACCTCTGATCCTACAACATCCTGGAACTCTCTTTTGAATACCAATTGACTTGGTTTTTTCGACTGAACTGGGTATTCCACTAGTTCCAAAGCAAAACCCTTTACTGTATCTAAAACCCAGCTGTCTCCTGTAATCATTCGCCAATTTTCCACGAATAATCTCAACCTTCCCCCTACCCCTTCTGGGGAAGAACCAGAAAAAGTCCTGATACTTACCATTTGTTCCTTGAGCAAACTGCGCTCACCCTCTTGGATGCCAACCTCTGCCAGCCACTCTCCCTCTTTGGTGAAAAATCCTGTTGCGGACTGAAATCCCCTGAAAGCGGCTCTTCCGCCTGATTGATAGTGCGCCCTTGATGAAGCACGGCCAGGGAAACGGGCTCTTGCCCCAGCTCTCTCAAAAACACCTCTCCCAAAGACTCTTCTAAGGGACAAAGAGATAACCTTTTGGATCACCCATAGGCGCTTTCTTAGAGAAGTCCCCCAGCTTAGGACTAATCCTCATTAATACTGATTTTCGCCTGGCTGCGTTAGCATTACCTAACATACAAATTGCCCTCTGCGACCATCCTCTCAATAAATCAACATCCACATTAACCTTTTTTATTTTGGCCTCTTCTGCCATGTCAACGATTCTTGCCAAAGGCCCCAAAACATCGAGTAACCTGTCTTGGCACTGTTTCAAAGCCTTCTCAAGCCCCTTCCACGGGTCCCGACCCATCCTAAATAAAAAACGTATTAAGTCTGGGTCCAGCTCAGGTGTTAAACAACACTTTCCCTCTATCACAGGGCGAGAGCACTCTGCCTTCAGCACCGCCCTGGCTTACTTTTCCAGAGGCCTCCTAATCCAAAATGTTATAAACTCAAACCTTTCTCTTTTCTTTCTTTCTCTACTTTGTCTTTATCCATGTCCTAACCGTCATCAGAATAGTCGTCCAGGATGAACTCGTCCTCATCATCTTCACTTCCTTTTTCCGAGCTATCATCCAATGATATATTTACATCTTTTGTGCCGCTAAGGACACCATCAATTGTGCCGCGGTGGACACCTTCATCTCTTGTGGCGCTAGGCTCACCACTTCCGCTCTTTAACAACCTTATTCCCACTTCTACATTTTTAACTTTCCTTGCTCTTTTGTCTTTAAGTCTATTCTCACCTTCTTCCTCCTCCTCAAAACTCCAATACTCATCCTCCGAGTTTTCCGCAACTTTCCTCTTTCTCTTCAAAACACTTCTAAGAACTCCCTTCATTGAGCTCTTTATCTCTTCTTGCACTATTTTTCTAAAATCTACCTCACTCGTATTTGAGCTCTGTGCAACATCAGTTGACTCCATTGTTACTCAGCAAGTGCACACTTATTAAAACAAAAACACGCTTAAAATATTTTCTCAAATAATTATTTTCCCTTGTATTCTTAAAATTAACCAACCGTTAACGTTATGCCCTCAAACATCCGATCCTGACAGAAACAACTGTCAAAGCGCGAGCGCTCAGCAAACGTGCTAGTCAGCGCTCTAGTTTTCCACCAATATGGCCGTCTTGCGTCCCCATGTACAAAGCGTGATGACGCAACGCGGCCTTCCGATACCTTTCCCGATCAGAACTTTAGATGCCGCGAGCTGCAATGACCGCGCTCGTGAAACCTACATTCAAATAACGGTAAAATACTTACGCTTACCTTTTTCTCTTTTTTTTTAACACATCGCCTAAAAATAATACAACCTATTTACAGTAACAATACCTACCTCCACATCGACATCCATTGTAACCCATAAATTGGGTTAACAAAAAATACTCTTACTCTAAAAAATTCTTTCTTATATTAACCTAATGACAAACAGCCATCAACAAAAACTCCCATACAGCGTTTTTATCTTAAAAAACGATCTTTAAATCATGAATAAAACTCCAACTGTCCTCCTGCTCACACACAGCATACTTATCTGCAAGGAGCAGCGAATAAAAGAGGAAGATGGCTGCTGTGTATTGGATTATATAATGTTGGATGTTCTATGTTCTAGAGTTTTTGAGTTTTGTGATGTAATACTTTGAAGTGCTGCAAGGAGTAGTGCAATAAAAGTATTTATGCATAATGCTAGCCTCCGGTCTTGCCATGAAATCAGGGTCCACCTAGCCCAGTGTTCATATGACATGATGGTGAACTCACTATTGCATCCAGTTGCATCCAGTGTGGTCCCCTAGCTTTGTCTTTAGGAGGGTTCGGCTGTCTGGGTCCAAGGAAGTCCCCAAGGAGCAGGAATCACGTAAATGCTCCACTGCCGATACTGATGCTGCCGACTGATGCTGCTTATTCATGAGCCCTTGCGTCACTTTTGCACCGCTGGTGCGTCACTTTTTGTGACGCACCAGTGGCGTAAAAAGAGAGCCTTGTTGCACCATATTTACAAAGTGACACATCTACCTAGATGCGTCACTTTGTAAACCCCTATCAAGGACAAAAACGTGCTATGTCATTGTAACACTGAAGTGTGTGTGTGTGTGTGTGTGTGGGGGAGGTGCTCACATGTTTTGGATTGCAAGCAAGTACTTTAGGCAGAAAGATAAAACGAACCAGTGGAGCCCCCTACGGGCAACGCCTATGAGATTTCTCTTGCAGGTCCAAATGTCAAGAACAATACTCTGGACTAAATGTCTATAGGGACTAGTTAGGCTGCTCCACAGATTACTACGATTACTGAAATACAATTGTAAAATCGCCTACTATGCCCTCTGATGATTATGTACAGTGATTGCTTTAAGTGGCAGAATCAAATTACTTTTCTTTGACAAACTAAAGTATTGGTTAGACTTTGATTTAATAATTGTTATCAGATTATTTATTGTGTGCTGAGTCTCTAACCACATACCACATCCCTGGGTTTTCCTTTGATTGCTCGAATTTGCTACTGTGAGGGTCAAATGCTAGAGGGTGTTGGGGGTTATTGTATGAGGGCCCAGGATACGGGTGAATAACAGGGACATGACACAGTGGATTTACTGGGTATGTGATGAGAACCACAAGCGATTGTCTCACTTTTATTTATAGCCTCTGATCCGTGCCCGGGCCGGAAGGCTGAAGTGCATGCAAAGTATTACAGTGGCAAGATGGCTCACCACATCTCTCCTCACCTTTAATAAAGACAAAGTAATAGAAAATTATCAAAATAATTTAACATGAGTCCACCTCCAGTCCTTGTAGTCAACACATAGTTTAGCAAACAAAGGGGCAGATTTACAAGCCCCTTGTATAATTTTAGCGCCACTATTGCGCAACATCTAGGACGCCACTGCGTCAAAACCTTACGCCTGCTTGGAGCAGGCGTAAGGAGTGACGCAGCACATGGAGATAGACTTCCCCATGTATTGCTGGAGTTGGGTCGTGCTTGCGACACGACTCCAGCAATACGTGACTTTTGCGCCATCAGATGCGTCAGAGTTTCTGACGCATCTGTCAATCCTTGCGCCATGGTGCGCAATATTGTAAATACGGCGCATCCATGGTGGCGCAAGAGTTTCTCAGGGTGGTGCAGGTAAAGTGACGCAGCTCTACAGATGTGTCCCTTTCTTGTAAATCTGCCCCAAAATCTCTTAGGGGCAGATTTACAAGCCCCTTGTGTCATTTTTGCGCCGCTGTTGCGTCACTTTTTGTGACGCAGCGGCGGTGTAAAAATGCGTCCTATTTACAACGTGACGCATCTAGGGAGATGTGTCACGTTGTAAAGCCCTGCATCACATTATACCTGCGTAGGGTATAATGAATGCATGGTGGGCGTTCCCAGGCAAAAAAGCCTTGTAGAAGTGACGCAGTGAAATCTACAAGATTTCACTGCACCACTTCTAGGACGCCACTGCGTCAAAACCTTACCCCTGCTTGGAGCAGGCGTAAGGAGTGATGCAGCACAATGAGGATAGGCTTCCCCATGTATTGCTGGAGTTGTGTCATGCTTGCGACACAACTCCAGCAATACGTGACTTTTACGCCATCAGATGCGTCAGAATTTCTGATGCATCTGTCTATCCTTGCGCCATGGTGGCTCGAATTGTAAATACGGCGCATCCATGGTGGCACAAGGGTTTCTCAGGGTGGCGCAGGTAAAGTGACGCATCTCTACAGATGCGTCACTTTCTTGTAAATCTGCCCCTTAGTCTCTGACTCGGTCGGAGGTTCTCACTTAGCCGATAGAGGTGACCACACTGAGATGCCCCTCACTCCTCGGCTCCGGGTCTCTCACTTCCTCACTTAGCTTCTTCTCTTCTTCATTTCCTTGGAGCCCCAAATCCATCTCTTCACAGGTCGGCAGAGGTACTTCCATCTCGTATCCCTGTTAGGGGCTCCTGTGAAATGGTCTCTGGTGACCCACTACTTCCGGCCTCCTGTTGCTACATGACACATTCCTTGACAATTGCCGATCTCCTCTTTGTGCCGTGACCATTATTCCTTTCATTTCGACGACCTCCCAGATCTCTCTCTCAAACGGGGTTCTGAACTTTGTTCCTGGATGTCTGTTTCTCACAACCACCTGATCTCCCACACTGAGTTCCACCTTCCTCACTGTTCGGCATTGCCTGGCTCTCTCATTATTCCTCTTCCTCTTAGCCAGAGCCATGTCTCCATTTACCATTCACGGCACCCACTGTTCATTCACCGGAACAACATCTCTCACCACTCTCCTTATCAGGAGCTCACTCAGCGAGCACCTAGTTATGCTATGTGGTGTCTATCGATACGCCCTTAGGAACTGATGCAAACATCCTTCTAGCTCGACCTGCTGGTCCACGCCCATCCTCAGTGTCTTATTGAGAGTTCGCATGAATCTTTCGACCTCCCCATTAGCTTGAGGCCACCGGGGAGTCACTCTTCTGTGCTTGATGTTGCGATGGTGCAAGAACTCTCAAAACTCCATCCCCTAGAATGATGGCCCCTTGTCTGTCCGGATCTCTTCCGGCAGCCCTAGCATGGTGAAGGTCTTCTCCATTACTGGTTTGATGCATTTGAAAGCCGTCAATGACACTACTTCCACTATCGGAAACTTCGAATAGCTGTCCATCATTACCAACGTTGCACGCCCATCGAGAAATTTTCCAAAATCCATAATAATGGCTGACCATCGTCGGGTGCTGGCCACTTCCGTTATCACTGGAGGTATGGGAGGTTCACCTCTCATTATCAGGTAGGAGTTGCACCTTCGTACAATCCCCTCAATCATCCTGTCGACCATCGGGAACCACACTTTGACTCGCAACCTCGCCTTTATTTTAGCTATTCCTTGGTGTCCTTGGTGCGCCAATTCTGCTGTCCTTCTCCATAGCTTCTGGGGTACCACGATCTGCATTCCTCTCAACACCAATTCTTCTTCATTTTCACTGAGCTCATCCCTGCATATCCACAAGCTCGTTCTCGCCTCTCTCTCTTCGTCCGTCAGTCTCTTCACTCCATCCAGGAAATTCCTCCATTTATATCCATGCAACACCTCCTTGATGGCCGTTAAACAGCTATCCTCTGTGGTGGCCTCCACCAATTTAGTCAACGACAGCGCCCTCGGGAAGCCAGTTCCGTTATCAGCTTCACAAAGCTCTCTGCTCCTCCATCCACCTTCCGCTGACATCGAGGGTCTGCAGCCATGTGGTGTTGCGACAGATAGTTGGCTGGATTGTTTACTCCCAGCCTAGAGACCACCTCGAAGTCGTATTGCTGGAGCTGGACAGCCCATCTTTCATTCCTCGGGGGCCCATTCCTAGCTGTTCCTCCAAACAGCGGCACCAGCAGCTTGGGATAAGTGACCACACAAAACTTATGCCCACAGAGGTAGATATCGAAGTGTTGGCATGCCCATCTGATTGCTAACGCCTCTCTTTCAACCTTCTCATATATTGTTTCCACAGCTGTCATTCTTTTTGTTCTGTTTGTTGCAGGAGTAAGTCCCCTAGTCTGACGGGACTGGCATCCTCTATGAGCTCTGTGGGGCTCCCCGGCTTGAAGTAAGCTACCGTAGCTCCTTTCAGGAGCACACTTTTCACCTTCTGAAAGGCATGAGATGTTGCACTTGACCATACCCATTTGGTGTCCTTTTTTGTGAGCGCCCTCTGCGGCTCCGAGATGGTTGCCATGTGTGGAATAAATCTTCCCCAATAATTCACCATTCCCAGTGGAGGCCGCCGCCTACAGCTGCTGTCTCTGCCGACTTGTGAAGCGATGCCTGACATCACAGCGGGCGCGGCCTCATCACCTCTCGAAGCGGGATTGTGCTGCCTGTCATAGCTCCACTGGCACTCCAGCGCCACCGATCGCCTCCGCCTCGTTGCTCTTGCCACGCCACAGCCAGCGACGGTGAGCAGCACACCTCTTAAATCACCTCGCTGTTCACTTCAGGAGTCGGACGACAGCACACGTAGCAGGCCTAGTCACCAATGTAGAGGGGGGGGGGGGGTTATTATATGAGGGCCCAGGATCCGGGTAAATAACTGGGGCATGACACAGTGGATGTATTGGGTATGTGACGACAACCACGAGCGATTGTCTCACTTTTATTTATAGCCTCCGGTCCGCGCCCGGGCCAGAAGGCTGAAGTGCATACAAAGTATTACAGTGGCCGGATGGCTCACTACATTGGGGTGTACTTATTGTTCAATTTGGCACTCTATAGTAAGGTCAAGCCACAGGGCACCAGTGGTAAAAGGGTCTGATTGTCACAATTTGAGCCCATTAACCTCTATTTGCTTGAAAAAGTTTCCACTATTACAGACATCAAACAGATGGGTGACTGCACTACACCAATATCAAATGATTGAGGTATGTAAAGTGCCCTTGCTCGTGGTTTGCAGTAGTACCTGTAATTATTATGGTAGGCTCCTACGATTTAATGACTCACCAGAGCCAATGAAAAAGTAGGAAGGGGCTATCTGTGGGACTAAGACAGTTCATCTACTAACTTAAGGAGTCTCTTCTGAAAATTCAGGGACAATTGGAATATTGTAGTATCCTCCAGGGTGGTGCAAAATTTGTGTAATTTCCTTTTTGCATGATTTTGCTAAATTTCGGAAAAATAATTATGCGATATCCGAAACCTGCATTGGGTGCTATATTTTAGCATCAAGTCCATCCTCGCATCCATTTTGGATAGGAGGATGCATTTGGTGGTAAACAAAAGTGCAAAAACTCAAAACCACAAATTGCAGCCACTTGCATTCTGTTTGTTCACATTGTTTCCGTGCCCTCGTTCTAATTTTTTTTTCGACGAACAGGGCATAATTATGCAGATTGGCATAACAGCATAATTTTGAGAATTTAGTGTAACAAGAGCAATGCAAATTAAATTACCGAATGTCAAGGAAAATTACTCTGGTGAAATAAAAATTTCACCTGGGCCCAGTATCCAATTCCTGTTTCAAAGTGATGGAGAGTCCTTAAATAGCTGGCGAAATGATGCTGACCACCAAAATAAATTAGAAACAGAATAGTTCAAAGTCTAATGGAACCGGTATGGGCATCCTTCTTCCGTCCTCCTATTTCTTGTACCTTCAGCCAACTGTTCATCTTTCCTCTCCATTTATGAACACACCACTGGAATCCTGGATTTATTGATTCTGGGACAGAGTGGTAACATTCACCTTGACTGTAAAACACTGGGAAGGGGAATATGGCAGTTCGAGTAGATGGTTAGCTCAAATTCGTAGTGCATTTGAGACACTTGGGGGCAGATTTAAAAAGATTTGACGCAATGTAAAGCAGCAAGACAACTTGCTGTGCTGCGTCAAATGGAGAGGGTAGGAATCTACTAAGGTGTGGGGCATTCCTGCTCTCCCACTGTGATGGTGCAGCCTAGCACCAACCATAGTGCAAGGGTGTCTGCGTTATAGGCAGTGTTATATTTGTACAGGAAGGGGTACCTTCCTACACAAAAATAATCCCTGAGGCATTTTCCTCTGTCTACGTGTGCTGCAGAATGCAGCAATGTAGAAAGAGGAAATAACAAGGAGAAATAAAGATATTTTTCCTTGTTACACCTCAGCCGGGAAGGCATAGCGTTTTGACATATTCCCAGATTTGCTAGTGTTAGTAAATATGGTAATGTGCCAAAAACCATGGGTAGATATGTGGTAATACCCATGCTCCATCCATTAAATGCCTTCCAAGGGCAGAATAATGCAAGCAGCGATTTACGCTGCCTTGCATTACTCCAGATTTACTATGCCAAGGTGGCTCTGAGTGGCACAGTAAATCTGACTTAAGCGCTTGCATTGCCCTTGAGTTGCCTTGCGTGATGCAAGGGCAACGCAAGACCTTGATAAACCTGGCCCTGGGTCTGGGGCAGGCTAGCGAAAACATGCCAAAGGATGTCCCAAACAACCAAGCTCACACCCAACTTTTGCTCAGACCTCAATTCCCAGAATGCATGTGAAAACATGCTTGGCAATTTCTACGCGTCAACCAAAGTCAAATGGGTAAAAACCAAGGGCCATATTTATCAAGCGGTTGTGTCACTTTTGCCTCACACAGCGTGGTGCAAAAGCGATCCAACCTCTAAGATGTGATTGATCAAGTCGTGCAAGGCCCCCTTCCGTGGCTGAGTGTCTTGATAACTCCAGAGTAAAACAGCGCAGCGCAAATCACGGTGTTGCGTTACTCTGCACCAGGGAGGCATTCAATGGGTGGTGCTTGTGTGTTCCCACACAACCATTGATTTTGACACATTCCCAGATGTACCATTGCTGGCACACCTGGGGATGCGCCAAAATTGGTACGCCTTCCCAGGGGAGGCATAACAAGGAGAAATATCGTAACTCTTATTTGTGTTTTCCTCTTTCTGCGTGTGCAGCACAAATAGAAAGCGGAAAATGTCTTTGGGGATTTTGTTTGTGCAGGAAGGTGCCCCTTCCTACACTAAAACAATCCTGCTCACAACAGAGGCACCCTTGCACCATGGTGCAAGAGTGTATGAGTTGGTGCTAGGCAGCATATTGTGCAAAAGACACACAATTGATGGACGGAATGCAGAACAAATGAAAATATTCACCCCCAGTCAAGAGATCAGTGTTAAAGCCATAATTCCTTTGCTCACAATGCCACCCCAGTTTAAACCTGGCCATATGCAAATCAGTCTTGACCCTGTGCCTCATGGGAACAGTCCAATCCGAACTGCCAAGACCAGTCCTCCCTGGACTGGAAACAAGCATCCTAGGACCAGTTTCGGGGTTTCACCCCGCATCAGCCAGGATAACATGAATCCAGTGGCACAGTGAGCCAAAAGACACACAATTGATGGACGGAATACAGAACAAATCAAAACATTCACCCCCAGTCCAGAGATCTGGGCTAAATCCATCATTATTTTTCTCACCATTCCACCCCAATTTGGACCTGGCCATATGCAAATCAGTCTTGCGGCACCACTGGGATAAGGCAGGTATGTGCCGTATTGTGATAAATACGGTGGATTCCTGCCTGTGATTATATGGCAGTTAACACCCTAATAAAGATTCTTGTTTCAATAAAAGTTTTGTGAAAATACACACCCCTCCTTTCAGAGTGAATTGTGCTTTATTTAAATCCAGAGTGCAGCTTTTCAGCTTCTTTTGTTAAACCACATTTATATTTCTTCAGGGAGGCTCGGTTTTCCAGCTCTAATCCTTTATTTTCGGAGTGTGGGGGCAGGGTTTCTTTTTCTTAAAACATCCCTTTCTATCTGGGTAAACAAAGCTCTTTCAGGGCTGGGATGCTTACAGTATTGGTTATTTTCAACGGCACGCGGACTGTCTTTTCTCCAATGGAATTCATTGAGCAAGAGATGAATTTGGGAGGGTCTAGCTAGATTGTTTTTTCTTTTTTTCCACTACATTGTGATAAATTAAGGCCTTCATGCTCCGAATTATGGATTTATGCCACATTATACCTTTTTAGGTCTCGGCTGTAGACGGCGCGCATGCGCTGTCTCGAACAGAGACATGATGTATCTACTCTGGTGGGTTTCATTACGCCCCTCGCTTTTAATTGGTGCTTTTGTATGTCTTTTAAACTCCGTGTTTTTTGGGTGGTCAAACTGTCCAAATTGTCCCGCCTTTGTTGTTTTTGTTGCCGCCCATGCTGACTGGCCCTTTCACATGTTTTTTTTCTTCTGTGTTCATTTATGTTGTTCTCGATGGACTCTTTTGTTAGTTTGGCTTGCCACTGGATTTTGCAAAAACGTGTTTTAGAGGTGGTGAATCAGCTGCATTTAAGCATATGTAAGTTTTGCATGTTTTAAAGCAAAGGTGCTTCTTCTAGCGGTGCGAGTGTGATATTATCTTCTCTATGGTATCTCGTTCGATGAACATGAAGAATGTTTGCGTGATTCTCTAAAAGGTGAGTTGCTGAAGGATCTTGATGGCTGAGGTGTATATGAATAAACCTCTACTTAACACTGAACATATGGCTGAACATCGACTTATTTAAAACGTTACAATGGCGACGATCGAGGGATATGAAAATGAATGAAAAACAACACACCTCAAAATCAAACAGTGTACGTCGTTAGATGTTTATGGTGGATTTTTGCTTTGTGGACATCGAAATTTCCAAGTGATTAGCAGAGATTATCTTGTTTGTGGAAACTACGTGGGAGGCCGACCTGGAAGGTACTGAATAATTTATAAATAAATGTGTTCAACTCTGGGTTCGCTGTTTAACAAGGAGAAAACAAGGGAAATATTCTCTGAGTCCGTCGGAAAAAATTGAATAGTTAAATTTGAAGTCACAAGAGGGCAGCAGAGTAAAGTATTCACTGTTCACTGGGATCATGAATGAAGTTATAAGTAAAAACTCCTCCCGCGTCTGTATAATTGAAATGAGAAGGCGATGATAACGCTTCTCCAGCGGCTGTAAGTGTTTACTCACGTGGAGGTCATAAGCGTAGAGGAGTTCAGAGCTGTTGCGTGAAATTTCTTCTGGACTGGCAGGTTTTGTACAACGCGATGTTGGTAGAGGCGAAGCGACAGCAGTAGTTAGTGGGATGCGGAGCTCCTCACCCTGTGAAGGTTGACAGCTACTGATGACGCATGAGAATCCTTTTGGAGGATTCAGTGATGGATGCGCGTCATGCGTGCTGGGTGAAAGCTTGAGCTCTTTCCTCTAATCTTCTGTGCAGGCAATGACGTCTCATCGGTAACCTGTTTGACAGTTTTGGCATTTTTAATGCGGTGGAGCCCTATTTCAAAAGAGGGCTGGAAGTAGAGGAAGGACTTATTTTTTTTGTTGTTTCTTTCTCAGTTTGCTATGAAAAGTATAAACATGAAGATAATTTGTTAGTTTAATAAGTTAGGTTGGTTTTAAGATTGTGGTAGAAAGTGTAGAAGTATCACTTCAAGCTAAATTAAGTTGCTTAAAAGGTAACGTTTATTTTAGGTAAAAAATAATAAGTAAATAAAAAGAAGGAAGGAAATATATTGAAATATTTTGTGAGGTAAAATGCAGAACGTAACACCGCCATCATTTTTTTTAAGCACTCCAGGAGATCCACCAATTAAATGGAGTAAATGGAAGAAAATATTTGCACATTACGCTAGGGTGTGTGGAACTAATCTCAGTGCTGAAAGAAAGCAATCATTACTTCTTCACTGCTTAGGAGGGGAAGGGCAAGAAGTGTTAGAAAATTTACCGGAATTATCTAATGTAGAACAAAGAGGGTTAAATGAATATGAAATTTGCATACTACAGCTAGATAAACATTATTTACCAAGAACAAGTACCATAATGGAAAGGTACCATTTTGGGTTGAGAGAACAAGGGAAGGATGAGGCCATAGAGGATTTTCTAACAGGTTTAAGGAAACTGGCGTCAACGTGTAAGTTTGGAGGTTTAAATGAAGAACGTATTAGAGATCAATTTGTTTTGAAATGCAGAGAAGAGAAAATACGTGAGGAATTATGGCTAAAGGATGAACCAGAGTTAGAAGAAGTTATTGCCATAGCTAAAAGAGTTGAACATATGCTTAAATGTGTTACTGAGTTGAAGAAGGAGAAAAATAAGATTGAGTCTTCTGTAGAGGAAGTACAAGGAGAAGTTTGTCAAGTACAAGAAAAAAAGGGGTCATCGACTCAAGGTGAAACTAACAAAGAAATTACTTCTAACAATTCTTTTGTTTGTATAAGGTGTGGAAGGGTTGGTCACAAAGCTGATTATAAACATTGTCCAGCTATAAGTGTAACTTGTCAAGGATGTGGAAAGAAAGGTAATTTCTTAAAATTTTGTAATAGTAAACAGAAAAAATTTCAGAACAAAAGTGTAAAAGAAGTTATATGTCAACTTAGTGAAAATGTTTCTAGTGACCATCCGGTGAGTAAAGTAAAGATTGATGGAGTAGATTTAGAGATGAAATTTGACTCTTGCTCACATTTAACTATTATTGATAAGGAAATGTATTATAGGTGGTTTCAAGAGAAAAATCGTTTACAACCTATAAATATGTTGGGTTATTTTAATGCAACCGTTGAGTTAAAAAACAAAATCATTTTGGGTAAAGTTTATGTATCAAAGAAAGGAGATGGGCTACTTGGATTGCCTCATCAACGTTTACTGGGGGTCACTCTCAATCCCAATGCTGAACCACAGGTTCAAATTCAAGAAGTTGAGGGACATAAGTATGAAGTTGTTAAGGAGTTTCCAAATTTGTTTAAAAAGGAATTAGGGTGCTTGAAAGGGTATAAGCATGATATTAAACTAAAAAAAGGAGCACAAGTATCTGTAGCCAAAGTAAGAAGAATTCCCCTTGCTGTACAAGAAAAAGTAGAACGTGAGATAGAGAACCTCCTCAAACAGGATATCATTGCTCCTGTAGAAGCATCTGAATGGTTGGCTCCGGTGGTCGTGGCCAACAAACCTAATGGCGAGATTAGGTTATGCATTCACCTTCACGCTCTAAATAAAGAAGTAGTGGTAGATAAATTCCCTCTACCTAACATTGATGAGATTATGTCAACATTAAGTGGGGCTAGGTTTTTCACAATATTAGATCTCACACAAGCTTATCATCAAATTGAACTTACAGAAAAATCGCAAGATTTAACTGCTTTTATAACTCCAATGGGTGCGTTTAAATTTAAAAGAATGCCTTTTGGTTTGGTAAGCGCAGCTTCAGTTTTTCAAAGGATAATGACATCAATCTTGAAAGGAGTAAAGGGGGTAAAGTGTTATCAAGATGATTTACTAATCTTTGGTGCAACCCTAGAGGGGTATAATCAAACAGTTCAGTGTGTGTTGAAAAAACTGGAAGAGGCGGGTTTAACTTTGAAATTTGAAAAGTGTAGATTTTCATTACAAGAAGTGAACTATCTTGGGCACCGTATCACTTCTATGGGTGTGATTCCAAAGAAGGAGCTGGTAGATACTATTGTGATGTTAGCCGCTCCTACGAGTAAAGATGAATTAGTTTCATTTCTTGGAATGGTTGAGTTCTATGGTAAATTTATATAATAATTTATCAAGCAAGTCGAGTGCTATGAGATCATTGCTTGTTAAGAATAAGGAGTTTGTTTGGTCTAAAGAATGTGAGAAAGAGTTTGAAGAGTTGAAAGATGATTTGAGAAATGCTCCAAAATTACAAGCATTCATTCCAGGAGGTGATACTACAGTGGTTACAGATGCAAGTTGCAAAGGTTTAGGTGCTATTCTTAAACAGAGAATAAAGGGAAAAGAACAATTTATTGCCTGTGCCTCAAGGAGTCTGAGGGGTGCAGAGCTAAATTATTCAGTTATTGAAAAAGAGGCGTTGGCCATCTACTGGGCTCTTAATAAGTTCAGGAATTTTATTTGGGGGACTTATTTCAAAGTGTGCACGGATCACAAACCGCTTAAAGAGGTTTTCAGGAAAAAAGGTCTGGATTTTATTTCTGCAAGGATTAGACGGTGGGTGATTGGATTACAAGATTTTAACTTTGAAGTAGAGCATCTTCCTGGTGTAGATAATATAACAGCTGATTGTCTTTCACGGTTAGTTGATAGTAGTAAAGAAGAAGAAGATTTGAAAGGAGGTTTGGAAGATGAGGTGAGTGTGTGTGAAATTTCTTCTGATATTGTAAATGAAAAGGAATGGAGAGATGAGTTAGAAAAGGATTCAGAACTTGTGGAAGTCAAGAATGTAATTCAGGGTGGTAAAACAAGAGAGGTTTCTTTAGCAAAAATCTGGAGTATGATTTCACATGAAGTGTCGGTAGACAATGGAATTTTATTAAGCGGTGATAAATTGATTTCTCCAGTCTCACTAAGAAAGAGGCTGATAGAAGAGGCGCATCAAGGTCATCTTGGTATTGTCAAAACTAAGGAAAGGTTTAGAGCAAGTTTTTGGTGGCCTGGTATGGATGTGGAAATAGAGCGTGAAGTTAGAGAATGTTTGTTATGTAAAGTTAGTGATAAGGTTCTTTCTCCCAGGACTTTACCAATGGTGTGTCGCAAATTGCCTGATGGCCCATGGGAGGATGTTGCCATGGATATAATTGGACCACTTTTAGGTGAAAAGTCAACTCCTTATTTACTGGTTCTTATTGATTTGTACTCAAGGTGGGTGGAAATTTCTAGTGTGTTAGAGGTTACTTCAAATAGTGTGATTTCATTTTTGAAAGAAGTATTCAGAAGGGAAGGTTTTCCAAAAACCTTTTTGAGTGATAATGGTCCGCAATTTTGTTCAAAACAAATGGAGTTATTTTTAGAATCATGTCGGATAATACATAAAAGATGTTCAATTTACCATCCGGAAACAAATGGGGCAGTTGAGAGGTTCAACAGAGTGATAAAAGAGAACATTCAATTGTCTAGAGTTAATGGGTTAAACTGGAAAGAGGAACTGCAGAAATGTGTTCTAGCTCATCGTTTCTCTCCTCATACTTCAACTGGAAAATCTCCTTTTGAGCTGTTTAAAGGGAGAATACCCAATACTAAGTTATGTCCAGCTTGGATGAGTTGGGGAAAAGGCGTAAGGAATAATGGGTTGGGGAGTTGGAGAGAGAGAGAGGAAAGGCTACAGTTAAAGAATAAAGTTAGTTTTGATAAAAGAAAATGTGTCAGGAATGTTGTTGTTAAAGTGGGGGATCTGGTTAGAGTTAAGGCACCTGTTGGAACGTTGTCTTGGTCTAAATTTACAAAGCCATACCGTGTAATAAAGTGTTTAAAAAATGCTGTCAAATTACAGGATGGGAGAATGTGGAATTTAAATCGTATTGCCATTCTTAATTCTGATCACAATGTTAGTCTGGAGAAGAATATTCAATCTGATGTTTCTCATTCTGAGTTGTCTTCAAAGCCAAGAAGTAGTGGACGTAAAACTAATGTGCCAATTTATCTGAAAGATTATTTAAGGTAGTATTAATGATGCTTTGTTATATTTAAAATTGGTATCTGTATGTATTGTGGGAGGTGAGGTATAATATGGTTGGATTTGTTAGTTTCTTTTCAATATTGTATTTATCTTCTCTATGGTATCTCGTTCGATGTTCTATGGAACATAGAACATGAAGAATGCTTGCGTGATTCTCTAAAAGGTGAGTTGCTGAAGGATCTTGATGGCTGAGGTGTATATGAATAAACCTCTACTTAACACTGAACATATGGCTGAACATCGACTTATTTAAAACGTTACAGCGAGCTTTGTGGAAAGTTTTCCCATATGGTCCATGTTGTCAATCACTTTTTAAATTTCTATTTACCATCCTCACAAATTAGGTCAATGAGGGAATTAGTGCCTGCAGGACTGCCATCTTTTTAAAGCAATTAACAACATGGATCACGCGGGAAAACTTAACAAAGTACGCACCGTGTACAATGTACCAGTGCACAAGTATTCTGCCCTTTTGCCTGTTCGCAATGCTGCACAAGTTCACTTTTAAGAATAGCATATGTGCTAAATTGCTTGTGACCTGTCACACCTTTTCATGGATTTGGATTAGACAAAACCAAGACACATATTGGAACGTCCGCTTTTTATTATGTTTAGACTGCAAAATCCAAGCTTTAGAAAAAATGCAGGCTATGAAGCCCAGACTGTCTGGTTTGTAATTGCTTCTCAGCCCGACCCTGTGCACCATTCTGTTTTACGTTGAAATGTTCCTGCTACAATAAAAATGTTATCTGTAAAGTGTGCAGCTGCTCCTTGAAGCCAGATCTGCGCTGGATCAAATATTTACATCGCATGCTAAATGTGATAAGTCAGCATTATTGTCACATAAAGAAGGGGCTTTGATTTCAGTGCGTGATCGAATGTGATTTTTATTGCTCCGTTTCCTGGTTATTTAGAACACCATTTTGCTGCAAATAAAGGGGCATATTATCAAGAAACGGTGTTAAAATTATCGCCGCTTTAGCTAAAGTGGCGATAATCAGCTTGATAATATGCCGCAGAGAATTCCCATAGAAGCCCATGTTCTGGTGTCAATATGGGCTTCTATTGGAATTCTCTGCAGCATATTATCAAGCCCATTATCGCCGCTTTAGCGGCAGTTTTCTTAACGCCCTGCTTGATAATATGCCCCAAAAGTTGCTAATGCGATTGCAGTGGGGCCGATGCAGTCTCCTTAAAGAAGACTGCAGCATCTCTAATTATGATCGTATTTTGTACACCTGCAGGCATGGTGCAAATGGAAATTGCAAAGAAGTTACAATTTCACGTTGTTTTTTCACGTTCCGTGTTCGATTATCTCTATAGATGAAAACAGCATTATATTTGCAATTTTTGCACACACGGTGTTCAGGTTTTGTTTATTTGCATATGCATGCTTACATGTCATATCTGGAAACATAAGCATTGTAAATGTAATCGTATGATTTAATCTAGCGCTGTTCAAAACCCTGATGTCTTCACTGTGCTTTACTGCCTGTAATTATAAGCAAAGACATGACCGCCATAGTAAAAAGTAAGATTCACCTAAACGCATCTTGGACACAAGTTGCGCAGTTATTGTGGTGGTGTTGCTTTGCTTTGCTCGACTTCATGTCCTTGCAGTAAACCCTCGGAAACCAATAAGGAGACTCTTGAGTAGGTAAGTATGAGGCAAGGGGCTCAACTGTGTGATTCCGGAGGTCAAATGATCCGTGATGTCACTTCCGCTACCCCCAGGGCACGAGTCGGAGGTACACGCAGGTACACGGTGTTTACCTACTCTTTTCACAGTGTGGACACAGTCTCCCCTGCCAGGAAGTCGGGCCCCACAGAAATATGCCGAACTTGTCCTGGTGTAAGACACTGAGACACGTTCAGCAGCGCCTGCACTTTGTCTGCTTTCCATTTCCAGCAGCGACGCAGGCAGTGAGGGGTGTTTTTTTTTAACCTCCAGCCAGGCCAAAGTTAAGAGGCCATCAGGCCTCCTTTTGTTTGAATATCTTGACTGGAGGTGGCCTGGAACCTCACACAAATGTACATACCACAGAGGGAAACAAAGGCACAGTTTGCTATCTCGTCACAGGTACATAAGAGATGCATGCTTTTGCTTTTGTTCTGTTCCTGTATATTAGTGCAGACACTGTAAGACTCAGATGGGGTGGTCTGTCCCAGTATTTACACAAATCTTTTAAATAGCATTATTTTATTTGTTTTATAGCACTACATAATGACGTCATGTGCTGTATGACATGCAACATGATGTCACTTGCATAGTGTTTAACTTGGTGAGTCCCCCCACTTCTTTTTATAGGACTTGTGCCCTGGCTACCCCTGACGTTCTGTGCCAAAGTTGCTTCATAGGTCAATCCTGGGGGCGCTTGGAAATAGGTCAAAGACCAGTTTAGTTGTAAACGCTATAGATCTATAAAGACTTCTTGGCCGGGATCACCTTGGGGCAGTGGGCCTCGGGGACCAGGGCAAAGCTCTGCATCTGCCCTGAATGCGGTGAGCCGGGTCTGCCTGTCTTGTAACATGTACTCCATGCCTAGTGTGGACACGACTGCAGTAGGGATCAGGGGCATCAGCACCGCAGCAACCTGCTGCCACCAGCCTCCCAACATGGCATTCCTTCATGCTAAAGATGCTACATGTGCCCCAGGACACACCTGTTGTCCCTGCTCACCACAGAGGTCAAGGGCTCGGCACTCCGGTATGTTATTCACTCAACTACTAGAAATTGT
Organism: Triturus cristatus; assembly: GCF_964204655.1. NCBI lineage: Eukaryota > Metazoa > Chordata > Amphibia > Caudata > Salamandridae > Triturus > Triturus cristatus. Next base: position 768,510,419 of record NC_140580.1, read on the forward strand.
TCATTATCATCCTCTCTGGTGCAATTTTCTCTTGCCAAACAGTTGCAATCCAAAACTTACGTCCAATTGAGGAGAATCAGGGCTATATCTCCCAGAAAGCATTGCGTTGTTAAATGAATTGCCAGGACAGCGCCCCCTGGTGATGTAGGGCCATCTGGTAAACATACAGAGTAGTAATGGACAATAAACTCTCCATGGCCGACCACGTAAACTCCACAGTACGCACATGCTATGGCCTAATGCGATCCCTCAGGAAAATGTTTAAATGGATTCCCCTTTGCTCTCGTATGCTCCTTGTCCAGGGATTAATCATTAATCGCTTGGACTATGGTAACGCGTTGTTTGCATCCATAAACGAAAAGCTTCTGTCCAAACTTCAGGTTCTGCAGAACACCGCGGCAAGGCTGGTCTTAAATCTACCCCCCCCCCCCATTCTCCATCGGTCCCCAGTCTGGAAACTCTTCAGTGGCTCCCCATCAGCTTTGCGTTGCTTAGTGACAAGGGGGCATACTTTTGGTGGTGCATGGGTGATAGAAATGGAATTTGATTCTCCACCCCACTCAGATAAACAATTGCCACTACAATGACTTCAAGAAGTATTAAAGGGCTTAGAGTTTGGAGACCAAGACAATAAGAAAGTAGATTTACTTGTATCTGTGGCATAATACCATTACAAATATTGCAACTGTGCTAATGCTCATGTATGCCTTTACATGTACCACTACATTTTAATACTGAATTGCTATATTGATTTTATACTAGCCGAAAGACCACTAAAATCCTACAGTGACAGCTATGTTTAATGCATTTCTAATGCACCGCGGCCATTTTATTCTGTCCCATACACATTTTCCTGCCCCGTGTAGTAAACATTGCTTCGTTCTGAGGTCTTGCGCCAGCAAGCGAAAGTCTTTATAAATAGTGGAGTCAACACATGTCTGTGCCTTCAGTGGGAGTTCCTCAAAGTCTATATGCCGCCTTGTAGTTAGATTGGATCAAGGGCTAGGAAGGCAGGGCACCTGTGCACTTCAAAGGTATGCCTCTAGAAGCTTCTCCCCAGTTCAAAGGCACAACTGTTTATAAATCCTGGACCTCAGGCTCCAACTCTTCAGTATACGTCTGGAACTGTGAATACTCTTCCAGGAAGAAGGACTGCTGTGCTGCTGAAAGTACTTCCACTCTCCGGGTCTGCTGCTCTGAAGGAACCGATGCCCTGCTGTGCTGACCTGCTGTCTGCTGTGCACTTGCCTGGGGGAGACCTGCATCTCTTGAACCCAGTGTGGCTTCAAGGGCTAGTTGGTTGGCCTCCTGATCTGAAGCTGTAGGGACATCACTGGCTTCCAACAACCCTGCACCTGGACTCTGCCATCTGTGAATCTACCTTGCCAAGCGGTGCCACCCCAGTGCTGAACCCTTGGAAGTGTGCTTAGGGTGCTCTGCCAACCTCTGGTGATCCAGCAGAACCTACGCATCTCCTCTGGTGCGTGGCGCAACCCTGAGCAGAACCGATGCATCTCTGCTGCTGCGTGGATTGGACCCGTTGCAAAGACCCACATCTCTGCCACAGCTCCCATGGTCTTCAGAACCGCTGCTGTATGATGCACCCTCGCCAGCCTTGGTGATGACACTCTCCTTTGCATTGCAGCCTAGCAGCTTCTCAGAGCTGATGCACCACCCGACTGTGCGCCGCATCCTTGACACCAGACTTTGCATCACAATCCTTGTCAATAGGGTCCTCAACGATGACGCACTCCATTGCATTGCAGCCTCACTGTATCTCAGAACCGACACATCGCTTCGGCTGCACGAGGCAATTTCAATGAGTATCCACGCTACGCTCCGCAAACCAGGTTTAAGGTACTTTGTTTAGTGGGCCTAACTCGTCCCTTTATCTGGCCTTGCTCCTTCTTGGGCCTGAACTTGTGACTTGGTCCCTGTCAAACACAACCAGAAATTCACAATTGGCCCTTTGGGCTTTTTGAGCCTATTTTCACTGAAATCTTTAAAATTGAATCTCTCCGGTTCTACTGATTAGATTTTTGACATTTTGGTCTTGTTTTATTTATTAAAGAAAGTTCTATTTTTCTAACTTTGTGTGGGATCCTTTTTTTGAGTGGTGTTTCCACTTTAATACTGTTTGATGTGTTGCACAACTGCGTTACTCATTGCCTGTAAGTTAAGGCTGGCTGTTCTGTGCCAAGCTAGCAGAGGGTTGAGCAAAGCTTAATTTAGGGTTGGTTTGTGCCTCACCCTGACAAGGATAGTGGTTGCTGCATGACCAGGGCTCACATCCCAGTCAACCAACAACCCAATTTCCTTCAGGGAGATTATATATTCAAGAACTAACAATTAGCTGGTCAGTTAAAGAACCGCCAGGACGGTACTTGTCCACCCTCTGAACTCAGAACTCTGGCTTTTAAAGGGTTGAATTATGACAGGAAAAGGGGTATTCTGCAAGGATGTGAGCTTGCTGAGAGAGATTAGCCAGGGATATATCAGAAGTAGTCATCTCTGGTAAACAGGCAGGATGATCACCTATTCCCCCTTCACACTGCACAGAGAAGTGCAAGAGTAGAGCCGTGGTGTGATGTGGGTCTCTTGCTCTTTGGACCTAGGGAGACAACAACAGAAGGGGGTGGCCATCTAGGGGGAACTGTATGAGGGAATTAAATAAATAATGTTTAGTAGCTTCACCACCTGCTGCTGCGGTGGACCTGTAACTTGGGGCACACACACCACCTGCTAATTAGAGACCTGCTTGGGTTTTGTGGAAGGAAGCAGAAGACTCACAAGGAATCTTTAGAAGCACAAAACAGGGCAGATCTCCTCTTCACCCTTGTCAGGAGTGCCATTGGAAATGCCCTACTCCTGGCATGTATGTGTTAGCTAGCTCTGGAGCCTTCAGAGAATTGATTGTCCAAATTACTTGACTCTACTCCAAGATCAGTGAGGAGTGGACCTGTGGAACTGCTTTAGAGTAGCCTGACTGAGTCTGTCCCTGAAAGAGTATATAAATATTTAAAGTGTCCTCCTTCTAGGTGCATATCACCCTTACAGCAGATGTTCAACCAAGATGGACAGGAAAGTTGTTGCTGAAATGTGTCTTGAACAGATAGACACCAGACAGCGAGGGCTAGTGAAGCATAGTATGAACTCTAGTGGAATGTGTTTCTGTTATATCCGTGTGTGAGCTGTCCACCCTAAAATGTGAGGAGACAGAGTGCACTGGAACCACTATCCTTTGCAGAAGGCCAAGGCACTGGGCACTCACTAATGCTACCTTTTACCACAAGCTCAGGCTGGCTGCACAACTGAGGAGCCTACAGCTTCATTATCAATACCTGGAAGACATGAATGAGCCTGAAGCTCCAAATCACAGAAGTGTTCTCTGGACAAAAAGCTAACTGATGCTGCACTCACTGTCCCTGCTGCAGGTGGCCACGAGGCTTTGGTGCTTGACCACCTTCGGCTATCACTGTAGATACACCACGGAAGGCTACTTTTGGAAACCAACATATTCCTTACAAATTCATGACGCTGGATCCCCTGAGCAGATTTTACTGTTTATTGTTGTTTTAATCATTGTATGTCTCTCCTTTTTAGGTCTCACCTGCGTTGCAGCGCATGCGCTGCTTCGCCTTGGTGAGATCTATTGTTGTTGCTTTTGTGTCCCGCTTCTTTGGAAGCGGGGTTAGTATCCGTCCTGTCACCCTTAGGCCCCGCCCACTGGACTGGAGAGTTAGCTCGCCCACGCTCGCGCACGGCATCTCTTCCAGACACGCCTGACTTGGCCCTGAGAAAGAGACTCAGTTGCGGTCTGTCGGCTGATGAAGGCGCGACCTTTCTAAGCAATGAATGTAACGAGTGTCTCTTACTACTACCAACATCCGTAGGCGCGTTATAATACAAAGGAGACGGTAGTAGGTACGTATTACAGAACAATTGTCACCACGACTCACATACATAAGTATCTCTGTTGCAGCTTAAAAAGAAATCAAATGTATGTATTTACAATGCCTCATCCATACCATACAATATAGAAAAAGCAACCAATCAAAGCCACTTTTCTCTTGGAATCAGATTTAGTCATTCCTCTGAGCCACACCAGGTGTAATCAGTACAGAAAAAAATACTGCAGACTCCGCTCCGCTAATAAGAGTGAACTGATATACGGGAGGGAAAATACACTGTACAGAATCACAGACTGTCCACGTATTTGAGAAGATATTTGCAGGAAACTTATCCGGTTACTAGCATTTCCTCCAAGCAAATTGAATCTAGAAACAACCGAGGGACTGGATGTCGACGCATTTGATCCGGTATTACATGTCATCATTCGTCGAACGCACCACATTAGTCGTAGGTGTCAGTGCGCCAAGTGATGTCGCCGTCTGAGGCATTCTGACCCTTCTAGTTTATTATTCGGTCTGAGAGTACCGAAGTGTACCGAAGCGTCTGTCTCGTAGAAATCAATCTGCACATTCAGGGTATAGCACCACATGCCGCTCCTTGCGGATCGATCAACTCGCCAAAAGAGCCGTGCATGTGAGATTGTGAGCAGTCATTGCAGCGTGCTGCATCAATGTGAGAGGAGGGTTTCGCTCTCATATGGTAGATATATACATCTGATTTCTTTTGAACTTCAACGGAGGTACTTACATAAATGAGTCCCGGGGGATAATTGTTCTGTTATGCTGTCAGAACCAGCACACAGTTTCAAAGGTAGGATAAACGGGGAAATACAAGTGCTGTTTAAACCAGGAAAACTGACTTTCAAAGTCTTCTGAGCTCTTTAACTGAAATGAACTAATTAGCGCAAGGAAGCCAGCATGTTTATTTTTTGCTTGGGTTTAGTTTATTACACAAACGCATGAAATGCTCTGCGGGAACAATATCTTTTTTTTAAAGGGACTTACATTCGACTGCATATGTTTTTGCAATAAATAAATATCTATATATTGGTGAATTTAGTTTTGCATCACATATTCCACATGTATTTTTCATATTTGAAACCATGGTCATTCATATTAGTTTTTGCAGGAAGTGTATTGGTGTGATCATGTATTATAAAGAATACAATACTCTCTGCTATATGTTAAAAGAATATTGCGAGGAGGCAAGCAAGCGGAAAGATAGCGACGGGTGGAGACACTGGCTGCGAGCCCTAAAGATGACCCTTCCAGACACTAGCTAAAGTATTATTTAGTCCCTACCCGCTGGTTAAAGACCCCTATGTGGCTCTATTGCTATACTCTTATTCCCTTGCTTATCATCCAGATCAAGTACTGACAAAGAAGGAGTGGGCTCACATGGACACCGCCAACCATGGGCATGTGGTTTGGTGGCACCGCTCGCTGATCGTTGCCCTCGAAGCTCTGTGAGATCAGCGAGGTAGCAGAATTAGTGTTAGTACTGGCAGTGTAGGAAACCGCATTGGAGGTTGGTGTAAAGCAGGTAGAGACGAGGAAGAAGCCGGCATAGTTTGGCGACAATCTATCTTATACATCAACCAGAAGGCAAAATAGAGAAAATGTTTTTGGAAGTCATCAAGCCTCAAAAGAGTTTGAGGCCCGACTAAACCTATTTTATGAAGCACGCACATGGAGCATTACCATGTATTTACTAAGCAGCAGACAGGCGTGCCGCAGGCTCAATGATGCATGTTCAAAGTTTTTAAACGACTTAAGAGACAGAATACTGCAGAGGTCTGTTAACGTGAAAGGAACACCAGGAATTGTTTCTTCTTCTAAATGCAGAGTAAAAGGTGTAGATTTAGCTGAAAGAAGTGAAAGCAGAGGGTGTGAAAGACAAGAAAAAAAGGTAGGAAATCCAAAGCCGGTCGTAAAGGAGCAGATGGGCAAGAATATCATAAAAATACAATGATTCGAAATTACTGAGAATCAAAGGTAATAGGGTAACTATCAAAGCCTCACTTTAAAGTAGACCATCCCTCAGATCTTACCAGAAGATAGCATCGGGCGAAAAGGGTACTTCAACTAACAACAACACAATGGCAGAAAAGGATTATATGTAGATTAACCTTTTCATTTAATTAGTCCTGGTAAGCCCCATAGATTCTCTCCTGTTTGTGACTTAAAAGAGGGAAAAGCAAGGGTAACTAAAACTAGAACAAAAGGCACGTGCTTTTAGTACAATGAAGGATCGATGGCAAAGATGAAGGAGAGCCAACGGATAGATGGGAAATTGATGGAGACAGTGGTCCACCAGCACAAGGTACACAGTCAAGAGCAGAGCAGACGGAGGAACCTTTGATGGCCCCTATATAGCAGTTGAGTATTATATGACAGAGGGTCAAAGTGCTAGAAGAGTCTGCACTCGCAGCAAAGGACACTATAATAACAAGCCTTTGCAATGCAATAGGATTCGCATTTGCAAGAGTTTGAGCTATTGGCATTGTAAATGGCAATGCCTTTTATCTATGTGTTTTGAAAACCTGTAATGTGGTGCTTAAACACAAATTCTTTACGAGAAGTAAGGCTGGCAGTAACTGCGTCTCTTTTACTGCCAGCCTTGCTTCTAGTAAGCATGGACTACAAGTACAAAGAGGCACAGTTACTGCCAGCCTTGTTTGTTGTAAGAAACGCCTATAAAAACAAAGTGTGTGTTTACACAATACTTGCAAGTTTTGAAAACACATAAATAAAAGGCATTGTCATTTACAGTGCCAAAAGCTCAAACTCTCGCAAATGCGAGACCTATTGCATTGCAAATGCTTGTTCTATGTTAGTTAGAGTTTGGATTGCTAGGTTTGTGGGAGTTCATATCCCACTCTGGTCCCATTTAGTTATCCAGTTTCTCACGATTTCCTACTGACTTGCAATCACATAAGACTAGGGGAGAGACAAAGTGGGCAGCAACACCAGCCTTAAAAAGCCTAAATACCTCCTGTCTGCATGACATGCCAACAGCTGAGGCATGTCCCCACTCCACCAAAGCTTGCAAAAGACAACAAAGCAGGAGAAAATGAAATTGTAAAATGCCAGAGTCCTGGCACCTTACCAGTGCTTAATTTGTAAAAGAATGAGTGTTGGTGCCCGAAGCTCTGCCCAGAAGCCTGTGTTCGGTGCAACTAAATGTGTTGAATACCAAAGCTACCTAGTCTTAAATACATCTCATGCCTCTTAATCAACTACCAGTCACTCTTTGCTCTATTACCTCACTCTTGCAGGTTTCTGCTTTCTCGCTTTGCGGTGGTTTCCCTGTCTTCTCTTCCTCTGCCTTGCCACTTTGTTCGTTTTTCCCTCTCTTGCTTTTGGGAACTGTCTGATGCAGAAAAATAAGTGCTGGTCCCCAAATACAAATGCTGGTGGCTGCCACTGGCAACCATCGTCTCAAATTAGGCACTGACCTCACCAAACATAATGCCTGATGCCAGCACTTTCATAGAAGTGCAGTCGCCTCACAGTCCACTCAGCATGAATGAGCCAGTGAAAGAGGCTGAAGAAGAAAACAAATTGGAATGAGTGAGTAAAAGCATTAGCAAGTAGAGGAAAGTGTGTAAAAAAAGAGGTGAAAAAAGCAGAGAAGGAAGAGGACAGAGTGAGGGGCGAGAGAGGAGATGGTGGGGGATGGACAATAATGGTGAAAGAACAAAATGGGAAAAACAGGAACTTAAAGAATGGAAGTAGAAGAGTAGGAGTAAAGAACAATCAAAAGAGAGTAGTGTGTGGAGAGGAGAACAAAGACGAAAGAAGAAATTATAAAGCCATGAACAATAAAGTGGTGGAAAGAATATTTGAATTAGTCTCAGAGAATGGCGATTGCCTGGGCTGCATTCAAGTCGATCATTTTCCACCCACTATGTCATTCTAGACAGAGTCCAGCCATATACAAATCAGTTTTGGTCCTGTTACAATATAACACACCTCCAGTCCTAACGGCCAGCGATATAGGATAACAGGAGATGGAAGAGAGCACGAAAGAGAGGTTGACTGGGACCAAATGATGTGGGAAGAATGAGGGGGAATTTTGGAAAAAAGAAACAGAGAGAGTGAAAGTGAAAATGAAAATGATCGAGATAGAGAAACAGACATCAATTTCAGACAGGCTTACTGAGAAACAGGTATCCAGCTAAATAAACTGACAAACATGAATTCGCTGCATGAGTGGCCAGTTAAATATCACATTCATTATCATTGCTTCCTGGCAGAGGAATGTTTCAGCAGATCCGATTTCTCTCATTTGCATGCAGACGTTAGGGTAATATTACACCTCCCGCTGGTGAACACTTTGAAATTGACCGCGAAGACTGCTTACAAAGGGGTTGAACTACTATAAAGTGTATGAATTAATCCCCTGACCCATTTTCATGGAAGCAAATCAGTGCCGTGTGCTTTTGTTTTAGAGAGGAGGCCGCATTGTTAGGGGCACTTCAAACACAACATTTTTCAAACTAATCAAAAAAGTGTTAAGGCCGTCAAAACAGAGTGGGGGGGGGGGAGAGAGAGAGAGAGAGAATTTTTAGGTGTGGGTATTTAAAAATTCCTGGTGAAATCCGACTAAAAGCCCTTGTACCCAACTATTTCCTACAAGGGAGTCTCAACATTGCCACACTCAATACTGCAGTGTTCATTTGGACATTGGGTGCTGCGGGAAGCTGTACTACATTCACTACCTTGCTCTGTTCCGCATTTACAATGAAGCCAAATTGCTTCTCATAGCAGTTTTTCTTTTTGACACTCACGTAATCACCTCACACTCCTCATGCGCACTGCTCCATATCACCTTCATGTTGGAGCATCTTGTACTGCATCCATTGTTATATTCATGTATAACTGGGCTCTGGAATTTTAATAAAAAATGTGATTACATATACACATGGAATTGTGTGTTATAGCTAAGTATCTCTAACTTAAGAATGAATGCATTGTGTGAGTTCTAATACTGTTTACTGAAATATGTGATTAACTTCGTAGAATCCAATGTCGTTGTGTTACCCGTATGCAGTATGCTACATCATGGTTTTCACAAAAAGCAAAGGAGTAGATGCTTAACTTCTAGCTGGCTTATATTACAATTTGGGGCCCAATTCACAAAAGTAATCTGAGACAAAATCCTAAACTTTCTACTTTCGGTATTCACAGAAGGCATTTAGTAGTAGTAAATTTAGCATTCCTAACTACTAAACTGAGGTAAAATCCTAATTTTACGACTTTCGGTATTCACAAAACTTTACTACTACTAAATCCCTTTTGTGAATACCGAAAGTAGTACATTTAGGATTTTGTCTCAGATTAGTTCTGTGAATCGGCCCCTTGGATTTCAAAGATATGTTAAATGTGGGATGTACTAATCTACAGAATACTTTTTTTAGGGGAGTGTAACACCCCAAACAACCCCTGTGAAGCCCCGCCCCTGCAAGTATTTTCCAGTAAGATAGTTTAGACCAGAACAGCGGAGTAGGTGCATCATCCCCACTTCAGTAAAGAAAGCAGATATTCATATTTCATGGAGTATCTCATAAAAAATGATGCTGGGGGCTCCTTAATCCAGCAACTTCACCCCTCCGTCCTGAAATGAAGAGCGCTAAATCATTGGGAGACGCTTTAGATTGTGTACATCAACTGGGATTCAGACACTCTTATTATACATTTTTTTTATATCACACAATGTGATGATAGAGATGAATTGATTTGCCCACATTCACATGAGTTTTGGTTAAGTGCCAAGATTAGAACCCAGGGTACCCAGGATGAAATGTGAGCATCTGGCTCACTAGAGCAGGTCTCTCCTCCTACTACACAGCAGTCCGCTGCTTCATTAACTGGATTTGCGCTCTACAAACCTCATTACACATGTACGTATCACAATATTCGTTGCACCTTGATGCCAACCAGTGGCAAAGCTTGGGGGGGGTGGGGCTGGGCGGTCCGCTCCGGGAGTCACCTCTTTGGGGGTGGAGGTGAGCCACAAGGGCAAGGTAAGTTTTGTTTTTTCTTTGTTCTCCTTTGTTGGCGTCGCTAAATGCCCTCCCCGCTCTAACCGGCACTTGGCAGCAAACCAAGGGATCGCCCCGGGCGTCAAAAGCCCTAGCTATGCCACTGATGCCAACTATGTGTTCTTTTGTCAGAGGCAGAACTTGCAATTCCACTTTCTGCCTCATATCTCACGCCTGTACTACCACTGCAACAATTTCTGTCCAGTCGGTCGAGAGAACCACATTTCCAAAAATGTAAAACTGGACTCACTAATTTTCTCTTTGTCTCCATGTCTACCCACTTTTGTATTCTGCCCTTCTTTAGAATCTAACCTAAATCCACAATTATCAGTTACTTTCTCCTATCAGAAACCCTAATTCTCTTCTTTCTCCGTTCTTTAACCTGATCTCCTTTTTTATTAATTCTTTCTTTCTTCCTTTCTTTTTTCTTTCTTTCTTTCTTTTGTTCTTTCTTTCTTTCTCTTTCTTTTGTTCTTTCTTTCTTTCTTTCTTTTTTCTTTCTCTCTCTCTTTCTTTCTTTCCCTTCCTTTTTCCTTTTTTCTCTCCTTTCTTTCTTGTTCTTTTTCTTTTTCTCTCTCTCTTTCTCTCTCTATTTTCTTTCTTTCTTTCTCCCTCTTTCTTTCTCTCTCTCTTTTTTTCTTTTTCTTTCTTTCTCTATCTCTCTCTCTCTTTTCTTTCTTTCTTCCTTCCTTTCTTCATTCCTTCCTTTCTTTTTCTCTTTCTTTCTTTCTTTCTTTCTTTCTTTCTTTCTTTCTTTCTTTCTTTCTTTCTTTCTTTCTTTCTTTCTTTCTTTCTTTTTCTCTCTCTGTATCTCTCTGCCTCTCACACTTTCGTTTGGACCATATCACTCTTACTCCTGCATTGACACACTCTCCCTTCCTCTCTATCTTGATGCGTCTGTTCACCTTTCTTCCTTTCTGGTTTCCTCCCACAGAAGCTCCTGTTGGCGGTAAGTGCTAATCTCACTAGGTCTGATTTCTGGATTGTAACATATGGAAATCAATTAAAAGAGCGGACTATCCATTATTGGAAAAGGGGGGCTTTTGTCTGGGGGGGCTCTATGATTGATCTTTATTTCACTTATTCTGGGGTTACAGAGAAGATGTCAAGCTGAGGAGTGGGAATATCTCAGAATCTTGGGCAGAACTCAATACTGACAATCTGCAGAGGTCAGGCAGGTCAGGAAGCTAGTGTTGGTTTGCAGACCACACTACAGCTCGGAGGTGTGCGCCCTGTCTGCCCCTCCGATGCTCTTCTTCTCTCCACCAGGAACAGCTGTCATCAGTTCCTGTCTGCTGGGCAGAGCCAGACACCCTTCTTCACAAATTCTTCGGACCGCAAAATGCATTTCTAGTAAAAGAACTGAGATGCTTAAAAGCCAGACTGGGACATTTCCCCGTCTGCTTTTTTCAGCATTACCTCAACATGAAGACATTTATATAAAATAAAATACTTGTAAAGTGATATTTTTTTAAACAGATAATTAAAAAAGCAAAATATAAAAATCGGGACAAATAGGCGCGGGAGAATATGGGAACATATTAATAAAATTGAAAGAGAAAAGGCGAGGAGTGTGGAAAAAAGGGCACAGAATGTTTCCGCTCTCAAGAATAAAATGGGAAAAATAAAGACATGTGGAAAGGAAGCTGAATGAGACTGGGGATCATGGTCAAAGAAAACTGAAATAGGGGGCAGAAGTGGAAAAAGATGGGGACACAGTTTACCCCATTACGGAAACAAGCATTGGCAAAGTCAACAGATTTGGCCTATGCAAGAGCTATTGGCTTTTCCTATATATTTTAGCCATTCTGTACACCGGCGTGGCTGCTGTTCAGCATGGCTAAAAGTTAGTGGCATAAAGGAGAGTGGCATGGAGTGGAGAGCCATAATGTAAAGTGGAGTGGAGTAAAGTGGAGTGTTAGGGAGTTGCATAGAGAGTTGTGGAGTGTTGTAGAGTGGCGTAGATTATTGTAGAATAGAGTTGAGTGGCGTGGAGTGAGGTGAAGTGGAGTTTCATGGAGTGGTGTAGAGTGTTGTGGAGTGTTGTGGAGGGAGTAGAGTGTTCTAGAGTGTAAGGGCATTGAGTGGAGTAAATTGTCATAGATTTGAGTGGCATAGAGTGTCATAGAGTGAAGTAGAGTGTTGTAGAGCGCAGTGGCATAGAGGTTCATAGAGTGGAGTGGCGTAGAGTTGAGTGGTGTAGAGGGTGTTGCGTAGAGGGGAGTAGAGTCTTGTAGAGTGGTGTAGAGCGGAATAGGGTATCTCAGACTGGAGTAGCATAGAGTGGAGTGGCATAGAGTGATGTAAAGTGGAATAGTGGAGTGGAGTAGTGTTTAGTAGAATAGAGTGGAGTAAAGTGCCACTGAGTGGAGTAGAGGGTGCTGCATAGAGTGTTGTAGCATGGAGTAATATTGTAGAGTGGCATAGAGTGTTGTAGAGTACAGTGGCATAGAGGAGCGAAGGGTGTCATAGAGTGGAGCAGACTTTAATGGAGTTAGAGTGTCATAGAGTGGAGTATCATGGAGTGGAGTGTCGTAGAGTGGAGCGGCGCAGAGTAGAGTGGCGCAGAGTGGAGTAGAGTGATGTAGAGTGATTTGACGTAGAGTGCAGTAGCATAGAGTAGATTGTTTCAGAGTAGAGTGAAGTGCCGTAAAGTGAAGTGGTGCCAGGTAGAGTGGAGTACTGCAGGGTAGAGTGCAGATGTGTAGAGTAGTGTGCATAGAGTGCGGTGGCGTGGAGTGCAGTGGTGCAGACTAGATTAGAATGGCTTATAGTGCAGTGGTGTGGATTGGAGTGATGCAGAGTAGAGTGGTGTAGAGTGTAGGGGTGTAAAGTGCATTGGCATAAAGTGCAGTACAGTGGTATAGAGTTGAGTAGTGCAGAGTAGAGAGCAGTGGTAAGGAGTGCTGCAGTATAAAGTGCAGTAGCATAGCCTGAGGGGGTGCAGAGTAGAGTGGCATAGAATTCAGTGGCAGTCTTGCAGAGTAGAGCTCAGTAGAGTGCAGTGGTGTATTATGCATTGACGTAGAGTGCATTGGTGTAGAGTGTAGTGGCATAGAGCAGAGCGGTGCAGTGTAAGGTGGTGTAGAGAGCAGTGGCGTAGAGTACAGTGGTGCAGAGTAAACAGAGTGGTGTAGAGGGCAGTGACATAGAGCATAATGGAGTAGAGTGGCGTAAAGTGCAGTGGTGTAGAGTAGAGTGTTGCAGAGTATAGTATAGTAGCATATAGTGTTGTGGTGCAGAGTAGCTGGTGTAGAGAGGTTGGTTTTGAGTGAAGTTGTGTTTAGTGGTTTGGAGTAGAGTGCAGTGGTTTAAAGTAGAGTGGCGTAGAGCGCAGTGGCATATGATAGAGTGATGCAGAGTAGAGTGGCACAGCATAGATTGCAGTGGTGTAAAGGGCTGTGGTGTAGAGTGGCGCAGAGTGGAGTAGGGAGGCTTAGAGCGCTGTGTCATAGAGGGCAGTGGTGCAGAGTAGAGTGAAGTGACATAGAATGGAGTAGTGCAGTCGGAGTGGAGTGGTGCAGGGAAGATTTCAATAGCATAGAGTAGTGGCATGGAGTATACTGGCGCAGAGTGGAGTGGTATAGTGCAGCGTGCATGGGTGTAGACTGCAGTGGCATAGAGTGCAGTTTTGCAGAGTAGAATTGCATAGAGTGGAGTGATGTAAAGTGGAGTGGTGCAGAGTAGAGTGGAGTGACCTAGATTGCAGTGGTGTTGAGTGTAGTCGTAAAGAGTGCAGTGGTGCATAGTAGTGTAAAGTGGGGTAGAGTGCAGTGTCATAGAGTGCAGTAGTGCACAGTAGATGAGAGTGACGTGGTGCTGAGTAGAGTGGCGCAGAATAGAGTGGCGCAGAGTTCATTTGCGGAGAGTGCAGTTGTGCAGAGTAGTTTGGCTGAGAGTTTAGTGGTATAGAGTGCATTGGCATAGAGTACATTGCGCAGAATGCAGTGGCGTACAGTAGAGTGGTGAAAAGTAGAGTAATGTAGGGAGCAGTAGAGTAGAGTACAGTGGTGCAGAGTGAATAGAGTGGCATAGAGTGCAGTGACGTAGAACACAATGGTGTAGAGTGGTGTAGCATGCAGTGGCATAGAGTGCAGTTGCGTAGAGTGCAGTGTTGCAGAGAAGAGTATGGTGGCGTAAAGTGCAGTGGCATAGAGTACAATGGCACAGTGTAGCTTGCAGTGACGTAGAGTATAGTGGCCAAGAGTAGAGTGGTGCAGAGTGGAGTAGAGTGGCTTAGTGTGCAGTGGCATAAAGTGCAGTGGTGTAGAGTAGATTTTTTTCAGAGTAGAGTGGAGTGGCATAGAATGGAGTGGTGAAGGGTGTAGTGGATTGGTGCAGGATAGAGTGCAGCAGCATTGAGTAGAGGCATGGATTGCACTAGCGCAGAGTGAAGTGGTACAGGGTAAAGTGCATTAGCACAGAGTGCAGTGCCATAGAGTGCAGTGTTGCAGAGTACAGTGGAGTGGCCTAGACTGGAGCGGTGTAGAGTGCGGTTGCGAAGAGTTAAGTGATACATAGAAGTGTAGAGGAGGGTAGAGTGAGGTGGCATAGAGTGCAGTGTCATAGAGTGCAGTAGTGCACAGACAATTTGAGTGACATAGATTGTAGTGCTGGAGAGTGTAGTGGTGCAGAGTGTACTGACATTAAGTGCATGGACTTAGAGTGCATTGACATAGATGCAGTAGAGTGGTTTAGAGTAGAGTGCCATAGAGTAGAGTGCAATGGCACAGAGTAGAGTGCAGTGGCACAGACTAGAGTGGCAAAGGGTTTAGTGGCTGAGAGTGCAGTGTTGCAGAGTTGAGTGGTGTAGAGTACATTGGTGTACATTGGTGTAAAGTTCAGTGGCTTAGAGTGTCGCAGAGTAGAGTGGCATAGAGAGCAGTGGTGTGGGGTACAGTGGTGCAGAGAAGAATACTGTGGCATAGAGTTCAGTGGTGTAGAGTGCAGTGGTGTAGAGTAGAGTGGCATAGAATGCAGTGGCATAGAGTAGAGTGTTGCAGATCAGTAAAGTGGAATACAGTGCAGTGGTGCAGAGTAACTTGGAGCAGAGTGCAGTGGCATAGAGTGTACTGGTTAAGTGGTGCAGAGTGAATTGGCATAGAGTGCAGTGCGGTAGAGTGCAGCCACAAATGATAGAATGGCATAGAAGGCAGTGTAGAGTAGGGTTGTGCAGAGTAGAGTGGAGTGGAGTGGTACAGCATATATTGCAGTGGGGTAGAGTGGAGTGGCACAGAGTGCATTGGAGTAGAGTAGTTTATTTGAGAATAGAGTGAAGGAGCGTAGAGTGGAGTGGTGCATTGTATAGTGGAGTGGTGCTGGGTAGAGTGCAGTGGCATAGATGCAGTGATGTTGAGTAGAATGGCGTAAAGTAGTTTAGAGGGACATAGAGTGGATTGGCATAGGGTGGACTGGCATAGAGTGGAGTTTTGCAGAGAGGAGTAGCATAGAGTGGAGGGGTGTAGAGTAGAGTCGAGTGACCTAGAATAGAGTGGTATAGAGTGCAGTGGTGAAGAGTGCAGTTGTGCATACCCGAGTAAAGTGGAGTAGACTGCACTGGCATAGAGTAGAGTAGTGTAGAGTAGAGGGGCGTACAGTTAAGTGGCATACAGTGCTGTGGAGTAGTGCAGAGTAGAGTGCAGTGACGCAGTGTAGAGAGGCGTAGAGTGGAGTAGTGTGTAGAGGGGCAGAGAAGAGTGCAGTGGTGTGGAGTGGTTCAGAGTAGAGGGGAGTGGGGTAAAGTTGAGTATGCATGCTGTCGGCCATTACAGAAAACACAACTTCAATTGAAATGACAATAACATTTGCACAGACACAGTTTTACTGATAAAAGATATACAGCGCACAAGCAATAATGTGTGGAAATGTCATCACCTAGTGTACTGATTTGATTTGATCATATTAAAATATTTGTTTCCACAATACTTCAAAATTACCCCAAAATTTGCTTTGTTTGTGCTTTCCGAATTCTGATATATTCTGAAATATCTGCACAGTTCATTTACATACATTTAAATATTGTTGAGTGCTAGAAAAAAATAACACCCTACAGCCTTCGTCCAGCACACCCCCAGTAGCCAGTCACATACATCCTCTCACTTTGAAGCCAGAAGAAAAAAAAGTACAAGAAAATGATGCAGCGCTGCACCGCAAGCCATTTTATTGCGCCGAGCTGCGTCATTTTCAAACCACAGGGATGCATTGTATTAACAATAGACGCATCCATGTGCTTTCACCTCCTCAGGCGCACAATTGGCTGCCATGCGCCCGTGCAGGCACCCATGCATCATTTTGCAAGGGTACCTGAGTTGTGGGGATGAATGTTTTTGTGCAGGAACTACACCTTCCTGCACAAAAACAATCACTGATGGAATAAAAGTACTTCTCATCGTTGCGCCTCTCCTACGGCTCCCCTGCGGAGGCATAGGATTCTGACGCATTCACAGCTTGACAAAACGTTGTAAATCTGGGAATGCATCAGGTTCCATGGATGTTGCGTGGGAACACCCACAGCAGCACCCATAGAACGTCCCTTTCATGTAGAGTAATGCGTGAAAGGGGCCCATATTTACAAGGCCATGAAAAGTCACGAAGGGCGTCAAAAACAGTGACGCACCAGCAGCTCAATGGACTTCTAAATAAGCCCCCTCAGAAGTTAGATGCTCACATTTGACCTCTGTCTTTGAATGAACAGCAAATGTGACATGATAATAACATGATTTAAATGCCTGTTTACAGAAAGTGAGTGCTGGTGGAAGAATACAGTAAATCCGATATGGGCCACAGAAGGGAAAAACTCATGCTGGGCAGCCTAAAACAAATAAAGCCAGCAAATAGAAAGCAAGCAAATGTGAGTTACAAAACACAAAGTCAATGTTAAGCAATGAGCAGAATGCATTACCAGAGACTCTTTCCAAATGTCCCCAAGATGTCTTTAGCAAACCAGACAGCTGCACCATCTGATAGGCTTTGACTTAAAAAAAGAGCTGTGCTCCATATCATCGTAGTATTTGCTAGCATACCACAGAACCAAGTGCATATTTATGTGCCTGCAGTGCGTAAAGTAAATTTCTTTACTTTCAGACAGCATAGCTCAGAAAGGGGTAAGTCATCGACGTCGACTCGCCAAAAATCCAGGTCTAGCGGAAGTGACATCACATGTCATTGAATGCACCATGACATCATCTAAAGTAATACCACTTAGGTAAAATAAATTGCAAGTGCAAAATCAATAACATTAAAAAAGTTGAAATGGCCAGGTACCACAATAATATCCTCATGCATCAATTCACATGTCTAACAGTCATGGCTCGCAATACTCATGGGTGGGTGGGTGGTTGGGGTGGAGTCGCGTGGGGGGTCGCATGGGCAGGTTAAAAGGGACAAAAAAAATTACCTGACCAGGCCCGTGCTGCCTCTGCCCCTGGGTTGTGATTGGTGCGGACAGCACCCAGTCGGGCGTTTGTAGGGAGGCCATGTTCTCTTTCTAGGCTGCATGCAGCCCAAATAGAGAAAACGTAGAGTGTGCATGACTGGTTTGGTCGGCCCAGAGGGCTTACCAAACTGTCAGGGCACACAACAGTGGGCAAGCCACTCCTCCCCTCCCACCCGCCCGCCCCCAACGAGGCATACCCTCCCACCTGCCCCCAACCAGGCATACCCTGCCTTCTGCTTTCTTACAGCACGAGAAGCAGAAACATAAAATGGTATTTAAAATACCATTTTATGTTTCTGCTTCTCGTACTCCAAGAAAGCAGTGGGGCAACGCTCCTCCGCCCTAATGGAGGAGCCGCCCCTGATGCCTAAGGACATTTGCAAATGTTTTCCTTCAACTTCCAGTGTCCTGGAAAGAGAGCAAAGCACACAGATTTTGCAGCCTTCGTCTTTGCACAGCAAAAATGCCTCAAAGTTCAGCCCACAATACAGCACGGAAACAACTCTTTTAGCCACAACGGAGGAGCTAAAAATGATGCTGGAGGGATTGCTGCTATCATCCTACTGGTTCTAAGTTCAGTTTTCGATACAGTTGACCATGTGATACTTACAATAGACTGATTGGACCGGGAATTCAGAATCTTGGACTTAAATGGCTGACATCATTTTTGAAGGACAGATACTTCCAAATCTGTGAAAACCCCTGTTTCTCTTATGTCTTGCCAATGAAATGTGGGGTGCCACAGTGCTCGGCCCTCAGCCCCACATTATTTTACATATATCTGCACCCTTTGGCGGCTACTGTGCAGGAATTTGGACTACCAATAGTTTCTCATACTGATGATACACAATTAGTTGTATCCCTCTCCCCGGAGAAGAGGTCTTCGTATCACCAGCTGTCTTCCTACCAAGAACAAGCATTTGCAATGCAATAGGTCTCGCATTTACGCAAGTTTGAGCTATTTACATTGTAAATGACAATGCCTTTTATTTGTTTTTTCGTTTTTAAAACATAAATAAACATAAATAAAAGGCATTGTCATTTACAATGCCAATAGCTTAAACTCGCGTACATGCAAGACCTATTGCATTGCAAATGCTTGTTTTCATTTAATACACATTTTTGCCCCAGTGTGTTATCGGCTCCAGTAACTGTACTGAATACATTATAGTGACCTATATCAGATATTGTGCGGTTAAATACGTTGACATCTGCAGGGTATACGTACGGCTAAATGTACCTGTTTAAATATATGTATTGTCTTATTACTATTAAATGAATTGGTGGAAGTAAGCTTACGTGTATAATGTGGTATTTTAACTAATTGATTGATTTAAGACTAAAATAAAGGCCACAGATTACAATATACAGTATTTCGGATTCAGCCAGTGATGCACAGATGTCAGAAGGTAGCTCAGGTGGTTCATGTTAACGCCCCCCCACTCGCCTCCCAGGAGTTGTTACTGAGAGTGGAGGTACAGAGCCCCTATACCCAAGCATACAGCGCTTTATGTCTGCATTAACCCCGGCATATCTCTTGTCTTTGAAGGCGAAATAGATCAGCGGGTTACTGCGCCTGCTGTAGCAGCCTGTCCGCAATTACATCGGCAGAACTTGCCACCATACAATTTATAGAGATCACCGTCTTTGTTTATTTTAATTTCCTCACACTTAGGGAGAGCTCTGGCCTTAAGGGGGAACCAGCGAGAGCTTTATAACCACAACACATTAACCCATTCTTTGCCCGGCAGACGGCGAGTGAAGGGCGAGCTGCAGAGAAAGGGGTGCCCAGAATGCACATGACGTCATGGATCGTTACCGGGGCCGGGGCTGCAGCCGGGCGGCCTGCTCTTCCAAGGCTCAGCGTCGAGGCGCTTAACCCGCAGCAGAGACATGTAACATAGGTTTCCATTATTCAGTTTCTACTGATTTTGCGATCTCAATTCAGACAAACCACCTATTTATCTGTCTCTCTTTTTCTAAAATAAAAATAATAAAATCGTGCTTTCTTTGTGCGATTCTGATGACTTTCAGTCGTGACTGCCAGGCCAACAGCTGTGCTCTGTTAAAGCATGGGGCGTATAAAAAAACAATGTTTCCTTAAGACGTTTAACCCCTTCAGTGCCCATGACGAGCTGGACTCGTCATGGGCCGCGGTGGCGCTGTGCCCATGACGAGTCCAGCTCGTCATAGACCCCGCCCGCTAATACAACGGCCGGCACAGGGCGGGGAAAGGGGCGGGCACTGAAGGGGTTAAATAGCCAGTGACACTCCGAGCTTGCACTACAATGCTGTTTTCACAGGGGCGACTAGTTGTATTTTAAGTAACCCCAAAACCCACCATGATCCAAGTTCGAGTGCGCATTTATCGGTAAATACATGCTGACATGTACTGCCTTCAGTATTGTTTCACAAAAAATATTTACACGTGAGGATGAAAAGAACAAGACAAGCCCGGCGGAGCGGGCGCATGCGCATTCCAGGCGTGGGAGCGGACCCTTTGAAGTATGATGCCGCGGGCGCCAGTGGGCTGAAGCGCTTCCCCAAACGGATTGCATGGCGGCACGATGCACGTGACTGTGCGCGTGCTCGCCATGCAATCCACTTTTGGGAGCACTTTGAAATGCCCCTTTACTAGAGTCTCGCATAGCATTTGCGTAAACGCAATAGCTAGGCGAGACCTAAAAAGTGTCTAAATGGATGTCTAATTGCTACCTAAAATTGAATGGGGAGAAAACAGAGATAATAATTTCTCGGGAATAGACTGGTCCTCCAACCGGCAATTGATTGGCTGGAATGTTTGAGCAATCCTCCATATGTCTCCTTGTACATAAAAAGTGTCAAAATGTGGTTAGATAAATCTCTCTCCATGGATGAACAGGCAAAAAAGCGTGCGGCTAACCGTTTCAGTACACTCAGAATGCTACGCAACATTTTAGATCTCATCCCGAGTGTATCGAGAAGAACTGTATTCCAATCCTTGAATTTGTCCCGGTGGGACTACGGTAACTCACTCTATATAGGCTCCCCAGGATATGTCACAAGAGGTGAAAGGTTGTCCAAAATGCTGCAGCAGGGACCTTACTCAAGATCCCCAAATTCTCCTCTGTTAAGGAAGCCATGGTCTCACTACATTGGCTTCCTTTGAAACAGAGGGTAAACTTTAAAACGCTGTTTGGCACATAGAGGGATCAACCACGAAGGTCCCCCCATAATCAGAATGATTGTGACATCCTACTGGCTCTCCAGGGCTTTAAGGTCTGCCACTGGACGGCTTCTGAAAGTCCTCAGAATTCTCAAATCCAGTTGGGGTAGGTCTTTCTCGTGCCTCGTTTCTACACTAGGGAATGCACTACCTATAGAGTTAAGGTGCATAGACCATGAGCTTCGATTCAGAAAAATGCTCAAGACCTGGCTTTGTCTTCTCCCCCTGGTGTTCTGCCTATTTCTCTATAGCGCTGGGAAGTCTTAGGGTGGCCATGCACTTTATAAATCCGTAGAATAAATAAAAGTAAAAAAAGGTTAAGCAGATATTACTGGCTCATGCTTTAGACAACTGTGCTATCCCTTGGGTTACACATATTCTACTGGATTTGGTTCTCAGGTTACCAAACCAGGCCTAAAACAGGAGATGTTTGCCTAGGCTTAAACAGATCTTCTAGGCGTAGGCCTCAGACAGCAGAGTTATCCATCAGGTACACAGAGCTCAACTGTCAAACAGCAGATCAGACATTCAGACTGCAAGGTTCTCATAGGGTGAAACTGAGCTAGCCATTAGGTTACACCAGTGTTATACTCTCAGAGTTTAGCAGCAGACTTTACCATCAGATCTTACAGACTCACTCCTCAGACAGCAAAATTATTCCGCAGTTACCCAGATGTACAGCTTTGAAACTTAGAAAGCAGGTCAACCCCCAACCTCACCCAAATATCAAGGACTCAAGCATCAAACAACTTCATCCATCAGGTAGGAGAGACCATACAGACTCAAGCTTTAGATTGTAGACCTATCCTTCAAGTAATACAGATCTTACATTTGTACATGTTCATGCCACTGACATCAAAGCTATCTGCAGGTTACATGCATCTTTTAGTCTGGGGCATCAGGTATTTTAAAGTCTTTGCAGTCACTCAACATATCCTATTATCATTTTAGGAACTATACAATAATATTTAGATATAGATGAGAACTGAACAGTTCAAATATGGACAACATACACTGCCATTAATCACCCTCAAGGCATGTGTGAGACATTCAGCTAGGGCTAGTACACTTTGTACATGGGATAATAAGGCTAATGCCTATGGTGAGAAAATATGAAACTAAAAGTACCTGAATACAAACTGCAGTTAACTTAAAAAGCACAAATGTCTTAATGTGACACTGAAACTGTTCTTAAAAGAAAAAGACCAAGCAAGAGAACTTCATTTCCCATCATCCAGCTACACAGGAAGTGAAATCACTGCACTTCCCATCATTCACCTGCATAGGAAGTGACATCATTGGATTTCCCATCATCCATCTGCACAGGAAGTGACCTCACTGGTTTCCAGCCCACAGCCCCCAGCGCTTTTCACCAGGACCTGCTTAATGGTGGCCGCAGCGCGGATGCGGCGCTGTCACACCAAAGGCAAGCCAAAAGCAAGTCCTTATGTGCCTGTCAGCGCCTGGACCAAACATGGCATAGCAATATGGGACCTACTGCACGACCATGCACAAGACCTACTCTTCCTCACGAAAACATGGTAAACCCAACCTCTGCACCAGACATCACTACAACCATCATTGCTGACTATGAGATCACCCGGCAGGACCGTCAGCACAGGCCTGGAGATGTAGTTGCCATCATTTTCAAAGGTACCATCAGATGCACCACCCGGACACCCCTCTAGCTAAATGGAACACCGCACATTCAAGGTTAGCTAAACAGCCAACTTCTCCATGGACAGAACCCTCGTTTACAGACACCAGGACCATACACCATTTTTGCCAGTGACATTAAAGACTTCGTCTCAGCCCTCATCATCAATGCCAGCACCTTCATCTTCCTTGGAGACCATAACATTTGCCTAGAAGACCTCACTGACCCAAACTTTATGGCCTTTGTAGAAAAGCTCAGCATCAGCCAGAACATTACCGAACCCACCCATACCAATTTGCCCTCATATCTTGCTCAAACAGCAACATCACCGTCAACAAACTAGCTAATAAAACCTTGACAGAACATGTCCTCATCAGTTTCAGAATACCCATCTTCCACCACCATAGACCTACCACGACTAGAACCGCCTGCGCACTGGCCAGAACACTCAGCAACTTGCTGGAAGCACTCAAGAACCTCAACAGCTGGATCACTGCATGCATCAACACCCTGGCTTACCCTCTAGCACAACCCGATGGTAAAGGCCAGTTGGTACACAGAGGAACCCAGGCTAATGAAATGCCACTGCAAATGGAAAATAAGTCAAGACATCACAGATAAAAGACATCTCAAATCCACCCTAAGATGCTGCCACCAACAGATATGGCTATGGAACGCCAAGCGCACAGATCTTGCGGATCACATTTACGATGGTACTAAGAACAGCAAGGAAATCTTTAACATCATCATCAAAGATTACACTGCACCTCTTGCCACCTCCAGCAACATCACCCCCTTACAAGACCTTTGCAAAAAAGCTCTCAGAATTCTTTTGCAATAAAATCACCTAAATATAACGCAACTTCAACGCTCAACCAGACCCTGTCACTATTGCAACTCAACTTCCCATCACAGATGAAGAAAGAACCCTTAACTCATGGCCTACAGTCACCTGCATCTAAACCGTTGCTTCCTTGATGGCCATTCACTCACTTGCCCCATCTGAAGCTTGCACCCATTTCGCCTTCACCTAAGGAGTCCTATCGATCAGAGAAGCACTAACATCTATCCTCAAAGCCTCCATCGACTCAGCAACATTCCCGTACACCTGAAAACATGCCACCGTTATGTCCCTGCTTAAGAAACTATCCGCTGATGCAGCCACACTTTCCAACTATAGACCCATCTCCATCCTAGCATGCCTGGCAACTGTCTTAGGCTATATCATAAACACACAAAGGATCCAGTGGGAGAGGAATTAAACCAAAATGCGTGCTGCTCCCTGTTTATACATGCATCATAATGTATTCATTTAAGTCCAGTCCCGGCAAGCCCCTTTCACTCTTGCCGGGAAACCCGCAGAAGATGCACGGACGTTGTCAAGGCAAGCCCAAGGCCTCCTGCACTGTGTCTATCACGATGCCAACGCACTCCTTAACACCTTGGGAGTTGCATACCTTTCGAGGGCCGCGATCTCTGCCGCTAGTTACACACACCTTGCAACAGTTCCACACATATTGATAAAATGGCTCAAATGTCACTCTCTGCTCTACCAGTGAAGCCACTACCTTTGGTCTGTTTATAATTGGTTGCGCCCCTCTGAGGGCCAACTGGGGCACCAGTTTCTTATGAGCCCCTTGCACGTGCACCACACCAATGCCCTTCTCTGTTTTTCAATGCTTCTCACACTATGAAAATAAGAAAATAAGAATTTCTTCAGTACCTTTTGTAGGTCTCGCCTGAGCCAGCGCATGCACTGCTCTGGCGAGACGTTTAGTAAGTCGGCTTTAAAAAGCACACCACACGCTTTTGGTTGTGGCCTAAAGCTTGCGGTTACGTGCACAGTGACGTGCAGAGGCACCATCTGGCTTTCCTCTCTCGTTCATCGTGGCTCATTAAGCGCATCGCTCACCACTCACCAGACGTGCCTCCTTTTTAAAAAAACTTTTAGCGCGAGGCGCGCTCACGCACGCACCACTCGTGTGCTTGTTTTCTTTTTGTCCAACATAGACCGCTGCGCATTGCTTTTCTTCTGGGCAGTTTGCCGAACTTTAAGTAGCGCGCACCCTTAATTTTAAACAATGCCAAATGTTGGGAGATGTGGCAACATCCACTCTGATCTCCTATCTCCACTGTGTGTTAGCAGTTAGACTGCAGCTGCAGGTCTGACGCGCTCCTCCTGAACCCGAGCACATGCACAGCCAGGGAACAGAGAGCGTGCGTTAACCAGAGTTTGCTTTTACTTCACAACAGTGGCTGCAAGAACAAAGACTCGCACTGTGGCGGGGGGACGCTTTCAATTCAGTGGTTGCATTTGAACGAGTACTATCAGTACAATCGTTAGTTGCCAACACTCATACAATGATGTACATGTTTAGAAAAGCTTTGAACACTCAATCGTTTACAGTCCCCTTTGTTTTCACTGCCTCGTCTTCTTGCTAAGTAAAACACGGTGAGTAGACAAAATATCGGAAATGTAATATCGATATACAGAAATATCGAAGTAAATATATAGATGGGATAAAATATCTCTATTTTTTATATCGATGTAAAAAATGTCGATAATGTTATCTGTAGTAAAATATCGAGGTATAGTATATCGAAAGACATAATATCATGTTGTGAAAATATCGAAAAAGTATAGTATTCTGTGATTTTGTTAATAGTTAAAAATTATTGTTTATAAGTGTTAGAAAATGTTTATTTAAGTGTATTTAAAATAATAATTTTGTTTATATTAATATTATATTTTTAATTTTGATATATAATTTTAGGAGCGGGATGTTGGGTTTATAGGGGATAAGGGTGGGGAGTGTTTTAAAAATATATATTTTAAATAAAATATTTTAAGAAATATTTTTGGAATTCGAATTTAATTTGTGAACAAAATTGCTATATTTACATTTTTATTAGGAAATAAATTTTATTAGTGGGATGTTGGGTATATAGTGGATAAGGGTGGGGAGTGTTTTATAAATAAAAATTAAATTTAAATTTTTATGAAATTATTTCAAAATTAAATTTTGGAACAAAATTGAAGTTAAAAAAATTTAAGAATATAATATATGTAATAAGTGGGATTTAGGGTTCATAGGGGATAAGGTTGTGGAGTGTTTTAGAAATATATATAAAAAAAAAATTTAAAAAAAATTGAAATTTCAAATTTGGTATTAAAATTGAAATTTTACAATTTTAATAAGAAAATAAATGTAATAAGTGGGAGTTTGTGTTTATAGGGGATAAGGGTGTGGATTGTTTTACAAATATATATAAAATTTAATATTTATTATTAAAATTTACATTTATAATATTTTTTAAAATTAAAATTTAAAATGTTTAAGGAGATAATTGTTTTAATAAGAGGTATTTAGGATTTATAGGGGATAAGGGTGGGTAGTGTTTTGAAATTAATAATTTAAAAAAATTTCAAACAGAAATAGTAAATATTAGCACAAATTTCTAAATTTACCAATTTAATATTATCAATTTATTATAATATTTTAATTTAGAAGTGTGATGGTGGGTTTATAGGGTTAAGGATGGGTAGTGTTTGTAAAGTTAGTTTTGACAAAAAAATAAGAAATTTAAATAACAAAAATAAAATAATTGAAAATAAATACTACATTTATGTGGGTTGAGGGTGGGGAGTTATTGCTAATAAATATTTTTAGGGGTATATTATTGCTAATTTTGAGTAATGAGGTTCTTATGATTGCAATTTATATAGTAGTGGTAAAAGAAAAATATGTATGTTTAGTGTGCAGTAAGTACCCAAACATTTAGGTGCCAATTCCGATCCGGTAAAAAAATTCCCCGTCCGACTCGTATCCGGATTTTTTCCCGTCCGAATCGTCAAAGTAGCGTACAAACTGGCAAGTACGATTCGAACGGAAAAAAGTCCATACGAATCGCATTGGGAAGATTTCCCCACACGTCCTCGGGTCGGGAAAAGTCACCGACACGTCCCCGGTCGAAAAACCCACCGTGCGGAAAAATAAAGTCCGACAGCGCAAGTACGATCCCTCCCGTCCTCCCCATTTCACAACCGTACGCAAAAAACACCGTCCGAACCGAACTCCCATAGCAACCATGGAGACATGTGCCTGCATACGCGCCGAACACCCCACCACCCCCCCGCCCGCGTATGTACGCACCGAACCCCCACCCCAGCAGTGCATGTACGCCCCGAACCCCCACCCGTGTATGTACGCCCCGAACCCCCACCCGTGTATGTACGGACCGTACCCACACCCGTGGAAGTACGGCCCGTACCCCCACCCCAGCAGTGTATGTACACCCCGAACCCCCACCCCAGCAGTGTATGTACGCCCCGAACCCCCACCCGTGTATGTACGCACCGAACCCCCCCCAGCCGTGTATGTACGCACCGAACCCCCACCCCACCCGTGTATGTACGCCCCGAACCCCCACCCGTGTATGTACGCACCGAACCCCCCCCAGCCGTGTATGTACGCACCGAACCCCCACCCCACCTGTGTATGTACGCCCCGAACCCCCACCCGTGTATGTACGCACCGTACCCCCCCAGCCGTGTATGTACGCACCGAACCCCCACCCCAGCAGTGTATGTACGCACCGAACCACCACCCGTGTATGTACGCACCGAACCCCCACCCGTGTATGTACGGACCGTACCCACACCCGTGGAAGTACGGCCCGTACCCCCACCCCAGCAGTGTATGTACGCCCCGAACCCCCACCCCAGCAGTGTATGTACGCCCCGAACCCCCACCCGTGTATGTACGCACCGAACCCCCACCCGTGTATGTACGCACCGAACCCCCACCCCAGCAGTTTATGTACGCACCAAACCACCACCCGTGTATGTACGCACCGAACCCCCACCCCAGCAGTGTATGTACGCACCGAACCACCACCCGTGTATGTACGGACCGTACCCACACCCATGGAAGTACGGCCCGTACCCCCACCCCAGCAGTGTATGTACGCCCGGAACCCCCACCCCAGCAGTGTATGTACGCCCCGAACCCCCACCCCAGCAGTGTATGTATGCCCCAAACCCCCATCCGTGTATGTACGCACCGAACCCCCACCCATGTATGTACGCACCGAACCCCCACCCCAGCAGTGTATGTACGCACCGAACCACCACCCGTGTATGTACGCACCGAACCCCCCCCAGCCGTGTATGTACGCCCCGAACCCCCCCAGCCATGTATGTACGCCCCGAACCCCCACCCGTGTATGTACGGACCGTACCCACACCCGTGGAAGTACGGCCCGTACCCCTACCCCAGCAGTGTATGTACGCCCCGAACCCCCACCCCAGCAGTGTATGTACGCCCCGAACCCCCACCCGTGTATGTACGCACCGAACCCCACCCAGCCGTGTATGTACGCACCGAACCCCCACCCCAGCAGCGTATGTACGCACCAAACCACCACCCGTGTACGTACGCACCGAACCCCCCCCAGCCGTGTATGTACGCACCGAACCCCCACCCCACCCGTGTATGTACGCACCCAACCACCACCCGTGTATGTACGCACCGAACCCCCACCCCACCCGTGTATGTACGCACCTAACCCCCAGCCGTGTATGTACGCACCTAACCCCCAGCCGTGTATGTACGCAACGAACCACCACCCGTGGAAGTACGGCCGTACCCACACTCCACCAGGGAATGTACGGACCGTACTCCCACCAGTGCATGTACGTACCGTACTGACGCCAAAAACACACGTACTGAACCAGGACAAACCATATTTACACAAGGAGAGTCAATTAGAGTTTCCCCACACCACCAAACATGCCCAACAACCCCACAAACATCACATACACTGACCTGCAACTGCCAAACTGCCAAACAGAGGCCCAAAACTCAATCACTCCTCATAACACACCCACACAAATTTCAAACACAGCCACACCCACAAATGGACCAATAAAAATGGACCACACACACAAACCATGAGCCTTTGCAACAGACCCACTGCTGCCAGAGCCCACAGACGACCCACACCACCATACTTGAACCTCACACTTGCATACCTTCACACAACCACCTACACAAACACCCCCTCATCACATTCACACACACACCTCCACTACCACACCCACACACCCACAACCATCCACACCCACACCCCCACAACCATCCACACCCACACCCCACGCCATGTCCACCACCAAGAATCCAAAGTTCACAAAGGAGGAGCTGGAGATCCTTGTCGACGAAATCCTCAGAGTCGAGCCACAGCTCTTTGGGACATTCGTCAGACAGACCAGCATATCCGAAAAAACGGCCATGTGGCAGAGGATTGTCGATTCTGTGAATGCTGTTGGGACCACCAGAAGGCAAAAACAACAATTGATGGACAGAATGCAGAACATGTCTAAGTGACCATCAATTGTTTGTTGTAACGCTTTTCGCCCTAAGTGCCATCAATTGTTTGTTGTAACGCTTTTCGCCCTAAGTCCCATCAATTGTTTGTTGGGACCACCAGAAGGACCAGGCACGAGTGCCAATCCAGGTGGTACGATCTGCGGAGGACGGTCAAGAGGAAGATGACTGACAATCACAACCAGGGGAACATCACTGGAGGAGGGCCGCCCCCCAGACCGGTACAATACCATCCCTGGGAGGAGAAGGTGATGTCCACGCTGGCGGTGGAGGGACTACACGGACTACCAGGACTCCCAGACCCTGGAGAGTACACAAACAACTCACCTCACATGGGGGGGATGCCATACACAATCAATCATGCATGCCACCCCCCCAAGCCACCACCGGACACAACAACACTCCACAAACACACACATGCCACTAGCGCCTCCATGCCCCATGCATCAATCAGGGCCATGCCAAGTCACAGGCCACACAAAACACCAACACAACACAGGATGTGACCGATGCTGGGAGTGGGGGCATCAAAACTAACATTGAGCAACTCACAAGCACACAACAATGCCCTCAGCCCATATGGCCCAGGGCACAGCCATACAAACTGTGTGTACCCACACAGTACTGTCTTGCCTGCAAATGGTGGCTGCCATGCAGGATGACATGGGTCTGAAGGCACAATTTGCACATAACAGCAGACAATGAAGATGCATCGCTCTGATAGAGTCTCAGCACACACCGCCACAGCAGCAGCCTACACTCAGACACACTGCCCAATGGGTGCCCGGAGAACAGGAACTAACTCACATGAACAAGCCAATGGCCATTCAAAGACCGGCTACCTGTGTGTGCCCAGGAAGCTGGCCTGAGGTGACAGAGGGTGACAAATAGAGGGAGGGAGAGGGGGAATGAGAGGGAAGGAGACAGAGGGGGACACAGGGAGACAGACAGAGGGAGGGAGTAGGGTGACAGAGGGAGACCGACAGAGGGAGGAGGGTGACAGAGGGAGGGAGGAAGGGAGACACAGGGAGACCAAATCACCCTTGGGTGGTGTGGCCATGTCCACTCGTCAGCCGGTGGACTGTGTGCATGCAGACAAGGTCTGGCAGTGCCTCAACCCCCCCCTACCGTAGATGAAGACCGGTCCATGTGTCAATCTGTGCACGAGTCCATCCGTGCTGCAGGCACAGACCTAACCACACACCCACTATACCCACCCACTGTGTCGGTAAGAACCCTGTCACAAATGCTTCAGTCACCTACCTGCAACATCAAATTGTCTTGGCAAAACACCATTTGGCCACGTACAGTGCAACACGTAAGGCGCCTCTGCATGGCTCGCTACGCCCGCACACCACACTGCTGACTGTGTACCCAAATAGATGCATCAACTAAGATTGTGTTACACATGCGTAAAGCCCTGACAGCTGTGGCCAAGGGACATACCCATGCACAAGTGCACTGTGAGAGGAATGCAAGACAGATCCAACTACCCAGAGGAAGAGTGCCAAATCAGAAATGCATGAAACATGGATGCCACATGTAACACTGTTAACATTGTCTCTCTCACACACAGGTCAACGTCGACGATCACCCCCCAACACTGGGGGGGAAGTCTCACAGGACCAGGCTCTGCGGGATGAGGACCCCACCGCCAGCGACGACTCTCACCACTCCGTGGATGACCCAGACCAACCTGGCCCCTCTGGTGTCCAACCACCTGCAGCACCTGCGTCAGGTACAACTGTGCCAACCACCACCCCCATTCCTGCCACATCCCAGGAGACGTCCAGGAGCCCTGCCCGCACACGACCACACAGCCAGTCTGCCCAGGAGGGACACGGTCCTCCGGGCACCCAGGAGGAGGCAAGCGGCAACGCAGATGCCATCCCTCAGGGGTCCCGGAGACCCGATGCGCCCACAACGGCAGGCCAGGTGCACGTGGGCAGGGGTGGCAGGAGTGGAGGACGGCGGAGGCGCGAACCTGACCAGGGAGCTCAGGACCCGGTAGTGTCCCAGGTCAGCAACATCCTGGATACATACCGGCGTGACACCAGGGGCATGGACCAGATTGCGTCCACCCTCAATGACATCAAGGGGACCCTCCAGGAGATGAAGACCCTGCAGGCCCAGCAACATGCCTGTCAACTGCAACACCAAGGAAGGATGGAGGATAGACAGGCTGAGCTTGTGGCGGTGCAAACCCAAATGACCGGTGTACTCCGTCGGATTGCCGACAACATGGGCAACCCTCCCTGTGGCACCAGGCGAAGGCCATTACCAGACACAGGGAGGGATCAGGAGGAGGAGGATTCATCCGACGGAGCGTCACAGACATCGTCACGGCCTGCTTCCGAGGGTCCCTGCAGGAAGGTGGGTCGTCCACGAAAAAGACTGTGAGAGTCAGCAGAACATCACCATCTCCCAGGTCACCTGGCCTGGCACCTGGCCCTCTGGCCCAATAGCAGCACATGACATCCTCTGCCACATGGACTTGCTGGTCACTGTCTGACCTATGTTGACGAAGACTGTGGCATGGACTCTGACATTTTGCTACGGCAAGGATACCAACTCCCCCAGTGAACTTTGGATTCTACACTCCCGCTGTGCACCTCTTGTCATCCCCACAAACCCGTACCCCACCACAAATAAATTAATCACACTTACAAGATGATGCCGTGATTCTGCATTATTACAATACATGTGTGTGTCGTAAAGTCAAAGCATGCCTGATCTCAGAATAAACGCCAACCATCCAAACCGTGGGGTCTCAGTCTTGCCCAGGACACACATGGGTCCCAATGTATCATCTGATACAGACATGGAGTACCATACTCATCTGTGCTGGGCCCAACCAGCTGAGTGGTTCCCGCACAACTGTGGCTACAGACACATTCAGGGGAGCAACAGTCATGCGCAGAGGTCAGGGATCATGTGGAGTGACCTGGCTTGCCGCTCCCAGGTATGTCTAGACATGTGTCCCTACCATGTCCTGCATGCTTGCGTCAGGCGGATGTTGAGAATGGTGGCTAGGCCAAGGTTGGATGCATGGAGATGCCAGAATGCAGTTTTGGATCACAGTGCCACATGGTTGTGTTGGGGTTGTGTGCTGCATCATGAGTGTGGGCGTGGATCGAGAAGGTCATCCTGCAGCTGGCTGTGAATCATTCCCCCCATCCCGTTTGGACGTTGATGTGGCCTGGTTGCCCGATGCAGTAGCAGAGCTGTGCAGATGCACTCCGGATATGGACAAGTATCATGGGAGTCGTAAGGCACATGTCCGTAGACTGCAGGGTAGGATTCGACACGGATGTTGTAGTTGCCCTGGGGGATGGTCTCTCTTGCCTTGAGGTGGATGGAACTGTGCATCTTGTGCATAAGACAGTTTCCACTCCCTGACAAACCGCTAGCATCTTGTCACTCTACACATAGACACATATGCACCACCTCTGAAAACTATGCCAGACATGCCGCACGCACAGTGGCAACAGGCCACCATTGACAGGGAAGAGGCACCTTGGAGACAGAGGGACAAATTTATTAGTCATGTGTGTTGGAATGACAATGATACTCTGTCAACACATACACAGGTCATGTGGATGAACATGTGGGAGCAACACTGGCACCCCCCATTGCAACACAGATGCTGGTATTCCATTGAACTGGCACACAAGTGATGGATAACAGCTAAACACCCCCTGCTGCCACGGAGAGGCTGCTATACACCATTGAGGCCCTGATGGGGCAATCACACACCATGTCAACCCGGTGCAACCTGTATGTTTCCGAGGCCAGTGTTACACACATGGATGTATGACGTTACAACGCACACTTTTACAACGCATGCACTTACAACGCATTTTTTACAACGCATAATCCATTACAACGCACTACACTTACAACGCATGACACTACAATGCATTTTTAAAAACTGCCATTACAACGCATACCATTACAACGCATAATATTTAATTGCATTTAAGGTAAGTATTAGATAGTATAGGGGTAAAAATTACTTTTCTAACTCCAGGGGGTGCAACAGTAGGGTAAGTGTTGGATAGTATAGGGGTAAAAATTGCTATTCTAACTCCAGGGGGTGCAACAGTAGGGTAAGTGTTGGATAGTATAGGGGTAAAAATTACTATTCTAACTCCAGGGGGTGCAACAGTAGGGTAAGTGTTGGATAGTATAGGGGTAAAAATTACTATTCTAACTCCAGGGGGTGCAACAGTAGGGTAAGTGTTGGATAGTATAGGGGTAAAAATTACTATTCTAACTCCAGGGGGTGCAACAGTAGGGTGAGTGTTGGATAGTATAGGGGTAAAAATTACTATTCTAACTCCAGGGGGTGCAACAGTAGGGTAAGTGTTGGATTGTATAGGGGTAAAAATTACTATTCTAACTCCAGGGGGTGCAACAGTAGGGTAAGTGTTGGATAGTATAGGGGTAAAAATTACTATTCTAACTCCAGGGGGTGCAACAGTAGGGTAAGTGTTGGATAGTATAGGGGTAAAAATTACTATTCTAACTCCAGGGGGTGCAACAGTAGGGTAAGTGTTGGATAGTATAGGGGTAAAAATTGCTATTCTAACTCCAGGGGGTGCAACAGTAGGGTAAGTGTTGGATAGTATAGGGGTAAAAATTACTATTCTAACTCCAGGGGGTGCAACAGTAGGGTAAGTGTTGGATAGTGTAGTGTAATATTATGCGTTGTAATGGTAGGCGTTGTAATGGTATGCGTTGTAAAGGTATTTTTTTAAAATGCGTTGTAGTGTCATGCGTTGTAAGTGTAGTGCGTTGTAATGGATTATGCGTTGTAAAAAATGCGTTGTAAGTGTAGTGCGTTGTAACAGTTGCGTTGTAAAGGTTGTTCCCCTACACACATTGATGGCCTCATCACAATCCCCAATCCCCTGACACATGACAGTCACCAAGTCTGACCATGGCTCCAGGTGAAGCCTGCCCCATGTCATGTTCCCCATGTAGGATCCACATGTATGCAAATTGACCACACATGAACCGGAGAAGTGCACACAGACTACAAACAATTTACGCACCCAAAACGCCGTGAGGCATCCCTTACCCTAAGGAGATTTCCAAACTTGCCCGTGCATGTGACGCAGAATCAGCACATGTTGCTGTGTTCATGAGGAGTAGCAGGAGCACAACAATGCCACCAGCAGACAGCATGCCCATGGACCTGTGGAAGAGAGACACACAAGGAGTCAGCCCAAAGGAGCACATCCGCAAGCATGTACTCAACACGTATCATGTTGTCAACATGACAGGTGACAATGATGACTCTCTGACAACATCCTTCCATTGCGCCATCACTCGAGTGACACTTCAATACACACCACTGACTCACTTGGCAGACATGCAGATGGACACACACATTGCAACACATGCCACACACGGCCCAATGCGTGCACACTCAGACACTGGAACTCACCACTAAGCAAAGAAGTTGCGTATGAGCCGACTCCGCATGTCCTCCACAGCCTCCTCCTCCTCCACATCACTTGCCCCGTCACCAAGGCCTTCATCCTCCACGGGTGGATGGTCCTGGTCATCTTGATTCAGTATGAGTGGAACAGCTTCCTCCACTGCCATGTTGTGCAGCATTTAGCAGACGATGATGATCTTGCACACCTTCACCGGGGCATATGGGAGTGCTCCGCCGGTCTTGTGGAGGCACCGGAATCGGCTCTTCAGAAGTCCAAACGTCCTCTCAATGACTCTCCTGGTCCGCCCATGGGCGTTGTTGTAGCGGTGCTCGGCAGCCGTGCTGGGGTTGCGGACAGGCGTCATCAGCCATGGCATGTTGGGATAGCCAGCGTCCCCTACAAGGAAACATCATGGACAGAAGTGTGTCAGCACAGGCAGTGAGATTGGAAGATGACGCCAAACACTGAACTGCCAGAGTCTACCCACCAACAATACATGCTCGCTCGTTCCGCAGCTGCTGCATCATTTCAGGCAGCCTGCTACGCCTCATGATGAAGGCATCGTGTGCTGATCCTGGAAAGCGAACACAGACATGTGAAATCACCATGTTGGACAGACACACCACAAGGGCATTAATGGAGTGATAATGTTTGCGATTCCTATACACCACCTCCTGTGCCTGTGGTGGTACCAACGCAACATGTGTCCCATCTATGGACCCAATGACATGGGGCATCCCTCCCAGGGCATAGAACTCACACTTGACATCTGTCAACTGCTCACGAATTGGGAATTTAATGTACTCATCCAGGTGAACCAACATGGCCTCTAAGAAATCATGCAGAACACGGCTGAACATCGTCTGGGACATGCCCCCAACGTCAGCAATGGTATGTTGGAACGTACCCGTGGCAAGGAAATGTAGGGCTGCCATCACCTTCAACTTGGGTGTCAGTGCACTGGGATACCTGTGGCGCGGGAGGAGTTGTGCTTCCAGCCGGCCAGTCAACTCATCAATCAACCGTTGGCTGAATCTGTAGCGGCGTATACAGTCCCGTTCATGCAGGGCAGCCATGTCTGGCATACGTCGAGGGAGAGGCGGAGCCCTGCAGTGAAATGGAAGGAACACCGAAGAGTGAGCACTGTACAACGACATTGTCAATGCACTGAGCACATGTTACACAGCCAATACACAAATGCCACATTCTCAGTCAGGTCTGTGCCACATTTCCTGGACGCGTACGCCAGTCAGGTGACACTCCTACCAAGGGACAGCCACTAACGGAGTGGGGCAAGCTCACGATGACATGGCATGAGACTAGCTGTGGGCCAGTGTAAGTGAACATGCACATGCATCACAGGATTCACAGACATCCACACATGTGCAGAAGTAGTATGCGTATGGTACAGACAGGTTGGTGGATGCGATATGCACTGGTCACATGTCATAGGAAAAGGACAGGCCACACACATTGCCTTGGAGGAGTACATGTCGAGACAGAACATACATAGAGAGCATGTGGATATGTACTTGTTGTGATACTCCGTGTAGTTGCATACATACACACCTCATGGCAGATCACATATGTGGGCTGGTGTGCGGAACAGTGTGCCATGGCCATCTACACACAGACACATGTTGGCAGCAGCAACATTGGACCACACACCTACAGCAAAATCATGGAAACACATGCCACACACATGACATGGTTGCAGCGTGCAACGCAGCCATACACATGTCATGTGTAATATTCCGTGTACCTGGCATCAGGGGACAGGTGCGGGTGTCCGTGACTGGGACATGCAAGTGACTCATGGCTCCACTAGTGTGTACGACATGCACACATGTCAAAGGAGTGCAGGGGATGTGTGGTACAATGCGCACCATCACACACGACATGTGTACACAGCTCATCGTACATATGCTTTGCCCACACCTCAGGGGTAAAGTGCCACATCACATCCTGACACACCTGTGTCACACACATGTGGTATTGCACAGACAATGCATTGGTGTCCACCCTTGGCAAAATCTGACCGCTCCATTCCTGTCTGTGTGCCGCCTGTCACCACTGACAGGTGTGAAACGCACCGTACATACGCTCTGAGTGCGTGTATAGGGTCCCTGGGCCAATATGGGCGCTGGCGTATGCGTACGCCACAGTAGTACGGACTGTACACGCGCTTGTACGGTCCAGATCACAACATGGGCGCTGGCGTATGCGTACGCCACAGTAGTACGGACTGTACACGCGCTTGTACGGTCCGGATCACAATATGGGCGCTGGCGTATGCGTACGCCACAGTAGTACGGACTGTACACGCGCTTGTACGGTCCGGATCACAATATGGGCGCTGGCGTATGCGTACGCCACAGTAGTACGGACTGTACACGCGCTTGTATGGTCCGGATCACAATATGGGCGCTGGCGTATGCGTACGCCACAGTAGTACGGACTGTACACGCGCTTGTACGGTCTGGATCACAATATAGGCGCTGGCGTATGCGTATGCCACAGTAGTACGGACCGTACAAGCGCTTGTACGGTCCGTACTACTGTGGCGTACGCATACGCCAGCGCCCATGTTGTGATCCGGACCGTACAAGCGCGTGTACAGTCCGTACTACTGTGGCGTACGCATACGCCAGCGCCCATATTGTGATCCGGACCGTACAAGCGCGTGTACAGTTCGTACTACTGTGGCGTACGCATACGCCAGCGCCCATGTTGTGATCCGGACCGTACAAGCGCGTGTACAGTCCGTACTACTGTGGCGTACGCATACGCCAGCGCCCATGTTGTGATCCGGACCGTACAAGCGCGTGTACAGTCCGTACTACTGTGGCGTACGCATACGCCAGCGCCCATGTTGTGATCCGGACCGTACAAGCGCGTGTACAGTCCGTACTACTGTGGCGTACGCATACGCCAGCGCCCATATTGTGATCCGGACCGTACAAGCGCGTGTACAGTCCGTACTACTGTGGCGTACGCATACGCCAGCGCCCATATTGTGATCCGGACCGTACAAGCGCGTGTACGGTCCGTATCACTGCTTGTGGGGTGCCCTAGGGCGTGGAACGCACCGTACCTGTGTGTAAATGTATGAAAACACATAGGGGACACATGAGGGACAAGTATAAGGGCCTAAATGCATGATGGTTGCCATGGAGACTGAGTTAGATTTTTGAATTTGAGCACCAGGTGCCCAGCAGAAGTCAGTTTGAAAGAATCTACATTGTTGCAAAGTGGATGTTGACTTGACATCATCATCAAAACTGAAACCATGCAAAGCCACACACTGGGGTAGGTTTGAAGGGATTGGATGAAACGTAGGATGCAAATGTGACTGACCAATCAATCTGTACTCCTGTACATGAACAGGCCAGCCAGGCATATATAAGGCAGCCAGGTCCCATGAGAGAGCACTTGCCTGCACATCCATTCATCCATGACCACTGCTCCTGATAGTGATTCCTCTGGCACCATGTCCAGGACTGTGGAGAGGTCACAGCCATTCACCCAGGAGGAGAACCTTGCCCTGATAGATGTGATCCTCCCACAGTTCCAGAGCCTGTATGGTCGACCAGGGGTTCAGGTGAGTGCAGACTCCACTAGCTTAGACTGTGCCCCTTTTGTGTGACAGTGACTTCTGGCATTGTGTCCATGTGTGACAGACATGCACTGTTGTTTAGAGTGGGTCCCAGGGTGTGGAAGGCCTCATGTCACCCATGCAGAGCATGCTGTGTTTCCTGTGTGCACTCCTCACTTGCATAGTGCCTACTGTGACAATGAATGCATGGTGCATGCCACATTCTGCCTGCATACTCCTCCTGGGGATGTTGTTTCCACAGTCCTGATGTGATCCTGTGTTCCCCCCAGTGTGACAGGTGTCAGTACCCATGGATGTGTGTTTGTTCAGTGTACCTGTGCTGTGAGTGTCCAAAGGCCGTGTTCGTCCCCTGCACATTGGTGTGTGTGTAAGTCCCCTGTCATGTGGGTGAGTGCATATGGGGAGTGTTGCACACAAGCAGCATGAGGGATGGATATAGCCTGGCCATCCGATGTGAGCAGGGAGCAGTGCTGTGTGCATGCCGTGCTGAGCCAGCTCCACACCTGTGACACCCCCCGTCTACTGGCACATGTGCAGAGTGAGGTGTGTATCCGCAGTTGGCAATGCCATGTGATTGTCCTGTACCTGTGTGTGTCTGTGTACTCTGCTGAGGTAGCATCAGTGTGCTGGGGCAGGTGACTGCTGTGAGGTGCTGTACATAATCCTGGAGTAGCCTGTGAGGCACAGTGTGATCCCTGGTCAGTGAGTGTGTGGTACCCCTCATGCCACCCGTGTACTTTCAATGGCACGTAGTGCATTTGGCCTTCCACAGTGGATAATGTCCCTATGACAAAGGTGCAATTAGTTGCATGCATACCATGGCCTGTTCATAAAGAGGATTGTTCTATATGTGTGTCTCTGTGTCTTTGCTCATGTGGATTAATGTATTCTCACTTTTGCATCCTCACAGGTAGGCGCCATTGCCAAGGGGGAGATCTGGAGGGAAGCCGTCAGTGCCGTGAGGGGTACAGAGGGTCGGAGGCGGAGCCTGTCTCAGGTGAGGAAACGCTGGCTTGACATCCGGTGCTGGACGAGGAGGATTGCACGGCTCCTGCTGGGGGACTCACCTGAGAGCCGTAAGAAACGTGGGCGCCGTCGTCTGACCCACATCCAGAAGCGTGTGCTGGCGGTGGTCTTCCCCGATATGGACAGGCGCCTACAGGAGAAGCAGCAGCAGGAAGGGGGTAGGTACATGTGTGTCAGTTGTGTGTCCCCAGCCAATGTAAGTGCGCAGTTGCATGGATACACTGCCAGGGTTTGATTGTGCAGTGCATCAACTTGTCCCCAAAGTAGCCCGGTGCTGTTCTCACTCCCTCCCTTCCCCTCCTTGCCATGTGTTCCCTGGTCTGTGTGTAGCCACTCTTGCACAAGGTTATTTAGGCAGGCAGTTTATGCTGGTGCCCAATGCTAGCAGCATCATGTGTGGGGGTGATGTGTCACAGGTCTGGGGACCTTGCGTGTGCCATGGCCAATTTCAGTCATTGTGGGGTCCATGTCACTTGGCAATGTTTGTGAATCACGACATAGGGGTGTGTCTCCAAAGTGTACAGCCTTCCAGCATTCATGTCCAATTGTGTGCCCTCTGACATGATGTGCCTGAGTGGGAGGCCTGCTAAGTGCAGGGACGGTTGCTTAATTTGCAGTCATGTCCATCCTGGACCATGGAGGAGTGTGGGCACTACTGTGCCCTGGGGCACCTCTTCCTAGGTATCATGTGCGTCATCCAACAATATGGACATTCACTGTGTCTTCGCCAGGGGTTGGGTAGGGTGGCATTGTACCCTGGGCTCAACTGTTATGACCTACAGGTTGCTACATGTGTCCACTGTACAGGGGGACCCATTTTGCTTGTGCATACTCACAGTGGGCATTACCTGTGTGTGTTGTTAAGACAATCTGATGATGTTTGCTTGTCAATGATGTGTGGACAGGCGCACCAGGGGCAGTGTGTGTACAGTCATGAATTAGTGGAGGCCATGTGTTTTCATCCCAGAGTAAGAGGTGTACATACTTTCTCCGTCTCAATGAGATTGTCTCAGGTGTGGGTGGTTTGTGCGTACAAGGCCTACATGTCAAAAGCTCCATTCTCCTTGCTGGGTTTGGCCTGTGTGTGATGTTTGACTGGACATACGCTCAAGGTGCAGTGACCCAGTCATGTTTGGCATGGTTTCATGTATTGCCTTTGCAGCATGTGCCAAGAGTAAATGGATATGATTCCTGCTCATCCCTTTTTGACGACGCAGTGTGGTGCAGATGCTGTGCACATTTGTCCCCAGAGGCTGGCTCCTCTGTAAAATTTGAAGTGAAGTGATTTGCTGTTGTGTCATGCTCTCCATTGTTTCTCAGTGGCATGGTGGGTCGACAAACTGTGTGTTCCATGGCCTACATGTGTACATAGTTTGGTAGGTGTAACTCCTGTTGCTTTTCAGGCTATGCAATGTGACCTATGTATATTTGACTCATGTGACATATGTGTACAGGTGTCTGATTATCTCCTGTCTCTTCACCTTGCCCACAGCATCGCCGGGGGACACGGAAGGAGACACTAGCACGGACCGGGAGGAGGGATTGAGCACCAGTGCCAGCAGTGCTGTCCTGTCTGGCACATGGAGTGGCACGGAGGCCGAGGGGAGTGAGGCAGAGGACCTGTTGACTGCCAACACAGACTATGACGCAGACGGGTCCGAAGCTGAGCTCCCAGAGGTGGCGGAGTCTGCCCACCCAGCTGAAGGCAGCCCTCCACATACCCCCGCCACCTCAGTTTCCATCACCGGCCTCCCACGTGCTCGTGGCCCTTCCCTCCGTGCTCGGTCCCCACATGTCTCCTTCCTGCCAGGCACCGCACCCCCTGCCCCTGTCACCACTGCTGCGGTGAGTGCGGAGTCTGTGGACATCCTGAGGCAGTTGCAGGTTGGTCAGACTGCGATGCTAAATGTCCTCCATGCCCACACCCAGGTGCTGACCCAGATGGAGGCATACATGGAGGGCATGTCGGCTGCGCAGTCTGACCAACGGCAGTTGCTGAGGTCCATAGACTCCACACTGACTGCAGCACTGGATCTCCTGCAGCGCTGCCTACCCCCCCTACCCCTGCACCATCCACAATTCCCACTCCCGTGCCTGTCCCACGCACATCCAGACGTCAGCGTGCACGCACCCCAACAGACACAGGCACCACACCACCAGGGAAGTCGAAGCGCACACCTCCTGTCACACACACACAGGGTGAGGAAGGCACACCCACTGGGTCGGGGGGGAAACGTACAACACGCAGCCACAGTGGGAGTCCGCAGTCCACACAACCCACTCCCTCCAAATCCACTCCCCTTAGCTCTCCTGGCCAACAGTCGGTGACAGCATCATCCACTGCAAGTGTGCCCCCCAGCCCCAGGATGACACCACCCCGCAAGCGGTGGAGGCGGGACCCGGCCAGGGGAGTTGAGTCCCCCACCCTGTCCACACCCTCCCCCAGTGGCGCTGCGACCCATCCCTCTGCCCCCCCCCTCCTTGGGGCCTGTGGTTCGATTGGGTGCGGGGGAGTCGCTGGGGGAACTTGCCGATGTGTGCAGCGCCATTCTGTCCTCCACCTTTGGCGCTGTCACCCCCCCTGTGGCAGAATCATCCCTACCTGCACCCACAACACCTACCCTTGCCCCTCCTGTCCATGCGGTGCCTGTTTCCACCCTCCCCCCTGATGCCCCCTCTTCTGTGGATGAAATGGACATGTGAACTGTGCAGGCAAGCTAGGGGACACACGTCCCGATGTGTACCCCCCCCTGGACTTTGCTGCTGGCCTGGCCCATGGCCCTTGTACATAGTGGACATTTTCTCAGAGATATTTTCCTGCTGAATAAAGCATTTTCTTTTGGTTTTGCACACTGATGCTTTCCTGGACTTGCTGTTGGTGCTGGTGCTCCCTGAGTTGGGGTGGTGATAATGTGTTAGGGGTCTGTGAAATGTTGGAGTGTGCTGCTCATGGGGTGTACCCTGCCATCTGCGTGCCATCACAAAGGTCTCTGCCAATGGTATTTGGTCATGTTTGCTCTCACTGTATGGTGACATTGTCCCAAGGTGTGTTCCATCCTCTGTGGAGCAGGCCATTTTCCCTGCAGGGTGTCTCCCAAATGCTGTGCTGTGCTGTGTCTACATTTCCTGGATGTGTGAGG
The DNA here is from genome assembly GCF_964204655.1 of Triturus cristatus. Taxonomy (NCBI): domain Eukaryota; kingdom Metazoa; phylum Chordata; class Amphibia; order Caudata; family Salamandridae; genus Triturus; species Triturus cristatus. The sequence goes on from NC_140580.1 coordinate 768,552,289, forward strand.
GTTGCCTTTCAATATAGCCATGCTGGCTCAGCGATGGCTCCACCTGCATCTGGGGTATCACCCTTGTTGGTCACTGAACTTGTTGATGGGGTATATTGTCCTATGTCTGGGTACTGCTGGGAGGACTCTGCATACACCCCACCTGTGTCTGGGCACTGCTGGGAGGACTCTGCACCCACCCCTCCTGTGTCTGGGCACTGCTGGGGGTGTTAGGCACACACCATTCTTATTGCAGGTTAGGTGCGTACATACACGGGTGGGGGTTCGGGGCGTACATACACTGCTCTGGTGGGGGTTCGGGGCGTACATACACGGGTGGTGGTTCGGTGCGTACATACACGGGTGGGGGTTCGGGGCGTACATACACTGCTGGGGTGGGGGTTCGGTGCGTACATACACGGGTGGGGGTTCGGGGCGTACATACACTGCTGGGGTGGGGGTTCGGGGCGTACATACACGGGTGGTGGTTCGGTGCGTACATACACGGGTGGGGGTTCGGGGCGTACATACACTGCTGGGGTGGGGGTTCGGTGCGTACATACACGGGTGGTGGTTCGGTGCGTACATACACGGGTGGGGGTTCGGGGCGTACATACACTGCTGGGGTGGGGGTTCGGTGCGTACATACACGGGTGTGGGTTCGGGGCGTACATACACTGCTGGGGTGGGGGTTCGGGGCATACATACACGGGTGGTGGTTCGGTGCGTACATACACGGGTGGGGGTTCGGGGCGTACATACACTGCTGGGGTGGGGGTTCGGTGCGTACATACACGGGTGGGGGTTCGGGGCGTACATACACTGCTGGGGTGGGGGTTCGGGGCGTACATACACGGGTGGTGGTTCGGTGCGTACATACACGGGTGGGGGTTCGGGGCGTACATACACTGCTGGGGTGGGGGTTCGGTGCGTACATACACGGGTGGGGGTTCGGGGCGTACATACACTGCTGGGGTGGGGGTTTGGTGCGTACATACACGGGTGGGGGTTCGGGGCGTACATACACTGCTGGGGTGGGGGTTCGGTGCGTACATACACGGGTGGGGGTTCGGGGCGTACATACACTGCTGGGGTGGGGGTTCGGTGCGTACATACACGGGTGGGGGTTCGGGGCATACATACACTGCTGGGGTGGCAGTTCGGTGCGTACATACACGGGTGGGGGGGTCGGGGCGTACATACACTGCTGGGGTGGGGGTTCGGGGCGTACATACACGGGTGGTGGTTCGGGGCGTACATACACGGGTGGTGGTTCGGTGCGTACATACACGGGTGGGGGTTCGTGGCGTACATACACTGCTGGGGTGGGGGTTCGGTGCATACATACACGGGTGGGGGGTCAGGGCGTACATACACAGCTGGGGTGGGGGTTCGGGGCGTACATACACGGGTGGTGGTTCGGTGCGTACATACACGGGTGGGGGTTCGGGGCGTACATACACTGCTGGGGTGGGGGTTCGGTGCGTACATACACGGGTGGGGGGTCGGGGCGTACATACACTGCTGGGGTGGGGGATCGGGGCGTACATACACGGGTGGGGGTACGGGCCGTACTTCCACGGGTGGGGGTACGGTCCGTACATACCCCTACCCACGCTCTGCGTGCCTGGGTACGGCCCGTACCCATGCCTTTGGTGGGTGGGTACGGTGCGTCCCCCCATTGTTGCGGTGCCGTGGGGTCCGCACCGTACACAGGCCTTGGGGGCGTGGCTACGGGTCGTACCACGCGTACCCCTACATGACCCCAGCAATGCTGGTACGAGCCGTACCAAGGCCTTTCTGACGTGGGTACGGGCCGTACCGCCATTGATGGAGTGACGTAGGGGGACGCGTGGTACGTTCTGTACCCACGCTCTTGCAGCCTGGGTAGGGTACGTACCGGTTCGCGTGACCATCCACTTCCGTTGTGACGGACGCTTGCGTTGCTGGCCTCGCCCCCACCCCCTGGAAGTGACCAGGCCCTGATGGTCAGGTATGTCCAGGCAATGTGTGATTTGGTACCATGTGTTGGTGTTGTGTGTCCTGCCCCTGCCCCCCCCTTTGCCCCTGGTTGTTGTGCTGACCTTCTGCGGCGTCTGCGTCGGTTCCTGTACGCCAGGTGGACTGCTAGGAGGGCAGGGATGGCACGTAGGTTCGGGTCCATGTCTGTTCGTCGCGTCCAGCTGCTCCTTGCGTGTGTCGTCCTGATTTCCCGGCAGTTTTTGGCAGCCGGTAAATATTTTCCGTGCGGGATGACGTCGGTTCGAATCGTACTTCCTGGTTCGTGAAACGTAGGCTGGATGCGTACCGACGTCAGGTCGGCGCTTTTCAGGATCGGAATTGTGTTTCGATTCTGTTCGGTCGGTGTTTTGTTCGATTCGTACGGAAATGGTGTTTCCGTAGGAATCGTACTTGCATTTTCGGATGGATTTCCCACCGGGTACGAGTCGGACGGAGAAAAGGCTCCGTCCGACGGTTCGTACCGGGTTTTTACCGGATCGGAATTGGCACCTTAATATGTTTTTGTTGGATTAATACATTTTTTATATGTAGTGTTTTGGTAGTTACATTAATTTGTTAGAAAGGGGAGTGGGAATAGTAATTTATTTATGGTCAGTGTCCAGCATCTACTCTAATTTATTAAAGATTGGAGTGGGAATAGTACATTATTTATGGTCACTGTCCAGCATCTAATCTGATTTATTATAGACTTGAGTGGGAATAGTAAATTATTTATGGTCAGTGTCCAGCACCTACTCTAATTTATTATAGATTGGAGTGGGAATAGTAAATTATTTATGGTCAGTGTCCAGCACCTACTCTAATTTATTATAGACTGGAGTGGGAATAGTAAATTATTAATGGTCAGTGTCCAGCACCTACTGTAATTTATTATAGACTGGAGTGGGAATAGTAAATAATTTATGGTCAGTGTCCAGCATCTACTGTAATTTATTATAGACTGGAGTGGGAATAGTAAATTATTTATGGTCAGTGTCCAGCACCTACTCTAATTTATTATAGATTGGAGTGGGAATAGTAAATTATTTATGGTCAGTGTCCAGCATCTACTGTAATTTATTATAGACTGGAGTGGGAATAGTAAATTATTTATGGTCAGTGTCCAGCACCTAGTTCAATTTATTATAGACTGGAGTGGGAATAGTAAATTATTTATGGTCAGTGTCCAGCACCTACTCTAATTTATTATAGATTGGAGTGGGAATAGTAAATTATTTATGGTCAGTGTACAGCACCTACTCTAATTTATTATAGACTGGAGTGGGAATAGTAAATAATTTATGGTCACTGTCCAGCACCTACTCTAATTTGTTATGGACTGGAGTGGGAATAGTAAATTATTTATGGTCAGTGTCCAGCACCTAGTTCAATTTATTATAGACTGGAGTGGGAATAGTAAATTATTTATGGTCAGTGTCCAGCACCTACTCTAATTTATTATCGAGTGGAGTGGGAATAGTAAATTATTAATGGTCAGTGTCCAGCACCTACTGTAATTTATTATAGACTGGAGTGAGAATAGTAAATAATTTATGGTCAGTGTCCAGCATCTACTATAATTTATTATAGACTGGAGTGGGAATAGTAAATTATTTATGGTCAGTGTCCAGCACCTACTCTAATTTATTGTAGACTGGAGTGGGAATAGTAAATTATTTATGGTCAGTGTCCAGCACCTACTCTAATTTATTATAGACTGGAGTGGGAATAGTAAATAATTTATGGTCACTGTCCAGCACCTACTCTAATTTGTTATGGACTGGAGTGGGAATAGTAAAATATTTATGGTCAGTGTCCAGCACCTAGTCCAATTTATTATAGACTGGAGTGGGAATAGTAAATTATTTATGGTCAGTGTCCAGCACCTACTCTAATTTATTATAGATTGGAGTGGGAATAGTAAATTATTTATGGTCAGTGTCCAGCACCTACTCTAATTTATTATAGACTGGAGTGGGAATAGTAAATTATTTATGGTCAGTGTCCAGCACCTACTGTAATTTATTCTAGAGTGGAGTGGGAATAGTAAATAATTTATGGTCACTGTCCAGCATGTACTGTAATTTATTATAGACTGGAGTGGGAATAGTAAATTATTTATGGTCAGTGTCCAGCACCTACTCTAATGTATTATAGACTGGAGTGGGAATAGTAAATTATTTATGGTCAGTGTCCAGCACCTACTTTAATTTATTATAGACTGGAGTGGGAATAGTAAATTAGTTATGGTCAGTGTCCAGCACATAGTCCAATTTATTATAGACTGGAGCTATTGTATTCTATTGTACAGTGGAGTGGGAATAGGAAATTATTCATGTTTACTGTTCAGCATCTATCTACTACAACTTATTGTAGATTAGAGTGGAAATAGGTAATAGTTTATGTTTTGTGTTTAAAGTATTTATTATGTTTTGTAGTGATAATAGTATGTAAATTGTGTATATTTGTTATTATTGATTTAATTAATTTAAATAGCATTGAAAGTGTAGAATTAGTTGTTTTTACTTTGGAACATCTAATGTAATTATTGTTAAGTACAGTGGTTATAGTATATTTTGAGGTTTAATGTATGGTATTTTATTAAATTAAATTAAATTGATATAGCAATAGTAAAAAAAAATTAAGTGCATATTAATTGGATTTTATTATTATATATTGGATTTGTACTACTTAATGAAATATTTATAGTTTAGGATAATAAATATAGTTAAAGTTGTAATGTGATATGTTTATTGATATATTTAATGTGATTAGTAGGAAAAAAAATTGAATATTTTGTATTGGAATAATGGGTAATGGTATTCTGTAATTTTATAATATTTGTCCTTTTTTATTTTTGTAAAAACTATTTTTTTACATATGTTCAATATTGATAATAGAAGGTAAATATAAATAATCACAGAACCAGAATTAATAAGACAAGAACATAGTTTTTATTGTAGTTTTTGTAAATCTTTATTGTTTATTTATTTGAGTAGAATCATTCAGAAATATCATTATTTACATTGTAATTCAATTCAAACATATTGAATATAGGTCAGAAATTTTTTTATGTACATTTACTATATTTTTTACACATTTTTAATACATTTACATTATTTATAATGTAGTACAATTGAGTGTTTTAAATTAAATGTAAAATAGCAATAGGTTTTGAAAATATTTATACCAAACTTTTGGCAAATCTTTTCATATATAAACATTTTTAACATTTTCATATTTGTAGTACAAACATGTGATAAGTTTTTTTATTAATATTAATATGTAAAATATTAATATTAATTTTTTTAACAATGTTTTGAAAACAAACACATTTTTAACATAAATAAAATTTTATAATTCATGCAAAATATTGATAACAATTTTTCATACATTGTTTTGTATTTTTTTCTTTTTAGAAATTATAATAATAAATATTTTAATTTTTGAAATATTTATTTTTATAATTTTACACATGATGAAAATTTTTAGTCAATTTTTAGGTACATGAAAAAAAGAGGTCTATTTTAACTAAATAGTAGAAAATATTTGGGTGTGAATTTACATTTTACATGATTTAATGAGGGTTTTTTTGTTATAGTTAAATGTTTTATTATGTTTTGGGTGGTCTATTTTGTAACCCGGTCATGTTGTTTTGGGTCATTTGGGTTGAAGGGAAGCTCGCGGTTGGGAGTTACTTCGCGTCGTGACAGGTAAGGTTTGTTTTATATGTTTTACATGGTTAACATTTTATTTTGAGCCTAGTTAGATACTGTTTAGTGTAGCTGTATATATATTAGTTATATTTGGAAATGTTATGTGTTAGAGTTGCGTGTTGTGTTTTTACGTGTTTTTAACGTTGTGTAGGCATGTTTCGAGACTTCGGTTTAAGGTGTTTATTTAGAACTGTTTTAAATCTAGTACTATTGTTAATAAGTGTTTATGTGTTGTTTTATGTGGGTGGGAATGTATGTGGCTTTGTTTTTATAGTTTCTTTTCTAGGTTCTTCGTTTCGGATGGAGTCGTTTTTTTTTTAAAGAAGTGTGTGTTCGTTTTATTGAACAATATGTTTTTTACACTTCTTTAAATGTTTCGGTTTTCATGGAGCGTTTTTTACTATTTTTATCTATTTTCGGGGTTTTTATGGTTTTCCTATGGATATTTGGTGCATGGATTATGGATTAAATAGACAGTTGTATTTTTCCATTATTTTTTGGGAACCTTTTTTTTTTATGTTTGGATTGTGTAAGCAGGAAATGGATTTTTCAGAGTTTGGAATACACTTGGTAAGTTAATTTATAATTATTTATTGTGGGTGGGTATTGTTTATTATTATTGTTTATTTTTATTTTATTACAAATATTATTAATGTGTGTTAATATATTTTTGACAATATGTATAAATATGTTACACACAGTAATTATTTTTGTGATAAGATAAATATATTTTATGTGTTTGATATGATTGAAAATGAGTAATCAGTCATTTATTTGTATTGGTCTTTTAAAGAAGTGTTTTAGCTATGATGTTTAGGTATTCTAGGCCTTTGGTAGTAGGGTACAATTTTACTTGTTGCTCTAGATATTTATACATTTGTTTAGTTTGTTTTGAGGTTTTTGGAGTTAGCTGAGTTATGGATTATTCCATTCGGAACTCTTGATAACTCTGTTCTTTTTGTAGGCATGATATAAATTTTTCTAGTGTTGGTTTGGTTCTGCCTGTTGATTGCAGGAAGGCGTTATGCCATCCTTCAACTGCGTTATTAGTTTTTGATTCTCCATTTAATGCGCTTCTGTATACGTTCCACCAGGGAATTAAGAATTTAGGATTTCTTCTGTGGCCAGATCTATGTAGTCTGCCGACCCATGTATCTTCAAAATAGTCCAATAGTGGACTTAGTTTTTCTTCATTTTGTTTGTAGAAGGTGCTGTCTATTAAAATGTTGTAATGTTCTGTTACGTCTGTGTCAGGTACATAAGCTAGTGCTATTAGTTTTTTTATTTGATATGCGAAAGCTGAATTAGTTGCATATTCAATGCTTAGGGCTGATTTTTGCATGTGTCTCCATAGGCACTGATTAAAATGATAGTAACAGCCTTGGATGGAGGTATGGGGGTGTGTTTTTAATATAGTATTAATCATTGCATGTTCAAAATCTAGGATGATTTTTTGTGGGGAAAAGTTGTTTGTTTTTTGTTTTATTGTATTTAATAGTTCAGTGTATGTGGAGTTATGTTTGTTTGGTAATAATGTATAAATTAATGGTATATTGCAATTGTGATATAGGGCGTGTATTGTATATAGTTGGAAAAAGGATTTGGGACATATGGTAAAAGTCCCATCCATCATCCAGTTTTGTGATTCTTGTAGTTTACAGAGATTATTGGCTGTTCCAAATATTATTATTCTTTTGTCATTGTTTTTATTATCAACTATGACAAATGGTTCTTTGTTTAAAGTTATACTTTGTTCTGGACTTAGAATAACTTCAGTATATGTGTGAGGAATTGGGGTTGAAGTAGTAGTGGTTTTTTTAGTACGTGCTATAGTTCTCTTGAGTGAAGTCACAGATGACATTTGTGTTGTGGCAGTTTTAGGAATTTTGGGAAGCTGCTCTTTTAAAATTACACTTGTAGGTTTTTGAGAACTTGTGCTAGCTTCCTTTATAGTTTCCAATGCAGATCTGACTTCTATTTCAGTAATGTTTGGTGGATGGTTATGTTCTCTAGTGTACAGTACTGTTGTTTGTCGTGTTGTAGCACGCCCATAGCACTTATTAGAGTAGTATTTAGTGCATTTCCAGTTAACTTTTAAACCATACACTTTTTCCTGTGTGTAAGTGTATCCCATATAGCATAGTAACATTTTTCCCTTCTGGCTTGTTATGAATTCTGCTCCTTCAGTCATTTTGATGTAGCTTTATCTATGAAAAATATATATTATAGTTATTATATATGCTCTTGTTTGAATTTCAGTAGAAAAAAACCAAGATTTAGTTGCAATATACTTACATAGTTGGTTTTGATGTGTTTGAGTAGAATCCTTTTTCTTCTTTATTTGTGGAGTTTTCTTCAAGTATTTTCTTTCTGTGGAAAATAAAAGTACATTTGTTTTAAGATTTGTTTCTATATTTTTATAGGGAATGGTTAGGGGATTTGTATTTGGGATTTAATTTGGGTGGTTTCTAATCTATTAGTTGATTTTTGGTTGTGAAATACTTACTTTGTTAGTTGTATCTTTTTTGGTGCTGTTCTGTATTTTCTTAGTTTCTTTTGGAGTTTCCTGTAGTGAAAACATGAAATAGAAAGAAGACATTTATTTATTTATAGTGTATGTATATTGTAATTACAATTTATTAGCTTTGAGTCTTAATGACTATAATATAGTTAACTTACTTGTGATAGTTTTAAATATTTGCTGTATGTTGATTTCCTTATATCTGCAGTTGCAATCCAGTAGACTTTCTTCTTCATTTAATTTATTTTTTTTGGTTCTGGAATGTGAATGAAGTAGAACTTCTTTTTATAGTGCTTTGGATGTTGTAATTTGTGTTTTATTGGTCAGTTTGAATTTGGAGTGTTTTTATTGGTTAGTTCGATTTTTTTTTATTTTAATTCTGGTAGTTAGTTTCCTAATAAGGAAAATGCTAATTAGTGGTTTAGTGGTGTATTATTCTATATGTATTTTTCTAAACATTATATTATGTATTGTATGCATGAATTGATAAAGTATAATTCAATAATATTGTTGTTTAATGTAGGAAGGTTGTTAATAATGTTTTAGTAAATACTTACGTTTTGTAATCTATTTTTAAATGTAGTAAATATATTCTTGTTTAATATTAATTTAGTGTAGAGTTAAAAGACATTATTTGGTGTTTATGTTGTGTGATTTTAGTATTTAATTTAATTTTATATAGTCGATATTAGTAAAATGGAGATATTTTAGTGGTCGATATTTTAGTTTACGATATTTTGTAATGTAGTATATGTTTATTAATGAGCGTCGATATTTCAGGATTCCGATAATTGTGTTAGCGATATTTTGTGTATCTATATTTATGTAGTTCGATATAGTGTGTTCGATATTTTTGTAAAGTTTTAAATAAGTATGTGATGTCGATAATAATGTGATCAATAATTTTGTATCGATATATTTGTAAGTCGATTTTGTGTCTTTCGATATTTTGTCAGTGATTCGTAAAACACAGGGCTTCTACATGGAGACAAACCCCGCTCATCCCATTGGTCCTGTAACTCGAAGTTCTGTCACACTTTTCCACCGGGCGCCTATCAGAAGCCGCACTTTGTACTGTTGCCAGCCGCTGCTGAGCCTGGTGGCGTAGGGAGCTCATGGACTGCTGGGAGTTCTCGTTGAGTGATGTCATCGCATTCTTTTTAAAGCTGAAGGGTGCATATGATCACTGATCTTCTGGCTATCTCTCTGGATTCTCACACCTACAATGTGATTATGCAGTTTTATGTAAAGTGTACTAATGGAGCGATTTACATGAGCTTCAAAGTACATTACACAAGGTCAGATATATATATTTTTTAAACATACGTGGAGATTATGCGATTTGCTCCAAAATGCCTAGGTGATGAGCATAAGCTAGGACTCGAACCTGGTTCTCCGGTTCCTAAGTCAGCAGCTATCTTGCCCAACATTGTTTTGCCTGCAAAATAAACGTGCAGTGCTTGCTTTCATCTGCAAAGTTTAATTCTATGCTCCATTTTAAAAGCCTCTGTATATTGTGTACATTGAATAGCGCAGATCAAGAACTTTCAAACTGCAATCAAGCCATTTATAAATCTGCATTTGTCGTACCATAATATATGATGAAAGTTTGAGCTATTGGCATATTATTATTATTTGCAACGCCAATAGATTAAACTTTCAGTTATGCGAGACCTATTGCATTGAAAATGCTTGTAATGCCATGCACCCTGTGACAGGTTTGCAGGCACTATTTTTTCAGCTAATAAAACTTGCTATTACTATGGTGTAATATGTTAGAATGTTCTTTAGGTATTTATGTGATGTCATGGAACATCAAGGTGGATGAGTTGTTGGGAACATAACAACAGCTTGTTTTGCCAGCAACTGCGAGTGGGCTTTTTTGTGGTTATGTTTTCCTCCCACCTGCTTCCCTCCCTCTGCATTGCCATCCACCTGCTCCGACTGTGTTACCTTACACCCGACAATAAACAAAACAAGCATTGGCATAGCCAATAGGTCTCGCCTTTGGGACATTATAAGTGTTTAGCCATGCAACAGTTGATGTTGTTGCACCAAGGATATTGTTCTGCACAACTAAACACTTATAAGGTCCCAAAAGCGAGACCTATTGGCTGTGCCAATGCTTGTTGTCTCAGGATTCCACCCTGACATCTTTTCTGTGAGTTTTCCATAGTAAACATGATGTGTCCCACCCTCTCACTGTTTTAGTTTGTACTTCATATTCCCATTTCCATATGGGTTTATAGATAACATTTGCATGACAATGTTGTGCCAAGTGGTGTTTTTGTGTCTCTGGTTTTATCTCAATACAGCTGTGCAACAGTGGTATCACCACATTGGCTGGAGAGTGGATTCTCTACGTCACCATATAGAAAGACGGTGGACCCACAGCATCACAGCCCATCGCTGTATCTTAACAGGCTGCTGATTTGGTGGCCAGTATATACACATCTTTCATTTGGATTTGTGCAGAATGACTATTCACTTGGTCCTGAGGAATGCACCAGAACCCTGTTTAGGGTCACTTAACAGCAGAAACATGTTGACCCACTCTAGGGGTATATTTGTTGATAACCCCTAGTCCTCTCTTCTTTTAATCCTGTCCCAGGAGACCATGGAATAAATGTAATTTGGCTTTTTGTAGACAGTTTTGCACTTTTTCTTTCCTTTTTGCACTCTGCCTAACTCTGCATAATTATCGGAACATCTTGTTCGACACTTCGACTATCAGATTGTGGACAGTCTCTCTCTCTCTCCCTCCCTCTCCCTCTATTTCCGAATTTCACTAGACGTACTTCTTTTGTGATACAAAGGTCTTCAGCTAATCAACCAAAATTTCATAGAGAACCTCAGTAACAACCAGCTCCTTAACCCCATGCAGTTCAGATTCAGGCCCAACCACATTACAAAAACAGAACTCATCGCCACCACAGATGACACCCGCATGACAGAGATGACACCGCAGCCCTTGTTCTCGTGGACCTCTCTGCAGCATTTGACACAGTCTCTCTGTTGGATCTGCTCATTCTTAACAGATGGACAACAAGCTATCAGTCTTGTACCTCAGCCCGCAAAAGCCTGCAAACTCATCTGCAGAGTACCTCTAGGTTCATCGCTCAACCCCATCCTCTTCAATGCGTACTTGATTCCCTTTTATCCGCTCACACGACATCAACATCCTCTCCTATGCTGACGACATGCAACTCATACTCTCCCTCTTGGACAAGACTCCCAACACACGAAACAAGTTCCCCACTGGCATGACTGAAGTGTTTAAGTAAGATGAAGGACAAATATTCCGAGTTCAACACCTACAAGACAGAAGTGCTGATCTTCATCAAGAACACCTTAACATGGGACTCCAACTGGTGGCCGGTCGAACTCTGGCCTACACGCACACGCAGCACCCACGCCAGAATCCTCGGAATCATCGACAGCAAACTGAACATGACTGCACAAATCAATGCAGTCACTGAATCCCGCTTCCACACCGTGAAGATGCTGAGGAAGATCTGAAAATGGCTCTGACGCAACTCCAGAAAAAAACTGTCACCACATCCTAGTCATCAGCAAGTTAGACTACAGGAACACCTTCATTGCCAGGTTAACCAAGTAACTCACCAAAAGACTGCAAACCATCCAGAATTCAACAGCCAGACCCATCTTCAACTTTCCACAGCGCACTCACATCACACCATACCTCAGGGAGCTCCACTGTCTCCCAATGCACAAATTTGCTAATTTCAAACTCCTCACACACATTCAAGGCACTACTCAACTTAGTCCCCGCCTACCTGAATGGTCATATCTCCCTCCACCAACCACCCAGACACCTTCGCTCCATAGGACTCCTACTCGCAAACCTATCACACATACACAGAATCAGATCAGGAGGGTGGACGTTCTCCTGAAGTGTGGGATGGCCTCCTACTCCATATCAAAGCCTCCTCCTCTCCTTGAATTCCACAAGAAGCTGAAGACCTGGCTATTCAATTAACCAACCGACCACTTAGCCAGGCTTAGGCACACACCCTTGCTCAGTGCCAAGATACCCTCGGGTGATAGTGTACTTTACAAATGCACTTAACGTTAACATGACACAGATGACGTACAGTTCCTACTTGGTTGCATAAGGGTGCATTATATTGAAATTAACAGTGAACTGATTTGCCTCTTTTCCACCTGTGCTGAAGAAAATAATAGATCAGTGGTCCCCAAACTGTGGGTCACGACCCACTGGTGGGTTATGAGCTGATTTTTGGTGGGTCATAAGAACAAGCAATAAATGAAGATGCCTTTAAATTCTATATTTCTCTTGTCACATTTGCTGCTCTTCAGAGACAGTGGTCAAATGTCAGGCTCTGTCTTCAGACAAATGACTGCCTGTTATTTTTTAACATGGAGATTGGTAAGTACAAACTCTTCTCACTTTCCAGTCAGAGAAAGAAAAGTAAACTGAATTATGTGACAATCTTGTTGGAGCACAGAGTGTGAAAAGAAAGGCTGTAGGATGTAATTATGTTTTCTTCAACAAAATGTAAACACCTGTAAATGAACTGTACACATTCAGCAGTTAGGAAAGCAAAAATGAAGCACATTTGTTTTATAATTATGAAATGTGATTCAAACTAAGATTTTGATTGGATAGAACCAATTAAAGACACTTTTCTTTGTAATGCACAAATGATAAATATGCACAGAAACTTGCTTTCCATGCATCATTATTTGTGTGCAATATAGTCTTATTAGTAAAACTGTATGTCTACGTATATTTAGTAGCCATTTCAATGAAAAATATGCTGTTTGTAAATGACAGTGCGCTACCACACAATGCATTGGTGACATTAAAAAATCGCCCATCTCGTGTCCATTAAAGCTATATAGGTTGCGAAAGTTTTTCATTCTGGAAATGGGTTCTAAAAAGTTTGGGAAGCACTGCAATTTATAGGTCAGTTTCCTGAAAACACTGTTTTGTTAAATGCACATTGTAGGATGTTTTCCATTTGTTTCCTCTTCCAATCTGTGAAAAATAAATATTTTCATTGCGATGGGTTAAGGTTTTCTTACTTGCATGTATATTAATCTGGAGGATTATGCATGTTTTAAGCAGTTCAGGAGTACGTAATCATCTCTTCTTTTTCTTGACTGGTGGTTCTTGAATTCTTTTATATAATGAAATGTTGAAATTAGTATATAACACAATTTTGTGTTTACAGTTCTGTAATTTTGAAAACAGGATCAGTTTATATGTAAATATTAGACCACGGTTATTGTGTGAATATCTCTACTCAAGTGGAAATCAGTTCAAGTTTCACTGTGGTCTTAGGAAATAAGAATAAAAAGCCCTTTCCAAGAGTACATTTCCAAAGAAAATGTAGGCCTCATTCAAACGTTTCTCCCAGCTGCCAGAGTAGCTTACATATTGATATGTTGTTATTGAGGATATGCGTTTTTCGTCATCGCCAGAGGGAGTGAATGTAAGCTGCCTCCTCACATGGATGCAGTATGCAGAAGCATGTGTTTCAGGGTTTTCTAGGTATGAGTGGTATACAGTAGAGTGAAGTGGTGTAGAGTGGCGTAGAGTAGAGCGGCGTGGAGTAGTTTGGAGTGGAGTGAAGTGGCATAGAGTGGCGTAGAGTGGAGAAAGTAGAGTAGAGTGGAGTGGCGTAAAGTATCATTGTTTGGAGTGGAGTGGAGTGGTATAGAGTAATGTAGTGTAGGGTGATGTGGAGTAGAGTGGGATAGTAGAGTGGAATAGAGAGAGTAGAGTGGAATAGAGTAGTGTAGTGTAGAGTGGTGTAGAGTGGGGTCGGGTGGCAAAGAGTGGGGTCGAGAGGAATGGAGTGGAGTAGAGGGGCATGGAGTGGAGTGGAGTAGTGTAGACTTATGTAGAGCAGAGTGGTGCAGAGGGGATTAGAGTGGCACAGAGTGGTGTAGAGTGGAATGGAGAGGAGTGGAGTGGTGTACAGTGGAGTGGAGAAGAGAGGCATAGAGTAGAGTGGCATAGAGTGGGGTGGAGTAGATTGGCGTTGAGTAGAGAGGGGTGGAGTAGACTGGAGCTGTGTAGAGTAAAGTGGCATAGAGTTAAGTGGCGTGGAGAGGCATAGAGTAGAGTGGTGTGGAGTAGAATGCCGAAGAGTAGATTGGCATAGAGTCGAATGGTGTAGAGTGGCATAGAGGAGAATGGTGTAAACTACAGTTGGCGTAGATTACAGTAGCAAATAGTGGAGTGATGTAGAGTGGCATAGAGTAGCATTATGTGGAGTGGCGTAGAGTAGAGTGCAGTGGCATTGAGTAGAGTGGTGTAGAGAATGGTGGCATAGAGAAGAGTGGCGTGGAGTGGAGTTGCGTGGAGTGGCATACAGTGGAGTGGCGTGAAGTGGTATAAAGTGGTATAGAGTGGCATAGAGTAGAGTGGCATAAAGTGGAGTGGGGTATAGTAGAGTCATGTTGCCTAGAGTAAAGTGGCATACAGTAAAGTGGTGGAGAAATATATTTTCCCTTAACTTTGTCCTATTCTCTTTCTTAGAATTCGCTCACTCCTCTCATTCCGATAGCGCTGGGAAGTCCGATTCAGGGAGCCATGCGCATTATCAGTTTTGGAGAACAGAATAGAATAGAGTGAATTTAAGTGAAGGCGAGCAGTGTAGAATAGAGTGGCGTGGATAGAGTGGCATAGAATAGAGTGGCATAGAGTGGAGTGGCATAGAGTGGAGTGGTGTTGAGTGGCGTAGTGTGGAGTGCAGTGGCATAGAGTTGAGTGGCATAGAGTGGCATAGAGCAGAAGGAGAGGCATAGATTAGTACAGCTGTGGTATTGAGTATCTAAATCATCAATCAAGACGGCAGATAGGATAGAAGCAACATAAATAAGAAGTTGTATGCATGTGCTAAAAGTAGGAAAGCACATTGCACGTCCAGGAATAATACTGAATCACCTATAAAATAAAGATAAAATTGTGCATTGCAAAAAGGCGAGGAACAACAAAGACAGAAAAGAACACATGTATTTTGTATGTGCTCTTGGGCGGAGGTAATGGAAGAAAAGAAAAGAAGCCTATGGGAGATAAGTAAACTAAAGTTTGCAAATGATAGTGACAATGAATGCAACTAATGGTATGTTTTGGGAGGGTTGTAAGCCCCCTGAACTTTAAACAACACACCCTGCAGCACAGCGCATGTGTGGCATAGGTAAGACCTAAAAAGGTTAATAAAATGGGAGTACATTTAGAACAATTCATAGTTATAAAAAAGTAGTAACGATAAAAAGAAGTAAATCATTTTGGGGAATACACCTGAGAAGATAATACATTTGAAAGAATGTGGTCTATTTGCTTTCTCTCCCCAGACCCTTTCAGTCTTCAGTTCTGTCGTTGCTGTGACCCACACTGGATTTGTTGTCGGGCCCTGTGAGAATTCTCCCCATTGCTGCTGCTGTGAGACTAGTGGTGTCTGATGATCCCCTCTGCTACTGAGTTTTACCAGATGGACACTGTCTCTGGGATCTATTAGATCCCCTTTGCTAATGGATCAGCTCCTGAAAGGGGGCATATGTCATGTAATATATACGTTTCACTGATAGGATCAGGGTATGCATGCAGTATAGGTTCTGCTGTGCGTTTACCTCCAGACAAGGCTAAAGGGTGCTTTAAGGTGCTTTTGAACTTACTGTGTCTTAACGTAATTTCCTGTCTCATACTGGCAGTGGCTACCAGCACAACTCACTATGGAAAATAGTTTATAATGCAATTTTCCCGCTGAATTTACCCCTGGGGATTTCCACTGTGGAACTGTAATGGGGAAATCCTGGGGGCTTATTTATGAGCCACTTGCAACACTTTTGTGCCGCCGTTGCATCACTTTTCGTGACACAGCAGCGGCGTAAAAAATGCGCCGGGTCGAGCCATATTTACGCGATGTGGCGCATCTAGGCAGATGCATCACTTTCTAAACCCCAGCGCCACATTATACCTGCATTAGGTATAATGTGTGCCGGGTGGGCGTTCCTCCGCAAGAAAGCCTCGTAGAAGTGGCGTAGTGAAATCTATCAGATTTCACTGCGCCACTTCTAGGACGCCACTGCGTCAAAACATTATGCCTGCCTCATAGCAGGCGTAAGGGTAACGCAGTGCAATGTGCATAGGCCTCCCCCATGCATTGTGGAGTTGCGTCATGATTATGACACAGCTCCAGCAATGCGTGAGTTTTGCGCCAACAGATACGTCAGGATTCCTGACGCATCTGTCATTCCTTGCGGCATGAATCGCCGTACAGTAAATACGGCACATCCATGGTGTCGCAAGGAGGGTGCAGTGAAAAGTGTTGCATCGCTGTTTTACTGCAGCGATGCAACCCTTTTCATAAATGAGGCCCCTGGTGTCTTGCCTAAATCCAGCTATTTGTCTGCCTACTTTGGGTAGAACCTTCTCCCGCAACTCTAATGTACCTCATGCTTCTGGATGTAAGGACTGCAAGCGGGCATACTCTTGGCACACAATATTATTGCCCACTCTGATCCCAATAATTAATAATACATTTGTTAACTTTGTAAGAGTTAAGGCTGCAGGTTTATTGCATGGTTTTACTCATTCCATGCTAAAATCCAGATAGCCCTCCACTGATAGTGGCTTATTAACTACTCAAACGTATTAGGCAGCATGGCACTTTGAGTACCTGTGTTAATTTATTTAATAGGGTGGCTGTTCACTTTCAGTTTACTCTGTCCATTCTTTTACTTCCGGGTCGTCATTCACTTCCCAAAGTCCACAGCCATATATGCTCTTTTGGGTGAACATTCAGTGCTGAGTCCTCCACCACTTGTTTCCAGTTCACTTCCAATAGGTGGTTCGGAGTTAAGAGCTGGGTTATGGAGCATTTGGTTCCAGGTCCAAAAGTGGGAATTCTTACTTGGGGCCTTTTCAAGAATGTAGAGTCCCTGAAGAGTATCAGTTGGTGTGAGAGTCAGAAGTTGAAGTGGCAGAATCTGAGGAGAATTGCGTGCCCATACTTTTTAAATTTAACAAAAACAGTTTTCCTACGTTTTAGGTTGCAGACTAAGACATTTTGAAGACAATCAGAAAGTTAACCTAGGAATGCATTCCGCCTGTTGCTTACCATTGGTTGTGTGGTTTGTAAGTCATTTTTTCTGGCTTTCTATTTGCTGGCTTTATTTGCTTTAGGCTGTCCAGCTCAAGTTTGGCCCCCTACGCCCCCAGTTGCTCAAATCTTGTTTACTGTATTCTTCCACGAACTGGCTTTCTGTAAAAAGGCCTTTAAATTGCGTTCTTATCTTGTCACATTTGCTGCGCATTGAAAGAGACAGGTCAAATGTCAGGCTGTGTCTTCCAGGGAGCTTGGTGTTTATTTTTCTTTCTCTGACTTCAAAGTGAGAGGATTTATGTGACAATTGTACTGGTTAGTGGGGGCCTGCTTAGGAAGGCTGTACAGATGTCTAGCAAACAACAACATTTAAATGTCCGTAATTGAACTGTGCAGACGATCAAATCAATACATCGGGTACACATCGGGGATACATTTCCACACATTATTGCTTGTGCACTGTATACTTTTATCAGTAAAACTGTATGTGAGTGCTATTGTAATGATCATTTCAATTGAAGATGTGTTGTCTGCAATGGCAGTATGCTACCATACCACGCATACTCCACTTTACTCCACTCCACTCTACTCTGCACCACTCCATATCCCCTGCACTCTAGTCTGCACCACTCCACACTTCGTCATTCCACTCCACCATGCATCACTGCAGACTTCTCTGCACCACTCCACACCTCTCTAGTCTACACCACTCCACTCTATTCTATGCCAATGCACTCTACCCTACACTAGTATGCACCACTGCACTCTTCACTACTGCACTCTACATCATTCCATGCACCCCACTTTATGCCAGCCTACTCTGCAACACTGCACTCTTTGCCACTGCACGCTACGCAAATGCACTATACACTACTGTACTCAAAACCTATGTACTCTAATCCAATCAACTCTGCACCAAATCATTCTACGCCACTATACTCTGTGCCACTGCACTACACTCTTTTCTACTCTGCATCTTTGCGCTCTATGCCACTCTATTACACTCTGCAGCAATGTACTCTACATCACTGCTCTCTAAGCCACTCTACGGCACTCTACTCTGCACCACTACTGTCTATGCCAATGCACTCCATGCCACTATACTATTCACCACTGCACTACTCAACACCAATACACTCTATGCCACTCCACTATACACTACTGCACTCTACGACAGTATACTCTGAAACACTGTACTCTCTTATGGCACTCTACACCACTGAACTCTACGCCACTGAACTCTGTGCCACTGTACTCTATCACAATGCACTCTATGCCAATCCACTCTAAGGCACTCTAATCTTCTATGCATCACTGCACTCTACGACACTCTACTCGTTACCACTGCACTCTATGCCACTTCACTCTACTCTGAAATCATCTAAACTGCCACTGTAGTCTACGCCACTCTACTGCACTCTGTGCCACTCCACACCATGCCACTCTACACCATTGCATCATTCTACGCCACTGCACTCTACACCAATACACTCTACACCACTTTACTCAAAATCAGTACACTCTATGCCACTGGACTCTATGCTAATCTACTCTGCACCACTGCAATGTATGCACTCTACTCGACTCTATGCCACTCAACTCTACCCAACTTTATTCTACACCATTGCACTCTACGTCACTTTACTCAACACCACTGTACGCCACTGTACTCCACACCAATGCACTCTATGCCACTCCATTATACACCACGGCACTCCATGGCACTCTCCTCTGCAGCACTGCACTCTCTGCCACTGATCTCTCTGCCACTCTACTCTGCGCCACTCTACTCTGCGTCACTTTACTCTATGCCACTGCCCTCTAGTCTGCACCCCTCTATGTCACTCTTCTGCACTCTATGCAAATGTACTCTGTGCCACTTTAATCTCCCGCGCTCCATTGCACTCTGACACTGCATTCTATGACACTTCACTCTACGCCTCTCTACTCTACTCTGCATCACTCTACTCTATGCCAGTGCACTCTACCATGCACGACTGCACTCTTCAGCACTGCACTCTACAGCAGTCCACGTCACCACACTCTGCAACACTGTACTCTATGCCAATGCACTCTTCACCAATACTCTATACCACTCAACTCTACCCTGCACCACTCATCTCTATGCCACTTCACTCTACCCTGAAAAAATCTACTTTACATCAATGTACTCTATGCCACTGCACTTTATGCCATTCTACTCCACTCTGAATCACTCCCCTCTACATCACTGCAATCATTGCTGCACAGCTCTACCTGACACCACTCTACACTATGCCACTATGCTCTACACCACTACTCTATGCCACTGCACTCTACCCTGCACCACTAACCTCTACCCTGCACCACTCCACTTCACTCTAATCTGAAGCAATCTACTATATGCCACTCCACTCTCCAGAACTCTGTGCCACTTCAGTCTAGCCGCTGCACTCTACGCTGCACCACCTATGCCACTGCACTCTATACTATGCCACTCTTCTTTAAACCACTGCATTCAATGCCAATAAATTCTACACCACTTTACTCAAAACCAATAAACCCTATGCACTGTACTTATGCCAACTACTTTGCACCACTGCACCTTATGCCACTATACTCTACAACATTCTACTCTATGCCACTGCACTCTACTCCACTGCACACTATGTCACTCTAGTCCATTGTGCTCTACGTCACTGCACTCTACACCATTCGTTTCCACTCTGCACCACTGTACTCTGCATCACAGCTCTCTGTACCACTCTACTCTGCACCACTCTACGACACTGCACTCTACGACACTCCACTCTGCATGACTGTACTCTCACCACTGCAGTCTATGCCACTTTACTGCACTCTATGCCACTTCACTGTATGCCACTATACTGCACTCTACACCACTGCACTCTAAACCACTCTACTGCACTCTACGCCATTGCACTCTATACTACTGCTCCACTCCCCTCAACGCCAATGAACTCTACACCCCTCTACTTTTTATCACTCCACTCTTATGGCACTGCACTCTACCCTGCACCACTCCACTCTACTCTGCACCACTCCATGCCACTTGACTCGACTCTACAAAACTGCTCTCTACACCACTCTACTCTGCATCACTCCACTCAACACTGATGTACCCTATGCCAATCCACTCTAAGCCACTGTAATCTAATCTGCACCACTGCGCTCTACGACACTCTACTTTATACCACTGCACTCTATGCCACTTCACTCTGAAACATTCTACTCTATGCCACTGCAGTCTACGCTACTCTAAACCAATCCAATCTACGCCACGCCATACTACGCCACTCAATTTTATACCACTGCATTCTACACCAATGCTCTCTACACCACTTTAGTCAAAACCAATACACTCAACACCACTGCACTCTTTAACAATCTAGTCTCACCAAATGCACTGTACACCACTATACTCTACTCTATGAAACTGCACTCTACACTGCTCTACACCATTACACTATGTCACTTTACTCTGCACCACTCTATGCCATGGCACTCTACACAAATTCGCTCTATGCTACTCTACACCACTGCGCTCTATGACACGCTACCGTGCAGTACTGCACTCTCTGCCACTAATCTCTATGTCACTCTACTCTATGCCACACTACTCTGTGTCACTTTACTCAAATGCCACTACACTCTACTCTGCACTACTGCATGCCAATGCTCTTCATTCTACTCTAGTCTACTGTGCACCACTGCACTCTATACCACTCCACACCACTCTGCAACACTGCACTCTACGCCAATGCACTCTACGTAATTACTCTATACCCCTCTACTCTACCCTGCACTACTCCACTCTACCCTGCTCCACTCCACTCTATACCACTTCACTGTACTCTGAAACAATCTACTCTACACCACTGCACTCTGTGTCACTGCACTCTACGCCACTCTACTCCACTCTGCACCACTCAACTCTATGCCACTGCAATCAATGCTGTGCCACTGTACTCTGCACAACTCTATGCCACTGCACTTTACCCTGCACCAGTATACTCTGCCCTGCACCACTTCACTCTACTCTGAAACAGCCGACTCTATGTCACTGCACTCTACGTCACTCTACTCCACTCAATGACACTATAGTTTACACTATGCCACTGTACTCTAAACCACTGCACTCTACACAACTTTAACCAAAACCAATGCAACCTATGCCACTGCACCTACGTCAGCTACTTTGCACCACTGGACTTTACACCACTATACCCTGCAACATTCTACTCTATGCCACTGCACTCTACGCCACTGTACGCCAAGTCACTCTAAACAACTGCACTCTACATCACTGTACTCTACACCACTCTATTCTACTCTGCACCACTGTACTCAACGTCACTGCTCTCTGCACCACTCTACTCTGCAATACTCTAAGATCCTGCACTCTACGACCCCGCACTCTGACATTCTACTCTGCATGACTGCACTCTATGCCACCACACTCTATGCCACTGCACTCTTCTCTGCACCACTCAACTGTGTGCCACTCTATTGCTGTCTACACCATTGCACTCTACACTACAACACTCTATGCCACTCTACTCTACATCTCTGCACTTGACCCTATACCCGTCCACTCTATGCCACTTCCCTCTACGCCACTCTACTCCATTCTGTGCACTCTACTCCACTCTATGCTGCTCCACTCTATGCCATTTCTCTCTATGCCACTGCAGTCCACTGTGCAGTGCTCTACTCTATGCCACTGCAATCTACACCACTCTACGTCACTGCACTCTAGGCCAATGCACTCTACACCACTTTACTTAAAACCCAATGCACTCTACACCACTGCACTGTACACCAATCTGCTCTGTACCACTATACTGTACACCACTTCACTCTAGGCCGCTCTATTCTACGACACTCCACGTCAAGATACTTCACTCTATGATGCTCTCCTCAATTGAACTCTGCTCCACTGACAATCTACTCCACTTTGTGCACTCTATAGCACTCTGCTCCAATCTATGTAATTCTACAACACTACTCCCGCAGTACAATGCTCTGCGCAACTCCGTCTATGCCACTCCATGCCACTTTACTCCACTCTATTCTATGACACGCTAGTCCACTCCACTCTGTGAAAATCTACTTCGTTGTACGCCACTCTGCTCCACAACACTCTACTCCAATCTATGCAACACCCTCTACACCACTCCACTCTGCTCTACACCACATCACAACACTCTATGCCCCTCCATGACACTCTACTCAACTTTGACGCTCTGCTCTACTTTACCCCACTCAACTCTACGACACTCTACTCCCTCCACAATCCTCCACAACACTGTACGCTACTCCATGACACCCCACTTCACTCCTCTCCTCTCCACGCTGCTTAACTCTACTGTACGCCACTCCATAACTCTCCACTCTACTCCACTTTATGACACTCCACTCCACACAACTCTCCTTTACCATACTAACGTTAAGCCATGCTGCACAGCAGCCACTCTGGTGTACAATGTTGCTAAAACATATTGGCCCAAACAACAGTTCTTGCATAGGCGAGACCTGTTGGATTTGCCGATGCTTGTTGTTAAAAGAAAACCGTCCTGGAACTGTTAATTCCTACAGTAGAACTGCCTCGATTGAAAGGGAAAGGGAGTTGGTCTCCTGTGCTGTGGAGCTAAGGGAGGGAAAGAGTGCTAAAGAAGAAACAAGCCTTTTCGCCAAGATGCCTGCTCCCTTTAAGAAATGTAAATCCGTTCTATTGGGTAATTCGCAAATATAAAGGCTGCTTGGATGCCAAAATTGGCTTAATTGATGGAATTGCTTAAAACTTCATGATGAAAACGTTTTATTCTTTTTGAGAGATAATGCAATGGTGTTAGCAGGCGCGTTCCGGACTGTCTGCTTTTAATGGACACATAAAATAAATTTGCACTGGGTACAGTCTGATATTACTAAAATCTAAATTTTGAAAGCTCTTTTTTTATCTAAAAGTTAAATCGTTTTACACACTTAGTGGCAGACTTTTTTTTACAGTGTAATGCAAGTTTAAAATAATGATTTACATATTTACAGTGCTGTCAGTCACAGGATGGCACCTTCTGGCACTAAAAATACACAAGTCACTATTTTTCACTGCAGCAACCAGGATTACATTATGTGGCTCTCTAGTGACACACAGAGAAATGCAACAATCACATTAACTAACAGAGGTTTCATAATGTAAACTAGTGTGTTACCCACGGATTAGTTAGTCTTGCTTTTTTTTCAATTACGATGTGTGCGTAACTCTATATGTAATTACTGGAAAGTCAAAGACCAACAACATAGTGAAAGAATATTTCGTTTTTTTAGCCATGCATTTGACCGCGCAACCACACTCACTAACTTCACACCCATTGCATCTAATATCGAGGGGCCCGATTCACTGAAGTAATCTGAGACAAATGTTTAACTTTTCAACTTTCAGTATTCACAAAGGGCATTTACGAGTAGTAAAGTTAGACTTTTGGTCTAAATTGAGACCAAAAGTCTAACTTAGACCAAAAGTCTAACTTTACTACTACTAAAGTTAGACTTTTGGTCTATGTTAGACTTTTAGTCTAAACTTAGACCAAAAGTCTAATTTTAGTAGTAGTAAAGTTAGGCTTCTGTTCTAAGTTGGACTTTTGGTCTAAATTTAGACCAAAAGTCTAACTTTAGTAATACTAAAGTTAGGCTTTTGGTCTAAGTTGGTCTTTTAGTCTAAATTTAGACCAAAAGTCTAACTTCAGTAGTAGTAAAGTTAGGCTTTTGGTCTAAGTTAGACTTTCGGTCTAAACTTAGACCAAAAGTCTAACTTTAGGAGTACTAAAGTTAAACTTCTGGTCTAAGTTAGACTTTTGGGCTAAACTTAGACCAAAAGTCTAATTTTAGTAGTAGTAAAGTTAGGCTTTTGGTCTAAGTTAGACCAAAAGTCTAACTTTAGTGGTAGTAAAGTTAGACTTTTGGTCTAAGTTAGACTTTTGGTCTAAACTTAGACCAAAAGTCTAACTATACTACTCGTAAATGCCCTTTGTGAATACCGAAAGTCCTAAAGATAGCCTTTCGTCTCAGATTACTTCTGTGAATCGGGCCCACAGTTCCCATCCTTTTTATATATACTGACCACTGGTGATAGGGTGGTAAACTAGGAAGAGATGTGGGGAGGCACCCATATATATTACCTGACCTTTGTTTAAGAATCTTGAGCTGATGGAAGTGAAGGGGAGAGGGAGGAATTAAGACACCTATATCTGCTTCTGCTACTGTGCAAGCCAGACATACCTCACAATTAGCTCTTCTCTATATTATATTCTGATTTCTTGTTCTGAAATTTTTCTTATTCACTCCTTCACAGCTGCTTCTCTTCCCGTGCAGTGTCACATAAATGTCCATAAATCTCCCTCCCTCTCTTTTTTTAGGAGTCATTTTATTGCAGCAATAGCAAGGCTCTTGTTGATCTCATTCAATTTATATGAAGAGTTGTTATTGCAGTATGTTTTATTTAATGCATCATCTTAGAATTTACTCATTTTATTTCTTTACTCTTTTAAATTGTATTGATTATTTAGTTGTGTCTGACAATCATCTTCATAGAGTATCACTTCACTCAGTCTGGTGTGAAGCAGAGAGCATATGAAACGCAAATTCCATAAGGAAAACCTGTCAGCCACCATATTATGCTCACTTAAGTTTAAACCAACCTTCCCACTGACTGTGGGCTGATCAGAAGCCTCACCCTCAAATACACAAGCAGTAAATACCAAAACACAAAACCAGTCACAAAAGACAGACACAAACACATTGAGTCATATGTTGACAAATACACACACACAAGGACGGGGAACAGCGTTTACAACGCTGCCATTACATCGCGTTCCTTTTACAACGTGGTCATTACAACAACTGCGTTGTTAGAACGCGATACCGATACATCGCAAGTAATTAGATCGACTTGCTGTAGGGGGCGCTCTAACCTAAGGAATAGTATAAATTACTATTCCAACACCTTCCCTACTGTTGCGCACGCTGGAGTTGAAATAGTAAATACTATTCTTAAGTCCAGCAAGTCGATCTAATGTCTTGCGATGTAAAAGGTATCGCGTTCTAACAACGCGGTTGTTGTAACTACTGCATTTTTATAGAATGTGATGTAATAGCATGCATAGTATCATGCTGTATTCAAAAGGACACTGACAAGAAGGCAAAAATGCACACACACGGACACAATAACAGAAACATACAAAGATACTGGCTCACCTATCCTGGTAAAAACACACAAACATATAAAGAAATGCCAACACATATACATATCAGGAATGTGCAAAGTAACTGCGCCCTTGCCAAGATGTGCAAAGTTCCCTAATCCCACCAGGTTTCATCCTAAGCGAAGTCTAATTTCTTTGGCAGGACCTAAGCAATGAAGATGCAGGTGATCGGCTTCCAAGTGGGAGCAGTTTTGCCTGCTACCTCTCAGGGCTGCACTAAGCCTTGAGTGGCAGTTCTGAAAAGTTGAAATACATGTGCCACATCCATTGTCTGCCCACCAGAAGTCCTTGTCTGAGGAGGACTACATGTTTCTGTAGGTAAACAATAGCAGCCATGTCTGCATGTCTAACATTGGAAGCAACTCAAGGGGCGCATAAATACCTTTCACCGGTCCAGCAGAAAGCAGCCCAAAGTGGAGCCTATTATATCTGCGCCTATGTATGTCATTATAGATGTTCATATGGGGTACTTAGAAAGAGAGCAAGTGTGTATACTTTAGTCTGGTCAGTACCCTTTGTAAATATTTTGTGCTCGGGGATCAACCGTAAATGATGGTCTCCAACGTGAGACATAGGGGTACACGTAGTAAGGAGGTTGCATAATCTGATACAAATAAACAGTTTGATTTTCATAGGCAAATGTCTCTCTGGTAAGAACATGTACACTCTAAAGTGAGATTTGGCAAGAGAAAACTTCACAGGATCAGAAGCAAAACCCATGTGATATCTAATTGTGAACTTGCAGCCCAAGTCCATTGACCAAGAACTATAACAAGGCGTGTACCTTATCTTCAGTCCATGTCTAAACCATTCACCACAGAAAATCTTTATCTCTCCTGCAACCCAAGTAAGTATCATTTTTATAAAGCGTGCATTTGCCAAGGCGTCTCAGTGCTAGAAAGACGAAAAACAGCCAATCTACTAGGAGTGATTGGAGAAAAACCATGTCTTTAACAATTTTCTAAAGGAAGATATATTGGACTGGGATCTCAACACAAAGGGCTTCCACATACTACAGGCCAAGAAAGAAAAGGTTCTCCCTCCCTATTTCACTTTCTTGATTTTAGGGACTGTTACTACTTTTGCAGTGCCAGATCTAAAATTATGGTTAGGCACATGCTAGGAAAAAGACTTCCGAAAATATGCAGGACCTCCACTGTACAAGGCCTTGTGAACAATACAAAGGGCTTTAAATTTAACCCGATCGGTCACCGGCAGCCAATGAAAGTCATGAATGTCCTTGGAGATTGAATTAAATGTAGGAATCCTGAGGATCAAATGAGCAGCCGCATTCTGAAGTGACTGAAGTTTCAAACTGCAACTTTTTCTGTATGCCCAAGTATAGGGCATTGCAATAGTTAATTCTTGATAGAACTAGTGAAACAATGACCAACTTCTGTAAATGCATCAGGATAAAAGGAAACACCTTGCTCAATACCCTCAGAAGGTGAAAACAAGAAGATGCAATCTTGTGTATTTGATCTGAGCAGAAAAGCTGTTCATCAAATCACACCCTGAGATTTTTTACTTTCTGAACTGGACAGGGGAGGGTGTCTAACGAGGAAGGCCACCAACATGTATTCCAGAAAAGGTTGGAGCCAAATAGGATTAACTCAGTTTTTCCAGAATACAATTTTAGACTATTTTCTAATAAGGCTTACAACATCCACCTAGAAAAAGACCTCCACCCCACCTGAAGCTCATTTAACCAACCTAACCTAACCTACAGATCTAGACGACCAGCACACATCCATTCCAAGGCCCGTGCCTCACCTCCACTCACACCTTCCATATGTGGACAATATTAAACCCTCCATCCTAACTCCAGTCCAAATATTCTAGAACAGGATACTAACAAGACCGTTACCTCACGTCTAGTCCAGCTCCCCTAAGACTTCACCAAAGCAAGATCTCCACCTTACTTTGAGTTGAAGTTCTCTAACGCTCTACCTTAAGGCATCTAAATTCACTGGAAGCTCCAGGCTAAGCCCTCTACCATCCAACAAAATAGGATTTACATCTCTCTATTGCGCCAGGCTTCAGACAATGCACCAGAATGAAAGCCTCCCTTCACCTCCAGACCAGGCCCACAAAAGATTCACCCTAACAACATCTGCTCCTAATCTATCCCAAGTTTTATAATACTCTGCCTGATTAAGGCACTCAGGGCTTCATTTACAAGGCCATTGTGCCGCCGGTGTGTCACTTCTTTTGACGCCCCGGTGGTGCTGTGTGCCTGCCCATATTTACAAGGCCACATAAAGTCACCCTGTGTGACTTTTCATGGCCTTGTAAATAAGGGTCCCTTCAACGCATTATTCTGTGTTGACGGGGCATTCAATGGGTGCTGCTATGGGTGTTCCCACGCAACATCCATGGAACCTGACACATCCACAGATTTACGAAGTTTTATAAAGTTGGAAATTCTTCAGAATCCTACGCTTCCCCACGGGAAGGGTAGGAGTGGCGCAATGATGAGAAATACTACTATCTCTTCTCATTTTTTTCCTCTTTCTATGTGTGCTGCATTCTGTAGCACACAAAGAAAGAGGAAAATGCCATCAATTATTGTTTTTTTGCAGGAAGGTGTCCCTTCCTGCACAAAAACAGTCATCCCCGCAATGCTGGCACATGACAGGCAATTGTGTGTCAGTGCAGGAGAAAACAAACAAATGCGTCATATTGTGATTAATATGATGCATCCTGTGCTTTTAAAATGATGCCGCTTGGTTCAGAAAAATTCCTTGTGGCGTGTAGATTTATCCTTTTTTTGTAAATGAGGCCCCCAGTTCACATTCAGCCCAAGCCGTAAGCTCCTCCATAACTGGCTCATCTCGCCTCCAGCACCATCCACCTAATATTGTTCCTTCAGGCCAAGACCTCCACCACACCGCTATCTCTGGTACCCTAATACAACATTATATGAAACCAAACTAATGTCGTAGCATGGCCTCACCTCCAACTCATGACCCAAACACTGCCTGAAAAGAACTCCTTCACCTCATCTGCTATGGTGGGAGGTCCTTTAGAGATTGGCAGTGGACTGCCAGATCAGGGAAGACCCTGGCCTCCGCCCCTCTGATGGAGCATCGTCTGCTGTATCGACAGATCCCTGCCTGTCCTCCAGGGATCTCTGTGCCTTCCATGAATCCGCCATCGTGGTGGATGTCCCGAAGGTGGAGCCGAGTACCGAGTGGGTACAATGTTCTTTTTTTGTATTTGTCAAAGAAATTCACGCATTGCGAAATTGTTGTAGAAAACAATTACCCTGATGAAGCAGGAGGTTTAGCAATGTCCTCCATGTCGGTCCTGGGAAGTAAAATCCAGTGGCTGTTGCCCCAACCACCACCACTGTGATCCAGAGGTCCTGGGCGTATGGGCGGCAGAGCATGGGGTTGCAGCCAGTGGCTCAAACGTAGTCTCCGATGACAGTAATCCAGTAATCCCCCACCTCTAAATACAGTGGAGGAACTGCGAGGTTCATGGATACAACATCAGACATTTGGGGGGGCTTTTTTATGGATTCCTTGCATTCTCCAAGTCCTATATGACTTCTTTTGCCATAATATAGCTCCATAACAACACATCTATCAACTCAGGTGTCACAATGTTGCATGAGATTAATACCTCTAGTACCTCCACATCATTTAAAGCCAACCCCACTTCATGCAGAATCACAAACAACATCTCACCTCCTGCCCAAGCATCAAAGCAGCGCATAACATAACAAGCATTTGCAATGCAATAGGTCTCGCTATTGCGAAATTTTGAGCTATTGGCATTGTAAATGACAATGCCTTTTATTTTTGCTTTTCTTTTTAAAACATAAATAAAACGTATTGTCATTTAAAATGCCAATAGCATTAGCGAGAGTTTAAGCTATTGTCATTGTAAATGACAATGCCTTTCATTTATCTGTTTTGATAATTAACACATAAATAGAAAGGCATCATCATTTACAATGTCAATATCTCAAAGTCTTGATCATTTCTTCAATCTCTGTCAGAAACACAGTACAATCTCGGCCCTCAATGTATCTGCCCCGCTCAGGCCCCGGCTCACATGGCCCTGTCAGATGCGTTGTACATTCTAATTGTGTATCATTGTATGTGATGTGTGTGTTAGTGTTAGGACGTTTGTGTGTATCTGCGTGTAGTAGAAGGTAGGTGTATGTATTAGTGTGTGAGTGTGTCTTTGTGTGGGTGTCTGGGTACGTGTTATGTGTATTTGAGTTTTTGGGGGCGTGCTTTGGTATATATGCAAGTTTTTGTGTTTGTGTATGTCTGAGTGTGTGTGCTGGTGTATGTGTGTGTGTAATATGTGCGTAAGCTTAATTGTGTACTAGTGTGTGTGTGAATGGAACCGTGTGTTAGGTTGTGTACTAGTGTGTGTAAGTGAAAGTGTGTGTATGTCTGTCTCTCCAAGTCCTTTCTGCACCGGGTGCCTCGGCTGACTTTTCCTATGCAACACCAATACATCAATAAAAGACTGTGGGGCATATTTACAAGACGGCGAAAGAAAATTATCCCCACTTTTGCGGCCGTTTTCGGCCGAAAAGCGGCGATAATTTTATCGCCCAATTAGCAACGCGTGAAACCTTGCATTAGCGCACCTTTTCTTAACGCCCAGCTTTGCATCTCTAATGAGATGCAAAGTGGGTGTTCCTGACCTGACATGACAGGAGAAATGTCGCTAAGCGACATTTCTCCTATCATCAAGCCCCACGCTATGAAGCATAGCGGCAGGAAAAGTAGCGATAACCCCTGTTATCGCTACTTTCCTTACGCCTGCTTCAGGACTGACTTAGCCATGATATCCTATGGAAGGTGGATATCATGGCTAAGTTTGTGAGTCCCTATCAAGAAGCTAACGCCACATTTTGTGAGATTATCGCTGGGTTTCCAGCGATAATCTCACGTTAGGCAGTTAGCGCTAGGATTTTTATCGCTTTTGAGATAAGCGTTGCTAATAGCACGCTATCTCAGCGATAAAAATCCACGCTAGCCAGCGATGATTATCCTAGCGCTAAGTGCTCTTAGCGATAATTATCGCCGGTTGTTGCTGATATGCCCCTGTGTGTTATATCAGCACTAGTGGTACGGACTTACAGTGCGGGGCGGGGGGAAGGGGCAGGGTAGGCAGTCAACAGCATGCCGTGTACAGTGTGGTAAGTGTGGCGCCTCCTGCGCACAGCCATGTTTGCAAGCCCTCACCACTGATGTTGTAACCACACAGCCCCCAAATAAGCCGCTTTAGGCCATGAAACAGGGTGTTACAATCATCCAGATGTGAGTGCGAAGGTTGTGAAGTTGTTTTCTGGAAGAAATAGTTTCATATTTTTAAAGATGAAGCCAATACCACGCCGTTGTTGTAAACCCTTCAGTAGTGTAACTGAAATTAGGACATGGGACGAGGTATTAGCAAGAACATGATATCTAGTGTAGGATAGGAGGCAGAGACAGCGCTTCGCGTAAAAGATAATGTAACACATTGCCACAGGCAAATTAAAGGTAGTGGTTGTTAGAGGGCTCTGGTGTGGTTCATGCAGCACACAACAGCTGTCTTTGTATGGGGTCTACGTGCTAACTGATTAAAGAGAAACCATACTGTATTATGAAATGTTAGAGTGACGTCAGCGTACTGTCCACTGTGCGGTTAACATTCAGTAATATGTCCACGTGGTTGCTGGTAATAGCAATGAATAGCACTAAAATGCCCATAAAGAAGTTGTGATCACGTTGGTGGTAGGACAGTGTAAACAACATGGGGGTGTATGAGCAGCGCTGGGGACAATGTACCACGCAGTACAGTTTTGACAGAAACATCTGACAGCATTAAATAGTATCAGTGCGTAGTGACGCTTTGCTAATCTAAATAATTATGTTGGGAGTAAACATGCTGGTGGTAGTAACTTGGATTAGTATCTCTGCCAGTGTGCATGTCCGCTCTCAAGCGTGCAGTGAAGTCAATTTAATGCGCCATTCAACGTACAGTGCAGCCCTTCTAAGTAGCTGCAATGAAGAGTCGGCGTGCAGTAATGTTCAGACTAGCAGTGATGGGGTCAGGTGGATTATCCTTAGGAAGCGCGCCTGTCATTATCCACTGCACCCTTCTTATCAATGTAAAGTAATATGACCGCAGACCACCAAGACCTTTTACCAGGTCACTGATGAGCAGCTCCACTAGTCCCACTCCTCGGCTGGTTCTAATCTCGGGTGCGGGGTCCTTTGGAGCCTCCGTCCTGCTGATGTTCCTGCTCCCCTCCGGGAGGCTCTCAGCCAGCTCCAAGTAACTCGGCCGGGGATGCTTCGGTCGCCTCCGGTGAACCGCACGGGAAGACACCGCAGGGGCCCCACGTAGGGACCCAGAGATAGGAGCAGAACCTCTGGAGGAGGGGCACCTGACAGAAGCCACGGGTAAGGATCGCCATTCACGCGCCGGCTCCACGTGGCCCTTCTCCTGTCGCCGATGCTCCTCTGTCTTTCTCCCCTGCCGGTCTCTCCTCCTCAGAGGTCGCCCTCCAGGCCGCCTGATATGTCTGTCGATTTCGCCCCTCCAGGTTCGCCAGAACTCCCGCAAAGAGGAGTGTCAAGACATCTAAACACGAGGCTCAAACCCAGCCTGGGGGGTCTTCTGAGGTCGTGTTTCCCTCGCTCACCGTAACAGTGATGAAGCCCGCACTGTAGTCAACTCCATAGGAATTACTATATTTACACAGTGCTGTAGTAAGGATAACAAGTGCGGTGAAAGCGGCCCGCGCAGCCAATCAATAAAATAAGCGCGGTACCAATCAAAGAAAGCGCTGTGAGCCTTGCGCTCGGATGACAATTGTATTCAAACTCCAGTGAAGATATGTACGTGCTCGTATATTTTTAAAACAGTAAAAACAATCAGTACTCACAACTCTGTAGTTATACACAGGACTCGCGGCTTGGCAGCCGTCCGCCCTCCTCTGAACTGACACTTGTTCGCTGCAACCTGCAGGCCCGGGTGTTTGCTGTGTACCAGGGTCTGGCTGGGAGGTAGGTTCGGTGCTCAGACAGCTGGGCTTTGCAGGGGAGGGCATGCACAGAAGGAATGCAGAGCGGTGCAGCCGGCAAATCACAAGTCGTCTTGCGTCAGGCGTGAGCTGCGCACCTGGTGGTGTTTTTAGGTCTCGCCTAGCTATTGTGTTTATGCAATCGCAGTGCAAGACTCTAGTAAAGGGGCATTTCAAAGTGCTCCCAAAAGTGGATTGCATGGCGAGCACGCGCACAATCACGTGCATCGTGCCGCCATGCAATCCGTTTGGGGAAGCGCTTAAGCCCACTGGCGCCCTCGGCATCATACTTCAAAGGGCCAGCTCCCCCGCCTGGAATGCGCTCCCCCGCCCCCACCAAGCACGCGCCACGCTCCGCCGGGTTTGTCTTGTTGGTTTTGTTTTTGTTTTTTAAACCAAATGCTGAATAGATGCCCTGTAGCTACCGTTCCGTTGTCTTCTCTTTCACTATTTCGAGAGATTGCACTGTGCACTTCATTATTTTATGATACCAGTTTTGTTACTCTTGGAACACTATTTGGAGATTTCTTGGAGCTCTGCAGAACTTGCAACTCTTCCGAGCACTTTTTGAATACGGTTTTCAAACTTGTGGCAGAGCGCCGCACTGTGGTTTTCAGTAGCAGACGTAGTTCTACATGAGCAAGGAGTTACCAATAAAGTTATTCTTTCAATCACATGTCCTTTTAAAATCGCATACGTCATCACGCTAGTACGCTCGTGAGCAGCCGTGAGGAGACGTGGGTGTCATCCACTGCTACACGCTAACAAGAGGTGAGCGCTTAGTCAGTTTGAATAGCATTTTGTTACCACATAATGTATCTTTCGGCAGTAGTGTCACCCAAAGTTTGACATCGACTTGATGTCTGGTCTTTCTTTTAGATTTGGAGATTACATTCTCATACTCCGGTAAGATATTTTGAATACATAGAGCACGGGGTGCTATCACTTTCGAGTTATCTTAGTGCCATGGCGTCTTTTTTTAGGAAAGGCACGTGGAGTTGGTTTAGGATGCTATAGATGAACCATTCTTCACTCGAAATATCGGGCACATCACCATCCCTACATATGTATACTGGAGTATGTGCACAAATACGGTGTGCCAATTACGTGCTTTTTTTCCTTCTTTTTACAGTTTTTTTTTAGTGCAAACTCGACCGGAAGGTATCAGAGCGCTTGACATGAGCACCAGTTACGTTAAACACATTGATTCATGGTAGACACGGGGAGATGAAGTGATTTGACCAGAATCACAGGATGTTAAGCCGACGCTGAGACTTGAACCTAGTTCCCAACTCCAAAGTCGGCAGCTCTGCCCTCAGTCACTCCTTGAATATATAACGTGTTCCTTGTGTTTGTAATATGCTAATTGAACTCTAGTACACATTATAAACAAAACATGCAGTTATTCACATAGGGCCAGGCGTATTTCAGTGGGGACGAGTTTATGATGATTTTAAAGTGTCTGTGGCTCAGCTTACGTTTCCTGCTCCCTGGCCACTTCGGACGCCAGTTCCACCAAAGGTATATGCACCGTTATTAAACCATAAACGCAAATGCTGCGCGTGACTGCCTGTCACTAGTATCAAAGTGTATAGTTGCACTGACCCGACTTGGGCAGTGTCCCTCTATGAGCACAGCGATATTGGGTGACAAAGTCACCAAGCTCCAAATATGGTTACACAAGAAAGTTCAAATCATATTTATTTAGGCACGACTGTTCATTCTTCGTGAATGTTTCATAAATCACATGTTATTTTCAGAAGAAACCAAAGGAAAATCCCCAATGCATTTCAGGTATGACCCTTCATCAGGAGGAATCCTAAAAAAGAAGTAGGAGTCAATGTCGCATGCCCCATGATTAATATAAGTATAATATAAGTAGTGTGTCAAAGTAGTGTTAAAACGCTTACATATGAAATAAGGTGATATGTGAAAAACCGAATGACAAAGATCAGACTGAATTCCGATTTGTAGTGCAGCCCGTGGTAAGAACTTGTACTTTAATTGCATGTGTGTAACCAAAGAGGATTATCGAAATACCAAAAGTGAGTGAAGCCCTAAAGAGTGCGCAGTGGTGCTGTGATCAAGCGGTCGAAGATTAGAAGATAAAAAGATAGACCCAAATCTCAAAGATGAGTCAATGCAGATTTCTTGTGCAGATATTATGGGAAACTTCATTGGGTTAAACACTTGCGACACTCTGCCGAGTGTTCGCAAAGACGCCGAAAAGTGCTGCAATTTACATCCGTGAGTTCAATAATGACGGTTCGGGAAAATACTGAAAAGTACGTGTTTATAATATGGTCAAACGATCAAAGTTTAGAAGATAGACCCAAGTTCCAAAAGTGCATCGACAACGGTTTCTTGTGCAAATGCGATAAAAAATTACCTTGGTTAAATGTTAGCGACCATCGACCAAGTGCTCGAGGAGACGCGGAAGAGTGCTGTTGTGTTCATTAGTGAGTTATAAACAGTAAAAACGGACAAATACGTAGCAGCCATCTTGGAAAGGGTAAACACGAGATTGGGCTTGAGTGAAGTAGTAACGATATTCAATGCTGAAGGTCAAATAACTGAAGTATTCAAGAGAGAAACAGGTGAAGGATGATAGAGAATGTATAGGAAAATAACACCACCAAAAAATAAACTGTATGAATATATTACGTGAAAAGAACCACAACCAGGAGTGATCGAAATGTCATGCTGATTAAATAAAGTTAAAACTGGAAAAAAATAAATTGAAAGAAGCTATATACTGACAGAGCTAAAATAAGACAAAGCTTAAATAAGATAAGATGAAAGGAATAAGATAAAGTAAAATGTAAGCAAATATGTGGAAAAAGACAGATAACCGAAGATTAAAAGTGGCCAGAAGCGTTTGAGGCGCTATAATGAAGAAATTAAGTACAATAATCATACGTATTTTCAAGAGTTTGAGCTATTGGAATTGCAAATGACAATGCCTTTTATTTAGGTGTTAATTATCAAAACAGATAAATAAAACGCAGTCATTTGCAATGCCAATAGCTTAAACTCCTTTACTAGAGTCTCGCATAGCTTAAACTCTCACAAATGCGAGATCTATTGCATTGCAAATGCTTGTTGTCTTGGCAGTCCGTCACTTGCAGTTTGCCTTTCCCATGATTAATCCGGGACTCTGAGCACCAGAATGCAGACAAAGAAACACAACAGGCAGGATGAGCTATAAATAGGCGTCACCCCTATTGCCTCTGATGAGGTCGGTTAATCGCCGTTCGTTTGCCAGGCCAATAACTGTTAACTGTCACGGTGCTGCCGGCCAACCGAGCCTTAAGAAAGTTGGCAGGCTGCTTTTCACTCCTCCATGGCAGCGGGACCCCTGCATCAGCTTTGTGCGTGAAGTCACTACCAAGCTACCTATTCACCCCCACAAGCCTGTGTGTGCAGCTGCCTTTGGGGTGCAGTCTCTGGGGGCACACGTAACGTAAACTGTTGGCACTGCAGGGTTTAACATGGTCAAGAGGAGAGCGCAAGTTGGGAGGGGTGGAGACCAGTGGGCCAGCGTCATTCTGCTATTTATTTAAGGTTGGGGGACGCAAGCCCCCAATCCCACAGCCTGTGGCCGAGGGAGATGGGGCTGGGCCGTCCCTTCACCTTGTGACCCCCACACCAAGCCCATTGACTTCACATGAGCAATCACTGCCTGCTGGGGCATACAGTTGCAGTGCCGTCTCAAGTTGAATTTTAATCCCCCCCCCACCCACGGCAGCGGTCTCTTGGTCTCTGAAAGGGCCCAGGAGGGGTCCTCTTTGTCTTTGTAACCCAAGCGTAGGGGTAACCACCCCCAATTTACACTTTAATTGCTTAACGAGGTGTTAGCGTTTCCAGATGGACGGTGGAAGCATTTGTGTCACGACTCTAAAACACACGCAGCACTCAAAACATTAACGCAAATACGGTTATCCTTTTAAAAATACGCCCATCACATTTTATTTCCTCAGAGGAAAAAAACAGCTGTTTTCTAAATATCAGAGGCTCCCGTTTCTTTCACAAAATGTCCTTACCTTGAGCCATGTTAATTTCGATTCTCCCATAACACGTGGAAAACTTAAAAGCGATTTACAAAAAATTGAAATCAATTAAATCTAAACTGTTCACAATTTCCTTTTTTTTTTTTAAAGCTAAGCGTGGCAGACGCGTCAAAGCTCTAATACAGAAGTATATTTTATATACCGCACACCAGAAGAGCGCTCTCAGAATAAAAGCACACGCATCTGAATTTCTAAACTAGTACAATTAATTGCTTTGATTTTACAGGACATCCCGGAGACCAGTGTTACCTTTAAAAGACAAACGCTACCGGCTTCAATGCCAATCCGTGGCTTCCATAGTATATCTTTGTTAGAAGGTGGTTCTGACACTATGGGCCGCCTGGATTTTTCGCTTTTTGAGCACCTAATTGTTGAGCTTTTACTGTGGGGGAGCCTCATAAGTTGGGACTCACCCACAGTGAATTCAGGATGTAAGAGACTGCATGGGGATTTTACTGGTGTCCCCCTGGCTTGACCAGGCCACTGCGCAGCAGCTGGAGTAAGGGACACCTGGCTGGTTACATGCAGACACATGTGTATATGCGTATGCACACATGTACGGGCTGCGCAGGGGAGATTCCTAGTGTGCGCAGTCCAGGAGCAGCTACAAAGTGAATGGTGTGGCAGGACTTGTGCAGTATTGGGTGGTGACATGGAATAGGCTTTATACACTGGAAAGAAACATGCCAGGGAAAGTCAGTGTGTCTTACTGTTTTTTTACTTCATTATTCCCCTATGGGAATGTGGAGCCCATGGGCTAGATTAACTTCCATTAGGCCTACAGATTCCAGACACACACTTAAGTCCACTGTAGCGGATGTGAAAATAAGTATTCTGCAGAGACCAAAGTCATATTTGTACTGCTTTTGGGTCATCCAGAACTGTCATATTTCTCTGAGCCAGCCATGACCAGACCCAGGCTGAGGGCTGACCTCAGCTGGATTGATTGATAACCTTTCTTCCACAAGCTAGGACCTCCTCCCCACGGAGAGAAGATGGGTGAGGCTACAGGCTCATCCATTAGCAGCTGTCACTGGGTGCCAGGCACCAGGCTGCACCAAGGAGGGAAGGCAACGTGGGGGGAAGGGGCTTCAGAGACATGTGGCCATGTGGGTGTGGTCTGCTGAGGTTGAAGGTGCTGGAGCCTGGCGCAATGGCCAGTTGGAAGGAGAGACCCCCTGACTGCCCCCAGGATCCTAACAGCACAAGAAGAAGAGCCCAGGACCGGTGCGCAGAAGCAGGGGCCTCTGCACAGGGAGAAGAGAGGCCCAGGAGGAGAGCCAGGCAAAAGGCTGGCACAGGGAGCCAGTGAAG
Organism: Triturus cristatus; assembly: GCF_964204655.1. Classification (NCBI taxonomy): domain Eukaryota; kingdom Metazoa; phylum Chordata; class Amphibia; order Caudata; family Salamandridae; genus Triturus; species Triturus cristatus. Next base: position 768,590,291 of record NC_140580.1, read on the forward strand.
ACCGCTCCCTGCAGAATGCACCCTCTTGGAGACCCAGAGGGCAAAGAAGAGTGCTCCCAGTGGCTGGGGGGTGCTACCAGGAGCAAGAAGACGCAAAAATGGGGCAGATGGGACCCCAAGGGGCTGAGAGGTGCCCCCCGGAAGGTAGGCGACCTCTGACCCCTAAGAAGACCGACGACGAAGCGCGTGGGGCTTCGCCGTCGGTCTCAGAGATGCCCCCGGGGTGGGTCAGGTCCCGTCGCGCAACCCCATCAAGAGGAGGAGGGGTCCGGGACCCCATCCCCAGGCCCGAAGTCCAGGAGTGAAGGGGAGCACCGTCGCGCCCCCCTCGAAGGAGTCCAGGGGCCCGGGACCCCATCCCCGGGCCCCAAAGTCAAGGAGGAGAAGGGGGGGAGTGCCGCTGCACTCCTCCGAGGCCAGCGGGAGCCGCGCTGACCTCCGTGTCTGCCCAGAACTGCAGGGCCGGCGGGGGCAGCCAGGGGTGGGCTCCCTGGGCTGCCCTCCAACGGAAACAGCTGCAGAGGGCCCGGGTGGTACCGGACCCCCGCGAAGAAGATGGAGGAGGAACCAGGGGCCTGGGTGCGACCGGGCCCGACGCACCACCAGGACAGCCGGGGGTGGACTCCCCGAGCTGGGAACACCTACCTAGGGGTCCGGGTGGGACCGAGTCCCGACAGAGCCGGTGAAGCAGCCGACAGCGGGGTGGAGATCGCGGCTCCCTCCGAAGCAGCGGTGGAGCAGCTGCTCTAAAATTCAACAATGGCCATGCCTTGCAGGCCAGGACCGGCCTGCAAGGGCAAACATCTTGTTTTTTGCTTGTGGTGGCCCCAGAAGAACGGGGTCACCACCACCTGTGTGCTGAGGTGCAGGGGGAGCTGCAGGAGAGCGCAGCCTCCCCCAGCACGAAGAGTGAAAAGTCCCACCCTCAGTGTCCTGGGGACTTGTAGAGAATAACCCCTCAAGGGCTCAGCCAGCATTTAATATATCTTAGGCTGGAACCTTTGTTCTACAGCTAGGGATGTTGTGAAAAGTGCACTAAAGAATGAAGGGCTGAGTGGGGGATGTCTGGAGAAGGGCATCCCCTGGAGGTGAAGAGGTGTAATTGCACCAGAAATGCATTTACTAATGGTTATTTCTCTTAGTAGGACTGAAGGGCACATGTGTAAGGTGAAGTACTGGTGTAAGGTGATGTCATAAACAAAGTGGGGTTATGTGACCAGACATTCCTGCTAGGGTGTCTAGCTGCAGAGGCATAATCCTGTCATTTAATCTGTGATGCCTTTAGGGGCTGTAATTGCAATGCATTCAAATGATCAACCAAGATGATGAGTACTGTCTTTCCAAAGTGTGCGTAAACATGGATTCTTGCTGCTGCGCTTAGGTGAAGACCCCAGACTGCTAGCCCTTAAGATATAGAGGTGCATACTTTATGGTCAGTAGGAGATGCTCAGTCAGGGTCATGTGTCACCAAGGCAGGTTTACCCCTTTTTAATGCTTGTTGAGGTAATGGGGTGGGTCGCCACTGGGATGGTGCCAGTGCGCAGGGCCCTTGCTCCAGGTTATGTTCAACTACCTGCATTGGGGGCAAGATGATGTGCATACATGGGAGTGGGGGTACTAGACCCCCCCCCCCCCTGCGGGAATGGTGGAGATGTTATGCAATGTCACAAAGTAATTCCAGCAGCTTATGTATATTTGTAAATTGATGCATAGTATTGAGTAGTGTGTGTGTTTAATAAACGTACTCTTACTTTTATAAAGCAAAGTACAGACTGGACAATCAATTATTGAGTGTTATTATTGCGCACCTGCAAATGGCGATTACTAGCTCACACCACCTCCCTTGAGTAAGCCTCAGACTGCTCTGCAACGCTACCCTCTGAGAGTCAGGCGCCACAATTGGGTGTTTGGTTCCCAGTGAAGGACGAATGTAGCCATGTTATTTGTGCAGGCCTCACAGATGCTGCCTCGTTTTCCAACAATCTTTAACTGTCAGGCAAACACGCAGCTGCTCGTTATTTCATAATGAACTAATGCTTAAATGTTTATGGAAATGGTTCAAGTGCTACTCCGGAAAAGGGCTGGAGTAACTTCCATGCCAGGGTGGGAAGGGAAACGGAACAATCGCAATCTTTGAGGGGTACAGGGAAAGATGTTTCTCCACAGGGACAATGAATTCCCCATGAAGAATAAAAATAAATGTAAACCAGCGCGTGTCGAAGCCACACAAGGCTGCTTCTCTATCGCAGCTTTCGATCTAGGAAGCCAGCCTTGCATATGCCAAAAGCCAGCGTGTGTCGAAGCTACACAAGGCAGCTTCTGTATCGCAGCTTTCGATCTAGGAAGCCAGCCTTGCATATGTCCAGTCCGGGCACGTGCACCTGCCCCGTCCAGGCAGGCACGCGGAAGGAAGACAGGGAGGGAATCAAACATGCTTCCCTCCCAATAGGAAGCACGGATTTGACGGGCGTGCCAATAAGAAGCGTGGGTGGAGCTTCCACCCTCGCTTCGCAAGTAAAGCGACGACAATAGATCTCGCCAGGAGCGAACAGTGCATGCGCTGTGTCTCTAGGCGAGACCTAAACATTTAGACCCCGTCTACAGGGTAAATACCCTATTACAACACCAGAGCAGCACTTCCTCCTCACCTGTAGCCAAAGCTCCCAACACACCGCCATTATAAGATGTCCTGCTCACTATAACCCACTCACACTAATACTCCACCGTATTGGCGTTCACGCCTTCCTTCTAGTCTAGACAGAGTTCACAAAGATTCCTCCACTATAAGAGCTCTTCATTACTTCGGTCCAAGCCTGGATGCCACAGTGTAAAACCCTCCACATGCCCCCACCTTAGTTTTTCAATACTCCACCATAATTAGACCCCACTCAACCTTCTCTAAAGTCCCTTATATAATGCTCAATATTAAATGCTCCACCTGACCTCTGATGCTACTGTCGTTGGGCGGCTCAGCTCCAAGAACTCTACCTCACCTTTCAGTCTCTCAAAGGCCTTTCTCAGACCCCCACAGCCAGGGACATGAGAAGAAAGGCGCAATTGAGGAGACGTGCTGACTTCACTCATTTCAGCCGGGTCCCCCCACTTTTCACCAGGCAGATTCCTATCAGATGACGCACCTAGGCGGGGCACTGCTTAGTCTGGGAGGCCCTCGCGCCATGTGCTTTGAATTACGGAGGCTTTCTGAAGGTTACAATTTGAAGGTTTTGCACACACTAGGAATGCGTGATTGAAACCTGCTGGCAGATGAAAGAGGAGGGGTTCGCCCCTATAATCCAGCAGCCTGGGGAACAGAGAGCGGTCCCATCTGGAGCACCGTCTGACTGCAGCTCGGGGACTCGTCCTCGGAACTGGGACCTGCCTGTCCGCCCGTGTAATCAACCCTAGACAGATAACATGGCAGGGCGCGGCCGTCTGCTAATTTGAGAGAGAGTGTGAGCGCGCGGCTCAGCAATGGCTTCAAGATGGTAAAGAGTATGTGAAGGGACTCCAGTGACAGTGAACCGGTAAATGGTCGTAGCCATAGTAATTTTTTTTTTAAGCAGCACAGTCGACCCACATTAATCACAAAGATCAATTTGGGGTGTATTCAGGGCTTTAAGTGGGCTGAAAAAACTGGGGGGTCTCTCAAAGGGGCGTGGCCAATGTAATTTAAGGCGTGGCTTACATGTAATATAAAAATCTGTGCGTAGCATAGTGTGCCGCCCGAATTGTATTTTGCTGTTTCTGTCATTGCATCCAGATATATGATACAACAAGTAACATTATGCCTACAACAAGTCAGGACTATTGGCTTTGTCAATGGTTATTAGTTGCATAAAATAAATAAACAGCAACTATGGCTTGTATATAATATTGAAAAAGCTTCCACTTACAGCCCTGGTGACACCAGGACAATGTTGCTGCTCCTGAGTTTCAAAAAAAGAAGGGAAATTAAGAGAGAAAATGACTCTCTTTAAAGGATTTCCCCGCCCTACAATGCTCACCTGGCATGACGTCATGCCGTGACTTCTCCACTAGTGAGAAGTGAGCAATGTGAGCACGCTCACATCCATGTGCCTGCTGCTGCATTCCAGAAACAAACGGACCGCCTGTGCCAGGGCACAAAACAGAGCCCGATAGAGACCTGTTTCGAGGCCCCCTTTAAAAATCTGCTTGTGCTCAGCACCAGTGAGACCTGGCCCACTGAAAGCCCTGCGTGTATTTAATAGTGACCAATAGGGATCTGTATATCTACCTACCATATCACAGACTTTCTGATCATAGTCCATCCATGACTGAAAATCTAGTTGGAAATGATCAAACTCAAATAATAGAAGTTAGAGAGAATGTACTGTTGACGTTTCGGTCTCAGGCGGCTAACGAGTCGGCGAGACCATCTTCAGGACTGAGTGATGCAAACAAAGATAAAAGGAGACGCCTCTGAGCGACTGAAGACATCATCAAAAACCAAACCATGATCTATTTATATAAAAAATCAATCCACCCCAATGTTTGCAAGATTGAAAAGCTGAAAATTCTGCAATCTTTCAATAATAAATGCGGTCACGAAGAATCCGACTAGCACAAATCTCAGTCAATGGAGGAATGAAAGGATCCCAAAACATCAACAGTACATCCTCTCTAACTTTTATCATTTGACTTTGATTACATGTGCTCTTACAATGTTTTATTTTGGACACATATTGAACATTGCTGTAATGAACTATGTAGAATGTATTGCTATTTGTTACTGAAGTCTTATTTATATAAAAAAGAAAACGTACTGCAATTTACTTTTGGTACACCATTTTATAATTATGTCATATGTGTTTATTCAATAAAGGTTGGATTTCTATACCAACTGAACTCAGAGTACATATAAGTGACTCTTTCAGGACCTTGTTGTTTCACAATTAAATTTACACCCAGTCTCCTGGTGAATATTGGGTAGACCCAGTGAGTATGATATTTCTGAAGGTATGGCTGACTTTATATGCCTATATCATTACAACAAAGTATACTGTTCGGTAAGTAACTCTAGGAAACTCTATTTAGATCATGTGACAGGTTACTGGGAGCATGTGCTCTTAGGAACAATTGCCCTCACCCAACCGAGGGTGGCGTGCTTCATCATCGGGCTTTCTCCACGTCGGGCTGGCACTGCAATGCCTGATGGGCCCCTCAAGGGGGCACTTTACCAGAGATCTTTTGTAAATCGCCAGGTGAAAAGACTGGACAAGTAAGTGAGTATGCAGTCAGTGGGTGAGAAGATTAGAATATATGGATAAAAAAAAGAAAAAGTGGATTAAATCAACTATAGACCATGTGTGTCGATGTATTTACTATGCTTTCTATGGTCGATGACAAGATTAAAACATGTAACTGAGGCACTGGGATATAATGGTCCCTGATTCTGATGTAAGAGAAATGTCAGTCACCTATAGATCCGCTGCTGTGCTTGGGTCTACATTAATGATCAACATGTTTCATGCTCTTAGCAGTTGACAAATGATCTGTTGGCATTTCCAAAAAATAGCCAATATATATATCTGAGTAAAACAAGACCAAAATGACAAAAATCCACCATACACAAGTTAAGATATGAATTTTTCAACATTAAATGCAGTTATAGTGCTTAGAAACACAATAGTTCCGGTTGGGGCTATCTCAACGTGCTTGACAAAGTAAAATCCACATGTTCAGTCTGACTTCGATGGAGCGAGGGCCGGCTATGAAGTTGCACAGACCCCAGTACAGTACCTTGGAGACATTGAGGATCAAAGACGATGCACAGTACCGCGGATGTGAGGCATCGCTGAGGCAGTTGTGGCATCAGTTTCCTTACTGCTATGTAGGTCATTGATGCGGCGGCGCTCTGGACAGTGCATTGCACAACAGAGGTGAGGCATCACTGAAGCAAGTGAGGCGTCGGTACCTGCAGGCAGTGCAGAGTCGTAGAGCCACTGACAACCGAGGACAATGTGAGGCGCAGGGGAGGTGATGCAGCAATTGCAGCGGGGTGTTGATTCCAAGGGCAGTGTGGTGTCAATGAACCCTCGATGGTCAAGCCGTGAGGTGTTAACTTTGCAGCATTGATGTCAAACCACCGGGCCAGAGGTACTGCAGCAGAGTCGTAGGTGGTAAAGTGCCCAGAGTCCTAACAACAGAAAAAATTAAGGGACATATGTACAACGGAAGTTGTGGAGTGAGGCGTATGCCTTCCTGGCTTAATGCCTAACTCCGCTACTTCAGAAACGCAGGGCTGCACCATATTTAAAAGAACATAGAAAAATGTACAAATAAAATATAATTACAAGATATGTGTGCCTGAAGGAAGACACATCACTAGCTATTGTTACTTGTCATCCAATCAGAAAGGTATTCGGTTAGGATTTGACATAGTACCCACAAAATGACACAGTGAATGATTGTGAGACATTTGCCTACTCAGAGGCAAAGAGAATAACCTCCTTGGTGACAAATTTTCACCTGCATGGCATTGCCACTCAGCTAAACGACAATTACTAAAGATATCACAGAGGACTGCACACTTGCATGTGTAGCTCTGTGTCATTGCCAAAACCAACTTGCATTCGAGCCACACATTGTCAAATCATTTTCAAGGTGGACACAGGCCATAATGGACATAAATGTTGGATTAACCCTCAACATGAGCCTTAACTAATACAACACCTTCTGTCTTTGCAGCAGACTAAGTTTACGCTCTGATGCCGTGGGTCACGACACCTGTAAACATCTTGCAAAATGAAGCCCATCGGAGCCACAACCATGCACTATGCAACCCCAGTTCTATCATTGAGCGGACATTTGAAGTCCTCAAATCACTCTTCCGCTGCCTTGATGTGTCTGGGGGCTGATTGCTCTACTCCCCACCTTTGATCTGTAAGATCATCTTGGTCTACTGCATCTTGCAGAATATATGCGTCAGAACCTATGTGCTGTGGCCAGATGACATTGGGGATGAGTAAATGCTGGATGATGGAGAGGAAGGGGATGAAGAGCTTCAACAACCTGGAGCATCAGTTGCAGCAATAGGATGGAGGAACAATATCATCAATAATTTCTTTACAGATGATCGATTTTCATAACTCAAAAGATAAACCTATTAAACTGCACATTGTACATTTGTATATAAATAAACATTTCTAAGCACTGACACTGTGTAAGCATGTGTATACCATACTCACACAAAACTACTGACATACAACATTTGTACCACTGATATCTGTCACACAAAGTCGTTATCTAGCAAAGTATACAAAACACCCTTGAACATCATCTGCTACAAGTGACATACTGTTCATGACAACTACCGGTAGCTGATAGTTCTCCATTGCCAGCCATAATGACCATGGTGTGGTAACGTAGATAGGGTCCAACAACTATGTTTACCACTCCTGATGCTGGCCATGTGTTGCACCTCATTCTTGTGACTGAGAGTAGAGGCTCTATTTTTATGATGATTTTGCAATATTCCACATAGGATGTCCTTGGGAACACTCTCCCAAAACTACAGTCTACATATGCTGCAAAAAATAAATTACCCACATGTAAAGTCCAGAAAGTTGCCTCAATTAACACATACAAAATGTACATATCATACTTTGGCAGTGCCACAGTCTTGCATGTGTACACTCATTGCAATGTACAAGCAACACCGTCTTGCTGCTTAGTGTAGGTATGGAGTCATTTACGTAGCCATACTGTCAGCTATATTTCGGAGGACACACCAATGCTTGCATGATACCTCAATCACCATGAATAGGGGTCATGGTCATGGTGGAAACAATTGAAGATACTGTCACTGTCCTGCGGGATATGGCTCATGGATGCATACGGCACTCATGCCAACAATGGAATTGCCCAATCCATACTCCCCCTTACATCTATGCGCAGGCAATAGTTGCACACTTTCACATTAGGGTTACAACCTGATGCCTCCACTGTGCAACTTGGCACTAATTGAACTTGCACTGAGTAATTGTAGATGTGTTTTTTCTGACCCCATTGCATAGGTAGTCTCTTGCATCCCAGATGGAAGCACGTACAATGTCAATGTTAGAAATCAACAACATAACAGACATAGCGCCCATGGGAAAGAGCACCAATGTGCTACTAGCGTGTTTGTGCATTATGCATAGTTTGAATCATGAGCCGGATGATCCCAAACATGTGTAAACTCAATTACACATTTATGGCACATGTACTAACAGTGGCAACAGGCCAACAATACCCATCACACAGAAAACAGCATTCACTGTCACTTTGAACATGAACTGCACATCCCAAAAACTATACAATTACATTTTGTAACTCTCGCAGATAAAAATAATGGTACTGCACCATTCAGCGGGAAAATATTTTCCTGCCACGTACATCAAAAATGATGCTCTGTCGCGTAGGAGCAATATTTACATGTTTTCCATTGTAAGGCCTCTAGTGCAATGGAAGCAATGTGCACTAGCGTTAAAAAAACACGCATGTGCTGAAAACCTCCCTCATCTGCCCAAGAAATTAAGTAATGTAGTAAGGGAAGTGATGTAATGGATCCTACATGCTGCAAACCAGGAACTGTAAAGTTACTTTCACAATCAGTCACAGTTTTACTGCCTGTACTTGGGAGTGGTGGTGTGTGTATTGTGTTGGAGAGTGGTTTGGGATTTTGAGGAGTTTGTGCGTTGTCTGCTATCCCTTTAGTGTGTCTTTAGTCCGAATTTCTATGTATTTGGTGTATATTGTCATCAATTGTCCTGTAAAGTGTTGGGTGCTTTTCTTTTGGGGTACATTTGTAATTGGGTGTTTTTGGGGTTTTTGTTAGAGTCAGGGTAGTTGTTAGTGGGTGAGATCAAGCCAGGGCAGAGATGTACTCAGCCTATGAATTCCCAGGATTTGGGTACTTTCCTCTGGCTGAACTACCATTACCTGCTGAAAATGTTGGAATGTGGGGCCCGTGTCATAGATGGCTACCCTGTCAAGGTCCAGAAGCAGAGGTGGGTGAGCATCATGCAACAGATGCTGCAAATCCATGGTATGGACTGTGAGACCCCACAACTCAGGCATCGTTGGGCAGATGAGGTTGACAGGGAGTCCGACCTCCTGCAGTACGTGAGCATTGAAGTTGGTGGACGAACATGTAAGTACACATATAGTTTCTGTTATTTTCTGTTTCTCATGTGACCATTGTTTTTTTAGGGACCATTAACTATGGCTCACTATGATGTTTCATGCTGATTTGTCTTACGCCCATGCTATTTACAATGGCCTTTTCAAACAAGAAGCGATTCAACACACCTGCAATTGAAGTCCCTGATGTGTTTCCGTGCACACCTGCTGACTGCAGTGTAGGCCAGAGGCAGTGTTCATTAACACCTCACAGCCACATGCCGTTGGATTCGGAAGCACAGAGTTGGTTGCACCTGATCGGAGGGGGTACAGGGAAATCATCACAGACTTTAACTTCTGACATCCTCAATCATAGAATCAAGACCCCGTTTCACTGTTCGGACCTGCTGTACTGCGGTGTACTCCAGCGACTACAGTCAACCAAGCCCAATAATTATGTGCAGCAGTTAGGTAAGGAAACACAGAGTGTGATGCACCTCAACGGAGGGAGTTCTGTGAAAACCAAGCAGCAGGTAATATCGGACATCGTCCATTGTGGGATCAAGACACCGTTCCACTGTTGGGACCTAGAGTGTGTTGCAGCTGGTCGAAGAGAGTACCTTCATCTCCACTCTCAGATGCAGTTCTAACATCGTCCATTGTGGGTTCAATATACCGTTCCACTGTTGGGACCTAGAGTTGGTTGCACCTGGTCGAAGGCAGTACCTTCATCTCCACTCTCAGATGCAGTTCTAACATCGTCCATTGTGGGATCAAGACACCGTTCCACTGTTGGTACCTGTTGGACTACAGTGTTAGTAGTATACAGAGCACTCCACGGTGCTGGGCCTCAGGTTGGGCATTGTGTTCCTGTGTCGCGGTAGTCAGCATTGATCTCAGAAGCCTTCCTAGCTCGCAGACCTCGGCCCAGGAACTTCCGCCGGCACGTGGTGGGCCCTCTATAACATACGACAGTGTTGAAAGGTGAACTGTGGGACATATGTGCGTCGCAGCGGCCATGACGGTTTCTGGGTACCAGCAGGCTGAGAGCATCATTCACGCACCCACCTTCGCTCCCGGCGTCAGCCTCGTGGCGGTGTAAGCTGTGCAGACCTGGCAGACACGTTCGCCATTCCTGAAGAGAACCACACCCAGAGAAATGTGCCTTTTATTCATACCCCTATGCTAGCCTTGCGTATGCCGAGCCAGCCCACTACGCTAAAGATTTTGGGGGGGCAGGGGCACGTATGCGCTGATTTCGTGATCTTCCCTACTGACTGTACTATCATGGTTGCGTCCACTGTCCACTTCACTCAATAGACCATCAGTGTATGTTGACATGTACATGTCTGTGCTCTGCATACTCAAGTCTTTCCGGCACATCCCCTCAACACTTTGCATTGTATACTTTTATAATCGAGAATCACTTGCCACCTTCGCACATACTTTGCTCTCATCTCTCCCCGCATTAGGCATTGTGTGGCAGAGGTCCATGCCATGTTTGGTTTGTGTACATGGCTAGCCACGGTTCCCACAGTACGTAGTGTCGTTGTGTCTGCTAGGTGTAAATATTGTTTGTCATGTTGTATGTGATTATATAAGGTAGCGCGTTTATTCACAAGCAGTGGTTTCTCCCATTTACATATCGCTGTCTTAAAGAAGATACAGACGTTTTTCTCACAGGTGAAAAGTGTAGCCACAATGGCAGTCATTCATTACTATACAAGAATGTCCAACTGCACGACGCTTCTAAGCTTACAGCCCCCAATCTTGCGTGCTTTCTTAAAAGCACGCCAACTCCCACAATCAGACCAACATTCACACCGATTTCTAACAGCAGTTATCTGGTTCTTAATAACATGGACTGCTACGGAATGTGAGCTGGCATACGGTATGTCCTTACTGTTTCAAACCGAGTGACTTCCTGTGGCAATGTCTATTCCCACCCACACAATGTAACTCCCACAGTTCAACTTGGTATCAATACCTAATTTGAAAACAGATTTCATTAAACTGAGCAAACTGAAAGCGCTTTTGTTTCAAACAGAAGTGAGGGACATTTATCGACTGCAGATAGCACGAACTTCAAGTAAAATACAGTCCCTTTTAAATGCGAACCTCCCATTACACTTTGTGAATTGTTACACAATTTTCAACACATCTGACACTCAAGGTCTGGCACATTTTTTTAAAACTGTCTCCTCCGGCCTTGTCACAGGCTTTCAAACTGTTTTTGGTATAATACCAGACTTCATTCATTCGATCATCTCTGGAATAACAGGAACAGTACCCATAATTCTCGCTCTGTTTGCGGCCATCCTACTACTGCGCTCCCTGTGGTAACAATCATGTCCGACAGAATACGCCTCTACGTGAAGCTACATCAATACCGTGAAAAAATGGAACAACTTTTCAGCTGCCTGCCTCTATCTATTATCGGAGTCAGCTACAACATGACATTTATTTACACATATGCAATCTGCGTGCAACCATCTTTCTATTGCAAAACTTGCCCATTTGACTGGCGAATGGATCTATGCCTTGCCAACATCCCAGCAATCGCTCCCGATATCCAGCAGGTAATGGAGTATCTTGAAAACCATGAACTTGATTGTTCGGACAGTGGAGCAATGGCGGATGCAATGCAAAAAGGTATCCTGGCGGAATGGGATTTCTGCGCAGCCGCAAAAAAACTCCTGCAAAGTACGACCTTTGACAACATCGCAGATTGCCTGCCAATTCAAATTGCCACTCCAACATTCGAGGAACATTACTGTCCATTCGAGGATATGAATTGGATCGCTTCACTTTTCTCACATGATGGCAACAATCGCCTGTTGGATCATTACGCATCTCAAGCCGCTGAAGAACTTCCGGACTGCAATCTCCAAGACTTGTAAGAAATTCACGTTATCCTTGGATTGATTTTTTCCAACTTGTTTTTACTCTTTCCTATAATTTTTTTTAATACACTTCAATTGAACTATTTTCATATAATAACTTTCTAAGTATACTCAGTCATTTGAACTCTGTTTTCATTATTGCCCCTTACGTCTCCAGCCTAACCAGGGATGGGCGATGTATGGCCTATGCAAATACGCTATTTACTTGCTAAATTAGCCTAAACCCGACATCCATTTTGAAACCATGTCTATTCTTTGTGCACATGTCTCTCTACCTGCCTGTTATCCACGAAGCCCTTTCACACAAATTAGCTCGTCCTCAGCCTCTGCTCACAAGCTGGCAATCAAGATCAAAAAACACAACATTGTTTAGGAACTAGTTGGTACAGTCTGGTAATCGTATCCTACCTTTATTTTCATTATAGAATTTACTCATTCATGTCTAATAGCTATTGTTTATGTCACATGGAACTGTTACATGTAATGTACACTTCACTGATGCAGCAGCTTAGGTTTGAATACAGCAGAAGCGGTTGGAGTTTGCCTCAGCTCCATGTCTTAGCTCTTGTACAAGAATGTTTTTTTGAAAGGGCTGAAGACAATAATGTATGGTTTGATGAGAAGGGTACCGAATGTGCTTCTGAGAAGCGCAATGTTTGTGTTCCTCCTCAAACTTCCGATGTGAGTAGAACTATTACCAATTCTGACACGCAACAGATTGAATCTACTGTAGAAGAGATTGCTGACTGTTCTGCTGTTGATAATTTTGTGTTACAAAAAAGGAGTACCAGGGTACCTAAGAAGTTTGATGATTACATTTTGGAATCTTTTTTTTTGTTTTGTTTTCTTAAAGGATACATGTGGTAATCATATCCTACCTTTATTTTCATTATAGAATTTAGAGTCATTCGTGTCTAATAGGTATTGTTTATGTCACATGGAACTGTAACATGTAATGTGGAATTCACTGATACAGGAGCTTAGGTTTGAATACAGCTGAAGCGGTTGGAGTTTGCCTCAGCTGGATGCCTTACCTCTTGCACCATTGGGTCCATTTATGACACTTAAATAAAGACACTTTTTATATAACTCCATCGCTTTATTACACACAGCCACTTTCTTAGACACACTTGATTTCACCATTTGTCTTCTGTGGCATTGCAACATTCTGCATTATATTCCTCATGATTATTTCTTTATTCCTGCTTGCTAAAACACTGCATTCGAGTCTTCACACCGGTAGGGGTGAGTAGTTCGCTTCCCACTCCCTGTATAGTATAAACGCACACTAACACTACTTACACAGGTAGGCTACAGCGGCCAGTATCCTACAGCTCCCACAGCACATCACTTTACAGCAATCAGCTCACGACTTAGGCTCACGGTTTGATCCCCGAGTCTTCAGACCGGAAGGAGTGAGTAGTTTGCTTCCCACTCCCGCTATAGTCTAAACGCATACTAACACCACTTGCACAGCTATGCTACAGCGCCCAGAGCACATCAGTTTACAGCAATCAGCTCACGGTTTAGGCGCACGGTTTCATCCCCTAGTGTACCGCCACCTCACCTCAGCACCATCTCACTCTGGGCACATCAGCACTTTCACTCCGGTAGGGGTGAATATTTCGCTTCACGCTCCCTGTATAGCACACCCTAACCACCCCACAAAGCTCACAGCGCTCCTACCCTCCTCTTTCCTACTTTTTTTGCCCTTTCTTCCCCTTACTCACTTCAACGGAATCACAAAATGGCTGTCAACACTTCCCAGTTGCAACCGTTCGCAGCCAATAACCAGCAAGCTCGTACTCGTAACGCCTCAGCCAATCAGATGGCAGAATTCCCAAATATCGATATCTGTAAATTTCCAAAACTCCAAAACTACTGAATGGATCTACACCAAATAAACAAAAGCGTGCTTTCTAGACCAAGACCCTTCTCCCTACCAAATTTGGGGTAATTCCGTTCACCGGTTCGACCTGTAGCCTTGTCTAAAGTTTCCTATGGAAATTGCATGGAGAAAACGCGTTTTGGGACCCCCCTTTTTTTCTCAGCCCCCCCTTGACGAATCACCCCCAAACTTTCAACATAGGAGTTGATATGAACAAAGAATTAGTCTGGAAAATGTCATGAAGATTCATCAAACAACGCCAAAGTTATAAGCAAAACACAAAATGCTCTTCCTATGGAAACTTGGTCCTAACTATAACTACCTACTGGCGACCGACCGCCAGTAGGTAATATATATATATATATATATATATTCACTGAAAAAACCATAGGTTTCACACATGTTATAGTTAGCGGAAATTTTACTGATAAAAAACCAATGAAATTCCCCCGTTACAGTTAGTGCAGGCAACTATAACTCACGCGACCGCAATCCTCTGCTGATGCTAATACTGTATTTAGACAATTATTTGCCCATGTCTTCTTCCATACATTTTTAGCTATACATATATTACAAATATTTTTTTTTCATAAAGACACATATGTCATCAGCAGAAGATTGCGGTCGCGTGAGTTATAGTTGCCTGCACTAACTATAACGGGGGAATTTCATTGGTTTTTTATCAGTAAAATTTCCGCTAACTATAACATGTGTGAAACCTATGGTTTTTTCAGTGAATTTGCAAGGTTTTTTAAATGCTAATTCCTAACTATAACGTGTGTGAAACCTATGGTTTTTTCAGTGAATTTGTACGGTTTTTTAAATGCTAAGTTACTTTACGCCATTCGTGGCGTGCGCGCCCACTTAACGCAGTTCGTTCCGTGCGCGCACGGTGCGCTTCGCGCACCGTGCGCGCACAGTGAGCACGCGGTGCGCTTCGCGCACCGCGCGCCCACTTTACGCAGTTAGTGCCATGCACGCACGGTGGGCACGCGGTGCGATGACAAAGCAAGAAAGCACGTCAACAAATCTGTTTCTGCTTTCCACCGTGACTATGGTATGGGTGCCATTTACCACAACAACTTGCGTTATGACATGCAAGACATTTATAGAGGAGATGGTGTGCACTTCAATGATGAAGGGAACAGAGTCTTCCTCTTGAACCTTAGACTCTGCATCGGTACTTACTTGTAGGTACCACTAAAAAATCATTTCATAAACACAACGGGTCTTTTTAGAGCCCCCTAATATCTAAACACTTAAATCTGATTTTCATTATTTTTTTTTTTTTTTCTACCGTACGCTTACCGTAAGCTTACCGTACGCGTACCCCGTGATTTTTTTAAAAATCAATAAATGTTTTCTTTGTACTTTACAGTCCTTCTTTGACCCCCTCACAAATGTAAGGGGGTCTGTAACTCTCCTCATTGCCCCCTTTTCTTGTTTTCACTCTTTTTTTTCTGAGTGAAATACACAAAATGGCGGCCGCCGCTTCCTGGTTTCGGCCGATTCGAATGTTTACTAAGATCTAAGAGCCAATCAGAATCGCGCTCGCGCACGCCACCGTACGCTTACGGTAAGCGTACGGTAAGCGTACCGTAAGCGGGCTCAGATATATATATTGATTTAAAGGCTATTTTCTCAGAATCTACTGAACAGATTTACACCAAACCTACAAAAGGCACTTCCTTGACCTAGGGACTACCTCTCTGCCAAATTTCGAGTAATTCTGTTCAGCCGTTCGGGCTGTAGCTCGTTCTAAAGGTCCTATGGAAAAATGCATGGGGAAAACGCGTTTTGGGACCCCCCTTTTATCTCAGCCCCCGCTTGACGGATCCCCCCGAGACTTTCAGGGTAGGAGCGGAGCGTAGCGCCCCACCTATTTTGAGAAATTCGCGAGGATTCATCGACCGGCGCCAAAGTTATTCAAAATAGAATGTTGAGGTTTTCCTATGGAAAAGGGGTCCTAACTATAACTACCTACTGGCGACCGCCAGTAGGTAATATATATATATATATATATATATATATATATATATATATATATATATTATCTACTGGCGGTTGCCAGTAGATAGTTATAATTGAACCTATTTTCCATAGGAAATCCGCAACATTCTATTTAGAATAACGTTGGCACCGGTTGACGAATCCTCGCGAAATTTTCCAAACTTTTGGCCAGCTCCGCTCCGCTCCTACCCTGAAAGTTTTGTGGTGATCCGTCAAGCGGGGGCCGAGAAAAAAGGGGGGTCCCAAAACGCGTTTTCCCCATGCAATTTCCCATAGGATCTGTTGTCGCAGCTACAGCCCGAACCGCTGAACGGAATGACACCAAATTTGGCAAAGAGGTAGTCCTCAGTTCGGACTCGTGCCTTTTGCATATATGGTGTGAATCTGTTCAGTAGTTCCTGAGAAAATTAGGGTATAAAAAGTTAGTGATATCTATGGCCGCGGAGGATCCGCGGACCGTACCCGCACCATAAGCGCACCCTCCCCGAACTGAGCGCGTACCCTCATGATCGCGCGCGGAATGCTAATTGGCTGTCGAGTGTCTCTCTACATTCAAAACCAGGAACTGTTGGCGGCCATTTTCTGCCTCGGTAGAAGCGAGGCTGAAGATGCACGGGGAATAAGTGTGTAAAACATATAAAGGGGGCAGAGTGTAAATACTCTGACCCTCTAGAGGTGCTTAGGGGGTCCCAGAAGGACCCCCTGGGGCCCCCTTTTTAGTTATTTATTTTTTTAAACGGGGAAATGCGCGCACGGTGAACGTATCCTATCGCGTTGGATGCACGGATTCTCTCGCGGTGGGTGCGCGGATCCACGGCAACGTTTTTTGAAAAATGACAAGAAATCATTGGTTTTATGACAACTTTATACACTGAAAAGTAGGGTGTATATTTCTGTTTTTTAAAGGTATGATTGTTATTGATTAACAAAAAGAGATTGTAAGGAATATTATATATGATAAGCTGATATGTTGAAAAGTCAAGCACACTTCCTGTCTTGTGTAGGAACATTGTGTGCTGAACTTGTGACCTGTGAGCTCAGTGCAGTGTTCCATGACCTGTTTCTATGGTAACAGGCAGAAGGCAGATTGGGGGAAGGGTTGAAATGTATTTCAGTTGGAAAGGGTTGAAATGTTTAACCAATAGAAATGTGTGTTTGTTTTTGAGTTTATGTGCGAAGGATTGTGATTTGATGTTTACATGTATATGTGTGGAAAATGAAAGGGAAACTTTTCCATTCTTTGCTTTTGCTGAGAGGTGCACAGTGCAGAGATTCTGTAAAAGAAAATATTGTGAGTGATTGATATCCTTCTTAATCTACAAAAGAACTTGAAAGATGAGTTATTTAATTGTGAGGGGATGTATGTAGACTATTTTGATTTTAATCAGACTAATGTATTTCTCCTGCTAAAGTGTAGGGAGTACTTTTTTTCTCTACAATGTGTATGAATGTAGAAACCATTCTGTGATAAGCATTTGTGTTTTTCATGTGTTTGTAGACAGACAACTGTGCTGTTTTTATATTTTGGTAGAATTAGAAACCAGTCATTGTTTATGAATTTGTGAAATGAGTTATGTTATGTTTCTATACTAAAATGTAGTACTACTTCTAGATGAAGAAATGTGTTTTGGTATAGTGCAAGGGATAGTGTTGTTTGTCTAGAATCACACAGTGAGTCTGTGTGCATTTGGGAACCACTGTGAGAGAAGCATTTGGTAACATCATGTATTTGCTGACAGATAACTGTTTTAACTTGTCATGTTGTGAAGTTTTAGTATCATTAGAAGACAGTTATGGCTTATGATTTGATTAAATGAGTCAGGCTTTGGCAGAAAAGTGCAGTCCTGAAATATGTAGATTGTGTGCAGTTCCCTTACCAGTTGCACTGTAGTGAATGAGTTTTGGTAAACTCCTAGGGATAGTGGTGCATGTCTAGAATCACAGTGTGAGTTCGTGTGTATTTGGGATCAGTGTGAGAGAAGCATTTGGTGATATCATGTATTTGCTTACAGATAACTTTTTTTGAAACCTGTCATGTTGTGAAGTTTTAGTAGCATTAGAATCGAGTTTTTGCTTGTGCGTTGATTAAATGAGTCATGCTTTGACACTGATGTGCTGTACTTAAATATGTAGATTGTGTTCAGTATCATTAACTCTTCCAGACTAGTGAATGAGTTTTGGTAAACTCCTAGGATAGTGTTGATTGTCTAAAATCCCA
Source organism: Triturus cristatus (assembly GCF_964204655.1). Classification (NCBI taxonomy): domain Eukaryota; kingdom Metazoa; phylum Chordata; class Amphibia; order Caudata; family Salamandridae; genus Triturus; species Triturus cristatus. The sequence goes on from NC_140580.1 coordinate 768,608,433, forward strand.
CTGTGAGTCTGTGTGCATTTGGGTAAGGATTGTGAGAGAAGCATTTGGTAACATCGTGTATTTGCTGACAGATAACTGTTTTAAAACCAGTCATGTTGTCAAGTTTTAGTAGCATTAGAAGACAGTTATGGCTTATGCTTTCATTAAATGAGTCAGGCATTGACAGTAAATTGCAGTCGTGAAATATGTAGATTGTGTGCAGTTCCCTTACCACTTGCACTGTAGTGAATGAGTTTTGGTAAACTCATATGGATAGCGGTGGTTGTCTAGAATCACACAGTGAGTTAGTGTGTATTTGGGATCAGTGTGAGAGAATCATTTGGTAACATCATGTATTTGCTGACAGATAACTGTTTTAAAACCTGTCATGTTGTGAAGTTTTAGTAGCATTAGAATCCAGTCTTTGCTTATATGTTGATTAAATGAGTGATGCTTTGACACTGATGTGCTGTACTTAAATATGTAGATTGTGTGCAGTCCCCTTACCCCTTCCACAGTAGTGAATGAGTTTTGGTAAAGTCCTAGGATAGTGTTGATTGTCTAAAATCACACTGTGAGTCTGTGTGCATTTGGCTAAGGATTGTGAGTGAAGCATTTGGTAACATTGTGTATTTACTGACAGATAACTGTTTTAAAACCTGTCATGTTGTCAAGTTTTAGTAGCATTAGAAGCCAGTCTTTGCTTATGCGTTGATTATATTAGTCAGGCATTGACATTAAAGTGTAGTCGTGAAATATGGAGATTGTGTGCAGTTCCTTTACCACTTCAACTGTAGTGAATGAGTTTTGGTAAACTCCTAGGGATAGTGTTGTTTGTCTAGAATCACACTGTGAGTCTGTGTGCATTTGGGAACCACTGTGAGAGAAGTGTTTGGTAACATCGTGTATTTGCTGACAAATAAGTGTTGTAAAACATGTCATGTTGTCATGTTTTAGTAGCATTAGAAGACATTTATGGCTTATGCTTTCATTATATGAGTCAGGCATTGACAGTAAATTGCAGTTGTAAAATATGTAGATTGTGTGCAGTTCCCTTACCACTTGCACTGTAGTGAATGAGTTTTGGTAAACTCATAGGGATAGTGGTGCTTGTCTAGAATCACACTGTGAGTTAGTGTGTATTTGGGATCACTGTGAGAGAAGCATTTGGTAACATCATGTATTTGCTGACAGATAACTGTTTTAAAACCTGTCATGTTGTGAAGTTTTAGTAGGATTAGAATCCAGTCTTTGCTTATGCGTTGATTAAATGAGTCATGCTTTGACACTGATGTGGTGTACTTAAATATGTAGATTGTGTGCAGTACCATTAACTCTTCCAGACTAGTGAATGAGTTTTGGTAAACTCCTAGGATAGTGTTGCTTGTCTAAAATCACACTGTGAGTCTGTGTGCATTTGGGTAAGGATTGTGAGAGAAGCATTTGGTAACATTGTGTATTTGCTGACAGATACCTGTTTTAAAACCGGTCATGTTGTGAAGTTTTAGTAGCATTAGAAGCCAGTCTTTGCTTATGCTTTGATTATATGAGTCAGACTTTGACATAAAAGTGCAGTCCTGAAATATGAAGATTGTGTGCAGTTTCCTTACCAGTTCCACAGTAGTGAATGATTTCTGGCAAACTCCTAGGTATAGTGGTTGTTGTCTAGAATCACACTGTGAGTCTGTGTGCATTTGAGAACCACTGTGAGAGAAGCATTTGGTAACATCGTGTATTTGCTGACAGATAACTAATTTAAAACATCTCATGTTGTCAAGTTTTAGTAGCATTAGAAGCTAGTCTTTGCTTATGCATCGATAAAATGAGTCATAGTTTGACACTAAGGTGCTGTACCATGTACTATTCTGTTCACTGTGGCAGAACTGAAAATTTCAAAGTTTTACCTAAGCACTGTCCTAGAAGTAGTCTGATTATTTAGTCAGTTTCTAAGTACCAAATAGATTGCTTCAAATGTCTATGCAGTATGCATGTAGTGTTCTAACATACTATACACTTGTCTTTTACACCTTCAATTCCCTAGTCAGTATCCATACACTTCCAGGAAACATCCTGTCACTTCCTTTGCAGTTCTCTAGAGACCCATTCAACAGCATGTACCAATTCATTCACTGTGCTAAAAGCCAAACACTTATAAATTCACCAAGACACTCTCTTTCCAGTACTCTAATGATTCAGTCACTGCCTAAGTATTCATGCACTGAGCCAGGTCTTAGCACATGGACTTCTTCAAACCCCTATCCACTATGCATGCAGTCCTCTAACCATCTACACACTTGTCTTTCACACCTTCAATTCCCCAGTCAGTATCCGTTCACTTCCAGCAAACAGCCTGTCACTCACCTTGCACTACTCTAGTGACCCATTCAGCATCATGTACTAATCCATTCACTGCGCCAAACCCTAATAAATTCACCCAGGCACTCTCCTTGCAGTACTCTAATAATTCAGTCAGTACCCAAGTACTCATCCAGTGACCCAGGCCTTAGTATATGGACTGCTTCAAACCCTTATCCACTATGCATGCAGTCCTCTAACCACCTACACAATTGTCTTTCTCACCTTCAATTCCCTAGTCAGTATCCATACACTTCCACAAAATACCCTGTCACTCCGTTTGCAGTCCTCTAGTGACCCATTCAGCACCATGTACTAATCCATTCACTGTGCTAAAACCCAAACACTTATAAATTCACCAAGATACTATCTTTGCAGTACTCTAATCATTCAGTCAGTGTCTAAGTATTCATACACCGAGCCAGGCCTTAGCACATGGACTGCTTCAAACTCCTATGCACTATGCATGCAGTCTTCTAACCACCTAGACACTTGTCTTTCACACTTTCAATTTCCTAGTCAGTATCCATACAGTCCAGCACTTGTGACTGCCTTTGCACTCCTCTAGTGACCCATTCAGTGCCAAGTACTAATCCATTCCCTGTGCGAAAAGCCTAGCACTTATAAATTCACCTGGGCACTCTCCTTGCTGTACTCTAATCATTCAGTCAGTACTCAAGTAGTCATGCAGTGAGCCAGGCCTTAGCACATGGACTGCTTTAAATGCCTATGCAGTATGGATGCAGTCCTCTAATCACCTACACAGTTGTGTTTCACACCTTCAATTCCCTAGTTAGTATTCATACTCTTCTAGCAAACACCCTGTCACTCACCCAGTGTGTCTCCTTATAGTACTGTAATCATTTAGTCAGTTAGCATGTAGAGTTTTAGTGAGGTAGGCTTTAGGGCATGAACTGCTTCAAAGTAGTATGCACTATGCATGTAGTGTTTTAATGATCGTCACACATGTGGTTCAGGGCTATAGTTTCTTAGTCAGTTTTTATATAAAATGTGTTTGCACAGTAATGGAATAGTGTAAATTTGAAAGTTATTAATATACATTTATTTGTGATTCTTTTTTACAGATACAGAACAGGAGTGTTTCTCACCTGTTTGCACTCTTCTCCTGCAAGATTGTTTGGATGAAGGGTCCTTAGGTGTTTCATCATACTTGCTGTGCCGCACGAGTAGTTTTTGTTAGGATCCCCTCGTAACAGAACTCTTTGGCAAATCTTGCGAATGAAGAAGGTGGCATTGATCTTTGCTTGCCCCTTGGAAAAAGTTAAAAATTTCTTCACCGCTGAAGAAAAACGTTGTGTGCGTGGTGCCTTCTGCAAAAAAAATTCCTCAGATTCTGTAAATATTTTAAAGTGGCAACATTTACAGTTTTTGTAAGTTAAACGTATAAAATTTTGTTAGCTGTATACATTTTATATATCTGTGATTTGTTTCTTGTGGTATTTTGTTGAGAATACCATGTTGGTTTTTTTTTTAACAATCTTTCTGATTTTCCAGGTCTGTCGTCGAAATCCGTGGTTCCCACAGGAGTGTTCCGCCTTGTTGTTTTGTATTATTGTTGTTACATTTTGTTTATTAGTTTATTGTTTATGTTAATAAAAAAATAAAGTTTGAAAATAGTTTATCGCTTATATATTTATTATTATAAAAAATAAAGTTTGGAAAATAAATTAATAATGTTTTTGGTTGTTCTCTTAACTGCTGTGTGACTGTTTCTTGTTCTTATTACTGTTATTTGATGGAGTCCACCATAGTGTTAAATTATGGGGCACTTATCGCTGGAATACTGGTGATATCTTCAGTCTGCACCAACTTCTGAATAGTGTGTTAGATTTATCTCAACTTTACTTCCGTAAAAGTGCTGATAATGAAATGGAGACTAGCCATTCCCGTGCAAAAAGACACGAGGTGCACCTTTCCGATTTATTCTAAATACTAAAATCCTGTATTGAATTGCACTGAGGTATTGGCTGCACTTACAGTGTACACACAAAATCTATTAAGAAATCTCATTGTATTTATATTGATTGGGAATAGTGCGGCAGGTGCTGGATCTTGACGAGATACACTGCTCAGTTTGTATATTGTTCTGCACATGAAAAAAATCACATCACAACTTTCACACCAATTGCAATGCGAAAAAAATTCCGGCGATAAGACACGTTAGCACCAGGGATTTTACACCTGCTTTCTGCTGGTGTTAAGCAGGACAACTACCTGCACCATGAAAGGGAACACAGCCAAGAGCCACACCAGAACACCCACAGGTGCCATAGAGTCAATGAGCATGATACAGGGATACCCATGAGGGCCAGAAGACTTATCTCAACAACTCCAGGACCGCCAATGCCCCCCAAACCCACATCTTAGTAAGTGTGTCCCTGTGGTCATTGTCTTAGCATGATAGGCACGAGCCCTGCAACATCACAGGGTGCTGTCACCTCAGCGTTGGCAGTGAGCCTGGATGTGTAGCTCCTCACGCATCCTCCTGCATGCACAACTGGCGTGTGCTGGTCTGGGGTTCACAGGTCAGTGGAGGGGTGTGCCTATCCGGCAAGGGGAACGGGGTGTCTCGGACATGTCCATGTACAGGAAGTGCGGTAAGTGTGTCTCTGTGTTCTGGTGTGGCCTGTTTCAAGAGCCGCAGCAGTCGATGTTGTAAAGTGGCATGCACCACCTCCAAACGGCACTGTGATGTTGTAGTTGGAATGTAGCAGGACATGCGCAAATAGGCATTACAATGGTGTGCCGTACGAGTGCACGAGATACAACAGCGCACTGTACAAAAGTGTGGGGGCTCGTGGGAGGGAGAAGCAGCCGTTTGGCAGCATAACACACAGTGAACTCGACCATGTGCCACATGCTGGGCGTCTCATCCATGATGACCACGGTCGCAGACATCCCACAACACCAACGACTGGCCTTTGTACACATCCTGTATGAATACAGCGTGGTTGTATCTCGTGCACTCGATGTCATTTGAGATGTCATCAGTGATGTCATCAGTGATGTCACTGACCATGTCATGAGTGATGTAATATGTGACATCATCAGCAGTGCATTGCGGGGGCGAGAGTTATAGTTAGCTGAACTAACTATAACAGGGGAATTTCTAGGGTTTTGTACGAGGCAAATGTCCAGCTAACTATAACACCCCTGAAACTTATGGTTTTTTCAGTGAATATATATATATATATATCCACACAAAAAGAAGAATAGTTTGTGCGCTCTCAGTAATGAACAGGTAAATCACGAGGTAAATAATCCAAGAGTTTAATACACACTACGCGTTTCGGCGACAAGCCTTGATCACGTGTGACAATGTGTTACAAAACAGTCCTTGATAAAGCATTGAAAATACGAGGTCATCACAATGAAGAAGGGACTACGTTCAAACATAGGTAGCGGCCATCTTTGAATGGTAAAATCAGTAAATCGCATTGATATAAACGTAAACATTGCATACTCAGAGTAAATTCGAAAATCAAAGTTATAATTTATAATAAATGATGCAATAAGGACCGCCTCCTCAAGTGCGGAAAGTCCCTTACGCTACACTGCTGAACCAAATAAATTGTAAGGGTAGCAAACAAAGTGAAGAGTAGTTGCCATAGTAATGATGCCCCACACTCATAACACGAAAAATGCGTGAACTAAAAAATGGGTCATGTGAATAACACTCACCGGGCAAGTGCCCAGGCAACCTCCTGGTTATGCTAGTGTCTCGGGCTAAATAACGAGAACGGTCAGCATAATACTAAAATAGTACTGCTCTAACACATGAAATGTGCAGGTGATGACTTAGATCAATAGGACTTATCTTAAACCAAGAACGTGCTCATATGCTCTACCAAGGAACCGTCAGTGAAGAGGATTGAAGTGATGAGCTAGTGAAGGGTGAAATCATGGAGGAAAAGGGTAGGATGCCCGTGCCGGTGAGTCAATGTGAAGGGCTCCTTCCTTCTCTCCTGTAAATAATACAAAAAGAATGAACATGTCAGTGCAACGAATAACATAGCTCATAAAAGTAACACACTAAAAAGTTATATAGCATAACATACACATGGAATAAGAGACTGTTTAAAATGCAGAGAGGCAAAAACAGCTAAAAATTGCTGTAAATAGGTGAGCATGAGAACACTGTATGCTGGAAGAGTAACGCAGCAGCTAAGCCAATGAGGATAAAGATATACCAATACTAGCCTGCTGCAATTACAATTACATGGTTGTTCATTGTTTTAGGTGGATTGACATTTCTTCGTCCATGTTCAATCCACCTGGGCTCTTTGTTTGAAAATCAATAATATACCTAGATTCCCGTTATCTGAGGTTAAGAGTTCTGTCCCCACCTCTGGGATTCCTAGGTATATGCTCCAAAATAAAATAGCTCATGTCGTTGATGTTGGAACCATGTTTTGCGAAAAAGTGACGGGCAACGGGGTATTTGGGGTCATTGTTGGTAATAGCCCTCAGATGTTCCATCACCCTCTTTTTGGCAGGACATGTGGTACTACCTATATACCAGAGTCCGCACGTACACTCAATGGCATAAATCACGAAACAGGTGCTACATGTGAGAAATTGTGTGATCCTCTTGGACACCCCACCATATGTCAGATTGTCTTTGAATGTGCTGTTTCTGCAGGCTTTACAGTGGCCACATGGGAAAAATCCCATGAGGCCATGGCCAGTATTAGTGGTGCGATCAGTGATATCATTTCTGACTACTATGTCCCTTATGTTCCTATCCCTCCTGTAGGTTATGCTGGGCCTGTCAGGAACCAGATTGCCAACCACCCCATCTGACTTCAGGATATCCCAATGTTTGGCGAAGATGCGTTGGATTCTATGCGCATCAGAATTGTATGTGAGAATCACATGGACCGCATCAGCAGTATCTTCAGTAGTTTTCTCTACTCTGTCTTTGAGGGTATCCGCCCTATTAATCCCTTCTGCGCGTTCTTTCGCTTTCTTGAGAACCCAGTTAGGATAGCCTCTGGCTAGGAAACGGCTGACAATGTTATCCCTCTCAGATAAGTAGGCATCGGGATTGTTGCAATTTCTCTTTGCCCTCAGCAGCTCCCCGTAAGGTATACTCCATTTGAGAGTATCAGGGTGGCTGCTGAGGGCATGCAGGATGCTGTTGCCCGCTGTCGCTTTCCGAAAAAGAGTGGTGCATATCTTGTTCTGTATTACTTCCAGTCCTACATCTAGAAAGTCAGTTTTGATGTCATTGATACTCCCAGACAGAACAATGTTGTAGCTGTTGGTATTCAGTTTCATGATAAATTCCTCAGCTTCACCTCTGGTACCATTCCAGACGATGAACAAGTCATCAATGTAGCGACGCCACATGACAACTTTTTGGAGATCGGTTTCCAGGGTCCTGCTAGCTGTTATTTCTTGCTCCCAGTAGCCCATGAATAGATTGGCGAAACTGGGAGCAAAGCAGGAACCCATGGCAGTACCGTTCACCTGCCTGTAGAGGGCGCCATTGAAGGAAAAAATATTGTTTTTGAGACAAAAATCGATCATTTCCATTATCATACGGCTATGTTCCCTGTATCTGATCGGTCTTTGCATCAAAAAATACTCACAGGCTTCCATCCCCTGTTGGTGATTGATTATTGTGTACAGGGACTGGACATCCAGTACAATAAAGAGGTAGGTGGGCTCCCAGGTCAATTCCTCAATTTTACCAAGAAAATCCTTAGTGTCCCTCAAGTAGCTAGGAAGGGATATGACAAATTCCCTTAAGAAATGGTCCACATACTTAGAGATGTGTTCACTTACACTCCCTATGGAAGAGACTATGGGGCGACCAGGAGGTCTGACTTTATCTTTGTGGAGTTTCGGCAGTAAGTACAATATGGGAAGTTTCGGGTGGTCCCTTTTAAGATAGCAGAATTCTTCCCATACTAAGAGGCCCTTGTCTTTCCAATCAGTGAGTTTGTCCCAGATCTCTGTGATACTCAAGTTATAGATGTCCCAAGATATAGTTATGTAAAAGTTAGTGTCTTGGAGTTGTCTTAGAGCTTCACTAATGTAGTAATCTCTGTCTAGGATAACCACATTGCCCCCCTTATCTGCCGGGCGTATGACTAGAGTGGTGTCACTGGCTAGAGTTTTGAGTGCCTGTCTTTGAGTGTAGGATAAGTTGTTGGTGCGGCTGCCCAAGTATTTTTTGCTGAATCTAAGATCTATTAAAGATTTAGCAATACAGTCCTGGAAAGTGTCAATGTTGTCGTGGGGAAGAGGGGGCACAAAAGTAGATTTAATTCTGAAATTAGTGCACGCTGCTGCCCCTTGGGTGAGATCCATATCCCTCAAGATTTGAGTGGTGTGGATCTCACTATCATTGGATGTATTGTCATGCGCTAAATCAGCCAAAACCAGAAGATTATCAATATCATTGATCATAAGATTACCCATGACATCATTATTGGCAATATCCCTACCAGGTACATGTTCTTGTCCTTTCAGTTTAAACCACTTTTTGAGTTTCAGTTTCCTCACATACTTAAACAAATCAATCCGTGTTTCAGTGTAGTTAAAAGGGGAGGACGGACAAAAGGAAAGACCCAAACATAGGGTTCTCTTTTCTATATCGGATAAGGGCCTTTTGGATAGATTTACTACAGTTAAATTTACCATGTTCATATCCATTAGTAATTTTTGTTGGAGCGTGTTTTTCTGTTTCCCATGGCTCCCCTTCCTTTGTCTGTGTTCCCAACGTTGTTGTAATCTCTTTTTTCTGTTGCGGCGCTTCCCCTGCCTCGTCCTCTTCCTCGTCCCCGGGTTCTCGGTTGTTGATTGTCCCGTGTTGTTTGTCGGTCCCTCTGCAGGACCCGAAACTCCTCTAAAAAATTGACCTGTCTGATGTTGCAGTCCTCGCCCGATGTGTTGCCTTCAGATACATCCGATTCGACATCACTTACAGTGGGGGTGTCAGTTACCAGGGTGTTACTTGTAGTGGGAATGGTTTGCCTGAGAGTTTCCTGCGTGGTGTATAGAGGGTCATATTTCTTACTGAACGTTAGGATCCTTCCCTTCTCATAATCTGAGTAATCTCTGTTCATCTTCCTTTGTTTTCTAGCCTTAATCTCTTCCTCGTACTTAGTGAGACGTTCCTTCATGGAGTCTAGGATTTTCTTTAAGGCATCATTGTCCACCATCTGTTGCAAGTAGAAAAGAGAACCCTATGTTTGGGTCTTTCCTTTTGTCCGTCCTCCCCTTTTAACTACACTGAAACACGGATTGATTTGTTTAAGTATGTGAGGAAACTGAAACTCAAAAAGTGGTTTAAACTGAAAGGACAAGAACATGTACCTGGTAGGGATATTGCCAATAATGATGTCATGGGTAATCTTATGATCAATGATATTGATAATCTTCTGGTTTTGGCTGATTTAGCGCATGACAATACATCCAATGATAGTGAGATCCACACCACTCAAATCTTGAGGGATATGGATCTCACCCAAGGGGCAGCAGCGTGCACTAATTTCAGAATTAAATCTACTTTTGTGCCCCCTCTTCCCCACGACAACATTGACACTTTCCAGGACTGTATTGCTAAATCTTTAGTAGATCTTAGATTCAGCAAAAAATACTCGGGCAGCCGCACCAACAACTTATCCTACACTCAAAGACAGGCACTCAAAACTCTAGCCAGTGACACCACTCTAGTCATACGCCCGGCAGATAAGGGGGGCAATGTGGTTATCCTAGACAGAGATTACTACATTAGTGAAGCTCTAAGACAACTCCAAGACGCTAACTTTTACATAACTATATCTTGGGACATCTATAACTTGAGTATCACAGAGATCTGGGACAAACTCACTGATTGGAAAGACAAGGGCCTCTTAGTATGGGAAGAATTCTGCTATCTTAAAAGGGACCACCCGAAACTTCCCATATTGTACTTGCTGCCGAAACTCCACAAAGATAAAGTCAGACCTCCTGGTCGCCCCATAGTCTCTTCCATAGGGAGTGTAAGTGAACACATCTCTAAGTATGTGGACCATTTCTTAAGGGAATTTGTCATATCCCTTCCTAGCTACTTGAGGGACACTAAGGATTTTCTTGGTAAAATTGAGGAATTGACCTGGGAGCCCACCTACCTCTTTATTGTGCTGGATGTCCAGTCCCTGTACACAATAATCAATCACCAACAGGGGATGGAAGCCTGTGAGTATTTTTTGATGCAAAGACCGATCAGATACAGGGAACATAGCCGTATGATAATGGAAATGATCGATTTTTGTCTCAAAAACAATATTTTTTCCTTCAATGGCGCCCTCTACAGGCAGGTGAACGGTACTGCCATGGGTTCCTGCTTTGCTCCCAGTTTCGCCAATCTATTCATGGGCTACTGGGAGCAAGAAATAACAGCTAGCAGGACCCTGGAAACCGATCTCCAAAAAGTTGTCATGTGGCGTCGCTACATTGATGACTTGTTCATCGTCTGGAATGGTACCAGAGGTGAAGCTGAGGAATTTATCATGAAACTGAATACCAACAGCTACAACATTGTTCTGTCTGGGAGTATCAATGACATCAAAACTGACTTTCTAGATGTAGGACTGGAAGTAATACAGAACAAGATATGCACCACTCTTTTTCGGAAAGCGACAGCGGGCAACAGCATCCTGCATGCCCTCAGCAGCCACCCTGATACTCTCAAATGGAGTATACCTTACGGGGAGCTGCTGAGGGCAAAGAGAAATTGCAACAATCCCGATGCCTACTTATCTGAGAGGGATAACATTGTCAGCCGTTTCCTAGCCAGAGGCTATCCTAACTGGGTTCTCAAGAAAGCGAAAGAACGCGCAGAAGGGATTAATAGGGCGGATACCCTCAAAGACAGAGTAGAGAAAACTACTGAAGATACTGCTGATGCGGTCCGTGTGATTCTCACATACAATTCTGATGCGCATAGAATCCAACGCATCTTCGCCGAACATTGGGATATCCTGAAGTCAGATGGGGTGGTTGGCAATCTGGTTCCTGACAGGCCCAGCATAACCTACAGGAGGGATAGGAACATAAGGGACATAGTAGTCAGAAATGATATCACTGATCGCACCACTAATACTGGCCATGGCCTCATGGGATTTTTCCCATGTGGCCACTGTAAAGCCTGCAGAAACAGCACATTCAAAGACAATCTGACATATGGTGGGGTGTCCAAGAGGATCACACAATTTCTCACATGTAGCACCTGTTTCGTGATTTATGCCATTGAGTGTACGTGCGGACTCTGGTATATAGGTAGTACCACATGTCCTGCCAAAAAGAGGGTGATGGAACATCTGAGGGCTATTACCAACAATGACCCCAAATACCCCGTTGCCCGTCACTTTTTCGCAAAACATGGTTCCAACATCAACGACATGAGCTATTTTATTTTGGAGCATATACCTAGGAATCCCAGAGGTGGGGACAGAACTCTTAACCTCAGACAACGGGAATCTAGGTATATTATTGATTTTCAAACAAAGAGCCCAGGTGGATTGAACATGGACGAAGAAATGTCAATCCACCTAAAACAATGAACAACCATGTAATTGTAATTGCAGCAGGCTAGTATTGGTATATCTTTATCCTCATTGGCTTAGCTGCTGCGTTACTCTTCCAGCATACAGTGTTCTCATGCTCACCTATTTACAGCAATTTTTAGCTGTTTTTGCCTCTCTGCATTTTAAACAGTCTCTTATTCCATGTGTATGTTATGCTATATAACTTTTTAGTGTGTTACTTTTATGAGCTATGTTATTCGTTGCACTGACATGTTCATTCTTTTTGTATTATTTACAGGAGAGAAGGAAGGAGCCCTTCACATTGACTCACCGGCACGGGCATCCTACCCTTTTCCTCCATGATTTCACCCTTCACTAGCTCATCACTTCAATCCTCTTCACTGACGGTTCCTTGGTAGAGCATATGAGCACGTTCTTGGTTTAAGATAAGTCCTATTGATCTAAGTCATCACCTGCACATTTCATGTGTTAGAGCAGTACTATTTTAGTATTATGCTGACCGTTCTCGTTATTTAGCCCGAGACACTAGCATAACCAGGAGGTTGCCTGGGCACTTGCCCGGTGAGTGTTATTCACATGACCCATTTTTTAGTTCACGCATTTTTCGTGTTATGAGTGTGGGGCATCATTACTATGGCAACTACTCTTCACTTTGTATGCTACCTTTACAATTTATTTGGTTCAGCAGTGTAGCGTAAGGGACTTTCCGCACTTGAGGAGGCGGTCCTTATTGCATCATTTATTATAAATTATAACTTTTATTTTCGAATTTACTCTGAGTATGCAATGTTTACGTTTATATCAATGCGATTTACTGATTTTACCATTCAAAGACGGCCGCTACCTATGTTTGAACGTAGTCCCTTCTTCATTGTGATGACCTCGTATTTTCAATGCTTTATCAAGGACTGTTTTGCAACACATTGTCACACGTGATCAAGGCTTGTCGCCGAAACGCGTAGTGTGTATTAAACTCTTGGATTATTTACCTCGTGATTTACCTGTTCATTACTGAGAGCGCACAAACTATTCTTCTTTTTGTGTGGATATTATCTTTGCTGGCGTGCTCCGCTGGCGTGTGCGCCACCTCTCAAGGGTCCCAGCAGATCCGGAAGGAGCTTCTCTGTTTGTGGATATATATATATATATATAATTATAGATGGGTAACGGTGAATTACGGTGTTGTTTTTCACCGTGGGGTTCTTAGCGACAAATAGACAATGAGAGTGAAGCTCAAGTTGGCCATGATGTCACTCAGAACACAGAGGTAAATGACATTTTTGTAATTCATTTTTTACCCATCTATAATTTTATGTTATGTTTGGCTCCAAAATCATCTTCCCCTGCTTTGAAATGCAACAAAGTGGTAAAGGTTTAATTGGAAGTCATACATAACACAGCCTTTCCTTCCTGTCCCAAATAAAAAAAAAATTAAAAAACCTTACCTGCAATTCCTAAACTACCGCAATCACCTTCCCTGTCTTCCTACCTCTCCTGCGGCTGTGATTTCTGCTGTTAGTCGAATCAGACAAGCAGCACTGCTCTAACAGGCTCTCAGAGAGCCCTTTCAGTTTGGCCTGGGTGGCCTTTATGACATCACAACAATGGATAATTAATTTTGATATCAACTGTTGCTATGAGTGGGTTATGACATTTGGAAACTAAATAAACACTAGAGGCTCTCTATGAGAGCCATTCATAACAAACTACATAAACCAATAAGAGTAGAATCTACTCATAAAGTGCCACATAATCCTCCTATCTCTTAGGCATGCACATTTCCCTTACAGTCGAGGGTTGGAAGATACTGAATTACAGTCATTACCGCACTACCCTAAAATGGGAAACAGCAAATACCATGACCGCCTGACAACGCGTTGCCTTTGCAACACAGACAGAACAACTAATGCATCTGAACCACACATTCCATTTACAACGCAAGTCGTTACAACAAAATGCTTTATGTAAAGGGTGTTGGACTTTAAAGTCCAAAGCTTTCCCCTAGTGTGGGGACTGGATTTCCAAAAGTAAATTATACTATTGGGCGCCTTTCAGGCATTCATGATTGCTTTTGTGCCAGAAGTTGTCCCTTCCTGCACAACAGCATTCATCCCTGCAACACAGACACCCTTCCTCCACTGTGCAAGGGTGTCTGACTTGCTGCACGGCTGCTGTTTGTGCGCCGAAGCAGGGGAGAAGGACACAAATGCATCGTATCTTGCAGATATGAGGCATTCCTGCCCTTTTATTTTGACGCATGGCAGCGCAGCAGGAAGGCCTACTGAACTGCCATGCGTCAAAATATAGTAAATGAGGCCATTAATGTTTTGGTCACAATATACTTGTGAACAGATATTCATAACATCATATTCATTACATGTACCGCTTTCTTCAGGGTCTATTCACCTCTAGCATGCAGACTCCTGCAGACCTGTTGGTTGGCTGTTTGGTGCTGCGAGTATGTGCGGGGCATATTATCAAGGGCTGCCGATATAATTATTGCCGCTTTAGCGTCCGTTTTCGGGCGAAAAACGGCGATAATTATATCGCAATATCATCAAGGACACGCTAGTGCCTGTTTTCCTTACTTAGCGCCCGTTTCCAGCACGCCTACCATCGCAACGCTAAAGAGATGCAAAGTAGGCGTGGCTGTCGAAACAACACGGGTAAATATCGCAAAGGCAGCTTCACGATATTACCAACGAGTTGTAGCGATAATTTTAATCGCGCTAACTCTGCCTTAACCCAGGAATTTAACGTCTGTTAAATTCCTGACTAACGCATACCTAACATGGGGGGTGGATTGTGCAGCTAAGGCCACAGGGCCTTATTATCAAGACTATCGCCGTTTTCCATGGAACATCGCTGCAAAACCAGCGATGTTCCATGGAAAACCCCGCTATCGCTGGATTTCTTATCGCCATTGAGATAAGCTTTGATAATACAACGCTATCTCGGCTATTAAATCCAGCGATAGCCGGCGATAAAAATAACAGCGCTAAGCGCTCTTTGCAATATTTATCGCAACTCCTTGGTAATATGCCCCTTGCAATGGTAGATAAACACAACAGTGCTATAAACCCAGAATGAGCAGTGCGCTTCCCTTAGTAACCGTGGGAAGTTCTCATTGGCACATCCTGCTGCTTATCCGATAAAAAACCTGATAAGACACTGGCAGGACCAACTTGGCTCCCAAGACCCGACTTTAAACATGAGAATGAATTTATTAGGGGGTGGGACACTCCAAATACCCCCATGAAACTACACCCCTGGAAATTGTGTAGCAGTCTCATGGGCCCTTGTAGGATGATGCCCAGTTTCTGGCTAATGTTCTCCTAGAGTGATTCTGAGCAAGGCCTTTGGTCTTCTACATGACTGGGCTCGAGTCCCTGTGCCCTTTGGGTGATTTTTTGCAAGTGTGTTTCCTGACTTCGCATCATTTTACATGGGTATCGAGGGGACACTGTACAATCTGTGACATTCCTTAGGCACCTGGTGTAAGTAAGGCTAGTCCCTATTGTACCCAATGTAAGGAAGGGCTAGTTCAGGCCCTACTTCTGTTAATAAAGTCCAGGCCTGAGCGCTCCCATGAGATTCACTAAGGACCTTATTACGACCTTGGTGGTCAGACCACTGGCAACAGCTTCGGCAGATAGGAGAAGGCTGCCAAGCCAGCGGTATCCAACCACCGCATTTGGGAGCATATTATCAAGCAGGGCGTTAAAATTATTGCCGCTTCGGAGGCAGAAAACTGCCGCTAAAGCGGCTATAATGGGCTTGATAATATGCCGCAGAGAATTCCCATAGAAGCCCATGTTGACACCAGAACATGGGCTTCTATGGGAATTCTCTGCGGCATATTGTCAAGCCCATTATCTCCGCTTTAGCGGCAGTTTTCTGCCGCTAAAGCAGCGATCATTTTAACGCCGTTTCTTGATAATATGCCCCTTGGAGATTACTGCCGGGCTGAGCCACATGAGCGTCCCCAAATTATCGTGAGAAGAGCAGGCAAAATTGCTGATTTACAGGTTAATAATGCCGCCCCTGGGTCAATGACCAGACAGCTCATGTTAGGAGATGGCTGCAGCGAATACAGAAGCGCTGCAGTGCGAGACTTTACCATAGACTCTATCTCTGGTTGAAAGGGGACAGGGTTCCAGGGCCCTGGCCCCGGTCAGACGTGGACGGCCGCTGACAAGCATGATTAAGGCACTCCCTCTGTGTGTCTAACCAGCCATTGAATTTAAAGGTCTTCCTGGCAACATCTGGCCCTCTAACTGAGCCCGATGTGCCAGAAAAGAATTCTTCATTTCAGGGCCAGACTGGCAAACAGCTCTGCAGGCCCCAGGGGTGAGGGTGGGGGGGAGCGGCGGAGCTGTTTGCCAGGGCCTGTTTCGGCCAGTTATGTTACCAAAGGCCGATATTGCAGGCCCCGGTAACAAAAACGCACAAAACCGACCCCCACCCTGGCGGCTCGCCAGGGAAACGCCTGGTGCCTGCTATGGTCAGTCCGGCCCTGCTCCACTTCCCTCTGCACAATCGGCACTGAGCCGCGGCGGACCGAGGAAGGAGCACTAACTGCGGCCACGGCCCGTGCAGGCAACAGCGGTGGGGCCAGTTTGGTGGGGGATTCGACAGACGACTACTGGGGAAATATGAATTAAAAAATTAATTTTCCCTCGTCGTCGTTTGTCGAAATCCTGCCCCCCTCACCCGCCGCACCGCTCTGACCAGCACGGGCCACGGCTGACTAACTGCAAAGGTAAAAGATTGAAAAGTAAAAATTAGGGCGCACTTTCAAAAGATTTAAAAAGGTCACCATACAAGTGTGCAATAAACTATCGACAAGGAGCTATGCTGAGTATCGGGACAGCGTACCTGTCTAACCTTTACAAAGCTCCATTGCATCTAGGTTCAAGCTACAGAAACACCACATAGGAATAAAATTTCCCAAAAATGTCAGACAACTTATTTCACATCAAGCAATGTGACCCAGGCCCACTGAGTCACCCAATGGACGAGGGTTGTGTGTGTAAGAGAATGGGGTGGCCTGGAGCAGGCAGTGTCCTGCCAGTGTTGATTGCGAAAGTTATGAAGCAATTCTGCAGTCTCCGAACCCCTAATCTGGGCTTTGAGCACGTGCGCATTATCTGAGCATGACAGACTCTAAGGCAAACGCCGAGTATCGAGTTACTGTAACAACACGCGAGACCAGCACGTGAGGTTTACCGACTCGGGACAGTGGTGTGCAACAGACGAGGGAGGGGACGACGCAGCAAAGAACGATGAACAACAGCGATGAAGCAAGCAGGAAAAGGAAGGGAAACAGAGATGTGGCGTGACATTGGAACGAGAACTGGAGTTAATCGTCGACGATCATTAAAGACGTTAAACACCGAAAGAAAGTGAAAATAAATGAGTGTGTGACAGAGAAAAAGTGCAAGGGTAAGCGAGCGACGGAAAAATAATACAGTGAAAGTATGAAGAGATGGAAGACCAGATTGAGGAGATATTTATGGTAGGAGTATGGGAGGACACAGAGAGACAAGGAAGGAGCAAGAAAG
The DNA here is from genome assembly GCF_964204655.1 of Triturus cristatus. Taxonomy (NCBI): domain Eukaryota; kingdom Metazoa; phylum Chordata; class Amphibia; order Caudata; family Salamandridae; genus Triturus; species Triturus cristatus. The sequence goes on from NC_140580.1 coordinate 768,625,894, forward strand.
AGGTAAGGAACATTACTAAGCATTGGCAAAGCCAATAGGTCTCGCCTATGGGAGAGCTATCGGCTTTGTCAATGTCTTTTATCCATGTTGTACAGCAGCGCTGCTGCGCAGCATGACTGAAAGAAAAACAAGCATTGGCATAGCCAATAGGTCTCGCTTTTGGGACCTTATAAGTATTTATTTATGCAGCACAATATCCTTGGTGCAAAAACATCAACTGTTGCATGGTTAAACACTTATAAGGTCCCAAAGGCGAGACCGATTGGCTATGCCAATGCTTGTTGTTTTCCAGTATGTCATTGACGTTTACAGAGTATGTGACTTACTACAGTGATGTTAAGCCCATAATGCCCCTAAACATGACTTTCATTTTGAGTATCTTTTATTACATGAGAGCTCCAGAGATATTGCTAGCCTTTGGATGAGGACTCACCCAAATTTTGGTAGAAGACTGATTACCGATCGAGAAATGTCCTCCCCGCCCTCTCCCTTTTTTTCCCATGAAGGGTGTCGTCGACTTTGAAGAGAATTAAATATTGGAGGTTGCGTCCCTTATTTATTTTTCTATTTTATTTTTTTGTATAAGCATTGTTGAAGTTCTACTTCAATTGCCAGCAAATGTTTCTTTAAGCAACCGTGCCACCCAGGAGACCATAAGCCTGAAGACTATTAATACACTCCGCTCTCTGGGAATATCTTTCTACAGCTATCCAGTGACCTTGCGCTCTACTGAGAGTAATGGGAAGGGGCAGAAACAGGGAAAGGGTAGAAAGGTCCAGAAAACAGTATAGTCAGAAAGGTAAACAAAGTAGAGAGAGAAGAGTGGTAGAGATAGAGATAAGGTACAGAGATAGGTGAAGCAAGGAGACAAGGTAAAGAGAGAAAGTTGAGGTAGGCATTAAGAAAGTTACAGAGAAGTAGAACGGAGAAGAGGTACATAAAGAAACAGGCATACAGCGATAGGTAAGGCTTTAGAGTAAGGTAGTAATTGCTAATGATAGGGAAATCACATGTATAGAGAGGGAGAGGGGTGTAGTACACCGAGTGGTGAAGTAAAGGCAGAGGTAACTTAAAAGGAGGGATAGGTTAGAAAAAAGTGGAAGTATGGAGGGCTAATTATAATCAGGAAGACAGGTGAAGTACTGGGAGACGCATGGTGGGAGGCAAGTTAGTGAGGGCGTGGCAACGTAGGCAAAAGAGCAATAAGACATGAGATATAGACCGGCGAGTAACGAGTAGAAAGAGAGAAGAGATGTAGAAAGAAAAGAGGTCAGGTAGAAAGATTGATGTGATGTAAAGAAAGAGGCAATGTTGATACAGTGATGAGAGGCACATAGGTAGAAAGAAAGATGTGAGAGAAAGAAAGAAAGGGGTAGATAGAGAGGATGACTTATAATAAAGGAGATAGAGGGAGAGAAGAGAGAGGATCTATTGTTTTTTAAACAAATGTATTGGTTTTCCGAAAAGCCATACAAACGGCCCCATGAGCACCATAGGAAAATAGCTGGGAAGGGGACATGTATTACAATTACATACATTAGTATTCTTGCGTTAAAGAGAGGACCTATTGTAAGAAAAAGATGGGAAGGTAGATAAAGTGTGATAGAAAGAAAAGATCTAGGTGAGGTAGAGGGCACATAAGTAGAAAAGAGCGAGTTGGAGAGACAAGGTAGTGATTGAATGGTGAGGTAATGTGAGTGGTTAAGAAGCAAGAGAGAAAGGTTGGAGAGCAAGAGAGAGATGAGGTAGAGAGAGGATTGAGGTTCTGAGAGATAGTCGAAGTAGAGAGTGGTGGGGTAGAGAGAGATGAGTTTTGGGGAAATAGAGATTGTTCCGTAGAATAAGACAAAGACGAAGCCAACACAGAGGTGAAGTAGACAAGGATAGATACAAGGAGGGGAGACAGAACAGTGAGATATAGATTAATGGAACTGTAGAGACGGTTGAGGTACAGAGAAAAATTGAGCAGCAGAGGTAGGTTGTATAATAAAACCCCGCAGGCATTTACCCCACACGTCTTTACAACACAGTCAATACCCCGCGTGTGATGTTACAGCGTGTTACTTTACCATGCACGTCGTTACAACGACTTGCTTTAGGGGGCGCTGGACTTTGGAATAGTACAAATTACTATTCCAACTCCAGTCTACGCAATAGTAGGGAAGGTCTTCGACTTAAAAATCCAACACCAGTTCAATAACTCGCCCCTACAGCAAGTCGTTGTAATGACTTGCGTGGTAAAGTAACATGTGGTATCGTCGCATGCGGGGTACAGACATTGTTGTAAAGGCTTGTTGTTGTAAAGACTGCGGGGTAACGTATGTATCCCATAGAGGTAAGCCAGAGAGTAGTGACCAGGCCAGGGAGGATTTAAAGAGAGGCCAGAGACAGTTAAAGAGAGGTGTGGTAAAGAGAGGCCTACAGAAAGAGAGGTGAGGTAGACAGGGGTGAGGTACACAGAGATCTAGAGATCGGCAGAGTGAATGGGAGACAGAGAAAGAAATAGGCGGCTAGGTAGAAGATGTGAGGTGAAGGAAGCAGAGAGACATCAGAGAAAGAGTACAGTGAAAAAGAGAGGGAGAGTGTGCTAGAGAGATGTGACAGAAGTAGACAGAGACGGGTATTAGAGAAGTGTGGTAGAGAGAAGTGATTCATGAGGTGAGATGAGACACAAAAAGATAGCAGGGAACAAAATGAAGTAGGGAAAGGTAATGTAGAGACAGAATAAGAGAAGTTAAGAGAGAAAGAGGGCTAGTGATAGGTTGAGAGAGAGAAAGAGACGCCTGACTTTCCTGATAACTATTAGTAGGTCGCCAAGGAAAGTGGGGGCCCTGGGCAGTTGCTCACGTTGCCCATACTTTAAAATTGATGTAGGTTTAACCACGGTTGAAATGCATAATTCATTTGAACGTGAGATTAAAGGTCACAAGAACGTGAGGTTAAAGGTCACATGAACGTGAGATTAAAGGTCACATACACATGAGATTAAAGGTCAAGTTTTCACTGGGTGATAATTTACAGGAAGCGTGGTTTTGAGGTTTTACGTTATCTAGAAATGTCCATTTAAGGAAGTAATTTGGACAGTATATTTGGGATCGCGGGAACGAGGCAGAGATGCAGGTCCAAATCATGCAGGAGCAGATCATTTATGAGTCCGGAAAAGGAAAATTATGGCATAGCTTAGGTTACCTATTATCTGGTAATAAAGACAGTTTAAGAAACCGAGAAGCTGATAGAAAACATACTTTGACATAATTTTATACTGATATTTCTTAAGAGAGATAGATACACTCATTCTGCTAATATCCACAACTAATGACATTCTTATGCACATAGGTACAGAACACAATTTAATGAATAGTCTCTACCGTCTCCAATAAAATTGTTCCTGAAAGTCACATACAATGTTGCAACCGACAGAACACAAGCATACATATATAAACTTCTTGTAGTCAAAGATGAACATCTTTCATTCTGAAAATCCTGGTTTTGTTTTAAAAACGTGTCTTATTCATCTCAGTGCCCATGTTATTCACTACCCGTATTGTGGGCTTCTGGAAGCACCTTCTTCTATCAAGAACAAGACGGCAAAAGTGAAAGCAGGGGTGCACGCACGCGCCGGCAAACACGCGAGTGGTGCGCGCGCAGCAGCGCCAAAAGTGAAAGTAATCACGCTCCAGATGGCGCCTCGGGCGCTGAAAGCTGACATCTGTGCACGTTCACGCTCGCGTGAACGCAAGCTTTAGGCCAGCAAAAGCTAGTGGGTAGCACTTTGAAAACCCACTTACTAAATGTCTCGCCTGAGACAGCGCATGCGCTTAATCAGGCGAGACCTAAAAAGCAGTATTTCGCAGCCTGTGCTGGCCGCGTCGTAGCGCTTTTTTCATAGCGCTACAATGCAGCACAGTGCTATTTATTCATAACTTTTAGCCATGCCGCTGTTCAAAAAGGTTATAAGACATTGACAAAACCATTAGCTCTCGCATAGACGAGACTATTGGCTTTGCCAGTGCTTGTTTTAGCAGTTTATGGGCCGCTTTTATGGCTCAGTGGAACGGTTTCTCCTGTAGTCGAAGCACTCTCAGGGTCGGTTGGCCATGAAACACTATGTAAGCTTTATTCAGTGATAATCAGTGTGTTTCTTGCACTGATTCCAGCTTAATCGCAATACTTTTTTACTTATAGTGAAACAGACTTAAAATAAGGCAACGTAAATAAAAGTGTAAGAAAGTAACGAAATGCAAGACTCACAAATTAAGGTACCGGTGGTTCTGTAACACATTAATCAAGGGAAATTGTCTAGGCAGTGAAAAGCGTCCATCAGTGATGACCTGTGTCTGGGCAGGCAGTCCACGTTATCACAAAGGACTAGTTGTGACTGCTGAGTGTTTGGCTGTGCCATACTCACACTGCAAGCACATATTGGCAGAAAGTGACATGGAAACATAGAGGTATAGGCACATCACATTTATCACCAATAGGACATACAGAGGCACACTCAACAAGCTGTCTCTCGGTTTTGCAGTCACTATGACAGGCGTACTACTCGCACAGGGGAATACCCTCATATACAAAGGAAGAGTTGTGCACATACACACATACGTATAAGCATCCACTCTTACTAGTATGCTCAGGAAAGTTATTTGAGCAAATGCACTGTCACACAATGCACAGTGATACATTTACGCATATGCACACACACAAATTCATGTGCACATACGAAAACAACAGAAAGCAGCCGTATGCACAGAGAGAGAGAGACGAACATAGAGACATTAACAAAAATAACCAGTCATGTTGACAGTTTTATATCAAAACGTAAAATTTCAGTCAACAAGCAGCGACGGGAAACAGCGTTTACTACGCGTTTGGAACCATTCAATGCCATTACCACGCATCGGTTACCACGCAATGCCTTTACCACACATTGCCTTTAGAGCACAAGCTTTTACTACGAATATACCTTTACCACACATGCCCTTACAACATCAGGTAGGTATAATTAAGGTAAGTGTGAGTGTATTTTCATATATCTATCTATATTATACATAGTTCAATGGCAAGTAGTGTATGTTCATCTGATAGTGGGCCTACTACAGGACTGATGCCTATTCCCACTGATTTTTCCCCATCTAAGGAACTTGGTTTTTTAGTAGAAGATCGCCGCCACACGCTGCGGCAAACTACTCAATCCAGGAGAGGACCAAACGAAGAAATGAGAGTAGAAAACAAAGACGGAAAGCCAAAAGGAGTAAACAACAGGGGAAAATGGAGAAATACAAAGAAGAGGAACTAAAGAATGATGTGTCATTAGACAATACTGTCATTAATCTGACCAATGTGAACCTTACCAAATCTGAGCTTGTTATATTATCTAAAGGACTGTCATTTTGTCCTAGAAGTTGTTTTAGGTATGTTCAAACCAGAATCGATGTTTTCAAATTCATAAGAAAACTAAAACTACTAAAACACTTCAAGTTAAACAAAGCTTGCAGCACTGCTGCTAAAATTGCGATTTCTGACAATGTTGGATCTCGGCTGACCGCCAGTGATGTAACGCATTTAAAAACTATACATGCTCTTGCGTCAACCAGACCGGAGGAGGCATCGCCATCGTACACAAGAGCACCATTCGCATCTCGACTGACTCCATCGACGTATTCAACGCCGCCGAATACCTGCACTTCCAGATCCACACCGACCCCAAGACTACCCTCAGAGGCACCCTCATCTACAGACTGTTGCAGGGATTCTGCTTATACACAGAACTATGCGTAGAACCCCAGGACCTCAGTGAGTTGTGGTGTACCAGAAACTCACCTCAGAACCCAGAACCCAGTATCCGGCTAGCATAAGTGTCCCATTCGTTATCCGAGATTTAGCTCGGCGGTCCCAATGAAAAGACAACCCAGAACACGCGACTCAGTACATACTCAGGAATGGTGGGAATCGGAAATACCTGTTCGTATATTATTCTCACATCAGTCCACAACAAGAATCAACAGAGACACGGTGAAAATAAAAAGAGTTTATTTTTATAGACCACGTGTCCTAATATGCAGTACTTTGGCTAATACAAGCAGACAAATGATTAAAATCAAAACCATCAACATAGTTACAATTCCATAGAATATAAAAGGGGTGATCATGTTATAATGACAGTGGATACTACCACTTTCCCTTTACTAAGAAGCTAATATTATTATTAGTCTAACAGAAGGTCTCTTAGGCTTGAATAGGGGACCCCATACCTCAAAGATCAGCTTAGTGAAATCACATCACAGGAGCATCAGGAGTCTTCTCGCAGGAAGGCTCGTCTTCGGTCTGAATAATAAACATGATGTCCGTGATATTAAAAGCACCAACTTTCAGGTATGTGCAGCTGCTCGTGTGTTATGACTAAATAGTGGGTCGATCAACCTAGAGTGGAAAACATGCATTGTCTAACAACTCAGACTGTTTGTCACATCGTGTGCAGACCAAGGTCGCTTCGCAGAGCTCGGGATAGTAACAACAGATTGCTCTCGTGTGAGGCAAAACTCGAGTCAGCAGTTCGTTTAAGCAATAACATGTGAACGCAGTGTCGTGTGCAAAGGCAGTAAGATGGCTTTCTAACATCTGACGTAGTTATGCTAACTTAACAATGTATGTACGTATTAAGGGAGTCCTTACGACATGCCCCCTTGATCGAAGCACTACTTAGTATGCAAGAAAAGAGAGAACGCAGAGTTCAAGCGCGACAGAGCAGAACAAGGCGTATCCAATTTAAAAAGGAACTGGTCAGTTCAGGCAAAGTTCGAACAGGGAAAAAAACCAAAAATAGAGAGAAAAAACAAAAAACCTCAAACGTGCCGTGGGAGGTGAAAAAATGAAAAAACGCCTCACCGGGCAGAAGTGCAGACGTACAGGGACAGTTCAAGACACGTGAGGAAAACACTGTGGACGAAAGTTCACTCAATCCATAAAAGTATATGCAGCATATGTGGCCACTGCTTCCAGCAGAAAATCATTGGCACGGCCACTGAAGGTTTCAGCCATCCAGTTAAGTAAAGAAAAGGAACATACGTGTTCTTCTATCAGCGGAGCCTCTAGCACCATCAGAGGGCAACCAGCGTGTACTTCCAAGTAACTCATATTCAAGAAGTCATATGCCGCTCTCACGATGTCCCAATTACCCAGGATACCATGTGCCGCACCGCAGGCCATAATCCGAACACCAGAACAGGCAGACTCGTGAGACACTAAGGGCCTCATCAGTCGATCAAAATCCGGGTCCGGAGACACCATGTTGGTTAAACACAAATCCATAGGCCATTCGAAGGGACAATCTAGGCAGTGGAAGACAGGTTGCACGCAGGTGAAGTAGGAATACCGGAAGGATAATCCATATGCCAGGCTCAAAGTCGCCAACGGCAGGACACCATAGTAATCAAGCATCCTGTCACGAAGAAGCTGCAGACGGGACAGGCTGACGTGTGGCACAGAAAGAGCAGCCATTCCGCAAGATGAAAAGTAAAAGTAGCACACCTGCCACTAGAGCCAGAATTAACGGGACACCTCCAAAGACGCTGGAGAAAATAGAATGAAAAAATGCCGGAATCACACCAAAAATAGTTTGGAAAGAGGTCACGAGGCCCGAGCCCACAAGTTTAAAAAAATGAGCCAGGCCAGTCGTGGACGAGGCATTGAAAATTGTTTGGATCAAAGCACCAAAATGCAGGGGGAGGTCAGTATTCAAAAGCGCCTGTACCTCGGTGCGCGTATTTGCTACGTGAAGGACAAATGTTTCCCGGGAGGAAGTCAATGGCACCTCCTTTTGGGACAATAGCGCTCTTATTCTGCTCATTTTGTCGAACTCTGCTTTCAAGGTTGGAATTGAAGGCCAGATAGAAGCATCCAGCCTCCCATGCGGGGGTGGAAACAGGACGTTATTGCAGCAGACAACCCTCTGTGTTACAGTTACTATATACGGGATCCCTACTAACATCCCGCAGCAAGCTTCATTGTTTAAAATTAAATAACTACCGTTTGCAAGCAGCGTGAAAGATGGCGTAATCACTGGTACCGGGATACCTTTGAGGACGCAGGCCAAATTCGGAGCGTGTACATTACAAGCACCGTGCAATTGAATGTGCCTACATACAACAGAATGATCAGGTGACGTTGTACATTCTTCACCCTTCAGATAAACCTCAGTACCGTCCCTTGTACATCTATACGTAAAGGGGAGGGACCAGACTTCATGTATGAAAGCGGTACCCAGCTGTTCATATCTACCCAGAGCATAGTGTTTCATACAAGAGGTAAACTTAAAAAGCGCAAACGGTAGACTTATCAATCCGTGTAAGAGCCACACAGCGGAATCGACTTCCGCAACAGAAAAAGGTAACGGCTCCAATTTCTCAATATGGAGCAGGGAATATGTAGCATCTTTCATGGACATGAACTGCTGTTTGTCAGTAAGGTTAAAGGGAAGAAATAACGATGTTGTATTCAGATAGTCCCAAGGGACCTTCCCTGCCTTCAATGTTTGTAATGTCCATGCAAACTGCATAACAGAACGCAACTGTTTTTGACCATGATACAACACAGACATATCATCCTGCACAATATCAACAATTGAAGATACAATATTATCTAATGTATAAATGCGAGAAGAAAGAGTGTTAATGCTGTTATCAATAACTGCTAATACTTTTTCCATATTAGCCTGATCAATAGCTCTCAATCTTGAAGCTGCCTCAATTTGCGACAGTTTCCATACTTCGTTGTAAATAGCATACGCCCATCTCTTGGATCTGCCACCCACAGGACCTTTAACAAAATCATTCAAATCTATTTTGTCATGTAACTTTGATAAATGAACTTTGACAGATGCCAAGGTGGAAAGTCGCAGCCAGGATTGACATCATTTCCCCACAGAGTATGTAGTTACTGTATGTGACGACTCAAACCGGGGGTCCACTCGATCTTGAGTATACCCCGGTTTCAGTCCTAGAAAACGACGTTGACAGGTATCAGAACTGCTTTGCCAAATTAACCATCCCTCACTATTAAATTTCGAAATATTGAAAGACGAATTGGAAACCAAGAACTGCAAAGCAGGAAGGGACAGATCTGTGTGATTATTCCAATGTGGGTAAGCACCCAGATCCGGCACAGAAGGCGAATTTAGTTTTTTAGAAGTGGCCAATCCGAAACAGGTGGTTTGGAAGATGGTTGCATTTAAAAACAACATATGATTTGGTACTAGACAGGCACGGTGTAAAGCTTCAGTTCCCTGAACCTGCCACGGTTTGGAACCCCAAACCGACTTAAGATCAATAGTAGCCTTCCATAGATCATAACCTTTGATTGACAACTCATCCATAAAGGACTTAGAATATAGCAATTTGGTGTGTGTCAGTCTAACCTTGGAGGCAGACTCAGGCTTAACTTTAAAATAAAAGGAAGCCGGGGCTGAAACACTGAAATCAGTAAAATAAGTAAACTTATCAACTAATGTGTGTGAACTGCCAAACGAGGGGGTGGGACAATGTTCCCACTGGGTAAAATTTACAAAATTTCTAAACAAATTTGATTTATGCAAGAAGTGATTGCCATAATGTTGAAAACAATACTGTTCCGCATAATTAGCCGCATTTTCATACAAATCCTCTGCATCAAAGGCGGCATAATATTTCAAATCTGAAAACAGTGCTTCAATGGCGTGTACATCCCAATCATCAGAACGTATGTTCTGTTTAACTACATCACCCATAGAAACACGAAATACATTAGGCACATTAATGACCTCTGTAGGCCCATGAATTTGAAATTTAACTGCATCCCATGCGATTCCATCCATGACGGGCCAGGCAGTAATATTCACAAAAGTCTGGTCCCTTTTCATGATGTGGGATGAGGAGTGGGGAGCCAAAGTTCCATTGATAAGTCTAATTGTCGATCTCTCTTTGAGATAATGGCCATCCACCAAACGGAAGAAAACTACAACAAATCCAATGGACATAAACAAAAAAATACCAAAAAGCATCAACCAGATGTATGTCCAAGGAGCTATCAAAAAATGTTTCTTAAACCAGCTCACAAAAACAGCAATGTTTGATGGGGGAGTTGAGGGCAAAGAGTTAGTGTCAAAGGAAAAACGGGACTGGCCAAGTGCTGTAGATTGTAAAACAGGCGAAGGTCCACGTGTAGGATAAGCATACTCAGTCTCATCGGACAAACCACCAGCCGGTGGTATCAGCAAGGGATCAGTAACTGAACGCATCTCGATTGCAACATCAGACAAGGTGGTAGAAGCAGGAACCATCATTGAATTTCTTTGCATTGTCTGGCATGAAACTGCCGGAGTCATACTAAGAAGTATCGGCCACTCGCTGAAGTTTGACATTGTCAATAGAGATGTACCTGTTTTCTTTGCGACCAGGAAGTGGAGGTAAAATGACTGTTCTTGTACCCTGCACTCCAAGCACTGGAACTGGTGCACGATAAGAGGGGCCGAACTCCTTCTTGTTCTCCACCTTCTCACGGACCAGATCACCAACTCGGGGTAGCCAGCCGACTACTGGAATCTGAACCTCAGCTTCAGACGTGGAGGGCAAATGTTCTTTTGAAAGAGAGTCTCTGGCTTCTTGTAGAGTCTGCAAAACAGCACAGTGATCATCTACGTCAAAGGGTGCGGTCGACGCCGCAATGTCTAGACCATCAAGGTCTGGAACAAACATTCTGATTCCGAAGAGCATCATGTACGGGGTCCGCCCACCCAGAGACCTTCTAGGGAGATTATTTAGTGCACGTTGAACGTTATACAAATGGGCTAGCCAGTTCCGGCCTGTGCCTAAAACACGTGCTGTCAATGATTGCTTTAAGTCACGGTTCATTCGCTCCACCACACTATTACCCTCAGGTCGGTAGGGAGACGAAAATTTGACAAGGACCCCCAAATTTTTCATAGCCTCCTTGTAAGCCTTAGAGGCGAACGCAGGGCCCTGATCAGAATGTAAGGTACCACACGCAAAAGTTCCCACAAAGACACGCAAATCCCTGATGACAGTCCGCGAGTCAGCACTCCTTTGTGGCCACACCCATAGAAAACGTGTGCACGAATCCACTGCAACCAAGATGTACTTGTACGCAGTATCAGAAGAAAAAGGACCGCAGTGATCTAAATAAACACAACCAAATGGCTTATTAGAGATGTACAGCTGTGTCTGTGGTGGGCGCGCAACAGTAGAAGGTTTAATCTGTTGGCAAATGTCACAATCAAGAACATAAGCGCGCGCTTGTTTATATAAACCAAACCACCAGTAACGTTGTTGTAGCAGAGATATTGTAGCTGACACACCGGCGTGGGCTGACGCCAACCCCTCGTGTGCAGCCAAGATCAGTGCTGGTCTGCAGTCCGCGTTGGGAATTATTCTATCACCAACGTCGTTAATCCTCACTAACGGGACGTTATCAGGACTTAAATGATAAATATACCGAGAGGGAAAACCCTTCGGGTAATCTCCTCCCTTCTCTGTAGCAGCAATAGCTGCCAAGATGTCATCATCAATCTTACTTTTGGATCTTGTAACTGCTGCCACTAAGTATGTAGCCACTGCTGTTTTCGCTGCCTCGTCAGCTAAGCTGTTGCCGACAGCATGGACACCAAGCCGCTGGTGACCAAGAGTGTGTATAACACTTACGAGAGGGAGACGTTCTTTAAAGTCCGCCACTCGAACCCAAAGCGTTTTATGCTTAATTGTGCTACCTTTAGTGTCGCGGTAATCATTCTGAGACCAGAAGTGTAAATTGTCATTGTAAGACTGGACACAGTAGAAGGAGTCACTCACTATAAGAGTAGTGACTCGGGGATCAGCAAACTCCAGTGCAAGCACCAGAGCCCGGAGCTCCGCCAATTGCGCGGTACAATCACCCAATGACTGCGTATGCACTGCATCAGATTGGAATTCACCATTTACGAATGTACCTACGACAATTGCGCAAGCCGCTGAATAAGCGTGCTTCGATCCAATCGCGGGTTGCGCAGACCCGTCAGTGTATATGACACAATGGTATTCTTCGAGCGGGCACAAAGACAGAGGTGCCGGATGAACGAATTCATATTGCAAGTACTCTTGAGTCTGTAATGAGGCATCAAAGATGTAAGTGACGTCTGGCGACGTCAGTGTTGTAGCCCATTGTATCCACCGTGGATGCAAAGCTTTAGAATTGGGTACACTTGCTTTAGTCACTGCCTCTAAAGCAGGATATGGAGTTACAACCAGAATCTGTTTCCCATGCGACAGTGCGCGTTCCTTGAGGATCGCCATCTGCACAGCAGTCAGAACTTTTTCGACCGTGGAAAAACGTAATTCAGCAGAGGTGTACAAGTGGGATTTGTACGCAATGGGGACTGTGTCGCCCTCATTAAACGTCAAATACGTGAACCCCACGGCGCCTGGTACTATTCTAATCACCAGGTTAGTGCGGTTATCACGTGTCAGCAAGTATTGTGAAGCAAGAAGGTCAGCCTGTAAAGACTGTAAAATAGCAGAGTGTTCTAGCTGCCAGCTAGACTTCGAAAATGAAGGCTGTACCAAGGCGTAAAGCGGCTTGATACGCTGGGCATAATCAGGAATGTACGTACGGCCGAAATTCAGAAAACCCAGCAGAGATTGTAATTTCTTCAGTGTCGTGGGAGCACTCAAGCGTGCACACTTTTCCAGAAAGTGGGGGGCTAACCCCTTACCTTCATTGTTGAGCTCGTAGCCCAAAAACAACACCGTATATTCTGCGATGTGTGACTTCGCAAAATTGAATTTGTAGCCATAGTCTGCAAAACTCACGATAATATTGTCAACGCGAGACAGATGCGGCATCAGCTCATCATCCGTAAGATAGATATCGTCAACATATGAGTATGCTTCGGGGTCTATTCTTTCTAAAAGAGAAACCACGCGAGCAGAAAAGACGCCAGGGCTATTTTTGTAACCCATGGCCAATCTTGTAAACTGTTTTTGTTTTCCGCCCGAAGTAAACGCTGTCCACTGGCTACTCAGTGTGGACAGGTTGTGGCTAAAAAAGCCATTGGAAATGTCAAGTGTCGTTTTAAATCTTTTACGCACGAGACTGTCGACCAAAGCCGAGCTATGTGCATTTTGTACCGCGCAGGTCCGGCAGTGGGAGTTTAGGTGCCGGTAATCCAAAACTAAACGGTACGAGCCGTCAGGCTTCGTTACAGTGAATAAAGGGTTATTCATAGGGGACACACATGTTTCAATAACACCCTGATATTCCAATTGTTCAAGGATTGCCGCGACGTGGGGTCTCGCTTCACGACGCATAGGATATTGAGGTTGAGGCTGGGGCATAGACCGCAATGGAATCTCATGGCAGGGGGACAATCTGTCCCATCCCACCTGAGTACGATACACCGCCGGCGCAAGCGCAAGCGCCCACTCCTCAGCATACACTTCAGCTTGGTCCTTAGGCACTGTGTGCGCAAAGGACGGGAGGATTACTTCCTCCCCTCTAGGAGCCTCTAAAATGAAAGCTGGGGGCTAATCTGCCTCCACTAGGAGAATATCATAGGTGGTGGTCAGATTATCCCAAAAAATCCCTTTTATTGTACGTTGTATGTCACCCTCAATTAATAAGACTATTTCATAAAGTCTATCAGGGGGAGCCACTCTGGTGTCAGCTGTTTCCACAGTAACCGATATATCAGTTGCTGTCACCGCCAGAAATGGACGCAGAGCTTGACGGACTATGGTAATTTCCGCTGCGCTGTCCAGGAGCGTCAGCGCCCATGTCCGGTTCCGAAGCTGTGTCCGCACTATCTGAGGCATACTTTGCCGTCAGAGCCGCCACTTTCTTCTTCTGAAACGGGGGTCTTTGTCGTGCAAATTCGTCCTGCTTGCCTTTACCCTCAGTCTGTCGGGGCTGGTCACGCTGTTGTGGAGCACCCCGACCTTTGCCACCGCCTCCGCCACCGGACTGTGTAGCCGATGTTTCCTGTGAAGAACGAGGAGAGTGCTGTTCAGAAACCTGAAATCTATCAGGAGACTTTATAGCAGCACGATCGCGCAGATCATAAGTGCGTTCACTACTTGACTGTACGGGAGAGGCAGGCCGAGAGCCCTGTTTCTGCTGCTGCTGCTTCCCCTGTTGTTTAACCTGCCATTTTTGTTTAGGAAAAAAGGGCCGGTCGTCCTTACCAGACGTTTCTGCCTTACCCTGCTGTTTTAGATCGGGATTCTTTATTACAGGCTTAACTCCTAAAGAGCTACGACCCAAATCCCGATATGCCTCTGCGATTATTTTCGCAAATTCCTGCGGTTTGTCCTCCTCAGGAATTCGTTTCAGTTCATTACGAACCTGGAAATGCAAAGCATCACCCTTCAGGTTACCAATTATCATGGTAGCCACCAGGTCAAATTGCCCGAGGAGCCGCATCCCTAACTCTATCGCAGACTCCGCACCATGGTTCTCTTGAACTCTTTTGATTACGGAGGGCAGCTGCAACATAGACGGAGTGCCATAGCACTGCGCGTACGTCGCTGCAAAGACCTTGCCCCAATTTGTACAATCATCAATGTGGGGGACCAAGTCCTTAGGCAAACTAATGGTGAGGATCCTGTGTTTCTCCACAGGAGTAGTATTCGGATAAACCGCTTCTATTTGGTCAAATTTTTCAGCAAGCCAAAAGGGGAAATCATCCCTAGTTTGGGGGCGCTTGCCCATAACAGAATTGACCATAACAGGACTAATGACCACCGCGTGATGATCAGTAGGCTGTCCCGCAACAGCAGGTGCCCCCGCCTGCATATTGCGCGACACATACTGCACTAACGCCCTATATACCGTAATGAGGGCAGTGTGTAGTACACGCAGCTCAGCCACCGTCACCGTGAGGTAACGGGGATGAGGCGTAAATCCGGCTAGTACCGGCCAAGTGGCCCCTGCAATTGATAAAGGGCCCATTCTCGGCGGTATAACCACATGGGGAAGGGCGCCATTAAACCAAATAAGATGCTGCCAAGCAGATATTGGTATTTCCTGTGTCCTATACGGCGTATAGTTCGCCGGCACTGCAGCGGCAGTTTAAGAATGAAAGGTGTCATCATCCCCCACCGCTGGAATCGTCACCCAAGAGTAGAACAACTCATAGGGATGAGCCGCATCGGCTCCCACCACAAAGATGACGTTCATACCAGTGTCCGGTACCCCATACTGCGTCAAATGACGTTTTAGAGCCGCACGGCTATGCGCCGCAATATCCACCGACATTAGGACAACACACGTGAAACTATCAGTAGCACAAGGGTTCACTAACCTTTTTAATTATCAAGCTTGAAAGAACCTATATCAATAGACCTAGGTAGGTTTAAATCCGTCAGACTTGTTATCCGGAAACAAGAGTGAGGGTGTTGTGGACAAACGCGAGCACTACTAAGGCGTTTCAACTCATAGACCAAACGTTAGGTGCGCCATGTTGCAGGGATTCTGCTTATACACAGAACTATGCGTAGAACCCCAGGACCTCAGTGAGTTGTGGTGTACCAGAAACTCACCTCAGAACCCAGAACCCAGTATCCGGCTAGCATAAGTGTCCCATTCGTTATACGAGATTTAGCTCGGCGGTCCCAATGAAAAGACAACCCAGAACACGCGACTCAGTACATACTCAGGAATGGGGGGAATCGGAAATACCTGTTCATATATTATTCTCACATCAGTCCACAACAAGAATCAACAGAGACATGGTGAAAATAAAAAGAGTTTATTTTTATAGACCACGTGTCCTAATATGCAGTACTTTGGCTAATACAAGCAGACAAATGATTAAAATCAAAACCATCAACATAGTTACAATTCCATAGAATATAAAAGGGGTGATCATGTTATAATGACAGTGGATACTACCACTTTCCCTTTACTAAGAAGCTAATATTATTATTAGTCTAACAGAAGGTCTCTTAGGCTTGAATAGGGGACCCCATACCTCAAAGATCAGCTTAGTGAAATCACATCACAGGAGCATCAGGAGTCTTCTCGCAGGAAGGCTCGTCTTCGGTCTGAATAATAAACATGATGTCCGTGATATTAAAAGCACCAACTTTCAGGTATGTGCAGCTGCTCGTGTGTTATGACTAAATAGTGGGTCGATCAACCTAGAGTGGAAAACATGCATTGTCTAACAACTCAGACTGTTTGTCACATCGTGTGCAGACCAAGGTCGCTTCGCAGAGCTCGGGATAGTAACAACAGATTGCTCTCGTGTGAAGCAAAACTCGAGTCAGCAGTTCGTTTAAGCAATAACATGTGAACGCAGTGTCGTGTGCAAAGGCAGTAAGATGGCTTTCTAACATCTGACGTAGTTATGCTAACTTAACAATGTATGTACGTATTAAGGGAGTCCTTACGACAAGACCCCCGGGACCACGCGCACAGTTCTGCGAAGACATCGCCGACTTCATCAGCCCTCACGCCCTCCCCTCCGCCGACTACATCCTCCTCGGGGACCTCAACTTCCACCTGGAGAATAACAATGACCGCAACACCACCACCCTGCTGGATAACCTCGCCAACCTCGGACTTCAGCAACTGGTCAACACCCCCACCCACTTCGCCGGCCACACGCTCGACCCACTCTTCTCGTCCAGCAAGCACGTCACCTTCAGCCACTCCACCGGACTTCACTGGACCGACCACAGCTGCGTCCATTTCAGCTTCAGAAAGAACACGGTCCACCATCACCCGAAGCAGGCTCCCCACAGAAACTGGAGCAAGATCACCGCCGACCAGCTCGCCACCTCCCTCAGCCAGAGTCCACCTGTCAGGACCACGGACCCTAACACAGCTGCCCTCGACCTCACGCAGTGGCTGACCTCCTGTGCCGACGACCTCGCGCCACTGAAGAACCCCCTCACCAGGCCCAGAAGCAAGAAGGCCCCCTGGTTCACCGACGAACTTAAGGACTCCAAGAAGGCCTGCCGCACCCTCGAGAAGGCCTGGCTCCTCAACAAGACCGCCGACAACAGAACAGCACTCAAACTCGCCACTCGCAGACATCACCAGCTCATCCGCACCACCAAGAAGAAATCTCTGCGGGAACGACTGGACAAGAACGCCCATGACAGCAAGGAGCTCTTCAACATCGTCAAGGAGTTCTCCAACCCCAGCACCGGCAACAACGACATCACTCCCTCACAGGACCTCTGCGACTCCCTCGCCTCGTACTTCCACCGCAAGATCACCAACATCCACAACAGCTTCGACATTTCACCCCCGCACCCATCGGTCGTACCTTCGCACCCCGCCGCCACCCTCCAGACATGGACCGAGGTGACCCCCGAAGACACGTCACGCATGATGAACACCATCCACTCCGGATCTCCGACCGACCCGTG
The DNA here is from genome assembly GCF_964204655.1 of Triturus cristatus. Lineage (NCBI taxonomy): Eukaryota > Metazoa > Chordata > Amphibia > Caudata > Salamandridae > Triturus > Triturus cristatus. The sequence goes on from NC_140580.1 coordinate 768,643,293, forward strand.
CCCCCATCATGTCTTCAACAAGGCAGCCTCTACCATCGCACCCCACCTCCGAGACATCATCAACACCTCCTTCAACACAGCAACCTTCCCGGAGAGCTGGAAGCACCCCGAACTCAGCGCTCTGCTGAAGAAACCAACAGCGGACCCGACCGACCTCAAGAACTTCCGCCCCATCTCGCTCCTTCCTTTCCCAGCCAAAGTCATCGAGAAGGTCGTCAACAAGCAACTGGCAGCCTTCCTCGAGACGAACGGATCCCTCGACCCATCACAGTCCGGATTCAGAGCCAACCACAGCACCGAGACCGCCCTCATCGCAGCCACCGACGACATCCGAGCCCTGCTCGACAACGGCGAAACAGCGGCACTCATCCTCCTAGACCTCTCCGCAGCATTTGACACTGTCTGCCACCGCACACTAGTCCAACGCCTCAACGACACCGGCATCCAAGGGAAGGCTCTGGAATGGATCATCTCATACCTCTCCGGCAGAACACAGAGAGTACGCCTCCCTCCGTTCCGCTCCGAGGCCACCGAAGTCATCTGCGGCGTCCCGCAAGGATCATCGCTCAGCCCCACTCTCTTCAACATCTACATGAAACCCCTCGCTGCCATCGCACGCCAACACAACCTCAACATCATTTCCTTCGCCGATGACACCCAGCTAATTCTCTCCCTCTCCAGAGACCCCGACACCGCCAAAGCCAGCCTGCACGAAGGGATGACAGACGTCGCTGAATGGATGAACATCAGCCGCCTGAAACTGAACACGGACAAGACAGAAGTCCTCATCCTGGGACCATCACCCTCCGCATGGGACGACTCCTGGTGGCCCCCGGCACTAGGCACCGCACCTGAACCGACGGACCACGCACGCAACTTGGGCGTCATACTGGACTCCTCCCTATCGATGACCAGACAAGTCAACGCCGTCTCCTCAGCTTGCTTCCACAACCTCCGCATGCTCCGAAAGTTCTTCCGATGGATCCCGACCGAGACCAGGAAGACGGTCACCCACGCTCTCGTCACCAGCAGACTAGACTACGGAAACACCCTCTACGCCGGTACTACAGCCAAGCTTCAGAAAAGACTTCAGCGTATCCAGAACGCCTCCGCCCGACTCATCCTGGACGTCCCCCGACGCAGCCACATCTCGTGCCACCTGAGAGACCTGCACTGGCTCCCTGTCAACAAGAGGATCACGTTCAGACTCCTCACCCACGCACACAAGTCCCTCCACGACCTAGGCCCAGGGTACCTCAACAGCCGCCTCACCTTCTACACGCCCACCCGCCGGCTACGTTCCGCTAATCTCGCCCTCGCCGTCGTCCCTCGCATCCAGAGAACCACCGCTGGAGGAAGGTCATTCTCCTACCTGGCAGCTAAGACTTGGAACTCCCTACCCGTCCACCTGCGGATGACCCAGGACCACCTGGCCTTCAGGAAACAGCTCAAGACCTGGCTGTTCGAGCAGTAGCAGACCCCCTTCCCCAAGCGCCTTGAGACCCTTACGGGTGAGTAGTGCGCGATATAAGTTCCATGATTGATTGATTGATTGTTGGTAATTCAGAGGACGCGGTATGTTCAACTCAACAACAACTCTTAAATTTAGGCACCACGGGCAATTCACCAGCTGTCAGCCCATTTCGTCCTAAATCTACATTCATCCCACTCATGCCTAATTATGCGTTGGATATATTTAGTGACTGTGTCACTCAAGACCTTAAAACTCCTAATAAAAAGATTCTAAAGACAGTTAAACGTCAGAATTATCAAGAGCGACAATATTCCTCCCTAATGAACAAATTGAAAACTAATAATGAAATCATTGTAACAAAAGCAGACAAGGGGGGCAATGTTGTCCTTTGGTCTAAGAGTGACTATTTACAGGAGGCCTATTGCCATTTGAATAACGAATTATGTTATAGAAAGGCCACTTTTAATGACATCAGAAAGTTAAAAGACTTCATCCATGCTGAACTTGGACAATGGAAGAGGGATGGATTATTGAACAAAGATGAACACAGTTTCTTAAAAATTGAGTTTCCAACCACTGCAGTTCTCTATTTCCTCCCAAAAGTGCATAAACAACAAGAGCCTATTCCAGGGAGACCCGTCATTTCAGCCCAACGAAGTCTATGTGAGAACATATCTAAATATGTTGACTTTTTCTTACATGGATTTGTGGAGGAACTTCCGTCCTACATCAAAGATACGGGGCATTTTCTCTCTAATGTATCTGAGACAGTGTGGCAAGATGGTTACCGATTTATTGTCATGGATATTTGCTCCCTCTATATGAGCATACGTCATTGTGACGGTTTGCAAGCAGTTACATTTTATTTAGAGAAGAGAGATATTATTTTTCATCAACACAATAGTATGTTATTACGTATGATTGAATTATGCCTATGTAACAACTATTTTTTGTTCAACCAAGAAGTGTTTCAGCAACTGCAAGGTGTAGCTATGGGGGCATGTTTCTCCCCCAGTTACGCGTGTTTACACATGGGCTGGTGGGAGGAACATGTCCTCAGATGCATTTATGACTAATTGTATCAGACTCATGTCGTACGTTGGTGGAGATTCATCGACGACATCTGTATAATTTGGAAAGGGTCAATTGAATTGGCTAATGAATTTGTGAAGCTGATCAATATAAATAACTTGAATCTTGAATTCACTGCCCATATCAGTGCTGAACATATTGAATTTCTTGATGTTGAACTATATATCCATGACAACAATATTCAGACTAAAATACATCGCAAGAGTACAGCTGGTAATTCAGTACTCCATGCGCAGAGCTCCCATCCATATCATTTACTTAAAAGTATACCGTATGGTGAGTTCTTACGTATCAAGCGCATATGTAGTACAGATTTTGATTGTAACAACTGTCAGAAAGACTCATTTCAGAGGTTTTTAGCTCGCGGTTATACCAGAGACGATTTGGAAACAGCACTAGTGAAAGCCAACACTACTAACCGCGATGATTACCTTAAATCGGTAATCAGGACTACCACCATCAAATCCACTCCTAAAAACGAGAGTGAGTGCAGCGAACCTGGTTGCATTCGATTCATCACTACCTTTAGTAATCAGGACAAGGAATTGAGAAAACTGATTTATAAAAACTGGCCCATAGTGAAAACCGACCTTACTATGTCCCAATTAGTACCTGATTTACCTCAAATCACGTTCAGGAGAGCACCCTCTATGAGGGATGCCTTAGTTAGGACTAGCCCTGAGACTACCATTACGAGCACATGGCTATCTAATCGTAAGGGTTTTTTCAAATGTAGTTCGTGCCGAGCGTGCAAGTTTGGCACTAATACTTACGAATTTTTGGGCGCTTTTGATCTAACCCCCACTGCTCTTAAAGGCTTTTTTACGTGTAAAACTGACCATGCAGTTTATGTTCTTGAATGTTCGTGCAACTTAAAGTATGTAGGTAGCACGAAATTACAGGCATCAGTCAGAATTCTACAACATTTAAGGGCTATTGTCAATTCTGATTCAAGCTACCCTGTTGCCCGTCATTTTAAACTAGTCCATAAAAACAACCTGAACGATTTAAAGTATTTTGTGATCGATGCAGTACCTAAATTAATTAGAGGAGGCAACAGAGAAAAGCGTCTTAGGCAATTGGAAACCCAATATATTCTTTTATTAGACACTAAGATGCCTAATGGCCTCAACACAGGGGAAGACATGCATACTTTTCTTTGAAAATTATTCTAGGATACATCCGTCCTTGTGTGTGTTAAAAACTGTACTTTAATGCATTGAATACATTAGCTTTCTAGATGATCAAATTTTACTAAACTTATATCTATAACTGTTTTATGGAGATTACTCCATTTAACACCTCTACCTTTGGGGTATATTTAGACTTTTCTCCTTGGTCCTGAAAATGTGTTGGGTTGATATGTATAATTAATGAACTGCTATTTTAAGGTTTTTTAATCTTGCAGTCCCAGTTTGAGTGTTGAGTTTACTTAACTTGCAATTTATCCCGTCTGGTCAAGTTTCCCTCTTTGTTTCCTAATTGCTTTTGCTGCTATACTACTTTGCCATTTGCACATGTGTTGCCTATTTTGCACTAATGCACTCGCACTTTATCTCAAGTACTGTTGTTTCTAGTAGACATTGTTTGTAGTATGGCCACTTGATTATTTAAGCATTATTCCTTTATACTGATCTGATACATATATTGTTTATTCTGCGCATTTGCACAAAAGACGACCTGTGCCATACATGGCTATATTTGCACTGATGCATTTGCACTTTATTTTGGATATAGTATTCAAACTATGCAATGTCTATATTAATGCATTTGCACTTTATATTTTTGAACTGGTTTAATTAGTATGCGTGCAAATGTGTATTTATATGTATATATATATTCTTATGTGTATATTAATGCCATTTTGTAGTTTTCAGCTTTATTTTTATGAGGGAACAAAATTACATATCTAGACAGGGAAAATTGCAGGACGGTTTACATCGAATTTCCTTTATGTAAAATATAGGGCTCTATAGGTTTACGTTGAAGAGGGTGTTCCGCATGGAGAGATCTTTTTGTTTTATTGGATCCACTATTTTGATATTTTGAATCTCTCTGGTTGACCCATAAAGGCGAATGATAATGATATGCGAGCACAATATTTTACTTCAGGGTGAATTTTGACTGTGTATCCACTATGGTACAATTGAGTTTGACTTTGTCATCCAATATGTTTCTAAATTCTAAATTTTGCACAGTTCGAGTACTTCTTCTCTTTTTATGATCACCCTCTGTGTAATTTGGAAGTTTGCTGTTTTGTATGCCGCTATTTCATTGGCTTTTATATAAGGGAGGAGTCAACACTTTACTATATATGCATTGTATGGTTCTTCAGGTGTCATGTGATCAAGGCCGTGGCAACACGGCCGAAACGCGTCATGCCGATTGACTTGAACGAATAAACCTGCTCTAAAATATATTTCTCAGCGTGTGCTGGTCTGTACCTGTTCCAGTTATCTGCTGGAGTTTGGGAACTCTTTATGTTATATATATATATATATATATATATATATATATATATATATATATATATATATATATATATATATATATATACATATACATATATATATATATATATTACCTACTAGCGATCACCACAAGGTAGTTGAGGTAGTAATAGTTAGGTCTGCTTTTCCATAGAAAGAGCGTTTTTTGGTTTGCTAATACCTTTGGCCCCGTTTGACAAATCTTCACAAAATGTTCTCCAAAAATAAGTTCATCCACATCATCATCTCCTTCTTAGAAAGTTTCGGGCTGGTCCATCAAGCGGAGGCCGAGCATAAAACAGGGGGGACCCAAAATATAAAATCCCCATGCGTTTTCCATAGACTTGTTTAGGCGGGGCTACAGCAAAAACTGCTGAACGGAATGACACCAAATTCGGCAGGACGCTAGATCTTGGTCCGCAGATTGTGCTTTATGTGATTTAGTGTAAATCCGTTCTGTAGTTTGTGAGAAATTAAGGTTTAAAAATTAATGTATATCTGAAGGGTTGGGTCTGCAAGAGACATGAGATACTCTCATAGGAGCGCCAGTTTAAAATTAGTGTGCTGTGATTGGCCACAGGAGCTTTTCCCCCCTTGGGTATTCTTGCTTCCGTGGGAATCAGACTCCCGCGAGTGCTCCGATTGGCTGCCAGAATAATTAGGAAAATGTTGCTGGCAGCTATTGCAGAACTTGGGGACTTAGTCCCCTTCCCTGAAGTTAAAGAAAGCAAAAAAACATAGGGGGCCGGGTAGGGATACCCTGCCCCCTAGGCCCCGTGGGGGACCCAGAGGTTCCTCTCCTAGGGCCACAATGTAAAATAAATTGGCAGTTGTTGCACTATCCCAGCCAGGACCACATTCTTGAATTATAAGCCATGGGGTCTTCACCCCCGGGGCCACATTCCATAAGGGGAGGGGGGATTGTTTGTGGATGCCACTGGGTGGGCACCAGGGCACCCTATATATTAAAGAGAGGGATAAGGTTCTCCAGGGGCAAAATAGGCTTGAGGAGGAGGTTCACGGCTCACTCCCCTTAATTAACACATTGAGTCTTAGGGGATGGTGTCCCCGGGCCCGGAAATGGTTCTGGGAGGGGAGCCATATGCGCCCTCCCCTTATTAAATTGATTGGGCTCCGGGAGGATGGAACCCCAAGGGCCCTAAACTGCTCAGGGAGTGGGGCCATATGACCTCTCCCCTTTCAAATACATAAGGCCCTGGGGAATGGAGTGCCAAGCGCCTAATGAGGCTCAGGGAGGGGGCCTTGTGGCATGCGTCGTAAAAGAATGTGTGGATCAGGTATACAACCACAGTGACAGTGGGAGAAAGACAGAGCAAGCAGCGATGGATGGCAGGGGCAAGCAAGGAGGGGGCAAGCAGCGATGAGGTAGGGGGTGTGGGTGGGAAAGGGGTCAAGCTTGTGCTGCTGTTAAGTTACTCCCCTACCCAACAGTTTTGCTTACTTTATAATTTACCGATCGAGATGCATATACCCTCCTGGCCACTGTTTAGATCTACATGGTTACACACTCCATTCTGGACCCCTACAAAGGCCACTACACTGCTACGTCATCTAGATCCAACACTTACAGCATGCAGAAGCATGGAACAGAACTTGAGAACCCCCCCACATTATACCTGTTTTATAGCTATAGTATTATATGTGACAATGCAACTGTGGCGTGTTGCGAAAAAACATAAAAAGCTCAATAAAAGAGTTTCAAGATGACAGTAATTGTATAATCTAGCGACACAAAAGTGAGCAAAAGATCACCCAAAGGATCTTGAAAGCAAAAGCACATACGCAAGTAGCGTGTGCGTTGCCGCAGGCAAGACCTAACATTGAAGTACAGGGTAGGTAGTAGCTAAGATTAGTTAAGCAGGAATATTGGCACCAGGCCCCAAACATGTGAAGCGCCCTCTGCAGTCTGTTTTTTCCTTTCAATCTGGTCGTTGTGGGGCTTTATTCTTTGATTGCAATAAGGCTTTTGGCAAAAACATTCCATCTGACTCCATGTCATCAGGAACACTCATTTCCAATCCTGGATATTCCTTTAGAATTCTAAGGCATTCTGGGAGTTGTAGTCTTGGTTATTTCAACTCTCAGAGACAGGCAAAGAAAAAACAAGAACAATGCTCTGTTAAACAGGAACAATTGTGATTCAAAACAGAGTAGAAAATGAGAGCAGACAAAGAAGAAAACAGAGGGTTGATGTTCAAGGGGCCTTGAAAGAGAGTTTCTGCAAATACAGAGGTGAAAAGGGTTATCATTTGACTCCATGCCGTACAGACAAACTGGGCTTGACTGGGGAACCAAAGGCAGCCCAGGCAAAAATGTGCAAACCAACCCCACTTCCTTCATCTCCTCTCCAAATCTCTCTCTTTCCATCCATCCATTCTCTCAGTCTTTCTCGTTTCCTTCTCTCATCGCTTTCTCTCTAACTTCTCTCTCCCTCTCGTGCTCTCTCTTTTGAAGCCTCACTATGCCTGCTGCAGTTAAACTTGGGAAGCTGGTGAAAGTGAGAGAGGCACCAGGTCTGCCCGTCCGCCCAAAAAAATGGCTTCCAGGGGCTCCAGCCCACCAGAGAAATGCCTGGTGGAATAAAATCTCCCTCTGGGCCTGCTGACAACAAACTAGGGTCTCATTTTTGAAGAACTCACAGAGTGCAGCACAGCAAGTCACCGTGCTGTACTGCTCTAAGTGACAGGTAAAGGGCAGGAATGTGCCGTATTTAAGGCAATACAGTACAATTCTAGTCCTTTCCCTTGAGCTTTGCGCCCTTGTGGCAGCCTAGCACCAATGCAGTCACCCTTGTGCCTGCAGGATTGTTTTTGTGCAGGAAGGGGCAACTTCCTGCACAAAAAATCCTGGTTGGCATAGTTCTCTTTCTCTGTGTGCTGCAGAATGCAGCACACAGAAAGAGGAAGTTACGCCTCCCCTGAGAAGGTGTACGTTTTTGGTGCGACCCTAGGTTTACAAGTTCTTGTAAATCTGGGTATGCATCAAAATCCATGGAGTTGCATTGGAAAACCCACACAGCGCCCTTGGAGCGCCTACCAAGGGCCGAGTAATGCAACACATCGATTTGCGCTGCTTTACATTACTCCAGATTTTAAAGCCACTCAGAGCCACGTAAAGTGGCGTTGCGTGGCTTAAAAATTCTGACTTAGAGGTTTGCATCAAGCATGTACCACATTGCGTGGTGCAAACGCGACTCACCCCTCTCATAAATGAGGCCCCTAATTTCTGATTCTGGGCTTTGCTTTTGCAGATGATTGTTTTCTCATGTGGTGTCTAAAATGATTTAATGAACTAAACCAAGACCACAAGCCTTCAGAATGCAGTAATGTGGTAAATGAAAACCTGTAACTGAAATTAGAAGTCTATGTCACATGCAGTCATATTAAATCTCTGCAGTTATAGAATATTGCTGAGAAAAGTGAGGTGATGACAGCAGTGTTTTGTTGCCAATTTATGTTTTTAGGTCACCCATTAGACTAGATGTTTTGATTTTGCTAAAATTATATATAAGATTCTTGCTCATGGCGGCTGTCATTCTGCCCTTTCCATCCATTGGTTTGTTGTTGTGTTATTGATATTTTCTTCCACCCACTGTAGCACACAACATGGAGTAAGAGGTCAACCCGCATCAGCCATTGGCTAACTTCACTGTGAGTGATGGCATTCTTTCCTTTTGTTAGCAGTATATACGCACACCAAGTAGTTGTATTCAGTTCCAGGAATCACTATATCAATGCATGCTTTTTGAGAGCAAAAAATATTTTGCCGTGAGACAATATCTTTTTAAAATAAAGGCAATGGTCCAGCACCTCCACCATTAATTACTTATTGCAAACAAAAAAAATGACAACGAAAAACAAGCATTGACAAAGCCAAAAGGCTGGTAGCCAGTGAGAGACATATTGGCTTTTCCAATGCTCCTTTAATATAAAAGTGAACATACAACTCTATGCCGGATTTGCATTTTATGAATTAAAAAATGTACTGCAAAAAATGATGGAGAGGTGAAACAGAAAATAGATGGAGTGGGATACAAGCAAGGACAGTGAAGGGAAAAAGAGTGGGTAAAATGGACGAAGAGCTAAAATTTGAAACATGAATGGAGGCAAGAGACGATAATATAATCTTGGAGGGAAGCATGATAGGACGATAGGGGGCATTCAAAGAAAATGAATCAATAGAAGGGCACAGAATGAAAAAGCACCATTTGAAGAGAAGGAAAGAGGAAGAGAAGGGAAGAAGGCAATGCTTAATTTGAGCCAGTGGTTTCCCGTGCAGGCACTTAATTGTAAACACGGGCACTTGTGACAAGCTGCCACATGGTGGTGCTGTCTGAGATGACCACAACAAAAGTCAATTATTAATTCAATACACATTAAAACTGACCGGGGCATATCATCAAGGGCTGGTGATATAATTATCGCCGCTTTAGTGTCCGTTTTCGGGCGAAAAGCGGCGATAATTATATTGCATTATTTGCAAGGACACACTAGCGCGTGTTTCCTTGATTCAGCTCCCGTTTTCTTCACGCCTCGCTTTGTATCTCTAATGAGATCCAAAGAAGGCGTGCCTGACAAAACACCATAGGAAAATATCGCTTCCCTGGCTACGTGATATCATCAACGAGGGTTAGCGATATTTTAAATCCCGTTAACTATGCCTTAACGCAGGAATTTAACGTCTGTTAAATTTCTGACTAAGGCATAGCTAACATGGGAGGTGGATTATGGTGATACGACCACAGGGTCATATCTCCAAGGCTATCTCCGTTTTGGGGGGCAACATCGCTGGTTTTCCAGCGATGTTGGCCCACTTCCCTGGTTAGCGCTGGATTTTTATCGCCCTGGAGTAACGCGTTGTTGATAGCGCGCTAACCGGGCAATAAATTCCAGCGATAGATGGCGATACATATAAAAGCGCTAAGAGCGCTTTGAGATATTTATCGCCGTCTGTTGCTGATATGCCCCACCATTACCTGCCCCCAAAACCATTCTTATAATTTTGAGGGCCTGGAATAGCCTGAATTGTCACACTTGTAAAAGTGTGACGATTAGTAGTTGTGTTGCTACTATCATTGGCCGCATGACAGGGACAATGTGTGGTGCAAGCTTCAGTGGCCTCCTGACAAGAGCCCTGGCACTTATTTATTTACAAATTAAACATTGCAGACACTCCTAGTAGATGCAGTGAAGATAGAAAGAGAGAGTTGGATGCCTCAGACAGTGAGAGAGAGAGAGACAGTTCTTGTAAAATCAACTCTTTAGAAATTCAGGCGTACAAGCATTACAAATAAAATATACAAGCATTGGCATAGCCAATAGGTCTCGCCTTTGGGACCTTATAAGTGTTTAGCCATGCAACAGTTGCATAACTAAATACTTATAAGGTCCCAAAAGCGAAACCTATTGGCTATGCCAAGCGGCCGTGCGGCCCCGAAAGTGAAAGTGAAAGTGATCGTGATCAAACATCAAAGCGGCCGTGCGGCCGCGAAAGTGGATGTAATCGTGGTAAAGCGTGGCGCGCGCGCCCGCGCACATGCACTGTAGCTCTAGGCTGGCCTGGTAGCACTTTTTGGAGCCCTCTCAATAAGTCTCGCCAGACCAGCGCATGCGCTGGGTCAGGCGAGACCTAAAAATGGACTGGATGAGCTACTCACACTTTAAAGGCAGAATCTTAAGAGCTCTGTTAGTAACTGTGGATTAAATTTCACAAGGGACCGAAAGGACTGAATGTCTACAGGGAGGAAGGAACAGGGTGAGCGAGAGTGCGGAGAGAACAAGGGGAGAGGGAAGGAAGGAGAAAACAGGGCAAAGAGGAAGAGGACAAGCCCTGCTCTGCTCAGGCAAGCTGCTGCTAGTGCTTCTGCCTCTCCCCCCCCCCCCCCCTGGTCCAGTCAGGCTCTCCTCCTTCCTCACCATGTCTCACTCACTCTCCCGACCACATACATATGGGCCCCTGGAGGGCTGCCAGCTACAACTGTCACAAAACTTGCTAAAGCAGCAACCACGGCAAAGCCACTTTCCTAAGTATTTTTATTTCTAGCTAAATAGTTTCCGTAGGTGGTGGAGTAATTTCATTTCTCTGGGAGCGTGGCCAATAAAAACCCATCGACTGTGGTGCATTGCTTGACTCTCTCTGCAGAAACAGGAGGCTCTGGTCACGAGTCCACCCTATGTGAACACGCTTCCAAGCCTGGCCGTCAGCTCAACGTCAATCCCTGAACGCACAGGACTAGAAACAGAACCAGGCAACCAATTTAATGTTCATTCACTGACAAGTCAAAGGCAAACTATATTGATTTAAACATTGGCAGAGATCATCAATTATTAAAAAAATTATTTTATTATATGTACATGCCTCAAAAAAGATAAAAAAACATGCTTCTGCTTAAATGTGGCAAACCTATGCTTCCAGTAAAATTGAATTATTAAAAAAATAATTGCAAACAAATAGCCATTACATATAATTTTAATAGAACAGCATGGATGCATACTATCAGGCAGGTGTACTTCCAAAAGGGAAAAAACTCCTTATTTGCTTTAATGTATATCACTGAAAATGTCAATCTAATTGGCACAATGAAAAGGTACTGTTGGCTTTGAATTTCTGTAACCTGAACACAAACTTTAAACAAACAAGGGTGACTAACGAAAATGAATAAGTTTAAAACATGGAAAGAAAGACGCACTCTCAAAGTATAGCTTTGGCCCTCATCCATGTCACTGAAGAGCGCTTCTTTTCCAGGTGGATGTGCACATTTGAGCAGAAAAAAAACAACTTGCTCACAGTGCAAGAGAGCCAATAGATGAAGTGAGCTCACCCATTGCTCCACACTGTTTGCTGTGGTGAGTGAAAGAGAAATAAGAATGACAGTTGAATAGACCAATGAATGAAGAGACTGAAATCCCCGCTGTGGATGTATACATATATGTATGTATTTTTATTTATGACTTTTTTGATTACATGAGGATAGCAAGGCAGCCAAAGCTCCCTCTACACCAGACCCAAAAAGCTATACAAGAAAATAGGAAGGCCACGCACGGCAATTGCAGTGACCCAATTTTCTATTTATTACGCCCTTGTCGCAGTATATCATCTCAAAGTATGATGTCTGGCAGTCCACACCCTCACACCCTCGTCAAAACTAATCCAGGATCTAACATTGCATCTCAAGCACAACTTTAATTAGAGCATCTACAAAGATGTAAGTTGAGTATTTAAACAAAAGAATAACAATATTTATGCAACATGAAGCCAAGAAGTCAAGACAATATTATGGTGTCTTTCAACCAATCTGTGAAAACCAGCTCATAGTTTCCTTACCAGCCTACACCTCAGGCTTTGGTGGGATCCTGTTGGTTGCTTCTACATGATGGCAAGACCTCATTCAGGATCTACTAGCTTGTGTTTGATCTGGCATTCTCTTTTAAGTGTCCCTTCTGGCCCGGTTGTATTTCGGAACAACGAGTTCCTCAACCCCGCATACCTAAACAACCAGGTCTGTACAACGATTGCGTCTTAACCACGCATTGCTTTACCACGCATTCCTTTACCATGGTTGTTCGTGGTAAAGGCATGCATGATAAAGGGGTATGCATAGCTAAGGTAAACTACCCTGAACCCCCACCCCTGAAAACTACCCTGAACCCACACCCCTAAAAACGACTCCGAACCCCCACCCCTGAAAACTACCCCGAACCACCCTTTACCCCTGTAAACTACCCCGAACCCCCACCCCTAAAAACTACCTGAATCTCCACCACCTCATAAAACTACCCAGAACCCCCACCACCCCTAAAAATTATCCCGAACCCCCACCCCTAAAAACTACCCACAAACCCCCACCTCTGAAAACAAACCAAACCCCCGCCATTCCCTAAAACTAGCCCGATCCCCCACCCCTGAAAACAACCCCGACCCCCACCATCCCCTAAAATTGTCTCGAACCCCCACCACCCCCCATAAAAATACCCCGAACCCCCATCATCCCTTAAAACTATCTCAAACCCGCACCACCTCCTAAAACAACCACAACTCCCCCCCCAGACCTGGCCCCAGCCCCTCTTACCTTTCCGTGTCCGCTTGCTGACGCTCCTCTTTCCCCGCCCATTCCGAACTGCGCATTTGCCTTAATCACGCCTGTGCGTGGTTAAGGCAAAGTCGTTGTTCGGGCAAGCGTAGTTACGCTTGCAGGCTTCCGAAACTCGTAGCTGCGACCTCGTTCCAGATGTTTCCCTTCTGGGCCACCGTCATTACATCACATACATTGATGGCTAATAGATACAATACTCTGCAGTCCTGTTTTACTCCAATCTCATATAAATTGTTCTGGAAAAGGTTTCTACCAAACTGTAGTATATTGTCTGTGACATTCAGTTTTGCAACCAAATGCTACTGTTGCTTCCACTGCCATATTCCATGCGTTTTATGAGTCTGCATCCTCTCGCAAATAAAAGAACTACTTGACACATTTGAGCGGTGGTCTCTCCCTCGCTGGGCCAAAGCCCAATCCATGGTTGCAATTGTTTTGTGGCAGCTAATGTTGGCTTTGGGTGTCTCACACTGCAACTGTCCACACATGCAGGGGTATCTCTATCAATGTAAGGCAAGCATACCTCTGGCCGGAGTCTTTGGATCGTGCATACAACTTCTTTCTGACCTTCATGCAACATGTCCATGTTTATTTCGGGTGAATGAGTGAAATAAAATGAAAATCCAATTTGTAAAGCACAACCATATCACCCCCTTAAGGGTTTCAAGACGTTAGGGGCCTATAGTACGATAAAGTGAGCTATTGCCCAGAGTATATCAAAATAAGGGGGGAAGGAGAGGTTTAAGAGGTTAGGTTCACCCTCCAATTGTATACATAGATAAATAAATAGCCTGAACCTTCAGGTTATAGGAACCTAACCTAGGGGTGTCAGGAAGGCACTTGTTTCCCGAAAAAACACCAGAGGAAAAGAAAGGGGCAGAACTCTTCCTTTCTTGAGTCCCCTCACTCACCAGGGTTTCCCCACGGTGACATGCTTCATCATTGGGGTCCTCTCAGTCCTCTACGGACTGAGGCGTGCTGCAACTTGCAGATTACGTAGGAGCACTAAACAAAATTATGTGTGGTGCAAGTGTCGTGGTGTGGAGTGGAATAAAGTGAATTAAAATAATCAACTAGTGGGCCAAATATATTTTATTCTTGCTCCTAGCTAATTGGTTAAAAAAGTGGGTAATATGCTAGAATAAACTACTTTAATGGGTAAGTGTACCTAGCATATGGTCGACTAGTTTCGAGCTTCCCTAGCTCTTCCTCAGGACTACACTGGGACCAGCCCAGTGCAAGTACCACTCCTAGAAGACCTGATTCCGGTGCAGAGATAAGTGAAAAAACAAACAAACGCTGCGCCTAATAAGCATGCGTTAAGGAAAATACATACGTAATGTACGTCTAGTAAAATCTGTAGGATATAAAAATACAGAAGTTAGAGGAAAAAAGGAAGAATATGCAATATTTCTATAAAATACAATGGTGGTTACACTATACACCTGTGTTGGAATATTCGTTACTAATGTTTTCTTATTGTGCCACTATGTTGCTCTCCAGTAAGTACATCCTTCATGCGGGCGTTTCGCTATAACGTGAATAAAAAGTGTTTGTGAATGCACACAGTGCACATATAATCAAACAAACAAAAAACAAAAAACATGCGTCTGACATGACAAAATACACAAAAGACTGACAATAGTACGAAAATACATACATCTTAAAAGGCAATACTGTGCCTCATGGTCGACTGGGGGGGTGTGGACACTCGTACACCTAAAGAGGAGGTACAAGTGATTTGGTAAAAAATCAGGAGCGCCGTCTTGTTTGTAGACCTAGCGCGGGAGAAAATACGAAGAACAACGATCTCCGTTAGTTAGGGGAAACGGGTCTTCCCTCAGCGGTATTGTCACTCACTTGTACTTTTCAAGCCACACTCCGGAATCACCTAATGGAGACCTGCCTCGCCGACCGCATACTGTGTGGTTGCGACCCGGGTGCCAAGTTATCTACCAGGGAGGTGATTGAAAGGAATGAAGGACTTGCCGGTTGCGGTCCTCTTTCGTGGCCGCCATGTTGGGAAAGGAAGATTACTTAATGCAAAAGAATGAATGAGGAATATAACAATAATACACTAAAGGATCATTCGACATAGGCGCCACACCAAAAAATAGAAATTGAGTTTGGGGGCATGTGGGCGCTAGGTGTCTAACCTTTGATTGAAAAGAAAATAGTGAGAGACTGGTTCAGCCATTTTGGATCGGGGAGAGTGTGTCAGGTAGTGCAATACACTCTTCCCATAAAGTCGTCGTCCTCATAGTTGCATGGGTCGTTCAAAAAAGTATCGAGTGACCCATCGGTGCTTAAATAAGTTATTCAAACAAAATCCTTGCCCGGCCATGCCAGTTTCAAAATATATTAGTAACTATGGAAGAAAAAAGAGGTGAAACGTGGGTCGCGTTTCAGAAATGCGTATCTCCGTTGAGTGATGTCATATGAAAGGACCACCTGCTATGAAGAGTATTACACATTTGTCATTGATGAAAAAAGTTGCCACATTGATATTTCCAATAGAGATAGGTTTTTTCACTATGTTCATAGAAAAAAATGTGTATTTTGGGAAACACATGGCCAGATGGTTCAAGCCATTAATGAATAAATTTACTGAAAAGAAAAACTTAGTTTGAAGTGAAATGGCCCCATGGTATATCATCATTCAGGCCGAGGTCATCTGATCGCAGTTTGAAGACCCAACGTTGTTCTTTTTCATGTAGATTTTTTTCACTGTTGGGATGGTTACTGATATGTTCAAGAATGACCCAACTGAAGTCATTCGGTGTGTGTTGTTGTTCCAAGAAATGTGTGGTCATTTTGGTGTTGTTATGTTTACATCTGAAATTACTGCGGTGTTCAATCATTCTCGTGTTCACTTTTCTTGTGGTCATCCCCACATAATGGAGATTACACACGCAAGTAATGAGGTATATTACCCCGGTAGTGTTGCAATTCGTGAATGATCGTAGATCCCATGTAACGCCATTATTGCAGGTGACAGTTTTAGTTACACTGGTGAGGTGACATACGCTACAGTTGCCACAAGGGTAGTGTCCCTCTGGGAGTGGGTGGAGTAGGCGTACAGGGCCCACAGTCTTCGTTGGGTTTGGTCTGGTATGTACCAGGTAGTTCCTTAAGTTTTTCGCTTTTTTATGACTGAACATGGGTTTTTGCAAGTTCAAACCTCCACTATTCAGGATTCGCCAATGTTTCTTAATTATTTTGGTCACTTGATCTGATGCGGTATTGAAAGTCGTGATGCAGATTTGTCTTTTTTCTTTTTTGTCAGCTATTTTTCCAGGTTTAGGTTCTAGCAGAGCATCTCGGTTATTATTGGATGCTTGTTTTTGTGCTTTGGACACCAGATGTAGTGGGTAATGCCGTTGTACCAGTTTCTCGGATAGATCTTTAGCTTGGATTTTGTAATCCTCTCGTGTGGTGCAATTGCGTCTTAGGCGCAAGAATTGCCCGAAGGGGAGATTGTCTTTCAGGCTTCTTGGGTGGAAACTGTCGTACACAAGGAGGCAGTTTCTTGCCGTGGGTTTGAAGTGTGTGGTCGTAATCAGGCGGCCCTCGTGTGCTGATATGTTGAGGTCAAGAAAAACCAACTTAGATCTACTCATGGTAAAGGTACATTTTAAAAAAGGATCTTGTTGGTTGAGCCAGAGTAGGAAACATTCAAAACCTGTTTCATCGCCTTCCCAAATGAGGAGCACATCGTCGATGTATCTCTTCCATAACTTGATCTTATGAATGTGCGGATTGTTATTATGGAGGATCTTGTGTCGTTCCAGATGATGTACGTAGAGCCCTGCCAGGCTTGGCGCAAAAGTGCTTCCCATGCTCGTACCGTGCGTTTGTTTGTACAATGAGTCATTGAATTGGAAGAAATTTTCGGTTAGAGCTAGGCGACAGCATTCTAGAACCACATGTCTGGGCGTGTGGTAAGCCCAATTGTTTTCAAAGAGTACTTCCTCTAGAATATCCAGTGTGTCCTTATGTGGTAAACTGGTGTACAAGCTTTCCACATCCAGGCTGATTAGGATGCTGGTTGTGGGGTTGAAATCTAGATTTTGAATCAGACACAGAACAGCTTTGTTGTCTTGTAAATATGTGTCAGTCGCTTGGACTAAGGGTCTTAGAAATGCGTCTGTAAATTTCGACAAAGCTTCCAAAATTGAACCAATCCCTGATACTATGGGTCTGCCGGGTGGTGTAACCATAGACTTATGTATTTTAGGGATAGTGTAGAGGTAAGGAATAACCGGTTTCTTGTTCTCCAGAAAATCTGCTTCTTTCTTACTTATCCAGTCATTGATAAGAGATTCTTCAACCAAGTTTGCAATCTCTATCCTTAGCCGTTCAGTGGGGTCATTTTGTATAGCTAGATAGTTTCTTCTGTCGTCCAACAGCCTAAGGCACTCAGTTTGGTAATCAGATGTGTTTTGTAGGACTATTGCACCACCTTTATCGGCTGGTTTAATAGTGAAAGTTTTTTCTTTTGAGAGTTGGTGAATCGCCTCTTGTTCAATTTTACTTGTATTGTGAAAAACTCTTATAGATTTCGGGTCCAGCTCCCTGATTTCCTTCATTACCGCTTTTTCAAATGCTAGTAATTCGATAGGGAGGGTATTAGGTGGTGGTGTGAAGTTCGATTCTTTGTGTAGTCCTGTGTCCGTCTTGGATATAAGGTCTTGTTCTTTGTCTTTGAAGAATACTTCCAACTTAATTCTGCGAATGAATTCTTTCAATTCGCAGATCAGTTTGAATTTATCCAACATTGCTGTAGGCACAAAACCTAATCCTTTTTCCAACACATTTTTCTGAATCGGTGTCAAGGATAGGTTGGATAGGTTCACTACGAGGCTTAGTTGCTGCTCGTCGAGGGCAGATTTGGTGGGCCCATGCTCCGTGTGTGACTCCTCACTGATTCCAGTGGCTGACCCCATTGTACTTGCTGACCACGTCTGTTTTTTCCTCTTGGGGGGTTCTTTCCTCTTCCTAAAAAAGACTGTTTTTTTTCTTGGTTCTGAGATTCCCAATAAGGGTAGGGTTGTGGTGGGTATGGTTGCTGAAATGGTGGTGGTCCATAGAAGAATTGTGGGGGAGGGGGGCCATAAGGTGGGGCGTTGTGGAATGGGGACCAGCCGAACCTTGCTTCACCCCTGTTCCTAGGACGCCCTCCTCTTGGTCGTCTGTTTCGGGTGGTGGAGTTGTAATTTCCACCAGGATCTGAAAAATCAGAGCCTGTATCCGAGCCATCGCTATCAGTGTTATAACCCGGATTGCGGTTAGATGGAGTGTAGTCATCTCTCGTAAAGGGGTACATTTTTTCTTGTGAAAAATTCTTTTGGTCTTTTTTTAGTTTGATATACTTGGCATCTTTCAAGCCGATTTCAAATTCAGCCATGCTTTTGTTAAGTTCTTCCAATCGTTTTTTTAACTCAGCTGTGGTTTGATAAGTTTTTATTCGCGTTATAGCGAAACGCCCGCATGAAGGATGTACTTACTGGAGAGCAACATAGTGGCACAATAAGAAAACATTAGTAACGAATATTACAACACAGGTGTATAGTGTAACCACCATTGTATTTTATAGAAATATTGCATATTCTGCCTTTTTTCCTCTAACTTCTGTATTTTTATATCCTACAGATTTTACTAGACGTACATTACGTATGTATTTTCCCTAACGCATGCTTATTAGGTGCAGCGTTTGTTTGTTTTTTCACTTATCTCTGCACCGGAATCAGGTCTTCTAGGAGTGGTACTTGCACTGGGCTGGTCCCAGTGTAGTCCTGAGGAAGAGCTAGAGAAGCTCGAAACTAGTCGACCATATGCTAGGTACACTTACCCATTAAAGTAGTTTATTCTAGCATATTACCCACTTTTTTAACCAATTAGCTAGGAGCAAGAATAAAATATATTTGGCCCACTAGTTGATTATTTTAATTCACTTTATTCCACTCCACACCACGACACTTGCACCACACATAATTTTGTTTAGTGCTCCTACGTAATCCGCAAGTTGCAGCACGCCTCAGTCCGTAGAGGACTGAGAGGACCCCAATGATGAAGCATGTCACCGTGGGGAAACCCTGGTGAGTGAGGGGACTCAAGAAAGGAAGTGTTCTGCCCCTTTCTTTTCCTTGGGTGTTTTTTCGGAAAACAAGCGCCTTCCTGACACCCCTAGGTTAGGTTCCTATAACCTGAAGGTTCAGGCTATTTATTTATCTATTGCCCAGAGTCACATAATGCTGAGCTGCTGCTGTCGGCGGCGATCGAACTGTGAATCCCATGCTCCGGAGTCAGCCGCTCTGACCGCTACTCCATACCTCTCCCAATGATTGACAGTGCACCCTTCAAGCCTTACGAAGTAATCTTGTGGCTTTCAGAAAGGCCATCAAGACCTATCTTTTCCCTGCCCCTTAGTTTTTCTGGCAGGCTCTCTGCTGTGTTTGTCTTTCCTGCATTAGCGCCGGGACGCCCCCTTGCTGGGGCAGCTGTTGCGCTCTATAAGCTAAGATAACATAACATAACATAACATAATCATCCTTTTCTGCTTACCTAAAACAGATAGTATAAATGTTAAAATTTTTATTTGCGTCTGCTGTTCCGGCTTTTGAGGGTCCTTTCATTTTCCTTTTCTGGTAGTGTCCGAGTTGCATTGCATTTCTCAGCTTTCTCTGCTACCTTATCTTACTGCTCTAACAGTTCCCACCTCCCTCCCATCCTCTCAAATATTCTCGTTTTGGCACCAACAATCTGGCTCTTGGATCAACCACCTAACTGGCCCTTCTTGAGTCTTACAACTGCACTCATTCATCTACTCCCTCTTCTGGAGATTGAGCTTCCTTAGTACATCCTCTCTTCCTGCCTCATCCTCATTACAGTGGCAACGGTATCATGGGCTCAAAATGGTGTGGTACACAAGACTTTTGCACATGCCAAGTGACCCAATGAAGGTCATGAATTTGTATACAACGTGCTTATGAGATGTTCTCACATGGTGGATGTGATGGACCTTTTGGAGCTTACGTGTTGGGTGCATCGACGAAAACAGAGTTTGGGGAAGGCGAGGGCTAGCATAGCCCGCGACGCCATTATGGCCATTATGGCGGTCGCACTAGTCCCCGGGGGTTTAGGAGAGGGAGGGGGGGAGGCCGCGTCAGTCAGTGACGCGGAGCTCCCACCCAATCAATCGGCGAAAGGCGGCACGTTTGGACCCGAAGCACTTCTGTGCTTCCGGTCCAAACGTCCAGGCTGCGTCCAGGCAGACCTGATATTTACACTTTTAGCAAAATAATCTCTTACAAGAAATTATATACACATAATTGCATTGAAGATCATTCTCCGACAAATCACAATTCATAAACAGTCTCTTGTTCTTGCTCCCCACAGGATTGTCCACTGGGCCAGCCAAGGGCCCGTAACCTTTTTTCCTTAACTAATGGGTTTTATTAGGGTGTTTCACATGACTCAGATTTGTCCCCCATCTTACTTAGGATCTACCTCCAGCAACGCCTGACCTCGTCAAAGTCTTCCAAGTTCTGCTACAATCTTAAGATGGGATCCACATCTACACCAGCCTCTCCCAAGACTCTCAACCCGGTGCACATCTGGAACAACGACTGGGTGATATAGGAGCCTGGATGAATATTATCTTTCTGCAGCCAAATTAATCCTAAACAGAGTACTTAGGCAGGGCACCAGTACTTTCCCTGGGTATCCCTAATATCTTTGTGCTGCTGCTGCCCTCTGCATGAAAGGTGAAACACGGAGGTAACCGGCTTGCAGGGAAGCCATCCCATTAGCCTGATTAATAGTTAAGAATTCCTTCTTTCACTGAACAAACTCAAGCGTACTCTCCTACTCTTCTCCTTGAAGAACTATGCAGTGTTCACAGGCACAGTTGCAGTTCATTACTGCGATGCCCTGTACATCTAAGATCCTTACCGACAAGCTCCAAAGGGCCCTGAATGTAGCCGTTCGATCTCTCTGCGGTCTGGCGAGAAGAAACCCTCTCTCATGGATTCCTGCACTGGAAGATATTTTGTTTAAATCTGAGGCATTGTATATAAATGCCTGCATCGGTCTAGACCCAAATATCTGCCAGTGAAAATTAATTGACATGTCTCTATGAATGAACTGAGTAGTAAAAGTAAGACAATATTTAAGTTCCTCAAATACAAGTTCAGACCCTAATGTGCAATGCACTACCATTGGGTGTATTAGATCCTAAGGGCCTCATTTATTAGACTCCTTGCGCCTCCAGGACATCACTTTTTGTGACGTTCCGTGGCGCAGAAGCCTACGTGATATTTATCAGGCAGCACTAAGCCACTTTTTTTGGCTTAATGCTGCCTGATAAATATCAGTCCCTTAAACAAAGTTGTACTGCGTTAAAGGTGCGTGCAGTGGGTGCTGTGGGGGCGTTCCCAGCAACATCCATGGCCTTTTGACACTGCCCCAGATTTACGAGAAATCGTAAGTCTGAGGCAGCGCCAAAAGCTTACGCCTCCCTAGGGGAGGCATAAGGGAGGCACCCTTGCACCATGGTGCAAAGGTGCCTATTTTGGCGCACGGCAGTCCATTGTGCGCCGGCGCAGGGGAAAAGGACAGGAATGCACCGTATCTTATAGATATGGCGCATTCCTGCCATTTTTGCCGTAGGGAGGTGCAGGAGGAAGGCCTGCTGCTCTGCCCTACGGCAAAACCTCATAAAGGAGGCCCTAAACCTTTTCTGAACTTCTTACTGGATAATGTATT
This sequence comes from Triturus cristatus, assembly GCF_964204655.1. Classification (NCBI taxonomy): domain Eukaryota; kingdom Metazoa; phylum Chordata; class Amphibia; order Caudata; family Salamandridae; genus Triturus; species Triturus cristatus. Next base: position 768,665,227 of record NC_140580.1, read on the forward strand.
ATTGCTCCTGGGTCTCCGTTCATCCTTGACAAAGGCTACATTGTTTCAGATATTGTACTTACTAGTTTTGTCCCTGATGCTCTTCCTGTGGACAAAGTAAGATAGCATTCATTGGATGTAGTCTGAAGGATACATGTGTGGGCGTACGGTACAGTGAGAAGTTGGCCTGGCATATGCTGTCTCCTAGTTATAGGAGACAAGGGACTGCGGGAGGCGGCAATTTGGAGTGCGTAAAAGGGCACCCACGGGCCACCGGAGGGGGCTAGGGTGCTGGTCTTTGGCACAATTGCTGTAGAGTGGTTGGCTCAAAAACGGGCCAAAGCACAACTTCCCCACTGGTCAGGGTCGTGTACTATGCAAGAGGTGGCCGGTGTCCTGGGGTATTGGGGATCTCGGCACCCACGCGGTCCACGGTGCCCAAACTCGTTGAGCACACTCACTGGCCTCTGGGATGCGCTGGAACCCCACCTCAAGGGTGCTGGAAGTCGTCAAAGTCCGTAGGAGCAGCGAGGTTCCAACCGGGTCACTTGCAGTGTTTCAGGTGCCTGCCAAGCAGGGGGACAACTCCTTTATCCCAAGGGAGATTTCTTCCGTCAGCTGGGCAGCAGCAAGTCGAAGGTCAAGACTGTTCAAGATTAATCTGAGGCTCTGGGGCCACGTTATTCACCTTTATCCCCAAGATTAGGGGAGTGTCCAGAGTAGTGTCCACCAATGAGTGGTGAGGCGGGAAAGGTTGGCTACACCCTCTCCCCTTTGTGTGTTTCCCGCCTGGGCGAGGGGCAGGATGCCCCTGAACCGGTTCCAAGCGGTGTATGCAGAATGAGGGCTCTGCAGCTGCCTACGTGCAACTCTGAAAGGACATTTGGTGCACCCACCCTGTTCCAATCCACATTATCCTGTCTGGGGAGATGCTAGCACCTCCCTGCCACAGGAGCCCTATTGTCCAGCTGGCGAGGCTGGGATTTTCCCCAGCAACAGCCAGCCAGAGTCATGTGGGTGGCGGGTAGTAGCCATTTTGTACTACATGTGCACTTTTAAATTGGTGTCTCAATTCTGCCGCTTTTCCCATATCGCCCCTCTAGCAGGGGGGAATCGTACCCTCATGCCCATGGCTGGACTGGGGGTATGATTCCTACATGTTTGACACCAAACACGATATGGTTCTGTGTAGCCATTCTCAAGTTATCACGCTATCGCGATAGACTTATAATGCGGTTAAGAGTATATGGTATGGCTACACTACAAACAACCCAGCAATGATTTTACGAAGGTTGCAGAGAGGCCCTACTCAAGTAGGGGTCCCCCCTCACACATATCTCAGCACCCTGCCCTGTAGGATTAGCAAGGCCTGCTATAGGGGTGACCGATGAGAGTACATGTGTTGTAATGGGGTGGGATATAGGGTACCTATATCCCTGTAAGGGGTGCTAGCACCACCTTACCCAGACTACAGTAGTGGTCTGGTGGTGTCAGTTTGTCTGGCTGTCCCAGGGTGGCACAATAAGTGCTGCAGCCCTGGTAGGCCTACTGAGGGACCCATGCCCTGGGTACCGAGGGTACCATCTACAAAGGACTGTCAGGGCATCCTCAGCATCCAATTGGTTTGTACCTAGGGTACTTCACATTAGTTTTAGGGAGAAAGCAGATAGGCTGGGGTCCTGGATAGCAGGAACCCAGCCAGACTAGTCAAAAACCACTCAAATACCAGGCAAAAAGTTGGGGGCAACCATTAGTCAGATACCACCTTCCTACATAACCCCCCCCCCAAACGAAAGGAGATAAGGCTAACCTTGTCCAGATAAGCCTTTATTTCCTGAGTGGCCATATAAGGAAGAACCTGCACTAGCATGGTTGCTCCCTGTCTCATGGTCCACTTGGGAAGTCCTATCCCAAGGGGTTCTAGAGTTTCTCCAAAGTCTAGGGGAATTACCTGTATTGGTTTTTGGTACAGAGGTGGGCTGGTGGGGTGTCTGAGTCTGGAAGTGAGGCCCTATTTGGGAAGGTCTCACTCAACCTCCTCAGGTCACTGGTCACCATGGAAGCCTTTCTACCCATGACTGTGTCATATCTGGCCCTAAGGGTCAACCTCTGGCTGCCTACAGCTGGGGGTTGGGTCCCTTTTGTTGGAATAGTGGAGGGCACTGGAAGGTTTGGGGCAACTATGCCCCAGGTTTCCCTGTGCACAACAACATCCATGTGAGGGGTACCTATACCTAGGGGTAAGGGGGATCCCTCAGTTTGTAGAGGAATATTCACCTGGCTAAAACTATTCTGCTGGGTGTCCCTAATTTGCTGATGAGGGGGTTCCTCTGGGCAGGGGCCCATTAAGGGTCCACTGACCTCCCTGACCTCTGCAGCCCTGGGCTGACTGAGGCAGGGTAGAGAGGGGCAGGATACCTGCTGCAGACTGGGTACCACCTTGGAAGGGTCCCCTGCCATCAGAGAGGTGGCCAGGCCAGGCCTGTCCACTTCTGGGGCAGTTACTTCACAAGGGGCAGGATCAGTTCCCTGAGAAACTTGACCCTTACCTTTAGTCTGGTGGGGGGTGGACTGTTCCTCTTCCCCTATGCTCTCTGTTTGGGTGGAGTGATCCATAGTTTCAGGCTTCAATCTTTTTACTTTCTCCTGGGGTGGAGGTGAGGCCTTCAAGGGCTCATCCACTCTCTCAGGGATGCCTACCATTTTCAAGTGGGCCTTGTGATCTACCTCAGCCCAGGCTGAGATTTCCAGATCATTCCTCAGTAGACAATCTACAGGCAAGGTTGGGGACACTGCCACTCTCTTTGGGCCAGTGACCCCTCCCCAGCTGAGATTTACCACTGCCATGGGATGGTCTGTCCTAATTCCATCTATATTGGTCACCTGGTAGCTAAACCCAGGTAAAAGCTGTTCTAGGGGCACTAGCCTCTTGGTCACCATGGTGACACAGGCCCCTGTATCCTTGTAGGCCACAGCCCTCTGACCATTGATCATGGGCTCTTGTCTGTACCTGCCCAAGATATTGGGATCCATGGTAAAGTTGGCAAACCCCATGCCACCATCACAGACTAGAGTTGCTTGTGCAGGGGACCTGGTTAGGCCAGAGTCCACCTGCGTTCCCCAAGAAAGCCCAACTAAATTTTTGAGTGCACTCTGGTGATTACTACTAGTAGTAACAGGAGGTGTTGGAGCTGCAATGGGAGGAACATTTTCTTTATTGTCATTCTTTGGACAGCTGGAGTCAGTTTTCCAGTGGCCAGGCTGCTTACACACATGGCAATATGGTTTCTTGTTAGAAGATGAAGTATTTTGGGACCCACCCCCAGCACTGGGTTTTTGGGGCCCTTCAGGGGACTTTTCTGTTTTATTATCCCCACCTTTCTCTTTGGGCTTGGTAGAATCTTTCTTCTGGTCACCAACTTGGTTCTTGGGCCTGATCCTGGTTCTGACCCATTTGTCTGCCTTCTTTCCCAATTCTTGGGGAGAGGTAAGATCAGAGTCCACCAGGTGCTGGTGTAAGAGTTGGTTATGATAATTATTAAGAATCTGCATCCTCATTATGAGATTGTACAATCCTTTGTAATCATTAACTTTACTGCCATTTAACCAACCTGCCAATGCCTTGGTAGTCCAATCAACAAAGTCTACCCAATCTTGATCCTGTGCTTTTCGGGTGTCTCTGAACTTAAGTCTGTATTGATCAGTGGTTAAGCCAAACCCATCTATTAAAGCATCTCTCACGATATAGTAATCATCTGCATCCTCTTCTCTTACAGAGAGGAGCTTGTCTCTACCTTTGTCTGCAAAGGAGAGCCACAGGATTGCTGCCCACTGCCCTACTGGGACCCTTTGTACTTTACAGGCCCTCTCAAGAGCAGAGATCCATTTGTGGATATCATCCCCTGTCTTATAGGGGGACACAATCTTGTGGAGGTTCCTATTGTCAGGGACTTTCTCTCTAACTCTAGGGGTTTCATTATTGCCACCAGGGGTCTCTAGACCCCACTTTCTTGAAGCTTTCTGAAGCTCCAGGGACTCCCTGTCTAATGCTAACTGTTCTCTCCTGAGCTGTAGTTTTGCCTGCTCAAACTGGGTCAGTCTGCATTTCCTCTCTTGGGAGGATTCTCTCCTCTGAGGAGAGGCAGAGGTCCTTTTGGATCTCCTAGAATGGTTGGACCCCACTGAGGGGGATCTGTTCCTTCTACTTGGATCCACCACTCTCCCTTTAGGGATGGAGAGAGTGCCTTTTGGGCCATCACCTCCATGTTGTGAGTGGTCTGGTTCTTCCAGGTCAGGATCATCATCCTCTTCCTGGTCCTCATCAGAGTCCTCTCTAGGAGGGTCCTCTTCTGAGGGGTGCCCACCCAACCTATCTACCCCATCAGACCCTAAAGTCTGCTTAAAGTCTGCTATGAGCAGGATCTCCCTGAGGCGTTGAGCATTGGCACCTTTGTTTGTCTTAAGTTTCCTAAAGGTGCACATCTCCCTAAGATCAGCAAAGGAGAGATGATCATATTTGTCGACTGGAACCCTTTGGGGTCCTTCCAGAGCCTTATGGGCACCTGAACCTAAAGACATTTCTAGTGTCGTGATAGTGGTGTATCTACCTACTCTAGGTGTGGCCTACTAAACCCTTTCTTGAGTTGTAGTCAAGGTGTGCTAAACCCTCTACACACAACTCCTAAGTTCAGTAGAACTTATTGTATTCTAAGCTTGAATTTATATGTACCTTTGGTACCAAGTGGCTTTCACTTTAGAAATTCAATTTGTTATCTGGTAAAACAATGGCAAGCTTGAATCCAACTGCTGCACACCAATGTGAGAAGTTGGCCTGGCATATGCTGTCTCCTAGTTATAGGGACACCTTGCACCAGTCCAATTCGACTCTTATTGATGATAGGTTTAAGATAAACTTTAAAGAAAGCTATCCTAGTGGTAGCTGTGGAGAGCAGCCTTCAGGCTAAGTCTTGAAGGAGTGTTAAGCTTATTGTTTTACCATAATAACCTCTTGAATAACCAAATGAAAGAGTAGCCCACACAGGTATATATATAAAATATATGTATTTATTCTAGACCGAATCCCACAATCTCTTTATGAGGCTAGTGGCAAAGTTACAATTCAAACAAGCATTTATAAACACAATAAATAGCACAGGAATCACTGGGCCCCAGGGGGCGACCAAACCATATATCAAAAAAGTGGTATAAGAACCACGACAATTCTACAGACAATGCCTAGGGCATTTAGGATCGCTGGCCCCTTAAGAATCCACCCCAGAAGATGAGGAAGGGGACCCACGGGAGGCGCGTGCAGTGGAAGTAGCTGCTATCGGGATCTCTATTATAGTCTATGGAGAATGTCACGGTTGAAATTACACAGATTAAAGTCACTTCTAGCAGGAGTACAAAGTTAAAACTTTACACTTAAGCTTTTGAGGAGCCCACTACCACGAGAGTACAGAGGTACCACTGTTACCTGCCCCAGGGAAGCCGGGTGCATAGGTCGATTCTGGTGTCGGGTCGCGGGCTGATTTTCTATAGGAAAATGTTCAAAAGTGCTGCTAGCCAAAAGCCTCGATGATGCCGTGAAGATCAAAGATGTGAAGATTGTAGAGAAGAACCTGAAAGCAGAGGGGACAGAGTCTGGGTCACGGCAAAGTGACCAGGAGGCTCAAAGCAAAGAGCCCTTCGATATCGGGTGCTTCAGGTGCGAAGTGGTGTAGCTTGGATCTGCAGCCATGGGCTCCGGGAGGCTTCAAGGAAGGTCAGCTTCCAGGGGGCAACTGTCCCACAATGGATGAGGGTCGCTGCGGTGTTAGTGTCCGGATTGGATCCACTAAGCCTTGGCAACCGCAACCCACAAATAATAAACAAATCGGCTACAGTGCAGACCCACGAGGTCTGGGAGAAGCCTCCTTTGGAGAGACTGTAGAGCAGTCCTAGAGCAACCAGGGGAACTCTTGATTGTTGAAATAGACCTCCGCTGGGGCCCACAAGTCGAGAGACAAGGGACCGCAGAAGGCGGCATTTGGAGTGCGTAAAAGGGCACCCACAGGCCACCGGACGGGGCTAGGGTGCTGGTCTTTGGTACAATTGCTGTAGAGTGGTTGGCTCAAAAACGGGCTAAAGCACAACTTCCCCACTGGTCAGGGTCATGTGCTATGCAAGAGGTGGCTGGTGTTCTGGGGTATTGGGGATCTCGGCACCCACGCGGTCCACGGTGCCCAAACTCGTTGAGCACACTCACTGGCCTCTGGGATGTGCTGGAATCCCACCTCAAGGGTGCTGGAAGTCGTTGAAGTCCGTAGGAGCAGCGAGGTTCCAACCGGGTCACTTGCAGTGTTTCAGGTGCCTGCCAAGCAGGGGGATACCTCCTTTATCCCAAGGGAGATTTCTTCCATCAGCTGGGTAGCAGCAAGTCGAAGGTCAAGACTGTAAAGTTCAAGATTAATCTGAGGCTCTGGGGCCACGTTATTCACCTTTATCCCCAAGATTAGGGGAGTGTCCAGAGTAGTGTCCACCAATGAGTGGTGAGGCAGGAAAGGGTGGCTACACCCTCTCCCCTTTGTGTGTTTCCCGCCTGGGCGAGGGGCAGGATGCCCCTGAACCGGTTCCAAGCGGTGTATGCAGAATGAGGGCTCTGCAGCTGCCTACGTGCAACTCTGAAAGGACATTTGGTGCACCCACCCTGTTCCAATCCATATTATCCTGTCTGGGGAGATGCTAGCACCTCCTTTCCACAGGAGCCCTATTGTCCAGCTGGCGAGGCTGGGATTTTCCCCAGCAACAGCCAGCCAGAGTCGTGTGGGTGGCGGGTAGTAGCCATTTTGTACTACATGTGCACTTTTAAATTGGTGTCTCACTTCTGCCGCTTTTCCCATATCGCCCCTCTAGCAGGGGGGAATCGTACCCTCATGCCCATGGCTGGACTGGGGGTATGATTCCTACATGTTTGACACCAAACACAATATGGTTCTGTGTAGCCATTCTCAAGTTATCATGCTATCGCGATAGACTTATAATGCGGTTAAGAGTATATGGTATGGCTACACTACAAACAACCCAGCAATGATTTTACGAGGGTTGCAGAGAGGCCCTACTCAAGTAGGGGTGCCCCCTCACACATATCTCAGCACCCTGCCCTGTACGATTAGCAAGGCCTGCTATAGGGGTGACCGATGAGAGTACATGTGTTGTAATGGGGTGGGATATAGGGTACCTATATCCTTGTAAGGGGTGCTAGCACCACCTTACCCAGACTACAGTAGTGGTCTGGTGGTGTCAGTTTGTCTGGCTGTCCCAGGGTGGCACAATAAGTGCTGCAGCCCTGGTAGGCCTACTGAGGGACCCATGCCCTGGGTACCTAGGGTACCATCTACAAGGGACTGTCAGGGCATCCTCAGCATCCAATTGGTTTGTATCTAGGGTACTTCACATTAGTTGTAGGGAGAAAGCAGATAGGCTGGGGTCCTGGATAGCAGGAACCTAGCCAGACTAGTCAAAAACCACTCAAATACCAGGCAAAAAGTTGGGGGCAACCATTAGTCAGATTCCACCTTCCTACAGGTACCCCTAAATTTTACATCGAGATGGCGCACTCAGGAGTTGGGTGGATCGGAGACAGTGTTGACCTCGAATCACAAGGCAATGTGTCCGAGAGACAATAAACAAACAACATTTCAAAATACAATCAAAGAAAGAAAGGACCGTCTCAAAAAGTGAGTTCTAGAGTGGAATTTAAATAACCATGAAGTTTTATTATATAATTCAAAAGGGTACAATAAAGAAATAATAAAGTGCAAATGCAGCAAATCTCATTTAAATGCATAAAATTATTTGTGATGAAGGCTCTCAGTAAAAGGAACAATGAAGAGTAATAGGCAAAATCAATAACAAGTTAAGTCTCAAATGTGCAGCAAAAACAGTAAGAAATTGGGAAGCATCCCTAGTAGAGACCTGAAAACATCAGGCTCATCCCCAAATTCATCGGTTTATATAGCCATATTCTCCATTGAAGCTGTTGGCTTGTAACGTAACTGTGGTGTGAGCAAAGAATTACATTTTCCACCTATCAAATTGCAGATTTGTAGAACGTCACCAAACCCTCCCCAGCTTAGCACTAACCTACTACATGAATAATGATTGTGCCCCTTTGACCTAATGTCATCCGGAGATGTCAGAACAAATTAGTTACATAAACAGCAGTGAACCATTGCGAATGAATGTAACACCGCTTGAAGCGGAAGGTCCATGAAAATCTTTACAGCAGGCCCTCTAGCAGGCTTTCTTCGACTAGTGTCATTCAGAAGTAAACAAATCCACATTTTGCTTTACTATATGCAGCAGAAACCTAAACAGAAATATGAAACTGTGACATCCATTTTGGGCAAAGTTGGAGTTTAGGCCTAATTGAGGCATTATTAGCATACTCCAGGAAAACACACTTTAAAAAGTTGTAGCCAATTTGTTTCAACTACATTAGCTTCATGTTAGTATACCCGTGAAGTTGAGTGCAAATTAATTGCTCTGCACACTATTAATAATGCACATTTTGAATAAAACATTTTAAAGCCTTTTCACATGTTCACCTCAACCAGAATTCAAGGTGTAAGAAGTGTTTTTGAAGACTTTGAACTGAGATGTTTAATCCCTCATTAGCTACTGTGAGTCTTTGGATTTTGACCGTCACATTGCACAGCTGATGAGTATTTTGGACTCATTGTGACATCAGTTGTGTGGCATCATTTAGCACACAATATGTTGGTGAAAAACAAATGTGCATAACTGATGGACGGCAAAATGGGCTTCTTTAACCACATTAATCACATTTAAAATTGCAAACACCCATTAGGTGAAAGCATTTTGTTAATCTGTTGTATCGCCTGTTGCGAATATGTGTATGCAGGGCCACTGGAATCATGCAGAAATAAAGGGCCAAATCATGTGGCAGCATTAACAACTTTAGTTGGCAAGAAAAGGCAAATTATGCAGCTCAATGCAAGACCACCTGTGACAGTATTATTTAGTTCTTTTGATTTTCCAGTACTTACTAGTACTGTCTTGGTGATGTTTCAACTCATTATTACCACCTTAATACCTGAATACAGCGATCAGCAGCTGAAAGGACTTAGGTTAACCTTTTCCAAGGGTCTGCCATTGTGCAGATCCATGTTACTGTGCCAGTGGCATGACACAGGCCCCCACAGCCCCCGCGGTTCGGTGGGTGGGAACCCCAAGCTCCAGGGGACCTCCTTAGCAGAGTACCCTGGCTGGAGAGCTCCTGATTGAGTTTGGAGGGGGGCACTCTACGTACCTTGCATGGGGGCCCCCTCAAGTTTCGTTACACCAGTGTACAGTACTTTTCATGTAACTTTGATTCATTTGAGCTAGAAACCTTTTTTTGTGTAATCTGAAAATTAGGAAGCTTTCCGTGGATTATGTGGCAAATGCTGCAAATTGTCACGACCGCCGTCATTCCTGGAGATTCGAGTGATGCACAAGGGTTCCACCTCCCGACGCCTCCGGCTCTGGTTATGGTAACACAGAGTACCAGAACAGTCAGGCGAGGGAAAAGGAAGAGGATGGGTACCGCAGGGATTGGGAGTTCTGAAAGGAAAGGAAGAGAGAAAACAAAAGAAGATAAACCACAACAACAACCTACTCTCATTAGGTCTCACTAAATGTACTGTGGCACCTCAAACACACTGTTACATGCACAGCGTTACAACACAAACTGAGAGGACACTCCCCCTCTAATTCCAACCTTCTATTCAGTCTCTTCTCCCTCTACTGTCCCCGGTTTGCCCTTCGCCTATGTACAAAAACCCACTCAAGCGAATCCCTCCGTGATGCTCGATGGCCCCTTTCCCTATTAAGTACTCTAACACAAATGTCTTGAACAGATTTCCATAAGACGCTTAATCAGAAAATGAAAGAGAGCGCTAGAGGCACCAATGTTGAGCTCTCCTTCTTCCCTGCATACTGCGAGCATAAAGAACCAAAGTCTCGTATTTCCTATTCCTACCGCGCCTACTTTTATGACCAACGATGGATAAGGAAATGTCTTGCAAACCCTCACGCCTAATGCGCTTACTTGCCAGTAGTTGAACAGCCTCCTTCTCGCTCTCGCTCTGGGGATACCTGAATCCAAGCGCTCCAAGGCGGCGCCCTCGCAGTCCGGTGGACAAAACGTTCTCCCCGAACTTTACGATTATCCTGAGGTCTTGGAACGCGGCGACGCTTACAGCAGCGTCCCGCGTGGGAGTTCTGGGAGGTCGGAACCAAACAATCCTAAGCCGGGTGTCTCTCGGCGGTTTTCTCAGCACGGCGACAAACCCGCTCCCCTCCGATGCAGCAGACGCGAACACTTGCGCCTTCCTTGCTCGGTGACGGGCGTCGAAACCAACGTGCTCCACAATCCAGTATTACGCGCCTCGATTGGCTCCTGAGTCGCGTATTTACTCTGTTTTGGCCCCGCCTTCGTACAGCCGAGGATTCTGGTCGTTGTAGTTCTCTGACGGCTGTACGTCCGGTAGGCGCTCTTGATCAGCGCCTGACAGTATGCCCCCCTTCCATGCGCCTCCTAGGACCAGGCTTGGCCGGGAAGCGGGCGTGAAACGAACGCACCGCCTCCGGGGCGTGAACATCCGAGGCCGGTACCCAGGAGTCCTCCTCTGCCGAATAGCTCTTCCAGGCCAGAAGGTACCACAGGCCCCCTCTCCAGTACCTGGAATCCAACACCTTCCTTACTTCATACTCCACCTGGCCATCGTGGAGTATCGGCGGGACCGCCCTCCTCCTAGCCCCGACCGCCGGCTTCAACAAGCCGCAATGGAACACCAAATGGATGCGCAACGACGCGGGCAAGGCCAATTTATACGCCACTGAGCCCACACGACGAACCACGGGATACGGACCTATGAACCGAGGATGGAAGATACTGCGTAGCTTGAATTTCGTAGACAGCCACACTCGGTCTCCGGGTTGATACGAAGGCCCGTCCTGCCTGTGGCGGTCCGCCCAGGCCTTGTAGACGCCCTTGGCTCGCTCCAGAGTTGACTTGAGGCGCTCATGGAGTTTACCCAGCTTTTGCAAATGGGCCGCCAGTGTGGACTGCTCCCAGATTTCCGCGGGGAAGGCCAACGGCAGAACCTTGGCATGATAACCATAGTTCGCCCGGAAGGGTGCTTCTTTGATAGAACAATGCCACGCATTGTTATATGATAGTTCCGCCAGCCAAAGCAGCGACACCCACGATGTGCTGGCTTCCTTGGAGTAGCAACGGAGATAGGTTTTGAATTGTTTGGTTAAGACGCTCGGTCTGGCCATCCGTCTGCGGGTGGAAGCTGGTGGACATAGCCACCTCCACTTGTAGCGCCTTACACCATGCCTTCCAGAACCGTGCGATAAACTGTGGGCCTCTGTCTGACAGAGAGGTGTGGCTCACTGGTGTGGAGAGGTGTGGCTCACTGGTTAGAGGCGGCAGACCCGTAAGCAGAGAATCGGCCAGGGACCAGGGTTCAATTCCCGACGCGGCAGGGTCGTGGACCAGGGTCAAAATGGACTCGATAATTCTCGCCTCGGTTCCTACTCTAACCAGGAACACACTCAGCAACTCTGGGCATTAAGCTTGCCTCATCTCTACAACGGCCCCCCACAGACGCCAGGGATGCCTGGTTTCACCTTGGAGATACCCAGAAAGGGACCATCTCACAGGGCTAGCCAGGACGGGTTCCCCAGCGGTCTACAGCGCCGGGACGCCCCGTTGCTGGGGCAGCTGTGCGCTTTACAAGTCTACAACATTTACATTTACATTTACAATCACTCTCAGGAATCCATGCAGGCGTACCACGTGCGACAACAACAGTTGAGCTGTTTGACTGGCCGAGGGAAGGTTCTTGCATGGTACGAAATGACCCATTTTTGTGAGGCTATCCACAACGAACATGATCGCATTGCATCCCTGGTCCATCGGCAGCCCCACCACGAAATCCATGCTGATGTTTTGCCAGGGCCCAGCGGGAGTCGGCATCGGTACCAACTTGCCTTTAGCTTTCGAGCGGTCTCCCTTGGCTTGGGCGCACACGTCGCACTGTTGTATCCCTCTTCTAACGTCCTCTTTCATGTGTTCCCACCAAAAGTGTCGTTGTAGAAGCTGAAGAGTCTTAGCGCACACGGGATGACCCACCAGCAGCGACTCATGACACCACGCGAAAGCCTGGCGCTGGAGCGCCACTGACGGCACAAAGAAACGGTCGCGAAAAAACGGCAATCCACCTTTCATACGCCGGTCCACTCCCTGTTCTTCCCATTGAAGCCACTGCTCTATGGTATAGTGTGTTCGAACTGAGTTCAGAAACGTGTCCGCCCTGATCACACATATCACTTTCTCCGGGGTGATGATCGACTCGGTGACTTCCCTGTGAGGCAATTGCTCTCCGCCTTGCCGGGATAGTGAATCAGCTTTCTTGTTTTCCGACCCTGGACGAAAGGTGATGACAAAGTCATATCCTGCAAAAAACAGCATCCAGCGCATCTGTCTTTGCGTAAGGTATCTGGCCGTCTTTAGGTATTGTAAATTCCTGTGGTCGGTATAAACTGTTACCGGATGTTGGGCTCCCCACAGATAATGTCTCCATTCCTGAAACGCCTTTCGGACTGCGAGCAACTCCTTTTCCGCAATCGTGTAGTTTGCTTCAGCCGGGGTCAATTTCCTAGAGAGGAAGGCTATGGGATGCAGTTGTCCTGACTGTGCCTCACGCTGCGAGAGTACAGCTCCCACCGCGATGTCGGAAGCGTCAGCTTCCACTATGAAAGGAGCGTCGGAGCGGGGATGCTGCAGGATCGGGGCTGTAGTGAATGCTTGTTTTAACTCACTGAACGCCTGCATCGCTTCTTGAGTCCATGTAAATGGGTGTCCTTTTCTTAGCAAACGAGTAAGAGGAGAGACAAGTTGTGAGAAGTGAGAGATAAATCTCCTGTAATAATTTGAGAATCCCAGAAAACATTGGACGTCTCTCACTGTCTTTGGGATGGGCCACTCCTGTACTGCCAACACTTTCCTCTCAGCCATACTCAAACCTGCAGGACTTAGGACCACTCCCAGGAATTCCACCCTCTCTACATCAAATTCGCACTTGCACAACTTGCAAAACAAATTGTTCTCCCTCAGCTTCTGTAGGATTTGTGACATGTGTGTGTGGTGTGCGCTAGAATCTTTGGAGTAGATTGGGATATCGTCAATGTATACCACAGTGGTTTTATCTATATACTCCTTAAGCACATTATCTAGAAAGTATTGGAACGCCGCTGGGGTGTTACACAGGCCAAACGGCATTACCCTATACTCGAAAAGGCCATATCGCGTTTTGAACGCCGTCTTCCACTCATCTCCCTCTCTTATCCGAACCAGGTGATAGGCCCCTCTCAAGTCCAGTCGGGTGTAAATGGTTACCTCCTTCACCTGGTCCAGCAAGACAGGGATGAGTGGAAGAGGGTATCTGTTCCGCACCGTGTTTTTATTTAAAACGCGATAATCGATGCATGTTCTCAAGTCGCCATTAGCCTTTTTGATAAAGAACGGGGGCGAAGCGGCAGGAGAACGGGAAGGCCTGATGAACCCTATGTCTACATAGTGGTCCAAATAGTGTCGCAGATGTTCTGTCTCCGGTTCAGACAAGGCATACACTCGACAAGAAGGCATAAGTGCCCCCGGGATCAAGTCTATCTGACAATCATACTCCCGGTGAGGGGGCAAGATTTCCGCCTTACTCTCGCTGAATACATCCGTATACTCGTCATAGGCTGCGGGGAGGACCGTTTCTTTCTCTGCCGCAGTGAGAATGTGATACCCTTGGGTGAGTGCCAGAAAGTGGGTTCTGTGAGCGTTGGCGCACTCCCTTTGGCAAAACTCGGTGTCAAATCCCACCGTTTTCCTTTTCCAATCTATTGTGGGATTATGGGTTGTTAACCAAGGCATGCCCAATATCAACTCATACTGGGGAGCCTCAATGATGTTGAAGGCTACCTCTTCCACATGATCCCACAGCGGTCCAGGTTTGGTCAGTGTCAACGGCTCCGTGACTTCCGTGATGGGTCCTGATACCAGAGGTTTCCCATCAACGGCCCATACCTTTACTGGACTATTTCTCGGAAACCGCCTTAACCCAAGCCGCTTCACCAACCCATTATTCACAAAATTCCTGGTGGCCCCGGAATCAATCATCACTCTGACCTCATGTTCTGCTGGTCCCACTTGTAAATGCATGATTAATACAACGTGGGATTCCGATGCTACCGAGTCTATGATCGCCAAAGATGGCAGCTGTAGCGTACGGGTCTTGCCTCCCTCTTCCGCAGTCATAGGTTCAGGGAGGGATGCCGGCAACGTGGTCACTGCCAATTTCTTCACCCCTGCATACCCTCCTTTTTTGGGTTTTACGGGACAATCCCTCACGTAGTGCCCTTTCTTTCCGCAGTACATGCATAAACCTGCACTCCTGCGGCTTTCTCTTTCGGCCCTAGACAAAGGGGCCCGGATCGCACCCACCTCCATGGGCTCTGCCTGACCCTCCGAAGCGGCCCCGGGGTTTCTTGACCCTCTCTCGGTTTTATCAACATGGGCATACACCCGCTCCCCCTTACGTTCGGATAATCTATGGTCTAGTCTCAACGTGAGATTCATCAAATCCGTGTAAGTTGAGGGCTGAGGATCAATTTGGGCCAATACATCTTTCATGTCGTCTCTTAAACCCTGATAATAGAGGGACATCCTTTTCTCCTCTGGCCATGCTGTTTCAGCAACGAGACGGTTGAATTGAGTCAGATACGACACCAGGTCCTGTTTCCCCTGTCGAAGCTCCAACAGTTCTCGGTCCGCCGAGAAGGTGGTGGCCCTTCGATCAAACACCCGCTCGAACTCAGTTCGAAAGGCATTCCAGTCTGACAGTAAGGGATCGTCATATTTGACCAAGGGCACTGCCCAATTGGCAGCGTCCCCTGTCATATACGAAATTGCAAAAGCCACCCTGGAATGGTTAGAAGGAAAGGAAGCGCGTTTGCATGAAAAGTGCAGGGCTATTTGTGTCAGAAAGGTTTGGATTTTGTGGGGATCCCCAGAAAACCTCTCTGGGCTAGCCAGAGGTATGGGAGGCGACACATTCACCTGTATAGGGGACGAAGACTGCGTGGCATTAAAGGGATTCCTACCCTGACGATCCACCCTGTCTCTTAGAGCGGCCGTCTCTGCCTTTGATGCGGCCATTTCCTGTTGTACCAACAGGAGAGCCTGCAACACGTCGTCTAATGAGGCCATGTTTGTGCGTCACTCGAATCCCAAGAATATTTATTCGTGGGCGCGTAATTCTGTCACGACCGCCGTCGTTCCTGGAGATTCGAGTGATGCACAAGGGTTCCACCTCCCGACGTCTCCGGCTCTGGTTATGGTAACACAGAGTACCAGAACAGTCAGGCGAGGGAAAAGGAAGAGGATGGGTACCGCAGGGATTGGGAGTTCTGAAAGGAAAGGAAGAGAGAAAACAAAAGAAGATAAACCACAACAACAACCTACTCTCAGGTCTCACTAAATGTACTGTGGCACCTCAAACACACTGTTACATGCACAGCGTTACAACACAAACTGAGAGGACACTCCCTCTCTAATTCCAACCTTCTATTCAGTCTCTTCTCCCTCTACTGTCCCCGGTTTGCCCTTCGCCTATGTACAAAAACCCACTCAAGCGAATCCCTCCGTGATGCTCGATGGCCCCTTTCCCTATTAAGTACTCTAACACAAATGTCTTGAACAGATTTCCAGAAGACGCTTAATCAGAAAATGAAAGAGAGCGCTAGAGGCACCAATGTTGAGCTCTCCTTCTTCCCTGCATACTGCGAGCATAAAGAACCAAAGTCTCGTATTTCCTATTCCTACCGCTCCTACTTTTATGACCAACGATGGATAAGGAAATGTCTCGCAAACCCTCACGCCTAATGCGCTTACTTGCCAGTAGTTGAACAGCCTCCTTCTCGCTCTCGCTCTGGGGATACCTGAATCCAAGCGCTCCAAGGCGGCGCCCTCGCAGTCCGGTGGACAAAACGTTCTCCCCGAACTTTACGATTATCCTGAGGTCTTGGAACGCGGCGACGCTTACAGCAGCGTCCCGCGTGGGAGTTCCGGGAGGTCGGAACCAAACAATCCTAAGCCGGGTGTCTCTCGGCGGTTTTCTCAGCACGGCGACGAACCCGCTCCCCTCCGATGCAGCAGACGCGAACACTTGTGCCTTCCTCGCTCAGTGACGGGCGTCGAAACCAACGTGCTCCACAATCCAGTATTATGGGCCTCGATTGGCTCCTGAGTCGCGTATTTACTTTGTTTTGGCACCGCCTTAGTACAGCCGAGGATTCTGGTCGTTGTAGTTCTCTGACGGCTGTATGTCCGGTAGGCGCTCTTTATCAGCGCCTGACACAAATACCTAATAATGCAGAAAATGTAGTGGCTGCAGGATCGCATAATTGCAATCAGTGCTTAATTTGAGCTCGTGGTTTCTGGTGCTCGGCACTGGCACTTAATTTTCAATGCCCGCAATTATGAGAGTCTGCCACATGGTGGCACTGTTTGTCTAATTTAGAGAGGAACACAACAACAATTGTTTATTAATTCAACATTGCTTAAAAATTAGTAATACCTGCTGCCAAAGCCATTGTAGTAGTTTTGGGGGCCTGGGAGAGTCCAAAATTTCACAACTGTAGGAGTGTGATGGTTAGTAGTTGTGTTGTTATGTAGTTATCAGCGCTGACAGTGGCAATAGGCAGTGCAGGCGGAAGTGAGCTCTTGATGAGGGGCCCTTCCACTTATTTATTTTTTTACAAATAAAGTACTGATTGCAGTGGCCCAATGTATATGCCACATGTACTAATTTAATGAATTGTAGAATGTGATTCCCTGTTACTTTAAATGGTCAAAAGCGAGTGACAACTTTGGAATAACATCAATAAAAAGAAGCCCAAATTACTTTCACTGGAGCCTCTATCCAGAAATAAAGGTTCTGTCTCTTAACTTATGTCATGATTTGTACATATTTTTTTCTTTGGGAGTCTTGGTAATAACATTACTCTTTTGATTTTTATATAGATTGCATATGAGATATCACACAATGGAAAGATGGAGGCAACGACTTGCAAGATTGAGCCATTTGTTATGGTGGGGGCCGGGGAAGAAAAGGTATCTCTTTTTGGGGATCGACAGACGACAAAACCCAGAGGCATAGTAGTCATGTGTATTATGATTCAGTTTCCCTTTGAAGAATCACCACCTTAAATTGGTTGAAGCGTTTGCATGTCTCATTGGCCTGGAGAGCTATGAACCGGGAGTTTAGGGCCTCATTTACATCTTGGCACTATAGATACTCCATTGCAACGGCGATGGAGTATCTGTACCATCATGACTGTGGTCCTCCTTACAAAGTTATATGCTGGTGGACCTTAGGTAAAATTACTGTGGAGACTACTCCTTCTCTGCTGTGATTAAACCCCTCAGGTGGCCCTACGGAGTAAGGACTGTACGAGGCAGACCTCTAATTCTGCCCACCTAATGGGCGGAATTAGAGGTTACTTTTCACTGTCCGTCACCGCCAGGAAAACACTGCATGAAAGGGGCAGTGAAAACTGCAAAATGCTCTCCTCACCATAGAGAGAACTCCTGTTGCGAGGGGAGCATTTTCTTTCTTATTTTCAAAAAGAAATTTCCACTTCTGGATTTTCTTTTCGAAAATGAAAAAGAAAACAGTTTGGTGTATGGCTCCACAATATTGACGGAGACTTGCACCAAATTGTAAACAGCATTGACAGGAACTGCCTTGATGTCGGTTTCTGACTATGATTTTAAGAAATGACTGTCAGCTTGGCAGTCAGTAGTAGTCAAGTCAAGTCAAAGAAAGCTTTATTCGATTGCTATATCAGACAATCATAAAAGCACATAAGAATGCATTAAAAACATATCAACGAGTACATTAGTTAAATAATATCCTGCGTATGTACACATAATCTCTGGTATGTTACAAGGTTAAAAGAAACAGTATTGAGTTAAAAAAATTAAGAAATATATCAGGCAGTACATGAGTTAAAAAGTATCCTACAAATGTACACATGATCTATAGTATGTTACAAAGATTAAGAAACAGTATTAAATTGAATCCTTCGTCTGATTAGAATCGAATTAAATAAGCATACTTTTCCTTTGACTCAGAACTTCCTTCAGAAAGATTACAATTCTAAAAACACTATGCTCGTTATCTAAGTGTTGCAGTGCAAGAAGAGCAGGTTGACATTGGTGAAGCCCAAACAATTTTAAAACTGGTACTAAATACATTTTCCTTACATGGGTATAGAATCTACAAAAGAAAACCACATGTATCATAGATTGGCTGGAATTATTGTCACAGGGGCAAGGTCGAAGGTTACGAGTTCAGTCATTCATTGTGGGTAAAGTGACTAGTCTATGAAATAACCCCAACCTAAATCTGGTTAATAAAAACCTATCATATATTCCAGGTACCAAAGTCAAATAAGGTTGAAGGCTAAAAGTGGATAAAATCAACTGGGGGTGCAGGACTGTTGGTTTCAGTATCTCGGAGGACATTCTAATAGAGTCCAGCAACAGGAGGCCCTCCTTTCGTAGTTCTTTTCTTGTTATTGTCCCAATAGTTCTAGGGTTATTAAAACAGTCTATACAGCCAATTTCTTGTAAGAAGTTGCGGACGTACCTTATCCATGGGATCTTTAAGACCCCTTCTAGTTTTAAAATATCTAGTAAAATATCTCTGTTTAATTTTGCCTCATCTTTAGTCCAGAGCCTGTGCCATAAAAGCACAGGCTCAAGCTTTATTAAATCAGAGATGAAGGGAAGTCCCAGCTCCACGTGACATATACATGATGATGTACTGTTGGGAACAGATAAAATGTACCTGAGAAAATGATTTTCTATATGTTGAATAGACAGCAAGTCAGTAAACCCTCAGACCCCTGCGCCATACACTGCTGAAGAGACACACTTTGCCTTATAGATTTTAATAAGCTCCTCAGGTGGCCTTTTTCCCAGTTTCCTGGCAAAGTTAGTAAGGGCAGAGGTTGTTCTTAGGAGTACCAATTGTTTCGCTGCTACAGTGTGTGCCCAAGTATCATTATGAGCAAAAAGGATTCCCAAATATGAGAACCTCTTGGTTACCCCAAACTTCTGTCCTGCCACAAACATATCTTTAGATTTCTTGACACCAGAGCCACATCGCATACAAAAGGTCTTAGAGCAGTTTACTCTTAAACCAAGATCTTCGATAAAATGGGAGAAACTGTCTAGCAGCCTCTGAAGACCTACTTGTGTGCGGCACATCAGCACCGCATCATCTGTGTAAAGAAGGACTGGAATTGGACATCCTGCCACCTGAAGAAAGTCATTATTATCCTTCAGTAGGGCTTCCTCCAGGCCGTTGGTATAGAGATTAAAAGGGAACGGAGCCAGGACGCAACCTTGCCTGACTCAGCTCCTAATCGGGAATGCAGCCGAACGCTCACCCCTCAGTCCATAGCGGACACGCACCTTGGCGTCGCAGTAAAAACGCTTAAGAAAATCAATAATCTGAACATCAATCCCCATGACTTTTAAAATAGACCAGAGTTTGCTGTGGATAACACAGTCAAAAGCGGCTATGAGATCCACAAACGCAAAAATAAGATCCACTTCTTTGCCCTTGTGTACTTCCCCACCAAGATAGACAGATTTAAACCCTGTTCCGCCATCCCCAATCCTGCTCGGAATCCGTATTGCAGGCCGGATAGGACAGAGTTCTCCTCTGCCCAGTCCTGGAGGCATTCTAAAATAATCCTACTTATAACTTTAGTTACTGCGTCCAACAAGGAGATTGGCCGGTAACAACCAGGTTCCTGTCTGTCCCCCTTTTTAAAGATAGGGATAATAGTAGATTCCACCCAAGTCGATGGAAAAGTGATGCTGCAGCTCGCGGTAATTACCTGGACCAGAATGGGCCCCCACAAGGAAATGTTTGATTTGAACAGATCTATAGGAACCCCATCCGGTCCAGAAGCCTTGCCACCCTTCATTAAGGATAGGGCCCGCGCCACCTCGTCCAGGGTAAATAACAAGTCAGAGTAGTGCAAAAGGGACAATCCTCCTGAGCAGAAATACACGTCAACATCGGGGTTTCCCTCGCCACTATATACTCTAGAGAAATGTTTGATCCATTCTTCCTCAGCGACTGCAATTTCAATGGAAGGACCAGCCTCGCTTGCCAAGAAAGGAGCTTTAACTACTTTACAAAAAGCTGCACTGTCTTTCGTTATTGAGGCCTTATGTAAAGCCTCCCAGGCCTCGTTTTTCAGGGTAGTTTTTCTGCCCTTCATAGCTTTTTTATATTCCACTCTAGCACTCCTCACGTCCTCTAAGTTTCTAGGAGTTTTATGTAACTCCTTTTTTAAAAGGGAGTATGCCAGTATACACCTGGAATCAAACCATCCGTTCGAGTGTCTGCTGCTGCTAGCACGTTTTAGGAGGGATTCTTTTATTGCGTTGGATATCGTCTGGAATGAGACCATGATATTATCTCGGGCAGCTGATTCATTCAAACAAGTCCCGATGGCAGATCTACATTTGTCCACCACTGTCTTTATTGTTGCTACCTGGTCCACCATGGACCAGCGCAGGGAATACCCATTCAATCTCCCGATCGCTATGTTTTCTAACAGCTGGTCATTTTGATCAAATCTAACTGCTCTACTCGAGGGTAATATCACTGACAAACACAGTGGAAAGTGATCGCTGAGAGAATTATCTGAGACAGTAAACGAGTGCAACCTATGCTCATAATTACATGATGTTAAAATGTAATCTATGGTCGTGTGAAAACCCCTACCATTAAATGTCCAAGGCATGGGGTGGGTGGATGACATAATTCATTTACAAAGCCCAAATTAAGGATGAAAATTAATTCATTAAGTTGCTCTTCCAACACGCTATGCCGAAAGTGGGATGAGCATGCCCCACCTTCATTCGGAACACCACATAAGTTAATAGCATTGGTGCATAGTGCACAGTTAAAATCCCCTGCCAGAATTAACATCAAGTCTTTTGCCTTATTTTTACAGGCAGATTTCAACGATTTGATCATATCTTTTACTACATTTCCCACTTTATCAGATGGGATATTATTGTAAAAGTTCGTCACGACTATACAGTGTTTTGTGTCCAAATCCAGCATGACCATTTGGTAGTAAGGATCACTAACAAACATCGTTATTACCTCCACTTAAGCTGCAAGATATATAAGTGCATAGCCCCTCCTTAGCCCTACCACTTAGACTGTCTATCGCTGAGGTGTGGTACGTCCTGTAACCATTCATTTGGGTCGCCTCTCTTGACCAGGTTTCTTGAAAGCATAAGACATCGAATTGCAAGACAAAGTCCCACCACAGAGTATTATTTAGCTTGGAAGAAATACCCGCAATATTCCGTGAAGCGATATTACAAAGAAGTAACTTACCAGCGACGGGGAAGTTAGTAGGGGTTATTATCCTCGGTGGTTCCTTACATGTGTTACTATGTAGATGGGAATTGTCTGTACAACCCACGGGATCTGTTAAAACTACTGATTTCAGAACTGTTGTCCCTAGGTCCTCATCTGTGTGACTTTTACCAGTGAAAGTGGGGAGGGAACAACCTTTTCTGCCTCAGACAAACCTCGATTACCCCTGGCTTCGGACCGAACAGGTAGGGTTTTGAGTTGACCATACTCCCCTGATTCCAGTCAATCTTTCTTTTCCAGTGATCTCAAGACATTAAAATGGTTGCTCACTGGTACCAAGTATCTGGGTTCCCTGTTACCCATGAAGTTTTTACCTACAGGCGCATGCCATCGTGGTATAAAATGTTTGGGCGGTTGGTAGAAAAATCAGAGTGGTAGGATGTTGATGTCGTTGGGATTCACAGACCCTCCCCTTACCTCCCCTCTCCAGGATTGTATATGCCAGAGCTGGCGAACTAAATGTTAAAACAACACAGTCTCCCTGCCAATAGTAAATTTGGCAGGTGGCACCTCCGTCAGAGGGACGGAGTAATTTCCTCCGAACTCCTAATGGAGAAACTGGCCACTTGTTATAATATAAAATAGGCCCATAGGGCCAGATGTACGACCATTGGATTTAGCGCCTCGCAATTTGCGACAAATTGCGAGGTGCAAATTGCAAGGTGCTAAATCCAATGTACAACAGTGTCAGAGACACTGTTAGCGATTCCCAATGGGGTCGCAAAATGCTAGGCTTATCAATATTCATGAGCCATTCACAATTTGCGACCCCATTGGCAACGGCCAGCCTCAGAGGGATGGTGGCCTGCTGGGGTCAGCAGACCACCATGTCTGTGACTGTTTTTCAATAAAGCAGTGTTTTTTAAATGCAGCCTGTTTTCCTTAAAGGAAAAAGGGATGCATTTAAAAAAGAAAAAATGAAACGTTTTCATTTCATTTTATAAGGGCAGGTAGTGGTCCCTGGGACTACTGCCTGCCCTTTAAAAATATTTTCCCCTGCATTTACAAAGGGGAAGGGGTCCCCTGGGGACCCCTTCCCATTGGCGAGTGCTTTACCACCCTTCTGAGAAGGGTGGTAAACTGCGACTGCTTTGCGACCGCAATTGGAGGACTCACTATTAGGAAGGGACGCCCTCGGAACACCCCTTCCTAATAGCGACTCGCTATTCCTATTTTACGAGTCGCAGATAATTTGCGACTCGCAAAATGGGACTAGTACATGGCCAACTCGTTTTTGGCGGTCGCAAAAGAGTCTGAAACCCCTCTGCGACTGCAAAAAACGGTCGTACATCTGGCCCATAGTCTTTTGGCAGGGTAGGCCATGCAGGACAGGTCAAAGGGTAAAGACCAGACAAAGCGCAATCTATTATTGCTCCGAGTTGGGGATTGAGCACACAGCTAACAACTGTGTCCCAACAAAAACATTTGTTACACACACAGGAGCAAGAACAACTGAATCTTCTGGACAAGAGGGACTTTCAGAGTCTTTTCAGGAGACATGCATGATTAACAGTAGTCAAAGCTGCAAGGAAACTACTGACAGAATGGCTAAAGTTCTGAGTGCCAAACGCAAGACCTGAATAAGGTTCTAGAGCATACAGACTACATATGACACAGGAAATCTGGCTCAAGTAACATTTGAGATGAGGCAAAAGAACACCTGAAGGTGAACTGTGCAAATAGAAATGATGGATCTAAACCACAGCTGGGACGACGTACAGAAACCAGCTCAAGACAAACAGAAGTGAAGGTGCTTTGTTGGTGCCAATGAGAAACATGAAGGAATGTCCCCACTCTCCTAAATTTTAATGGGCAGTAGCTCCATCTATAATAACAGTGTCACCCACAGAAGAAATGAAATCACAGTTATTTATTCATCATATTTTAAAATTCATTACTTTTTTTTGTACAAAAAATGTTTTTCCATAAATATTTTCTTTTTTTCACGTAAATATTTTAAGTGAATAAATGTAAATACACAATAAATACACCATTCATATGTACAACAAGCAAATAATCACAAGACAGAACAAGCCCTAGAAAAAAAGAAAAATTGACAACACTATACAGAGGATCAACTCACTACCAAATAGACCATGACTGAATAATAAACCTACATAAATGTGAAACTAAAGAACTATCCTAACAGGACAAAAAGAAAAAACATAAGATAGAAAATACAAAACCAATACATCACATAAAGCACATATAACGACAAAGGTGAAAAGTGCTGACGCGCGTTTCGGAAATGCCACTGCTTGAGGTTTCCTTCATCAGGGCGCAGACTTCGTCATTTTGGTTTGTGGCCAGGAAAAAGCCTTCAACAAACAAAATACACAATGTATAGTGTATGAGTAGGGCTACAGACAATTTCTGTGGGGAAAAATATGTAATACATGATATGAAGATAAAAGCTGCTATACTAGTCAAAATGAGCAAGAACCTCAAATACAATAAGGAAAACGACAACAGTCAAAATAAAAGTGGATAACCCAAAGAAAAGTGCATTTTCGTGGACAAATTCCACCTACACGGATCCAAATCAAACGCCCTTAAAATACCCAAATAGTGAAAGAAGACATGATCACCCAGAGGAAAATAGATCAGGAATATAAATCTGTATATATAGGGACAAGGTAAGAAAAAAATGAAAAGCATGAGACAAGAAGATACAAAAGAATAGCACCAAGAGCTGAAATACCTGAAGACATGAAGAGCAAACAGATAAAAAATACATAACAATGACAAACGATGATGACTAACAAACACTCGAGCAGAAAAAATTAAAAAACAAAACCATAGGCTATAAAGAAAGCCTATTGCGCACAATGCAGAAAGAGAGGCAAGGGGGGAAAAAACGTGAGCCAATACTCACAATCTCAACTACTCCAATAGAAATTAGCTTCCACCTTAATTCATCTGATATTGCTGAAATGGAGATCTCTACATAGTATCCGCAGGAGCCAAGGTATCTACAGACAAATAGTGTATGAAACAAATGTGAGAAACTATATGTAAGGACAGATAAGGAGTAACATCAACAGGTCTAGATACGACAGAATACCTGTAAGGATTTTGAACACGGAATGATTCCCAAAATGTCCTGAGGCATGCCAATGCAACGAAGTCCCAGGGCAATAAGACATAATCTAAAGACAAAGGGACAAAGAGTAAATAGTTAAGAGAGGGACTGCCAACCCCCGAAAAGAAAAAAATGTAAGGTAAGGGAATCTGGGAGGTCAGAACGAATAGTACTTACTTCGAATGTCGTTCGCCAGTGCCGTAAAAGATATCACCCCCCACGATTGTTGCTGGTGAAAAGACTACGTGCGCCCGGGCCCTATAAATACAGCAAACTTCCGGGCATCTATATCCGGAAATGCGGGGCACCTGTGCTAACTGATAAAGACTAGAGCGGGACCTCAATTAAAATATCAGCAGGAGGCTTTCGGCCATGTTGAAAGACACACTGGGGGAGCTAGACAACGGTTTTAGTGCGCGCCGGGAGGGAAGCGATCAGCCATAAAGGCTCTTTCAAGAGCGTCCCGGAAAAATAAGGAAGCGACAAAGACGAATAAATAAACTAAATAAAGTCTGAAAGGAATAATTAAAATGATGTAAGATAGCTAAGAGCCCAAAAAGTGATCAGAGTAAAGCAACCTGTCCGGTGCTAAATTCGGAAAGCCACGGAGGAATAGTATGTCGGCCATGATGGAATGACAATGAATTGAGCAAAAGAAACAGTAAAAACAATAGAACGACCGATATGGTCAGTCAAAGGCAAATTCTTAAGCCCAAAAGAAAAGAAGAACGGGAGTGACGTACCTATCCTGGTTAGATAATAGCATTCTCCCAGAGGAATAGACCAAATCTAGACCCAATATGTGGTCCCCCTGTGAAGATCAGGGGAGAGACCGCAGAAAAGGAGAATGGGAGTGACGTACCTATCCTGGTTAGATAATGGCATTTTCCCAGTGGAGGCACTCATTGAGGCCAGTGTTCGCAGTCTGAAGGTTAAAAATCCAAAAGACTTTTCTCTTAAACCTCTGTGCATCCATAATGCCATCTTTCGGGTTGTGCACCCGTTCCAGGATAAGCCATTTCAGTTCATGGACAGTATGTTGTTTTCCAGCCAATGAGCAACCAATGGTGCTCCTGCCCTTTGGCTGCGAATAGAGGATTTGTGTTCGCCGAAACGTGTTCTAAACTCTGTACTGGTTTCCCCGACATAGCCTCTGTTGCAGGGACAAAGAACATTAGCCGTGCGGCAGTTGGTCATCTCCTTAAGGGGGAATCTTTTCTTTCCCCATTCCATTTCAGAAATGACAATGGCTGCATCACACGTGTGGCAATTGCCACATCTGTGTGTCCCACATATAGGGTTGGAATGGTGTTATTTATTGTGTATTCACATTTATTCACTTAAAATATTTATGTGAAAAAAAGAAAATATTTATGGAAAAAAAACATTTGTACAAAAAAAAGTAATGAATTTTAAAATATGATGAATAAATAACTGTGATTTCATTTCTTCTGTGGGTGACACTGATATTATACATGGAGCTACTGCCCATTAAAATGTAGGATAGCGGGGACATTCCTTCATGTTTCTCATTGTACTTTCCCTGGCTTGGAATTTCCCCCAGAACTAGTGTTCTCAGGGTCCCTCTAATGTTCTCTTTGGCTTTGTTGGTGCCATAGATTCCAGTAGGCATAAGAGGTGTTTATAACTCAATTTAGGGTTAGGTGTAAAGGACTTTTTCAACCTTCTTTCATTAAATCCTTCTTTTAACGATGATTGTATTATTTGCTGGTGTTTTGGGCTTGTATGATAGTCATTTTTGTTCATCACATCTCGAATTATTTTTGTACATTTAACACACTTTCCAGATTACAATTATTGAGTTACCATAGCAACATGGATAATTTCTATATATTACCATTGTTTTGGGCTTCATTACATTTAAGCGGTTTGCAGTGGAATTCAGATGTGGCAACCGGGCACTTTCTAGTCATAAAGTGTGTTGTTAAACAAAGGCGACATGTTGTTGCTGTTTGTTGCATCCAATATAGCACTATGACAGCACTTGCTGTTGTAATAACTATGGGAGAAGGAGAAACAGGATTCTGTACCATGATGGTGGTTATGGAGTAGCACCTGGACGATGTGTAGAGGCAGGTGCATTGACTGAACATATTGCCCAAAAAAAAGAGCAGAACTACAGGTCACATGATTATAATTTTCATAGAATTTTCCGCAAGTTTTGGAAGTCTACTAGTTGCTTGAATATGTCATTTTATGCATATTCCAGTGCGTTGACTGTAATGCAGAGGCGTCAACCACACTAGTATCCCTCCACTGGTCACATTTTCATCTATTCTGCAATTTCTGATGCTAGTTTTGACCAAGGAATAGTTGCAATGATGGCAGGACTATCTCAGATAACATTCTCCAGGTTTTCAACAAAGTTGCGAAGCAATGTTGTCTGAAATGCCGCTACCTATTACACTTCCAAAATTCATGCAGAATAGAATGTAGTGAATGAAGGATTTTAAGCCATTTCATCATTCCTCAACATAATTAACTGCACAAAATATCCATGTCATACTCCTGGTGGACTATGCCATGGTAACTGAATAGTCATATAGGGTGCAATTCTGACCTAAGAATTACGCACCGCTTTGCAGGTTATCCTGGATGTGCACATAAAACATACATAAACCATGACAGTTGCATACCACGAGCATAAAGTTGAACTTGAAAGTAACGTTCTGTTTGATCTCCCGGTTTTTATCAAAGAGCAAATATGTCTTCATAACCTATTGCGGAAGTGCAGTTTGATGGTACATTGTTGTCCATGTCTGATACATGATTTTCTTCTTACAAATAACTTACATTTAAATGGATGAGAATTATGAGTAGCTGTCTTAAACTAATATCTTTTGCACTGGAAAGTAAATTCCAAATAAACATTTTGTGCAGATTTGCTTCACTTTTGGGAGTCAACCCAGACGAAAAAAATGGTAGTAAATCTGCCTGGAAATTTTATTTAAAAGGTCAGAATTTCACTTTAAACAACTCTGAAAAAAAAGGTGATGTTAAATGAGTACAAAGTGCAGTTATGTTGTTGGATTTATCTAAGTATCAAATTTGCTCCGGTGATCTCAGGTTGAGCAATAAAGTCTACTGGGTGTCACTGAATCACTTTTAGAAGGAGAACAATGTAGGGTTTCAAGCAAAAAATCTAATGAGAGTCTCTGTAGTGATAGTAGTCAGTGACTACTGAACCCATTGTGTTGCATTTGAGCAGGATTTATACTAAACCTGTGTTTGTTTGTTTTTTGACACGTGATAGCTTAAGGGATTTCTGATTGGTTGGTTTCGCATTTTTTTTGCATATTTTTTGTTTTCCACACAGTAATGCATTTTTGCATACTTTTCATTTACAGGAGATCGGTTTGAATGCCTGGATTAAAGATATCGACATTCTGCAAGAGACCCGGAAGTGTTCCTGAGCCTCAGTCCACATCCAGTACTAGATCCACAGAGTGTACTTGAGGGCAGGGCAAAATGAGACATACAGCCGCAGAGGACGCCGGGCTGTTTATAATGGGAAACTCGAGTCAGCACTTCCCAAAATAAACTCAATGAAATGCCCAAAATCACTCGGTTTTCAAACACACTAATTTAAACCAAGAGCCACAGAACTTTGAAAAGAGTGGTGAGGGGTGTGGAGAACAGTTACAAAGGGAAGAGAAGGCGGTGGGGGTGCTTGGGGGAGAGAAAGGAGAAGAGAAGATAAGAGAAGAGGAGAGGAGAGGAGAGGAGGAGAGGAGAGGAGAGTCGGAGTGGCGAAGGGAAAGAAGCCATTTTAAGAAAAACATGAGAAAGAGGAACAATATAAAGCTGAAATAGAGCAGCACTAAGGAGAGATGAGATAAATGCAAACAGATATACATAAAAAGAGACATATGCTAAAATAGACACGGACACTAGGTCAAAATTAAGAATGAAGAACAAAAGCGACTTAGACCTAAATAAAGAGGAAAATGTTGATATGTTGAAGCTGCACAGAGTTAAAAAATAGTCTATCGGCAGGGATAACAGCTGGTTATTATTATACCGCCTCCCACTATCCACCAAGGCGCACAGCAGGAGACTGTGGTGTAAAATTGACTGCTAGTTTAAATCATAAGGTAATCAGATACATGCAGAGATATAAAAGAAAAAAACTCTACCAAGTTAAATGACGAGATCACATATTTCAAAGAAAAGTAAACGGAACATATGTGTGATATTAGAAGGGTGCATGGTGGGCATGTGCTTTTTGTTCGTTTGCTGGGCAGAGAAACCTCACTCTATATAGTAGTTGTGGTGAGCAAGGATGTGTGTGTGTGTTGTGCATCCGTAAAATTGTATGAAAATCCAAATTCATCCTCTGGCAGTGCTTAATGCTGCTGCTTGCAGGTTGGGCCCACTGGCACTCAATATTGGGTGCCGGCTCACAGGCTTCGAACCAAAGCAAGAGACAGAAAAACACAAAAGGATCAAAGAAGTAGGAAGAAAATACAGAAAAACGGTAACAAAAGGAGAAAGCAGGGATGAAAAAGAAACCTGTGAGATAAATGGGGCAGGGAGTATGTGGTGGAGGATGAAAGTGGCAAGAGGTGGAAACTAAGCCAGGAAGCATGGTGTTTGGCATCCTAGACATTCAATGGCGTCGGCCGTGGGTTTCTGAGCAAAATGTTGGGCTCCGGCAATCATTCTCATACAAATTAAGCACTGCACCCTCAGTGAGTTCCAGTAGTTGTGGAGCAGTAGCAACACATATGGCTGCAATTCTTGAAAAATTAACTTAGGAGAATGCTGAACAGGAAAGATATGCAGTAATGGCCACATTCTTGCTTAGTCTGAGGACAGCAAAAAGAGAAGGTCTCGCTAAACAAATATTTTCGAAGTGGTGTTTGCAGAGAAAGCCTAGGGCTAAATATGCATAAGACACATGGGAGCACTAAACCTTTTAAATAGATGCCATATGCTATTTAGCATGTTTAACTCTCTCTTGACTCCTTGACATAAGTGACTTGGGGTATTCATTGTGCCCGTGGCTGGTGATACCACACAACCATCCTGGTGGTCAAACCCATAAAGCCTGCGACACTACACTAAGCAACACAAGCAGCACGATAGGGACATGTGTTGGCATTATGAAATCAAGAATCAGCTGCCTTAGCCTGCCTGGATGTTGGCTTTTACACTGACCAACAATAGTTTGCAATAAGATTTTGGGGGCATATTATCAAGAAACGGCGTTAAAATGATCGCCGCTTTAGCGTCAGAAAACTGCTGCTAATGCGGCGATAATGGGCTTGATAATATGCCCTCAAGAATTCCAATAGAAGCCCATGTTGACACCAAAACATGGGCTTTTATAAAGGCATATTATCAAGCCCATTATCGCCGCTTTAGCGGCAGTTTTCTGCCACTAAAGCGGCGATCATTTTAACGCCGTATCTTGATAATATGCCCCTTGGTTTGTTGCGCTTCCACCTACACTAGCAGCATGAAGACTGTGCCAATGGATGACTACACAGAAAGTGAGAGAGTAGTTTTGGATGATGACTGTAAACGGGAATATCAAAATAAAAAAATAACCACGAATCACAATATCGTGACCACATTTTCGAGGGACACAATATCAAAGAGGTAACTGTGCAGAGAGAGGAGAGGATTTATTACCTTAACTCCACATCTGCGTACCTTGAATACATATTGTAAAGAAATTTACCTTTAAATATTTTGTTTCTAGATATTGTGGTCACGGCATTGTCAATATTTTGGATTCAGTTGTACTAACCCACACCTTGGATGATGACATGAACATAGAATCCAACAATGCCAGTAAGTCACAGGACTGAAGACTAAAATGACACAAGTTCACACCAAACTTTTTTACTTATGAATCTATGAAGAAGTGGAGTTATTTTGCTTTATTTAGACTATCAGCTAAAAACATATGCATGTCAACATACAATTGTGTCCTTTTGGGGGCATATTTACTAATTTTTAATACAATGTGGGGCAGAAAGCTGTGCTGTGCTGCCTTGCGTGAAAGAAAGAGAGCAGAAATGCTCCATATTTACAAAGATATGGAGCATATCTCTTCGTTACACCTCACTGGGGAAGGCATAGCACTTTGATGCATTCTCAAGTTTTTTAGCTTTGGTAACCTCCGGGTCTAGCCAGCGCTATATAAAACTCAAGTAAATAAATAAATAAATAAAAATAAATCTGGGCATGCACCAAAATCTATGAATGGATGCATGGGAATACCTATGCTCCACCCATGTAACACCTCTGTTTTTGAAATGTAACATAACTCAACATAAACCGCAACATTGTGTTACATTTCTTTACAAAGCAATGCAAGTTTGCGCAAATCAGGCCTTGCGAGGATTGGCAAATTCCAGATATTCCAAATTCCAGACGCAATGGTCACACAAAGGCTTAGTAAATATTAGCCAAAATATTTTATTATGTCATTTCTACCCAAGTCAAACTGAGTGCCAGGCATATTGAAATATGTCTTCCTTTAAAAGGTAGAGACCAAACCTGACACAATTATGGCATGTAACTCAGTCCACATCGGCTTCTTGTCATGAGGAAGGGATAGAAACTCCCATTAGCAATCAGGAACCACTACCTTACAGAATAATTTAGTCCACAACATCATTTTCTACATACATTACACCTTTATACCAGGCATGGCCTGTACAGGTAAGAGCGTGTGGGGAGTTGACGTTCAACAGTATAGGGAAAATAAAATAAATAAACAAATAAAACGACTTACGGCGATGTTGCGAGTGCAAGGTAAGTGGTTTAATGTATTTATTTATTTTATTTTTCCTATCCTGTCATATGTTGACTCTGCAAAACCCCCCCTCCCCAGAGCTCTTACCTGTACCGCTTGCGCCAGTTGTATATTTCTCTGCCTTGACGGACCTGCCCTGTTGAGGTTGAAAATGGTTTCGATGGAGACTATTGCTGTACTCCTGCTGTGAGAGAAGGTAGGGATGAGTGGGCCCTGGCAGTTTTGTGGGCCAATGAAATGCTACATTGTGATATTGATAGTTGAACATATGTGCTCAGGTTACTCCTTTTCTAGAGCTGTATGCAAAAACCAAGGCTGCTCATCTTAGCAGCGAGTGTCCCAAGTGATTCCTTGATATTGACAGGTATGCTGTCATTTGCCCTCTTTCTGTTATCAGACATGCGCCCCACAGGGATTTCCATGCAAGCCGACACCATTTCAATGGATGTCTCAAAGCTGTTAAGAGCACGGCGTCCGCTAAGATGTGTTTGACATCACTCAAGGTATCCCGTAAGCCTAGGATGAAGATAATGTGCTACTGTGCCTAATCTACTAATATATTCGAAGATTCCATGTTCCTTTGGATAATGTCAAAGTTAACATGGAGGAATGACAGGCCATCTTTGACAACAGTAGATGTATTACCCTGAGACTGCATGAACATGTTGTCAAAGTCTATGATATGTTCTTGTTCAACGTAGACATCATACCTGATGATTGTGGGCTGAGGACACCATGTGGAGCACACAAAAGTTATCGGGACCATTCCATACTCTCCCTAAGTGCCTTCCTTTTATTCCAGTTTCTAGGCCTCGCCTAGAAACAGGCTTAGCTGTCTCATCAGCCTCATATAATTAAAAACAAACATCAATAAAAAAATGCACACATGTATAAATATTTAGAGGAATTTTGGATCAGCCCTCTTCATCCATTGGTCTGGTCAACTGTCATTCACATTTTGCTTCCACCCACCACAGCATGAACCAATGGGTTAGCCCACTTCAGCAATTCGTGCATTTTGTCATGATCACATGGGCAAAGCTGCCTAAAAAGAAGTTCACTTCAGCATCAGGCTGATTGGCCAATGATTATTTTTGTCAAAAATTAGTGAAATCAAAGACATTCTTGTGGGGCATATTAGCAAGTGCACAGATTCTTCCTTCAAACAAGTTTTGGCAAAGCCAATATTACTTGCCTATGCAAGATCTATTGGCTTTGTCATCTTTTTTTTAGCCATGTTGCACAGGAGAGTGGCTGATGTGCACTACAGCTAAAAGTAAAAAAAAGACTATGACACGGCCAGCAGTTTTTCTTTTTGTTTTAACCATACTACACAGCAGCCGAGCTTCTGTACAACATGATCAAAAGAGCTATTGGGCTTTACCAATGTTTTGTTTTCACCACAGGTTAAGTAAAATAAAATCCCTAGCACGTTTGTTAAAGTGGGTGGGGGCTGGCCAACACGGACAGTGGGAGGAAGGCGGCAGGGGGAAAGCAAAATGAGGGATAGTGGATGGAAGCTGGGAGGGGAATTGAAACAAGCCAGACAATGATAGCAGGAGGAGCAAGAAGACAGACAGTGGGGAATGGGCAGGAGAAGCAAGTAACACAAGGGACAGTGGGAGAAGGGTCGTGAAACAGCAAGTAACACCACAGACAGTGGGAGAAAGGTTGGGGGCAAGCAACCCCACAAAAAGAGGGAGGGATGGGAAAAGCTTCACAGGGTGGAAGGGAAGGGAGAAGCAATACAAAACGTGAGGGGTTGGGACGGTCAGGAAGAGGAACAATGCAGGAGAGAGGTGGAAGGCACAGGCCAACAGTAACAATGTGGGTGGGGGTGGGGCATGCAACAACGACCGGCAAGCAATCACAACAGAGCAACCAACGACAATGGGGCAAGAAACTAAAAGAAAAAAACGTACCTCTGAAAGTGCAAGCAGTGGAAGGACACATAGTGGAACAAGGGAGCAGTACTTGGGCCAAGCTCCAGGGGAGGAACAAACAAATGAAGAAGAAATGAAGCTGGCACATGAGGACAAGGAGAAGGAAGGACTTGAGAGTGATGATGAAGCAAACCATGGTGAGCAATGGGCCTGCTGTGAGTCCCATGTATGCAAACAAAACCCATTGCAAGCGACAGCACATACACTGTCTCAGGCGAGACCTAAGAAATAGTTCCCTAAATGTAAGCAGTGGAAGATATGGTTATCCAATCTAAAGAATGTAAAAGAAACTATTTTCTAGGGAGGAATAAACACAAGAAGAGTAAGGAAAGCAAGTAATGGCTTAATATATCAAGCTAGCAAATAAGATTGACAAGAAAACCACCCAATGGTAGACAGTGGGCTGACCCAAAACACACTGTTAGTGTTGGTAACGTCTCAAATAGTTATTTGAAAACAGACATTTAAAAAGCTGTCTGTCAGCAAGACCTAATGAGGCTCTATTCGCCGTCAAAGATGGACTAGCCAAAAGGAAAAAAGTATAGTAGGGTGTTGTAAAGTGAAGTAGCATGGAGTGGAGTAGAGTGTCATAGAGTGGAGCAGAGTGTCGTAGAGTGGAGAAGAGTGTAATAGCTTAGAATGGAGTAAAGTGTTGTGGAGTGGCATAGCATAGAGTAGCGTAGTGGAGAGTAAAGTGTCGCAAAGGGTAGGAGAGTGGAGTGTCACAGAGTAGAGTATCGTAGAGTGGAGTGGCATAGAGTGAAATGGTATAGAGTGAAATGGCATAGAGTGGAGTGGCTTAGAGTGGAGTGGAGTAGAGTGGCCCGGAGTGGCGTAGCGTAGAGGGAAGTAGCGTGTCATAGCGTATCATGGAGTAGAGTGGTGGCAGTGCCATTACAAACAATACATTTTCAAATGAAATGACCATTACATATGCACAGCCATACAGTTTTTCTGATAAAACTATACAGGGCACTAACGATAATGTGTGGAAATGGCATCACCAAGTGCATTGATTTGTTTTGATCATATTAAAATACTTGTTTCCACCACACTTCAGAATTACAAAAAAATGTGCATCATTTGTGCTCTCCTAATGCTAATCTGAAATATTGCACAGTTCATTTACAGATATTTTAATTCTTTTGTGTGGTAGAAAAAATAGCATGCTACAGCCTTTCCTCTCACGTGGGTACTCAGCAGGATTGTCACATAAATCCTCTCACTTTGGAGAAAGAAAAGTAAACACCAAGCTCCCTGGTATACAGAACCTGACATCTATCCTCTGTCTTTGAATGCACAGCTAATCTGACATGATAAGAACAGACTTTAAAGGCCTGTTTACAGAAAGCGAGCATTTGTGGAAGAATACAATAAATAGGCTATGCACCATGGGAGGGACAAAACATGCTGCACAGCCTAAAACAAATAAAGCCAGCAAATAGAAAGCAAGCAAATGTGAGTTACAAACCACAAAGCCAATGGTAAGCAATGGAAGGAATACATTCCCTGGGAAGCTTTCAGAATGTCCCGAAGATGTCTTTAGCAAACCAGACAGCTGTGCTGTCTGGTATGCTGTAACCTACAGCAAACAGTAAATCAGAGAGCACTGTTCCATGGCCATGCATGAATTTGCAAAGTTTAAAATGCTTTGCATATCTAAAGTTTAAAATGGTTTACATTTTGGGTGACACAGGATAATTATACAACATGCGATTTGAGAACACACAAGGGGCTGCTTTGCTGTTGGGAAAACTGTGGTTTTAATTAAAACAACTAACTTGTAATGAACTGAGAGATATTTATAGTGGCATTAGATCATGAAGAGATTGAAATATAAACAATTTTGAATGGCCTATGGTGCTTTTGGCATGGATGTTAGTAGCATGCCATGCCCTCTATTCTCAGAAACGTGTGTTTCTTTCTTCAAACTTTAACATCCAGACCTGGGAAGATAAATGCTTTGTTTTCCGTGAGCTTGATGAACTTCGAGACAACAATCAGTGGGTAAGATGTTAGGAGTCTGTTGTGGTACTCTCCAGGAGTTTAGGAGCCCTGGAGCAATTGGTGGGGGAGGGTCAGGGATTTCAGTAAGGAAGCAGCAGAGGAGAAAGAGTGTTGGGAAACACATGCACTATCATGGTGTGCTGAACGTAAAAGAAAAAATGTAGTTCCCTAAAAATTGAGCAGTGGAAGGATACAATTCAATCTGTCAAAAGGATGGTAGAGAGGCCATGCTCCAACGGAATGATGAACAGAAGATAGACAAGCTGGGAGAAGGTTAGTCATCAAATGAGGAACAAGCAAATGAGACAATAAAGCCAACCAATGAGCAATGGGCGGGCTCTAAGTCCTTGTAAGTTCTTGGTAAGCCCACAATGAGTCTTTTACAACCAGACGTCTTGTGCTGTCTGATAGGTTCAACCTAAAAAGGTTGCAGATTGGAGAGGTTTGAAAGGTTTTCTATAAACATCGTAAAGCTTGCAGAAGTGAAATTCTTCAACTTGACCAACTCCTGCTAATGCATAGATCCCCATGGTTATGGCTGATGATCTACGTGTGCAATGCGTCATATCTGTAGAGGTGATGTATGTCTGCATGTGATGCACTTGAGCAGTGAGCCTTGTGTCTGCTGGGGATTTACTTTTATAGTGAGCTTTAAATCTGCAGGTGATGTATTTCAGCAGAGGCTCTCATTTGCAGATGGTGTAATTGAACAGCTAGCCTCATACCTGCAGTTGATGCAGTTTTACACAATGCTTCATATCTACAAGTGATGCGCTTTTTCTATGGAAAGAAAAAACAAGTACATAAATTCCAATGTGTCCAAAGCAGAACAAGAAGCCCTACCAGACTAAAGAATGAACAAGATAATAAAGCCAGCTGACAAGGGCGGAAGCACATTCATCATGGACAGGTCCAAATAAACAGAGGTATTAGGAAAACTACAAAATGAGAAACATTATAGGACCATTCAAGAGAATCCCAGCCAAATGATTTCTGGCATGATCTGGGATCTTATCGAGGAAGGCAAACAAGGAGGTTGGATCTCAAAAAAAGAAGAGAAATACCTACACAATAGAAATTCCAAAATACCTCTGACCCTTCCAAAAGTTCATAAAGACCCTGAGAACCCCCCTGGAAGACCCATCATCTCAAGGGTTAATGCAATACTGGAACATGTAGCCATGTACGTAGATATATTTCTCAAACCCCTCAGCTCGGCTAGCCCAAGTTATCTCAGGGACACCATGCAAGCGATCAATACATTGGAAGGTTTGACATTGATGAGACAGCTGACATGTTTGTTACATTGGATATCAGTAGCCTCTATACAAACATCTCCCAGGAAGGGGGTCTAGCAACGAAGAAAGTATTCTTGAATAACAGAGAGCAACCCTGTGAGGTTCCTACTGGTACCT
Source organism: Triturus cristatus (assembly GCF_964204655.1). Taxonomy (NCBI): domain Eukaryota; kingdom Metazoa; phylum Chordata; class Amphibia; order Caudata; family Salamandridae; genus Triturus; species Triturus cristatus. Next base: position 768,702,030 of record NC_140580.1, read on the forward strand.
TTGAAACTTGTGAAAATCTGCTTGAAGTTTAACTTCTTCAAATTTAACAACTAGTTTATGTACAGACAAAGGAACTGCGAAGGGGTGTCCCTTTGCTCCGGAGATGGCCATAATGTTTATGGCACAATACGAAGCTAAATGGATTTACAGCAGTAACCCCTTCAAAGAACACATCCACATATGGAAAAGATTTATCGACGACATGCTGATGATAGGGAGGGGCCCAGATGACAAAATCCGCGACTTTACTGATTGGATAAATGAAAGATGTCCAGACCTCCAGTTCTCAATGTCAATGCACAAAAAGGAGATCCACTTTTTGGATATTACAATGAAACATGAGATGAGCAGGATTTATACCACTCTGTTTACCAAGGATACGGATTGAAATACATTTCTACACTACTCAAGCTTCCATCAACGGAACTTAAGAGATAACGTTCCCTACAGTCAGTTCCTAAGGATAAGAAGAATTTGCTCTAAAAGAGATGATTGTTTCAACAATACTGATGACCTAGTCGAAAAACTACTACAGAGGAATTACCCTAAGAAATTACTAAAACGAGCGATGAAACGGGCATGGTATACCCTACATGAGACCTTACTGGAACCTGAGAATCGATCTAATGGTATGTGCCACAGCTGGAGTGAGGTTTTTCCTAAGAATCGTATACCTCCTCCATTTTATCATTTTGAATTAAAAAGAATAACTGATTAAAATTAATAGTATTAATGGTTTGCTGTGTTGGAATAATCAACATTACTAATTAGAATATACCCGTGGGAAACGCATTTGCATGGCCTGATTAATATGTAAATTCATTTCGTATGCATACTAATGTCGGATATTTAGAATTTGCATGTTATATGTTGCTTTTGTGATGTGATTTGTGAATCGTGCTTTAAATTGTGAGTATAAATCGCAATGCGTGTTGCTTTTGCTAGATAAATACACACACATAAAGGGTTTAGTGAGGGAATAACATTTTAATAGTCATTTCCATGGATTAATTACGTCTTGTGTCTCCTTGCTTAAGTTGACCTTTCTGGAGTGGCCACAAAATGGCTGCCATCCCTATTTTTACGGACAGACGAGATACAGAAGTCACTGAGTGAAGTGCGCCTGCGCTAAAAGATGAGCAACAATAACCTCGTCCTGACCCCAGGCAGACTGTACTCATGAAGGTCACACCGGGAGGAGTGCCAACCCTCAAACAAAGAACATCCTTAAACTAAGAACTGTTATAATTGATGACACCATGGACACAAACCCGTATGGGAATGAACATGCCCTGAATGGACTAGAAACAGTTGCAAATTATTAATAAATTGAGAATTACATCTAATGAAACATTGAACGCATGGGAAGCAGGAAGAATGATCCTGGTTCAACCAATCACAGTTGTTTAAAACATGTATTGTAACATTTTGTTGATGAATTTTACTATGAAAGAAGTAGACTAGTGAGGGTCATTATGTCGCTTTACTTGATTTCCTGACGTTATGCTGATGGAGAGGACTGTGACACTGCTGGACAGCTGCTTGCCAGAGACTCTGACGGACTGATCAGATGCCCAATTAATTTACGAACTGATTGATCGATTTATGGGCATAAGAGACAAAAGATCTGAATTTGACATAGAGGACGCCATTTAGCCAGATTAGGTAAATATGCTAACCAAAATATTGAATGCTTTATGATTTCCTTATGCCTAATTAGATAAACTTTTAATTCATTTAAAAAACTGTGTCGGGTTATTATTTGAAGTGATTTGATGTATATTGTTTAGAAGAATAAGATGTCGCTTTTCCCAGCAACTAGCTGATCCATGGTCTATAGTGTGGGAGGAACGGCTAGGTTATAAAGGTATTAAGACCCTGGTGAGGTAGGGATGAATAGATGAATCTGTTGTTACTCATCAAGTGATCGGTGAAATCTTCCTCCCAATAGTTTTTCCAGTGCATGGAATAAGAAGAGAAAAATAATTTCCCCTCTCTCTCTCTTCAGGACCATTGATCTAAAAAAAGTAGAATGAAAGGATTGGTGTTATGGGCTCACTAGTGAATGAGTGAATGAATGTGGTTGTTGAGGAAGATCCGTGGTCTGTGACGTAGTGAGGGGATTCTTGGTATTCGGCGCTGGAGCAGTTTTTCTGGTAGCAGAGGATGGTTAGCTATTGTTTTGGGTTTAGTGACGATTGCTTGTAAATAGCTTATTGATTATTGATTGGTATTGAACTATGTACTAACACTCTATGTTGAGTCGCGTCGAGTTATATGTTGTTTGCACGGCTTCTGGGATGTAAGAAGTCAGAAGTTGTAACAGTTCCGTAGTAGAGGAGAGGTAAGCGCTGCTCTCTGGAAAGACGGGATTGTGGTTGCCCGTAGGTACACGGGAAAGAAAACGTGTAGCAATCGAAGTTACACGGCGCATTGTCTGGGTTCGATTCGGCAGCATCGTCGTGTGTTGTCATTAGGGATATTCTCTGTGTGAGAGAAGTGTGTATGATAGCGAAGGTTACCTGTGAAATGTTGGTCTTAAGTACCAGAAAACCAATTGGCATACCGATAACGCTTATCACTGAAAAGGTAGCAGGTATATTCTGAGCTTGCTAGAAAGACAAAGTAGAGGGAAGCGCTGCTTTGTTAACGAATGGTATATTCTGTAGTAGGGCAGAGGTAAGCGCTGCTCTCGAGAAAGACAGAAGTCTGTGTGAATGATCTACATTTTCCCTGTATGACAGTGTGTGTATGGAAAAGGCATTCTAATTAATGGCAAAACTCTAGTATTATTTAATCCTAGAGAAGCGGTTATTTGATGTTTGATAGAAGGGTGAAGTAGAGGGATATCAACGGAAGTAACGATTCCGTAGTAGGGCAGAGGTAAGCGCTGCTCTCGGGAAAGACGGAATTCTTGTGAGAAAGGTCTTTTGCTGTTCTTTGGTTAGCGAAGCAGACAATGGAGATGTTTTAGTGTTGTTACTAATCGAATCGTAAAAGTTGCAGTAAGAGTTCACGGAGCGGTTTTGTAAAGGAGGGGTAGACGAGAGGAGAGCAGAGCTGTCGCAGCGGCTGCTGACGTCAGAACGACCGCGCTGGGATTGGACAGTAGGTTGGAGGCGTAAAATGCTCCGGATTGGTGCGTTAGTGGAAAGCCGCGCTAGGAGTGGAGAAATACAGAGTGACGTAAAAACTCCCTGATTGGTGCATTAGTGTGAGTCGCGCTGAGATTGGAGGATTGTGATAGTGACGTAGACGCTCCTGATTGGTGCGTTAGTAAGAGTCGCGCTGTGAGTGGACAGAATAGCGGTACCATTGTAAGAAGATTAAACGGTACACGGAAACCGAGAAAATGTATTACCAACCACTAGAAAAGAAGAAATCGTGGTTTGGGAAAATTAAAAGGTGGTTCAAGAAAGATAAAGTAGTTGAGACTAGGGAAGGACAATTACTTCCTCCACCGAAAACACCTGCATCTACAATGATTGCGAAATATGGGTATCATACTTGTATTTGGTTAGATAATTGGGTAAAATACACCAAGGACGATGGAGTCCTGGCGTTTCCAGAACATGGTTCCTTTAATTTGGCTGTTTTGAGGAATCTTCAAGACAAAATGATGGACTTAGAACCAAGACCTAGACCGACGAAGTTTGAGGCATTGACGGAATGGGAAGACGAAATGCAAGAACGAGAAAAGCAGAGAAGTGGTAGGGGTTACCGATACATGTTCGGTAGATCATACGAACATGAGACACATGATGACCGGATGAAAAGGTGGCGGAATGCAAGTATGACTGAGGGTATGTATCCTGTGAGAATGGTAGGAGAGAATGAAGGGAGAAAAAGCACAGACAAAAGGCGTAATGTGGATTTGAGTGGGTATGAAGTGAATGAATCAAAAGATGATGTTCTTGATGAGGTGTTTTACAAAACCCACCACCGTATCGACCAGAAGCATTGTCACCAAGTGCCCCAATGAGAGAAACATTACGAATAATTAAAACAGAGACTATGTCACCAGAATTAGGGAAAAATAACTCTGCAAGAGAGATAGAAAAACAGACAGAAAGTAGGGTAAATGGTGAGAATTCAGTAGAACTGGCTAAAACTGCCCTAGAATTAACCGAGAAAATAAGAGAATTGACCAAAAATCTAGAAGCCGTAACAGTTCCAGTAACAATAGGTCCAGTAATACCCATATTTGGGAAACAAAAAGATACTGAACATTGTTTGACAGTGCCGTACAGAAGCCAAAATCTAATTGAAAATGCTGAACGGAGTCAAATTGAGAATCCGTGGGGATCGACAATAAATATGTTTGAACCGGGTGTTTCAAATAATCCATTTGTAAATCAAATTTATGCTGAGAAGAGCAGAATGACAATGGAAACATTATTAGAACCACAAAAGGCCCCAGAACAAAATAATGTAGACAACCCAGTAGGACCTTCCGTAGAAGAATTAAGAGAATGGCTCAGAGAGTTACAGAAAAAGGATCAAGAATCCCAGTCAATAGATGTGGCCAAATTACGAATGGTATTAGAAGAATTAATAGTAGGAACTATCCCTACTGAAAAATTGAAAAACTATCAGGATGAGGAATTGTTGTTTCTCTGTAAGAGTGCAACCTGGAGAGCGAAAAACTTGCATGAAAGATTAGAGGAAATTGCAAATGAAATGGGTATAGATTTTGACAAAGTAAAAGCATTGCAAAAATCCTATCGAGTTGATTTCACTGAGAAGGATATAGAGAACATGAATACCACAGGAAGGATAGGTCAAATTAAGGACATAATCGGTTTGTTGAGAAAATGGGGAGATGTGGACAGATGGAGAAGTAAGTGGTGTAGAAGACGTGATAATATTACAGAAAAGACAGTTTCAGCATTTCCCGTTAGAGAGAAAGAAAAGGTAACGACAGAATACCCCATGAGAGAGATTCCAGGAGGAGGGTATGTACATGTTCCATGGACAAGACAGGACATTTTGTCTTTCACAAATGATTTCCCTCGACTACGCGAAAAGCCCGTCGAGTGGTACCGACAGGTAGACAGATTTGTAAAATTGGCAAAGGTATTATGGATAGATTTGAATAGTCTATTCAATATAATAGTACCAGCAGATTTGTGGACAGAATGTAAGCTGATGATAAATTGGCCTACTCAGGAGTATCCTAGGGACCCTAAGACGGGAGCTCCTGATCCAGAAGTAATGAAGAAATATGAGCAGGTTATGGCATATCTGAAAAATAAGGTACCCCCTAAAGAGACCGATTGGGTAAAAATTGACAGAACCCAACAGGAAAGCAAGGAGTCAGTACACGCATATTATGAGAGGCTAATACAGGCTTTTAAACAGTTCAGTGGAGATGAAAACCTGAGTGATAAAGATTTGAGTCACTTCGTATACAGATTCGTATATGGTTTACGCCCAGAAATCGGTGATATGATAAAGCAGCATACAGTTGATTGGCAAAATAAGAAAATAGATGAAGTTTTGAGACATGCAAAATATTTCAGCGATGAGATTGAGGCAAAACAGCGGAAACTGAAAGAAAAGGCAATGTGGGCACAGGTAAAGGTAGCCGAACGACAGGAAGCTCAGTTGGTAGAACAAGCAAACAATCCAGGAGTAAGACAAAGATTTGGTCCAGGGAAAGGGAAAGGTAATATAGAAGAAGCTAAAAAGAGATTCCCATGTCACAATTGCGGTGAGTTAGGGCATTGGAAATCCGAGTGTAAAAACCCTCCAAATACTAATATTGAAAATCGATTGTTGATTCCACAGGTGCAGAAAGAGGTGGGTGGTCAACTGCAGCAACAGCAGCAGGTGGTTACTTCCCAGAATCAGGTGCCAAAACCACCTTTTCCACAGAACAGAAACTCACAGAATTATAGTAAGGAATCGGGATTCTACAATGAAGAACAGGTAAATAAACCATCACGCGCTCGCACTATTTCGCAGTGTTGGCTGCAACATGATGAGAGTGATTCAGAAATGGATTATTGACGGTGCCGAAGGGAGGAAGAAGAGTGCGTACTTGGCGCAACTCTAGAAGTAGACCAGACAGGACCATTTGTAGATGGGAAGATTAATGATGATAACATTATTTTCCTAGTGGACACTGGCGCTACTCGATCTACTGTTAGATCAGCTGATGTTAATAATCTTCCTCTTTCAGATGAAACAATCCAAGTAGTTTGTGTATCTAACCAACAGTTAAAAACATTCCTTACAGAACCCGTAAGTTAGTATAGGGAAATTTTCTGAAATGCACCGATTTGTGGTGTGTGACACTAGTCCTGTAAACTTGCTAGGTAGGGACCTGTTGTGCAAGATGAATTGCACTATATTTTGTACTCCGGATGGAATAGCTTTTGAAACACCAGATGAGGATGTATTGTATAAAATGACCATAGCTAACAGAGAATGTGAGAATATTGGAACATATGCAGTATTTAATCCAGATGAACTGCCTAAAGAATTGAAACTGTCTGTAAAAGCAGAGGTTTGGGATTTCACCGGAGAAGATGTAGGGCTAATGAGAAACGTAGACTCAGTAAAAATTACTGTCAAAGATGGAGTTAGCTATCCAAACATTCCCCAGTATAGATTGACACCTGAAATAATTGAAGGAGTAACTCCAATAATTGAGAAAATGATCAAGCAAGGAATTCTGAGAAAGATAATGAGCAGTCCATGTAACTCACCCATAATGGGCCTGAAAAAGCCAAATGGGAAGTTCAGAATAGTGCAAGACCTGAGAAAGGTAAACAAAATCGTTGTACCATGTTGTCCCATTGTACCAAATCCATCAGTGATTTTGTATCAGATTCCCCATGATGCAGTGGTATACAGTAATTGATTTGTGCCATGCGTTCTTTTCCATTCCATTGCATCACGACAGTCAGCAAATTTTTGCGTTTTGGTTTGGAGACCGTATTTTGGCATGGTGCCGAATCCCACAGGGGTATACAGAAAGCCCCTCAATATTTAATCAATTGTTGAAAAAGTCATTGGAAAGTCTGCAAATGCCTGAGAGTTCAGTACTAGTGCAGTATATCGACGACCTCCTTGTGGCGTCAAAAACTCGTGAAGCTTGTGAAGTAGACACTATGGCCTTACTAAATCAACTGGCAGATGGAGGATTAAAAGTGTCCCCAGCCAAACTGCAGTATTGTAAGAAAGAAGTACAGTATTTGGGACATAACATTGAAAAAGGATTGAGGAAAATAACTATAGACAGAATTAGAATCATAAAAGGAATGAGAGCCCCCATGACTCAAAGAGAAGTGAGAATGTTTCTGGGAATGGTAGGGTACTGCCGCCAGTGGATCAGCAACTTTTTGCTGTTTGCAAAACCTCTGGTACGGCTAATAAGGAGTGATGTAAAAGATCCCCTTGAATTGAACAAGGAAGAATTAACAGCCTTCAGAAAATTGAAAGAAGTATTGTGTGAAGCCCCAGCATTGGGTATGCCTGATTATGAAAAAGAATTTGAGTTATATTGCAGTGAAAGAAATGGATGTGCACTTTCTGTGTTAATCCAGAAGCATGGAAGATTGAGGAGACCAATTGCATATTATTCATCAATGCTTGATCCAGTAGCCGTAGGCTTACCTGGTTGTCTGAAAGCAGTAGCTGCAACATGTCGAAGTTTGGAGCAGAGTGAAGGAATCGTGATGGGATATCCTTTGAAAGTGTTTGTACCTCATGATGTGGCGATTCTTTTAACAAGGAGTCGTACTCAGTATATGACACATAGTCGGCTGACTAAGTATGAGAAAGTCATATTAGGTGCAACGAATGTGAGCCTTGCAAGATGTGTGAATGTGAATCCAGCAACGTTGTTACCAGATGCTGAGAATGTAGAAGTAAGAGAGGAAGCAGATCATGATTGCTTGGATGTCCTTGAGTATTGTACGAAACCACGACCAGACATAAAAGATGTACCTTTGGCAGAAAATGACTATGTAATGTTTATTGATGGGTCATGTTTGAGAACAGAAGAAGGGGTGTTGAGTGCAGCATATGCAGTGTGCACGGTTTCAGGAGCGATGGAAGCATCCTATCTAAAAGGAGTAAAATCTGCCCAAGTAGCAGAATTAGTGGCTCTGACTCGAGCATGCAAAATTGGGAAAGGTGTGAGTGTGACTGTGATAACTGACAGCCAGTATGGGTTCGGATTTGTCCACGATTTTGGCCAATTGTGGCTACAAAGAGGTTTCCTAACCTCAAGGGGAACTCCTATAAAGAATGCTGAAGTGGTTGGAAAGTTGATTGAGGCGATACAGCTGCCTAAACAATTGGCTGTGGTAAAATGTGCTGCCCATAACCAAGGGGAAGATTACGTTACTGTCGGCAACAGATACGCCAATGATATGGCGCAGTACGGTGCCAGAAATCAGTATTCAGTCAATCAGGCAAAGGAGAAAGAAATGACTTCCTATTCCTTAATGTTTACTAACGTTGTAGGGACATGGGAAGAAGTGAGACAATTGCAGGAGGAAGCAGGAGATGAGGAAACAAGGCAGTGGGTAAAAGCAGGATGTGCACCAAGTGAAAAGGATCATGTGTGGGTCTATCTAGATGGAAGACCTCTCATGCCTGATAGCATGTTGTCTACCATGGCATGGATGTATCATGGCCAGGGATACATAGGGAGAGATGCTATGATCAGGTCGTTTAAGCAGACCTGGTACAACTCAAAATTCAGAATTATATCAGAGAGCCTATGTCAGAGATGTTTAATTTGTCAGCAATACAATCCTGGGAGAAAGACAGTGGTGAGCCTAGGAACTATAGGCCGAGAAGGAGGGCCTTTTACCAGAATGCAGATAGATTTAATTGAGATGCCAACATGTAACAGATTAAGGTACGTTCTGGTCATAGTCTGCCTATTCTCCAGATGGGTGGAAGCATACCCGACAAGGAGAAATGATGGATTGACAGTAGCAAAGCTGCTTTTGAGAGAATTCATCCCCAGGTTCGGGTTCCCAGTAACCCTTGAATCAGACAGAGGAGGGCATTTCTATAATGAGATTGTGAAATTGGTCAGTGAAGCATTGAATGTACTTCAGAAAACTGCACTGTGCCTACCGACCAGAGGCTTCTGGTGTGGTTGAGCAAATGAATGGTACAATCAAAAACAGAATTGGGAAAATGTGTTTGGCCACAGGAATGAAATGGCCTGATGTCTTGCCTCTAGTTTTGATGACCATACGTGCAACCCCAGATAGAACTACAGGGTTAAGTCCTCATGAAAAAATCATGGGACGTGCAATGAGGCATGCTTACATACCAGTCAACAAACTGATGACGATTTCTGATGACATGGTGTTGGAGTACTGTAAAGGCCTGGCTGACGCAGTTCATTCTGTGTTTCATCAGGTTGGAGCGGATGCCACCACCATTGACAAGAAGCCAGCCCATGATCTAAGCCCAGGGGATTGGGTGAGGATAAAGGTCCACAGAAGAAGAAACTGTTTGGTTCCCAGGTGGGGAAAACCAAGACAAGTCATTCTGACCACGACAACAGCTGTGAAGTGTGCTGGACTGAAAAATTGGATTCATGCCAGCCATACCCTGAGAATACAGAATCCAGTGGATTGCAAGGAGAAAGAGTACTATGACGAATCAGAGTCAAGTACTGAATCAGACAAAAACATGAGAAAATCCTGAAAGGGGGGAAAACGAACCAAAACAGATTCTAGTCCCCAGAAGTGTCTCTCTGAGAAGAAGATTACAGATTTCTGACAGCTCAGACTCTGAAGACGAGCAAAGAAAGAAAGGTCCTAGAAAAGAACCTAAAAAGAAGGAAGGAAAAGACAAAGAAGAAGCAGTAAAAGAAAGTCAAAGAAAACAAATCCCAGATTAAAATTTGAGAGAAATCCCACCTGAAATAATAGATTTGAATGAAGAAGGGACAGATACAGAGAGAGAGGGACAGATTGCGGAAGACCCCCGAGGAGGTGTAGGGAACTGCAACATCCAGCTAGGTGAAGGGACAAGTAGTCAGCAGGAAGATTGCGTGCCGGAGACCCGAGGAGGGAAAGAAGTAGGGAAACCAGAACAAGTGGTAGATAAGGAGACTGGTGAAAAGGAGAAGCAAGTTGGGACAGAGTCAGAAGAGAGTGAGAACGAAATACCAGAAGGTCGAGTTCTGAGAAAGAGAGCTTAGAGAGAAGGAAAGAATGAAAAGAATGTCAAAGAAAGTAAATTGAAAAGAACTGTAAAACCAGAAGTTTGGCCGAACAAAATAAAGAGACTAAGATATCGATTGTCTCGAGTGAAATCACCAAGAGCTGAACAGGTGAATGAAGTCACGAGTCAGGAAAAATCAAAAGAGGAGGAAACAGTTGTAACCAAAGGGACCGGAAGGACAAGAAAACCTAACCAGAAGTATAAGTCGCCGGAATGGATATATGTGGCCCTGCCTGAAGAACCTCAAGAGGCAGACAGTCAAGGAAATCCAGAGGAGGCTTTACTGAAAGTGGTTAAAGAAGAAGAAGAATCAGAAATCCTGAGAGTTCTCTTGTCCGACATTGGAGAAGAAGAAGCGGAGATTCAGGAAATTCTGTATCCTGATTGGGAGAAGGAGGCAAAGGACGATGAGATGCCAAACTGAATAAATAAAGAAGCTGTTGATGTGGAAAACGATAATAAAAGAGAAGAAGTAGAAAACTAGTGGAACCAAGTAGAAGCTTAGAAGCTTTGGGTTAGAAACTGGTCACAAAGTAGAAGAGGCTAAGTCAAAAGACACGGTCTATTTTAATAAAATGGCTAACACAGATGGTAGTAAAAGTAGATGTACATTCATGAAAAGATGGTGTAAGACATGTTGCTGTTGTATAGGATTATTAATGCTTTTATGGAGCATCCTAGCTCTTGTTATATCATTTAAAGTCACAATAGATACAATAGAAGGACATGGTCAAAACAAAACTAACATAGGTAAAAAGTAGGCCTGGGCGAAAATTTCGTTCCGTTCGCGGAAATTGCGATAATTTGACATTTTCTTGTTCCGCGGAGAGCGCGAAAATGTCAAAAATTTCGGTTTCCGTAGCTTGGCGATAATTTGTTTCTTGCTCGCGCTGTAAAATAATACATTCTCCACCGCGCGCGATCGCCTTACCTGAATCCCTGCGTTCGCCGACAAGTTTTCTTGATCCGGTCGCGTTCTCCATGAGATGTTGTATTGTTTTTAGCCATTTGCGCTGTCTCGCGACAGTTCGCGCCCGCAGTGACGTCATGCGTCGCGCGATCACGTCTTTCTTCTCGCGATCATGCACCGCGAGACAACTCAAAACAAGATGGCCGCGCCCGCAAGCAACCACATGGGTAAGTTGGCGACCCGCAACCATGCAGAAAATCTCGCGAACATGCCGGAAAAAAACTTCCGCATCTTCGCGATATTTCCGCTTGTTTGCGATAATTTTAAACATTTTCGCGATAATTTGCGAAAGTTAATTTAGCAAATTCCACCCACCCCTAGTAAAAAGGTAGTACCGACTGTAGAAACAAACATTCATTTGCATAAAGATAGGTCTATTAACGATTTCTCTTATAATGTATTTTCAAAATTATTGTATGAATATGAAAAGACTATGGATGTAAGGGACTGCTATGTCTGCATGCAGTTACCTGCTTCTGTGGCAGAAGGAGTGGCTTATCATCACCTTCCAGCTACTTACGGAATAACATGTAGTGTGATAGTTAGATTATTTTATGAGATAGGGAAATTAGAGTATTATTTTTCAGATGTAGATAACATTTTTGCATTAGTGCCCGCTAATAATAAGCTAAATAAGGTGAGACCTGCAAAAGTTTTAGGTGAATTTTTCCTAGAGACTAGTGAACTAACATTAGAAGCTGTGTTTAAATATAATCTGACATGCAGTTTACAGAAAGAAGAAAATACATTTTTGGATATGGTTGAGGAAAGAAGGCATAAGATGCACAAAAAGGCATCAGAAGGAAAGGTTGAGAAAACAGCTTGGGACATAGAAATGGAGAAACATCTGATAAAAGGAGAGTCAACACCAACAATAGTTTAGATAGGCCTCAGAAAGGAAAGTTTTGTATAAGAAGGAATCAAACTGCATATGATAATCTTTTTGTAGGTAATAGTGAGTGCCATGATACATACCAAATCATGGGTGGATGGGGATTCAAAGGTGGAAGAGATCCAGTATTTCCTGGAATATATTTTATCTGTGGGAATAGGGCATATTATCGTTTGCCAGACCATTGGTATGGCACATGTTATGTAGGCCTGGTATTTCCAAACATCTTTCACATGGACAGAGAAGAGGGTGTAAATAGTTTAAATAGTCATTTAGTGCAAAGAAAGAGAGAATCTTGGGCAGAAATTGTGGGTGACATCTTTTGTGCATTGATACCGGCAGTGGGAATAACTCTGAATGCAAATAAAATTAGAAGATTGTCTACAGTAGTGGATCGCTTGTCAACAAGCACTGCTAATGGATTCTTATTGGTTAATACTGAAATGGTTGCCATGCGTGCTATGGTAATGCAAAATCGACTTGCCCTTGACATTCTTTTGGCAAAAGAGGGTGGAGTCTGTGGAATGCTGAAAGTTCAATATTGTTGCACTTACATTCCAGATGAAAGCAAAGATCTAAAGGTTTACATTAAAAATATTACTGAATTGCACGGTGAACTTGTACCACTGGAGGTTGAAGATGTATGGACAAGAATGGGAAAGAAAATAGCTGCTATTAAAAATTTCTTAGCTAAAATAGGTAGTACTGTTATAGGTAAAATTTTGTTTCCATTAACATGTGTGATAGTTGCAGTATTAGTGATAAGATTAGGGTGTATGTGTTGCAGGAAAAAGAAAACAAATAATAAAATAAAAAAAGATAAACTTAAGAGAAAAGGAAAAGATCCAGAAAAGGATTTAGAAGAAATAACATTAGATGAGTGGAAAGACAGTATGTATAAGAAAGCAAAAAGAGATGAATATGAAGAAACTGAATTTTGAGCTATGAGTAAGAAGTCATTTCAAATTTCCGTAAAAGGGTACTAAATTTGGGTGTTTTGTGGTGATAAAATCACCAAAGGGGGGATTGCTGGAGTGAAGTTTTCCCTAAGAATCGTATACCTCCTCCATTTTATCATTTTGAATTACAAAGAATAACTGATTAAAATTAATAGTATTAATGGTTTGCTGTGTTAGAATAATCAACATTACTAATTAGAAAATACACGTGGGAAACGCTTTTGCATGGCCTGATTAATATGTAAACTAATTTTGTATGCATACTAATGTCAGATATTTAGAATTTGCATGTTATCTGTTGCTTTTGGGATGTGATTTGTGAATCGTGCTTTAAATTGTGAGTATAAATCGCAATGCGTGTTGCTTTTGCTTGATAAATACACACACATATAGGGTTTAGTGAGGGAATAACATTTTAATAGTCATTTCCATGTATTAATTACGTCTAGTGTCTCCTTGCTTAAGTTGACCTTTCTGGAGTGGCCACAAAATGGCTGCCATCCCTATTTTTACGGACAGACGAGATACAGAAGTCACTGAGTGAAGTGCGCCTGCGCTAAAAGATGAGCAACAATAACCTTGTCCTGACCCCAGGCAGACTGTACTCGTGAAGGTCGCACCGGGAGGAGTGCCAACCCTCAAACAAAGAACATCCTTAAACTAAGAACTGTTATAATTGATGACACCATGGACACAAACCCGTATGGGAATGAACATGCCCTGAATGGACTAGAAACAGTTGCAAATTATTAATAAATTGAGAATTACATCTAATGAAACATTGAACGCATGGGAAGCAGGAAGAATGATCCTGGTTCAACCAATCATAGTTGTTTAAAACATGTATTGTAACATTTTGTTGATGAATTTTACTATAAAAGAAGTAGACTAGAGAGGGTCATTATGTCGCTTTACTTGATTTCCTGACGTTATGCTGATGGAGAGGACGGTGAGACTGCTGGACAGCTGCTTCCCAGAGACTCTGACGGACTGATCAGATGCCCAATTAATTTACGAACTAATTGATCGATTTATGGGCATAAGAGACAAAAGATCTGAATTTGACATAGAGGACGCCATTTAGCCAGGTTAGGTAAATATGCGAACCAAAATATTGAATGCTTTATGATTTCCTTATGCCTAATTAGATAAACTTTTAATTCATTTAAAGAACTGTGTCGGGTTATTATCTGAAGTGATTTGATGTATATTGTTTAGAAGAATAAGATGTCGCTTTTCCCAGCAACTAGCTGATCCATGGTCTATAGTATGGGAGGAACGGCTAGGTTATAAAGGTATTAAGACCCTGGTGAGGTAGGGATGAATAGATGAATTTGTTGTTACTCATCAAGTGATCGGTGAAATCTTCCTCCCAATAGTTTTTCCAGCGCATGGAATAAGAAGAGAAAAATAATTTCCCCTCTCTCTCTCTTCAGGACCATTGATCTAAAAAAAGTAGAATGAAAGGATTGGTGTTATGTGCCCACCAGTGAATGAGTGAATGAATGTGGTTGTTGAAGAAGATCCGTGGTCTGTGACGTAGTGAGGGGATTCTTGGTATTCGGCGCTGGAGCACCACCACCTTCTTTGGAGGCACCAATGACCTCAAGGATTCCATACATAAGAACTGGAGGATTGTCAGTGGGCTAGACCCATTTAAAGAGGCACCCATGTCGGCTCTCAAAAGGAATTTGAACCTCCGACACAGTGTGGTCAGAGCTAACACTTCAAAAAGAAACGTGCCTCCATCATTGAGCATTATGCTCAATTTACCACCCCTACAAGGACATCACAGGTGTGGAAATTGCACTTCGTGCAACAGCACCTTTGAAGGGTAAGGATTTATATATCAAGGAATCAAACTCAAACATCTGGAGTTCACTAACTGTGACATGAAAAATGTCATGTACTGTGTTACATGCCCCTGCAACCTAGCCTATATTGAGAAAACCACACAAGATATAAGAAAAAGAATTGTGCAACATAGATCACGCATCCGGTGAAAATTACAGAATTACTACACCAATGGTGCAATACTGCACTGAATTCAAGCATTTAGCAACTGACATCAGATGGGCAATTCTTAGACACGTCAAATCTCAGAATCCTGGACCACTACTGCTTAGACTGGAAGCACAAATGATTCTCCGCCTGTGCATGACAACACAAAAACTCAGGGCCAGATGTATGACGGTTTTTAGCGTGCGCAAACGGGTTTTTAGACCTGTTTGCGCACGCTAAAAACTTTGGGCCCATGTAAAAACCTATTTTAGCGACTCGCAAAATAGGTTTTGCGACTCGCTATTAGGAAGGGGCGTTCCCTTCCTAATAGCGACTCATGAGGCATGTATGAATGTTTTGTAACTGCAATTATGGTCGCAACACACTCTCAAATTTCCACCTACTTCAAGTAGGTGGTAATGCAATTGCAAATGGGAAAGGGTGCCTATGGAAAATGGGCTGCATGAAAAAAAAAACTGCTTTATTTAAAAGCAGTCCCAGACATGGTAGTCTGGTGAGCCCAGCAGGCCACCATCCCTGGGAGGGCTAGTCATTCCCAATGGGGTTGCAAAATGCGAGTGCCTTATTAATATTAATGAGCCTTGCATTTTGCGACCCCATTGGAAATCGCAATCAGTGACTCTGACATTGTAGTACATAGTAAATTGAGACTCGCAATTTGCGATTCACAATCGAGCGCAAATTGTGAGTCGCGGTTTACTATGGTCGTTCATCTGGCCCTCAATCAGCTAGCAAAAATAGGTCACTTTTTCACATAGGATGATCACCTTGGGAAGTCTATCCACCTAGACTTTGTGTAATGTTTCAATCACCTGCTTAAGAGACAAGACTAACTTTGAGCTGACTGAGGCTACAGTAAATGGTTTGCCCCCCCCCCTATTTTTAAAAAAAAAATGACCAATGAGAGTTTCATTGAAATAGGATAGGTGTCCCTACACAAGGTTTATACAAAGACAACTTAGGGATTAAAAACTATTCACCATTCCATTGCACAACATGTGTGATTACCTGTGTGTACTGAAATGCTTAAATATATTTTCCCCATGTGTAATGTGCCAACTCTCTGTGTGTACATCTACTGGATCAGTGCCTATTGAAGCCCGCATGGTTCTTGGGCTGGGAAAACGTTGAATGTTGGGCAACTGCATGTATTTATCATTTGACACATGCTTATGATTCCTTAAAAGACCGGATCCCACCTAACAATACAGGATAGTGTCTCCATAGTGTGTAGTCTCTAACGGTGATTATTACATGTTCAATGCTATGGATATGCACCAGCTTGCAAGGTACCTATCATATTTGTTGCAAAATATATATGAATATCCATACAAATTCATGTTTATGCACTTTAAAAGATATCATGATTAGATGTTTCACATTAACATGAGATCTGGAGCTAAAAAGGGCTTCCTATCTGACCTTGACTGGACAAGCTTCAACAAGCTATTCTGTACCCCCTTAGAGGTCACTTTGCTTGTCCTGACTACATGATATTTCTTAATCTGGTTCTGGTTGTGCAAGTTGCTTACACAGTGCTGAGCCGGCCTTTCTGGTCTGCCCATACATGGCTGTTTATAATTTGCATGGTGCAGACATTGCACATCCATGTTAGCCATATTTGGCTTGGTGCCTTATTCTAGTTCCGCTGACATGGCATTTCAAACTGTATATAACACCTAGAAACTTGTCACTCTGGGAAGAAGCATTCTGAGAGCCGCTAAGGTGGCAGATCTGACTTCTTCCTTGCTAATTAGCAATGATGCATGCTTTTGGTACTAATAAATACATTTCACTCTGTTTCTGAGCAAACCTGCTATGTCTGGTGAGTTTCATTCATTTGCTCCTGGGAGGGTGCCAGTATTTCCCCATCAATATTAACTCTCCCAAGGTGCAACCATCCATGATAAGCAAGGCACCTGCTGCATCAACTCACTTGAGGTGCAACCATTTATGTCGAGGGAGCGTATTGGAGTTCGACCCAGTAACGCGTATGATTTCTCCCTGAAAAATTGTAAGTCCCATGGGCACAAGGTCCCGACAACAGCAAGCGTTTTGCCCATCCAAATTCAACATTTATCTTTGAGTAAGTTGATCACTGAAAATTATCCTCATTGCTCTAAATTGGTCTCTAGCAACGCTAGGTATCTGCTGTATTAACACGCTCAAGGTGTAACCATTCATGTGTAGGGAGTGTAGAGTAGTCCAATCCAGTAACCCTTATGTGTATTCCCTGCCAAAAACACAGGTCCTGTGAACACACGGTTTGGATAATAGCAAGCGTTTTGCACATAACAACTCAACAGTTCTCATTGAGTCACTCATAATGTGGCAATCATGGAAAACTAGCATTCATTGTTCTGGTCTTCCATAAAATTTTGCTTCAATTGGGTCCAATCTCATCACACTATCAATACACCATATTTCCCAGTAGCAGCCCATCCTAAGTAGTAGGCGGGTCAGAAAGGTTGTCCAATGGGGTATGAGTATGGCCGTATTTCTTTCCCCAACATGTCATGCGTTGTAATGAGCAACGGGACGGACAACAAAGACTGAAGACCGCAGAAGTTTCCCTCCGGGCCCAAGGTATGCGCCCTGCAAAAAGGCCATAAACATAAAAATGGCAGCAGACCCCTAGAGACCGCACCTAACCTGTGTCTGCAAAACAATGAGTAGTAGAATATTACTTATATGTGCACTCAATTTTAATACCTGCTGCCAAAGTGCAATCTTAAGAGGGACGATACAAATTCAAAAACACAGTAGAGGTGCACGAAATGACAATATTAAGTGAAGAATCCAAAGAGAAATTTCCAAAATTAGTGCATTTCTTCTTTTTATTCTTGTGTTGTTCTGATACTCTTGTAAAAAGAGGTTTATATAGAAATAACAGCCCTACAAAAAGCCATCTAGGTTGCAGCCCAGCGTGCATTGCCCCTGGAGTCCCAACATGTTTGATAGGATGCGTAAGTGTTCTCACAACATTCAGGTTGTGGCTCACTCTTACTCGTGTGAACTCCTCTTGGCGTCATAATAGTTTTCACACAACGTGTACCGCTGTGTCTTCATTTGTAACCTCCCATGAGGACTGGCCCTTTTACTTTGGTTGTTGCATGGGTACGTCTTCTTTAGTCTGTAAGCACTATTTTCTTTAATGAGCTTCTCTTACTACAGGAGGACAGGAGAGTCTCTCGTGTGCAGTTGTGACCACCGACTTGTTTAGTTAACTCGTAGCAAACGGGGAGCTCTTCAGGGCCCATGGGAGACAGAAGGGGGCAACTCAGCAATGCCTTCAAGCATTTGTAATGTCTCACAATTGCGAGAGTTTAAGCTATTGGCATTGTACATGACAATGCCTTTTATTTATGTTTTAAAAACCAAAACATAAATAAAAGGCATGGTCATTTACAATGCCAATAGCTCAAACTCGCGTAAATGCAAAACCTATTGCATTGCAGATGCTTGTTACACTTTGGAATTCACCAAACCTTTGAGTTGATGTTGCGCAGATAAGGAGAGCTTCACCCCGCGTTGCGTGTTTAGACAATTAACGAAGCTGTAGCCAGATGCATCTTACGCTGATCCGCTTTTTTATCCCGGCTTTTATGAAGTCATTTATATGATGTTGCACACACAAGCAGAGCATGACCATGCATTGCATGTTCAGTCCTTGAAGCCACCCACACACATGCACGTTCATTTCCTTTTGCTCTCCAGGTTTAGGAGGCAAGATCCAGAAGGCATTCCGCGCAGCATGGGACGGGCTATATTTCTAAAAGTACTCCCTTGAAGAGAAACTTGGGGGCATATTATCAACAAACGGCGTTAAAATTATCGCCGCTTTAGCTGCAGAAAACTGTCGCTAAAGCGGCGATAATGGGCTTGATAATATGCCCTTGAGAATTCCCATAGAAGCCCATGTTCTGGTGTCAACATGGGCTTCTATGGGAATTCTCTGCGGCATATTATCAAGCCCATTATCGCAGCTTTAGCGGCAGTTTTCTGACTGTTGGAGCCGGCCTCGTGGCGTGGTCCTGTTCCCCCTCGCTAAGACGCACGAGGTCCCATGCACCTCGGGGCTCCTCCATTTTGGATTGTACGTGACTCTACGTAACCACCTACGTGACCCCGCTCCACCCGGCCTCGGTCCCAGCGAGGCCCGACATCGAGGCTCCAACCCCTGGCCCGGGGGATACCACGTGCCCCCTTCCCACTCCCGGCGGAGGGCAGTATCGATGGGACCCCCAACCGTCCTTCCACACCTAGGTGCGATCGCCCCACAGCTCTCTGGGGCCTAGCGCCTCTCCTGCTGGGCGTCTGGCCGCTTCCTACCCGGCCTCTCCCCTCCCCCGGGCGCAAGGGTCCGGACATCAAAGGGCTCCAGACCTATATCTGGGGCGACCCGGCAACAAGACGACAGTTGTATCCCGGAGTCAAGAGCCCTGCTGATCGGATCGCGGCTGACCCTACGGAGAAAGACTCATCCTGAAACCACCCTCTGAGCCCTGCTGACGACGTCGCGGCTCCACCGTGCTTAAAGACCTTCATGAACCTTTGGGGCCCTGCTGACGCTGTCGCGGCCCGACCTTGTTGAACGTACCATCAGAGCCCAGCTGACCTCGTCACGGCTCGACCGAAGCGGACCTACCACCGGAGCCCTGCTGACTGTGTCGCGGCTCGACCCAAGCGGAACTACCACCCGAGCCCTGCTGACGCCGTCGCGGCTCTCCACATCTGAGCTGCTTTGAGACCAGCACGCAAGGCCTGGCGCAGAGCCTTCCCGTACCTGGCTGGTACTAAGACTGTCCCGCTACCCTATCCCTCCAAGGACATTGAGACTCTTACCGGATCACTCGATCCCACTGTAAATATTGAATGTGCTACTATTGATAAAGAACCAAGATAAGCAACTGATACGGAGTCCTCTGTGGTGGTGTTACTGGGCCTAGTACGATCATAGGAGAAGGACCTCTCCTAGGAGGCTTCTCAGCGGCGCTCGGCTATAACTTTGCGGTAGGAAGGTGCCCCGGAGTAGTCCCCCCGACTCCCCGGTGGTCCTCCCTCCAACACTGACGCTAAAGCTGCGATAATTTTAATGTAGTGCTTGATAATATGCCCCTATGTTCTACAATGACCAGCAATTCAGGTGTGTACATTGCATGTACTTCGTAACCCCTAAGGTATTAGGTGGGTTCTCCTGACCTCAAAGAGCTTTGTTTTCCCAGCAATTTAAGTACAAGAGCCGTGTGACGTGAATCTCATAGCTCCACAATAACTCTGTTAAGAGAGGACACTGTGCTGCGGTGGTGGGGATCCCATGAAGCTTATGCATGGTATGTTTACAAAGGAGCTCCTCTGTCTTTTTCTTGTCCAAAGGGTTTTTAATGTTTTTTAATGTATTTAACTTTTCTAACTTATTACTAGTTTGATTTGGGCTATGAGCAACTTGGACTTTTGTCCTATTTTGAGCTAAAGGCTTCGATTACATACATCCTAATTAGTATTTGTTCCTTATACGTGAACCCTTAAATTCTGCCAATGTTATGCGTACTATGGGCTTCAAATTAATCCACGAAACTGTAGCGACTGTCATTGATTTGTTTTCCACTGATACTGTTTTTTTATTAGAATTGGCATGAATTCTCACCCAGTCTTTTTTGTTCCATGCAGTGTCCCACAAATGCACATATCCTGCCCTGAGGAAGACCATCGCTAAAATTCTTTAGGCCCACTGAGAAGGTCGAAATGTGAGTGTACATAGATAAGTTGCCAGAAGCAATCTATTCCCACAAAGAAGTAGAGACACAGGAAGGTCCTGGGGAGTATTAACAAGTCCAAAGACAGAATGATTTCAACTCTGACCACTAAGGGCCATCTGGTAATTAAGGACCTGGAAGCTGATGGAAATAAGAGATCCATAGCACTTTGCACTTGTTATCAATCAGTGCTTATTGTTGGACACTACCACATGTGAATATATATGTTGGACACTTGTGTATGTAAAAATAATCAGTCATTACTTTGTAGTATGTAGTACTGGTGCATTGAATGTATGTCATGTATTTTTTCTTGTGATGTTCATGTAGATGTATTTTTGTGCATTGTTTGTACTGTCATATACTGTACATTTGATTTGTGGTGGGGTTTGAAGTAAATATACCCTAAGAAAGCAGCACAAGTAACTATTACATTTGTGTGGTTAGGGTATATACATGCATTTTTCCTTGAACATGTAGGGCTATGAAATATTGCTTAATGCTATAGGTGTGTGATGGGAAGCAGGTAAAATTACATGAAATAATCAGCAATCGTCATGTATGAATGAGGTATGGAGTACTAGAGTGGTCTCTGATATACTACAGGAGGTTGAATTTATGGTGTACACATATTTCTAGCACTTCCTCTATGAGGCACATATCTGCAGGTGATGTAATTGTGTGGTGAGCCTCATGCCTGTAGGCAATGTACTTGAAGGGTAAGCCTCGTATTTGGAGGTGATGAACTTGTGCAGAGAGCCTTGTGTCTGCAGGTGATGTACTTGAAGAGAAAGCCTTGTGTTTGCAGGTGATGTACTTCTGCAGAGAGCATCATGTTTGCAAGTGATGTACTAGTGCAGACAGCCACATCTCTACTGGTGAGGTACTTGTGTGGAGAGCGTCGTGTCTGCATGTGATGCATTTGAAGAGTGAGCCACACATCTGCAGGTGATGTACTTGAAGTGATAGCCTTGTGTTTGCAAGTGAGGTACTTCTGCGGAGAGCCTTCTGTTTGCAAGTGAGGTTCTTCTGCAGAGAGCCTTGTGTCTTCAGGTGATATACTTGAAGAGTGAGCCACACATCTGCAGGTGATGTACTTGAAGAGAGAGCCTCGTGTTTGCAAGTGAGGTACTTCTGCGGAGAGCCTTGTGTTTGAAGGTTACGTGAGCGTGCAGAGAGCCTCGTGTTTGAAGGTGATGTTCTTGTGCAGAGAGCCTCATCTCTACCGGAGAAGTACTTCTGCAGAGAGCCACACATCTGCAGCTGATGTACTTGAAGAGTGAACCTCGTGTTTGCAGGTGATGTATTTAAAGATTGAGCCACACATTTGCAGGTGATGCACTTGAAGAGTGAGCCTTGTGTTTGCAGGTGATGTACTTAAAGAGTGAGCCTTGTGTTTGCAGGTGAGGTACTTGTGCAGAGAGCCTTGTGTTTTCAGGTGATGTACTTGAAGAGTGAGCCACACATTTGCAGGTGATGTACTTGAAGAGTGAGCCTCATGTTTGCAGGTGATGTACTTGAAGAATGAGCCTTGTGTTTGCAGGTGATGTACTTGAAGAGTGAGCCACACATTTGCAGGTGATGTACTTGAAGAGTGAGCCTCATGTTTGCAGGTGATGTACTTGAAGAATGAGCCTCGTGTTTGCAGGTGATGTACTTGAAGAATGAGCCTTGTGTTTGCAGGTGTTGTACGTGAAGAGTGTGCCTTGTGTTTGCAGGTGAGGTACTTGTGCAGAGAGCCTCATGTTTGCAGGTGATGTACTTGAAGAGTGAGCCTCATGTTTGCAGGTGATGTACTTGAAGAGTGAGCTACACATTTGCGGGTGATGTACTTGAAGAGTGAGCCTCATGTTTGCATGTGATGTACTTGAAGAATGAGCCTTGTGTTTGCAGGTGATGTACTTGAAGAGTGAGCCACACATTTGCAGGTGATGTACTTGAAGAGTGAGCATCATGTTTGCAGGTGATGTACTTGAAGAATGAGCCTCGTGTTTGCAGGTGTTGTACTTGAAGAGTGAGCCTTGTGTTTGCAGGTGAGGAACTTGTGCAGAGAGCCTTGTGTTTTCAGGTGATGTACTTGAAGAGTGAGCCACACATTTGCAGGTGATGTACTTGAAGAGTGAGCCTCATGTTTGCAGGTGATGTACTTGAAGAATGAGCCTTGTGTTTGCAGGTGATGTACTTGAAGAGTGAGCCACACATTTGCAGGTGATGTACTTGAAGAGTGAGCCTCATGTTTGTAGGTGATGTACTTGAAGAATGAGCCTCGTGTTTGCAGGTGATGTACTTGAAGAATGAGCCTTGTGTTTGCAGGTGTTGTACGTGAAGAGTGTGCCTTGTGTTTGCAGGTGAGGTACTTGTGCAGAGAGCCTCATGTTTGCAGGTGATGTACTTGAAGAGTGAGCCTCATGTTTGCAGGTGATGTACTTGAAGAGTGAGCTACACATTTGCGGGTGATGTACTTGAAGAGTGAGCCTCATGTTTGCAGGTGATGTACTTGAAGAATGAGCCTCGTGTTTGCAGGTGATGTACTTGAAGAGTGAGCATCATGTTTGCATGTGATGTACTTGAAGAGTGAGCCTCATGTTTGCAGGTGATGTACTTGAGAAGAGCCTCGTGTTTGCAGGTCATGTACATGAAGAGTGAGCCTCGTGTTTGCCGGTGTTGTACTTGAAGAGTGAGCCTCATGTTTGCAGGTGATGTACTTGAGAATGAGCCTCGTGTTTGCAGGTCATGTACGTGAAGAGTGAGCCTCATGTTTGCAGGTCATGTCCTTGAAGAGTGAGCCACACATTTGCAGATGATGTACTTGAAGAGTGAGCCTCATGTTTGCAGGTGATGTACTTGAAGAGTGAGCATCATGTTTGCAGGTGTTGTACTTGAAGAGTGAGCCTCGTGTTTGCAGATGATGTACTTGAAGAGTGAGCATCGTGTTTGCAGGTGATGTACTTGAAGAGTGAGCCACACATTTACAGGTGATGTACTTGAAGAGTGAGCCTCTTGTTTGCAGGTGATGTACTTGAGGAGTGAGCATCATGTTTGCAGGTGTTGTACTTGAAGAATGAGCCTCGTGTTTGCAGGTGTTGTACTTGAAGAGGGAGTCTCATGTTTGCAGGTGATGTACTTGAAGTATGAGACTCGTGTTTGCAGGTGATGTAGTAGAAGAGGGAGCCTCATGTTTGCAGGTGATGTACTTGAAGAATGAGCCTCGTGTTTGCAGGTGTTGGACTTGAAGAGTGAGCCTCATGTTTGCAGGTGATGTACTTCAGAATGAGCCTCGTGTTTGCAGGTCATGTACGTGAAGAGTGAGCCTCGTGTTTGCAGGTGATGTACTTGAAGAGTGAGCCACACATTTGCAGGTGATGTACTTGAAGAGCGAGCCTCATGTTTGCAGGTGATGTACTTGAAGAATGAGCCTTGTGTTTGCGGGTGTTGTACTTGAAGAGGGAGCCTCCTGTTTGCAGGTGATGTACTTGAAGAATGAGCCTCGTGTTTGAATGTGATGTACTTGAAGAGTGAGCCTCCTGTTTGCAGGTGATGTATTTGAAGAGTGAGCCTCGTGTTTGCAGGTGATGTACTTGAAGAGTGAGCCACACATTTGCAGGTGATGTACTTGAAGTGTGACCATCATGTTTGCAGGTGTTGTACTTGAAGAATGAGCCTTGTGTTTGCGGGTGTTGTACTTGAAGAGGGAGCCTCCTGTTTGCAGGTGATGTACTTGAAGAATGAGCCTCCTGTTTGCAGGTGATGTACTTGAAGAATGAACCTCGTGTTTGCAGGTGATGTACTTGAAGAATGAGCCTCGTGTTTGCAGGTGATGTACTTGAAGAGGGAGCCTCATGTTTGCAGGTGATGTACTTGAAGAGTGAGCATCATGTTTGCAGGTGTTGTACTTGAAGAATGAGCCTCCTGTTTGCAGATGATGTACTTGAAGAGTAAGCATCGTGTTTGCAGGTGATGTACTTGAAGAGTGAGCCACACATTTACAGGTGATGTACTTGAAGAGTGAGCATCATTTTTGCAGGTGTTGTACTTGAAGAATGAGTCTCATGTTTGCAGGTGTGGTGTACTTGACGAGGGAGTCAAATGTTTGCAGGTGATGTACTTGAAGAATGAGCCTCGTGTTTGCAGGTGATGTACTTCAAGAGGGAGCCTCGTGTTTGCAGGTGATTTACTTGAAGAGTGAGCCTCGCGTTTGCAGGTGTTGTACTTGAAGAATGTGTCTCATGTTTGCAGGTGTGGTGTACTTGACGAGGGAGTCAAATGTTTGCAGATGATGTACTTGAAGAATGAGCCTCGTGTTTGCAGGTGATGTACTTCAAGAGGGAGCCTCGTGTTTGCAGGTGATGTACTTGAAGAGTGAGCCTCGTGTTTGCAGGTCATGTACGTGAAGAGTGAGCCTCGTGTTTGCAGGTCATGTACTTGAAGAGTGAGCCACACATTTGCAGGTGATGTACTTGAAGAGTGAGCCTCATGTTTGCAGGTGATGTACTTGAAGAATGAGCCTCGTGTTTGTGGGTGTTGTACTTGAAGAGTGAGCCTCCTGTTTGCAGGTGATGTACTTGAAGAGTGAGCCACACATTTGCAGGTGATGTACTTGAAGAGGGAGCCTCCTGTTTGCAGGTGATGTACTTGAAGAATGAGCCTCGTGTTTGCATGTGATGTACTTGAAGAATGAGCCTCCTGTTTGCAGGTGGTATACTTGAAGAGTGAGCCTCGTGTTTGCAGGTGATGTACTTGAAGAGTGAGCTACACATTTGCAGGTGTTGTACTTGAAGAATGAGCCTCGTGTTTGCAGTTGATGTACTTGAAAAATGAGCCTCGTGTTTGCAGGTGATGTACTTGAAGAGTGAGCATCATGTTTGCAGGTGTTGTACTTGAAGAATGAGCCTCCTGTTTGCAGGAGATGTACTTGAAGAAAGAGCCTCATGTTTGCAGGTGTTGCACTTGAAGAGGGAGCCTCATGTTTGCAGATGATGTACTTGAAGAATGAGGCTCGTGTTTGCAGGTGATGCACTTGAAGAATGAGCCTCGTGTTTGCAGGTGTTGTACTTGAAAAATGAGCCTCGTGTTTGCAGGTGATGTACTTGAAGAGTGAGCCTCGTGTTTGCAGGTGATGTACTTGAAAAATGAGCCTCGTGTTTGCAGGTGATGTACTTGAAGAGGGAGACTAATGTTTGCAGATGATGTACTTGAAGAATGAGCCTCGTGTTTGCAGGTGATGCACTTGAAGAATGAGCCTCGTGTTTGCAGGTGATGTACTTGAAGAGGGAGCCTCGTGTTTGCAGGTGATGTACTTGAAGAATGAGCCTCGTGTTTGCAGGTGATGTACTTGAAGAGGGAGCCTCATGTTTGCAGGTGATGTACTTGAAGAATGAGCCTCGTGTTTGCAGGTGATGTACTTGAAGAGGGAGCCTCGTGTTTGCAGGTGATGTACTTGAAGAATGAGCCTTGTGTTTGCAGGTGATGTACTTGAAGAGGGAGCCTCATGTTTGCAGGTTATATACTTGAAGAATGAGCCTCGTGTTTTCAGGTGTTGTACGGGAAGAGTGAGCCTCATGTTTGCAGGTGATGTACTTGAAGAGTGAGCCACACATTTGCAGGTGATGTACTTGAAGAGCGAGCCTCATGTTTGCAGGTGATGTACTTGAAGAGCGAGCCTCGTGTTTGCAGGTGATGTACGTGAAGAGTGAGCCTCATGTTTGCAGGTGATGTACTTGAAGGGTGAGTCACACATTTGCAGGTGATGTACTTGAAGAGTGAGCCTCGTGTTTGCAGGTGATGTTCTTGACAAGTGAGCCTTGTGTTTGCAAGTGATGTACTTGATCAGTTAGCTCCATTTCTGCATGTGATTTACTGCAGAACTGAGCCTCATATTTACAGGTGATGTAGTGATGCAGTGAACCCCAGGTACGATGTTATTAATCGGTGCACTTTCTATGTCTGCGCTGAGGGGCATCCTCAGTTATGTGCACTTAGTACTGACAGGGACAGTGCGCCCAATTGCGGAAGAAAGCACTCTCTCCACAGCACGGGTACACATTCTCACATTCAAGCCTACACTGAGTTGAGGAGAACAAATCATTGAAGGCCAGTGTAAACGGTGGCTCCTCTGTGCACTGTCTATTGTCCTGGCCTCATTTTGTGAGGGAGCAGGGATCCCCTGCAGTGTGTAACTACACCATCTGTAGGGGGATGCCTGGTGGGTCCTTGGTCACCCGTTTGCCCCTTGCAGTTATTGATCAAGGTTCGCTCACTGACTACACCTCCAGACATCTTCTTTGCACACACATCAATAATGTGGTGTGAAAAGGGGGTAAAGCTGCCGGCATACACTCCCCTGGAGGATAGGCTCTTGCTGGAACCGTAGACAAGGCCACATTCCTAATATATAGGAAAATTATGAATAACACACCAGACTCACTCAGGGCCTTGCAGGGGGCCAGGGAAGCTGACATAGGGATGATGGAAGATGATGATTGGGAGGAAGCGATTCAAAGTCCTAGAGAGGTAGCCATCTGGGCCCGCTTTCATCTTATACAGCTCTGTACCACAGGTAGAGATGCTTCAACACAGACCACTGTGCCTGGGGCTGTCAGGGAGCTGGCTTTTTCTTCCACATGTTATGGTCCTGTCCAGCAATCTAACAGTACTGGAGGGGGGAGGGGGGGAGGGTGTTGTAACACAGATCATGTCTGAGGTGATGGGCCGGACTATACCAATGGAGACCAGGTGGCATGTGCTCTCTGTGACGGGGGAGGAGACCTGGCCGAAGTACCAAAGAATATGGCTGATGGTGGCAGCAATAGTGGCAAAAAGGAATATTGCCAGGGCCTGGGGAGCGAGTCTCTCTCCAAAGGCAGTAAACTGGGAAGCCGGTCTAGGCTGTGCTGTGCAGCTGAAAAGGTAGTCTACAAGAGTCCGGGATGCCCACGGAAATGGGAAAAGGTCCGGGGTCAGTGGGTGGCATTTAGGGGTTTCTAATGATTCTATAGGAGTGGGATTGAAAGGGAGAGTTGTGAGATCCTCCACTGAGTTACCACTATTGTGTAAGGAGACTAATACTTGAATGTGGGGCATTGCCTATTTATCTGTACTAGGAGGAACGGATGACAATGATATATCCCAATATACTGTGCTTCCCGTCACTCAGCTTGTGTCACTGTTTTTGCAAGTGAGAAAATGTTTAATAAAAAGAATTCTAAAACTATAATAATAATATGGTGTGCAGCAATGCATAAGGTCACATGTCCCATGCAAACGAGTAATTTCCTCCTTGCCTCCCTTGCAAATGTCTGTTGCTCCTAAGGGGCACTTTGTGTAATAAAAGCTCCAGATGAGCAACATCTTGGTTGAAATTAGCATCCACAATTTGCAACATTCGTCTGCAAAACTGACAAGTAAGTAGAAGATCTGTCTACATCATTTTTGATTTGATTTACATATTTTTATGAATAGACTATGCCACTTAAAGGAAGAGTACACCACTCAAAGTAGGGAACATAGTTGGGAATAATAGCCAAAATCACACCAGGCCAAAGAATAGTAGGAAACAAAAGTAGAGAGAGCAGCCTAAGTTGCATGCTGACACATATCCTGGACAGAGGCCCCACCAGGCCCAGCCCAAGGTATAGGCTGTTGAGAAAGGAATGTCCCCAGCAGGATAAACAGACATATACCTCGGCTTTGAGTGAGCTGACTGAATGTGAAGTAGGAATCTTGACTTTATTTTTGGCTAATATAGTGTGTGTAGAGGCCTAGGCTTGTCCATGATGTCTCTGATGTCCACCATCTGTTCAGTGACCTAGAAGGGTACAACAAGTATGACATGGGAGTACTGCCCATGTTGTGGGTTGTTGATGCAAAGTGGTGGTGGCATCATATTGGGTTGTTTTTTTATGAACAGGTGGAATCATATTGGGTTGTTTTTTTTTATAATCACATTTTTGTTTTATTTGCAAAACAACAGATCACAGTTGAGGTCCATAAAATAACATCACTTATAATCAGTAGCAGCACCAAATTAAAAGCATGATCTTCTCACAAGGAATGAATAATAATTATACACACAATTCTGATATAGCTCATCATCGTTCACCTCTGTCAGTCCCAGCCATTTATTCCAGACCTTTGCTTGTTTTGTGGTGCAACTCCGTGCCTGAAGTTTTTTCCTGCTGAGCACACCAACCCACTCCTCTTCTCCGTACCGACAGTCTTGGTGCCCTGGGGACCTTCCAGTGGGTTTCAATGTCTCTCTTTGCCACCAGCAAAACGGTACCCAACATCACCCTGTCAGCCCTGGAGCCCTCTACACCTATGTGTACCCCCAACAAGATCCACAGAGGGGAGAGGTCCAATGTCAGATCTAAGACATGCAATAATTCTGTCACAACCGCCTCCCAGTAGCTCGTTATGATGGGGCAGGACCTTACCATGTGAAAGAAATCTGCTGGCGCTTGAGAGCAGCGGCCACACCTGGGATCAGTTCCAAGGCCTGCACGAAACAACCTTGCAAGGGTAAGGTAGGCACAGTTTATGTAATATGTTTGCATCAATTCATGCCTGGAGAAAATCGTAAGGACCATAGGGGCCATTAGAGCATCCCACCAATCTCCATCCTCCAAGGGTCCAAGCCAGGTCTCCTAGTGGGTTCGAAGGGACTGAATAGTGTTGGGGCATTTATGGTCAAAGTACTATCTGAATGATTTTCTTCCACCACTCCATGTGTCAAGAAGCAGCCATCCACCCATCAAATGCCAATCGAGTTACCTCTGGAAGTACCATAGGTATGGGGCAGCCATAAAGCAGCTCCAAAATTCGTGAAAATCCCGGTGTGTCCAGTTCCAGTCGATAGGCAGGGTCTGACCACCCTCCATTAAGCCTACCGTTAATGATCCAGAGGTGAGATGCCAAATAGTATACATATAAATTAGCCATTCCAAAGCCCCCTGCATAGGTAGCACGGTGACAAGAAGATAAGGCTAAGCAAGGTCTATAATTGTGCCACAAAAAGAAAGCATCTTGGTTCTTATGACTTATAGTACTAAAAAGATATTTTTCCGGGTTACACATAGAGTACTGGCCCCACTGTAAAATTTCACTTATATGTGCTGCCCCGTGGCTTATGCTAATAGAGAGTGTGGTGTGTGTGTGTGTGCGCGCGCATGCACCTGTGTGTGTGTGCATGTGTGTGTATTGTGTGTGTGCATGTGTGTGTGCATGTGTGTGTTGCATGTGTGCAAAGTATAGCAAGTCACTGTTTTGCGGTGAACCTATAATTGCTAGGACCAGCAGGATCCATTTTGGATTACCCCTGATTTCACATTGCAGATGATGGAGGAGGGCATACAGCTTCTCCAAAATTAGGAAGTATATAGCCTACATTCCTGAAGCTGAACAGAAGAGCCCCAGCCACTGAAGTATGGAGCAGGGAGATGGAGAAAGGAATACCCTTAGAAATTCTAAGAGAGTGTTTTTAAAGGGTACTGCTGATTTATTGATCCTGGGCATTTCTATTTCATTGATGGCCAGAGAATTGGGGTGAGTCAGCAGATTTTGTTGTTAGGGGTAATAACATTTCTAGGAAGGGCCCTCTCCTTCTTCTTTCTCTGAGTGCTACTTCAAGAAGGATGATGACAGCCAGGTGCAGGGACTTCATACTTCATTGTGCTCATGTGTTGGATTCTCTTGCTTGTATTGATCGCGACAATGGCAGTATTGTCACTATGTGCTGTGACAGGTATTATCTTGTACAAAGACTGTTCAGCACAGGACTTTAGAAAGTGGATCAACATCCACTGTCTAGAAAGTCAGAATAAACTTGGGACTTGAACCATTCCACTTTGTTCCAATTCTAAGTTCTTCTCAACCAACAGACAGAGTGCTGCACAGAGTACTCAAAAAGCTGCTGTGATCTAGGGCTTGTGCCATGCTGACAGCCAATCTCCCACAGGCGACAGGATATGATTTGAAGTCTGTGCAACTTGCTGGAGAGCTGTGGGTCTGCATAGTGCCTAGAAGCCTACCTGTTCAGAGAAAGATAAAAGGCCCTGCAAGAGGAGAGGCTGTCCCGGAGAAGAAGCCGAACCATGTTCCTGAGGTGTGGCGCACCGAGAAGAATTGAGTTTGGACCAGAAATATGACCAGCACCTAGTCGAGTAGTAGGTGGTCGTCTGTCCTCCATATGTCGTTCATGAAGGGAAGAATTAGCAAGCCTCTGAGGACAGTGTGTCATCCGGCATTGCTGCGATGCGATCAGAGGGACATGTTCTGCTGCTGCCTCATTGTGCTGCAAGTTCACAAAGGCCCAAAAATCCTGCAGTAGCAAAGAACCCCCCACTGGCCTATAGGCTACAACTGCTGAAAACAAGAGACCACTGCCAAAGCTTGCCATGCTGTTCATCCGCAGCAGTGAGATCTGAGAGGGGGAATAGGTGCTTGAGGTCTGGCACCCGCTGCCTGAGGTGCTCCCTGTGCAACTGTGAAGGGTGCACCATCATCCACCACATCAGTCCATGTCCAAACAGACAGGTAACATGAGACTGTAGTGAGAGACTGTGTCTTGAATACAAAGATAAATCTGTACATTAGATAGATTAGTGAGCTCAGACTCAAGATACAAAATTGACTTACATAAGGGTTTATAGACCTAGTATTTGTCACACAAGCCTAATAATGAACTTGTGAGTGCCTGATTCTTGCCCATGATCTTTTCATTGATGCCAGAGCACTCTAAGGGTGTGGGGTCTGTTAGGGCACTGTACCTGGCGTGGGAACTATAGCAACTGTAAAGCATGCTGTAGTTTGTGTGGGAGTGTGGACATTGGCTACAGCTACATTGCATTTGGCAGAACCGTGTACCTGAGCCTCGATAGGTGAGTAAAGCATCTCTCTTTGCAGTGATATTAGAGTACTCCATGCCAAGCCCTGGGCTGCACAGTACGTATCTACTGTTTGACTGTGTGTTCTGAGTTTCTGCTCCTCGTATTGCCTCCTTACTACTGCCTTACTACTCTGAGAGTCAAGTGCTGAAAGGGTTATACTTGGCCCACTTTGCAGAGTCATAGTAGGATGGACCCCAGAATATCAGAGGCACATGACTCCAACCATCAAGGTTGAGTCATGGTAGCTCTTGCCTTCCCGGTGGTCCCCAAAAAGGTGCCTGCCGCAGGAGGAGCACAAATTAACCAGCCTGTTAAGGCTTGGTAAGGGCGAGCCCTGGGGGCTTTAAACAATGTAGAATCGGGACTAGACACAGAACGACAGCAGAAGCTCGAGGCATGGTTCAGAAGATTTTAAAACTGACAAAAAGGGACAACACAGATTTTCAGCTCAATAGGGAGATGGGGAGCAAGCAGAAGTAAAGGAACTCAGTGCTTGAATAAGGTGACCAGGAAAACACAGGGCAAGTCAACTGAAAGGAAGCATCTGAAATAAAGGAGAGACCCAAATGCAGCATCGCTCCCCTTACAGCCTCCAACTCACTGGACCATCCTTTCTGCCCGACCCTATTCAAGCCCCTTAAGTTTTGGACAGTTGCCTTCAGACATGTGGCATCGCATTAGAGCAGCATTGCGAGCCGAACAACTAGTGTTTTAAATGGGAAGGTACTCTCCGGTACGGAGTACCTGCACTTTAATTTGAAAGGGACAGTACCTGCACTTCTCAGCGTTGTTGAAATACATTTAGGGCCTCAATGAGGCCCTACCGGCACTTTTGCGCCGCTGGCACATCACTTTTTTGACGTTCAGGTGGCGCAACATGCCACTGGCATTTTTATAAGGCTGCGTAAAGCAAGGTTACGTGACTTTTCATGGCCTTATAA
Source organism: Triturus cristatus (assembly GCF_964204655.1). NCBI lineage: Eukaryota > Metazoa > Chordata > Amphibia > Caudata > Salamandridae > Triturus > Triturus cristatus. The sequence continues at coordinate 768,734,659 of NC_140580.1, forward strand.
ATATGTGCCTCTTACACGCAGAAAACTGCATGAATGGGGCGTTCCATAGGTGTTGCTGGGGCTGTTCCCAGCAACATATGTGACTTTTTGACACTGCCCCAGAGTTACAAGAAATCAGAAGTTTGAGGCTGCGTCAAAAATTTACGCAAGGGAGGCCCAACGAGGAGAAATATCTTTATTTCTCCTCCTTTTTTCGTCTTTCTCTGGGTGCTGTATAGAAGGAGTAAAAAGCCTCTCATAATTGTTTATGTGCAGGAAGGTTTCCCTTCCTGCAGAAAAATAATCATCCCCGCAACGCAGGCACCCTTGCACCCTGGTGCAACGGTGCCTGCGTTTGCGCACAGCAGCCCATTGTGTGCTAGCGCTGGTGAAAAGGACAGGAATGGGCCGTATCTGATCGAAACGGCCCATTCCTGCCCTGTTCTTTTGCCGTGGGGCAGCGCAGCAGCAAGGTCTGCTGTTCTGCCCTAAGGCAAAAAGCCATATATGAGGCCCTCAATGGGAGAGTTAACAGGTTCTCTGGACAGTGAGTACCAGCACTTCTATATTTCCATTTAAAGCCCCTCTACATCCATTTCTGCCAGAAGAAGTGTAGTAAAATGGAGAGAGGCAGTGGGTCGAAGACCAGAGGCGTCTACAGGAACTCTGAACACGTAGAACTGTCACATTATAACTGTGGAGGGGGCATGGACCTGTCCACACACAGGGGAGGTAGGTGTGTCGTCAACAGGCACATCTCTCCTAAAACATCTGAAGCCTGCCCCCACTTGGTGATCGGGGCTGTCAGCATTATAGCAGGCATTATGTTATTATGCCTCATTACCTTCTTTGACTGGAGGCCTTAAACTTATTGCACAACTTCATGGAGCTACCGCACATTTTACTTCACTCCAAAGTTCTTGCAGACTTTCTTTCTTCCTTCTAAAGTGTGTTGCCCGTGGATCTCTCGTTTCCAAATGTTTCAATCATTGTCTCTCACTACCAAAAGTCGGTACATCATTTTTGTGCCTAGGCTTATGTCCTGCAAAATGTACCTCTTATTTTAGGATTGTTATGCAATATTCTCTTTCTCTCAAAAGATATTTATTTTTTAATGTGTGTTTGTTCACGTCTCGTCTTTCTACGCTTTTGACTAATGATGCATACTAGGCCAAAAACTACAAAAGAAGCAGCTGGGGAAAATCCATAGGAGAATAAAACAGAATATAAACACAATGTCAAAAACGGCTAAGAAAGAAGTAACAAAAACAAATAAAAGGATAATAAAACATGTAGAAAACGAGTGCTTCTCAAAAGCAGGTCAACCGCGTAGAAGGACAGACTAGCTTTTAGGGCCTCATTCATGAAAACTGTCACGCCGCTGTGTAAAAACAACTATGCAACAGTTTTCAATGCCCCCCTCCTTACGACAGGACGGATGCATCATTTTTAATGCACAGCACTCCATGTCGCAAGGAGTTACAGAAATTTCAGTATTTCTGACCTATCTGTAAGCACAAAAGTGGCGCACTGCTGGGGTGTGTCTGAAAACAGACGCAACTCCAGCAATGTGTCCTTTCACATGGGGCATGTGTCAGTCTTACGCCTGCTGTGAGGCAGGCGTAGGATATTGACGCAGTAGAGTTCTAGAAATGTCACAGTGAAATCTCACAGATTTCACTGCACCACTTCTACGACCCTTTACTCCGGGGGAACGCCCACTCTGCATACATTGTTACTCCGGAATCTAAAAAGGATTAGCGGTGAATTAGTATAGTGAAATATGAAATTAATTTGAGCGGTGGACATGTGAGTTTGTTATTTGTATTGAAAAAAGATAGTGGACGGGTAGAAGGGTCAAGGGTTTGCATTTATATAGTGATTGCTACCCCCGATGAGGTGTTGAAGCGCCTTTCAGCAGGTAGCACGCTACTCCAGAACCCAAACAAGATTAGTGGGGAATTAGTATAGGGAAATATGAAATTAATTTGAGAGGTGGACATGTTAGTCTGATATTTGGATTGAAAAGGAATAGTGGAGGGATAGAAGATGGAAGGGTCTATAACTTTTTGGGGGGAGTTCATAGCAGTAGAAGGAGGTTTGAAATGAGAAAAGAGGAGGTGGAGGAGGAAAAATCAGAGGGAAGGGTTTAGAAAGGCTTGTTTGGGAGAAACAGGTATGAGATGATGAAAGGAGGAGTAGAGGAGGGAAGAGTGTAGAAAGGGTTATTTCGGAGATCACAATAGTGGAATGAGATTTGGGATGAGAGAGAGTGGAGGTAGAGAATATTTCGAGAGAGGTATAGGGTGTGGAATAGGGTAATGCATTGGAAAGAGTAGTAGAATGAGGTTTGAGATGAGTTAAAGTGTTGAGGTAGAGGATATATTGAGAAAGGTATAGGGTTAGAAATAGGGTAGTGCATTGGAGAGAGTAGTAGAATGAGGTTTGAGATGGGTCAGAGTGGAGGTAGAGGATATGTTGCGAGAGATAGGATGAGATATAGGGTAGTGCTTTGGAGATGCTGAATTAGAAGCAAAGTAATAAATATAGATATACATAAGTACGCGGAAGGTATATATGTTAAAAGGCGGTAATATATGTAGATTTAAGTTGTATTTAATAAACTCAGATTTTGCTGTACTTTAAGTTAGTTTATTTGTTATTATTGTTTTGTAATTCAATAGCAAAGCAACTGTAGGTAAATAGTTATGATTAAAAAGATTTTCTTAATTATGCAGTCACCTATACACATGTTAAACATAGAATAATATAACTATAAGTAGTATGTACATTTGTTAAGCAGAACTAACAAATAACTATATATTTAAAAACATAACTATTATACATGTTATGCAAAGCAACACACATATGTAGGTACACATCTATAGTCCAAATAGTAGTATATGCTGTATATTTATGTTTCAGTGTGGTGATAATGTGGGGAAGAGCCAACTCTTGAGTTTTCTTCTGAATATATCTGTGGATCTTATGTTTGGGGGTAAAGTATTCCATAGTTTAGCTGCTTGAACAGAGAAGGATGTGCCACCTATGTTTTTTTTCTTGTATGTGTGATTTTGAGGTGAGGTGCAAATCTAGAGTGGAGGTTTCTTTGTTGAACGTATTTTGTGATTTTATTCCTGATGAAAAGCGGTCTTGTTCCATGTATCGCTTTGTGGGTGATACAAAGCAGCTTGAATGTGGTTCTTCTGGCAACCAGTAACCAATGTAGGGCTTTCAAGGTAAGGGACATAGAGGGCCAGATTCACAAAGGACCTCAGCAGTTGTGGCAGAGGCCAGGGAGTCGTGGGGGGGCCAGTGTACTGCAGTTACCCACTGCCTGGCCCACACACTGACAGCGGGGCCTCTGCCACAGAGTGGGGATGCCTTTGTGAATCGGCCCCTTTGTTTATCAGTATAATTAATGTCAGAAACTCTTTCAGCGTTGCACTCCGCCTAGTACCCGCTGGTTATTATCCTTCAATGTGCACAGTCTCTTCACTTGGACAGTCATGCATGCTACAGGAGTCAGTTATATCTTGGCCTAGAATCAAATAGCGTTATTACACAATGGAACACTGTTAGACCCGGCCTCGTAGCATGGCTCTTCCTGTCCTCGCACTACCTAACCTGGTACCAGGGATCCCAAGCACACGGCCCAGCCGATCCTTCCCACCAGAACACACACACGCAGCCCGGGCCTCCCCGTCCATGGCCTCTCTCCTTTCGGCCACCCCGGGCACGCGTGCCCACTTCGTGCACCAAGATGGACGCCCGGCCCCAGCACAACCCGGGCCTAGAGGCGCCACTCCGGCTGGAGGACATCACGCTTCCAGGGGATGAGAGAGGGAGGAGCAGTTTCTATCGCACCTCTGAACTCCCCTGGGACGATGGGTTTCGATCGGCCCTCCGGCCTCCCTGAGGGCTGGCTCCACGCCTGCTGGGTGTCTGGGACTCCTCCCGACCCGGCCCTGAAAGGATCAAAAGACAATAGCAGGAAACCTCGAAAAGCGACCCCCAGGTGACAAGACCCCTGCCTGCACAGACTCCGGACATCAAAGAGGGGTTGACCTATAACAAGGGGTGCTCTGGGACTGTCCGGCAGATTCGCCTTGGAACATCTGAGCCCTGCTGAGTGACTCGCGGCTCCCCGAAGAACGTAAGACCTCCAAACCTGTGCTTGAGCCCTGCTGAGTGACTCGCGGCTCCCTGAAGATCGTAAGACCTCCAAACTTGTGCTTGAGCCCTGCTGAGTGACTCGCGGCTCCCTGAAGATCGTAAGACCTCCGAACTTGTGCTTGAGCCTGCTGAGTGACTCGCGGCTCCCCCTGACTCTCTTTGGTCCCGCCGGACCCCACGACGACCAGCGTATCCCCCAGCTCGAGGATTGTGAGCTGTGCGCCGGGTACGCTCCTGCATTTGATCCGAAATCCCCCAAAGACTGTCCCGCTACCTCCTACCCCCGCCAAGACTCTGTGAGCCCCTGCTCTGCTTGTAAATATCTGCCTTGCTGATCATAAAGATCCTACTACTTCGATTTGATAAAGTTTGAATCCTAAGAACCCTCAGTGTGGCGTCTCTTTGTCGTGTGGTGCCAAGTGTACGATCCTAGGTACGAGATTCCTCCCCCTGCGGAATCTCCCGCCAGTGCCCGGCTACGATACCTTGAGGGTGGGTCTCAGGACAGTCAGGGCCCCCTCCGGGCTCCCCTGAGGTCGCCTTCTAACATTGGTGGCAAGCGACGGGATTCGGGCCCATAACCTAGAGATCGTACCGTGAACGACTGACACACTACCGACAAAGATGGCAGAAGGAAGCGCCATGAGCCCCGCAGAAACCAACACCAACAGGGTGTTCCAGGTGGAACAACTAGAAGAATACACGCACAAAGAACTGAAGCAATTCTGCAAAGAACTTAAAATCGCTACCACCGGTCTCAACACCAAAGAAGATTTGCAGAAAGCACTGAAAGCTTGGGTGGATGCCGGGGCCTCCCGCCCAGAAGGCATGGGGGAGCGACACGACGAAACAGAACCCACCCAAGGCGAAAGCAGCCGCGATCAGGTGCGAGGCTTCGGGCCAGACGGGGGCCTTTCCCCGGAAGAGCTCGCAGACAGAGAGAGAAGTCGCAATCACGAACTCGAGTTAGCAAAACTCAAAATCGAAGGCGAATTGAAATTAGCAGAAAAAAAGCTAGCAGTAGAACAAATGCGCGTACAAGGCGAATTGGAGGAGAAGAAGCTCCAATGGGAGCACGAAGGAAGGAAGCTTCAACTGGAGCACGAACGCAGCTTGAAGGAGATCGAGCTCAAAGCCAGAAACGAGGAAGGGAGGCCCCCGGGGAACCGAGAGGCGACCTCCCCGGCGGAACAGAAGGTCCACATCCCCAAGGACGTGGTCAAAGAATATTATAAAAATGATGACATTCAACAATGGTTCAGGGCCTACGAGGTCGCCATGACCTCTCATCGGGTCCCACAGAAGGACTGGGGGGCAGGGCTGTGGGGACGGTTTCTGAGCGAAGGAAGGGACACCCTGCTCGACCTACCCCTCTCCCTGCAGACCTCCTACAGCCACATGAAAGAGGCTCTCCTCACTAGGTACGGCCTCACCCCAGAGATGTACCGTCAGCGATTCCGGGACTGCAGGAAGATCCCGGGCACCACCTGGGTGGAGTATGTAAACTTTTTCAGTCGGGCCTTCGATGGGTGGATCAAGGGCAGCAAGGTCACCACCCTCGAGGAACTCACCGACCTCATGTTGTGGGAACACCTGGCGGCGAACTGCTTTGTGGAACTACGCCAACATCTGCTCGACAGCAAACTCACCGATCCCCGGAAGCTGGCTGTGGAAGCAGACCGCTGGACCAACACCCGGGTCCCCCGGAGCAGTGTAGGAGAATACCCCCGAGCCAGTCAGGGACCACCCCGCCAGAGAGGGGGAGGGAACCAGGGAGGGCAGAGAGAGTCCCAGTCGAGTCCCCCGAAGGCCCAACCTCCACCTTTCCCGGCGCCCCCCCACCAGTCTCCGGACCCCCCCGGGAGACGGGGGCACCGGGTAACCATCACTTGTTTCCGTTGTCAAAGGCCCGGGCACTACGCCAATGACCCGGAGTGCCCCATGGCCCCCCAGGTTCCCCCTGCTGCAAACCCTGCTAGACAGATAGCCAACGTAGCCCTGGGGGAGGAGGTTGAGGACACTGGGGAGTGGGAACCCGCAGCTATGGCCCTAGTGTCCCTGGGAGACAGAGAGATGGTCCCTGGCAGCCTCCTGCCCTCCAACACGAAGAAGTACGGGCAGCTCGTCAAAATCAATGGCCACCAGATAGAAGCCCTGCGAGACACCGGGGCCAGCATCACCGGTGTCCTCCGGCACTTAGTCCCCGAGGAGCAGATCCTACCCAACGTCTTTTGCCCCGTAATTTCCGCAGATAATAGAGAGAGTATGTGTCAGGTAGCCCTGGTGCCGTTTGAGTGGGGAGGGGTGATAGGTAAACTGAGGGTTGCCGTAAGAACCTCCCAGCCGGTCGACTGCCTCTTAGGGAACGACCTGGAGAGTTCTCCCTGGAAGTACGTCGAGCGCAAGGCCCACCTAGAGATGATGGGACTCCCCGAGTGGGTGTGCGCCACCACCCGATCTATGTCCACCCGACTCACCCCCCTGGGGGAAGTCGAGGACCCCCCGACCGAGGGAGTCAGAGCAGTCCCCGCCGAGGGTCCTCCCGTCCCCCCATCGGGAGAGTCAGTCGCCAGCGACGAACCCTCACCGTCCGACACCACCCCGGTCCCCGAGTTAAGCGATCTGGCCGAATTGGCCCCGTGGCGCCACGAGGGCGGGCCCACCCGGGAGGAGTTCTGCCGGGAGCAAGCCACCTGTCCTTCCCTGGTCGGACTACGGCACCAGGCCGAGGGCCGAGCCGCAGGCGACCAGACCGGAACACACCGAGTTTATTGGGAGAATAACCTCTTGTACAGTGAGCAGAAGTCGGTGGAACTAGGATCCGGCCGGGTGCTGGTGGTACCCCTACGCTTCCGAGACTTCCTCCTGGGCTTGGCCCACGACGTCCCCCTCGCCGGCCACCTGGGTCAAGACAAAACCTACAGCCGTCTCGTGACTCACTTTTACTGGCCTAGGATGAGAGCAGCTGTAGAAGCCCACTGCAAGTCCTGTCCCACGTGCCAGGCTAGTGGGAAGAGTGGGGGGAAGCGCAAGGCTCCCCTCCAACCCTTCCCGGTCGTCAGTACCCCATTCGAAAGAGTCGGAATCGACATCGTGGGGCCCCTGGATCCCCCCACCTCCCAAGGTCACCGTTTCATTCTGGTCCTAGTGGATCACGCCACCCGATACCCTGAGGCGATCCCCCTACGCACCGTCACGGCTCCCGTGGTGGGCCGAGCTCTGATGGGGATCTTTTCCCGGGTGGATTTTCCCCGCGAGGTCGTGAGCGATTGCGGCACTAATTTTATCTCGAAATACATGACGTCCCTGTGGCAACAATGTGGGGTGTCCTATAAGTTCACCACCCCGTACCATCCCCAAGGGAACGGCCTAGTAGAGAGGTTTAACCGGACTCTGAAGGGGATGATCAACGGCCTAGAAGAACCCCTCCGGCGTAAGTGGGACGTCGTGCTCCCCTGCCTCCTGTTCGCTTACCGGGAAGTCCCACAGAAGTCCTTGGGGTTCAGCCCGTTTGAATTACTATATGGGCACCCCGTCCGAGGTCCCCTCAGTTTGGTTAAGGAAGGGTGGGAGGCAGCACCCCAGACCCCCCCACGAGATGTGTTCCAATACGTTCTGGCCCTCCGGAACCAGACCAGGAAGTTCCGAAAGCTGGCCGAGGCTAACCTGGAGGCCAGCCAAGAAGAAATGAAGCGCTGGTACGACCAGAATGCCACTCTGGTCGAGTTCCAGCCGGGCCAGCAGGTATGGGTCATGGCCCCCGTGAAGCCTGGCGCCCTCCAGGACAAGTGGACCGGGCCCTTCAAAGTGATTGAGCGGAAGAGTCCAGTCACGTACTTGGTGGACGTCCAGTCGCCCCGGGATCCCCTGCGGGTCCTACACGTGAACCGCCTCAAGCCTCACTTCGTACGGACAGAACTGAGCCTCCTGCTGGCCACCGATGACGGGGCCGAAGATGAGTCCGATCCCCTCCCGGACCTCCTGTGTGTCAAGGAGAAGGATGGCTCTGTAGAGGGAGTGAACCTTTCTCCATCCCTCACTGACCAGCAACAAGCGGACTGTCGCCAGCTCCTAGGACAATTCTCCGACCTCTTCTCCCTGACCCCCCGAGTCACCGACTGGTGTGTCCATGACGTGGACACCGGGGACAGCCCGCCAGTAAGACACCGAGCCTACCGAGTCCCTGACCGAGTCCGGTCCTGCATTCAAGCTGAAGTCTCGAAGATGTTGACCCTGGGGGTGATCGAGCCATCCGATAGTCCCTGGGCCAGTCCCGTGGTCCTAGTTCCGAAGGCAGCAGCCCCCGGTGTCGCCCCCGAGCTCCGATTCTGCGTGGACTACCGGGGGCTCAATGACGTCACCCGGGCCGATGCCCACCCCATACCCCGAGCCGACGAGCTCATTGACCGACTCGGGGCGGCCCGGTTCCTCAGCACATTCGACCTCACCTGCGGATACTGGCAGATTGCGCTCACAGAGGAAGCCAAGGAGCGGTCCGCCTTCTCCACCCCAGATGGGCATTATCGCTTCCGCGTAATGCCCTTCGGAATGAAAAATGCCCCGGCCACCTTTCAGCGGCTGGTGAATAGGGTGCTGGCCGGGATGGAACAGTTCAGTGCGGCCTATCTAGACGACATCGCCGTTTTCAGTTCCGGATGGAGTGAGCACCTCCAGCACCTCCGGAGAGTGCTAACCGCCCTGCGCCAGGCAGGCCTCACAGTAAAAGCCAGCAAGTGCCAGATTGGGCAAGGATCAGTAGTCTACCTGGGGCACCAGGTCGGGGGCGGTCAGGTCGCCCCTCTACAGCCAAAGATCGACGCCATCCTAGCCTGGGAACCACCCACCACCCAAACGGAGGTCCGAGCCTTCCTGGGCCTCACTGGCTACTACCGAAGATTCATCCGGGGGTATGGCAGCCTGGTTGGCCCCCTCACCGAACTCACATAAAAAAAACAGCCCAAGAGGGTGCAGTGGACGACTGCCTGCCAGGAAGCGTTCGATGCCCTAAAGAAGGCCATGTGCACGGCCCCCGTCCTCCAGGCTCCCGACTACTCCAAGGAGTTTGTAGTCCAGACCGATGCCTCCGAGCATGGCATTGGAGCCGCCCTGTCCCAGGTGAATGACCAAGGCCTAGACCAGCCCATCGCCTTCCTCAGCCGGCGGCTGTTGCCCAGAGAACAGAGGTGGAGCACCATTGAGCGCGAAGCATTTGCCGTAGTCTGGGCCCTCAAAAAGCTGCGCCCTTACCTGTTTGGCACCCATTTCAAAGTACAAACCGACCATCGGCCCTTGCGATGGCTCATGCAGATGCGAGGAGAAAACCCCAAGCTACTGCGGTGGTCAATCTCCCTCCAGGGGATGGATTTCACTGTAGAACATCGCCCTGGTACGGACCACGCCAACGCGGACGGCCTCTCCCGGTTCTTCCGCCTCAGCGAAGAGAACCCCCCAAGATGATGGGTAGTTCTCTCCGGCTTTCAGCTGGGGGGGACGCGTGTTAGACCCGGCCTCGTAGCATGGCTCTTCCTGTCCTCGCACTACCTAACCTGGTACCAGGGACCCCAAGCACACGGCCCAGCCGATCCTTCCCACCAGAACACACACACGCAGCCCGGGCCTCCCCGTCCATGGCCTCTCTCCTTTCGGCCACCCCGGGCACGCGTGCCCACTTCGATGGCCGCCCGGCCTCAGCACAACCCGGGCCTAGAGGCGCCACTCCGGCTGGAGGACATCACGCTTCCAGGGGATGAGAGAGGGAGGAGCAGTTTCTATCGCACCTCTGAACTCCCCTGGGACGATGGGTTTCGATCGGCCCTCCGGCCTCCCTGAGGGCTGGCTCCACGCCTGCTGGGTGTCTGGGACTCCTCCCGACCCGGCCCTGAAAGGATCAAAAGACAATAGCAGGAAACCTCGACAAGCGACCCCCAGGTGACAAGACCCCTGCCTGCACAGACTCCGGACATCAAAGAGGGGTCGACCTATAACAAGGGGTGCTCTGGGACTGTCCGGCAGATTCGCCTTGGAACATCTGAGCCCTGCTGAGTGACTCGCGGCTCCCCGAAGAACGTAAGACCTCCGAACCTGTGCTTGAGCCCTGCTGAGTGACTCGCGGCTCCCTGAAGATCGTAAGACCTCCGAACTTGTGCTTGAGCCCTGCTGAGTGACTCGCGGCTCCCTGAAGATCGTAAGACCTCCGAACTTGTGCTTGAGCCCTGCTGAGTGACTCGCGGCTCCCTGAAGATCGTAAGACCTCCGAACTTGTGCTTGAGCCTGCTGAGTGACTCGCGGCTCCCCCTGACTCTCTTTGGTCCCGCCGGACCCCACGACGACAAGCGTATCCCCCAGCTCGAGGATTGTGAGCTGTGCGCCGGGTACGCTCCTGCATTTGATCCGATCCCCCCCAAAGACTGTCCCGCTACCTCCTACCCCCGCCAAGACTCTGTGAGCCCCCGCTCTGCTTGTAAATATCTGCCTTGCTGATCATAAAGATCCTACTACTTCGATTTGATAAACTTTGAATCCTAAGAACCCTCGGTGTGGCGTCTCTTTGTCGTGTGGTGCCAAGTGTACGATCCTAGGTACGAGATTCCTCCCCCTGCGGAATCTCCCGCCAGTGCCCGGCTACGATACCTTGAGGGTGGGTCTCAGGACAGTCAGGGCCCCCTCCGGGCTCCCCTGAGGTCGCCTTCTAACATCACCAAATGTTAACAAAAGTATTGGCTATGGACACAGGGCGGTGTCCACATGCCGCCTCTTGACTAGGGAAAAGGCCTCATAATCTCCTCCTACTTTTATCTTACTGGGAGCAGATGGAAACATGCTCAATTAATGTAGTGTGTGCTGTAAAAACCTTTAGACAAACACAAATGGTGGCTAGTCTCACAACAATGCCCATCCAATGTTCAGCACTATTGTTAGGGATGTTAGATCATACACAATATATCTTCATGGTGGGGTAGAGGTGCTACCATGGTATTACAGACACCCTGCCACCTCGGGTGTTTACCTGCCTAGGACAGTGTCCTTGGCATACATTATACAAAATAATAAGTACCAGAGCACACATAGAAAGTCTATTCAATAAAGAAAGTAGTCAAATATGAAGTCCATCAAATTCTTTGTCCTTTTTTGTGAAGTTATTATTAACAAATTGTAGTTTCACAATGTTCGGTCTATACAAGCAGGAACAGCCAATATTTTATCTAAACAAGCAAAAGCAGCAGACACGTATTTCGTCCGTTGGACTTTTTCAAGGCTGCCCAAAATATACATATATTGGTATGGAACATAATCTCTCATGAAATCTTTTAGCCAAAATTCATACATGTCAACCTCATATAGCAGTGATGAGGCGAAGGAAAATAGTGATATGAAATTATATACAACGCACTGAGGATCCTGAATAAAAATGCGCTGTAACGCCAGCTCACTCAAAGCCGTAAAAAGCGGAACCCATGATAGGTGATGTTGACCGAAACATGAGAACCTATGGAAGGGGACCATAGGGAATGCCAGGATATAGTATAATAGAAGTGAAAAACTAGGTTTCGCACGCATTGTGCTCTCAAGGATAAATAGAAATATGTGTATTTAGTGTTCTTTTTTGCATGCGAGGACAGAATAAACATTAGTAGTGTGATTTAATAAGAATATGGAATACCTGGGCGTCCAGTAGTAAGAACAATGTCCAAAAGTATTCCAAGCCATAAGTAGGAGATCTTGTCAGAATCTATTAAAAATATATATAAAATTGTATGCATAGGGAACCATGCTGAGGAAAATATAGTACTGTGTGGAAAAGTAAAAATTAGTACACCGAAAGGAGAGCGAAGTCTCCTGAACAGTAGACAGAGAAGTGTAAATAACAACATATAAAAGTAGACCAGTGTAAAAATGGAAACTAGTCACCCAGGTGATGAGGGAGGTGATTCCGTGTGTAGCGCAATATAATAAAAAAGGTCAATATATGAGTAGTTGTTTCATGAATTTCCCCATGGAGTAGTAAATTGGTAAGAAGTATTTTATGGGTGATGACCGGTTAGTATACCTAAAGAGTAGTCCTAGTCAGTCCTCATACTGGGCGCAACCATGAGGACTGAGCGTATGTACAGTGGTGTTGGCTCTTTAGACAGGGGAATGACAAAGCATACTTTGAAAATTGTCCCTATACCTTGGGAGCAGAGAACATGAGGTGTTCCTCTAAAGTGGAGGCTCCAAAGTCAGCTAGAAATGAAGTATGTCTCCGATCATTATGCAGTTTTATATTCATCTTGTCTGTGTGAGCAAGAGCAAGTAAACTATCTATTAATATGACTATACAATGAAATAATAAAAGATGATAATGTAAGTCAAGTGTGATAAAAATCAAACATTATACAGAGAAATAGCAAGATGAAGCAAAAATATTGCAATGTTTTTGCCAAATGAGGCAAAATATTAACATTGCCAACCGCTGACAGGGAGTTTGGGAGAAATCTAAGTATGTAGACGAGTAGACCCACCAACGTAAAAACAGAGAGCATAGATATATTCTAGGCACTATATTTGTACATAGTGTGCATACATATGGCTTACCTCCACCGCCAGCGAAGTGCTTTAAGGAGTCGTGTTTGCTCCTAACAAACGTGTCCAGTGCAGGTGTTCTGAAATAAACCTGGGCAGCCGACCGCTGCGGGAAAGTCTGAGTCAAAATGCTCTGTCGAGCGTAAAAGCCATGATAAGCCTGCAAGGTAAGGTCAACCATGAGCTCAGGCTATCGAGCACACATGTAACGGCATGTAAACAAGCAGTGGTGGTGTCATCTTCTTACCTGGAAAGTATTCAAAGCCCACTAAAGTGGCAAACCGAAGTTGCAGTGCAGTAAGATTACTTTGTATCTGGGTTAAGAGCTATCCCGAAAATTCTTGAACAGAGAAGGTTGTGCCACCTATGTTTTTTAGTTTGAGCCTAACGGCAGCGCGCGTGCATTGCTAGCTCTGCGAGACTGCTGTAGTAGAGTATGGGAGAGAAGCCAGCGCCCACTGTCCGCTCATATTTTTCATTGGCTTGTGTCATTGTCTTTCGTAAATGCTGCCTTCGGATTTGTAAATAGGCTTGTTAGTCCCTTCTTACTACGGCCTTGTCTTCATTTGTACCCTCCCATGGCAACTGGCCCTTTTACTTCAGTTGTTACACGGGACCTGTTATTTAGTCTGTAAGCACTACCAATACCACCACCACCACCAATACCACCACCACCAATACCACCACCACCAATACCACCAATACTACCACCACCAATACCGCCACCACCACCAATACCACCACCAACACCGCCAATACCACCAACACCACCAATGCCACCACCAATACCACCAGAAAAACCACCACCACCAATACCACCACTAATACCACCACCACCAATACCACCACCACCAATATCCAACACCACCACCACCAATCCAATACCACCACCAATACCAATACCACCACCATCAGCAATACCACCACCGCCAATACCACCACCAATTTCACTACCACCAATACCACCACAACCACCACCAACAATACCACCACCACTAATACTACCACCACCACCACGAATACCACCACCCCAATACCACCACCATCAATACCACCATCACCAATACCACCATCAATACCACCACCACCAATACCACCATCGCCAATACCAATACCACCACCACCAATACCACCAATACCACCACCAATACCACCACCACCAATACCACTACCACAATACCATCACCAATACCAGTACCACCAATACCACCACCAACACCAATACCACCAATGTCACCAACACCACCAATACCATCACCACCAATACCACCACCACCAATACCAATACCACCACCTCAGCGCCTCTCGCTCACTGATAATAGCACGGGCACTGTACGGGGCCGAAGCTGTAGCTCAGACCATCCCTCTCTCCCTCCATGCCTGCCATAAAGCATAGCCTGCCGTGCATCAGGGGTGAAACCTGGACCCACTACAGCTCGAGTGTTTTTTATTAGGCCAAAGATAGCAATGACATTACACAATGCCACACTGCACACTCAAATCACGGAGAGGGCAGGAAATAGCCCCCTGTTCCCACTCTTCCTCGGGAGCCACGACAGTCTAATCACAGAGCGAAAGGTGTTGGAGTGCTTTATTAGTGTTTAGAGCTCAGATCATATGTAACTCTCACTTCACACTTTGTGTCTTTGTAATTTACAACACTTACACATCTTCTTCACTGCACTATTTATCACTACTTTGAAGACACAGCAGGCCGCTCTCTTCCTCTGATATTAACAATCTAACAAGCGGTCGAGAAGGCCCTTTATTGCAATGCAATAGGTTTCGCATTTGCGAGAGTTTAAGCTATTAGTAGTATAAATGACAATGCCTTTTATTTACGTTTTAAAACCCAAAACATAAATAAAAGGCAGTGTCATTTACAATGCCATAGCTGAAATTCGCGTGAATGTGAGACCTATTGCATTGCAAATGCTTATTTTCTTGTATGGTGGGATTTTGAGGGGAGGAGCCAGTTTAAAGCGGAGGTTTCTTTGTTGAATATATTTTGTGATTTTATTCCTGATGAAGAGCGGTCCTGTTCCATGAATCGCTTTGTGGGGTATACAAAGCAGTTTGAATGTGGATCTTCTGGCAACCAGTAACCAATGTAGGGCTTTCAAGGCAAGGGACATAGAGGGCCCGATTGACAAAGGGCCTCATCACTTGTGGTCGAGGCCCCGGAGTCGGGGTGACCACCGCACTGCAGTTGCCCACTCCCAGGTTCCTGCACCGACTGGGGGCCCCTACCGCAGAGTGGGGTGGCGTTTGTGAATCAGTCCCTTAGTTTATCAGTATGATTAGTGTCAGAAACTCTTTCAGAGTTGCACTCCCACAGTACCTCCTGGAGTTCTCCTTCAATACGCACTATCTCTTCACTTGGACAGCCAAGCATACTACGGAGTTGAACTGGAATCAGATAGCGTTGTTACACATTGGACACCAGCAGTAAACAACAGTATTGTCTATGGACACAGGCCGGTGTCCACGTGCCGCCTCATAATCTCCCTCTACTTTTATCCTACTGGAAGCACTTGGAAACATGCTCAATTCATTTAGTGTGTGCTATAAAAACCTTGACAGGACCTCCAACAAAGTGGGTTACTCACTGGGCTGGCAGATAGAACCGCTCTTCTACCGCATGTGCTGCAGTGGATAAGTTATAGCCATGGAAATATTCCACTTGTCATTGGAAATACGCTTTACCATTTTCACAAAATATGCCAATAATAAACACTACATTAAAAATCTCGGCAAGGCTCCCAGCCCAGTGGGAATTCCTGAGAAGGGCAGTTCTGGGCCTCACCAGAAGAATCAGCCCCATGATATATTAGGCAACTTAAAGCTTGGTTTCTAATTTTCACCTACTGGAGCAATCAAATTGTGTGCTCTTGGACAATTCCGGTTTGAATTGCTGATTCCACTCCCTTTTTTCCCAGAAATTGGAAGTAGCCGAATCGCGGTAAATGATGGCATTTAGTGTGAGATTAGAAGAAGGCCAGACTGGTGCCCAGTACACATCACATAACGTGAATTTGTAAAGTGCACGTTCACCCAAGGGTATCTTGGCGCTGAATAACAGATGTTTCTCTACACATGGAATATTACCTTAGGGTAGACAGTGCCCAGGACACATTGACAGGGTAGGATAGGGTAGACAGTGCCCAGTGTCTCTCTACTAGCAAAAATGTAATTTAATGGGATGGTTACCTTAAAATGGGATGCCCTGCATTGCTATCTTGGCTCTCCGACTTGACCAAATTGTTTGATCTTGGGCAAATTATGATCTCTGTGTGCTTTTTTGACCTTATCGCGTGGTACACACTATTTAACTCGGGAGCTGTCTTTGCTCCTACGTTATGATTACAATAAATGTGTGCAGAGATCTCATCCCAGAGGTTATGTATGAGAGGATAGAATGAAAAAAAACTTGAATGTATGTAAAAAGGTGGAAAAAAACTTGAATGCATGTGTTGGAAGGGCCGATCTCAGGGGGGGTTACAGAACACGTTCCTGACAACCGCGTGACCCACCTCTCCCAGAACCAGGCCGAGCACCGGCAGGGAGGCCCTTTCAGGAAGGGGTCTCGTACTTTAGGATCGCACGCGCTGAGCTTGCACTACTTGACAAAGGGACACCACACAGTAGGTTTCAGTAGATGGAGATCTTTATCTATAGATTCTTTGGATCTTTATGATCCGCAAGGTAGTCTTTGGTCAATACAACAAGCTTGGTAATTCCTCGACAGGGGGGTTGGGGTAGCGGGACAGTTCTAGGTGCAGAGTCAGTGCCGAGTATCCTTCGCACAGCTCTCAATCCTCGAGCCGGGGGACACGGTACAGACTCGGGTCCAGCCGGACCAGTGTATTCTCGAGCCGCGACCACGTCCGCAGGGCTCCAGCGAGAAGGAACTGTCGTTCAGGTGATCTTCGGGGAGCCGCGATTCACTCGGCAGGCTCAGCCGGTCTTAGAGTTGGTGGGAGCCGCGAGTCTCTCAGCAGGGCTCCGATGGTCTTAGGGTCGGGGGGAGCCGCGAGTTTCTCAGCAGGGCTCCGGTGTTCTTAGTGTTCTCGGGAGCCGCGACAACGTCAGCAGGGCTCAGATGGTTTCCAAGGATCAGGTAGCGTCCTTCTTTCCGGTTTTGTCGAGCCGCGACCAGGTCCGCAGGGCTCTCTTAGTTCCAGGTCTTCCCCGCCCCAGTCCCCTCAGCGCCCCCTGTTATACGCCTTCTTCTCTTTGAAGTCCGGCGTCCTCACAGAGAGGGGTCTTGGCATCTGGGGGTGGTGTGTTGGGATTTCCTGCCGCTCGGCTCTTTGATCCTTTCAAGTTGGGCCGGGAGGGACTCCAGACACCCAGCATGCGGGGAGCCAGCTCCCTGGGGGCCCGGAGGGCGATCGAAACCCTCTATTGAGAGGAGGTCAGAGGTGTGACAGAGACTACTCCTCCCTGTCTTGCTAGGGGGGTTCCCTCTCCCTCGGCCGGGCATGGCGCGTTTAGGGTCTAGGTTTCGCTGGGGCCAGTTTGGGGTTCTCTCCTCTCACTTGCATCAGCCACCGCAAGGGTCGATGATCTGTTTGGACTCAGAAGTGGGTTCCGAACAAGTAAGGCCGTAGTTTCTTTAGTGCCCAGACTACTGCGAAGGCCTCTCTTTCAATGGTGCTCCACCGTCGTTCCCGGGGTAGTAGCCTCCGGCTAATGAAGGCTACGGGCTGGTCTAGACCCTTCTCGTTGAATTGTAAGAGGACGGCCTCGATGCCGTGCTCCGAAGCGTCCGTCTGGACTACAAATTCCTTGGAGTAGTCGGGGGCTTGGAGCACGGGGGCAGTACACATAGCGGTTTTTAGGGCGTTGAACGCCTCTTGGCAAGGGGGGTCCATTGTACTCTCTTCGGCTGTTTCTTGGAGGTTAGCTCTGTGAGGGGGCCGACTATTCTGCCATAGTTTTTAATGAATCTTCGGTAGTAGCCGGTGAGGCCTAAGAAGGCCCGGACTTCTGTCTGGGTCGCAGGGGGTTCCCAGGCCAAGATGGCGTCGATCTTGGGCTGGAGGGGGGCGACCTGCCCGCTACCGACCTGGTGTCCCAGGTAAACCACTGAACCTTGGCCAATTTGGCATTTGCTGGCTTTGACGGTTAGGCCCGCTTGGTGCAGGGTCATCAGCACCTGTCGGAGGTGCTGGAGGTGTTCGGTCCATTGGGAGCTGAACACCGCAATGTCGTCTAGGTACGCGGCGCTGAACTCTTCCAGCCCGGCCAGTACCCTGTTGACCAGCCGCTGGAAGGTGGCCGGGGCATTTTTCATTCCAAAGGGCATGACTCGGAAGCGATAGTGCCCATCTGGGGTGGAGAAGGTGGACCGCTCCTTGGCTCCCTCGGTGAGCGCAATTTGCCAGTACCCGCAGGTCAAGTCAAAGGTGCTGAGGTAGTGAGCAGCCCCAAGGCGGTCAATGAGCTCGTCTGCGCGGGGAATAGGGTGAGCGTCGGCTCGGGTGACCGTGTTGAGCCCCCGGTAGTCCACACAGACCCTGAGTTTGGGGGCGACCCCAGGGGCCGCTGCTTTCAGAACCAGTACCACGGGGCTGGCCCAGGGACTGTCGGAGGGTTCGACCACCCCTAGGGCTAGCATCTTGGCTACCTCGGCCTGGATGCAGGTCCGGACCCTGTCAGGGATGCGGTAGGCTCTGTGCCGTACTGGCGGGCTGTCTCCGGTATCCACGTCGTGGACACACCAGTCGGTGACCCTGGGGGTGAGGGAGAAGAGGTCTGCAAATTGCCCCAATAGCTGGCGGCAGTCGTCGTATTGTTGGGGGGGTGAGGGAGGAGGAAAGTCTCACTCCTTCTATAGAGCCATCTTTTTCCTTAGCGCACAGGAGGTCCGGGAGGGGCTCGGTGTCCTCCTCGGTCCCATCGTCGGTGGCCAGGAGCAAACGCAACTCCGTCCTCACGAAGTGAGGTTTGAGGCGGTTCATGTGGAGGACCCGGAGGGGGTTCCGAGGGGACTGGACGTCAACTAAATAAGTGACTTGACTCTTCCGCTCTACGACCTTGAAGGGTCCCGTCCATTTGTCTTGGAGAGCGCAGGGTTTCACCGGGGCCATCACCCAGACCTGTTGGCCCGGCTGGAACTCGACCAGAGTGGCATTCTGGTCATACCAGCGCTTCATCTCCTCCTGGCTAGTCTCGAGATTTGCTTCGGCGAGCTCTCGGAATCTCCGAGTTTGGTTGCGGAGCGCCAGGATGTATCGGAATACATCTTGGGGGGGCCCTCGGGGGGCGGTCTCCCAGCCCTCCTTGACCAGGCTCAGGGGTCCCCGGACGGGGTGCCCGGACGGGGTGCCCGTAGAGCAATTCGAATGGGCTGAACCCCAGGGATTTTTGCGGGGACTTCCCGGTAGGCGAACAGGAGGCAGGGGAGGAGGACGTCCCACCTGCGACGGAGGGGCTCTTCGAGGCCCATGATCATCCCCCCTTCAGGGTCCAGTTAAACCGTTCCACTAGACCATTGCCTTTGGGATGGTACGGGGTAGTGAATTTGTACGATACCCCACATTGCTGCCATAAGGACTTCATGTACTTCGAGATAAAGTTAGTGTCGCGATCACTCACGACCTCGCGAGGGAACCCGACGCGGGAGAATATCCCCATCAAGGCTCGTCCCACCACGGGGGCCGTCACGGTTCGGAGGGGGATGGCCTCGGGGTAGCGGGTGGCATGGTCCACCAGTACGAGGATGAACCGGTGGCCCTGGGCGGTCCTTGGATCCAGAGGTCCCACAATGTCTATCCCCACCCGCTCGAAGGGGGTACTAACGACGGGGAAGGGTTATAGTGGCGCCTTGCGATTTCCGCCACTTTTTCCGCTGGCCTGGCACGTGGGACATGACTTACAGTGGGCCTCGACATTATCTCGCATCTTGGGCCAATAGAAGTGGGTGACTAAGCGATGATAGGTTTTGTCTTGGCCCAAGTGTCCCGCCAGGGGCACATCGTGGGCTAGGCCCAGGAGGAAGTCCCGGAAGCGCAGGGGTACCACCAGTACCCGGGCCGATCCTAACTCGGCAGACTTCTGCTCACTGTACAGGAGGTCGTTTTCCCAATACACCCAATGGGTTCCGGACCTGTCGCCCGCCGCCTGGGCTTCGGCCTGCTGCCGGAGTCCGATGAGGGAAGGGCAGGCGGCTTGTTCTCTGCAGAACTCCTCCCGGGAGGGGCCCCCCTCGAAGCGCCATTGCGCCAACTCGGGAAGGCCACCTAGCTCCGTCATTTGCTCGGGGACCCGATTTAATGGTCCGTTGTCGGGGATGGGTTCCCCTTCCGGGGGAAGGTCATCGGGCTCGGGCAGCCTGTCCCGTCCCTCGGGGATGGCGACTGGATTCAGGGTTGGGGCCTCACCTCCCTCGAGGGGAGGCGATCGGGCTGACATGGAGCGCGTGGTGGCGCACACCCATTCGGGTAGGCCCATCATTCCTAGGTGGGCCCTTTGTTCCACCTGTCCCCACAGGGAGCTCTTGAGATCGTTGCCCAGGAGGCAGTCCACTGACTGGGAGGTTCGGACGGCCACTCTCAATTTACCGGTTACTCCCCCCCATTCGAAGGGTACCAGGGCCATCCTGCAGAGGCTCTCGGAATTGTCCGAGGATATAACCGGACAGAAGACGTCGGGTAGTATCTGGTCTTCGGCGACCAGGTGGCAGTGGACCGCTGTGACACACGCCCCGGTGTCGCGGAGGGCCTCGATTCGGTGACCGTTGACCTTCACCTGCTGTCGGTATTTCTTGGTGTTGGCGGGTAAGGGAGTTCCGGGAACCATTTCTCGGTCTCCTAGGGAGACCAGGGCCATGGCTGCAGGCTCCCACTCCTCGGTGTCCTCCATCTCTTCTCCTAGGGCCACGGTGGCCATCTGTGGGGCTGGGGGAGCGGTCGCTGCGGCCCGTTGGTACATGGGACATTGGGGGTCATGGCGTAGTGACCAGTCTGTTGGCATCGGTAACAGGTGATCTTGACTCGGTGTCCCTGTCTCCCCGGGGCCCCGTGCTGGCTGGAGGTGGTGCTGGAAAGTGCGGGGGTTGGTTTCTGGGGGGACTATGCTGGGGGCCTGCCTGGAATTCCCTCTGTCTTCCCTGGTTCCCCCCACCCCTCTGGCGGGGATGTCCCTGACTGTGGCGGCTGTAGTCTCCCACGGGGCCCCGGGTGTTCACCTAGCGGTCAGCTTCAACAGCCAGTTTCCGAGGATCTGTGAGCTTGCTGTCGAGGAGGTGCTGGCGTAACTCTACAAAGCAATTGGCGGACAAATGTTCCCAAGCGATTAGGTCGAACAGCTCCTCAAAGGTGGAGACCTTGCTGCCCTTGATCCACCCGTCCAAGGCTCAGCTGTAGAGGTTTACGTACTCCACCCACGTAGTACCGGGTATCTTTTTGCAGTCTCGGAACCGTTGCCGGTACATCTCGGGGTGAGTCCATATCTCGCTAATAAGGCCTCTTTCATGTGGTTGTAGGAATTTAGCACGGTGGAAGGCAGGTCCAGCAGGGTGTCTCTCCCCTCACTCAGGAACCGGCCCCACAAGCCAGCCCCACAATCCTTCTGTGGGACTCGGTGGGAGGTCATGGCGACCTCGTAGGCCTTGAACCATTGCTGGATGTCGTCGTTTTTGTAATACTCTTTCATCACATCCTTGGGGATGTGTACCTTTGGTTCCATTGGGGGAGAGGTCCCTTGACTCCCCGAGGGGCTGGATTCCTTATTCTTGGCTTTGAGTTCGATCTCTTTTAGGCTGCGCTCGTGTTCCAGTTGAAGTTTTCTTTCTTCGTGTTCTCGCTGGTGTTTCTTTTCCTCAAGTTCCCCTTGTAGGCGTAACTGTTCTACAGCTAACTTTTTTTCGGCCAATTTTAGCTCTCCCTCTATCTTGAGCTTGGCCAGTTCTAGTTCGTGGCTGCGGCTCCTTTCCCGGTCCGCTAGTTCCTCCGGGGATAGGCCCCCCTCTGGGGCGTTGTTCCTCACCGGGGTGCTTCGGAGTTCGTTCGGTAGTTCCCCCTCTCGAGCGTCTCCTTCGGTTTGGGAAGGGGAAGCTCCGGACTCTATCCAGGCTTTCAATGCTTTCTGGAAATCTTCTTTTGTGCTTAATCAGGTGGTAGCGATTCTAAGGTCTTTGCAAATTAATTCTTGGTGCGTATACTCTTCCAACCGGTCCTCTCGGAACGTAGAACTCGCGTTGGTTCCTGTGGTACTCATGGCGGT
The DNA here is from genome assembly GCF_964204655.1 of Triturus cristatus. NCBI lineage: Eukaryota > Metazoa > Chordata > Amphibia > Caudata > Salamandridae > Triturus > Triturus cristatus. The sequence continues at coordinate 768,756,607 of NC_140580.1, forward strand.
TCCTTCTTCCATCTTTGTTCGGTAGTGTGTCAGCCGTTTACTGTACGATTTCTAGGAGTCGGCTCGGATCCCGTCGCCTGCCAGTAAATGTTGATAGGGACGATCTCTGTGGGGGTTTCAGAACACGTTCCTTACCACCCCGTGACCCACCTCTCCCAGAAACAGGCCGAGCACCGGCGGGGAGGCCCTTTCAGGAAGGGGTCTCGTACTTTAGGATCGCACGCCCTGAGCTTGCACTACTTGACAAAGGGACACCACACAGTAGGTTTCAGTAGATGGAGATCTTTATCTATAGATTCTTTGGATCTTTATGATCCGCAAGGTGGTCTTTGGTCAATACAACAAGCTTGGTAATTCCTAGACAGGGCGGTTGAGGTAGCGGGACAGTTCTAGTGCAGAGTCAATGCCGAGTATCCTTCGCACAGCTCTCAATCCTCGAGCCGGGGGACACGGTACAGACTCGGGTCCAGCCGGACTAGTGTATTCTCGAGCCGCGACCACGTCCGCAGGGCTCCGGCAGGAAGGAACTGTGGATCGGGTGATCTTCGGGGAGCCGCGATTCACTCGGCAGGCTCAGCCGGTCTTAGAGTTGGTGGGAGCCGCGAGTCTCTCAGCAGGGATCCGATGGTCTTAGGGTCGGGGGGAGCCGCGAGTCTCTCAGCAGGGCTCCGGTGTTCTTAGTGTTCTCGGGAGTCGCGACAACGTCAGCAGGGCTCAGATGGTTTCCAAGGATCAGGTAGCATCTTTCTTTCCGGTTTTGTCGAGCCGCGACCAGGTCCGCAGGGCTCTCTTAGTTCCAGGTCTTCCCCGCCCCAGTTCCCTCAGCACCCCCTGTTATACGCCTTCTTCTCTTTGAAGTCCGGCGTCGTCACAGAGAGGGGTCTTGGCGTCTGGGGGCGGTGTGTTGGGATTTCCTGCCGCTCGGCTCTTTGATCCTTTCAAGTTGGGCCGGGAGGGACTCCAGACACCCAGCATGCGGGGAGCCAGCTCCCTGGGGGCCCGGAGGGCGATCGAAACCCTCTATTGAGAGGAGGTCAGAGGTGTGACAGAGACTACTCCTCCCTGTCTTGCTAGGGGGGTTCCCTCTCCCTCGTCCGGGCATTGCGCGTTTAGGGTCTAGGTTTCGCTGGGGCCCCGGGCCGGCCATCGGTACATCGGGACATGGTGGCCGGGGGTCTTCGGTGGCTACGGGGTGGGGAGGTCGGGCGGCTATAACCAGGGATCAGCGGTGGTGTATGGGTTGTGTTGGGGTGCTAATGGTCATGGAGGCCCATGCCACGAGCCCGGGCCCCACACGATGGAAAGAGTTGGAAGGCGTTTGTCTACACACTCCCCGATCCGTTCCTAAAGTTGTATCATACTTCCTCATTTACACATTTTCTTTGCCAATCTCTATTTAGTCCATTGTGTTATATGCTTTTTTTTGTAAGTCTGTTAGACTCTCTAAACCCCTTTGACGTATTGTATGTAGACTTTACTCCTCTTAGCATGCATTGCCCCTTTCTCTGCCCCTAGAGATTTTGTTTCCCACACTTGTGCTTGGTGTTGTCACGCACTTTCTGGAATCAATCGCTTCTCACTCACTTTCTGGAATCACTCTCTACTCTCTCTCGCTGAAGTTATGACCCCCTCCTCTCCCCCTGCAGTTGTTGTTACACATGTTTCCTGCCTCCCAGAAGTTGTAGCACACTTCCCCTCCCCTCTCCCTCATTCCCTCTCTCCCGGCACTGATCCTCTGCTGAGCTGTACACATCTCATACCAGGCGGGGCTGGCGCAGCAGCGCGGTCACCTGAAGAGAGCTGCTCTGCTGGGACTGTCACTCATCGCGCCACTATCACAGAAGGGCCAGCCCGACAGTGTCCCCTCTCAGCGTGACGTCAGCAGTGACCCCTCTGTGTCACTCTGCCATCAGGATTCCCTCTTCCTCCTTCTCTGCCAGCACTGCCCCCCTCTTTCTCACCCCCTTGGCTGTGGTCCTCCTTGCCTTCCACAGCAGTGCCCCCCTTTCGGCCCCCCTCCACGGAGAGCTGCCGTTCATGGATCCGGACAATGCCCACATTTCTGGTGAACTTGTCTCTCCTGACTGAAGCTCTCGTGGCGGCAGGTAAGAGAGGACGTGTATGTGGGTGAGTATGGAACCTGAGAGGTCAAGGGGCCAGGAGCCCGCGGGTGGTCTTGGGGGGCGGGGGGCTCGGGAGAGTGAGCGCTGAGTCCCCATGGGGGTCCACTGGCTACCAAGTGTGTGATATGGGCGGGTGAGGGGCTACCGGGGATGTCGGAGTAGAGTTGAGGGGATGTGCGGATATTGTTGTAGTTCCAGCGCTTTAGTGGTCTGTGGGGTCCAGGGAATGTCCTACGTCAGCAGGAGGTTGGCGGGTCGAGGGGCTTCCAGAGGACAGGAGGGGGCGAGCAACTGTTGGGAATTCCAAAGTGCTGGGGCTGGTAGAATAGCGTCAAAGCCTAGAGGCGTTGCAGGGTTCCGCGAGAGGGTGGATGCAGTTCGGGTCTTTAAGAGTCGAGGGGATGTGCCCGCCATTTCTCTAGTGCTAGGAAAGATGTAGTCATTTTCCTTTCAAAGTCACGCTGCGGACTTTGGGGTAGGGGACGGGGGTTTGGGAGGGTTGGACAAGTAGTGGTAAAAAGAACCGGGAGGCGGTATGCTCTGCCTCCGGAGACAGTTTTGTTGTCGGGTTTTGAAACACTGCAACAAGTGTTCCCTCGGCCCTTTATTTTCCTCCCCGCGCCCCCCCCCCCCCCCTTACTGTGCAGCCCGGATCGATGTCTGCCAGCTTTGTCTGCTTCTCTCTCTGCTGCTACGAACCTGCCCTGTGTTTCCAAGTGATGAAGTTGCCTCCGTCTTACTTTTCGCCGCGTCTTAAGTTATAACATCTGCAAAAATGATATTTTTTTTACTCTGCCAAGGACAGCAAGCATAGTAACATTTTAGAAGAGTTGAGTGGGAGATTTAAAAAAATGGGGAGATTGTATTTCCCCAATTGACTTCTACTGAAGAAGAGACAATTTCAATTTCAGGCAGGAAACAGTCAAAATAAAGCCATTTTGTTCTTTAAAAATCCGGAGTCCCCCGCCAGAATCGCGTCTATTAGCATGCATTGGACAGACACATATGTTTTCGGATTTTATTTTATTTATTTATTTGAGGAGTTTTATATAGCGCTGGCTAGACCCGGAGGTATCAGAGCGCTTTACATGAGGTTCCACAAAATTACAAAATTACATCAGTTACAAGTTACATCAGTTGCTAGAAAAACATTACAAAAGCATAGAAGACGAGATAAGTGAAGTGTAGAGGGGAAGGTGGTAAGGGTAAAGGGGTAGGAGGGAGATAAGACAGAGAGATGAAGGAAAGTCTACCCAAAGTCCGGCTGGGCAGGTGCCAGTCGAGGGGGAAGTCCAAATCCCATCTCCTCTATAGTATCTATTGCTTATCGTCCACGAATACATACCTCTCAACTCATCCACGTGTGGAGGTGAGGAAGGGGGGGGCGGGGACACATTCCTTGGACCCATCTAACCTGCAACCAATTGAAATGCATCCCATAGATTTTAACAGAACCCTGGGGCCAGTGTCCAATTTGTAAACTAATGAGTCACAGTGCCGGTGCCGATGCACTGCTCAGAAGCCCGCGGTCGGTTCAATTCAATGTCGGCGTGCCAGATACCAAGGTTTCAGTCTTGAATCGACCTCATGCCCCTTTAAGCCACTCTCTGCCCCTTTGTTTTACTCTTACAGGTTCCTGCTTTCTTTCTTTTTTTATGGGTTTTCAGTCTTTCTCATCCCTCTTTTCCTGTGTTTTCCCCTGTCATGCTCCTGGTCAATACCTGATGAGGGAAGATAAGTGCTGGAGCCCAAAAATGAGTGCTGGTGGGCTCCACCACCACCGGCCCAAATTAAGCACTGGGATTACCAGACTTTAACACCTTCATAACCCTCCCAAAAACATGTAATCACCATTGATTTCAGGGGGCTCACTGGTCAAACTAGCTGCTTGGAGACTCAGAAGGTTGTGAGGTATGCAAATACCAGAAAGAAAATAAATAAGACATAGTACAGAATATGCAATTGGCATGATAGGGCTGGTAAGCATTGCCGAAGTATGTACATGGAGTGTAAGAAGTACCCTCCAGGGCACAGTGTAGCATATTCCTACCAAGAGGCCATAAGGCAGGTGAATGTAAATGCCGGTGCTGGAGATAACAGCAAACTAGGCTGAACAGTGTAGGCTGTCGCACGTAGCCCCTCTACCCATCACTACTGTTGCTTATCTGTCTCACCAGAAACTCCCACAGACTCCTCGACATCCCACCCTAACAACACCCATTTTATTTAGGAACCTCACAAGTAACAGCCTTTCCCTTATTGGACCCTGCCACCACCACCAAGGACCTTCCATGTAGCCTTTTGTCTTCGCTACTCATAACTCCTCTTATGTCACCCCCTACACTAATGCCTCGCCTACCACACTGACATCACACTCACAAACAGAAGGGTCTAACCGTATCACCCATCTCCCATCACCCCCTTCTTCTTGAGGATACACATCAGAATAAAACACCTTCTCCAGTGTCCCCTGTGCCACAAAGTAACTACTGTGTGACTCCCCCGCCACCACCCGCCAAACCAGATTCTGATGGTCACAGGAGAAAAGAATGTGGGTTCCTCGGCCACATTGCATCACCTCCTTGTCCTGGACTTCCTACATCATCCTCAGTGAATTATCTAATGCCTCCTCTGAGTCCTTCAAAAGTTGCAAGACCTGGCTTCCACTTTATGTATCTTCTGCACACTGCATAAAATAGTGGCTCTAGGCACCAAAAGTAGGGAAGGGAGAAATGGGAGAACTTAATCAGACCAAAAACACTCAAAATAATCATATCTTCAGACAGACAATGTTTGCTTTTTGCATGAGTGCATGAAGTGGGCACCAGCACTCATTTTTGTGGACCAGAACTTATTTTTCATCATTAGATAGTGACCCATAGCAAAAGAGAGAAATACAGAAAAGGGGGAAAGAGGAAGAGAAAGATGGAAAAACAGTGTTAAAGGGAAAAACAAGAATGAAAAATAACCTTTAAGGGTGCCATAATGAGGCAATAAGTGTAGGGTGGTGGAAGAAAGAGGCATGAATCAAGACTAGGCAAACTTGGAATTTTCCAACCCAACATTTGGCAGCGCTGGCCACAGACTCTAAGAAAAGCTGTGGGTCCATGCTCTTACATGTTAAAAAATGGTCTCAAGAGAAGCTGCATTCATATGTGAAATAAACCATATCATCCCTCACCACACGTGCATTTTGGCAATTTCAGCAAGTTCTGTATTTCTGCGTCCCAGAATTCTAGATTGTTAGTAGCAACAGATATTTTCCATCAAGCAGAAGCATGGAACCACACCTACAGACCTGACGCAAGATTCTAAACAATACTATGAACGGATCAAACAAGTGATTAGGAAAATGCCAAGTTGATGCTTTATTAAACAACATTTCAAGAGTGAGCCACATCCAGGGCCCTTCCAAAGGTGCTCGGATTGGTAGGAAGGGATGGTAGCGGAGCCAAGCATAAAGTTACATTTCAGTGACGGGTAAATCCCCACAGCATGGTTCTCACTGGGAGATGCATAGGCGCTTCAACGCCTCATCAGGGGTAGTATGTGCTACATAAATGTAATTACTGTACAGTACAAGAGGTACGTTTATGCAGGGAGCATGGGAACAATGCAAATGAACAGAACACGAGTGGCTGTTCATGTCCTTTGCAAATTTGCGCAATATTTTTGGCATGAAATGTGTGCACGTGAGGACGTATTTTGCTCTAAAAATAGAGCAAATTGCAGGACCAGCTTTTCACGTAAATTTGTTATTTTTCGGACATTTAACATAATTGTTGCCAAGAAAATCATAAAAATTTTGCCCAGGCTTAGTCCTGGGCCTGTCCTGGGGCCTATAGGGGCTCACTATCCCTCATCATGGGCAGTGAACTACTGTACATGTCCTGAGCATAGAGCATACAGCGTTGGTAGCAGATTATAGTGTTTTAAAGAAAATCAGTAGTGTGACCGACCTTTTTAGGTCTCGCCTGACCCAGCGCATGCGCTGGTCTGGCGAGACTTATTGAGAGGGCTCCAAAAAGTGCTACCAGGCCAGCCTAGAGCTACAGTGCATGTGCGTGGGCACGCGCGCCGCGCTTGGCCGCGATTACATTCAATTTCACAGCCGCTTTGATGTTTGATCGTGATCGCGATCACTCTCACTTTCGCGGCCGCACGGCCGCTTGGCATAGCCAATAGGTCTCGCTTTTGGGACCTTATAAGTATTTAGTTATGCAACTGTTGCATGGCTAAACACTTATAAGGTCCCAAAGGCGAGACCTATTGGCTATGCCAATGCTTGTTTTTTCTATGTCACCGGGGGCTAAAATCCCACTATTGCACTGGCATCTCGTTTCTGTGTTGAGTGTATGTGCAGTAAGTATAACACACTCATGGTGGTAAATTGTGTATGAGGGAACCAGAGTGTGATCCTTTTTGGATTCCCTGAGCCTTGCGCAGCACAATATGAGAAGTGACACTTTGCTCGCAGATAGTGGAAGTGTATAGCCTGCATTCCTGTATCCGGAGGGAACGAATCCAGACACTGAAGGGAGGAGGATGGATACAAGTCTTACTTTATAATTTCCATGAGGCCTCTTGTTAGCAAGGAGCTGTTGATTACCCTTCATGGGCACTGCCCTTTGGTGGATGGTAAGGGTGAGTTAAAATCGGAAGACACTCTTGTGAGAGGTGGGTCAGTTTGTAAGTGAGGCCTGACCTTTTGGCTCTGCCTGAAAATGCCTTTCGTTTTGCTGATGACAGCCAGGTGCCGATACCTCATACTTGGTTGTGTCTCTGTTGTGAGTTCCCCTGACTGAAGACAGCCTCGGCGCTGCCTGCTGTGGGAGGGAGCACTCTACACAAAGGCCGTGTCCGGAGAGCAGTCTGAGGAGCGCGCTTGAAAGAAGAGCTATTGCGAACCGGTCCTTTAGATTAAACCAGTGGATTCAGATCCCCTGTCTAGAAGTTGTTTAAAAATGTGGGTCCTGGAACACTGCACTTTGTTCCACTTCCTAGTCCTTTATGACCAAAGAGTTCACAAATGACTGATTAACAACAAGGGCTGGTGAGAGAGTCTCCCAGAGGTGAGGGGACATCAGATGTCAGGGAAGACTAACAAAGAAAAGAAAAGACTAAAAAGACTGAGCGCATGTTTGACTTTTGGCCTGAGCTTGATTCACACTGCATTCTGACTTCTGAAGTGGGGGAGGGAGGCAGTGAGAGACAGGGGGCCTACCGGGAGGGAGTTGCAGAGGGGACAGGATAGGTGTAGCACTTTGAAAGAACCGCACTGAGAGAAATGTGCACAGTATTCAGTACAACTGTGCAATTAAAGTATTTTCATTGTTGACAAGACAAGCACTAGGTTGGACATTGGGATTATTGCTGAGGCCTGAAAAACACCCCACATGTCCTTCCTGTGAAGCCTATGACTGCTCACCCTCACTAACCTGAGAGTCAAGTGCAGAAAGGATTGTACTCAGACCAGTTTGTAGATACATGGTAGGACTGACCCAGGACATATGTGGTGAACAACCTCAGCACTTAGGGTGAAGGCCAAGAAGCTCCTGCCTGGCTTATGGACCCCCCGAACATGGTCTGGCAACGTGGTTAACATATTCACAAAGCTGAAGTTGTCCCATTGGGCAACATTGGGGTTGCAAAAGGCTCAAGCAGTGGTTCAGGGGGCTACTGCCTTTTATCCTGATTTGTTACCAAATTAGAATTGTTTGCTCTTGGAACGCCACAGGTTCCTCTAAGGGAACACATGCTAGTAAAATAAAAAGCTTCCCTGTTTGTTGATGCAAAGACAGGGATGGTGGTCTGTTGTTCCTTGCAGGGCACCATCCCTGTTTGTAGCCAATCGCAGGGGGGTTGCAAATTCAAACTTGCCTAATTAATATTCAGTAAGTAGGTTGTTCTGCACTCCCTGCGACTGGACAATTTGTGGCGCAACCTACGAACTCATAAGTTACATCCCAAAATTAAAGAAGGGGTACAAAAGTTGGTGGACAATTTGCAACCACTTTTTGCAACCATTTTTAATGTACATCTGGCTCCCAAACTTTCTGTAACGTTTTACAGTCTCACTGCAGACAGCTTTAGTTGTCTGTCTCAGACAGAAATGTGCCCGATACTTTAAGTTACACTTATAGTGGGTTTAGAGTATGCTCCTTGCTCATGATAAATTGGGTTTCTTGAATATTTCAATTACCTGTTCCTAATATAATGTATTTCCTGCCTATTCTTGTGATTGTCCTGCCATCAGAGCATTTACGTTTCACTGTGATTTTTGATTGAGTCAGTGTGTCCTTCCACGGCTCATGGCTGGGATCCTTTAGTGTTCTCTGTTTCATCACTTAATGAGAGTTAATCTCTTTCTCATTCCTTCCTTTCTCTCTCTCACTTTGTCTCATTTTTTCAAATGCTCACACATTCTCTTTCCCTTGATCCCTCCGGCTTTCCCCATCAATCAGTCAATCTCTGTTTCCCACACTCCCCCACTGCCTCTATTTTCCTCTTCCCCCCTCCCTCTGCCCGACAATGAGCATTCCTCCAACTTAATGTCTCTCTCTCTCTTTCTCTCCCCTTCCCCACCTTATCGTCTCTCTCTGCCCCTTACCCACCGCTTTCCGCTATTATCGCTAATGCTTGTAAATTGGATCTGCACTGGCAAAGCCAATATCAGTGATTGGCCATCTTGTAATGACATTGTCCATGCTTCCAAGATGGCCGACACATTGCGTTTGCATGCAATGTAATGGCATCTGGGAAGCACAGCAAGCACTTCTACCAGTCGTGGCTGGCATAAATCGCGGGTGGGGAGGGGTGGTCACGCGGGAGGGTAGCGCGGGAAGGGTTGGGGGGTTAATACATTTTTAAAACTTACCTGTCTGCCGGGTCCCGCGTTTTTCTGCTCTCCTGCCTCAGGGTAGAACAGGAAGCAGGCAGCCTCCCTCCCCTCATCTAAGCCAATCACAACACTGTAATGGCAGCGTTTGATTGGTCGGGACGCTGACCAACCAGGCGCCTATAGGGAGTCCATTTTCCACATGTAGGCTACATGCAGCCTACATAGAGAAAAGGCAGTGTGCACATGACTGGTTTGGTCGTTCCCGGAGGGTCGACCAAACAGTCAGTGCCCTCAGCAGTGTGTAAGCCACTCCTCCCCTGCCCTAGAGCAGACCCGCCCCCAACCAAACCCTTCTGCTTTCTCACAGTGCGAGAAGCAGAAACATAAAACGGTAGGTTAACATTTTATGTTTCTGTTTATCACACTGCGAGAAAGCAGTGGGGTGACACTCCTCCGCCCTAATGGAGGAGCCACCCCTGACTACTACTAAGGCTGTTTGCTGATTTTGGCTTTCTGAGTGCCAGGGCAATTATACAAGCATTGTCAAAGCCAGACAATTGGGATTGGCAAAGAAAGGTCAGTTGGATTTGAGAATGCTCATATTAAATAACAACTGCAGAGATATGCATTTTGTTAGCCAAGTATGTACTTAATCTAGGATTTGCCACCATTTGGTTCCAGGTTGTTTTTTGCTTTACCACAGCTGAAAAAGTATCACTTGCAATGCCTGGTATGGTGAAAATGGAACTTGATTACCAAAATTAAATAGGACAAGTAAAAAACGTGTGGGACCTCACTAGAACCACTACAGAGGACAAACCAGATTCTTACAGTCTCATAATCTGTTCTCCTGCAGATACAAATGACAGGGACGTAGCTTCTATTGGTGCAGCAGGTGCAGATGCAATGGGGCCCACTGAACCCCGATAATTGCTGTATTTTATAACTCAAATAGCAGCCATAGGGGCATTTCCTTCCTTGCACTAGAGCCTGTGACACACTGGTTTGCACAACTGACAAAGAGCGAATTTCAACATATTTTTATTGATTTTTACACATATGGTCATCAACGCTTTGTCGTTACAGGGTGGCAGCCCAAACTGGCTGTGTTTGTTGAGAATACAGTTACACATTATGTATGTCTGGCTGTCCCCTATCCACTGTCCCGCTAAGAGAATAAGAATGAGTGAAAAGGGAAAGGATAGAGATTAAGAGAGAGAGAAGAAGAGATAGTATACCAGAAGTTTACTTCCTTCTCGTTAGTGTTCTGATCTTGTGGGGGTGTAGTTTTAGGGCCATTTGGTTCCTTTTGCTAGTTCTTCTCACGGGGGTTCGTAGGGGTCCAGGAACTCATCCAAGGAAGCCCACATTCCCCTGGAGTTTCGCAGGGCGGTACTGTCAGAGCCTCTAAGGTACGTCACCCAGTTGAGCCAACCCTTGAAAGTTGCCTTGGCTGTATGGAAGGAAAGGCTTCTTGAATATAATATGCAGACTTTTTGGGGAGGTGGAGATTGACGTGGCGTAGCGTCAGCAGAGGGTGAAACGACAGTGGTCTGAAATGTACTTCATCATTAAAAGTTATCAAACATTCCCTGTGAGCGGCATTACAGTGGTACTTTGTTATGCTTTTGATGACTTCTTTATTTCAATAACTGCTTAATGAAAAGAAGTTAAAAAAAAAGTTATCAAACATTAAGTAAAGAAATTGGCAATCCTTTCCAGTCATAAACGGATATATGAAGCTGGTTTAAAAAAAGAGCTTGATGTTTAGCCTCAGATGGTACAAGCAGGATTCCGCTCTGTTATGAGCGAAACGCGCCCCTGAATTCATACTCCGAGCACCAGAAGAGGCTACAGCCGTGTACTGAGCCAGTGTGAGTCACAGTTTATTATGCGGCTGGAGCGGGCCAATCGAAGCCACAAATAGTAATGCAACCCTATACCAACTATAACATAACCGACGAGTTTGCATAGTTAAATAGAGCTTGGAAAGGTTGAAAGGGTTAAAGGTTAAAAATATTCCTCTGGTCTGAAAAGCCTACATGCCAAGATGTGTCCTGGTGCATGTACGTTGCAAAATCCAGTAGGGGATGGGCCCCTTTCTCAAAAGCTAAAGCGTTTGGGTTTGTACATTCACGGTATAATTTTACTGTGAATAGTGTGTCATTATGTGAAGTGGTGTAATGGCATCATTTCAGAAATTTCGTGGAACAAGTGTAATGCCTAAATTTCTGCACTTATGCGTATTATGCTGGCAGAATTTAAATTTCACCCAGGTATCTGTATTACCTCCACTTAAAAAGGAAATTTGAAACATTCCAACAAATGTAATCAAGAACTGCAACAGCACATGCCATTGTCCTGTCTTGGATAGACTGCTGTTGCATCCAGTTAATTGGTGCACTGCTCTTTTATTGGGAAGACTGAAGAACATTCACCTTTATTTCTTTATTTTCAGAGTTTTGTAAAAAGAAAAGAGGGCTTGGTACAAGTTAGCATTTTGCACCAGTGAGGCCTGTCAGAAAATAAGGTTGCAATTTTCTTTGATGACTGATCTCTCTCTATGATAAAAATGTCAACCAATAGCATAGAATAGAATATCAGCCAGTAAAGGCTCATAAATCGTCTCGAGGGGTGGGATCAGGCGTATAACAAGCATTTACAATGCAATAGGTATCGCAATTGCGAGATTTTGAGCTATTGGCATTGTAAATGGCAATGCCTTTTGTAATATTAAATACCAATAGTTCAAACATTTGCAAAAGCGATACCTATTGTATTGCAGAGCGTGGTGTCCGTGAGGAAGGCGCCGCGCTCACTATTAAAGTTTAAAAAAAAAAATGAAACCGAGCGCGGTGTCCCTGAAATGGGCGACACGCTCAACATCTAAGTTTACATTTTTAAAAAAAACTAAGTGCGGTGCCCCTAAAGCAAGCGCTGCGCTCAGCATGCAAGTAAAAAACGAAAAGTTAAAACTGAGCGTGGTGTCCCTCATTAGGCACCGTGCTCGGCATGCAAGTTAGAGCAGCATAGTGCTATGTGGGCGCGCTGCAAATACATAAAGCAGCCGCCATTGTCTCCATGAGTGGCAATAAACAAAATACTGCTCACCGACTTATAATGCAGACCATGTAACAAGCCAAGTAAAAGGTCCAGTCATTATGGAAGGTAACAAATGCAGACAAGACGGTGCCAAGGAGGGACTAACAAGCATATTTACGAATCGGAAGCCAGCATTTAAGAAGGACAATGACACAAGGCAATGACAAATCTGGGCAGAGAGTGGGCGGGGCTTCCAGTGCATACACCATGCATGCCACGCAGAGCGGCTCAACCTAAAAAGGATTCCTAGCTTTTTTTCTATGGGCTAGGCAGGTATTGATGGAAGGGAAGGCTTTTTTCAGTTTCTTTTTGAAAGCTCCCAAGTTAGGTTGCGTTTTTTAAAATTTGAACTCATAGTGTTTTAAACCAGGTTCACAAAACACTGATTCACTTCCTCTATTGGTCTTCCGGTGGATGTTCATTTGCTGGATTTCATGCTTATGTTTTTTAGATATAATTCATGAATTGCAAATAGGATATATTTTGGGCTGGTCCCTGCTTGAACTTGATGATACTGTAGAGGATTTTAAAGTGCTTTCTCAGTGCCACCTGAAGACAATGTAATTCTTTAAGGGCAAGAATGATATATAAATATTTCTTCAAATTGAGATATAGAGGACATTTTAACCATATTGAGTGATACCTGACAGCCTGGCAGTCATATCTATGCCTTCTGTGAGTCCATCAATGAAGCAAATGCACTGATGTCAGAGTAGAATGTTGAAAGAGTACTGTATGCTTTGGACCAGCATGGCATTCTCTATCTACAATTCCCCACACATGAGAGTTGTGGCTGAAAAGGAAAATACAAATATCTCGAAGTGCAGGAAGTTTTCTCATAGAGCGTCAGGTATATTCCTGCATTTTCCTTCCTGGACCCTGATGTCACACAATGTGGTCTCTGAAGGAAAAACCAGTGATGCTTGCCCCATACTAAGAAAGGTGGAGCAACAGCTACTGTGATCCACCGTGACCTGGCTGACCAAGGGTGGGTGGAATGCAAGATGCAGCATTTCCGCCAGCGGGGCCGGCGGAGGCTCTGCCATCAGAGTTCCCGGTGGTTCCTTTGACTCCAAATGAGGTGGGTGAATCGAGAGTTTACACGGTGACAACGCCGGCAATTTGTAGTGGACCTCACTCTACCAAAGTCTAAATGATCTCCATAGGTTAGCTTCTTGGTATAGCAGACTCTGGAGTTTCTGGATATCTTTTAATGCGGTGTTTCGGCATAAACCACATTGCAGGGGTTGTCTCGATTAGTTTCATCTGATAAGGATGCTGAAGTAAGGGAAGGATCCTTTAGATTAGTTTAGAGTGCAGTCTCATGTATATGCTAAATAGCATGGGATACAGGGGGGTGGGTACCCACCTGTGGTAGACCCAGCTTTCAATTTTTGTGTCTGGGTTGACAAGAAAGATTTACAACTTTGGAGTGCCGTTCTAGTGATCCCAGATCCTTTTCTAGAACTGAAACAGTAATGTTTTGTCCTAGAAACTTTATACCCCCCTCTAGGACTCTAAGGTCTTGCAGCAAATCTCTTCTCCAAGTCCCCAGAGTTAGGAAAAACCAGGCTAGGTGGGAAATCTTTTTCTACCTTGCTCCCTGGTACTGGAATCTTCTTCCCATACACCTGAGGCAATGCCCTGATTATCTGCATTTTAGGTAACTTCTCAAGGCCTCCCTGTTTTAACATCCTCCTCAGCCCTCCAGCATGCTCCAACCAAAGCGCAGAGATCCCCCTCCGGGGGTGATTCAGGCGCTCTACAAAACCTATACATAAAGAATTGTGGTCCACTGTGTCATAGGCTACTGACACGTCAGGAAGCATTAGAATTTCAGAGCAGACTGAAGCAGATCTTTTCTGTTGTCTGCAACAGATGGGTCTATCTCTTGCCACACTCTGAGTTGGAATCTGTAAAGTATTGCAAGTGTAGAGTTACCTCCCCTTCCATGATCTTTCCAATGAAGGGGAGATTAAAAATTAGTCTGTAATTCTCTTGTTCCAGTAGGTTGGCCTTCTGTTTACTGTAACGGAGTGGCTATTGCATACTTTATTGGTTTTGGCACCAAACATCATTGAAGGAATTTTTTTATCCTATTAGCTGTATATGGACTACTTATTGAAAATCTGCTTTTTTGTGTAGTTGAGCAGGGTTCACTTGAAAGTTTAAGGCTTTCGGGTAACCACACTGCCATGGAGAAGAATGAGAAAGAGTGTATGAGCGTCTCAAATGATGTGCTAGGAAAAGACCCTACTTTCTCTGATATCTCCTCTCGGATTGTTGTAATCTTGTTGTCAAAGAAGGATGTGACAGGATAATCGCAATGCTGGTCAGAGACAACGGGGGTTTCTGTACTGGCTCCAGTTCTGTGATATCTCTAAGTAGCTTACATTATTCTCTAGTTTGCATGAGTGCTTGATTGAGTCTGGTTGAAAGAAATCATATATTTTTTTTTTTTTTTTTTTTTTTTTTTTTTATTATTGCTTTTTGAATTGCTCTGTGATATCAATTTCGGAAGAAACTCAAGGCCCATTTTTTTTGCCAAATGTTTTAACTAGACCACTTATTTTCTCTCCTTTCTATTCTGCTTTCCTTCTCCTACTCTGAGAATCTGTCTGTTGCAGCGCCATGAAACCGCCGGTGAAAGTGCGCTATACAAATACTTTAAACTCAAACTCAAACTCATTATCATATAAGTTTTACACAATTTTCTGTCAGATTCCATTTGGGATTTCTTCCATTGTTGCCTCATTTCTGACTTGCCGCTTTATGTCTGCCAGAACGGAGTCAAACCACCTGCTGGCCATCTTCTCAGCTGATTTCAATTTATTTATATTGGGGTGCCAGCACGTCCAGAGTTCTGCATATTTGCGGCTGTAGGAATTCAAGCAGAACCTCTGGGCTGTTGACAGACCAATAGAAAGAGTAATTGACGGAGACGACAAAGATTTAGTGGAACTTGTTTTTGTGAACCTTTCATCTCTTGTCATGGAGACTAGTGAGGCCTGGCTTATGGAATTCCCACTTGTGTGGTTAAACTCACTTGTTGTGTTTGTGATTAGAGAGTAATCGGACAGAAATAAGATTTAACGGTTAGATGTCGGGTCATCATTCCACACGTGACAACGGATCCACTGTAGATCCCCAGCATGAAATCTGCAGAGAGTTTTTGTGACATTTTGTGCTTTGTAGGCACTGTTCTGGTCTTATGTAGAGCCATTGTGAGTTGCACTTGCTGGGTCATTTGGACTCAGAGATAGGGCGGATACTGGATAAAAATGAAATCGGAACTTGTTTTGCACATGTGCCTATTCAGCATTAAGTGTAACCTATAGTCACTCTTTTTTTTTTAAATCCCAGAACTTACCAGCAGATTTTGGCCGATTGTACGCGCCTGAGCAAAAAAAGGAAAATCTATTTTTTTAGTTTTCCGATTCTGAGACTGAGCCGCTTTACTGTCAAATTGCATTAAACAGAACCTGGCTCTAATCTTGAGTTTGTGTAGGAATTACTGTTATGATTTCAGTACAGCCTGGGTTAGAATTATTGTGAATAGTATGATTAGGCTTAAGGGTTAAATGTAGGTTTATGTTCATGTATGGCTGTTTCAAAGAATGGTTACAGTATTGCCTAGCAATGTGATGTTGAGTATGCTTATGACTTGGGTTGTGGTTAGTTTTTATTTGAGAATTTGGATTATGCCTAGACTAAGGGGCTATGGCTCAGGATTAGGTTGGCATTTGGGTTAAGACCTATCTGTCCACCTAGTCAAGGAAAGGTTTTATGTTAGTTATATGTTTGTCTTTCCATACAACTGACACAGTGAATCCACACCACTGTTTCAGCTTAATATTAACATAACCACCCTCATTGTTCTAAGTCCTGCCACCAGCGTTGCTTTGTAAAATGTTTCTGAACAAGATGTTATTGGTAATAAATAAAATAAAATAGATATAGTTGATAGCTAAAAGTAAATATTAGTGTCAGAGAAAGAGTCAGTTTAAGGGTAAGGTTTAAGGATAGTTATCAAATATTTATGAGTATGTTTTGTAGTGTAGCAAAAGAGAAGGGGCTACAGAGCATGCAGCCAATGCAGTGCCTATCTGGATTGAATCTTAAAAGCTAAAATGAATGACAGAAAGCAGCATAATAAACTATTTGAATGATTCAGGAAACTATTTCAGATTTAATCTTGGGGTAAAAAAACTGATGTTATCTTGAAATGTGAAAATTGCAGCATTAGACTCTCTACTCCATAAAATCTCCGTGCCACGAAAACCTACACAACTATCCTAGTGTTTCACGTCATAGAGACGCTTGCAATGACTTGTATAAGGCCTGCTTGGAATAAGAGAAGTCGAACTTAATGTACATGCGCATAACAGAAGTGCCAGCGTTGATGCATAAAATTGATTTGAAGAGCTGCTATTTTAAATCTTGAAAGCCTGATAAGGCTGGCATACTGAGAGTCAACCAATGGGCGATCACGGGTTGTGACCACTTTGCATGCAGGCTGTAGGAACTTGGTGTAGTGAGCCCTGAGAAAGAGTAGAACTTCTCATGCAAGCTGAATTTCACCACACTGATCCCTTATGAGACCCCTTTAAGTATATCATTGTGGGAGGAAAAGCCTCATCCCACTCCCTTTGGAAAAGTTTGCATCAAGTCTTGTGCTTTGTGTCGAAACTCCTAACTCCTAAAATCGTACAGGAAGAATTTGAATTCTATCCATTGCAGTTGTGCAGTGAAGAATAAGCTCAGAGCTTTTGTGAGTGAGATTTCCTGTGCAGAAACACAGGAAAAGAACTAGAACTTTCAGCTGGAACAGCCAAAAGGCAAGGCTGGCTAAATCCACCTGAACTGGCAATGAGAATTTAACAGAAGTGTGTTTCATCTTCTGAGAACTACTCCGTCTGAATGTAGAATTCACTACTTCTGTATCCTCTTTACCCATTGGCCCAAGGGGCTCCCTGAGCTGGTCCAAGCTCAATGATTGATCTCAACTGGCCTGCCCCTTCTAATTTTAAAATTACTTGTGAAGACAACAATTAGGATTTCATTTTGCCAATTCGTAAAAGTTTGTGAGGTTTCCTGAGGTTACTGTTTGAGTTTTCTTTACTGTTTGGACATAATCTCGAAATTAGGACATGCTGTTTAGGAACGTGTGAAACATTACTTTTTGGTTAAATTATCCTGTGTTTCCCTGTAGATTTTTTATTTATTTCCAATTTATGTTTTATGTTTATCAAACCTTTACTTTACATGTGGGAATACTGGATATTAATTCTTTATTTTCTATTACGTTTTCTTGCAATGTTTATATAATATTGCCTTTCACACTCGTCCAGAAGAGACAGTTTTGGCCTACTTCTAAAACAATTATTGGTTTATCTTGGAACAAATATTTTCCTCTTTGTAGTTCATCATTACTTTAGTTGGAGTTGGTGGGAGCAGTAAGACACTATTTGGTAATTGTTTTAGCTATTCTGCTCACTGAAGGCCACCTTTTAGTCTTGCACCTATATTGAGCATTTGTGTGCCATACATGATATTACAGCATGTCTATGTCAAATATTGTATTACTCTACCGAGAATACTTGAGTCGTACGCAGTACGATGGTCCTATTCCGAGCAAATGTTGATACCGACACTGTACGAGTCTTAAATTGCGTTACTGGCCTAGGATACACCTGCATGAGCCACATATGGTGTTATGGTCCAATATTGAGATCAACTGATCACACATGGTATTACAGTCGTACACTGACCTCTGTGTAAGTCACACTTGTATACACATCTTGCATGAGCGACACACCATGTTACAATCTTACGTTCACTGAGCCTACCCACTGCGAAGGGTACATTTTATTCTCTCCAAGAGTTTTTTGGTGAGGGACTGTCCACTAACTCCTTGCATGTAAATCAATATTTAAAAAGCTTTTAAGTTGCCTGTTACGATTTCACAAGTTTGTGCTTTGAACATTTAGAAAGGTTGGGTTAGTTTAAAATTATTGTTCTCGTGGAAGATTCTCACGTCTTTGAAACAACGTGGCTAACTTTTTCACTGCCCCTTGAGCTGTGGATAATTCGCAACAATGGAGGCCATGAGATCATATGGGAGAGGTTAGCGCAGTTTTCTTAGGTCAAATACAAAGTTATACAGATATACAGGAAAATAACTGGCAGAGGAACAGCTGAATCACACTGATGTCTCAACTGATATTCTATTAAGTCAAAAAGAGTAAGGTGTATCAAGAGAGAGTGCGGAAGATCACTGTATTCCGTATTTAATATCCCTCGATGGAAAGACCAGATCAAGTTTTTCTGGATGAGGAAGCCTCACCCACGTAATGTGATACCAAAGGGGACGATGGACGGAGCATTTGAGCAAATCAAACACTCACCCCCAGTCTACTGATCTGGGTTTCATCCATCATCATTCTTTAGCTCACTCCACCACCCCAGTTCAGACATGGCCATATGCAAATCAGTCTGACCCTGTGCCTCATGGGAACAGTCCAGCCCGAACTGCCAATCGCTTTATTTGCCCTAAGTTGGCAGGGTATGCCCAGACGTGGGTCCCTTGACACTTTGCCACTGGATTCAAGATAGCCTGGCTGATGAGGGTTATGAACCCGAAACCGGTCCCAGGATGCTTGTTTCCGGTCCAGGAAAGACATGGCTTGGCAGTTCGGGCTGGACTGTTTCCATGAGGCACAGGGTCAGACTGATTAGCATTCCGGGATAATTACAGGGTTCTACATAAAAATACCTTAGGGTAACCCCATAGGAATTCCCTTTGTTCTTAGGCACCCTATGTATGGTTAAAAGAAATGAAAAATATGTTTCTGGGCACTATGACACTCACATCTATGATTTTTGTTGACAGGCATTGTGACCCTCACAACTATTAACCTACCCACAAGTTTATGCTCATAAACAAGCCTAATACACGGTCTCGGGCATTCATCAGGGGTAACAAAGGTAGAGATAGTAAATCCCTCCTAACTGATGTAACACCTACAGATGCAGGTGACACAGGGAATTCCTACCTTGCCTGCAAGAAGATGACCACCTAACGTAGGTGGGTGCTTTACAACACGGGCAGATGCCAGGGTGGACGGCTCCTGTAGTCACACATTCGTCAAGGAGGCACGCCCTTCCGTTTACCTACATTGCTCTCCCCAATCTGCCAAACATCAGTTAGGAGGGATTTACTATCTTTACCTTTGTTGGCTCTGAAGAATGCCTAGGGATATTTAATACGAAATACAGTGTTCTTCCGCACTCTCACTTGATTCACCGTACTCTTTTGTGATTAGATGTGTTAATATTTTGGAGGATGTGCGGTGTCTTTTTCCTCTTCATCTCCATTTGTGTTTGTATCAATTGATAATCTAGTCAATCAGCTGGTTGGTTGTAATGATCAATAATAATAGACGAAGAAAATGGGGTCTTAGGGAATTAAAGACCTACCTCGGGTTCAGTCCCCAACAACATATGAACAAACCAGAAAAACCCGGGGGTCTAAATAATCTCTACCAGTCTACATAGAGTGAAACCATGGTGGTCATGATCACCATCCACATAACGTGGTTATCAACATTGAGGGAGCTCTCCACTCTATTTTATGGAGGTACAGAACAAAGTTGGGCGTTTTGTACTTATTTATTTAATGTGCTTCATATAACAATTATTGAAGTATAGGGTTACAAAATCTAGTAAACAAGATACATTTGATCCACTGACTGCTAATTAAACAGTCTGCTGTGGATATCAAGAAGATGTAACATTCAGTTCCCATTAGGCAGGTCCGATCCAATCTGTCCTTCGAGCAGAAGGTCCTAGTTATGAATGAATATTGCCTTGAAGCTTATCCTAAGAGGTAATGTAAGGTTCGACAGGAAACCAGCCAAGGAAATCAGCCAGCATGTCTTTTGTTCCTCTTGGAACTTTTTCAAGCCTGAAAGAGATGGAAAATGAGTTTGAGGTCAATACAATAGAATGGAATGGTACCTCATAGTCAATTAATTGAAGGACTTAACTCTTTGGTGTGAAGTAGTGTTATACTTCACCCCACAAATGCAAACTGTTTGAATCCCAAGGTAGCATGAGGTCTTCCAGGGACAGCATCCTAAATACTTTCTATAGTTTGCTTGTTGCTTACCCTTTTATAAAGGACATATAGTTCTGGAAAGTATTTTGAGTGTGGCTAATTTTACCACTGAACCCCTCCTGTAAATGGTTTCCATATGATGAGGCTTATAAGGAAACCATTGATTTGTATCTCAATGTATTTTTCTAAAGCAATAGTTCAGGAGACAAATGAGGGAAACAAATATGATGGGCAAAGGGCTTGCAAATGTCCTCAGCCACTGGTATCGGTAAGTGTTGCATTCAAGTCCACAGTTTTTTACACCCGGCTGCCACTCCAGACAGAGAACAGCCTTATGTAAATCAGCCTTGGTCCTACACCAATGGGAGGAGTCCAGCCAGAACACTTTCAAGCTAGGCCCCTTTTCGACAGGGGGTGCAAACAATCCTATGCTAGATTTGGTCTAGTTAGTCCTCGTCAGTCAGGTATCGCTTTTTCCTGTGGCATAGTGACCATGGGACCTACATCTGGCCATACGGGTCGCATTTAAGAGTGTCGCACTGAGCACGTTAGAAAGGTAATATGTGGAATACCTCTGTATAGTGTCAGCAGTTGGCAGTCGGTCAGAGCCCCATTCCAGTTCATATTTTACCCCATTTTGCCACTATACCACTCCACAAAGAGACCAGCTATATTCAAGGCAGCCTTCGTACTCTTCAATAGGAAGAGTCCAGCCTAAAATGCCAATTCAGCTCCCATCTGGACAGGCAGACAAGCAACACTAGAAGGTTGTGGCTTAGTTGGACGTCACCAGGACATGATTGAGCCATCTGAAAAAGAGAAAAGACGGGTCTTTAAAGATGGTGTTCATGTTAGGGCCATCAATGGACTTTGGCAGGCTGTAGCTAGAATTACATTAGTATCCTTTTTGAAACCCTAACCTTGTATACCACCCAATCAATGGAACTGTTACATTTACAGATCGTCTCCTGATCATTACCACTAAAAATGTTAACAATCATCCTGGGCTGATTCTACAAGGGAACAGGACTGCCACAAGGGGAAAACAGAGGAGGCATTATGCCCCAGACCCCGTACATTTTTGCTTCAGAAATGTAAATAAAAGCAGACCCACTGGCTTTACTAATAAAGAAGCAGCCTGTGTGGCAGTCTCACTAGAACGTTACAGATTATTTGCTCTCTCTTTCCTCCAGGTACATTTTTAATACCTGGAAACAGGTGCTTCTAGCACATGGCAAAAAACCTCTGACAAGCCTCTCTGAGGAGCCCCTACTAAAGAGGTGATTGCTGAAAACAAAGCTATAGAAAAGAGGTGCCTGAACTAGGTTTTATATACTATTTATTGTACTAGAATCCCAACTGGTAGAACACCATGCTAGCCCATATATTGCCAATGCCTACTATCGGCTGGAACTCTATAGGGGCAGTGTGATGGTCTTTGTGTATATATAACCAAAAGGAAATGTGTTGAACCCAGATACATGCTGAATTTTCTTTTACTGAGCACGATAGGGAAACTATTTGCACAAGAAAAGCTGATATGTTTGCTCGCTTAGATGCACAGTGCAAAAGCCATCTGCTGTATGCAGGGCCATGTAAACGCTTTTACATTTTTGGGAGATTAATGGATTATTTCGAACCTCATAGAAAACAGGCCTACAAAACTAAGGAACATGCCTCTTGAAACAACACATCATAAGTAGGGTAAAACTAATCTTCTCACTGGTTGCTCTGTCAATCAAACCAACACTTGTAAATTTTCTCAAATCGCTTTTACTCATGAAATGGATCGTAGTTAGAATAAGTGATAGACAGTTCGCACAGCTTTGTATACTCAGCTCTCTCCTGTTTAGGGTGCTAATCAATGATCTGCATAAACCATTGACAAATGTAGTCGCTTTTCAGGGCTGGTTCTAGAGTAGGGTAGCACAGACAACTGCATAGGCAGCAGCCAGCAGACGAGGTGCTATAGTGCTCCTTCAAGTTGCACATTGTATTGTTTTGTATTTGCATTTATAGAGCATTTACAACCCCTGACGAGGCGTTGAAGTCACACAAGGGCAAGAGGAAAAAGCATTTGCAATGCAATAGGTCTCGTTTTCACGCGAGTTTGAGCTATTGACATTGCAAATAACAATGCCTTTTATTTTTGTTTTAAAAACATAAATAGAAGGCATTGTCAATTACAATGCCAACAGCTTAAACTCGCGTAAATGCGACACCTATTGCATTCCAAATGCTTGTTCTAACTATGTGATTCACTAATGGGGACCGCTTTTATTTTGGTGCACACGGCTATTTTCTGCCCCATGGGCGGTGAGTTACCCTGATCTGCACGGACATGATATTGTTCTGCTAGTGAGGCATTCACACCTAGTGTGTGCAGCCAGAGCACCCAGGGTGTCTCGCAGGCCTGGCTGTACATGCGAGGTGGGCATAAAGTTTTCGGGGCGGAGAAAAAAAGGAAACCAGGAACAACTTTTAGTAGCTACGGAAGTAGAAAACAGAGGTATTAGTAGGTGAGTGGGGAGAAAAGCGAGCGGGGTAAAGAAGGGGCAGAAAGTTGATGAAAAAAACGTATGAATTGTGTTGATAGAAAACAAACAGAGAAAAAAGATTCGGGGGAGGGGCACGGTGGAAGCTACATACCGAGGACAGGCTGAGCAAGAGAGGAGGGCACATAGACGGGCGGGGGAGGGTTGGGGCGTGTAGGGTTTCTGACTGAAAGCACCTGATTGTCATCCAGTCGAGTGGTCCCTAAAACCCCCATGGCGCTCTAAAACCAATACATTTCTTATCGCACTTCACGCTCACATAGAAACAGGGAAACAAATAAATTTAGGACATTTTCGCCCGCAAGTAAATGACCCCGCATGGGTACAGAAAATCCATATGAATTATAAAGGTTTTCAAGCGCGCACGTCAAAATCTGCGACTGTCGCATGTTTACAGAGGCACTGCTGAAAAGCCTTTGTGAATTCCGAAAAACTACTGCTGCATTTGTTGAAAGGCATGATGGCATCGGTTTAAAGTCTGCCATTTTGGGACAGATTCTCGCCTGTCCTGCAGTTCCCCCGGGGCACAAGCAGGCATCCTCTTCTGTCAGGACAGCTGATCGCAGCAAAAAGACAAAAGTGGATGCCTGCTTGTGCCCCGGGGGGACTAGCATAAAAAGAAAAACACGTGAAGCGGCATTTGGTTGCTATGGCAACAAAATGGCGTGGGACTGTCTCCAGTCCCTACGGACACGCGCATGCTGTCTGCTATGGCCAAATGGCAAGAGCAGCCATGTTTGTCCATGCAGGCGCGTGCATGAAAAGCCCTCGGCAGAATCGATTACAAAAGGTACTCGCAATTGCGAGGGCTGCGCATGCGCTGCTTTCGCAAGGCGAGACCTATAAATGGCACTTCACTTAACAACATTAAAAATGCTAACAGTTGGAAAGGACTGGTAATCTCCTAATGTACACCAATGCTATATTTATTTTGTTTTTTAACCTAAAGTGCCAGTAGCTCAATTTATCACTTAGCCACCATGTTGAAGAAACAAAAAGTTAACCCTTTGGTTGTTTAAAACCAAGGCGTGCCTGGGAACATGGTCGAGTTTTCATCAAAATCATTGGCAAACATGCAGAAGTGTTTTTAAATAAATTCAGATGTTAGACTGCACTCTTGGTTAACAAACACCACAATTGCTATTACTCAACAACTATAAGAAACACAAATTTAGGTTTGCATCAAACCCCTCATAAAGTTATAGATTCAGTTTATACAGGACAGTAGAGCTGACCAACTCTCACCCTTTCACATGAATTCACTAATACAATTAAGCCAATTTTCCAACAATATCCAGACAGCGAAGAGTTTTTAGAGTTGATCATGACAAAAACAACATTCAAACTTCCAACATTATTTAGAAGTCAATTAAAATTTTTAGGATAAAAAAGGTAGCATGAATGCGAAATTAAGAAACATACTTTAAACCTTCTAAGTATAACTTACCATTATCATACCAATGTTCATATTCAAACACTAACAATTATAATATTTTTTTTCCTCCTTTCTCCCCCCACATGCAAACTATGTGCACCCGAATAAGCTATACTTACTGTACCTCTTAAAGTATTTTCCTGTGCACAGTCTGACTCAGCATACTAAACGCCCATCCAACCGGAAGCAAAACAGTCATGCACAACCTTTTAAAAGTCAAAACGAATCCCTCATTGGTGTTTTTTTGACTAGAGCGTTAACAAACATGTACGCTTCACCAGCTTCCATCTTAAAGTTCCACATATGTAGACGGTTCTATGTAACCAAAAGCATGTGCCATCTTGTGATGTTGCTAAAGTTCACAAACAGAAGATATGAACACACTATTACTTGTAAAACTTATACATATTACATTTTGAATATGCATAAAATTCCTTGATTGTCGGTTACCGTCACCCTGTACATTTTTCATGGGTGGTAGATAATTCTTACTAATTTTGTCTCTGATAGTTTTGTCTTTTTTATATGTGATTAATGGTCTCTCAGAAACGACATTTGTCAGGCCACCTACCCTGGATTGTAATGCCCAATGTTTTGATATGATTTTATAGATTGCATTATGTTTCATATTATAAGTGGTAAGGATCTGGATTAAATATGGAGAATGAGCTTCACTATTTCTTACAGTAATTATGTAGGTTATAAAATGAATAATGTCAAGAATTAGTAATATCATAAGATGGCGCGCTACTCTTTTTGGTTTGACGTAGCACTCACTTTATGTGGAACTTGAAGATGGTGGCAGGTGAGAACTGGTGGAGGTAGAAGGGATGGCACAAACATGTTGTTTGGATACTTAATTGCCATTGCAAGAGTGAACTATGCAAACCGGGGAGCAGCAACCAGTGGGATCATCTTGCCCAAAAAACATTGGGCCTCATTTATGAGAAGTGACGCATCGCTGCGTGAAAGCAGCGATGTGTCACTTCTCAGTGCGCCCTCCTTGTGTCATGATGGATGCGTCATATTTACTGTATGACGCATCATGTCGCAAGGAGTTACAGATACGTCAGTATTTTCGACGTATCTGTAGGCGCAAAAGTGACGCATTGCAGGAGTGTGTCACAAAAGTGATGCAACTCCAGCAATGTGTCCTTTCACATGGGGCAATCCCCATGTGAAAAGGCCTGCATCAGTTTTATGCCTGCTGTGAGGCAGGTGTGAGATATTGACCCATTTGCACCCTAGAAGTCGCGCATTGAAATCTCGTAGATTTCACTGCGTCACTTCTACGAGGCATACTTACGTGGGGGAGCCCACCCTGCATACATTATACCTGACGCAGGTATAATGTAGCACAGGGGTTTACTAAGTGACACATCTGCTTAGATGCGTCACTTTGTAAATAGGGTGCAACAAGGGGCATGTTTTACGCTACCGATGTATCACAAAAAGTGACGCAACGGAAGCGCAAAACACTTGCAAGGCCTCATAAATAAGGCCCATTGTACTATTCGCCTATTGGATGACATTCAGTAAGTGTCAGAAACAGGGCACTTTTCTTCCTAGGGTGGATAATTCAAGGGTTTAGGAGGTGAGAATGGGACCTCCTTCCACCGAGGACGGCCTCAGATTTCCTGTGTCAATATGAGGAGGGAGATGAGAATTTGTGCTGGGTATGACCTGTAATCTGTATAACTGTTGTAGTATGAAAATCCATATGCAGACAAGTTGTAGGTTCCAAGTAGTTCCTTTATTAAGTTTCAGTTATAAATGTAGAAAGATGGAAGTAGGATGGTAAATAAGATGGAAGTAAGATAGTAGAGTAGCCCCACCAGGAGAAGTCTCCCTCTGCTCAGCCTCTCATCCTCAACTGACACTCTTACCAAGCTCTCACACCAACATTCCATGACATCACACAACATTCTTCCAGTCAATCAGGCTGAACAGATGAGAGAATATTGAGGCAAAGAAAGAAGAGAGGAATTAACCTTACAACAATAACCATGAATAGGGGTCACTGGGGATAGCACATATGTAACAGTCGACTACAGCTCTTTATGTTCTCCTTGGCAGGTGTGTGGAACAGCCTGAATGTCACCGTCTCTCCTGGGCCTTCGGTGCCCCTCTTTGAAGGAGGAAACGCTTCTCTTATCTGCCATGTCTCCCAGAAGAAGCGACCCGAGAACCTACTGGCCGTGCGCTGGGTCTTCTCCAGGTCACCCGGCCGGGAGCACATCATGATCAAAATGAACAAATTTGGGGCTGTCCAGTACTATGGGAATTACAGCAATCCAGCCAACAGGCAGCGGCTGCACCTGCGTGAGGAGCGAGCAAGGAGGACCTACAGACTTGAGCTGTTCAACCTGCGGCGCACGGACCAAGGGCGCTATACCTGCCGAGTGCAGGAGATCGGCAAGCACCGGTTCAAGTGGACAGCTTGGTCCAATGGCTCTGGATCCACAGAGTTGATAGGTGAGAGTGGGGATCCCATTGCACAAGCATTCATCGGGGATCTCTCATTCTGTGAGGGATCCTATCATTCAAATGGTTGCATTTAAATTTAAGTGAGTGATATCTTTTAAGAGGGGGTTCTTCAATTTTCATGGGGTTCTTTGATTTAACAGGATACCTAATCATTCATTTGAGCTCAGTCATGCAAACAGCATATATATGTTCTTTGGGATTCCATTGTTTAATGAAGTATCTTTTTGCCTAGCCTCATGCTATCCATTATTCATGACATCCGATTCCATAAATAGAATGTTCCTATTAAGTAATGGTGTGCCGTCATTCACTGAAGCCCTATCGTTTAAAGAGGTGCATTTCATCCTTTCCTTTCTTCGCATGTGATGGGGTACCCTAATTGGTAAAGGCATGTCATAAGATTTAATTGGATTTATTTTCTAATAGGATTTATTGTAATCGATTAGTATCATAGTGTTCTATAATTAATTTAGCTTCTTTTCCCTTAACATAGCATTTATTGATATGTTACTTTTCATTTAGGCATCTTTTCCTTTTGCTTCATCATTTCATCGGGTTCCCTATAATTGTTCAGTACTGTTGAATCGCTGGTTCTATTAAAACCTTACAGGACTGCCTTAAGAAGTTAAACATTAAGCCCAATTGTTTTCCACAATAAATCCTGCTTACAATTGTAGCTTTCACACACAAAAACAGATATCCAGTCAATCCTAGCTATTTCAGTTGCTGCGTGTACTGTGCTTGAGGTGTACCCTCACTCATGCCGTACAACAATGAAGAAAGATAATTGCTTAATTTGAGTCGGTGATTTCTGGTGCTCGGCACCAGCACCTAATTTGCAGCACTGTGGCTTCTGACAGTTTGCCACATGGGGGCGCTGTAATGCTAATTTAGGTATGAGCACAACAACAGCCGTTCAATTTACATTTACAATGACTAATACCTTTCTCTCAAGCCATTCTTATAGCTTTGGAGGTCTGGAATAGTATGAATTGTCACACTTGTAAGGGTGTGATGGTTACTAGCTGTGTTTGTACTGTCATCGGCAGCTGGCAGGGACAATGTGTGGTGCAGGCTGCAGTGGCCTCCTAATGAGAGCCCCGGCCCTTATTCTTGTACAAATTAAGCACTGCCTACTATTAAAAACTAAAACCTTTAATGGGTAGGAAATTATTAGACAGATTTTATGGACAGTCCAAAATGATAAAACTAATCTTATTTAGTCAAAGCACTTTGGCCCTCATTACAAGTGGCCCTGCTAGTTGTGATATGTGAAGTAACTCCTGTTATCCCACATATCGCAATTAGGAATTTGGCAGCATACACACCACTCTCCCAGTGTTTCTCTGATAAATTTCAGCAGGCCAAACCTGCCAAAATTTAGCGGGAGTGAAATACCCCCCAATTACCTAAATACGTGCGTTTCGCCGTGCTCAGGGCCAAAATCCGCATGTTAGCCCCTGTTGTAGGCCAGATACTTGTCATTGGAGAAATATATCAGACCCGATAAACCCCAACATGGGCGCAGATTTTATCGAGTCAGATAAATATCATGCCCAACACCACACAACTCATTATAAGAGCCTTTTTGTCAGTCCATTACATTTTGGCATAATCTGCTACCGCTCCTTCGGCAACTTTTATGAATAATAGTATTAAGAGTTTGAAGGAACATTTCGATACAGCTCATTACAATTACTAACGATAGCTGTTATACATGTGGAACTACATACACATGATAAGCAGTGAGTGTGCGATGCAAAGAATAAAATACTAGCTTGTGCCTTTGTAATCCTGGCCAGGACTAGGGACCGGATTCTCAAACTGACCTTTGGAAAATGTTTTGTAGTACTACCAAAAAATCCCACAAAACGTACCACAAAATGTAAGTCTTGACTATACCTATGTTTATGGAGTTGCTTCACATGTAAATATAGATTTTAGTGGTCGGTTTGGGAGGGACACAGTGTCATGGGTTGGAAACAGGATATTATTACAAAAAAATCTCTGTGTCAAAAGCAGTAATCTACTGAGCTATCTACATAAAATACAAATCTGTAATCTGCATGTTACACGTTGAGCTTTGCAGAAGGCACATCAGTGTAGTTCCTATATCCCTGATAGGCTCTGCGCATTGGAATAACCACACACTATAGATTTGACATAGGACTAAGGTCAGTATGTCTCTATCGAGTATATTAAACTTAATTACTTGTGTGTGCCAGCTAACTCAGAGGTCACTAGAAACTTCTCGAATATACAAGAAGGGATTAGTCTCTGACAACCGCATAAACATGACAACTTTGTTTCCTTTTAGAATCGGAACAGTCTCAGAATCGTGGAAACAATAAATAACAGTTTCACTCAGTCAATCGTGCATGCTTTGTTTCTACAGTGTTGCACAGAAATAGAGAGACGGTCTTTTCAATAAAAGGGTTTATTGAACAGTCTTATTTCTCATGCAAGAGATATGAATTGCTACAATCGTAAGACAGACTGCGAAGTACCATATGTACGAGGTTAGCAGTCAGATAAAATAATATTGCAATAGCATGGCTTGTAGCTATGACATATATACATCAAAATACATACATAAATAACGTAAGCTAAAATGTGATACTCATCTGATGCTTCTAAATTGTTCTACCCCAGTATACCTAACCTAAGTGCAGTACGAGGTTTGAAGTAGGTGCCATTTCTAAAGTATAGCTAGCTATATTTTAGTTTAGCCAAGAGTTGCCAAAAGTTTCTCTAAGTTCTAGTCAGCTCCATACCTTAGAATGAGAGAGGTTGGAATCTCTTTTCTGGACTCGATAGTCTAACCACCCGCAAGGGAAGTCAGAGAGCACTGGAGCTGGATTCTCTGCGAGGAGGATGGCAGCGTCAGGTCAGTGCATCAGGCTGGAATTCGATCTCCTTCCGAACTTGCCGTGGCGAACCACGCAGTCTGGATTGGATCGAATCCTCCGGGAACCGCAATTTGCCAGGGCAAGTGCTGGTATATTTATACCCTGAAGGTGTCTAGGAATGCCAGTATTGACCCAAAAGTCGGGCAGAGGAATGTCATGAATGAACCCCTAAGGAATAGATGTTCATGCATACTTAATGAATTCTTGGAGAAATCAATATTCAAGCTGGGGGAAATTCCTAAAGGCTTAAGGGTCTGGTTTTCCAAGAATTCATTGTGACGTGGATGGACAGATGTAGGTGGCCATGCCTGTATTTGGTTTGTACGGACAATGTCTAAATAAGGGCCGGATTACTATGTCCAAATAAGGGCAATGTGAATTGTAACTATGTAAGGGCATAAATCGGGAAACCTATATACGGAATCTAAATCTGCACACAACAGAGTCAGAACTGTGACGAGACAAAACTCAGACCTCTCCAGTAGGTACATTAAACACCAGAGTTATTTTACCATTATTAACAATGAGTAAGAGAAAATAGCAAAAGAGAGCTGTAGAGAAAACAGCAATGAAACCTGCAAGAGTGAGACAAAGACACAGGAAGTGTATGGTGGTGGAAGAAAGATGCACGAGGTATAATTAAGGCTAGGCAGCCTTGATATTCAGCAATTCCTGAATTCCTCAGCCCTCATCCTAGGCTTCTAAGAAACATTTTGAGGCCCTGCGCTTAATTTATTTTTAAACAAATCAATTACTATGAGAACCAATCTGAAATGCTCTCAAAAGTGGGTTTGTTAACTATCAGTAACCGTTAATGCTGTGGGGATATCTTACTGAACCGTACATTAGCCTCTGACAAACAACAGTTGGATTTGTAAAGTGCATGTCGTCCAGTGGGGTATCATGGCACTAAATTACAGGTGCTTATTTTTACCCAACTGTACTTATTTTATCAATCTTAGAAGAATGGAAAGCTGAGTGGACCCACAAGGATTTGAACCTTTGGCCACAAGG
Source organism: Triturus cristatus (assembly GCF_964204655.1). Lineage (NCBI taxonomy): Eukaryota > Metazoa > Chordata > Amphibia > Caudata > Salamandridae > Triturus > Triturus cristatus. The sequence continues at coordinate 768,787,192 of NC_140580.1, forward strand.
CCAACCTCAGATTGGGGAAGCAGATGCATCAGTTCACTGAGTCACCAGCTCCTGTGTGGTAGCTTGGTGATCATGAGTTTGTAACCCGTCAAAAACAAAGTAACCAAGTCTTTCATCCTTCTAATGTGACAACCATAAATTGAGTAATGGTAACATATTGTAAGCCAAATTTATGGCCAAGCCACGCAGCGCAGCAAGTCACCTTGCTGTGCTGCACTGCATGACTGTGAAAGGGCAGGAATATGTTGTATTTAAGGCAATATGGTGCACCCATGTCTTTTCTCTAGCGCTGGCGCCCTTTTGGCTGCCTAGCGCCGACGCAGGCACTCTCGCACCATGGTGCAAGGTTGCCCCTGCTTTGCATTCAGGATTGTTTTTGTGCAGGAAAGGGCTCCTTCCTGCACACAAAAAACAAACCTGGGAGGCATATTCCTCTTTCAATGTGTGCGGAAGAATGGAGCAAAAATAGAAAGAGGAAGAAACAAGGAGAAATAGAGGTATTCCACTGGGAAGGTGTAAGATTCTGGCGCATTCCCAGGTTTACTAGTTCTTGTAAATCTAGGAATGCGTCAAAATCCATGGGAGTTTCCTGGGAACACCCATTCAATGCCCATGGGATGTCTTCCCAGAGCAGAGTATCGCAACGCAGTGATTTGTGCTGCGTTGCTGTACTCCAGATTTTTTGAGCCACTCAGAGCCATGCAAAGTGGCTTTGCATGGCTTGACTTCAAAAATCTGTCTTAAGGTTTGCATCGCTCTTGCATCATGTTGCATGGTGCAAGAGCAATGCAAACGGCCTCATAAATAGCCCCTTTGTTTATAGTTCTTAAAAATAGCAGATGTACTATATAATCAACTAGGAATTGTTACTGCAACTACATCAAAAGATCAGTGTATCTACTGAAGGTTTTGACACCATATAAATTATGAACAAACATTAGTAAGGGGGCATTGTATTTACATCTACTTCAAAATCTAAAACTCAATCATTTCCTATGCAATAGGCAAGCTCCTCCAAGAACACAGGGCTACAGGATATCTTCAACTTATGAAATTCCAGAGCAGCCTTCCAATACCTAGTGCTCACCACATTTTATCCTCATGGTTTATGTTGATATGATTCTTCTGAAACTTTGACATTGCTATATTTTCATTCTACAGCTGCATGATGATTAGGGGTGCCAGGAGTACAAGAACCACCCCCGTTTCTTAGAATGCTCCTGACCTTGATACAGAAGACATATGAAAAACAAATTTTGTTTAGGAATCCGGCTCAATCGCCTTATCCTGTTCATTCATTTCTGGGTTTGCCTTTCACCAACACAGTCAACACATTTTCAGCAAAGAACCACTCACACATTGCTCGCATTTTCTTAGCTACCTTTATATGCGTAGTATTAATCTGAATTCAACTTGAAAACAATAAATATATCATCTGTTGTAAGTCGTTCTTACATTGAGCTTATTTTACGCCACTGCCTTTGGACTGGATGACTTTTAGCTATTCACTGTTTACGTTCCTTGAACTCCCTCATTGTGCATTTAGCACTCGATGGGAGTGCATGTGTTTTCTTGTTCTGCTGCCCCTTCCCCCTGTGTGCAGCTTCACCCTTCACACCCCTCCTCCTGATTGTTCGTTGCTTCTCCCATCCTTCCCTGTCCTGCCTAGCCTCTTTTTTTTCAACAATGCCCCCTTCAATACTACCCCACCCCTCCCTGCTCACAGCCACCACACGTTGGAGGCATTTAGGTGTTTATTATGAGCTCCTCTGTTGGTCTCCTGCCCCTTCCCTTCACACTTGGTTTTTATTTAATATATACTCCCCTAACTCGTGCGTTACTCTCTCGCACCTCCCTGCGTGACGTTCACATTCCATTGTCTTCACTCCCTCCCGTGTCACCTTTCTCTACATGTTTGCAGCCGCAATTCACTTTGCCAATGCTGGATGCTTTATAATGCACCAGCACTGGCAAAGCAAATCGGATGATCTGCCATGCTAAGAGTATAGAAACATTTTTTCTATACTTTCAAGATGGCTGCCACAACATGGTGATGCATCAAAATGGCCACCTCACTGCAAACATTCTTTTCTATACTTTCTATACTCTTAAGAAGGCTGCCATGTTGCATTATACAGTGTGACGACACGCCGTCACTTTGTGTGATGCATCGTGGCTTCCATCTGGAATGTATGGAAAACTTTGTTCTGCATACTATCTACACTCTCCGTATGGCCGCCCTGATACATCACACAAAGTGATGACGTGTCATCACACTGCATAATGCAACTTGGCGCCCTTCTTCCAAGTATACAAGGCCCCATCATAGACGCCTTCCCCTAATGTTTAATAACCTCACATGGCATGCGCTGCACATTTATGAGCCATCATCCATCACATTTTAAAACACCAAGGGGCATATTATCAAGACAGGCGATAAAATTATCACCGCTTTAGCGGCAGAAAACTGCCGCTAAAACAGCGGTAATGGGCTTGATAATATGCTCTATGGAATTCCAATTGAATCCCATGTTAGATGTGAAGGACATTTAACCTGAGCTTCAATTGGAATTCCATAGAGCATATTATCAAGCCCATTATCGCCATTTGAGCGGCAGTTCTCTGCCGCTAAAGCGGCGATAATTTTATCGCCTGTCTTGATAATATGCCCCAAGTCACTTTCTCTAAGACTCAACAGCAGCTAAACCTAACATACATCATAAAAAGAGCAACAATCCAGGTATTTGTTTAAACCATAAGGTTGTGAGTATTCAGTTTTCGTATCTTAAAGGCTTCTTCTCATCTTTATAGACCACCAGAGGGGTCTTCTCTCTCTAGGGTAATTGCCAATCAATTCTAATACAGCAAAAGTGAACAGCAGCATGGTGTATATGTGCTCGATAAGGTACTTGCTGTTAGAATCTTCATATAACTACGCGTGTTGGACTTTGTTCTCCATCCATATTTTTCAGGTCACTAATCCCTCTGTTGCAAAATCTGACCAGTATACCTCTAGTAGAGGGAAATCTGCTCCTCCTGTGTTTATAGTACATAGAGGCTTGGACACTGGTAAAATGCAAACAGGGCAAGTCCCAGAGCTTTTGCTTTCCCATTTTCTGACTCCAAAAAGTCTAAAACTATTTTCTCAGACACAGCATTGGCTTAACTTCCTTCTTCGTCTGCAAGAGGCCATGAACATGGTTCCTATCTTTTATACCAACAAATACTTCTTTGAACTGTACTCTCAACATCTGCCTTTGCTTCACATTACCAATTACAGGCACAACATGGCGCACAATGATGGAAAATGTTATTTTTGTAGCTAGTCCACGTCTTTATCCACACCATGACAACTGGGCAATACAGGGGGCGATGGTTGACACATGAACACCAAATTTGGTATGGTTGCCACTTCTTATTTATGGCTCTTAATCTTTCTCATGGGATGTTTCTTAGTCTTTGCATTATTTCTTCCAATCATTTCATCGTACTAGCCCCAACTTCTCTTTCCCATGTCGCCATTAAATTTATGAGTTTAGTGCCACCATGACTGTATCTTGACATCATTTCAGATGCCCTCAGTTTTCCTTTATGACAATCTACCTTCTTGTCATAGACCCTTGCTGCTATTATCTAGCATCTCAGAGGAGAAAGGTGTGGCAGCTGTTAAGGAAATTTTGAAATATTGGTGAGGAACAGGCACACACAATAGCAATATTAACCTAAGCACAAAGTAAACAATTGAATGTTGCAGTATCAATCCCCAAAACATTGACCTACAAATATAATGTGACCATAATATTGACTCCTGAAATAGTGACAAGGTAAGTGTAAATTCAATATTAATATATTACTAGACAATAGTTCTAATTCTAAAGGCAGGAAACAGAAACTAAAGTGGATTCTGTCATAGGGAATTCAAGGTACTGGAGAGAAAAAGCCAGAAGCAATTCAGAGCCAATATATCAACCAGAAAGCTGCAGCAGAAATCACACACATAACAACATACATTTAATACAGCATTGAGTAACGCCCTTATTGCCAATCCATGATGTGAAGTGCCATCACGTGAAAGAACCTAAGGGGCACATTTATCAATTGTTCACGCAGCGCAACGCAGCAAGTCACCTTGCTGCTCTGCGCGAAAGGGAAAGGGCAGGAATGTGCCGTATTTAACACAATGTTGTGCATTCCTCTACTTCCTCTGTGCTGGCGCACTCTTGGCTGCTTAGCGCCTATGGAGGAACCCTTCCACCAATGTGCAAGGGTGCCAGCGTTGCAAGCAGGATTGTTTTTGTGCAGGAAGGAACACCTTCCTGCACAAAAACAATCATCATGGGCATTTTCCTATCAGCACACATAGAAAGAGGAAACAAGGAGCAATAAAGGTATTTCTCCTTGTTACTCCTCACGTATCATTTTGGCGCATTCCCAGGTACTCCAGTAATGGTAAATCTGAGAATACACCAAAATCCATGGGTGAATGTGTGGGAACACCCACACTCCATCCATGGAATGCATCCCTGGGGCAAAGATTTGCGCTGTGTTGCGATACTCTAGATTTATCAAGCCATGCAGAGCCACTCAAGGTGGCCTTGCATGACTTGATAAATCTTACTTTAGGGTTGCCTCTCCCTTTGCCCCTCCTTGCGTGGCGCAAGGGCAACACAAGACATTGGTAAATATGCCCCCAAATGATCCTGCAAAGAGCATCCAGCGAGTGCCATGATAAGCACTAAACAAAAACAATCACAGAGTCTGATGAACACATATCCTCAAAATACAACCACACGTAGCAGTCGAAGGCAAAACAATAATATAGAATGACCGAAACAAGAACATAGCTCTGCAGAAATACACATCAGCAAAGTTTTGGCAACACCCAACTGCAACGAAACAAGGGTACCAAATTTTGTTAAGGGACGCAGCTGACATAAAACAATGGCTTCTGGGTGCTGCTAAAGCACAGCACGCAATGTTAAAGTCATGCAGCACATAAACCCCAGGAACCAGGATTACCAGTCCATGCAGAACAGGTGCAAATAAATGAACTAGAGCAGAAGAGTTAAATCAGACATGGCTACGGAAGGTCACCCTTTTCATAAGCCGTGGAGAGACCTTATCCAAAAGGTCGCTCACTCAGTCTGTGTTCATCCTAAAGCTGCCTACTGCTGGACCTTACTGAATGAATAGAGAAAAACTAGATTCCAAAGTGGATTCACTATCTGGAATTAGAGCTTTGCAATTCTGTCAAAGCATGAAGACTCCAGCAGAATTTAGGGAATGTGACATGTCACAAACACCCACAGTGCACTCTACTGTTTCCATTAAATGCCTGCAACGTTTTTACAGTGTTTATACTCCTGCACTGTTGGTTCTAAAACCTGCACTGTTCACTACTGCTTATCATGCATTTCTTCTCTCCCAAAGCACAAACTTACTTTCAAAAGGCCTTATGTCTAACACTGCTGCAGGGGCCTCAAGACAGACAAGACTACTGGGCAGCAACTGTGGTGGTTGAGGTCATTTGCCCACAGTGTCCTTGGGGGCCTTCCTACTTGAAACTGCAAAGTGGGTTATGTATAACCCTTTCTACACTTGACTCTAAGGGTAGCAAGGCAAACAGCCAAAGACTTTTTATGGAAGCAGTGTGGGGGCCAAGAGCTCAGAACCCAACAGTCAACTAGGGGAGAGGATCTCCTAACGGCTAGGGGGTCGATCTCCAATCTGGGGAACCGGGTTTGAGTCTTGGCAACAACGCTCAACATCCTGTGATTCTATGCAAATCACTTAATCTCCCCGTGCCTAACAAAAATGAATGTGTCCTTCTGTAAGCAACTGGTGCTCGTGTAAAGCGCTCTAATACCTTTGGGTCAAGTGCACGGTATATAAAACTTCGGGGGGAAAAAAAAACCAGACACAATAATTATGTCATCCTTTACTTAACTTTATCATCGCAACTAAACATTAATACTGCACAATACAATAGGGATCAGATACAAGATTGTAATTACTACAATAAGGCCTAGTAAAGCTATCCACCAGCTACTGTGCCCTCTTCCCATTCGAGATGGTACATGGTCTAAAGCTCTTCGATGCTAGTCATAGGCACAAGTGAAGTTGACTTGATCTCCCTCACTCTTTTCATTTTGCACTTTAGTTCAAGAGTTTATACACAACTGAAAGGCATTGTTCAGGCAACAGCCATGCTCCCACTGAAAACTGCTGTCTGTGAACCCGATTTATTGTCTGGTGTGAGGCCCCATTACCTGTGTTTGCTTTGACTGTCACCCGGTGCTGTCAGGCACTCTTGAGGTTGGCTCTTTCAGTCTGGGACTGTAATTGTGGTGTGGGAGCAGCATGGCATTAGAGGGCACCTCTCCAGGAAGAAGCAGCCTTCAGGCCAAGATCTGATAGGTGCTTGATGTGCAGCGGGTTAGCACAGGGTTGTGCTTCTTTGGGCAGTCGCGGCCTCCACACCAGGTTCACTTGGGGGTTGTGCTTCTTATAGCAGTTATGGCCTTCAGGCTGTGATCAGTACCTGCTTTGGGGTGACATCAACTCCTCCTCGGTATTCTTTAGTGGGTTGGGACGCAGTAGCACCAAGCTGTTGGGCAATGCAGGGGTGCTGGACAGCACAAATGACTGCTTGGCGTGTTTTCTGTATGTGGTCCAGTGCACCTAGTGCAGTGGCCGCATTGGGAGACCTGAAGATCCCTCACAACACAGGTCAACTTAGTCTTTGCTCCCAAGGTCAGTCAACAACTTTTGGCTGATCCTCACACTAGGCTGCTGGCCTCTCCTCTCCTCAGTGAGAGTCTCTCCTGCAGGTTCAGGCAATTTCCTTCACTTTCTGACTGAGAAGGTAGACAGGCTTCCATGTGCTAGAGAAACCTTTAGCTTCACGTATAAACAAAAGTATGTGACATTCTGTAAAGTACGGAAGCAAACGATTCTATACTCCTCCTCAGTTAATATTGGATTTCTTTTGATCAAGATATTGTGAGGTCCCAGTTGATGTATATTATTCTCCAGAATGTTACAGAGATACATTTTTGGTGTTGCAGTAGCCGACACGTGTTTCACCCTTTAGTGGTCAATAAGACCAGAGCTTTCTCAAGGCTCCAATAGATATAGTTCAGCATCATTAGTTTAAGTTACTTGAACAACCAGATATAATCACCACAGAGTGCTAGTTGAACGGAGTTCAATAATAATTCTTTTAAAGGTGCTGATTATGAACAAACCAAAAAGTGAGAAGGAATGTAAAGTAGTCTGTTATGATTTTCACAATGAACCACTATTTATGTCGACCTCTGCTAAGCCAAAGGGAGGATCCTTTTCAGGATGCACTGGTAGCATAATATAACATAACTTAACATACTTTACGTGGAATGTAAAGTACTTCATCATGGACTATATATTCAGGCTGTCGGTCACTAACACATGGTGGCAGAGACATAACGTCTTAACTTCTCAGCTCTGCAGCTGGTTGTGTGGTTTGTTGGGAAGTTCCATTCACACTTGGTTTCAATCAATCTAAACCCCTGGTCTTCACTATGCTGTGGGAAAGTAAATATTTTGATGACTGGTAATTAGATCCAGATCTATCTCAGTGGATAACTGAATATTCTCCAATGGTGTCTTTTTGTAACCTTAAGGATGTGCCCTGCTATTGTTTCGCTTATATCATCGCAGTGGTTTTGTAAGAGAAAGCCACAGCAGTGCCAACAGTAACAAAAACAACAGCCACCACCTGTCTCTTCTTCCTCTGTTTATTATTACTATGCAGGAAGACAATATACAGTGTTGTATTATTAATGTAAGATAGAAGTCTTAGTTTCTCGAGTTAATGAAAGATTTATTTTCTACAGTTGTAAGGATCGGCACTCTACATCTCCCTGCGATCGCTCCTGACACCCAGTGCAGCTGACAGTCTGTAACCCCAATAGAGAGACACCCTTGCAATTGAATCTCCTAGCAGCATTCCAACAATTAAGGAGCTATACAAAACAGAGTAAATCTCAAACCTATAACACACATGTCTTCCAGTAACATAGCAAAACACAAAGGAACTACATACATTTAGGAATAAGACCACAACAGACGAAAATTAAAAAACACACACATTTGCACTCACATACATGGGTACCACACCACACAACAGAAATAACAAGACAGGCACAAAATGAACAAGAAAATAACAGTCTAAATACGAAGAGAAAATAAAAAAAGAACTTCATAAAAAAGTTAAATGCCTCTTGAACGGAAGAAAACATTAGATACCTGAAACGTCTCAATAAAGGATATAGTAACTGCCCCCATTTTCACAACCTCACACTCTGCACCCCTCAGTTGCAAATCAGGGTCTTCTCTGTCGGTCTGCTGAAGACCACAACCTCCATCACTACCATCCAAACTAGTGTCACCACTAGATGTGAGCGTCCCAGATGTCCCAGGTCGCACCCCACCGCTTGCCGAGGCATCAGAATTCCCACCTTCAAGACACCCATCACTAGCCCTTGACCCCAACACAGGGGAGCCCTCAATGTCCAGACTCAAGGAAGAATTCAGCTAATCATGAAGATCCCACTCTAGTCCAACTAGCACCTTGGGAACTCATCCTGAAAAGGTTGTAGGGACGGTGCTTCGATAAAATATTTTAACATGTCAAAAGCATTAATTTGTTCCTGTTTCTGTTTATAATGCATAATTCTCAACAAATCTTGAATAATATTCACATAGGCCCAAAACCACCTTAACTGGTCTTATCTGTAGGAGAGAGCCATTCATTAATAACTCTAATGAGATCTTCCTCACGCATAATACCCATAGCAGGACCCTTATGGCCCAAATACTCCACCTCTTCCAACATAAATTTGCAATTCCCTTCCTTCACGGTGAACCGTGATCTTCTAATATGCCTAGGACTCTATTAAGCTTTTGTAGATGAGAATTAAATGACTCGTATCAAATCAAGATGCCATCTTGATAAGCCAACACTCTGCTTTCCTCACCCAAAAGGTGATGTATCAATTTCTGAAATACTGAAGCTGAAGGGCTAGGCCATATAGTATGCATAAAAAGTGGAAAGCACAGAAAGGGGTGTTGAACGCTGTCAAGAAGCGAGAACTTTCACTGAGTTCAACCTGATGATAAGCAGCTCTTAGATCTAGTGCAGCAAAAATGTTTGTTCCCCCCAACTGCGCCGACATCTCCTGAATTTTTGGCAAAGGAAAGCAACCAACTTTGAATGTGCTTGTTTAAAGATCTGAGAACAATACACAGTCTGAGATCGCTTGTCTTTTCTAGAGCTACAACTATTCGCGAAATCCACTGTGATGAGTCCACACGCTCAATGCACCGTATCTGCACAATTTAACTAAATGCACCTTCAGCTTACTTCTGATACTCAGAGGTACAATGGCAACCCTATACATTACCGGAATGGCTTCAAGTGTAGCATAATTTTGTATTCAAGCCCTCTTACCAACCCTAATCTGTCCTCAAAAATAGTCCTGTGTCTGTTCAAAACCTCTAATAATAAAAACACTGCCTAATCCACCTTTTTCACCAAGGATATGGGATAAGGAGTTTCTGGTCTAAGAACCATCCCAAATGTGCCCTTGTCTCTCCATCCCAAAATGTTATACCCTCTTATCGCCACATAGACATTAGTATTGATCACTCTGTCCTTGTACTTAATATTTTACAAAAATATCCCATCATTTTAATTTCTTGTCCACCAAAAGCTACTGTACAGATATCTGAGGGTATAACTCAATCTGTTTCAATTCCTGATCATACAATTTGTCAGATACTATAGTAATGGATGATCCCGAATCTACTGTGACTTCCATGTTTACCTTGGCAATTTTGATCTCACATAAAAGATCCCCCTTGCTCTCCGATTTCTCTCCCTCCGACACCATATTAAACAGGCGATAACCTACTAACAAATAACACCAATCTCTTTTTCCTTTCTAATTCTTCCAAATGTTTGATTGATCGATATTCATCTTGGCCATTTATAACAAACAACATTTTGAATAGTCTTGCAAACTCTTGCAAAATGTCGAGTTTTTTTGCACTTCAGACATACTTTGCCCACTGCCGGACAGTTTCTGTAGTTGGCCATGTGACTCTTGGAGCTGCATCTATAACAAACCCCTGAAGGGCTAGATGAGCTTCTGTCAGTCCTCCCTGATCTCAGGGGTAGACTTTTTTCTGAGGGCTATGGCATTTACCTTCTCCATCATCCCTTGCTTAGATTTAGGCAGTTGATGCTGCCATTGACCTTTCAATGCCCCAGGCGATATCCAACGTTTCATCAAGAGTAAGGTTTCTACAACAAAAAATCAGTTTCTGGATTCTGTTATCAAAGCAGTTAACTACTATTGGTCTCTCAAGTAGTGGTCAATTGGACTTATGAATTCACAAGTGGATGCTAAGACTCTTGGGCCCGATTCACAAAAGTCTAACTTTACGACTTTCGGTATTCGCAAAGGGCATTTACTAATCGTAAATGCCCTTTGTGAATACCGAAAGTCTAACTTTACGACTTTCAGTATGCACAAAGGCCATTTACGATTAGTAAATGCCCTTTGTAAATACAGAAAGTCGTAAAGTTAGACTTTCATCTCACTTTAACTTTGTGAACCGAACCCTTAAGTTCTGCTAAAAAGTTATCCATGGAGTCATGTGAAAACTGGTTCAGAGTGAAGAATTTGTGTCTTTCCACGATTACACTTCGGTCTTCCTTAAAATCGTGTTCTAGTCTCTTCAAAGCCTCTGTAAAAACAACCCATTCAACGGAAGGGGAGGAATTAACTGTGGTTGGTAGGCAAAAATCCTCTGACCCTCTGTGCTGAAACAGTTATACAGTAGGTCCCTTTTGCTCTCAGCCTTAAAATTCACTCCATTAATGGCCAGTAGACAACTCTTGAAAGTTCTATACCATTTTTGCCATTTTATTCTGGTAAAAATAATACAGGAAGTTTGACACTTTGCATATTTCTAATCGGTGGTATTCGCACTTCCAATCACTTGCACTTAAAATTGGTAACAGGGTTCCTTGTAAATGATAAAAGAGGCTAACAAATCCTGTGGCAGGAAGAAGGGAAAAGGGAGCAATCTCAGGGAGAAACCATGGGGAGGGGAGCACCGTGGAGTTACATGTGAATAACCAAAAATAGGGCTCACTGTGGGGACTCACTCTCCATGCACTAGGCCACAAGAAGGGAGGCACATGAGGAACACTTCTTGCAGCAGTGTGCAGACTTTGCCCTCAATCTTCTGCAGTCAGGCGCCGCGCAAACTTCTGCATGCCATGTCTGCCCTTGCTAAGTTCTAAAGAGATAGACAAAATAGAGTAAATCCAAAAACCCATAACACACTGCCATAGAGAATCCCTCCTCAAGACCTCACACCTACCTGTTGGTAAGAGAATCCCTGCCACCCCTCGAATAAAAACAGTAGCAATGCAGTAACCAAATAAGCAACAAACCCAGTACCCCACCTAGGGTGACCAACCGTCCGTAAATTTCACGGACAGTCCGTAATTTCGGCCGTCTGTCCGTTGTCCGTGAAGGATTCTTTAACGGACGCCATTTGTCCGTAGTTTTAACCGGGCACCGGTAGCACCACCCTAAAGCCGGCACAGCTTCCACCCACCTCCTTCTTGACTCCGATGCTGTTGAGGTCGGGTGTAACAGACTCCGATGCAGTACCAAAGCTCAGATACCCAGCAGCATTGGAGAGGCACAGCGGGATGTCATCCCTCACACCTTCAGCCCTTGATGAGCTGTTAAGAGGTGCTTGAAGGTGACTGAGAGGAGGGGCTGCAGCTTCAGGCGCAGGGGCATCTATTCAGATGCAAACAGCCCTGAATGGGTCATGTCTCTGCCATTAAGAGGGGCCTCACACATTCCCTTTCTGCCCAGGGCCCCAAACATCCTAGAACCGGCCCTGATTACCCCGAGGAAGCACGTGGTTCTCTTCACAGAGCTTAATTACTGTCACGAAATTGTAAGCAAAACTCAGTTCTTCAAACATGCAGTGATAAAATAAAGAAATGGCACAATCGCACCCACACTGATTAACAAAGTATGGAGGACAATCAGTTAAATCAGTTCTCTTGGAGTATCTCCTTTAAGTACTGTACATCACAGTGGGGGATGGCAAAACTAACATTTTGGAAAGAGAGCCTGTCTTCTCGTTGTCTTGTCCAGGAGGGGTGAGGAGCCCTACCCCACCCTGGAAGAGACCAAGATGATACTAGAATACTGCGTGCCCACCCCTGTGCCCACCCTGGTGGATCCTGTTCCCACTCCTGTGATGGCTCCTGTCCCCCCCTCCCCCCGTCTGTGATGGCTCCTGTCCCCCTGTGGTGGATCCTGTCTGTGTCCTGGGTGGCTTCTGTCCTAGTCCTGGAATGGCTCCTGCAGCGAGGGTGAAGTTCTTGATGGGCCTCTTCTCAAAAAGGCTCAGCTCAAAATTAATATGAAAAGGTGGTCGAGTGAGTAAGTAAAGGGATGGGTGGATGGCTGGATGAATTAGTGAAAGGGTGAATGGATGAATGAAAGATTGGATGGATGGATTGATGAGTCAGTGTAAGGATAGATGAGAGAAAAGGTAAATAGCTGTATGTATGGGTGGAAGGGTAGCTGAATGGGTAAAAGGGTGGATGGATGAGTGAAAGGATGGATGAGTGAAAAGGTGGATGATGAGTGAGTGGGTGGATGGATGAGTGAAATGATGGATGGATTGATGAATTGATAAGTGCAAGGGTGAATGGATGGACGGATGAGTGAAAGGGTGGATGTAAGGATGGATGAGTGAGTGAAAGGGAGGGTAGATGGACAAAAGGATGAATAGATGAGTTAAGGAGTGAAAGGATAAATGGATGAGAGAAAGGATGGATGAGTGATAGGGTCAATGGAGAGATTCATGAGTGGATGAGTAGATGGATGGATGGGTGGGTGGATGGAAGGAAGGATGGCTAAGTGAAAGGGTCGATGGAGAGAGAAAGGGAGGAGGGATGGATGACTGAAAGGGTGGATGGGTGGAAGGATGAGTGACTGGGTGGATGGATGGATGAGTAAGTGAAAGGATGGCTGGATGGGTGAAAGGGTAAATGGCTGGATGGATGAGTGATTGGCTGGATGGATGAGTGAATGGATGGATGGGTAGAAGAGTGGATGGATGAGTGTACAGATGGATAGGGTGGATGGATGGATAATGGATAGATGAGTGAAAGGATGGATGAAGGGATGGATGAGTGAAATGATAGATGGAAGGATACATGATGGATAAGTTTGCAAATGGTTGAATATGTTTGGATATGGCTGGGCTTACTTATATACTATTGTGCGACCTCCTCTGAAGTGTCTGTAAAACTTACCTATTGTCCTGAAGTTTTGTCCTGAATTTTGACCTCCTGTCCTGAATTTGTGTCCTGAATTTTGACCCTTTGTCCTGAATTTTTACACTCACCGCCCTGAATTTGCACCAATGCCAGTTGGTCACCCTAACCCCACCGGAATAAATGAAAACAGTTGGGCGGGTGTAGTTCCCGAAAGCAATTGGTTTTGCTGCCTCTAAGTGTTGTAAATTACGTGTGAAACTCTCACACAGTGTAATGGTACTTAATTTACTGACCTCAGACGGATGCAAACTCACGACGGCAGGTCATAGCAGATGTCAGCCACAGTTGTTTCATTCACTGCGCCATCTTGCCTGACACTAGGCAATAGCCTGGGCCTGAGGGCTATTAAAAGACTAGACAGAGTAATCGCCAAGTATTGAAAACATTTTCATTGAATGAAAAAGATTGTATAGCGCGATCAGCTACTCAAAATCGAGTGTCCTGGATTTCCTGGCGCTGCCAATGAGGAGAAATAGAGAAGAGAGAGTGAGATAGTGAAATATTGGCTGACCAGATAGGTTTTTACAGCTTTGAGAAATTCAAATTCGATTCCTATGCTTCTGAGATGAAAGGGGAGGGTGTTCTAGATTTTGGCAGTACATGCCAAAAAAGAGGTTCCACCACGTCCAGCTTTTTTGAAGTGGGGGATTGGTATGAGGTGGGCCTTACTGGAAGGTACCCCGAACTTCTATTGTTCAGGTAACTAGGGCCGGTGTTATGCAAGGCCCTGTGGGCCAGAGTAAGTGCTTTAAAGGTGATCCTTTTAGTGACAGGGAAATTTGATGAGGAAAGGCGAAGTGGGGGTGCATTTTCGCAGATTAAAAAGGCCAGCTGCCGTATTTTGGACCACCTGTAGTCACCGGATTAAAAATGCGGGTAGACCTAGATTGTGGGCGCTTGCGTAGTCCAGCTGAGAACTAAAGAATTTACTTAACTCAGTGCAGCGAGGCAAGTTGCTGTGCTGCGTTTGGGTGATTATGAGAGAGCTGAAGAGTGCTATATTTACAAAGACATGGCGCTTTTCAGCTCTGTCCTAGCACTTAGCGTACTTGTGGTTACCTAGCACCAATGCAGGCCCCCCTGCACCATGCTGCAAAGGTGCCTGTGATACATGCAGGATTGTTTTTATGCAGGTACCTTCCTGCACAAAAACAATCCAAAAAAGGCATTTTCCTCTTTCTATGTGTGATGCAGAATGCATCACACATAGAAAGATAAAATAATGAACATATTTCTCGATTTTACTTCTCTCTGCGATAGGCATACTGATTTCACACAATTCTAGCTGTAGAAACCTTAGTAAATCTGGAATTGTGTGAAATCCTTCGGTCGATGCACAGGAATGCCAATGCTCTATCTAAGGAACACCTACAACTAAGAAAAGTCAGATACTTTCTTTACAAAGCCAGACAAAGCCACACAAATCAAGCCTTGCATGGCTTTGTAAATCTCAGATAAACCTTTGTGTTGTCTTGCATCACTTTGCGCAAAGCACTGGTAATGCTCCAGTGTCTTAAAGGGAGAAATACACAGCAATGCAAACAGTGGCATTCATCCCACGGATGGTTCGCGCACTCCAAAAGTGCTTTAACTGTACTTGGTCCTGCCCCTCTGATCAGCTTGCCTTGGTTGCAGAAACTTAGTGGCACTTAGTCCCTAAGTGCATCCTGGAAGGTAATGAGGTATTTACCTCAACTGATAAATATTGTTAACAAGAGGGCCTGATTACGAGTTTGATGGTACGGGAGCAGACAGCCACACTGGCGGCCCACTCCTACACCGCCAAACCCATGTGCCCACCGCCCACCAGATTGTGAGTTTCCTCATGTCTGGTGAGCTTTTTTCAGAACTGAGGTGCATGCACACAGAGGGGCACATGTTGTGCCACCCCCGCATGCATCCCCATGCAAATGGGCAATAGGGGGCCCTGTAGGGCCCCCTTTGTTACAGGACCGCCAGCCTTTTCATGGAGGAAAGATCTCCATGACACCATTGGCGGTCCTGAAATGCGTAATATGCTTGGTAGTGCCTCAGCGGCACCACCAGCATATTACTGAAGCCCTGGCTGCCACGTCACCGCCAGGGAACGGCGGTTTCCTGGCGGCTGCTGCGGTGCAATGGTGGTCTGGCTGCCAAAGTTGTGATATAGCAGTGAGACCGCCAATGCAGCGGTGGCTAGACCACCATTGCTGCGTCCCCTCGAATCTAGTGGTCCTCAGACTGCCAGACTCCTTATTAGGCCCAGGGTGTGTTTTTATCACATGTAGTAAGTACTTCCAATACTGATTTTCATCAGTAAAATGCGGAATTAATTTCACCCAATAAATTTCGATAGGGGAAAATAGTAAGGGTGTGATATTGTGTGGTGACGTAATTCTCATGCATGCACAAACAAGGTTTTGCACAGGGATTGGGATTCATAAACCCACTTGAAATCAGAGAGTTAGTAACCAAGGTATTACAGTGAGGAGGATATGGTAATCTGCGCTGATGTGATGTATGTTAACACAGAAGCCGGGTAAAACTTAGAGGGAGGTGGTCCTTCTTCTCTCTCTTTAGCTTTAGCCCATGATGTTTATTATTATATAACTCTACAATATACCATTTCAACCCAGAAATGATTTTTTGGGATCCCTAGCATCAATTGGCCATCTGCATCTCTGAAACTTCAGTCACCTTCCTCTGTCTTAACCTGAAACCTCTCGCAGGTTCTACTTTGCAATCTTCTGCAAGATTGTACCCTCGCTATATGTACAACAACCTGCATCTGGCGTAAGAACCTGCCACCTTTAATTCGAATACCCAGCAGCGTCCTGCATTGCCCATACAATACATAACTAGTAGCTAATGGCTTGCAAAGCTGCTGATTTCACCCTTCATGAAGTATGTGAAATTTCTCAGTTTAGCTTCGCCTTTGCAAAGTTTTTTTCAGCATAGTGAGATGATTTGTATTCATAGTGAGATGATTTTCACTAGATGGTGTGGTAATTTTCATGCTAATCAAAGTCACTCAAGCTGGAAAATGTATTCAGAATTTTTCTCTGTTGGTTTCCCTTTTCTAGATCTTTTTGTGCACAATAGCCTTGCGCAGAAGATTATTAACTATTTATTTAGGTAGATCATATCCAGAAATATTTGGTAAGTTTTAAACACGGACATATGTGACGTAAATCTTTGCAAAAGACAGGATTTTCTTATTGCACTCCAAAGTGAAAAATGATGCAAACGTTATGCAGTTGCAAAGCTTTCCATAAGACCTTTGCGAAAAAGGCACAAAAAATATACAATATCCTTCCTATAATGAGCCTGTTTTCTGCTGAGTTATAAGCCATCAGTAGCGGTCCGTGGAGGGAGTTCCGTGGGGCGGTGAGGCGGGGCGGGGGAGGGGCAGGGTGGGGAAATGTAAACACCGGAATATGGTTGAACGGAGGTAAGTACACATTAAAATAAATAAAATGAATTCCTTTGCGCGCGATGCATCGCAAAATGCGATGCAGCGCGCGCTACGAAATTCATTTTATTTATTTAAATGTGTACTTACCTCCGTTCATCCATATTCCGGTGTTTACATTTCCCCGCCCCGCCTCACCGCCCCATGGAACTCCCTCCACGGACCGCTACTGTAAGCCATGCCTTTCTACTGGGGTCAGAAAATTGTTCCACCCTTTCATTACCCCAGTAAAGTCTACGCTGTAAGGCAGGGATGCAGGCCTTCCTGCTGCGCTGCCCTACGGCAAAAGAAAAGGGCAGGATTGTGCCGTATCCATCAGATACGGTGCATTACTGCCCTTTTCCCATGGTGCAAGGGTGCCTGCGTTGCGGGTATGATTATTTTTATGCAGGAAGGAAAACATTCCTGCACAAAAACAATCACAATACGCTTTTTCCTCTCTCTATGTGTGCTGCAGAATGCAGCACACTTAGAAAAAGGAAAAACGAGGAGAAATAAAGATATTTCTCCTTGTTGTGCCTTCTTTATGCCTACCCTTGGAGCGTTTATGGAAACGATATTTACGAGGCAGCATTAAGCCCAAAAAAGCGGCTTAGTGGTGCCTTGTAAATATGGAGCAGGTTCCTGCCCCACTAAACGTCACAAAAAGTGACGTTCTGGCTGAGCAAGGGGCATCATACATGAGGCCCAGAAAGCCTGGGCTTTGTCATTCTATGGCTGTCAACATAAGCCCTCCACTTAGATGTGAACAATACTCATGAAGATGTCCCCTTGCAACTTACAAAACTGCTTGTTAATTTAGACTTATACAAAAATCATTCACATGCATTCCCTCATAAAAAAAGCTTTGCACAATTAAAACAAGCATTTGCAATGCAATAGGTCTCGCATTTACGCAAGTTTGAACTATTGGCATTGTAAATAACAATGCCTTTTTTTATGTTTTGATTTTTAAAACATAAATAAAAGGCATTGCCATTTACAATGCCAATAGCTTAATCTTGAGTAAATGCGAGACCTATTGCATTGCAAATGCTTGTTCTTCATATGCGAGAGACAGAGTCCAGGGCTAATGCCACATGGCATCACTTGGCGATACTGGAGAGGTGCTAGGCAAACGTTTTCAGGACCATTCTGGCACTTAAAAGGTTGCCACATAATAAATCAAAATTGAATGTTGAAAGTTTTTAAATGTTCTGTATATTTGAAGGGATTTGAACATTTCTAACCTTCAGATTAAAATGTAACTTTTGATTTCTGCATATTTTTTTCGTGAAATAAATTAAATATTCCATAATATATGTATTAATTTGAAACACACCTCTTTCTGAATCGTTTTAAGGTTCAAATCTTAGAAACTGTTTAGATGGGGGTTCCCATCTTCCAGTAATCATTCAGTAGTGGTCAACAGAAATCAAAAGGTTAAGAAATGCTGGTTAAATGGGTCAAGAGACTGATCTACAAAGACTCATGTGTATCCTGCTGGTCACAGATTTGAATCCTAGAGAAAAGAATGCAGAAGGGTAAATGCACCTACTACAGATATATATGTGTTTCCTGCAGTCAAGAGATTCTGGTCCTTATGAGAAAGTTCACTGGGTTAACGCATCTACTACAGAGTCCGGCAACTGGGACATTGGTCCCAGGTTTAAATCAAAGTGAGATATATCTAGCTTGATGATGTCTGATGACGTGAAAACAACTTCTAATGTAGTTGGATGATCATCTAATGACTCTGGGATGGCTTCTAAAGTCATCCTGTTTTACCTGAGTGAGCTGTGTCTCACTTGAATGCCACATGTATAAATAAACCCTAATACGATATCTCCCTGCCAGTAATGCATGAGCTGTGGAGCATTCTGTGACTAAAAATAGAAAGGATCTGACATGTCGATGTGTTTGAATGACAGCAATCTATACTTTATAAAAACAAATAAAGCTATATGTAACTGTCAGTTCGGGTAGCAGCGAGGCTAAATATATTATGTTGAGTAACATGCAGATGAGGTCAGCAACCACAACCTCACCCCAACGCTTAATTATAATTAATTCACATACACAACTCATCTAAATAAACTGTATTTGGAAATTATAAGTCTCATTAATGTGGACTACATAAATCAATAAAGAAACACATCAAAGGAATAAAACAAATTAAACATTTGCAAACATTCAGACATCGCTATCGTAGAGCACAGGCGAGTTTGCCTAATTTTCCGCAGAATCCTTTTCTAGTAACATTCTCACCACCACTTACTTCCCTGGCGAGCACAACTCACAAATCTAGCCCGAGGTTTATGCGTGAACCGTAGGCCGCATCTTCTATTCGGGGCCTCCGTAGCTCCTCCCACCTCACAGAGGTATGGGCCAGGTAAGGACCCTCCTAAGTTAAAGAATGCCCCTCCTAAGTTAAAGAATGCCATAGTCGTTTGACGTTGTCCCCTAGCGCTTTGCTCAGACTCTTCTTGGCTGCTTCCAGCTCGCACACGAAAGTTGCCATCTTTGAGCCCACCCGCACGACTTCTCGCAGAGAGAAAGATTGAAAACAGAAAAACACCGCCGAAGAGCAAACCAACGTGCGCCCGCTTGCCTCAAAATGTGTTTCAAAAACTGGATGAATGATAGCACGCATGCTCGGGAAGAGTGTCACTACCTTCTCAGTCACACGTTCTCTCAGGAGAAGTGAAATATTAAGCTGTGTTTGCCTTGCACATTGAAGAACACAGAAAGTTGCAAATATTTACTTATCAATACAAATATTTTATTTTTAAACTATTTTAAACGTAGTATACTTCTTTCTCATCTTTATTTCGGTGTTACAACAACATATGGGCCAACATTTCGAAACAGGATAATGTGAAAAAACAAGCGCTCACCATAACGCTGTTTATATTTGCATCGCGCTTTCACTTGCAGTGGAAGCGAAAGCGCGATGCAAAAATAAACACGCGGCACCCTGTCTCCTTTTGGGAGGCCCATCAGGACTGAATCTCAGAGGCTTGTTTACATAACACGCCTCTGAGATAAGAAATTGGTTCACGACAGCCGTGAAGCAGGAGACCCAGTCCGTATGGGCCGTCCCAAAAGGACAAAGGGCGGTAACACAGAAGCCTCATTTTTAATGGGAAGCCACCGTTTACCATAAATGGTAATGCTACCCAATGAAAATGAGGGGCGGGGCTTCAAGCCCCCTGCTGAAATATACTCACCCACAATATGTCTTGCAGACTCAAGCAGCGCATGCGCGCTGCAACGCAGGTCTGAGCGCTGCAACGCAGGTCTGCGAGACCTAAAAAACTAAAAATGTGGGGTTTGTTAGACAAAAAGCAACGTCTCGTACTCAGTGGAGGATGAGGAACAACACAACCACAGCTGCTGGGAGATGGTTTCCACAACAGGTCTATTTGCAGAACTCTGGAATTCCTCATCGACCTGCCAAGCGAGTCATTTATTTTACCCCTGGTGGATTTCATCAGCTTAGGGTCCCAACATGAAACGTGTCGCCAAAGGTTGGTAGGCAGGCCTGTCATTCAAGGATAAACCTTTCTGTAAGTCCAGCCCTCTCCCCCGGGAGCCTAGCAGAAACCCAAGGGAGCTCCTAGAAGATGTACTCGATAGAAAGACATGGTTGGAGGTATTTTGAATCTCTGCCCCAGAGAAGGGTCTCTTCTGTAGTGGTGTACTATGTTGCAGTCTTGCTACTTTGCATTTTCAGTTTGTGAAGTTAAAAAGAGGTTGTTGGTTGACTAGAACTTACATGGAGCATTCCCATGCCCCATGATCTGGGCTGCTTCACCGATGCAAAGTCCAGATCTCCTAAGTCCTTTTGTCCCTTCCTCTGCACCCAGTGTTATCTGATACTAATGATGGGGTAATCAGCTCATCAATTTGTAAAATCTAGTCATGTTTTCAGATTGCCCAAGTATGCAAATAATATCCTCTGAAATTCATTGTGTGTCAGTAGGCCTCATATATTTTCATTGGGGGGGATCCTGAAGACCTGAATGGATTTTACTCTTGAACGGGTCATAGAAACCCATGCCAATTACATACAATGGGACCCTTGTAGAAGTACTGGATGAACCTGGCACGAGTATGTGTATTCTGGGGAAACAGAGGGCTACCAGGTAGGTGCAGATAGGTGTCTCAATCACCCACAATACTCTGCCACCTCACCTGCCAATTTCTTGGTCAGCAGTGAGTGCCTTCAATCTCTTTCTGAATGTGCAGCTTCACACTTGGTGTGGGTGGGAACTGGTGTCCTGGCATGTCTATCTACAGCAAGGTATTAATTATGTGGTTTTTGTATTTCAGTGAATTCCTACAAAGGAGCAGAAGAGTCATTTCCAGAGAAGATTTATGAGCCCTGGGAGATTTTCGAGGGTAAGTCTGACTGATGTTTAACTGAGAGATTTGGGTTTTCCTAGTCCCCTTCAGTGCTTCTCATCAGAAATCATTGACAGTACATTTAAAGGAAAATAGAGAAAACATTTGATAGTAAAATACATCTCAATGTTGTCAGTCCCAGCTATAGCTTTGTTTTCTCTATTTGGGACACACACGTCCTTGCGAGGCATTTCATGCTGTGATGCTAACCTGTAGAGGAGCAGAAATAACACAGGCTGGCTGCGGGATGTAAACTGAAGCAAACTATATACAAAGTACACCAGAGCTCACTAGAAAGCAAGGTCAGACACACTTCTTACAGACAAAAGAGAGGGAATCCTACAGTTACTTATTCATTTGCCAGGGCTAGTAGTCCCAAAATGGATTCACACCTGCAAATTCCTTCTAGAAATCATTGGCTCCTGGTTCCTGACTCCCCCCCAACTCCAACTCCCTTCCATCTTCTGCGCCTTCATAACCTGTGATAAGGGCTTGGGGACTAGGATAAACCAATGCAACCTTTCTACCTTTAGCACATCAGTAGCCTAGTGCAAGGTCCTCCAGTCTTTCAATCCAAATTGGATAGTGCCTCCGTAAAGACCCGTCAATATATGTGGATCCTCCCAAAGGAGCTCTTCCTTCCCCTGGCCCTGCATACCCCCCTCCTAAGAAACAACTAACACTCTGCCTGAGATACTTCCAGAACTCGTTTTGACTCAGATACTTACTTCAGAGTATCAGTTAATCACACAACATCACACACTATGGGCCTGATTATGATCTTGGCGGATGGGTTACTCCATCACAACGGTGACGGATATCCCGTCCGTCGAAATATAAATCCCATTATATCCTATATCCTTCACGACTTAGGCCAGGCAGCAGCAGTGACATCATCCTTTCATCTTGACAAACGTAATAGAGTGATTATTGCTTTCCCTTACAGTACCACACTTGCACAAGACGAGTCTTGCATATTCCACCAGACTGCAGGAAATAGGCACACACACAGGGAAACTGGACGAGTGCATTAGTGAGCAAAGGTCAGTTATGATCAGATCAGATTGTAGGTGTAAATAACCAATCATTACTCAGACAATCAATCAACATTTATTGATGATTACTTAAAATAATTACGGTATATCTATATAGAAATAAAAATGGACATCACATTAAAAGTATTAATTTCTTTAAATATGATGAATTAAAAAGGATAAAAACAAACGATCATGTGAAGTTAAAAATGTGTACATAATAAAAATATTCAATAGCTCAAACGAAAAATCTATAGGTATTCTGTTTTGTTTGCTACCACAGATCTTGATTGGGTTACAATTAACGATTATCAAAACTTTGACAAAATATGAACCCATTAAAGATTTGATTCCAAACGATACATGTACAGATATTCATTCTTTATTTAGTTTTTTTTACTCAAAAGTGCTTAAAGCAATTTGTATACATTTTATCAGTCTTCCGATAAGGCCCATGTCAATATCTTTCAACCACAGGGGCATATTTACAAGCCGCTTGCACCACAGGAGAGTCAATTTTTTTACACTACAGTGGCACAGCCTTGTTTCGGACCTCCTTTGGGGAAGCGGCAACGCCCTATGATGAAGGGGCATCTTGGGGCTCTCAACTACGAGCTTTATTGGGCATCGACGCAGCTGCAGTGACCAATAAAATGGCTGAGGGAGGGCCCCAAAAACAAGCGATGTGAGGTGGCAGGTGTGTGGGGCAATGCACCGCTCATGAACTGTCTTCTCCATCATGCAGGTAGGAGGGCCCTGCCACTGGAGGGTCACTTTTTTACTCTCCTGTGGCGCAGTTTGCTGCCCCAAATTTACAAGACCACCCAAAGCCACCCTGAGAGGCTTTTCATGGCCATGTAATTATGGCCCCCTTTCATGCATTACTCTGTATGAAAGAGGAGTTCCATGTGTTTTGCTGTGGGTGTTATCTACCTGGGGACAACAGATAACCTTTAAAGAAGTTTAGGCAAGAAAAGGAAAGGAAATGGGCCGTGGGTTTCTTTCTACATTCTGGTGAGAATTTTGCACATGACAAATCTGCTCTGCGTTACATATATTTATCTTTCCCATGTCAGTTTGAGTGTCTGTGCTGTGATTAAGTATGTGCAGTGCTATCATTGAGTGAGATTGTGTAATGTCAGGAGTGTGTCTGTCTGTGCAGCTCCAGTCAAACTCAGTTTATGCAGGTCAATTGTGTTCTTGGCCTACATAGGTTTGAGCACAGCTGTGTTTTTGTCATTCTGCCTAATGCTGGTTACGATGCTCGGTCCAGCACTGGTTGTGTGTCTTCCGCAGTGCAAGGTGTGTGTCAGCCTTTGCAATATGGACAAATGTGTTTTCAGTCCTGTGTACTAACCTGGACAATTCTTGGTCTAAATCTGGCTGTGAAGTTATAAGTGTACGCCCTTGTGCAGCAGCAAGCCTATCTCAGGTGGCTGTAAAATGCTCTCTGCCCCTTCTGTAGAGATGAACCCAGTCACATGTTGTTGGGATAGGAATATTCCCTGCATCATAAATGGACATGTACCGCTATCCTAAGTGCGTGACTACAAATGATTCTGAGTACTGGGTCATGTTGGATCCATTTTGGCTTCCCCTTAGTTTGTAGTGACACAAAATGGAGGATCAGAACAGCTTCCCACAGACAGTGGAAGTGTATTGCCTGCCCTCCTGTGTCTGGAGTGTATAGACTCAAACACTGAAGAGAGACAGAACTAATTTAACAAATTCCATGCAGTCCTATCTAACAAATGCCTGCCTACTAGTTCTTACTAAGAATTGTTATTTGGTAGATGGTAGGGTGGAGAGGTGGGACTCCAGTTTTTCTTGTTGCAGGTTAGACAGTTTCCAGACAGGCCTGCCTCTTTGCCTATCCCTGATTACTGCTTCAGGAAGGCGAGTGACAGCCAGGAGACGAGAAGTCACACTTAAGACACATTGTGTCCATGTTTGGTCACTATTGCTTGGAGCCAGCTCCATTTCTACCTCATTTCTACCTGCTGTGGGTGTCATCGCTTTGAACGTAGGGTGTGTCTGCAGAGCAATCTGGAAATTACATTCGAAAGAGAAACAACCCAAACCAGTTTTGAAACCTTAAATAGTGCATCCACATCCCATGCATGGAAAATGTGTATAAAAGTGGGATCCACACCACCACACTTTGTTCCAATCCCACGTTTGTCTTGACCAAGTAAGGGAATATTCCAGAGAAAAATGAAGCACATGTAAAGTACAGTTATGGTTACAAACCAAAACCTAACAACACTCTAATTCACCAATAATGTTCAAGTAATGTTGGGGTAAAGAGTGAATCCAAATGACTTTGAACTGTGTAAAAGTTGGGGTTCGAAGCTGTCACGGTTCAGGTCATTGAGAGAGGTTTGCATGTTTCTTATATGTTGTTTTTGGCAATTAACAGGAATTCTGTCTTGGATGGGCTGAGCCTCAGGTAGGCTGTGGACAATGAGGTGGTTGATGTGCAGGCAGTGTTTGAGGCACTGGATGCTTGAAGCGGAGGAGACTTTCAAGTAGAATTATGATTCATCAGAACACTGGTGAAATCTTGATGGTGTTATCTGTGAGTCGGGCATTAAGTGGCTCCATGTAGAGGCTGAACTTGACTGGAGACAGTATGGAAGCATTGGGGACTTTGAAGGTGATAGGTATCTTTTGGGACCTGGAGGTGCCAATGTGAATAAACTGGTGTTAAGAAAGGCAGGAGGAGAACCAGTAAAGCATGAAACATGGCATATGATGTTTAGGTATATTCAAGATGTTCAAGTAATGAAGAGCCTAGATTGCCGGGTTCTCCAGATGTGCAGATAACATGGTACCTGAAATATAGACTGTTGCAAAGTCACCTTGTGCCCCCCCTGGGCACCCCCATTTTTTGCTGACTGGTACTGGTGGTAACTGACTGACTGATTCTGGGATCTGCCTAACCACGCCCAGGGCCAGTGCTATGCTGAAAACACACTTAAAAAACACCTTCATACACTAGGGTACACTATGGGTTAGTGTACCCCTATGGTTAGAATGACCTCCCCATAAGGCCCTAGTACATAATAGGGCATAGGGATCAAAACTACTTTTAAGTCCCTGGTATATGATACGGCATGGCAGCCCTTTCTGCACTTGTATGTGTGCACCGCTGAGGCCTGAGGTCAGTTTAAAAGTAGCCCTGTGTTGCAGGACTGACTGCTTCTAACATGAAAGTTGTGCCAAAATTGAACTTTGGTGTTTGGGGCACTTACAAATTAATAAACTATGATATTTTGGCATTTCAGGTACCCCCAGGGTCTCCCCTAGGAGTCCCAGGGCTAAGGGTCAGGTACTTGTAAGGAGGACGCTTATAAAATAGGTTTTATATGCCTTGGGTTTAGTGAAATTGCACACTTGACTTCCCACATTTTAGTAAAGTGCTTTCAAATATAGACTTTTGTGTTAGGAGCACCATGGAGTGAGAATCTACATTCTTTTTATATTTTTAGAACCCCTAAAGTATCCCCTAGGTGTTCCAGGGGTGGGGGGTCCTGTAGCTATAAGCAGGGTCCTCATAAAAAATGTTTTATAATCCCTGGTGTTGGTGAAATTGGCCAGTTAATTTTTCCCATTGCAGATCCCCAGCCACATAGGTTAACATGACAAGAAGTTATTAATTAATAACTCCCACCAGGAAACCCATAAAATTAAAACAAGGACTTACTAGAACGGTATTGATAAATCTAACAATATGCTATTGTTGAATTTATCCTAAAATGTGCAGACAAGAATTTATAAGACTTGTCTGTAACCAAAATACAGCCTTCCGGTGATCTGCCCTGATTGGTCAGAGTTAAGTGGATTAGCCAGGCTGCTTTGATGAGGTGATGAGTAGCCCCTGGGGTGAAAGAGCAATTCTGGGAGGAGAGGGTTCTGATGCACAGGAATACCTGGGCAAAGGGGAGGTGTCATAAACTATGATCCTCAAAAGAAGGTGGGGACAGGCAGAAGCCAGTTACATTTACACCCCTACTCTTTGAACCCAGCCAGATTGCAGGCATAAGGAAGGAATGCGCAGATGCCAGGGGGTGTGAGAATATGGATATGAGACATTCTGAAGGTTGGTTTAGCCAGCTCTTGCCTCTCTGCTGAGACTTCTGGAGAAATAGTGCTTTCTGGGAGACCATTGTGCCACACTTTAGAGAAAATGGTCTGCTCTGGGGTGTTGCCCTGTACCTCATTGTACAGGAGTGCCCTCCTGTGTGACCCCAGAGAACACTGAATAAGTACTTGAGAGGGGCAGTGCCTCTCAGACCTTCTGCTTGAATCAAGAGGAAGAAGAAGGGTCCATGCTGAGAAGTTTGATTTGCAGCAACCAGGCCCTGCACTATGACTGACTGCCCCTGCTGCACAATCTGGAACTACAGCCCTATGGACCTAACTTGCTTCAAAAGAAAGGACTAAAGAGTGGGTTCCCTGCAAGATACTGGTGAAGAGAGCTCACCTGGACCATCACCACCAAGAATCCCCAGCCTGGAGTACTACCAGTGGCTTTGTACGGGTTTTGTCCAAGTGTATTGTGGGAATTGAAGTCACAAACCTTCAAGGACCATCTTGGAGCTTCCAGACCCTTGGAGTAAGTTTTGGACACTTTGGGACCCTCAAAGGGACTTCAGGAAGAAGTTCCAGAAGTTTGAAGAAGTTTGGAGCAACTTTGGGAAAAAGCTCCATGAGTGGACCCACTCGACCTGGCCAGCCAACCTGGCGACCCTCAACAACGAGCCAGCCTGCCCTTCAGGTTCATTCCACTGAAAAGCTCCAGAGGTCCGACTTCCAGAGTTTGACAGGGAGTTGGTAGAAAACCAAGTCGGCGCATCCTCACCGAATTCGGCCTGATGAAGAGCATCATGGGACCCTGGGAGCAAAAGCGCCGTAAAAGTTTTTAAGTCTGAACGTAGAAAAGGAAACCGGGAAAAGCTGCGGGAGTCAGGTCGGCACCTTCAACCGCGAGCTGGTCTAATTCTCAGGTTCGTCCCACTGGAAAGCTCCGGAGGTCTGACTTCCATAGGTTTGACCGGGAGCTCGTTGCAAGACAATCCGGCGAACACTCACCGAATCCAGACTGGCTTCGAGGGACCCCGGGAAGAAAATCTCCCGAAACGTTTCTAAGTCAGAAGGCAAAAACCTTAACTGAGACCTGCCACGAGGGGTAGCTGCACAGAGCGCCATCGCGTTCGGCCTGAAACTTTGACTTTGTCCCGGTCTAGTGCTACCAGATGTCCCAAAGGGGCTATACGTTTCTATTTGCTACATAGTGCAAAATCTTTAAAAGTTCATATCTCCGGTTCCCTACATTGGACTTTATTTGTTTAGGTGTCATTTTAAAGAGAAAAATATTTCCTCTTTTTATACATTGGTTTTGGAAATTTATTGTGTGTCGTGCCTTAATTATTTACTGAATTGGTGTTTTTAAATGCTTTACATATCTGTCTTTGAAATTAAACCTGCCTGCTCGCAGACAACCTATCAAGGGTTGAGCATGGGAAAACATTTCTGAGACCTATTGTGTTAGTGACATTATTGTCATTGGTAGATGCCTATTTACCACTACTAACAATTCACTATCCGACATAGATATAATGCAGATATTCACCTAGAGAGGCACATATAGGTATTCTCCAGATTTGAATGTAATTAGGCACTTGAAGTGTGTCACATTCCAGGTGTGCGGTATGTGTGGTATTACAGTATAGATACACTGTTGTTGTATAAATACACTCTCTAAGGGGACTGGTACTAAGCTCAGGGAAAAAAGCCATACCTCATCTGTGCCAATAATGAGCAACCTGAATTTTAGCAGTGCTCAAGGTGTACGTTTAATGCGACCTCCAAAGTATTGCCATATGAATGCGTGCAGGGAATGATGCTTCCAAAATGTAATACTCATGGTCGGTACGTAATGGAACACATGAAATGATGCCAGATTCCAGATGTTTTGGCAATGATTTAACTAAAGTGATGCCATATTGCAGCTCTTTTGGTAATGAGGCACCTAAAATCTAATCCTACTTCAGATGTGTAGATAATGCACCACCTGTAGCTATTTTAAAGATATGCGGGTAACACGTGACCTAAAATGTAGCCAAAGCCAATGTGTAGAGAGAATTAGAAACCTGAAATGCTGCCTTGCATCAGGAGTGCCAGTGATTTGGCAACTAGGGTACATCCTTTTGCCATGTGTGCTGGCAATGCGGCCCATGATACATAGCTACACTCTGGGTGTGCAGGAAATGTGGTACATGAAATTGGGGTAACACTTATGCGTGCAGTGTAGCAAAGATTGTGTGATTGAAGTCAAGGTGCCTATGCCCAGCACGTCATGCCAATCTAAGACCCTTAAAGGACCAAAAAGAGTCTAGTGCCCATATTATCAAGAACAGCGATAACATTGTCACCGCTTTAGCGGCAGGAAACTGCCTCTAAAGTGGCGATAAGGGGCTTGATAATATGCCCTAGAGAATTCCAATAGAAGCCCAGGTTTGAGGTTCTTCACACCAGAACCTGGGCTTCTTTTGGAATTCTCTAGGGCATATTATCAAGCCCCTTATCGCCACTTTAGCGGCAGTTTCCTGCCGCTAAAGCGGCAATAATGTTATCACCGTTCTTGATAATATGGCCCTAGACATCTCTGGGTGAAGAGGGAATCTGAGGAGTTGGGATAACACTGCCATGTATGCCAGCTAGGTATCTGTATGAAGACTGATATGTTTGCATACTGAGAGTGTTCTGATTTTCTTTTTTGCAGGATCAGTAAAGCCAGAAAAAATTCCAGTAGGCTGCTACTGGTAGTAGTTATGGCTTCATTAACTCCAAATTATAGAATTTAAAACCAAGGGTGCTCTTCATGATTCACTATATGGCCTTGGGACACCGGAGAAGATGACACTTTGGGCCTAACTCTGTGAACCTGAATTTAGGGTCCTGGACTCATTTACTTTTGGATTCACAAGAGCTGACCAGCGGCCTGCATTGTCACACCCTAATGCTTGCTTTAGGTAGCTGTCCCTCAGCTACATATAACGTCATGAAGGACAGAAAAGGGATGCTGGTATTCCTGGTGGGCAACACACAAAGATCATCACCAGGGCCTCCTGGAGAGTGGCGGTCACACAAAAACCCAGCAGTAGGCAAAGTAAACAGATGTGGCCATAGTAAGCTGGTGTGATTGCTGTTAATTTTGTTTTTATTGCAATTGTATGCCACAAAGTTTATAATATAACTTTCAAATAAAAAAAATACTTTTGCATATAATTTTAATAGAACCGTGGAGGGGCTTTCCAGCAGACAGATGTTCAGTGAATATCATTAGAAGCACTGAGCCATGTTTCTTGTTGTACTAACCCCGGACTATTGACCACCAAATTCTGCCTCATGGATCGTGCCCAACGAAAGGTCATCAGTGGTTTCTTGTGTATTTTAGGTCCTAACACGTGATCACTACATAATATGTGCCAGTGTTTTTGAAAGATAACTCGAATTCCCTGATGTTGCACTTTAAAACTCGCAATAAAGCGGAATTTCTGCTCATTAGTATCTGAAGATTTGGGTCTGTTGATGTCTGTAAAAAGGAGTTGCAGCCTGGGTTTTAGATTTGCTTTTGCCTTTGCTTGATCGAGGATAGATCTGTTAGAACCTCTTGCTTTAAATCTCTCTGACAATTCTGATTGGGCAATTTGTAGCTGCTGAGGATTGCTACAGTTCCTTCTCATACGAAGGTGTTCAGCGTATGGAATACTATTTTTGAGTTTAGTGGGGTGGAAACTCTGAGCATGCAGTATCGTATTGCCTGCAATGCTCTTTTTGAATGTTTTGGTTTGTATTTTTCCATCTACCACATAAATAGTTATATCTAGAAACTGTACTTCTGTGTCACTGAGGTGGGAGGTAAAATGTAAGATTAGGTCATTGACATCGAGTCTACTTACAAAATCTTCTGCAGATGATTTGCTGTTACGCCATAAGACAAATGAATCGTCAATATAGTGTGACCAGAGTATCACGTTGTCATTCATTTCTTTGCCATAGTCATTTGCCAGCACCTGCTCCTCCCACCAGCCCATATGCAAATGTGCATAGCTGGGGGCGAAGCAGTTGCCCATGGCAGTACCTCTCATTTGCTGGCATAAATCTGATTCAAACTGAAATATATTGCTGCGTAGGCACCAGCCTAACATGTCTACCAACATTTCTCTGTGTTTAAGAAGTGACAGTGGTCGAGAAATTAAAAAATGTTTAACTGCCCTGATACCATCAGAATGCGAGATACTTGTAGAAAGGGAAGACACATCTAATGTGATCATAAAATAGTCTGAATCCCATTCAACGTCATAAATTTTGTTCAGGAAATCTCCTGTGTCCTTGGTGTAGGAACTCAGACATTTTACCGGATCCTGAAGAAAGTAGTCTAAATATTTGGAAGTGTGTTCAAATAGACTGCCCATGGCCGATATAATTGGTTGACCGGATGGCATTCTGATGTTCTTATGTACCTTTGGAATAAGATACAAGATGGGAGTGATAGGTGAGCTCACTTTGAGAAATTTGAATTCTGATTGAGGTAGGATTCCTAACGCTTTAATAACGACTGACTTATTCACAATGTTTTCTGTTATCGGCTGAGACTTCGCAGCACTATACAAACCCAGCCACTATTTCCCACTGTGCAACTAGGATTACTTTCTGCGACTGCCATGTCACACCCAGGAACTCTGCAGTGAACACATTAGCCAAATGTGATATGACAGCCTAAAATAGTGCATTTCCCACTTATTGGTTTAACTTGCATTTATTTTTCATTTAACATGCGCCTGTAATTTTAAATGTGCTACAACACAGTGAGAAAATCCAAAAATAGTTACAGAATATGTTGCTCTTTTTAGTCACTTATTTGATCCTGTGATGCCACTTACTGACCCTGCCCCATGGCATTCGGGATCTCAGTTCACACACTTTATGTAAATGAAGACAGCCTGTAAAAGCACAAATTAAAGAAAAATTGCCCTTCCAGGCTATCTTCATTTACAAATAGTTGAATATGCATTCGCTCCCCACTGGGAATGCAGCCACGGCCCCCCAGGGGGGCACGCCTCACAGTTTGAAGACCTCTGCTCTAATGTGAAGACATAGTTTAAACACATCAGAATGACAAAAAAAACAAAAAAGGATAAAGATTGGAAAGAAAAAAAATTAATGGCAAAGTAAAGTTATTGGCGGAGCAGCCTGGGCACCAAAGTTCATTTATTTTTAGGTGAATGTGCACGTGATTAAGCAAAATGCTGTCGCTCGCAGTGCAAGAGAGCAGCGACAGAAGTGGACTGATACACTGTTCCACGCTGTATGATGTGGTGGGTGGAAGCAAAATGTGAATGGCAACTAAACACAGGGATGCTCTTGACATTTACATCATCTCGCTCCCAATACTGTGTAAATGGTGCTTCTGGGACTCTCAGACAGGCCCATCAGTGAGGGGACATTATTTCCCACATCTCTGCTTTTTCATCTCCCCACACTTGTGTTGTTACATTTATAGACCGATTTTAGCCCAAAGCTGCCCTAGTTATTAATGGGAAGGCAGCTAACACAGCAAGGACCAACAGATGGCGCCAGATTCTGCATCTGCCTATGTCCTCTTTCCTCAGAAAACATTTGTATAAAAGCTTTAAACAGGGACTTGTGTAGTGTGCTGACCAGAGCTATGTGGCAGTGTCTAAAATGCCGGCCTCACTAGCTCTGCCAAAGCTTAATTTGAAATTAAATAAGTGCTAGGGCTCTCGTCAGGAGACCACTGCAGCTTGCACCACAAATTGCCCCTGCCATACTGCCAGTGATGGTAACAACATAACTACTAACCATTATACGCCTACAAGTGTGACAATTCAGACTATTCCAGGCACCCAAAACTATAAGAATGGCTTGGGAGGCAGGTAATAGTCATTTTTAATGTATAGTAAATTAATAATTGACAGTTGTTGTGGTTATCTGAGACAGCTCCACCTTGTGGCAGATTGTCACAAGTGCAGGTGTTGACAATTAAGTGCCGGTGCCGAGCACCCGAAACCACCGGCTCAAATTAAGCACTGGCCACTCTGCATGTTTCTAGTAAACTCCCAGGATGCTCCTGATGTTCCTATTGTCACACTTTTCTTCCCTGTTCTGCACCTATATCCAGGCATCCCCTTATTATTCTCTTCTTTCTCCTTCCCTCCCCAGATCTGTACGTGTATGCTGTGCTGTTGTGCTGCACTGGGATCCTCAGCATTCTGCTCTTTGCAATTGTTGTTTGGTGCCAATCTCTTCCCAACAAGAGAAAAACAAAAGGTAAGATGTTTTCATAAAACAGAAACAAAAAAGGCAGCTCTGCCTAGGGTTGGGATGGGGGCTCAGTGCTCCTCTCCTGGTGAATCTATTCGTGTGATGGCCAGAGAGGAAGCCCTGCTCCCGTCTTCCCTCGACTGAGTGAGCCCAGGGCAGACAAAGGCAAAGAGGATCTACAGGGTGTCCAACGTAGGTTCAAGGGGTCCAGATCGATTACATATTTTCAGGATAAATGGTTCAATTTAGTTTCATTGTTTTAAATTTATCTTCATTGGATACCCCGAAAATCTGTCTTGGATCCAGCTCTCCTGGTTTTAGGTACACTCTTTTCTTATAGCATTCCTTCTACACTCCACTCAATTTCCTTTAGGATCACATAGGACCCAAGGATAATTTTTCAATGTTTCAATTTAGATAGGAGGAAGGTGGGACACAAGTTAGAATCAAAGACAGAGAGATGCTTCAAGCCTCGTGCATATCGCACTGACGATAGAATCGAATTTTATTTGGGGTTTATTTTATTTGCTCTACCTGTGAGCTTTCAACAGCATATTTTAATCAGGATGTAGAGTTTTGGATATTTATTTGTCTTTACTAACAAATACTTGTATAAATCAATTGACTGTGGTATAATACTAAATTATTTTGTGCGCCTGCATATGGCTAGGTGGGTTGCTCACACGGGGTCACTGAGGAGACCAAAGAGCAATTGCATTGTATTTGCATCTATATAGGGCTTACTACCCTTGACAAGATGTTGCAGAATTGTATGACATTTGCAGCATTCTGGGTATCACAACTGCACCTCTTGAGACATCATTTTACAGAATCAAAACTGAGCTGGCCTGGCACAGAGGTTTCAGGAACAAGCAGGACACAATAGGAATAGTGGTGAGACATTTAACATGTAGTTGCAATGCAATTTATGCATTTACGCAAGACCTATTGCATTGCAAACGGTAGTCATCATGAACAACAGGAGGGAGGACAAATGGGTGGTGGGGAGGCACGGACAATGGGAGTGCTTGCGGGGGGAGAAGGGGTCGAGAAGGCATGGACAACAGGAGTGCGGGGGAGGGGGTGAGAAGGCACGGACAACAGGAGGAAGGGGCGAGTAGAGAAGGCAGTACGAGAATCTCATTAAAGAAATTAGTGCTCACAGTCTAAATAACATGTACTGTGTAACACTCAAAGTAAGGGGCCAGTAGCCATGGGAGGATGCCAATGACGACCTGGCTGTAATAAGAACGGACTATCAAGCCTATAAACTAATCCGAAGGAAGCATTTACGAAGGACAAAGACACAAGCCAATGAAAAATATGGGCGGGGGAGTGGGCGGGCTTCCCTCACGTATTGATCTACAGCAGATCTTCACCAGAGCAGCGCTTGCGTGCTGACTTTAGGCTCGACCTAAAAAGGGATGCAGTGAGGGCAGTGTTTAAAATAAGAATTGCAGCAAAATGAGCACTGTATTAGTGAATCAGAACTGGAATGACCTGAAACAAACCTGGCTGATCAGAAGACTGTGCACCTATCATGAAATGTGGCCTTGCGCTCAGAAATGTGAACCCTACATTCCACTGCTCCCTCAGTGTGTTTCTTAGTACTTCCCCTCATGGGGACCATGGTTGAATCTACAGCAATTTTATATTTTACCACAGTGGTGTGTACAGAGTGTGGATTGACTGAAGGGAAGTGACAATAAACAAGCACTGGCAAAGCCAATAGGTCTTGCCTACGAGATGAGACCTATTGGCTTTGTCAATATTTAGACTGGTACAACAGTGCAGCTGCAGTGCAGCATGGCTATAAGTTTTTTAAAGCGCTATGATGCGGCATCTGCATCCATCAAGGGCGGTTCAGCAAACTTTGCAAAACCCAGGTCTGTAGACTTACTTTCAATTGAACTTTATATAGAACAGAACATTAATACACATGGTTACGGTCCCTGCCCTTTTGATGATCTCCTTATGAAACTGTACATTTAACATATTTGTCAGGGCCTATACATAACTGAAATGTGACGTGTAGCACTTTACAAAAACCCCAAAGTAAATAAATACAAAACTGAAAACAACTTACTATTTTCTGTCAGTCTCACTTGCAACTTTCAGTGAATATTCATGACATCATAAGTAGTTCCCTGTTAAAAGGCTCGATATCTTTACATTGATAATTTATCAACTAGAACATCTAATTTTAACTGATAGAGTGAAGATATTGTGTTTGATTGTTCACTCATAGGCCCTCCGTACAAATGACCCACTAATCCACCCGGTAACTTCGTTCCACTGGAGTTACCAATACCAGGGATACTGCTGTTACTGCCCCCTTCGGAATTAAGATGCCACTGGTAATGACAGCAATAGTCCTGATAATGCTCTGGTCAGTATGGAATGGTTTATAGGTATAAACGCTGCCCATTTGTAATGTTGCTTCAAACAGGTATTCACGCAGGGGCCGCAGTTACCTGCAAGACAAAGTTTATCTCGCCCAGTAGTTTTCCCCTACCCATCTCGTGCACTCGTTACCACAGGCCTAGAAGATTGTATGCCCACCCCAACCTCCCGCCATAGTATAATGTTTAAGTGATAGACTTTAGCACTTGAGCAACTGACATCGAATCCTCACTTCCCTGCTTAAACAAGTTATGTTAGGTTTGCTTATGAAGCGCACGTATCACCCCGGCTGGGGTCTCTCGGCGCTACTGCAGCTCCAAAGATTCTGAAGGCCCAGAGTGAAAGAATGTCAGAGACTAGAAAAGCCAGGTCTTAGATTTTCTTGAACTGTTTAAAGTCCGTGCATGCACGTAGATACAATGGGAGCAGATTCCAGTGCTGGGGGGCTTAATGTGAAAATGAATGCCTACCATACCTGGTGGGCGAATACGCCGGGAAAGTAACAGGAATTTCCCACTGGATCTAAGACTCCAAGTGGGGGCATACCACTGCAGTTTACCCTGTAGATAGGGTGGCCCACTTCCATACAGGGCTTTATGGACCAAACAGAGGCGTTTAAACACGGCAACTTATAGTCTTATCAGTAAAACTGCACATGAGTGCGATTTTTGTGGCCATGTCAATGGAAAATGTCCTATCTGTAAACGACAATGTGCTACCACACGATGCTTTAGTAATGTATTTGCAACAGTGGGCTGCAAAATCCACCACCAGCTACATACCACACCCATTCCTCTCTCCTATTGAAAGGGGGTGACTCATTTGCTACATTTGTTCTATGCGATACTTTGATTTTTCACAATCCTTATGACTTAAAAGAGCTCCCTCACTCGGAAAATTGTCCCAGCACCACTGATTGGAATAATTCTCAGTTTTTTCCCTATTTGATGCTTATTTGACAAGTCTTGCGCTCATTGGGAAAGGATGTGGCATAACAGCCAGAGTTGCTGACTTTGTAGTTGTGGAACCAGGTTCGAGTCTCAGCATCCTGTGATTCTAGACACATCACTTAATCTTCCTGTGCCTAAAGAAATGCATGTATCCTTGTGTAATCTAACTGGTGCTCATGTACAGCGCTCCAATAACTTCGGGTCGATTTCGCGTTATATAAAACTGCTACATAAATACATACATTGTCCTGGTTGCAGTCGTTTTCTTTCGTGCCACCCCGGGTCTCCCTTTGCCTGCCCCCTAGTTTGAAGCTCACGTGCGTAGGAGGTGTCGAGTAGCCCGCGGGCTGACCTCAAACACCCTTTCCCTGCTCCTCGACTGCAGCTGTGGCAGACGGGCCCTAGACCACGGCGAATGCATTCACGCCTAAGAACAGCTCTGGAGGCCTCGGCTCCACATGCCAAAGAAGTTAACAAGCCTGTGATTTATTTTAACCCCGAGGACATTTGCTATAAAACTCTATACTGCTGGTATAAAGTTGGACCTGTGCCACGCTGGCATCTGGTTCTAATTGGTCAGCGTGGGTGTCCGGAGCCAGCCTTCTCCTCTCTGACTCAGTGTGGTGGCCGTGGAGCCGCCGTGTCGACGCTGAAGATTTTCCTTTCGCTGCACTAATGATAGAGCTGCTGCAGTGCACTCGTATGGATCTCAGGGGCAATGGCCCCTGTAGCATCGCGAGACTTGGCCGCTCCCTTTCCTGCGTCTCCTCGAGAGCTCACAGCTGTCATCACCCAGTGGGTAAGGCACAATGATGGCCCCCCTGCTGAATGTGGTGAGAGGCTCTTAAGTCTCCCATATCTCACAGATATTCATTTTCCTTAGGATGAACGGGTCCCCTCTGAATATTTGGAGGCCCTTGAAAGTTTGGGGATCCCTGCGCCGCAGGGGCTGCTGGAGCCTCCATTTCGGCACTGTCTTCACTGCAGCTCCACAGCAGACCGAAAACGCTGTCTTTCTTTGTGGCTGTGGCTCCACGCGAGTGGACAGCCCTTTCATCACTGGAGCCCCATGATAGTATAACCCTTTCTCCTCCCAGTGGCTCCTGGCGCCAGTGCAAAGCTCTTGTTACTGTGCACACAGCGGCGGCTCCTCCGCAATGGCGGAGGAGCATCGCCTCACTGCCTAGCTCAGAGCCAGCAAGTGTAATATAAGACGATGTTCGTGCATTTGCCGGTTCTTAGCCAGCGCTGTAGGTAGTGGCAGGGCCTAGGCATGGGCTGGGCGAGGAGGAGCGCTACGTGCACTCCACTCCCTAAGTGCTCATGTGTGTTTTGGTCGGCCCGACCAAAACACACATGCGCACTTAGATTTTCTGCTGCTCAGCTGCAATGTGCAGCTGGGCTGGAGAAACCCCTGTAGACTCCCTTGTCTGAGCAGAGCGTCTATTCAGCCCGCTCAGAGCAATCCCCTCGGTGCTCTGCAGCACGGGGATTGGATGCAAATCTGTCCCAGGGCCTGTTGGGACCCAGGAAGAGGAAGAGAGGAGGCGAATGCGATGCAACGTTGGAGACGGCCGGCAGCTAAAGGTATGTTTTTTGTGTGGAAATCTATTATTTGTCACCCCCCACAAGATCCTCCTATCGTGCTGCCCCTCCTGTGCTCCCCCTCCCACCTCACCACCCTTTATTTGTGGCGGCCGCCACTGTGTGAACACCTCTGTAAGCGCCACGAGTCTCTTCAGCTCTGTCGCCTTTGCCATTGCATCTCATCAAGACATCATGTACAGCTCTCTTTCTTGTGACTGCAGTCCACTATCATTGGGTCAGAGTGACGAGAAAGCCGTACAATATTGTGGAGATACGATGAAGCAAGTGCTTAATTTGTAAAAGAATAAGTGCCAGTGCCCAAAGCAGCCTAGAATCCACATCAGACCTCTTTAATCCACTAGCTGACACTTCCAGAGTCTTTCTTTCACTCTTGCAGGTTCCTGCTTTCTCCCTTTGTGAGGGATTTTCTGCCTTCCTCTTCCTTCTTCTTTCTCCTTTGCGTGTTTTTATATTTACTCTCTTGCTTTCGGTAAATGTTTTATGAGGAAAAATATGTTACAGTACCCGAAAAGGAGTGCCAGTGGGCCCCACCGTCAAACACCGGATCAAGTTAAGCACTAGATGGCTCTGTAAACTATCACAGAGCCACAGTAACAAGAGCAGCAAACTGTAATGGGGCTACAGGCACAAGAACTGTTCACAACCATAGAGGGACTGCGGTGACTGAGATCAAGAGTGTCTGATTAGTAAACTTATTGTGCAACACTGTGTGACACCGAGGAGAACCCCATGCATGCCCACCATGTGGTTCTACTCTAGCTTGGAGGGCCTTGTGGAGAAGGGCTTAAGGCGTTTTGTTTTCAAACTTCTGTAACATAGATTACATCATTAAAATGTTGAGAGCTCTATTGAAGACAATTCTATTCTCAGTGGGTGGAATATTATAAAAAGCGTTATAGCCCTTCTGCCCTGGGCTATACCAGTTGGTGAAGGCCCTCACCCTAATTATAGGCCCTTGCCTGCAGCTTGGGCCTATAACTCAGGTTCAGGTCTTTAACCACTGGTATAGCCCTCTGCAGAGGACTGTAATGTCTATTGTCAGAGATAGAATGGGCAAGTACCTGTGGGTTGTCAGAGTCCAAAGCAAGCACATCTTCACTTATGTGGTGTGGGAATATGAGTCTGTTTCATAGCACAAGATAGCTCATCTGGTACAATATATTAGTGGGCTGGTGGGCCTGTTTCTGAATTATTTTAACACTTGCAGGTGACTGCTGAAGTATATACCTGTGTCCTCAGAGTAGATTGTGTAGTCCTTGTGACTTGCCCATTGCCGGCAAAATTAAGAGTGTTTAAGATATCTTGGTTCTTAATAAAGTTGCCACATCACTCAATGTCAACAGTGACACCTGTTTGTAGTTGTAGGCTTTCAGTTAATGCCCAGGGAATTTTAAGGGTGGGGGTGTTGGTTCACCTGAATTAACTCATAAATTAACAATGCTAGATTATGTTGGCCACTCAGGAAAGATTAGATTGAAACATGGAGTTCCTGACCTGGATCAATTCGGCTCTCCTACTCATGTACTGGCCTAGAAGAAGGTTTTTGATAAATGTATGTGGAAAGACACATCAGAAGTGAAAAAATGCCTGGATTAAAACTTCATATGAGAGATCTCCGCAGGTCTGTAGAGCCCTGTCCTCAGTTGGTCGCTCCTCCTGGGGCAAGCATGGGTTCTCAGACTCCTGAAAATTATATTTTGTTGTAGGGTCTCCTGCAGTTACGACATATTTGTACTTTGCCAACTTCTCTCCTTTCGTGCTTGTATGATACTGTGCCGGGAGGCCAGGACTGAGTGATTAAGTCGCAGAGATGGTAGTTGCAGCAGACTTGGCCAACCTGAGCCTCACCTTCTTTCTACATTGTTTTCTCTTCCAGTGCGACATCAGTTGGTGAGACATCCTCAGAACAGGTAAGAGACCCTTTCCAACAGGCACACTGTTGTCATGTACAGATACTAAGGGCACTGCAGGGCTCATGGCCTCACACTACCATAGCTCGGAACTAATGGGCAAGCTGTGATCCAGAACACAACGTTTCACATGGTTTGTGGCCAATGGGTGAAAGCAACAGAAAGAGTCACATTAACTGAAGGCAGGATTTCACTGGTAAACATTGATTTAGACTAAAGGCCTTTTCTCCATAGGCATCTAATGACTCGTAGCCCAGTAGTGATCAGGAACACAGGCTCTCACAGGATTTATTAATAGGACACACCAGATCAGATGTGACCTAAAACACAGACCTTTCTGTGCCTAGAGCGAATGACCTGGAGACTGCTGTAATCAAGAAGTGAGTCCCTCATGGTCTTTTATTAAGGATCCTGGTACTAGCAGAGACCCTTAAGCGCATCCTGGATCCCACCCCAGATGCACTTGAGCACTATTGAAAGTACCACCAGGGGCTCAAACTCTCTGCACGTCTGCACCAGACTTAACACAAATATATATCCAGTGCTTTAAATAGGCAGGCACTGTCCGCAACGAAGTACCTGCACTTCTTTAATTCGAAAGGGAGAGTACCTGCACTTCTCAGCACTGGTACAATGCTTTTAATGTAAAAGTACCAGCACTTCTAGGGAGCAAACAGGCTCTCTGGATAGCGAGTACCAGCACTTCCTTATTTACATTTAAGGCACTGCATATATTCCTGTACTTGTTTATAATTGGTAATCATCAGCTGTGGCCCGTGCAGGTAAGAACGGTGGGGCTGGTTGGAGGGAGGATTTCAACAGACGACTCTCTTGATATCATTGGTCCCCTCAATCTCAAAACCTTAAATGAACGCTTCATACTGGCCATGGTGGACTATCACACTCGTTGGGTGGTTTACAAGTGTGTGCACCAGATTAACACAAAGGTACTCATTAGCTTTCTCAGGGACGTGTTCTTTGATGAAGATATCCCGTACATTCTGGTTACTGATAACGGGGTACAATTTATATCGGAAAACATGACAGATTTCTTATCTGAAATGGGCATTACTCATCACAAAACAGCTCTATATTGTCCCCGTGCTAACGGGTTAGTGGAACGCATGAAACGTTTAGTAAAAGAGTGTCTACAGCAAGCAGAGATCTTAGGAATCTCAGCGAAGGATGCTTTGCAAGATAAATTTCGGGCCTATCGCTCAACCCCAAATTTGGTCACGGGGTCTTCCCTTTTAGCTCCTTGAAGTGTAGAGTTCCCAAAACCAGACTCTCACCTCCTTTAAAAAGACAAAATACATGTGTAGTAGATCGAGACGAGATTAACAAAAA
Source organism: Triturus cristatus (assembly GCF_964204655.1). Classification (NCBI taxonomy): domain Eukaryota; kingdom Metazoa; phylum Chordata; class Amphibia; order Caudata; family Salamandridae; genus Triturus; species Triturus cristatus. Next base: position 768,828,060 of record NC_140580.1, read on the forward strand.
AATAGTTGATCATCAATGCAAGTACAAAAACAGGTATGATGTAACAAAACATGTTAAATCTTGCACGTTCGCAGAAGGTGATTGGGTTTGTGTGGACCTTCCCAAACCACGCAGAAGGGAGGCTACAAGATTCTCAGAACCCATAAAGGTAACAAAAGTGGGCAGAAATGTAGTTCAGCTGGCTAATGGGCAAACCTGGAGCATGGACAGAATTGTCCCTCATAGGCACGTAAATGTTTCTCATGTTGATGCCCAAGGGGGTGAGAGGGGTAGTGTTGCTCCAAGGAGATCCCAAAGAACCAAGTCCAAGCCTGTGTGGGTAAAAGACTTTTGTACTATATAAGGCTTATCAATTCCGTGTTCTATTGCTTTTCTCTTTATTTCCACATATGTGTTCCTAAGGTTGCATTTCTTCTTGGTATGCCCCGCCACCCTCTCCCTCCACCTCTTGGTATGTACCACTCTGATGTGTTATGGAGATTCCACAGCTGACTCCAGCTGACTGGAACCTGTGGTGGTGAAAGGAACGAATAAAGAAGACTCTTCACTTTACTGCGCTTCGTCTTCTTTTTGTAACAGTTCTCTTTGTCTTTACGATGCTGTCCCCTTTGTATCCTGCAGTTCGGGTGAGACAGTGACGAGTGTGTCAAGTTTATCACCACTTCAGCCAAAGAAGAAGAGGAAGCCGAAGCCGGAGCTTCCGCCAGCGGTGCCTGTGAAAGGTAAGGAGAAGCCAGATTAAACATAAAGGAGTCTTTGAGTGATGGGACAGATGCATATCATACAAAGATACCTTGGAGGAGCGAAGCAAGCACTCACAAGTCCAAAGTGAGAGGGATGTGAGCAGAAACACCACCATCACAATCTGACCAGCACATGAGGCAAATCATTTTAAAGAGAATTGAATGAGATAGCGCGGCAGGCCCACATCACCCTCAAACTGACCAAAAGATGACAGAACAGATACATTGTACCCTTAAGTGATGGGCGCAATAGCGTTGATCATTCCATGTGACCTGGAAGTGAAAGTGCAACTACTCGACACCTCAAAGTGGCTCGCATATGATAACAGACATACGTCATTACAAAGTTACCTGGGTATGCTAGAACTTAACAGCATGGTAGATCAGAGCAGAGCACATCAACATCACCCTAGAGTGACTCGGAGCCACAACACCCTCAAAACAGCAGCTGATCTATTCAGGTAACTGGGAAGTGACGCAGCAGACATCCATTTCACATCCAGTGGCATCGGTGTGATAGAGCAGACCCACACGACTGCTCAAAGTGTCAGGGAGCTGATAAAATGTGCACCCTTCACCCAGAACAATTGTGATGTGATAGTGCAGATGACACCAAGTGACCTGAAACCAAAAGCACATGCAGACCACACCGAGAGTAACCTGGATTTGATAGAGGAGGACTGAATGAGACTAGAATGACCTGCAAGTGGTAAAGCAGGCACAGTTCACACAATACTGATGCAGGACTGCTAAGGGAATGCAAGGTTTCTCCCAGGTGACCTGTCGTGCAACAAAAGACACACATCATCCCAACGTTACCTGGAAGTGAATGAGGAGGCACACATCACCCAAAGAACCTGCATATTAAATCACCAACACAGGCTACCAGGGCAAGGCTGGGAGCTGACAGCAGCTTGGCACAATGCGTTGATAGCGTAAGCAACATTTAATGGGTAAAAATAATTCATTATAAAGCAAAATGTTCTTAATATATTGGCTAAAAGCCTTACTGTCATACCTCTGCAGTCCATCCGTAAAATCAGTCCTTGGTCTTCCAGCCTTCCAAGAGGTTCCCTTGCTTCTAAATGGCAAATCAGAAGTGCACATTATTTTAACAATGTGGAATATATCATGCAGATATGTTCATGCATGTGAGCCTGGAGGTTATATTAGGTGGCCTGCAATTGAAAGAGCTGATCTTCATCGCTATAAAGTGATCTGGAACTGATTCGGCAGACACCCATCCAAAAGACACATATCCAAAATAGGAGGCACACTTAATGTTCCAAAGTCATATGGAAGTCATAGAGCGGCCGCTCACAATGACGTACTGATGAGAGAGAACATCTCACCCAAAATACCTGGTAGATAGAAAACAGAGGGGCATATTTTCAAGGAGCTGGCCCGCCACAGCGGCATTTTTTTATTTTTATTTATCGGTGGCGCAATCAGTGCTTCACACTACTCCATATTTACAAACTGACGCATTGGGCCCATTGTGTCAGTTTGTAGAGGCCTGCGTCACATTATATCTGTGCCAGGTATAATGAATGCCGGGTAGGCATTCCCACAACTTTTTACATATGATGTGGGGGTAGAGGGAATAAGACTCAGGCAAAAAATGTACGGCTACAAAATTTGCCAGTTTCGTATCAGCACAAAGGGGCATATCAGCAACAACCGGCGATAATTATCGCTAAGCGCACTTAGCGCTAGGATAATTATCGCCGTCTAGCGTGGATTTTTATCGCTGAGATAGCGTGCTATTAGCAACGCTTATCTCAAAAGCGATAAAAATCCTCACGCTAACTGCCTAACGTGAGATTATCGCTGGAAACCCAGTGATAATCTCACACAATGTGGCGTTAGCTTGATGATAGGGACTCACAAACTTAGCCATGATATCCACCTTCCATAGGATATCATGGCTAAGTCAGTCCTGAAGCAGGTGTAAGGAAAGTAGCGATAACAGGGGTTATCGCCCCATGCTTCATAGCATGGGGCTTGATGATAGGAGAAATGTCGCTTAGCGACATTTCTCCTGTCATGTCAGGAACGCCCACTTTGCATCTCATTAGAGATGCAAAGCTGGGCGTTAGGAATTCCTACGCTAACGCAAGATTTCACGCGTTAGCGTGAGCTTGCTAATTAGGCGATAAAATTATCGCCGCTTTTCGGCCGAAAACGGCCGCAAAAGCGGCGATAATTCTATCGCCTCTCCTTGCTGATATGCCTCAAAGTTTGTAACATTTTGCAAATTTTGCAGGTGCACAATTTACCATCATTTTTTACCATGAAAGACTAATTCATGAAAACGATTAATGAAGGAAATACATTCTTTCTGAACCAGTCTCCAGTATCTTGCGTGATTTTGAACACAAAGTTTGCATTCAGTTTTCATGAGAGATACAGGCAAGAGAAATTTGAGAAATTCTATGATTTTGGGGGTCCATTCAAATATAAACCATGAAAGTGAAAGAGCAGATCTACTTCACAGTCACAAGACCCAAAATAGATGAAGCAAATACATGTAAATTGGACCCTACAGATGGGCAGTCGCTTTGGTTCTGAGTCATTTTTTTTTGCTGCTGCATTAATTGCCATCCTGGTTGCTCTTTCCAGCTCCAGTGTTGGAGGTGCCGCCCGGACCCAAGCTGCTGAAGCATCACACGGGTAACATTGCACTGGTAAGTCCCGCTTTGTTTGTTCTTAGACGTCTTCTCTTTAAAGTGCCCATTCCCCTTCCGGGTCACAGCAGGCTCTGAGAGGGCTGTACTGCCCCTCCACTCCTCGAGATTTCAGAGGGTTTTCACAGTCATATCAGTAATCGCTTGGCCTCTGTACTACATGGCGTGCTCAACGCCTGTCTAGACAAGCATTTACAATGCAATGGTCTCGGCAATATTATAGGTAGAGCTATTGGTATTGCTCATTATTTTTTTATTATTTTTGTATCCCTAAATAAATGGCATTGTCATTTCTATTGGCATTAGCTTTTTTTTGCATATGTGATACCTATTGCATTAGCAGAGAGAGAGTGAGGTAGTGAGATAGAGAGAGAGAGTGAGGTATTGAAATAGAGAGTGAGGTAGTGAGAGAGACAGAGAGAGAGAGTGAAGTTTTTAAGTAGTGTGTTAGAGTGAGAGATAGTTACTGTGGTAGTGATATTGTGTTGCTGTGAGAAAGAGAGAGTTGAGTAGCGAGTTAGAGAGTGAGGTAGAGAGTTAGTGAGACAGAGTGTAGTATAGTGAGAGATAGTGAGGTAGTGAGAGATAGTGAGGTAGTGAGAGAGAGAGAGTTAGGGAGAGAGAGTGACGTAGTGAGAGAGCCAACCCCACACACATACAGAACCACCCACACAGAGCCACACACATACAAAGTGTATCACCCATACATACAGAGCCACACATACAGAGTCAGCCAGACACAGATAGAGAGCTATCCACACAAATATTCAGAGCTACAGACATCCACATACCGAGCCACTGACTTACACATACAGAGCTAGCCAGAGACATAGAGTCACTTAACACACATACCGAGCTAGCCACATAAAGGTACTGAGCCATCTATACACACACAGAGGCACCTATGCACTTATTGAGCTACACATACACTGAGCCACACACCCGCACAGCTACACACATAGAACCACACAGACATACACAGACTTACACATACTGAGCCACACACACACAGCCACCTACACATACAGAGCCACACACACACACACACACACACATAGAGCCACACAGTAACCTCAACATTTGACACATATTTACTTTTTGCTACTTCAAATGTCACCGCTACCATAGATCCAGTTGTAGAGTGCATGGATTAAACTATGAATACTGTGTTGAAGATGGAAGGACGCAGGCAATACTGCAGTTAGTTATTTATAGCAGCGGCGTTGAGTTATGATTCTCAAGCACAATTTAGAATAGTTCCACCATAATTTACATTAAAACCATAAAACAGCAATATACGTGTGACGTCATTCCCACCGGAAAATACCATAGGCTTGAATCTTCTGGCAATATTTACATTGTGTCCGTGGGCTCAATTAACTAGCAGTCCTTTAAAGGGTTTCCTTAATTAAAGGGGGTTAAATTAGCTGTAGATACTTCCACTTGCCAGTGAACTCTAAAGGAGGGTATTACAGCATTACAAGTTCAACCCACCTTTAGCTCTTCGCCCTCTGAGGCTCCTAGGCCCGTACGTGCCCAGGTGAATCCCAGAATGCAGCGCTGCTGGCCCCAGAGATCTGACGTACGTCACAACTATTAACTGGCCCGGGGCAGGAGTTTGAACTCCTGCGAATTCAGCTAGCATGTGATGTGTCCGAGGCCCAATTGGGCAATATTAAACGGTGTAATGACAACAGCTATTGCTTACAGTGCTTTGAAACATAAGTGAGGCACTATATAACAACAGTTAATTTGCAGGGTGCCCGCTAGGGCCACACCAGGAGGTTGACGGTGTCACAGATGACACAGGAAACACAACCGGTGCTCCGTCTCCCTGCATCACTTTATCAGGGTAATAAAACACGGCGGACTCCTTATCAAAAGCTGAAGAATTCCTTGGAGTACCTTACACCCACAGGGCCGGGAGTGTTCAGTCAAAGAGGTGCGCAAGAACAAAGGCGAGACACTGAGCGTCAGCAGCAGCCAGGATCAGATAGGATCTACGTTGGCTGGGAACCCGGGATTAGCAGTTGAAGACTGCACACTGCCCCCACAGTAGCCCACAGGTCCAGAGTCAGACACCCCACGTCTGCACCACTCAAGGAGTCAAGACGGGGGGGGGGCACCTCACTAAGTGACATCACCCGGTACGTGCTCACATTTCCATCTTGTGGTCGGAAGTGCGGCCGCCAAGCCCCACCGCCAGACAACTATATTACGTTTCGGGTTGTTTGCCCCCCACGGGGGCTCCTTCTGTGGCTATTGTTGGGAGACAAAGGCGCCCCTGTGAACTGTCTGCAGAGGCCCGGGGCCAGGAGATACAGGCCTGGGGGCGCGGGCGTGTCTCAAAGTCGGCAAATCAATCAGGTTTACAACTTTGTCGCGAGAGCTCACATTTAAACACAAATCACAGATAAGATCTGCAGGCTGTAACTAGAAACAGGCAGCAAGCAGAAGGACCTCCTTAATGAATGTAAGTGGCTCCTACACCTGGGCTCCCTAAAGGAAGCAGCCTGGACTACCAAATTAGGTAGCTCAGCGAGCTAAGCACTCGCTGACGAGAAAAGCAGGTAACAGATTCAAATCTCTACAAAGTTGTCCTTTTAATCTGTTAAATGTTGTTAAAATGAGCACAAAGTTTACTTGGGTTAAAATAACTGCATATAAAAAGTTATGCTAAAGCGCTCTACAGACAACGTTAGGAACAATTGAAGCGGCGCATTTCTCTACCGGCAACTCTCTCCCAAAACAGCTCGACACAACTGCACGGCCCTCCCTCATCCTTGCTCCCCCCCTGCACTACTAAGAGCACTGCAAATAGCCGTCACCTCTCGCATTGCAACGCCACATGATCCCAACCCCCAAAATAAACGTCACGCCGCTGCACCGGGACATTCCTGCCGGACCGTCACCACTGGGGAAGATGAGCATGGGGGTGGTGTGTGAGGGAGCCAGACAGGGCAGGGCACTGCAGTCTGGAGTTTAAAGGCAAACAAGAAACACGACAGAATCAGAGAGAGACAACTGCCTTTCTCCGAGGCAAAGCAGAAATGCCTCAGAGAAAGGCAGCGGCATTTTCGGATTCGGGGGCGTGTTTTCGGATTCGGGGGCGTTTAAACACGCCCATCGAAAAGTAATGAAAAAACATGCCCCCGAATCCGAAAAGGACGGGGCCTGTTCGGAGTGACAAACCTCTTCTCCAATGGCTGGCCAGCATTCAAGAGGCCAGCCAATGGAGAAGAGGAGAGAAGAGGGGCGGGTTCAAGCCCCTCTTCTCCAAAACATTAATTCTCCGGACTTCCGGTTCTGCCTTCGGCAGACCGGATGGTCCCGAGACCTAAAAAACAGCCTTCCCAGTTGTTAATGAGACTTTTTCTCTATCAATGTGGAACTTTATTAGTACAAAAAGAAAAAAAAAAGCTGGGAGCAGGAAGCAAATATTTTCTTAGGAGCCTGCCACCACTGTTGCAATTTGCCAAGGTTGCAGAATATCAAGGCTGTCAAATCTAGATTCCACCCATAACTCCTTCCTCCACCACCCTATACTTCCTGTCTTTTCTGTTTACCACACTTTACCGCTCTTTCTCTTTCTCCTATCTTCCTTTCCTGCCATTCTCTCTCTTGCTCTGGGTCAAAGTCTGATGATCAAAAATAACTCACAGTCACCAAAGAATGACTGCCTGTGCCTGCAACTAGCAACCTTGGCTACAAACGCATGCAGGGCGTGGTGTAGTTATGATCCTTATTGACAGGAAGAAGTCTCTAGATCTGAAACAAAAACATACAATAGTCAGAAATATGAAAAAGTCATACATATTCAAGTTTGGGCCCCAACCGGAGCCGGCTTTCTTTGATTGTTGAGTTCAGTTGATGTCTATGGAGATGAGCTGTAACGTATCTACCCTGGGCTAGCAGGCGTAGCGGAAAACTACGACGCAACTGTTATCACAGATTCCACATTTGTAGTGACCAGTGCCGTCTTACCTCATGGGCACGTTGGGCAGTAGTCTGGGGGCCCCACGAGCATAGGGGCCCCATGCAGACCAGAATTTACCACTAATTTTCTGTTAAACAAATGTAGGCAGGGCCCAGTACACTGCTTTGCCCGGGGGCCTATAATGCTGTTAAGATGGCCCTGGTAACAACTGTGGATAAGGGCGGGGCAGTCCCTATCACTTATCATGAACCCAAAACTCTGTAAGAAATGTGATTTTCTGGCACCATATAGCTCCTGAAAGCTATGGCTTTGGAAGGGTTGTGTGTTTTTTACCTTTTACTTTGGACCAGCAATTCTGGAGGAAGCAACCCTGTGACACATGTCAGGGAAGACTAGGAGTGTCCAGTGAGGGTCTCAGGGTTCCTATCAGACAGCTGTCATACAGAGTATGAATGAATGACCAAGATTTATAAAACGTACATAGGCATCTAGGTGCTGTAGTATTGCAAAAAACATGCAGCGAACTGTTAGAATACAGATAATTCTGTGCCTATCTATGAAGTGAACAGCCAAGCTTTGGGGCGTGGCCAAGCCGCGGGCTAAGATGGCCGCACGGCGTTGAAGCTCCGCCATCGACCCGGCGCAAACCCTGCTTTCCTCGCCCTCCTGATGCGGGCGCGGGACGCCAGACGCTGCCGCTGACCCTACTAAGACCCCGGATGCGCTGGGATGCAGAGCGGACCTCCCGGGCCACGGGGGCACCCGGAGATGAGCACACCATCCTGAGGCCCAAGATGGCGGGCTGATCCGGGAGCGGGGGACTCGAGTGCGAGGAGGGCGGCCGGCCGAGAGACAGGTAACCGGGGGGCTCGGAGGGGGGGGGCATTGAGCACCGGGGTGCTGGCTGGCGGGGGCCTGCTTCCTTCTCCCTACGCCGTTGCGGACCGGAGGACGACCGGGCGCACGGCTCTGGCCCTGCGCTCCGGCCGCGGCCTCGCTCGTTGTCTCCTCCCTGGGGCCCCGGACTAATCCGGTCGGGGAGCCTGAGGGGGGTGGCGGGACGGCCTGCTGGCGGTGGGGGGGGCGGTTGGGGCCCTGCGCTGGGCCCGACGCCCGGGTTGTCTCTGCCTCGTCACTTGGGCCCTCTCGGGTTTTGCCATGTGCTCCGCGGCTGGTTGTTGCGTTCCTCCCTTGCCCCTCCCGGCGGCGCCGAATCGTGGCCGCTTAACACATCGCGATGGCGCACTTGATGTTCCATTGGGGCCCTGCTGGCTACTCGGAGTCGTGGCTCTTGCCTGCTGCGCAGTGAGGACGTGATCTGTCCGGTGCCCGGTGGGCCCACCATCATCAGTGCTCCTGACCAGATTGGCTAAGGATTAGCCGGACGCTCCATCGCACCATCGCCTCCCTTGCGCTCCACACGTCTGGCGGTTGTGAGAATGGGTCGCAAGGACCCCAAACAGAAAACGCTGCAATTCGAGAAACTGTCTGAGCAGCCCACGGATAACCCCCCTGACATGCCGGACCCGGCTGGTGGGGCGTCCGGCGGCTCGACGACCCAGGCTCCGGCCCCGGACTGGCTACAGGAGCTGCGTGCCGGCTTCAGGGCCCTGGATGGTCGCTTTGACGCCCTCAATAAGACGCTGGAAACTATGGGGGCCAAAATCCAGGCCCATGACAAGCGTTTGGGAGAGGCTGAGGCCCGGATCTCGGCAGTGGAGGATAAATCGGTACAGGAGATCAAAAGGGTGGACAGATTGGAGCGCATACTGAAGGAAGTGGCCAGCAAAAACGAAGATTTGGAATCGCGCAGTCGGCGAAACAATGTACGGATTATTGGGGTTCCGGAGTCCACGGCCACGGGCTGGCTGGATGTTTTCGTGGAACAACTGTTGGCATATATCTTTGGGAGAGACTCCTTCACTCCTGGCTTCGTGGTGGAGCGTGCCCACCGCTCCCTGGGGCCGAGGCCTAACCCGGGGCTCCCGCCTCGCCCCCTGATTGCCCGCATTATGAACTTCCGAGACCGTGACACGGCCCTGCGGCTTGCCAGAGAGAAGGGCGAGATTACTTGGCAAGGTGCAAGACTCTCATTCTACCCAGACTTCACTGCCATGGTCCAGGAGGCCAGGCGTAAGTATGCGGGGGTGAAGGCGGCGCTCCGGAAGCTGGGCCTTAAATATGGCATGCTCTATCCGGCCCGGCTCCGGGTCGAGGTTGATGGCCGAGCTCGGCTATTTGACAATCCCGCTGCGGTGCAGGAGTTTTGCCGTACCTACAAGCCGCGCAGGGGCCCGCCGGGGGGAGATGAGGGTGGACGGTCTCCCCCTGGTAGTAGGTCTGCGGGCAGCCAGGACCTGTTCTCATCCTCCGGTGTCGGCTGAGACTGCGCCCGTTACTGAACTTTGCACTGTTTTGACTTTGGTCATTTGAGGACGTATTAACATTTGGAGTATATAGGTGCTGCAGCGCTGGGTTGATTGCGGATCGTTGTCACCCCCCTTTGGTTGAAACCGCTGGGATCGTTTTCTGTTACGATGCTCTACTTTTTGTTGTTTGGTTACACTGGGTATGTCTGCCTAGAGCTATGTTCTTCTTTTTTTCCAGAATTGGGATTGCCTCACGTTTGCGTGGTTTGGCTGGGCGGGGGGAAGCGGGTTGGGGTAAGCAATTTTGATTCTACTACTACGGCTATGTGTGAACGAACTTTATTGATACACAGTGACATTCCGATTTTGCTGCTCCCATCACTTGCTGACTGGCATCAATGGCCCACATAGGTTTGAATGCAGCTCCTCTCAATCTATCGTTAATGACTTGGAATGTCCGGGGCCTGAACAACCGGAGTAAATGCAAACAAGTACTGCATTACTTAAATCGGCATCAGGTGGACATTGCTTTTCTCCAAGAGACTCATCTGCATGGCCCCATGCCCTCTCGCTTTGCGGCTTCCTGGGGCGCTCACCGATACTTCGCTAATTATAGTAATTACGCCAGAGGCACTGCGGTGCTGATCCATAAGAGGGTCCCGTTTCAATGCCAAACGTTTCTAGGGGACAGGGAGGGGCGCTACTGTATTGTACAGGGGGTCTTGATGGGCCATGTTGTTACTCTTGTCTGTGTGTATGCCCCCAACACTGATTCCCCGGATTTTTTCAGTGCGCTTGCGGCCCAACTGGTAACCCTGGCACCGGCTGGTGTTTTGCTGGGCGGCGACCTAAACATGTTGCTGGATGTGGGGCTGGATAGCACCTCTGGGGCCACCGACTCTAAGCCTAGGGCAAGGCGCGCATTCCAGGACCTTTGCCGTCGATTCTTGTTGACGGATATATGGCGCAGGCGACACCCAAACACTACTGACTACACACACTTTTCAGGGCAGCACAACACTTGGACCAGAATTGACTACTGGCTCCTCTCCCCGGGCCTGTCCCCTTGGTTCCGCGCGTTGAGGACGTTCCCGAGAACGTACTCGGACCACTCTCCAGTCCTGCTTGGCTTAGACGTTCCTCGACCTGAGGGGTTTGAGCGGCAGTGGCGCTTCCCTGGGAGGGCGCTGCTGGATGACCTTTTTGTGCACGAGGTTTCCGAGGGGATAGAGGACTACTTCACCATAAATACTGGCTCGGTGGACTCGTGGGCAGTGCTCTGGGATGGGTTCAAGGCATACATCAGAGGGGTCTGCATTGCCAAGCACGCGGGGGTCCTGAAAGTATTGCGCGCCACAATAACACAACTGGAGACACAGCTAGACGCGCTAGACACTGAGGCGCAGCAGGCACCCGCGGACGAGGTATTTACCAGGCGCTTACGACTGTTATCTGACTTCCGGGAAGCCGCGGACAGGGAGATCCTGTATCTGGGGAAATACCAGGTTGCGCGTAGGTATGGAGAGGGGGACAGACCAGGGCGCACGCTAGCGCAGGCCTTGCGACCACCATACAGCAAGTCCCTGATCGCCGAGGTGCGGGGCACGGACGGGAAAATCCGCACAACGCCCGCTGAGATCCGGGACGAGTTCCTGGCCTACTACACAGATCTATACACCACCAAGTTGGGTGACTCCGCGGCCGCGCGTGCGGCCTATTTATCGGAAATCGCTCTTGTGTTCCTGGATAAGGGCATGCAGGAGTTCATGGCGGAACCTATAACGGTTGCGGAGGTGCGGGGGGCGATCAAAGTGCTCCGGGGCTCTTCTGCCCCGGGCCTTGATGGCTTCTCCGCTGACTTCTACAAGGCCTTTTCGGATCTGCTGGCGCCCAAGCTAATAGAGGTGTATGCGGAGGCCTTGGAACGTGGCTCCCTCCCGTCAACTCTTAGTGAGGCGGTCATTGTGCTGCTCCCGAAGCCGAATAAGGACTCTACATTGTGTGGGTCGTACAGGCCCCTCTCCCTCTTAAACACTGACTATAAGATCTTGGCCAAAATAGTGGCCAACAGGCTTTCCCAGCTGATGGAATTCATTATATCGCCCGCACAGTCCGGCTTTGTCCCCCGCCGCTCTACGTCGCTTAATTTGCGAACGCTCTTCACGGTTCTGCACAGAATTAACCCGACCACTCCGGCTGCAGCGATCCTCCTAGACACCGAAAAAGCGTTCGATTCTTTGGAGTGGCCTTTCTTTCTTTCCGTCATGGAGCGCATGGGCATGCCCATGAACTTCCTGGCGACCGTCAGACTCCTTTATAGTCGCCCTACGGCCCGTTTGCGTCTCAACGGCACGCTATCTCGCCCATTCTCACTCACGCGCGGTACGCGGCAGGGTTGCCCGCTTTCACCGCTCCTGTTCATTTTGGCTATGGACCCCCTGATTCGGCATTTCCAAGAGCGGCACCTCCACAGGGGTCTCCAGTTTCGGACGGGCCCATTGCTAGCCTCTCTTTATGCCGATGACACAATCCTGTATGTCAGGGAGCCGCAGGCCAACCTGGCCCCCTTGATACATGAGATCCTTCGTTTCGGTAGCCATTCGGGCCTGGGCATAAACTGGCATAAGTCCATCATCTTCCCACTGACTATCGGCACCTCCCCATGGCAATGTGAGTTCCCTCTTGAATGGTGCTCAGACTCGGTGCGATACTTGGGCATACAAATACATTTGAACACGGACGAAATCATCCACCTCAACTATGGCCGCGCGATTGCGCGGCTGGAGACTCAGGTGGATGGGTGGTTGCGGCTCCCGCTCTCTATGTCCGCCAGGATAGCTATTCTTAAAATGATAGTGCTCCCCAAATTCTTGTATCTTTTCAATAACATCCCTGTCCCTCTGACCCGGGCCTTCTTCTCCACACTGCGGTCCCTCATGATTAGGCTGGTCTGGGGCGGGAAACACCCCCGGATCCGCTGGGCGACCCTCACACTCCCACAAGATCGTGGCGGCCTTGGAGTGCCGGATTTATATTTATACTATCTAGTCGCTCAGTGTGCACATGCCTATGCCTAGTATCACCCTGATGCTCGGATCCCATTCCTTCGCCCAGAGGCGGTCTTTGTCCTCCCGGGTCGCCTGTCGACGGTGTTGCCCAAAGGTGTCCCCAGGGACCCAAAGGACATTCAAATCGTGTCTACCACCAGCTGGGCATGGAACAGGCTCTCGCGCTATTTGGCTCAGCCTCTGCTGTATTCGTCTTCCCTCCCGATACCCAACCCTGGGCTGTTACCTGGCACGGATGAAGCACTAGTGCGACGAACGTTGATGAAATTTGACCTCACCAGGATCGGGGACTTGTACCCGGGTGGGCACATTTTCTCGGCGTCAGAGGACGCGCGATTAAGTGACGCTACATTCATGGACCGGTTCGTTCTTCGCCGGCTCTATTGCGCCGCCCGGGCGGAGATTCAGGGATTCCCCCTCGAGCCGGCCTCCCTAGAACCTCTCACCATCCTGATTGACGCCGATACGGGGGCACATATTGTTTCCAAGCTGTACAGGGCGTGCGCGGCGCGGGTCCCCTGTGCGGATGATCGTGCGCGGGAGGAGTGGGGGACAGACCTTGGTAGGCCTATCACGGACGAACAATGGACGGCATGTTGCAAGGTCACCGACACAGTGTCATTGAATAGCCGTCACAAACTCCTACATTATAAATTCCTACGCCGTTGGTATATGACCCCGGTTAGACTCCACGCCATTGATCCCGCGCGGCCGCACGCCTGCTGGAAATGCGCTGCACCACATGCCGATTTTGCACACATGGCCTGGACGTGTCCGAGACTGCAGACATTCTGGGCTCAGGTTCACAAGATCCTAGAAGAGATGCTAGAGCTTACACTCATTCCCACTCCTGAGGTCGCACTGTTGGGTTATACGGTCAATTTCCCAAAGAATGTCCGCAAACTGGCCTCTCTAGGGCTTCTTCTGGCCAAGCGGGAGATAGCAAAGCACTGGGGGAGGAAGACAGCTCCCACGTCCAAGACATGGCTTACAGCCATGGCTTTCTGCAGCACGAATAGCGAGCTCTACTCTAGTCTCCTCCCAACGATAGCGCGTCCTTGGGACATCTGGGGCCCTTATAAAACATACATTGCAGGCTTGCCTGGCTTGACCCCGCCATCCCCGAATCCCGGAATAGCTCCCACTGGAGTGGGGTAGGTCATACCAACCCACTATTACGAAGATGTAGGGGTCCTGCTGGGGTGTCGACGCGGGGATATTAAGCTCCTGGGGTCGGGTGCTGTACACCGAGTGGCGTTTTCCCATGTTAGAAATGAGGGCAGGGGAGGGGGACGTCTTTAGTACCCTGGAGACAGCTCACGGGTCAGGGATCCCCCTGGTTCAGGTTCGGGCAGGTGTTGATGATGGATTGGTAGATGGGGTCTTGTTGTCGGTTGCATTCATGATGGGGTATTGTCTATTTCAGGACCGGAAATGTCACAATGCTGCTACTGATTGGTCATTTGTGTATCGCACAGCCGCAAAATCTGTATTATTTGATTTGTCTAATTTCAATAAAAACTTAAAAAAAAAAAAAAAAAAAAACAGCCAAGCTTTTAAGGCTTTTCTAAAAGGGAGATGCATTTTCCGGGATGTAAGATAGTGGGGAAAAATGTTCCAGAGCCTTGCCGCAAGTGTCGGCTCCTCCGCTAAGGTGAAGGAGCATAACCTCACAGCTTTTTGCAGTGTAAAAAAAGGAAAAATATAATGATAATAACCCAAGGTTATTATCATTTTAGTTTTCCCCATTACTGCGTCTTTGTGGGGCAGGGCAGCTCTCAGAGCAGGGGGGGTATTGCAGCATTGTGATTGGCTATAGGGAGTCTGGGAGCCCTGTTGCTTCCTGCTTCCTGTCTTCCTCCCCAAAGAAGCCAGGAAGAGGATGTAGAAGAGGATGTAGGAGAGGCGACAGCCGGCCAGCCAGTCGGCCGGTAAGTGATTTTTTCAACCTATTCCCCTCCGCCCCTTCCCTCACCCTACTCCATTGCTGCTAAGTAGCAGCCGCCGCTTCTTGCTGCTGCAACTGAAAAAGCTCTGCCTCCTCATTTCTGCTTCCAGGCTCTGGAAGACGGTACCCAATTTTGGTGTGCTAAGCGGAGATTTCTAGCAGGGATATGTGGAAAAGAAGCACGTGCTTGTAGCCATCACAAGTCTGCCCTGGAATATCAAGAAGTCAAAAATGGATAGAATGCACCCGTAGGTTATTCGATTTGTAGATGCAATGAGCAGAGGACAGTAGATGACTCCTGTAGGCCATCTGTAGAAAAACAGGGCGGGCACTGGAGAAGGGCACAACATTAATTTTATCCCTTTTTAAACCAATGAATGCTTTCAGGATCCCATGTAAGAGCAGGAGATACTGGACGGAAAATTCTATTCCTGCCACATTTGCAATGCATGTAATACCAGACTTCTAGATAACTAGTCCCTGTATGCCCTCTGGTAAGAGCTAATACCTTCAGAAGAGACGGTGCACCCTGCTGCCTTATGCGTAGAATCCCAATCCATGAACACTCTCCCACAGAACCAGTGATCTGATATGCTCTCACAATCTTATGGAACCAGCACTCTCACAATATTCTAAGGAGCATGCCTTCCTGTCACACAAGCTGTGCTCCTGGAAGCCAAATGAGCAGGATTGTGTGCCCTGCCTACCACATTTGCTGAAATCTCAGCCCAATTCAGCATACGGTTTTAAGCGTTTGAACCCTCAGAGCAGTCTCTGTAGTCACGTAAGTACCAGGAACAATGCTTAATTTGTAAAAGAATAAGTGCCGGGGTCCAAAGTTTGTTCAGAACCCCCTCGGCCGGTGCTATCGAAGGTCAGAGTGCTGAATCCGAGGCTGTGTACTCTTGGTTTTACCTCATGCCTCTTTAATCCACCACCAGATGTTCTCTGCCGCTTTGTTTCACTCTTGCAGGTTTTTTTTTTCACTCCTGCTTTTAAAGTTTCGCCTACAGCATGCATGCTCTGTCAGCAAAAGCTTAAAGAGGCTTAGAGTCCACCTTTACTTACCATTGGTTGGCTCTTACGTCACTTCAGCTTCCTTGCTTCCTATTGGTCAGTGCCTCGTCCTCCCCTCTGGCTTCCTCCTGGGCACGGCCGGTGCTGGTAAGCATAGGGGGGCGGGGGGTCCACAGGCAATGGATATGATTTATTTATTTATTTATTTATTTTATTTCCCTATTTCGTCGTCTGTCAACTCCCATCCGTGCCCAGCCCCGCCTTCCCACTGCGCTTACCTGCAGCAGCCACCACTGCCCACAAAGTTACCCATCTGGCACTGGGAGATTCCTCTGCAGGTTATACCCATGGATATCTCTGCAAGTGGCGCTTTAACCCTGCAGTTTCCATATATGTTTATGCAGTGACTAACCATTCCCAGAGCTACCCTAGAGCATCTTTTTTGTGGGGTCGGGGGGGATAAGCAGTTGCTCTGTTTCTTTGCACTCTGATAGATGTAGTGCATGTATAATCAAAGGTGAGACTGTGTGTAACCCTGGCAGATTACTTGTCTCTACAGAATCAGCTTTCTCCCAAGAGAGGTGCCCCTGTAACGTGTAGACCTGCGTTTATCATCGAAGAGCTGACGCTCCGTGTGATCTAAGGCAGATCACTTTTACCCAGTGTTCTCGGGTCCACGTTGACTCATTCTTAACTGTGTGTGTGTGTATGTGTCATTTGAACCAGTCTCTGCACAACGCAGCACACTGAGGTACAGTGCCTACATCCGGGGAAGTTGCCAAGCTTGGGCACTAAAAGACTGGGGTTTAAATACCACTACGCTGCTTGGCCACGCTGTGTCATCAAAATTTCCCTGTACAACAGGCCCTTTTCTGACAGATATAAGTGAAAAAGCTTAATAGTACTGCTCAGCAGGTTGATGCCCCGCTGCAGACATTTCTGTGTAATGCTAACATTAATGCTAACATCCCAATCTCTGTGAGATGTATTGTGGCTGTTATGCCTGCAAGCTCTCTTTTTTATTTTGCATAAATTAAACATCACTCTAAGTTTTCCAATGGTTTACTAAACAGCACAGTTTCGGTATCATTCAAAAGCTGAAAGCCTCCCTTCAACAGGGCAGGTTGCTGTGTTCTTCATGGAACCTCTGGTCACAGCACGGCCTTATTTTCTCAGAAATCGAAGGTGTTCCCCTATAGTTGCTCCTTTCTGGTTTGACATGTCCATTTTTCAAAGGAGTTAAGCCGGGGCAAGTAGGCATCATGCCTAAAAGGCTCCAGATCGCCAGTTACCCTATTGAGGGCTGTCTGATTTGAGAGAGATTTGAAACCATTTAAAAGTCAGTTTTTCATCAGTAATAGAAGTACATTCCATATAAGAGACATTTCAGTGGATGTGTGAACTCCCTCTGTCTGCTTCAAACCCTCGACAAAAGCGTTGATAATATTTGTTTGATACCAGTTGTGGTGTTGAGAAGGTGCCAGGGCAAAACTGGAGATATTGTCTGTCGTGCCGCCCAGTTCCAGGCCAGTGGGACACTGTTATTGTTTCATCGTGTGACTGCTACTCTATTCTGAGTGGGTGCATGGGTGCTATGCCAGCACTGCATCCTGCTACTCTCATGGCATTCGTGAGCAGTCCGACTAGAGCTGGGGTACCAGTGTTATTGAGCAACATGGCTAAAAGGAAAAGAAAAAGCTATGATGCGGCTAGCGCTGGCCACATCATAGTGCTTTTTTTCTTTACTTACTTTAAGCCACATTGAATCACCGCCCATGCTACTGTGTAACATGTCTAAAAAAAATTGACAAAGCCAATAGATCTCAAGTAGGCTAAATGTATTGACTTTGCCAATGCTTGTTCCCCGTGGCATTGTTTTTCTCTCTTTCTCGTCTTCCTCTTTTCTCCTTTTTTGCATTTTCTCTCTTGCTTTGGATCAAAACCATGGGCCTTATGTAGGTAAATTACATTTACCACTTCATAAATACCGAATGTTACCGATTCAGTATTTATGAATCGGTAAATGTAATGTAGGTAAAAAAATACCGATTCGGTAAGTGTCGGTATTTTAGAGTCAGTATTTAC
Organism: Triturus cristatus; assembly: GCF_964204655.1. NCBI lineage: Eukaryota > Metazoa > Chordata > Amphibia > Caudata > Salamandridae > Triturus > Triturus cristatus. Next base: position 768,845,914 of record NC_140580.1, read on the forward strand.
CGATTCGGTAATGGAAACCTGTATCTCATTGATTCCTATGGGCCAGGAGGCCCATAGGAATCAATGGGAAGCCAGTTACCATTACCGAATCGGTAAATACCGAATCGGTAATGGGGGGAGCTCAATCAAGGGTGGCAGGGTGTCACATTGACACCCTGTTGCACCCCTGATTTCTGCATGTGTGCACATGTGGCACACATACATGCCCTGAGGGCATGTGTGTCTGCCACATTGCACACATCTAAGGGCTAAAAAATGCATTTACTGAGTCATTTGTCATTTACCACCAACTTACAGTTGGTGGTAAATAACGAATCCCCACACCCACCACACACTCCCCCTACATCTCATTTCTGTATTCGGTATTTACCGAATCGGTAAAATTACCGATTCGGTAATTTTACCGATTCGGTAAATTACCGAATACAGAAATGAGCCCCCTACATGTCAACAGCCTAAATACCGGTCGGTAACGGTATAATTACCGAAAATCGGCCGTTACCGACCGGTATTAGGCTACGTACATATGGCCCCATATGAGGAAAATAATTGTTAGTCCCTAAAAGTGAGTGCTGATGGAAACCTACCCAGTGGCGGCCGACATAGCTCGCTGGTGGAGGACGGGCATGGGGGGTTGTGAGGAGGGGTTGCGGGGGAGGTCACGGGGTTGTCGCATGGGGGGAATAAAAAATAAAAATATCAACTTACCTTTAGGCCCGGTCCCGGGTCTCTGCTCCTGCTCTCCTGTCTCCGACTCTATGCAGGCTGTAATGCAGCCTGCATGGAGAACTGGGAAAGTGCGCATGACTGATTTGGGCGGCCAGAGAGGGCCCACCAAACAGTCAATGCGCACTTAGGAGTGGGTAAACCACTCCTCCCCTGCTCCAAGAGCAGAGCAGCCCCGTTCACCCATCGACCCGCCCCAAAGCAGCAGGACACAAAGCATAAAGTGATAATAACTTGAAGTTATTATCCTTTTATGTTTCTTCTTCACACTGCTTAAAAGCAGTGGGGTGACGCTCCGCCGCCATAGCGGAGGAGCGGCCACCGAACCTACCTACAACACCAGCTCAAATTTAACACTGATCAGACTCAACGAAGAGTACGCTTGTGTAGGACACCTCTTTGAAACTTGGCACACATGATATCTTAGATACCCAAGCTACTCAGGGAATGAAAGGAGGGGGGGTTACAAATCCTAGCTCAAAAACACTAAACTTCTTTCTTTATTTTGTGGGTCAACAGAAACATGCATGCGTGGGTGTAGACATTATTTGGAAGAATGTATGATGTTACAATGCATACATTTACAATGCATGCCTTTACAACACAGTTTTTACATCGCAGCATCCTTTACAACGCATACATTTACATCGCATGCCACTACAACTAATTTTTTTTAACTACATTTATAACGCATTCCATTACATTACATTTAAGGTAAGTGTTGGATAGTGTAGGGGTAAAAATTACTATTCTAACTCCAGGGAGTGCAACAGTAGGGTAAGTGTTGGGTAGTGTAGGGGTACTATGCATTGTAATGGTATGCGTCGTAATGACATGCAATGTAATGCCTGCGTTGTAGTGACATGCGTTGTAGTGTCATGTGTTGTAGTGACATGCAATGTAATGGCTGCGTCGTAATGACATGCAATGTAATGCCTGCGTTGTAGTGACATGCGTTGTAGTGTCATGTGTTGTAGTGACATGCAATGTAATGGCTGCGTTGTAGTGACATGTGTTGTAAAGGATGTTGCGATGTAATGACTGCGTTGTAAATGTAGTGCGATGTAATGACTGCGTTGTAAAGGTTGTTTCCCTATTTGGAAGAAAGTGTCAGTCATCTGTTCCCCTGGGCCATTTCAGGCCTAGTATTCCTCTACAAGGATTACATGGTGTCTCACCCCATGATGGGGTTTTGATTCCTCTGGCACATGCACTCTTTTTTTCTCTTTCACTCTCTTTATCTTGTTCTTTACTCTCAAATCTCTTGTTGCTTCTGCTGCAACTGCCCTTCCACTTCTACTCCCACCTTCCTGTCCAGACAATCAGACAGCTGGAATCGGCTTCCCATTTTGCATCACTGTTCCATCGACCTGTGTGAGAAGAAGAGAAGAACCAGGACAGTTAGAAGTTTATTTGGTGCCATGTTTAAAAACTTCACTCGGGCCACATACAGCCTTCTGTACCCTCCCCTTGTGATAGGTCTGAGAAACACGGTTGTATGATGGTACAACACATGCCTGAACAACGCAGGCTTGTACTACGCGGTCTCAACCACGACTCCGTCTTTATCATGCATGCCTTTACCACGCATGCCCAATCCACGCAATTCTGTGGTAAAGACATGATGGGTAAAGAGACATGTGTGCTAAAGATCATACCTCTGCCCTCTAAACTGTCCCTTTTCCACTTGCCCTAAAAATTAACCCCACCCCGCAAAAAGTACCCCGACCCCAGCCTCCCCCGCCCTGAGCCCTAAAATCGGTCCCCTACATCGCTAAATTACCCCGACCCAAACCCTTCATGTTGAGGCCTAAAACTGCCCCCAGCCCTTAAAACTGTCCCTTTCCCCCGCCCAAGCCCTAAAAACTGTCCACACGCCCTAAAAATGACCCAACCCCTGCCTCCCCGCCTTGAGCCCTACAAACTGTCCCCTACACCTGTTAAGTACCTCGACCCATCCCCCTTGCTCTGAGCCCTAAAACTGCTCCCTGCCCTATAAACACCCCAGACCACCTTGTGAGCTCTAAAAGCTTCCCCCACCCCAAAAAACTACCCCCACCCCCAAAGACCAGGCCCCAGTCCCACTTTCCCCACTGCATCCTCTCCCGATCCTTCCTCTTCCTGTCTTCCTGTGCCCGCCCATTCGCCCAGCACCTAGACCGGTATTACCTTAACCACGCATATGCGTTGTTAAGGCATATGCATGGTTAAGGCATGCATGGTTCGGCTTGCGGGGAAACGGCACGCGTGGCTGAGCCCGCATTTTTAAGGCCGTTTCCCGAGAAAAATATTTTATTCACATGGTTCCTAAATCTTTTCCCGCTCTCCGGATCCGTCATTTCCTCTGTTCTAGTTCTTACTTTCCAGCTCTCCACCTGAGTGCTGTGAGGATCCCTCATGGATCATAAAGGAAGTTTAAGCAACCCTCATAGCATAAATCAGCATCAGTATTTGCAGAGGTGTGAGTCGCGCAGCACTGACCACCACTTAGAAGTAGGCGCAGGACCTACTCCGCAGTGAGTGCTGCTAGACCTTCAAATCATTTTTTGTGGGTGTCAGGGGTGCAGCAATGGATGACTCCCTCCCTTGCCACATCTACCGTCGTTCTACACCTGCAGGGCAGGGCCTTGGGGTATCAGGTGCCTAGCTCTGGTTCTCTCTCTGCCCGGGGCTAGCGATTAGGGCAAACACAATGTGTCCACGGTTCGAGATTGCAAAGATGACTAGGGTCTGGTCGTTGGAAGCTAGGGTGGGAAGGCCATTATACGTATGTAAGAAAAGAAAGATTCCCTCCATCAGCCTTTGCATTAAAAATCACACCAGGCAAAGGTTTTTTTCTGGCCAGATTCTATAATTAGATGAGCCTGCTGACATTTGTGATACCAGAACATAAATCCAGACAAGCCATCCTAGGTAATTATTTTGCTACAAGGTCTTTTATGCACGAAACAATTGCGTCATTAATTATAAAAATCGATTGCTGGGACGTGTTGGGTGTGACGCCTCTGTGACTAGATGTGCACGTATAACTGTGAACCTAGAAAAGGGAATAGGGACAATTTTCATCAAAAATAGATTTGTGATTCAGTTCTTAAGTTTTGCCAGAAGTGAAAGAACACCCGTCCTTTCATTGGAGGGGATCAAAGCAGTGCCAATATTATTGGCATTCCTTTTGTTGGGATTCTGGAGCTTAAAACTTAACAAGCATTCACAATGCCAATACTTCTTGCTTTTGAATGAAAGTGCCTCCTCAGTCAGTGATGGGTTTAGGCATCAAACAAGCACTCTGTCACTCAGCACTCATATGTCCATTCATCCACTCATTGGACTCTTTCTTGCATTCATTCATTTACACAACTACAATAAATTCACACACAAACTCAACAACATATGCAAGATAAATTAAAAGACGATAAACGTGTGCTGTCACCTAAACTTGCAATAACAAATATAATTAAACATAGCAGTAGGTTGGCATCTTGTAATGCTATTGTATATGGTGTTTCATTGTTTTGAAGTTCCAGCATGGCCGCCGCATTTTGAACCAATGTGTTGGCCATCTGGAATGGTAAATCAGTGAAACTATGGGCTACACCACTCCATGACGAAGGCCTGGTCTAGAGGCTACGGCTTCGGGGGAGGCACCACACTGTATATGAAATGAACGGCAGGCAAGCAATCTGTTAGCGCTGCCTGGGGAGCTGTAGTAAGCTTTCAAAATAATAAAACTATGAGAAAGAAAGAAAAGAAAGGAAAACATTGAAAAATAGCCCACCAGTCCTGGCACTGAAGCACAGTCATTTACAGAAGGATGTGCATCTGATCTGAAAGGTTCAGTGACTTATAGGGCAATGGTGCCAATGTCTGGAGTGCCGGAACCATTTCCCTATGTTAAATGTTAACATGGATATCTATATATGTATGACCTAGTAGAAGTTGCCACTGTATAGTTATAGTTATGTTAGAGTTTTAATAGGAAACCATTTTTTTTTACTTTACTACCAACTCTGGCACTGTTTGACTAATCTGCACAAAAATGTCCAAAGAAAAGCTCATCCACTTTGGGTCCTTCATGGAATGTTTTGTTCCAATCCCTCAATCAGGGGCCAAGGATATGGAGTCATTTGCTCCCTGCTACTCCTGGCACTTCCTTTGGGAGCCCTAGCCTCAGAAGGGCAACAAAGCCAGGGGTCACAAAGTAAGAGCTAGGAGTAGCTGGGAGCAAGCTAGATGTCACAGCTGCGACCCATGGCTTACAAATGAACTCCATGGCCAAGGAAATGAGGAGTCCCAAGAGTGTGATTTCTCATGTTACTTCCCGAAGAAAATCTGCGCTCTGATACAGAAAAAAATGACTGAAGAAAATTACACCAGTTTTGGCATGAAGTTAGAACTTTCCCAAGAAAGAATGCTTTATGGATTTGGAGTAACTCTGTTCAGGCATTTTTGAGAAATTAGCATTTAAACAGTGTTCGGTTTGGGCATGAACTGGCTAACCTTCAGAAAAGAAAATAGGTAAATCTTGATGGTTGATCTGCGGGAGTCCCACGGGACTCCTCTTATACCAAAAAATAAAAAATAGGCCATTCTGATGGAGCTTTTTTCCTGTCAGTCGTTTCGGTATTGGTGCTGGTACAGTGGTCCTGAATGATCTAATTGGCTGGCTGCAACACTGAAAAAAATGTTGTAGCCTTTACTACAGGACTCAAGGACTCTGTCCTCCAGTCTTGGAAAATTTTGGAAAGGTCACTTAAGAGACACAGTGGGCATACCTTGACCCACAGAGCCATACGGTTAAGTTAAAATAAAAAATATTTTGGGTCGCTGGTACAGTGGTACTAGCAACCAGTATCACGGTACCAATCGAGGACACCCCTGTGGTACCACGGTACCACGGTACCAGTACACCATAACCAACATAGGCCTACTGAGGTGCGCGAATGCTAGCAACTGTCATGAATACAGTTATAAAACTACAAATACTTACAAAACTACAGTTGACAAAACAACATACAGTCCTGGTGAAAATAACCTGACAAGGGTTATCACAATGAAACTCTTCTGCCCTGAGGGTTTGTCATAGGGGATGATGACACTAAAACCCTTGCCTACTATAGTAATCTATGAGAATCATGTAACAAATTACCTACTACAATCTGTAACACAACATGATAATATTCCACCATTAAATGCCTATTGGCTTTAACAATTTTTTAACAATACACAAACCATGCTTGTTGCCTTTTTCCTAATGTTTTATGATAAAGAGATCAGATCTATGGCTTCAGACACCAGTAAGCCAATCTGGCCTATACCCTTTATCATTGGCCTGTCACTATAACCAACCCAGGCCTACTGTATTGAATGTAGGCTTCTCAAAAAGGCACTATCAGATATACAGTCACACATGAGAAATCTAAACAATAATGCAGTTGCCAAAGTAAAATACTTGGGGCCTCATTTACAAGAAACTGATGCATCGATGTGTCAGTTTCCTTGCACTTGCACCAAATGTCCTTGCGACACCATGGATGCGCTGTATTTACAATAAAGGGCTCCACTGCACAAGGATTTAACAGATGCGTCAGAACTTCTGATGCATCTGTTTGCGCAAAAGTGACGCTCTGCTGGAGTTGATCGTAAAACTGAAACAACTCCAGCAATACGTCAGAACACGAATGGTCTGAGCAGGCATAAGGACTTTGATGCAGTCAAGTTGTAGAGTGGCGCAGTGAAATGTTGTAAATTTCACTGCGCCACTTCTACGTAGCTTTTCTGCGCGGGAACACCTACCCTGCATACATTATACCTGATGCAGATATAATGTGACAGAGGGCTCTATGAACTGACGCATTGTAACCAATGCATCAATTTGTAGATTTGGAGCAGTGTGGCGCACTGTTTGTGCGGCTGGTGCGTCAAAACAAAGTGACGCAGTGGCGGCGCATTGGGTTAGTAAATAAGCCCATGAGTCTCCCAAAAGGGCCTAACTATGATTATCACATTGTAAATCTGTTATCCCCATAATTTGTCAGAGGCGGTAACCGACTCAGAAACCATTGCCTACTGCGGTAAATTTTGAAAAATTCCATGTAAAAAATACCTCTCTGCAGATTTTTGTGGAGTAATAACAATTCACCCTTAAATGCTTTTATTGACTTTAACATATCCTTTTCACAATAAAAATCATAAGTTTTCATAGTAAACATATCTGGGGTATAGTCTTGGTCATTGGCTTGCTGCCATAACCAACAAAGCCCTGTTATATTGAGAATAAGCTTTAACACATAGCACCCAGATTAGAGCAAACACTATAAATGAGTAATTATCTATAAGAAGTTGCTTCAAAGCATCACAGTGGGATCTGTGCAGTGCTTAATTTGAGCAGGTGCTTTCCGGTGCTCAGCACCGGCACCTAATGCTCAGCACCGGTACTTATAGCACCAGTTAAGGAGACACTCATTTGGAAGGCAGGTGATTTTCCACAGAATCACAGGATGTTGGGCCACGCCGAGACTCGAACCTGGTTCCCTAGCTCTGAAATCAGCAGCTGTAGCCATTAGGCCAAGTCCTCTCCAGAATAATAAGTGCCGGGGCTCTAGTCAGGAGGCAGTTTGCACCAGCACATTTCTCCTGAGGAGAGCCCCAGCACTTTTTATTTGACAAATTAACCACTGGATCTGTGTTACCTTAAAGGGTAAGCTCTAGCCATCATAATGGCATGCTTTGCTTGATAAAGAGCCTTTCGCAAGCACCAGGATAAACAAATGATCTCAGCTGTTTGGATTGGAGGGTAATCAGTCCTTGTGTGGAAGCACACCGCTTTTGACAAATCAAAAGCTGTACTCAGATGAACCAACACCTGGACGTAGCCACAGTCCCTCTCTCTAGTACTCCTAAACGCTCTTTTTTTGATCACACAGGGTCTGGCGACAGCTGCGCATCCAAACCAGACCCAGCCGCGGCCCGACAGGTAAGAGCGGCGAGGCAGTGGGGACGGGTGGGGGGGATTTCGACAGACTATGATGAGGGAAAATTAGTTATTTATTTATTTTTCCCTCGTGGTCATCTGTCGAATCCCCCTCCCACAAACCCGGCCCCACCAGTCTTACTTGCACAGGCCGCAGCTGGCCAGACCGTAATATGAGGGAAACACATACATCTCAGTTCTCTTTTGCCGGGAACATCTGCAATTCTTTCGGTGATTTTAGTCTCCCTTAAACCCCCCTACCTACAGACCTCCCCTCGTTTCAACACTGAAATTGTTTAAAGGTCTCCTCAATACAAGAAGCAGCTGACATTAGGATTTTTTCTTTCATGAAAGAAAACATGTGTACCTCTTATTAAGGCAACGTGATCGAACAGAGTGTGAAGGATGTGGTGGTGCATTCCCTCGTGATTCAAAAGTTGGACTTCTGGCATTTTTTGTAGTTCACCGAAGGGTGAAAATTGTGAACCCTGTAGTTAGGTACGAGGCGGCAGAGATAGTTTAATTGTTGGTTATTATTCGTGCACATTATGTAATACATTATTACTACATTTCAATGGAAGTATACCTTAAGCCCTGGGTAATTTTGGTATTGTACCGGCACGAACGGTCTGGCCTGCCTCATGTTTTCCAAAAGAATCATAGTAAAATGAATGCATGTAGTTGCACAGGGGCTCTTGGGGAACCATCGTCATTTATTCGTCTGTTCACGTCATTCATTTTTCGCTTCCACCCACCAAGGCATGGAGCGTGGGGCAAGGTGTAGCCCAATTCTGCCATTGGTCTCATCACAGTCATGAATGGCATTTATTTGTGCACATCCACATAAAAAGTAATCCACTTCAGTGCCACCGCTGGTGGACCAATCTCTGCATTTATTTTTACTTCTGCTTCATGTTTTTTAAATTAATTTTTGCAATGGGCCATTTTTCACTTATTTGTATCCAATATTTCGCAAACTTATACATGGCACATTTTGACTGTGATATTTATGCTTTCCGTAACCTTTAGACTTGTAATGCATATTGCATATGTTTGCAAAAATTAAGAAATAAGGAAATGTAAAACAAACTTTACAGCCTTGCCAAGGCCAGACCCATTGGCTTTGCCAATGCTTGTTTCAATAAATCACGACTGTGCGCACACCCCTCCTTCCCTCTCCTTGCCCCGCACCTCCCATCCATGGTGCACAGGGGGGTTTCAGGTGGCGTGCAGGGGCTGTCTGTCATTATGTCGCTAGCCCTGAGGGGCTCGTGATGAAGAGTTTGGGATGAGCTTCCATTACCACTTAATGGCGATGTTCATGGCAATCGGATTAGCGAATATGGCATCTCTATTTCATGGGCTTCTGATGGAGACTGCCCTGTGAATGAGGGGATTCCAGTAAGAGAGCTCTGTGGGGACAAACTGGATCCCATCTCCTCACTCCCCCTGCGGAAGAGCCTCGCCATTGTATCCTCTCATTAGCTCCTGAGTGAAGGGGCCGTGCCAAACTCTCTCTGCTGGTGGAATGCAGCCTCGGGTGGCCTGCCTGGCCTGTCCGTACGCGGAAACTACGTATCTGTTGAACTCTGACCTGGGAACATAATGAAACATGCTCACGCTCCAATGTGCGCCTCACGAATACCCCTCACACATATTACCCACCTGAAATGAAGTCTGCAGGTCACACACAGGTGAGCCTCAGGCCAGCTGTGTCTAATGGTGGCTCCAGTAGGGTGGGGCCTGTGGAAGAATATGTAATAAATGAGTTTCATTTACATTTATTTCATTCACATTTTCGCCATGAGGATGCAATGATGTTTTGCACTAAGCTCTGACTGTGTTAATCAAATCTGAGCTTTCCAATTAATGTTGTTGTGAACACAGAGGCGACGGGCAGTGGCAGCTGGCATCTACGGGCAGTGGCAGCTGGCATCTACGGGGAGGGGTCACGCGCGAGCAAGCAAATATTTTTATTTAAAAAAATACTTACCTTAACTGACGTCCTCCGACTTCCTCAGCTCTGGACCTCTTCTCAACGGAATGCTGCAATGCCAGCACCAATCCTGGCGCTGCTCTCAAGCTGTGATAGCAGCGTACTGATTGGAGGGAGTGGCCTGACTCGCCGCTCCCGAGGGCACTGGATGCATGCACTTTCTCTAACCCCGCTGTCTGTAGAAAGCTGGGTTAGAGGTCTCAAAGTGCACATGTGTGGCGGGCCGTTGCAATACGGCTGGCCCAAAAGACATGCGCACTATGAAAAGTGCAAACACAGTCAGGGCCGGACTGGGAACCAAAACCGGCCCTGTAACAAAAACGGCCCCCAGGGGACTAAACCGGCCCCCACCCGTGCGGCCCACCGGGGGATTGCCCGGTGCCCGCTACGGCCAGTCCGGGCCTGAACACAGTCCACCCTCCCTCCTCCATGCTGCTGTCATTCAGCAACAGTCCCGTACCCATCAGGTAACTTGAGTGGGGCGGCGCTCCTCTGCTCCAACGGATGAGCAGCCCCTGTACAGTGCACATTACACACTGCCTTAGCCTAAATATTATTCATGACATATCCACACTCTACCTGAACCCTGAGTGCATAATAGAGGCCCCTCTTTTACCTAACTGTGCATAGTGTAGAGCCACCCAGCAACCTTTCAAACTGTGGACTGTGCAAATCACACTTAGGAGCCTCCTGAGTGTTGTCTATAGACGTGTACATGTCACATCCATGTTTCATCGCCAGAACTTGTCACACAGTCCCCTGATGTTTGAGTTGTGCACTCCACAATATGCATATTGAATACTCTAAAGAGTATTCAATATTCAATTTTTTTGTAATGTCTGCCTTTCTCACTGCATTTCCCCAAGATTCTCCCCTTTTTACACTCCAATGCTTCTGACCGTGAAGGGCTTCCTATGTACCTTGCATCACCGAACAACCATTAGCCCCGTTGCGGAATCCCCGGGTAAATTGTAATTCAGCCTGCTAGACTGCGATCAAGGTGTTGGGCCGGACTGAAGCACGCTCCCACCTCCTTCCTCACCATGCACTACCACGGGCTGGTGGGGAGGGAGAGAGAAGAAGGAAATCCACGTAGGACACTGCTTGACTTTTTGATCTGCTAATCAAATGTTAGGACATTTTGAGCAGTCACAACATTTTCATTCAATAATTCGTTTTCATATGTTTTTTAACGTAGCAGGTATAATACTAAAAGAGATGTTTAAGGACTCTGTCGTATTCACCTCCATAGTTGTGCACCGCTCAAAAGAGCCCAATTAATGCCATGTATATGGTGATCATATAATTCCCCTATTACAATGTGCTCTCCCTGTAACCAATATTATACCACTGGAAAATATGGACAACGTCCTTTCCTACTTTATGCAAATTCCCATCATGGCGTATAAGTGAGCAGTATCCTTTGAGTATCCTTTGATTTGTTTTATCGTTTACTACACCACAGTTTACACCCAAGAAAATTCTCCCTTATCTTCCCAATTTCTGAATAAAAGAAAGCGATGAGATTTTGTCTGAGCAGATTTTACTTCTTCATACCGATACCATTTGGAAACGGTCTCTTTTATCTCTTCCTGTCTCAAGGCCATCGCTCCTCAGAAATGCTAAGAAATGGTACCAACATCAAAAACATGTACACTTCATTCTCGACTAAAGTTGTAAGACAAAAGTGGTCTTTCATTGTCCCTCATAACTAATACATGGGCCAACGATTCAAAAGTGTGCTGTTTAGTTGCTGTAAAAGACCACGCGCTCTTTATTTCTGCTCTCTCTTCGTCACTGGCACTCACAGACATCATACTCCCTACGGATGGTTGCTGGAGAGCGGTCTCTCTTCATCAGGGCAGCAGTTATAAGGAAGCTGGTTGGAAAAGATGTCCATCTGGACTGAAGCAGCAGAAAGGATGAAAGACACTGGTTTGGCACTGGTGGGAGGGGGTACACATTTGGCTCTTTTATGTGGAGTAAAAAATCAGTCTGTTCCATAAGACTAATAGAAAGGACTGGGTGGGACAATGGAGTGAAGAAAGTGAAGGCAAACAAGACCCACGCAGAGGAGCAATTGTCTGCACCAGAAAGCAGTGGAACCTCCAGAACCCATGCTCAAAGACAATGCAAACAATCCTTCCATACACAACCATGATCATCCACAAACTCCCTCAGACCCTTTGCATTGGTCCTCCTAACAGGAAGTTAGTAATCTATGGATTTGTCCAGGTGGGATTGGTATTACAGACTTGCGCAGCACCATATCTCTGGGGTCTCATCCCTATAGCACTGTTAAATTTGTCAGAAGTAGCAAATTTGTCATTTTATAGTATCCTTGGAAAATTGCATACTACTTTGTTCTAATATATGTACAGTTATTGGTATTCGTGTATGAAGATATAATCACAAAGGTTTCCTTTGGACACCACTATACAACCAACCATATATATTGTGCCTCAAAAGAGTCTTCAACTTTGTCACTCAATCAAACCCATTGCAGTCAGGATAGGAGAATATATCTGTATACCCAAGGCTACTATGAAATGCAAGACTAATGACAGAAGGTTAAAAAGATGTTATTCATCATAAAACACACAAGGCTACACAATTGATGACACTGTGTCATAAGATATAAGAAACATTACAAATTCATTAAATTTCATTCAAAAAACACAATACAAAATATCAGACAACATACATTTTAAAATATGAACGAGAGTACAAAAAATAGACCAAACACTGTCTTAAATTGATCCCATCCGTAATACTTGTTTCTCAAAAACCGAGACTGGGTGCTGTACTCTATTGGCACTCGAAAGTCTCAGCGATAATACAGATTGTGGTCCTAGCAAATCAGGCGTCCACGCGTTTCGATGGAAGAATTATGATGCCACCTTTTTCAAGACAGACGTATTATGACTCTCGAAAACTAATAAAAACGGGAACAGTTAAAAATCCCCTCATTTGTCATAGAGGTTCGAGGGGATATAAATATAACTTGAGCACCAGATTATTAATATGTCTGGGCTTCAGGGGCAAACACCTCCTGTTGTCAGCATTGCCTGTCCATAGACTGACTAGAGGATGTACCCAAAGCGAAAAAAATAAGATCTAGAGCTAGACAGTTCAAGAATCCTGTCGGTAGCAGAAACTATAATCCTCGCGTTCATAGCACGAAAATTCTGCGTGGAATGTCCTCAAATATGGGTAAATTGTTGTTCCTATGATTTGGTTTTCCTTTTATAATGGACAAAGTAGGGGTCAATGAACTTCTTGCAGCGATCCTATGATGATATGGATTCGCTAGCGGGCAGCAGCCTCACGTCCTCCGTTCCTGTGACTGTAGAATAATGCGGATCGTGTATGAAGCCCAGACGTAGCTGGGAAGAAACAGAACATTGTACTGTAGAGTGCGGAAGGATCCAGACTGTGAACTCCAGAAGAACACAATGCACAGCTGGCTTAGAGGCATGGAGCTCCCCTGCAATAGGCACCATAGTGTAGCAGGAACTGTGAGTTAACACTGGTGGATGAGATGCGCCTTGAAGAGATGGGGTTTCCCTCTTTTTGGAAGGGAGCAATGAAGCCGCTGGGATGTATCACAGGATTGAGCGCTTAACAAGTGATAGCATTGATGATGTGTTATGTGATCGTCGATTACTTTACAAAAAAAAAGTCATTTGTAAATAAAAAAATTTAAGTATAGGTACAAAGTTTGCCATGTATTTTTAGGAGCCTGCTGCTGAATATTGGGAATACTGGATACCAAGGCTGCTTAGTCTTGGTTTCACTTCACACCTTATTCTTTCACCACCCTACACTTCCAGGTCCTTTTAACTGAGTCTTGCATGTTACTGAATTCTCCCTTTGTCACTGTTTTACATCTTTCTCTGCCTTATGTTTGTTTTTTTGCTTTCTCTCTCTTATTTTTGGTCAAAGTCCGATGATAAAAACAAGCCTTGATCTCCGAAAATTAGTGCCAGAGAATGCTTAACCACCTGCATTAATACAGCACTGTGATGTCGTGCATGATGTTTAAAGACTTGGATGTCGTCATGGGTGTAGTCATGAGCGCTGCTTGTGGGCTAAGCTCGCGCAGTCACTTTAAGATGGTCGTATTGAGGCTTCTGCTGAGGGAAGTAGTCACTGGCACGTGACAGGGCCTCGGGGTGATGGCGGAACGTGCAGGGGCTGCTTCCGGTTGCTGCCGGTTGGAGCGCGTCCCCTAAATCTCACAGTATGAGCTGGAATTTAAGCACACACGGCGCAAACTCCGTCCTCCAGCGGATTCCTTCATCTTCACAATCAAATTATTACATGCGAGAAATATGCATGGGGGAGCGTCTGCTCCGCGTTTTACAGCGCGCCGCGGCTTGGAGCGGTAATTGAGGGGCCGTCTCCGTTTATGAGCGCACTAATTTTATTTGGTTTTATTGCTTTTCGAGATGCAATTATTTATTTAGTGTGCTTTGGCTTTATTAAATTATGTTTACAAAAGGAACATCATAAAAATGCATGAAAAAGGCAGAGCAGCCCTCTTTGCCGCTGACCTGCTGAATGGGAGAGGGTTATTTCTCATCTCCAAAGATAATGGGAAAGGCAGCCTAAGAAACAACTAGGCCTTCCCCGGCCCAGCCTGCCCTGCAGGGAGGCCAGGTTGTAAAGCACGTGCCACGTGCTCAGGCGCTACTCGGACGGTGAGAAATGAACACGTGCCGGGTTGTATACTGCCTGGGAGGGAGTACGCGTTCAACAGTGTGTGCTTCAGGGGAGCACAATGTGCTTCAAGGTGCTACACGGCACGAGAGGGAAAACAACCTTCCACAGTGCCTGCTCCACTGTGTATTTTACTGTGGGGTGTGGTGTAAGTGCAATATATGCTCAAGTGTGTACCTTGCCAGGGAAGAAGGGCCCATTCACAAAGTGTGCTGTGGCATGTACAGGCGGCTTACAAAGTGTGTTCTCTTGAATGTGCTCTGACAGTGGGAACTCGTTATACGTCATATCCTCCGATGTAGTTCTCTGGCAGGCAGAGAGTACACCTTACACAGTATATGGCCGAGTTTGCTTGGGAGACAGAACGTCGTCCACTATGTCTGCTGTGGAGGGCACACGCCCAAGGAGAAGGCACACCTTACATGGCGTGTGTTCCTATGTGTACAGGTGTCTGATGGAAAATCCTTTTCATGGCTTCCATGGGCCGCGTTGCAGTGCAATACTCTGTCATGGGGAGAACACCTTCAGCTTCAACAGAGGGTGGTGCCCCAGGGGCGCTTACCATGATAGACGGTGAACAACTTTCACAGTGCCTGCTCTATTTTGGGACAGTACCAGGTTGAGACAACATACTCCAGGGTGTGTGCACCAGTGTGGCCCCAGGAAATAGAATATTTCTAGGTTGTCCTCTCGCTATCTCTCAAGTGAGGGAGTCTCGGGCGGGTGTGGGGTTGAGGGGGGTAGAGATAGAGAGACGTTTACTGTGACAGCCATGCTATTTCACAGCGAGCTGGCCATGCCTCTCTTAACACACATGCAGATGGAAAGTTGGCCATTCTACACCTTGTGAAAAGCTGGCCATTTTAGCCCTCAATCAAGCGCACACAGAGCTGTTCATGGCCGTTTAGTCCAGGAAGTATTGGCTGTGCCACATCGGCTCACACAACCCCTGAGGAGACGGCTGTGCCGCATGACTCCACATGCCAGTGAGATGATAGCTATGCCACACTCGTTTATGAACAACCAGTTAGGTCACACTAGCCCACAAGTAACTTAACCACCAAAGCACTTGACAAACTCTCATAGTTTTGATAGACTACCAGAAGTCGCTAGCCCAAAAGCTTATGGGCAGCTAGGATGCCACACTAGCCTGTGAAGATCTGGCTGTGCGGCATTAGCAGATAAAGAGCTTGTCATGTGCACTAGTCCACCAAAGTAGACAACTACCTTGTGAAAAGTTTGCAATCCCACTCTAACCAGCGAACACCATCCACTCTTCATTAGCCAGCAGAATTGCTATCAGACCCATTTAGGGGCCACAGCACAGGCAGGGGCTACTGGGCATCAACCGTGGAGGCTGAGGGTATTTGGCCATGTGTTCTCAGGTTCACCATCCTATGGTTTGCAAACTAGGCAGATTTGTACCCTTTCCTCATTTGGCTCTCGAGTTAGCAGGGGCCAGTGGTCAAAGGCTTTTCAGGTGGGTGGTGTATGAGCACGTACTCATAACTCAATAGTCAAACAACAGAGAGAATAATGCATGCATTCTTCAGCACTTTGCCCTTTTTAGTGAAGTGTTCGAAATCTTACAAAGTACTGTAATAATGCAGCAAATGACAATACTACACAGTTCATTGGGGCTCAGCTATGGTGTAATTCCAGCTACAATTCCATTTTGTATGGCACCCACTTCCCATTCCAGAACTTCTCTAGTGTCCATGGAACTTCTCCCGAAGTGTAGATAGAGGCATATATTAGGCACAAGTTCAGTTCACAAGGTCTCAACTGATGCGTAGTACTTTCTAGAGAGGTTAACAGTTCGCGTCAATGGGATTTTTTAAGTACCACTCAATGTTCGCACAGCAGAACACGGTTTGAGCGCCTAGCTCATTCTTTTGTGTCTGAACTCTTGTTTACTGCTCATGTTGCTTCAATTGCGCATCATTGGGTGGTGCTTTCAGCAGCGGCTTCACTGACAAGGGACAGCAGTGGTAGCTTCACTCAGGATTTCGGCCACAGCGGGTGAGCCGCATGATAGGCCTGCTCAGCGGGCATCCATCCTGGCAGATGCAACCTCCAAGCATGGGTCCAATGGGTGTTGGTTGTGGGCAGTTACAGCCTTCTAGCTGGGATCATATGGGGTGCTTGTCTGGCATGTGCAGCCTCCTAGCTGGGTTCAGGCTTTCTCTCTGGCAATGATGGCCGATACTCAAAAGGATTGGCTTGGATCTGGGAAGCCGCAACTCCAGGACCATGGGCATCGAAGAGGTGTCATGCACCACATGGCTATATCTTGGGCTTCATTATTGTAGGTGGTCTCCTGCAGGGTCACTATGAGAGACCGCTCATGACAAGTGTCAGCTTTGCTTCACTCTCAAGGACAGTCAACAGCTTCTGGGAATTATGAATGCCAAGAATACAGCTCCATCTTCTCCTAGACAGACTCTCCTCCTGCATGATTAAGCACACCACTTCCCTTTCTGAACATGCAGGCCTGGCCTACAAACGTCTCCACCTTGAACAACAGAAAGTGCAGTCCCGCCCCTCACCCCTATGTTCACCTAATGGCAGCGCTCAAGAAGAACTAACCAGCAGCCTTTTGCTAGCAAGGACTTCATGGAATTTCTTAATGTAGCCCTGTGTTCTTCCTCCTCATCTCAGTGTCTGTATGTCTATCCTCTTGCCACAGGAATGCAGGCAATATGATTCCAAAGTCTTGGAAAGCTGTAACACCCTCTGTCTTGAGCCATGGTAAAACAGGGGACATCCAAAATGGATCCCACTTGTACTGGTCCTACACACTCCCTACACCTATATGATCTCAACATACACACAGAATATCAGTGCAGGTTCTGGGTTCCAGTAACAGTGAAACTTTATGAGAGGGGTCAGTAGAATCTCCTGTCCCGGACACAAAAAAAGGTCTGGTTCACTGGTTCACAAAACTAGGTACGCTGTGTCCATCGCTTTAGGTGGTTAACCTAGGACAGCAGACCCACAGCAATTATGAGGACATGCTTTGTGCACCATTCTAGGTCACAAAATAGGACCTTGCATTACCAGAGACAGGCCTAAATCTTTGCACACATGCCAGATAATCATAATATTGTGCCCAAAATGTAAATCCAGGCTATCAGTTTCACATACAGACAGGTACTTTGAGGATGGGGTATTCACCCAGTTGCCATCCAAGGAACATTGCCGTCCCGACAATACCAAAGTGAAATGAATATTTGCAATGCGGCAAATTTCAACCCATTAGTTTGAAACTTGGCAAGTCCAATTCAACTATCCATCCCTTTGAGTTCGTAAAGTGAGTACATGAAATTGTGTAATAGTAACATATTGTTTACAGAGCTTAGAAAAACCAGGATTGCAGTATGAACAGCTATATAACATTATTACTTTCATGATGTAGTAATAGTATTCATTTTAGCCAATGAAGAGTTTTGGTCACCCAGATCATTTTGCTTTTCCCTGTCTCTGCAGCCTCGAATCACAGAGGAGAGCCTGACATACGCGGAGCTGGAACTGATGAAGCCGCCGCCGCCTGCCAAGGGCCACCCCACAGCCACAGTCTACGCCCAGATCCTGTTTGAGGAGAACACTATCTAAATGGATCCGGCCGATGCTGGCACTGAGCCCTCCTGGACTGATATTTATAAAAGAAACACATTTCATTATTTTTTTACTGTACTGTCTTCGCCCACTCTCTGCTGGCGCCAGGCGCCTTGGTGACTCTCTGTTCTCTGTATAGTTTAAGCCAAGACATAAACCTATCCCCTGCAGATAGCGCCGCCTATCCGTGTCTATGTGTTTCTTTTCTCGCGCCCTTTGGTCAGTGTAGACAGGCTGTATCATTAGAAACATTCTTCTTTTGGGTCAAACCATCTGGCTACTGAAAGATTATCTAACCATGCTACTGAACTTTGATGAAAAGATTGAAATTGCGCAAAATGCTATTTTAAGGGGCTCAGAGCTTTACCAGGTTGGGAGGTAATAGCTTCAAAGACACGAGCACTGGCTGTACAGTGTCTTTGGACTGAAACAAAGGTATCTCCAACACAAAACACCACTATATAAAAGAAAAAACTATTGGTTGTGTCAATAATTGTTGGGTTCATGAAAACTTGCTGTGTTATTTTACTGTGTTTGTGAATGAAGCTTTCCCTGCTGCTCTATGACTTTGAGTTGTGTGTATGTGTTCGAATCTCTTTTGCCGTCGTTGTATGTCTTTTGTTGTGTTTTTTTGTAGAAAACGTGCTCTGTTGCTGTATGTTTTTTTTTGAGTTTGTGAAAGAAGCTTACACTTTTGATGCAAGTTTACCTTGTACCATTTGTGACGGAAGCTAGCACTGCCACTGTATGTGCATACATTTTGTGTTTGTGAAGGAAGCTTGTGCTACTGGTGTAGGTGTTTACCTTTTTGTGTTTGCAAAGGAAGCTTGCACTACTGCTTTTTGAAAATGTTTAGGAAGCTTGAACTGCAAATCCTTTGTAATAATCTTTTTCTTGCGTTTGTTTTGGAATTTTATTTTACTGCTCACATTGCAGCTGCCGGATATCAAATCAAAATGTGCACTATTTCATAATCTCTTTTGTCTGTCACTGTTGCTGAGTTTTTCTCTCTTTCAGTGAGCCTTTTGTGCTCCTGTAGTACCAGCTTTTTACCGTAGCTTGTCATCGTTCTCTGGTAAAGAGGCATATGGCCAGGTATTGCCGAGTCCCCTCACCCGAAACATCCCATTCTTCTAAAACACTTGTAGCCGCTTGGGGACCCAAACACTTCCACTCTCCCCTCAGGCATAAATGCACATCAACACAGTGTCTTGGGTTAAGGGTCGTAAAAACCCAGGCTGTATTTTATTCAAAACGTAGCAAAACAGTTTAAAAATGTCATATTTACAATATGCAGACAAGACCCGTCCATCAATCCACTACATCAGTACACCAACATTCAGTTACATTTATATTTTCAGTATTTCAGATGGCTAACTTTAACATGTTATCTAATACGTAGCCATTTTGGTCATAAACTAAATGATCTACATTATTCCTATCCAGCATATCCCGGAATGAGCCTATGGTCATGACTGGTCCAAGAATGTGCTAGGTCCCACCCTCCTACCGGAGTGACCTTGCACAGGAGGCCCAGTTCCCCAGAAGGTTGTCTCCCCCGGGAACCCCCTACGCCCTCAATATCATCTCAAAGGGGCTGTGCTGTTATGCCAAGTTTCTGGAGACACAACCTTGTGTGGGGATATGGCTGTGGAGCAGCGAAGGAAAAGACTGTCCCGCCGCTCTTCAGCCCCTTTTAACCGCCCAGCCCAGAGGATGAAAACCGGCTGCATCCAGTTTCCGGGCTTGCCCCTGCCCCACCTTTTGTGCCCCGGAAGCACTTGACTACTACCGGGTCAATCCCATAATGCCCAATCAGGGCGAGGGGTGGGGAGGGCGTCACACTGCACGCGGCGCCCGCTCCACCCCTTCTTTCCAGGAAACCGGCAATACTGCAATAAGTGTGGCATGCCCGAGTCCAGTTGGCCCCTTTACAGACTGCAGATAGCTGAGGTTTGGCAAATTCTTTGAGTTCATACAGGAGTGAGGGCATTGATCGTTGCTCTAGTGCAACCTTACATCAGATTTTCTCTTTCGTTCTTGTTTAACTAACCCCCAGTCCCCTACTTCGATGTTCCATTCCATGACTTTTTATCCGGAGTCCCAGTAGTGTTTCATCTTGTACTTCGTTTAATCTCAGCAGGGTAGCACATCCTCCCTTTTGTTGAGAACTGGGATTTTATTTTAGGTGGCACATGGTCCTGCTTGAAAGTCAGAAGCACACTTCATGCCCTAGCATGAGAGTGACCGGGTATTGAGCCATGGTGCTGTGTGGAGCATTCCTCCATGGTTTTAGAACACCATTTAATGCTTGTTAAATGAGCACTTGGTCTAGCTCTGCTTGTTTTGTACTTCTCTTCAGATGAGAGATGGAGTTGTCTACCATTCCATTGACCTGAGAGCAAAGAGGTGTGAGTTTTAAAAACTTGAAAGCCAGGTGTGTAACAAATGCTGCAAATTCTTGTCCATCAAAATGGGTCCACTGTTGATCTTTATTGGTTTGGGGATTCCCCACGCTGCGAACATTTCATCCAAATTCAGGATTACTGCCACCACACTGATAGATGACAACTGCTTTATGAAAGGAAATCTTTAGTCCTTATTCATCATTACCATCACATATTTACCTGATTTTCTTAGCCAAAGAAATCAATGGGAATGCTGTGCCACAAATACTGACATTTGTATTGAAGGTGATTTGTACCCCGAGTCACGTACTGGACATTGGTGACATTCTTACAGAGTGTCTTCTTCAATTTGGCCAAGCATGGAAATCCATACCCTTTACCTCAGAGCTCTCCTTGTGGCTACTGTTCCCAGATGTCTCTTGTGGGCCAGGTCTGTGACTTACTGATACAGGTGTATCTTATTCCTCGAAGCATGGAACCACAGGCATCACTGATAGCTAGGGGAGAGGAGTTGGCCTAACAGCTAGGGCGGTCGACCTCGCATCTGGGAAACCGGGTTTGAGTCTCGGCAATGACGCTGAACATCCTGTGATTCTGGGCAATTCACTTAATCTCCCCGTGCCTAACAAAAATGAATGTGTCCTCATGTAATGCAACTGGTGCCATGTAAAGCGCTCGGATACCCGATACCAGGTCAAGTTCGCGTTATATAAAACTCAGTAAAAAAATAAATAAATAGTACGGTACTCACATATCGGAATGCTATGAGCTCCTTGACATTGACTTCAAGGACAACTGCATGATCCTCAATTTGTGTTGAGTTACGTATCCTTTTGCCTCATTCAGTGTGGAAACTATTAGAGCTGCTCTTACAATATGGGTTAGTGTTAGAGAGGGTGGTGGCACTCTTTCCATCAAACAGTTTAGCTATCCTTGTGCAGAAGAGCTTTTTGGTTTTCTTGATGCTTGGAGATGTTAAAACATGTAGTTTGCTGCATTATGGTCTTTCCTTGGCTTGTGTGCGATGATGTAAATATACTTTGATAAGCATAGTCCCCATCTTTTGATTTTATGTGGCATATTTTCTTTGATGTTTCCATAGTTCGTGAGCAATGCTTGGTGGTCAGTCACTATTGTGTATTGTTTGCCATAGACTAACCGAAGATAGTGTTTGCGTGTCCACACAGCTGCTAGGCTCTCTTTCCCAGGTGGAGACAAAGCGCTTTCAACATCAGTTAGATCTCCGCTGGCATTTGAGATGATCTGCCATCGATCATCATATCTTTTCTGATACAGGGCTAAAATGGATATTTATTTCTGTGCAGAGCTATGGATTAAAGTATTCAATGTTTATGGCACTGCCGATTCTCTTCTTGATTGTCTCAAAGGCTGTCACATTTCAATGACCAATTGAAAAGTCTTCCTTGTTTTTTCAGCTGTCTCAGTGGATTACTGATTGGGGATAATCATTCACAAGTCTTGAGCAGTAGCTGGTCACCCCAAGAAAAGATCTAACATTTCCGACGTCACAGGGAGCTGGGGTGTCATTTAGTGGTTTGATTTTCTTCCGATCTGGAAGCAACCCTTTATCCAAGAAGATGTGTTAATAACATTGTAGATGGTCTTTGTGGAATTCACAATTATCTTCATTTTGTCTTAGGGTTTCTTCCTGCAGGGTTTGACAGACCATGCCTAAGACTACGCCATGTTACCCACTTGTAGATCCAAATACTGGGACGTCATCACTGTGGTTCAGCTCGCTGACAATGGTCTTGAATCCCATGATGGGGATGTGTCGCTTAAGATGTCCCATTAAGATGAGCTGGTGGTTCATGCTTTCACTGCTCTGACAGGATGCTGGGTTTTCCTGTACATTGTCTTTTTGGACATCTCCCGTGCTTTGAACATTACTTCATAGCAGTTTTCTTTTCCACACTTTCGGCATATTTGTCAGATGAAAGTAATAATCTTGTTTCTATTGGCAGTGATTTTTCATTCCCATTCTTTGCCTGGATTTTGACCTCCACCCTTTGTCCCAGCTTATCTTCTTCTTAATGCACTTTTTTAAGCAAAATGCTTGTTCCCAATTTTCTGCCTTGCCAGTTTCGATTTGACTGGATTTCTACTTGGTTCTCAATATGGGTCATTTCTTATATGGCCAGGGTGGTCCTCTTTCTTTGCTTTCAACATGGCTGCCCTGCATTTGGTAGGTGTTCCTCCTGTCCCTAGCACCTGCTGCGGCCTTCTGCTATATGCGTTGCCTCATCTAACTTGCATAAGTCTGCTGCATGAATGCACCACCATTTCTCCTTGTCCTGAAAACCTTCTACCCTGCGTTTCAACTTCACATGGAGGGCTTTACTCCACAGAACAGCTGTATGCGTCAATGGGTACTCACACTTCATATGACACATCTCACTGCTTTCTACAAGTGTTTTTCTTGGAGTCTTCGTCACCAGTTGTTGTGCTCCCGCTATATCTTCTAAGTCTCTGGAGCAAACCGCTCATCAGAATGAAGAGACGGACTCTCATTAGACAAGCTATACTACTTTGTTATTTATGTGAAAACTCACTTATACTCATTTTTCTAGTCTTGGGAGACTACTCTTTGTTCTCCTCTTCTTGCCCCGCCCACCCCACCTGGAAATGGCGACGAGGTCTCTGGTGTTATTCTGGGATGCTGTTGTCCTTCTTCTCCCCATTGTGTAGGCTCCGGGCCTCTGTTATCGCTCGACATGACAAGTCCATACACTCCACATTAGTAAACATGAAAGAGGGAGATTGTGGAAAAAATACACAGGAGAATGTATTTTCTCCATAGACTCTCATTGAAGGGTGGGCAATTTTAGGCGGGAGTAAGCTACAATAATGCCTTCTCCCGCTCCTCTGCCCGCCACAGCCTGGACTCCGATGCCAGGCCTCGCTCGTGCATCACTATAAGGGATAGTCTGCGCTCTTGTCCTTTCTCCACCCGGTGTAATTGGGCGGGAAAAGAAATGAGCGGCGTCGGTGGCACTATCAGCGCGCGCCCCGGCTCCTCGGGGGCGGAGGGAGGTGACATTCAATGGGCCGCACTAATTGAGGTCTTGAAGTGAAGTTGCTGCTGTTATTTAAAAGGTCGCCGTGGTTGGCAGTGAGGGATGCACCGTGATTTTCCACTTGGCTGAGCTGGGCTATTTGATGCAATTAGCGGCACTGCAAGTGATCTTGTGAGGGAGGGAGGAGGCAGACGACTCCCTGGGCCTCGTCTCCGTGTCATGCCAGCAAATCTTACCCCGGCGCTTTTCTTCCGGTCTCGGTAATGCCAAGTCCGGGAGTGCTCGTTTCGCCGCATGAGTTTGTGCCGTGCTGCTCTCCTCCGGGGGCTCTTGCTGCTGTGCTCGCGGTCAGATTCTCACCGTCAGTCGGGTGCTTCCGCTGTGCACGCAGCCATCCTCAAGATGAGCTTCCTCCTGTCCGTC
This sequence comes from Triturus cristatus, assembly GCF_964204655.1. Classification (NCBI taxonomy): domain Eukaryota; kingdom Metazoa; phylum Chordata; class Amphibia; order Caudata; family Salamandridae; genus Triturus; species Triturus cristatus. Next base: position 768,869,815 of record NC_140580.1, read on the forward strand.
TTCAGCCGTGCTCTAGTCATTCTCCAGCTGGGCTTGGCTTGTGTTTCCAGCTGTGCTCCCAATCAGCAATGGTCCAGTTCAACCTTTAACTGGGCTTCAGGTCACTCCAAAGTGGTACCTTATGTCAGGCTCCGATCTGCCTCTGTCTCCAGCTGTTCTTCTGGCTTAGTCTTGGCTTAGCCAATTGAGGTGGTTTTGATCTTATATATTTATTTATTTTATGTATTTTTGCATGTTTATATAGCACGGACATTACCCAAAGATGTTAGAGCGCTTTAAAAAAAAAAGAGGTTTTGTTACAAGAGGTACAAAGCTACAAACAATTGCTATTTATGATCATTACAAAAGGCACAAAGTATTGGGCCGAAACCTGGGGATATTTGCTCGTTTCGGTCATTACAAAGGCACAGATTACATACAGCTTATAAAATGAGGTAGGTGGTGTATGTAGAAGCAACACGGTTAGGTAAGATGAAACAGGACTAGTGTAGTTAGTCTCAGTCATGGTAGAGTAGATTATTTTGGGGGAGGTTGGCTAAGGGGTCAACAGCATGGATTTAGCCAGACATGTGCTACAGGTCTGGTTAAATCCATTCTCTTAGTTGTCTTCTGTCTTGGACCAGCCCCTGTTCTTGACTGAGCGTTTATTTAGCCTTCTTCTGTGGTAGAACAAAGCAAACACAAGGAGATGATGGACGCAGCGCTAAAACTTTTCAGACACTCACCCGCAGTCACAGATCTGGGTTGAATCCATTTTTGTTCCTTAGCTCACTTCGCCACCCCTGTTCAAACCCAGCCATATGCAAATCACTCTTGACCCTGTCCCTCATGGGAACAGTATAGCCTGAGCCAGGCCAGGTCTTCCCAGGACCGAAAACAAGAATCCTGGGACGGGTTTTGGGGTAACACCCCTCATCAGCCAGGCTAGCTGGAATCCAGTGGCAAAGTGAGCAAGTGACCCACGTCTGGGCATACCTGGCCAAAACGATGGATTTAAGCCAGATATGTGACTGGGGTGAATGTTTGATTGATTCAGTATTCCGTCCATCTTCTGTTCTTTTTGCATTTGTCACCCTAAGTGGGAAGGGTATGCCCAGACGTGTGTCCTGTGCTCGCTACACCACTAGATTCAAGTTGTCCTGATTGATGAGGGGTGAAACCCCGAAACCCATCCCAGGATGCTTGTTTCTGGACCAGGGAGGACCTGACCTGGCAGTTCGGGCTGAACTGTTCCCATGGGGAACAGGGTCACGACTGATTTGCATAAGGCTGGATCTAAACTGGAATGGCACGGCATGTGAAAAAACTATGGATGTAACCCAGATCTGTGACTGGGGTGAATGTTTGATTGAGTCAGCATTCCGTTCATCATCTGTTCTTTTTGCATTCTTCTGTGGTAGGTCAGACTCCAGGAAGCATATTTATAAGGAGTTTGTGCTGCATTGGGCCCAATATGTCAGTTTGTAGAGGCCTGCGTCACAGTACACCTGCGCCAGGTATAATGTATGCAGGGTAGGCATTTCCACGTTAAAAGCCACGTAGAACTGACGCCATGAAATTTATAACTTTTTAGTGCGTCACTCTAAGACTTTAGTGCATCAAATCCTTACGCCTTCTCAAACCTGGTGGAAGGATTGAAGCAGGGCTTTTAACATGGGATTCACCTTTGAGGGGCATACTTACAAGGAGCTAGCACCACCGCAGCGTCATTTTGTTTTTACACTGCGGTGTCACATTTGGTGCTCCACACTGCTCCATATTTACAATCAGATGCATTGGGCCCAATGCGTCAGTGTGTAGAGGCCTGCGTCACATTATACCTGCACCAGGTATAGTGTATACAGATAGGTGTTCCCACATTAAAAGCCACGTAGAACTGACGCAGTGAAATTTACAACTTTTCCCTGAGTCACTCTACGACTTGACTGTGTCAAAATCCCTATGCTTTCTCAAACGAGGCGTAAGGATTGATGCAGGGCTTTTAACACGGGACTCGCCTCTGTATTCTGACGTATTGCTGGAGTTGCGTCAGTCTTCTAACCAACTCCAGCAGTGTGTCACTTTAGCACTAAAAGATGCGTCAGAATTTCTGATGCATCAGTGTATCCTTACACCATGGAGCACTGTATTGTACATACAACGCATCCATGGTGTAGTTAGGGCATTTGCAGCAGGCGCAAGCAATCTTACACATTGATGTGTCAGTTCTGGTAAATATGCCCCTGTGTTCTGACGCATTGCTGGAGTTGCGTCAGTCTTATGACCAACTCCAGCAATGCGTCACTTTAGTGTCAAAAGATGCATCAGAATTTCTGACTCATCGGCGAGGCCTGGCGCCATGGAGCACTGTATTATGAATACAGCACATCTATTGCGTCATTTGGGTATTTGCTGCAGGTGCAAAAATCTGATGTATTGATGCCGATGCGTCACATCTTGTAAATATGCCCCAATATGTGCTCTTGGTTAATTCTCATCTTTGTTTTGGGTTGGCTTCTCGCTGCACTCAAGCCTGGCCCCCAGCAGTCCTCCTTTCTGGCCCCCAGCTGTGCTCCCGCCTTCATATGTTTCATAGGTCGATATACAGCTGTGCTTAAGCAAAACACACTAGCTGTGCACTTGTGGCCTCATTTATGAGTTTTTGCCATAGAGCAGCACCACAGGCCTTCCTGCTGCGCTGTCCTAATGCAAAAGAAAAGGGCAGGAATGTGCCGCAGCCATCAGATGCGGTGCATTCCTGTCCACTTCCCCTGTGCTGGTGCACAATAGGCTGCCGTGCGCCAACGCAGGCACCTTTGCACCAGGTGCCTAACCTGCACCTGTGATCTAACTTAGTCTTCAACTTTGAGTAAGAGCAATCTGTAGTTGTGCTCTGTCTTTTTCTCCATCTGCTTCCCAATGCATCCTCCAGCTGTGCTCTGTGCTAGTCCCACGCACCCTGTCTTTCCTAATGTGTTCCACGTTAAACTTCGGTTCTCCAGCATTTCTTCATTGATAATCACAGGTTCTCCACAATGTCCTGGTTCTATCTAAAGCATCCAGCTGCCCTCACATCTGATCCAATTTACTTCTGCCTCCAGCAATGCTAAGTGCCAGTACCATGCTCTACTGTGATGGCATTGGACAGCCTCTATCCAATCCCAGAATCCCCTGCCCGGCTCTGCCTATATTTGGCTCTTCTTGTGTGATTTTCTCAAATCCCACATTCTGAGTCTGTGCCCACGACCACTTTTATTCTGTCCTGATGTTCTTTCAACCACCGTTTACTTTGCTTCCTGGGCAGTTCCATTATTTTTTGCCTTGTTCTCGGTCAGGGCTGTATGCACGTAAACACTGTGGAATGCAAGGTCTCTTTAGCGTTCTAGTGGCATCCATTTTCTTGTGAAAGTGAAAATAGGGCACACAAGTGGTGATTCGAGTGTGTGTTTAATTTATATATAATTTTATTTCATGTATTAAATTAGCGTAGTGCTAAGTCGATCCAAAAGTCTCTGAGTATAGAGAATAAAGCTTGGAGGAAGGAAAGAAGTGGCGCCAGATTGTTGACTATCGATCGATAGCTCTTGATGGTTGTCAATCACAGTGTCCAATTGGCCTCAGAGCAGGTTTTTGAAGGTCCTTGAGGGAGAAGGGAAGAACAGGGTGCAAGAGTGGAGGTGTTTGCAGGAAAGATGCAGTTCGAATTTACACCATTGAAACCGACCATCCATATGCAATTCAGTCTTGGCCCGCCTCAATGCAAACAGTACAGCACCAAATTCTAGGCCACATGCCCTCTGAAGAGAAACACAAAGTACCCCACATTGTGTGGAACTTCTAGGGCCTCATTGGTGAGGTGCAGTTTGAGTCTATGTGTCACAGCGACCTACAAAACTAACATCTGGTCATCCTTTAGTGTGTCTCAGCTGCTCTGACATCGACTATGTAGTTCTGGTGTTCGGACTCTGCTTAGTTCTGAAACCAAAAGTACAAGGCTGAGACCACAGCAGGAAAGAGGGAGCTGCATATTTGCACCCATGATGTGTTTTACTTCTGCCTACTTTATTCATTAACGGCTGAAAAATGTATATTGCTACAATAAAAGTTGATATACACACTGGTGACGAGGTGGTACTTATAGCAGCGTGTTTCACAGAATGGCCCAGCCCTGAGGATCCTATCCACAAACTGCATTCTTAAAGTACATGCAGCAGTAGTAGTACTACAAAATGCTATTCACAAACCTACGAGTATAAATCTCTATCTCCAGCATCCATATCTTTTCTATGGGGAGAGCCTCACACATGTAAGTGTCCTGCATTGCAGTAAACGAGGGAAAGACCGTGGCAGTGGTTGACAAATGGGTGTACCTCCTAAAAAATAGGCACGGTCTATGGAGAGAGGAAGGAAGTTTTGAAAAAAGGTAAATGAGGGGTTTTGGGAGGAACAAACACCCATCCACGAACAAGTAGGCCCATTCATATTCACAAACTGCTCATCTAAAGTTGCCACAACAAAAAAGGACCCAAAACAGTAGTAAATGTACTCCAGCTCTCAGCTGGAGTAAGTTCAGCACCAAGCAGGTCCAGATACTAGTACTGCACCACCCTTCAATTGAAAATATTGAAGGTAGGTATTTAAACTAAAACCCCATTGGAAATTATATTAAATGTAATTAAGTTATGTAAATTAGTAAAAAATATAAATACATTTAATTTAGTACTATCTGAAAATAAAATATATTTTGTATTTTTTTTAACATATTTTAATTACCTTTTGAATTTGAAATGTATTGTAAAGTTTAATTAAAATATAACATTATTTTAATTAAACCTATTAATCACTTTTAATACATATTAATACAGAATAAAACAATATAATTTTTTTACTTTAAGTGAATTTTTAAAATGTACACTTCAGAACAATAATTTTAATTTAATATGTTAAAAAGAGTTACATTTTAAATTTAAATTAAGTTATTAATTCTGCGTTTTTTTTTGTTTTTTTATAAATTTAAAATAAATATTAAATAAATTGCATTCATAGTTAACATAAAATATTTTTAATAATTGTTTCTAGTTTAATAAACTTTTTATGTTTCCCTATACCTTGCCATAGGGAGATTTTCGCCACCAGGATGGAGATCTCCTTATGGAAAAGTATAGGGAAAAATAAAAAAGTTTGCTAAACTTGAAAAAAATATTAGAATATCTTACATTATATATTAATGTAAACTAATTGTATACATTCATATTAAATGTAAAACAAAAGTAAAAAAATACCACAGCACTATTAACTTAACTTTTATTAAAATATTGAATCCATTTAAAAATATTAAATTAAATGAACATTATTGTTTAAAGGATTACAAACAAAAATTCACCACCTCAAGAAAAAAATTATATTTTTAATGTGTCGAAATATGCTGTATACAATTAAATAAAATGTGATTATATATTAAGCACCATTAACGTTACAAACATTTTTAAATTTATAAAATCTATTAATATATGTTCAAATCAACAATATGTTTTATATTTAGATATTTTTTTTAATTGAGTTACATTTATCTATGTTTTAACTATTTGAAATAATTTAATTTACTTTAATTTAACTGTGTTTCCTATGGTATTTTATTTCAATCTAGCTCCATTATTTTCAATCGGAGAGAGATGCAGTATCAAAAGTTGGTCATGCGTGGTGCTCGACTTACTACTGCTCCTTTTTGGTTATAGTACATTTACAAATGTAAATTTGGCTCCACCTCCTGTATCAGGGCGTGGAAACATGTAATTCTATACTTATGAGTGACTTTACACTCTTGTTAATGCTGAATAATCCAAAGTAGTAAAGTTATTTAAAAATGTAAGAGCAAACCTGCAAATGTAGATTTACTCACATGTAATTTTACCTTTGTGAATAGGTGACTGAGAGTGTTGCTTATAAGAGTTTAGCTTACTTCGTTCTTTTCCTTCAGTCATCTTCTGGAGGTATTACAAGTGCACAAATGATACCAAGCTAATGTCAGGGCATCCACCATTAACATGTTGCTGGCCATGCCTCTCATTTTAATATGGCACAGTCTAGAAACCTCGGTCTCCAGTGGTCACAGAGTATCAGACGTTTCAATTTGTGCCAAAGGGCTATCCATTTTTCACCCAATTTGGTGGATCAATTGTTCATTGATTGAACAGAGTATAGTGCTTTTTATATGTGCATCGCAATAAAGGTCGGTGTCTTATGAAGTAATGTTGTGCTTGTAAGGATGTGCTAAGTTTATGCTGTTTGAGCTGCATGTTTCTACATAGTGTGGTGGTGTGTGACAGTGTCATTTATTTGGCAGTGCTGGGCTAACTATACTGCTTTGTTTCGTGTTGTCAGCATGATGGAGAATTAGTTCAGTCTGTCATCTGCTTTCTGTTGTCATTTGTAGGTGGGACTGGAAGAATAGTGTATGGTGTTATTGTGTTTAGTATAGAGTAAAATTGTGTTTCACTCTTTTTTGTTAGTGTGAGTTCTGTAATTTTACTTTACTTTTTTTTACGCAAAGATCCTGAAATTATACTTTTATTCCACATCACATAAATATCTACTGTTCGCAGTAAAAAGGATTTAAAATTGCACCATTTATGGAAAAAATTGACAGCAAATGCACAGGCACAACGCAAATTATAGAGTGCGAGTACAGTGGTAAAAGGAAGGGGGCGGGGGCCACACACATACACACTCACTCACACCCATGCATTCATACGCGCATACATACCCATTCACAACACTTATTCAAATACGCATACATACATTCATACATACACCACACACCAAACATCAAAAAACAAAACTTACCTTCACCGCAGCTCTCTGAAAGGGAAGCCTCGGCGCTCCCGTGAGGGTTGGGACTGCTGCCTTCTCTTAAGTCAGCCAATGAGGGAAGGCATTAATCCTTCACTCATCACAGAGTGGGATGGGGTCAGTGAGACTTCTGGCCCCACCCCACTTTGTGATGAGATGTCACTGATTGACACTCAGCTCTGGGCACTTCATGGCTTAAAACTGAAGCACCCATGTCCGAGGCAATCAGTGATGTTCCTCCTCATCACAAAGGGGAGAGGCTCAAGGCACTTTTGCTGAGCTGATGAGGTCATGCCCACAGGGCTCTGAAATCCTCAGCAAAGTTCAGCTTAGGCAGCCAGGAGCCTGCACATTTAGGGCATGTCTAGCTCCTGGCTGCCTGATCTGACCATGAAAAGTGTCTGTCTGGCTCACCTTTGTTCAGACTGAGAGATACTCTTCTTTTCTGGAAAAAAGGTGGGTGGTGTTGCCTCTCTGCCACTACAGACACTGCCCGTCTGCCACTACAGACGAGCCATGTCTCTATGAATGGTGCTTTTGTTTTTTTCACTTTTGTAGCACAAATGCGTCCTCCTATTCAAAGTGAACAGAAGGATGCATTTTGCTTTAAAATATAGCACCAAATGGCAGTTTTGTATTTGGCAGAATTTCATGTAATTTTGCCAAAAGTTTTCATAATCAGGCAAAAGCAAATTATGGAAATTTGACCTACACCCTAGTGTGAGCACTATTAAATGTCTGATAAAATCCTGAATCTATATAATCAGGTGTACATTGGTTTGCAAGTGTCCTCAACTCTGGCATGAAAAGAGGCAATACAACACACCAGTTTTATTTTTAGGTCGAGCCTAGGCAGCGCATGCGCTGCTCTGTGATGCATGATGTATTTAGGTGGGGACTTAAAGCTTCCCCCACTCTCTGTTCATATTTTTCACTGGCTTGTGTCATTGTCCTTTGTAAAATGTATGTTTTCATTGGTCAATAGGCTTAGTAGTTCCTCCTTAGCTCCGCCTTGTCTCATCTTGTAACCTCCCATGAGGATTGGCCCTCTTACATGTTTTGTTACTCTGCAGACTTACTCTTATGGCCTCTGAGCACTATTTCCTTAAATTGCTTTCCCCTGCCTGCTGTTGCAGGCAAGATACGCTCTCTCCTAAGTCTTTATTTTCTTTTTATAGCACTAAATGCAGCTGCATGTTTTTGTTTTACTATTTATTCACTTTTTTTTGTTATTGTTCACAGTCGCCCCATTCCGCGCTTTCACGTTCATAGAGGCTGCACCCCTTTCTTTAGATGAAGCGCCATTAAAGTGAAACTGCGGCATGGGGCCCTTTACAAAAAAATCTCCCTATACCGCGCTTTCAGATTAATGGTGGCTGTGCCCCTTTCTTTAGACGGGACTCATCTGAAGAAGGGGGTGCATCCTCTATTAACGTGAAAGCACAGCGTAGGGCGCTTGTAAACAACAAAAAATATGTGCAATGCAATAGGTCTCGCATTTGTGGGAATTTAAGCTATTGTCATTTACAATGTCAATAGCTTAAAGTCTAATAAATGCGAGACCAATTGCATTACAAATGCTTGTTTTCTGTGACACTGGTCAAAAAATCCATGAGAGATAAGGAGACAATGAATCCATTGTCTTTCTCTATTGGGACATGTATTTTATTTACAAGCAAGTGTGGAGGCACTAGGATAGGTGTGCAAAAACAGAAAGACTACCGGTAAACCCACGACATCTGATCACCTTATATATTGGTTAGAATAAAAATATATAGTTATTTAATACAGCAACACAACTATTCAAAAGTCCATGACAATAACAATTGCCATATAGAAAGTTTATATTTAAATGCTTCACACCACATCCCTTGTTGCTATGTATGAAAGGATGTTATGCGGGAAGGCTCAGTCTGGTTCAGCCACAGCTACCACTTTGAGAAAGCAATGTCAGCCTTAGGGTGCCACCAAGTGGTGGTGCTGCATTGCATCAAAAAGATCCCAATACAACTGTTTTATGTTTTGCCTACAGACTGCTTTTAGCTGTGTTTTGTTGAAGATCTATTTTTACAATGCGAATACTTAGAGTGGGCTTTAGTTCAGCCCAATGCTTATCAATTATTGTCATTCTTTTCAATTTAATGTTCTTGCTTCTTATTAAAAAAATGTCTTCAACTTCTTGTGTTTGCTCCTCAATTGATGCATGTTATGTGTATTTGTAAAGCAAACACAAGGAGATGATTGACGGAGCGCTGTTTTAGACACTCACCCCAAGTCACAGATCTGGGTTGAATCCATCATCATTCTTTAGCTCACTTTGCCACCCCAGCTCAGACCCAGCCATAAGCAAATCAGTCTTGAACCTGTTCCTATGAACAGACCAGCCTGAACTGCCAAACCAGGTCTTCACTGGACCAGATACAAGCATCCTGGGACCGGTTTCGGGGTAACAGCCCTCATCAGCCAGGCTAGCCTTAATCCAGAGGCAAAGTCAGCAAGGGGCCCACGTCTGGGCCTACCCTATCAACTTAGGGCAAACAACGCAAACTCAAGGAGATGATGGAGAGAGTGCTGAAACTTTTCAGACACACACCCCCAGTCACAGATCTGGGTTGAATCCATCATCGTTCTTTAGCTCACTTCGCCACCCCAGCTCAGACTCAGGCATATGCAAATCAGTTTTGACCCTGTTCCTCATGGGAACAGTCCAGCCCGAACTGCCAAGCAAGGTCTTCACTGGACTGGAAACAAGCATACAGGGACCGGTTTCGGGGTAACACCCCTCATCAGCGAGGCTAGCTTGAATCCCGATGAGCTGTTTCCAACCGGTAAAATGCTTCGTACATTTGGTCCTTGTGTGTGAGTGTGGATGTACATGGCACTTGGGAGAATATTCCCTCCCACTGCCCACAAAAGAGTACAGGGGGCACTAACAGTAGTCCTAGCCATTTTAAAATGTCTGGGAGGAGACCTGTAGGTAGGATAAAGGACACTTACAGAAGACATTAGGGCACAGATAGAGCTGACAGAGCGTTATGAATAATCAAGAGGAGTTGAGATCTTATCACAAAGATAAGTGCCTAACAAAAAATTAATGTGTCCTCATGTAAGGCAACTGGTGCTCGTGTAAAGCGCTCTGATACCCGATACCTTCGGGTCAAGTTCGCGCTATATAAAACTCCATTGAAAAAAAAAAAAAATGTAAATCATTGAAGCGCACTCCAGATGGGCTGGTACATGGGTGTTCCCATTCAACCATCCATGTCTTTTGATGAAAAACCATATCTAGAAACAATTGTAGACAGGGTTTAGTGCCAGAAGTTAACGGCACTAACAGGAGATTTTTTTTTATTTGTCCTTTCTTTTCCAACACTGCATGCGTGCTGCATTGTGCAGCACACATACAAAGTAGGAAAAGCTTTAAAACTTGTCATGGCATGGTATTTTGTACAGGAAGGGTACCCTTACCCTTCCTGTATAAAACTATGCTAGACTCACGCACACACCCTAGCACTATAGTGCTAAGGTGTGTGAGTGGCGCTAAATCAGCACCGGCGGCACCGATGCTAGGGAGAGGGGTGAGAGCCATAACTCTGAAGATGTGGCGCTTTCCTGCTCCCTCCGTGTCACACAACGCAGCGCAGCCTCTTTGGTGGCTGCGCTGCGTTGCGTGTATTTTTTAAAAATCTGCTGCTAAGGGTTGTACTGCTGCCTGTGCGGTGGCACACAATTTTGTGATGCACCTGAAAGCATTTATGATGGTAAGCAAATCTATGCAATGCTTTACCATGCACCTTTTGAGCACCCGAGCACAGCCACAGCAGGGACGGGAAAGTGCATTATGGTCTCACACACACGCATTTTGGAAAGGTATTGCCTCTCACATTTGCCATTCACCAGCAGCGCTCTCGAGCCGTAACAGTGCTGTCTGCCAACCGCTGACAATCAATATTGCAGGATTCTGGGAAATCCCCCGCACAGAACCCTCGCAGCGCGCGCGCAGCTGTCTTCCTGTAATGAAGTGAGAAGCTCTTTCTGCAGGTTTTATGTGAAAGCTTTTAAACTCTCTTTAATGTAAAAACAATAATTACGGTCGGGTGTTTTTTTCGAGGAAGATATTTTTTCTTGTCTGCTTAACGTTCAGGATGTAAACACATCCTCTGTATACTGCTGGGCAGCGGGATCCGCGGAATTGATGCACAGCTTCTTAGGAAACCCCATTTACAACTCCAAACAGCTCCTGTGAACTCAATGACTGGAAGTACAAGCTGTGTGATAACTGGCACCCACTCATAGCTTTCCCTTGATAAATTCAGGTATGCCAAACCTGCAGAAATGTATCCTGGGGTGGTGGGCGGGTTGCAAAACATGTGGAAGACGGTGTGGTAACATTGATTCTTCATGCTAAGCCTACATTTCTTGTTGAAAACTCAGAATAGAAGGTATTTACCACACATGGTAAATACCTCACCCTGCGATATTGGCATTTACTGCATGTAGTAAATACCTCACCTTATTCCGACAAACTTGTAATGAGGGCTAATATCTAGGATCCTTGTAGGGCTTCATCGGAACAACATCTGTACTGAAAAATGATTAGTAAAATGATAAACTGAACTTATGTCAGGATCAAAACACTTCAAAGTCAGTGTTGGTGAGATGCACACCTTTTTTGTATTGTTCAAATTTACATGGACTTATTTGAAGGCACAGCTGTGCAGCTTGACGGAGTCACAATTGGTTCCTCTTCAGTTTAGGATCCAAACACTATCATGGAGGTCAATTAAGCGTATACAGAGGACACACTTGCTACATGCAACTTGCTCTTTAGTTAGGCTGACCAGACTTTCACAACCAAAGATTTGAACGGCCACTGGCTTAGAAGTAGAACTAAATAGTGGCACTGGCCTGGGGTGCTGAAGGACTACAATACAGCACCCACCACCCACCGCCAAGGAAAACAGGTCCCACTGCCACATTCTACGAACCTATTTTAAAAGATGACATCTAAGAATGACATAAAAGACCAGCATTTCACAGGTTGTGCACTTTGTTTTGTTAAAAAAAAAAACTGACTAGCTGAGGAAAGAAAATTGAGATCTCAAGTTGCATATCCTATCACACATGTGCAGCTCGTTTAGGTTTTTTTTGGATTCTGGGACTTGTGGCCCTGTATTTATGATAAACTAAAACTACAATTACCGGAGGCAAATGATAAAAAGACTAGATAAGTTTCAATGTGTTTCCACAGGGTGTGATGAGGGGAAGCGAAGGTGGTGATGAGAAGATGTCCATGGACTTGTGATGGGTTGTATTTCCATACTCCACTGAGAATCAAAAAGTACATTTTGCAACTTGTATACGAAAAATTGAACACACCTCTGTTAGGTGCCACCTGTCAAATGAAAACAGTCCCTCCCACATGCTTGATAAGTCCTAGGGGGAGGCATTGAATGAAGGGATCTTTGACACTGATTCACGCCTCATTAAAACCTGTTGTGCTACGTGAATAAATCAAGGCAACACACCAGGTGAATCTGTAAAGAAATAAACTTGTGTCCATGGTATTGGGTGCTTACGTGGGGTTGAGCTAGGTTTCCATGATGAAAAGGAGGCCCAGCGCATTATTCCTGAGGAGATCCCCGATCTCGGTGACATGTTTGCTGAGTGATCGGGTGTTGAGGAGCATGTATGCAAGAGGCTATTGTGGTGCAGGTCTGGAGTGTTGAGCTGTGTTGAGTCAGGCAGTTGGTGGTGCTGCTGGTGCTTAAGGGGTGTCTATGGGTGTGCTGCTGCAGGAGAACTAGCAGTGGGTAAATGTGAAAGCTCCTACTATGTTGTGTGGTGTGGCACAGTAGAAGTGGGTGGTGCAGCCTCAATGGTTGACCAAATGGAATAGTGCTGCATAGAAGCGCTGGAGATTGATCAGACCAAGATTAAGGGCACTGGGTACGATCCAGGTACAGACAGGCTTGCATTTGACACAGCACTGGCATGTTCACTGTGCAGTTGCCATAGAGTGGGAGAAGCATTGAGGGTGGTTGGTGTGGCTGCAGGACGCAGGACGCAGGAAGGCGACAGAGGAGCAGAAGGAGCAGGTAAGATGCGGGGCAGATGTCAAAAGGCACAAGAGGGGGAGGAAATCATGGCAGAAAAACGAGTACAAAGGCACAAAGGGGTGAAAGAGAAAGGCATAAACATGGGTGGAAGCGCACCAAAGTACAAAGAGAAGCTGAACAAACGAGTAGACACTCAAGAGGCACAGAGAAAAGTGAAAAAATGAGCAGAAGCTCAAGAGGCACAGAGTAAAGGGGGAGAAAGGAGTAGAAGGCTCAAAGGCTCAAAGAAGCACAGAGGATGTGGAGGAAAAGAGCAGAGTGCTTAAAAAGTAACAAGGAAAAGCAAGGGACGGGAACAGAAGCTCCAACAAGCAGAGGAAAATGTGAAAAAGAAAATAGGGTAGAAGTACAGCAGTCTCAAGAGGCACAAGAAGAAGCGAGTGAATGAGCAGATGAACAGTGCAGTTACAGGTAGGTGGGAGGGGAGCTGGGCCTAGGCACATGCTTCATGGCTGTGGCTATCCCTATGGGATACAAGTTTGCCCAACAGGACCGCATACACAAGCCAGGAGGAAGACTCGCCATCATCCACAAGGATACCATCAAATATTCTACATCCACAGAGAATAGCACCCCCCTACATGGAACACATGTAGTTCAAACTGAAAATTGGCAAGAGCTTCACCCTGAAGGGAACATTTACCTGCTGACCACCTGAACCGCCAGCCAACTTCAGCAGCCTCATCACAGACTTCATCGCCCCGTCAGTATTAACTCAAAGGACTTCATACTACCTAAATTTAAGCCTAGAAGAGCGAAAGGACCCCTACTCCAAAGCCTCCTTGAAAGCCTGGACCACATCAGTCTCACCCAGCTCGTTACAGACCCAACACACATTGCAGGACACACACCGGACTCAATCTTCACTACCAGCAATAGGATCATATACAACTTCACCACCCGCTCACATCGACAGACGACTCAATCATCCACTTCAAAATCACCACGCCCCAAGTCAACACACCCACCAGCATCAAATTACCAAGCTGCAGCTGGGGAAAAACCTCAGAAACAGACTGGGTCAACCCGCTCAACATGGAGCAACCCTACACCTCCAACAACCTCAACGAGGACATCACCAACTTCAAGAAAAGGATCAGGAACTGCCCTTGCACCCATCAAAACCAACAGACAAAGAAGAACCAACAATCAAGCCAGCTGGTTCACAGACGACCACTGAGACTCAAAACGCCACCGCAAACAGCTTGAAAGGAAATGGAGAACCAGCCATGAGAACTAGATACAAGGCTGGACTCAGAAGCTACCATCAGCAACTGAGAAACACCAAAAAAAAGCACTAGTTGATCACACTGAATCTAGCATCAACAGCTGCAATTGTCAAGGAATTCACCACCTCCGAGGCCACAGTAACTTAGAACACCAACCAGACCTCCTCAGATCTCATCACCTACATGCCCACCACCAGCCAAAATGGGCATTTGATCAAATGGAAAACAATTACCAGAGAAGACACAGCAGCAATCATGCAAACCTTCCCCTCCGGGGCCCCAACAGATACATGCCCCCACCACATCTACAACTCGGGAGGATCACCAATCAGCAACACCCTCATCCACATTATCAATACCTCCATCAGATCCACTGCTTTCCTGTAAGACCGGAAACATGCAGCAGCCAACGCCCTCATCAAAAAAACATCAGTTGACCCAAAGGAACAGAACAACTCCAGTCCCATTTAATTGCTCCCCCTCCCAGCCAAAGTGATGGAAAAGGCCATCAATAAACAACTCACTAGCCACCTTTAACTACATCAACTACTTGGCCACATCTAATCAGAATTCAGAAATAACCATAGCAAAATCTTCAACTGACTGCCCCAGAACACCAGACATACCAAAACACAAGCACTCATCACAAGAAGTCTCGACTACGGCGAAGCAGTCTATGCTTGGATCTCCAAACAGGTATTTCACAGAATCCTGATCATCCAGAACGCTACAGCAAGACTCATCCTCAACCTCCTACATCGCACCCACATCTCACCACACCTCAGGGAGCTCCACTGGCTCCCTATACACAAATGCAGTCAATTCAAACTCCTCACAAACACATACAAAGCACTGGGCCAACATACCTGAACAACCGCCTACCAGACACCTAAGCTCAGCCACAGTTTCACTCACAGGCAGAGCTGGAGGTCGCTCATTTTCCTACATTGCACCCAAAATCTGGAATGACCTCCCTCAACACATCAGAGCCTCTTACTAGCTTCTTGAATACTGCTCTTTGACTAATTCTACATGGCCCCATGCCTATATTCCTGCTCTAACACCTGGATACCCTCATTGGTGATTAGCGCACTGCACAAATCCACATAATATGGTGAAATGGGAGTGCTGGTTGAAATGTCGGCATGCACATTTCAATTCATGTTCATTCGACCCACTCCTAAAATCTGGTACATATATTTAAATTAGTAAAAAGTGCCAAGATGCTGGTACAGTCCTTGTAAAACCAGAATTGTCCAGACAAAAACAGGACGTCTGGTTAACCTACCTTTAGTACACCTGTAATGCCCTTTCAGCCCCTGCATATGCTTATGCATTCCATAGTATAATGTGAAGAAGACTGCATGCACTCAGACATCGAAATTATGCAACAAATGTTTCGGCAGGTTATATAGCGCCATATAAATGCAATTACAACACAATCCAATACACAGTTTATTTTTTCGTTTTCACTAACATCAAACTGGGACTATTCAAATATAGTGGACAGTATATCTGAGTAAACATGGTTAAACTTCATTTTAATTGCACAAAGCAATTGTAACTCACTTTTCGAATAAACTGTCTTCTGTTTTATATCTAGAAGTTCTACTTTGGTGTCTGTACAATGTTCTGTCTACCTTGCAATTAAGTTATATACACCAGAAGGTGGAAAATACATTATCCAAACAAATGTGCAATCCATTAATTTATTGTTGACAACAGAGCTGTAGATCATTGTAGGAACTCTCCTTTTACTCACCGTGATATAATGATTTGACAGTTTGTGAGGTATTTAATATTGATCGATCAATAGGTCACCAAAGGTAATATCTATATGCAGCATTATATGAACTCATTAGCAATACACTTTTCTCAAATCAAAGGGTTCTCCTAATGCGCACTTTCTCAAAGTTTTGATAAAGTCATGGATAGGCCCGCCTTACTAGTCTCAAGGAAAATATTCTTTTGCATTCCATTTATCTTCAATGTCTTATGCACTAATGTACCCAGTAGTGGCTTCTACCAGAACCAAGTAGTGGGGCAAGGGGGGCCGTGGGGTGAGGTGGGACAAACAAAGAAAAATACAACACTTACCTGAAAAAGGCCGGCCGCTGCCTCTCCTCCGTCATCAGCGCTGTGATTGGTCTGAGTGCCATGGATCGGCGCTCAGAAGGGGAATGGGAGGCTGGGCATGTTCCTCACCAGGCTGTACTGAGCAAACCCTCACAACATGCTATATGGAATATTGAATATTATGTAAGGTCAAAAGTCACATGTCTCAATGTGTGATGTCATCATAGAGACAGAGGGTGTACCATGGCACACCAACCAGCTGCCTCTGCTGGAGATCTCCCTTTCGTAAAGCACAGGGTAAGCTAAAATCTTTATTTATTTTTATATATTTATTTTAAATGCTATATCCATGTAAAAAATGCTACAGCACTAGTTATTTATTTTTAATTTCGAATTTAATTATTTTAAATATATTAAATTAAAGTTATTTCTAGTTCAAATTTAAAAAACTCCTCTAAAGTAAAAAAGTATACTTCTTATTACGTATTACCAATTATTAATAGTGATATATAGAATGACCTATATGTAATTTAATTGCATTTTAATAACAATAATGTTACATGAATTTTAAAGTTGAAGACATTTTATTAAATATTTCATAAGAAATTAATAAATGTGTTTTATTTGTTAACATGAAATCAAATTAATGTATATTTTTTACTAATTTAATTTAACATTATTTCCTCTGAGGTTTTACTTTAAGCCCTTATCTCCGTTATTTTCTTTGAGAGTGTGTTGCAATACCAGTGGTTGCCAATCTGTGGAGCTGGACTTACATTAGCTCTGAGTTGGAGTAAATGTAGTACTGTTTGGGTCCTTGTTGGTTGTAGTTATTTTAGTAGTGCAGTTTGCAAGTAGCAATTAACTTGGGGGCATATATATTAAAGACTTGTGTGGCCCTTGCACTACACAATGGGGCGCAAGAGCGACACAACTGTTAAGTTAGATTTATGAAGCCACACAATGCCACCGTGTGTGGCCTTGCGACATAATAAATCCAGAGTAACGGAACGCAGCGCAAATTGTGGCGTTGCATTACTCTGCCCCAGGGAGGTGTTACATGGATGGAGCATGGTTGTTCCAACGCATCCACCCATGGATTTTGGCGCATTTCCAGATATACCAATACTGGTAGACCTGGGAATGCCTCAAAATGCTACACCTCCCCAGGTGAGGTGTAACAAGGAAAAATATCTTTATTTTCTCTTGTTAATTCCTCGCATTCTGTAACACACATAGAAAGAAGAAAATGCCTCTCAGGTTTGTTTTTATGCAGGAAGGTGTCCCTTCTTGCACAAAAACAATCCTGCGTACAGCGCGGGCACCCTTGCAACATGGTGCATGGGTGCCTGCGTTGACGCTAGGAACCACATTGTGCGACAGCGCAAGGAATAGACAGGACTGCGCTGTATAATGTTAATGTTAGATGTGGAGCCCTTTCCCTATCACGTAGCGTAGCAAGGTGACTTGCTGTGCTGCGTGTTTTTTTTATAAATATGCCCCTTGCTCTTTCGTGCAAGGGTGCATGGCCCACCCTAAACGTCTCCCTAACCGCACTAAATCCATCCTCACTCCTGCCTAAATCCCTCCCATTTAGGGAAAAGTAGGCCCTCTTTTTCGGTCGGAGTTCCTTTTGACTGACATCGTCGCAAATGCAGAACTGACTGACCTCTGGTCGGCGGTCCAGAAACAGAAATTAGGATGTGACCGCACGTGGTGCGATCACACACTTCCATTTTACAATTGGAGCTTGTGCGGCAGTCCGAAACCGCCTACAGCACAAACTCCCATTGTGAAATGGAAGCTTTTGCACATCCCTGCATCTACGATGTCAGTCAGTAAGCCTCCGACGAGTGGTCGGAGGTTTACCAGCTGACATCGTTATAGGGCCCTAAGTAGTAAACTTTCATCTAACTCCCTATAGAAAAGATAGATGCGGCTGAGATTCACACTCGTAGGTTTATGAGTTGCATTTTGTAGCAAATAATAACTCTGTAGTATTAACTTTATGTACGGCTAAATTAACCCCGTTAACCGCGGTGCAGGCGTTTCCGTACATGGGCGGGGCCGCGTTGGCCAACGGACGTGCGCAGCACTACGGAGGTAGTGCTCACGACAGCCGTTGGCCGAAGCACGCAGCAAATGGGTTAAGGTTTGTGAATCGGGCACACTAAGTTTATATAAAGGTTGTGATGACTTGCCTGACTGACTGACTGACTTGCCGAAGAGATGGTAAAGGGGTTTCTGGCATTAGTGGCTCATTGCTCTAAGGGATATAAGAGCAAATTAGAAGGCACAATTCCTAGCTTTTCCACATATTGCCGTATGTTGTTACCACAGAGTATTCTCAACAATACTGTGCAATAGCCTTCAAACTGTACAATCTGGCCAATCGAAGGCAAATTGTTTAATATGATGCTTGCATTGAAGTTATACGCCACCCCTCCCCTCACTTCTCCGCACTCTGGAGTCAGGCTCAGCAAATACAGAAAAGGACTCTAGGGACAAAACCAAGTGTGGGCTAGAGAAATGTAATTTCTTCATAAATAGGTTTCTTACCTTTTTAATATGAAGACTTCATTTCACTACAAATTTGCTCGCCTTGGCTGCATTCTAATGCTGCCAAATGCAATCTGCACTCCGCGTGTGTGGCGGGAGACGATGATTTCCTCATAAGACCTAATACGCCTAGTTTTAACTGTTGAATGGTTGTCTTTTTAGTATAGTAGCCAGATCACAAGCTGATTTAAAATTACCTGTTTGTTATCTATTTTTAACCTGCTAATCAAGAAAAGTGATACTTTCTGACTTCAAATCAGCTGATCTATTTTGTTCCGCAGAAGTAAGGATACACTTTAATTTGAGCAGATACAGCAGATTTAGCCAATGAACACAACTATCATTTCATGAGATATATTTCATTAAATGTTTATCGTGTTATGGATATAGATGAATAATTCAGGTTTTCAAATCTTTTGGCTTGTAGAACGGAAAGGTAATATTAAAGTGAGAGGTGGGAAACAAACAAAGGGTCAGAAGGAAAAAAACAAGGAAAGTGGAATTGGTGACATTAGAAACGTTTTGGTAATTATCCAAGACTTTCCACTGCGACCCTGACGAGTTTCTTTTACCTTACTGCCGTCAGCTTACCTATTACCCATGAGAAAAGACACCTTGAAGCAATGAAATAACCGCAGGGAACTGGACAGCAGCGGCTCCTCCGCAATGGCGGGGAAGCGTCGGCCCACTGGTTCAGAGCCTGCAGCTGAAGAATAAAACAAAACTTTATTATTGTTTTATTTTACAGCTGCTGGCTAAGGCAGCGTATGCAGGGAGGGGCGGGGCTGGGCCAAGGGCGGGGGAGGAGCAGTGGTAGGGGCATTTCAAGTGTGTATGTCAGTTTGGCCGGTGAAACTGACATGCGCACTTAGGGCCCGATTCACAGAACTAACTTAAGACAAAATCCTAAACTTACTACCATTTTGGTATTCACAGAAGGCACTTACTCATTTTGGTATTCACAGAAGGCACTTACTCCTTTTGGTATTCACAGAAGACACTTACTCACTTCGGTATTCTCAGAAGTTAGGAGTCCTAACTTTAGGACTCCTAAATGCCTTCTGTGAATACCGAAAGTCTTAAAATTAGGATTTTTCTCAGTTTAGGAGTCCTAAAGTTAGGACTCCTAACTATACTACTACTAAACTGTGAGAAATCCAAATTTTAAGGCTTTCGGCATTCACAGAAGGCATTTAGGAGTCCTAAAGTTAGGAGTCCTAACTTTACTACTACTAAATTGAGGAAAATCCTAATTTTAAGACTTTCGGTATTCACAGAAGGCATTTAGGAGTCCTAAAGTTAGGAGTCCTAACTATACTACTACTAAACTGAGAAAAATCCTAATTTTAAGTCTTTTGGTATTCACAGAAGGCATTTCGGAGTCCTAAAGTTAGGACTCCTAACTTCTGTGAATACCGAAATGAGTAAGTGCCTTCTGTGAATACCAAAATGGTAGTAAGTTTAGGATTTTGTCTTAAGTTAGTTCTGTGAATCGGGCCCTATGGTTTCTCCAACCTGGCTGTATTGCACAGCCAGGTCGGAGAAACAGCACAGACTCCCTGTGCCTGAGCGAGCGCTAATCCACCCGCTCAGGCCAATCCTCACTCCCCTCTCATGCTTGAGAGCAGAGCGAGGATTGGATGGGGAGTCTGTGATGCTGTCCCAGGGACTGCAGAGATCAGGAACTGGAAGCAAAGGAGCGCAAGACAGCTGTCAGCACCAGGTGAGTCTTTTTTTTTTTAAACCCCCCGGAGCATGCTCCTTCCACCATCCGCACTCCATCACCCGCCACCAACACTCTCTATCAGTGTCGGCCGCCACTGGAACTGGAATAGCATGTCTTGATGAATGAGTCAGTCACTTTTGAAATAAGGAGACTCTTTTGAAATAAGGAGGCTTGCCCTGCCCTGCACTTCAAGGTTAGTGTACTATGTTGTTTTGATGGGCAGGTGGTGTGTTCATGAAATACTCATCTCAGGAAGCAGTTTTAATGCGACCTAGGACGTTGATGGAGCTTTTTAGATGCAATTAAGAGTAAATAGTGCAGTACTAGGCATGTACCCCATTAGTAAATATTATATAGTCACCCCTGCAGGGTTGTAATAATTTCTTCTGAATTCTCTGTGTTATGAAGTATTTTCTGGAAATAGATGGAGTAAGCACTGTAGAGCTGCTTGTTCATTTTCACTGTGGAGGGAGGACTCAGTATAAGGTTGAAGTTTTTTGTTGACTTTGCTCCTTATTCTTTGATCTCCTTAATGTTTTTTAAGAAAACATGATTATATCATTCTTTTGGGCCCACATTACAAGTCAATTAAAAAAAAATCGGCACAAAATACCACCACAACAATAAAAACAACGGATAACCCTAAAACTGCAGCATCTCTGTCATGAAGTTAGTTGTATTCTTTCACTGACTTTGAGTACCACAAAATGAACATTTATTGGAAATGAACAAAAACTGGATAGATTCTGATTTACTAAGTTGTCACAGAACGCAGTTCAAAATGTGCTGAACAGAACTGCAAGAAGAGGTAATAAATCCACACACATTGGCCTAGTGCTGGTACTGTCACACAGAAAGGCCATCGATCATGGGCAACTGTGGTTCAAAGGAGAGTGTGCACTGTCTTGCATGGAGTTTGCACTAAAGACATACTATTCCACTACCTATTTCTGTGCCTAGACAGCTGCAGAATGATCAGATGCATTTAATGTGTGTTGTACAGCACACATGCAGTGCATCCGTTTTGGGGGAAATCAGTGCATTTCCCCCTTGTTTACGCCCTACTTCCACCAAGGATATGTTTTTGCCGCAAAGGTCGAGCGTCGCTCTCTTAGATGATTGAGCTTTGAGTCAAAAACTATGAGTGTTTGCCACGATCTGCTACTAGAAACAACACTCAAAGTGGCACAAAGTGGATTTAGAGATGTGAAAAGGGCACTTTTCCAGCGGAAACACCCTTTGCACTGGAGAGAAAATCCCAGCTGCCACTTTGCAGTGTGCTAGCACTGGTTCAAAGTCTTAATAAATACCTTTTACACTTCTTTGTTGTAATCAATTTTGAATAGCCATTACTTTCAATTGGCCTATGTACTACTTAGCCGGGAAATTGTAAAACCCTAGAAATTCAATTGTTGTAAAATTAATTCACACAAGAGTGCAAAGGTGAGTGTGATGTCTAGCATATGTTTTGAACTGGAACAGAACGCTTCCAGTACAAAACGCTATTCTTAGATTAACTTTAAAATTGTTCCTACTTTGTGGCCTAGGTTTATGAAAGATTCAAGTAATGCAGTGCGGAAACTTTGCTGCGCTGCATTGCGTGAAAGGGCGAGAGCACACCAGTGCCATACTTACGTAGATATGGCGCTGTTTTCCTCTCATCCTGCGCTTGTTCACTTTAAGCTGCCATGCGGCAACAAACATACTCTTGTGCCATAATGCAAGAGAGTGTGTGTTCTGTAAGGAACAATTTTTGTACTGGAAGGGGAGATAGGACTGAACAGCCATGTACCACCAACTGGACAGTTCCTTGACGCAAAGTAATGCAAAGTAGGACAAAGCTCTATTTGCATTACTTTAAAGGCTATTTAACAGACCAAAAACTGTTTTGCGCAGGTATAAGCATTTTTTATCATCACTTTGCACCGGTTTGTGTCATGTTTTGTCATTTTGCACTGGTGTAAAGTGTTGCTAAATCTGCCTTGTAGGTTTCTGATCTACTCTAGCACTGCAAAATGGGAGCCTAATTCTCCCTTTCCACACTGGACTCTCAAGGTAGGGAGGATGAGCAGCCAAAGGCTTCTCAGGGAGTTAGTGTAGAGGGTAGAGACTCAGAACTCAAACATTTGTGCAACAGAGACAATAAATGCTATCCAGACCATCGCAATTTTAAAAGAGAAGTGCTTTTATTACACACAAAAATATAATACGTCATAAAGTATGATGAACCATGCACAAGGTTATAACATGTAAGCCATGGCATTATAATCATACAAAATATGACTAGGTGAGATTATGGTGCATTTGGGTCCATGCGAGAGAAGCCTTCTGCATCTGTAAATGTAGGCCAGTTAAATCATCTCCCACTGCCAAAAAGTTCACATAAGGCATCAAATAATAAAGAATAAAAGACTAATTTTAACAGTAGAGGAACAGTCAATGTTCAAATTGGCTTGGTTGGTTTATCTGAAGAATCGGGCAGTCAGCAATCTTGACCGTGAGACTTGAAGACACCAGCCGTGCGAGCGGTACTGCTCGCAGTTCACAGAAGTGCCATTTGCGGCCTTGCCTCTTTTCCCCGGTACCATTCAAGGCAAAGCAGCAGCTTGGGCAGAGGTGGTCCCACTGCCCACAAAAAGAGCATCCTCTCTATTTGCCCGCACAATGGCATAGTCTTCCCACATCAGTCTGATGCGATGTGGCAGTAGCTCTCAAGAAGTCGGCTGTGGAAGACTATGAATCTTGAGAAGGAAATTTACTGGTAGGCTGGGAGACCTACTCCTAAATTCATGTTGGTGCAGGTTATACTCCCTTGATTCAGTCCACTGTTCTGGACTTCCCGGCACTCCAGGAACAGTGGTTGGGTAAGCCCAGAACCAGTATTAAGAATGGTAGAGGGTGCCAAACCAGAGGAGGAAGGTGCTATACACATCCCAATCTTTAATCTATCCACACATACTGTCAGAACCAAAATCAAGTTACCATGTCATGGATTGTCATGTCTTCTCATACATATTAACAACCATATTTTACTTGTAATTTTAATTTAATTGAAACTCTTTTAGAAGAAGAAAGGGGGCATTTATTGTATGGCAGGCAGTCCACTAGCCCGCCAGGCCAGAGGATGCCCTGCCCATATGTAGAGATCCCCACATTCTTGGTGGAGATCTCTGTGGTGAAAGTGCATCCGCTGCTTTTGTGGGTGCTCTTTCATCACACTTGCATGCCAAGCATGTGGCCATGTTTTATTTGGCCCACTCTGCATTTTTTTCTTCTTTTGAACACGAAAACCTCAAAGCAGGAGGCCAATGCTGGAAAGCAAAAGGCAAATGTCCTCGATGCGCAGGAGAGTTTCTCCTTACATGTCAGGAGAATTTTCACATTTTCCATCTTATCTTGCATAACCATCCTGGCTTATAACAATATGTGAGGGTTACTCAACCTGAAAAGGTGAAGGTGATGGTCACTGTGAAGTGGTGGACCAATAATGGATGCACTGTGATGGCAACGCTTTCCGATGGTGGAGGCAGCTGAGGCTCTGGCATTGGAAACCCTGGTACGCCCAACACCAAATAAGGCACGGAAACCCCGAGCGCACATAACATAATATGATTAGTGACATTGAGCTGTACAAAATCATGCCGGTGTACAATGATCATTTATATTGAGTGGTATTGCTGTATGCATTTGTTCATCCTAAAACCGGACATATCTGTCAATGATTCGTTAACTTAGGGATATAGGCGCCTGTACCAATATGTGCTACAAAGTTGGTTGACTTTTACTAATCTATCTGTATATTGCCTTGTGTATTCACTCATTGGTCTCCTGTGAACTGTTTGATTTTTGACTGGGATATAATCAATAAAAGTCTAAAAAATGAAGTTGGTAGTCAATCCATTGGTTACTAGGATTGGTTTTGTGTTCTCAAAGTAACCATTCCATTAATTTGTTGCAGTTTCTTTGTGGTACATTAATGACTTAGATGTGATAATTAGAGGGGGTTATGTGAGAAGCAAATGTCAATGGAATGAATAGATATTGTTAGGTTGCAGGGACATGGTTTCAAAGGAAGAGAGATTAAGACTGGAGTGAGGTTGAGAATAGTTTATGTACAAATGAGGCATGCGGATGATCGAAGTGAAAGTGAAGGAAATATAAGATTACGGTATATATCTAAATGTAAACATATTGCAAAAGGATGGTGTAATTTGTGTGGTGAATCATGCACAAAATGCCTGATTTTATCTCACTAGCTTCTTTCTTTCTTGGGAATGGGGTACAAAAGCAGTGTAAATGATGGCCCTCAGAAGTATATTTTCCAAGAAAAGTTTCAAAATGAGGGGTTGTCAAACTACAGATACAAAGGAGCATCTATGATTTACTTCTTCAAAGATTTTGGTGTCAAGGCCTGTTGTTAGTTTCCTTGTCTGTAATACTCTTCTGGGAAGTTACCCGGCTCCTAAACTTAATTTAAGTTGGTGAATGCACATGGGGTCCACAGGAACTCATTTTGGCAACCAGCCCATGTTTTTCATGCATCACACTTTTCCCCAGAACGAGAGAGAAAAGAGGAAAAGGAGAAAGATAAAGAAGGAAAAACATTGGAAAAGGGAGAAAGCATGACTGAAAAATAACCTGCAGGAGTGAGATAATAATATAGGAAGTCTAGAGTGGTGGATGAAAGAGGTATACGCTACATAAACAATAGAAAACTCGGTATTCAGCAACCCTGACATGCAATAAAGCTGGCTGCTGGCTTCTGAGAAAAGCTTTGGACACTTGAACTTATTATATTACAAATGAAGCACTGATCATCTCCCTGTAGCCCTGGGTAGAGAGCTAGGGATTAGGGGTGGGTAGAGTGGAGGTTCACTCTATCGGAATTCCGTGGAGTTTCATTAAAAACTGAACGAGATTACGCAGATTTCTTCCAATGGGAAGAAAATATTCAGCTTGCATTACTTGTGCTGCAATTTAGCGCCAGCAGTGCGAGCAGTGCTAAAAAACAGCGCGAACGGCACCATGCATTGCACAAGAGCGCACAGCGATTTAAGTTGATTTTGCTGCCACTTGAGTAGAAAGTCTACTCGAGCAGCAGCAAATCTTCTCAAACAGCAGTCCTCTGACCGCAACCACTTGCAACCGCCCACATTGAAAAATCATGCCAGGGGAAGCCAAATCTCACTTGCCAACTCTCATTTTCTGGAGCCTTGTAAGAGCAAAATTTCACCAGATGGTGATTGGCAGAATGTTGCCTGAACTCCGCACTGAAGAGTAACGCAGAGTGACCAACATTCCACCAATTCCGTTGGCAAAACTAAGCATTCACCCAACCACTAATAGGGATCCCTTGGGCAAAAAAAACCTTCCATGGTTCTCCACTCTGTGGTGTTACTAATTGTTGTTCTATACAACGCCTCTTTTCCAGCAGCCCAGATCCCAACAGCATTATATCTGTTGGTGCATTTTCCAAGGAAATCTCCCTTGTCAATGGCATGCACTACATCCCCCACATGGTGGTAGAGTCCCAAAGGTCACAAGGTCTTCCTTCAGAGGTGTGAATATGTGAAACTGTGTAACAGGGAACAAAGACAAGATTATCACTATTTAATGGAAAAGAAGGTGCAACAAGATGGTCGAGCTTAACCGGAGCCGCATAGCAGTTAGGCGTTTGAAAGCTGTTATTAGGTTGTTGAAGTGAATATGACAACTACATAAGTGACCAAACTGAATTGTACATAATAGCCTAGTGCCTCTCTGTGTTTACTCAAGATGTCCGCCTGATTTAGGCACTGCTGAGGTAGCATCACTGACCTATACTTCACTGAGCACTTCTATCATTACTATGTTATGTATAGGAACAGTTTGTCATTTTAATAAATGGACCTCTTATTGAGTGCAGATTATATGTCATAAATAGATTTTTTAAAGCAATCGACAGATGTCCTTACTTTGGATATCTGCATCAGGCACAGAGAATGTCTATAGTGGACTATCAGAATATACTGCGCATGCCTTTACCCTGCAGGCATTACAAATCTTTTCCCTATACAATGCATTGCAATAACACGGAGGGCTTTACCACGGATGGCTTAACAACATAATACAGTGATATATTCTCTTATTTTTTACATAATTTACATCCTTCCTTCCTGCTACGTAGGACAAAACGGGGGTACTCCAAACATCTGTCAATTCATTAGTTTTATTAGCAGCAGTCCAACACTGACCGGTTTCGGCTGACCTTTCAGCCTTCCTCAAAGTGCAAGGCCCACCACCCAGTGAAAGCTTAAAAAGCCATTTACCATAGACATGGAGAACATACTCCCATCTAGCTTTTTTCTTTTTTCCTTCTTATCCAATCTCGTTTTTTCTTCTTTTCTTTCATAGAGGGATACTTATTTTAAAAATTACATACAACAATTTTACAATATAGTACATAATTAAAAAATATATACTTATACTATTTTCTTCATTTAATTCTCTCTTTTTGGGGGGATTTACAATTTTTACCAGTTTGTGCTATCAAATTCAAAAGCATTTAGTACATATTTGGAGCAAATGGGGCCAATGTAACCCCCTTTTTAAAAATCCTTACCTCTCTTTACCTCTTTCTGCCCCTATACCTATAAGCGCTTTACCTCCCTTTACCTCTACCTGCCACTAAACCTTAAAAAAACCCCTATCTCCCTTTACCTCTATCAGCCCTTTAGTCCTAACATCTCCTTACCTCCCTTTACCTCTACAACCCTCATCTCGACATTCCCCTTACCTTCCTTTACCTACACCAACCCCTAAACCATCCTACCTCCCTAAACCCCTTCCTGCACCTGAACCCTAAAAATTCCCTACCTCCCATTTTTACAACCAACCCCAGAATCCCATAAAAACTATTATACCCCTTGCTTCACCTCTCCCCCGATGGCCTGCTTATGACCTCCCATATTACATACCTCATGACATGATAACATTTTAAAAAGCCATGAGAACGTGAGTTGGCGTTTGTGCAGTGATGCAGGGTATAGTTCATGTTGGCTCACAAGAAATACCTAGCTCGGTAAACTATAACTTGTGAATTTTAGTTCTTTTTGGGGTTTACAAATATTAGGGCTTATGGTATATCAACACCTAACTATAACATTACTTTAGCCTTTGTGTTTTTTCAGTGAATTTCAGTTTGAAAAAAAATCATGTTTAAACTTGAGGATACACCCAACCTCCTTGGGCAACCAACAAGCAATGCCCCAAAAGGCTGCAGGGCCTGGTCTCTTTTCAGACTCTCAGCCCAACCCTGCTGTGCGCGGAGCACAGGGACTAGTCTCTGATCAGGCACTGACCCATATACTACGCCGATGGCCTACACCCCACAGGTGCCTAACCTGGAATCCCTATTCCTGTTATAAAAAAAGTTTTTGGGAGGACTGTGGTACTCCCACAGAACCCAGCATTCAAGCTTCCATCACATGGTACCATTGTACTGTGCAACCTTCCTCAGGGAGGCTTGCACGGCACAGGGGTACCATGGGTAGAAGCTTCCGCAGGAGTACCGCCGTACCTTACAGCAGAGCCTTGCTGGGTCCCACTGGAGTACCCCAGTTCCAGAGGCCTGAAAAAATAAATGTAACCTCGTGGGGGTTCTCTTACATTTAATGTTTTTTCTATATGAACATGAAAACATTTTCAAACAGATGTCACATTTTTTATTACATTTTGGACTGCCTGTGGTTACATGAGCTTAAAAGGGCGCTACGATGCAAAGACAGAAATGCTAAATTCTGTAATTTAACCATTTACATTTTATTGGAGAAACAATCCCCTTCAGAGTCTAATGGGCAGTGCTCAATTTGAGCCGGCGGTTTCCGGTGGTCGGCACTGGCACTGAATTATCAACACCGGCGCTTGTGACAGTCTGCCACCAGGTGGCGCTGTCTCAGATAACCACAACAACAATCAATTATAAATTCGATATACATTAAAAATGACGATTAACTGCCACCCAAGCCATTCTTATAGCTTTGGAGGCCTGGAATAGTCTGAATGGTCGCACTTGTAGGAGTGTAATGGTTATTATTGTGTTGGTACTCTCATGGGCAGCACTGGCAGGGGCAATGTGTGGTGCAAGCTGCAGTGGCCTCCTGACAGAGCCCTGGCACTTATTTATTTACAAATTAAGCGCTGGTAATGGGTGAGTGTGTGAAGAATGGAGCAGAGCAGGAAGAGGAGCAGAAAACTCTGGACTGAATGCCAAGTTTGAATGAGCTACAGCAAGGGTTGACTAGGGACATTGTTTCCATGAAATGGCTGCGTGACCTTTGATTTCCAAGAACGGCATAGTTCAAGTGACATCATTTTATGTACAATTAAACACTGCAAAAGACACAGCTGGGTGACCGAAAGTGAAGGTTATCCTGCTACACAAAGAGCGATCGGAGCTTTGTGCTTCATATTCCGAGGCTCACAAAACGCCCCTTGTATTTGTATGGAGAGAAAACCGTCTGCGCGCTTTTAACTAAGCAGCTTTGACTTTCCACATTACTGAGCGAGGGACTGTCAGGGGAGCGGCCTTTCCGCGCTGAACTCTGCTGCACTTAAACAAATCATGAACTGAGGGCACCACTCGGGGTATGAACTGGCCAAGTCTCTAAAAGCATTTGCATTTCTAGGCTTTTTAGAAAAAAAAAAAATTCAAATTCAACTAGACTTGCGCGTGACGGAACTGTGGAGACTTCAGAGCTGGGACTCTGAGAGTCTTCACTATGAAGGTTTTTCTCAAACAGACCTTTCAAGTATACCGGGCTGTGCGTCACCATCAGGAACATTGTGACAGGATCGGAGGCAGTGGTGGCTCCTCCGCTATGGCGGAGGAGCGTCGCCCCACTGCTTTTAAGCAGTGGCAAGTAGAAACATAAAATGATAACTTAGAGTTATTATCATTGTATGCTTTGTGTCCTGCTGCTTTGAGGGCAAGCGGGCGGGAGGGCAGGGCTGCTCTGCTGTCGGAGCAGGGGCTGAGTGGTTTGCCGACTGCTAAGTGAGCAATGACTGTTTGGTCGGCCCTGTCTGGCCGCCCAAACCAGTCATGCGCATTTTCCCCGTTTTCCATGCAGGCTGCTTTTCAGCCTGCACGTAGAGCATGCCCACCCCTCCAGCCCCTGGCTGAGTGCCGTATCTCGGCGCTCAGAGCAATCACAACGCTGCATTGCAGCATTGTGATTGGCTTAGGGGGACAGAGCCTGCCTGTTCCTGGAGTCGGAGGCAGGAGAGCAGTAGCAGAGATGCGGGACCTGGTCTCAAGGTACTCCCGAGACCCCCTGCGCCAGCCCCACCACTCGCGATCCATGCCATGGGCGGAGGGAAGACAGGCCTGTCCCCATCTTTTGCGATGCCTCGCGACTCAACCATCAACTTTTAAGTCACTTCATTTCAGTGTATCAGAAAAAGACATGAGATAAAACAACATGTAAGCAATGTCACTATGAAGCAACTGCATTGCCTGGGTGAAATGAGGTTGTAACAAGAGTGCAAGTGAGCACGGCCTACTCTGGAATAAAAGCCAACCAACGTGCAGCCCCTTCTGTTGTGAGTCATAAGGCATAGTGCAAAGTTGAGATGCCACTCATCGACCTGGAAGTACTTGCAAGACCGTAGGGGGGGCCAGTAAAATTATGTGATTCTGCTGCCCCTTCAGCATAGTTATAGATTTGCTCTGTTTGTCACCTGATCCAATATCGGCTGCATAATTTGCAGATTTTACCCCAAAAACTTTAGTTTCTCGCCCAAAAGGATCAAAAGATACTAAAAACACAGAAACGTGTGTTGCCGCGTTGTGATAGCTCTTTGCAAAATTTGACTGGTCACCTTTCAGTTGCCTGTTGCTGTATCTCAGCCCAATTTGTTAATCCTGGCTGCTTTCCTTTTAGGTGGGCCATCCATGAAGGTGGGTCAAATTGGGGTAACCATGTAACAGGTGTATATATGTTGATTCAACTGTACTATATACTGTAGGAGCTTCTTGCATATAGCCTTTGGGGTATTTCAGATTAGATATCTCTGAGACAGCATTTCACAACTTACTCAGTTCATTATCCACAATTGACTGTTGAGTGAGTTTCCCCTTATTATTTTTAGATGAGGTTTGTATTACATTTGGCCTTTATGAGAGGGTGTATGTGATGGGCACAACAGCAGGTGGCAGGAGGTGTGAAGGAGTTTGATATTTATGTAAAGGGTAATTTCCTTCTCTGTTCCCTGTTAACTAAAAGACAATGCGGATGCACTGTAAATAAAACAACCTTCACGATGGGCTGGTTCATGAATGCATCCGGGACATTATAGCATGCAGAGATGGTATTTTTCCTGTTTTTCAGTTTTCTTGTCATCCAGTGGATGAACTCCGGTCCCTGACCCTCATAGTTGTAAGGAAGTGAGACCCCCTTTCTTGTTTACTATCCGAAAGGCATCACCCTACGGTGATTGTTTAGCAGAGACGGCCAGGACAGTTTTCTGGAGCTTGTGTTTATTAAGGACAGCTAGTGAGTCCTTATGATACACATTTTCACTGTTCTTAGAGCAGAGGGTCCTGAGTACTGCTTCCAGCTTACTCAATTGCCATCAAGGTGCTTTATCCTTTAGGCTCCTCTCTAGGCTTTACATTTCAGGGAGGTGCAGGGTGGAACAGTCAATGTATACTTTTGGACGGTCGGGTAAAATGTCTGCTTCTACTCAGTGGTTCTTAACCTGTGGTCCGTGGACCCCTGGGGATCTGTAAAGCCTACACACGGGATCCGTGACTGCTTAGAAAATTAAATAATATTAACAGGTTAATAAAGTGAGATAAAGAATCAAAATGTACAACAACAAAAAATTAAAATGTTTTGTAAATGTGAAGGAATTTGAAATTGGAGGCTAAAAATGAACTTTGTGTTCTAAGATTGATCCATGGGAGCAGTGCAAGTGCATCAACCAGAATACAGTATGGGAGCTGAGTGGCCTCAATTGAATATAGAAACGCTCCAACCTTCTTATTGCAATTCAAATATTGTTTTTTAAAATATTTGTTTGAGAATAAAATATTTCATCATTCATGTATTTATTTGACAAATGCTCGTTTCTGTATTTTTTCTGTATTGTTTTATGGTTCAAAGACTTATTGGAAGGGTCCCTGTATTCCAATATTGATTCAATTGGGTTCCCCAGGTTCCAGTAATGATTAAATAGGGGTCCTCGAAGTCAATAGCTCAAGAACCACTTTCCTAAAACATATGTCATTTACCATTTCCAAGCTTTATTTCGATCTGGTAGACCATAAAAGCAAAAACGTAAAATACATACAGGGCTGGGTTGAGCAAAAAAAAAAAACCACAACATGGCCATTACAAGATAAGCCAAGTACAGTGAGTTAAACACAATTCATAACAGTTAAAAAGATGTTAAAATTTTAAAAAGAGGATTAAACATTAATTTCATTTGTTGATAGTGTCAAGACAGTAGGAAATGGCAGAGGAACAATTATCATGTTCAAGGGGGAGTTAAAAACTTGCGGCGCCTGAGCAAAACATATATCACTAACAATAAATATAATTTCCAAGGAGTGTTATTCTTCTAGGAAAACAAAATACGATTATTTGTCTTTCAGAACCTAGGAGCAATAACGGTGTGAAACACTGAGCTAGTCAAATGTTTACAATTTCAAGCAATGAGGACAGCAAGTCAAAAAAAGGCAACCAAGTGAAATACCCTGGTGGCAAAATTCAGCATTTCTGCAACACTTCACCTGAAGAAAAGTGATCTTGTTGCTCAGCAGGCAAGACATAACTCCCAGGGAGAAATTTGTGACAACAGATGGTAGGCCATTCACGTTTCACCTCAGCTAATCATATGACAAGTGCAGTCCCTATCTTGAGTAAGTCAGATGCCATCCTCTGAGCACTCATCGACAAGCCACAAATCATCCTGGAATTATATCTTTTCCTCATTCATTCATTCCCACTTGATGAAAGTGATACATCTTTCCAACTCTGTGCAAACTATTATGCACCAGCTTCCAGTGATGTGTTAGAGAAGAATTGTCTTACTAATGTAAAACCCAGTGGGTGGTTGGTCTCTGGACTGTGGTCCTTTTCTTCCAAACTCTTCCTGCTTGAATGATAGAATGACAACATGACACTGCTACCTGATCATTTGTTAACCAACAGAGCTGTCTATGGTGACTGGGAGATGGTGAATCAACCGGTAAAGGCCATCTGTTGAGCCCTTGACCCTCTAATAAGGCGAGGACGGAAAAGGTTCAGTTGTCTTTGTCCACTCTCACTTACTGCTAACTCAAACATCTACAAATTTACAGGTCTTCCCATCAATTTCCATCTGCCTTGTCCAATTTTTCAGCTCTGTATAGCACCTTTCACTTTTAACACATCCACTTAATCAATCAATTTCTCAAACACTGTTCCTACACACAATCATACACAAACATACTTATTGTCTTGGCTATAACCATCAGGAAGGAGACTACTTGACAAATGTTTCCTAAAGAACAGACTTTTTAAAGACGTTTAATACACAATGTGTAAACACAAAATTACTTTGTGTGTATTTTTTTTAGAAATAACAGACAGATTTGAAGCAAAAAATTGATAGCACCTGCCTCCCAAAAATTTAGATGGACTGGAATACACCCTGAGTAATTACCCATGGCAGATAGTAATTGCACACATCACTTTTTAGCATTTTGTTGTAGACAACATTTGTTACAAGCACCAATGAGATGAATAAATACAAGGTCAATACACATCGAATGCCGTTAATAATTATGGCTGCGTTTGCAAGTTGGGCAGAGTAGCATCCCCAGGTGGGATACCACTACACCAACTATCACTGATCCAGTGGTCACTCACCCAGATGCCGTGGGTGATCTACCGTTGGGCACAATTTTACCAGCTGGAAAAGTCGAAAAGGTAAAATTGGATAAGGCTCCGGAGTCAGAACTGAAGTACAGCTAGGCCTGGGGCCCTCTCCTCCGCCTAACCCCCTCCAATGGGACGAGGAAGCACAGAACATTTTTGCTTGACAGATATGGACCCTTTTTCCACTTGATGTCCTTCCCTCCTTGCACAGGCCTGATGCTACAATGAGAGCATTAAGCCTCAAAGTGAATTATGAGCTACCTGCAGAATTTGACCTAGAGGAATTGGCTTCACATGATTATTCCCGATTCTGTGGAGATTAGGGTTTAGGGTGTGTATTGGTTTTTGGGTGGGTACTTTAGCAGCGGGGACCATTGCTTTTAAATGGACCAATAATGCTCATTTTTTGTGCTTCTCTGGCTTGTTTCCCTCAGTTTGTAATAAGGCTTCTGTCCTGCCTCTAATTAAAAAACCTTCCCTTGACCCTTAAGACCTAAAGAGCTACCGTCCTATTTCATGCCTACCTATGCCAGCAAAACATATCGAAAAAATCATGAACAAACAACTTGTCATTCACGTTCAGGCTAACAATCTCCTTGATGCCACCCAGTGTGGCTTTCGTGCTAGTGAGCACTGAAACTGTGCTCATCAAAGCCACCAAGGAGATTAGGTTATCTCTTGATCAGGGTGGCAGAGTTGCCCTTATCCTGCTTGACCTATCAGCAGCCTTTGATACTGTGAATCATGGGCCGTTGATGGAGTGGTTGGGCAGGTTCGGAGTGACAGGTACAGCATGGAAGTTGCTTAACTGTTTTCTTAGCGGCTGTGAACAGTCTGTTCGACTAGGTGAGTTTGTCTCTCACACATACTTTCTGCCATGTGGGGTCCTCGCTTAGTCCGACACTGTTCAATGTCTGTGTCACTCCACTGGCAGAAATGATAAGATCTTTTGGCTTCTCAATGACATCCAATGCTGACAACACACAAATTGTCATCTCATTGGACACTGATGTAACCCGAACTGGGGCAAGAGTCTGTGAATATATGCAGGCAGTCAGTTCATTGATGTCCATGAACTGTCTGAAATTTAACTCAGGAAAGATGGAGGTCTTGATCTTCGGTGCCCAGCCATCCTTCTGGTCTCCTGCATGGTAGCCATCTGATCTAGAGCCACATCCCACACCTGTGAGAGTAGCCAAGAACCTAAGAGTTCTTATTAGTAACAAATTGTCTTACCATGACCAGGTGAATGCAGTTACGTCTGCCACCCTATATACTCGCAGGCTGATCAAGAAGATTCTACTGTTTACTAACCCCGGGCAGAGACCTCCGCTCCGCCCGCGGAGTGTGCGAAGATTTGCCTCCTCCATGTTCAGCGGGGAACGCGGAGAAGGTGAATCTCTGCACACTCGCAGCAGAGCGGAGTTGCCCAGTCTCCGCTTCCTCCCCCCCTATATTAACAATTAATTGTACATGACTTAAAATTAAATTAAAACCACTTACCTGGCATGCGGCATCCCCGGGCTGCCCTCCTCCTCTTTCTTGCCGTCTGGGTAATTCTTTGAAAAAACTGCGCATGCGTGCGCGCCCGCGCATGTGCATTTCTTGCGAGAAATGCGTATATATATATATAACAATGAGGTGCAGACAAAATTTTGATAGAAATATTTTTATATTTTTATTTAAATATTTGGTCAAATATTTATGGCGATTTTATAGATATTTTTATACCCAATATTTATTATATTATATATGGATGTCTATTTATATATTTATATATCAGGAGATGTGTATATTTAATTTTGGTTATTTATATATATATATATATATATATTTATGCACAGTAAGAACTGCCATTGTACAATAGAGTATTAAATATAAAGAATTAGTGTGGTCAATTATGGTGTCGAGCTAGAAAACAAAGCCCGATTTTTTGATTCCTATCAAATTGTATATATACATGATATCAACAAGCATTCTCGACTTCTCTGCCGTTGGAATTATCCCGGTACAAATAGTCACTATGACTGAAATGTATGAATGCCGAACAGTATTTTTAGATGTGATTTAAAATACAGCACATTTTGCACCAATAATCACGTGGTAAATTTTGCCCAATCACAATGAAAAACACAAAAAGAAAAAAAGTGTAACCTTTTAAAATGAATGGCCATTGGTAGAACTGCGTCATGTGATCAAGTCCCCAAGGAGGATATTTATATATATATATGGTTTATACTTACTAGTAAAATACTTAAATTTATTGGTGAAACCTTTATTACGCATATGTCTTTACCATTCATGCTTTTACAGCGAAATAAAGAAACATTGTATAGGCATGCGTAGTAAAGGCATATGCATTGTAAAAACATGTGTGGTGTATAAGTTATGCGTGGTAATGGCATTTGCGTTATAACAGCCGCAATGTAACAGCATGCGTTACAACGGAATGTGTGGTTCTGTCATACATTCACCACTAATAATATATGGGTTCCAGAGTAGCATGCTACTCGCCGAAAAAGCGCTTCAACACCTCATCAGGGGTAGCAAGTTCTATATAAATAGTGCTTTATAAATGCAAACCTTTTTTCACTTCTATCCCTCCATCATCTTTCTCAATCCAAATAACTGACTAACATATCCACCTCTCAAATTACTTTCATATTTCACAATACTAATTCACCACTAATCCTTTATGTTTACCGGAATAGCGTACTACTCGCCAAAAAAACGCTTCAACGCTTCATCAGGGGTAGTAAGCCCTTTATAAATGCAATTACAATGCAATACAATACATCCCAGACAGACACATTAGCTTTGCCAATGCTTGTTTTGGTTTTAAATGAGACGTGAATAATAGAAATATATATATATATATATATATATATATATATATATATATATATATATATATATATATATATATATATATATATATATATATATAAATAAACAGTACAAAGGGTACTCCCAAACACTGGTTTTGTGCCCACTCTGCCATAGGGCTTGAGCAGCATCTCAATGATGAGCCACAAATAGATCAAACCTGTTCTCAGTGTGAATGTGTTCCCATCTAGAGTGGACCTGGCCTGGCAATTTCAGCTGGACTGTTGCTGGAGTAGTATCAAGTCTGAATTTCATATGGCAAGGGCTTTAAGTGGCCTGGATCCTGCCAGTGCTCAGGAGCCGCTGAGACAGGTCCCTATCGGGCTCTCCATTTTTCCCCTCACCCTCAGGGTGTAAAACAAAATCTTAACTCTGCAGCCGTACCACCCTTCACTGTCTTTGAGGTAACTTCAAAGAGACTTGTTATAGTTCTTTCACAGGCTCATCATTTCAGAATGGAAGCATTTTCAATATTATATACAGCAAAGCCATAGTTGTTGCTTGTTTATCTTATGCAACTAACAACCAAAGGCAAATCCAATAGTCCTGGCTTGTTGTAGGTGCAATGTTAATTGTTGAATTATATATCTTGATGCAATGATAGAAGCAGCAAAATACCAGACACGAAGCACACTATGCTAAGCACAGATTTTTAATTTGGGTGTTTTTAAGCCATGCCCTTAATTACATCAGCCACGCCCCTATGAGAACCCACCCCAGTTTTTTCATCCCACTTAAATCCCTGCATATGGCTGGACTCTGGATGGCATAGTGGGCAATAAAAGATGCATTGAAATGTGGCCACAAGTATTGTATTGTATTGTAATTGCATTTATATAGCGCTTACTACCCCTGACGAGGCATCAAAGCGCTGTTTCGGCGAGTAGCACGCTACTCCAGGACCCATAAAGTATTAGTGCTGAATTAGTATAGCGAAATAGGAAATTGATTTAAGTGGTAGATAGGTTAGTCAATTATTGGGATTCAGAAGAATAGCGGAAGGATAGAAGAGGGGAAAAAAGGTTTGTATTTATATAGCGCTTGTTACCCCTGATGGGGTGTTGAAGCGCTTTTTTTTGGGCGAGTAGCACGCTTCTCCGGAAACCCATAAAGGATTAATGCTAAATTAGTATAGTGAAATATGAAAGCAATTTGAGTGGTGGATATGTTAGTCAGTTATTTGGATTTAGAAGGGGAGGGATAGAAAAGGGAAACAGGTTTGCATTTATATAGCGCTTGTTACCCCTGATGGGGAGTTGAAGCACTTTATTGGTGAGTAGCACGCTACTCCGGAGCCCATAAAGGATAAGTGGTGAATTAGTATAGTGAAATATGACATTTGAGAAGTGAACATGTTAGTCTGTTATTTTGATTGAAAAGGATAGTGGAGGGATAGAAGAGTGAAGGATTTAAACTTTTTTTTGGATGTCAAAGCAGTAGGAAGAGGCTTTGGGATGAGTAAAAAGGGATGTGGAGGGGAAGAGTCAGAGGGAAGAGTTTAGAAAGGCTTGTTTTGGGGATCAGTATATTAAAAGAGGTGTCAGATGATGCAAGGAGGGGTAGAGTATGGGAGAGTCTAGAAAGGGTTATTTTGGGGATCATTGTAGTGGTATGGGGTTTGGGATAAATGAGAGAGTGGATGTAGAGGATAGAAAGATAGAGGGATAGGGTGAGAAATATGGTAGTGTATTGGAAAGAGTAGTAGAGAGAAGTTTGAGATGAGTAAGAAAGTTGGGGTAGAAGATATATTGAGAGAAGTATAAGGTGAGAAATAGGATAGTGCATTGGATATGCTTCGGGAAACTGGTAACCAATGCAGCAGGGCTTTCAAGGCAGGTGAGATGTGGTCTCGCGGTTTGATATGCAAGAGTAGTCTGGCAGCCGAGTTCTGAATCCGTTGTAGTCTTTTCATGGTTGTTAAAGGTGATCCATGGTAGAGGCTATTGGCGTAATCGAGTTTGGACAGAACAAGGGAGATGGAAGCTTGAACCTTGTGTGGAAATCCCAAATGGGGTAAAATTCGTAGCAGCGTTTTTATAGTGACAAAGCTTGATCTTGCTAGTTTGTTCACTTGGACATTCATCGATAGCTTGGAGTCCATGGTCATTCCGCGGTTTCTTACTTCCTTCAATACTTTAGGCGGTAAGCCCAATTCATCAGGCCAGGTGGGAAGCGGGTCCTAATGTTTCCAATCACCACACGTGAGTATTTAAGTAACTGCTTTAATTTCTCAAACATGACAATAATATACTTGACTAGTAAATAAATAGGAATATATTATTGATTTACAAATGTTTGATGTCCACTGACCTACTACTGAGAAAAAAATATTATAGGGAATGTGTGTCACTACATTTTATAATAGTTCTCGAACTACTAGAATTTACATGTGCAAACATGCAAATAAAACTGTAATTGTTCACATTCTAACTGCATTGTCGATCGAAAGTATCTGGATTGAGTGATTTACATCAAATATGTGCACTGGGTAAGTAGGGGGAGCCAATCAGAAAGCCACAACTGGGACAAAATGGTTCCCTCCATGCCTCCCTCTGTTAGTCAGAACTGCAAACAGTAAACCAAGACTACAGGTGGCAGTTCTTTATCACATAGAGTGTGTCAATTAAATCGGCCACAGTACCCAATTTATAAATTGTGATTATTCACATAGTTGAATTTGGTCTTCTGAAGAATTTTTCTACACCATTCTCAGGTGCGGTGGGATTTAAAAAAAAAGAAATCCTGGCATGAGTTTAAGTTAGAATTCCTCTATACGTGAATTTTAGAAACAAATTAACGTTTTTCTCTTGACTTTCCATCTGAATAGTTTTTTGAGAGAGAAATGTTATTCTTAACGTGTGTTTATTGTAGCGCTGCTGTTGTGCCCTGGAGCTGTCTGCAGGAGGAGAAAAGTGATTCTTGAGATTCGGCTAACTTCTGTGATTCCTACATTTTAGCAAATTCTACTTTCTAACGTTTTAGTGGTGTGTTTTTTTTATTTGCAAATTTGCAAATGAAGGTGATCTTTTGGATTCAGTTTATGAAACCAGGCTACGATAAAAGCATAAAAGTTATCACCATGGAGTATCAGTCAATAAATTCCCTAAACCCATATAATGCTGCAATATATAGTGCAGTACAGCAAATTCATTACCTTAAAAAATCTCGTTACGTTGTCCCTTTTTGAGGATTATTCTAAAGAGTACTTCTTTCATGCACGTGCAGTAATATCTCGAAATAATCTGTGTTTCTAAGTTTGCAACAGGAAACTCTCAAAGACGAATGTAAGGAGTCCACATCGAAAGGCGAGTGCTGCCAGCGTGTACAAAGGGCCCATTTTTTGCCCCTGTGCAAGGACCCTGGGGTGGTCAGCACTGCTGACCAACCATGAGCCTGATGTTGTACTCAACAGTGCAGTGCAAAAAAAACAAAACTTCACTTTTAATCACAATGTGGTTAAGGTTCACTGCTAGAGTCTGAAGCCCAATAGCAGTGCTTGGACATGGACATCAAATCTCGAAAATGCAGGGGGTAGTAGAAATGACATCATGCATTCTTTGACCATGAAGGTATGTGAGGGTTCACCCACTTAGCCTGACTCTAGCCACAAAATGATGCATATTTGTTCCTGAGGTGGTGGAGACAGGCAAGGAGTGTCGGCTCCTAGGCCCTGTTATGGGTAACAATGGGACATAAGGTATTTACCAAAGCCAGTAAATGTTGACACTGCGGGGTGAGGTGTTTTCTGTGTCCAGTAAATACCTTCTATTCTGAGTTCAAGCTTAGATCCCAGTAGAATATGTGAAAACTCAAAGTTTACACCACCTAACTCTGTATGTCCCGGTAATTTCCTGCCATTTTTTGCCTGGTAAATTTTGGAAGGATTGCCTTACCACAATAGAGCTGAGGAGTTTATCACACCTGACAAGTACAGAAAATTTTGCATTACTTGGAATTCTGTTCCCTGTGCAAACCCCAATTGTTATGGCTCCCTTGTTTTGGGGCCTTACAGAGTGTTTACATTCTGCTCCTTGTTAAATCAAAACGCAGGGACACTGTTCTGGAGGAGGGCTGCAGCGGGTCACTGTGAGAAGTTGGCCTGGTATATGCTGTCCACTAGTTATAGTGGGCACCCTGTACCAGTCCAAACAACCCCTTATTGATGATAGGTTAATGACAACCTTTTTTGAAAGCTATCCTAGTGGTAGCTATGGAGAGCAGCCTTCTGGCTAATTCTTGAAGGAATGTAAAGCAGCTTGTTTTACCAGTCTATAATCTCTTGAATGGCTAAATGAAAGACAACCACACCAGGTATATATATAAAATATATGTATTTATTTCTAAACAGACCCTCCTAGACTCTTTATGAGGCTAGAGGTCAAAACACATAAGTTACACTTCAAATAGTACAGTAAAATAGCACAAATACACGTCAGGCCCTAGGGGCGAGCCAAACCATATACTAAAATAGTGGTATAAGAACCACGACTTAACAAGACACAAGGCCTAGAGCCTGTAGAATCGCTGGGAGCCCAAGGAACCACCCATGGTAGTGACACAGGGGACCCACGGGGGCCGTGTGCAGTGTGAGAACACAGCCGCGAGCTCCTGTTAGCTTCTATGGGGAACTTCGCGGTTAGATTTTTAAAGATTAGGGACACTTAGAAATGAGTCAGGACCAAGCCCTTTGGGACTTAGAAAGTTCTAGGGTCAACACCCACGGGAGCACCGGAGTACTTATGTTACCTCACCCTGGGAAGCCGGGTACATAGGTGTCAAATGGTGTCGGGTCGCGTCGTCGTTTTCAATGGGAGCTGGCAAAGAAGTGCTGCTGCTGGGAAGATGCGAAGTGTCCGAAGAGATCCAAGCCTGGATTGGAGTTGAGAAGAACCTAAAAGCAGAGGGGACAGAGTCTGGGTCACTTGCCAGTGACCAGGAGCCCAATAGGCGAATGCCCACCGAAGTCGGGTGATTTCAGGTGAAGAAGGTGAAGCTTGTCTCTTCAGCCACGAGGACCAGGGTATGGTAAGGGTATGCCCAGACGTGGGTCACGTGCTCACTACGCCACTGGAGTCAAGCTATCCTGGCTGAAGAGGGGTGAAACCCCGAAACCGGTCCTAGGATGCTTGATTCCGGTTCAGGGAAGGCATGGCTTGGCAGTTCGGGCTGGACTGTTCCCATGAGGCACAGGGTCAAGACTGATTTGCATATGGCCATGTCGAAACTGGGGGTGGCGTGGTGAGCAAAATAACTATGGATTAAACCCAGATCTGTGACTGGGGGTGAATGTTTTGCCAATGTACAACATTCCGTCCATCATCTTGTGTGTTTTGCTGTTCGCCCTATGTGGTAAGGGTATGCCCAGACGTGGGTCCCGTGCTCACTACGCCACTGGAGTCAAGCTATCCTGGCTGAAGAGGGGTGAAACCCCGAAACCGGTCCTAGGATGTTTGTGTCCGGTCCAGGGAAGACATGGCTTGGCAGTTCGGGCTGGACTGTTCCCATGAGGCACAGGGTCAAGACTGATTTGCATATGGCCATGTCGAAACTGGGGGTGGCGTGGTGAACAAAATAACGATGGATTAAACCCAGTTCTGTGACTGGGGGTGAAAGTTTTGCCAATGTGCAACATTCCGTCCATCATCTTGTGTGTTTTGCTGTTCGCCCTATGTGGTAAGGGTATGCCCAGACGTGGGTCCCATGCTCACTACGCCACTGGAGTCAAGCTATCCTGGCTGAAGGGGGGTGAAAATTCGAAAGCGGTCCTAGGATGCTTGATTCCGGCCCAGGGAAGACATGGCTTGGCAGTTCGGGCTGGACTGTTGCCATGAGGCACAGGGTCAAGACTGATTTGCATATGGCCATGTCGAAACTGGGGGTGGCATGGTGAGCAAAATAACGATGGATTAAACCCAGATCTGTGACTGGAGGTGAATGTTTTGCCAATGTGCAACATTCCATCCATCATCTTGTGTGTTTTGCTGAAACTGGCCTTCACCTACAAGATGGCCCAGGTACATACCCTGACTCTGCCCTATCTGGCACTTAGTAGCCTTGATAGTTGGGCCTGCTTTTTGCAGGGCCTCCAAAACATTCCTCAGGTGGACCAGGTGATCCTCCCAGGTGGAGCTAAAGACAGCAATATCATCTAGATATGCTGCACTATAGTCTTCCAGGCCTGTAAGGATTTGATTCACCAGCGTTTGGAAAGTGGCAGGTTCATTCTTGAAACCAAAGGGCATTACCACAAATTGATAGAAAATGCTGTCTTTGGCTTTGCATCATCAGCTAGTCTGATCTGCCAGTAGCCAGCTGTCAAGTCAAATGTGCTTAGAAACTTGACTGAGGCCAAAGTATCTATTAGCTCATCTGCCCTTGGGATGGGATGGGCATCAGTCCTAGTGACTGCGTTGAGACCCCGGTAGTCCACACAAAACCTCATCTCTCTCTTGTCATCTGTGGTGTTAGGTTTAGGTACCAGGACTACTGAACTAGCCCAAGGGCTATCTGAGGGTTCAATGACTCCCAAATCCAACATCTTTTGGACTTCTGTCCTTATATAGTCCCTGACATGATCAGGTTGCCTGTAGATCTTATTCTTCACAGGCAGACTGTCCGCAGTGTCCACTTCATGAGTGCACCAGGTGGTCTGACTTGGAGTCAGAGAAAACATATGTCTAAACTGTCTGAGAAGTTTTCTGCAGTCAGTCTGTTGCTGGACAGTGAGGCTGCCTGCCAAGGCTACACCATCTACTGATCCATCATCAGGGTTCTGAGAGAGCAGGTTAGGGAGTGGATCACTCTCTTCCTCCTGTCCCTTATCTGTAGCCAGGAGCAAGCCCATGTCTGCCCTGTCAACATATGGTTTTGTCTGTTGACATGAAGTACCCTATGGGGACTCCTAGGGGTTCCAATGTCTACCAAGTAGGTGACCTCCCCTTTCTGTTCAACAATTGTATGGGGGCCACTCCATTTGTCCTGGAGAGCTGCTGGGGCCACAGGCTCCAACGCCCACACTTTCTGCCCTGGCTGGTAACAGTCAGCACAGCCTTTTGGTCATGCCAGGCCTTTTGTAATTCCTGGCTAGCCTCAAGGTTTTTTGTTGCCTTTTTCATGTATTCAGCCATCCGGGAGCAGAGACCAAGTACATAGTCTACTATGTCCTGTTTAGGGGGTTTAAGAGGTAACTCCCATCCCTCCTTCACCAGACACAAAGGACCTCTAACAGGATGGCCAAACAAAAGTTCAAAAGGGCTGTAACCAGCCCCCTTTTGTGGCACCTCCCTGTAGGCAAACAAAAGGCAGGGCAAAAGGATGTCCCATCTGCACCTAAGCTTTTCTGGGAGACCTTTGATCATGCCCTTTAAGGTTTTGTTGAATCTTTCAACTAAACCATTGCATTGTGGGTGATAGGGAGTGGTGAATTTGTAATTCACTCCACACTCCTTCCACATTGCAGTTAAGTAACTTGACATACAGTTTGCATCTCTGTCAGATACTCCCTCCTTAGGAAAGCCCACTCTTGAGAATACACCCAAGACAGCTCTTGCCACCACAGGGGCTGTAGTGATCCTAAGTGGAATGGCCTCTGGGTATCTAGTGGCATGGTCCACCACCATGATAAATCTGTGCCCAGATGCAGTTTGAGGATCCATGGGACCAACAATGTCAATCCCAACCCTCTCAAAGGGAACCCACACCACAGATAGTGGTATTAGGGGGGCCTTTGTGTTTCCACCTGCCTTGCCACTGGCTTGGCAGGTCACACAGGAGCGACAAAACTCCTTAGTGTCTTCAGACATGTGGGGCCAGTGAAAGTGA
This sequence comes from Triturus cristatus, assembly GCF_964204655.1. Lineage (NCBI taxonomy): Eukaryota > Metazoa > Chordata > Amphibia > Caudata > Salamandridae > Triturus > Triturus cristatus. The sequence continues at coordinate 768,913,964 of NC_140580.1, forward strand.
GGAACAATTCTGTCCCAAGTCTTGTTCTGGCCCAGGTGTCCTGCTAGGGGAATATCATGGGCTAGTGTCAATAGGAAGCCCCTACACTTCAGAGGTATAACCAACCTCCTGAAAGCACCAGGCTTGGGGTCTCTACACTCTGAATAAAGGAGTCCATCATCCCAATACATTTTATGGGTGCCACTATCCTTCCCAGACGCCTCATCAGCAGCTTGCTTTCTAAGGGGTTCAAGGGAGGGGCAGGTTTTCTGTTCCTGGCTCAGATCTTTCCTGAAAGGGCCCCCTGTCCCCAAGAACTCAACCTGGTCAGGTTCAAGCTCGTCTGGGACAGTTCCTTCTTCAGGCTCAAGATCAGCTCCCTCAGGAGGCTGATCTGCACTGTGAGTCAGGGGGGAAGGCACTGCCTTAACCCTACTGCGCCTCCTCTTGGGAGGCACCTGGTCAATTCTTCCAGAATCCAGAGCCTGTCCAGTGTTAGACATTTTGGCCTGAGACCTAGTCACAGCAAAGACATGAGCAGGGATCCCTAACATTTCTGCATGTGTCCTGAGCTCCACTTCAGACCAAGCTGAAGTTTCCAGATCATTGCCAAGCAAGCATTCAACTGGTAGGTCTGCACTTACCACAACCTTCTTAAGGCCAGTTACCTCTCCCCAGGAGAAGTTAACAACTGCCAGAGAATGGTCTCTTCTGACATTGCTAGCATTGGCCACTTGGTACATTTCACCAAGTATAATCTACCCAGGATCCACAAGATCTTTTGTCACCTTTGTGACACTTGCTCCAGTGTCCCTGAATGCCAAAGCCTCTTTTCCATTTATCAAAGGCTGTTGTCTGCATTTGCCCAAATTACTGGGACTCACAAAGGGGGACATGTCCATGCCCCCATCACAGATCAGGACAGCCTGAGTTGGAACTCTAACTAGGCCAGAGTCCATCTCAGAACCCAGGGTCAACCCTACTACACCCTTATTCCGAACATTACCACCCTCAATTGTAGCTGTACTAGGGGGAACAGTTGCCTTAGGGGCAATGGTGGCTGGAGTTTAGTCTTTGGACTTGGTGCAATCACTTGTCCAGTGAGTCTTCTGCTTACAGATTTTGCACCATGGTTTCTTTTGGCCTTTACCTTTATTAGCTTGGGATTCACCCCCTGAAGAAGCTTTTTGGGGACCTTGTGAAGACTTCTGGTCTTTACCCTTCTCCCCACCTTTGTCAGAGTTTTTAGGATCTTGCTTCTTTTGGTCACCACCTTGGTTCTGAACCTTCTGCCTCACCCTGGTTCTGACCCATTTGTCTGCCTTATTTCCCAATTCTTGGGGAGAGTTCAGATCTGAGTCCACCAGGTACTGGTGTAACAGCTGATTTTGACAATTATTAAGGATCTGCTCCCTCATAATCAAATTGTACAATCCAAGTCTACCCAGTCTTGATTCTGTGCCTTTTGGGTATCTCTGAACATTAACCTGTATTGCTCAGTGGTTAGGCCAAACCCTTCAGTCAATGCACTTTTCAGACTGTTATAATCATCTGCCTCCTCCTCTCGAACTGTGAGGAGCTTATCTCTACCTTTGTCTGCAAAGAAGAGCCGTATGATTGCTGCCCACTGCTCCTGGGGGACCCTTTAAACTCTACAGGCCCTTTCTAGTGCAGTTATCCATTTGTGGATGCCATCCCCACTCTGGTAGGGAGGGACAATCTTATTCAGGTTTCTATGGTCATGAGACCTCTCCCTACCTCTAGGGAAGCTGATGCCACCATGGGACTCTAGTCCCATCTTTGTTCTAGCTCTGTAGAGCTCTAGGGCCTCCTTATCTAGAGCTACCTGCTGCTTTCTGATTTTGAGCTCTGCTTCCTCATACTTCAGCAGTCTCTTCCTCCTCTCCTGGGAGGTTTCCCTTCTATGAGAAGAAATAGAGGTCCCTATAGATGAGTCGGAATGGTTAGATTCCACTGAGGGATATCTAGACCTTCTAGGCCCACCACCAACTCTTCCTGAAGGGACAAAGAGGGGGCCATTGTGGCCCTCCCCCTCATCTTCCAGGGGAGCTGGACTTTCCAGGTCAAGATCATTGTCATCTTCCTGGTCAGCATTAGAGGTCAGGTCATGGGGAATTTCACCCCAGGCCCTTCCTCATGTGCTGTCCCACCCACTCTGCCTACCCCTTCAGACCCTATAGGTCTTCTGAGATCATCCAGCCTGAGTACCTCTGCTGGGTGGTTGGGCTTTTGCCTGTCTTCAGTTTCCTAGTAGTGCATAATGCTCTCAATTCCATGAATGGGAGGTTATCATACTTGAAGGGAAGAAGCCCATTGGCTTCTGGCAGGGACCCACTGGTTCCTGGCCTTGAAGTCATTACTAGTGAGGTGTGGTGTATTGCACAATGTGGCCTACTAAACTCTCTTGAGTTGTAGAAAGGGTGTGCTAAGCCCTTAACACACAACTCTAAGTTCAGTAGAACTTACTGTATTCTAAAGCTTGTATTATATGTACCTAGGGTACCTTTAGTGATTTTCAGTAAGTCACTCAATTGAGATTATCTGGTGAAACAATAGCAAGCTGGAATCCCACACGCTGCACACCAATGTGAGACGTTGGCCCGGTATATGCTGTCCACTAGTTATATTGGGCACCCTGTACCCATCCACACAACCCCTTATTGATGATAGGTTAAAGACAACCTTTATTGAAAGCTATCCTAGTGGTAGCTATGGAGAGCAGCCTTCAAGCTAAGTCTTGAAGGAATGTAAAGCAGCTTGTTTTGCCAGTCTATAATCTCTTGAATGGCCAAATAAAAGACAACCACACCAGGTATATAGATAAAATATATGTATTTATTTCTAAACAAACCCTCCTAGACTCTTTATGAGGCTAGAGGTCAAAACACATAAGTTACACTTCAAATACTACAGTAAAATAGCACAACTACACGTCAGGTCCTAAGGGCGAGCCAAACCATACACTAAAATAGTGGTATAAGAACTACATCTTAACTAGACACAAGGCCTGGAGCCTGTAGAATCGCTGGGACCCCAAGGAACCACCCAAGGTAGTGACACAGGGGACCCACGGGGGCCGTGTGCAGTGTGAGAACACAGCCGCGAGCTCCCGTTAGCTTCTATGGGGAAAGTCGCGGTTTGATTTTTAAAGATTAAGGACACTTAGAAATGATTCAGGATCAAACCCTTTGGGACTTAGAACGTTCTAGGGTCAACACCCACTGGAGAACCGGAGTACTCGTGTTACCTCACCCAGGGAAGCTGGGTGCATAGGTGTCAAATGGTGTCGGGTCGCGTCGTCGTTTTCAATGGGAGCTGGCAAAGAAGTGCTGCTTCTGGGAAGATGCGAAGTGTCCGCAGAGATCCAAGCCTGGATCGGAGTCAAGAAGAACCTGAAAGCAGAGGGGACAGAGTCTGGGTCACTTGCCAGTGACCAGGAGCCCGATAGGCGAATGCCCACCGAAGTCGGGTGATTTCAGGTGAAGAAGGTGAAGCTTGACTCTTCAGCCACGAGGACCAGGAGGCCTCGAGGATGACTAGGAGCTGGATTCGAGCTGTCCCACAAAGGATGTCGAGTGCTGCAGCGTCGGTGCCCGGATTGGATACAACAAGCCTTGGCAACAGCAGCCCACGCAGAAAGGAGAAAGATGCTTCGGTGCAGACCAGCAAGGTCTGAGGGACTCACCGCGTGGTGGGGAGTCAGGTCACATCTGGAGCAACCAGGGAAGCCCAAGGAAAATCAAATTTGAAATGCAAGAAGCGGGCTCACGGAACACTCGTGGAGTGTAGGCCCACAATCTTTGGTGCAGATGGTGCTCGAGGTGGGGGCTACAAGTAACCCCAAGCACGACTTCAAGAGATGTCAAGAAGTCGATGCACTTGCAAATTTGCACGTGACCAGGAGTTCCGGTTCCACGTTACTCACAAGGGCTGCGGGTCTCAGCTTTGCTGGGGACTCGGGTCAGCCTGTGAGAAGTCTGGAAATCCTCTTCCTGGGCTGCAATTACTTCGGAGTCCGGCGGAAGCTTCGTAGATGCAGACCGGCACAATGCTTCATTGGTGCCTGCCAAGCAAGGGAGTCACTCCTTGACCCCAAGGGAGGTTTCTTCAGTCCTCTAGTCTTGAGTAGAGCGTCGAAGTTCCATGATTCAGCTTCAGAGTTTTGTCCAGGGATATCTAAAGTCCTGTTGCCAGGGGTTCCTTACTTATACCTAAGGAAGGGGTTGGACTAGCTCTGGGGACCCATCTATGGGAGGGTTTGGAAAGAGGGGTGGCTACACCCATTTCCTTTGTCCAGTTTCACGCCAGAGCAGGGGCTGGAAGCCCCTGAACCGGTTTGAGCTGGACAATTCACAGGGACACCAAATGTGCCCCCAGTGCAGGACTTCAAAGCACTCTGAGAGTGCTCCCACCCAGCCCCAATACACATCAGCCTGTCTGGGAGGTGGTTACACCTCCCTGTGACAGGAAACCTATTGTCCAGCCTCCCCTGCTGGAGTTTCAGTCAGCAGCAGGTGGCCAGACCCATGTCTGTGGCTGCAGCATCCATTTTGTGATGCCAGGGCTCTGTTAAGTTTCTACTGGGTATACCAGTGCTGCCATGTCTCTCCCTCTAGAAGGGTGGGATCATACTCCCACACCAGTTACTGGAGTGGGGGTATGATTCCAAGGTGTTTGACACCAAACATGACATGTTTCCGTGCAGCCAGTCTAAAGTTAGCATTTACGGTTTGGTTATAATGCACTTAAGAGCATATGGTCAGGCTGCACCACTGACAACCCCGGAGAAGAGATTCTGAAGGCTGCAGAGGGGCTCAGCTCATGCCTGGGCTCCCTCTCACATATAACCAAGCACCCTGCCTTCAGGATTGAGAAGGCCTGCCGTAGGGGTGACTGAAAGGTTTCTATGTGCAGTGATAGGTGAGGTATAGTGAACCTATACTTCAGTAAGGGGTGCATGCACCACCTTACCGAGGCTGCAGTGGTAGATTTGTGGTGTCATTTTGGAGGGCTTTCCAGGGGTGGCACAATACATGCTTCAGCCCCTGGTAGGCCTCTGGGGTATCTATGCCCTGGGTACATAGTATACCATATACTAGGGACTCATAAGGGTACCCCAGAATCCAATCTGTAGTGTACCTAAAGTACATGGAATCAATTTAGAGAGGAAGCAGCTAGGCTGGGGTCCTGAATAGTAGGGTCCCAGCCAGACTAAAGTCGAAAAACAGTGAACCACCAGGAAAAAGTGGGGGTAACCATGTGAAGCAGATCCTACTCTCCTACAGTCACCCACTAAATAAGAGGAAAAAGAGAGTGGAAAGAATACAGATAGAGAGGTCCTAGGCCTAGAACCCACTGGTTAGAGGGAAGAACAAGTCTTGCCTCTTGTTGCCCTCACACACTCCGAAGGATGTGATGCTTCATCATCGGGTGTTTGCTTCCCATCGTGCCGGCGCTGCAATGTCCTACGGGTCCCCCGAAGGGTCACTTTTGTGGAGATCTTTTGCGAACTGCCGTCTGATGCGTGCGGGTATGTGGGGTGAGTCCTATGTAGAGGTTGAGTCAGTGCGTGCAAGGTTAAAACTGGCTAAGGATTACCAAAGAGGTGTGTTTACTGTGACGATACCATTGTCAGAATAAAAAACCCGAAGGTTAATTGTTACCCCAATAAGCGCAATGTGCCTAGGTAACTAAAAGGTTAACCTATTTCGTACCTAGGTGGTCAAGAAGATCTGTGGCGCTTCATCAGGACCAGAGAGTAAAGCGTGATGTGAAAGTGCGCGTGAGTAGGGTGTAAAAGGGATAAAAAAAACCTCTATGAAATCAGGGCGGGCCAAAACTGTGAACCCTACAGTTAGGCTACAACTAAATAGTTGAAACGCTCCTGATGTAACCTAATATCAAAAAGGAGTAATGCTCCATGGGCTAAAGGCGCAGGATGCCTGCACCGTACCAGGAATTTAGCTTTTGAGCCGGCTCACAAGCAGCTCCCCGTCCATACGCCTACCCGGTACATAGAAGTTATAAAACCACATTTAATGTTTGTTTATGTGCAGAGAAGGTCCTCCTTCCTGCACATAAACAAAAAATTTTCCCCTCAACACAGGCACCCTTGCACTATGGTGCAAGGGTGCCTGTGTTGGCGCTAGGCAGCTAAAGATAGCGCCAGCGCAGGGGGAAACGCAGGGCTGCACCATATTCCAGTAAATATGGTGCAGCCCTGCGTTTCTAAAGTGACGAAGCATGTCGTTTGCCTTCTTGGCCTAATGACTCGTTTTGCCACTTTAGTGTAAACAAGTCCCACAGTGCGGCCCCCTGACCTTCCACGCAGATGGAGTTGGTCTCCAGTCCCCCATTTCACGGTCGCTTGTTTGCTTTTTTCTCCCTAGGGAAATACGCAGAACTTGCGTCGAACATTCTGGTTCATCTGTACCGGAGAGGAAACCTGCATTTTTGGACAATATTAGGCTTGAATGGTTGTTATATGCCTGGCTCCTATCACAGATATTTTGCCTCCCCCCCCTCCCTTTTCTGTAAATCTTTATTGAATCAAATTATGTTGATGAAAATAATCTGGGTTCACCCTATGGTCATAAACTTGCTCCATGTGCAGAAGGTCTCCTCTACAGAAGCTGTCCCCAAACACTGACGCGGAGCCAGTGAATTCAATCTTGTTTTCGCCTCTAATTATTTATTCAGGTATTATATATGTATCCCATTAGTAGAATGGTAGCACTGTCTCTGCACAGGTGAATCTGTGAACAAAGGTTTTATTGCTATCATCTATCACATGCACTGTAATCTAATTATTTAATTTCATTATTGTGCAATTTATATTTCACCCATCTCTCTTTCCAGAGTGCTTGGGGTGCAGAGGAGCACCACAGACCTGACCAGCCCACACCGTAGAGCCGATAGCCCATCATTTTCAGCCATCTTGTGTACAAGCAAACATGAGTCTAGCCAGAATGGAAAAGCGTTCCAAACTCTATGGTTGAGCATATCCTGCTCTGCTTCACTTACCTACAGCGATACAGCTACTGCCGTTGCCACCCTTGCCCTCAGTGGTTCTAGCAGTAGCAGAATGTATATCAACAATGAGAAGGGGGGACCAGGAGCAGGTTATGGTCCAGTGCCCGTGCTCCTAGACCTAATCATTAAATCTAAACGGGGGGACTCTGTTCCGGAGGAGGGGTGCAGCGTGTCAATCACTCACTAAGAGGAAAAAGAGAGTAGAAAGAAGACAGATAGAGAGGTCCTAGGCCTGGAACCCAACGGTTAGAGGAAGAACAAGTCTTGCCTCATGTTGCCTTCACACACCCCGAAGGACGTGATGCTTCATCATCAGGCGTTTGCTCCACGTCGGGCCGGCGCTGCAATGCCCTAAGGGTCCCCTGAAGGGTCACTTTTGCAGAGATCTTTTGCGAACTGTCGTCTGATGCGTGCGGGTATGTGGGTTGAGTCCTATGTAGAGGGTGAGTCAGTGCGTGCAAGGTTAAAGCTCGCTAAGGGTTACCAGAGAGGTGTGTTTATTGTGGTGGTACCCTTGTCAGAATAAAAAACCCAAAGGTTAATTGTTACCCCAATGGGCGCAATGTGCCTAGGTAACTAAAAGGTCAACATGTTTCGCACCTAGGTGGTCACGAAGATCCGTGGCACTTCATCAGGACCAGAGAGTAAAGCGTGATGTGAAAGTGCATGTGAGTAGTGGGTAAAAGGGATAAAAAACCCTGTGTGAAATCAGGGCTGGCCAAAACTGTGAACCCTACAGTTAGGCTACAACTAAATAGTTGAAACGCTCCTGATGTAACCCAATATCAAAAAGGAGTAATGCTCCATGGGCTAATGGCGCAGGATGCCCGCACCTTACTGGGAAATTAGCTCGGGTGCCGGCTCACAAGCACCTACCCAGTGCATACGCCTGCCTGACCCTATCAAAATATTGTGATAGGAGCCAGGCAAATAACAACCATTTAAGCCTAATGTTGTCCAAAAATGCAGGTTTCCTCTTTGGTACAGATGAATGGTCGACGCAAGCTCTGCGTATTTCCCTTGGGAGAAAAAAGCAAACAAGCGACCGTGAAATGGGGGACTGAAGACCAGCTCCATCTGTGTGGAAGGTCAGGGGGCTGCACTGTGGGGCATATTTACAATAAAGTGGCAAAGCGTGTCATTAGGCCAAGAAGGCAAACAACACGCTTTGTCACTTTAGAAACGCAGGGCTGCACCATATTTACTGGAATATGGTGCAGCCCTGAGTTTCCCCCTGCCCTGGCACTATCTTTAGCTGCCAAGCGCCAACGCAGGCACCCTTGCACCATAGTGCAAGGGTGCCTGTGATGAGGGGAAGATTGTTGGTTTATGTGCAGGCAGGAGGACCTTCCTGCACATAAACAATCTTTAAATGTGGTTTTGTAACTTCTATGTGTGCTGCTTAATGCAGCACACATAGAAGTTGCAAAACTGCATTTCTTTTAAATGAACGTTTATGTGCAGGAAGGGGGACCTACCTGCACATAGACAATCATAGACAATTTGCTGTGTCTATGTGTACTGCACAAGGAAAAACACCACCGGACATGAAAGACTGGCAAACCGCGTCTTCAAAGTGAGATCAGTGTTGTCCACCCAGTTGGAAAAGAGTTGCAAGACTTCTGTGGCATCTCACATAGAGGGGCACCGAGGAAGGGTGGATTACAGAGATGAATGTGAGCATTACCCATCATACCAGAGGAGGGACTTTCCCCCTATATGTTTGATATCTACTACAAAAAATCCACTCAAAATAACCAAAGAGAAAACATTTATTTTCCTGTGAGTCTCACTTTGTGAGAAGAGGAAAGTTAAGGCTGCAAATACACTTTTGGAAGTAAGATTGAAAATCTCAGTCATGCATGGGATAAGACCACATTGTGTGGAGAGTGTTAAGTAAGTGAAAAGCATGGTGTACATGGCAGCATCAATGGATTCATAAACTAGACATAAGCCAACGTAACTGGTGTCACAAGGATGGATGTGTCAGCATAGCATCAATTCTGTGCTAGAAAACATGGAATGTGCCAGTCTAATATAAATCCCTAGGTTTGGTATGCAGTTGCACAGAAGAATTTAGTGCATGTATAGCCTATATACCTAAAAAGCGATTTAGAAGAGATCATAGGTTCAAGGAAAATCATTGGAAACTACTTTGAGAAGCTGCAGGATGTTGAAATCTGGAAAATACCTTGAATGGCATGTTTAAAACCACTTTTCAAAATCTAAAGAGATTAACTGCTTGGACTGAAATGTGGTGTTTTAGGCAACATAGTCAACATTTCTTTACAAGCTCTGATAAGCAATACAATCTGAACTGAAAAGCCCAAAGCTCTTTGTATTCCAAACTGAAGGGAAACTTTTCATCTGGACAAGAAATGAAGAGTGGCTGTTGACTTTGGTGAAACTCTTTATTGCAACGGAACCAACCAGGCACCCTAAATAGTTATGTACTCCTCCTAAGATTATTTTATTTCAACTGAGACCTAGCCGAGGCTCTCCCCGTGACCATGGTTAATCAACTGGGATCAGGCTCTAATGCTTGATTTGGGGATGGTCTGAAATAGCAAGGTCATTACAGGTTTTGACACTGGCTAGTCAGCATATAATTTCTGTAAGAAACTGGGGAATTAGTTGAAAGATATAAGAGCCCACCTCAAATAATAATCACAGTCCTTGTCAGGGTGAATCACAAGGATCACTAAACGAACCTGTGCTTAAACATCTTGTCGCCTGGCACAAAGCAGTTGGGCTTAACTTAGAAGCTGTGTGCAAAGTATTTGTGCGTTACTCAAACAGTATACAGTGAAAACACAGCACCAGAAAAATCCCACACCCATTTAGAAACATAGAAAATATTTTAATAAATTAAAGGACACTAAAACAACAGAAATCCAATAAGTAAAACAAGAGATATGAATTTTCAAAGTGTGAATAAAAAATAGCACCAAAAAGGCACTAAGCGTCAACTGCTGTTATCTGGTCATGCTAAACCGGGTCAAAGTTAAAACGTATGGTTGATTGCAATAGATCGCTGGTTGGGTACAAGGGCCAGGTTAATCCAGGTGGAAAGTTTACCTTTAGACTTAGAAACTTTTATGGAGAAAAGTGGACGTTGACGAGTCATCAGTAGGGCAAGCTGCAAGCTAGATCCAATGCAGGACTTGATGATGACAGGTTGCTGGAGAGCAGAGTCTCCGTACAGTTGTTGACAAAAGTGGTAAAGCTTGAGTGGGCAAAGTCTGAAGTCTATGTTCAGGAAGACCTTGATGTCGATGGTATGCTGGTCGGCGCCGGTCTCGATAAAGCGCTCTACGTTCAGACTTAAAACATTTCCGGAAGTTTGATCTTCTTCAGTGGGGCAAGCCAGCAAGCTGATACTGGCCAGTGATTCAGCGTCGACGGCTGCAGCTTCAATGGTGATACCGGTCTCTGTCTGTTCTCTAGGCAGAAAGTTATAAAAAATGTTTGACGTCTCAGTTTTTTCAGTGTGGAGAGGAGAAGTACACTCGAACACCAGAGCCAGGACCTAAGGGGGCACCACTTTGGGGTTAGGATTCACCCCAACAGCGGCCACCATTAGGGTACAGGGCAGGTCCAGTTGGGGCTGGTCAGCTGGGCAGTTTCAGGGGGAGAGGCCTCTGGAAGCTTGCTGTGTCCCTGTTGCTCAACAGGCGGTCAGCCAATTGGCCCTTGAAGTTACCTCTGGGGGTCTTGAGTTCAATGCAAACAAGTCAAGTCTTTCTTAAGATACTTCAGACAGCTGGACAGTTCTTCTGATTCTTCACAAGTCGAGGAGTTTTCTGAGGAGAGGTCTGTGGGGCACATTTATGCCCAGTTCCAGCCTGTGGGTGGAGGGCAATTCTTTGTCTACCCCCAAAGTCAGTTCTGGTCAGTTCTTCCACCCTCACTGGGTTTGGTGCCAGCCTGTCTGGAGAGACAAAAAAGAGGCAAGGCTGGTGTGGGCTTCATCTGCCAGTGCCAGGGTAGGCATCTTTGAAGCTCAGGAAAGGGCAGAGCGAAGCCACACATCCCATCTTCTCAATGCACGCACTGGGAATAACACACATTTCACCACAAGGGAACAGGAAAATGACAACTTTCTTTAAAAGTGTCATTTCCAAAATAGGAATAAAAAAATCATGTTACCATCATGTTGGATTTAAATGACTATTACATTGAGTCTTCGAGCAATTTTTGTAGCTACTCCCAAACTGAAGTTAGCACTTTCTAAATGTAATAATGTACAACAGTGTTAACCTATGTGAGAGCCAGACATGCCACAGTGAAAACTTACATTGAAAGTTTTTCACTGCTAGGGAATATCAAACATTAAATATACATGTCCTGCTTTTAAACACCATGAACACTGCCCCATGGGCTTTTAAGGCCTGCCTTAGGGGTGACTTGTAAGTACTAAAAAGGAAAGTTGAGACATGACAATGCTTTATTTTGTCAGGCTGAAATGGCAGTTTAAAACTGCATACCCAGGTTGCAGGGGCATGTTTTACAGTCATACTTTAATGGTTGGCACAATAAGCTCTGCAGCCCACTAGTAGCATTCAATGTAAAGTCCCTGTGTACATGTGGTACTCCATATTAGGGACTTATAAGTAAATTAAATGTGCCAATTAAGTATATCCAATTGTACTACTGGTTAGCAAGGTTAACGTGAACAGAGTACTTTGACCAACAAAAATGGGTTCAGTAAAAGAAGGCCAAAAATCTGGGGTGAACCTACAGAGAGGGCAAATTTCCAACAATTTCCTTTATTGCTTCTATGCCTATGGGACCAAATCATATTAGATGGATTTCTTCTTCAGTGTTTGTAGTCAGGGGTGGAGGGTTATGTAATGAAGAGTCCCTAGGAAAATAGTCTGGATGGATAACCCATGAAAGAACACCAGTTTTGTCAAATATTAAAGCGAGCCAATCTTATGATTAAGAGCCATCTGCAACCCTTTGTGAATTACATACAGTTTCTCTGACAGTATCATGAGGGACTTCAGTTGTGAGACCACTATAAACCATAGTAACTAGTTTATGACTTCTATCAGCTAGTGTCAAAAGAAGAGAAAAAGTTAAAGCTTTTAAGAGATGTGACCACAAAAGTTGAGAATTCTGGACGCTATAAAGTGCATAGCTGTTAAACAAATACAAACACATATCACTGAGTCCACGAGATAGAAACAAAAGTTTTCAAGAGTTTAAAGAAGCATTTCATCATATAAATTAGCCCTAAAGGTAGAAGGTTGCGATAAAAAGTATTATTTGTGACAATCCACTTGAAACTGTAGCCTTTTCCCATGGTGACTGTAAATTAGCACTGAGAAGTGTCTTGCAAATCTCACGACACATCCAGTTTCATGAGAGATAGGTGTGCTGTTAGAGGCTGATGGTTTCCATCTTTAAATAGTTTTACAAGGCAGGGTTGTTGAGTTTATGGAATTTTGACCAAGACTTTCTTGTTTTTTCTGGAGTAAGTTGATACACTAATAAATATCTCTCGGTGTGCTTACATATATGCCTGTTGCCCATTTTGAGAAAAACTTCTTGAACTTCACACTGGTTTAGTTGGGCAGTCACTTTCATTTGGTGCATAGGGAAGGCGAGAATAGTGAATTTGAACTGGGCTTTGACGACTCTCTGTGTGGAAACCTTGGATAGTGGAATGGATCCCTGGCTCAGAGGATCTGGATTTGCATATGTGTACGAATAAATTGTCTCAGTCTACACACTTCAGGAAGACGGAAGGGTAACTGCGGCTGGCATGTTGGTCCATGGATTTAGAGGCCATGTTAACACAGGCAGAAGAAAGTGTTGCATTCTTGCTATAAGCCAAACCCGTTGTTCTTTGTTTGAACCTGTTGTTCAACTGTCAACAGCTAGCAGAGCCGGTCACACCTACAACTGACCTTTCAAACCTCTCGGATCAAACAGCACATGAAAAAGGGGCTACGCCTTATCGATTGAAGTAAATCGACAACATATGTGCCCATTTGCCCAAAGGCTAAACTGGCTGCGTGGGCTAAGGGACAAAGATTGTATTAAAACAAGTGGATAGAAAATAAATCCTATACTGGTCACTAAACCTGGTGGTGAGTGCTCTGGTCAAGTAACAGCCATTATCTCAAGATTTCAGTAAGATGTTAATCGTAGGTCAGGATGTTGATGAGACCAGATCTTAGTCACTCAGCAGGGAAAGAGGTTTGGTTTGTGGAAAACTCCTAGGTCCACATTTGTGATGGAGAGGCATCATTTTGGGTGCCTCTCAGGGCGGGCTTCCCAATAATCTAACCTGCATCCCTTGTTATCAGTATCACTAAAGCTTAAAGCGCTTCTAAAGCGTCCATTCGACTGACATATTCTGTGCTTCAGTGCCTCCTTTTCCTCTCAAGTCAGCAGGTAAATAAAGGAATCCCCTCACGTCTGTGTTTTTCATGTTGACAGTGTGCAGGACTGTGAAAGAGACATCCATTCAGGGCTCCTCACGTCAACACAAATCACGCCTGAAGCCCTGAGGAAAGCTCTCTGTGATACATGGTCCCTAAAGGACAGACGACATTCATCCTTGCCAATGTATCTGTGAGAATCCTATAAATTGGTCATAGTCTGTGTAAGAGTCCTGTACAGAACAGAGACAACATGCCTGAGGCACCCTTGTGTGCAAAGGAGTAGACAGAAAATGAAAATACCCCCCCCCCAAACACTTCGAACCAATGGTCTTATGACACGAAGCAAATCCAGCAACTCATTGCGACTCACCCCGGAACAGCTTGTTTGCCTCTTCCATCCAAACATCTATCCATTCATTATTTCTTCTTTCTATCCACCCACTGATATGCACCCTTTCACCATTACATTCTGTCATCCATTCATTTTTTCATCCATCATTCAGTCTGTCACTATTCTGTCTGTCCATCCATATTCAAACCTATCTATCCACCTTAAACCTATCCATCAAACCTATCTATCCATCCATCCATCCTTCCATCTATCCAGCCATCCAGACACCCTTTAACTCATTCATCCATCTATCCTTTAACATGTCCATCCCCCTCTCATCCGTTTAACCATACTTTCAATCATCCGTCCTTTCTTTCACTCCATCCATCCATCCTCCCTTTCACTCATCCAACCATCCAGTCACCTTTTCACTCACCCATCTGTCCATTCTTTCATCCAGCCATACATCCACACTACGTTTCACTCATCCATCCTTACATCATTCTTGAAATCGTCCATCCATGCATCCTTTTGCATCCATCCACTCTTTCCATTCCCTCCATCCAGCCAGACATTCACTTCATCCATCCATCTATTCATCCACTCATCCTTATTTCACTCACTCACAGATCGATACATTCTTTCTCTTATCATCCTTCCATCCACCCTTTCACTCACCCATCCATTCACCCTTTCACTCATCCATCCATCCATCTATTCATTCATCTATCCATCCTTCCTCTCTTTCACTCATCCTGCCTTACATACATCCAGGGCACAAGTCGAGGGAATATGCGGGTAGATGATGTCCACCCACTATTATGGACACAGTCCACCCTGCCAAGAAGCTGGGCCTCACAGAAATATGCTGAACTTGTCCCAATGTAATTTCACGTTCAGTAGTGCCTGCAAGCTGCTGCGAAAGCTTTCCTTTCCCAGCAGCAACATGCAGACAGCGAGGGTGCTTTGTTATTTTAATTTCGAGCAGGGCCCAAAACAAAGGCTGAATTTAAGGGGCCAACAGGCCTCTTTAGTTGGATTACCCTGGCTGGGAGCAGTTTGGAGCCTCACGCCTAGATGCAAATGCAATGGAGGGGGTAACAAAGAAACATGTGTTATTACTTCACAGGTACTTAAGAGAGGCAATGGTTTTTACTTTTTTCAGTCCTCAAATATAAGAGATACGCATACACTTTAAGAATTTAAGGTGTGTTGGTCTGTACCAGTATTTAAAGAAATAACAATTTAAATACCACTATTTTGTTTTATTTCTTTTATAGCGCCACTCATCCCAATGTAGGGTGTCAGAGTGCTTTACATCACAGGTGCATATTATATATTGACAATAAATCATTTGAGTGTGTAAATCAATGTACACTATGTGTTACATAAGGCAGTGAGGGTTACAAGGTGTTAGAGTGACATGTCCTTCATAGCTTACTGTGCTATAAGGATTACAATTTATAAACTCTAAGTAACAAAAGGACATTTGTGTTAAAAGCAGTAAATACTCTAGCAGATCTTTTAGCGGTGCTAGACATGATAGATATCTGGAGGGCGCTTAACCCCTATACACAACACTTTAAATTCCACTCTGGGGTAGTATGTCCCTCATCAACCTTCTTATTTCAACCGTCTCATCCCTGACGAATTTCTGGGATGGGCAACACTTGGCGAGGGGCATATCGGATCACTCCGCTGTATGGGCAAGATACTTTGGGGGCACCCCACGGGTGAGGGGCACAATCTCTATAAATCCCTGGTCCCTCAAACTTCCAGTAATACGGGGGACTCCTAACACAAACGACCCACTATTTCAAGGAAAATGAACATTCAGTCACCTCATCATTGACACTTTGGGAAGCCTACAAGGCATTAATCAGATGTCAAGCTCTCTCATTAATGGTGGGAAATAGACGACAGAGGTGCTCGAGCTGGAAATTCTGGAGCTAGAGTCCCAATTAGTGCAGGATACACAAATAGACACACAGTACGCCTATGCCTGAAACAACAGGAATATACGGATGTAGTAGCAGAGGCCAAATATAGAGTCACACAGCACTGGGTATACAAACTGGGAGACCAGAGGGGAAAATTACTCGCCTGGCTAATAAGGCGAGATCGAGCAAATCGATGGGTGGCGGCGCTAGAATCGGCAGATGGAGAGTGCCTGAGCGAGCCACAAGCTATTGCAGACAGTTTTGCAACCTCTTATCGAAGCTATACTTCTCTGACATGGCAAACTCGGAGCAGGACTTCCTGACCTTTCCCGGCTCTTTCTCCCTATGAAGTAGCGCCACTTCTAGATAACGACCTCAAGGAGGAAGAAGTGAAACAGGCCATTTGAGCACTGCAACCGGGCAAGGCAATGGGGCCCAACGGCATGCCCATAGAACTATATAAACGCACAGCATCCACCATAGGGCTCTACGTCCTAAAAACATTTGAAGAAAGTAGAAAAGTGGGCACAATCCCAGAGAAACAGAGACTCGCCTCGGTGGTTGTCATACATAAAGAGGGCAGATCACTGGAACAATGAGCCTCTTACAGGCCTATCTCCTTATTGAACGCAGAAGCGAAGATTCTTGCCAAGCTCTTGGCCCTCTGCTTGACCCCGCTAATGTTGAAATTGGTCCATTCAGACCAATCAGGGTTTATCTCCAGTTGCAATACTGCGCTAAACCTGTGCCGACTCCATGGAGTCTTGGGTTGAGTGCACAAAGTTGGTGAAGAAGCGGCAACCCTGTCTCTTGACCCCCGGATGGTCTTTGGTACAGTGGAGTGGCCATATCTCTTTGCTGTACTTCAACACATGGGCTTCGGCCTGAGATTTTTATCCTGGCTGCGGCTATTATAATCACAGTCTCTGGCACACGTGATAGTGAATGGTAGAATGTCTATTTCCCTCTCCAGCGAGGAACGCTGCAGGACTGTCCCCTATCTCCCCTAATCTTTCCATTGATTCTCGAACCCTTGGTGGCATGGTTCAGAAAGACCCCTGATCCGAGGCCTATGGTGGACGGAGGATTTGGAGGACAGAATCTTGTTATATACTGATGATAATATCCTCTATGTGGCCTCCCCAAGATCTTCTATCCCCAGACTAATGAGTATCCTGTCAATCTTCGGGGAATACTCCTGATTTCTGATTAATTGGTCCAAATCAGTGATATTTGTTTTGCATGGCCCAGCACCATATCTACCTCCAGGCTGTGAGGCCTGTGTCGCAACAGAGAGTTTCAGATACCTGGGCGTCCACATTATCACAGATCATAAGATATTCACAACCCAATATCTATAAGGCCACATGGCACGTCTTAAAAGTGACGTTCGTCATTGTAGATCTCTCCCCATAGCTTTACCAGGGAGAGCAGAAGTCTTTAAAATGACGGCAGTACCCTGCTTCCTCTATGTGCTGCAAAAAACCCCATTTCCGGTATCCAACACGTAATTTAAAGCAATAGATAGTGAAATCAGGAACCTCTTGTGGGATGGAGGGTCCCCACGCATTGCCCTAGTGAAATAGACAAGGTGGGACGATGGAGGGATAGCACTGCTTGAGCTTCAGTCATACTATAGGGCAGCACAACTATTGACTGTCAATTGCTGGGCCCACCAGCCTAGGCAGGAACCTGCCTATCGAATGGACCTCCTGGTTCTTCGATCAGGGGAAGGAGGTACAGCCAAGCATTATACACTGATCCACGCCACCTCCATCTGGAGGGACCAAAAGCACTAACGGGTAACCTCTAGCACGTAACCCTGCAAAAATTGGGATGGAAAAAGATCACAGGTGCCACGCCTTTGTGGGATGCTGAATATTTTTGGGGCACTATGGCAAAAGCACAGGGATTTGATAAAAGGGATTTGATAGGGATTTCCACCGTGGGGGACCTATGCCCCGCAGAAGTGGTGATTCCACTCGTGGATCTACAAAAAAACCTACGAATTAGCACCCACAGAGGCCTTCCGTTATTTACAAAATCGAAATGCTCTCCGGGTAGTGCTGCCCTCTGGAGAAAGCCTACCAGTGGAGAGCAGATTACTGGAAGAGCACCTCACTACCAAGGAGATTTCTCTTATATACCGAAAACACATAAATAACTTCCCAGACACGCTTACCCAGCTTCAAGGACGTTGGGAGACAGACCTGAGCGATTTGCAGGATGAAGATTGGTCTAAAGCCTTGGCTTCACCGCGGGAGGATGCCAAACGAAAGCGCTATCGCTTAGTGCAACTTAAAATACTGTACAGAGTCTTTATATCCTGTACCACATGCATAAAAATGGGTAAATAGACGGAAGCGATGTGTCTCAGGAAGTGTAGGCAAGTGGGAACGTTTTTCCATATTTTATGGGGATGACCAAATGTCCAGACCTACTGGGGAGCGGTGATGTCGTGCATGAGTGACGTCACAGGAATAACCATATCTCTATCGGCCAAATGCGGTCTTGTTAACATTTGGGACACCACTGACTCGTCACGGGCTTAACAAACCTGGGTTACATTAGGAATTACGGTAGCCAAACGCAATACTGCACAGCTGTGGGGGGCGGTGCCAACCCCATCCCTTGGAGACTGGAAAAGGGACTTGGACCAATACATAGTAGCCGAGGTATCTGTGTATAAAAGTGGGGGATGCCCACGAAAATGGGAAAAGATTTGGGAAAAGTGGAATGTATGTAGAGGGAGCCCATGTGTCGCCCGAGGTCTAGTGTCTGAGATCCCACATCACTTGAAAACGCGGCATGATTAGGCTTTGGGTATTGAATGCTTTATCCCGCCTGCTTGATCTTTGTTTGAAATGTGAAACTGACTTTTGACTTTCTTGCTGATACTCACCAACTGTATAACAATGAGACATATGTAATGTGATGGATAACCTTATGTTAATAAACATAATTTAAAAAAAAATAAGCAGTAAATACTTAAAAAATCCATGTAAATAAAAATCTTTCATCTGCATGTTACATGATGTGCTTAGCAGGAGAGACACATTAACCCTCTATATGCTACTTTGATTCAAAAGTGGGAGAAGACAAAACACAGATCTCGCCAGCAAATGCATTAACCTCTGGAGTTATTTTACCATTATTATTATTCGCTGAGGTTTTCCGAACACACAAAGATTAATGCAATTGGTGCCTTAAACCCATAAGATATTTTAAAATGCAGACTTTGCAACCAATTAAACAGAACAGATTTACGGCCACGTTTCTCCTTGTTGCTAATTCCTTCGTGGCAGAGTTTAAAAAAATAAATGCATGAGTTGAGACCCAGATTTTGCGTCGGGGTTTTGTCACTTTTTTGGCACAACCTTGCCATTTGTTAAATGTAATGTGCTCAATTGTTCTCATGATAGACCTGTTAAACATGTGTGAGGTCTTAAGATCTTATGTCACTTCCTGTGAGGTCATGGGTTGTAATGCCACTTCCTGTGATGCCACGTGCGATGTCAAGCGCTGTTATGTCACTTGCATACTACCTAACTTGGCTAGTTCCCTCACTCCTTTTTTAAAGACTTGTGCCCTGCACCCATCCGTCTATCCACCATCCTTTTCACTCACCCATCCATCCACCATTTCACTCACACGTCATCCATCCATCCCTCACTCACCCTCCCACCCTCTCACGTCAATTATGAGCCTTTGCCTGCCAAATTGCGGACAAAAGAGGCCAATCAAAAACCTCAGCCCCGCTGTAGCTGCTAAAGCAAGGGGTTAACAACGCTCTTGGAATGCCGCAAATGAGCTCCTCGTTGCACACAAGCTTACTACAAACAGGGCCACTGGAATTATGCGATTCCGATTAATTATGTATTTGCTACATTTCGCCACATAATCCATTTTCAGCTGCATGATCTGCAGATTATAACACAAAAAGTCTAATGACTCAAAAGTTACTAAAAACATTGCGACCCGTGTTCCTGCACAGTGGTAGGCAATAAGTAAAGGGTGACTGACCATCTTTCAGCTGTTTATCGCTATATTTGGTTATTACGTTGGTAGTACTATGATTAAATCTTTCCCCAAACAGTCAGTGCTTTAAATGGGTTGGTACTGTCCGGTACGGAGTACCTGCACTTTTCTATTCTGAGAGGGAGAGTACCAGCACTTCTCAAGAGAAATGGTATACTTTTAATTGGAGGGTACCGGTACTTCTCAGAAACAAGCCGGTACTCTGCTACAGAGTACATGCACTTCTATTTTTCCATTTCAAGCACTGCAAACAGTGTTATAATGCCGAAGAATGACAATATAATGAATACTTTCACAAAATGTGGCACATTAAGCTGCATAATTACCTTTTATTGCCGCATAATTTGGTCAACCCTGTTACATAATTTGGCCCTCTCCTGACACAAAATTCAAGTGGCCATAAGAGTTATATGAGAACTCCCTACTGACCAGTCTGTGGAATACGCCACAAAGGGGCTCTCATGAAATAATAAGCGTTTTTCTGGACTTAGGTGAAAGCGTAAGGCGTGTGCGGCTGACCGCGGCCCCCGCAGGGGGCCACTAGAGTGGTTAGCCCTCTAGTATCACCTGGGCACCACACACCTCCCCCCCCCCTTTTAGGGGCAGGGACTCGGGCAGAGTCCACCCAGCCTGGTCGCGGCACACTATGGAGCGTCACTTCCTGGGCGCCTGGTCTGGGGGAGGGTATATAGGCCTCCCCCACCATCTTAGCGACCTCTTTTGCGTGCCCAACACTCCGTCTGGCCTCTTTTGGAGTTGGACACGCTGTCTCCCACCCGGTCATCTGGAGGGTTGCGAGCGTCGCCAGTCGGGCCCCGCGAGAGCGACACAGGAACGATTGCACGGTGAGTGCACTTGGTGCCCCCCCCCCCCGCAGCCTGATTCCCATTGAGGGGAATTCGGGGCCGGGGGGCCGGGCTAGGGCTGGCCGCATGAGACGGGAGGGTTACGACGAAGCTCAGGTATGGGCATGGTCGGTGTTGCTCGGTGCGTCCGGGCGTGTGTTCGGGGGCACTGCGGTTTTGAGCTGGAGTTGCCCCGGTGCAGTGGGTTAACACTGGCCTTCACTGGGCCTACCACGCAGGCCCGCACCATGGGGGAGCCCTACGTGGCATGGACCCCAACAGTGTGTCCCAAGCTTGGATCGGGAGGGGGCTCCCTGGGCTCCACCCAAGGCCCTCAACCCCCCATGCTGTTTTTGTCTCGACCGCGAGGGCGGCGAGAGGGAACTTCCGCTGGGCCCCCCCCCCCTGGGGTACGCTTCCGGGGGTCGGAGGCTGCACCGGGGGCACGGGCTTGATCAGCGAAATGCTCCGGCGGTCGCTGCATGGTGGGGGAGGGGGCGGCGAACTTTGCTGCAGCTACGGGATGGACTCGGGTGGGGTTCCGCCACAGCAGCCCACTTCCCAGCCCCCAGATCGTTCTCGCTCCATGTTGGCAAGCCGGAGGGCACCAGGCCGCAAGGGAGGACCGGAGGCTCCCTCTCCGCAGGCAGCCATGGGGGTTACTCCGGGCGCGGGTGAGTGGGGGGCCCAGGGCGGGACCCTGCGAATGGCTACGGGCACCGGAAGCCCAAAGCAGGCTGGCGAGGGCCTTAGGCCTAGCGGGGTGTCACAGCGCAAGTCGGAGCAACGGTCTTTGCTGCCCGGGGTAGCTGAGAAAGTATCGGCACGGCAGTGGGGGCGTGTTTACCTGAAGCGGGTGGGGCTGCTTGTTTCTCCCCCCCACCCCGCTTAAGGCAGGTTGCATTGATTTTGTCACTGCGGTACACAGGCCACACCGCGGATCCTGGGGCAAGGTGGCCTAGGGGTTAAGTTCTCCGACCGTTAGTCTGAAGGTGATGTGTTCAAATCCTGTTGCTGCTGTGGTTAAGGTTTTAAAAAATGTATACGCAATGGTATGTTCTCAGGGAAATGTTGGAAAATATTTTGTTGGTACACTGTTGGTTGGGTAGTTGCTAAGCACGCTACACGGGGTGCGAACGTGGCTAACGTTTTGAAATTGTTTATCTGTGCAGGTAAGGGACAGCAGGCATTTCCCCCCTTCTTACGGCTCTGCCCAGACACGCATCAGCAGGTATGGGGAAGAGTCGCGAAGGGCAATGCAACATGAGGGGCGTTTCCCGGCACTGTACAGTGCGACGCACGCTGCTCAACATTTTATGTGTTTGGTTCGATTCAATGCTAATGTTCTTCCTTGCGCTACCAGGCTCATTAGAAGTGTCAATTTAGTCGTTGAAGTAACACCGGTGCATTGAGAACGATTACAAGGTCGTTTTAGCATGCCATCACCTGGTCAGCTGTCATCAACCGGTTCATACATTAGGACCCACGGCTTAATGATGGAATATGTCTAGCCTTGTCTTACACCGCGCTGTCTTTGTTTTTCAGCCACGATCCGTGCCCTCGGATGCTCGTCGAAGTGTAGGGTTCAACACAAGCCCATCCCCTGGAGGCGGTTTTCTGAGGTAACACACACGGTGGTGTGAGCACGTGTGAGGGGGCAAGGCTTGGTGGGATACAAGAGTATCACCAGTAAGGGGGGGGTCGACAGCGACGGGCTGGCAGGGGATTGAGCCGTGCCAGTGCCCGGTAGTCGCTAGGTGTTGATTGGATAATAATTTTCTCTTATCCTCCGCACGCAGGGTTCATCAAGATCCCCCCCACCCCCTCAGCCCCAGTGTCGCCAGAATAAGATCATAGCAACGAACAGTGAAGTAAGTAAGTGGCGCCATGGGTATGAGTGGCACACTTTATGTATTGGAGCTGCTGCTCCAATGCAGGGTTGTTATTCGGTTATCAAAAGATATCACGTCATGGAGTGCAGTGTTTTCGGTGTGGCATATCATGCTTACTCAGCGGAGGCGGATGGAAACGTCCTGTGTGCAAGTTAGCCTACATTCTGCACGGACAGCTCCAGCTGGTTATAATCACGTGAACGCTGAGTGTCAAGGGAATATAATCTATGCCCCTTTCCCAAGGTGTCTGGCAAAAACCTGCAAACTTGATAGGCACTCTGAAACGATACTCTTTAAGTGCTTTAGGGAAACTTATTGTGAGAGGAGAGGAAGTGGCATAACGGCCAGAAGTGCTGACTTTTGAGGAGGAAATACCGGTATACGTTGGGGTTTTGTTTACCATGCAACACCTATTAACTTAGCAGACAGTGGTTACAGGGCCCTGGCTACGCCAGTATCAGAACTCAATCCTGATGTCATTCCGGATATTTACATGTTCTTTCCTCCTCAGTAATTCAGCGAGTTTTCAGTCGCACCAGATTGTGGTTCGGGTGCCCATCTCCTGTACTTAACGGTGCCAGGCTGTTCAGACTGACTGTGTATATTTGTGATACTGTGCTCCATCTGAGCTACGTCAGTTTCAGACCATACCAGGCAGGGTCACAGACTGCCTTTTTAAGCTGTTGTTAATCCTTACGATGTGGCATACCAGCCAGAGCTGCAGTGTTTGGCGAGTTTTAGCACTGGCTCACATCCCTGTGATTCTGGGCTAATCCCTCAATCTCGCCGGGTCTACATTAATTGACTGTGTCCTTGTGTATTGTTACTGGTACTCATGTTGAAGCGCTCTATACCTGCTGGTCGGGTTCGCGCGATACATAACTGCAACTGGCGTCCTCCACAGGCCATAGGATGGGTGAATTCCATTATTCGAGCCAGTCGGAATAGGAAAGAAGCAGTTAGTTGGTCTATAAGGCAGTATTTGGCCCAGCAGGACAGCACACACAGGTGGACTGTGTTGCGTCCAGGAGAGAGTATTGAGGGGGAACATTGGCTGGCGTAACTTGTGGGCAAATGCACCGCAGCACTCTGCAATGCAGGAAGGTCTAGGAGACAGCCGTGACCTGAAGAGCCTCACATCATTGACCGTGAATAAGTCGTATTAGATTGCTTTCACCGCTCGCAAGATCCACAAGGGCCATGTTTTGGGCCAACTCTGTCAGGCACTGGGGGTGCGGTCTGGAGAGATGTGCAGGGAGGGAAGGGCCCTGCAGTTCAGTCAGTCACGCTGCACGTGACTTAATTGTCTCACTGGTGCTTGTGTCTGCCACGAGTTGGCGCTGTCTGTCTATTTTAGAGATGAACCGACAGGCATGGACTAATTCAATTGCAAATAAAATCACTATTGCCTGCTGCCCAAGCCCTTCGTATAGATGGGAGGGCTTGGAATAGGCGGAATTATCACGCTTGCACGAGTGTCAGGGTTAGTAGTTGTGGTGTAACTATGCTCGGCAGCACGGCAGGAGCAAGGTGTGTTGCAAAAGGAAGTGGCCGCCTGGCGTGAGTCCTGGCATATAGTGGCACATTTGTCAGGTGTTCCGTAGAACCGCCTTGCTGTATGTAGTGCGGGCATATGCTGATTCTAGTTTCGCGCAATATTGGGCATCTCTATGTATGTGTCGCCGTGAACAGCTCTAGGTCAGAACTTGTGTTTTACTCAGTTGGCATTGCGGTGCGCCTGCCTTGGTGGTAACTCGAGAGGGTGCCCTAGGTGGGGCAAAACAGTATATCAGTTTGGGGTTGATTATTGGTGCATTAAACCAATTTGTACTGCCAGGGCGCCATAGAGTGGGAAGACCACTTGGGGGCAGTTTCTCTCACTTTGGCTGAACAGGAATGAATAATGTCTTCATTCACTAATACCGATAATGGGCATTGCTCCATCCTTCTCAGCAAGGTAGACCAAAGCGGGTCGACATGTCCTTTGACGTTGATGAACGATTCATTCAATGCTTCTTTCATAGAATTATTCTCGCCAATTTTAATTCAGTAGTTTGGATGGTGCCTTTGTCTCAAATCCATCAATATTTCATTGACAATCTGGTGACTCGCTGTCCGCCGGTCCTTGTTGAAGACTGTTGCATGGCGCCCGAGTTAAATCATGGACCATGTAGGTTTCAATTGTTTCAATACCAGTTCTGTCTGGGCAATCGACCCAATCGATGTCGCGAGTGACCACTCAGTTGGTCATTGTTTCCCTGCCCACCCCACTAGCACTCGTGCATGTCAGGGGGGCCAAGGTGGGGCGCTCCAAGGAGGTCCACCTTCTCTTTAATTTTGTTGGTTTCGAAGTAGGCAGCAACTGTACTTCTCCCCTCAGGGGCCTTTAAACCATAGCGGGTTCTTCTTGAATGTGGCACGGCTGTGTCCGGCTGTCCGTTGGTTTGCATTATATCGATGTGGGGTTCTAACTTAGTGTTATGCCCGGGTGGCAAGGATGGAATTCGCACGTTCTTTCACCTTTACCAGAGTCGCCTGTTTGCCCCCCTGGGTGTATGTCTGGATTGCGATATCAGGGAGGTTACTGGTTTGTGGCCGATTTTCGGGGAAGTGGCCCCATTGGCTAGCTCCTGCATGATGCAGAGGTCTCCTGGCGGTTCTTAATTGGCACTAATGCTTTAGACCTCTATTCCGTCCCACCAGGCGCGTAGCTAGGGGGGGGCGGTGGGGGCGGTCCGCCCCAGGCGGCACTATTTTTGGGGCGGCAGACGCGCGGCACTGGTGGCCCGTTGCGGCGGCCTTTATAATTTATTTGGGGACACTGACACTACTGTTACAGTAGTGTCAGTCAGTGTCCCCAAATAAATTATAAATGCCGCCGCAACGGGCCACCAGTGCCGCGCGCGCGGCCCTCTTTGAAATACAAGCGCTGAAGCGCATGCGCACCGCCACCACCTAGCATAGGCCCGTGACGTCGAAGGACACGAGCGCTTCTGCTAGGTTGACACGATCCGGGCGGAGGTGGTGGCAGGCCGACGGCGACGGAGCTGCAGCCTGCAGTGCAGGCAGAGAGGGGAGAATGGAGATACAATACAAATCTGCGAGTCTAGGTAAAGCGATGTACCGCCCTAGGCTCGAAGCAGTTAATTGTTCGGGGATGACGGGACGTGGACTACAGGCAGGGCAGAGACCAGAGGACCCTCCACGGCACTTTCTGAGAACACCGGGCGCAAGTAAGTGATGTTAGATGAAGGGGAGAGGATGTGGTCCGTCGGCCGGACTAAACTGCCGCCTTTGGTGCTGGAAACTAGAGTTCGAGCCTCGAGGTCACCACACCAGGTGCAGGCTTCCTGGGGGCGCTGTGTTTGAAAGTTTATTGCTTTTGAAGCACCTGCTGCAGCGTTTTTCTTTCTCCCCCCCCCCCCCCCCCATTACCAGGCCTCACATAAATGTCAAGATAACTCGTGTGATTAATTACCTTCCTGGCGAGAGATCAGCATTTTGTATAGTTGAGGTTTTGATTTAGTTAGTGCAGAGGGTTAATATGCCTGCTGCAAAGAACGTGTACCAAGTAGATTACAGAGTGGGTATGATGTAAACAGATCAGCAGGTTACTGCTTTCAAAAGAGACATCCTTTTGTTACTTGCAATTTATAACTTAAAGTCCTAATATAGAACAGTGAGATATTAACTTTCATCCTGGAACTGCATACAGACTGCAAAGTATACATTATTAGAACATTAATTAATGTTGCAAAAAGGGTTAATTTGGCTTGAAATCGATTCTTATTATTAAAGAAAACTCCCAACTATGCGGTTTCATTTTCGCCTCGGAGTTTGTGCTTCTCCACACCAAGCACTCTTAAACTATACTGCCTATCAGTATGGATGACATGTGACTCCTACACTTTTAGTCCTTTGGCTTATGTAACATTTCCTACACTGATTTACACGCGTATGATTGATTGTCTCTGTGTAATGTGTGTGTGATGCAAAGTGCTCGGACACCCTTCACTGGTATGAGTGGCGCTATAACTAATTCAGTGCATCTGAGAGAGTGTGGTTATGGAGACTTGGTCACTGTTAAAGGGTGCTAGCGAGAGATACCTATGGTGGTGGAGGTGGTCATTGGGGCGGCGCCAACAAACATTGTCGCACAGGGCGCCACCAGCACATAAGCCGGCCCTGGCTCTAATACCTTCGGGTCGAGTTTGCGCTATATAAAAATGCCCCCCAAAAAAAAATACGTTTTGTGAGTTCTGCTATAAGCACAGTTGCTCCAATGTGCTTCCGTGTTCACACTCCACTGAGTGGGGGTGAAGGAGGGTGTGTTTGTGATATGTTTATAGCTTCTTTAGTTTCTTGAATTAAACTTGCCATGGGTTTATGGTGAACCTGTGTGTCAGTGTTGAGCTGTGATATCTAGCAACCATATGCATGACGTTACACATTCTGCAGTAAACATGTGGTAGGTGCATAACATCTTGAAATAGTTTTTCACGTGTGATGCACTGGACAGTCCATGAACTGATTGGCTACAGACCGCCACTGTTTCACAGCCTAGCTAATGCATGCAGTAGATGACCCGAGGCCTGGTGATTGTGTGCGAGCAGGTGATTGCTTGGAAGTGAGATCACAGAGAGCCATCACTGGGTCAGATCTGTGGAAGTTCTGCATGCTTTCACAGATACACAGCACCAAGTGACAATGGCTGTCTCTTCAAAGCACCAGCCATAGTCTGTGCCTACCTGCTCCACAGGGTTGTATGTGATTTCATAGGAAAACGGTTAAATGCCACATAAATTGACTGTTGGAAACTTTCGGGATGAATTGCATTTACCATTTCATAGAAACCGATGAATAGATTTAGCATGCTTATTGTTTAAGGTGTAAATCAAACCCTTCAGGATGTCATGATTGCAAAAAAATCACAATATCAACACTTTTGTAAAAATGCCTCGCATTTTACAAAAGTGCCTGTGAAATTTTGATAATGCTTAAACTTTTGCGCTCCCCACCGCCCACTCGTGAGGTTGGATCACTGCATTGCTAAAATGTTTTAGTGGCGCAGGCCCTGCGCCTTCTGCAGCAAAGCAACTCTTTCTCTCCTCTTCAGCGCGAATATCCAAAACCAGCCTTACCCCAGCTAATTTAGCAGCAGAAGTAGGCTCCAGCCCCTGAAGGTGGGGCTAATATGTGCGTTCTCTCTCTTTAGTAATATAAAACCGGCGGGACTGTGAAACTGAATAGCTCCTCCACACTTCTTTCTGGACTGATTAGTTATGTTTCAAAATGTGCACACACTGCACTACGATGCGGAAGGAGTGGGTGGAGGAGTGGTAATACGTCCGCAGCCAGCAAGAAGGCCCAGCAAGTTAAGACCTCTAGTTTTACCTGCAGGTCAGAAGTTTGAATCGCAGTAAAGTGGATCTTAGCCTTTCATCCTGTCAAGGTTGATAACCAGAGCACTCTGTAAGTAATTATAGAATATGTTCTTTAATTTGAAAAAAAAAACAATTTACTGTTATTGTAGTAATGCTTCAGGTGCCAATAACTCTTATTTATTTGAAGTTTTTGAAAAGTGCTCTTACAATTGTCCTTTCTCACATTCTCCATGTATCCAAGGCTGACATTCAGTTCTCCAGTGTGCAGCATTGAAGTAACAATTACCATGCAGCACTGTACCCTGCCTTCTCATCACACCTCATTCCACCCTGGCCCACTCCACCCTGTCCCACCCTATACCACAACCCTACCCTGTCCCATCAAACCCAACCCCCACCATGCCCATCTCATCCCTTACCCTCACATCTCATTTCTTCCCTCACATCTCACCCCACCCCATCCCATTTGCATCAAATCCCACCTCACCATCTTCTCAATCCATCCCATCCGAACGCTAAAAGATCAAACCCCAACCCCACCTACCCTCTCCTCATCTCATCACATCACCTCGCATCATAGCCCATCCCAAAGACCACCCCTTCCCTTTTACTTTCCCATCCCCTATCCCATTGCATTCCATCCCACCATTCTCCCATCACATTCCATCCATTACACTTCAGTCACCATTGCATCTCCCTTCCCCACCCTCCCTTTTCCCATTTCATCCCATCTTCTCACGCCCCATCTCACTCACCTGATTCCAGGGGCGTAGCTAAGAGGGGGGCGGTCCGCCCCAGGCGGCACTATTTTTGGGGTGGCGGTCGCGCAGCACTGGTGGCCCGTTGCGGCGGTCTTTATAATTTATTTGGGGAATCTGACACTACTGTTACAGTAGTGTCAGTGTCCCCAAATAAATTATAAAGGCCACTGCAATGGGCCACCAGTGCCACTCGCGCGGCCATGTTTGAAGTACGAGCGCATGCGCACCGCCACCTGTTGCTTGCAACTGCTGCCTGCAGCGTACGCACGCCGCCACCACCACCTAGCATAGGCCCGTGACGTCGCACGAGCTTCTGCAAGGTTGACTGCACGCTGGGCGGAGGCGTCCGGGTTCATTGTGCGCGCCGCCTGGGGTCTGGTCCGGGTCGGGACACAAAATAGTGCTTGCGCTTCCTGTGGACGGCGCTGTGCAGCGGAGCTTGGGGTGCCTTGGCTTGGGGTCTCCTGGTGCTTGTGAGGACGGGACATTTAAACCTGGAGCACTGTTTGTGGAATGTAGCGTGAGGGGAGCTTCATTCAAACAGGTAAGCCCCGGCGCAGTTCTTGTCTATTAGGTTCCTCTTGTGAGAGAAATGGGGACAGAGACAGGAAACGTTTATCCTTGCACACAAAGGCTTTCTTCGTTACTTTTTAATATAATTATGTGAAATGGTGACAGGCTGTGCCCTTACAGCCCTAGATGATGCAGACTTGATACATACAACAGTGTATTCCTGGTGTACCTACATAGAAGTTTGATTCAAACTGTTTGAACGTCAATATTCAAGCTTAATTTGGGAAATGTTATTAAAAAAATAATGGAAACACAATTGTAAGCAGCTAAATATAAAACAAAATTGACAAGGACAGTCATTTTGATTTCTTTTTTTTTTTTTAAGTGGAACGGTCTCTTAAAGCTTCGCTAATTCACACACAGCATAGGGACAGTATGGACAGCTGGTATGCAACGTTTCCAAACACATAGAGAAGAGGTTTAGCATGTGTAGCAGCAGTTCTGTTATGTTGACCTGCCAGATATGGTTCAGAGTTAGCCAATTACTTGGCCTCGGCACTTTATGCAGACATCAGTCTGCGTTTGTGATTCATCCGTCAGAGGTTTTCCAGTAGAGGAACTGAATCACATTAATGTGAGTGGCTGGCTTGGAAGACATTGGTTATCCTCATAGAGCTGTTCTATAAATGGAGTTGGGGGGGAGGAGAGACTCTTGACACTTTCCAGCCTAACCTGTGTTAATGTTGAGTGTGTTTGGGGGTTCTGCATGGTGGTTCACAGTGGAGGTTAGGGCCTTGAATCCTTCCCCCTAATTAGTGTCAGCTATGGTAGTGTTGTTTGAACGTAATGCCATGTGCCCTTCTAAATGACACAGGTGGTTGATGTAAGAGTCATTCTAGTGCAATATTTGTGGATTTTATGTTTCTCCTTTGGTATGCATTGTTCCTCATCTAGGTTCAAATTCAAACATTCCACCCTAGGTTCTTATTTGCCTGTATCCTTGTAGTTGGAACTGGCCTGTCTCTTGCTTTCATTGTCTCTGTTGTCTTGTTCTAGCCTTCCATTTCTTCATGTTCTAGCCTTCCATTTCTCCATTTCCCCTCTTCATGGGACGACTCCTGGTGGCCGGAAGCCCTCGGAAAAGCACCCATCCCGACGGACCACGCACGGAACCTAGGCGTCATCCTGGATTCCTCACTCTCAATGAACAGACAAGTCAGCGCCGTATCCTCTTCCTGCTTCAACATTCTTCGCATGCTCAGAAAAACATTTCGCTGGATCCCCACCGAAACAAGGAAAACTGTCACCCACGCTCTGGTCACGAGCCGACTGGACTACGGAAACACCCTCTACGCAGGTACTACCGCAAAACTCCAGAAGAAACTCCAACGAATCCAAAACGCCTCAGCCAGAATCATATTAGACATCCCACGCAACGAACACATCTCTGGTCACCTCAAAGACCTCCACTGGCTACCCGTCAATAAGAGGATCACTTTCAGACTGCTTACCCACGCACACAAATCACTCTACGACATCGGACCAGAATGCCTCAACTCACGTCTGTCCTTTTACACCCCCTCCCGCCAACTACGCTCTTCCAGCCAAGCCCTCGCCACTATCCCTCGCATCAACAAGACCACCATGGGAGGCAGATCCTTTTCTTACCTGGCTGCTAAAACATGGAACTCTCTCCCCGCATACCTTCGCCTCACCCAGAACCACCTAGCATTCAGAAAGCAACTTAAAACCTGGATATTTGAAAGGTAATCCTCCTCCCCTTCCTAAGCGCCTTGAAACCCTATGGGTATGTAGTGCGCTATATAAGTTTTGTGACTTGACTTGACTTGACTCTGCCTGATGTTTCCCAGCCTAAAGCCGCTCAATATTGAGGTCTGTCTGTCTCCAAGTATTGCGTCTCCCGGTTCCTTTGTTTTACCTGTCCCACTAAAGTATGAGAGTCTCTCTTTCTCCAAACGCCATCCTGAAAGCATTAGTTCCTGAACCCCTCTTGTTCACTGGTTCCCTGTTCCCTAGTTGCTTAGACACCGTGCGGACAGATTGTCAGAAGGACAATCACCTATCCAAGGATAGCTCAGCTGCTATTAAGGCATAGCTTTGCTCCCTGTAACTTGTTTGGGAATGCTCTGTTGTCTGGTGAGAGTAGCTCTGCTGACAAAAACCTTAAAGGATAGATTTGCTGTTTGTACTGAGTAAGAAATTAACCAGAAGAGCAAGGCAATGATCAGATGAATGGTACTAATCAGCTGCCTTTGACATTTGATGATAGCTGTGGTCACTGTGGCACGTAAGTAGTACTTTTGCTATCTGTGACATATGAGTGATACTTGTACTATAAGCGCTGAGTGTGGAATAAGTCTTCATCTGAGCAAGTGGTGGCTGTGCTGTTAGCGCCAGTTAGACATGTGGGCTATTGCACCTGTCTCTGGGTAAATGTCAGTCTGTACCCTGCCCTTATGTTGATGTCTTCTTGTAATTCTCCTCAGGAAACAGCAGGGATAAACTGACCTCTCTGCTTCCATTCTCTCATTGATACATTTACCTGCGAGCACAGGCAAGCCTTTCATCTCTCTCTTCCTAAATAATGCATTCATCTGTAGAGCCTAGAGTTCTAGAGAGAGTTGAATGTTGTGTGAGCTATTTACCTTAAGCCTTTTGGCTTGTGAGAGGAAAGGAACACAAAAGATTGAGATACAAGATACAAGAGAAGAACCTGGTATTCTCTGATCCCAGGGCACCAGGGCCTAGGTTACGAGAGCTCCAGTTGTGATTGCAGGTTGCCAGTGTGATTGCTCCAGTTAGTCAGCAGTTGTCTAGGCGCATCCAGGTCTGTGTCCACTAAGGTTATGAACCTTTTGAAATGCGTAAGGGATCTGATGAAGGGCTTTATTCCCGGATGTCTGTGAGTAGAGCGATACCAGTAGTAGCAAGCTACCACTGTCCAATGATTGAGCCGTGGACATTTTGAAACACACATGCGTAAAAGCACACATAGCTTACTTCATATCCGGACTTCTTTTAAGCGGTTATTTTTCTCCAGACCTTGGTTCTGCCATGCCTACATTCGGGTCTGGGAGGCAGCTGAAGACGTGTGTTACAGGGACGTGTGTTACACAGCCTTGGCGTTCCATACTAGACACGTTATTATGATTCTACTGTTTTTGCGGACTTTTAACACTTGGTTACCATGAAAGTAATGTGAAAACAAAATTGCAGAAAAATGTAATGTTTCTTGTTTCTTCTGATTATTCACGGAGTCCCTGGATAGGGTTGAACATATTCCCATGGCCCCTACAGCTGTGTTTAAGGATTGTGATGACAATGTGTCTCCACTCCCTGTATTTTAGCTTTGGGCCCCCTGGGTAGGCTGTGCACCATGTGTGTGCTGAGGCTGCTCTGAAGGAGAGATGCACTATTACAAGCTGGCTTTGGGTCCCAGGGAGTTGGTTGCTGCTGCTTAGAAGTAATGACAGGGCGTGATCCCTGGTTGTTGCCATTGGGCCACCAGAGCGGACTTTGTATCTGGTCTGTGTTGGCAAGGTTGTGGAGCTGACTGACCCCTTTGTGCTGAGTTTAGTTCTAAGGGCACACAGTGAGTCATTCCCTGTGAATAATTAATTTGCTGTTTTTGAAAGATAAAGAATTACAGGCTTCGACACTGTTAAGTTGGCTCTGGGTCCTCAGAGCACATCACGTTTGTGCACGTCCCCACTGCTTTAATGGGGGGGACCATGATGTTTGGACATTTATTGTCAGCTGTAAATGACGGATCCCCGAACAGTGTCATGTATGTGCATGTTTACATTGTGCTGAGGTGATTACCAGGTAATCGTTCACGCAGCTTTCTGATAGATGTCGCATGTGGTTTTTCTGAGTCCCCAGATAGATCATGCAGTCTGTGTGTCCTCCTTTGTACTGCCGGTCACTGGTGCATTCAACTGTGTAGCCTTGGACCGTGTCATGTATGTGCATGATCGAGGTAACTATTAGCGGCGATACTACGTGTCTCTCGGACCTCTTTCAAGTGCGTGCTGTCCTTTCTTCCCCCCCCCCCCCACCGGGGCGGCAATCTGAGGGGTAGCCCCGGGCGCCACAAGCTCTAGCTACGCCACTGCGTCCCACGTGTCCTCGTAGTGCCCTCACTAATGGGACGATATTGAAAGGGGCGTGTGTAATAATGTCACTTGATCCGAGAAGAGGATCACCAGTAAGGGCAGCACATGTGGGGTTCGCCCCAGTGCTGCCTGGCTCATCAGACGGGCAGGCGGCCCAGTTGGTTGCCTGCCCTTGGATCGCCTGTAAGATAACCCACCTATTACACAACGGTGTATGTAATAAACCTGCAGCAACTTTACTCAAACAAGAAATGTGTTGTGTGATTATTTGTTTGCATGCATGTTATGTTGGAGGGGTGGGAAGGGATGCCAATGGTGATCTATGCTTTACATGGCGTTCCCTAGTTATCTTTCCTACTGCAAACATCCGAATGAGGGGGGGTTAAGACTGTCACCGCAGAAGCCTAATAAATGTTTTAGTAGACACAACAGTCCTCCCCTGACCGGCTCTTGCTCCGGACAGCCCTGTGGGGTTCGGCCAGCTTTGAAAGAACGTGTCCGTGTCCAGAGGATGGCTGTGGAGGAGGGAGGTGTCCGGTCAGCTCTCGCGCTGCAGCAGACAAAGGCCATCTTGCAAAGACCACGGCCGCCTCTCCCCGTCAAGGGAATTCCGCCTGCGGGCAACTAACCGCGATCCTAAACAGAAGGGGCCGTAAAACCGCAGCCCCCAAGTACACTTCCTGTTTATCAGAACTTTCCATTCTTTCTTCCCCTCGCGCGCAGCGCAGCTGAAGCAAGAAGCCAGGACAATACAGCGATTCTCGCAAGCAGCTCGCGACCACAGGACAGAGACATGGCGTGCTGCCCTAAGAAAGCGGGGTCAGGGGTACTTGCAGTCCTATAAGCAGAAGTCAGGGGCCCCGTGCTGCCCTCTGAAAGGAGCAGCGAGCTATCCCAGGGAGAATGCGCCGCGAGTGGTCTAGGAAGCAGGAACCAGGAAAGTGTATATAGCCCTAGGACCTAGGGAGCAGTCATGTGGTGACGCCGTCACCGTATGTTGTTCTAGGAATGAGGACCCGGGGACGACGTTCCTGCCCTAGGGAGTAGAGGGCAGTGCAGCGAGCTTCTCCTTGAGCAGATGCCAGTCAGAATAGTGTGCCGACCTAGAAGCCAGAGAGCTAGGCGAAGAAGGCCCTCAGACGCAGGAGCCAGGAAAGTGAGCACCCCCAGCAGGCGGGGTTAAATAGTGCTGTACTCTCGGAAGCAAGAGCCAGGGCCCTTTCCTGTCCTTGGGAGTAGAATCGGGAGCCAGGCATGGTGTTCTTCTCGGGGACAGCAGTGCTGGCGGTATTTAATAACAAAGCTCGGTCTGTTCTCTAAGGGGCAGCAGGAAGTGGTTTAACGGCTAATAAGCCTGTGATTCTGGGCAAATCACTTAATCTACCCCAGTAAAAAAAAAAAAAAAGTAAAGCACCCTAATACCCTTGACGCTATATAAAACCGCAAAAAATGAAATAACACTACTCTCCAGTGCAATGGTATACGCAAGGAAAATGACCTCCCGGTACCATGATTGATTAGTAAAACGACACCATAATCGGACTGCAGTAGGTTCTCGCACACTACCTGGTGCTACTGCGCCTGCTGCACTATTGCTCGCCACACCTGCTGCTCAATTATACAGGCCAGAGATGAACTGGTAGCGGTGCTGCTCTTCGCATTGCTGAAGCCAAGATAGCTGTGCGGGGGGAGGGGGGGGGCGTCATATGAGTAGGGGACAAGAGTTAATGGAAGTTCCGTCAATGGTTCTAAAGTGTCAAGGAGAGCGGTGCACTCCCGGGTGCATCTTTCGAGGATAACGTGGCTGTGTCAGGTGCTGCGGGCCAGGGACAGCAGTGCCGCTGTCAGAGCTTCAGCCTCCAGGAAGAAAAAAGAGGTGGGAAGGGAAAGCAAGAATCGACCCTGGCGCAGGCCAAATGTCCCACCCTGGCTCAGCTCTAGTCCAAAGAGCCCAGGAGTGCCGGAAGAGTCCCGGGGCATGCAACTCAGGCGCTGCCTCTACCTCTGTGAAAGCAGATTTAGAATCTGTTATGTTCATATACTTCTAGAAGTGCTTTGCTAAAAAACACATCTGTAGTTATAGATGCATTAGTTAATAACCAATATATGGATGTTGCTTGTTATTGTTTTAAGCTTCCTGTCACAGAGTTGCTGCTTTTCAAAGAGGAAAATACCGGCCACTTGTAGTTGTTTAAAGAGTCTGTAATAGCTGGGACATGATACTAAACACAACTTTAAACAAATAGTATGTACTCATTTGTAACAAGACTTTTCTGCCTTTGTTTACTTTAATAATTAGCCGGGGATCGGGTACGCAGCTCTTGAACACATTTAAGAGTGCCTCCTTTTTGAAGTATGAAGTGATTAGGGGTAATAATATTGGCTTTAGGTGATTTTGCTTATTTGTGTACCGGCCGGGACATTAAAATGTCACTATAGAAAACCGGTCAGGTGACAACCCTACCTGTGATATTGACTCATTTGCAAGACTTTAATGGCCCTAGCAGGCCCGGAAACCGTATTGTTTAATGTTGTACTTTGCACATTTTCTATGAACGTAGCCTAATTTTCAAATCTGGCAAAGGAAGCAGGATGTTGTGAGACTAATGAGGCCAGTATTATATACATTACAATGCATTACCATTACAATGCAGGTGTTACTATGTGAGTGCCATTACAACACAAACCATTACAACAGAAAAAACAAGCATTGGCATAGCCAATAGGTCTCGCCTTTGGGACCTTATAAGTGTTTAGCTATGCAACAGTTGCATAACTAAATACTTATAAGGTCCCAAAAGCGAGACCTATTGGCTATGCAAAGTGGCCGCGAAAGTGAAAGTGATCGCGATCACGATCAAACATCAAAGCGGCCGTGAAAGTGAAAGTAATCGCGGTAAAGCGCGGCGCACGCGGCCGCGCACCTGCACTGTAGCTCTAGGCTGGCCTGGTAGCACTTTTTGGAGCCCTCTCAATAACTCTCGCCAGACCAGCGCATGCGCTGGGTCAGACGAGACCTAATTACAACGCATTCATTCACAATGAATTAGTTGTAAAGGCATTACAGGCATATGCATTCTAAATGTAAGTACTAGGTAAGTATTAAGTGTTTGTATATATGTGTTTGTATGGGTTTTTTGGGTGGAAGGGTAATTTTAGGGTTTAGGGTTCTGTATGGGTTTTAGGTTGGCAAGGGTAATTTTATGGTTTAGGGTGGGCACGTGTTTTTGGATGGCAAGGGAAATTTTAGGGTTTAGTGTGGGCATGTGTTTTTGGGTGGCAAGGGATATTTTAGGGTTTAGGGTGGGCATGATTTTCTGGGTGGCAAGGGTAATTTTAACGTTAAAGGTGGGTATGGGTTTTTGGATTACCAGTATATTTTTAGGGTTTAGGGTGGGTATGGACTTTTGGGTGACAAGGGAAACTTTAGGGTGGGTATGCGATTTTGGGTGGCAAGGATAATGTTAGGGTGGTTATGGGTTTATGGGTGATAAGGGTAATTTTAGGGTTTAGGATGGGTATGGGTTTTTGGGTATATATATATATACATACACACATCCAGGGGTATGCCCAGTAAAATCTGACACAGCTAAAAGTTCAAGTGGAAACTTAAGGGGGGAGGTCGATGAGGTCAGGTAGGTGGGGGAATTGGAAGGCAAAATGGAAGGGGCTGAGTAGAGGGTCCTGGGGCCGGAAGGTTTGAATATCTACATATAGAAAATTTCTCAGTTCAGGATCATTTTTTGGGTATAGCATTACAATGATACTGGACAGATTCTGGGAAGAAATTGTTGAATGGGCAGCTGGGCCTGGCCATAGCGGGCACCGGGCATTTCTCCGGTGGGATGCTAAGCTGGGGGCCGGTTTTATACCCCTGGGGGGCCGGTTTTGCAGCATAGGTGCAATATCGGCCCCCATCAACAAAAGCGACACAAAGCACCCCCAGGTGGCCGGCTGAGCTCTTTGCCAGGACTGGTTTGGGTTCCCAGTCTGGCCCTGATGGCAGTGCTACCTTTGTCCCTCCTAGGTATAGCAGATTTGCTAAAAATGGTTTTGCTTCTACGTTTTCTATGCATACTACAGAACACACAACACTGGATACCAGAAACATACTTTTTTGACATAACTTTGAGAACATTACTCTGGGAGTCTAATTCCCGGAGGATTCAATTAAGATGTACTGATCGAACTACAAAGTCAGTATGTCCTTCTTAACTTTGGGGTTATAACTGGGTGGCTGGCTCACATAGCTGTAGCAGTAGCTAATGACTTGGTTTACTCCCCTTTGGAGGAACTTGGAGTACCTTTTATCAGGTCTGGCTATAATATGTGCTGTCTCTCTCCCAACTTATTTTGAAAAATCACAGGACCGAGGAATTTCATTGTTTTTATGGTATTATTTCATTCACACCTTTTACTCTTTCTATTTCCCCTGTCACTCCTTTATTCCATGTGCTCCACCCTGAACACCACACCATCACCTCTCATCTGAATCTTTCTAGCCCTCTAATTTGCCTGCATTGGCCCATTTCCAGTGCTACCATGTGGCCTATGTTGTGTGTGGCACTTTCAGCCAGTTCTGTTATCCTTCCCAAACAGGCTTTGCAAAGTTTGTATATTCTGGTAAATTCACAACCTGTATCTATGCTTCCTCCGCTCTAATGTTGCAAAATACCATCATGATAAGAGGTAACATTATTATGATGGTGTTAGTACCTCTCAGACTGGCGATATTATACACTGTAGACTGCACTAAGCTAGCAGGATGTAGGTAAAACAAAAAATGACATACATAAAGAAATTTTGGATACCAAAATGCGAGGATTGTTGCACTTTTTGTTTAGCCAGATGAAGGCTTACCAAGGTGACCACGAGCAACGACAAAGTGCAAATAAAATGCCTGAGCACTGACTGCAACTGGCGAGTCTACTCACACTGCTTCTAAATCCCGCTGTGTGGAGCAGAGTCCCAAGATACCCCAGGGACAAGAGCAAAACCTAACACTGCCCACAAGAAATAGAAAGGCAGGCAGTCGCGGCTGCTGCATAGAAGCAGCAGTGGGGCGGGTGGCGTGCGAAGGGGCGGGGAGTAGTGTAAACAAAAAAAGCCTCTCTTGTATCCCGTCCTGTCCTCTTCCTGGCTTCTTGTTCGAAACAGGAAGCAGGAAGTACCAGGGCTCCCACGCTCCCCGCAGCCAATCATAACGCTGTAATGCAGCATTGTGATTGGTCTGAGGGCCAGGACAAAGTGCTCAGCCAGGGGCTGGAGGGGTGCGCATGTTCTCCATGCAGGCTGTAATGCAGCCTGCATGGAGAACAGGGAAGGGCACATGAATGTCTTGGGCCGCCCAAACAGTCATTGTGCACAGGAGTGTTCTATCACTCCTCCCCTGCTCTGCAGCCAGGCCCACCCCCTCACACACACTGCCAAAGCAGGAGGATAAAATTCTAAAAACATTACATTATTGTCATTTCATTTTTTCCTTTCTTTTGCTGCTTCCTGGCAGTGGGGCGATGCTCCTCCACCTTAGCGAAGGAGCCGCCATTGAATGCAGGCGAGTTTCATTGGTACTTTTTCACCGGGCCGCGAAGAACCGAGTCATTCAGTGCACCAGAGGCACTGGAAAATCTTAAACACAATCACTACAACTCACTTAAACTTCGATTTCTCCTACTTTCATAAGTCAAATGAACCGTATTTATTATTCACTGCATTTAAAGTGGCAGTGCATGTCTGCCCTTTAAAAAATAAAAGTAACTCTGTTCCATTCATCTGGAAGCATTAGGCAGAGGGCTTTGCAATTGACACACTCATACTATTCGAGCTCTAGTAAATACAGCCCACAAGTCAACATTGCTACATTTAACAAATGGTAGTCATTTTCTTTTCTTATGTCTGTTAGAAATGGGGGTCTCTAGTTGGCAATGGTTTGCACCTTTGTCCACGTAGAGACCCTTCTTCCTAGTCAGGATAAGGGGGATACACTACTGAAATAACCCCTGCTCACCCCCTTGGTAGCTTGGCACGAGCAGTCAGTCTTATCTCAGAGTCAGTGTGTAAAGCATTTGCACATAACCAACAGTAACACAGTGAAAACACTACAAAAGGACACCACACCAGTTTAGAAAAATATCCAATACTTTATATGTTCAAAATAAGACCAAAACGATAAAAATCCAACATACAGTACTTAAAAATATGCACTTTGCAAAAGTAAACTTAAAAAAGCAGTTCCTTGAAGTCAGTAGCTCCGCCTGGTGCTGAAAACAACAGAATCCAACAGTTTCATTCAACTGAGTCGGTCGTGGTGTCGGCAGACCCGTAAGCAGTACCTTTTCGTAGCAACTGATCACGTTGGTGCGAGCCAGTCATGGCAACAGTCGCAGTTGCGATGTGAAGTGTAGCGGTGTGGCGGGCGGTGCCCTCAAGGCGTGGTGCAGGCAGCTGCGCGGTGGCAGTCTTCCAGTGGCGTCGCTGAGACCAGGGCTGCAGTGGGGAATGAAGGTTGTGCTCATGGCAGTGCAGACCGATCACGGTACAGGTGAAAGTACCCGTTGCAGGGAGCTGGCATTGGTGAGTCCGGACTGCGGTGTGGGACGGGGCGGTGCGCTGTGAGACTTACACGTGGTGCCCCCAAGCCTTGGTGCCGTCACTGGTGTCAAAGTCAGTGGGAAGCAACGGCGTCGGTGAGACCAGGGCGGCGAAGTGAAGCGAGGCGGTGCGGAATACAGTGTCCACAGGTCACGGTGCAAACAGCAGCTCGGTGGCTGCGGTCGTCGACGGTGAAACCAGGATTGGGGTGCGAGATGTGGCGGTGCCCTCTGCGGTGCCTTTAGGACATGGAGCCAGCAATGGAGTTGGTGATGGAGTTGGTTGCTTTCCTCCCTCTGTGGCAACTGAAACCACAGTTCCAGAGGAGGTACCCAGAGGTCGGTGAAGTCTTTGTGGTCCCTGAGACTTTAGAACAGGAGGCAAGCTCTACTTCAAGCCCTATGAGATACTCAGCAACAAGTTGCGAAAGTTCAGTCCAGCCCTTTCACTGCCCAAGGCAGAAGCAGCAACTGCAGGCCAACCCAACATAGCAACAACACAGCAGCGGGGCAGTACTCCTCCTAGCAGCTCTTCTTCTTGGCAGGTTCCTTGATCCAAGTGAGTTCTAAAGTTCTGGTGTCTGGGCCCCAATATTTATACTGCATTTCTCTTTGTTCTCTCGGGCAGAAAGTGTCTGTGCTTAGTCCAAACCAGTTTGGTCCTCTCCGGCCCAGCTTTCCAGCAGGAGGTAGAGACAGTATTGTCCATGGCAGACCAGGCCCATTTAGGTGCAAGGAAATCTCCTCCCGCTACTCTAAATGCAGCCCAGGTCTATTCAGCCCAGCCCTGACTCATCCAGGAGCAGTAGGACACGCCTCAACTCCCCCAGTGGCTGTCTGAAGAGAATGCACATCCCCAATCTCTGTCACTCCAAAGCCCAATAGTAAATCGACAAACCAGCAGAGGCAAACAGGATGGCTAAGCAAGAAAATACTTACTTTCTAAAAGTGCCATTTTCAAACACACAATATCAAAATCATCTTTACTTAAAGATGCATCTTTACATTCTGAGTTCAGGCATACTAAACTCCATCTTCTGATCTTGTCCCAATGGGAAGTTATGCTTATAAGATGTTATAAGTATCCGATCTTGTCCCAATGGGAAGTTATGCTTATAAGATGTTATAAGTAAACTCCCATTCTATCCTATGGGGACAGATAGCCTTTCAATAGTGAAAAATGCAATACACTGTATTTCACTATCAGGACATGTCTTACCTTTTACATACACTGCACCCTGCCCAAAGTGGTACTTTGGGCCTACCTTAGGGGTGACTGACATGCAGTAATAGGGAAGGTTAGGGCTTGGCAAGTGGATGCACTTGCCAAGTCGAAATGGCAGTAAAAACTGCAGGCAGACACTGCAGTGGCAGGTCTGAGAACCCTTTGAAAGGCTGCTCATGTGGGTGGCACAATTAGGGCTGCAGGCCCACTAGCAGCATTCGATTTACCGGCCCTGGCACTTTCAGTGCACTTTAGTAGGGACTTACCAGTAAATCAAATATGCCAGTCATGGAAACACCAATCCATAATATAATTGACAATAGGAGCACTTGCACTTTAACCCTGAACAGCAGTGAGAAAGTGCGCAGAGACACTAAACCAGCAAAAACAGAGTCAAAACCAGGAGATCAGAAGCAAAAAGACAGGGGATACACGCCAAAAGATGCCAGGTCTAACAATGTCCTGCTATATCATGAATAAGGAGAAAGAAGTTAAAGATTTGAATCCTGTGGACAACACATCCGTGGTTTTTGCTAATTGAATCCAATCAGTATTTATAGATTGCATGTCGATATTTAGTATCTTGGTGAAATAGGAAAATTTACTGAGAAACCTAAAGTGGCTAGGCACAAATAAAAACAATAAAGCGTTTTGTTATTTCCTAAAAACTGTCACAGCGCTAATACCTGTCACCTCAGAATGAAAAAACATCCGCATTTTAGTGGCTGTGTCTTGAAATTCTCTCTCTCCATAACTTGGCACCAAGGTATTAGTAATACATTTCCCCCAACCCCACATGATTTATTACTCAATATCACCTTTATGTATATTTTGGGAATGTAACCAATTTTATCCAAATATCAACGTGAGCTCAAAAAAGAATTAAATTCGGTTTACATACGGAATACATACGGTTCAGCAGAGACAGGGAGAGGCACGCAGGTGGATCGGCCCTGCTACTACGGGAGAAACTTCCAGAGAGCCCTCACTGATCTCATGAGGTCCTGACTCTAATATCAAGGGAAACGCTACTCCCTTCTACAAACTCGGTGGCACTGGTTAGTTCAGGCCATCACGGACATTAAAATTTACTTTCCCTTGGTCCTGAAGAAGCGCTCTGGATCTCCTTCTGAGGCCACATACAGCGCGAAACATGTTGACCGTTATATATGTCCATTAGGGACATATACCCAGCTACAGAGGGACATAATATCCCTGAGAGCAGCACCACACACTTTGTTTTAACAATGACAGAGGAATCACCCTAATAAATAGTACCCACGCTCCCTCCAGTAATTTTTTAACACACCACTTTAGACTTCACTGCCACTTACACCCACGCACCCAAACGACTTCTCATCAAAAGATTTCCGATAAGGAGACCCTTCCTGGGACCCGTAGGGCATTGCAGAGCCGGCCCGACGAGGTGCAAAGCCCAAATGATGATGCAGGACATCCTTCGGGGTGTGTGAGGGCATTATGATGAGGACACACTGTCCCCCACAGATAGAGTAGAACACGACAAAAAATTCTTCCTCTTTCATCCTCTACAAGAAACAGTGACTCCCTTTGTGTACTAGTTACTTTTCGAGAACAAGGGTCACTGGACCTAATAATCAGCTCCTAGTGTCCCCCCGCTCTATATATAGAACATGACAGATCATACACAGCTAACATTGAGCAATCAAGGAGTCTTGTCTAAGCATTGGAAACCTAATGCAGAGAAACTGGAAAGGTGGGACAGGAAACCAAAATAAGCCCTGGCAACCATTTTGAAGTCCTTCGTACACTGTATATTTGAGACCACAGGGGAGCTCGTCATGAAAGTCCATTACGGTCTGAAAGCAGCCCCCCGTCCACAGCCTACATTGGAAATTCCAGAGTGCAGAATAGCCAGCACGACTCAGGAATTTTGAAATAGTGGGGAGAAAGAGCAATGTTGCATTTAACCAAGTCTGCTGAGTAATTCCATGTGGTCAGTGACACCATATTGCTGTAAAGTGCATCCTTATAAAAACAATTATCACATACACCTTTTGATAAAGTGAATAAAATTGGATAAATTGAGATGAAATTGAATTACACAGCCGAGAATGCATTGGGTAATTGAATGAAAGCCCTAGAAAGGGACAGTATGTAACATTATTTCTAAAGCTTGCTGATGCTTTCCAAGACCAAAAGAGCGGGAAGACCCAAACCCCAGCCTATCTCCAGACTTTTAAGGACTCCCTGAAATCAATTCAATGGAACCTCACTGGTTATTAAGATTCCTTCATTTCCCCGTAGGAGGCAGAATTTTCCAGATTGAGAGAAATTAGATTGTGTTTCTAGTGGATTTTCCTACTGCAGAGATATTCTTCTACTATTCACTACGGT
Organism: Triturus cristatus; assembly: GCF_964204655.1. Lineage (NCBI taxonomy): Eukaryota > Metazoa > Chordata > Amphibia > Caudata > Salamandridae > Triturus > Triturus cristatus. The sequence continues at coordinate 768,957,422 of NC_140580.1, forward strand.
TCCACTTGCCCAGGGTCGTAGTCGGCACTAGGTGTTTTCCCTTTGGGGTGGAGTGACCAGACGTCACGGTTTTGCCCGGGCAGTCACAGTTTTTGAAGGACAGTCCTGGCGTCCCGACACTTTCGTCTAAAACAAAGAAATGATCCGGTTTTTAATAGAGGGTTGGTGAACCTGCACATCAATCATACTGTTGGGCAGGCTCACATTTTAACTGGCCCTCTTAGAAACGGGGACAGAAGTTCACTTCTTTAAACTGTCCTGCTTCACCTCATTCAAGCAATAAATGAAAAAAGTGGTTCTCTTGGGTATCTCAACTGATTTGCACTAGGTATTAGATACAGTGAAGAAAATATGTCTCAGTCAGATATCCAAGTAACACACCTGGGAAATCAAATTCTTTAAGATAAGGAATTGAATTTCTTTACTTTATATTCATATATAAACAAATCATAGTCATAGATGGCTGTCTGTGACATGAAACACATGTAGCGAAAAAACAAATAGCGGCGGTGTACAATTAGTGATTGATAGTGATACGTGACATAGTGTTGTGCAAAGGTGACATAAATAACATGTATAAAGGCGTAAAAAAGTTTCAATTGCAAGTCCAAGATTCAAAGCATAAATCCCAACTGTACTTATAATTTCCTTTTCAAGTCAGGGAAATTGCGTGGACTAATTGAGACAATAACGTCGACGTTTCGACCCTAAACTGTTGTGCAGCTCATTAGGCATCAGAGGCGTGTCTTCATCAGGACTGGGGGGAAGGAAGTTGATAGCCAACGAATTTGGTTCCTAATACGAATATCCATTCATTTGTGAACAATGTTCCGAGAGGTGTCAGCCGACACCTACGACTCACATCAGTAGATTGTGGTCCGGTTGAAAGCTAGATACTTGTCTTCACCAGCCGGTGGAAGACATTTGTTTAGAAGCCGTCACAGCGATCAGTAAGTTTGCAAAAGATTTACTCGGGACGTCCTCATCCGTCCGTAGTCGGCTCAGTTGCAAACTTACTGATCGCTGTGACGGAGACATATTTTCTTCACTGTATCTAATACCTAGTGGAAATCAGCTGAGCCACCCGACAGAACCACTTTTTTAGATTATTGTATTTACCCAGGTTCGGAGGTTTACTGGGTTGCCCCATTATCTTTAACGGTCACCTAATTGAAGCAGCACAGCAGGATTTAAAGTGGTGTGAATCAGGGCTGCAGAGCCCATAGGAGATTTTGATCCTCAGTCTCCCTCAATCGTAAACTTGTACCTGATTGGAACTGGATTATTCATGCTGCTTATGAATTGGGACATTGAGACTTTGGTTTTCCCTCCATTACTCAGTCACATTGCATTGTTAGTAACTTTGTTACCTGGTCAGAATTCAAGTTTTAACCACACTGACTCTAATCCTGGTTCCTTTATGGTTCCAACTCCGCATTTTGAAAGTTAATTATGCTGCATTATGGGATGGGTAGTCCCGCAGGGGCAAAAGCACACGTTGGGAAGCTGACTCACCGAGCAATTTGCACACTGTGTGTTTATGTGCACTCCCGAGGAAGCGGCTGCTTTATTTCCCTTCCAGATGCTTTTCGCACATATTGTTAAGATCGGAATGTTAGAGACTTGGCCGATTCGAACTCTGTTTCCGGAAGACAGGTCAGAGTTCAAGGCTGGCGGATCGGTTCCCTGCGTTCATGTATTATCACATCTGAGGTTTCAACCTAGTGACTCTGGAGGGGTCATTTAACAGCATGATTTATTTTAATATTGGCAAATTGTTTTGATTTTTATGTTTTCAGGCAACATATTTTTATGGGGGTTTGGCGGCGCATTGCATTCACAGCCAAGTTCTTGACCAGTGCAGAGGGCATGTTTAACATATATCACACAATAGATATTAAATCTACAGAGAGAAATATTTGCATTACGCAATGTATCAGTGAATGCTTTCAATTGCTACACTGTTGACATCAGGCATGGAAATCTTGTATAGGGTTTAGAGGGTTTTTCACTGTGATTTTGTGCTTTGAAAGTATGCTCTCTATGTCTATTGCAGCCTTATGTGGGATGGGCTATATAGACTGCTATAATGGCACCAAACCAGATTGACAAAGGCTTCGAGCGAAGCTCAAACGCGTCTCTCCTGTTTTAACTTTGGGATTGAGGCTGATCTGATCTATTAAAACAGATGCCGTATCCTTACTACCCCGAGTCCGTGTCTCCTTCCATGGATCACTCTGTGGGAGTTGGTTGTGTGTGTGTGTATATATAACAATCCCTTTGGTGCAACTTCAGATAGATTGACACAAACGGCACGGACTCCAAAGTATTTGTGGTGCAAAATTATTTCTTTGTTGAATGTCGAATTAAGCATGCTGCCCATGACGTGTTTTGGCCACACCCAGGGGCATATGTATGAAACCAAATTTTAGTCGCAAACGCTGCGAATCGCAAAAAACAGCGTTTGCGAATATAATTTTGCTATTTCATATGTATGACACACATTCCCAGTGCAAAATAAGAAACCGCTAAATTTGCGATTTCTTAGGCTGCAAAAGCCCAAATTTGAGAATATCCTTTCGAATTCCTAAATTGCGATATTCTCAATTGCGAAAATCGCAAAAATGATATCGCAAACTAAGAAATCGCAAGGACATGTATAAATAAATCGCTAATTGCGAAATTGCGAAATTCGCAAAATTAGAAATCGCAATTAACACCAAGTGCATGCAGGTGGTAAACAGGTGCAAGGTACTTAAACCACCCCACAATGCAACAGAACCTTCCACAATGGCATCACTGTTTGTGATAGCCAGGAGGCTGCGTATTCGGGCTCTTGCACAGAGGAGAATGAGACAGGGACGTATATTCAGGCTGCGCATCACGCTGTTCCAGCAGACTGAAGAGGACATCCATGACAAGTACAGGCTGCACCCACAGACCATATTGGACCTGATTGAGGAGCTGAATCCCTATTTGGAATACCCTACACGCAGGACACAAACAATTCCCACACATGTGCAGGTCCTGTGCTCCCTGCACCTCCTGGCGTCAGGGATTTTTCAAGGGGTCATAGCGGAGGTTGGCGGGGTGTCACAGAGTGCCCTTTCGCGCTTTTTCAATGCCTTTCTAGATGCAATGCTACAGAGGCTATCACATCACATATACTTCCCCACCATCCAACAGGCATTACAGCAAACAAAACTTGACTTCTACCAGATTTCACGTTTCCCCCACGTCATTGGCTGCATCGATGGGACCCATGTGGCCATCACACCCCCATCAGCAACTGAATATGTCTACAAAAACCGTAAATGCTTCCATTCCCTGAATATACAGATTGTGTGCAACGCAAAGTATATCATCAATGACATTGTACCCAAATACCCTGGCAATACACATGACTCTTTCATCTTTAGACACAGTGGAATACACAGACGTCTGAGTGCTGGAGAGTTTAGAGAGGGATACCTGCTAGGTAAATACATGGCACTCATCCATACATCCACTACATCACTGGAGGGTGGGGACATTGACTTACCTATTGTGTCTATCCCTGCAGGTGACAGTGCCTATGCAGTGCGGGACTTCATCCTGACCCCGTATTTGGATCCAGCCAATGCAAGTGAGAGGTGATACAACAGGGCACACAGATCTACACGCTGCGTCATTGAGCGTACGTTTGGAATCCTTAAGAGCCGGTTCCGGTGCCGGCATAAAAGTGGAGGTGCACTGCAATACAGCCCTGAGACCTGCTGTAAAATTGTGGCAAGCTGTGCAATGCTCCATAACATGGCTATGAGGAAAGGCACCACAATTGATGTGACCGATACAGACACATCGGATGACGATTGCCCTGCTCCCCCTGGCAGACCAGCATCAGGAGTCGGGGCAGCTGCTGGACGCGCGAGACGGACTGAGTTCACACAAAACTACTTCTAGGTGAGTAATGATGACATGATCCAAAAAATGATTCTAATGTGTGCTGTGTTTATTCACACTTCTCAAGCATTCATTGTTGCTGTACCCAGCACATGTTATGCACACAGTGCAGGTACAGCACAAGTAAGTGTTCAATATGCATTGTTGGGTTACATCACCCAATTGATGCTAAATTGTCACTAAACAGTTCACCTCCTTCGGTGACACATTGGTGCAGTTTTGCTCCAGGCTGAGTGCCCTCCGTGGTGTTCCTAGGTCCTGCACCCTGTCTGGAACTGCGCCTTCTTGCTCCAGGCAATGTAGGTGTGATGCTACTCCTACTTGAGGTTTCCTCACTCTCACCAGAGACCATGAGAGCGGTGTCACCTGAGTTGGCCGTCTGCATTTGCTCCACTGCACTGGTGACCTGTTCTAGCCCTCTTGCAATGTCCTGACAGCAGTGCGACATTTCCAACTGCATGGTAATGCTGCTACGGGTCAGATTGCTGGTGGTGGTGCAGAGGCGGTTCACGGCCTTAGTGTAATTGTGCAGCCGTGCATTGGCACGTCGGGCAGCCCTGTCTCTGGCGTCTTGGTTGTGCCTCAGGGTGTCACAGAGGTCACGTATGGCACCTGCCATGGCCATGATGCCCTCCCCCATGTTGCGCTGATTTTTGTTCAGAGTGCATAGCTGCCTATTGATTGAGCGCAAAGATTTACATTGCAGGCGCTGTATCTGCAGCATGCTGTGTTCCAGCCCTGAAAATATGGTGTTGTCCGCATCAGTGGCAGTGCTGCTCCTGGGCCTTGACCTGCGTCTTTCCAGTGCTGGAATGCTCAGCCTTGGTGTTTCCTGACTCAGCATGTGTGACACACCCTGACTTTCCTCTCTTCTGTCACTGTCATCCCCTGTGGCCTGTATGTAATCTTCCAATGGAGGCAGTGGGGGCACATGTGTGCACTTCCTGCGCATGATTGTTGTGTGCTCCGTATCGTCACTAGAGTCCCCATCGTCATGCTGCTCCTCAGGATGTTCATGCTCATCTCCCTCTGCACTGTCATCACGTGCCCTGGATTGTGCTGTGGATGTAAAGGGGAATACATGAGTTTGTGTCATTGTCTGCAATTTGCACTCAATAAAGTTTCTACAGTTTGTATAGGCTAACTTCTGACACTGTATTATTCCCTTATCCCCGACCCACATGTTGCATTAGATTGCCTATGTCTCATGGACACACTGTCATACATATTACTACAAGTTCCATGATGCATTGCTAGGTGTGCTGTAAGACTTGGACTGGAATGGTATTTGTTTTGTATATTTTGCGCATTTGGGGAAGTGTGCATGGGATGGGGATCAGTGCAGATTTATTTGGCATGCATCTTACCTTGGCTGCTGGATGCAGGGTCGAAGCTGTCAATGTCAGCCACACCACCGACGCTCTCAGGCTGGAGGGTGGACTCCACAAGCTCCTTGTGGGGTGTCGGCTCTGCTGCTGTGGATGGTCCTCCCCCGGTTTTGTTTGAATCCTTGAGTCTGGCTGCCACCCTCTCTTTCGACCTTTGCCGCATGTCGTACCATCGCTTGCGCAATTCCTCGACAGTGCGATGTCTAACACCCACAGCATTCACTTTCTGTTGAATCTCCAGCCAGATCTTTCGTTTTCTTGCTTCTAGGACTCGCAGTGCCTTTTTCCCAAAGAGGAGCTCATGGCTGCAAACCATCTCCTCTATGAGGACCTCCTGCTCCTTGTCAGAGAATTTGTGCTTCCTCTGTCTCTTCTCAGCCTCCTTGCCCTCATGTTGCTTCTGGGACTCCATTGGGGTTTGTTCTCTCCTGGGATGCCTCCTCACACTCTCCAAACAGCCTCTGGGTGTGGCTCAGGTAAGCAGGTGCAGGAAATCACTCCCACTTCCTGGTTGTGATGTCATCAGGCTGCACCTGTATGGCAGATTCCCGTTTTTGCGATTTCTTAATATGCGAATTTCGCAATTAAGGAATCGCAAATAATATTTTTGAGAGTTTTTTGCGATTATTAAGAAATCGGTAAACATTTGCGATTTTTTTTTTACATCCCGATTTGCGAATCTCAAACTGCAAATCGCAAAATATCGCAATTTGAGATTCGCAAAACGGGAGCATCATACATATGCCCCCAAGTGGCCTTGATCATATATATATATATATATATATATATATATATATATATATATATATATATATTTTTGTTTTTGCAAGGTTCTTCCGAGGACAGACTCGCGTAAACAATTTTTCACACTGAGACGCCGGACACTCAGGGTTTTTGCAGATTTAATTAATATGCTATTCATATCAGTGTGCAACCCAAAACTGATAAACGTTTTTCGGCCTTCTTCAGTCAGATGACAGTGAGAAAGGCCAGGAGGCCGAAACACGTTTGTCAGCTTTGGGTTGCACACTGATATGAATAACATATTAATGAAATCTGCAAAAGACCTGGATGTCCGGCGTCTACTTGGTGTGAAACGAGATATATATGCATATCCATCCAAGGTATTGGAACAACTCCTGCCCGCCTCGAGTGGAAACAAAGTAAGGGATTGCTGCCAGGTGCAGATCGTGACTACACGAGGAGCCGAGTCCACTGTGATTTCGACTTGCATTCCGACTGAAACTTGCACCAGGGGCTTGAAGGTTAAGGGCACCCAAGGGAGCCTGATGACATCATTTTAACTGGGACTTCTCCATTTTTAACATACTGCGCCTTTACCCTGAGCAATACATGCCTATTTGTGTTTCATATTTGTTCTTCCCTTCCCCATGCAACATCCAGTCGGCAATAGTGCCTTCTGGGTACTGTAGTCAATTTTGGACTGCAGTGGGAGAGCGTCCATGTGACTTGGGGTCGGAATACTCCCTCCAATGGGAGCTATGCAGGATACTACAAAGGCGTGGGTGGAGACACATTTTTCCTGGGAGCAGCGGCATCTGTGGAAGGCTACTAATGCCGAAATGCATTATGCTTTTGCTGTTTCATTAAAATGTTCCCAAGATTCCCCGCAGTGGCCTCTTACCTTTTCTGCATGGAGGGGTTATATATATATATATATATATAAATATATATATATTACCTACTGGCGGTCGCCAGTAGGTAGATATAGTTAGGACCTATTTTCCATAGGAAATCCGCAACATTCTATTTGGAATAACGTTGGCGCCGATTGACGAATCTTCGCGAAATTTTCCAAACTTTTGGCCAGCTCCGGTCCGCTCCTATATTGAAAATTTCACAGTGATTCGTCAAGCGGGGGCCGAGAAAATAGGGGGGTCCCAAAACGCGTTTTCCCCATGCATTTACCAGAGGACCTGTTGACGCAGCTACAGCCCGAACTGTGGAACGGAATTACACCAAATTTGGCAAAGAGGTAGTCCTCAGTTTAGACTCATGCCTTTTGCTTAAATGGTGTAAATCCGTTCAGTAGTTCCTGTAAAAATTAGAGTTAAAAAGATAGATATATCTATGGCCTCTGAGGATCCGCGCACCCTCCCCGCACCCTCCCGACCACTAGCTGAATGCTAATTGGCTGCCAACACTCTGAATCAGGAAGTGTTGGCAGCCATCTTGTGCCTCGGTAGAACCGAGGCACAAGGAAACCCCCCAAAAAAGGTGCAAAACGCGACAAGTGGGCAGGGTAGAAACACCCTGACCCCCTAGGCCTGCTCAGGGGGTCCCACAAGGCCCCCGAGGCCCAAGAAATCTATATATATATACATTTTTTTTAATTGCGGGATGCGCTTAGGATCCCCGCATCCCGCTGCCGAAAAAAAAACGAAGCGCTGGCTCCCGTGCTTCGTTTTTATTTAGCCCCCGGAATGGCCGAGTTCCGGGGGCAATATGTATATTATAATGGGAGACCCCCAGCCCCGGGGACCGCCACCCCCCGGGGCTTATCTGAATTATGGGGGGGCTCTTAGCCCCCCCCCAGCCCCGGGGACCACCACCCCCGGGGCTCTATTACACATGGGTGTGGGGGTTCAAAGGCCCCCCGCAGCCCCGGGGACCGCCACCCCCCGGGGCTTATTTTTTTTAAGAAAAACAAAAAACCCTGTGTGGGGGGGGGCATGAGCCCCCCCACACGCCCCGGGGACCGCCACCTTCCAGGGTCACTAATTATTTAACATAGGGGGTCCGTTACGGACCCCCAAGCCCCGGAGACCACCACCCCCCGGGGCTTTAAATTAAGTGGGAGGGGTGCCGCGCGGCCCCTCCTGGAGCCAATGATGACCCTTGGGACCGCCACCCCCCAGCGACGGCTCCTGCAGTGTCCCGGGGTGCCCACCCCCGGGACACTGCTGTTTGCAATGGCAGGGCGGGAGCCTCGCTGCTCCCACCCTGTCATTGCAAACGGCTTTGCTTCATTGAAGCGAGAGCAGGGAAACCTGCTCTTGCTTCAATGAAGCAAAGCAGATTGCTTTTCCACATGGGGAGCAGCATGTTAGCTGCTTCCCATGTGGAAAAGCAATGCCGGCTCCCGCAGGAGGCGGGGAGCCGGCTGGGACCGTGGGGGGATTGGGGACCCCCACTTGGTCCCCAATGAGGTGGCCAGGCCCCTGGGGATGGGGTCCCCGGGGCCAGTAGTGGCCCGGAAGGGGGGCCACGCGGCCCCCCTCCTAAAAATTTTAAAAAAGAAGAAAAAAAACGCCCCGGGGAATGGGGTCCCCGGAGCCAAAAGGGGCCACAGGAGGGGGGAAAGGCAGCCCCCCTCCAAATAATTAAAAAGAAAAGGGCCATGCCCCAGGGGATGGGGTCCCCGGGGCAAATTATGGCCCCCCTTCAAAAAAAAGAAAAAAAAAAAAAGACGGGATCGGGCCAGAGGCCACGCCCCCTCCTTGCCCCCTGGCGCATTTGCAGAGGGGGATCTAATTCCTCTTGAATACTGGTGGTCCCTGGGGGACAACTAGCCCACCAGGAACCTCCAGTATGCACCAGGGGGCTGTGTTGCAAAGAGGTGTAATGAGGCCACGCCCCTTTTTACACTTCTCTGCAACGCAGTTCCGTGGCGCTTACTGGAGGTATCTGGTGGGCTAGTTAGCCGCCAGGGGACCTCAGGATTCAAGGGGACTTAATCTCCCAACTTAAAACGTGCCACGGAGCGCGTTTGCACAGTGGTGAAGGTAGGGGCCAGGCCTGAGGTGATATGTGTGCAAACACGCCCTGCGGCACGTTTTAAGTTGGGGAATTCATTCCTCTTCAATCCAGAGGTCCCCTAGGGGCCAACTAGCCCACCAGGTACCTCCAGTAAGGGCCACGGAGCTGCGTTGCAGAGTGTTGTAAAAAGGGGCGTGGCCTCTGAACACCTCTCTGCAATGCAGCTCCCTGGCGCATACTGGAGGTACCCGTGGGCTAGTTGGCCCCCAGGGGACCTCAGGATTGAAGAGGAATTAATTCCCCAACTTAAAACGCGCCACAAGGCGTGCTTGCACACGTCACCTCAGGCCCCGCCCCCTTCCTTCACCATTGTACAAATGTTCCTCTAAAATCAGCCGAACTACGAATTCCGATTTACTCACCTGTCATCAGGAGAAAACCCAGGGCTGCAACTTTTAGACCAGCACTGACCCTGAAAAGTAATTCTAAGCGTACTTACCAGTAACGTGTATTTCCTTCCATAGGAATCCATTGTGTGGTTTTCAGCAGAAAAGTTTCTAAGTGTCCATTTTTGAAACGTACAAATATTCCTCTAAAATCAGCCGAACTGCGAATTCCGATTTACTCACCTGTTATCAGGAGAGAACCCAGTGCTGCATCTTTTAGCCCAGCACTGACCCTGAAAAGTCATTCTAAGCGTACTTATCAGTAACTTGTATTTCCTTCCATAGGAATCCATTGTGTAGTTTTCAGCAGAAAAGTTTCTAAGTGTCCATTTTTGAAATGTACAAATATTCCTCTAAAATCAGCCGAACTACGAATTCCGATTTACTCACCTGTTATCAGGAGAGAACCCAGGGCTGCATCTTTTAGCTCAGCACTGACTCTGAAAAGTAATTCTAAGCGTACTTACCAGTAACTTGTATTTCCTTCCATAGGAATTCATTGTGTGGTTTTCACCAGAAAAGTTTCTGTGTCCAATTTTGAAACGTACAAATATTCCTCTAAAATCAGCTGAACTACGAATTCCGATTTACTCACCTGTTATCAGGAGAGAACCCAGGGCTGCATCCCTTAGCCCAGCACTGACCCTGAAAAGTAAGTCTAAGTGTACTTACCAGTAACTTGTATTTCCTTCCATAGGAGTTTCTAAGTGTCCATTTTTGAAACGTACAAATATTCCTCTAAAATCAGCCGAACTACGAATTACGATTTACTCACCTGTTATCAGGAGAGAACCCAGGGCTGCATCTTTTAGCCCAGCACTGACCCTGAAAAGTAAGTCTAAGCGTACTTACCAGTAACTTGTATTTCCTTCCATAGGAATCCATTGTGTGGTTTTCAGCAAAAAAGTTTCTAAGTGTTCATTTTTGAAACGTACAAATATTCCTCTAAAATCAGCCGAACTACGAATTTCGATTTACTCACCTGTTATCAGGAGAGAACCCAGGGCTGCATCTTTTAGACCAGCACTGACTCTGAAAAGTAATTCTAAGCGTACTTACCAGTAACTTGTATTTCCTTCCATAGGAATACATTGTGTAGTTTTCAGCAAAAAAGTTTCTAAGTGTCCATTTTTGAAACGTACAAATATTCCTCTAAAATCAGCCGAACTACGAATTTCGATTTACTCACCTGTTATCAGGAGAGAACACAGGGCTGCATCTTTTAGACCAGCACTGACTCTGAAAAGTAATTCTAAGCGTACTTACCAGTAACTTGTATTTCCTTCCATAGGAATACATTGTGTAGTTTTCACCAGAAAAGTTTCTAAGTGTCTATTTTCACAAATTAAAAATATTCCTAAAAAATCGCCTGTATGACTTAAACACATTCTTTCAACTGTTCACAGGAGATTGGCCAGTGCTGGATTCAGGATCCACCACTGAGTAAGAAAAAGTAACGATAACACTACTTACCTGCTAATTGAATTTTCTGCCATAGGATAACATTGGTGATTCTATGTGAAAATTTTTCTAAGTGTCAACTTTTAAAATACAATAATATTTCTTAAAAATAACTACTGTAACCAAAACGCTTTTACTTAACTGTTTACTGGAGATGTCCAAGGACTGAATCTAGGATCCAGTCCTGTGGTAAGAAAAGTAATCCATAAAGTAACTAATTGCATTTGACTAGAAATTCACATTGATCTCAATGTTGCATTGTGTTTGAAATTGTGTTGCCCATTGCAACAACTGGAACTACTGTACTTAAAAGTCTATTGCCTATTTGCAAAGTATTTAAACTAAAGTAATTCATTCTGAGAAAGTATATTTTGTATTGTAATGTATAATGTAATTATAATGTAATTTAAAAAAAATATATATAAAAATAGTTTTAAAAATGTAGTAAATCAGTATAACAATTAATACATTAAAGATTGTCATTTACAAAACCTTTGAAATTCACTGAAAAAACCATAGGTTTCAGGCCTGATATAGTTAGGAATTAGCATTTAAAAAACCTTTGAAATTCACTGCAAAAACCATAGGTTTCAGGCCTGATCTAGTTAGGAATTAGCATTTAAAAAACCTTAGAAATTCACTGAAAAAACAATAGGTTTTAGGGGTGTTATAGTCAGCTGGACATTTCACTTGAACAAAACCATTGAAATTCCTCCGATATAGTTAGTTGTACTAACTACATCTCGCGCGCCCGCAATCCACTGCTGATGATGTCACATATTACATCATTCATGACATGGTCAGTGACATCACTGATGACATCTCAAATGACATCACTGATGCCATCACTGATGGCATCATCCACGTGACAATCAGATACACCTTATCATACACTAGTATAACCTTTCATCACTCACTGTAAAATACAAAGTGCCAGATTTAAAACCATTGACACACCAATACAAATTTCTAAACACCCACTCAGTGATTCCTAGATCTATACACACATCTAATCACTTACCTATAGATTCACTCATACATGCTGTCAATGATCAATAGAACACTATCAAATATACTTATACACCTATATCAACATTACACACCAGCACACATCCTAATCACTTATGAAGTCATCCTACTCACTTATGCAAACAATGGATCATTCTTACTTTTACTTAGCTATACACTTATAAAAACACCACTTCATCTATTCATATAGATAATAATTCATACTTAGTGTGTTATAAAAACACTATTACAAGTATACAGTTATCCATACAGTCACTCATACAATCACTGAGTCTTATGTATACTTATTTATATACAACTGACACATACACTGGCTTTTATTTTCCTAGTTTGTTGGACATGTACCATTGAGACATATACTGGCTCATCACCACACCCATAAAGATATTCACTCACCCAAACAACTGTTATAACATGTAGTTTTAACTTTATATACCTACTGAATCAACTATTCACACATCTTTGGGCAGTCACACACCCCCCACCGAACCACACACACATTCACTCTCCCATACAAATACTCAGTTAACTAATCAATAAATAATATAGACTTTCACGTAGCTAGTAACCAACTGGTGCAGCAGTTTACACAACAAATGACAAAGTGATACAGATATTCATACAGTTTAGTCACTATCCAAAATATTTAGTGAGACACTATAAATTAGTCAAGTAAACAGTCAATCACACTGCTACTAAATCTCCATCCAAATATTTATATTTATATATCCACTCATTCTTCAATGCAAATTGCTATATATATATAATACATATTTAAATAACGAACCAAACCACATTCACTGGATGATGTCATCAGTGATGTCATCAGTGATGTCATTTGAGATGTCATCAGTGATGTCACTGACCATGTCATGAATGATGTAATATGTGACATCATCAGGGGAGACGCTTCGTGAGCACTTTGCCTGTCCGAGTTGGCCTGACACCTTCTTTCCAGTGGACTCAAGCCCCCAGGAGCCAGCGGGGCGCAACGAGCAGCAGAGGCCACTCCCTCTACTCAGCGAGGGCTATTTCTACTGCTCGCACCTCCCGCTTCGCGGGAGACGCTTCGTGAGCACTTTGCCTGTCCGAGTTGGCCTGACACCTTCTTTCCAGTGGACTCAAGCCCCCAGGAGCCAGAGGGGTGCAACGAGCAGCAGAGGCCACTCCCTTTACTCAGCGAGGGCTATTTCTACCGCTCGCGCCTCCCGCTTCGTGGGAGATGCTTCGTGAGCACTTTGCCTGTCCGAGTTGGCCTGACACCTTCTTTCCAGTGGACTCAAGCCCCCAGGAGCCAGCGGGGCGCAACGAGCAGCAGAGGCCACTCCCTGTCCTCAGCGAGGGCTATTTCTACCGCTCGCGCCGCCCGCTTCGCGGGAGACGCTTCGTGAGCACTTTGCCTGTCCGAGTTGGCCTGACACCTTCTTTCCAGTGGACTCAAGCCCCCAGGAGTCAGCGGGGCGCAACGAGCAGCAGAGGCCACTCCCTCTACTCAGCGAGGGCTATTTCTACCGCTCGCGCCAACCGCTTCGCGGGAGACCGCTTCGTGAGCACTTTGCCTGTCCTAGTTGGCCTGACACCTTCTTTCCAGTGGACTCAAGCCCCCAGGAGCCAGCGGGGCGCAAGGAGCAGCAGAGGCCACTCTCTCAACTCAGCGAGGGCTATTTCTACCGCTCGCACCTCCCGCTTTGCGGGAGACGCTTCGTGAGCACTTTGCCTGTCCGAGTTGGCCTGACACCTTCTTTCCAGTGGACTCAAGCCCCCAGGAGCCAGCGGGGCGCAACGAGCAGCAGAGGCCACTCCCCCCAAGTACGCTGCGTATTTCACAGACACAGGAAACCCGCCTCGCGGGACGCGCGCGGGCGGCGTCGGGCTAAGCCTGGGCAAAGGGCGGGCCGTCTGTGGCCGTCAGAGGCCAAAGGAGGCTGGGCTGGGCCACGTCCTTTCCCCCCGTCTATGGACTTTCCCGCCTTGTGAACATCTCAACGTATATGCTTGGATAATATTGGTCACGTTTCCCGTGCTGCAACTCAGGTGACTCTAAAATAAGCTGCATATATGACTTCCCCGGTATAACGTATATCGCATTGGGGTAGATTGTCCAAAAAGTGTTGCTTGTGTGCAAAGTTTGATCTGTTTTTGGCACTGTAACCTTTCTATTTTAGCGCACACAAAAGGACGGGGTTCACGATAGGGATAGCTAGCACCGAACAGCCTGAGTATGGTTAAATCTAAGAACTCTCAGTCTAGGGATGAGGGAGGGGTAAAAGGTACCCTTGACGCCTTTATCATAAGAGCTGAGTCGCTGCTAGCACATGAGATCCAACTGACCGAGCAGAGATTATCACTGGATTCCTTAATAGCTAAGAAGCGTTCTTCCCTGGGCAATATTGCCTCCTGTCCTACGCCCGGTGGAGGGGCTCATTTAACTCAACCCATTTTAGCCCACACGACCCAGCCTGACCTTATCGATGTATTAACATCGGCTGACTCAAGCCCACAGGGGGACCCCAAGATAGTAGGCTCAACTGGGTTGTCCTCTAGTAATCAAAATGCAGCAAAGGGAATGCACAGTATGGTCGATACTCAGGTGGTCACCCAACATAGAACATCGCAAGGGGATGACTCTAGGGGGGGGGCCTAGTGGCCAACTAGTAATAATGGATGCAGACCCCTTACGGAGCCCTAGTAGAGAAGTAGTTACACGCTCTAAAAGATCTCAAATGTTGGCTGGGTCTTCAGAGTCGGGTGGGTTGCATCCACCAACTCGTCCCAGTAAACCTGGTCGAAGAGGGCCGACAAAGTCCAACAAAGGTACTAGCAAGAACCCTGAGAATACAGGATGCCCAACCTGTCATAGTGTAAGAGGGGCGGATGGGCTTCATGAAATCATCTCAGCGCTGGAAAAAAATGGAACAGCTTTTCCTTCAATATTTGGGCCCAGTAATGACTAAAATCTCCAATATGGAAGGGAAAATAAGCAGTCTGGCAGAAAATAACTGGGGACAGCCAACCGGGAATACCCCACAGGGGAGGGAGGAGGGGTCCGCAGTGGTTGACTGCAGGAGAGAGGATGTAATTAATATTGACCCCGACCCTAGAGAGCACAGAGATATAACCCTGGAGCCAGAAAAGACCAGTAACAGGGATCTCTGCTGCAAGGCCTCGGGTAATCTACGAACCACGTATGATCCCAGGGATAGCTGCTTGAGACCGAAGGAGCCTAAGAAGACTTTTAAGAACAGTAGTACGGACGGCGTCCAGAGCACCCCAGGTCTTCAGACACTAGACTTACCCCTGGCCTCCTGCCCTTACTCAATAGTGCTAGTAGGCGTACCAGGACTAAGTAAAGACAGTGAAGAATCGACCAGCACACTGATAAATAAGGCCTCGCACTGGATATATAACAACACACCAGTAAGGAGATTCCAGCACAGACAGGAGGGTGGCTTGGATTGGTAGTGGGAAAAAATTCCCAGGTGATTGTGTCATCGTAAATTTTAGGCACCCTGAGTTAGTTAAAGACTTGCTTGATAACTGGCATGGGGAGGGTGTGAGTGGGTCTTGCATAAGGATGCTTCCCCTGTATTTCTTTTACAGGGATAGCGCCCTTGAGTTTGGGCAGAGTTTGCAGCGGCCATGGATTACCAAGAAAGGCAGGGAGGACACTGCTGGCTTTGCACAAAATAGATTTGCCCCTCTCTCTAGCATTTCTGCCCTGGATGAACAAGACTGACTGACGAGAATAGGGAGTGGTGAGACTGAGAGAGAACAAGATACCCAACGGAATTCTGGAGATACAAGCCCACTAGGGGCACACGATCAGGAATTAAAAGTTGGTATCCTTGTAGGGTACGAGAGGGATGTGGAAGATACATCTCTGAAAGCAACTTGTTCAGAGCTGTGCTTCCCTTCAAGGAAGACGAGGGGAGGGATTAGTGGCCTTGATTTAACCCCCAAGGAGTTGAGGATGATTTCCTGGAATATTGCAGGACTTGCAACCAAAATCCCAAACATAGACTGGTTAGATTTCATTAAAAAATACCAAGTCATCTGTTTCCAGGAAACTCGGGAGACGCGCAATTCCGCGTCATTTTTGGAGGGATTCAAAATGTTCTTCGTCCCGGCCTGTAAATCACCAATGGGCCGTGCCAAGGGTGGCTTAATAACTTACGTGGCACTGACGCTGCAAGGGAGTTGGCAAGATTTGGGGTGGGACTCGGGCTGTCTCCAGGGTATAAGATACTCTAAAAAGGGCTTAAAGCTCATTTTTATAAACTTTTGTAACGCGGGACAATCGATGTCAAACTTGGCCGAGCTAGAGGAGAGACTGACGGGCCTATACGATACAGGGGATTCAAGTACCCAGTTGATCCTTATGGGGGATTTTAACAGCCACCAGTGCCCCTATTTGACATGGGAAGGAGGAATTTGGGATGCATGCCCCTCTATTAAGGGATGGCATATAGAGCACTCTAGAGAGGGCATGGCACTAAGTACAATTTTGGGTAAGTTTGCCTTAACCCACACGATGGATCTGATCGATTGTGGGTCGCCTAACACAATAATTCCCTCCTTTAAGGGACGGGGATGCGATTCAATCATTGATTATATCTTTGTATCAAAGGCACTAATTGGTAGGGCTAGCCATTTTAAGATAGTACCCAGCGCCTTCAGTGACCATAATCCGTTGGTACTGTTAATGAGGGACACTGATTTTGCCACTAAAGCAGATAAAAGGGCTACCGTGGGTCAATACAAGGCAAAGGACCAGGGTAGGAGAATTAAATGGAGTAAGATTGATGGGATAGCACTCCACAGAGCGCTCCTTGCAAATACTGACAGCCAGACCTGGAGGTGTCTGGACGCCATGGTAGAGGGGAGCGACTTGATTGCAGCGTTTGAGGGCACCGCCCAGCATATTGATAGCCTCTTGAGGAGCAAAACAAATACGCAGGTCGACTTTTGCCCTAGATGGTTTGACAAGGAATGCTCAAGGGCCCACAGGAACCTGAAGCAGGCACTCAAAACAGTCCCAAAGGATAGAGGAACGATCGTCGCCTGTAGGACTCAGTACAAAAAGGCGATCAAACTGCGGAAAATTTCCTTACAATCCCAGGCTTGGGAGTCACTGAGAGAGGCGGCGGAGCGCCACGATATAAACAGCTTCTGGAGGGTAATAAACGACCCTTGTTTTCAATCCCCAAATAAACCACAAGTGGCGTCCCACATTCTGCCAGAAGCATGGGTGGCGCACTTCACAAGTCTATATAACCGGGGTAAAAGAGAGGAGCAGCCAATTTTAGACACAGGACTCCCCGTTGGCGAGTGGATACTCATTACGGTAGCTGAAGTAAAACTAGGAATAGATGGCCTGGTATTGAGAAAGGCGCCAGGGCCTGATGGGATTCCCCCAGATCTATTCAAAAGTCAAGCAGACCTCTGGGCTCCCATACTGACCAGGGTATTTAACACATCTATCGAGGTAGGTATGCCAAGATCTTGGTCCACTGCCATTATTGTGCCAATTTTTAAAAAGGGAAACAGAAATGACCCGCAATGCTACCGCCCAATATCCCTTATAGATGTCACGGCGAAAGTTTTGGGGAGAGTAATTTTAAATCGCTTAATGGACTGGGCTGATGAAAATAACATTATCACAGACGTCCAGTATGGGTTCCGAAATGGGCGCTCCACGACAGACCAATGCCTTAATCTTTATCATTTGGTGGCCAAATACACTAAGGCTAGGGAAGGTACCGTGTATTTGGCATTCATGGACCTTTCAGCAGCTTTCGACTGCGTCAACAGAAGAAAGCTGTGGGAAACCTTGGGAGCCATAGGCGTGGACCCAGGATTGATACAAGTTTTACAAATGCTCCATTATAACACAACGGCACGGGTAAGATTCACTGATGATGGGGACCTCACAGAAAACTTCCGGTGCCGGGGTGGGGTGCGGCAAGGTTGTATCCTTGCGCCCTTTGTGTTCACGCTCTACATAAATGGGCTAGACAAGGCGCTTGGAGCACTAGAGGCAGACTGCCCCTGCATTGGGAGGATAAGTATACCTGTCCTCCTATATGCAGACGATGCAGTCCTCTTGGCACGCACAGGAAGGAGTTTACAGGTTCTTATTAGTGGATTTGTTAGGTTTATGGCGGACTTAGATTTAGTGCCCAACCTTTCAAAATCATATATCATGGAAGTGGGCAAAACGCCATCTAAGAACTGCAGTTTTACAATAGGAACTCATAAACTCGAAAAAGTAAATTTTTTAAATTATCTGTGGATTGTTTTCGATAAAGATCTCAATTTTAAGCCGCTAGTAAGGCATAAATGTAGCCAACACCCTAGCACGGTGGGGTCGATTATGAACTATGCGACCAGACTGGGCCGCCGGTCGCCCAATGAAATAGTACAATTATACAGTTCGGTATGTTGCGCAAAGACCCTGTATGGGAGTGAGGTGTGGGGTTTCACAGATGTGGAAAAAATCCAACTGGAAGAAAATAAGTTCTTAAAGAGGCTTCTGCAAGTGCCTCAATGTACACCCTCCTTCATTGTTCACGAGGAGCTGGGTATCACCTGTCTTAGCGAGAAGGCTTGCCTCAAACCTATTATTTGCTGGATAAAAATCTGGACAAATCCAGAGGCAAGTCTAAGCAGACTAATTTTAGAGGATTGCATGAGAGGGGATAAGGGGTCCCAAATACCCTGGCTTAAATACGTAAGGGACGTCTTGACTAGTCTGGGCCATGAAAACTTTTTTAATGAACCTTGCACACTAGTTAGCAGAGACAAGGGCGTCATAAAGGCAGATTTTATGCAGTATTCAGCTAGGGCTAGAGAGGACAGAGAAGGGCGGAAAATCACAGTAAGGTCATATCAGCTCACAAAAGCATGCCCGGGTATGGAATTCTATCTTTCTAATATGAACAACAGACAGGACAGATTTTCAATGACCAGATTCAGACTAAATCTTCTGCATCATATCCTGTCAGTTCCAGCGAGTTTTGTACATGATGCAAGATTAAAAGGGTGTTGCAGCTGCGATCTTAGATCTCCGCAAGATACCCTCCATTTCGTCCTAATTTGCCCTTTCTATGCTCACCCAAGGTCTCTGTTCTTAAAAACAATCCTAAAATGTACCAAAATAAGACAGGCTAAAGTGGCCCTCTTATTTCTCAAACTTGCCTCTGACCCTTTCACCCTATTCAGCACAGTACAATTTTTACGATTGGCAGTTAAACTAAGAAAGACCAGAGGAGAGGACTAACTATGTTGATCTAAGCAAAGGGTGGAAGGATCTAAAGATTCTAATTTAGATTGGTCCAGCAAATTATGCAGTGAGATTCATGCATTTCATATGATCTCTCCTTCCACGCCATGGGGGAAACCCTACATGGCCAAATGAGTTGAACATTGTATAGAATTGTCCCGGTTTTAACGTCCATATTGCTGGGTCTTTTATTATCATTGTTTTAATGTGAAATGTGTATATTGGTTTGAATTTTTAATGGAAGTGGGACTGTTTATAACATGTATCTTTTATGGTTATTTTTAATATCCGAATAAAGATTATTTGAAATTGAAATTGACATCATCAGCAGTGGATTGCGGGCGCGCGAGATATAGTTAGTACAACTAACTATATCGGAGGAATTTCAATGGTTTTGTTCGAGTGAAATGTCCACCTAACTATAACACCCCTAAAACCTATTGCTTTTTTAGTGAATTTCTAAGGTTTTTTAAATGCTAATTCCTAACTATATCAGGCCTGAAACCTATGGTTTTTTCAGTGAATTTCAAAGGTTTTTTAAATGCTAATTCCTAACATATATATATAATATATTGACAAAAACAGGTCGGGCATAGACTCCGTAATAACGTGCTTTTTTATTATTTCATTATGTGTCCATATGACGCGTTTCGGCCGCCGTATGGAGAGATCCCTCACTGAATGGGTTACCACATCGCACTACAATTACCAGCATGCAATGAGCCTCAGGCCAGCGCGAGGATCAATGCAGCGCACCTGTTAACATTCTGACCTTGGGAGTGGGTACAGCACCACCTTGTGATTATAAACAGCCCCTGGTGTAAGAACTGGCGTAGAAACGAGGCACTGAGGAAAGCCTATGCTGAAACGCGTCTGCCACGGCGTTTCTACATACATGCATGCCACGCGCTGTAATGAATTTTTGAAATAAATCCAGTTGTCAAATTCCAGGCGTGTCAGACTCATTCGTATGTGAGTGAGTATTGGTTTTATGTTTTGAGCAGCACGCAGGCACTGGTCTCCGACACCTCCTCACGGTCTGGAGTGACATGTGAAGCCAGCAACTTTGGATTTTGGTATGTTTGTACAACGTGTCACCGCTCCAAGCGGAGATATTGCCACTGTGCTTCACTTTCTGCACGGGGAGTGAGGCAGTAGATTGCACTACTGGGGAAACAACTGGTCTCAAGTTTTAATCTGTTCTCCTGGGATTCGAGGCTGGAGTTGACAGAAGTTGTGATGCCAACCGATTTTGGGACGCCACTTGGTGTATGGAGAGACCCCTCACTGAATGGGTTACCACATCGCACTACGATTACCAGCATGCAACAAGCCTCGGGCCAGCGCGAGGATCAATGCAGCGCACCGGTTAACATTCTGACCTTGGGAGTGGCTACAGCACCACCGTGTGATTATAAACAGCCCCTGGTGTAAGAACTGGCGCAGAAACGAGGCACTGAGGAAAGCCTATGCTGAAACGCGTCTGCCACGGCGTTTCTACATACATGCATGCCACGCGCTGTAATGAATTTTTGAAATAAATCCGGTTGTCAAATTCCTGGCGTGTCGGACTCATTCGGATGTGAGCGAGTATTGGTTTTATATATATATATATTCACTGAAAAAACCATAGGTTTCAAACATGTTATAGTTAGCTGGACATTTTACTGATAAAAAACCAATGAAATTCCCCCGTTATAGTTACTGTAGGCAACTATAACTCACGCGACCGTAATCCTCTGCTGATGCTAATACTGTATTTAGACAATTATTTGCCCATGTCTTCTTCCATTAAATTTTAGCTATACATATATTACAAATATTTTTTTTTCATAAAGACACATATGTCATCAGCAGAGGATTGCGGTCGCGTGAGTTATAGTTGCCTGCACTAACTATAACGGGGGAATTTCATTGGTTTTTTATCAGTAAAATGTCCAGCTAACTATAACATGTGTGAAACCTATGGTTTTTTCAGTGAATTTGCAAGGTTTTTTAAATGCTAATTCCTAACTATAACGTGTGTGAAACCTATGGTTTTTTCAGTGAATTTGTACGGTTTTTTAAATGCTAAGTTACTTTACGCCATTCGTGGCGTGCGCGCCCACTTAACGCAGTTCGTTCCGTGCGCGCACGGTGCGCTTCGCGCACCGTGCGCGCACAGTGAGCACGCGGTGCGCTTCACGCACCGCGACCCCACTTTACGCAGTTAGTGCCGTGCACGCTGGGTGGGCACGCGGTGCGCTATGCGCACCGCGTGCCCACGTTACGCTGGATGGGCCATGTACGACGGTGCGCTTCGCGCACCGTGCGCGCATGGAGGACATATTATGCGCTTCGTTGTGAAAGGTATTGTTTGATTTTTTGTTGTGCTATGGAATGGTGATATGCCATGCAGAAATGGTGCCCTTCGGGCACCATTTGCACACGGGGTGTGGAGAATATGGTTTTTTTTTTTTTTGCAGTTTTTTTACCGTACGCGTACGGTAAGCGTAATCGGCGATTTTTCGAAAAAAATTTAAATTGCATTTTTGCCCTTGGGGGTTCTTTGAGGACACCTCCATCAAGGCTAGGTGGTTGGGAGCAGTCTAAACAGCCCCTTTATATTTTTTTTACATTTGTTTTTCTTCAACCCCCTCAGAGTGCGAGATAGAAAATGGCGCCCGCCGCTTCCTGGTTTCGACCGATTCGAATGTTTACTAAGATCTAACAGCCAATCAGAATCGCGCTCGCGCACGTCACCGTACGCGTACGGTAAGCGCACGGTAAGTGCACCGTAAGCTGGCTCAGATATATATATTGATTTAAATGCTATTTTCTCAGGAACTACTGAACAGATTTACACCAGACTTGGAAGACAAACACTCACAGTGGAACCTTCACTTGGCCAGCACCTAACCTTCTATTACTCTCCCTATCCGGGCCCTGTATATTAGGGAAAGACGTGTGCACACTCTGTGGCACCCACCGTAACAATGCCTATTCCCGTGGGAATCAGAGTATATAACAAAGAAACAAAGGTGCACCACATACACAATATGAGAATAAGAAAGTCCTATGTAATTAACAAATTTCTTCAAAGGTCATTTTTTATGAACATTTTTAATTTTCATTTAAATAGAAATTCCAAAATACATAATCAATCCATTTAGTGTGATTTAGCGTACAGTCCAGCCGACGCGTTTCGTCCTGAAACAGGACTTCTTCAGGGCTGTCAAACAATGAACAAAGAGATATATACATATAAATAACATCTATACACAAATACATATACATTTATAAAAACACTAATACATAAATATAAACACCCTAAGAACATGAACAAGACAGAACGACATTTTTACTAAGATATATGGAAAGTAGTTCCAGATATGGAGTATATTCAAATCTATTGATCACTGTATTTTATTAGGACATTGAGCATTCGCTTGAGATACCCCGAGCAGCGTGTTGGTTCAATTGATTGTCCAAACCAAATTGCACGGTCAATCCAGTGAAAACATTTAGTATTCAAATAATGAAAAGAAAAAGAGCGAAAGATGAAGTAAACAGAGAATATGTATACACAAAAGAAAGAGGTAAGACGTGAGGAACAAGGAGAGGGACAACGGAAGAGGGAGCCTCACCTACCATAGAGAAAAGACGTAATTCATAAATGGCAGGGTCCTGGTGGGTTATTTCAATCCTTGTGAAGAATAAACAAGGATCCGGTGTATAATTCTGTCAGCTGTGCAGTAACAAAAATAAAAATAAAAATAAAATAAAAAAGAGAACGGGGCGAGAGGGGGGGGGAGGGGGGAAGGGGAGGGGAAGAGGGAGGGAGGAATGACTAAAATCAGTCATGCACTTGTGTATACATATTCTCTGTTTACTTCATCTTTCGCTCTTTTTCTTTTCATTATTTGAATACTAAATGTTTTCACTGGATTGACCGTGCAATTTGGTTTGGACAATCAATTGAACCAACACGCTGCTCGGGGTATCTCAAGCGAATGCTCAATGTCCTAATAAAATACAGTGATCAATAGATTTGAATATACTCCATATCTGGAACTACTTTCCATATATCTTAGTAAAAATGTCGTTCTGTCTTGTTCATGTTCTTAGGGTGTTTATATTTATGTATTAGTGTTTTTATAAATGTATATGTATTTGTGTATAGATGTTATTTATATGTATATATCTCTTTGTTCATTGTTTGACAGCCCTGAAGAAGTCCTGTTTCAGGATGAAACGCGTCGGCTGGACTGTACGCTAAATCACACTAAATGGATTGATTATGTATTTTGGAATTTCTATTTAAATGAAAATTAAAAATGTTCATAAAAAATGACCTTTGAAGAAATTTGTTAATTACATAGGACTTTCTTATTCTCATATTGTGTATGTGGTGCACCTTTGTTTCTTTGTTATATACTCTGATTCCCACGGGAATAGGCATTGTTACGGTGGGTGCCACAGAGTGTGCACACGTCTTTCCCTAATATACAGGGCCCGGATAGGGAGAGTAATAGAAGGTTAGGTGCTGGCCAAGTGAAGGTTCCACTGTGAGTGTTTGTCTTCCAAGTTTGTTCACCCTTCCATAGCACTAACCCACTCTCACTAAATTTTCCAACACAAGCAAACTCACTGTCATTACGGTTAGAGTTGAGCAATGCCTGGCTTTAAAGACAGACGACAGGAATTGGCCCAGGACCTGTTTGCCACAAGTTCAAGACCGAGAGGTTCAGATACCAATGCCCCTAAAACAGAGGGCTTAAAATTAAAGTTTCAAAGATTGGAAAAGTTAAAAAAACATGAGATGTCCAGGTGGTGGGACGGAACCACTTTGGAGAAGTACATTGAAAATGACAAGATACCGCAAGGTTTGCGAATTCTGATTTTTCCAACGTTTGAGGATTTAGACAAGGAACAACTAGAGGACTGGGAGGGAAACCTCCGTAATGCCTCGATCAACATGATGCGTATCTTGATCAAGAACGCAGAGAAAAAGGGACTCAAATTACAACAAGAAATTGAAGTTCTAGAGAAGGAAATAGCTAACTCTGACTTGAAAGAAACAGTGAAGAAAAATTATGTAATATTGGATGAGATCTTGGAGGGATATCAGACATACTTGAGGGACAAAAAGGTAAAAAAGATCAGAAGAGATGACAAGGACTACAGGGATGGAAGAGTGTATACTTTCTCACATAAGTATGATAATGTTAAAATCTCTGGAGAGGGTAAAAGACCAAGGGAGGACACCTCTGAATTGACTTCCTCTAGTAGTATAAACTCATTGTCATCTGTGGCTAGCTCAGTGGCGACTGAGGATCCTGTGGAAGCAACAGAAACTGAAAACAGGCCCAATAATTTTTTATTGGAGATGGAGAGACTGAGACTGGGTGCAAGAGCAGGAGTAAAGGATCAAAAACCAGAAGGGGTGGGAGGAGATGGCAGGACTCTAAACAAAAACACCAACAAAAAGACGAGGCCAGAAACAGTAAACAGAGTAACGAGATCACGGAAACCAGAGAACTAACAAACTTGGAAAATGAAACAAGTAGCACAGACAAGGAACTTATGATTGTTAATTTGTCAACTAGGACTTTATCCAATGATGAAATCTCTGTACTAAGTAAGGGACTTGGTTTCTGCCCTAATCAGGTGTGTAGGGAGGTTGATATTTTTGTTGACTTGTTCAAGTTTATTCGTTTGTTAAAACTGAAGGATCATTTTGTACGGAATCCGTCCTCCTGTAACATGCCTAATGTTGAAACTGTACACTCTATCCACACTGTTCATGAAATAAATGCGATTCAAAGCATGATGTCTGTTGAACTTGAAACGTCTATAAATATTGAACTTGTCAGACAAGAGCTTGAAATTGTGGAGGATGTATCTGTCAACAGCGGCTTAAAATCAAAGTCCAAATTTATCCCCACGGGCACCCACCCTAACATAGACATTTTTAGACAAAGAGTCACCCAAGGCTTTTATCGTCTTTTGGAGCATCCTATACCTCCCAATCAAAGAAATTTCAATCTCACCCCCATGGAAACTGCGGCGCTAAAAAATCTCAGATCAGACACTAGCATCATTATACGTGAGGCTGATAAAGGGGGAAACGTAGTCATTATGGGAAAAGAAGATTACCTGAAGGAAATAGATCGTCAATTGGCTGATACATCTTGCTATACTAAACTACGTACAAATCCTATTAACACCCTTAATACGTATATAAATATGAGACTCAATGAATGGGGTGAAGTTGGATTGCTTAGTGAGGAAGAACTCAGATACTTAACAGTTTCAGAACCTACTTTCCCTTGCATTTACATCCTCCCAAAAATACATAAGGGCGGCCAGTTTCCACCCGGCCGCCCTATTATCTCTGGAGTCAATTCACCAACGGAAAGACTTTCCGAATATGTGGATTCCTTTATTCAACCATTAGTGCAGAACTTGCCCGCATACATTAAGGACTCCAAAGACATTTTGGGTAAATTTGAAGGTTTCAAGTGGTCGGAGTCCCTTGTTTTTGTGACAATGGACGTCGCCAGCCTATACACCTGTATTAAAAAAGAATTTGGGATGAGAGCACTTCAATCCTTCTTGGGACAAAGAACAGCTGACCATTATGCCCATAATGAGGTACTACTGGAAATGACTGATATCATTCTTTCCAAAAATTTCTTTCTGCACGACTCGATATGGTTTCATCAAGTTCAGGGTACGGCCATGGGCTCAAGGTTTGCTCCCGCCTATGCCGGGCTCTTTATGGGCTGGTTTGAGCGGGAGCATGCCTGGGGCCGACATGCGGCAAAATGGATGGAACATGTCATCTTTTGGGGTAGGTACATCGACGATGTAATTATGTTGTGGGATGGACCTATCGCCTCTCTCACAGAATACCATGCTTACTTGAATAATAATCCCTACAATGTAGGATTAACCATAGATTACAATCAGCAGGAAATAGATTTCTTGGACATTACTTTCTTTATCCAGGATGATCATATACACAGCCGCACTCACAGGAAGAGTACGGCGTGCAATAGCACACTGCACTACCAAAGCTCACACCCCCAACATGTTATTTCCAACATTCCCTACGGGGAAATGATTCGTATGCGCCGTAATTGCTTGATGATACTTTTGCCCGCAGTTTAGAGGAAACCAAGAAACGCTTCCGGGGTCGAGGATATCCAGAAGCAGTTTTAAAGAAAGCTTACACCAAGGCATTGAAGATCCCAAGACGAGAGACCCTAACAACAAAACCATTGAGGAAACTCCAAAAAGCTCCTATTGCTTTTGGAACCCAATTTGATGATCGCAGCAATAGGGTTTATAATGTCCTAAGGAAACACTGGCACTTATTAACTGAGATACCAGACCTCAAGGACATTATATCATCAAAACTCAAAGTAACATACAGAAGAGGGCAAAATTTGCGTAACATCTTGTGCCCTAGCTACGTCACCACTGAAAAACCCCAAACCTGGCTCCAATCTAAGATGGTTGGTTTTTACACATGTAACCAATGTAATATGTGCAAACTAGGGAGAAATAAAACTAAACTTTTCAGCTTTAATACCAAACGAAGTTATTCGATAAACCATTTAATCAACTGTAACTCCAAATACGTAACATATGTGTTAGGTTGCCCCTGCAATAAGATTTATGTGGGAAGCACAAAAAGGGCTTTGAAAATTAGAATGCAGGAACATGTCCGGGCTCGACGAAATGGTGACCTAAAATACCCACTCACATATCATATGCAGGAAAATCATGCTAATGAAGAGGAACTATGGTTTATGGGAATAGATCACATACCTATCAATGCGAGGGGTGGGAATCGGGAACTCTCATTGAGAAGAAATGAGGCAGGATGGATCTGTAAACTGCGTAGTTTAGAATTTGGGTTCAACAGTGATGATGAGATGCATTACTTTCTTGATTAATCAATGGCCTCATTCACTGTGATCATTAACGAAACTGTTAAATGGTATCTGCTTCTGTTTCTCCAAAATGAACAATTTAACTGGACTACTAGGCACAAATGTATAAATACCCTGCATTTGCTTTTTTGTTTACGCTTTTTTGTTTACGCTATTTCTTCTATACTTTCCCTTACTTATGTTTGTATTCACTTCACTCATCAATCCTACTGTTTTCTAATAGATCAAACGGTTTTTATTTCACTCTGTTTTGTTACGTCGACCTTTTACAACTTTGATCAGGTTTTACACAAAATATCTCTATAAAACGCCGTAAATCCATGTCTGATGTACATACCCTTTCCTTTCCTTCACTTCCTCCTTGTCTTGTGCAGAGCTCCATCTATTACGGTTTAACTGTAGTATATTCCCTCCTGTGGTTCTAACTTATTCCCTTTAAACAAAGTGATATATATTCCTCACTACACGGAGCCTGTTTTATTTATTCTCTCAATTTTTTATCTAATAGGTACGCTTTACGCACTCTGAGTGTATTTCAATTACACCTCAACTAGGGTGAAGGTACACTTTGGTTTGCTAATTTGATCTTTACAAACTATATGGCGATCATGGTTTCAGATTGTCGCCTGTAACTACTATTCTTTGCATTTCCTGTTATCTATAGGAACTCAGTTATTTCTATACTGACCACTGCCATATGTGAGTAACTGTCCTTGAGATTTCGTTTAACTACGCTGGAGTACGCCATTTGGGACGTCAAACTTTCGATGCCCACATTACTTACTTAAGGATAGGGATGATTACTGTTTATGCTGTCATTGACAAGCAGATCCCATGTTTCCTTGGTAACCTACCATGTGGTTCCCAGTTTCCCTCGCGTTATTCGAGGGTTGTGGAAACATGAATTACAATAAACTATCTCTCCTTCCCTTTGTGCCTTCTGCATAGAATTGATTTTTTATACTTTTTCGAATTTGGTTCGCTATAAACATACCGTTTTCCTATTGTACATTTTGTATAGCATCTCAATGACTTTGTCAAAATGGCCGTTCCAACCAATGAACGAGCAGGTCCTAGTAACTTCTGGTTTCCAGGACAACCACTTATGTGACTTTTTGCATTCTAGCTTTCATTTTTACACATAATTATATTTGTATGAGACATATTTATCCCTCATCTTGAGTTTACGCTCATATACCAATAGCCTCTTCTTTAATTATTGAAGACTCGCACATCATTACGAGATACATTGTCTATTTCTGAGTTCACACATAGATATCTATTATTGGTTTATACTTTTATTTTAAAATATTCTATTATTATAATTGATCTTATCTCGATCTTATATATGGATATTTCTTGTTTGTGGACACCTTTTAAGATCAAGTATAGTCATCCCGTAATGGCCGCCGTATTTGACAGTCAAAGCTTAGTGCCTTTGGTTGCTATGGCAACGATCCACGTGGCTCGCTTTACCCGCGAATCACCATACTATTTAAAGTTTTCGGCTCTAGGGCTACGGTTATCCCACTCGCTATTGGATGCTGCTCCTTTCCGGTGTTTGACGCTTGCAACTATGCTTATCGGCTTTTGCTGACATACGGTGAGATTATTAGATTTCTATCGATGCGTCCGCGTACATTGCTTCGGGCTCTTCCTTTCCCTGGACACGGGCCCCCCCCTTCTTTGGGTATTAGTATACATTTAATATACATACATGTTTGGGGGTTTCGTGTTTCTTACTTTCATGTACCTTTTGGCAAGTAGGTTCCCTATTTCATATTCACGGGTTCTGCTTTCCCCTTCTCTTTACTCATTATTTCTGGGTATTTTTGTATTCATGACATGGATTGTCAACTTTTTTCGGCTTTCTGATTCCACGCTTCATTTAAGAAGCAGTCTTCAGTCAGACATATTTATGCTCCGAATTATTTTCATTATCTCATTATCTTACACATATATATAACTCATTTCCATTCTAGAATCTTGTGATGATGTTTAATCTTAACATCATGTCCGTCTGAGATCATTTTGACTGTGGAACACCTGGGATTATTATCCCCCAGATACTGGCAGCTGCATTACTTACCTTGACGTGGTGCTCTTTTGTAAGTAATACTAAGCTTCTTTTCTTGTATATACCCTTTCTAATAACGCTTTTAAGTCCTACTGATTTTCTGGTTGTATTTTCTTACTGCACAATTGTATATTTAGGTGTTTCCTTCTCTTTTCGATTTCAGTAATAATTTCAAAGTTTCGTCACTACTACACTTCCACCAAATATAAGCGTCTTTGGAATGATACATATCTATGAGGAACTGTATTAGTGTTTTTATAAATGTATATGTATTTGTGTATAGATGTTATTTATATGTATATATCTCTTTGTTCATTGTTTGACAGCCCTGAAGAAGTCCTGTTTCAGGACGAAACGCGTCGGCTGGACTGTACGCTAAATCACACTAAATGGATTGATTATGTATTTTGGAATTTCTATTTAAATGAAAATTAAAAATGTTCATAAAAAATGACCTTTGAAGAAATTTGTTAATTACATAGGACTTTCTTATTCTCATATTGTGTATGTGGTGCACCTTTGTTTCTTTGTTAGATTTACACCAGACCTACAAAAGGCACTTCCTTGACCTGAGGACTACCTCTCTGCCAAATTTCAAGTAACTCTGTTCAGCCGTTCGGGCTGTAGCTGTGTCTAAAGGTCCTATGGAAAAATGCATGGGAAAAACGCGTTTTGGGACCCCCCTTTTTTCTCAGCCCCCGCTTGACGAATCCCCCCGAGACTTTCAGGGTAGTAGCGGAGCGTAGCGCCCCACCTATTTTGAAAATTTCGCGAGGATTCGTCGACCGGCGCCAAAGTTATTCCAAATAGAATGTTGCGGATTTCCTATGGAAACGTGGTCCTAACTATAACTATCTACTGGCGACCGCCAGTAGATAATATATATATATATATATAGACAAAAACAGGTCGGGCATAGACTCCATAATAACGTGCTTTTTTATTATTTCATTATGTGTCCATATGACGCGTTTCGGCCGCCGTCCTGCGGCCTTGTTCACATGTTTATATGATGCCCTGAGACCTAATAGGACATTTAGTCCTATTTCCAAGTCTATGCCCGTCCTGTTCTTTTGTTCTGAAAATCTGGTCACCCTACTTTGGGGGCCGGTTTTTGAGTGGTGGGGGCTGGTTTTGTTACTGGAGGGCCAGTTTTGCAGCAGGGCTGCAATATCGGCCCCCTGTAACAATAGCAACAGTGTTTCTAGCTAGCACAATGCAGCCCCTCCCTTCCCCCTCCCCCCGGCCCAACTGAATTGCCAGGGCTGGTTTGTTTTTCCCAGTCTGGGTTTGCATATGCCCAGCACCACACATTCTTGTTCTGATCATTATATTGGTAAAACAAATGGCTTATTATAGAGAATTCGGCGAGACCATGCATCTCTCTGCTGAAATTACGTCATATTAGCTCTAAATATCCAAAATCCAGATAGCACAATGGCAGTCTCTCATACCATATGTTTTTGCCATCCCTGTAAAATCAATCAACAGTCCCAGTCAGGGAAAACAGCCATGGCCCATCTCACATCAAACCGCCCACAGACTACTGCTGAAAGAAAAGGACTGACTGACATCCATGATGCCCAGCACGTGATCTGTAATGATAGCAAAGGCGGTGTGTTCACAGCACACAGCACAGGCAGGGTCAATGGTGACTTCATTTATCACAGCCCCTTTTGTGGTTTGAGTACAATTGAAATGTATACAAACCAAGCAAGCATCAGCGCCATGCTCCGACCCTGCTTGCCACATTGGAGATGCGACCCTTGAGGTGCATTAAAAAGGAATTGCGTGGAGAGTGTCAAATAAGGCAGAAAACAATTTTTGCTTCTGGTTTTTCACTCAGTGAAAATTGGTTTTGCGCTCACAATTTCCTTCTGGTATAGCCTGGAAGAAAATGCACATGCACAAAGACAGCGTGATAAGAGGCAAACCACTGAGCAAATCTGTTACAAAGGAATATCAGATATTAAAGCGCCTGCCATTACCATGCATGCCTTTACTTCAATTCTTGTAATATAATATCATGACCTTGACAACGTGTTGCAATACATCTTAGACCTTTACCATGTATTTTTGTTGTACTATATATTTGTTTATTTAATTTGGGGGACCTCCCCTTTTTAGTTTTTTAAATCCTAGCCTCCCTTTACCTCTCCCTCTTCACCCTAAATTTACTCTTACCTATCTTTGCCTCTACCCACCCCTAAACTCTAAAATTACTCGCGCCTCCCTTTACCCCTTTCACCCCTAAACCCTAAATTTACCCATACCTCCCTTCCCCTCTACCAGCTCCTAATTGCTAAATTTGCACTTACATCCCTTTTCCTCTACCCTCACCCTAAAATTATCCTTACCTCCCTTTACCCCAACCTACCTCTTAACCCTAAAATTACCCTTACCTCTTTTCAACCTAACCTACCTCCTAGCCCTTAAATTACACTTTCCTCTTTACCTCAGCCTACCTCGTAAAATTACCATTAGCTTCCTTTAATCTTCATCCACCCTAAACCCTACAATTACCATTCCCACCCCTTATCTCTATCCACTCATAAATCCTAAAATTACACAAACTTTACTTTTCCTCCCCTAAATCCTAAATGTACCCATACCTCCCTTTACCTCTATCCAGCCCTAAAAACTAAAATTACCATTACCTCCTTTTAGCTATACCCACCCCTAAAACCTAAAATTACCCATAACCTGTACTTACCAACATGGCACTTACTTGCATCCTAGCGTCAAGTGTGGTGAAAGATACGTGGTAATGGCTGTATACCGTTGCAAAGACAATTTTCACTCATAATCCCAGTTACATTTTATTAAAGTTGGATTTGGGTGCAAAAGCACAAGCCAGTACCATTTGAAAATGTTATTGCATCAGGTTGGTTTTGTGCTGGGATCTATTGGGACACTTAAAATGAGGCAATGTACCTCTAAATGAATTATGGGACAAAAATAGTGGATTTTCAAGGAGATATAAAACCAAGAAACCCATCAATGAGCAGGGAGGGGAGTTACGAGTACACACACTTTGTTATGCACTGAATACTCACAAAAGTACTGCAAGTCGAGGGTAAGGAAGGAAGCGGGCACATTTTGTAGAACCAGGGGCCCTGTTATGTTGGGGGATGGGTGGTCCCAACATGTGAGGTGATGGAGGTGTGTTCCATGGATTGTACTCTGTATGCATTTCTACTAGAGTATCGACTCACTCTGCATGCCACGACCTGGGTGTACCCTAGCATTGTGTATGAACAGGATGGTGGTCTACACCATTCCTCATGTATTAGAGACATCAGCAGTCAGAGATGAGGTATCAGAGGTGGTGCTCCAACGCAAGGTACAGAATAACAAAACATCAGTTAAAAGAAGAGCCCGGCAGAGGCATCTACTAGTTGGTGATTTGGTGTTTGTCAGGGATCGGCATCCGTGGAACAAATTTTGTTTGCCATTTGAGATCAACCCCTTGAACGTCAGTGCCAGTTGAGGGACAATGGTCACGGCAAAGAAAGGCGATACAACCATCCCCAAGAACGGAGCGTTTGACAAATATTACAGGCAACCAGGTCACAACCCGGACGGTAACAAACGGTTTTCCCATGTGGAGGATAAGTCCTGATGACGATATCCTGGGGTATCTGAGAGGAAACTCTCACACACCACCCCTCACACATTCATTGGAGGCAGATGTTCAGGAACAGTCTGCTGGATCGTCTAAGTCTTGTGGAGATGATACGAGATCTGATCCAAGTGGCGGTCCTGCTACCGGGGTCTTCTTGCAACAAGAGCCAACTGAGGACAACCCAGTGGTTAGTCAAAATGGGATCGTGAGGTCCCATCTCAGATTGAATCCAGTTGGCTCCTCAAGATTGAAAGACTTTGTCCTGAACTGAGAATGGTTAACTCAGGGACCTGAGAACGGATCAGTTTATTTTCTTTGTTTGGCAGTCATGGTTTTCAATGTTTAGGAAGGTTCAATCTATACGTGAGTTTTGGTGTTTTTCCTTGTGTCACTTTTTGTTTTGTTGGGATGAAGGAGGAATGTTATGTTGGGAAATGGGTGGTCTCAACATGTGAGAAGATGGAGGGGTGTTCCATGGTACAACCCCATTTTCAGGACAAGAATGGTTGTGGCCATGACGTGCCTCATTAGCGGTTAATAAAGGTGCTGGGTTCCAGACCTCGTGGTTCCAAGTGCAGTAGATGTGTTGTGTCCGTTAATTCACTGTGTGCGTCACCAGGGCAGTTATAATTGAGGCCTACGTGCAGACCTGCTTCCAGAGAGTCCTCCATACCCAACTAATGCGGAGAGTTAGGATGTAGCTGTCCAGTAGCCCCCGTAGCATATGTGACACCTTCAGCTACTTCTTGCCTCGCAATGAAGGGCACTGTGCACACTGGGACCTGAAAGTTTTGTTTCTCATTCTGAATAGCTGCCTACAAGTCCAGAATTGCAAAAAAAATTGTTGGCAAAAAGCTACAATTGACTGACAGTGCTATCCTTGGCATGGGGAAGCATGGAATTCATGTTGCCTCTGGGGCATATATGGGGCTTATAAGCTTTTTATGAAAAGGGTCCATCTGCCTTCATCTATAGGTATAATACATTCACAATGGTGATACGTTTCTTGGTGTAGTTGAGAAATTTGTAGGGTGGTCTCTCAGTTTTGAGCACAAATCAACCTGCACTAGTCCAGGGAACTCCATAAAGTTATCTTATACTAATTCCTTCCCATAAGACAGTGTTTTTTCTTGAAATGCCTTGATGCCTATGAGTTTAAGAAATTAAATGTTATTTTTAGCCAGAAAACTGATGAATATGAAGAAGGTCCCTTCCGAATGTATGAACCAGGTCACTGTCAGCTTTTGTTCAACTCATAAATTGCTTTATTTCTCACTCTGTATATTATTATATCTTACAGTGTACCTCTTAATTTCATGTTATTTTACTTATTACAGAACTACATTCAAAGTCTTTATTGCAATGATTTCATGAGAGTAAGGAAGTTAATCGGTAAATCTCAGTAAAGCAGGTTTAATGATGTTGGAGGGCCATGTTGGGGACTTCCTAAAACAGCTTCACACTCTAGCAGGGTCCACGTTCTGAAGCGCCTCTGTGTCTCGACGATTTTGCGCTATATCTGGCTTAGGTTTTGAAGAAGTAGGAAGAACCTCCAATGAGGTACGGCAGGGCGTCTTGCCAGGACCTGACTCATCCTGTGGATCTCCACTGCAGAGAAGGACAGCAGTAATGTCCAATCAGGCCGTGACAGGGAGTAACACTTCTGTACGACCCTCCTATCTTTTTCCCAAGTGTCTGGACCAGCAGGCTAGAAAAGTCTGTCTTTGAAAAAGGGTTCCCTTTTTTTGAAGTCCTCGCACCATATTCCTTCCTCAGGTGTCCGCAGGAGTCAGGAGGTCAAGATGAAGTAAAATCCTTAGACTCCTACCCATCAATGGACCAGCAGTACAGCTTCCCATTCTTATCCCCAGCTAGCAGTTTTGTGTGGTTTCTATAGAGAAAGAAGAAAAGTAATAGACATCAGTATGAAAATTTGGTTCAGAACATTAGAAAGTAATGAGAAACTTTAAACTTAATCAAGTGGGCCAAGTCAACTGGGAATATACGCCCAATGATCACAGTCAAGGAAGAGAGCTCTCAAGAAAGTGCAGCCTATCAGAGCCCGAGAAGATGTATATAGCTCACACAGCATTGTATAAACTCAAACACTTGCCCAACGGGAAATCCTTTTTTAATTGAACACATATCCACAGGTGGTTTTATCCACAGGAAATTGTGACTCCTCAATTCAAAATTTTCTCTAAAATAGGGAACTCAATTACATCACTTTTATAGTAGTTGAAGTAGACTTGTCCATGACGACATGTTTGGCCTAAGATGGAGGTGACCAGAACCTTCCTGAGCTAAAGCCAAGAGTGTTTCGAGATATAAGAGTGTCTCAAACCTACAAGGCAGGAGAAATATTTGTAAGCATGCCAAAACTGGCTTTGCTGCTGGGACCTCAGTATGTCTCTTACTTAGAATGTCCCCGATGCTGGTAAGTAAGTCTAGAGTGATGACCCCAGTGATAAGTCATAGCACTGCAGCAGTCTTGGTGGGAATGACTACAACAATTGCTTTTTAATGAACATAGTCCAACGCAGTGGGACTGGTCAGAATATCCCCCATAAAAAGGTACAGTAAAAGTGTCTAAAGTATTGGTTCTACAGCAAATGCTCCTGGCACTGGTCCATGTAGGAATTCTGTTCCTGCTCCTGCTTCCAGTTGCCATGAGAATGGCTTAGCAATGGCCCTGTTAGGAATTATCCAGCATTTATCTTAATCTTAAAATTCCTTGTATTGATACTAGTGGGACTAGCCCTAGCATTGACCCCAGTTAAAATGGCCCAAGCATAGGTCCTTGTCATCAATGATCCTGGTATGAATTGGCCTTCTAGCGCATTCATTCGAGGAACCACAGAATAATGGGTCTAGTAAAACTGACCCCTAGCAGTAGCTTTAGTAATCATACCCACAACATTTATCATAGTGAAGATGTGCCTGCCATCGTTGACTTTGTTGAAAATTTCTCCACCTTCAGCACTGGAATTTGATACAACCCTCAGAGTTCGATCCAGGAACAGTGCCTTCATAATTGTCCCTTTTCAGAACACACCTATATCACTCCACCAGAGATGACTGCACTGCAATGTTATCTAGTACAGGTCCAAGTGAGAATAGACCTATTAACTTACTGCTCTTGCCCATACCATGCCCATTAACGTAACTTGAACCTACCATACACAACCTTGTTTGAACATATTGGACAATAGAGGATCGTACGACGCCAGTAAGGTTTTAAGACAGTGCTGCCAGTAAGGAATTCTGCATCTCCACTTAGCCACAGGAATGCTCAGAGACCTGGTAGGATTAGGGTATTAGGTTATGAGGATTTGCGTTACAGAGCATTGGAATTAGCGTATTTCTCTACTAGCTTCTGCAAAATATTCTTGCACATTTGCACTTAGAATCTTTAGAGCATTTATTTCTGCTGGAGTCTTGGAGATTTTCTGTTTGTTATTGTGTTACTGCTCATCTAAAATGTTTTGCAGAAAGCTAGAGAAATCCCTTTAACTGATGAGCTCATTCAAGTTATTGGACTACACCATCTTGTGCTAGGAAAGTTTGAAAATTCTTTTTTCTGCTAGTACCAGATCTCACCTCAAAGATCACAACCTCTCCTTCAGAAGTAATATCCCCACAACCTAACAATATCTAATCTCCTGTGAATAATCTATTAATACCACCAGCCATTTGCATTAATTCACATACCACACCAGCCCCCCCAAATAAAGAAAACCCTAACTCCTATAATTTATTCTACCACGTAGAAACTCGAGTAAATGCACTAATATGGTGTCCCTGAGAGCACAGGATGAATCCCAATAACCTCTAAAAACACCACTGCCTTGGGTTCCAGAGGGGCGTGTTGCCTGGCATAAAGTACATCATGCCTTATCATGGGTAGTAAGCACTAAATGTAATTACAATACAAACCTCCCGGCCCACACTAATACTATTATTATGACACTCAGCAGTTGGGCAGTCAATTGGAGTTCATACAGGTTGCATAATAATATCCTTATATGGCTACACACTCACAAAAGACAAAACTGGTAAGTGTCATGTCTATCACCCAGTACTGCAGCAGTCCACAGCAATAAGCTCTCCATCACCAAATGAACAGTCATGAAGAGACTGAAGAGGTTTGCCACAAACCACTGGCCTATGGACGATTTTAGTTTGATCCATCACTGCAGGTCCCAGTAATACGCTACATACTATGACCACTTATTGACATCGCACAATGAATATCAAATATGGAATGATAATACTAAAGTGCATCTCAGCAGATCTCTCCACCATGACTTCCTCCTCAGGACTATAAACTTTAAACAAAATATCTCAGAATGGACATCACAGTGCAGTATCAAGCAAACTGGACTATGATCACAAGAAACAGCATAAAGGAAAATAATGAGCTGTTCCAAGCAGCCAGTTTACTAAAAACCCTAACTGTGTGCCTTTCGCTCACACTTCTTCATCCATCATACTGCTAGGCATTGTGTCCCATAACACGGTAAGCGCACGGCATGGAAATACTTCCCACATAGGATCAAAACAAAAAACACACACTTGCAAACACACACAATATATGGTGTAACATGCTACCCATGTAGGGAAGCACTTCAGCGCCTCACATAAGGGTGGAGTAGTAAGAGCTATATAAAAGTTGAAACTACTGTACAAGAGCTCAACATGGAAAGTGCTAAACAGAGACTGGGAACAACAGTCTTTTCCCAAGACGTTCATTATTTCTTCACAATCTGGCTAGTAAGGGTTGTCAGCTCAAAAGCTAG
Organism: Triturus cristatus; assembly: GCF_964204655.1. Classification (NCBI taxonomy): domain Eukaryota; kingdom Metazoa; phylum Chordata; class Amphibia; order Caudata; family Salamandridae; genus Triturus; species Triturus cristatus. The sequence goes on from NC_140580.1 coordinate 768,995,134, forward strand.
AGAGCGTAATCAATATGGGGCCACCAAAAACTGAAATTATGCTAGTGAAGTGTGTGAATTATCTGTTACGCAAATCAATTTTGCAAACAAGTCCAAAATGTAATATGCCTGGGCAAATCCAAGATGACAAAGGTCACCATCCCACTAAGCCTAGGCTATGACGCTGGGGGTGTGAGTGGGAAGTGTACTATGATATGCAGAGTCTCCTCCCACACATAACACTAAAATCCAGTTTTAAGCATGCACTGTACCCACAACAAATCCAGCAACAGATGTCTGGTAGTTCAAAAGCAAGGTCCTTGAGCAACCACACAGGGGAGCAACAAGAATTGTCTTAGCATCCTGATCTCTCCTTTCAAGTGTGCCCCAAGTGTTACATGTGGCTCAACAGACCTGTTAAGCAGGATTTGACACACTGATGTCAAAATGAGGTCCACAACCCCCACCCTGCACAAGTGTTTAAGCTCTGAGGAGTCATCTCGGTCTATTCAGGTCAGCATATTATTTGCTCCAGGGAGGCATTTTACACCTCATTCACATCTATTCAAGGCAGAGCAGAGGCTGGAAGAAGTCAGAGAGCTAGTGCAAATTATTCTCCAGAAACTTCAGGCAGGGAAAGGGTGACTTATCAAAAAGTTACTTTCCTTTAATATTTATTAAAAATACAAGTTCACCATTGAATTAGATTTTTAATAGCTATTAAAAATGCTTCCCTTTTCTGAGATTCAGTATTACTATTTTAATCTGTACTCTAGTTTTGTATATAGGACTGCCACTGTGAACCTGTTTATAACGTATTGCTGTGGGGACATAGTAGCATTAATTTTCTACATGGACCCTACTTGTGGGTTACAAGACTCACATAGGGATGACTTACTAGGTTTTAAAAGGGAGATTTTCACCTGTCAAAAAGAGTTATACTGCACGATGTACACCGCAGCAGCCACACTACATAGAGTAGGCATGTAGCCATGTTTGCACTGTCACTGTAGTGGATGGCACAATAGGCGCTTCAGTCTACAAGTGGCATTTACCTTCCTGGCCCTGGATACACTTTTTGCACCATATATAGGGACCTACAAGTAAGTTAAGTATACAAATTAGAAATAAGGAAACTCAACCATGCTTAAAGTTGGAACACAGGCACTGTACCTTTGGTTAGCAAGGGTAAAGTGCACAGAATTTGAAAGCCAGCAAAAAGCCTGGGAGGGACATCATGCAAAAGATGATAATTTCCTACTTCAATTATAACATGCCCTGTTTACAATTAACAGAAATCCTACCCTCGTGCATCTAGGCTAAAGACTTCTGGGTACTGCTGTGTTTCTATTTCATCCACTCTGGTACAGCACCCAGCACCACCCTCGACAATTGAACCCAGATCTATAAGCATGACTGCACACAGCAAATGCCCGTAAAGTTCAGCACCTAACACAGATATTGCACTGTGTAGGACCCTGCACTTTTTACGTGAGGTACACTTTCACCTGTCTGAAGTGATACATAATATTCACCCCCTGAAATATTCAGTACTTTGTGATATGGAGTGCACCACAGTACGAAAAATTATTTATGTCAATGTATCCCTTTCCTTCCTTAGGTTGTATCTTATGTAGTTATGATGAAATATATATTTTAAAAAAACACACAGCAAAAATATTTGTTTGCATAGTTTCCAGGCATAACATTAGTTTATGGTTCTTTCTTGCTGACAAGACAAAACTTAGAGGTATAGTTGAGTGTCGTCAGCACACTGTTGAAGAGCAATGTCCCTTTGGCTTTGTGACTGAGAAGATAGTAGGCAACAAACTCTCTCCACAGTGGTAGAGAGGGGTGTAACTTATTCAAACAAACTCCTTCCAGTCACGGAGATACGGAGTGAGCCATTTCAAAATGGTGTCTGAAATGCCCATACACAAGGAAATGTCTCTCACAGTGCCAGACAGTAAATAGCTAAAAATGCCTCTAGGAAGTCCAGGAGCACTAAGATTCACGCATCACCCTTGTTGGCGATCGTACGGGCATCATCAATATTCTGGATTCTAGCATTTTTTATGATGCGACATTGGTGCAATCTGGATTAGTAGGACTGGGGTAAACTGTAATGGGTAATGTGCGCTTGTTGCTGGTTGGCGACGGTTCTCTCAAGATGCTGTATGGCAGGGGCGGCTCCTCCAGTAGGGCGTAGGAGGGTCGCGCCACTGCTTTCTCGCAGTGCGAGAAACAGAAACATAAAATGGTATTTTTAAAACCATTTTATGTTTCTGTTTCTCGCGATGTGAGAAAGAAGAAGGGTATGCCTGGTTGGGGAGGAGCGGCCCAATGCTGTGGGCCCTGACTGTTTGGTCGGCCCTCTGGGGCCGACCAAACCAGTTATGCGCACTCTGCATCTTCTGTATGTAGGCTGCATGCAGCCTACATAGAGAAAATGGCCTCCCCATAAGCACCTGGCTGGGCGCTGTCCCCACCAATCACAACACTGCCATTGCAGCGTTGTGATTGGCTGAGGAGAGGGGAGGGAGGCTGCCTGCTTCCTGTTCCTGCTGGAGGCAGGAGAGCAGGAAAGCAACAGGAAAACACGGGACCCAGCCAGGAGCGGAGGAGGCGCAGGACCCAGTAAGGTAAGTTTTTTTTAATTCCTCCACCTCCCCCTGCGCGATCCCCCCAACGAGCTCCCCCCACCCACGAGTCAAGCCAGGCGCGAATGCTGTATGGTACAATGTCAGTGCTAGTTGTTATATCCTATTGATGGGCATTAACCTGTCATCATGATAATGCTGCCTGTTATTGCATGCTGTCTATAGAATACTGATCTTCGTGATGCTATATCTGAAATGTATGAAACACGAGGGAGTGTTATAGCTGCTGATTAGTACACCCAGTCTATGGTACGGTGAACTGGTTGATCTGTTAATCTTGCTTGTCATAGCTTCTTAAGTATAGAAAACTAATCTAGATGGCGACATCTGTCATGTACTATGCTCTCTTCTATTGGATCGTGCTTCTTGGTATATTTTCCGTCCATAGAATATTAACGACAGTGCTGTTATCTCCAATTACATGACGTTGCCTCACCACTTTATCACTAAGGGTCTCAAGAGTTACTTCGGGATGGTCCCATGGGAAGAGACACTTTGATAAATTGGCATTTTGGACACATTTGTCCAAGAAATTAGCTCAGTTTCCCCTAGTGGCATCATATCATGTGGTGAACATTGTAGCCTTAATCACATCCCTCTGGAACGTCCGAGAGACATGGGTTAAAGAGGTTACGGGGGAGTCCCAATCACTCTTCTGCTACACAACAGCGACAGTCTTTATCCTGCAAACACTTGCAATCAAAGACACAAAAAGTACAATTATATAAAAAAAACTATAGAAGAAAGAAAAAAATATGAATAGTTTTAACAAATTAAAATAACAATAAATATGAGGTTCAAATTATCTAAAAGTTGAACAATACAAAACCCGGGAGATACCTGAATTAGCTGCCAAGTAAGGTACACATAACGTAATTTTTAAAATGCTCTTTGCCTAATTCTCCACATGGGCATTGAAAACATCGAATCTGCGAAAACCACAAATTGCTTATTATCAGATTTAATATTTCTAAGGGCTTCTCTGAAATCTCTATTGCCAAAGTTTCGGCAGAGCGACACAATCCACTTGTTTCTTACAATACAGTAACTGGGGCAAGCAAACAAAACATGATCAATCGTTTCGATCCATGTCACACAGAATGGGCAGTGACCATTGCTTGAATTTGCCAATGGTCCCCACCTGGCTATAAACGAGGCAAGCGGTAGTGTTCCATATTTAAATTGAAGGAAGAGCTTCCTGGCAATGCAAGGCTCTATTTCGTCGAGGAACTCTTCCCGCTGATACCCATCTTTGGTCGTTAAAAAGGCTGACGACAGGGAGCCCAAGTTAGGCGGGCGTTGTAATAAGCCTAATTGGTGTTGCCAATAGGCCCTCATTGTCTGCCTTTTTTGACACCCTGCTAGCCTCTTCTGGGGCAAGCCACAGATGATCGAGTCCAATATCAACTAATGTGGATCTCACAGGCCTGTTCCACGGGAGATCACTTCTGCTTCACTTCAATCTCAACCGGAGGAATACGGTTCTGCTATTATTCGTCTGATCAGTCTTCACAAAGGTGAGCAGAAGGATGAAGATTTACGTTTTTGATAGCACTGAAATGTGGAAATGTTATTGGTCAGGCACAGTACCTAATTACGAGTTGCACTGTACTGGGGCCATGGTAAAATTGCATGCAATGTTCCTGGTAATGTCCTGTAAAATATCTCCAGTATCATGTTATTAGAAGTTGGACCCCATGGAAAAGGGAAATACTGGGTTGTACCTATTTTTCCAGTTGTAAAACAAAAAAGAATTTACAATTCTATGGGGTTTATCGCATACATTTACTAGCTGCTCTGAGCAGGTGGTACGTATATGTGCAGGGTTTGTGTGGGTCAGGGGAGGGACGGAAGTGACGGAGTAAGATAAAAAATCTTGTTTCTAGAAAGTGGGAGCATTCTGTGCTCACCTGTTATCAAAAAATAAGGTTTGAGGCTGGGCTGCTGCACCCAAAGTTTCTTGTGATTTTTCTGGCTGAAAAAACGTATTCAGGTGAATCCCACACCCGTTAAAACCAGGCACGGCAACACCTAACAACTCATTACCAGGCGTAGGGAAATTAACAAATGAAAAGATGAGTTAATTTTGCTCAGTCTATCTTGTAATGTTGGCCATTGTTGTTATATAATACACCAGTATCCTCCTCATGTCTCCATCAAAAGCTGTACAATGAGACAAAACTTCTTTTTTTTTTTAAATGATGACACCAGCATGGCTGGCCCTGCACTTAACATTAAAGATCCAATATTATTTATCAGTTCTGATGGTCTTAGAGCTCTGTTTCTTTGGGACATTTTATAACATCCAAAATATTCTCGCTTGTGTTAGCTAACAGAGTTCCATGTACGATCAGAATCATGAAGGTATAAAGCAAAACAAAAAAAGGACTGCAGCAGACTTTGGTACTGTCCCACCAACATTCATTTCTTCTCAAGTTCACTTCTTTACACTCATATTTAGATCAGTAGGATGTATGCCACCCTGCTTCTGACCTAGTCCCCCAGACTCTGTTTTTTTTATTTATTTTACTTTTGCAGTCTTACCTTTCCCCCCCTGACAAGATTGTAAAGCATTTTAAATTTGCCTTGAAAATGGCCTATTAACTCTACCTGCCAATCTCAAAATTGTTCCTCAGAAAATAGCCGTCATCAGTCACCTGTAGCTCATGCAGAGGTCTATCGGCAAAGAACATCCTACATCGGTGGTAGACTACAATGCCGCTTGCCATAGGGATCAAGAGAGCATTACCACGGATCTCAAAGTTATATCCCAACTCACGAATATAAATGAAAAACTTGTAGAATATGGACAGTAAAAGACAAGAAGGAATAAGATCCCCTACCAGCATTGGTCATGGAAGTCTCTTGGTTCCAATAGTGAACCAGCTCTTGAGATTACTGTAAATTTGGTGATTTCCATAGGTCACAATGTTTAAAATTTAACCTAATAAAACGTTGTTTTTTTATAGCCAATTTTATTGAAAGTTTTGCCGGAAGACACAGCAGAACACAGTGCAGTGTTTGGTCGTTGTACAAGCACGGCATAACAGCAAGCTCAAGCATCAACAGTATACAGCAGTGCATCATCAGATCGATAAACCATAGTAGTTCCACCGTTTCCCCCATATACGTTTGTTTTTCTTCGGACAGCCACAGGCCTTAAAAATCTGCTTCTCCTGATGGACACACCAGTCCACCCCTGCAAGACAACTTCTAACAGTCGGTTGCTCCTGTTCTTTCAAAACATTGGCCACATCCCGCTTGGCAACCAGACAAGCTGTCCCCAGAAAAGCACGCTCAGCTCTAGGGCCCCCCACCTCCTCCATGAGCCACATGAAGCGTTGGCTCCAGGGAGCTGCCTGGGACAGTGGAGAGTATTCGACCCACCTTCTCCATAAACCGTAGTTTTTATCTGTTATGCCTATAGCACATGCTGCGCTGTTGCCTACTGTGTAGCTAAAACCACATCTATTGTCTACTGTACAACTTCTACAACGAATTTCAATGGAGAATTTCTATTTCCCTTGAGGCCTGTGGTAGTGGTAGCCCTATAAAGTCCCTAATCAATCTTTTCAGGTGTTCTGAAGCCGGTAGTGGTCCAGCTGTGGCAGGACTGTGTAGGGACCACCACACTGAAGATCCCCTCTGCACTCCTTCTCACACTTCTGACAGGTTACCCACGCCGCATGTTCCACACCACAGAACAGCTCTTACCTGGATATGGCCAACGCCGTCACTGCAGGAAGCCGGGAGCGCTGCCTTCCGTCCGAGGCCCCGCCCACGCGCAGCTCCGCGCACAGCTCCAGCCTCCGCGCGCCTCGCCTCTCCGTCTCACCTGTTGTTGTTTTGTTTAAATAACAAATAAATATTTAGAAACTGTTTTTATTTATGGTCAGCAAGTTGTTAAATTGAGAAGAATATATTTAATCTCGGCCGGCGCGGCGGTGGGAGAGGCTGGGAATTGAATTTGCGGCTCGCGATAGTTACATGTGCTGACGCGCCTCCGCTGCCACTGCGTTCCAAATTGGATTTGTGGATTATTACTTTCGAAATTGGATGCCTAGTTCAGCAGAATCGTCCATCAGCGTTTACGGACGGAATGCTTAATAGGCCGCCCCAGAACACCTTGCTGCCGCGACACTACACGGAGCATAATTACAGGGCGCGCGGAAATTCCACAAGCACCGGTTTTATCAATTTACCCAAATCCTCTCACCGCCCCGGCGATAATTAAATGCTGCGAGTATTTAAAAATTAACCCTAGTTCAGTAATTGCTGCTGCCACTGTTGGTAATACTAATGATTACATTTTCGGATTAGTTTTAATTCGCAAAATTAGATGTCAGTTAATATGGCCAGGCAGTGATACATAACCATATTTAGGAGGGTCGAATGAGTCAGTCTGCACCCTTTTAGTAGTAGCTCACTCACCACATATTGAATGGTGTATTTTCTTGGCCAGTCACCGGGTCCTCACTCTCTCTCATAGCTTGTTTCATAGCCCACTCACCACATACTGAATGGTGTATTTTCTTGGCCAATCACCGCCCCCCCTCTCTCACAGCTTATTTGATAGCTCACTCGCCACATATTAAATGGTGTATTTTCTTAGCCAGTCACCGGGCCCTCCCTCTTTCACTCTCTCTCAAAGCTTATTTTATAGCTCACTCACCTCATATTGAATGGTGTATTTTTTTGGCCCGTCACCGTCTCGCCCTCTCTCACTCTCTCTCATAGCTTATTTCATAGCCCACTCACCACATATTGAATGGTGTATTTTCTAGGCCAATCACCGGGCCCACCCACTCTCACAGCTTATTTCATAGCTCACTCACCACATATTGAATGGTGTATTTTCTTGGCCAATCACCGGGCCCCCCCTCTCTCACAGCCTATTTCATAGCTCACTCGCCACATATTAAATGGTGTATTTTCTTAGCCAGTCACCGGGCCCTCCCTCTTTCACTCTCTCTCAAAGCTTATTTTATAGCTCACTCACCTCATATTGAATGGTGTATTTTTTTGGCCCGTCACCGTCTCGCCCTCTCTCACTCTCTCTCATGGCTTATTTCATAGCCCACTCACCACATATTGAATGGTGTATTTTCTAGGCCAATCACCGGGCCCGCCCTCTCTCACAGCTTATTTCATAGCTCACTCACCACATATTGAATGGTGTATTTTCTAGGCCAATCACCGGGCCCGCCCTCTCTCACAGCTTATTTCATAGCTCACTCACCACATATTGAATGGTGTATTTTCTTGGCCAGTCACCGGGTCCTCCCTCTCTCACTCTCTCTCATAGCTTATTTCATGTGGCACGTAGCTGTTTTTACATGACTTTAGGCAAAAGAGGGGCACTGTCGTGCTGCAGTGATTGCTTAGTTGTTTCCCACTGATTACATTTGGCTACCTGTGTGAGGACCCACAATCCACAAAATGAGTGTCCCTCCCGTTCATGTGTGTGCACTAGAAGATCTGAATAGCCTGTGGCTTAATAATGAAATATTTTATTCTGCATTCGCAAGAATGTAATTCTGGGATCATATCCACAGGACCGTGGAGATGGACAATGAATGTTGCCGTTCCACACACAAAGTTTTCATTTGAGTCCTCTGAAACTAGACAAGGAGCGTTGTGATGCACATGTATCGGGGCCAGATGCAACAGCACAACATCTTGGCTATCAGTGCTTTTACTCCAGGCACACTACAACTCAAACCTAGGACTCAGCATCTCAGCTCTGTGCTCAGGTGGTCCAGTGGTATCAAAAGATTCAAGGTTCAAGTTTAACTTTGTTGGAAAGAGGACCAGAGATTTTCTGTGTTGAGAAGCATTGAATGAACAATTAATTGATTAATTGCCTTTTCTTTTGCGCAAAAACAGCTCAGCACTGACCAGGAGGGAATTCAAAGGGGTCCTACATTTCTACAAAATGTAGAGTCTTAAGCCTTTTTTGGAACAGCACTTCTGGTGTTAAAGCAGTTACTTCACCAGTTTTTCCAACATTTTCCCTAAAGCTGGGAGCAGAGTTATTGGCCTAAAATTGCTCCTCAAGATGGAAGGGTCAGAATTCCTCTTCTTTAAGAGAGGCAGGACCTGTGCTTTCTTCCAGTGAAAAGGGATGGATCCTGGTGCCAGTGACTTATTAATAACCTATTAATTACTGGATTCGTCGTTAAATCCACCAGTTCTATGCTATGGGGTGGGTGTGGAAGGCAGGGATCTAATGGTGATCCATAGCTCTCATTACAAGTAGCTGATTTGGAATAACCCAAAGAAATAGCCTCAAAAGTGTTCAATACTGGGCCGTCCCTCATGGAGTGACCACTAGGGTCATAGTCAGAAATGCCTACCTTCTTTTCACTATCAAAGTGGGAGTAAGTGCCCTCCACGTTCTTGTGGAAATACTCTGAGAGACTGTCGCCCAAAAATTGTGATGCTGCAACTTTCTGTTGATTTGTGGCTGGGGATAGGAAAGATCGAACACTCTTAAACATATCCTTTGTCCTATTAAATTTATCCACGTGACTTCCCAAAGCCGCCCTGTGCTTGGCCGATATTCTTTCATGTGACTTTCAAGGCCGATTTATACGCTGCTCTGACATCCTCGTCAAACTGCTTCCTCCACTTTCATTCCAGTTGCTTGCAATGCCATCCAGGGGAAAACCAGGGTGCAGAAGGTTGTTGTCTTTTAGTTAACTCCTTACTTAAGGGGGCACATTTGGGGTGACGTGGTGTGCAAAATAGCGATTGATTAAACCCAGATTTGTGACTGGGGGTGAGTGTTTGATAAGTTTCCACACTCCGTCCACCATTTTATTTTGTGATGTTGACATTTTTCAATAGCCTGGAATGAGGATGTATTGAAAGTCAAAACCACAGTCTCCAGATTCCAAATAAGGCTAATTCAAGATGAGTTCGAGGCCTCTGATAGATTGCTGGGAGATATTAAACAGCTGTCTACCTTTTTGAGGGTTAGAGAGATGTTAAAATCTGCCTGCTTAATCTTATGGCTGCAACCTTTGGTTCGTGAAGTTGCTGCAATCTCCTACACTTCCTTTTTTCCTCGTTTCTTAGTTCTGAGTTCCAAGGCCTAAGAAAAATCCCTTTTGGAAAGAGATTGTTATTAATAAACTAAATATATAATACTTAGGAAGGAGATCAGTGCCAGTGGTCAGCCTATTTAAAGACCCACCCTGGCTAATAGCAAATACCAGGTGGTTAGACCCATGTGGTCGCCCGCTGGAACCTCTCAAAGTAGAAGTAAAGGTCCTCACTCGGGTGTAAGGACAGAAAGGGGTTAGGTTGGAGTTTTACTTAAAAGATATGTGTGGCTCCTTATTGTAATCTCAATTGGTGCATCAAAGAACTGAGACCTAGAGTCAGAGCAGATGTTAAAACCGAATTTGTGCACATTCTTGAGTACATCTGAGCGTGTACAGACATCTTAAGATACACATTGAGCCTAGTTAATTTCAGGCTTCCTCTAAGACAAACAAACTTTCCAACTTTTAGTTTGTGGACGTTTTCATTAATTTCTATTGCGTAACTAGGCAATGGTATTTTTGGGAAGGTTTGCCGCTGTCCTGTGAGTGTGTGCCATGAAGTTGAGGTACTCATGACCAGTATTTGCAAGGCCAGTAGGTCTGGGTTTTATGTACTAACTATGCAGTGTTAGCACATCAATGTGTAAAAAGTGGGAGGGAGCCAGCGACAATAGACAGATAATAATATAGTTATAAAGTAGTGCCTTATGCAGTTTAATGTGAGCACTAGAGTGGATGTGGAAGGATACGCTCAAACAACCAATAGCATTGGGAGAGAGATGACTACCTCAGCGAGATGAGCAAAGATATGATTGACACAGTGTCAACCCCTTGGCTTGAAGAGGCTGGCCGAAGAAAGACAATGGTCGAAAGGGGTAGACCCAACGTCCACTTTATGTATATTGCAAGCAATAGGCCTGTGTGACTGTTGCAAATATTAATGTTCAAAGATATGCTGCTGGTCTCTCTTGCAATATAAGTGTGTGGATGTGTGAATGTAAGTGTGTATGTTTCTGCATGTGTGCATGTGAGGTATCTTGAAAGCAAAAATGATAATGAGTGACGATATGTTCTACAATCCACTTGTGCGATATAGCCCAAATATCTGCACTATCACCGTGCTTTTCCCCATCATCATGTTTTGTGAGCCCTCAAGACTGAGAAACAATTCACTCAATAAATCAGTAAGTATTTGTATAGCGCAGCACTGTCACCCCTAAGGGTATCTGGGTGCTGAGGGTGCAGTGTCTCTGTCGAAAAGCCATGTCTTGAGTATCTTTCTGAAGTCCACCAGGAAGGGTACTGTTTGGAGTTGGAGGGGCAGGCCGTTATAGGTCTTGGCAGCGTTGAAAGATAAGGAGCTGCCCCACTGCGGCTACAATGGATGTGGGGGTGGGGGAGGGAGGCAGAGCGAAGGAGTCTATAGGGCAGGTGGAAGTTCTGTTGCTGGTTGATATATGATGGATCATGATCATGGAGAGCTCTGTATGCGTGTGTGAGGATCTTGAACTAGCATCTCTTCTGGATGGGGAGCCAGTGGAAGTTTCTGAGGTGAGGGGTGATGTGAGTCCATTTGGGGAGGTCCAGGATGAGTCATGCTGCAGTGTGCTGTATAGTCGGAAGCCTTTTGAGGAGCTGGGTGGAGATTTCGGGTTAGAGAGCGTTGCCACAGTCAAGGAGGCTTGTAATGAGGGCTTATGTGATGGTCCTTCTGGTGTCGATAGGGAACCATCTGTAGAGTCTGCAGAGCATGCAAATGGTGTAGAAGCAGGAGGAAGCAACTGCGTTGACTTGTCATTTCATGGTCAGTTGGCTTTCGAGGATTATGCTAAGGTTGTGTGCATGGGCTGTCGGTGTGAGACTTGGTCCGAGTTCTGCTGGCCACCAGCTGTGGTCCCATATGGAAGTGTTCTTCCAAAGATCGGTACCTCTGTTTTGTCAGAACTGATTTTAAGGCAGCTGTCTCTTATCGGCAGCTGTCTCTCATTGGCAGCTGACTCTCATACATTTGGCTATGTTGGTCATGGCGTTTAGGAATTTGGTTTTGGGCGAGAGAATTAGTTGAGTGTCGTCTGCATTGGAGATTACGTTGAGTCCATGGGATCTGACAACGTTTGCTAGGGGGGCCATGTAGATGTGAAACAGGGTGGGGCTGAGTGATGATCCTTGGGGTACGCCGCAAATGATGTTCGTGGGTGCGGAGGTGAAGGGGGGCAGTTGGATGCTCTTGGTTTGTCCTGAAAGGAAAGAGGCGATCCACTTGTGGGGGCTCTGCTGTATGCTGATGTTGTGGAGCCTGTCGATGATTGTGTGGTGGGAGATGGTGTTTGAACGCAGCAGAGAGGTCAAGGAGGATCTGGACCACTGTTTCACCACGATCGAGGAGAGTTCTGATGTTATCTGTGGCAGCAATCAGCTTGGTCTCAGTGCTATGTTCGGCATTGAATTCTGTTTAAGAGGTGTTAAGTAGGTGGTTTTGATCCATGTATTCGGTGAACTGTTGGTTGATGGCTTTCTCAAGTACGTTGGCTGGGTATGGGAGCAGAGAGATTGATTGGTAATTTTTGCGGTCGGTGGGGTCGGCCGTGGGCTTCTTCAGGAAGGAGATGACCACTACGTCTTTCCATAGGTCTGGGAAGCTTGCTTTGTAGATGAAGATGTTGAGGGTGCTGGTGAGTTCCACGCAGATCGGGTTGGCTCTGAGGTGGAATAGATGGTCAGTGCAGGGGTCGTTGGGCACCCCAGAATGGATGGACGACATGATGGTTGTGGTGGTCTGGGCAGTGAGCGGTGACCAGGAGCTTATTGTCTGGCTGGCGTTTGCTGGTTGGTTGAGGTTGTCGAGGCTGAGAGTGAGGGGTTGGGTGTAGAAGTTGATGTAGATGGTGGCAATCTTGCTGTGGAATTAATCTGAGAGAGAGTTGCAGAGTTCTTGGGGGGGTGGATGGTGTTCTCTGTGGCTGTCGGGTTGGAGTATTCTTTGACGATTTTCTTTGTGTGGTTGGCTGCGGTGTTGATGTGGGCGATGATTGCTGCTCTCCTGGCTTCCTTTATGCTCTGATGGTAGTTGCTGAGAGCTGCTTGGTATGTGGCTCTGTCCGAGGGGCTCTTGGTGGCGCACCAGCGTTTCTCGAGTAGGTAGCTGTTGCACTTAGTGGTTCTGAGCTCTGGGGTGTACCAGCTGGCTTGTTTTGAGGTTATGATGGTTTTGAGTGGTTTGAGTGGGGCAAATCTGTTGGCGCATTTGTTGATCCAGGTGGTGAAGTTCTGGACGGTCTGGTCAAGGTCCGCCGAAGTTTTGGGTTGTGGGGCGCAGAGGGCATGTGTCCATAGAGTCTCAGTTACCTTGCTCCTGCTGAAGTGGGGGGGTGCTGTGGTGCTTGGCAGTCGGGGGGCTGGGTTTCAGAAGTGCAAGATGGCGTGGTCAGTCCAGGTGAGTTCTGTGACATGGGTGAATTTGATTCTGTCGCTGGAGGTGAAGATGGTTTAGTGACCAGTTGGGTGAGGCCAATGTTGTTGAGGTTGTCCAGAAGGACGGTAGAGTTGAATTCATTGGGGTAATTGACGTGGACATCAAGGTTGCCAAGCAGGATGCAGTGGAGGGAATCGATGGCAAGGCGGGGATGAGGTTTGAGATGGCTTCGCAGAAGGGTGGTCAGGTTCCTGTGGGTGAGGGTGCCTCCTATCGTGGTCTTGGGGTTGGTTTGTAGTCGAGAGTTGAGGTGTTCCATAAGAGGCGTATGGTTGTCATTGGTGATGGAGCATCTGATGGTTTCTCTGAAGATGATGGCAATGCCCCTGCTGTGTTTGTCGTTGGAGTCTTGGTGTATCATCTTGTAGCTGTCGGGAGTGGCGCTGGTGATGTCGGGGTTGAAGGAGGGGTTGAGCCATGTCTTGCTGATGAAGACGATGTCCGATGTCTGTGGAGAGGGTGGTGATGGTGTCCCAGATGTCCGCGGCGTGGTTGCAGAGGGAGCGGGCATTGATCAGGCTGCATTGAAGCGGTTCTGGGTTGGTCGTGGTCTTCTGAGTAAAAGTGGCATGGGATTCATCTGGGGCTGTATTGCAGGAGAAGCGGCAGTGGATGTAGGTGAAGGTTTTTGGGAAGATTGTGGCAAGGATGTGAAGCAACTGGTGTTTCGGTATCTGGGGTTCAGGTCCAGGGATTCCTTGACAGTGTATCGGCGGGTGGGTCAGGGGTCCTGGCGCTGAGCGTAGTCCATGTACGGACCGGTGAAGGCTGGCTTGCCTTTGGTGTGCCTTCAGCACACCAGTAGTGCAGCCATTCAGCGGCTTCCATATGTAGCCCTAGGAGGTGGGCGTGGCAGTCAGAGAGGTGGGAAGGCGGAAAGCAGGAACAGCGGTGGCTGTGCGGGGCACGAAAAATAAACACATAACAAAATGCAGGTAACCAAATAGAGGCCAAACAACGACAAGACAATGTTAAAAGTTAAATACCAACAGGAATCAGACTAAAATGAAATACCAAAAGTTAAATGCCAACAGACTTCGGGCAGAAGGAGCGAACTGACGGCAGCGGTGACTGGATCGTTGATGCTGATCGCAGTCTCAGTCACGGAGCTATGCGGCAGAGATAGGGAAGTGGAGCGCAAGCCCAGAGGTCAGGGGCTGTACTGTGTTTAATCAGCTTAAACGGTGCCTGATGCCCCAGGTTAGTAGCTTCTAAAAGCCAAGAAATGAGATGAGCACCTGAAGCAGAAAACATAAAAGAAGAGTGACCAATATTGAATCCCTGAACATGAGCCGGGACTTCAGTAACAATACTTAGTTCTTCGCTTCAGAGTTGTCTTTACTGATTCTCATGTTTGTTGGAGAGAAATAGAAGGATGCAGAGGAGTAGGCTGAACATTCTCAATACTGAACAAGAATGGTCTTTGCTTGAGAACCTGGCCGTGAGGATGAGTCTTGCTGAGTGACCAACTGCGATGAAAGCCTATTGGCTTCATATTCTGATGGAGTCATCTTGATAGGGGAAAATAAGACATTTAAGACTGACCACTCTCACAAAGCAGGACCTTCCTATCCACAGCCAAGTCAGAGACAAGTATGAGGTCCCTATTCTGATATTCTGTAACTGAGCTGGATGAAAGGCGAGTTCTTTTGAGATTGACAACAATATTTACACATTATTTTACTTTGTTTTCCCATCAAATGTCATCACTACAACAGTGTGTAGAATGTGTTGTTTATTGTTTTCAGTTTACGTCGTATTTATTGATCTACTTTGCTGTAATGGTCTAAGCTTAGAACAGAGTGTGTGTTCTGGAGTCTCCTTAGCATTCTGTGCTTGACACTTGCTGAGACACTCCGGCTCCTGCAGGACCTGTTCCTGTTGTCGGCTCTGGTAGTTCTATCTACTAATAAACTAGGTGTGGTGGGTGCTATAGTGCCTCAAGTCTCTTACCACACAATGATAGCCAATGCGGTGCTGTGCTTACCATCTACCAGCCATCTTCTCTATCATAAACGTGTTCACTGATTGCCTCTGGTGAACAATGTCACCAAAAATGCCTCCTCTAAAATGTGCCCTTTGTGGAATCCGATGTAGGACCTCTTGCCGCAGAGATCACCATTGTCCCTGTGTCATCATAACCAGAATGAACGCCCACAACAAAGGTGACAGCCCCATCAGATAAGTCAGTTTTGATGCTACAAAGAGTGCAAGGTCTTGCTGCACACCTCTTCATCGAGCATAACCTGATGTTTCTCAACAATCTTCTACACGATCCAAAATTCTGTGCCTTGTATCCGTGGATGCCCATGTACAGGTTCCATCTTTACCTCTCCCACCCGAAAACACCATGCCGGCATCTAGTGAGATGCAGGCTTGTTTGAGGGGAATGCGGAGTGCATGAGCCTCTTCTGGAACTCAATTCCTCTTTCACCTCGAACCAGACCATCTCGGCATCAGGAGAGGCCTAAGGATGCATCTATTTAGATGGCCCCAACCTCACCTGTATCTCTCTTACCCCCTTCTGAATGCCATTAAGCAGCCTTTCATTAGCAAGAGCACCACCTAAAAACAGCAAATGTATCAATGTTACCTGTTCTGCACTTCTGATACACTTCTGCAGTAGCTTTGTTGTCTGGGTTCGACGCAGAATTATTGCCCCGTGAAGACACTTCATGATTCCGTCCAGACTGCATTCGCCAAAGCTAAAAGAGCAGAGACACCATTACCGATTGTATTGTTGGATCCTATCAAATTTAAACTAAAGGTCAGTGATACTCAACTTGACCATAAGAGGACTGTCACAGTGGAAAGTAACAAGAAAACGTAAAAAGTTATATATAAGTCGGAGTACCAAATGTTTGCAGAGCCAAATGCCGGTTGACGCACCTCGCAGTTAATAAATTCCAGCAAGATAACCTTTGTAAAAGTAGATGGCTGTGCAAAGGTAGTGATACTGTCCAAGTGATCAGTGGTTACGCTGACAAATAATGATGCTTTCACAAGAAATCAGCTGTGGTACGAAAAGCGTGGAAAGCGCTTTTAGACAAGATCAGCTAGTAAGAGTCTTTTCAATTAAAGCGCAAACAGAGTAGCCAGAAACAAACCAAAATCAGCGAATTCTGTTAACTGTGATCATCAAGTACTGAAAGATGCCTGCTTTTCAATGTGATGGAGGACAGAGATCAAGTCCACAAAGAAGAAATCGATGGTTGCCATCAGCAGAGATAGACCGAGAAACAGAGAGTAAAAAAACAGACATAAAGGAAGAGAAGAAAACTGAGGCAGAAGAGAGACATTGCACCAGCAGAAAAACAATCCTAGTACACGGTAAGAACATGCAAAGTGACCTGCATACATTTTGGTAATACAGCACTGGTTTGTGAATTTTAAGCTCATTAGTTCAAAAGAGTTTGCTGTAATACATTACTCCTATTTGTTGCAGCCCTGAAGATAACTCTTAACTTAGTTGTTTTCAGTTGTGCAAATAAAAATAACTCCAAATGACCTACTTTTATGCGGGTGAAGTGTTTTACCATAAGGTGCCGCAACTCTGCTTTCAGGTTGGCACAAGCAGTATGTTCTGTGGAGCTGAGGCTCCACCTGGGTAGCCCCAACTACGACGCTGGGTAGACCCCAGAGGTATCCAATTGTGGCTGAGGATCATATTTGACTGCACTGTACCCATTTATGGGTGGCCTGCTACATCACATACTGCGGTATCTGGAAACCACCATCTTGCTACTCGCTGGCCTCACTGACCCACCCTCTACTGGTGCATATGTGTCAAAAAACACTTCTTGGCTGTTGCAACAGTATCAGCACACCTACACGCTCTATTGTGGTGTTAATGTTGGTTTCCTCAAGGCTAATCATTGATTGAACTTACAGACCCACTACTGTGTGCCTCCTTAATTGTCGAAGGAGCACCCAAATTCCCCTTGTGTGATTTCTCAGACCCGCTGCTGTGGTGCTCACTTGGTTTCTCAAGACTACTTCCTTAGTGCTTCTGGATTGACGCCATAGCCCTACTACTGACATGTCTACTCAGTTGTCTCAGGGCTGCACTCACACCTGTTCCTGACTGACAACATAGAGTCACTACTTTAGTGTTTCATTATTTATTTAGTAGGTGGCATAGGTCCATGATGTGGTTTATATCAATAACCATGTCACTCCTATGTTCATGTTATAGGCCCACTTCTGAGGTAGCTTTTAAATAGTTCCCAAGGCAGCACCATAATACTGTTCTTGTCTGTACAAGAGGCACAGATATATGGTAGAAATTGCAACTTTTTAAACAATTCCCAAGGCCACACCATAATACTGTTCTTGTCTGTACAACAGGCACAGATATATGGAAGAAATTGCAAATTTTCTCCACACTAACAAGTTGTAGCCGCCACTGCTAGCCAAAAGTCCAATACTCCATAGATAAGAATTGAGATCCATAAAACAATCTCCATATTGTCTTGGGGTAGCTTCTGCTGTTGCTGAAGTCCCATCAAAGATATCGCATATCAAGTTGAAACCCATCTTCATCTAGGGAACCATCCAAAAACAGGGAATATGCCACTCAGATGTCATAATTATCTCAGGAACTTACAGTAGAACTTCACTATCAATTTCTAGCTGCCTCTGGTAGCTTAGCACCCTCTGTGCCTCAAAGTCAAGAATAGCCTTACCAATCTATATACACCGACTTACATTCCACCAAACAAACGTCCTAGCTCAGTTGAACTTCCATGGCTCCAGATTTTCCCTTCACTCTTAAAGTCATTTGGACCCCATGCCATGTACCGCAACAAGCATCTCAAGCAGATACAATAGCAGCAATCCACCAAAGTGTCTAATAAGTCCCCTGGAAATTATCTTCTCTCATCACAAGACTCTGTTTCTTAAAGTTGACCTTATTGCTACAAAATGTGCAACCAACCATGACCACATTTCGACACAAATATGCCAAATATGTTCCCACTTACTATGCCAGACAATTGACTGGCCATTTGATACCTACTTCAAGCCTCTACACATTTCCTCTCATCATTCACACACTTCATCTCTTACATGAATCAAATGTATCCCTGCTGCACTTATCTTACCCCTTTCTCCGATGTTCATTCACCTCATCTTAACCTCGATCCCCCTTTCTTCTTGCCTACATATAAACACCTACGTTTTTCTCTCCCATGTCTCACCTATCTATCTCCTTTCCCACTACCAAAGTATCTTCATTTCCACCTTCACCCTTTTTCATTATGCCCCCTCCCCTCTAGGACTCCCAACACTGACCATATTGAATCCAGCCTTCCACTCCATTCTCCATTACCTTCACCCACTCACAGTCCTATTTTTCTGCTCTTCCAACTTGTTACTCCTACTACCCCTTCTAGTATTCTATCAGTATTCACCAGTAATCCTTTTTTCACCAGTGTAGCTCTCTACTTCCTGCTGCTCTTTCCCACACCCCTGAAACCTCCACAACTGCCATGAAACCCCCCTCATCTTGCTTTTACATATTCTGTACCCTTCCTACTACCCTTACTTTCACCTCACCCCGTTTTGCTTCTGCCATCTTTCAATGTCCATCTGATGCCTCCTATCTTTTCACTTCTTCAAACTCCTAGTCTCCTAACCTACGCTCCCTCTATCCTCATAGACCTCCCTCCAATCATGTAATTAGCTAGACTCAAAGACTGACCCTACTCTGACTCCCAACTGAGTCTATCTTCTATTAAGAGTGAATAGAAGATAATTCACCGACTGTCCTTTATCCCCACTAACAGAAGATCTTTGAACAGAAACCACTGTAAAGCCTACAACCTCCTGCAAGAATCAGACATTAATCTGCTTTTGATTGTGGAAATAAGGCTATGATTCTGGGCCAATCCTTGATTAAATTATACCTCCTGCTTACAAAATTCTTATGAGAAACCACACTAAAATGAAGGCGGGAGAAGGAGCAGCTGTAGTCTATGAAGGCTCAATATTTACAAAAGTCACCCTAAACTGTTTATCACTTCAGCATGCCCATCACTGCTTGTCCAGTGCCTGTTCGGCCAGTACTCTCTCACATCCTCCTTCACTGGTCCTTTCTCCTCATCTGCAGACCTCCCCTTTGCAGTCCCACATTCCAGACCACGGCATAGACTTTGACTAAGATATACCACTAAAACATCCTAGTTTTCAAATACCCGTGGCTTCAACACCAGATTTGATAACCTGTCTTGTCGAGTCCCAAAAGTCTGCTATCCAACTTGGAATCACTGGATCTAAGTTAAATGGACATCTTCATGAACAGCTCAGATGTCATCCCAGCCAGAACCATCATCAGCCACTCACTGGAATCTGGCATATTCCTGGAAGAGCTCAAAACTACGTATGTCACAACAGTTCTGAAAAACAGACTAATTCAACACTCCCCGGTATCTATTGGACAATCTGCAATGCCCCTCTTCTGGGAAACTAGTTGGAAGAGCTGCTTGTATTCAACTATCATCATACATGATCTGCCATTGAAACAGGATTCTACCCAGGTAGGCGTACAGAATCAACACTAAATACAACACTGGGTGCCCTTAAGACAACCGTAAACTCAAATCAAACAGCTGCACTCCTACTTTTGAATCTTTCTTTGACTTTTGAGAGTGCTTCATCCCTCTCTGCTTCTGAGTTTGGAATCAATCATGAAACATGGCGCTGTCCTCCAATGAACTGATCCTAACAAATCCCTGATTTTGTCTTTTTGCCCTTGCTGCTCTAACACTTTTCAGTCAAACTCTGTCAGCCCTCACTGATTCACTGTCACTCCCCTCCTTTTCAACTGATAACTCAGACCTCTGATAATGCTGATCTCCTCCAACAACTATGTAGGGGACACATAATTCTAAAATGTCAATGCCCAGCAAAGTTAAGATTATTCTTGAATCGACCAATGTCTCCTTACCTTAGATCAGTGGATGTGAATGAATTACCTCAAACTAAACACATCAAAAACCAAGAAACCATTTAGCTCCTAGCAACCTTATGGCCAAAGGAGCTAGGGAACGGCCCACCCCTAAACCGTCACTCCAAGTGAGGAATCTAGGCATGAACATGGATTCAAACCTCTTCCCGCTGATCCTTCAAGTGGACCAGGTTACAAAAGAATACTTTTACACAAAGAGATGCCTATATAGACTCTTTGCTTGAACTCCACCGAAAGATACAAATCACAATCAGTCTAGTACTCTTGCAGCTGGACTATACCAACTGTAAATTCATCTTGCATCATCTAACCATGTGATTGAAAAGCAAATGAGAAACTACCTCGAGACAACTCCTCAACTTCAGTATCAAATGACACATTTACCTGCTCTTCAGTCTCTACATTAGCTACCTGTGGAAAGATGGATCACCTTAAACATGATGCGCATAGCTTATCGTGCCATCAATCGATCATGATTTTGCTTCTTTCAGTATCAAACCAGAGCACTTCGATCGAGGTTGGCCGCACGCTTATTTGTACCCTCCTTCAACAAGTCTCCTTTTTTTGGGGGGGGAGAGGAATGGGGGACTCCCTCTCAATCAAAACGGTTAATATATGGATCTCTCTTCCAGAAAGGATAAGAATTATTGACAACCTTCTCGAACTCCAGAGAGCTCTAAAATGTGGATGCTTCCCACGTCTATAACTTCGATATTATAATGAATGCCACAAATGGGTAGGTGTCGGCATGCACTCATGCACTATTCCTGCAGTTTTCTCAACGCTGCATGCTTAAGCACAGTGCCACTGCCACACCATGTGTACAGCATGTCTCCAAACCTCATGCACCCTCTTCAAACATAGCTCAATCCAATACATACACTCCTTCAACCATGCGCTCTGACGAATGAGCCTAGGACCCTGATGTAAATCGCTTTGCCTCGTGATTCTAGAGGGAGTATGTAGGGATGTTGCTGTGGAGACAGGAAAGAAGGGGACTGTCCCTCCCAAGCATAAACCCCTTTTGAGGCTTCCACTGGAGATGGTGCTGAGGTTTTTCATAGAGCAGATGAGTGTGCACATTGTTTGGAAAGGGTTGATAATCCCTGGGATGTCTCTATGCAATGGAGAAAGAAATGAAAGATTATTATATTCAGGAAAGACAATTACTTGAACAGGGAGTCAACCCAGTGACAATTGTCTTTTAATGAAAATCTTGAAGTTCGCTTCCTCTGGACCGTGTATTAAGATTAGGAGCAATGTGAGGGGAGATGGAAAAAAATACCTATTAAAATAATGTATTTTGTTACAAAGATCAAAAAAGCATTCCTTTGGGTCTCCATCATTGATAAAGGGCTGCTTTACACGGTACAACGAGCCTGCAACATCATTACAGACCCGATCGGTTCAGAGCTGAAAGAATTCAGGGCGCGACGCACAACAGAGGCTGGACACAGTTCAATTTGCGCATTACACTATAATCAGCCTCTCCGTGTGTGGTGCAAGGGATGATCAAAGCCCTCGCACCACAACAAGTTTCAATCTGTTTAACTCGTACATGACGTGCCAACTTTGTACTTGCATACTGGAGATACTTTTCTGGACTCTCGAAAAAGAGGGAATGCTAAAACTGCCGCAAAAGTTGGGAAAACTCGGAAGAAGGGAGCCAAGGATCCCGCGGAAGATGGGGTTCCAGGAAATGTAGGGTTGGGGGGGCATGTGGATGAAGGCACAGAAAAACCACAGTGGGTGTCAAATCTGGTCAGGGATTTGCATTTGGAAATAAGAAATATAATTAAGGAGGAGCTGACCACTCTGACCACTAGGGTAGATAATCTTGCATCTCTATTAGATGATTATATTAGTAAGGCAGGACCTAGGGAGAAAGATCCCCACCAACAGACCAAGTCCCTAGCTCATCCAGCCTATCTAAGAAATGGCCATGTTTTAGAAACCACTTGTAATTCGACTCCACAAGCTCAGAGTAAAAGGGAAGATGTGGCTATTTGTCAGAATACATCTAATAAACCAATTAATACTATCACCAGCCTAGACAGTCAGGAATCAAGTCGGAGGCGGGAGACAGGTAGACAGCAAAGATCCCCAGTAGAAGAACCCCAAGCAGGAACAAATATGCAAAACTTGGGTTCAAAGTGCAGAATAAGAGAGGGGCAAGATCTGCGAAATGTGGCATTAGAGGGAAGCCCAGACTTACCATGTATAAACCTCCCCCGACTCTACACCATATGTTTTGATTCTAACAAATGTACCAGAACTCAAAAAGGGACAAAGGGAATCGCATTATGAGTTAAAAAATAAATGTATTTTTTGGCTGTCTAAACAACTTCAATTTTCCTATAAGGATGCGAGTGAGATTTTATTCACGCGCAGGGTGAGGTGGGTGGGCCAAAGAGCAAAAGATGTAGATGGCGATACCACCGTGATCAATTTTAGAAATCCACAGGTTGTCAGGACACTCTTAATGCGAACCCATTATAGGCATGAAGGGGACATCAGGCCCCTTCCATTGGGGTACTTTTACCCGCCGAGATCGGCTCCAGATAACAATCCATGGACAGTCTGTGGAGTAGAGCCCAGACGTCCGTATGAGCAAAACTGCACCAGGGGGCAAGAGTACACAAATCAACAATTTTTTAACCTTCCATTTGCAACTAGATATGCACCCTTGGATTCCATTGACTGCCTAAAGTCAATACAGCAATTAAACTCGGAATCAAGAGAAATAGAACAGACAGTAAGGAGGGCCGAGGGAGTAGAAGCTGGCCATAGTGAAGAAATGGAGAGTCCCCCCCCCCCCTAAATTTCACTGTATTAAGTACATCATCAAGATAGTACAAACTCCCATAGGCCAACAACAGCTGACTCCAGTATCTACAACTACTAACCCTGTCCATTCTGCCATCGGGACTAGTATTAAGCCAACTGCAGTAGTCTATGGCAATATAAATCAACCTTTAAACAACAAACCCATGTTCCACGTTTTATCCTGGAACATTGCGGGCTTGATTTCTAAACAAGGCAACACGGAATGGGGATCCCTTATTGATGCACATGACATCTGCATGTTTCAGGAGACCTGGGCCAGAGAGGACACCCACAGATTGGGTTATGCAACTTTTTGCTTGGGAGCCACGAGTGGAGGAAGGGGAAGACTTGCGGGAGGACTTTGTGTCTGGGTCGCTGTGCACTTGGGATGCACTGCAAAACAGATTGCCACATCCTCACGTGACATACTTTGTGCCATACTGAGTTTCCCCACCAAGATTAGAATAACCATAATTAATGGTTATTATCGCCCGGTTACCTACGGCCAGGAGTCATCAACTTTTGAGCATTTGTCGACCTTTTTATATACCATCCTAGATGGCACCCTGGTGGTACTTGCTGGTGATTTTAATTGCAAGTATGAGCCACTGAAGGACCTTAATGGGGGAGACATTGATGAGGAAGACCAGCACTGGTCAATTCCAGAAGTGAATGCCCTATCAACTCGAGCCCAGACCCCTTTGGTGCTTCAAATCAACACTCTTACGTTGACCCATTCTTTCAGGGCTTGTAATGGTCAAACAAATCCGATTCCCCAGCAAACCATACTCATAATAGACCTGGAAGCTCTTCCATTTTAGACTATATCTTGATGGATACTAAATCCTGGTGTTGGGTGATTGATTTTAAGGTCATACCTAGAAATGATAGCGACCACAACGCCCTGGTCCTAGAGATGGTATCACCTTGCACTATGGGTATTAAAGTAGGTAATTATTTAAATGGGTCCAGGTTAACCTTAACTGGTTGTAGGAGGCGAGTGAAATGGGGGGCCATCTGTAATTCCCAGGATAAGTTGGCCTCCCTTTATAAAATTGTTACTCCATACCTTTAGGTTGCCAATAAATTTAGTTATACAACAGTCTCTAATACAGTCCTAGCTGAAATCGGGAGAAATCACAAACACCTAGTATATGACTTGGCAAAATCTTCTTTCCTGCTGTAAAATCCAAACAAAAGGTGTCTATGGGCCACTCCTGGTATAATGGTGATTGTTGTAGGGCTAAGCAATCATTGATCCTAGCAATCAAAGCAAAGAACAAACCATTGTTAAGAGATAAGCGAATAGCCTATAGAAACACAATCAATGCTGCAAAAGACAGCGGGAGGGTGATAAATGGGAAAGCATGAGGGCTGCTTTACGTTCTAGGGACATGCGGACCTTTTGGAACCTAGTTAATACTGGCTGCAAAGAGGGTAAATCGGCAATAGAGCCAAATATTGGGGCAGAAATCTGGAGGACCCACTTTATGTCGCTATATGCAAGGGGAGAGGAAGAAGTAGGTCAAGCTATAGGCATGCCAACTTGCTTACAGCAGTCTTCCCTCAATGCCCCAGAAATCTCCTTAAAAGAGATTATGGACGCATTGAACAGAGTAGCTCCCGCTAAATCGCCAGGCCTAGACAAGATCCCAGGTGATGTTTTTAGGAACGAACCTACTATTTGGGCCCCATACTTTTGGAGCCTATTTAATGCTATTCTTCAGGGGATGCCAATTCCGACGACCTGGTTGGGGTCAGAGATTATTCCGATCTACAAGAAGGGCTCTCCACTTCTCCCTGCTAACTTTCGTCCAATTAGCCTCATAGATGTTTCACAAAAAATCTATGCACGAGTGCTTTTGGATCGATTAGAGAGATGGATGGAGGAGCATTCCATACTTAGCCCCTACCAGGCCGGCTTCAGAGCAAAGATGTCCACGATAGATCAGATTTTAAGGCTGCAACTCCTCTATTGGAAGACAGGGCTTTTGGAGGGCAGCAGCCTTTATCTGATCTACGTGGACTTAAAATCAGCATTTGACCTGGTCCCTAGGGATAAATTATGGTCCATTTTAATAAGTATGGGGGTCCCTCCGTACCTCTGTCATCAGATGAAGCGGCTTCGCGAATCTAACTATGCGCAAGTTAGATATGGGAAAAATGGTGAGCTCACAGATCCCATAGTTATAGACAGAGGGGTAGGGCAGGGGTGTGTTTTGGCCCAACCCTTTTGTGTCTATTTATTAACGGCCTTATGGAGGTCTTGATTGGTGGGAGGGATGTAGATGTCCCCAGGTTGGCGAAACGCAGGGGTCCGGCCCTGATGTTCGCCGACGACACTTTGCTATTATCCAAATCCCCGATGGGAATCCAGCGGGCCCTAGATTTCTTCCAGTCCTTCTGCAAAAGTAGGGGTCTGGTGATAAACTCTTCAAAGACCAAATATATGGATTTCAATGCAGGTGACTCCACACGTCCAAATCTCTGCTTAGATGGGAAACCACTGGAAAAAGTTACAGTCTTTGATTATCTAGGATTAACCCTCACTGATAAAATTCAGTGGCATGTGCAAATTAGGATGGCCAGCTTAAGACTGGCTCAAACCTCGGGGGGGCTGGCTAAGATGCTTAAAATAAATACCCATAAAATGGTTGGCCCGGTTATGGAAATTTATAAGACACAGGCAAGGGGGCGGCCCTATATGAGGCAGAAATTTGGGGCCATCAATCACCTGATCCCTGCTCTAGGAACGAAAATGTCTTAATTTGACAAATCCTAGGCCTTGGGGTCGGTCCAATTGCTGAGGTAGTTGCCCTCAGGCCCCTTCTCCACTGGCGACGTCTATGGTGTACACCAGAACTAGTGGCTTTCAAGGATGAGATGAAGGAGGTCTTAAATTTGCAGGGGGCGTGCAAAATCCCATGGTTAGCCTATATTAAAAATACCTTAGTTGCTCTAAGGATGGGTGATCTATGGGCCAACGCTGAAGTATCCTGCCCGACAATTCCCAGGCTCTTTCAAAGCTCTTCAGAGAATACAAGACAAATCTGATCAAGGGGAATTCCACCACTGGTACACTGACTGCACAATTTTTAGAAGTCAAGGCCCAATATAGGTTAGAACCTGTTCTTGACGTTATTCAGCCCCCCCCCCTAGCTAAAAAACCTTATTTGCAATTTAGGCACTTCATGCCTTCACAAATAATTGGAGGGTGCACAGTCCAAAGGGTGTCCGGTTTGTGATAACATCTCCAAAATGGACCAAGATGTACTGTTTGCCTGTCCGATATATAAGAAGATTAGACACCGATGGCTCCAACAGGTCTGCCGGAATCTCGGGACAACTCATTGTGGGGAGGCTTACAGGATATTAAAATATGATACCAGCCTCCCTATTGTGTATTCAGTTTCCCGAATACTTATTCTCTATGTGGTGTGTCCGTCTAACTGTATTAAAATCTAGTCTGGTTTAATTGGATTTTTAATCAATTTTTATCTTTTTTACCGCATTAAATTGAGTAGTTTTATATATAGTAATATTTTTTTCTGAGACCTTTTAAATATTGCACTGTCCAGCACTTTATTTCATCCTGTATAACAAAATTGTATGAAATAATTTTATGGCCAGAATGGCCGAAATAAAGATATTTTGAATTGAATTGAATTGAATTGTTTAACTCGTGGCTTGTAATGAAGCAGGAATCAGACACGAAGAATAGTACATACTGGGATGGGTGCCCGCATGGGACAAAGGGCCTCAGGACCGGCATTCGCATTCGCAAACCGTGACATATTGTGATAGCAAACAGTGGCCCGTGAAACCACTCTCTGGACCTCCTGATCTCGGCATCATGCACAAGCAGAGTGTAAACTGGCAGACTTTGATGGCTGACACTTTTCCAACAGTCTCTGTTTTCAGCAGGCTCTTTCGATTCCAACCTTTCCAAAGCGTTTTTGCACACTACCAGAGCCGGCTTTAGGGTTGTGTGACAGGTGCAGCAGCACTGGGCGCTGATCCAGGGTGGGGGGGTCCGCTGACCTCTGGGTGAGCGCTGTGTTGAGCAATAACATACGAGTTAAAAGCACCTGCCTCAGAGATCCTTGTGCATCCAGTTCTCAGGCAGCAATAAACATGTCAAGATAACTCGTGATTAATGTTCCTGCTAGAGAGAGAGATCGGCGTTTTTACTAGTGGCAGTTTTGACTCGCCATAAAGTAGCACAGAGGGTTAATATGCCTGCTGCAAAGAACAGATCTGTATTTCATGTGGACAGCTGAGTGGATTATTAAAGCCAGCCTTTACCAGCGCTTTAAAACAAATGAAATGTATGTGAGAGAGGGGCTATGGAGAGATGAGGGCTGGTAGTGAGCAGGGCTTTAGGTGGGAAAAAAAACTGGGGGTGCTCTAAAAGGGGCGTGACAAATTTCTTAAAGGGGTGTGGCCTATCCGAGTAGGGGAGTGGTCCAAATCAAGATAACTAGCATTGTGTGCTTAAGAAAACCATGAAGTTGCATAATAAAATATATATACATATATATATATCACAGCAACTCGCCTTCACTTTTCTTCCTCGAAATATATATATGTGTGTATATATATATATCAACTCCCTTCCTAACGCATCTAGAGTTATTATATTCAGTGGCTGGGTGGTTTATTGTTATTTTCCGGCGCTGGCACAAGTCCTTCTAAAGGCTCACAGGTTGTATGCCAACGTCGGTATGTATTTCATGTGTTATTGTTCATCCTATGTGTGATTTGACATGTGTGGTTCCACGTTATCACATATGTGTTACTGTAAACGTTATTTATTAGGCGATCAGTGTACAGAAGCAGACACCTGGGCGGACTAACACACAGAAGGGAATATAATGTAAATGAAACGACCCATGGATGGATAAACTGACTGATGGGTGGACGGTCGTTTGGTTAGAAATAGACATATGATTGAGAAAAAAGACGGGCAGGTATGTATCTAGGGAAATCAGTCAGGTTTTTGAGGCATACAGATGATGGGCCGACAGGGGCAGGGCTGCACTGGTAGTGTGCATGTTTGGGCAGTTAGTGCTGTATAAGGTAGCGTTTTTTCTGTACTCGGTAACATGTGGTCTGTACACAGTGGATGCTCTTCAGCTGTTTACAATCATGTGGACAATTACTACAGCACAGAAACATTCATATATGAGTAACAATTTGGATGTACTTCTTTCTATACCCTGTACTGTGCCCCACCCTGCACACACCCAACAGCGGATCCTAATTAAACCCGAGCATCTGCTGGATGTGGCAGCCTTGGGCTGTTTGTACTGAGCAGTGGCGTAATATAAATTAATGCCCCCCCCCGCAGAATGTGAAGAGGAGGCCCTTCGCCTTACAAGGGGACGGGAAGACCGCCTTCAGGCGGCCCAGGCAGTGGCATAGTAAGTGTTGTGGGCTCTAATGCAGGGAAGGAAATATGGTCCCCATATATCTGGTTTGGTATTGAAAAACAATCATAATTGGGGTGAAGTGAGGCTCATTAATCAATACCCCCGGCCCCGGTGTTCCTGCAGTCACATCACGTTTGGTAGTTACGCCCTCGGACCCAGAGCTTTTTTCAAATAAATAGTAACGCTAGAGCTATACAGGAAGCTTCAATCAAAGTATAAATGGCTCATTGTTAAATATAAGCGACATACAATATAACCATCACTATAAAATGTACTAATATGCCATTACTAATATTGTAGCCAATTACAAAGGCACTGATATTATGGAACACAGGTGCAGGTAATGCTGCAAGAAGGATGTAAAATACTTACATATACCACAATAAAATACAGCAGCAAATTATAATGGCGCAGCGTCCTTTGAGTGCGCACATACATTCTGCTGCATATACATTACTGCCGCGCACCTCACACCATAACCCTGTAGAGGGCGCTTCTTTTTCAAAATTGATATTTTCATCGAACGTGACATCACTACCAACATCTACAGGGTCCTTTATTTCCCTACTGTGCCCGGGCGTCGCTCGTAGTCGGTATTTAAAAGCAACCGCTCTCCTCGTATCCACTTATACCAGTTGTCTTGGGCCATTAAAATACTCATGTTGCAGGCTTGCAGGCTGGGAGGGCAAGTCTTGTGTGGCTTCAGAAGGATCCTGGCTGAGGCAGCTCTGATGCGGAGGCAGGGTCCCGACGGTGCTGGCAGGGCTGGAGAGGCGTCACAAAGGTAAGTTTCGTTTTCACTGCTGCTGGATTCTGTTGTAGACCCTTGTCCCTCGCTTGCTTTAAGGCAGAGCAGGGTCACACTGGTTGCTGGAGAAATCTTGCTGCAGGCCGTGAAAGCAGGGTCGTGCCGGTTCTAACCAGCTGTTGTGCCGATGGCTGGCACGATGACGTAGGTGGCGCTGCGTGTTCAAAGAGAAGGGAAATCCCGAGAGAAAGTGTCTCTCTT
Source organism: Triturus cristatus (assembly GCF_964204655.1). NCBI lineage: Eukaryota > Metazoa > Chordata > Amphibia > Caudata > Salamandridae > Triturus > Triturus cristatus. Next base: position 769,024,528 of record NC_140580.1, read on the forward strand.
CAAAGGATTTCCCTTCCGGCTACAATGACATCAAGCCTTAAGCAGTGCGCACACATGCTCACCCGAAACACCAAACAAAACTAGGACGTCTGGTCACCCTACCTTTGAGGCCCGAAAATAGAGCCCCGTAGAGACCCCTTTCGAGCCCCCCCCAAAAAAACTGGGGGTGCTCAGACCCCCACAGACCCCCCCCCACTTAAAGCCCGGGCAGTGAGGTAATACGAGAAGGAGGTCATGGGGAGGGGCGCCAAATAAGATGGTCGCACCGGGTGCCAACAGCGCTAGCTAAAGCCGGCCCTGTACGCTACACTTCATAACTGCACAAGGAGAGAAAGGCCCCCTGCATCCCCTTTTTCCTGTGACTCACAGTGGTTTGTGATGCTTACTTTGCGATTCTGGATCATAATTCTATGCACTTTTGTGCATTACAAATTGTGAGTTTCCATTCACAAAATCATTGCTCTGTATTTGCAAATGAAATGTTTTTGGGCATTAGACCCTTGTTGCCACATTCAGCGCGCACTCTCTCAACCGAAGAGCTGGTTTAAAACACGTGACATGCATACACGCACTGTGAGACCAGGATATTTTGAGGCCTTCATTTACAGGTGGTTTGGTAGGGTAAAATTGTGATGAAAGTGCAGAAGAGTGGACTAACACGATTTCTCTATTTAGAGATATTTGGTATGACTGAATGAAAAACACAGTAATGCCATTGTAGCTATTAGCAAGAATCTTGTATTAACTATACACACTGAAGTGTGGAAAAAACTTGTGAAAATAACATTTCTGCACGTTACTTTCCACTTATTTCTAAATTCACTGTAATGCCAAGACTACGGTTACATTAATGCCATAACCAAATTGCCTGTTACTGAGAATGGTCTCACAATCTCCGAAACCAGCTCAGTGTTATGGAACTCCAATCATCTTTGCCGGCATTATCAGTAACAAAAACATGACCCAAGCTCATCTGCATGGCCTTAAAACTAAAGTGGAGACTCCAAAGGGAGCCTGGCCCTTACTCAGCTGGCCAGCACTGGGAATTTGCTTCTGTTACTAGAAACCCCAACTGGTTCCCTCATCCTGCCTTCAAATTAGTACAGCACCCCTCAATAATAGCAAAAGCCTGTCCTCGGCACGTGCAGACACGGCTTTCCCATAATGAATGGCGATCACACAGTAAGTAGGTTTCACAGGTGCTCCAGCAGTTCGTACCAGGTACCGCCTATCGACGGTGTGTGTAGACAAACTTGCACACTCTGATACCTGTCATGGCACAGGCAGCTGGTGGTGCACACACAAGCCCTGGCACAACCACCATCGTAAAGCAAGCTGATACAGACATGGAGGCAAAGGCACTGGGACACAGATGCGTTGTCACTGGGGCCGGGACACCCAGACATTGTGATAGGAGCACCCTGAGACGGATATAAGCAGACAAAACGTCTGAGAGTGTGTCACAGAGACAGAGGCGATTTAAGACATGGGCAAAGTGGGCTCTGGTCCAGGGTCCCAGTCATTCAGGGGGCCCCTTGATAGAGCCACCTCTGTTCTGTAGAGTCTTGCCCTGATGACTTTCAAATACTGTTTTCCTTAAAAAAAAAAGTTTAATGTGAGTGATGTATGAGAGTCTATCACACACATTTAGCACATACATGCTGTGTTTATGTTGCATGCAACATCTATAAAAAAAAGTTTATTATAGACCAAAACAGGACCTCACATATTCACATGTCATGGAGATTATTTGCAGTCATATTAGAGAGTCGCTGCTGTGTTATAAATAGGCTTTCCTGTTTTCAGTTTCTATTTTTGGTAAATTCTGGTAGGGTTTTTTCAATACCTTAAAAAATAGTGGTTATCAGTGGTTACACATTTTTGCACCATTAAAAACAACAGAAATAGTGTTTTTCCATTGTTTATGGAATTTTAATTCAATTTTAATTATTGCTTACTTTCTGCACTTATAGTGCATGTGTATAGGTAGCATGTGCACAGGGTGTATTTTGATATTTCCTGATTCTCTACAGTTTATAAAATAACTAAGTAAGACCTAAAACATGCTTCTAAACACTGCATCTTTAGACCAAAGACCACAAAACTGAAAAAGCAGAAGGAAGAAGAGACAATGTTTTAGCGACATCCCTAAACAACAAAACTCAAGCAGAATAATGTTAGCCCAGTCTTTCTTGATGCTTCCTTGTATAACAAAGTTACATTGTATTGGCCCCTTCAGGAAGAAATAAAAATGACTCGCTCATCGTTTCTAGGCCTGGGCGGTGAACTTCGCTCCGTTCACGGAGTTTGCGGAGTTTTCTGCCCTCCGTGGAGCTCGCAGAGTGCAGAAAACTCCACTTCGCAATGTGCAGAAGAGTTTTTTCCCCGCTCGCGATCGCGAACGGTAAGTGTGCGAGCTGCCACTCGGGTAGACTTTCTACCCGAGCTGCAGGAATACCAGCACAAACTGCAGTTCGCACTGCACTCCGCTACTTGCGGAACTTCCAGAGGTTTGTTGTAACTTCGTGAAGTTCCACGTAGCAAAACTCCGCGAACTACACCCAGGCCTAAGATTTGTTTCCTTTCTGTGAATTGCACTTAGTTTGTGGATGCAAAGGTGTTTTTTCAGTGTTTATATGTTTACACCGGTGATGACTATTTTTCTTTCAGTAGGTTTTATCAGTTATTATAGGTTTAAAACTAAAACCAGATAGCTAGCTATAATATTGAAAACACAGGCCACTATTCCTAAATAGCAGATGTCATCACATTTAGAATTTGGGCCAGTGTGCCTGTGCACTGTCAGTGACCTGCCCAAGAGGGTATGAACGAGCTGAAAATGGATCATAAATTCAAGGCTGCTCTGAACAGGGGCCCCAAAATACATTTGGCCCAGGCCCCCCTAAATCCCTAAGATGTCTCTACACAGAGATATAATGGACACTAAGCTGGAACAAACGGACTCTGGGGCAGGGAGGCTCGTTTATTGGGATGGGCTGGGAAGAACACTAGCACAGGGAAACAAGAGCACTCGGACAGGGACACGCAGAATGACACACGCACTGGGGAGCACACAGACATGGAGACACACAGACAGGAAGGCACAAAGAGTGCTTTAATAAATGGGCACCCTCCACCCAAAAGCATGACTTCCTAAAAAAGCCTTATTTATGCACACCCATGAATACCTCGCTGGTGTTTGTCAGCCTTCCTTTGCTCTGGGTGTGGGGGCGGTCCTGACTTAAAGTAGGCATAAGAACCAAGCAATTATGTTAACTTATTTGAGACAGGTGCAGTAGAGGGGGTGACAGTAGAGCACACAGAAACACACTCTGGCTAGGATGCAGATAATACATACGAGGACAACATATCTGGTTCCCTTCACAGAACTGTGATCGCTGAAATACGAGGCCTGTTGCAAATGTTGCAAAAACAAGGAGATGATGGCCAGAGCGCTGAAACTTTTCAGACACTCACCCCAAGTCACAGATCCGGGATGAATCCATCATCATTCTTTAGCTCACTTCGCCACCCCAGTTCAGGCACAGCTATATGCAAATCAGTCTTGACCCTGTGCCTTATGGGAACAGTCCAGCCCAAACTGCCAAGCAAGGTTTTCCCTGGACAGGAAACAAGCATCCGGGGACCAGTTTCGGAGTAACACCTGTTGCAAATGTTACCAAATGTTGCAACTGTGAGGTGTCTCATTCTATGAAAAACTTGGTGTCTTCTTTTCAACTGCCTCAAATAAAAACAGTGGTTTTTTTTTTGCCTGAGTGAGTATTTACAAATCCCAGGTGGAATCCGACAGACACCCTACTATACCCGACCGAAAGCTCCTGTACCCAACTATTTATTCAATAATACATTTATTAGGAGGGTGTAACACCCCCTCGCCCGAAGCTATGCCCTTGCCCACACCAGAGCAAAGGGAGAGTAACAAACACCAGAGAGTTATTAACATGCATGTATAAATGGGGCTGTTTATAAAGTAAGGTACACAGTCTGTGACAGGATGCAAGGTACCACTTTTCGATTGAAAAACAAAACAAAACAAAAAAAAAGTTTTAAATGCTGGGTTTTCAGTAATGGGAAAAATTTGGAGAAGGGGGAAGCTCCATCCTTTTGAGGTTGGCTCCACCAAAATGCTACGCCATATTGTACGAGGTACGACCTAGTATGCTGACTGGGCTGCCATCCCTAGCGGTGGGGTCTGGTGTTGGAGAAATTATATGGTTATCCAATGGGTAATAATAAATGCACTGTATTTTGCCAATTTGTATGATAAAAGTCATTTTATGTGTACTGGCAACAGTTTTGTAAGGTTTAAATGAGTTACTTTGCCTTTCATTTAATTTTTAGGTCGAGCCTACCAGACAGCACGCATGCTGTCTATTGCGCTACCTATTGTGGCTTACCAAGAACATAGTGGATCGTGGAGCCTGCACATTGCTTACCATTGGTTGGCTTTCCTTGTCACCCTCATTTGCCTGCTTCTTATTTGTGTCCCAGCTTGTCAATCCTGCATCTGCCCCTTCCACGGACCATTACCTCCAATCTCATTGATTACCTGACATTTCTGCTTCCACGTCTTGCTTTTCAGGCACTAGTTCTGCCTTATCTCCCATACTCTTTAACATATTCTTGGAATCGTTAGCAAATGCACTAAACTCCACGAACATTATTTTTCAAATGTATGTGGATGACACGCAACTTTACCTGAAAATCACCTCCTCTGAAGACTTCACTTCACTCAACTCTACCCTGATGAATACTCAAAACTGGCTAACTGAGAACCATCTCCTGCTCAACACCTCCAAAACTGAATTCTTTCTTATATCTCCTCCTAGTCACACCCCCAAGATAGACCTCTGGGTGAAACACCTCACTGCCTTCAACTCCTCTCCTCACATTATTGATTCAGCTAAATCTCTCGGAATCACCCTGGACATGCACTTGAACATGAAGAATCATATTAGTAAGGTGTGCAAGGGTGCTATCCACCAGATGAGGATACTTAAGAATCTCAAACCATTCCTTCCACAAGATGACTTCAAGCAGGTGGTTCAAGCGCTTGTTTTGCCGAGGCTAGACTATTGCAGAGCTACGCTCTGTGGCCTCCCCAAATATACCTTGGCCCCACTAAGGGCTTCCTTGAATGCCGCTGCCTGATTGATTATGGGTACAAAAAGAAATGCTCACATATCCCCAGCCCTAAAATCTCTAAATTGGTTGCCCTAAGAAGCAAGAATACAGCTAAAGATTGACTGCTTGACTCACAAAGCCCTCCATTTCAAAACCCCCTGTTACCTGGCTCAAAAGCTAGAATTATCTGGAGGGGGTAGACCATCCAGAAGTGCAAACTCTTTCCTCTTGAAACCACAGATCTTTCGCAAAAAGAGAATGAGGCACAGAGCTTTCTCAGGCTCGGCCCCGAAGATCTGGAACTCAATCCCACCGGAAGTTCGCAGAATGTCCTCCACGGCTTCTTTCAAAAAGGAAGTAAAAATAATCCTAATTAATAAGTTCTTGAATAAATGGTTATAGCTCGTCTGTTTTTCTCACCGCCCCCGATTAGTTACTATATTGGACTAACACCTGTGAAGCCCAGAGTCTTCTGCTATACTCTTATAAGTAATATTTGTTCTTCTCCCAGTACGCTATTGTTTTAGCTAAATGTGATGTTCTTTGATTCCCCCATTGTCATTGCTCCTGCCTGCATTCTTAAATGACGCTGGTTTTTCCCTTTATTATTTCCTACCCTTCCAAAGTGGGAAGCGCTCAGATATCCATCTGGGTCATGTTCGCGCTATACAAAACGTTATAAATAAAGAAATAAATATTTTGTTCTCTCTTGTGAACCACTCCATTACCGTGCACATGCATTCAAGCCATCTCCCCGTGTATGTCTCTCCCCCGGCACTTTGTGTTGCTCTCTGATGCCCGACTGATTTTCCCCATGCTGCTCCCTAATGCACTCACCCATATGCTCCTTCCCATGGCTTCCTTCCTCTGATGCCCACAGAGTTGCTTTCCCCCAACCCTCGTGTTGCTTTTGCCCCCGTATGGACATACACGCATGGTGCACACACTCACGAAACAATGCGGGCGGACACATCAAAGGTTTTCATTTTTTTTTTTTTTAAATAAAATGTTGCCACGCTGCACAGCATTGTGGATGCTGTGCAACTTGGCTAAACAACACTAGCAGAACCAGTAGGTCACAAAGGCGCGACCTATAGACTTTGCCAATGCCTGTTGTATTTAGGTTGTAAGATAACTTGCAAACTGGGAGACTCGCACATGTGGGCAGCGATCTGCATACATGGCACATTCTCTCCTGGACACATGGACAGAGTAATACAAAAAAGGCTCTGGAACAGGGAAACACAGGTACAGAGGGAAAGCAGAAGGCAGAGAGAATTGAATACAAACACCTTGACAGACAGACATAGGCAGTACTACAGGTAGACACAAAGACCAGGAGAGGGAAACACATGTACTGAGATGGAGAAACACAGACCCTGGCACAGAGTGAACGGGGCACAGATCTGGCATAAGGAGACATACACTCTATGTTAGGTAGCCACAGACACTAACAAGGAGTCAGAGAAACAGACACTTGATGGAAAGACACAGGGCATTGAGAGAGGTAGACGCATCCATACATAATTAGAAAAATGGAAACATTGAGTTACTGATTAGGACAATACAAACACTTGGCCAGGTAGTAGGAACAGGCAGTGGAGATAGGGTAGGAAGGTGTGGACAGGAAGACATAGATGCTTGGACAAGGAGACACTAGGACAGGAAGTATGGGGTCTGGGCCAGTGAGGCAAAGAAATGAAACATGATGACAAATATACTAGCTCCTTGACGCCTTAGGGCAGTGGTTCTTAACCTTAGGTTCGGGGAACCCGGGGGGTCTGCGAAGCCTACTCAGGGAGTCATTCACTGCTTAGAAAATGAAATAATATTAACAGATGACCAACATGTATATAAATAAAGAAGCAAAATATACAATTGAACATTTTAAAACATTCTGTAAATGTGAAGGAATTTGAAATTGGAGGCTAAAAATCAAGTTCATATCCTCATATTGATTCGTGGGAGCAGTGCAAGTGGACTAAACAAAATATAGTATGGGTGATGAGTGGCCTCAATTGAAAATTGGCTTAAATTGATTACACAGGCGTGCATTTTAATGCCCTCATCTCAACTTAATTGATATGAGAAAGGCTCCAAGCATTCTATTAAAGTAAAATATATATAAATATTTGTGAAAATAAAAACAATAATTATTTGCGTACTTGTTTGATGAATGTTTGTTTCTCTATGTTTTTTGTTTATTGTTCTGGGGTTCAAATCATCGAAAATGTTTTGGCTGGAGTCCCTAGCTCCAGCAACGACTGAGTGGGGGTCCCCAGATTCTAAAAATGATTGAATAGGGGTCCCGGGTTCCGGTAAAGATTAAGTGGGGGTGCTGAGAAGTCAAAAGGTTAAGAACCACTGCTTAGGGTTTTTGTGCACTTTAAACATTTTATTTCATTTCATTCACAAAAATACTAGGATTGGGAGACATGCACACACTTGAAAATGCAACCAATAGGAGACATGTAAACTGGGATTAGGAGACACTGAACCTAACGCTGGGAGACACTAGGACAAGAAGAAATGGACAGTAATGTGGGGACTGGCACAGACTAACACTGGGGATGGGGAACAGGTTCTGAAAATGGGAGACAGATAAATAGACAGGGAAGCAAGGACACTGGGGCATTGAAACATTAGCAATGAAGCAAGGAAATGCAGATTGAATCAGAGATACATGAACTCACACACTGAAATACAAAGACAAGAGAACAGGAAATGAGGCATAGATACAAGGATGCAGGTGCTAAGGCAGCAGGCAGATGGGTACAACGACACTGGAAAAACAAGCATTGGCATAGCCAATAGGTCTCGCTTTTGGGACCTTATAAGTGTTTAACTATGCAACAGTTGCATAACTAAATACTTAGAAGGTCCCAAAAGCGAGACCTTTTGGCTATGCCAATGCTTTTTTTTTGGTAGGCACGAAGAGCCACCCTCCCCCGTGTAATGCCAGCTGCTGCAACAGGGGGAAGGACGAACTCTGAGGAGAGAGAGCAGCGGAGGAAAGAGCAACAGAGAACCAGTCTGCCAAGTAGGTGCGAACGTTAAAGTGAAAGTAATCATTTTGCGGGCACTTTGATGTTCGCAGTGGCCGCGTGGCTCACTGAGAACATCAAAGCGCCCGCGAAATGTACACGCAGGCTGCCAAATGGTGCGCGCGCCCGGCGCACATGCACTGTAGTTGGGGGCCTGAAAAGCACTCGTTTGCACTTCCAAATCCCTGTTTTCTATAGCTCTTGCCAGAGCAGCGCTAAAGCGCTGACTCAGGCGAGACCTAATTAAACATAGAGCAGAAAGAAACTGAAAGTGGAGCAGAGAGACACAGCCATAGAAGGGAAAATACGGACATGGATAGCAGGGCAGGGAGGTGCAGACACAAGGGTAGGGAGACACATGCACAGACACTGACTGTGATGGGGGCCTGGGCAAAGAATTTGAGTCTTGGACTCAATGGCACAGACCTGTGGAAACGCAGGCTCTGGCACTGGAGACAGGCACTGGGGCAGCGAGATATGGATACACGCTTTTTTAGGAAGGCTGCAAGACCCAACCCCTCCAAAGAGTGATTTCCACTAGGTAACCCATACACTCATAATGCAGATCTCACTGTCTGCATACCTGGGTGTGATGGGGAAGGTCACAAGACCTGACACCCACCCTCATGGCTCCATTGTAGGGAAAGCATAACTGCAGAGCACATGCCCACATGGTGACGGGGAAAGTCGCTAGACCCCACACTTCTGCAGAGCTCCACCATAGGTATTCCCATAACTAATGGGGACATGACTCCCTGTCCATACACACAGGTTTGGAGAAAAAAAACAAGCCTCTTAGTTCTTGGTTGCTCCTATTGTAGGGAAATCCTCAACTAGCAGACAACACTTTGCTAAGTAAAAGACGTTGGATGATTAGTGCAGCCCACATGATGGAATGATTGTTCCAAAAGGCCCCATTTTAAAATCACCTACCCGGACTATCCCATCAGCACATCCAGTGACAAGGACACTGCGGGGATCCCATTCATGCAGTTCAGAGAAGCAGCAACATAAGATGTTCTTTTCTGGGCTCCCAGCAGCAGTAATACTAGTGAGAGGCTGGCCATTAATGGTCCACAGATGCAAAGAGGACCCAGCACAGGACAGAATGTGACCCTGAAAAAGAGGAAGAAAATTTCAATAACAGCAGAGAAGACACAAATGTCCCAAAACAGAAGAGGTACAGCTGCTCAAGAGGCTCACCCCTTGCCTCTTTCTTCCCCAGAGGTCAGAGCAATATTTGGGTAGCATTGTTGATGTTAACTGGAAGGAGAATTGCGAATCAATGCAGGGGAACTGCTGGGTTAACGTTGTGACCTTTATAGGGATAGGGTCGGGGAAATTTGTAAGTTAGTGGGATGTGTGTGTGTGTGTGTGTGTGTGAGTGTGTGTGTGGGGGTGTTAACCAATGGGGAGTGGTGAGCGCTAGATCAATAATAACATTGAGGTTGGTAAGAGTGGGCAGGCGTGCAACACCCATTGGACTCAAAGGGCTTCACAGCCCCCCCGTCGTGTGTGGCAGCCCGGGATGAGACAGCTTCCCGGGCACACACACAGCCGCACCTGAGCACTTCACAGGTCTTTAAAAGACCATCTGCATGTTAATGAGGTCTTGCTGTTGTTTCACCCCTTCTAAGAGCCCCTGCAGCTCCACTCTGCCTATTGCTTAAAGATTCAGCCCCCCCCCAAATCAGCTCCACTCTGCCTATTGCTTAAAGATTCAGCCCCCCCCCCGAAATTTGGCTCTAGTTGCACCTCTGAGAGTGGGTATTAGTATAGCAAATTATGGAACCCTGGCAATTTTGGGACAGAGTAATGGGGCCTTTAAAGAGTTGCTGGCTTTAGTACAGCTGTCCTAAGAGGGCCCAGTGAGTGCCTCAGAGTCATCACTAGAGCCTGGAAGTTGTAGATGGAACAATGATAAGGAGTTGGGCATTCAGTGATGGGGTATTAGAATGTTAGTGGGGATACAAGGTCTGTATCCTTGAGTGTTATTGGGGGTGTCCTGGTGTAGCCATCACAAGAGTGGTATTAGGAATCAGTGCTGTGGTCTTAGAAGTGTTAGTAAGGATGAAGTTCGGGGAGCGTTGGTGGGTGTCAGTATGGGAATCCTTGAACTGTTACCTGACGAACAGTGCTAATGGCCTTGAAGTGCCAACATGAGATCATTGTTGAAGTCCTTGAAGAATTGAATTGCTATTGAATTGAATTGCCATTACTAGTGGTGAAGGCGCAGAGCTGTGGACTTCTGATAGTGGAGTCTGTGATGAGTCCCTTGCAGGGTCAATGTGTGTTGGTTTAGGGTAATTTGGTGTATTATGGGGTCAATGGTGGGGCACCTGTAAGCCTACTGTGTTGTCAATGCTCGGATAGGCCCTTTCATGTTTAGAGAAGGTCAATGCACCTTGGGGCACTGCTGGGTTTCAATGCTGGGATATCAGTGATGGATCTCTTAGAGTCATTGTGAAGAATCAGATCAGTACTGAGGCCTCAGAGAGCTTTGTGTGGAGCCAGTGCTGAGGCCGGGGGCACACACAAGGTTCAGTGCTCAAACACTCATGTCATTAAACATGAGCCAGACCTGTGTGCAAATACAGGGCCCAAGAGTGAATCATCCCAGATCAGTGAACAGTAGGAGGGAATACAAGCAAGAGCCTTACACTGGCATCGCTGATGGCTACCGCAGAGATCCGGGAGGCGTGTCCCGGCAGCTGACACACGTAGGCGAGGAGATTCAGGTCCCAGATGATGCAGGTTCTGTCTGATGAGCCGCTGACAAGGACACCATAAGGGGAGGAAGCTGCCAGGCATGTCACTGCCTTCTTATGTCCATACAGCACCTGTTGGGAAAGTTAAAAGAAGGGTTGGCCATTACTGTCCAAGTCTTCCATTACACAACCTAAGAGCGCAAGATGAAGAAATAAAATGAAGATAGATAGAGAAACTGATCACAAGAGTAGGATGCACCTAATGGAAGGGATTGCAGAGTCCTGCTGCAAGAAATGCAGGGATTGAACAGAAACAGGGCCGGGTTTAGAGCAGTGCGACCGGTGCAGCCGCAGTGTGCGCTGACCTGTGAAGGAGGCGCTGACCTCAGGGTGCAGTCGCTGTCTTTAGCAATAACTTATGATTGGAGAGATGAGGGGTACTGTTGACCAGTGGTAGTGAGAGAATCAGAGGAGGCAGTCATAGGGTGAGGGGGAGCCAAAAATGATTGTCGCACTGGGTGCCCCCAGCGCTAGAGCCGGCCATGAACAGAAAGGAAGGGCAGCCCCTCTGTGAGGGATCAAGGAGCACAGAAATTAACCGTAGAGGACGGATGAGACCTTCTGTTAAAGGAAAGTAATTTCATTGGTAACCTTTACTTAGTGTCCCAAGGAAAGTAGGTAAATCTGAGGACCACGTGTGTGACAAGTACTGACAGGGCAAATGCAAGTCTAGGTCTTTGGCATGCAATCAATGGGCCTTTGGAGCACAATATACACAAAGCATGTGGCTGACCAGACAACCAGAGGTACATGATTCTGTAGCTACAGAGGAGTGAGCCAGGGGATTCCAGAAATGCTAAAATGAACAAGACAGATCAGGCATCCGAGATACAGCCATTGGATAATCAGGTGTAACAAAACAAGGCACACAGGCCAGGAGATACTCTTTGAAGACTATAATGTTCAGGGGAGCGTCAATATCAACACGACCACTCAAAAATAAAGGGGTAAAGGTTGTGTAGAAGATGATATTCATATCTGGGCACTTGTTCCTAAACATTACGGGCCTGATTACGACTTTGGCGGTGCAACGCCGGGTCCGCCCATCGCCGCACCACCAAAGCTGTGGTCAGACCACCAGCCAGATTAGGCATTTCCTCCTGTCTGGCGGACTGGTTTTTGACATTTCCACGGCGGTGCCTAAAGGGACACCGCAATGGGAACGCCAAAAATAGTTCCTGCACGGCATGGCCTACAAAGGCCATGCCGTGCAGGATCTGGTGTCCATGCACACAGGGGGCACATATTGTGCCCCCATGTGTGCATCAACAGGGCGCAGAGGCACAAAGGGGCCCTGTAGGGCCCCCTTTGTTTCCTCTTTGCCAGGGTTTTCATGGAGTAGTAAGTGCCATAAAAACCCTAGCAGAGAGAAAACTCCTAATATGCTTGGCGGGACCGCGGCGATCCTGCCAAGCACATTGATGCCCCTTCACCGCTGCAACAGCGCCAGGGAATGGCGGTTCCCTGGCGGCTGGGGCAGGGCAGAGGAGGTCTGACCTCCCAAAACGTAATTGGGCTGTCAGAAGACCTCCGCCGCTGCGCCCCCATGAGTCCCCGACTCGTAATTGTCCCCAGACTCGTAATCGGCTCCTATATGACCATGACCATTTTTCTGGCCCTCTGTGGAGGTAGAGGGTCAGAGCATGTTTCCCCAAACATCAAGCACACACATCGTACAAACTCTATATTGGGGGTTCATTGTCAGTAAGGGCATGGGATTTCCAAAACTGCACAGGCCAATGTGGATGATTTACCCAAAACAATATAGTGATGCATAGTGTGGGATCCCAACAAATGTGTGTCCTTTAATTGGGTGCATCTTCGTTTCAATGGTGTCGTTGGAGTAAAATTTGCACCAGACAAAAAGGCATTGGTAAGCACACACGGAAGATTCCTGAAGGGGTGAGGACCAAAAGAGGGCATGATCCAGAAAGGCTGTGATCAGTGGAAGGTCATGAAATGGAAGGAGTGTTATCAGTGGAGACGAGGGTTTGGCTTAGAACAATAGGGGTATCTCCACCTCCTTCTCTTGCTTTTGTTTGATCGAAACTATGCCTCACAGCTACTGGAATGGATCAGCAGGACAGAGAGCATTTCAAGAATCAGATGTGTACAAACAGGACAGACATTGCAATATGCAAAAGATGTATTCCAATTGGGTAGATTTGGAACAACAGAGCAGCAGGTGTTGTATGCAAGAGACAAGGAGCCGTAGGGCAGAGTTTTACATATAAGAGACAATAGCCGTTGGGGCTGAGGATCTCGAGTGAAGTATATATGATCAAGGACAGATAGTCTGGATGCAAGAGATATTGACCAGTAGGGCAGAGTGTCCAGCATACATCAGTGATATTCTATAAAGCTGGGCCTCCTGGATATACTAACGAGGAACAGGCTGGTAATTTGAAACCTGCACCCAACCCTGAAGGTTGCCAGGTGCCACGACAAGCTCTATGTTTCTCTGGCACTTTGGGGCTTAGTTCCGGCTTGGTAAACAGCAGAGCTTAAGTTGTGCAAAAATAAGCACCGGCGTCCAAAGCACTGCTCAGAAGCCCAGTAGGCGCAATTAAATGGCAGTGTGCTCAATACCAAGGCTGGGTAGTCCTGGATGTACCTCAGGTCTCTTTAATCCACTGACAGGCACACTGCCCTTCTATCTCTCTCTTGCAGGTTCCTGCTTTCTCCCTTTGTGACGAGTTGTCCGTCTTTCTCTTCCTCCTTTTGGCTTGCGTGCATGCATTTGTGTGTTTTTTCCCTCTCTTGCACTCATGAAGTGCTGATGGCTAAAAATGAGTGCCAGAGGGCCCCAATGCATCAAATTAAGCACTTGTGAAGGAGACTAATGGCGTAAAATGACATTTGCTCTGTCAAACCTGTAGTTTCCTGGCTCTATTTAGAGTCTGAGAAACGCTGGCTAACCACTGGCGGAGCCTCATCTGGCACTGTCGCTGATGATCCTTGACCCGGAGGTCAACCCCTTACAGGGCCAAAGGACCACTGGGTCACAGTGATGGTCATCCCACCCTATTTAGGGTGGATCAATCATCATTCAGTTTTTTCTCCTTACAATTTTTAGGTCGATCCTGGGCAGCGCATGCGCTGTTCTGTGAGGCATGGTGTATTCAGGTAGGGACTTGAAGCTCCGCCCATATTTTTCATTGGCTTGTGTCATTGTCCACTGTAAACTGCGGCTATTCATTGGTCAATAGACGTAGTAGGCCCTCCTTAGTACCGCCTTGTCTCATTTTGTAACCTGGCAAAACCCCTTGTTATGTGTGTTGTTACTCAGTAGGCTTTAATTACAGCCTCCTAGCACTATTTTTTCATTTAGCTTTTGCAGGTAGGACATGCTCTCTCCTAGCTCTTGTAAAAAAATTTTTATAGCACAAACACATTTGCAATGCAATAGGTCTCGCATTTGCAAGAGTTTAAGCTATTGGCAGTGTAAATGACAATGCCTTTTATTTATCTGTTTTAAAAACAACACATACATAAAGGCATTTTCATTTACAATACCAATAGCTCAAACATTTGCAAATGCGAGACCTATTGCATTGCAAATGCTTGTTTTTCTTCTTGGGGTTAGCAAGGTGACTGTCCTACAGAGAAAGGCCTGATACAGGAACTGAGGAGAGATGGTCTTGTAGTGGACGTAGGTGCCCGTTTGCAACATGGCTGAAAGTGGTGGTAGGAGTGAAGGTCTCGCAGCCCACAACGGTAGAGAAGACCTTACTTGGAGAGCCTTAGAGCTGGGCCACAGTCCACTGCAGTGACCTGATTTACTGTTGGATTTGGAGTGGTGCAATGTGCTTTTCTAGCTTCTACTCCGCTTGTTGCTGTTGCCTAACCAGTATTAGGGTTGTAATTTAGCCTGCATCCTATGGAGGCCTTGACCCCATGTGTGAACCCTGCACACCCATTAGGGAATTACTGAGACCTATTGGCAATGAATGGTGTTGGTGATTGTTTCTTACATCCAGCCCCCATCCCAGCAGAGGTGCTTCCCTTTGCCCACGAGTCTGTACACTTCATCAGGATCAATGTCAGCCTATGGTACTGACTTTCATGGCTCCCATGCTGGGGGTATTTGCTTAAATAACTCATTGTCATGTGTCATGTGAGTTACTAAGTTCTGCCTTATGACACAAAAAGTTGTTTAAATTGCACCATAAAAATATCATGAGGAAGGCATTATTAGAATGACAGATAAGTATGTTTTGAGATGTGACCTTTATTTTCGAAATCTCTTTAGGAAAGGAAAGTGCAAAGCTAGGGGCTTAATGTGTAGGCGTCAGTGTCACCTCAATCAAACAAGTGGAGATACAACATTGAACTGGCCTGAAAAGTAACAAAGCGGCTTCCTTGTAGTGTTGGGTGCACCCTGAGGGTCCCTAAGTGACTGATCAGTGACATGATGAATAGGGATGTATACCCGAAGGTCTGTGGTGACATACCTGCTTCAGGATTAGATGTCTCAGTTTATCCTTCATGAATGACAGCTCCCACACGCACGCGACAGTGCTGGTCCCTGCAGTGATGAGTGTATTGGTGCTGGGGCACACGGCACAAAGACATTGGCCCCAGTCCGCCAAGTTCTCACACACGGCTACAACCTGTGACAGAAAAAAAACATCTTGCGTCAGTATCCTGGACCGATAGACAACGCCACCAATGCTTATGGTCCATACAACACGCTCACCTGCTGTGTGATATACCTAATTGTGCTCTGCTTCAGTATATATCACCTCACACTATATGTACTCTCTAGCCTGCTCAGTCACATCAGTGACTCTGGCTGCTCTTGGGGTTCTACGTCATTGTGACGAGTGCATGTCAGAACAGTCACCGGCCTGTAGCGCCCCCTTTTAATCTGCTTATCTCCCCCTTCGAGGATCATGCTAACAGTCATGTGGCTAGATGAACCCGCCATTTTGTGTCCTGGCTGGAATTTTGCCTTTATGGCTCCCTCCATTCCCTTTCTTTCTCCTTAGGTGGAGGAATTCCACCAGCCTCTTCTGTGGCCCTTGTCTTTTGGAAATCATATGAAGCTTGTCTGTTCTGGTTCATGGCATGTGTGTCCTCTTGCTTCATTTGGACCATGGTAATGGTAAATGCAAGGTGTTGAATTAACCAACGCATACACACAAATACACTGCACTCAACATGTTCATGTACGTCTAACGCAAGCTCACTTTTGTGTACATCTGTAGCTGCACCATCCCACATCTGCACCTGGTGAGGAAGGCAACATTCCCTTTCTCTTTGGCTATTGCTATCCTTCAGTGGAGATAGGAGTTTTGAGGGCTATTTACCCAATTGGAAAGTCGTAGAGCGTGATTTAGAGTTTGGCGGATGGAATACTCCCTCACAACCATGAAGAAATAACTAGCGTTGTGGCAGGTGCTGCACCACCCCCAGATCTGGAAGCAGGTCAGAAAGATAATGGAAAACAATGGGGCCTTTCAATCAGTTTTCTCAGTGGCGTACTAAGGGGGGGACTGCCCAGGAAGGAACGAGTTTTGGGGACGGCGGGCTTCCCCCGCTCTTACCTGCGGACGTCGTGAAGCAGCATATGCAGTAATTGCCAGCACCCTGCCCCCTTGCTCTTACATGCAGCTGCCGCAGGGAGGCAAACGCAGGAACCGACACGGGCGGCCAAAGGTCTAGCTCCGCCACTGAGTGTTCCTTCCACGGAACCCTTAGCTGTTTCTTCAAATGCACTGAAGGGTCAATGATAATGAAGGAGGGCCTGACAACAGCTTTCAACAAACCACTGCACATTGGTTGTCATGTAAATCTATGAGGTGGCATTGGTTAATCAAATTTTGTCATTCGTATTAATGGATCCTATTGGTGATAAAAGAATACTAAAAGTGAGGCTCATTTAGGTCTTTTAATTATGAAATATGGAGTCAGGCAAGTATTGAAATAAGGTGAGGAGAAAGACCAAGATACATTTATTTTACGCTAGTGTGCACAGCACACATGGCTGAAATAGTTGTGATGTAACAGTGATCTATTTTAAAGAGCTCCTTTTTCAAATAAAAGCTGATACCACTTATCCAAAGATTTAAGGATATTGTATCGTTGAACTACTTTTTCACAAAAATGTCTCGGACTACTATCAAACGCTCATCCTTCCCTTCTACAAACGCACTTGTTTGCACACTTGTTGCACTGCTCATTCAGTAGCACCAGGATTTTTAGAACCCCTGTAATTTGGTGAGCTCATGCCACCGGCCAGCCCCGACAGTCAGATAATTGCTAGAGCACCACTGTTTACTGCTGATGGGCACGCATAGAGTGTTGGTGCACCTCTTAAACTGATGAGTCCTCAGGGTGATTGTACTCCTAAAAGGAGTGACAGATCCTAACAGCGCTTCTGCACGTGCAACCCTTGCACTGATGAACTCACATAGTATATCTGTAGGCTTCTGCCAGAATGCCTTTGTGTTTATGTAGCTGATGATGTCACAGTAATAGCCCTGGACCCCCACTCGCAACCCTCATCACCAGGTATAAATATGGCGGCATATGTATAAACACTGGTTGCAAAATGTTTGCAACTAGTATTTTTGCGACCAGTTTAGAATTTTGTTAACTGACCGATAAACTAATAGGTTGGTTCGCAAAATTTCAAATTGTAGTGAGTTGCAATCCGACACTACCGCACCGAATATTCATGAGGTAGGTTGCAACTACAAATGGTGACCACTGAAGGGATTGCGGCCGGAGAGGTTTAGCAGACCACTAGTCATTGATCACTTTTTGCCTAATATTTTTCTAAATAAAGTCCTTTTAGCTCTCACCTATGAGAATGCATGTGTTAGCATATGCTCTCTCACTTGCAAAAGGTATTATGTTGCATAAGGGGCTTGGAACCCGCCCATTGCTTGCCATTCATTGGCTGAAGTGTCAGTCTTCTTTGAGGGCTCTTAATTGGCCAGAGCTTGCGATGCCACTTCCTCCTGTTTCAAGTGTGAGCATGGCTAAACAACTGATTAATATAGGGGCTCATTACTATGTCGAGCGTAAAGCCTCCACCCGACACCGACTTGGAATCGGGACCAACCGACTTGCGATCAGCGGATCCGACCTCTGGATTACGATGCGACCAAACACTGTTCGGTCGGAGTACCATTGTTCCCTATTGAAGCTCGTGTTGTACATGACAATAGGCGGTAACACAGGCTCCTATGAGGAAATGGGGTGTGTGCGGAAAACCCTGCACCCTGTCGCAGGTACCCCATGGTGCCTGCCACACAGTGCAGGGTTTTACAGGAGGGTCCATTAGGTATCCCCTTGGCCATCAAGCAGAGACTGCGGAGCCTAGGGGGCCCTACCATGGGCCCCCAAAGTCACTTTCCGACAGCCTTTCCGTGTCAGACAGGCTGACGTGTAAAGGCTGTTGGAAAATGACATTGTAATCCTGTGGGCGGAAACGCTGTCCATAGGGTTGTATGATGCGGTTCCTACTGACACAGATACTCCGCAAGTCGCTTGGAACTGATTCGGAATGACCGCACAGTTTATATTCCAACCGCAAACAATTAATCAGGCGGTCGGAATTTAAACCGACCGAGTCGGCCGGAAGGGCTCCGACGCGGTTGAGGAGATTCCGATTGTATGGCAGAGGCTTTACGCCCGACATCGTAATCGGCACTATAATCTGATTAGGGTCCTTCCTCTGTCCATTCACTAATCGCGCTGTGATTCAGGTCCTATTTTCTTACAAGTTCACTTGTACTCAACTTTGCGGGCAATTTCACCCTCCCTTTTGCCAATGCTTGTTGCATCTGCTCCGTCATGTCTGCGTTCAGTGCTGATTATTGCAGTTTTATATAGCGTGGACTGGACCCGAAGGTACCGGAGTGCTTAACATGACTAACAGTTACGTTTACACAAGGGCATTTTTTTAGGCAGGGAGATTAAGTGATCTGTCCAGGATCACAGGATGTTGAGCCGACGCTGGGCCTCAGACCTGTCCCCAGGTCCAAATGCAGCTGCTCTGGCCATTATGTCACATGCTCTCTCCTTTTAGTACCTTTGTTTCTGGTTTATTAATGCAGCAACAGAACACAGCTTTCTCTTTAACAAATTGCATTTGGACTCAAACTTTGCGGTCAATTTCCCCCGCCCAGTCTCTTTTGCCAATGCTTGTTGCATCCCTCTCTGCCTATCTGCTCCTTCCTGTCTGTGACAAAATCACTTTTTTTTATAAATCAATTGCAATTCATCTAGCTCTTAGCTTGTTGTGAGGGTCACAGCTGCAATGGGCCATTATTATTTGTAGATGAATTTGGACAAGGATTATAAGAATGCGAGAGTCCACTGTTAACTGCGAAGAATAGACAGGCTCGTTCCCCAAGCACTTAATGGTACAACTTAATTGCCTCTGGTAGATATGATGGCTCTTTTACTCCTCACCGGCTGAATCCCATCTCTCCGCTGCAGATGTAACAAGCACTGGAGAAGCCATTAGCTCCTGCTTACAGGAGCATACCTGTCAAGTCACACGGTGCCACCGTGTGACACACGATAACGGCCCCCACCACACGGTCTCCCAGTGAGGAGCCAAAATCACATGGTGGCAGGGAAAACAAGCTTAAAACCACTGTAAATAGTGGTTTTCCAGCTCTTTTTCCAAGACTTTGAACTGCCACAGTCCATTAAGGGGTGTGAAAACCCCACAGGACATTGACACCAGCCTCAACAAGCTTTTTTTTTGGGGGGGGGGGCATGGTGGGGTTCAAAAGCAGGGGAGACTCACCTATTAGGGTGAAGGAGCGTCGCCCCACTGCTTTCTCACAGTGCGAGAAGCAGAAACATAAAATGCTAAAACTACCATTTTATGTTTCTGCTTCTCGCACTGCAAGAAAGCAGAAGGGTTTGGTTAGGGGCAGGGCGGGACTGCTCGATGGTAGGGGAAGAGTGGCTGGCCCAATGCTGCGGGCCCTGACCAAACCAGTTATGTGCACTCTCCCGTTTCTCCATATACACAGAGAAAATGGCCTCCCCATAGACGCCTGTGTGATCGGTGTCCCCACCAATCACAAACCTGCCATTGCAGCATTGTGATTGGCTTAGTGGAGGGGAGGTAGGCTGCCTGCTTCCTGTTCCGCGGGACCCGGCCAGGACCCAGGAAGGTAATTTTTTTTTTTAATTAACATCCCCCGCGCAACCCCCCGCGCAAACCCCCGTACGAACCCCCACCCGAGATTCATGCCGGCCGTGACTGTTCAAAAGTGCCTTGCAGGTACTTCTCGGCACAAGGCCCTGCCCCCTCCTCACATGGTGAGATTCTTCTTCAAGTTGGCAGGTATGCAGGAGGTACTGGCTTGGCCAATGTTTTTATAGCCATGTTACGCAGCAGCACAGCTACTCTGCAGCTTGGATAAGTTAGGGAAAAAAGCAAAGCGCTACAACTTGCCTCGTCATAGCGCATTTTTCCCTACCTTAACATTGTTGCACAGTAGCAGTGCTGCTTTTCAACATCCCTAAAACGAGGGCTTTAAGTGGAATGAAAAAAATAGGGGGTCTCTCAAAGGGGCGTGGCCAATGTAATGTGGCTTATGTATACGCAAGCTTATAATCTGTGCTTAGCATGGCGGATCGCCCAGCTGGTATTATGCTGCTTCTGTCATTGCATATAGATATATAATACTGATAGAACATGTAACATTACACCTACAACAAGCCAGGACTATTGGCTTTGCCAATGGTTGTGATCTGAGTAAAATAAATCAGCAATAACTATGGCTTCGTTGTATAGAATTTGAAAATGCTTCAGTTCTGAAAAGATGAGACTGTGAAAGTACTATAACGAGTCTCTTTGAAGTTACCTCAAAAGCAGTGAAGGGTGGCACTGCTGCAGAGGTGAGATGTTTATTTTTCACCCTGAGGGCAAAAATGGAGAGCCCAATAGAGATCCGGTTCAGCACCTACTTTATAGTACTGTCAGTGCTGAGCAACGGAAGGACCCGGCCCACTTAAAGCCCTGCCTCAAACATTGACAAAGCCAATAGCTCTTGTAAGCGAGAAATAATGGCTTGTCAAGGCTTGTTCCTTAAAAGGAAATGGGGCTGTGTGTTTGTGTTTCCCTACAGCCAGTGTGCCATTAGATTGTGTGTTTTGCTCTGAGGCTGGTTAGCTTCTGTTAGTGTGTGCCTGCCTGTTTCCCTCTGCAGCGGACGAGTCCTCGCACTGTCCCTGGGTCCCTCCAGAGTTCCCGCCCCACTGTGCCCTTGTATGTTTCCAGCCTGTGTGCTCTGCACAGAATGTGGTTTATGTCCCTTTAGTTGAAGAGGGCCTCCCTCTGCCTCCCTGAGGCTGCTGTCGAGGGCATGTAGAGGGCATCCGGACAGCTGTGGACAGATGCTGGCCGGGTTCCTCTTCCATTGTTATACATTTTTAAACAAAGCAATAAAATGGCACGAAATGTTTTGCAGAGCGGATACTGGCACCTCCACAAACCCTGGAAGAACGACCAGACACTGGTAAACTATGCTGCTTTTAATTGTCAGCCATGGCATTGGCAGCCTGGCGCAAGGGGGCTGAGCTTGGCACAGGAAATGCACGGGGGAGATGCAGCCAAGCTCTCTGTGTGGACCAAAAAGTCCAGAAGAGCTAATGTCCCGAGGCGAGTAAGCTCTAATGAAACATGCTGACCAAAGCTAATAGGCCTGACTTTCATATGGAAAAGCATGCAAACAGAGGCCTAAAGAAATGGAAAAAAACGCCTAATTCAGCAAAAAGAAAACCACAAAAAGGATCGCTTTTTGTATATAATGCATGTATGAGGTAAATAATCAAGGGCTAGACACAGTGGTCAATTTTGTGGTCGCAAACCCAGCGATGGGCAATATTAAAGGGTTAGAAACTGTAAAATGGCTTCTTTTGATATTCGCTAAATACATTTTGCGATTGGGGAAAGGTTACCAAATTGCAAAATAGGCCTAGAAATGGATATCGAATTGCAATTTTGAAGAGGTGTTTTTTCAGGGTGCCCCTTCCAACCTGCAATTCAGTATAAGGTGCATCAATGGTTTGCGCCTGGAATTCAGGCGGCAATCAATTGAAAAGTTATCAACACCTCAAAGGAGTTGGTAAGCCATTGGCAAAAAGAAGGGTTCTCCTTTGTGAATGCAAACAAAAGTTTGTTAGGGAGTAAGCAGTGGTTCTTTTTAAAAGCAGTCCCATTTTCGGTAAGGAAATTAAACTGCTGCTGCATTAAAACAAATTTGATTTTTAAAAGAGATCACAGTCCTAGTGGTCTGATGACCCTAGTAGGTCACCATCCCAGTGATGGCTTCCAATCAGAATGAGTTGCAATTTGTGTCCTGCTTCATTAATATTCATGATGTAGGTCAGATTGAGACCCACTCTAGATGGGAATTTTGCGACCCCACTTATTAATTCATATTTTGGTTTGCAAAATCAGAATAGATTCACAGAAATGCGGTGCACAATTTGCAACCGTTTTTTGTGAATTGATTCGTAATACATCTAGTCCTAAATGTGTGATTCATTAACAATTGGGTTATCAGTTAATTAAAACCATAAACAACCATAGCAATAGATTATTCTACAGGATTAAATGCACTTTTGTATTCTATCTGTTTCATTTAAACAGAACAAATTCACTCCCAAATGTGACCCCTCCTGATGTTATAAAGTTTAGGTCAGGATAATACATAGCAGTTACTATTAAAGATCACAAAAACGGAGGGAGGAAGACGCAGAGGCTCATTCAGCCTCCAAGAGGTGCTGGTTATCTATCGGAAAGGGGGGGAGGAACCAAATAAGTCTCAAGTCTCTGAACTTTTTGTCTTGGAGATCCTCGACCACCGTTCACAGACTGCAGTGCGACGTGGATATAGGTACCGTCTTTAGGCCTATAACTTAAATATGCATTTCATTTGCATCATAGTGTGGAGAAACATAGGACAGGTTGACATTTGCCACAACTCCCCAAGTCCCAGAATTTCAATAGATTCTTCTAGATAGTTCTTAAAACAAGTCTTTCCTGTCTGCAAATGTATTTGCGTCCGAGCTTTGTAGTGAAATTTCAAGATGATTTCTCTCCTGGCCAGGGTTTGTTTTGCCAGGGAAAGCTCGAGCCTTACATGAGCTGGGGAAACTACTCCCAGCAGCTGGAAAACAAATTTGTACATTCTGATCTGAGGAGAATCTAGTAGTTTTCCATCTCGCCCAAGCATCAGTTCACCGCCATATGCTATTGGCAAAAACGTAGCTTTGATCATGAGGAAAAGCGGCTTCAAAAAGTGGCCGTTAAACAAAAAACAAAAAACAAAATTCTCTTTTCCTTTTCTTACAGGGGGAAAAGATCGATATCTTCAAACTCAGTTATCTATCCAGCTAGAACTGGATACTTAATAAGCACAAGGTTTTAGGAAACAAACTTTTACAAGGTCTAATTTTACCAGGTTGCCAAATTTACATGTTTGTTTATACAATATGCCCCACAGTTAAAAACAATTCAAATTCAAAGGAATGTTCCAGTGTTCTATTTTATTTATCAGCAAATTGTTTCATACAAATCATAATATTTTAACAAAACCCATTTAAAAACAATTGATCATGATTTTTTATTTAAAACATACATTATACATGATGAAAAAGAAAAAGACTGTTGACGCAGCGTTTCGGTGTTAGAAAGGATCGTCACCTTTTTCAGGACAATGATTTCAAGTTAAAAATAATCTGAGCTAGTACTATATAAGCCCTTCTCAATTGGCTTCAATAATGGATGGATGTTTTCTTCAGTACGATCAATTAAAAGGTACAAATGAGTACTTTTAAATTTTGGGTATCTTTGCTCAAGGCTACTTCCAATGGCTATTAATCTCTCTTGTTCATCTTTATTCAATTTGATGAATTTAAATAAAAACATTAATTTTGTCAATCCTCCCACTATTTTCTATTGTGGTGTGCGTCTCTGATCTGGAATGCCAGCAAGACGGACGTTTGCACTCGGCATCCTTTATCCTCGAATATCGTGGTCCAGAGTTATAACCAGCCAGGACGCACACCACAATAGAAAATAGTGGGAGGATTTACAGAATTAAGGTTTTTATCTAAGATATCGTGGTCAGGAGTTATAAACAGCCGAGACACACGCCACAATAGGAAATAGTGTAAGGATTGACAAAATTAAGGTTTTTATCTAAGTTCATCAAATTGAATAAAGATGAACAAGAGAGATTAATAGCCATTGGAAGTAGCCTTGAGCAAAGATACCCAAAATGTAAAAGTACTCATTTGTACCTTTTAATTGATCGTACTGAAGAAAACATCCATCCATTCTTGAAGCCAATTGAGAAGGGCTTATATAGTACTAGCTCAGATTATTTTTAACTTTAAATCATTGTCCTGAAGAAGGTGACGATCCTTTCTAACACCGAAATGCCGCGTAGACAGTCTTTTTCTTTTTTATCATGTATAATGTATGTTTTAAATAAAAAATCATGATCAATTGTTTTTAAATGGGTTTTGTTAAAATATTATAATTTGTATGAAACAATTTGCTGATAAATAAAATAGAACACTAGAACATTCCTTTGAATTTGAATTGTTTTTAACTGTAGGACATATTGTATAAACAAACATGTAAATCTGGCAACCTGGTAAAATTAGACATTGTAAAAGTTTGTTCTTAAAACCTTGTGCTTATTAAGTATCCAGTTCTAGCTGGATAGATAACTGGGTTTGAAGATATCGATCTTTTCCCCCTGTAATAAAAGGAAAAGGGAATTTTGTGTTTTGTTTAAGTGCTCATACCCATCCCTTTTCCAAAATAAGGGCACCTCCCATAATATCTTTAATTCAGAGAGTGACCCCACAGTATTTTTGGAAGGGCTATAAATGCAAAGTTCAGAGCGGTGGCTTTTTCCTTGATCATTTCTTTCTGTGGAGGGTGGTGGTGGAGGGGGTGAAGGAAGCCAGTGAGAATAGTTTAACTCCCAGATATTTATAGGAGGTTACTTCATCTACAGGCTGTCCACTAAGCCGCCACTGACCCTGATCAATGATACGCTCCCTGAGCGACATCACTTTCGTCTTGTTGAGATTGATTTCAAGAGGGTTGTCTGTTGTGCACCTGGAGTGCTTGTTAATTAGTATTTGCAGCCCCACTCAAGTTTGACTCATCAACAGTAGGTCATCTGATGCAGTAATGAAGATGAACAATGTTTGAGTTCTGCATCAAGCAGCGCTATGAGATGGTAGTTACTTGGGGAGAATGCATTAGCACCTTTGTAGATCAGATGAATGATTGAGCCTCGCCAGCTCTCTGGCATGTCCCCAGATTGCAGAATCTTATTGAATATAATTGCCAAGTACATTGCCCAGGCCATTGTGCTGTGCTTTAATATGACTTGCAGGATGCCACTGGGGCCTGTTGTGCAATTGGGGCGGTAACCATCTTTCTCTCTGATTATTGCATTGATTGAGTAACTTAGTCCCTAGGGATCGAGAAGAGAGTGGTTTTCCATGAGGATTTCTAATTCCTTGACTTCTGGGCTTGCCCATCTTATTGAGTGTATAAAAAAGTGGGCATTAAGGTACTCCACGCAGGCCACCTTGCTAATGTTGGCATTATTGGCAGCCCGCATTAATGTTTCCGCATGGTTAATGATCCTCCAGAACCTTCTTGAGTCCTTACTTTTTGTGGTACCTATAAGCTTTTAACGACCATACCTCTTTTTAAAGCCACCTTCAGTCCTCCCTCAGCCTTGTAATTAACAGGTTATTTTGGGGGCGGATCCCTATTTGTGTCAGGGTTCAGCTGATTCTGGATTTTACAAGGCGTATATTTCTAGGTAGTCTGCTTTTTGTATGGCAGTTGAAGTCCATGGTTTTCTGAGAGCTTTTAGCTGGATACTTTGCCACTATTTGGACTGTGACTATTGCCTAGGCTCTTATTGGATCTGGCTTGTTTTTGACGGCAGATTGCAATACTTCCAGAGACCTGGATACTAGATCTTGAATGTTATCCGGGTCCCATCTTAGCTGCTTAAAGTTTTCCGTATTGGCTAGTTCGATCAAGTCTCTTGCAGGGTTGAGTCTGAAGGGCTCAGTTATTATCCATACATTTTGAAGCTGGTTGTCACTCTCAGAGGCGTTATCGATCCTGAAATCGGTGATGCTGTTATATATACTGAGGCTCGCCATGGTGTAGTCTGTGTATGATACTGTCTTAGTTGAGGCCCATGTCCAGGATGGTGGGATATTACACTGGAATATCCCATTCAGGACTGCCAGCCCTGTATGTTCACAGGCTTTTAACAGTCTTCGATCAATTTTATCTGGGCATCCCGTCTCCGTGTAGGGTTGCTCCTGTAGTATTTCGGGCAAGACGCTTTTTGCCTCTTCTGGGAATTCTTCAGGCTGTTGAAAGAGATTGATGTTAAAGGGCCATATGTAGGTAAATTACATTTACCGATTCTTAAATACCGAATTTTACCGATTCGGTATTTATGAATCGGTAAATGTAATGTAGGTAGAAAAATACCGAATCGGTAAGTGTCGGTATTTTAGAATCGGTATTTACCGATTCGGAAATGGCAACTGGCTTCCTATTCATTCCTATGGGCCTGGAGGCCCATAGGAATGAATGGGAAGCCAGTTGCCATTACCGATTCGGTAAATACCGATTCGGTAATGGGGGAGGCATCATCATGGGTGGCAGGGTGTCACATTGACACCCTGTTGCACCCCTGATTCGTCCATGTGTGCACATGTGGCGCACATACATGCCCTAAGGGCATGTATGTCTGCCACATTGCACACTGCAAAGTGCACAAAAATGCTTTTTTACACCTATTCGTCATTTACCACCAACTTTTAGTTGGTGGTAAATAACGAATCCCCACACCCACGACACACTCCCCCTACATCTCATTTCATGATTCGGTAATTTTACCGATTCGGTAAATTACCGAATCATGAAATGATCCCCCTACATAGCAAAAGCCTAAATACCGGTCGGTAATGGTATATTTACCGAAAATCGCCCGTTACCGACCGGTATTAGGCTTCCTACATATGGCCCAAAGTCTCCAGTCATTGTTAAATTTGATGTCACATATTTGCATTTCAAGGTGGCTAATTAGTCAATCAGCCTCTCTACCAAGATTTCCTTGCCTCTGGGATTTATGTAAACATTAACTAGTATCAGCAGAGTACTACATGATGGGACCACCCTCCAAAAATAATGCCGTAATCCATGAGTCTTGAGTCCCCAATATGTTTATTTTTAAGGATATGTTTGAACTGATGTTGATCAAAAGGCCTTCTTTGGCCCTACCTTATTTGCTTGATTTCTGTGTGCAAATCTGGTGCTCCATGAACCCAATGAGCGGAATGCTCATCATGGTCCATGTCTCCTGTAGGGCTATTATATCAAAGTCCCTCCAATATTGTATCTGGTCCGGATCCTCTGTTTTAGCTGATAGGCACCCCATATTCCAGGAGCATAACCGAAGATTGTCACTTGCGGATTCCAGTTTAATAGGCTTAGTTTGCCATCAATCCCCCTTCGTGATGTTGACAGGGCCGTGGGAAGCCAGCCCCAGTTGGCTGACTCTCCCTGCTTTGCAGGAGTTCTTTGCCTCTCCACGGCATGGATCTCTTTGATTTTAATAATTAGGCTCTATTTTTCACCTGAGGGGGGCATTCCAACTGCGCCGTTGAGTATCGAGCAGGTAGATCTTTTCTCATTACTCATCTCATCTTTGTTTAGCAGTATAGGTGGATATAATTGGTCTTGAAATAGTTATAATTTGTTGCCGCAGTTCCACAGCAGATCTTTTCTTACTAATATTTCTGTGTTTAATCCTTGTGCATTACATGTGACTAGAGTGGGCTCTGCGATTTGATTACCACAGCCAGGAACTAATTTGATTGAGAAGCTATCACATGAGGTCACCCAATATAGTCTTTTTAGCTCTTTGATCACCTTCACGATGAATGAGCGTGGTTCCGTCCAAACGAAAATAATGGGATCCACAATAGTCTTGGTTTATGGGAGGTCTGTGTTACCAATCCCTTGGTAACCACGACACAGATCCATTGATGACACTGTTCCCCGACCCTTGCACCACTATTGATGGGTGCTTAGTTGCACATATATTTCCTTTTTGTGGTGGCTGTGGTCCCCAGTGCTGGTTATCGGAGATCCCAACTTCAAAGGTTCTCCTAAAAGGCCAATGCATGGTTCCAGGATGTGAGGATCGTGATCAGAGTCAGTGTGATTCGGCCTTGATCCTGCCTCCAGGTCGTCACCCCTATCCATGTGTGACCCTGCCCTTAGGAATGATTGGCAGCAGACTTATCCCTTTCCTTCCATGAGTCACTAGGATTTATATGCATGTTAACTTCCTGTATTCTAATGATGATTCTGGTTGGCTGATAACTGCCGGTTCCATCAAGGTTTGGTGAACCTTACTAGGTGCGTGACAATTTTGTTCTGCCCCTCCATCTTTGCGGGCTGCAGGGCTGGTCGTGCTAATAGTTTCAGTGAGTTCGTTGCCTGGTCTTTGTTGGTACCTTTTCGCTCTCGCTTCCTTTCGTGCTGTGATAAGCATGGCATTGTGGGTTCCAAGCTTCCCTGCTCAGGCTTGCATTCAGACATGTCTGACATGACCTTCAAGCATTTCATCCCTTGGGGTGCTTTTAATACTGCAGATGAGTCAGAATTCCCGGTGCTTGTAGTGATGACGCAGACATCCATCTCATTGCGATAACTAGTGGCATCAGGGGTGTTAACACTATTGTCTTCCTTTGTGGGCATCCTGTCCCCATCCTTTGTGGCAGTTTTGGGGACCGCTCTAACCTCCACTAGGATTTTGTTGAGTAATGACGGTAGCTGTGCTAGTTTATCCACGACCTCTCCACATGCACAAAATGTAAAGTTTGTACCTTTATCCGACTGCACTCACTTTATTAGGTCATTAACCCCTTCTGTGCCTATGACGAGCTGGACTCGTCATGGAGCACAGTCGCGCTGTGCCCATGACGAGACCAGCTAGTCATAAGGCATTCCCTAGGGAATCCCTCTGGTGCGGGCACCAGAGGGATTCCCTTTCAACCAAAATAGCCTCGGGAGCTGGGGAAGAGCTTCCCCAGCTCCCGAGGCCCCCCCCTCCCTTTCACTGTAATGACGATCGGCGCGCACGTCGCGCCGACGTCATTACAGTGAAAGTGAAACTGAAATGAGCCAAGAGGCTCATTTCAGGTATCACTCTCTACGTGCTCAGGGGGCTATCTCAGCCCCCTGAGCACGTACAAAGACGTGAGAGGTATCGTTGGAAAGGGGAGAATCTCCCCTTTCCAATGGTACCCCTCCCCAGTGGATCCCTGCTTGGGGATCGCCACAGGAGGGCGATCCCCAAGCAGGGATCCACCCACAAGACACCAGGGATGGGGGAGCGGCCCCTTGGGCAAGGGCCTTTGCTCCCCCCATGTAAGTTTGGCCAAATTTAGTCTTTTTTCCCCCCCTGGGGAGGGGGCATTAGCCCCCAATCTGCCCCCCCCGGGGTGGGGCAAAAAGCCCACTAGACCCCAGGGAAGTTTTTATAGCAATGAAAATAGGGGTGGGGGCTGCCCAAAACGGGCAGGCCCATGCCCCCACCCCACCCCCCCCAATTACTACAGTCTTTCTGCCCCCCCGGGGGCAGATGGGGCATTGGACCCTAATCTGCCCCTTCGGGGGGGCAGAAAGCCCACTAACAACCAGGGATTTATTTCTACTTTTTTTTTAGGGTGGTGGCTGCCCGCAAGGGGCATGCCAATGCCCCCACCCACCTGCCACCATTACAGCCTTTCTGCCCCCCCTGGGGGGCATATGGGGCATCGGCCCCCAATCTGCCACCCCGGGGGGGCAGAAAGCCCACTAGACCCCAGGGAAGTTTTTTAGCTATAAAAATAGGGGTGGGGGCTGCCCAAAACGGGCAGGCCCATGCCCCCACCCCACCCCCCCAATTACTACAATCTTTCTGCCCCCCCGGGGTGCAGATGGGGCATTGGCCCCTAATCTGCCCCTTCGGGGGGCAGAAAGCCCACTAACAACCAGGGATTCGTTTCTACTTTTTTTTTAGGGTGGGGGCTGCTCGCAAGGGGCACGCCAATGCCCCCACCCACCTGCCACCATTACAGCCTTTCTGCCCCCCTTGGGGGGCAGATGGGGCACCGGCCCCCAATCTGCCCCCCTTGGGGGGCAGAAAGCCCACTAGACACCAGAGAATAAAAAAAATAAAAAAATAGAGGTGGGGGCTGCCCAAAACGGGCAGGCCCATGCCCCCACTCCACCCCCCAATTACTACAGTCTTTCTGCCCCCCCGGGGGGCAGATGGGGTATTGGCCCCTAATCTGCCCCTTCGGGGGGGCAGAAAGCCCACTAAATACCAGGGATTACTTTGTAGTTCTTTTTTAGGGTGGGGGCTGCCCGAAACGGGCACGCCAATGCCCCCAACCTCCCTCCCCACAAAAATGACAGTCTTTCTGCCCCCCAGGAGGCAGATGGGAGCTGTAGCCCCCAATCTGGCCCCCCCTGGGGGGCGCAGAAAGGCCACTAGAAACCATGGATTTTTTTGTTTTATTAGTGTTGGTGGTAGGGCTCCCCAAAATGGGCATGACAATCCCCCAACCCCACCCCCAGAGAAACTCCAGTCTTTCAGCCCCCCTGGGAGGGTAGTTGGCGGCAGCGGCCCCTGATCTGCCCCCTGGGGGGGCAGAAAGCCCACTAGGCGCCAGCGAGTACGCAGGCTTTTTTTATGCGTGGCGGTGGGGGCTGCCCAAAATGGTCATACCAATGCCCCCACCCCCACAAAAAATAGCCACAGTCTTTCTGCCCCTTTAGGGGCATATCAGGATGAAACCCCCTTCCCCGATTCCCCCCCAGGGCGGCAGAAAGCCCACTGGGCGCCGCCTTTTTTTTAGCAATGTGCATACCTGTGGATTTTGGGCCCTAGCGCAGTTGGCACGTAGGCAAACCTAGCAAACCTGTACATTTTTTAAAACTAGACACCGAGGGGAATCCAGGATGGGGTGACTTGACTGGCTCTCACCAGGTTCTGTTACCCAGAATCCATTGCAAACCTAAAAATGTGTCCAAAATAACAAATTTTCCTCACATTTCTGTGGTGGAAAGTTCTGGAATCTGCGTGCGTCCACAAAATTCCAACCACCCCGCGTTCCCCAAAGTCTTCCGAGAAAAATGGTACCTCACTTGCGTGGGTAGGCCTAGTGTCCGCGTCAGGCAAGGGCCCAAAAGCAATTGAGGAGACATCAAAATTACCTATCACAAAACAACCTGGTTTTGCAAAGGGGGTCCCATGAGTTTTTGGCCCCGGGCTTGGCGGCTATCTAGGGAAACCTACCAAACCCACACATTTCTGAAAACTAGACACCCGGGGGATTCCAGGGAGGTATGGCTTGCGTGGATCCCCCAACCTTTCCTTACCCAGAATGCCCTGCAAACCTCAAATTTAGCTGAAAAAATCACTTTTTCACACATTTTTGTGTGGGAAAGTTGTGGCATCACTGGGCTGACACAAATTTCCTACCACCCAGCGTTTCCCCGGGTCTCCCAATAAAAACGGTGCCTCACTCGTGTGGGAGGCCCAAGTACCCGCGACAGGCAAGGGCCCACAACGTAGTGAGGCGACATGAAAATTGCCCATCTCAAAACGAACTGGTTTTGCAAGGGGGGTCACTTGGGTTTTTGGCCCGGTGCTCGGCGGCCACCTAGGGAAACCTACCAAACCCACACATTTCTGAAAACTAGACACCCGGGGGATTCCAGGGAGGTATGGCTTGCGTGGATCCCCCAACGTTTCCTTACCCAAAATGCCCTGCAAACCTCAAATTTAGCTAAAAAAATCACCTTTTTCACACATTTTTGTGTGGGAAAGTTGTGGCATCACCGGGCTGACACAAATTTCCTACCACCCACCGTTCCCCCGGGTTTCCCGATAAAAACGGTGCCTCACTTGTGTGGGAGGCCCAAGTACCCGCGACAGGCAAGGACCCAAAACGTAGTGAGGCGACATGGAAATTGCCTATCTCCAAACGACCTGGTTTTGCAAGGGGGGTCACTTGGGTTTTTGGCCCGGTGCTCGGCGGCCACCTAGGGAAACCTACCAAACCCACACATTTCTGAAAACTAGACACCCGGGGGATTCCAGGGAGGTATGGCTTGCGTGGATCCCCCAACGTTTCCTTACCCAGAATGCCCTGCAAACCTCAAATGTAGCTGAAAAATCACCTTTTTCACACATTTTTGTGTGAGAAAGTTGTGGCATCACCGGGCTGACACACATTTCCTACCACCCAGCGTTCCCCCGGGTCTCCCGATAAAAACGGTGCCTCACTCGTGTGGGAGGCCCAAGTACCCGCGACAGGCAAGGACCCAAAACGTATTGAGGTGACATGAAAATTGCCTACCTCAAAACGACCTGGTTTTGCAAGGGGGGTCACTTGGGTTTTTCACCCAGTGCTCGGCGGCCACCTAGGGAAACCTACCAAACCCACACATTTCTGAAAACTAGACACCCGGGGGATTCCAGGGAGGTATGGCTTGCGTGGATCCCCCAACGTTTCCTTACCCAGAACGCCCTGCAACACCTCAAATTTAGCTGAAAACATCACCTTTTTCACACATTTTTGTGTGGGAAAGTTGAGGCGTCACCGGGCTGACACAAATTGCCTACCACCCAGCGTTCCCCCGGGTCTCTCGATAAAAACGGTGCCTCACTCGTGTGGGAGGCCCAAGTACCCGCGACAGGCAAGGCCCCAAAACGTATTGAGGCGACATGAAAATTGCCTACCTCAAAACGACCAGGTTTTGCAAGGGGGGTCACCTGGGTTTTTGGCCCGGTGCTCAGTGGCCACCTAGGGGAACCTACCAAACCCACACATTTCTGAAAACTAGACACCCGGGGGATTCCAGGGAGGTATGGCTTGCGTGGATCCCCCAACGTTTCCTTACCCAGAAAGCCCTGCAAACCTCAAATGTAGCTGAAAAAATCACCTTTTTCACACATTTTTGTGTGGGAAAGTTGAGGCATCACCGGGCTGACACAAATTTCCTACCACCCAGTGTTCCCCCGGGTCTCCCTATCAAAACGGTGCCTCACTCGTGTGGGAGGCCCAAGTACCCGCGACAGGCAAGGGCCCAAAACGTAGTGAGGCGACAAGAAAATTGCCTACCTCAAAACGACCTGGTTTTGCAAGGGGGGTCACCTGGGTTTTTGGCCCGGTGCTCAGCGGCCACGTAGGGGAACCTACCAAACCCACACATTTATGAAAACTAGACACCCGGGGGATTCCAGGGAGGTATGGATTGTGAGGATCCCCCAACGTTTCCTTACCCAGAATGCCCATGCAAACCTCAAATTTAGCTGAAAAAATCACCTTTTTCACACATTTTTGTGTGGGAAAGTTGAGGCATCACTGGGCTGACACAAATTTCCTACCACCCAGTGTTCCCCCGGGTCTCCCGATAAAAACGGTGCCTCACTCGTGTGGGAGGCCCAAGTACCCGCGACAGGCAAGGGTCCAAACCGTAGTGCGCCTCAACAGGCAAGGGTCCTAAACGTAGTGCGCCTCACTACGTTTTGGGGCCTTGCCTGTCACGGGTACTTGGGCCTCCCACATGAGTGAGGCACCGTTTTTATCGGGAGACCCGGGGGAACGCTGGGTGGTAGGAAATTTGTGTCAGCCCGGTGATGCCTCAACTTTCCCACACAAAATGTGTGAAAAAGGTGATGTTTTCAGCTAAATTTATGGTTTGCAGGGCATTCTGGGTAAGGAAACGTTGGGGGATCCACACAAGCCATACCTCCCTGGAATCCCCCGGGTATCTAGTTTTCAGAAATGTGTGGGTTTGGTAGGTTCCCCTAGGTGGCCGCTAAGCACCGGGCCAAAAACCTAGGTGACCCCCCTTGCAAAACCAGGTCGTTTTGAGGTAGGCAATTTTCATGTCGCCTCAATACGTTTTGGGCCCTTGCCTGTCGCGGGTACTTGGGCCTCCCACACGAGTGAGGCACCGTTTTTATCGGGAGACCCGGGGGAACGCTGGGTGGTAGGAAATTTGTGTCAGCCCGGTGATGCCTCAACTTTCCCACAGAAAAATGTGTGAAAAAGGTGATTTTTTCAGCTAAATTTGAGGTTTGCAGGGCATTCTGGGTAAGGAAACGTGGGGGGATCCACGCAAGCCATACCTCCCTGGAATCCCCCGGGTGTCTAGTTTACAAAAATGTGTGGGTTTGGTAGGTTCCCTTAGGTGGCCGCTGAGCACCGGGCCAAAAACCCAGGTGACCCCCTTTGCAAAACCAGGTCGTTTTGAGGTAGGCAATTTTCATGTCGCCTCAATACGTTTTGGGGCCTTGCCTGTCGCGGGTACTTGGGCCTCCCACACGAGTGAGGCACCGTTTTTATCGGGAGACCCGGGGGAACGCTGGGTGGTAGGAAATTTGTGTCAGCCCGGTGATGCCTCAACTTTCCCACACAAAAATGTGTGAAAAAGGTGATGTTTTCAGCTAAATTTGAGGTTTGCAGGGCATTCTGGGTAAGGAAACGTTGGGGGATCCACGCAAGCCATACCTCCCTGGAATCCCCCGGGTGTCTTGTTTTCATAAATGTGTGGGTTTGGTAGGTTCCCGAGGTGGCCGCCGAGCACCGGGCCAAAAACCCAGGTGACCCCCCTTGCGAAACCAGGTCGTTTTGAGGTAGGCAATTTTCATGTCGCCTCAATACGTTTTGGGGCCTTGCCAGTCGCGGGTACTTGGGCCTCCCACACGAGTGATGCACCGTTTTTATCGGGAGACCCTGGGGCACGCTGGGTGGTAGGAAATTTGTGTCAGCCCGGTGATGCCTCAACTTTCCCACACAAACATGTGTGAAAAATGTGATTTTTTCAGCTAAAATTGAGGTTTGCAGGGGATTCTGGGTAAGGAAACGTTGGGGGATCCACGCAAGCCATGCCTCCCTGGAAGCACACGGGTGTCTAGTTTTAAAAAATGTATAGGTTTGCTAGGTTTCCCAAGGTGCCCGCAGAGCTAGGGTTCAAAAACTACAGCTAGACATTTTGCCAAAAAAAGGGTCATTTTTCACTGAGAAATTGAGGTGTGACCACGTTGCGTTTTGCACCGTTTCCTGTCGCGGGCACTAGGCCGACCCACACAAGTGAGGTACCGTTTTTCTTGTAAGACTTTGGGGAACGCGGGGTGGGTGGAAATTTGTGGATCCACGCAGATTCCGGAACTTTCCACCACAGAAATGTGTGGAAAATGTGTTTTTTTTGTCAATTTTTTAGGTTTGCAAGGGATTCTGGGTAACAGACCCTGGTGGGAGGCAGTCAAGTCACCCCATCCTGGATTCCCCTGGGTGTCTAGTTTTCAAAAATGTATAGGTTTGCTAGGTTTCCTAAGGTGCCCGCAGAGCTAGGGTTCAAAAACTACAGCTAGACATTTTGCCAAAAAAGGGTCATTTTTCACTGCGAAATTGAGGTGTGACCACGTTGCGTTTTGCGCCGTTTCCTGTCACGGGCACTAGGCCGACCCACACAAGTGAGGTACCGTTTTTCTCATAAGACTTTGGGGAACGCGGGGTGGGTAGAAATTTGTGGATCCACGCAGATTCCGGAACTTTCCACCACAGAAATGTGGGGAATATGTGTTTTTTAAAAAAAAGTTTTAGGTTTGCAAGGGATTCTGGGTAACAGACCCTGGTGGGAGGCAGTCAAGTCACCCCGTCCTGGATTCCCCTGGGTGTCTAGTTTTCAAAAATGTATAGGTTTGCTAGGTTTCCCAAGGTGCCCGCAGAGCTAGGGTTCAAAAACTACAGCTAGACATTTTGCCAAAAAAGGGTCATTTTTCACTGCGAAATTGAGGTGTGACCACGTTGCGTTTTGCGCCGTTTCCTGTCGCGGGCACCAGGCCGACCCACACAAGTGAGGTACCGTTTTTCTCGTAAGACTTTGGGGAACGAGGGGTGGGTGGAAATTTGTGGATCCACGCAGATTCCGGAACTTTCCACCACAGAAATGTGGGGAAAATGTGTTTTTTTGGACAATTTTTTAGGTTTGCAAGGGATTCTGGGTAACAGACCCTGGTGGGAGGCAGTCAAGTCACCCCATCCTGGATTCCCCTGGGTGTCTAGTTTTCAAAAATGTATAGGTTTGCTAGGTTTCCCAAGGTGCCCGCAGAGCTAGGGTTCAAAAACTACAGCTAGACATTTTGCCAAAAAAGGGTCATTTTTCACTGCGAAATTGAGGTGTGACCACGTTGCGTTTTGCGCCGTTTCCTGTCACGGGCACTAGGCCGACCCACACAAGTGAGGTACCGTTTTTCTCATAAGACTTTGGGGAACGCGGGGTGGGTAGAAATTTGTGGATCCACGCAGATTCCGGAACTTTCCACCACAGAAATGTGGGGAATATGTGTTTTTTAAAAAAAAGTTTTAGGTTTGCAAGGGATTCTGGGTAACAGACCCTGGTGGGAGGCAGTCAAGTCACCCCGTCCTGGATTCCCCTGGGTGTCTAGTTTTCAAAAATGTATAGGTTTGCTAGGTTTCCCAAGGTGCCCGCAGAGCTAGGGTTCAAAAACTACAGCTAGACATTTTGCCAAAAAAGGGTCATTTTTCACTGCGAAATTGAGGTGTGACCACGTTGCGTTTTGCGCCGTTTCCTGTCGCGGGCACCAGGCCGACCCACACAAGTGAGGTACCGTTTTTCTCGTAAGACTTTGGGGAACGAGGGGTGGGTGGAAATTTGTGGATCCACGCAGATTCCGGAACTTTCCACCACAGAAATGTGGGGAAAATGTGTTTTTTTGGACAATTTTTTAGGTTTGCAAGGGATTCTGGGTAACAGACCCTGGTGGGAGGCAGTCAAGTCACCCCATCCTGGATTCCCCTGGGTGTCTAGTTTTCAAAAATGTATAGGTTTGCTAGGTTTCCCAAGGTGCCCGCAGAGCTAGGGTTCAAAAACTACAGCTAGACATTTTGCCAAAAAAGGGTCATTTTTCACTGCGAAATTGAGGTGTGACCACGTTGCGTTTTGCGCCGTTTCCTGTCACGGGCACCAGGCCGACCCACACAAGTGAGGTACCGTTTTTCTCGTAAGACTTTGGGGAACGCGGGGTGGGTGGAAATTTGTGGATCCACGCAGATTCCGGAACTTTCCACCACAGAAATGTGGGGAAAATGTGTTTTTTTGGACAATTTTTTAGGTTTGCAAGGGATTCTGGGTATCAGACCCTGGTGGGAGGCAGTCAAGTCACCCCATCCTGGATTCCCCTGGGTGTCTAGTTTTCAAAAATGTATAGGTTTGCTAGGTTTCCCAAGGTGCCCGCAGAGCTAGGGTTCAAAAGCTACAGCTAGACATTTTGCCAAAAAAGGGTCATTTTTCACTGCGAAATTGAGGTGTGGCCACGTTGTGTTTTGCGCCGTTTCCTGTCGCGGGCACTAGGCCGACCCACACAAGTGAGGTACCGTTTTTCTCGTAAGACTTTGGGGAACGCGGGGTGGGTGGAAATTTGTGGATCCACGCAGATTCCGGAACTTTCCACCACAGAAATGTGGGGAAAATGTGTTTTTTTTGACAATTTGTTAGGTTTGCAAGGGATTCTGGGTAACAGACCCTGGTGGGAGGCAGTCAAGTCACCCCATCCTGGATTCCCCTGGGTGTCTAGTTTTCAAAAATGTATAGGTTTGCTACTTTTCCCAAGGTGCCCGCAGAGCTAGGGTTCAAAAACTACAGCTAGACATTTTGAAAAAAAAGGGTCATTTTTCACTGCGAAATTGAGGTGTGACCACGTTGCGTTTTGCGCCGTTTCCTGTCGCGGGTACTAGGCCGTCCCACACAAGTGAGGTACCGTTTTTCTTGTAAGACTTTGGGGAACGCGGGGTGCGTGGAAATTTGTGGATCCACGCAGAGTACGGAACTTTCCACCACAGAAATGTGGGGAAAATGTGTTTTTTTTGACA
This sequence comes from Triturus cristatus, assembly GCF_964204655.1. Classification (NCBI taxonomy): domain Eukaryota; kingdom Metazoa; phylum Chordata; class Amphibia; order Caudata; family Salamandridae; genus Triturus; species Triturus cristatus. The sequence goes on from NC_140580.1 coordinate 769,062,494, forward strand.
ATTTTTTAGGTTTGCAAGGGATTCTGGGTAACAGACCCTGGTGGGAGGCAGTCAAATCACCCCATCCTGGATTCCCCTGGGTGTCTAGTTTTCAAAAATGTATAGGTTTGCTACTTTTCCCAAGGTGCACGCAGAGCTAGGGTTCAAAAACTAGAGCTAGGCACTTTGCCAAAAAAGGGTAAATTTTCACTGCGATATTGAGTTGTGACCACGTTGCGTTTTGCGCCATTTCCTGTCGCGGGCACTATGCCTACCCACACAAGTGAGGTACCATTTTTATCGGGAGACTTAGGGTAATTCAGATTTGTAAAGGAACTGTTATTATCTATTGACTTTCGATGCATTTCTGCCTTCCAAATGAAAGATATTGTGTAAAAAATAAGTCATTCTAAAAAATGACTGATAATTCTCATGCTAGTATGAGTATTCCCAATTTCAGAAATGTGCAAATATCTATTGTTTCTAAACTCTATATTTTGTTCCCATTTCAGAAATACATAGGTGTCTTTCATACCGATTTTTCCATGTACACATTTTTACAGAATAATTACTATATACCCGGTACATAATAAAAAACCATTGCAAGTTGCTGCTCAGTTTTTGGCTCTGGGTTCGTCGGGTTCTTGGTGAACCTACAAGTCCTATATATCCCCACAACCAGTATCTTCCAGTGGATGTAATGGTATATTGCTTTCAAAGAGCTGTCATAATTAGACGAAGTTACAGGTGAAAACGTTGACACAAAATGCTGTTTTTTTCAAATAATTTTCAATTTTTCCTATATTTAACTGTTAGTTTCTATAAAAAAAACCTTGATGGATCTACACAAATGACCCCTTGCTTAATTCAGAATTTTGTCTTCTTTTTGAAAATGTATAGCGTTCCAGGATCCATTATTGCTTTTGTACCCATTTCAGCCATTAACTGGAAGGAGGTCAAAAGCACAAAAAATAGCAAAAATAGGCTATGTTCTAGAAAAATGCCAAAACTGTGTAAAAAATGTTGGGTTTCTGACAAAAGTCTGGTATCCCCGAAAAGCTGGGAAAATGGTGATTTCAACCCCACAAACCCTTTTTTGATAACATTTGCAGGGAAAAACCCAGATGCTTTCATTTGCAGCTCGTTTTTCCCATTTTTCCGAAAACCCCCAAAATTTTGCTGTATTCTGGCTCATTTCTGGGATCCCTCTAGGAAAATCCACAAACCCCGAGTACCTTTAGAATCCCCATGATGTTGGAAGAAAAGGACGCAAATTTGGCATGGATACCTTATGTGGTCAAAAAGTTACAGGGGCCTCAGCGCGCACTACCCCAAATAGCCAAAAAAGGGCGTGGCACAGGAGGGGAAAAGGCCTGGCAGCGAAAGGGTTAAGATGCTGAAGCTTTTTGTCAATGCCTGAGACAAACAGCGCAAGGTAGTTTAATAGATCAACTTGTATGTCCATTTTATCTGCATGCTGGTTAAGCACCTTAAGAGAAGCCTGTATTTTGTTTAAGATGGATCCCCAGAGTTGGTTCAAATCCATCATGTCCCACCTGCTTTCACCACACTCCCCACACTCAGTCACATTCTTTGCTTGGTTATCCAGGCAAATTGGATTCCCTGAACATTGGAGTCCGCGGGGCGGGGTCACGATTGGATGCTTGGCATTCTTGAGATGTCATCGTCAATATTGGCCTCAGTAGGTGTACTTCCAAACCGAGCCATTCCAGATAAGAGAGCATTATCTGCAGATGAAGTTTGGAAAACATGTGGTTCCTTGTACACTGGAAACAGGGATAGTGATGTACTTCGGTGTTCGGAGGGTGCGTCCACTATTAATGCTTCAGAATAGTTTATATTTCTGCCAAGTCGCGTGGAGGGTGTGGTAGGGGTTCTTGATATCCTCTGCGCGCCTTGATTCATAGGCACAGGTGCATGTTCCTGATCCGCCCTGTACCTAGTCGAATTTCTACGTTGGGAGTTCGCACATTTTTAAACAACCATTATAGTCTGCGACAGTGGATATGGCCGGGTGATAAGGCTGATTGTCGCAGTTTCATTTTTGTCACATCCATCACTTTCCACAATAGACCACATCAGCCACTTGAGACTGCCATCAATGCCCCCGGGGCTTGGACCTTGGAGATCAGGCGAGCTCAGCAGTATGCATCTGCTGGCCTGTGTGCTTGGGCTGTTTCCGATTGCCTCCTGAGCAATGAGGCTGTTTTTGGTTGCCCACAGTGATTTAAAATGCATCTGCAGTTGTTGGCGGGATGAGCACATGGAAAAAAAATCCGATATCTTCCTGATACATTTCCTCCAGTGTACATGCACACGGATGTACTTATTGTAGCTGCCCCTCATTGCGCCTCCCTTTCTCAGGATCCGTGTTGGTCGATAGGAACAGGGCTGGAGACGTTGGTGTACTTCTTGTGTTTTTTCGCTTTGTATTTCTTTTCAAGGGAGCTGCCTCAGACTTGACATCCAGCTTTCTTTTTCTAGCGCTTGTGTTTGGCCGGGACCTGACCTCATAAGACACAATGGGAGGTCCATGAGTGTGCGGTTGCAGGTGGTCATTACCTAAGTTTTTGAGGCGGTTACTCCCCTGTTGGACCCTCTGGGGCTTGTCAGAGATGTGTCCTGGGGGGTATGGATATCTACTTAGAGTGAGCCGACCTCCTGCAAGCCGCACAGTCCTCCCCCTTCTCCTTTGCTCTGGGCCGGGACCGGCTGCTGTTGAACCCTGAACCCGCACACTGCCCTCCCGAGCTATAATGGGCACCTGCTGCTGCTGGTAGCACCAAAGCTGGCCTAGGAGGGCACGTGAGCGGCCAGACACTTCTGCGGCTATCGCTGGATTAGAGGAACAGCCTCCAGACACCTCCCTTTTCTCCTTGCCTCTTTTTGTGCATTTGTTCTTCTGCCTTTCCGGATTTCATTCTGCTCCAAACCCCCTTTTCTACTTCCTTTTCTTCTCTTTTGTCTTTTTATTCTGCTTCTCTGACCACCTCAGTACTGAATGGCTGGCCGGTGCCTTAGGGAGTGCTGCACTGAACCTGCATTGACCGGTATTTGTTGTTTGGTATTTGTTGTTAGATGCTCTGGGTGCTTTTGGGTGCCTAGGGTCCTTGGAGTCGCCCATGCCTCCAAAAACAGCACCGGACCATAGCATCTTACAGCATCAGGCAGGCCACGGCGGCAACTCTCCCTGCCATACTACCCGAGTCCTTTGGTTGCCCCACCTCGCCATACCGTGCTGTCCTGTGCCTGGCTTTGCCTCACCTTCATCCTCAACAGGTTCGGAAGGGAATCAGAGGGGTCGGTCAGTCCCCTCCGGCGGTGGGCTCAAACAGCAACTGCCAGCTGGGGATTGGTTCCAGTCAAATCCCCCGTGCAGTGCCGGCAGTGGTGAACTGGGCTGCCAGCAGCAACAGTAAAAGTGTTGGTTAGTAGCGCTTAGTAGCGCTTAGTAACGGGCACCTCCTACCAGCAACGACCCAACCCAGTGGTAGTAATCGATGTCGGCGTCTTCTCCAGTGTCACAGTGGGCGCGTTTGCCTGCCCTGCCTCCCTCTCTTCCCTCTCTCTTTCTTGCCTCCCTCTTATTGCTAAACTTTATACTTTCTGGCAGTGTATTTCATAATTGGTATGTCCATACTGAGAAGGAAACACCAGAGAGGCAAGTTTGTTGATTAGGGGGTATTATCAGGCATGGAGCCATACTTTTCACTTTGGTGTTGTGATCCGAAGTTGGATTGTAAGAAGGGTGGTCCCGTCCCATGCCCGGAGTTAGTGTGACAGATCTGTGTGAGCAAATATTAAGAAAGAAAGTGCAACATATCTGTGAGAGGGAATTCCCAGATAGAGATTAGGTTAGTGTGACAGATCATTGCCATTAATTTCTCAGAGAGAAATGAAGCGAGCATGGGAATCCTTTGGTATTTAATACCCAGAATGATGATGTGAATATGACAGATCAGTGTGATGGAAAACCTAGACAGAATGCAATGCGTATGACTGATCACATCAAACAATACCGCAAGGGAAATTGAGTGAGCCCTTCATTTTCTGCCAGTAGAAGCTTCTAATTCTAATTTGGTGTGCATAGGGTTCATCCCTCTGACCATACCTCCTCAAGATGTTTATGCACCTATTAGCACAACTGATTGACTTTCACAATGTACAATTACAAATTGGTGTACGATACCCAGAGCAAATCATCAACAAACACCTCACTGAATACCTCAACAACCATTCAACCTGGTTTCAGACCCAACCAGAGCATGGAAACTGCCTTCATCGCTGCCATGGATGACATCCGCATGACTCTGGACAGAGTCAACACAGCGGCCCTCCTCCTCCTGGACCTCTCTGCAGCATTTGACACAGTCTCCCACCTCATCTTCAGCCAACACCTACACAACATCGGAATCCAACGACAAGCACTCCAATGGATCTACCTCTTCCTGACTGGATGGGTCCACTCAGTGAGCTTGACACTGTGCACCTTGGTTGCCCGCAACCTCATCTGCAGAGTTCCACAAGGATCTTCCCTGAGCCAGACCATCTTCAATGCATACATGACCCCTCTAGGCAGAATAATCTTCTCTCAGGACATCAAGGTCCCCCCTACATTGACGACATGCAGCTCATTCTCTCCCTCATGGACAAGATTCCCAATTCCCAGATCAAGTTCAATGCCTGCATGACTGAAATCACCCACTGGATGAAGACCAACTGTATAAAGCTGACATCAACAAGGCTGAAATTTTGATTATCTGGAAGAGCACATCACCGTGGGACTCCGCCTGGTGGCCAAGAGAGCTAGGACCGACCCACACCCTCACCCACCCACACCAAAAACCTTGGGATCTTCATCAACAGCAAACTCGACATGACTGCCCAAGTCAATGCCGTCACACCTCATGGTTTCATACCCTGAAGATGCTTAGGAAGAGTTTTATAACTGCTCCCAATCAGCACTCAAAACACTATCATGCACGCCCTGATCATTAACAAGCTGGACTACGGGAACACCCTCTATGCCGGGATCAACAAAAAACTCACCAGAAGGCTGCAGACCATTCAAAACTTGGTGACAGGAATAACTCTCTACCTTCCATGGCGCACTAACATCACACCTCACCAGAAGGGGCTCCACAGGCTTCTCATTCACAAACTAGCACAATTCCGACTCCTCACCCACACTTTCAGGTCCCTAGATAAGAGTGGCCCAGCATACCTCAACAATCCTATCTGCTTTCACAAACCTTCAAGATACGTCTGCTCATTCGCACGCCTACTTGCACACTTCCCACGCATACAGAAAGCCAGATCCAATGGTCGAGCTTTCTACATTACTCCTAAAGTGTGGAATGACTTCCAGCTACACATAGGAGCCTCCTCCATACTTCTTGAATTCTGCATGAAACTGTAGACCTGGCTTTCGGAGTAGTCCCGCTAAGCCCTGGGTGTGAGCATGAGAGAAGAACCCTCTTAACAACTGTATCCCATCCTCACACACACACCATGCATGGACCAAGTCCCACACACAACTTTGACAATGTTATACCATTTCAAACAGGCAAAATAACCAACTGAAGGGAAGCCGTAGAGATTGTAGGACATAAATGTGCTGTGGGGAACAGTTCATCTGTAAATAATATTAAAAGTCTCTAACATATGGTTTGGATTGCTGGGAAAAGAAGGCAATAGATTTAAATTGGAGATGCAAGGCAGTTGTAAGATTTGGAAACCCAAGAGGATGAACATTTACACCTAGAAGAACATCAAGGGGTCCGGAATTAGGAAGTGACTACGCGAATCCTTGTACAATGCAAAAGTGTAACCAGCTCACTGACAACACTAACACAGCACACTATCCGGTGTGAACCATCTTTGTCCACATGATATATTTCAGGCTTCTCTTTGCATTTCATGAATAGGTTTGGGATATTTTTAGTGCTGCTTGTGGAGTTCACTTGTGTTCTCAGCCACTTTGACTTATCATTCCTCTATATGCAGTCAAAGAAAATTATGAATGTCACAGATGTTTCTGTGTTGACTAAATCCAAATATATTCGGATTTAGTCCGCACAGAAATATCTGTGACATTCTTTAGAATGAGTTCCATGTGAACGCCTGTTTCAAGGATCACTTGATACCCCTGTACACATGGACATAAGGGTGGCTCTTGTTGTTTTGTTAAATATATATGTATATAATTCCATATGCTTTCCAACCTTAAGGATAAGACAACAAACTGACATATGCTTATTGCAGCAGGAGCATATTGAAATCGACTTCCCTGCACAAGCAGATTTTAGCTGTTCCCAACATATGCTGTGCAGGTATGCTATGTGACTGAACTCCAAAACACTGGTATGGTAGGTAGGCTTGGCATTATTGCGGTAAATTGTCAAAATGACAACAGTGCACCACTTTGCGTAATTATGGGCCTTTTGCAGTAAACATTCACCTCAGCCTCACAGGGAAAGCGGAGCATGAGTGGCTATTGTTTACAGTCTTTTGATGTTTTTTGCACAACTTTTTTCATGTGAAATGAATTCTCATATAGAAAATTGATGCGTGGCTGCATTTCACAATAAAATATAGCGCAAAGTGACAGATTTGCATTTTGTGGGATTATGTCTAATTTTGCAGAAATTTCACATATTTACATGAAAGCAAATTATGAAAAATTCGCAATGGAGCAGGGTTTTTCGTAAATAAAACATGCTTGGATTAAACCTTCCATTGTGTGAAAATCATTAACAAAGTTTTGAAATTAACTGAAAAAGTATGATTAACCTTTAGTTTTGGAAAAGAAATACGAAAGGTCTGGAAAAATGACAATGGGCTTAAGTAGGCCACAAACGATTCCTGCACGAAAGACAGGACAGAAGGCGCAAATTATGTTACTTTCATGAGCAAATGTGGAATAAAAACGCGTTTATAGTTTATTGTTTACATTTATCGTTTAATTAAGCAATATTAATTATATAGAATAATAGTTTTAAATGATTGCGTTTATATGAGACTAATGAAAGATTCTAATTAATTATGAAATGGAGCTTTTATACAATATATAGGACGCAGAAAGCAGCAGAAATATAATGGAAGAGAACTCATGTAGGGAACCATCCATAATCTGCTCCTGGCATGAGGAGTGTGGTTGCTGATAATGTGTTTCAGTGGAATTTTAAATGGCTGTAAATAGGGTTAGAAATTCCACCAGTGGCAGCAAACATTGCTGGAAAATCCACCAATGGGTTTGCAAAGAAACTGCAAATTGGCAAGTGAATTCAGCCATTTGGTTGTACATCTGCCTGGTGGCCAACCTCTTCTGATTTTCAAATGCAAGCGAAAACAGATCAGGATCAGCTCATTTTCCAGTGCCACTTTGTAAAGTAGTGCTGGGGAAGTGGAATTTATGTCACACAGACTTTCAAATTGCCTCATAATATCTAAACACTGACCCTTAAGTTCCAAACTCAGCACCCAACTCATTACTGAACAAGTGCCAACCTACGACTCCTGACCTCTAACATGTAAAGCCTAGACCTAACCCGTGACAACCAGACCCTAACCTTACCTCCCCAGGACCATCTCCTGTCAGTAACGTCTAATGTCCTAATCCTTTAATCTCTGTTATTTTTGGACATGTAAATCTGACCCTTAGGGGACCTAAACACTATTTTCCACCTGAATTCATGATAGCACACTGAAACCAGCTCAAAAGTAGTGATGTATGGGTAATACACTACTGACACCCCACAACGAAGAGTGACAGTGTGTGGAAACTGAAGTTTTGCGGCAGCGCCCCACTCTGGAGAATGAAAAAATACAGGCCAGTTGGGTGCAAATATACTGCACTTCAGTTGTTTCTATGTTAGTGTACAGCCCCTGTGGAAATAAAGACATATAATTAGGGTATTTGGGCATCATACACACCTGAATTTATACCAGCATATGTGTGGAGGCAGGGATGTTATATATGTATTGGTGTCTTTTGGGAATGATGAATCAGAGTGGGAGACTACCAATGTGCCCGCTTTCGCACAAAGGGGCCTCTGCTTGCCTGGCCCCCATGGATTAGGAGAAATGTCCCTGTTGAGGAGGCTCACTCACCTTGTCAGAACCGTAATTTCCGAATGAACAAGAGAAGTCGTCAAAGCCCCAGCTGAAGACTTTATTCCACAAAGGAGGGATGAGGGTTTTATTTTTCTCCACGGCTAAAATGTTTTTTTCAGTCTGAACAATGTGCCCAACAGGCCCCCTTAGAATTTCTAGAAAGAAAAAAGAGATTTTTCATTAGTATATCTGTCCCACAGACGGTGTTTAAAAAGAGTTGCTGAAGATTTTACACTCACTGTTTCTTCATCAGGCCACGTTAGAGTTGAACTTGTCTGTCTCACCCTTAGAACTATACATCACCCCCAACCACCCACCTTTTGTCACAAAAACATTTTTAAAAATCTGAAATGGTTCTAAATGCCCCAATATCAGGCCTATTCACCACTTACCCCTCTAACAGGACAACCAGGAAGAAGGTATAAATGGGCAATTTGTCTGTCCCCTCTGCTTATTATTTGCGGGGTACTAGAAGGTGATGGCAAAAGTTTGCAAAAGGACTAGAGTGGTGAGCCACCACAAGAATGGGACCTCTGTACCCTCCTGCTTCAGGGTTCATGGAGTCTCTGGACTAAACCCCACAATGTAACTCGTCTTAAGGAGATCCGCTGTAGACCCACACATCCCCGGCCCACAGTAAGAAAGGCAAGAAGCTTGTCTAAAAACTGGTGGCATATGTCGGAGGAGCCCCAGATCTTTAATACCTACTTAGGGCCTGATTACGAGTTTGGCAGACAGGTCACTCCATCACAAATGTGACAGAAATCCTGTCCGTCCAATTACGAGTTCCATCATGTTGCACTGGATATAATGGGATATCCGTCACGTTTGTGATGGAGTAACCCGTCCGCCAAACTCGTAATCGGGCCCTTAGTGTTTTGAGCTAGTGTTATGAGGAAGCATAAGACTTGTTTTACAAAGGAAGGCCATGGCAGCCAGTGGAGATGGTGAGTGGTGGCTCCCACAGGCTGGTATTTACAACTGGTAGAACCCCCACCTCACTGCAAGGCCTTCCGTAAGGAAGCTGATGCTTCCAATTACTAGATCCCCCACTGATGGATGGAAGTTTCTCTAATAAGGCATTGCATGCATAGATGTGTTAACCTAGAATACTTTTTTTGTAAATGATATAATTCTGTATAGCTTGTTTGATTCGGAAAACATCTAACAGCGGTCTTCTTTATATTTTCCTTCAAATTAATTTGACAGCATTATTCTTTTAATGTCTGTATGGATTGCTAGATTTTTCGTTGTTAGTTATCAGTTGTAGGTTGCCTGTTGTTAAGCACTGTACTGTATAGCTCTTTTGGGATGAACAGCCAAGAAAGGGATATTATGTATCTGAGACCTTGGCTCCCATGAAGAACTTCTATTTGTTGCAATGTTACAAAAGAAGTATGGGTTATCCGATTCCTAGTTCTACAACTTTCTCAAACTTGAGTTTGCAGTAAGTAATTTAAAAAACACACACCCATACTTAAGAGCTTCGTAACTTTTTAAACAAAAACTAAAAGTAGACAAAATATACACGTCCCAGGGAAGTAATGATAAAGGTTAACTTACTCCCATTATAAAGAAATTGGAGGAATCCACAAATCATCAACCACCTCAGCTGTTGCATAGGCATAGTTTAAGAGCCTAAAGATTGTAAATATTTGTAAATTTAAGAACTAAAAGATTGTAAATAAAGTGCTGTTTAAGTTGAATGGGCAGGCTATATATGTCATGTAACCTTACATCTCTACCAACATTGAGACCATAGATCTTAGCATAACTGTACATAAAACTTACTTAAAATCCCCATGTTAGCTTCAGCTCTACACTACAATTGTACCCACACTTTAGACCTGCCTCTAGTTGCAGTTTTGCTTTAACAATGTATGACTATGAGAAGAAGTAGGAATTCAATTTGATTTACATGTGTCTCTATGATATTCTCTTTGGGTACCCTTCATAACTTCATGCCTCACGAGGGCAGTAAGCCTTGCAGGTTGGCCCTTCGGGATGGTGTAGGACTTATAGCTTAGGTGCACAAGAGCAAAAAGTAGCAACCTTTTAAACATAGATCAAGTGCCTTTTGGCCAAAACATTATGCAAAAGAAGAGATTGAAGAGTAAGACTCTGGTGTCTTGTCTGTGCTGGCACAGTGACAGTCTCAGCGTTAGAAGAGAGCCCATCAATTTTCTGGTTAGACTTTATATGGTGAGAACCCCATGAATGATTGTGGGGGCAAAGCAATAGGTTTTGCCCTGCAAATACAGAGATACCTTTAATTGGCACCGGTGTGGCTTTCAGACTCTTTGGCAAACAGAAGAATGGCTGCGTGTGTCCTGTTGAGTTAACTGAAGGCACCAAGTCCCTTCTTGACTGGATCTTCCCCATGGGTGTCCGGGCTGGATGAGGCTTGTGAAAGAGCTGAAGTAGAATAGAAAATTATTGAGGAAGCAAAATATTTTACTTGGAGCAACCTGAGCTTATGGACTCAAATATTTGCTTTATATAAGGGAAAGGTCCTTTAGTGATATATCATGGTACTCCCCTCATCAACTAACTACTCGCCTACTGCTTTGCTGTCAATCCTGTTCTCGCCTTCAGCTGTCCCACCTATCCTTTTCAGTCATCCATCAAAGCTGTGCTCCTTTAACTGTCTATGGCACCAGAATCATCCTCTTCAATATTTAACAATAATATACTTCCCTTGAGCTAATGATAATAAAATGTCCATCTCCTATGCATACTAGCTTCCTCTTTGAGCTATCCATCCAAGTAAATGTCATACCAAGTCAAACCAAACAACATATAGTCAGCAGTTCATCCCAGCATCTCCACGTCAGTCAGCCATCAAAGAAATTCACCAGCTACTGCCCACCCCATCCTTCTTGACTGGAATAATCCATATCAAATTCTTGCCTTCATATTGTCTATTAATCGCAGCACTCTCCTTCAAATGTTTATCACTGCAGAACACAAAATGTAATTCTACTAACCTCAGCATCCCCCTATTTTTTGCAACGTTCTTCATGGTGTTTCATCTTGGCATCTTTGAAATTCCCTGATTTGCATATGGCTGGGTTCAAATTGGAACGGCGTGGTGAGCAAAACAACGATGGATTTAGGCCCTGATCTCTGTACTGGGGTGAATGTATGACATTGTTCTGCATTCTGTCCATCAACTGTTGCTTTTGCATTTGTCACCCCGAGTGGGAAGGGTATGCCCAGATGTGGGTCCCGTGCTCTCCATGCCACTGGAATCAAGCTATCCTGGCTGAAGAGGGGTGAAACCCCGAAACCGGTCCTAGGATGCTTGTTTCCAGTCCAGGGAGGACCTGGCTTGGCAGTTCGGGCTGGACTGTACCCGTGAGGCACAGGGTCAAGACTGATTTACATATGGCTGGGTTCAAACTGGAACGGCATGGTGAGCAAAAAAATGATGGATTTAGGCCCAGATCTCTGTACTGGGGTGAATGTATGACATTGTTCTGCATTCTGTCCATCAACTGTTGTTTTTGCATTTGTCACCCCGAGTGGGAAGGGTATGCCCAGACATGGGTCCCGTGCTCTCCATGCCACTGGAATCAAGCTATCATGTCTGAAGAGGGGTGAAACCCAGAAACCGGTCCTAAGATGCTTGTTTCCAGTCCAGGGAGGACCTGGCTTGGCAGTTCGGACTGGACTGTACCCATGAGGCACAGGGTCAAGACTGATTTGCATATGGCTGGGTTCAAACTGGAACGGCATGGTGAGCAAAAAAATGATGGATTTAGACCCAGATCTCTGTACTGGGGTGAATGTATGACATTGTTCTGCATTCAGTCCATCAACTGTTGTTTTTGCATTTGTCACCCCGAGTGGGAAGGGTATACCCAGACGTGGGTCCTGTGCTCTCCATGCCACTGGAATCAAGCTATCCTGTCTGATACCGGTCCTAGGATGCTTGTTTCCAGTCCAGGGAGCTATCCTGTCTGAAGAGGGGTGAAACCCCGAAACCGGTCCTAGGATGCTTGTTTCCAGTCCAGGGAGGACCTGGCTTGGCAGTTTGGGCTGGACTGTTCCCATGAGATGAGGCACAGGTTCAAGACTGATTTGCATATGGCTGGGTTCAAACTAGAACGGCATGGTGAGCAAAAAAACGATGGATTTAGGCCCAGATCTCTGTACTGGGGTGAAGGTATGACATTGTTCTGCATTCTGTCCATCAATTGTTCTTTTTGCATTTGTCACCCCGAGTGGGACGGGTATGCTCAGACATGAGTCCCGTGCTCTCCATGCCACTGGAATCAAGCTATCCTTGGTGGTGCTTGCGGCTGGCGTTCTTGAGGGCCGTGTGGTTGTCCGGTGTCTGTTTGTGGCGCCACTTCTTCTCGAGTCTTCGGCAGGTCTGTTTGGATGCCTGGAGGTCAGTGGTGAACCAGATGACCCTTCTGTGCATCTGTTTAAGGGTTTCTTGATCGTGGCGAGAGTGTTGGCGCAGTCGTCGATCCATTGCCTGAGGTTACGGGCTGCAGTGTCGGTGTCGGTGTGGTTGGTTGGTGGGTCTCGGGCGAGGGTGGTGGTTAGCTGGTCTTCAGTGACCTTGTTCCAGCTGCGATGGGGGATACGTTGCGGGTGGCTGTGTGCGGTGTTTTTCTTGAAGGAGAAGTAGATGCAGTGGTGGTTGGTCCAGTGAAGTTTGGTGGTGTGGCTGAAGATGGCGTGGTTACTGGCGGAATAGTGTGTCCGGCGGAGTGGGTGGGTGTCGTGACGAGCTGTTTGAGTCCGAGGTTGTCGAGGTTGTCGAGCAGGGTGGTGGAGTTGCTGTCGCTGGCATTCTCGAGGTGGAAGTTCAGGTCTACGAGGAGGATGTAGTCTGTGGAGGCCAGGGCGTGCGAGCTGATGATGTCGGTGATGGAGTCGCTGAACTGTGGCCGGGATCCGGGGGGTCTGTAGACAAGGGTACCTCTGAGGGTGGTGATGGGATCGATGTGGATCTGGAAATGCAGGTGTTCGGCGGTGCTGAGGGTGTCTTCGGTGCTGGTCGAGATTCTGAGGGTATTTTTGTTGACGATGGAGATTCCTCCTCCTGGTCTGTTGATGCGGTCCCTGCGGGTGATCTTGTAGCCGTCCGAGATGGCTATGGCAACGTCGGGTGCCGATGAGGGGTTTATCCAGGTGTCCGTCAGAAAGGCGACGTCTGGGGGGAATGAGTCGAGAAGGTTCCAGAGTTCAACGGCATGCTTGTGAACGGAGCGGGTGTTGAGCAGTCATCATCTGAGATGGTTGTGGCCTGCCCTGGTGGGAGGGGCAGGTCGTGCTGGTGTGCGCTGGCTGGTGAAGCTGCAATTTTGGCAGGTTAAGGGTCCGTGGGTGCGCTTTGGGGTGGCCTGGAAGCAGTTAGGTGAGCGGCCGGCATTGAGTGCGTGGAGGAGGTTGGCGTCGTAGCGGCGTCGGGTGTCGTGACGCTCCCGGGGGCCAGGGGGTCTGGCACTGGGCGCGGTCCAGGCACGGACGGGCGCAGACGGGCTTGCCTTAGGCGTGCCAGCGGCTTGGCCGCACAGCGGTCACCATTAAGAAAGGGATGTGGGAGGGAGGAGCAACTGGGAGGCGGGATGCATGGGCGAATGGGCTAGCGAGGGGGGCAGGGCCACAGGGGATGCAGCGGCAGGAAAGGCAAAAGGGCGGAAGTGAGCTAAGGGCAAGGCAGAGCAGAACAGTGAAAAATGACAGGGTGCAAATAACGGAATAAAGCAGAACAGTTGAAATCAGAAAAAGGCAAAAAGGCAAATAGACAAAAAGATAATTACAGGGACTACAGTGGAGATGTCCAGGGAGTCCTCGCGGCGCGAACTAGCAGCAGCTGTGGGGCGAGAGACGCGGCACAGTCAGGTGGAGCTGCGCGGCGTGGGGAGCGACCTGTCTGGAAACAGGGTCAAGGGTCGCTCCAGTCTGTAGGATGTGATCTAATGGAAGAGGTGTGGTATTGGACACCAGGATGGTCACTGAAGGAGCTGTGGTTAATAGCATGAGATGTGATCTAGAAAGAAATGTCGCCTGGGGGAGAATGTGTGGCTTACTGTAGCCTTCTTGATTAGACTCAGAGGTGTTTCATGTGTATGCTGTGGTCTAGAAGCACAGGTGAGAGTTGATTGCATGAACGATTGGGTAGCTTAAAGAAGGCTTGTTATGGTAATTGAGTAGTATAAGCTGTGGTCTTGTTGACGGAAGTATTGATTACGTTGTGGACTAATGAAGGAGGTGAATTTAAGTGAAGGGGGTGAAGTGTAATCCACAAGGTGTAGTGTTTTGGAGAACTAAGGGCCTGCCTATTAGTGAGAGGGTGTGCCTATCTGAAACAGGTGTGGCTCAGAGGAAGTGATAGTCTTGTAGTGGAAGCGTTGCCTAGTGGTGAAAGTGCTGTGTAATATATGATGCATTTTCTAGTGAGGTGCTGATGTGGTTTCCAGAAGGGCTCCTGGTTAGTAAGTGTACTTAGAAGGGGAATCTTGTTCTGGTGAAAGACACATTGTGCAATGGAGGAGGGCTTTTAATCAAGTGGAGTTTGCAGAGGTGGCATTTTCTGTGGGTGAAGGTGTGGTCTAGTAGAAGAGAAGATATCTGGTTACCGGACAAATGCTCTGATGCAGAAAACATGGTTAAATTGAGGTTTTATATGTGGGAGGAAAGAGTTTAGTGGCAAAAACAAGATGTGGTGAATAAGTCTTCATTTAGTAGGTGCACACTGGTGAAAGAAGTCGGTTTTGTGGCAATAGTAAGTGTAGGTAAGGTGATGAAAGCACAGTGCTTTCCAACAGATGAGCTATAAACGAGGGTTATTGGAGGAAGTCAGATTTCTATGCTACAAAGTCTGGTTCATTGTACTAACTGAATAGTCTGATGGAGGAAATCTAATGTGTGGGTAAAAGGGTGAGTACATAGCATAAAAAATGTAAGGCAAGGCGCTGAATTGCCTAACCACGGATAATAAATAAATCAACCTTTATCTAACAGAAAACATCCTTACTTATAAATCCCCCTTCACTTTATCTGATAAGAATCCTTTTTAGACTGTACATAATGTGATATCTCATTGGACAGCCTTTGACAGCAAACCTCCTCCCCTTGGAAGCCTTCTTAATATGTAAATTAATGGAAGCCTCAATTTAAACGTATCAAACATGAAACTGCCTTGGATTGCATGTGCAGGCTTTCTTTGCCTGTAACTTTACTCAATGCCTGCACCAATGGGAGTTCCATTGGACTGCATCTGAGGCAATGCCTCTTGTGTTTGCAATTAAGGGAAGATACTCCATACTCTACCTGAAGAGAAGTCTCCTCTTTCTATACCTGTTAGGAACCATGAGCCTCATTTATGATGTCCCTTGTGCCGTCGGACGTCACGTTTTGTGACGTTCCGTGGCGCAGGAGCCTGCTCCATATTTATGTGGCAGCACCAAGCCACTTTCTTTGCTTAATTCTGCCTCTTAAATATGGCTTCCTTTATCGCAGTTTTCTGCGTTAAAGGTGCGTGCAATGGGTGTTGTGGGGGCGTTCCCAGCAACATCCATGGCTTTTTGATACTGCCCCAGATTTACAGTAAATCGTAAATCTGAGGCAGCGCCAAACACATACACCTCTCCAGGGGCGGCGTAAGGGAAGCACAATAAGGAGAAATATCTTTATTTCTCCTCGTTTTTCCTTGAAAGAGGAAAAAGTCTCTTCTGATTGTTTCTGTGCAGGTTTTTCCTTCCTCCACAGAAATAATCATCCCCGAAATTCAGGCACCCTTGCACCATGGTGCAAAGTTGCTTGCATTGGCGCATGCCAGCCCATTGGGCGCCCGTGCATGGTAAAAGGACAGGAATGCGCTGTATCTGATAGATACAGCGCATTCCTGCCCTATTCTTTTACCATAAGGCAGCGCAGCAGGAAGACCTGCGGCACTGCCCTATGGCAAAACCTCATAAATGAGGCCCCTAATCTTCGCATGGACCTTATGGAAGCCTCGTCGCTCTGTGTCTGATATACGTTCTTGTTCTGTCATTGCATGAACATCCCTTGCATTCATTGCATGAACATCCCTTGCATTTTACAGGCTGGAAACCCCCATCTTTAACTGAAGGGCACCAATCTCTACTTTCCAAGATGGGAAATGTGTTTTACATGCCACTGACAAGAAAACCATTTCATCCTGTACCTGATGTGAGACTTCCTCAGTCTGTCCTTGAGGGGAAGTCAACCTCAGGTTGGAACTGAAGGGAAGCCAGTTCTCCTTAATACAAAACAGAAAGCCACCTCAGACATGACCTGGTGAGAAAGCTCCTCTTTCTGCCTTCACCACTTTATGAGAGGTCACCTTGATATATATTGTATTGTTTGCAAACCTACTGTGGGCCTGAGCCTTGAGGGTAGCCTCTTCATTTATTGCCCGCTAATCCTCCTTGTTCTGGACTGGACAGGACGCTTTCTTGGAATTTACCTACTGAAAAAAGAGGCATCCTGTACCTTATAAGATGTCACTCAGCCCTCTATAATTTCTATCTTAGCATTGTTAGAAGTTTCATTAGCCAGTCCCTAAAGGCATCCCTCTTCAGCTTGAAGCAAGTTACCCTCCATCACATCAACCAAAGAAAACTGGTAACCTGGTCTGAAATCGAATATAGCCCCCCTCAGCCTTACTGGAACACTCTTTATATACGAACCAAGGAGGAATAAAAGCTGAACATTTTTGTTGCACTTATCTCTTTCACTAGTGAATAAAAAAAGATTGCAGAAAATATATTTCGACTCCACCTCACATTTTGTCGTTACTGTAGAAACTGTATGCTGCCAGGAATCATCTTTGAACAGCAGTGGCTATAACTGAGCACGGGCAGAATTATTTTCCTTTCAAATTAACCATGAGTTGGCATACACCGAGCATATGCAGAATCCAGCTCCTGTGCACAAAAAGAGTTTCTCCAACCCAGGCCAACAAATTTGATTTAAAGGGTTAAAGGCGGATAACCTTTGACATTGCCTGCAATCGCACAACATACTCCAGTCCAGTTGTTTATTTTCAACAGTTTGAAAGAACAGATGTTTAGTGGATTTTGCTAAGCAGTCAATCATTCAAATAGTTATTACTCATCGGTGTAGAGCTCTTAAGACCTTGCTGACGTCAACATAACACATTGTTGACCAACTCATAAAGAAAAGCATCTTGCGAGACTTGGGTCATAACAAAGGCTAATCTCAAAATTGCAGAAAAGGCTCAAGTGCTTAGGAACGATAAGACCAGGTTGGGGCGGGTGGGTGGAAATGATGTACTTTGGCGTAAGCCCAGCAGCCTCTTGGTAATCTAAATTGTGCGCTGTCACACTTGCTCAGATCACGACAACATACTCCCTAGGAAAGTACCTTTGCATTGCCTAGTGTTGTAAGCTGTTGCATTGATGTTGAGCTAAGTTTCTTATGTATGTATGTATGTATGTATATGGTGGTTCTATAGAGTGAATCTAGCCCAAAAGGCATCGGACCACTGCACATGGTCAAAGGCAAGCATAACGTTAATGAGTAGGAGGAGAGGAAGCTGGGTTGTGGATGATTAACAAGTTGTGATGTAGTGTTCTTTAACGAGGCGAGTCTTTTCCTAAATTGGGGCTGTCCTGATGGGTACAAGGATGTTGTTCCCGTTCCTGGGTGCATCGATGGAAAAGGTCTGCTGTCTTGTATGTTTCTTTTTCACACTCCTTAGGTGTCCTGGCTGCGGGTGCGCTGAGATCTATCAGAGCTGGGTGTGGTAGCTTTGCAGCTAGTTCTGAGGATGGTGCACGCCGGCAGTGAAGCCAGTGGGTTTCCATCCGATGGGAGCAGCGGTGGCTCCTCCGCTAGGGTGGAGGAGCGCCGCCCCACTGCTCTTTGAGCATGGAAAAATAAAATGACAATAACACAGTGTTATTGTCATTTTATTGTTCTGTATTGAAGCAGGTTTGTGGGGTGGGACGGCGCTGGACTTTCATCACCACCAGCAGGGAAGGAGTGGTTGGGGCACTTAAGTGCGCATGACAGTTTGGCTGGCTGTCTTGGGCGGCCAAACGGTTTTAGCATGTTCTCCACCTGGCTGTATTGCACAGGCTCCAACTGCCTGTATGAGTGCTGAACCACGGTGCTCAGACTAATCACAACACTCCTGTAATGCTGGTGACAGCTGCATTATGATTGGCTTAGGGGAGCCTGTGCATGCTTCCTGCTTCCGGCAGGAACAGAAGAGGATGGAGGCGAGGCGGCTGCTGGCAGCCAGGTAAGTCACTATCATTTATTTTACTACCTCCCCCCCCCCCCCACCCCACCGCTACTACCCGGTGGCAGCTGCCACTGGATGGGAGTGATGTGATCATATTTCTTCAGGCCCTAAAGCAAATACTCAGGCCACAATAGGATCATAAATGTTGGTTTTAAGGTCTTTCCTCTGAACCGTTCCCCGTCAGCCTCTCCTCGGTATGTAATGTCCATATAAGGATCGGCTTGATTCCTAACCGCTTCAGAATCAAGGTGATCCATCCTGTATTTTAGCACTCAAACAACACAAGTATCAGTTTTTGAGCATTATCATCCTTTTCTTTGTACTGTAATCTTGCAACCCAACAAGAGAACATGTGAAGTCCGGGATGAGTGTGACATCATGGTAACTAGAGCTCGGACAAAACTGCGCAGAGAAAGATTTTAAGACTGAAAAAAATTCTTGGATATAAGTCAAGTACAAGTTGAAAAGCACTAGTGTTAAAATGCAGCCCTGTTTTCAACTACTGTAGAAGAGAATTGTTCATGAAGCAAATAACTCTAATTTTCACTGAAATCTGTACCATGATTCCAGGGTATAGATCACAGACAGGAGGTAAATGGCAATGACACATTTGCAAAACTCAGTCTGATCAGTAAAATAAAAATATACCACCATTTATATGAGAATAGCATGCTGGTTTTCTGCTGCAGGGCTGCACCGCTGTGACGTGTTGGACCGCCATTTGTGGCCATGGGACAGGCTAGTCCTACTGCACTCTTTACTGATTAGAAGGCATCCTGACCTTTTCCTCATCATTCTCTAGTAAATATTTGCATCCTTAAATCTGCCTTTACCTCAAGGGAAACTCTATCTGCTTGTGCCTGCTGGTCTGCCTCCTTAGCCTGTACCAGAGTGGTGGTCCATCAGGACACCTAACTCCTTGGAACAACCCTCGACCTGTACACCAAGGCTGCCTCGTGAAACTGTTCCACATTAGAAGTCTCTTTAGCCTTCCAGTATTATATGGGAGATCTCTTGTCATGTACCTGAGTCATAGCCTCCTCAGTCTGTCACTGTCCTTCTTAGACAATACTGCATTGGAAGCTCCTAAAGCCCTGAGGCTAGGTGCAAGCCATTGTAGGCCTTCTTTGGATGTTCCGCTCCTACAGAACTGTATCAGACCGAAAGGCCCTTGGTCTCTACCTGCTTTGGGATTTGCCCAAAGTTGCTGACGAATCCCAGGATGGTGCTATGAATCAGTGGGTCCGCCTTGCCACTCAGGTCTGCGTTGTCCATGTAGAAGTAAGGGTGGAAGACGTTCACAGCATCGGCCGCGGCCGGACCGCTCTGTTTGTAGCCAAATATGAGGTCGATCCAGTGATGCAGATTAGCGCTGACATAATCACTTTCCAAAGCCTGCAAAGGAATAGAGAGAATCACCATTTTAGATTCACACTCAGTACACCCGCGGAGTGCATCAAGACCCTTTATCACACCATGGGTCCGGGGACTGATATCTTTTACACTAGAGTGCTAAGCTGTTTGACCAGAGCTTGGGCCTACTGGGCATGGTGGTATAAGGGGCACAGCCCGGAGGGGTAGTACAACACAAAAAGATGATGGACAGAATGCTCAACATTGTCAGACAGTCACCCCCCCCATTCACAGATCTGGGTTTAACCCATCGTTATTTTGCTTGCCACACCATTCCAGTTTGGACCCAGCCATATGCAAATCAGCCTTGACCCTGCTCCCCATGGGATCCCTCCAGCCCGAACTGCCAGGCTGCTTGTTTCCAGTGCAGGGAAGACCTAGCCTGGCAGTTCGCGCTAGACTGCTCCCATGAGGCACAGGGTCAAGGCAGATTTGCTAATGGCTGGGTCCAAACTGGGGTGGCGAAGTGAGCTAACGAATGATGACAGATTCAACCCAGATCTGTGACTGGGGGTCAGTGTTTGTAAAGTTTCAGCGCTCAGTCCATCATCTTTGTGTTTGATCATGAGGGGTGGTGCCATGATAAGCGGAGTGAATAACAGCTGATACATTTTTACTCTATCTGACCCCAAAGAAATTGGGGAAGAAATGTGGGGAACGAGGCTGCTGCATCCACAGTCTGAATAGATTTTTCTGGCTAGATTTACCGGCTGGAAAAACCTACAAACTTATAATTAGGTGGAGTAGAATTCCATGCATTTGTTCTGCTCGGTCTAACTTGTAACCCAGGGCCTTTTACTGTGGAAAATTATGTATATGACTTTTCAGTGTTTTGTGAGTGCAAATCTGTGACTATATTTGTGTTGCTGCTCTTTGTCTGTAAGTGACTGCTGGAGCGAGAATGTTCAACCTATGAGTGTATGAAGAAGTGTAGACTAACTGCCCTGGGATGTGTAGTTAGGTCTCCCTCTGTGTCAATGACTTCAGACTGTTAACCTGTGCATCTTCTATAATTGTTTGCTGTCCTCCTGAACAGATTTCTATGTCAGATCTGTGATGTTCTATAAGTGCTCGGCAATTGTTCATGTTCATCCCTTACTGCTCTTTGATTGCTTCATTCGAATGTATGCTTCTCTGTGGCTGATCTCTCTGCAGTATTTCCGTTTGTCCGTGGCTGTTCTGCAATTGGCCCTTGCTGCTCTGTGATTCTGTTGCTGGTCTGTAGTTGGCTTTGGCTGTTGTGTGACTGTCAATGGCTTCTCTTTGATTGTTTCTATCTGTTAAGTGGTTGTTAAAGTGTATTCTATGACTGACTGCTCTGTAATATTTCTTTCTGTTCTGTCATAGCCTTGGGTTTCTATTCTGTGTTTGAAGCTGCTATGTGATTGCCCGTGGCAGTTCCAGGGTTATCTGTTCGACCCATGCAGCCCTTGCAGTCTCAGGGCCTCTAAAGTGTGCAGGGTAAAATTAACTTTAAGATCTGTGTTTGCACCCTGACACATATTACAGTAAGGAGTCCAGGAATAGATGACATGCATCCTTCTCGTGTTTCACGAGGAGGAGGCCTTGAGAGGTAACTGATTGTGGCAGGAGACTGGAATACAGTGCAACAACCAGACAGCCCTCAGGAGGGGAGGGAGGAGGAATTAGGTATACTGCAGACAGTGCTTAATTTGTAAAATAATAAGTGCCAGGCCCTGACCAAGAGGACCATGCAGCTTGCATCACCCATTGCCCCAATGGCGGTACCAAAACAACTGCTAACCATCTCTCTCACCTGCAAGTGCGACAGATAAGATTATTCCAGGTCCCCAAATCTAAAGGAATGGCTGAGGGGGTAGGTATTAGTAATTTGTTTTGGTATGTTTCATTCATAAACAACCGTTGGTTGATCTGCTCCTCTCTAAATTAGTTGAGCAGCACCATCATGTGGCAGACTGTCATAAGTGTGGTATTGACTATTAAGTGCTGGTGCCGAGCACCGGAAACCACTGGCTCAAATTAAGTACGGCAGAAGACCCAAAGCCTTGGCAAGGAAATAGATGGAAACAGTAGTGGCAGCCCTCGCTGGGCAGTGTGCTTGTACAGGTAATCTTTACACCACGTTCTACTCTTTGTCACATTCATAAAATTTGAGGTTTAGTCTCCCTCCTGGAAAGGCATCCAGAAATCAAAAGTGAGATGCAGGAGATTCAAACACATGGCCCCATCCTAATGGTTTTAGGTCATGCATTGTACTACACACTTCTTGTAAATAGCAAGCCTCGGAGATAAAACAGTGAGGACACCTGCCCTCCATTGGTGGGAAGGGGAGGCTGGGGGGAGTCGCAGGGCAGTGACAGAGAAAAGCAGGAAGCAGTGTAATGAAGATTACTGGTAAGTAATCCAAACTTTACCCTCAAGTCCATTCATTCTCATCCCTGGGCATAAATCAGGAGAATGTAGCAGCAAGCATCTAGTGGGTGCCAGGGCCGTAGCGGGCATCGGGTATCTGCCCAAGTACCAAAAGAAGCAGGGCTTCACACTTGCACAGCTCCCCCATCCTCCTACGGGGCTGGTCCTACAAAACTGCCTGAGCTGCTTTGGCTTCTCAATCTGGCCCTGGTGGGGGCCCATCTGAGCACAGCACTCAGACAGAAATGTGAATCAACACAACCGTTTGAATCATGAGGACTAAGACCACAGTCCTAAAGCATTTCCACCAGAAGCCAAATCAAACAGAAGACGCAGTGCAAGACACTGCAGCACTCACAACAGCAGATATGTTGAAACCATAATGCAAACCAAAAGTATTATGTGAAGCCCACGTGGCAGCCCTACAGATGTCAGACAGGGCAACACCTTTACATTCTGCCGACAATTCAGCCATCCCTCTTGTTGACTACCGCTGAACAGTAAGGGGAAGGGGAAATCTAATGGGCAGAGTAGGGTGAGCATATCCACCCACTAACAGCAGCCATCCCTGTGTCCCAAACCTAAGGAAACAAATAAGAAATCAATTTTCCTAAAGGATTCAGGACAAGCAAGAGAGACTCTCACTGCCCTCCTAAAATCAAGAGTATGAGATTCCTTCTCCCATTGGTCTGAAAAATGACTCTACAAATTTGGGAGGACAAGTCCCTGAAAGGAGCGAAACCTGAACCAAACTTTAGGCTTAAAGGAAGGAGATGTCCTCTGGCATAGACCCTAAGTAAAGTCTCCTTAGAAAAAGAGAGCCGGTCTCCCCCAGACATCTTATCCACATAGTAGCTTCCAAAACAACCAAAATAAGTCTAAAAAAACGTCATTGATACATCCTCCATGGACACAAAGAGGCATTCTGCAAATCATGAAGGAGCAAGAGGAGATCTCAAGAAATGGGTCACAGGCCTCATTCTAGGCCGTGCCAAAGCAAAACCCTGCAAAAGATGAAGCACATAGTCCATTATAAAGGCAAGCCATCCCAAGTCCCCTTGAACACGCTTATCAAGGCCAAATGCAGCGATAAAGCTGGGGCGAGACCCAATTCAAACCCATCAAGAAAAAAATCTAAAATATGCAATGAATCACAGAGCAATGGGGAGAACTCATTGAAGTTACACCAAGTGTAAACATGTCTCCATTGCAGGCAAAAGGACTTGAAGGGTGGAGAGTTTTCTAGGAAGCTGCAGGGTCCTACATACATACCAGATGGATTAACCCTTAGTGTTCAGTCAATATACTGTCAATCTCAAGCTGACCAACTGGTAAGGGTATACAACTGGACCCTAAACGAGGAAAGAGAGAGAGAAATCTCTCTCTGGAACCACTGCTAAGGTATATGAGAGAATTCCCCGATCTCCGAAGCCAAAATGGAGCAACCAGGACCACTGAAACAGCCTCCTTCCGGATCTTGTTTAACACCCTGGGAATCTGGGGAAAAGGGAAAAGTCAAATATAAGTCTTCTGGACCAAGAGAATGGCAAAGTGTCTAATCCCCATGTTCTTTCTCTCTTCTCTCTTCACGTTGAACAAAACAGAGGCAGCAGGGTGACCTGGTGAGATGCCACATGTCCATCCATGGCTCTGCCAGATGTTCCATGATCTCACGGAATACTTTGTTCGAGAGAGAGAATAGATCGTTGGGGAAGGAAACACCCTCCTCAATATGTCATGACTGAGAGATATGGTGCCTGAATAGAATGAAGGTGTGACTTCACACAAAAACCAGGAAATTGGCCAAATGAGCAGATTGCTTGCTTTTATTCCTCCCTTTCTGTTGATTTTGTCACTTAATTGTCTGTTCTGAACAGATGATCTCTCTGAACATAGTAGGACAACAACCCCACCCAAAGTGCTTTGTTCTCCCTCCAGTTTGAAGACACTTCAGTCTCCTGGTATGACCACCAGGCATGAGCTAAACCCAGAACCAGACTGGCACTTTACCCATTGGAGCTAGCATTTGTGGTAAACACTACTGGAGGAGTCAGATGAAGCTCGATCTGAGGTACCTAGTCACAAACCACCACTGGAGATCAATCCTCGGTGACGTGGTAACTGGAACCCGCACTTTACAATCTTTCTAAGCCAGATTGCCGTGGGCCAAACATGCCTCACCAAAGGCTCCAGGTGGAGTCTTAGCCATCACACATCAAAGACACAAGCTCTCATGTCCCCCTAAGGCCACAACTAAAGTCTCACTGATGGAGCTTTTTGATCCAGAAGATCCTGGAGATGAGCCCTAAATTTCACAGCCCTCACAGAAAGCAGAAATACACGAGTGGGACACGTGCTGAAAAGAGCCCTGATGAGGGGCTTGGAAACACCGTCACACAGGCTGGTACCTTGAAGCGAGGATTAATGTCCTCCAGAAAACTGGTAGGAGCCATTCCCATGACTTCCAGTTCCAGAGAAGAAATGATCCCTATGGGAGAAGTTGGGGAAAGAATGAGCACAGTGAGGGAAATGGCTCGTTGCCGCTGCTAGAGGCTTTTCTGAAATGTCACAGCAAGCTTAGCATCCTCAGGAGTCAGCTATATTATCTCTCGCATCTTCTGGCTGAACAGCTCATGTCCAAGAAATGGCAATTTAAGGAACAAGTTCTTTTCAGCTGTGCCTGCCTTACAGGAACGCATCTAACACTGCTGTGGCCCCAACACACCTGACACAGCAACCAAAGAAGCTGCCTTCAGACCATCACCTGCAATGTCAGAAGATATCTGAACGCTTCTTTTCATGGACCTGAAGAATAGGTCCACAATCGACTGTGGATGCGAAGCCACTTGGGCCCTGATTATAAATTGTAACTAAAAGACAACGTCTCAACCGGTAATCATTTACGGAGGGCAAGTACTATGAGAGTACCAATCACAAAGGGAAAGGGAAGAAGTGAGACCACAAAATGTTTCAGTCGGAAGTAAGTTCTTTGTTGTACGTAGTTATATCAGCACTACAATACAATTTATGTGAAAGTAACCAAAACACACAATTGTGCACTGAATGTGCTAGTGATAGTGAGCGGTGCAGTGACACAACGGGGTGATAAACAACGTGAATGGCGCAGGGAATATATACAGAGAAATAGTGGTCAACACAATTATAAGGATTATATACAATGAGATTTTTTTTTCGTTAAGTCTTTTTAAGTAGACCACAAAGATGCCAAGTATACGCTGGATGGTAGAAGGCATTTCGACCTGTTCAATTTCAGGTCATAATCAGGACAAGGGTACTTTATTCAAAGTAGGCAGTATAAAAAGAAAGAAGAATGAGGCCCATATCAAAGAATAAATCAGGGTGATAGTAGTTGTTGGACCAGAAAACTAACTGTGACGGTAGTGGTGAAGATATAGCATCAAGAGGAAGCGAGACTGTGTACAGGCAATGGCTAGCTAAGGCCATAAGGAGGTTTGAGGGACGGTGTTGCAATAGATACACCTAAGAAAGGGACAGTGAATGGCGCAAAAAGAAGAAAGATGCAATGGCGCAAAAAGAAGCCAAGGATAAAAGAAAGACAAGATGTTGGGATAATTACCTGTACAACGGGGGTACAGGGTTATCAACAGATGAGGAGGAACTAAATTCGAAAAAAAACCTCATTGTATATAATCCTTATTATTTCCGGGTGGGATAACGATTTGCCCACTTATAAGGAGCCCAGTTATTCAAAAAAAAATTTAAAGTGGCCCACTGTTCCTGCATCTATACTTCCAGGGTGCAAGAATACTGGACATGATATTACCACTCAGACGATCCAGTCACTAAAATCTAGAAGTATGCAAAATTTGTGTACTTTGCTTTTGCATAACTAATAATTACATGTAATGACACAAAATGCAAATCAGTTATTTAAAGCTATATCGTAGTGCAAAATGTGTCCTTGCTTTAATTTTTGAAACAAGAAGGCAATTTGCGCTTATATTAAGTGGGGAAAAAAACAAAAGTGCTGTGAACAGCAGCTGCTTGCATGTTGTTGTTCCCGTGTGTTTGCAGTGAAAGTTGACCTTGAATGGCGCATTTGATACATTTTTAGGTCTTGCGCCTAACGTTGCAGTGCACAGCTCTGCTCGTGCAGCGCGAGACCTGTTGTTCGGGGTCAGAAAGCTGACCACACGCTCATGCGTGTAGTCAGGCTTTCGCCGGCTGCCATTGGCTTTAGCGTGTTTTTTTTACAAAAATAAGGCACTCAATTGGGCAAAGGCGGGCGCATGTCCCGCCTTTGCTCCGCCCATTCCCATCGGTGTCTATTACGCGTATCAGCGCGACACAGACGTCAGGCTCCCTCGCCCCCGCTCCTCTGTGGTGCGCGTGCACCACTGGTTTTAATTCCCACGTCCGCTCTTCTGTAGTGCGCGCGCACCACTGGTTGTCGTCTGGTTGTCTGTACTCTGCGCGGCCGCCTGCATTCCTGAAGTGGGATGGCTGGCGCAAGTGAATACCCTGCTTGTTATAATTGGATTCGCTCTAGTGGACAATAAAGCCTCACATCCGAGGCTGCCACAGTTTGCGGCCGGAGTATACATGCCGTCTGATCCAGCTCGAAAGCTGATTTGCAGCCGTGATACAAAGTTTAGATTAGTATCATAGTATCAATAAACGACTGCGTTTCGCGTTCTCTAAATTTAATCTTGAAGCTTGATTTTCATCTTTGGCTCCGTAGGATGCGAACAATATTCATAAAGACGTTAAAAATTGAAAAAATGCCTTAACAAACTGGAAGGAGCTGTTAGAGAAACAGTGGTATTTTCTCTGCATTCCTGTGATTTAGGGAAAGAGGCTTTGAGACGTTATGTGACATGCCGCAGAAGGCTTGCATGTAGAAAGAGCGCCACTTGACAGATGCTGTTCTGCCTAATCAGATTAAAGTGAAGAAACTAGTTGCACTGGTTTTAATCTGTCATTTAACACGAGAAACCACCTGGGGCTGCTGTACACGCTTCCCATTTTGAGTGGAGCTTTATTTGGTGCCACTTCTTACATAATTAGCGACTTTAAACTCTCAGCTCACAGTAAAGAGTCTGAATAGGCCCTTTTTGAGGTGCATGAATGCTGTATTAAACAAGCATTTGCAATGCAATAGGTCTAACATTATTAAAGTTTGAGCTATTGGTGTTGCATTATTTACCAATGCCAATAGCTCATCTTTAATAATGCGAGACCTATTGCATTGCAAATGCTTGTTCTAGAAACTGGTGTGTAACTACACTAAGTGGCATAAAAGCATAATTTTCGGAATTCTGTGTAGCAAGCAGAATGCAAAATTCCTGTAACTAGCAAATTATGCCAGCATAGTTTAAATTTTGCCCAGCCTAGTAAAATCATATGAGACTCTGACTGTAAAGGAAGCCTGGCCTTCATCTGACCACCGCGTTCAGGGCATGAGAGAAGCAGAGAATGCTCCCCTTTACTGAGCAGGTGGTAAATGGAAGTGGATTTACACCCAGAATGGGGACACCAAATGCAGATTTGGGTCCAGCATTTCTGGGTCTGCATGTTAGTCTTAATTCTGGGGACAAATCCTTATGATAGACCGATTAATGTGGAGGAAGAAGGGATGCCTGCCTGAAAAACATTATTTAAAACTAGATTGTATCCCAGCACATAAATCCATACACCTTATGTTGGGGGGCAGGGTGTAACCCAACCTGTCAGAGACCCCCTAACCCTTCAAGGGGCCTCTTATTCAGCCCAAGGCCAATGAATATCTGTAATATATTGGAGACTGAGGGCCCCTCTTCACACTCTGTGGGGGCGGGGCAGTCGTTTTGTGTTCTAGGCCTCAGAAGGGACTAAAAGTCTTGCAACAGAGATGAGGTCCAACAGTGTGGAATAGTGAGGCAAACACACAAGACGAATGAACTCCCTTCAGAGTGGATTCCATCTTTCTTTTTACGGGGGAGGTAAATCGGAGCAGAGCAATATTCACGTGACCTACCAAGCTTGGAAGGAGAGAATCAACCTTTAGAGTCTCTGGAAAACCTACTCAAATCCCTGAAGTGCAAAACATTTTAGTTATGCTCAAGAAACTTCCAATTGTTCAGGGGCAGCCAATTTCTTTAAAATGAAACACTTTATACTGGAAAAAGCGGTAATCCTGGAGAGGAACAGCTTGATATCTACTGAATAAACTCTCCAAACAGTTGCCAGAAAACCCTGCGACTCAGTTGAGCAACGACTAAAAGGCAAAGAATCGCCTGAAAATGAACCAGGGCTTCAGCAACCACTTCAGGAAAACCCACAAGCAAAAATAAACTAAAGCTCACCAAACAACCCTGCAAAGGGGTCAGTAAAAAATAAGGAAATGGGATTCGTGGACTTATGGCCATGAGGGTGGATGTTAGGTTAATATTACACAGACAGCTCCCAGAACCGTCACTGGCAGGAGGGTGTTAAAAGGATGCAGGGGTGTGCATAAAAAACAACCAAAGCGATCACTGTTCGTGACTTATTCCTTACAAGGTGCACTTGTGTCTTTTCTAAGGGCTGCAAATGACAGGTTTTCATAGTTCCAGGGGCGTAGCTTGGTCAGTAAGACTGGGGGTGTGAGCTTCAGATTTTCCGACAATCACGCTGGCATATCATGGTAATTATTATATGAGAAGCAGAGCATTAGGGGGACTTAAGTGCCAGTGGAAAGGGAAAGGAGTGTGCATTGTCACACAGCATTTTGTAAAATACCCATGTTCTAAGACCTTCAAAACGGAAGAGTGCGTGTGTTTTTCTCTGACTGTTTAAAAATCCCTGGTGAAATCCGACAGAGAGCTTACCATACCCGACTGAAAGCCACTGTACCCAACTATTTACTAAATAATACATTTAGTAGGGGGTATAACACCCCTCGTGAAGCTGCGCCCCTGAGTAGTTCCCAATATTCTTGGCAGGATGGATAAATTGATCTTACCAGCATTTGTACTCGTCATCCAAGGGTCACTAGATGTTAGCAGCGAGCGTTCAACTCAATGAAACATTTGGCACCCCTTTCTATGAAATAATGGAAGTGGGGTCGAAAGACCACATTGGGCGATTTCCTACATTATTGCACCGCTCAGTGTAGCCTCATTTCACACCATTAGGCTGCACATTTGGGTTGCCCGAAACACTGTGGCTCTCACATGTTTGTGGATGGATCAGAGGTTTTTTTTGGCAGTTTTATGCAGCGCGAACTCGACCCGAAACATCAGAGCCCATTACACGAGTAACACTTGCATTACAGATGGACACATTCAATTTTTTTTTCATAGGGACGGAGAGATTAAATCATTTGCCCAGAAACACAGGATGCTTGAGGCTCCCATCAGACTCGAACCTGGTTCCCCAACTTTAAAGTCGGAGGCTCCAGGCGGTTAGCGACATCCTCTCCCAAGAGAGAGCCACAAGGTTAGCGATAATTGCAGCATGCCCCATGGCTCGCTGGCAAAATTGAGCAGGTCAAACCTGTCGAAGTTTTCCTTGGGAAAAGGCTATGAAAATATCGGTGCATTCCGATGTTGGTTCTAAAAAGCACTAAAGTCTGCATGTAATCACTCATTTGGGTGCGTAAAACTCGTAGTCTTCCTCTTGAGACTGACCCAGAGCAACACAGAGGGAAAAACACAAAAGAAGGAAGGGAAAGACGGGGAAGAGCGACAAATAAAATAAATAAATCAGGGATGAAAAAGAGCCTGAAAAGTGAATTAAAAGGGAGGCAGGAAGTGTCTGGTGGCTGTTGAGAAAGGCACAATCAACTATGTAACTATATAGCCTTGGTATTCGGCATCGACCCCCATTCATTCTGCAAAGAGGATGGTTCAGAGCTGGGCCAAGATCTCCCTCTTGTGGAGAGATGGGGAACTCCTCATAGTTCTCTAACATCTTCCAGTGCCCGCCCTCCAAATCTTTCTCCTGCACCTTTTGCTTCATGAGTCTCACGACTTCAAGTCAGTCCTTCTCAAGCCACTTCCAGTTTCCTCACCACAGTTTTCTCCTGTCATCTTTTTTTTTCTGCCCTCACGTTTCAGCAAGGGGTGTACGAAATTTGTGTAATGTGCTTTCATGAAATTAAGTATAATATCTGGAAAATGACGCTATACTACTTGCAAGTGTATGAAAAGCAGTACCCTTAAAAGCAAAATGCGTCCTCGTGTCAATTTTTTAATGCGCGGTCGCATTTCGTGCTTAAAAATAATGTGAAAAATGCAATTGCACTGAACAATAGCCGCCTTGGTTTTGCTTGTTCGTGTTGTTTCCGTGCTATATTTTTACCGCGAACTGCGATGTAATTACATGCCTGGCATAATGTCATCATTTCGGGACTTTTTTCGTAATGCAAAATTCCCAAAATATGGGAATTACGGTGGCATATTTTAAATTTGTACCACGCCTAACTTCAGCTGTCTGCCCTCTAACCCAAGCACTCCAAAAGTCATACTTACAAAATGTCTAAAATGCCCCTTCTCTCAAAATACAAATTCCGCAGTTACACAAACAAAATCCACCGATATTCACGCGTTTCCTTTTTTAAAATAAACCACGGAATCAGTTTTTCTTTTCTAATATGCTCGATTACGTCAGTAGGACTTTAGAACGGTACAAGGTACCACAATGATACCTGTCAACATGGCCCCTGTCACGAGGGACACTTTTCAACACTTTTCATACTGATGGTTATACACCCAAGATTAGAAACGGCGATAACACAACGCCCATAACGCAAGGCACTCGTACATTATTAAACAAATAAAACATAACTTGTGAAGGTGTGACAAAGGCGTGGTCGCTAGGCAACTACCCAGTACGCAGAAGTCGGGATCTGTTTCACCTCCCCTCCGACTCCTGCTTCTGAGACGCTCCCTGTCCTAGAAACTCTGCTCAGGTGAAGCCACGTGCAGTCTATGACCAGATACCCGAGATGTACTCCCTCCTCGATTACCTGTCTGTGTAACCTGATGAAGGCGTCAGGATCCCCGTCAGCCCACGGAGGCAGCAACACGTCGCCCAGCACGGTCCCGTCCTGCATGGTGCCTGCAGAAGAAGGGCGAGGAGTTAACAAATAAGAAACGTCACAGCACAGTCACATAAGGGCATTGCACCTTTTAGCACTCTATGGGTTCAAGTGACTGGTGCTGCACAACACTGCCTGACACCTGTCTCGCTGGATGAGTCCAGGAGACTGGCACAAATGTCCCCTGTTCCCTTTAGTGATGGGTGGGTTTAGGCACTGGCACCGAGAGGCACTGCCAGCCACCTCTTGGTAGGATTATCAGAGACTCCCTATCATGAGGGACACTGGGGATATTTACAAGCGAATGGCGCCACGCTCCGCCATTCTGAAAACGCAGGGATGAGCTGTATTTACAAAGATACAGCACATCTGTGCGTTTTCCTAATCGCTAAATTAAGCTGCCTTGAGCCAACACAGGTACCCTTGCACCAACACAGGCACCCTTACACCAACGCAGGCACCCTTGCACCATTGTGCAAGGGTGCCTGTGTTGATTGAAATGATTGTTTATGTGCAGGAAAGTGTCCCTTCCTGCACGTGCTCACTAATGGTGATTTGAAACTTCTATGTGTGCTGCATTGTGAAGCATCCATAGAAGTTGCAAATTGTCATTTTTGTAATGATTGTTTATGTGCAGGAAGGGACGCAGTGTGTTTTGCTGTTTCTGTGTGCTGCACAATGCAGCATACATAGAAACAGCATAAAAGAGGAGAAATAAAGCATTTCTCCTCGTTTCGCCATGTTAAGACCAGGTTTTCCCTGGTCTTAATTTTGGCGCTGCTTCCTATTTAAGCTACCCTTGTCAATAGGGGGCAGCATCAAAATCAATGGGTGTTGCGGCGGAACACCCACCGTTACACCCACTGCCCCCCTTCCATGCTAAGTATAGCGTGAAAGGGTGCCTTATTCACAAGGCGGCACTAAGCACCATTTAAGGAGCTTAAAGCTGCCTTGTAAATAAGGTAAAGCCCCTATTGCCACAGGAACGTAGTTAAAAGTAACATTCCTGTGGCAATAGGGGCAATATGAACCAAGAATACAGCTCCCAGAATGCACCCGGTTATTAACAAAAAAAAGCCCAGAACTGGAAACGGTGCCACTAGTGACAAGGCTTCATCTAGTAACCTTATGCCTTGGCCTAGGAGGCTAATAGGTGTTTACAATTGTAAACTAATGTTTACGGGCACAAATGTCTTAATTTATGCCAGGCAGCTACCCGCAAAAGGATATCAGTCTGGCGAGAATGATTTTAGTACTGGTAATGCCTCGTCACAAGCGTGCAGGATAACGCCGATGATAATCCACGCGTGGGGAGTGTGAGGAGTGGGATGAGCAAAGCGTGGTTTGCCTTGGAAGATTGTGAAGGCCCACAAATGCCTATCGAACTCTCCCACCCTGGGCATGCACAGAGGTTTACTCCAGCAGAGGGGCTTGAGTAACCCTCCTTCTAAGGTGGGAAGAAAACAGGAAACGTCCACTACAACGCGGCTGTTTCCACGCATAACAGTAACCACGCATGCATTACAACGCATGAGTGGTTACCACGAAAAGCCTTTACCACGCATACCTTTACTACGAGATACAAAGGTAATATTAAAAAAGGACGGTTGGGGGGGTTTCCCCCCCACAAAAAAAAACAAACCTGATTCCATCGATGTGAAGGCAATCGGCGTCGTACCGTCGTTAGATGAAACGGAAAGACACTTCCGCTTCCTCTTTACGACGTGCGACACAGATTGGAAGAGCTTCCAGAGAAGAGAGGACATAGCGAGGTAAGGGGGAATTTAGTTTAAGTAATTAATGAGGGGGACGTGTAGCGAAGGGGAAAATTTAAGGGTTTGTGGGTGGGGGACTCGCACAGGGAAACATTTTTAATGTTGAGGGGAGGGGAATTTATTAGAAGAAAAAGGGGTGGGGGGGTTGCACAAGGGTATTATTAAAAAAATAAAAAGAACATTTACCACGAAAATGCCTTTACCGATATGCGTGGTAAATGCATTTTCGTGGTAAATGTTATTCGTGGTAACGGCATTCGCGTTGTAACGCATGCGTAGTAAAGGCATGCGTTGCAACGGAATGCATTGTAATGACATACAACCGAAGGAAACGGATCACCCACAAACCTGGTGGGATGGTAGGAGTTCCTCCAAGAGGCAAATGTTTGACAGCGGAGAAAAATAAAAATATGCACGTGCTGCCTCAACACAGGGCATACTGGTACAGAATGCATAATTACATAAGAAAAATATAACATCCTATGAAGAATCACGAGTCACTAGTGCACATGGAGAGCTGCAACTTTCCACAGCTTTTCAAGTGCACTACTGTTGATTTTTGAAACATGGGAAAATAGTAAAATGTCACCCTTGAGGAGCGAACTTCCTACGAGTGCCGATCGAAGGCTCTTTTTGTCAGCAGCACTCATGGAGCTGGCTTTCGCTAAGACTCTAGTTTAGATCAGCTGGCCTGGAATACAGAGACTATAACCAGGGCCACTGGAATTATGCAGCAGGAGAGGGCCAAATTATGGGGCAGGGTTGAGTCAATTATGTGGCAAGAAAAGCCAAATTATGCGGCACTATGCTGCACATTTTGCGATAGTATTACTTCATTCTTTCATCATTTTTAAATTTGTTAACACAGGGCATTATTTGTGCCTCTTTAGTACTAGTGTAACACTCAAATATAGCAATAAGCTACAGAAAGGTGACAATGTTTGAAAAGTGCCTACCACTGCGCGGCAACATGTGTCGCAGCTTCGTTAGTTTGAACTTTTGAACAGTTTGGGCTAGAAACAATTTTCTGGGGGGTTAACATCTGCAGATTATGCAGTAGATGATGGATTATGTGGCAAATGCGGCACATCCATAATTATGCGAAAATCACTGCATCCGCACAATCGCATAATTCGGGCAGCCCTTACTATAACATCAGTTTGTGACCTTCTTAAGCATGGGTGAGCAGGAGTCATTGCTAACTACCCTCTTGATCGTTAAGGTTTTGTACTCTTCCGCAGCTTGGAATGAGATAAAATTATGTTTTATCTGCTCATATTCTCATTGCACAGGTAAAAACTAGTTCTGACAACACTTGGTTTCAGTTCGACTTATTAATTGTGAACTGCCCTTTTCTCTCAGGCACTGAAATGAATTCTTTATTTGTTAACTATTGTATAGAGGTGGGCGCGCTAACAAATTTACCAGGGCCAGCTGAGCCAGAGCTGAGCCAAGGTTTGCCACGTAAATCATAGAACAAACATAAGAGAACATAATATAAAGTCTCTCCAAAAGAAAAAAATGCATTTCTTTAACATGTGGATGATTTGCCATTAATACATCACATTACAGCACTGCACTGTGAAGTACTTATTTAAAGTAAGATTTTTTAACAGAACTTATTAGACCTATTCCTGCCCCCACCCTGTCGAGAGTGCCATTAGTGAACCAAGAGACAAGACAGTGGTCATGTGAAAACTGTATGTGGCCCAGATTCTTATACACAGAGAGCATCATTATAGTCTATTAAATCAAACACATGAGTTTATTTTAAACAGCTGATATTCCGAATGAAAGTGTATGGAAAGACTTCTGAAGCTGGAACTTTACATTTAAAATCGCTAGAGTTGGGTGGAATGAGAGTTCCATAGCAGGTGGGTTCACACCTGATTTTACTTCATTTGATCCTGCCCCTTGCTGGCACATCTTTACTCTTGCAAACTAGCCCTTATTTGTAAAGTGATGTAACACAAAAAGATAGAGTCCCTGCAATCTATATTGAGAGCTCTGCAAAATAGATCGAGGGGTCCCACCACTGCTAATATATTCAGGTATGAGTACTTAGTAAAAACACAACTCAGCTAGAAGAAGCAATGGATGTCATGCAAGGATCGAAACATTGAGGAGCTGTTAGTCTGGATTTCCTTCCGGAGGACTGAAAAAAGACTTCTCTGATCCCTAATGTTAGCCCCCGGTGCACTCTGTTAATAACCCTTTTCAACCGCACAATGCTCTAAAGTCATGAAGTCAAGCAGTGCTTGTGAAGTCAATGACGTGGAGTGCAGAACTGACCACCCACCCTCGCTCGTCATCTGTGATGCCAAACATGCCCCGTTCCACTACTTCAGTGCAGTGTAAATAAATGCCCCTTTGATCCAGTGGACCCAACCATTCCTTTTCAACGGGGATTGTCCATGTACTCAGCAGATACAGTTGGTGACATATAAAGATGCCGCCCCATCACCCCTGGCTCGCTTCCTTGGTCTCAGCCACACCCACCGGGCCACATTACTCCATGTCCTCATCTTCTCAATGTTTGTTTCTCTCTTGGCAAGCATAGATTTTTCCACCCACCTTGGTGTGTTCGAGATGCCGTGAACGATAGATTTAAGTGCTGAAATCCATACACTTACCAAACTGACAGTGGTTGGCATTGGTCAGGAATTCGGGCAGGTAGAAAAACTCAGGGGTGAGCTCCCGGATGTCACTCATGTTCGCTCTAGAGGCTGAACTCCATGCACCCTTCACACTGTGGAACATCCGGTCTGCGACATCGAAGGTCCCACCCTGAGAGAACAGAGACATTTCCATCAGAACTCTAATGAGGGAAAATCGCACCTACTGAGATCCCTCACATCTCTAGAACGAGATGACAGCGACTGAGTGCACCATCACACCTTTGGAGAGAACTCACACATATATACAGAGGCTTGAAAATCTACTGCAAAAGGCATATTAATGTGTGAGAAATACACCCCATTTAATGCTTGAGAAAACACTTCCCGTATAGGCTCAAAACAAAAACAACACCCTCACAACCACACAACCTACACTCTGTAGCTTGCTATCCGTGTAGGTAAGCTCTTCCACACCCCATGTAGGGGTAGAAGGTGCTATTCTAATGCTACAATACAACACAAAGAGATGCCACACATATTGAGGCAGATATCACACAAACGGAGAGACGTCACGTGTACTGAAGGAAAGTGTACACGTAAAGAGAGAGATGTTTATTTTGGGAAATATAGTACCTATGAGATAAACATCATGAGTATAGGTGGAGGAAACCTGTATATGTATATATATATATTCCACAGACTGTTTCAAGTGATTAGCTGGGAGCTCATTAAATCCTTTTACCATACCGGGAGCATGTGTCCTGCTTGCTTTGTAGTGAAGGTGAGCGTTGGAGTGAATATATATATATATATATATATATATATATATATATATATATATATATATATATATATATATATATATATATATATTCACTGAAAAAAACATAGGTTTCAGGGGCGTTATAGTTAGCTGGACTTTTCACTCGTACAAAACCATTGAAATTCCCCCGATATAGTTAGTTCAGCTAACTATAATTTGGGCGCCCGCAATGCACTGCTGATGACGTCACATATTACATCACTCATGACATGGTCAGTGACATCACTCATGACATCTCAAATGACATCACTGATGACATCATCCTTGTGATAGAGTGGCAGACCTCCTCTCCCCCTAATATAACCTTTGATACACACATTCAAAAATAGAAACAAAAATTTTCAAAACAATGGACATACCAATATCAGTTACAACAACCTATTCAGTAATTCTAAGATCCACATACACATCCACTCATTCACCAACAGTCTTATACAGTCACTCATACATGTACTCACTCATCATATGTACTCATACACCTATACATCCTGTTACACAACGCCACTCATTCATAGAGTTACTCACACACATAGTCCCTCATGCTAATAAAGAATCAAACATCCATTTACTTGCATATACAGTTATACACACACCACCACA
Organism: Triturus cristatus; assembly: GCF_964204655.1. Classification (NCBI taxonomy): domain Eukaryota; kingdom Metazoa; phylum Chordata; class Amphibia; order Caudata; family Salamandridae; genus Triturus; species Triturus cristatus. The sequence continues at coordinate 769,099,533 of NC_140580.1, forward strand.
CTTACTTCTACAGAAACTTACACATACTTAGTCTTTTAAACAATCACTTATAGAAACACATACTTATTCATACAGGAACTCTTTCAATCTCTCACTCTCACATATACTCGCTTATATACACCAATAGTCACATATACTAGTTTAAAACATATGTAGTTACTCATAAAGACACTATTGAGACAGTCATTCACTCACTAACACACCCATGCACACACTCATCCACCCATACAGTCCTGCACACATGCTGTCTTCAACGCATACAAACAGTGAGTCACTCATTCATGCACTTATGCACTATGTAATACCCCTCACCGAACCATACAGACACTCTCAGACACTCATACTGATACTCAAAAAACCAACTAATAACCTATATAGACACTCATGTAGCTACTCACCAACCCATGCAGCCACTTATACACAAAGTGAGAGACTGATACAGATATTTACATATTTAAACATTACTCACTAAGCCATGTATTCACTAAGATACACTTCATCAGTCAGTTATACAATCAATTTTTCAAAAACAAATCATCCATTTAGACACTTATATACCCATTTATTCTTCCATCGACCTTGAGATATACATATATAAAACATATGTAATTTTCAGAAAAACACACATTCACTGAATGATGTCATCAGTGATGTCATTTGAGATGTCATCAGTGATGTCATGAGTGATGTCACTGACCATGTCATGAGTGATGTAATATGTGACGTCATCAGCAGTGCATTGCGGGCGCGCGAGTTATAGTTAGCTGAACTAACTATAACGGGGGAATTTCAATGGTTTTGTACGAGTGAAAAGTCCAGCTAACTATAACGCCCCTGAAACCTATGGTTTTCTCAGTGAATTTCTAAGGTTTTTTAAATGCTAATTCCTAACTATAACGTGCCTGAAACCTATGGTTTTTTCAGTGAATTTCAAAGGTTTTTTAAATGCTAATTTCTAACTATGCCTACAGAGATAGGACATGTGAAGAAAGAAGAAAAAACGCACGGAAAGAAAAAAAAGAAACGCAGAAAGAAGCAACAGAAGTCCTCAAAGACGAAGAAAAGTGCAGGAAGAAGGATAACGTGCAGAAAGAAGAAACAGAAGAGCAGAAAGAAGCCTTGTTGCAAAATCATCCTGTACCCTCAACTTTTTCAGACGGATACTGATGTTAACTGAGTCTGACTAACCAGTCCTAGAGCCAGTGCTATGTTAAAAGACACTCAGAATACAGTGAAAACACCTACATACACTAGGGAACACTATGCTTTGGGGTCCCCCTGTGATCAGCATGTCCTCCTCTGTAAGCCCCTAGTATATAATAGGGCAGGGGATTAAAACTACCTCTTAAAACGCGCCACAGGGCGTGTTTGCACACGTCACCTCAGGCCCCGTCCCCTCACTTCCCCACTGTGTAAACACGCCCTGTGGCCGTTTTAAGTTGGGAGATTAAGTCCCCTTGAATCCTGAGGGTCCCTAGGGTCCAACTAGACCACTAGGTACCTCCAGTAAGCGCCACAGAGCTGCGTTGCAGAGAGATGTAAAAAGGGGCACGGCCTAGACCACCTCTCTGCAACGCAGCGCAGTGGCGCTTACTGGAAGCACCTGGTGGGCTAGTTTGCCCCCAGGGTCCCTCAGGATTGAAGGGGAATTATTTCCCCAACTTAAAACGCGCCACAGGGCTTGTTTGCACATGTTAACTCAGGCCCTGTCCCCTCCCTTCACCACTGTGTAAACACGCCCTGTGGCCATTTTTAGTTTGGAGATTACGTTTATTTGAATCCTGAGGGTCCCTAGGGTCCAACTAGCCCACTAGGTACCTCCAGTAAGCGCCACAGAGCTGCATTGCAGAGAGGTGTAAAAAGTGGCACGTCCTGGACCACCTCTCTGCAACGCAGCTCAGTGGCGCTTACTGGAAGCACCTGGTGGGCTAGTTAGCCCCCAGGGGCCCTCAGGATTGAAGGGGAATTATTTTCCCAACTTAAAATGTGCCATAGGGCGTGTTTGCACACGTCACCTCAGGCCCCGTCCCCTCCCTTCCCCACTGTGTAAACACGCCCTGTGGCCGTTTTTTAAGTTGGGAGATTAAGTCCCCTTGAATCCTGAGGATCCCTAGGGGCAAAATAGCCCAGTAGGTACGTCCAGTAAGCGCCATTGCAGAGAGGTGTAAAAAGGGGCATGGCCTGCACCACCTCTCTGCAACGCAGAGCAGTGGCGCTTACTGGAAGCACCTGGTGGGCTAGTTGGCCCCCAGGGTCCCTCAGGATTGAAAGGGAATTATTTCCCCAACTTAAAACGCGCCACAGGGCGTGTTTGCACACGTCACCTCAGGCCCCGTCCCCTCCCTTCACCACTGTGTAAACGCGCCCTGTGGCCGTTCTAAGTTAAGAGATTAAGTCCCCTTGAATCCTAAGGGTCAAACTAGCCCACTAGGTACCTCCAGTAAGCGCCACAGAGCTGCGTTGCATAGAGGTGTAAAAAGGGGCGTGGCCTCAGAACACCTGTCTGCAACGCAGCTTCCTGGCGCATACTGGAGATACCTGTTGGGCTAGTTGGCCCTTAGGGACCCTCAGTATTGAAGGGGAATTAATTCCCCAACTTACAACTGGCCAGGGGGTGCGTTTGCAGAGTGCTGCAAGGAGGGGACGTGGCCTCCGGCGCGATGCCGGTCTTTTATTATTATTTTTTTTTAAGGAGGGCTGTGTGGCCCCCCTTCTTTTTCTAATTTACTGGCCCTGGGGACCCCATCCCCCAGGGCCAGCACCCTAATTTTTTTTGTTGAAAAAAATTAATTTGGCCCTCCCAAGGCCTTAATCGGCCCCGGGGACCCCAACCCCCGGGTCATGGCCTTTTTTAATTCTTTAGGAGGGGGCTGCGTTGCCCCCCTCCTCAGGCCACTTATGGCCCCGGGGACCCCATCCCCCGGGGCCGGCCTTTGTTTTTTATTATTTTAAAAAAATATATGTTTATAGAAACACCTAGGACATGCTGGACAAACCGTATGTACCTATCACCATAACGATTTGCGTGATATTCATTAAAAGGCGACTATGCATAGAATGAATCCACATGGAATGTATTTACACCGCTAGTGAAGGTCTGACGTATCTGATGCCCTACCATGCCTAATCCCGGCGCCCCCGCCGGTGGGTACTCTCCAAGTAGACACCCTTGTCGTTTATTTATACAAACATGGGTAGCTATTGACGGGCACATTTAATATACACGCACACCAAGCCATTCAAAGGGGATTCGACAAAAATTCGACCAAACTATGCAAGAAACCCTCCTCACGGTTATTAAAACACACATCCACCGCCGGATGTGTAATACTTTTTATTTTACTCTCTGGAAAGGAGACGAACCTCACTTGAGAGTTACAGCGTGCTCCTGGCTGAGCCCAATGCTGTGTTACACCCATCAGTGCCCGCAGAGTGCCTCAAACCTCTGTGTTGTATTCCACCAGCTAGTGCGTATGCTATGACACTCTCTAGCCCATGTGCACTGTAACACCACCCCGTGAATATGTCATGCCACACTTGCCTTCGCACGGGTTATATTGCCCCATCTAACGTGCCTTCCTCGATGCCTATGTTATAACGCACAGCGCTATGCCATACATATTACAATCTGGGATCCATATCTTTGTCACAGTGCATATGCAACATCACACTCCCCATCACATATTTGATGTTACAACTTTAGAGACTAGTTAGGTTACACAACACTGCCCTGTGCATATTACACTCCAAGGCGCATATCGCATAGCATGCGCTAGTGCCTGTGCTATCTCGCGCTCTCCAATGAATCTGTCATTGCGCACAATGTATTGCATATTATAGTTCATGCCCCGGTTCATCTTATATCACACATTTTGGTGCATAGTTGATACAATATACTATATCTAGTTTTCATTTTCAATCGTGCTCTCAGGACTATGTTCTATATAACACTGCGTCCACCTACCCTTTTCACGGGCATTACATTTTTATGGGGGTGGAGGGTCAGGGGGTGTTTCTGCCAAGTGAGCCCGGAGTCACAGTCACAAACGTCCTCTTCTTCCTGAATAAAGTGAGATTATGCTGCATACTTGTTCATATTTTAAGTAGTTCGCACAGACACACATTTTAAAAACAATAAAGTTCCTAATAGCCACCGTCTATGAACAGTTAGCTTGCTGCCCCATCCACCTCCTCCCTATCCTCTGTTGTCTGAATCCATGGACTAGCCTCCTCCCTCCTGCCATGCATGGTCTGATGTGCTGCCACTGCCCTCCATTTAGCATGATGTACCAGTCCACTCCTCCTGCCCTCCATTGCCCAATTCTATGGCCCATCATTGACCTCCTGCTTAGCCTCTGTGCTTAGCTTGCTGCCCCTATTCTCCTTCCCCCTGCTCTCCGATGTCTTTGTGCAGGCCCCTGCTCCATCCCTTTTGCCCACCATGTTCCATGGACCTGCCACTCCTATCTACTCTGAGTGTTCTGTTGAGCTGCCACTCCCCTCCCACCTGCCTAGCATTGTCAGATGACTGTAACCTGTCCCTGCCACCTCCACCCTGCCTGTCCACATGCCATGTCCCCATCCCCTTCCTCCTGTCCTCCATGGTCCATTTTACTGCCACACCCTTCTGCCCTCCCTGGTCTGTTGTGCTGCAACTGCTCCTCCTGCCTGCCCCGCACGGTCTGTTGTGAGGCCCCTTCCCCTGAACTCTCTTGTCTGTGCCCAGGTCCTGACCCTCCCTTCTATCCTCCATGGTCCTTTGTGCATGCCCCTGCACCCTCCTTCTTGCCCATCATAGCCATTGTGCTGCCACTAACCCTCCCGCTTGTCATGCATGGTCTTCTGTGCTGCCATGGGCCCTCCCACCTTCCCTGTGTGGTCAGCTAGCTGCCCCTGACCCCCTCCCACCTTCCCTCCATGGTCTGTGTGTATGCCATCATAGTCTCATTGTTGCTCTCCATGGTGTGTCTTGTTTCTAGTGCCCATTCTGCCTGACCTCCATGGTCATCTTGTTGCTCCTGCCGTGCCCCCTTGCCCCCTGCCCTCTGTTTCCATGTGCAGACCCCTATTCCCTCCCTCCTGGCTTGTCTGTTCCATTGTAATGCCCCTGATCCGTCCCTCCTGCCCTTTATGGTCTGTTATGCTGCAGCTTTCTCTCCTGTCTGTCCATTATGGTCAGCTAGCTACCATTGCCTCTTTCCCCTCTGTTCTCTGTTGTCCATGTGCATGGTCCTGTCCCCTCCCTCTATGGATTGTTGTGCTGCACTCCCGTCCCGCATGCGCTGTGTGGTGTATTGTGCTGCTGCAAACCCTGATGCCTTCCCTGTAGGGTCAGTTTGGGGCACCTCTCCATGTCCCTCCAGTCCTCTGTTATCGGAGTCCATGTCCCTACCCCAATTCCTCCTGCCTACCATGATCCAATGTACCATACTTGCGAACATTTTGAACTTGGTAAGAGGGAGATTTTGAAAAAAAACTGGGGTAATGATTTTCCCCTTTGAGTTACATTGAAAAAGAGGAGATTGTAGACAGGAGACAGATCAAATAAAGCCCATTTGAGCTTAAAAACATTGGACGTTTCCTGGCTGAAACGGGTCTGTTGGCATGTATGGTTGTACTACCACTGCCTCTTCCTTCTGCCCACAATGGTCTATTATATTGCCACAGCCTCTCTTGCCAGTCCTGTATTGTTGGTTTGATGCCCCTGCCCCCTTTCCACTGCCCTCCATAGTCTGTTGTGCTGCCACTGCCCTTCCTGCCTGCCCAGTGTGGTCAAATGGTTGCCTCTGCACTCTCCTACCTGCCTTCAGTTTTCAAAGTCAGTGCCCCTGGCCTCTGCATCTCAACAGTATCCCAATGAACAACTAGATTGCTAACATTCTATATTTATTACAAAAGTGTGGAACGCCTGACGTCATCTTGATGTGATCAAAACTGTAATACCTAGAGTATTTCCTTTAGAAATTACATATATGAGAGGGTCTTATTTGCATCAAAATTATGGTTAGTGCTCTAAAAAACTAAAATGAGGACATATTTTCTGAGGTTTCAAATAGCGACAAAGAACTTTTAAATTATTTGTCATCTTTATGTTTTTTTTATCCAGTTGACCACTTGATTAAATGTTGCACCTAGGGGAGAGGATGTGGTGTTACTTCCAGAGCTGCAGACTTTGCAAGTGGGGAACCAGGTTGGAGTTCTGCTTCAGCTCAACATTCTGTGATTCTGGTCAAATCACTTAATCTCCCCATGTCTACAACCAAAATGAATTTGATCTTGTGTGATGTAACCAATGCTCATGTAAAGCACTCCAATACCTGACAAGGCTGCACTATATAAAACTGCAAATACACAAAAAATAAGTGTTTTGCACACTTCTGTCATTGGGCTACATGTGGGCTACATCTGGGTGATATTTGTGCTGCATTTGGGCTCTTTTGTCTCTGGTGGCCATCTTGGGAGATTTATTTGTTATGAAGTTTCCTAATTTCCTCATTTACTGCAGTCTCCTCAGTAGGAAATGCTTTCAGTTTTTTACTTTGAATCCATCAAGAAGGTATTCAGATATGTCACACATTTGCCATAAATTCTGAATGTTAGCACTCTAGTTGCTCATTAGATCACTGTAGTAAAGCTACTGCTCACCACGGAAGTCGGCTGCTGGTATTAAAAGTGTATGTTTCAGTATGCATGTCAGAATTTTTTTATGAAATAGAAGAGGATTTGAGAAGACAAAATGTGTCCTAATTTTTCTTTCTGCAGAACTATCATAATTTCTATGGGAAAATGAACCCCCTCATTTTGTTCCTTTGTAAATTAAATGTTTTAAGTGTTACCACTTTATTCCAATCAAGATGGCTTCAGGTGTGCCATACTTTTGTCATAAGTAAGACTGTTAGCGCTCTAGTTGTTCGTTAGAACACTCTGGGACATTCTGTCATTGGGCTATACTTGGGCTACATCTGGGTGATATTTGGGCTACATTTGGGCTCTTTTGTCTCTGGTGGCCATCTTGGGCGATTTATTTGTTATGAGGTTTCCTAATTTCCTCATTTACTGCAGTCTCCTCAGTAGGAAATACTTTCAGTTTTTTACTTTGGTTCCATCTAGAAGGCATTCAGATGTGTCACACATTTGCCATAAATTCAGAATGTTAGCACTCTAGTTGCTTATTAGATCACTGTAGTAAAGCTACTGCTCACCATGGAAGTCTGCTGCTGGTATTGAAAGTGCATGTTTCAGTCTGCATGTCAGAATATTTTTATGAAATAGAAGAGGATTTGAGAAGTCACTCAAAATGTGCCCTAATTTTTCTTTCTGCAGCACTAATCATACTTTCTATGGCAAAATGAACCCCCTTATTTTGTTCCTTTTTAAATTAAATGTTTTAAGAGTTACCACTTTATTCCAACCAAGATGGCTTCAGGTGTGCCATACGTTTGTCATAAGTAGGACTGTTAGCGCTCTAGTTGTTCTTTAGAACACTCTGGGGAGCTGCAGTAGAACACAAAGGAATCAACTGACAGTCTCTGCCCTTGTTGGATGTACATGTTTTACTGAGAATGTCAGACTTCATTCTCACATGACTGAGAAAGATAATGTGAATTTACATAAAATATGCTCTCAGTTTAGCTTATAGATCACCTTCCAAACCTCTGTGGGAAAAGCATGAGAAAATAGTTTTCTCTCAAACATGATTCATGATATCACAGCAGAAGGCTTTTTCACATGGTAAAATCACCTTAGAACACACCACAATTCCTAAAATGAGTATGGTACCGTCAACAAATGATTTATAATGTAACTAAAGTCTTAAAACCTTCTATTAACTGCAATGCTTTTTAATGAGGTGCTATCATGTATATTGGTCCCAAGATGGCTGCCAACACTTCTTGGATGAAGTGCTGACAGCCAATCAGATCTCACGATGAGATGTGTGGTTAGGCTCCGCCCAGATATATATGTGATTTTACTTTTGATTTTCTCAGGAACTACTGAACGGATTTACACCATTTAAGCAAAAGGCACGAGTCTGAACTGAGGACTACTTCTTTGCCAAATTTGGTGTAATTCCGTTCAGCACTTCGGGCTGTAGCTGTGTCAACAGGTCCTATGTGAAAATGCATGGGGAAAACGCGTTTTGGGACCCCCCTTTTTTCTCGTCCCCGTTTGACAAATCACCGTACAATTTTCAGGATAGGAGCGGTTCGGAGCTGGCCAAAAGTTTGGAAAATTTCACGAAAATTCATCAATCGACGCTAACGTTACTCCAAATAGAATGTTGCGGATTTCCTATGGAAAATAGGTCCTAACTATAACTACCTACTGGCGACTGCCAGTAGGTAATATATGTATACATATATATATCGAGAGAGAGAGAGAGAGAGAGAGAGAGAGAGAGAGAGAGAGATCTACTCTTGTCAGTAGACTAGTCTGGAATGCTAGTTACCTAGGGAATTGGAACTTACCAGCTGCAACGTAAATCCCAAATTGCCATAACTAGTCTACCGGGGCGTCCTTGATGCCAGCCACAAGTTAGATTCCATTAACCCATCAGAACAATAACATTTTGACCATGTGTAGTAGGAACCTGTGTGACTAAACATTTACCCAACTTTGTTTATCATTGATTTGACTTGATTAGGACTTTGGCCGATTTATCAACATTGCCAGATAAGGAACTTCACCCTTGTGGAGAGGCTCAGGAGTGAGTGCCCTAAGGGGATCTTGTTAACTTTGAAGCCTGTGTCTGCTCTCTGCAGCATCCCTGGTGAACTGAACCATGAACAGGAACCAGAACTGTTCAGCAGACTGAAGAATAGGGTCCCTGTATCAAAATTATATCTTGCAATATCTCTTGAATGGTTAGGATGTAACCTTCATTCTTTTATATTTCATACTGTCTACATTTGGAAGGTATGTATAAAAATGCTATTTCCATTCATGTAATGCTTAATTTGAACTAACAGTTTCAGGTGGGGCCCACCTGCAGTCAGTTTTGTAGACTGGCACTTATTTTACTTCTTCAGACTTCGACACAGAGAAAGAAAGTTACAAAAAACACAAGAAGGAAAGTAAGAGGAAGACACACAACTGTGGCAAAAGAAGAAAGCAGAAACCTGTAAGAGTGAGATAAAGGGGCTGGGAGTGTCTGGTAGGAAGAGGAATGAGGGGGATTCAGGACTACACAGCATTGGCATTCTGTAGGCAGACATTCAATAGCGCTCAACGCAGGCCTCTGAGCAAAACTGTGGGCCCCAGCACTTTTTATTTTACAAATTAAGCACTAAATTCCCATACTAACCCTGAATGGACACGTATATTGAGTGTATTGAGTGTGTGCCTACACAAACATGCATGTATGCCTGTGAAGGCGTGTGTAACATTTAGGTTGAACTGCATCCTATGACTGAAGAGGGGTGAAACCGGTCCTAGGATGCTTGTTTCCGGTCCAGGGAGGACCTGGCTTGGCAATTCAGGCTGGACTGTTCCCATGAGGCACAGGGTCAAGACTGATTTGCATATGGCCAGGTCTAAACTGGGGTGGCATGGTGAGCAAAAGAATGATGGATTTAACCCAGATCTCTTGACTGGGGGTGAATGTTTTGATTTGTTCTGCATTCCGTCCATCAATTGTGTGTCTTTTGCTTTCTTGCCCTAAGTGGGCCAGGTATGCTCAGACGTGAGTCCTGGGCTCACTGTGCCACTGAAATCAAGATATCCTGGCTGAAGAGAGGTGAAACCCCGAAACCGGTCCTAGGATGCTTGTTTCCGGTCCAGGGAAGACCTGGCCTGGCAATTCGGGCTGGACTGTTCCCATGAGGCACAGGGTCAAGACTGATTTGGAAATGGCCAGGTCTAAACTGGGGTGGCATGGTGAGCAAAAGAATGATGGATTTAACCCAGATCTCTTGACTGGGGGTGAATGTTTTGATTTGTTCTGCATTCCGTCCATCAATTGTGTGTCTTTTGCTTTCTTGCCCTAAGTGGGCCAGGTATGCTCAGACGTGAGTCCTGGGCTCACTGTGCCACTGGAATCAAGCTATCCTGGCTGCAGAGGGATGAAACCCCGAAACCGGTCCTAGGATGCTTGTTTCCAGTCCAGGGAGGACCTGGCTAGGCAATTCGGGCTGGACTCCTTCCCATGAGGCACAGGGTCAAGACTGATTTGCATATGGCCAGGTCCAAACTGGGGTGGCATGGTGAGCAAAAGAATGATGGATTTAACCTAGATCTCTTGACTGGGGGTGAATGTTTTGATTTGTTCTGCATTCCATCCATCAATTGTGTGTCTTTTGCATGTTCTCCATGCAGGCTGCAATGCAGCCTGCACGAAGAAGGGGAAAGTGCACATGACTGTTTTGGGTGGCCCGAGAGGTCCGACCAAACAGTCAGTACGCACAGGAGTGTTTTACCACTCATTTCCTGCATATCCGCCCGCCCCCTCACGCACTGCTGCTGCACGAGAAAAAAATAAAATGATAATAACATTCTGTTATTATCTTTTTATTTTTCCCTTTCTTTGCTACTCCTGGCAGTGGGGCGATACTCCTCCGCCTTAGTCCACTGGGGACTGTCACATGCCTGTTTCAATAATCAGAGAGCACTGGAAAGGTCACTGTTAAAATCTGCCCATTCATTGTGTCATGAAATGTAAGAAAAGGAGAACCACACATATTGCTGGCCTAGAAATACCTCTCAAGCTGCAGCATAATGGTGACACCATCGTATGACATGAAATTGAGAGTAAGATCCAAGTAAATGTACTCAGTGTTCTGGCGGCAAATCAACAAACACAACTTGTACACTTCTGGTTCTGACCACTACAGCAGAAAATAAACTTAGTAAAGGTGATGCTGCCAAGGAGCAAGTCCAGTGAAAGATCAATGGTATTATGTCTGGTAGAGACATTTTTCTATTATAAATAGCCCAAGGTCCAGCCTAGGGCAGCTCTTCCTTTAGGCAAATGTATTGAGGAGATTCTCTACTTTAACGCCTCCTGCACCTGGTCACAATTAAGAATGTCCATCGTAAACCACCACCAATAAGTTACTGCAAATTCCGTAGTCATCACCTTTAGTTATGTAGCCTTTAATATGCATGCTTTTACCACGATTATGTCTTTACCACCTGTGCCTTTACAAAGAATTAATGATGAATGCATAAGCATGGTATTGGTTTAAGTGGTGGGACCCCCAACCGAGTGTTTGCTGTGGCTGAGGACCTCCTAACTGACCATCTCTAGGGGTGTGCGGAGGGTAAATTGACCCAGAAGACTGATGGTGAGAAACTACTAAAATGGCAGCGGTCTGATACTGTTGAAGCTGTCGCCATCTGCACAGCTGGGTTAGCGCCCCAGGCAACGGCTTCCTCTGAATGTACCTGCTAACTTACCCGAGGGCATACAGCGCAATATATGAGGGTGTCAATGTCTTGCAGCCGGCGTCCCTGCCCTTGTCAAGGCCCCCAGAGAAGAAAAGCTACAGTAGCGGGACAGCCTTGAGACAGCGCACCGGAGGAGGCTCTGAGAGTGGCGCATGATATACTGCAGATATGCCTGCAGGTACGGAGGAGCTGAGACACCCCTGGTCTAAGCCCCTTGCAGGCTAAGTGGTGGGTGCGTTGGCATGAGAGAGGAGCACGGGGCAAGAGGGCATGTTTTCCACCTAAACTGCCACTGTGGCAGCTACCTCCAAAACGGAGCCGCTGAGCTGCCTGATTGTTTCCCGAGTGCAGTTTTTCTGTGTTACAATTTCCTTTTAAAAGTTTGCGTGGAAGTGGTATGCGTGGTTATTGCATGCACTTTAAGGGTGCTTTATAGTGTGTGTGTGTGTGTGTGTGTGTGTGTGTGTGGGCGTATGTGTGTGTGTGTGTGTGTGTGGGCGTATGTATGTGTGTGTGTGTATAGTACAGATTTTTACTGAGGTGAGCTATTGGGCAGTGCATAGTTTGGGATCTTTATCTGGTTTAGTAGTACTGTCATTGTGGGTTCAGTCATAGTGTTCATGACAGTCCCCTAGCTCCCATAAAACTGAAAAGTTTTGACAGAAGCTCTAAGGCTCTATCAAAGAGTTCTGGAATGCTCTGAGGAAGGATGCAGAAAAAACAATTGGACCTGGATCTTTATTACAGGCAGCCACCATAGGCTGCTTTTGAACACATGTGATGAGATAGCAGCTTCTAGCTCTTTGTGCTTCTCTTGTGGTATCTTGTGGGGGGTGTTATAATTTGCAAAATACAAGTTCTGAAGGATCCTCATTGAAGGACTCATATCTGTAGAGAGAAGAACAGTATGTGACAAATGTATTAGCTATGTCTCATGTTGGGGTATGAAGATTCCTCCTTTTTCTCATATTTCTTACATATAATTACAAGTTTGTGTTAATTTCAATTTGTAACCTAAGAGTCAATCAACCTTTCCACCTTTCTCATAACATTTTCATTGCCGTGTCCCCCAACTGGAAATGTTCTAACTACCTGTTGACGTATGTGGGGTCCACTATTTTTTAGCATTACCATTGGTCTTGTATTGTGATTCTAGCTACCGGATGTCAGACTCTCGCTCCGATTTGTTTTAATCATATAGCCTCTTCCTATAAGTGGACATGTGGGGTAATATTTCCCCTCTTATGGCTGCTTTCACAGCATCCCATGTTGTATTCAATGATAAACTCCTCTGTATCATTCTCTGCACAATAATGGCTCAGGGTCTGTACAAAAGAACTTCTCAAAACAATGCCCCTAAATGCTATCTCATTGAGGCACTAATGTGGTTCGAGGGAAGCCTTAGGAAGTTGTATGCCTAGGGTCATAGTGATAGGGGAATACTCAGAGAGGACCTCTATTTCAATTTTAGTATCCAAGAGAGTGGGAAGTATTTCTCTAGATACTAGAAAGAAGTCTATCCTAAAGAGCATCTTATGGATTTCTAATACTGTTCTTGTGGATGTTGCACAAGCCACATATCGTACAGCCTCTTGTCACTAATGACCCTTACCAATCAGTCAGGTACTTGTTGGGCAATCCATCTAAACTATTTTCCAGAACTGTGTTAAAATCTGAATCCACCACCAGTTATCCTAGGGGTAACAATGCTGTATAGAATTGATTCCTATCATCATTGGACCATGGATTCAAAACATTGTAATAATCTGATCTCTCAGGCATCCCTCACTCCGATCGCTCTTCCCAATTTGTATTTGGTAGTTGAATTAAGATTAAACTGAAATCCTCTCCTCAATAAGATTGAAATTCCGTTTGTTTTAGAATTGATGTCACCATGACATTGGTTGAGGTACTAATACGACCTAAGTGTTGGAGCATCTCATTTCAGTAGATTAGATAGTTGCGGCAGTGCCACATCAGTCTCATGTAGCCATTTTGGTATCACTCACCTCTCTGAAGCAGATTTTAACCTCTGCACATTTAAGGAGATCATAAGTTGGTTACCCATTTCTAAGTATTGTTGAAAGGAAACAGTTTTTTGCAGGTGGTTTTCCACCCACGTTTTCCCCCCATATGGACTGCTAGCTGCTGGTTCTTCGACTCTGAGAGTACCCTGAGGCCTTCTAATCAAACCTCAGTGCCAGTGGTCCAAGCCATTACAAAGTGTATGTCAAACTAGCTATCCCCAATTGGCAAGGTCTGACTAACTTATAAGTCTGTATTATATGGTACCCAGGTCATGTAAGACAGAGAATCCGTCCAGACTTGCAACACTGCTTGTGACAACCTGCTTGCGGCAATGTACAAAATGGCTCCCAGCCTGCCACTGTAGATTGGAAGGGCAGCGGTAACACTGCTATTTCAACCTTATCATTTAAACTAATGGCAAAGCCTCCACTTCCCTTAACAACATATGTGAGTCTCTCCTAAGGAAGGCCTATTGAGCCCTAAGGCAGGGAGCTGTGCTGTATATTATTTAGTAGGACATGTATTTTTCAATATATGTTTTAACAGCAACACTTCTAAATTGTTGTTTTGCTGTGGAAGGAATGATAGCCCCATTGGCTAACACAGGGTTACCGGCTGACCTCTCGGCACGGCTAACACTTGAATGGGGCTGCCTAGATGGGAGCTGTAAGGTATCAAATTAATCGTTGCATTAAACCAGACTTGATGCCCAAGTCGAATTTAATGTCTCTTTTAGAAAGTTGCCACTATGTGACTCAGTTAGTCCAATGGCCTCACACTGTCACTGGCCAACAGCTAGCTTCATGCCCACCTGGAAAGTTGGGTGAACAACTCCCAGGCTTAAGAAAAAAAGCAGCCTGCTGCCGGGTGAGGTGTTATCTCTCCTTCGCAGGAAGCCACCCAGGGTGTTAGCCCAAAAGGCCAGCTTCAAAGGCGAAGCTGCCTTTGGTGGGAAAATGGCATTTACCTTCCCGAGGGGCTGCCCTTTGTTCAGGTAGACAGGCTGGAGACGAGAGGAGAGAGGATAGACAAGTGCCCAAAACTGCCAAGCTCCTCACATCTGAGGTAGGGTCCGACATCTTAAGAGTGGGAAGAATAGTGCACTCACTCTGGGATTGCTAGATGCCACACACAGCTGGAAAGTCATCACCAAGAGGGAGGGGACCTGGTAGCCCATTGGCTAGTGACCGCATATTCACCTCCAGAACACTTTCTGAGAATAAATATGGCACCCCTAGCACCCTGACCCACAGTTCATGTCAGAACTGGAACAAGGACTGAAGGACTGCCCTCCTGTCCCTTGTACTGAACAAAAAGAGGCTGCACTGTATGCTGGACTGCACCTGTTGCATCTTGTGCTAGCAAAGAGAAGACTGTGCCTATGGCTCCTTGCTTGGGGAAACTTCATGCCCCAGCCCCAGGAGTGACTCAAAGGAACAGAGGACTGATCACCAGGAAGCTGCAGCAGGGTCAGCACAACTGAAGTAGCCCACATCAGCAAGTTGGTAGCCACTACGGAAGATTCGCCAAGCTCCTCACATCTGAGGTAGGGTCCGACATCTTAAGAGTGGGAAGAATAGTGCACTCACTCTGGGATTGCTAGATGCCACACACAGCTGGAAAGTCATCACCAAGAGGGAGGGGACCTGGTAGCCCATTGGCTAGTGACCGCATATTCACCTCCAGAACACTTTCTGAGAATAAATATGGCACCCCTAGCACCCTGACCCACAGTTCATGTCAGAACTGGAACAAGGACTGAAGGACTGCCCTCCTGTCCCTTGTACTGAACAAAAAGAGGCTGCACTGTATGCTGGACTGCACCTGTTGCATCTTGTGCTAGCAAAGAGAAGACTGTGCCTATGGCTCCTTGCTTGGGGAAACTTCATGCCCCAGCCCCAGGAGTGACTCAAAGGAACAGAGGACTGATCACCAGGAAGCTGCAGCAGGGTCAGCACAACTGAAGTAGCCCACATCAGCAAGTTGGTAGCCACTACGGAAGATTCGCTACTAGCTGCCATTGGGCACCCCAAGAGACCGATCCTTGATGCCCAAATGTTGCATCAGAGTTGGCCGGACCCAGGAGTGCCACCTGAGTCCAGACTGGTCACCCAAGAGGGATACCAACCCCTATCAAAGGATATCACTAGGACCACTGTGGACAAAGACCGATAGCCGCTGCTGAAAGATGACTTCAAGGGACCCCGACCTCTATGGCCAAAGTTGCCCCACCTGACCCGTGGACTAAGTAATAACCGCAAAGGCAACCCGTCGACCGCACAGCACCTGGAGCATCCTTGAGCATCTTCATCTCCTTCAGCCGCAACATCAGGACCACTCCATTGAAATCTATGGATGTCGTGCTGTAAAGTTTGGAACTGGACTGGAAAACATTCTGGTGGCCAGGTAACTGTCCAAATCTACCCCACTGGCCCCCAAGACCTTCTCCCTGTCGTATTTGGTTGCCCAAGCCGGACCGGAGTAGCCGGACTAACTTTAACAAACTTTTCAAAAGTTTACCAACTTTACAGCCGTTGGATAAAAGATGACATTTTCTTTAAAAATCTGTATCTCTGGAACCCCTAGTAGATGTTGTTCATCTTGGACTCTAAGAAGTCATAAAAATATAATCTACCTATATAAATTGGAGTCGTATTTCTTTTGTGTTCATATTTCGTTATTTGGTACTGTGAAAGGCTTTACACTAGTTCCTTTATTCAAGCATTGCTGCTCAGAGCAATAGCTACCCAGGGTTGAGCTTAAGGTTGCACAAATGAACCTTACTAGATAGTTTTTGCGAGTGCATTCCATGGTAAGGTCGCACAGCCATGCCATATAATACAGCCAAATCCTCACAATTGTAAATTGGCAGGCTAAAGCTCTGGCTATGCTAGCACTCCAGGCGTGTGTGATTTAGACTATCTGTGTGCAGCGGTTTTGCCTACAGGAGCAGCTGTGTGAGGATCAATGCCATGAGTGCACACTGTGAATTAATCCATTGTCCGTAACTGCAACTTAGCATTATGAAAATCTAAACCAAACATTACCAGTGCTTTTATCAAGTTTTAGAAACTATTAAAAATTTTGCACACATCAGTGTGCGTCACCTAGTTGGGCTGTACCCATATAACTCAAAGAACGGAGTCCAGTCTAGCTCAGCAAGAAAGGATGCCCCCACAACCAATATCCCGAATCCCTTGTATGGGTGGAGTAACCCCCAACTACCTCTTCCTCACATCATCTATTCAGGATGTTCGAAGGATACAACAGGGCATTAAAACAAATTGTCATCATTTCAAGTCTAATCGGAAGACCCCTTCGGGGATAAGGAGGCAAAATGTCAATAAAAGCATTTTAGTTGTCACCCGATGAGTTGGGAAGTGTCTCCAGTGTTGCTTCCAGCCAACATTCTTTTTCTTTTCTATGCTCTCTGCGGGTTTTCAGCCATGTCCAGTCTCATCTTGCAGTGTTGCTGCCTCCTCTTTTGCTTTCTGGATCTGCAAAGTTAAACAGCTTTTCCGTTCTAGGACCAGAAAGGTGGAGAAACCCTAAGTATCCTGTCTAATTCAGTTGGAAAGTCATCAGTTTCAATCAGGATATGGCAAAAGAGTGCCACAACATGTCGTTCCAAGTCTGTGCTTGCCTCTTAAGGGTTGATGTCTCTGATTCTAACATTGCTGTTTTCGCCATCATTAAGCTTTTCTGACAAATTAGTTTATTGTTTTTTCAGTCCGCCAACCTCTACCCCAGCACATTTTGGTCACGCATTGCTCTGTGACCAAAGTTTCAATGTTGTTAATTCTATTTTCAGAGTTTTTAATATTATGGTCCAAATCCCAAATAGACTTTGCTGTGTCTTGTCTCAGGGAGGTCAGTTCTGGCTTAAACTCCTTGAATATGTAAATGTGCCCCTTGTTGTGGAAGACTGGGTCTCATTTGGGTCCAGGTGGTGTCAATCTCTGCCGGATCTTGAGAGCCTTAAGTGTCTCCTTGATATTTCTTGTCCTTTTTTTGAGAGCAGAGAAGGTCCTAATGGGCAAGGGTTTAAGTTGCTCAACTCTTGAGGATGCGCTAATGTCTATGAAGGGTATCTTACATTTACCCTGGGACATGCTCTCTTTGATGTAGTTTAATGTAGGGTAGCCTGAATCTCAAAAGCTCCCCTACCAGACCCAGCTGTAACCATGGGATAGCGATCTGTAGATAGACTCCATAGGTTGCAATGTAAGGGCTCTAGAATGGCTCTTTAGATGTTAAACGCAGGTAATTTAGCTTACAGGTACAAAGGGTGTAATTCTTGCTGTATGGAGAGTCTGGATCTCTGGATCAATCCCAGTGGAGCTGTTGCCACTCTCGAAAGTGGTAGCACCCTAGTAAGAGTTGGTGGGGTAAGCTCCACGTCCTTTGGAAACAAGGGCTGGATTTAGCATCTCCTTCCTATCAAGGCTCACCTCTTTTAAATGCTCTTGAGTTGCACTCCTTTCTCCAGACGTCTACCTCTGGTGCCAGCTCCTGTATCACCTTACAGTGGAAGTGCTCCACTGGACGACCGGTTAAATCGCTGTTTCAGCCTCAGCTCCCAGTCCAGTAAAGCCTGATGCCCCTTGCCGCCCTTGAATCATCTTGAGTGATCTAAGTGCCTACCAATTCCGCTGGATCTAACAACGTGGTACGCACACCATCAAAGCCAACACTGCCTCTGGCCTCCTCATCGCCTGTACACTTTTGAAGAGGAAGTAAGTAAACCCCGCCCGACCCTCTCAGGCCTAGCACCACTTAGGTCATTCAATGTCCATAGCAAATCAAATTCATTCCAGGGCTCAGCAGTCTGTCTTCCCTCTGAGGCTGTCTGCACAGTGTTGTGGCTCTCCCCTCCCTCAGATCACCAGCCTCACTGCCTTCTTCCAAGCCGGGAATGGCCACCATGTTGCAACCTCTGCCAATGTCCCGGAGCAGCTTTGTCTTCTGTCAGCAGTCATTGGTGTCTTCCATTAGACCATCCTGCATCTCCTGACTTTCCCTGGCCATTGGACGGGGTCTGCTGTTAATTCTGGGAAGCCCGGCTCGCTCACAGGAGTCTTGACTACTGCATCAAACCAGAGCTCAGTGAATACACATCTTGCTGAATCCTTTACCTGGCAATGCCCTTCCCCACATACTTCATTTTGTTTTAAAAAACAAGCACCTAACATGTAGAAGCATAAGGCCAGATGTAAGAAGATGTGATTGCAATATACTGGTCGCAATTTGCAACCAGTATTTTTGTGACTACTAATGTTTTGCAAACCAAGCTAATATTAATAGGTCGGTTAGCAAAATAAGGATTCCGAGTGGGTCGCAATCTCACCTACCTCATCACTATTCAGGAGATAGGTTGCCAATAGAAAATGACTCCAAGTTACACAAGTTTAAAAAAAATATTTACAAAGGAGAAAGGTCCCAAAGAGACCGCTTGCCCTTTGTGAATGGGTTAATAAATACCTCCTTTGAGAATTCAGTAATGTGGCAATGGTTTTCGACTGTAATTGCAGCTGCGAACTACATATACATAGAATTTTCGAATCGCAATTTGGAAGGGACACCCTACACTCTACCCATCCAAAAATCGCTAAAATAAAATAAAATAAAATAAAATTGTGATTCACTGTGCATTTCTAAATCAATTTTGTGATTCAGTACGTACTTATCGAATCCCAAAATGGGCTTAGTACATACCAAAAACCAATTTAGCAGTCACAAAAACTGTGGTTGTGGTTTAGCGACCCACAGAGTTTGGGACCGCTAAATGGCTTTGTATATCTGGCAATTTTTCACGCATCCAAAAGATGACAAAAAGTAAATGCCCACAAAGGTAACTTGCACACTATGTGACCAGAAATTAGAAAGAGGACATCCAGGCACATACTCTTTTGGTGCGAGAGAGATGACAAAACATCGCAGAGCAATGAATCCCCATGCTAAATGTTCCCATGCTAAATTATAAAGAAGGAGGCAGCAGCAGCAACAGGGAGAAGTTGTGAAGGAAATTGCACAGAACAATCAAGAAGAATCTAGTATGAGACTGCAGATGCTTGCAACATACCACATTGCCGGGAAAAAAGTTATTTGTTCAGGTGAACAAAACCAACATTGAACCAACAATTTAAGAAGTACCATAAAGGCTTCTATTTAAGATGGAAAGAAATAAGTCACAAACAAAAATACACCCCCAAAAGATTGTTTATAGGTAATAAAAAAAGAGAGAAAGATTCAGTTATAAAACCTACTAAAACTGCCAAAATATTAGAAAAGACTATTAAAAAGATTAATTAAAAATTCAATACAGGAACCCATACAAAAAAAATCATTATTGATGCCAGCTTGTTCTTAAGGCCATGCACTGCAGGGTTTGACCACCTGCAGCGGGTTGGGTGCTGGGTCTTTACAGAGGCCAGGTCCTGCGACCAACCCTGGGGTTGGCCGTCCACAGATGTTTGGGCATGTGGTCAGGTCTGAGGTGGTTTGGGCACAGGGTCCTGCCTGAGGCTAAGCCATGTGGCTAATTCCCACCGTGCCTGGCCGAAAGCAGTGCGTAGCAGACGTTGGGCACTGGAGAGGGCTAGACATATAACCCGGCCATCAGTCAGGCCCTGTACCCTACCACTGATGCTCATGGCCAAGAGCCATGTGCAGAGAGGATTCTTCACCTGTTGCCAATGCTTGCTGCATGAGGCTGAAGGCCGTGTGTGCTAAAGATGTTTTAAGGCATGGACAAAGAGGACAATTGCCCAGTGCCCCCAAATTCTAAGGACCCCCCTTAGGAAAGTGACTGGAACAATTAGAAGACTCCCTTTACTCTTTCTCTCTCTCCTTCTACCTCAGACCCTGTCTCTCTCTACCAGCCCCAACCTCACCTATCTATTTTTCTATCTAGTACTTATCCAGGTCACCTATCTGTTGCTCTTTCATCTTTCTCGCACCCTAGCTTGTTTACCCCTCTTTTACTGTCTCTCTACTTCCATCTCCATCTAATTTACTCTTTTCTTACTCTGTCTATTTGCCTCTCTTTCTACCTCTCCTGTCTCAACACGGACACTAATCAACCCCTTGCACTGTATCATTTCAAGAGCCGAGGGCACCCTTTTGGGCTCAGGCACCTTATGCTGATTGACCTATGGATTTCATGTATTTCCTATTAGTTGCTATGAGATGCAGAGAGGGGTGGGCCTGACACAGCGAGCGATGTGCCCTGTAAGTAAGAATATTATCACCAAATAACACTTGGGGAAAAGAGTGCTGTCAGGGACGTGTACAATAAACACTTGCTTTTGCAATTTTATTTTCTGCGTGCCCCAGTTTCTAAAACAATAATAATAAATCTATACTGTTTTTAAAAAATGAGTGCTTGAATTACTGAAAATGGGAACTAAATGTAAAGTTGATCCGAACAAGGGGCCACAATTTATGTTTGCCTGGGACCTCAAAAATCTTTCAGATGTCTCTGGTCTGTGCAGTGGGGGTGATTGCCCCCACTGGGATGAGTGCAGGGTCTGTCTAGAGGTCAGGCTCTGTGACCAACCCCAGATGCACACAGTTAATTTTCTAAGCAGTCGCAGGTCCCCTGAGTAGGCTTTGTGGACCCTCAGGGGCCCCCAGACCACAGGTTAAGAACCACTGCTATAATGCAATACAACTCAGGACTCGCACACTCCTGGGCCACTCTGCATTTGAATTTTCCATCTCTGTGCTGGCAGACTCTTGTTGCAGAAGAGGCAAACATTCCTGCATGCACAGCCAGGCTAAAGGACCTTCTGAAGGAGTATATCTGGTAACTGTTTGATCTGAAAGCTAACCTCTTACTGTTTCATTTTTCCACCTTCCCCGTTCGGCTTTGTTGTTTCTGTTGTGTAGGTGGGACTGTTTACTCACTATTTATCTGAGTTTGCCTAAATGCTCTTAGAATTTTCTTTGCTTTCACATCAATCACCGGATTGCTTTGAAGTCTTTATAACTTGACAATCTCCTAGAACCTTTTTGATATTTTCGATGGATAATTGTTTTTAAATCTTAATAGCATCTGGCAGACGAGGAGCAGGGTGCATCGAATGCGGTGGTTTGGGTGCCAGCCTCCATGGCACAATTGACACAGGATCACTTCTTGCCAAATCTAGAGGGCACTGATGTTACCAGCTCTCACTCTTTCCTCTTTTGTGTTTTTCTCTCTCTTGCTGTGGATCAAAGCCTGTTGAGGAAAAATAAGTGCTGATCCCCAAAATGAGCGTCAGTTGACCTCATCTGCAACCACTGGCTCAAATTAAGCACTGCCTCTTTGTTTTTCTAGTTGTGTCACCACTTTCCTATCTTTGACTTCCTCCTTTCAACCCTAACTACCTTTCTCTATCTTGCTTTGGGTCGAACTCGGGTTATGAAAAGTAAGTCTCTGTCCACAAAGATGAGTGTCAGAGCCCACCCCCTGCAAAAACCTGCACAAATTAAGGACAGAGTTTACAGTTAAGTAATGGGAAAGCTAGAGTAATGAGAAAACGCTGAAGGAACAAACCATGCCTCACTCAAACTACACATTGAACACTTTTTGGGAAAAGGTTGACCTTGAATGAGAAAGCGTGGATGTGATAGACCCTCACCTCAGTCAGTGATCACAATGTCTCTCATTGATCATATCATTCTCAGTGCCCAATAATGGCAATTCTATACGCCAAATGGAGGACTTCTCCATAGCCGCGCCTGTGTTCATTCAATTTTCATAATTCTGTATTTCAATTGACCAGCTATTTAATGTGCTATGGAGGCTCTTAAGTTCATCCTTTGTAAAACTGACTAAGTGGGCGTTGTGAGGGAACATCAACTGTTTTCATCTGAACAATTTAGAACACAACTTTGTATGTTAAAGGGAGTGTCAGGATAAAAAAATCAGATCAGGGAAGGCCACATAAGTATTTGGCGACCTTTGACCCAGAAAGTGACATGGTTCTTGGGCAGTGAGTGATGGGTCTTGCACTGGTTCTCATTGGTCCAGGAAGCTTTGAGCATTCAGAGTAAAAACTATGAGACTGAAGAGGCCTTCAGAACAACAAAGATTACATTTAAGGAAGTAAAACCTGAGGGAAGGGGGCTGGGGCAGCCGCCGCCTCCGCTCCTGATACGCGCTTTTCATCTTCAGCGGCTCTTATGATGCTAACCTCCAGAGGACCAATCGGATTTGTAATAAAAAGATTACCCAGATTAAATAGAAATAATATATACACAGCAAACCCTGTTAGGGACGAAAATCTGGTTACAGATATTACCAGTGAGAAAAATGTGATTCTTGCCTGCGCCGTCTGATGCCTTTCTGGGGAGGGGCAAGGGGGGGGGCAGCGGTTCTTTATTCTCACTGCCACCTATTAAATATACATGCCAATTGCTTTAATATATTACAGGCTGCTTTAAACTTAACTCTGTATTATTCATAAGCAAAGCAATAACAGATTTCAACATATTAATACATTTGTTTGCATATTTATACGCATATTGGTACGAAAATTAATGGGGCGCATTCCTCTAGGAACACAGGGAAGAGGCACCGAAGCAGCAGCAAATTCAAGAAAGTGAGCTGGTGGTAAGGCTCCTGGGCCTATTTTTCTCTGTGATAGCACTAGTAGTGCCAGATAAGGCTGGCACTTAAGGTATCTGTTTAAAGGGACAGCAAGCTGGATGTGAAGCATTTCAGATGCCATGCACACTTACTAGTATGGGATGCCAAATGCCTGTCAGTGACTCCAGGTACCGTAAGATCTGACCTGTAGGAAACCCAAGGCACTTGCCGAGTGTTCGCGGGGCATCAGGTTACGCAAGATACTGGCAAATGGCTTCTGGAAACTGACATGCCTACCAGTAGGGGAGACAAGGTACTTCCCAAAGACTCTGGGTATTTCAGATACTTACCTACAGTCAACAAGGGGGCTCAAGGCACCTTCAGATAGTGTAATGGACTGGCCCATAGGCCCATCGCCGACTCACCTGCAAGGAGCACAGGGTACTTGTGAAGGGCTCCAGGCGCATCAGGTAAGAGGCCACAATGCTTGCAGAAGAGTAGTGTGTGCAGTAGTGACACTGGACCGGTAGCTCCCCTGAAATGAGAACAAAGGCCTGAAATTAGAACAATATGGACTGATACGAAGGGTCTGCTGGATGCTGAAGACCAGGAATCGGGGCGAAAAGAATTGGTATGATCAGTGCCAATAGGGGTGGGCGGAGATTCTATGGCTTCAGTACTTAAATAAATCCCAAATATATGGAGAAGCGAAATTAAAAGAGTATGGCTTCCCAGGTCCCTTTTCTCTTTTTATTATTGTTTTTTTTGTATTTCTGTTTGCATTTCTTTCTTTCAAGAACCCACTATGACCGCAAGAGATGCTGCACATTGTTTCGCAAAGGCTGCGCCTAAGAGCACGGCACTGGGTAAAAATGGGATGCAAGTGAGCGCTTGCATTGGGCCCCAAGCACCAGGTAGCACAAACCCATCCATGTCTATATGGCATCAGAGTGTAGGTCTGTGACGCAATCTCACAGTTTCACGTCAAAAATGTAATTGGCAAGTGCTCTCCTGGACCAGCCACTGTTACACTTCAGGTACCCATTACTAAGACATGATCTCCAAAAATAACTTTAAATCGTAGGGATCTTAGGCAGCAGAACAAAGACAAAAAAGAAGGGGAAAATAAGCACGACAATCAAGCAGGGAGAAAGAGACATTTTAGACAAGATAAGAAAAGAGAAATGTTTATGGCTGAGTAGTCCTTGAACAGAAGGGAGGTTTACAGCAAGGGAACAAACCCTAGAATAAGCCAGGAGCATTGAACCTAGAAGGTTAGGGCCTGACGGTTTCGCCCAGGGCTTTAAGTGGGATGAAAAAAGTGGAGGGTCTCTAAGAGGGGTTTGAGTTATGTACTTATAGGCGTGGTGTAAAACGTAAATTACATTTCTGGGATTTCCACAGTGAGCCATCCAACCAGTATCTCTCAGAGCTTTCTGTTTTGCATCCAGATATATAGCACAGCAATTGACAAACAACTAAAACCAGCCAGGACAATTAGTTTTGTCAATGGTTGTCTCTGTACGATTTGCAGAGAGGCCAGGGATTGGATGACCATGGATTCTGAACGCCTTTTTGACCCACTGACGGACACTGCGAGAGACTTCCTCTGCCTTCAGCCTCGGCTCCAGAGCTCTCAATCCTGGCTCGTTATATACACTTGGAGGCGACTCCGTTTAAAATATGCACTATATAAGAGTAACATACTCCACAAAAAAATACAATTTCAAAACATCCTCTATATAACTAAAACTCTTATGGAGTACAAAATTAAGTAAAACACGTGAAATATTAACAGGGACTAAATCACTGACGTGGGTTACCGCAAATGTTTTCACATTCATTGTTCGGAAATCGTTGGTGTTTTTACCAGTAAAGTTAAGGACATGAATATAGGGACCGATAGGAACCCGTTTCAATGCCTGATTTAAACTACAACCGAGCCTGAGACCCAGGGGGACCCGGCCCACTTAAAGCCCCGGTAATTGCCATTCTTTGTCTGATATATAATGGTCCTCATTCATTGCACGAGGGAGCCAGGCCACATGTTGAAATGCAGATTTACAAAAGTAAAGAGTAAGCTGGCATCGACAGACTTCCCAGCCGACCTCAGGTATGGGAATGATGAATTCACATTGGAAAAAGGGAATGCAGATCTGGAACTAGTGATTTGCTGGATTCTGAGCAGAATGGTTGCCCCATTGCGAAACATAATAGAAAAAGCAGAGAGTTTTCATAAGTATTATGAAACTGAATTAATGAGAGTTTAACAAACATACAATAATCAGACTTAAGTATATATAGCCTTTCATTCTTATTCATAGATTGTTAGCAAACAAAAAATCTGAAAGACGAGGAGGAAGTAGGCAGCTCACTTGTTCAGGAACTCACAGGTGACAACGTCTGGGTGAACTGAGTTTACTCTGAAGAAAAGAAGGTGACAAGTGGACAGCCAAAATGTCATGTTCTTGGTTCAATGCTCTTTAAACTTTTTATGGGTGACCTTCAAGAAGATATGCGGCCTAAAAAACACTTCATTGGCGACGAGGCGTCTGTACCCTGTCTGCAGCCTTGTCCTGCTCAGGGTGACGTGGTCCGGCCCCTTTCTAATCACCGTGTTGGGCCACGTTATCTGTGCCCACTCTAAACTCTGTTGGTGGGGGATGGGTGAGCTCAATGCACAAAGGCGTATCTGAGGAGTGGACGTCTTGGGAGCGGAGGGCTTGCCTGCCCTGAGAGCCGTCCAACTCCCCACACTCTGCCGGTGCTACAGAAGAGAGAGAAAGAAGCTTTATGACACCCTAGCCCCCGAGGGCTGCACCACCCCCACACTGAACGTACACACTATGCTCTTGTCAGAAGATGCCTGCTGCTGAAACGGCCAACCTATACAATCTCTACTCTACCCCCCACTCTTCCAGCAGAGAAGGCCGCCTGCTGCATTGACTGCCCTGTCTCCTAAGTGTGGAGAGGCTCAGAGATCACTCCTGTCAGTGAAGCCGCTCAACTCTGCAAGGAAGGCAGCGGTGGGACCTCAGGACCAGAAAAGAAGGTAAGTTAGCCCATCACTAGTGCCAGCCCTGCATCTCACCCTCGGAACTCATAAGTCTAAATTTTCCACTAGTTATGTCACCCCTGCTGAGTCTTTAGCAGGTCAGAAAAATATTATTTCCCACACTGACCTCCCCGCCTCACTTCTAGCACAAAGAACTGTTGATGGACAGAATGCAGAACAATGTCATACATTCTCCCCGGTACAGAGATTCTGGCCTATATCCATCGTTTTTTTGCTCACCATGCCATTCCAGTTTGGACCCATCCATATGCAAATCAGTCTTGACCCTGTGCCCAATGGGAACAGTCCAGCCTGAACTGCCAGGCCAGGTCCTCCCTGGACTGGAAACAAGCATCCTAGGACCGGTTTCGGGGTTTCACCCCTCTTCAGCCAGGATAGCTTGATTCCAGTGGCATGAAGAGCACGGGACTCACGTCTGAGCATACCTGTCCCACTCAGGGTGACAAATGCAAAAAGAACTATTGATGGACAGAATGCAGAACAATGTCATACAGTCACCCCAGTACAGAGATCTGGGCCTAAATCCATCGTTTTTTTGCTCACCATGCCATTCCAGTTTGGACTCAGCCATAAGCAAATCAGTCTTGACCCTGTGCCCAATGGGAACAGTCCAGCCCGAACTGCCAGGCCAGGTCCTCCCTGGACTGGAAACAAGCATCCTAGGACCGGTTTCGGGTTTCACCCCTCTTCAGCCAGGTTAGCTTGATTCCAGTGGCGTAGTGAGCACGGGACCCACGTCTGGGCACACCCTTCCCACATAGGGCGAAAAGCAAAACACACAAGATGATGTACGGAATTTTGCACATTGGCAAAACATTCACCCCCAGTCACAGATCTGGGTTTAATCCATCGTTATTTTTCTCACCACACCACCCCAGTTCAGACATGGCCATATGCAAATCAGTCTTGACTCTGTGCCTCATGGGAACAGTCCAGCCCGAACTGCCAAGCCATGTCTTCCCTGGACCGGAATCAAGCATCCTAGGACCGGTTTTGGTGTTTCACCCCTCTTCAGCCAGGATAGCTTGACTCCAGTGGCGTAGTGAGCACGGGACCCACATCTGGGCACGCCCTTCCGACATAGGGCGAACAGCAAAACACACAAGATGATGGACGGAATGTTGCACATTGGCAAAACATTCACCCCCAGTCACAGATCTGGGTTTTATCCATCGTTATTTTGCTTACCACGCCACCCCAGTTCAGACATGGCCATATGCAAATCAGTCTTGACCCTGTGCCTCATGGGAGCAGTCCAGCCCGAACTGCCAAGCCATGTCTTCCCTGGACCGGAATCAAGCATCCTAGGACCGGTTTTGGGGTTTCACCCGTCTTCAGCCAGGATAGTTTGACTCCAGTGGCATAGTGAGCACGGGACCCACGTCTGGGCACACCCTTAAGACATAGGGCGAACAGCAAAACACACAAGATGATGGACGGAATGTTGCACATTGGCAGTTTGGGCTGGACTGTTCCCATTGGGCACAGGGTCAAGACTGATTTGCATATGGCTGGGTCCAAACTGGAATGGCATGGTGAGCAACACAACGATGGATTTAGGCCCAGATCTCTGTACTGGGGTGAATGCATGACATTGTTCTGCATTCTGTCCATCAATAGTTCTTTTTGCATTTATCACCCAGAGTGGGACGGGTATGCTCAGACGTGAGTCCCGTGCTCTCTATGCCACTGGAATCAAGCTATCAAGCTAAGCAGAATGTTCCCATGAGGCACAGGGTCAAGACTGATTTGCATATGTCTGAACTGGGGTGGCGTGCAAAATAACGATGGATTAAACCCAGATCTGTGACTGGGGGTGAATGTTTCGCCAATGTGCAACATTCCGTCCATCATCTTGTGTCTTTCACTACTAGCACGGCCGAAACTGTTGAAGATGACAACCTGCTCCAACAAGAATGGGATCCCCGAGGCTCTGCCCCACTGCCTTGAAGCCCTGCAGTGGAAAGAGACTCTGTACTTCTACACTGACTTGAGGGGTGGAGGGGCGGCCTCATGCTCTTCCTGCACCCAGGAAGTGCAGCACCGCATTCGTCCATGCTGCACCGTCGAGCCCCGATGAAAAACAACACTGTGAGGGGGGTCACCACATCATTGGGTAGCAATGAGCTGCACATCAGGCAGGCTGTTCTCTTTCTTGGTCTGAGGCGCACATCATTTAAATAATTTTAAAAACATGAGACGAAAGGGGAAGACTGACCATGCAAACCCAATGCCACTACCTGGAATAGTACCCTTCAACTAAGTGCTCCACAACTAGCCTTGTCTGAAAAAAAATAGCTATTGAAATAAAACTCTTCCAGAAAGTGCTAACCGAAACGGAAAAGCACATCCACCAACATTGCAGTGCTGGACCACCGCCATTTACTCATAGGCTCCAGTTGCTTAAACATCTCACACACACAGAAAGTTATCGCTACAGGGCCTCCACACCACAAGATCAATCAGGTACACCGCAATAGCATCATTTATGAGGAGGCAACCTGTCCCTTTTGGGCCCCAGCCTGTACCAAATAAGAGACAGTAGATGAAAAAGGGAGGTGCATAAAACCCCACACCTGCCTAAATGTCCCCCCATAAACCCATACTCCATATGCCCCTATTCTGTTGCAAATTGTCAGCTGCTTAAGATTTCAACCCCCTTCTGTTGTACACCTCCACCCTTGGACCTAATGATCCAAAAGGGGACTCCTGCAGCAGAAGAGGTATGAATCCTCAATACTTGTCCCACTGAAGATGAGGTGTATTAAACAACACCTGCCCCAACGGTGCCGTCCCTCACTGCCGTACCACATACAGACCCTGTCGGCCTGAACTAAAAAAATGCCACGCTAGAACACTGAGAAAGAAAAGAAGGGAAGCAGCTGCCATTTTGGACTGGTGAACCTGAATACCACTCTAACACAAAGAGGAAGAACCCTGCCACAACATCTGTTTAGGGTTTATCATGTGTGAAGGCTTTGCCATCACAAAGGGCTCATACCATTGGCAGCGAATGCTTTTATTTACCCATGATAGGCAGGATTGAAACATGGTGGGAGAACCAAGGGTAAATTGTTCCTTCGTTTTCCAAAGTCTATAAAACTAGTTTCCCACAGCAGCTGTTGAGACATCGTCAACATCTGCCTTCCAAGCTGCGGCATCTATGACAAGAATAGTCACACTTGCCTCGCCTAGGTCAAAGGTGTTTATCCATCACTCACGGTGTCACCAGGATAAAAAGTCCATCCTGCCTCTACCAAACAACTACCAGCCTGCCTTCAGAAGCAAGAGAAGCCACAACCCCCCAGAGAAGATGCATTATGAACCTATGGAGAAGCAGTCAAGAGTTTTAGAAAGTTATAAACGTTGAACAGTTTACAGCTGTTAAAAATGTGACAACTGTTACTCTCACCTATGTCTTTACCACCCTGTGTGTCTCTCAAGAAAGTGATCCTGCCAACATCAATTGGTAATGGATCCATTTGTAAGCTTAACTGAACTGCCCAACACCACCCTGTCAGTTCTGATCAGAAGTACAATGCCACTGCCACTTCCCAATCCAATCACAACCTGACTGGAATCAGACCATAAGTACCACACTGAAATGATCACAAAGTATCTTTTGACCGCCAGTACTCCAAAGCAACAACCAAACCATTTTCATGACCCATGATCGCCCAATTTGTATCCTCTAGCAGTCTTAAACGCCACTAGGCATCATCTACCTGCCTTTGAGTGTTCCATGAGCATCTTGGCAGTGGCTCATCAGTAGTATTGTAGAGGCCCCCACACAGCACATACCCAAGAGAGATGGGCTCAGGGCTGATCCACTGAAGGTTTCCAGATTTGTAGGTGGCTCTGATGAAGACTCCAAAATCATTTGACAAGTTTCTACGCGCTTCAGGGCAGTCCTCTGATGTCACACATTGGCACATCATGTTGCCAGCATAGCTCCTGCTTCAATATACATACAGATTGACAGAGTTTAGACATTTACTATTAGGCAAGGCAAATTATGAACTCTCCAGGCATCATCATGCCTTTTTTTGCCAGCGGCCATCTGAAGGGCATAAAACATCCTGGGACATTCAAGACCAGTGTTCATACCCCAAACTAGCAGACAGACTAAACTATGACCTGGAGAGGTGATTTCATGTTTTAGTCAACATTATCATTCCAAAATCCATCCATCATGTTGATTTACTTCGAGACAGTGATAGACCAAGAGGAGTTCTCTATTTGTTTTGTTTTTCTTGTTGGACTATGTTGTCACATCCACATGACAGCCCCCCTACAGAGTTGCTAAGCGCTCATGCGCACACCCATCCCTCAAAGGTGTCACCAGGTCAGATGCAAATGGGATGCTACTCATTATCAGATGATCTCAAAGGCAGAAAAATGGTATGGAAGTCAGCAACCACAATTGAATACAGTAAAGTGAAAAGACAATTGCCTGTAAAACCAGATAACAACGGTGGGGCACTAGATACCTGTTCGAAACAGGCTGTTTTGGGGAAACGTCTGTGGTGCTCTCCAAGACGAACAGCGATATTGCATCTGTCACATGAAATTATCTACAAACTAGTTTGATCTCCATGGGTGAGCAGTGAGAAGAGCAGGATGTCTGAAAGGGTCCATCTGGGTGTAGAAAAGGAGATTGTCTCTTCTGTACCCATCGGTGGTAGATCCTCTCCCAGAGTTCTAGAGGGCACATCTGAAGCATTGTATGAAATTCTGGGGTACAACCTGAGGAATCGTTGTATACTGTTTTGGAGGGTTTGTCTGAAGCATTGTATCCAGCGCTGTATGTGAAAGGATTTGTAAATTGTAAAACAAACTACAGCGCGACACAGAGCTCAAAATTTGAAGGAAGGGCAGATAAGGGAAGTGTTGGGTATAAATGGACATAGGAAAGGTTGGGAGACGAGCAACTGGGAGGGTGGCATCGAAGGACTAAGAGGAGTGGAGTCAGGAACTGGGTGCAGGAGGAGGGAGCATTTCTCATGTATAAAAGACTGTTAGCTAGTCTTGCAGTGAGGAGTTGTTTAAAGTGGAGGGAGGGTTCCTGATTGATTTTGGTAGGCATGGTATTCCAATTTTGGGGGGCTCAGTTGGAGAAAGCTTGCTCTCTGATATTCTCTTTCTTCCATTTTCTGGCCTTTAATCTGGTTATTGTACTGGGTTTTGCACATTGGATCGGTTTCTAAAACTTAGATGCTTGTAATTGAAAATATTGTAGGTGGTAGAATCTGATCTAACCCAAAGGAGTCAGGCTGCCTGTGAGTTCTACAAATAATAAAAAAAAGCGCCAAAGAGCACATATCAACAGTACCAAGAACACTGAAAACGATCGACAGCAACCAGAAGGACACTCTGCCGAAAATTCTTCCATTCAAAGCAGTAAAGTGATGAAGACCTGTCTTTAAATCAGGCAGCACAGGCCGAAACATATCAGCATAAAATCTATTAAGGGAGAAGAGACCTAAACACTTGTTCCCCCATATTACAGTGAGAAAAGGGGTTACTTAACAGAACAGATGCACCCTTTCTCTGTTTCCCCGTCAGTCAATTAGGCACATTTCTAATGAGCATTGAAAATGAATGATTAAAACCCAATTTGCATTTGTGCCAACTGTAAAAAAAATGGGTTTGTACAAAAACACAGTTTTTAATCCGACTGCACCGTGAGACAGCACGCTTCACATTGGTGGAGGGAAAATATAAGTGCATGTTATACCTGATATGAAATAATAAGGCTATCCTGCAATGGATTTTGGTACCATGAGGTTTATGAAAATGGATTTGCTGTGTATAAAAATAATATATAAACAATAACATGTGTTTGAAAGAATATAGTGTGGCTAAAATGTATATAGAGGCAAGACACAAACGAAATTGTAGAAAAGCACTATGTGCCTGAATTTTGATAGGTTAGGTTACCTTATTATCCAAAATAATTAAATTCGATGATCTTTGAGGAGCTGAGCCTCTGCATATGAAGAATACTTTTGTGAGGAGTCAGATGAGATGCCTGAGAGTTTTTCTTCTCTCATTGTGAGAGAGGAGCAGTGCTTGGACAGCATTTCTGAAATCGTCCTGTGGAGGAATGACTTTACTCTCAGAAGCAGGGATAGCAGAATCCAAGGGCCTTCTTAGTTTTGTGTATGATGTTGGTTTGGAAATTGGAATACGAAGTTGGTCGTAGAATCCCAAGGAAGCGCAGAGCCATGGCACTTCGGATGTGTTGTGGTCTGTAGCAACTTATGTTTATTATTGCGGGCCATTTTTAGGCTTGAGGTTAAACTCAGGCGTTTGTGAGGACCACAAACTCATTTTGGTGGAATTTAGTGACACTTTCCTTGGACATCAAGGCCTGATGGTGGTGAGGCAGGTCTTCCATGGTTATTTTCTTGGCTGGACTGGATCTTCCATGAAGTTAGAGTTGAGTGTCATTTACATATTGGTGGATTTTTTTTTTGCCAATAAGGCCCCCAGAGGTTCAATGTACAATTTGAAAATCGTTGGTCGTAGGGTGGGGTGTTGTAGTGCGCTGAAAGTTGCTGGGCAGTCTTTGTCACGCGGGTTTCCTAGTGGCTCAGATGGGATCTGTTATTCAAGTAAGATTGAAAACACTGTAGGAGGATGACTTTGAAGCCAGTTCCTTTGCCTGACTCTACAGCAGAGCTCAGTGGCTCATTCTGTAGAAGGCCTCAGAGAGATCACACAGGATAAGGAGTCACCTCTGTCAGTGGTCTCTTCGTGGATAGTGGCTGTCTCCATGCTGCCAAGACTCTAAAACCTAATCGTTAAGTCATGGAGGTCTGCGCTATAATTGCCTGTAAGTTAACGGGTGAACTTGAAGCTTGAAATAATCAGCAGGAATATGCACTCATAGGATGTAGACACAGCTTGTCAATTGAGGTAACAACTTGCGCATGAAAAAGGAGATAGTAATATTCTAATACATATGCTATTACTGTATATACTGTCACGATCTCATGATGGGAACGTCCGTCTATGTGTATACAGGATCGTAAAAGCATAATTCCTACCGTGTACGATACATGTGAAACTGTATGTTTAATTGTATAAAAATCAATAAAAGTTTTTTGTTTTTTTTTAAATGGAGGTCTGCGCTATATTTGGTTATTTTCATTGAGCTGGTTGGTTCTAGTCTAATGATGATTTGATTTACATGAAAGACAGGTGTTTGATCATTCAATCGAAAGCTAGGTCATCATTTTTTAGAGTTAGTTTCTTGAGGAGAAACAGGACTCAGCCTATGTTAAGGGTATTCATGAAAGTATCATGAAGCAGGGCTTCATTGATAATGTATACTTGTGGCATGAGCACTGTTAAGATGTTTTATTTCTAAGTCAGCATGCATGTGTTTGGCTGTGGGCTTTACACAGAGACTGATGACTTTGAAGATTGTCCTGCTTTTGTTGGTCACCTCATGGATGGCCATTTTTAGGTCTTGCATAGACAGTGCAAGCACTGTCTCTTCAAGACATTCTGTTTACAATCAATGAGCTTACAGCCATTAGTTAGTTTCAGCCTCAAGCTCATTTGCTTTGTTCCCATTTGTCATGGCATACGTGCATGATGTCTTTTTGTGTTTGGCCCTCCTCTGGAGAATGGACCTAGTACTTTTGTCCTTCCACTGATCTCTTTTTTGGAGCTACTTTTTAGGTCTCGCCTGACCCAGCGCTTGCGCTAGTCTGGCGAGACTTTAAGTAAGGGCTTCAAAAAATGCTACCGCCGGCTACAGCTTGCAGTGCATGTGCACGGGCGCGCGCTTGAGCAGAAGCGCCATATGGCATTCCTCATGCTCATTAAGTGCATCGCTCGCCGCGCGCTTCATCGCGATCACTTTCACTTACACGTCGCACGACAGCTGCGCGCGCACCACTCGAGAGATTACCACTGCCACCCCGTGGCCTTAAATACCAACGACATCTCATGTATTTAAAGGCTTGCAGGTATCGGTTGTGTAATTCAGTGATATTATGCAATAATAAACAGTGATATTTTACAATAACTATGTGCAGATCGGATTCTTCTCGGAAACCAATCCCTTTGTCAAGCCATGACAACCCCCAATGTGCAAAACAGTTTAATATTACTAAAGTTAAGATTGTAATTAACTAGTGTGCATATTTACATCTTGTAATTAAATCATGTGTAACAAGACAGCTTCATAAAACTTCAATACACCAAGCCAGTACAGGAATCCAAGTCTAATAACCTATGATACAGAGCCACCTGATTCATCTAATCAAAACCAATGCACACAAGCTCTCTCTCTCCTTCTCTCACACACGCATGCACGCACACATGCACGCTCTCTCTTTCTCTCCCTCTCTCTCTCACACACACACAGGCACGCACACATGCACGCTCCCTCTCTTTCTCACACACACACACACACAGGCACACATGCATGCTCTCTCGCACTCACACACGCATACTCACACATGCAGGCTCTCTGCTCTCTTTCTATCTCTCTCTCACACACACACACAGGCACACACGAAGCACTTTTGACTTCTGCTATGCACAGTAAGACATTCATTGGTGCTCACTGCTTTCAATAGGACCATGGCTTGACAGAAGGCAGGCCTCTGCTCCCTGTCAAGTCTCCAGCAGTGGTGGTGCATCATTCATTCCAGCTGCTCAGGGCTGGTGCCTGTTAATGATTCTCCTGCAGCTGCAGAGTCAGCAGTGGGTGCGGTTGTGAAAGGCTAGGGTGATGTGTGTGCGTTCCCTCACACCTTTTTCTGCTCTACTCCACGCTTCCCGCTTGTCCCTCGTGTGTATATTATAGAGGTCCGAAAAAAACAGCATTTGAAATACCTAAAAACACAAAAAGATTGCATGAGAACCGGTCCTGCGGGGCGGCTTTCCTCCCCTTGATTGGATATACCCGCTCTCCCTACAACTCTCTCTCTCTTTCACACACACAAGCTCTCTCTCTCTCACACATGCATGCATGCACACATGCACGCTCTCTCTCTCTCTCCCTCTCTCTCACACACACACAGG
Organism: Triturus cristatus; assembly: GCF_964204655.1. NCBI lineage: Eukaryota > Metazoa > Chordata > Amphibia > Caudata > Salamandridae > Triturus > Triturus cristatus. The sequence goes on from NC_140580.1 coordinate 769,134,641, forward strand.
CACGCACACATGCACGTTCTCTCTTTCTCACACACACACAGGCACACATGAACGCTCTCTCGCATACACATACACGCATACTCCAACCTCTGTAATCTTTCACGCACCAGTACTCTCCGTGTTGCTTCTGAGCCCTACTTTCGTTATTTCCCTCCACCTGCCTTAAAAAAAAAAAAAAAAAGCTTTGGCACTGCTTTATTTTTCTTTATTTACCAGTACAACTTGGATCACACACAGGCACACACACATGCACATTCTCTCACTCACACATGCACTCTCTCTCTCTTTCTCTCACACAAATCCACGCACAAACACATGCGTGCTCTCGCTCTCTCACACGCATGCACACACACATGCACGCTCTCTCTCCCTCACACACACACATACACACACCACATACACACACCTACGCACACGCTCTTTCTCTCTCTCCCTCTCCCTCGCGCACACACACAGGCACTCATGCACACATGCATTCTCTCTCTTTCTTTGGTGTGTAGTGCCCAAGCACCATTGATTCCTGCTACGCATGGTAAGTCATTCATTGGTGCTTTTATTATGATACAAGGACCCCTTGCTCCCTGCCAGGCCTCCAGCACTGGTGGCGTGGTGGGGGTAGTTACAGTAAGACCTTCACTGGTGCTTTTAGCTTGACTGTGGTATGATACAAGGACCCCTTTGCTCCCTTTCAGGCCTCCAGCACCGGTGGCGTGGTGGTGGCAGTGTGCAGTGCCGAAGCACTTTTGACTTCTGCTATGCACAGTAAGACATTCATTGGTGCTCACTGCTTTCAATAGGACCATGGCTTGACAGAAGGCAGGCCTCTGCTCCCTGTCAAGTCTCCAGCAGTGGTGGTGCATCATTCATTCCAGCTGCTCAGGGCTGGTGCCTGTTAATGATTCTCCTGCAGCTGCAGAGTCAGCAGTGGGTGCGGTTGTGAAAGGCTAGGGTGATGTGTGTGCGTTCCCTCACACCTTTTTCTGCTCTACTCCACGCTTCCCGCTTGTCCCTCGTGTGTATATTATAGAGGTCCGAAAAAAACAGCATTTGAAATACCTAAAAACACAAAAAGATTGCATGAGAACCGGTCCTGCGGGGCGGCTTTCCTCCCCTTGATTGGATATACCCGCTCTCCCTACAACTCTCTCTCTCTTTCACGCACACAAGCTCTCTCTCTCTCACACATGCATGCACACATGCACGCTCTCTCTCTCTCTCCCTCTCTCTCACACACACACAGGCACGCACACATGCACGTTCTCTCTTTCTCACACACACACAGGCACACATGAACGCTCTCTCGCATACACATACACGCATACTCCAACCTCTGTAATCTTTCACGCACCAGTACTCTCCGTGTTGCTTCTGAGCCCTACTTTCGTTATTTCCCTCCACCTGCCTTAAAAAAAAAAAAAAAGCTTTGGCACTGCTTTATTTTTCTTTATTTACCAGTACAACTTGGATCAGTAAATAAAAAAAAAGAAAACTTCACACGCACGCTGTAGGTGCGTTCATGTGTTGTGCTTTTACCTACAAAATGACACAGCTGCTGCGACTGCATAATACCATCTTTTTTTTTAATGGTGGGTTCCTCTTTATCCATGCTGCACAACATCGCTAAACAAGCATTGGCATAGCCAATAGGTTTCGCCCTTGGGACATTAAGTGTTTAGTTATCCAGCACAATATCCTTGGTTCAACAACTTCAACTGTTGCATGGCTAAACACTTATAAGGTACAAGGTTTAGCCATGCAACAGCTGATGTTGTTGCACTAAGGATATTGCGCTGCAAAACTAGAAACTTATAAGGTCCCAAAAGCGAGACCTATTGGCTATTCCAATGCTTGTTTTGTTTTCAAGTACTTCATATGAGTGCTTGTGTTTTCAGGCTGTCTACCATATCCCCGTCCATGTCGCTTCTTTTCCCTTCCAGTGCTGCTCTGTACTTTTGTGAAACCTCCACCCGCACCCATATTGCTCTTTCTCATCTCTCTCCTCTCAGTATCCCCATCCTGTTTTTGCCCTCTCACCCCCTCCCTTTTTCTCCCTAGAGTTTTTAGGTCTCGCTGAGCCAGCGCGCATGCGCTGCTAGCGAGAATTTAGTAAGGGAGTTTTCAAAGTGCTACCGCTGGCATAGAGCTACAGTGCACGAGGCATGCACGCGCGCAAAGCAGCCATATAGCTTTACGTCGCTCTCCCTCAGAGCCTCCTCTCCGCCCCCTTCCCTGCTGCTATTTCACACCAGTTTTCATATCCACACGGCAGCAGATAGAACAATTAGAGAAGGGGCCAAGTGCGCGCACAGAACTCCCGCTTCTCCCCCCTCCCTCCCCACAGATCGCGTCTTGCGGCAGCTCGCGCGGCCAATGCTTGTTGATGTCTGGCATTTTTGTTTGAACTCAGACTTCTGGCATGCGTTGTGCGTGCTGTAAGAACGTTTTAAGCTTTGTGCGTAGCCTTTGCCTATTGTCTTACAGGCCATTCCTAACGTCTTTATCTGTAATTACTGCGCATAATTGAATTCTTGTGCTGTCCGCGCCTTAAATATTTGTATGTAATTTGATGTTATTGCACATGCGCTGCACCCTCAGCGCATTCCATCCGTATTAGAGCTCGGGCAGCTTGGGCCTGGGTGTACGTACATCCGTGTGAGGAATGAGTTCAGCCTGGGTGTGGATAGGTTATGTCTACATAGGCATTACGCCGGCCTTTTCGGTGTTCCTCTCTGTAATGAAGAGGTCAAGGTAGGAAATCCACTGGGTTGAGCTTTGAGAGTGCAGGGGTTGCCTCATGTGCAGAAAAACAAACAAATGGCGGTTTTGCATATCTTTTATATATTCTCTTGAAACTTTGTTGTTCTGCTGTTTTTTTAATAATGCATAGCCCAGCTGAGGTAAAAATGCTCATTATTAACAATATGTGATATTGCTTTTTTAATTGTGTAGTATGGGCATTTGACCGAGACACTCGAGTTTAACAATGATAAGAAACTGTCTGTAACTGTTCGGATTAATTACTTGGAGAACCGCCGTTACTGCCGGGCACCGCCTGGCCCCTTTATTCCGCCCGCCACGGTGTCAAGGCGCAAGAGCAGAGAAACAGAAAAGGGTCCTGACAAAACATACAGTACGGGCAATACCATGGCCACCTCGAGAATCAACACAGAAAACGGACATCCACGGAGTAATCATTTTAATAGAAAAAGAAGAGAGACTTAGGAATTGCGCTTTATCGTTTTTTTCGCTTTTAAATGCTCCCCCAGGGCAGTGCGGGCTGTAATTGACTCAACTTATGGCTGCTCCTATTGGCCACAACTGCAACAGGCTCAAGCCTGCGGGACAATATGTGAATGGCTGCAAATATACCCCTATCGTAGCTGTCCTCCTGTGGGCGTAATCAAGCAGAAAGCAGTTAACAATGGGGCCTTTTTTGCATAAAAATAAACGTTGGTCTTTTAAGGTTGCTCTGAATGCTTTCTAAACACTCGATGTTTGTGTTGTTTTATTTTGAGATGCTTTTAGTATTACTGTCACACACACACACAACCACACACACACAACCACACACACAGCCACAAAACCACACACACACACAAAACCACAAAACCACACACACATACACACACACACACACACACACACACAACCACACACACACACACAACCACAACCACACACAACCATGCCCAACCACACAACCACACACACACCCACAACCACACCCACACCCACACACAACCACAACCACACACACAACCACACACACAACCAAAAAAACACACACAACCACAACCATACACACAACCACACACACACACAACCACAACCACACACAACCACACACACAACCACACACAAAACCACACCCACACCAACAACCGCACCTGCACCCACAACCACACACACAACCACACACACACAACCACACTAACACACACAACCACACACACACAACCACACACACAACCACACCCACACACACAACCACACACAACCACACACAATCACACACACAACCACACCAAGCATTGTCATAGCCAATAGGTCTCGCCTTTGGGACCTTATAAGTGTTTAGCCACGCAACAGTTGATGTGGTTGCACCAAGGATATTGTGCTGCATAACTAAATACTTAGAAGGTCCCAAAAGCAAGACCTATTGGCTATGCCAATGCTAGTTTTTAATGTACTTTGGTATAGCGAGAACTAGGTATCGGAGCGCTGTACATGAACACCAGTTACATTACACAAGCTGAGATTTATTTTGTAGGCATGGAGAGATTCAGTGATTTGCTGAGAATCACAGAATTTTGAGCTGACTTCTGTCCTATTGCTGCTGTGTGCTTCTGTGAAACCTCCATTAGCACTCATATTGCTCTCTCGCTAACTCTCTTTCTGCGTTCCTTCTTTTATTTTTCCATCCCGTTGTTGCCCTCTCAACCCTCATTCTCTGCATTCCTTTTTCTCCCTACCATTTGTTTTCGGTTTTTTATTCACTTTGGTAAAGTTCAAACTAGGTATTGAAGCGCTTTAGATCAGCACCAGTTAAATTACACAAGGTGACATTTATTTTGTAGGCACAGGGAGATTCAGTAATTTGCACAGAAACACAGGATTTTGAGCAGACGCCAAGACTCGAAACTGCTTCCCCATGTTCAAATTTGACAACTCTGGTCATAACCCACACCCTCTCTTTGTTAAAACCCATCCTCCAACCCGGTTGGTTTTCTTGCTTGCCCCACCCCGTGTTGTGCTGCTTGTCCAGCCCCTTCTGCCAGACACTCGCTATGACGCTGCCAGAACTGGCCGTGTCATAGCGCATTTGTCCCATGACTTTCAGCCATGCTGAGCAGCAGCCATGCTGCTATACAATTTGGCTACAAGACAATGACATTGACAAAGACAACAGCTTTTGCATTGGCGGGACCTATTGGCTTTGCCAATGCTTTTCCCCCCTGTGTCACAACGGTGTTTTCACAGTAATTATACATGCCGAAGCCCCTGATTTAGGGGGGAGAGACCCTGTTTTTGAATGAAAAAAAGTCTTCATTTTAGCACCCGCCTAAAATTGCTTCGACTCTCATGCAAGTCAACCGTAAAAAGTAAATTCCTTTTATTTTTTTCCAAAAATCTCTCTCTTTTCTGATTCTAAATGTTGACATGTGTGCTGTATGCCCAAATGGTTTTGACAATACATGGATCTTACTGTATTTGTGCATTGACCCTTCTTTTCAGAATGCCTCTAAACCGGTATATGCTACACAGCTTTTGCAAGAAACTGCATGCTTTGTTGCAGAGGTTTATTATATGTGTGTATGTGAACTGGCCCCTACGCAATTAGCCCAGAGGACCCTTTTTCGCTGCCATGGAGCCAAGCCTTTGCAAGGGCCACTCAAATAGGAACGTCCTAATGGTCTATTCCTTTATTAGGTCTCGCTTAAGATATCACAAATGCACAGTTGCCTGCAAGATCTATTGTATACAACAAGGGGTTTGGAGCCCACCCATTGCTTACCATTTGTTGCCTTCATTGTCAAGCTTACTTGCTGCCCCGACCTGGCCAGTGCATACCAGCTATACGTCCTCTTCTTTCATATGCAGCATGTGCCAAGTACTCATTGCTTCATCTTGATTATTGTCCTTCCTCTGCTCGTACTGTGATTGAGGTATTATTTTCATCTCTGCCAACATCACTCCCTCCCTGTAAGGCTTCGTGCATAGACATTCAGGATCATGCCACCAGGAGACATGGACATATGGCCTGGGATGGAGAATCCGGCATATTTAATGCCCTCGAATGTATCAACCTGCACCCTCCCATTTTATACAGAAGGGAGAGTACATCATAAACCATTTGTAACATCTTGCATTGCACCAACTGAAAACCGAATTTTATTGCTACATCTTAAGGGTACATAAAATGGATATTTTTGAAAGCTATTGGGAACCTGGGATTTTCTATTCCTTGAATTTGGCTAGATATCGCCCTTCTTCCTACATTCCTTACTCTTGTTGTTTCCAAAAGTGGGAATTGCTCTCAGTGAGGAAGTAATCGGTAAAGGCCTTTAATACTCTCATGACCAGAACCCACATAAACCGGGGGATAGCAAAGCAAGACTTTCTAGCAAGAAAAACCACAGCAGCACTCAGAGGATAGAAGGAAGTACGACTACAAAAGCCTGACAAAATAGGTGTTAATTCCAAATGGTTTCTATTGGAAACTATTTGTAGTGTATGTGTTTTGACATCAAGGGAACTTCTTCGAAGGATAATCAAGTTGATTCAATTGACTATTGGATCTGTTTATTGGTGTCTAATAGAGGATATTGATTCCAGTAGTTCTTTCTCACCTGTTAATGTACTTATATTTTTCTTCTTAAACACATGTGAAATGGCACAAAAGCTATATGCCACCAATGCATAAAACATCTGTGAAAGGTCAAACAGAATTTTTTATGAAGATCGATGATGCAAACAAACAGCGGGGGAATAGGCTGTCTTGGTTCTCCAATGGGATTCTGGCATGCCCCACTCACCTTCACCTTTCTCCACCTCGTTGAACCGCTGGACAAACTGCAGCATTCGCTCCTGAGTCTGCGCCCCCATAGGCTTTGAAAGATCTCGAAAGGTTCTGGGATCACTAAAGTCCAGAGTCTGAAAGAGTTGAGAGTTGGAGTCAGTAATCTGTAGCGAAAGAATCTCGTTCTATGTCCTACAAGCGCCATGGCCACATTATAATTGTGAGCGGCTCTGACGTGTAAAACCATAATGTTGGAGAGGACACATTCAGGCTCTTCAAAGCAAGGGGTCTTAATGGTTGGGACAGCCTGGACCCTATTTCCCATCCCCCCGATAAAGGCTCCATCAGTTGCTGATCAAATTACCTGGGATTGGATCAATGTTTGGAGTGAAGAGAGGAAAGCATGGGTGGTCTCCCTCATCTCTTCCTTTTCAAGGGATGCCAGATGCCGACCCTATTTAATACACCCCTATGGTGGCCCGCCTCCCTCTCTTCTGTGTGTCATCATGTAAGAGCGGTGCGGTGGTAGGATAATTCTATGCTTCCAGGGTGCCAACTTTCAAACCCCTCCTTTTACAATCAATTGACATTATGTACTTAAGTAAAACTTGCTCAACCAAGAAAACAATGCCCAGAAGGCCCACCTGGTTCTCAACCTACCTAGATGAACTTCGGTATCGTTACACCTGAAGAACCTGCACTGGCTCCCAGATGATTAAAGGATCCTGTTCAAGGCTCTTATCCTCATGCACAGAGCCTTGAACCACTCTGGCCCGAGTACCTGACTTCCAGGGTTCAGCACTACACAACCCTTAGAACTCTCTGTTCTTCCTATAGCCATTTGGCCAAAGTTCCGAGACAGAGGCAGACAAAAAATAGAAGCCAAGTCCTTCTCTCTTCTGGGGCCTCAAGCCTGGAATAGACTTCCCATTGGACTACGTCAAATTAAAACTGAGTTGCCGTTTGCAAAACAACTCAAGACGTGGCTTTTCACCCTCTTTCAGCCTCTGCTTTAACTTTCTGTTTTAGTGCCGGGACACTCCTCTGAGTAGCTGTGCGCTTTAGAAATCCTAATATTAATTCATTCATTCAGAATGCATCACCTTGCAGAATAAGAGGTCAGGGAATATAACATCAAAACTTGTGCAATGCCGGCCCTGTCGCCGTAAAAGAAGGGAATCCCACTGCTATAGGTGTAGTTACCCATGCAATCACTGATTACTAGTAAGCTCTGCAGTGCAGAGCCATGCACGCGTTCACAGGGAAGCTCCAATACCTGGCTCGGTTCCAGGGAACCTCCAGGATAAATTTAAGAGGGGGCAAGTAACCCTTACACTAGTGCTTAATTTTAAACAAAGTAAGTGCGAGGGCTCTCATCAGGAGGCCACTGCAGCTTGCACCACACATTGCCCCTGCCATGCTGCCAATGATATTAACAACACAACTACTAATCACAATTCGGATTATTTCAGGCCCCTCAGGCTATAAGAATGGCTTGGGCGGTAGGAAAAAGTAATTTTAAAAGCATTTTGAATTAATAATTAACTGTTGTTGTGCTCATCTATAAATTAGCCTTACAGCGCCACCTTGTGGCAGACTGTCAGAAGCCCCGGTGGTCACAATTGCGTGCCGGTGCCGGTGCCAACGACCGGAAACCACAGTCTCAAATTAAGCACTGCCTTACATACTCAACTGGAGGACAGCAACACACAACAAAGCACTCCCTAGATTTGATTCAATCAGAGGGTGATAGGCAGTGATTAATTTGCAAAAACAAAAAGTGTGTGAGCCGAATGTTTTTCTTAAGAGCCAAGTGATGGCACTTTCAAATGTTGGGGTTACCAAATACAAAAGCTGCCTAGTCTTGATTCCATATCTTGCACCACTTTGTTCTTTCTGTCTTTATATCTAACTCTTGCAGGTTCTTCCTTATCCCTCCTTTCTCTCTTTGACACTGCCTTACAAACTTTCCCTTCCTCATTCATTGTTCCAGTTCTGTCTTTCTCTCACTTTCTCTGGATGAAAGGCTGATGATGACAAATAAGTTGTGTCCCCAACACTTCTGTGCTGGCGACCAGTACCTGCAACCACTGGCACAAATTAAGCTCTGGTGCTTGGAAACAGCACAACCATCTCCTAAAATGGTCTAGGGTGAACGATAAATAGATCATTTTTGGGTAGTCTACATTTTTCGCTTTTGCTGGATGGCTTTCAAGGCCCACTGCATACCCCAAAATGTAACAGTCCATGCACAGTGTCAAGCAGGATAATAGTGCTCTGCATGGGGCATAGCCCATTCCAAGGCAGACATGGCCGCTGTGGGCAAAACAGCATACAATGCTATCGGCACAGGACTGTAACCAGGCCCTTCTAGTGTCACTGGTTACCAGGAGTTATCTGATAACACTATGTCGCAGGCATTGGTTAGAGGAAAATGTCCTTTTACCCCCTGTTTAGTTTTCTTGTTTTGCGTCCCTCCACCCCCCCCAGCAACTCTCCTCCCCCTCTGTGTACACAGTACACTTGTGGTGATTTTTAAAGCTGTTACCGTCTCCCCTAGAGAGCAAACACTTCTTTGTATATTGACCAAGCTTATCCTATTACCTCGTTATCTATAAGCATCAGAGAAAATTACAGAGCATGTCCACGGGGAAACCTGAGAATACACCACGGACAACGCGCTGCGAGAACACAGCCTGTGCCTAATGGACATGAGCAGAGAGGTAGGCGTATCAATCAATCTGCCAGGAATGGGCGCTGTCGTAATTGCGCAGTTCTCGTGAAATACAGGGGATTATTTATGAGAGCCCTGCGTCACTTTTGCACCACGTAAAGTAGTGCATGTGTGGCGCAAGGATCTCATAAGATTTTATGAAGCCACGCTAAGCCACTCTGCGTGGCTTTGAGTGGCCTCATAAGTCATGTGTAAATCGCTGTTCTCCTTCCTTCATAGAAACAATCCTGCCTGCAACAGAGGCACCCTCCAACCATGGCGCAAGGGTGCTTACGCTGCTGCTAGGCTGCCGAAACGGCACCAGCACAGGCAGAAAGGACAGGAATGCACCGTATTGCTTTAATACGGTGCATTCCTCCACTTCCACTTTGGCATAGGGTAGTGCTTTGCTGCGCTGCCCTACGCCAAAAGGCCAAAAAATAGGTCCTGAGCTACGTACAGGCACCACTACTTCAAGAGGCCTGCAGATAAGCATCTGCCCAGGTCCCCACGTGCGGGGAGTGTAACCTGGAAAGTGCAGACACAGGGCCTCCGTTATGGTATTTTGGTGTAGTACAGCGCAGCAAGGCACCTCGCTGCGCTGCCCTACGCCAAAGTGAATGGTCAGGAATGCACCGTATTGAAGCAATACAGTGAATTCCTGTCCTTTCTGAATGTGCTGGCACCATTTCGGCTGCCTAGCACCAATGTAGGCCCCACTGCACAATGGTGCAAGGGTGCCACCATGGCAGGCAGGATTGTTTATCTGCAGGAAAGGGTACCTTTCTGCACAAAAATAAACTAAGAGGTGTTTTCCTCTTTCTGTGTGTACTGCAGAATGCAGCACACATGGAAAGATGAAAAACTTGAAGAAATTAAGTTATTTCTCCACGTTACGCCTCACCTCGTGAGGTGTACGGATGTGGTGCTTCCTTAGGTTTGCATCACGTTGGAAACCCAGGCAGCATCGAATTACATGGGTGTTGCGTGGGAAAACCCACCGCAATGCCCATGGAATGCCACCCGGGTGGCGAGTAGGGCAACACAGAAATGTGTGCTGAGCCGCCTGACTCATGATTTATGAGGTCGCCCAAAGTCACACAGGGTAGCTTTGCTTGGCTTCGGAAATCCTGAGTCACGCATGCACCCCTTTCCATGGTGCAAAAGTGATGCAGGGCTCTCATAAATAAGCCCCACTATGTAGAGAAGGAGTTGTGTTACATCAACCCCAGACACCCGTTGATTTACCTCAGAATCATAATCGGCGACAATCCATGGAAACACTGGATACTGCATGTAATCTTTATATGTCCGCCCAGCTTCCGTGTTCAGGAACATGAGATACTCAAAGTTACTGATCTCGCCTTTCTGTCAGAGAGAGGGCATGGAGGAGAGAGATCAGACAGCCATCAATATCCTTCACATTCCTTCTTGACTCCCTCTTCTGTCAACCATAACCACACTTATTGCCCGTTGCAACCCCGCTGACCTGCCCCTGCTTTTAAAGATCTCACTCCCCTTAATTCAGAGCTCAGGAGAAGGCCCCTTCGACCAATCACTGATTGGCCACTTTTACCCCACAGCACTCCTCCCACGATACCAACAGGGCCTGGTTCCGAGTTTGGCGGATGTGTTACTCCATCACAAACATGACGGCTATCCCGTCCGCCGTATTACGAATTCCATTATGTTCCATTGGATACAATGGAACTCGCAATAAGGCGGGCGGGATATTTGTCACGTTTGTGATGGAGCAACCCGTCCGACAACCTCGTAATCAGGCCCACAGAGACTACCTACAACAAAATATTACCAGGATGGGAAGGCAGTCGTATCCTTACCTGCCACTTCTGTAGCATCGTCTTCTCACCTCCTGTGATCTTCAAGCTGCAAAAAAAACACATCTATAATCATCTATTATTCAAAAGCCCAAGTTTCATATCAAGAGCATTTAATAGCACTTAAACTCTTCTCAGAACATTCCCTTGCAATCCCTGTGTAGGAGTAACATTATAGAAACTCCCTTCCCAAACATTTGTGCACACAACCCTTGTTACAAGGATCATTGGAACACCGAACTACCATTCCTATATAAACACCGCTTAAAACAGCATCATACAAACTCCCATCACAAACATTCTAACACACATCCCCTTCATAAATAGCACCATACAAAGCCCACTCATAAACTTACCTATACAAAGTAAGGGCTTTACTGATAAAGGTATTTTCAGATGCAAATGTAAGATCACAGCTGAAAATACCCCATTTATGCCTGTCAGGCATGCACAAAGTAATCCTGGCAGTAGATAAATGCCTGCATCCACCACAAATGAGAAGAACTCTACCACGTGTGTGGAAAAATGCGCAGTCGTAAATTCCACTGAGTGGGTGAGACGCGGAATCATTTGCCTTGGAAGTTTTAGAATGCCCACAAAAGTGTAAGTTTGTGGGCATTCTCAAACTTTGATACAAACCTTTCCCCGTCATATAAGTGGTTGTAAAGCTACTTGAGCCACCTGCCCTTCCAGAGTAGGAAGGGGGGTGGATTACCCCCACATTTGTCGGGGGTGTAGGGGAACAGGCTTTCTCCACCACATAAAAAAAGTTTTTCTCATGGAGAAAAAGGAAAAAGAAGTGAGTGGTTGCACGGGGGTGGAGGGGGGAGGGGCTGTATCGCCAACATGCCTAATTCTAGACTATTCAAATTTATGCACAAGGGGAATAGGACACCACGGGAGATATCACATCACATTTCCAGGAGTACATCTGGAAACCTGCATCTGGAGAAATGTTCCAGGATGATGTCTGGGGATGTTTTTAAACAGAAAACCCCCCCATAAACGTACGCATAGGCAGAGATGTAAATCCGCCCATACTTTTACATATTCTTTTAATGAGTAGGGCCTATACATGGCATAATGTAAACTCCACAGAAGGCTTTCTATAAAAGCGCATATATGAGTGGCCTCATTCAAACGCCATTCACAAATATTCATACACAAAACCTGTTTAAATAGCTTTAAACAAACTTCCATCATGAATATTCCTATAGAAACCTTGCATTTAAACAGTGTTGTAGATTTCCTGCACATATGCAAACCACCTTCACAAACATTCCCTAAGAGTGTGTGGATTTTGTGTAATTTATATTTTCAGAATAGTGTGTGAAATTTCAGGTAAATTACGCAAAATGATGTGTAATTAAGCAAAATATAAAACTGGCATTTGACACTGTATTTTAGTGCAAAATGCATCCTCAATAAAAAAAAGACACAAAAACCACAAACTGCAGCTGTTCGTGTTCTGGTTGTTCCCGCTCCCATAACATTTTTATCTCAAATGGCCGCCTAATATCGTAATATTGGTGATTTCATGTAACAAGCATAATGCAAAATTAATGAAATAAAGTGAGATTGTCTGGTGTAACAGAAAATCCATCCGGATCTATCCAGCACTCTCTTTTGCAGATAAGCTATGTTTGGCTAACAGAGGAATATATATAGATATAGATATACACAGAGAGAGCGAGAGAGATCTATATATATCTATACATATCTATATCTATCTATATATATATATAAATATATATATCCATCACCTAATTAAATGGTCCACTCAGTGTCCATATAAGTAACAGCAAGAGTCACTCTGCAGGACTATCGGGAATTCAGATATGCTAATCGCAGCGGCCGTGCCTTATATGTTTATTCACAAATGGAATAAATCTGTGTTATTTCTGCAAGTCTAATCTTTAGGGAGAAGCAGGGCGAATAATAAATAATTAGAAGGAGCCAACCGTGCTCCCATATATCACCCTGAGGGCAGATGGAAAAGGCTTGTATCCAGTGTCAGGGCGGCGCAACACACATTTTCGGTATTTCCTTATGAAAACTCCAGGTTGATTTATGTGCTTAATTCGTGATTCGTGTTTATAGAAAAACTGATTTTTATAAAGAATTAATTTGTTTTAGAGGATGTGTTTTCCATTTGGTTTGGTTGATTATTTTGGGGGTGAAATAGGGCTAACTCGCATGTATCCTCTTTGCTTTTGTGATAATGGAATATGTTCAACCCTAGTGCCTAGACACTTCAAACGAATTCAGGGGAACTATACTTTATACAGTAATTAATAGTGCAGCAGCAGCAGATAAACCGCTTTTATTCGGTGTCTATGCAGCCAGACAAAACTAACTCTATTTTTGAATGTCTTCAAAAACATAAACTGGACATAAGGGGTATTTTTGTTAATGCTCAAGTGGTCTGCCACAAACATAAATGTAACAGCTGGTGTTTATTTTTAACATGGACACATACATCCCTCCACCAGTCTTTAATCAAAGGTTTTCACCCTAAATAAAAGCAAAGCTAGTCAGGAACTGGTGAAAAAATACTAGCAAACGTACAATACTATTTAAAGCGCAAATGTGCATGGAGGAAGCAAAGCTGACACCGTGTCATGGATTCCAAATCGTTATGAGGGGATTCTAATCTTCATGATTGTAGACTCATAATCTTTGATGCCTGCCAGATTTGTCAATAACAAGATATAATTTACAATCACAGTCGGCCTGATTTAGTGTTTGGCAGCCGGTTACTCTGTGTCCGCCGTATTGCAAGTGCATTTTATACTAGGGCCCTTGTAACAGTGGACGGGTAAGCCGTCAAGGTTGTGACAGAGTAACCCATCCACCAAACTCTATATTTGGTCCTGAGTTATCATGTTATAAACAAATGCTCGGCTTTGGCAATATTTTATGTTTCAAACCGTTTTGAAATGCTTGTTTTGCTGAGGTGTATATGAAGTGAAAATTGTGAATGTTTACTACTGATATCAGCCAGCATTTTACATCATTTAGCAATGATGTGTATAAGATTTTTGTATTCTGCCTGTAAATATGTACAATTCAAAACTTCATGTACACCTCATGCAGGGCTGGACTGGGAACCCAAAGCAGCCATGGCAAATTTTGTCACACCAGCCCCCAAGGGGTGCATAGCGAGTGAGGCAGTGAGCGAGCCTGACCACTCTAAAAGAGATTGAGGGGGTTCTCCACCTAGAAAATGTGGGAACAAATGGCTAAAATGGTGCATTCTATAACACATTTTTCATTAGCTATTCAATTGTATTGGTTTATAAACCATAGTAAATGATGACCTTACAGTGCACAAGGATAAATTAATCTGTATTGGGGCTCTTCAAGGATTCCCTATCACCCTCCAACAGTGCCTCTCATCTCTCCATAGCCCCTTTGTCACTTGTATTTAATTTGCTTTATTGTGCCTCTCATATCAGTGTAGGTTGTCTGAGCAATTTACATCACACACACATACAGAGACAATTTATCATATCTGTGCAAATCATTGTATAGAAAATGTTATATAAAACAAACTACTTTCTAACCTAGATTACGATTGTAACTTATGAACTGCACAGTAACAAAATGATCTCTGTGACAAAAGCAGTAACCCGCAGAGCTATGCACATAAAATACTGTTCTGTAATTGGCACAGTACACAATCTTTGCAGCAGGCATATTAACCCTCGGTGCTACTTTAGATGAGTCAAAACTGTCACTAGACAAAACATCTCTCTCTAGCACATACCTTCATCCCCAGAGTCATCTTGGCACTTTTATTGTTGCTTTAAAAACTGTTGGATATACAAGGAACTCTGCAGTGCTTTTAAAACTGCTGCGCTGCTACAAAAGCAGCTCCCAGTAACAAGAGCGGCCCCCCACCCTCCTGGGGAACTCCTGATGCCCGGTATGGCCAGTCTGGCCTTGACCTCAAGATCAGCTTCGGATGTGTGACCGCTATATTCATACTCTGTTTCCCCATTACTTCACGCTCATCTTATGGTCAAGTGAAAAAATACATCATACATTTTTATCGTGCAACAGTGTTTAAAAAGCCCAGTCTTTATCTGTTTGTGGGAGGGCATTACATGCTAGGAGACACTGGTGAATATTGTCAACACCCTACACATGAATTTGGACTTTAGCCCAGCGAAGGGTGCGCGCACTTCAGCAAGCTAAGCAGATGCAGGGTCCAGGGCTTTAGGTGGGATGAAAAAACTGGGGGGTCTCTCAAAGAGGTGTGGCCAATGTAATTAAGGGTGTGGTTTAAAAACACGAGCCAAAAATCTGGGCTTAGCATAGTGTGCCGCCCGACTTGTATTTTGCGGTTTCTGTCATTGCATCCAGATATATGACACAACAAGTAACATCATACAGCAAGGCAGGACTATTGGCTTTGTCAATGGTTGTTAGTTGCAGAAGATAAATAAGCAGCAACTATGGCTTATTGTATATAATATTGAAAAAGCTTCCACTTAAAGCCCTGCTGACACCACGTCGATGTTGCTGCTCCTGAATTTCAAAAAGGGAAGGGAAATCCAAAGAGAAAATGACTCTCTCTAAAGGATTTCCCTTCTCCTACAATGCTCACCTGGCATGTCGTCATGCCGTAACTTCTCTACAACATCGATGTGCCTGCTGTCACTGCAGTCCAGAAAAAAATGGACCACCTGTGCCAGGGCACAAAACAGAGCCCAATAGAGACCCGTTTCGAGGCCCCCTTAAAAAAACTGCCGGTGCTCAGACCCGGTGGAACCCGGCCCACTTAAAGCCCTGGCAGGGTCACACCTTTAAAGATTGTTAGTACATGGAGGCTCTTAATGACTCTTAACAAAATGTTAGGGATTCTTTTTATGCTCAGATGTCTAACACTAATATTCGCCTGTGCAAATGTGTTAACAATTATTATCATAACTGCATGTCATGCTTTACACTCTAGATTAAGGTATCGAACAATATAATTGTGGTAGTCGTTTGCTTTTAAAAACCAAAAATAGGAAGCATGTACATAAATTACCATGCAGGAGTATCTGGCAGGTTGGGTACAGTCTCAATACCAACAGTTTTTATTTTTAGTTTTATATAGTATGAACTTGACCGGAATGTGTCGGGTATCAGAGCGCTTTACATGAGCACCAGTTGCGTTACATAAGGACACATTCATTTTTGTTAGGCACGGGGAGATTAGGTGATTTGCCCAGAACCACAGGATGTTGAGACTCAAACCCATTCCCCAGATTTGAGGTTGACTGCCCTAGCTGTTAGACCACATCCTCTCCCAGGTTCCCTATAGCTGAACCATGGAGGTCCACTGACCTCCCCGCTCTGCAGATCTTTAGGCTATCTACATGGGGCAGGGGTTCAAATCCACAAGAAACATTACCGGGTGGTGGGTGTTGGTGATGCAGGAGTGGAAACAAAACCCCTTCTGCCTCCAGCTACAGATCTATGATTATGATTTATTGCAAATTCTGACACTGTCACATAAATAGTGAAAAACTATTTCCCCCTTATTTGCGCCTGGAATTAAACAAAGTAAGGTTGTTGCACCCAGAAATCATGATAAGTGAGAAAAAGACAAGCAGAGGCAGATTGTCATTGGTGATCCTGCTGCAATAAAAATGTACTTCAAGTGGTATGATTTACACACATCAACTAAGCTGCAAATGCCACATTCTTTGAGGCAATGGCTCAAGTGAATTTAGCTAATACCATATTGATCATTTGAAGATCAGGACAGAAATGGTGGACGACCCACCAGCTAGCTTACAGTGGCTCTAGTGAAAAGACCCATGTAGAGATAAAAGGTATGGGCAATTACACGTTACCCGTATTGTTGAATAAGTGTAATATCTATGTCAAGTTTAAAATAAGTTGGCAACAGCTCAAGGTCAGAGTGGTAGCAGAGGTAAGACAGCCGAACCATCTTAGAAAAGCTGTTTCCTGCTTTGGGAGGACGCCATTCAAATTAGACCCTCAGAAAGTAGGTATGGTGTCATAGATGCCATACCAAGGACCTGCAACAATATGCCAAAGGTGGCACCCAGTTATGAAAGTGGGTAACAGTATAGTCTATTAATCAAGAGGACTGATGTCATACTTGTTGATATACTCGTGGATAAAGATTTTTTGTCTTCATTATTGTGACAAGAGTCAACAAGAACTCTTGGTGCTGTGAAAATAAATAATATTGTGACTCTGAAAAAGTGCTGCTCCTATCAGAATTATTTGCCAGACATAGTATCTTGTGAGTGTGTGTGGGGGGGCCTCACCTAGGCTATTTACTCCTCATCAATAAAGTCAGGGCAGGTTCTTCCACTAAAATTGATCAATGGCATCTGCATTTCTCCTTCCCTTTCTCCCTCTCCCGCTTGGCCTTCAGAGTGTGCCTATCCATTGCCACATAACATTAATAACATGTCATCATCTCCCCTGCCATATTATTTAATATCTAAGCCATGTTGCTTATAAATTACATATTAGAGAAATTTCTCTTTCAAATTCACAATATCTTCGGCACATCTCAATCCACAGAGACAGATTTGGCTCATTTTTCTATCCCCAGTTAAAATCAGAGACCCCCCCCCCCATGCTCAATGAGATAACCCTATGACCATCCTCTTCAATGTCATTTAGAGTACTGTCTCGCTTCGAATTGCTCGCCCCGTGATATTTAGGGCACAACTTTCTCAGCCACGCGACACACAGAGCATATGTCGGTCTCTCCAAAGGCATTCTTTCTAATGTTCCAATTAAGAATTGTGTTTATGTCTCAAGGGGACATGTCTCCCTTCTTCGATATTCTGGGCTTATATGATATGACCCTCATTCCTTCATGATATTCGGTCCAAGCCTCTCTCTCTCTCTCTCTTTCTCTCTCCATAATCATGTTCAGTTCATTTCTCTCTCTCTCTCCCTCTCTCTCGCTCTCTTTCTCTCTCCACAATGAGATTCAGTGCGTCTCTTTTATCTCCATGATATGTAATGTCTCGTCCCTGCATCATGAAAGCTTCTAGATTTCTCTACTCGAATAAAGGGCAAACACCTAGACTGTCCCACAGGTCAAGTCAAGGTCAAAGGCTCCCTTCAGATAGGGCCCAGGAGCCTCAGTACTATTCCATGTTTGGGTGAGAGTTCAGCAGGGGTGCAGCTCAAATCAGAGACTGCATGAGCTTTAAAAAGTCTGGTGGCAGCCTATAAATGAAAAACTGGAGCTGAACGTCCCTCCCCCGGCTGCCAGAGGAGAACCCATTTCTGCTGGTGATGGATATTAATTCTATTTCAGTCCGAGCAAGACATCTGCTGGAAAAAAGGAATTTATGAGGTAGAATGAGGATTAGCGAGCACTCGGGCAGTGTGTTACCTTACTGCTCAATCATTGCGCTAGAGGACAATTGAAAGCCGATTTTAATCGAACAAAAACGTTTTAATAACTGCATTGTGTTAATTTGTAATACTTGTGTTTTTAAACTTAGTAATTTGCAGTCAGCACACTTGTTACTTACCCGCATTTTCTCCAGCACACACGCGCTCGATACCTGCCGTTTCAGGGCAAGGCACCGAGCACCAGGGATTTAGTGGCGGCCATCTTAGGGCGGGACAGAGCGGTGAGAGCGCTCTAGGCTCAGTGATAAAAAGAAACAGTCTTCTCCGCGATAGCAGACGCGTTTTAGCGGACGCGCCTCGTCTTCGCCGGAGTCCAGCCAGAGTCAGCCCGTCTGTGCCCGTCCGGGCCAAGCCGGGACATAGGGCACAATACTCTGCCCCTTCACTATCCAGTATGTTAACAGGTGCCAAACTTAGGGCGTTACGCCCCAATAACCATGATAACTGCATAACCCTGAACCCGTTATTAGCTGGCTTACAAACATGCCCTGAATGTACCCTTTCTTTGACTAACTATCAGCCCTATTCTGAAACCCCCCAGGGTACTGTTATCAAACCTTACCAGCAGGGAGAGAGTCCTAACAATTTCATATTCTACTTGGTAAACTGTCGTTCACTACCACAACACAAATTAGATATTTTTCATCTTTTAATGGAAAAAAAGCCCATCGCCATATTCTTAACCGAGACTTGGCTTCATGACGGATCAGGTCCAGACGTTGCAACTGCCCTCCCCCGAGCTATGCTATTGTAAGGAGGGATCGGGTAGGCCAAACAGGAGGGGGTATTGCCATTATTCACAGTAGAGATTTTGTGTGCAACTTTGAACCTGCAGACATTCCTAACTGCGAAGCGGCATCATTTAAAATTACCCTCAGTCCCAATTTTACCTTCTCTGGCGTACTGATCTATCGACCGCCAGTAAATAATCCCTCTTGGTCAGATAATTTGGTAAACTTTATCCTACCCCAACATCTAAATGCTCAAAACTTTACTGTACTTGGAGATTTGAATCTTCATTTAGAAGATGACAACAACAAGACCTGCAAAAACTTAATAGACGACTTTATGGTTTTAGATATGACTTTACGTAATAGGGGTCCAACTCACAAAGCTGGACACTTGTTAGACCCTATTATATCAAATATGAAAGAACTCTCATGGCTTAACACTACTCCTGTTCTCTGGTCAGATCATTTCCTATTACGTTTCGCTATCTCACTTAAACCTACCAAATGTCCTGTTACGACTCCTTCAAAATCTTTTAGGAGAAATTGGAAATCTCTAAATTTGGAGGATCTCAACAATGCTTTGAGGAAAGATCACCCATGCTTAGATGGAGATATGGAAAGCATAGCAGAGGCTACACAAACATGGTTAAATGGTGCAGCGGATACCTGCCTGCCCCTATCCCGTTGCAAAGGAAAAACACATCGCCCTCCCGCCCCCTGGTACACAGAAGCTCTTAAGAAAGAAAAATCCACATGTAAGACCCTGGAGAGGCAGTGGCGTAAAAACTATGAACTCCATCAAAAAGAAGTTTACCGAAAGGCCAGAAATAGCTATCATTCAGCATGCATGAAAGCTAAAGCATGCTATGTTACTACTATAATTAACATGGCCATAAATAAATCCCAGACTCTCTTCAATACTGTAAAAGAGCTGGCTGGTGAGAATTCAAGAGCGGAACCTACCCCTCTCAATACCCAGCAGTGCCAGGACTTGGCTTCGTTTTTCACCGATAAGATTGAGAACATTGTCTCTAATATCAAAAGGGCAGCACGATCACACATAAACAATATAACATCCCCCAAGTCCCCAGAGGAAATTGTCATCTTGAAGCCTGGCCTCCCATTAATCTGGATACACTGAAGGAATTATTAAAATCGATCAAATCGGGTTCCCCACGTGACCCTATTCCTATCAGTATCTTAAGTAAATTAGAGGACTCTGCCATGATCTCCATAGCTGAGATACTGAACGCTTCCATTGAGCAGGCCACAGTTCCTGCTCTATGGAAACATGCTATGGTCAGTCCTCTACTTAAAAAGCCGGCCGCAGACCCTATGATATTGGCCAATTATCGTCCAATTTCATTACTGCCTGCCTTTTCAAAAATTTTGGAGAGGCACATCCATAAGGCACTTTCAACCTATGTGGAAAATAACGAGCTTCTTCATTCGTCCCAATCTGGGTTTAGGAGTGGTTATTCCACCGAGACGGCCCTGCTCGGGGTCACAGAAAAGATCAGGGAGCTCATGGATGACGGCCAAACGGTAGCATTGGTCTTGTTGGATCTAAGTGCGGCCTTCGACACCATTTCTCACTCCATACTGCTTGACAGGTTGGGGGAGAATGGTGTCGAAGGCAAAGCACTGGAGTGGATTAGATCATACTTATCCCTCCGCACTTTCCAGATCTCCTCTTCGGAGGCATGCTCTGAGGTATTCCACTCTCCTCATGGTGTGCCACAGGGATCGATCCTGAGCCCTTTGTTTTTTAATTTGTATCTACGACCATTGGCCAATCTTGCAGGAAATTTTGGTCTTATTTTAATGACTTATGCAGATGATTCTCAAATCCTGTTTTCACTTTCCAAATCTGACTCATCTGCTCCATCTGCATTAAAAATAGGCCTTCAGGAAATATTTAGTTGGATGTCAGCTAATCAACTTAAATTAAATGGGGAGAAAACAGAGGTCCTCCTCTTAGGGAATAGTAAAGATCTCTGGAGTGATCCCCATTGGCCATCGTCATTAGGTAAACTTCCACCTCCAGCCTCTCAGGTCAGAAACCTTGGGGTCATCATAGATGACAGTCTATCTATGACTCAGCAAGCCAACAAAGTGGCAGGCATATGTTTTACCATTCTTAAATGGCTTCGCAAAATTGTCTGGATGTTACCACCTACTACCCAGAAGACCGTAGTCAATGCCTTAGTGACATCTCGGCTTGATTACGGTAACATCTTGTACCTGGGCTCAAACAAAGCAGTAATAAGACGTCTGCAACTGGTGCAAAACGCTGCTGCCAGACTGCTTTGCAGAATCCCTAGATCCGCTAGGATCACCAAACATCTTAGGGACCTGCATTGGCTCAGGGTTGAAAACCGGATTCATTTCAAAACCCTGACCTACCTATTTAAAATCAAAGCTGGCACTGCCCCCAAATACCTACAGGACCTTGCTAAGCCCTACCTCCCCAATCGCAGTCTTCGTTCTTGCACTGCTGCGAACTTTGTGGTACCGAGGTTCAAACGGGCTAGAATAGGCGGGAGATCATTTTCCTATTTGGGCCCAACTCTGTGGAACACATTACCCATTCATATACGCAAGGAGGAAAGCTATATGAATTTTAGAAAAAGTGTAAAAACCTGGTTGTTCGACAAATAAGTGCTTTGAATGCTCTCTATCCAGTTGTGTTTTGTGTTTTGCTGTTCCGGCGCCGGGAAACCCTTTGTGGGTAGCTGTGCGCCTTACAAGTGTTATAAAATAATAAATAAATGAGGGTGCATGTGCACAGGGGCCACAAAACCAAAGAGTACTTCAGAGGTGTGAAGGGGGTCAGCTATAGAAGCGACCTCCTCAAATGAGCCAAAAAATAAGCCGTGACACACGGACGCACAAAAAGGGATGTGCTAGCCCTTCAGCGATGGGACCACATTTCACACATTCTATCTTGGCAGTAGAGGGTCCAGGTGAGGAAAGATTTTGTTTTGTCTCAAAACAGTCACATTCATGGCACAAGGAAAGGTTGAACTAAGGATGACCCCAATTGGTTTACACAAGGGAAGTTAGCTGATCCTTCCGCTTGTGTACAGAAAAAAGCTGTGCCCCACAAACCAATCACACTGCCAACAATCACGTTCACTCCTCTATGAGTTTACACCATTGAGGATAAAATGAGGGGCATGTTGGATGCCCCTTGATAAAGAAATGTCTAACTTTGCCTGGTGGCAGAGTAGATTTGTCAATTGAGTAGTCTTTAGACCAGAGGTTAACAGTTCAAAACTGATCCAATCAGAAATCTCATTGGGAAAAGCAAAGGATTATGGGATATAGCTCCTGTGCCTGAGAGCACTGCACGTTAGTCATTACAGGAGTTAAGGGGTTAAACTGAAAGACACTGGTCCACTATGGAGGTTATAATCAATGGGCGAGTCAGGGTTTGTCCCCCCCCCCCCACTTTTTATTTTACAACTACATGTATCCCCTGACTGATGTCAGTAGCCCTTATAGTTTTCTAATGGCAATTTGAGGTCTGCAAATCGCTTGAAGAGAGATCTGAAAAATGTGCTCTTCTACCACGGCTAATCAAGCTAGTTCTGAGACCTGTACCTGTTGCTAGAGTTCATAAATTTAATAAGAACTACAAGTAGTCCCAACGTTCCTCTTCGGACAAGCTAAAAAGGTTGTGACTTTTCTAATTAAATTTGATCAGTCACTGAAGAGTACTCATTCCTCTCTTGTGGAATCATGTTGTGAAGACACTCTTCGAGTGACTGATCACATTTAATTAGAAAAGTCACAACCTTTTTGGCTTGTCCTAAGAGGGATGTTGGGACCACTTGTTGCTCTTATTGTACTATATCCAGGTCCTTTGACGTTTATTGGGTTGCCCCATTAGTCTGTAAGAGTTCATAAATTTAGCATAATATATAATGACAGAACCACCCTTAAACCGGAAGTGGTGTGGCTAGTGAGGATTATAATATTCAACGTGGACATAAATACCACCGTTTGCAGCATCAGGCAATCACCACTCTGCGATCAGAGATCTCGGCTCGCACACATTGGAAGATTGCCATTCAATGTGTGCTTCCTGCTACTCTTTAGGCAGGAACAAGATTGCAAATGTGTGTAAAAGAAAGCATCCTGCCCTACCAGTAACACTAAAGCAAGGGCCTAGACTTCTTTGGGTTTACCAGTCTATGTCAGTTAAATAGTCTGCCAATGAAGTTATAGGAAAAGCATAAAAAGCACTATCTGCCACAGACATTAATTCTAGGCCTGGGCGGAGTTTGAAGAGTTCCACGTGCCGCACTACGAGGAGTTCCGCAAGTGGCGCCGTGCGTTAGGTCGTGACGTTCACGCTGATGTTTTGTGCCGGGTGTTTGTCCCACGTTGGAAACCAGTGACACCATGCGCAGTGCAAGAGGGCACTGCTTCTTTCTACAACTGGATTAGATGTGCTACTCAAGCGGCAGCTTCCTTAACGGGAACGGATGGTTTCTCAATGTGAGCACCCGCAACCACTCGCGACCGCCTGCCTTGAGAAATCTTGTTGGGAGGTGGTCTAGCGTTGGATTTTCCGTCTGCACTCGCCAACTTCATGTTAGCGAATCAGGAAAAAACTCCACTCCACTTCTCTTCGTGGAGAGGAGTTTGCTGGAACTCTACGTGCTCAGCGGAGTGCAGAAAACTCCGCTAATCGTGCAGAGTTCCCCGCCCAGGCCTACATTTCAGAAGAAAGACCTTGCGTATTTGGAATTGGATTGCTTATGTAACACCCAAGACTTATATCAAAGTGGTCTACTAAACAAAAATAAACATTTAACAGAGTCAACACATCTTGCTAGCATGTAATATAAAAAGTATGCACAAAGTGACATCATTATTTAATTTATTCTAAATTGTGAAGCAGAAAGTGATTGTAGTTACTTCACCTATGGCATGTTTTCAAAAGTACAATGTACACATTCTCGATATATTTGGATCTGATAGGATGGAATTCTTTAGCATTGCCTGCAGACAAGCTAAAGAGAAAAGTGGTAGCGATCAATGTTATCTATGATGGATTCTGCAGCCTGGAATCCTTTAGCAGATGATAATATGGCCATCTTGAACTCTGTAGATTTTCGCAAACGCCAAAGGAAATATCCCTTTTATGAATGCATTCTAAGGACTAAAAACCTGTGAATGCTCCTACGCTGTTTGCCCCGACCGGATGGTTACCCAAACGTGCTCTGAAGCAGCCTATTAGGAAGTATGAAGGACATTACGAACAAGCAGTGACAAAGACAGTAGTAGGGATTTTTATTTAGTGGAAAAGGTTTCCATCGCCTTCACTAACACACTGAACAATCCCAGCAAGAACAGTGTCCCTTTAAGACATAACCAGTGCGCTATTTTGGAGGGTTAACCAGGTGCTACTGACTATGCAAGAAAACCAGATTATAGAGAGAGTTTGTGTGCACTGTCTGATATTATGGCTATTTTGTTCTGTGAGATGTCAAAATGAAAAGAAAGATAGAGAAAGCGGGAGAGAGAAAGAGGGAATGTGTGTGTTTTAGCTTGAGCTGCGGGCTGAAAGTTGACAACCGGGATGAAAAGAGCTCCTGTCATTTTTCCAATGAGGGTGGACAGCAGTGTAGATTTTCCAAAGCTGCACTCAACAGTTTTGAGGTGCCTTGAGATCTTCTCCCTATTATTCTGGGAGAGGACCCCTAAGCACTACCTCTCCAACTAAGTGGGTGCAGCTCTTCATGAGACTAGAGGATGAACGAGAGGCAGACCGGGGAGTAACGGTATCCCTGGCGGAATCAAATAAATCTCATGGATTGAGTAGTACTGACTAGACCTAGTAATGCCACTGGTGGCATGTATCCTCAGCGGTTGCTGCCTTCATTTACAATGCAACCTATAGAAAAGTAGAAGGTACATCTTCTGAAGGTCTGCTGATCCATTGTAATGCTGGTATGAGGGTGAAGTATGTGGAAATTCAGTTCCCTCTTTGAAGCAAGGCTTGGAGGCCTCAATGGTTTCTGTGGTTGGCCATGATTCTGTTGGAATGGCAGGTGCCAGGCCTCACTGTAAATATATGCACTTCTTATGTGGGTAACTCATGCAGGAAGGGCATAAGGAGGAGCGAGGGATAATGGAAGAGAGGGAGAAAGAGTCTTCTAGTAATTTGACTATCTACGCACTCAACATGATTTAGCATGGTATAGCACTTTATTAGGCACTACATATACAACTGATGTATTTATTAGGTGATTGAAATGTGTTTCATGCATAAAAATGGATGCAAAAGATTTACAAAGTATAGAAACGTGTCACCATATAGTCTAACTCAGAAGGAGATTGGGTGCCATTTTGTAGCATTTCAATAGAGGATGGGATATATTTTTTCACAATAATAATCATTTGTGAACCAGATCTGGTATTTATTAAAGATGTTTTGCAGATAGTTAACGTTAATGATTAAAAAAGTAAATATTGGTCATCCAATATAGACTCTTACCACTATTTCTGTCAAAATACTTATTTACATAATAAAGATGGTTCATTGATGGGACATCTTCCCATTTGCAATACAGTTATCATTGGGAGGGGGTGTGAAATTGGCATAATTTGCTTTTGTGTAATTATGCACAGTATGCAAATCTATCACGTAGTGCTATGTTTTAGCCCAAAATATGGTCTCCATCATTTTTTGGCGCGAGGATGCATTTCATGCTAAATAAATAGCACGACAAACACAACTGTCACACATAATGGCCCTCACGTTCTGGTTATTCATATTGTTTCCCGGCTATCATTTTGCGACAAATGGGTGCATATTTATGTGATGAGACGAAATGACATAATTTGGGTGATTTTGATTTTAAAGTGTAACACAAAATTCCCGAAATTCCACTGGCGTATTTTGCCTGCACCTATTCACCACCCCAATTCAAGGCTCAGTTGTGGTCACAAGCTTTTGATGCATCTCTTTTTGAATTGCAAATATGAGGGGGGCCTCTTCATGCGTCCCCCATTCATGATTTGCAAAAAAGACTTTTCTGATTTATAAAGGTTTTTTTTACATTTCAAAAAGCTATTTGGGGTTGTAAACACTTTGATTTTTCAAATCCCAGGAGTTGGAACCTTCTGAGGGGTTTGTTCATTTGGCCCTTCAAGTTGAGATGGCAACTAATTGAGGAAAGGGAAACTGCCCCAGTTAGATTGAGTCGTCTTTGGTAATTGTATCGGAGGCCACAGAGGAGGCAGACAGTGGTCAAGAGGAACACCGCCTTCTCCCCCCTCTAACCACCTTCCACAATGTCACCTACAAAGGGAAATACATTGCTGTTACTTTAATGGCCTGGGATGCTTTTCAAAAAATGTTTCACATCTGGGATAGTGACTGTAGGGAAAGAAGTGTGCTGTGCCTTGCAGGCCTCAATCTCTGCATTCACGACCAGTCAGAGGGAGTCACAAATTGTGACCTGCCTAATTAATGTTCATGAGCATTACTACCTACTGCGAATAGACCATTTGCAGTTCGACCCATTTGTTCAAAGGTCCAACGATAAATTGTATTCCAATCTGAACATCAGTCAGTGGACAAATTGCACATGTTGTCTTGATAACGGAGATGGTGGATCTGGCCCGAGGTCGCTATTACATGCTCTTCCCCAAAAGAGATTCTGATTCCCGAGGTGAGGCACACTCGTCTCACATGCCTCATGCCCAAGTGTGAAGAGCCCTGCAGAAACTCCACCTGTAGGCAATTGCCAACACCCTATTTCTAATCACCACTGATTCAGCCCACATGTCTCTCAGTGGGCCAGCCACTCCCTGTGACCACAGTGAATGGGAACCTATTCCACAACCCACTATAACACCAGGCACCAACCCCTTCTCCAACTGTGTAAGAGTTGTTCAAATAAACGACAAAGCGCGGCCCGAGTCCAAAGAGAAAATTCCATTTATCATCATTACCAATGTACCTTAAAGATGGTGCCCCATTCCACATGCCCTTCAAGGTCAAGTGGGCACCTACAGCACATGAACCGATGGAAGGCTCAGCCTAATTTGTGTGACGTGTGTTTCCCTGGAAGGAGTACATGTTGTAGTTCAGTCACCCTCGTAGTTACTCATGTGAAGCACTACCTCATATGGAATGACACAGGTAAGAGGAATATCAAACAAAGCAAACCTTGTTTAAGGGTCAAGATACTGGGGAGTGTTAGTTCAACTCATGGCTCAAGCTTGCCAAAGGCCTTTGTTAGGCATTGGCTGCTACACAAATGTGCATTTGCTTGGGGCTTTATACTTACGTAACTCTTAAACTGCACAATGGTTGGTGAGGTTTAAGTGATTGGTTAAGGAGGTGTAGTTGTATTTATTGTCTTTCAATAAAATATTAACTGCTCTGATTGTCTTTGTGCCTCTTCTATTAAAAATAATGGCCGCTACTTATGAACCACAACTCATTTGTTCTGTTATGTACATAATAAGGTTTCGTAATTCATCCAATTGTGATTCAATGTCTGACAGATGCAGCAAAAGCCTTGACGACAGATCCAAGCAGCCTTTATAAAAGAGAACAGACTCCGGTATACACTGTTACCTCGTGACATTGCGATCATGCCTTTCCTCTGCCACCTGTATCCTATAGGGCAGAGATCTGAATCCACCCTTTTTTGACCAGTTCCACCTTGGCCCTCATATTAGTCAGCACATGCCGCTTCCAGCAACCATCTGATAATAGTCAGTCAATATCTTTGAGGCCATAGCTCACATTATTCGGTGCTTGTCATTCTCCGCTTGTAATGTGGAGTGCTTGCCTCCGTTCCCCTACTTATGCTCGGCGTTCCTTGTCGTTTCTCTTATAAAATCCAGCTTGTTTCATCTTGCCCTATTATTACTAAAGGTTTTCTGTACTCCTTTACATAACCTGCGTGTCTCTTTTGCTGCAGAATGCTCAGAATGTTTCTTGGCCCTCTCATAAGAGCATCTGGAAGCCATCCACCATGGCAATCTGCTGTTGGGGTTTCTCCCTGTGTGGTAGTGTGTCTTAGTACACCTTCTGTTATATTCTAGCTCTCTGTGCCCCCACCCCATGATATTTAGTACTAGGGTATCTTGCCCCATAAAATATACTGTCTCTCTCTCTTTCTTTGCTGCATGATGTCATGAGTCTATTTCCTCCTGCACCTGATATTCAGTAGATCTCTCATTTCCTACAAGAATATAAAGGACACGGCTCCCCTTTCCCACCTCGCTACATTTTGTATCTCTCTAGAAGACGCCAGACCATAAAATTGGATGTCAGTTAGCCAGGAAACCGTCCACACACTGGCCCCTGTCAGCCAGCCCCTTTGGCACTGCCATATTGCCCTACATGCCAGCCCGACCCTGCATCCCTTGCCGCCTCTCGGTGATATACTGCCCGCCCCTCTCCGCATTAATCTCCTTGTCCCTCGCGCCCCCTCTTCGTGACATAATATATGTCCCTCTTGCCCTCCGACCCCAATACGTCAAGTGCGCCTCTCCTCCCGTCCTCGCGCCCCACTTCCTGTGTTTGGGCGGCCTGTGTCTGTCTCCTGGAGACAGGCCGCGGCTCCCGCTCAGCCGCGGCCCCGGCCCTGCTCTGTACACACCGGTTGCCTGGTGTAAATCTAGCCGTCAGATCTCCGTGACAGGAGATTGGACGGGGATAGGAACGCCCTGCTGGCCGCGGTCAGGCCCCAAAAACCTCACATAAACATTGCTAACTTCATTCATTCCCGCGCTCGATGCCGCAGCCTCCTCGTGAGAAGGAATCCAAGCTCACAGCAAACACAAGGTGAGTTTATAGCAACCAACCTGCCCCGGGCGCGTGAAACACCTCAGCTGCTCCGAGTGCTGGCACAGAGGGTGTGAGGGGCACAGTCCCGGAGAGAGAGAACATTCTTCAGGACCGAGGTGTGAGGGAGATGGGCGGGAAGGAGGTTAGGGCGATAAGCACAGAGTGAAAGACAGAGCAATTGGGGTCAGTCGGGAATAGCGTGGTGGGATTTGGAAATGAGTAAGAGGTGGGCATGAAACAGAGGTGCGCCGAGCAGTGAGTGAAGGAGGTGTCCGAGGTAGATGGAAATGATGGAGAAAGGTATTTGAAGAAAGGAGAATGTATACCCCTGAGGTTGCCAAGAGGATGTCCGAGATCCTGAATTCCCCTGTTGTTAGCGTGAGTACCATATCCAGTTAATTCTTTGCATTATGGCTCATGCACTTATAACCGGGTAGCCCTAAAACTGGCGACGTACCACGTAATATGCGCTGTACGTATATTCCGGGGGAGGGTGGCTATACACGGGTGATGGGGACTAGGTATGTGTGTTAATAAGGGAAGGGAGAAAGAGCGTGTGAGGACATTGCAACTACAATGTGACTGTGCGGAAAAAGCACCGGTGAACTAAAGGGGGCAGTGAGGCACCGCTGTAAACTGGAGACAGGCGAATAAAAGGCTCTTTTGGAACTCTCAGAAAGGTGTGTGTTGGGGGAGCAGGCTGCTGCTGCAGTCACCAGTGAAGGCGACGAAGTCAGGTAGAGGCTGTATTAAATAAAGCTAGGTGCAGTGCTTTAAATAGGCCGGTACTATCCGGTACTGAGTACCCGCACTTTTTTATTTTGAGAGAGCGATTACCGGCACTTCTCAAGAGGAATGTAATACTTCTAATTGGAGAGTACCGGCACTTCTCAAGAGGAATGTAATACTTCTAATTGGAGAGTACCGGCACTTCTCAGAAACAAGCAGGTACTCTGCTACAGAGTACCTGCACTTCTATTTTTCCATTTCAAGCACTAGAGCGGTGAGTCAGATCCGTCACTATAACCCCCCAAAGAGCTAAGTAAGGGGAAGAGACAGCACTGCAACTCTTGGAGGGTAAAGTGAAATGCGCTGCTGTACCCCAGGAGAAAGGATGTGATGTAACAAAAAAAGGTGTGGGTGAAAGACACATCTGTAACCACAGGCAAGGGTTTGATGCTATTACTCACAGTGCAGTGACCGATCCCTCACTCTCAGAGCGGCAGCGCTTGGTTAGCTTGCTGGTCACTATTGGTTTCTCTACTTATCGCAGGTATGTGACACGCTTGGCCCGGGTTCACCCTGACAGTAAGTAAACATGAGCTTTGGTAAAGCCTACCTGACGGAATTCGCTGCTTCTGGGTGCTGGATGGCAGCTGCTAACCCAATGCAGCATTAGTGATTATTAACCACTTCTATTGTCGAAGTTTATAATTTGCAAATTCGCAGCACGGCCAAACTTATCGCCTCCAGGCATGACCCTCTCAAAGCTGGGCACAGAGATGGTAAGGGTGCGAAAAGGAACCAATTGAATCCCCCACGACATCAAATACTGTCGTTTGAAAAGGAAAACAAATTGCTTTGCAGACAGAAGAGCCAGGAATTAATTCAGTGACAACTCCTCACCCCTTATGACAGACTGTCTCTGTTCCTACTCTCTCTTCCATGAGAAAAAACATGGACTTTAATCGAAACGGGGAATGAAACGAAAAAACGTGTAAATGGCAGCATTTGAAGGACATGCACACCCTCACCCCACCAACCCATGATACAATGCACCAACCCCTGCTGCACATCACTTTGCACAGCTGGCTTCTCTCCCAGAGAAGGACAGGCGATGTGACCTGCCCAAAGAGTACCATGAGTTTCCTGTCACGTCCTGGGTGTTCTTCATCTTATAGTATTCTCTGCTCTCCAGGCCCTTAAACAACCTTGGGCGCAATTAGTGCCCAACAGAGGTTCCTAATATTCATTCCTACAGAATCACAATGGAAGGAACCATAACTTCCTGCAGCACCCTCAACGATGGCCCATTCCAACATTGTGACACCCCCCCACACACACACACACACAAAAATGGTCCTTACTCTTTCTATTGCATCCTCAGGGACAGATCATTTCTTGTATGTAGAATTAGAGATTTAACACTCACCCCATGTGCCCTCTTCATGAATGGAACCTCCCTTCTCTCCATTTCTGTGGCGCAAAATTCTTCTACATATCCTCCTTTTGAGAGGGATAGTCTCTCGACGTGCCCTTCTCATAGATAGCAAAAGACACACAGATGATGGACGGAGTGCAGAGCAAATCAAACATTCACCCCCAGTCAAGAGATCTGGGTTAAGTCCATTGTTCATTTGCTCACTATGCCACCCCAGTTCAGACCAAGCCATATGCAAATCAGTCTTGACCCTGTTCCTCATGCAAACAGTGCAGCCCAAACTGCCAAGCCAGATTCTCCCGGACCGGAAACAAGCATCCTAGGACTGGTTTTGGGGCATCACCCCTCATTAGCCAGGCTAGCTTGAATCCAGTGGATAAAGGCCCAGATCTCTGTACTGGGGTGAATGTTTCATATTGTTCAACATTCCGTCCATCAATTGTTCTTTTTGCATTTGTCATCCCAGGTGGGACGGGTATGCCCAGACATGGGTCCCGTGCTCTCCATGCCACTTGAGTCAAGCTAGCCTGGTTGAGGAGGGGTGTTTTCCCGAAACTGGTCCCAGGATGCTTGTTTCCAGTCCAGAAAGGACCTGGCCTGGCAGTTCGGGCTGGGCTGTTCCCACGAGGAACAGGCTGAAGACTGATTTGCATATGGCTGGATTCAAACTGGAATGGCACGGGGAGCAAACAAATGATGGGTTTAGGACCAGATCTCTGTACTGGGGTGAATGTTTGACATTGTTCAACATTCTGTCCATCAGTTGTTCTTTTTGCACTTCTCATTGATGGAACATCATTTCGGTGTCCTCCTCATTAGAGGCATATTCACTCTAAGCATCCCCAGCCTGCTATCGAACTGAGAAATGTGGAAACTATTAGGACCCTTTCTACATGTTTAAATCAAATTTTCCTTTAAGGATTTCACTGATAGAAAGTGAAAATTCATCACAAACACTTTGTAGCACGTAGACTAGCATACAGCCAACGTTTGCATTGTAAAATTATAACAACTCATTCACACTTCTGTCATTCCTAAATATACATTATGATTAGCCACTTTGTGTTATTCAATGGCTAGCCAAAGCATGCACTGCTATGGAGACAGGGAAGATGAGACAAAAAATCTGTGCAAAGACAAATTCAGCCCTGGACATCTCAAGCTACAGGATTCCACTTACTACACACATTTTTCTAGGAATTTTAGTGATCGAAGACAGATGCTGGCTGGTCCTTACAACACAAAGGGTTCCATTGAATGCAGAGTTACATTATCAATAATTCCTGGAAGTTTAGAGTGACCAGTAGATGAACAGACAAAGGGTAAACCAAATATAAGTAATGATCACAGATACTAGTCACACAAAAAGAGCTAACACTGTTCAAGGGGGAATGTAAGGAAGTTCAAGATACTGAGACAGAGATCAAGTTCTCCAGAGGGAGGAGTGTGGAGGTAAGAGTTTCCTATCCCCTGACTAGGAATGAAACTTGTGAGATATGATAGGGATTCTAACGTAACTCAAATACCGTACACAAATCTTCCGCCTTGGGCTCCATGAAGTCTTATGTGGGAAGCACAACCACCTCAAGTAGATGATGGGTGTATGTGAGACTCTCTGAGAGCTGCCCACATGTATCCTGGACTCCAGCACTTGGCCGAAGGACACACATTGTAAGTGTGAGTATCCCACTTGCAAGCTATATATTTTTGTGGGCTCCTGAGGGCAGCCTGTAGGTCACAGAATGTGTGCGAGATACTCTAACAATTCTCTGTGGGGCACATATTGCGTGTGGACCTGTCTGAAAGTATCACAGGGAGCAATCTGTGTCTGAGATTCTGACAGCTGTACGCAAGGTATGCAGTGCCTTTTTGGACTAGGGCAGCTGTCCTTGAGACAAAGTCTGTGTGTACAGCTCCGACAGCCGCCCTTGAGACAGACACTGTGGGCGCGGCTTTGACAGCTGCCCTTGAGACAGACACTGTGGGCGCTGCTTTGACAGCTGCCCTTGAGACAGACACTGTGTGCGCGGCTCTGACAGCTGCCCTTGAGGCAAAGATTGTGTGTGCAGCTCCGACAGCCGCCCTTGCGACAGACACTGTGTGCGTGGCTCTGACAGCTGGCCTTGAGACAGAGATTGTGTGCGTGGCTCTGACAGCTGCCCTTGAGACAGAGATTGTGTTCACGGCTCTGAAAGTCGCCCTTGAGACAGAGCTTGTGTGCGCGGCTCTGATAGCTGCCCTTGAGACAGAGATTGTGTGCACGGCTCTGACAGCTGCCCTTGAGACAGAGATTGTGTGCACAGCTCTGACAGCTGCCTTTGAGACAGAGATTGTGGCCCTTGAAACAGAGATTGTTTGCGTGGCTCTGACAGCTGCCCTTGAGACAGAGATTGTGTGCGCGGCTCTGACACCCGCCCTTGAGACAGAGATTGTGTGGGCGGCTCTGACAGCTGCCCTTGAGACAGAGATTGTGTGGGCGGCTCTGACAGCTGCCCTTGAGACAGAGATTGTGTGTGCGGCTCTGAAAGCTGCCCTTGAGACAAAGATTGTGTGTGCAGCTCTGACAGCTGCCCTTGAGACAGAGATTGTGTGAGCGGCTCTGACAGCTGCCCTTGAATCACAGACTGTGTATGAAGATGTGACAGACTGGGACTGTGAGAGGCTAGGATAGCTGCCCTTTACACACAGCGTACAGGCTGATGGCAATATACAGGGCATGAATAATGTGGTATTCTCTTTAACATCTGTTACTAGGGCAAACCATCTGGATGTTGACAGCTGCCACTAGAGCACATAGTACATAAGGTCCACTCTGATATGTGAACAATAGCAACCTATGTGCTGACTGGTATGATACTCAAGCACAGGGCTGAGACGTGGAACTCCCTGACAGTACTCTAAGAGGCACAGAGAGTAGGAGACAGGTCCTCAGAGGGTGCGCACTCTGTGTGTTAATTTGTACTTAATCTCTTCTTTTTTATCTCTACTTCTAGGGCCTTATGAGCTCCTGCAGAGCTTCTATTCTCTGCAGAACGCCGAGGGCTCTGACAACAGGACAAAATGGCGTGAGGAACAGAGCCAGACATGAGACCTCAAGAATCCTGACATGAGAGAGCATTGCTGCCCTGGCACAACCCACAGAGCTGCTGTAAGACAGACCTAAGAGCTGCCCTCATTTACCACAGGCAGGCTCCAGAACGACAAGTTCCTCCCAATAATCATGGCTAATAAGTAAGTGAGACCAACAAAACAGATACCATTACAGCTACCCTACTGTAGACTCTTCAAAAATCTAATTTCTACCTTGGCAGTGTGTGTATAGAAAAAAATGTTATCACCAGATGACTCCGCTATCGAGGATACAAGATTCCAATCAATTTTCTCTTCTGGAAACTATTGTAATTAGACCTGTGTGGAGCTCACGGAGTTCCGACCAAAAAACTCTGTAAGTGACAGAGTGTGTTGGGTCACGCCGTTCGCGCAGATTTTTATCGCTGGGTGTTTTTCCCGCGTTGGAAAATCGGTGCGAACTGCACCATGTGCAGAGAAAGAGGGCGCTGCTTCTTTCAGCAACTCAAGTAGATATTCTACTCGATGCGAACGGAAGGCTTCTCAACGGGAGCGGTAGCAGCCATCCGCGACTGCCTGTGTGGAGAAATCTTGCCGAGAGGTGGTCTGGAGTAAGGTTTTCTTCGCTCGGGCTTGCCAACTTAACGTTGATGAGCGCGAGCGAGTTAAAAACTTTGCTACGTGGGGCAGAGTTTTTTCAGATCTCATCGTGTTACGCGGAACACAGAGTGGGAAAAACTCTGCAAGCAGAGCGGAATTTCACGCCCAGGCCTAATTGTAGTCTAGAGCTTTATCCTAATTGGCTAAATTGATGTAATGCACAATTGCAACTCCCAAAATGCACTGAGTTGTTAAATACAATCCTAACACTGGAGCATGGTGTTTCTTATTACCTGCTCTTTAAGAAAATTGGCAAAGGTAACAAATGTTGTCCCCCACACAATACATGTGCCAAAATCTAGAGTTGTGAACCCTTTTGAGCTGTGTCTGCTCTGACCTGTTCATAACAATCCTGATCACATGAACGTTTAGTGCACCCTAGGCTATGAAGAGCAAACCTAAAAATCAGTGGCTCGAGATCATTTAATCATGAGCCAGAAAAGCCTAAAATTAGCTGCCACTTAGATGCGATTACTTGGCCGTGTGCAGAACATTAACTTGCACTGCTTAGTTGTATAGAAATACATTTATGAAACCCAATCTCAAACAAAACAAGTCCATAAACGAGCAATCCTTAACAAACCCGCACTACAAACTACACACACAATAACTAGTCAAGGTAAAAGACAGGACACAACATTGATTTTTTTCCTTTTCCACTGTTTATCACTAAACAAGCAGATATGGAGGTCCTTATGTTCAGGGTATTTTCCACCACACTGTTTTTCTGGGAACCAGGTAACTGAAGGATGCCATCAAAACCAGGAAGCCTAATGTGTGCTAACTGGCTCTTCTGGTTCTTGTCGTTCAGCCTGTGTGATGAGGCCTCTCACTTACTTCCTCCAATGCCTCTCCCTTCCCTATTCTTGGCTCTTCACGGTTTGACAGTCACTGTTGAGCCAATCATTTGATTGTGCTCTGACCAAACTAGGCCTCAGGCATTTATGGGTAAATCATCGCATCACTCACAAATTATAGGTTTATCAAAGCCAGAAAGGCTCTTGCTTCCTGTCCCTATCGTTCTCTAGCTTCCCATTTAGGAGGGACTTGTTATTTTTGGTGAAAGTAGCCCATTGATGTCAGGAGGCCTATCCGACAGCCGAATCATGCATGGGACATATAAGGAACACGATTTCTTCTCTTTCAGCCAGAGAGTGTTACATTTTCTTACATCATATGGGGACAAATATTTCCCAAATGTCTTTGGATGAGGGTTAGTAGAGAATAAAGCACATCTCAAACTTACTTAGCCTGCGATAACTTGCCACCGGATTGTGCCCCATGGGCACCTGGTTAGATGTTATCAATCTCTATTTCCAATATATATTCAGACTTTGAAATTGATGACGCTTTAAGTGTAGTGTGCATTTACAGCACTTGGAGGAATTCAAAAATGTAAAGTTGTCTCAGTGATATTTTAGTTTCGTGTGTATGCATTGCACAACTGGTAGACGATACAATGATTCACTGTGGCTTGCTTTACACTGATGAAAAATCGAAGGAGTGACTTGGAGACCAAATATATCCGCATCACAAGGAACCTAAAATTGTTAAAATACCTAAACTGAACAAGTATGCAAACCAAGTTAGCCACCCACCCTCCTACCAACGAAGCTTGCAGATCCCCCAATTATCCTATGATAAGGTCTGTACTAACTCATTCGATGATTGATGCTGGTATTCAATGAAATAATAATTTTCTCTACAAAAGTTGGAATTAAAAACAAAAATTATTCCAATGTATTTGCATCCAATATTGTGTTTAAAGCTATGTATGAAGGCTACCACTACCGGCTACCATCTCAGCTGGACGTAGGCAAGCTGGTAAATTACCGCCGAGCCAGATCCGAGCCAATAGTTAATGTCAGTTCTAACAGAACTAAGTCCTGGAATTGTATGCTCTATAAATCATGCAACAAACTTCACTTAAAATATGATAAAATCTCTTTTTTTTTTTTAAAGTGCATTTTTTGAACAAGCAAAAGTTTTGACATTATTAAGTCGCGTTTTATCACTGCAGTGAGAGCTACTTATTAAAAGCGATAGCTTTTAAACATGAACTTAGAACTATGCCCACCATCGTCCGGCGACAATGCCATTAGTGAACTAGCAAGTAAGGCAGTGGTCATGTGCATCCTATATGTGGCTCACAGTCTTATAGATAAGCTTTATAGTCTATTAAGTCAAACTCAATATGTTTGTACAGCTTGTATTCTGAAAACACACATTTGAAGGTGCTTTGATATGCAGTAATGAAGAAAGAGGGGGAACGGTGAAATCAAATAATTGCCTGAGATCACACAGTTTGTTTAAGTGGACAAGCCTGGATTATTTACAGTTTTTCTGGTTTCACTGTCTATTTGCCGTTGCTTTTGAACTCAAATGCTAATTTTATTTATTTATTTTATTTATAAAGGTTTGTATAGCGCAAACATGACCCTAGTGGGTATCAAAGCGCTTTACAAGAAGGAAGGGTAGGGTATAATTGAAATAACTTAAATGATCACATATATGAATGAAGTAAAGGACCTTGAGAATACACAAAATTCTACGCTTGTTATCAGTGGTAGTCAGCGAAGAAAATGTCTGGCAACATAAAAAGAGTCACTGGTATGGTTACAATCAATAAAACACAGAAGTGATAGCTTAGTACTTTGTTTTTAACTCATTGTGCATAAGGGCAGATTGAGGGTGTCAGAAGCTATATGAAAGCTTGGCTCGGTTTGGGCTCAAAGAGCTATCAGACACAACCAGCTATGAGGTACACCATAGCGACCCTACTACACGGATCATGAACAAAATTGGGAGCATGGTCAATGAAAGTATGGTGAATGACTGGATTACCAAACACGAGGCGGAATTCCTCGTTAACGCCGACCCAAGGACACCAAGGTTTTACGCCCTACCCAAAATCCACAAAAATAGGGTGCCCCCTCCAGGGAGACCAATAGTGTCTAGTATTGGATCTGCACTGGAACCACTGTCGCAATTTTCATCTACACGAGCATCCCCCAAAGACGTACTTTGGCAGTCGTTGAACAAATCATTTGAATCAAGACTGGATTTACATGACCCCAAGACATTTTATTATGGAGTGTGCAGAGATGGCACTAACCGAAAAAAAATCGAGTTCGAGAAGGTCCTGTACCATCAGATCAACGGCATGTCCATGGGCAGCACCTTTGCCCCGAGCATGGCGTGCCTGTATGTTCACCAATTTGAAGAAGACCACATCTT
This sequence comes from Triturus cristatus, assembly GCF_964204655.1. NCBI lineage: Eukaryota > Metazoa > Chordata > Amphibia > Caudata > Salamandridae > Triturus > Triturus cristatus. Next base: position 769,172,803 of record NC_140580.1, read on the forward strand.
CAATCCAAACAACCCCTTTGCTCCACAATTGAAGACCTGGAAGCGTTACATGGATGATATTTTCATCGTATGGCAAAGGACTCCAGAAGAAGCTTCAGTGTTTGTCCAGTGGGTTAATAGTAAAGACGAACATCTTAACTTCACTCACACTATTGAAAAGAACCAAGCAATCTTCCTAGATCTGGATATCACTCTGGCGAATGAAGGGATCGCCACAAAAGTACATATCAAACCTACTGATAGGAATAGTTTACTGCTATACGAAAGCTATCATCGGAGGGCACTGCGTCAAAACCTGCCAGTGGGACAATTCCTCGGGGTCTGGAGAAACTGCCCTGACATAGAAGTGTTCAAGGAACAGGCAGAACACTTGGAAACCAAACTCCTGGAAAGACACAACCCAAAGAAAATGATCAGAAAAGCCAAGAAAAGGGCTAGAAATAACAATCGGAAAGCACTGCTGGACACTGCACCCAAAGAAAAAGCTGAGAGGGTGGTACGCGTAACAACATGTACTCCTGTATCAAACAGGGTTCAGAATATAATAAAGAAAAAATTGCCAATTTTGAATAGCGGACAGAGACAGTGGGAACTCCCCCTCTTTGCCTTCAAGAGGAGTAGAAATCTCCGTGATGATTTGGTACACTCTAAAATTCAGCACCAGGATGATGGAGGTCAAACCACACTCTGGAGTCAACCAAAGCCCACAGGCCATTTCCCATGTGGAAATTGTGTATCTTGCGCATTACTACAAAAGAAGTTGACATCGGTACAAACAACCCGTGGAAGCTGAAGTACTTCAGCAACTGCAATACCGAAAATGTACGTTACCTCTTAACATGCCCATGCAACCTCAGATACGTGGGGATGACCACAAGGAAAGTGAAGACACGAATCAACGAACACTGAAGTACCATCCGGTGCAAAAAGTCAAATACTACACTAACGAAACACTTCTTCTGAATCAGATCTACAATGGGTAGTGCTGGAAGTGATGAGAAAACAGAAAACCGACATCACCAGGAGCCTGCATGTCAGGGAACAACGTTGGGTGTATCGCTTACGCACATGGGACACTGTTCTAAATGATGAAATCCCATGGCTGCAGATGGCACGATAGCCTCAACCTTATGATGCATCTTACTTTAACCTCAATACACTCAATAGTTGCCAATATGGACATCATGTCATAATCCATGGGTCTAAGAAATCCAGGGAACTCATGGCTACAACAACACCCCCCGGTGAAAAAACCCCTACCTTCCATAGGGTGATGAATTAAACAAGCAAAAACATCAAACACCGTTACAATGCTCACACTGTGCATGAACAACCCCACACTAACAGACAAGAACTGTTGCAGTATATGACGACTAATGCAAACCTTGTGCACCAAATTACGTACGCTATGCTCCCACCCTAGCGCACAAACAGGACACAAACTTCAACTGAAAAGTTGCAGTAACGTAGTGGCACTTTTTAACTAAATATCGAGTGACAACACCAGAGGAACCAACACCCCCCCCCCCCGATCTGAGTTTTTAACCACGAGCCTCCATAGACCCATCAATCATGGAGGGATATGCTTTACACTACTCAGGGGTTCTGGATATCCTGTCTGTACACATGGCCTTTAGTAGAATCCTCGTGCATACCAGCTGCGTAAATCAGGGTAATGCCATAGGGAATAGCCCTTAGTGCTCAGCAGGAATTATTTAATGGTTTAAATCCTGCCGGTGTAAAAGTCCTTAAGTGTTTTGGAACCTCTTATACACAGTAGAACGAGTCTCCCGACCCGTTCAGTCCGGCAGAAGTCCAGGCAGCTCCTGACTTTGTTCTGTGCCTTTGACGTTCATGTAACGCTAACCGGCAGCACCGCGACTCTGTCCCTGACCACGCCTACCGATGGGGGAACGATACAGAGGGCGCACGCAACCAAGGCAGGAAGCTGCTACGACTCACCTCCGGTAATAAACGCCCATAACCAGGCAGTCAGGCACTAGCCAGCGGGGACACTGGATCCCACTTAGGTGCTTCCAATATAACTCAATTGGCACTAATTACACACGCAGGAGGACTATTTAAGGTCCCAAAAAACCCACTTCCATTTACCGACGGGGAGGCGAAGAGGACACAACAAGGTTACACAGTGGAAGGCACACCGAGAGACAGTAAGAGTGTGAATATGATGTAGATGTGGGCGCGTGCGAAACGCCCTGATGTAGGTAGTGTCTCTACCTACACTAGAAACCTGTTGTTTTTTTTTAAGTATCTTATGTGTCAACCTGATCTAGTAACATCCAGTTATTTTGCTTTCCCTCCCACTTTCCCAGAATGTCAATAGAGGGGCCTTCCGCCGTGACCTCCCATGGAGAAAGTAGGTTAGAGTTCTAGGGTGAGTTATGAGAGACGTTCTCTCACAGTTCGTTAAGAAGTGCACACACGTGTCATGCACTTTTAAACCACCATGCACGATAAACTGTGTAGTGATGGATGGTTACCCGTGTAACAACCAGCAGAAACCTACATATCATGTCTGTTTGTTTTCTGTCTTTCTACAGGCTAGACTTGGAGTCCCATATCAGTGGGGATAGCGATAATTCATACCCCATATAGTGGTTGATCTTTATTTAATTATTTAATTATAAAGACGGAGCCCCATTAGATATACGGTCCTGATGGATGCCACGTACCCGCATGGGACATTGAGCAGAAACATGTTGACCACAAACACAGTGAAGGGATAATTATTCCCCGAGTCACCGCACACTTCTTTTAATACCATACAGTTGCCCAATAAATTAAAACTAATCTTTATGACAACTGTAATGTTTTTTAGATCACTTTCACTACTAACGGGCCCCCACTTAGTTTAGAAGTGCATCCCTGTTGTCAGGTGTATGCCCACCCTCTATCAAACCGAGTTTTTAGAGGGCGAGGACGGCCTATGATTAAGCATGACACCAGGTGGTGTGTGAGACCAGTCCTTCACTTTTCATAAGATGCCCCCACCAATCACGCATCCTTAGGCACCTGTAGACCACTTGACTAGGAGCAGCCCCATTTGTGTTCAAATCATAAAAAGAGTCACTGGTATGGTTACAATCAATAAAACACAGAAGTGATAGCTTAGTACTTTGTTTTTAACTCATTGTGCATAAGGGCAGATCGAGGGTGTCAGACAGAAGCTATATGAAAGCTCGGCTCGGTTTGGGCTCGAAGATCCAAGAGCATCTGGCTCAAGCTTCCAGTGGCTCGCCCACCTCTACACTCAACCTTGCATCGTCGAGCTTTCCTATCCTCCCAGTCACATTGACACATGCCACCGTCAACAGATAGAAGACAAATCAGGATGTACCCATCTCCCAAATCCACCCACCTATCGACTGACATATCACTATAGCTCATGAAGAGTACATAAGATTCGATAGGGAATCATTGTTGTCAACAACCTGTGCAGAACATGAAAACAAATTAATTTAAAAGATGGTCTTGGCGGTGGTGAACAGCAAAATAGAATCTCAGGGACTGAATAGTGAATACCTTCAATAGCTAGGAAATGCCAAGTTCGAAGTCAAATGGAACTGAATTCCTGTGGGTGGAGATTCATGAAGCTAGATGTGCCCAAATAATCCATTGACAAAGGAAGAAAAACTCTAAAATGCTTGTGTACAAACTATTAAGTGTGCCAAGGAAAGGTATTAACTTCTGCCCTATGGGGTGGTGACTTCAGAGATGAGGACAGTGCTCCATACATAGGAAGTTTCTTACATTTATGGTAAACACATCCCGAATGGAGATTCCATAAATCAAAAGTTAAATCTAGTTTGGAAGAGGGAAGATGGGACACCTCCTCACGCCTGCCTGTACATACTGACATTCAGACAGGTGGTGCTGCTGTGCAGTAATACAAGCCCTACAGCCAGGCCTGCTAGCATTATGCAATTTTGCGGCGGTGGAATTTTCTGGATTTGACATGTTTGCCACATAATCCATCATTTGCTGCATAATTTGCATAATTTAACAAAACAGTTGAGTCTAATTTAAATGCAACTAAAGTTACTAAAAAGGTTGCAACATATGTTGCCACGCAATGGACACAAAGTAAAGGTTAATTAGGTACCTTTCAGTTGTGATTGCTTTAGTCAGGTGTTAAACTGATACTGAGATGAAACTTTTGTGCAATGGTTAACGTGTAAAATGGAAAAATAGTGCATCGGTTCTAACACAAATTATGCTGCTTTATGCCAAATAATTTGCCTTTTTCTTGCCACATAATTTTGTCAATTGCATATTTTGGTCCTTCTTGCTGCGTAAGTAGCGTAACTCCAATGGCCCTACCTATAACACATGATTATTGTTCTGTGCCTTTATACCCCATCATCTCTGGGCCTCAAACCCTGACTTTTCTGGGTAAAATCCCTGCATTCTTTTATCCGGTCTTCTCCTCCCCTGACACTCAGCTTCCCCAGTCGTCTTAATGTGTCTTCTCTAGGCAAGACCGAAATAACTTCTCCTGCCCTCATGTCCGAGCTTTTCCTGTCCTCACATTCCGGCTCTTCAGAGCTACGTCTGTCCAGGACATCCCTCCCTGCTACACGTTAAAGCCTAATGTGCCCAGCTGTAGCTTCCTCGATGAATCTTGTCACGAGGCTGCTGAGGGCTGTCCTCTTCCGGTTCTGGGAGCCTACCAACCCAAGCGTCTCGGAGATAATTTTCTCACTAAATTAGGTCCTGAGTGTTGCACGGGAAGGCTTCCTCACTGTCCCCACTCCTGCGGGTGCACAGGGACGCTCGGTTTTCTTATGTTAGGGCCTGTCGCCAGAGACTGCTAGGGTGGCTACCTCCCGGCATTGCCTGGTGAGGCATGGTTTCTTCCTGTGAAGCTTGCGAGGGGTGGCCTTTTCTCTCTGCAGGGTCCCCGGGTTGCTCTGGCATGTCTTGCTCCCTTGCTGTGTCAGGCCCTGCCTGAGCAGTGACGTCACAAAGACGACGTTGGCCTTTAGGCAGTCCTTTGGCAACACTAATCGGCCGGGGGGAAGGGGGTGGGCGCAGTAATATCTTCAACACAGGAGCCTAAGACGTTCCGCCTCGACACCAAAAAGGCACCCCCTTAAACCAGGCCCCCGCAGTCAGCGGCATTGTCTGCCACCCTTCATCCCAGGAAGGCCTGGATAGTGGGAGGTCTCCTGGCTGTGGCTTCTATTGAACAGGGGGATCTCCAGGAACCTGCCATTTTCGTTGCCTAGTAACACAGTTTGGGAGCGTGACGGTGAGTAACTCTTCGTGTCAGTGCCAAGCACAAGGCTACAAGGCTACCAGGGGCAGCTTTGGTATTGTCAGGGCCTTAGGTGGGATGAAAAAACTGTAAGGGGGGATTCTCTCAAAGGGGCGTGGCCGCTGTAATTAAGGGCGTGTCTTAAAACCACATAAGCTAAAAATCTGCTTTTAGCAGAGTTTGCCAACTGGCTGGCATTTTACTGCTTCTGTCATTGCATCCAGGTATGTAATACAACAAGTAACATTACACCTACAATAAGCCAGGACTATTGGCTGTCAATGACTGTTAGTTGCAGAAGATAAAAAAAAGCAACTACTAGGGCTTCGTTGTATAGAATATTGAAAATGCTGCAGTTCAAAAATGACGAGACTGTGAACAAACTACAACCAGTCTGTCTCTTTGAAGTTACATCCCAGTGAAGGGTTATACTGCTGCAGAGTTACTTTTTTTTTCTCTAAGGGTGAAGGCAAAAATGAGAGTTCGACAGGGACCCGTTTCGCACCTGCTTTTTAGACCTAAGCACCGGCAGGACCCGGCCCACGTAAAGCTCTGGGTATTGTGCAGAATCAGGGCAGCACCTGATGCTTCAAGATGCGGCTTCGAAACACATGGGTGTAGGGTCGGCTAGTTTAGAGGCCACGGGGAATGGAATGCTGTGTGTCCCTTCTTTCAGCACAGCTTCTCCGTCTCCCACTATGACTACTCTTCACCCGAGCAGGGCCGCGTGACTGTTAATCGGTGACGTGCCGCATGACTCGCGCTCCAGGAGGCCACATGTAATTGCGGGGCAACGGTATTCTCCTGTGGCCACACGGGTCAGTGGCAGGAAGATTCCCCGACCCCGTGAGCCACGAGGGAGGACCAGGCTGGGCCGGAGAGGCGTGATGGGGACCCGCGTGTCTTCCTTTCATTCATAAACCAGCTATCAGCTCTCTGCATTTTGACAAACTGGGAGCGATGGAAGAGTCAGTCACACACAGCCTTTGAAATGACACCTTGTGCAGACTCGGGAGTGCTACAGATTTCTTGTTACACTCGACCAAACCAGACAGGTGTAAGGCTCGTGCCTTCTCAAAGGCCATAGGACTAATGGGGTGTTTCTTAAAAGTGAGAGAGCCCCTGAAAGCTCTAGCCAGGTGCCTGTCTCTGGCTCAGCTTGAGGCCAAAAACGGCAGAGCTCCCATATGGCCTGTGCCAGATCCATGCTCTATCCTCAAGCCCCAAGAAATTAGAAAACATCACACACCTTTGATATTGAAAAGGAGATATCCATTTGGTGGTTGAATGGCATAATGTGAAACCAGAAATCCTGGGTTCAAATCTGGCTTCCCTGCCTCACCAAATTGTGTGATCCTGTGCAAATATTTATTTTCACCAAGTCTCCTTTTTCTTCGTCATCTGTTTGAGAACACCTTCAAATATGTAAGTTCAGGATGTGCTTAGACAACCGGGCAAGTTAGCAATTCCATATTTTGAAATCCACTGTTGGCATTCAGGATTTTTTGGAGTAGTGGAGGTGCATTGGGTCTCAGGCACCCTGCAGTTAGAGTTACAAGAAAGATTTAGCCGCATATATACCGCAACCTACTAGTTGAGGGCTAGATTATCTTTCATTTATGGGACCCTCATACCCAGGTGGTGACTTTTGCTAGGTATTGGGTCTGCAGAGGACCGTGCGTTTTATTGGGGGTCATTGAAAATTCTTGATCACTGGTCCTCCATAAGGGCTCTTTTTTGCTGGATTTCGATGCAAAACCTGCAAAAGGCGGGCCAACAACTGTCTCTGACTCTTTCGGTACATAGGTTCGCAGTAAAGTACCATGCCTCTGCTCAATGTGTACTGCAGCGTCTGAATGGGAAGCTCATAGGGGTGCAGCGTCATTGGAGCAGGCCCAGTGCACCCATATTGCAGGGTCATGAATAATGCCTTAGTTATCACATCACTTACTTGTCAGCATGGTCTGTCTTCTTGTTGATTAACAGTGACATGGCTGGCCACGGACCATTGCACAGGCGAGTGGACTCGTGAGAGCTGACAGGACTGTCCTAGGATGATCGTCATGTCCAGCTTTTATAGTGGCAGTGCTTAATTTGTGCCAGTGTTTGGTGGTGCTCAGCACTGGCATTTCATTGTTAACACCAACACATGTTGGAACCGCCTGCCTATTTTCATCAGAGATCATCACTTTAGCAATGCAGTCTGCACTAAATAATAGAAACGATTTGGGAAAAAGGGGGTGGTGATGGACAGAGTTTCTGAATGATGCAGAATACTCTTACCAAGTCAAGAGATCATGGTTTTAATCCATCACCGTTTTTTAGCTCACTGCACCATCCCAGCTCAGAACCTGGCTACATGCAAATTAGTCTGTACCTGTCCCAGTGCATGATGGGAACAGGGCAAACCAAACTACCAAGCCAATTCTTATACTGGGAAGGAAACAAGCTTCCGGGGACCGGTTTCTGGCATCACAGCCTTCGTCGGCCCGGCTTGCCTGAATCCTGATGGTGCAATGAGCAAGGGACTCACGTCTGAGCATACCCTCCCACACTGAGTGTGGATAAAATCGATTTGGGAAAAAGGGGGTGGTGATGGACAGAGTTTCTGAATGATGCAGAATACTCTTACCAAGTCAAGAGATCATGGTTTTAATCCATCACCGTTTTTTAGCTCACTGCACCATCCCAGCTCAGAACCTGGCTACATGCAAATTAGTCTGTACCTGTCCCAGTGCATGATGGGAACAGGGCAAACCAAACTACCAAGCCAATTCTTATACTGGGAAGGAAACAAGCTTCCGGGGACCAGTTTCTGGCATCACAGCCTTCGTCGGCCCGGCTTGCCTAAATCCTGATGGTGCAATGAGCAAGGGACTCACGTCTGAGCATACCCTCCCACACTGAGTGTGGATAAAATCGATTTGGGAAAAAGGGGGTGGTGATGGACAGAGTTTCTGAATGATGCAGAATACTCTTACCAAGTCAAGAGATCATGGTTTTAATCCATCACCGTTTTTTAGCTCACTGCACCATCCCAGCTCAGAACCTGGCTACATGCAAATTAGTCTGTACCTGTCCCAGTGCATGATGGGAACAGGGCAAACCAAACTACCAAGCCAATTCTTATACTGGGAAGGAAACAAGCTTCCGGGAACCGGTTTCTGGCATCACAGCCTTCGTCGGCCCGGCTTGCCTGAATCCTGATGGTGCAATGAGCAAGGGACTCACGTCTGAGCATACCCTCCCACACTGAGTGTGGATAAAATCGATTTGGGAAAAAGGGGGTGGTGATGGACAGAGTTTCTGAATGATGCAGAATACTCTTACCAAGTCAAGAGATCATGGTTTTAATCCATCACCGTTTTTTAGCTCACTGCACCATCCCAGCTCAGAACCTGGCTACATGCAAATTAGGCTGTACCTATCCCAGTGCATGATGGGAACAGGGCAAACCAAACTACCAAGCCAATTCTTATACTGGGAAGGAAACAAGCTTCCGGGGACCGGTTTCTGGCATCACAGCCTTCGTCGGCCCGGCTTGCCTGAATCCTGATGGTGCAATGAGCAAGGGACTCACGTCTGAGCATACCCTCCCACACTGAGTGTGGATAAAATCGATTTGGGAAAAGGGGGTGGTGATGGACAGAGTTTCTGAATGATGCAGAATACTCTTACCAAGTCAAGAGATCATGGTTTTAATCCATCACCGTTTTTTAGCTCACTGCGCCATCCCAGCTCAGAACCTGGCTACATGCAAATTAGTCTGTACCTGTCCCAGTGCATGATGGGAACAGGGCAAACCAAACTACCAAGCTAATTCTTATACTGGAAAGGAAACAAGCTTCCGGGGACCGGTTTCTGGCATCACAGCCTTCGTCGGCCCGGCTTGCCTGAATCCTGATGGTGCAATGGGCAAGGGACTCACGTCTGAGCATACCCTCCCACACTGAGTGTGGATAAAATCGATGCACTGGGACAGGTACAGACTAATTTGCATGTAGCCAGGTTCTGAGCTGGGATGGTGCAGTGAGCTAAAAAACGGTGATGGATTAAAACCATGATCTCTTGACTTGGTAAGAGTATTCTGCATCGTTCAGAAACTCTGTCCATCACCACCCCCTTTTTCCCAAATCGATTTTATCCACACTCAGTGTGGGAGGGTATGCTCAGACGTGAGTCCCTTGCTCATTGCACCATCAGGATTCAGGCAAGCCGGGCCGACGAAGGCTGTGATGCCAGAAACCGGTCCCCGGAAGCTTGTTTCCTTCCCAGTATAAGAATTGGCTTGGTAGTTTGGTTTGTCCTGTTCCCATCATGCACTGGGACAGGTACAGACTAATTTGCATCTAGCCAGGTTCTGAGCTGGGATGGTGCAGTGAGCTAAAAAACGGTGATGGATTAAAACCATGATCTCTTGACTTGGTAAGAGTATTCTGCATCATTCAGAAACTCTGTCCATCACCACCCCCTTTTTCCCAAATCTAAATAATAGAAACAACAGGGCGTCCACAGGCCCTTGGTACTGGGATTTTCCAGCACTAACGGGGGTAGCGGGTGACACAAGCTGTATTTGCATCCATGGCAATATGTGGGCCTTGGAGCTACTTTTTTATTTTATTAAAAAAAAAAAGAAATTAAGCACCTATTGGGGGTGCTTACAGCCCAGAGTCCAACAATTCTGACCGTTCAGGTCAGAATGCAGCACTTCTCCTCACTTACTTCCAGCTGGATGGAATTCGGCAGCACACAGCTTCAGCGCCCTCGAAGCACTCCTGCTTTCCATGGAGGACTTCATGGTTTCTGTTCTCTAAGTAATGGCAACAAAGGGCCATCACTTATTCAAATGAGGGGAACTGGAAAGGAGCCCAGCTCCTAAATAATGAGTAGCTCTGCCTAAAATTTAGGTGATTAGACTCTCACCAAAGAGATGTTTTTTGTCAGCCATTTTGAGATGTTGTTTTGGTGGGAAGCACTAATATGCAAAATGAGACATCTTGAACACAACTCCTTATTTGCTCATGGCATTTCCATCAGCTGTTCATGGTGGACCACTCCACCCCAGTGTTGTGGGGTGGGGAGGTCAAGGTTCAAGAGCGAATACAATGTTCTCAAAGAGCGGTGTTGGCAGGCCCCCCATAGGGGTACTGTATGAAAGGTTTTAAAACTTCCCTATGGACAGTCCCCAATCGAGCCGACTCCCCACAACAAAGTGAGAGTGATTAATGATTTTTAACCTCCAGCACACGCTAATATCATCATACAATAAGTACAGTAATGTATCAGATTTTCACAGGTTCTTATGTTCTTTTAATTGTTTCTTAACTCTTTATCCAACACGCGTTTCGTTGCCTCAGGGATTCAATCCTGCGACTTCATCAGGGCTGTTGACTTGTTAAGGTACTGTGTGTCTTTCTGCCGGTTATACTTCTGTCCTGGCCTGCAAATCTATAAGCTTTGGGTAATATTCCCCGCTTTCCAAATTTAGGACTTTTACTGCTTCAGCGTTTTTTTCTTCACTGCGAGCCCTAATTGGGTACGCTAGCCACTGTTATCCTACGATGCGAGCGAGTACGCTCCGGTCATGGCCGTAACAGGCTTAAATTTGGAAACATAAGAACAAAAGAATCTGTGGAAATATGATACATTACTGTACTTATTGTATCTTGATATTAGCGTGTGCTCCAGGGTAAAAATCATTTGTATCGTTGACCTTGGTCATATATTGGGGAGTGGGGTGTTCTACCTACTTCATAGTACCGCAATATACTACGGGATGTATAAACAAATGTGTACAGGTCTTTAGAGCGCCAAATCCTTTCTATATAATCACCCAAGACATTAATAAACAAGGTAAGATCAAGGAAAACCAAGTGGCTAACTCTTGTTGTTCTTCCCAGCCCCACTGTCAGCCACAGCCTAGGATTCTACAGCTGAGCAATATAGTTGGCGTCCTACTAGTCTCAGTGGTTCAGAGACTGCAAGCTGTGAATCAAACTAGGGAGGTTTAGGGGCTACACTCAGAAAAGGCACGGAGTAGTATACCTGCCACACACAGTGCCAGACATTCATCCTGATATCGAGAAAGACCAACGGGGACAGAGCACAGTCAATCACATGGAACATTCTTGTCTTGAATGTCATTGGAGGTGGATCAGATTTAGGGTCCGCGCCTCTCAAAGTCTGGTTGGGCTGGCATCGAGTCAGTCAAAGGTGAGGTTTAAATCAAGTCTCTGAAAGCCAGTAAATGGATCTGCCTGATAGGTCAGGCTTGTGCTACGGAAAGAATGGAATATCTGGGACACAGTCATATGAATGAATACACACTTATATAGCGCATGGCTACCCATGGGCATCCCAGCGCTTTCTGTGACATCTCATCATTCACCACTGATCATATGTGCTTACCTGACGAGGGAAACCTCTGATAAAAAATATATTAAAGAATAAAATGAACATCTATTCTTCCCTTTTAGACATATATTCCCACCTTATTAGAAGGAGTCCAGACAGTCACTCCTGGAGTACAAAACTCGCTTTGCAAGTTACTGTAGGCCCTGGAGACCACCAGTCAACATCCGGCCCCTACAACTCATCTGAATCAATGACAAGTCATTATTCTAATAGATTCTGAGGGAAATGGCTCAAACATAACATTTATTATTTTTTTTTTCCCTAACATTTTTAATTTGAAAAGCATAGATGAGAGAGAAAAAAACTATGTTACATAGTAGAAAGTATATGCACACCACACGGTTGGGTATAAATATAGCATACATTCCCAATGGAAAACAGCAATATAATAAACAGAATGTGGTATAGAGTGGAATTAACAATAAGTGGAGAGATGACTTCAGAGTTGCCAGTGGTAGAGTAGGAGGCAGTGTGTGTGTGTGTGTGGGGGGGGGGGGTCTCTGTGCAGAGGCATCCAATGGTGAAGGAGAGCAAAGCAAAGGCACCCTATTTGGGGCAGGTATTGAAATTCCTGTGTGTGCAGGAAGTTGAAGCAAAAAACAAAGAAGAGAAAGATAGAAGAGATAGATTAGGTGGGTGGGAAGGGTACAGTCCCCTGTTGTGTGGTGAAGGCAGTGAGGGTTGGGGAAGGTAGGTGTGCAAGCAGTAACATAAATGGACGTGGTATTCATACTGATATTCTAAGGCTATGGAGGGGCCACCTTTTGGAAATGAGAGTGTGTTCCATTGGCCATGTGAGCATGTACTATTGTGTACTTTTTTTTATACATAATCACTTCTGGTGGCACATAAAATGTGCCACCACCTCTTGAAGGGGATTTCTGTGGTGACATGCCATTGTAGTAGAACTGTTTGTGTTCCTAAGGCTAGCATAAGGTCGAGCTGAAGTAAGTCATGCGTGAATAGGTTCATTTTAGGATGGTGGGCCGCTAGGCCAAGTGTTGAGGTCAGTAGAGTTGGAGTAAATTGAATTTTAAAGATGCCTTTTTTTAAATTAAACCGTTGTATTTGGTTTTCAAAATTCCAAAAGCAGTATACATTGTCATCAAACATATGTACCGTCATAACATCGAGGACATATTAATGGTACTGAAGCATTGTTACTGGCAATAGTCATAAAAACGGGCAATGCTGAGGATCACAGTGATGCCTTAGAGGAGCTCGTCCTTCCCAGGGTATGGGGTTTTCCTCCTATGTATGCACCCAGGAAGAGAAAATGGGTGAATTTTAAAGGTGTCTTGAATGGTTTGTTATATTTTGGACCATAGCGGTTGGACCATTGTACATGTGAAGAACAAAGGTTCAGGCGATCTGGGGGATTCCTCACAGCGCCAGCATTTGTCTGATTACAGGATCTTCAGTTTGTGTAGCCTGGATGGAGTCCATTAGGATTTGTGCTTTGACCAAAATCTGGATTGTACGATTGCCGGTGTGATTTTAGCCAGAAAAGAGGAGCGCCAGATTCTATGCCAGGTAGAGTCTGAGAAGTATGAGACTAGGTCTTCTGGAATATGTGAAGACAATTTATTTTTCAGATGTTTGAGGAGGTGTAGTCTTGGAGGGTCTAATAGTTTATAGATTCGAGATGCGACATGACCTATTCTTTTGAGTTGCCTCAGAAGGTCGGGAAGGTCTGGATTGTGTTGTTTCAGGAGCCTCCTAATGGCTCTTTTCAGTTTTAAGAACTTGTAGAATTCATAAGGGGGAGGTCATGGTGCGAGCTCAAGTCAGCAAATGGGATGGAGATTTGTGTTGCACCATGGTCTATTCGGACCATTGTTTCCAGATTAGGGTTCCGCCTTCTAATTCAATTTTGTGATTATGCCATAGAGAAGCCATGGCAGAGCCGGCGAGATGGTTGGACAGTGCTTTATCAACATGTAGAAGGGCTGATACCGTATCTGCTCTTATGGGGAAAGAATGGGCCATGGGTAGTTTTTGGAGGCCGCGAATAATCACTGTGCAATTTAGCAGGATGTGCGAGAGTAGCTGGGATTCAATTTGGAGCCATGGGAGACAGGTCATTGTCTTGTTAAACCATCAACTACCCTGGACAGCTAGGAATGCCTGTTGATATCTATGGAAGTCAGGCCATCCCTGGTTTTGTTCAGTTTTAGGATGGGACTGGTGATCCTAGCTCTCTTCCCCTTCCATACGAAGTTCGAAATAGCCTTGTCCATTGCGTTAAAAAAGGGGTTAGATAGGTTTATGTGGAGCATGCTTGAGAGAAAGTTGACTAGGGCTGCTATCATCATTTTCGATGTGGCCACCCTGCCCCACCAAGTTAGGTGTTTGGGAGACCAAGAGGTTAAAAGGTTAATTTTGAAAAGTGTTTTACTCTTGTTGATAGAGACGGTGGCATGGGGGTCTTTGGCAAACCAGATGCTAAATATTTGAGTGGCTTAGGTTGCCATTTCAGACCAGAGTCACCAAGAATCGTGGGGGTACAGTTCATGGGTAAGATCTCCATTTTGGTGCGGTTAAATGAGTAGCCAGATGTCCTAGAATAGTTGTTTTCAGTTATAATGTGTGGGATAGCTTTGTCTGCATCTTCAGTGAAGATTAGAACGTTGCCGGCGTAGACTGCCGCACGTTGCCTGCACAATTGAAATTGGACACCTTTGATGTCATAGTTCACTTTTAGAGGGGTTCGATAACTAATAGGAATAGGAGGGGAGAGAAGAGGCATCCCTGTCTGGTGCCTTGGGCTAAAGGAGATGAGTGGGACAGGCAGCCATTTATCCTGAATTTCGCCACTGGTGTTGCGTAGAGAGCCATCACCATTCGGGGGAAGTTCTTGCCTATTGGAATTTGCAAAGTGCTTTGTGTAGGAAGATCCAGGACAGCTTATCAAAATGTTTTTCCACGTCGAGGACCATCGCCATGGTGGGCAAGGACGATGACCAAGCTTTTTCAAGAGTGTGGCAGAAGACCTGGATTTTGTCTGTGGCTAGCCTGTCTTTCAGAAATCCAGTTAGGGATGGGGCGATGAGTTTTAGTATCACTTTCTCTAGGCTTTGTGCCAGGATTTTGAAATATATTTTACATTTGATATTGATTAACAATATTGGCCTGTAGTTTTGACATCCAATGTGTCCTTTCCTTCCTTTGGGATAAGAATTATTGTGGCCTCAGAGGCCTGGCTAGAGACGCGGACGGTAGATGCATATGAGTGGAACAGGGCAAGTAGAGGTTCTGATAGGAGAGCCGGGAATGTTTTGTAGGAAGTCACTGAGTACCTGTCATGGCCTGTAGCATTACCTGGCATGAGGGATTTCAATCAATCAATCAATCAAGTATACTTTATTCAGTTTTAGAATTAAAACCATAAAAGTTACATAAATCCATAAAACAGTTAAAACATACAATGAATAACAGTAAAAATAAATAAAAATCCCATAAAAAAACAGCAATATATACATCTGGTACAAAAGACTGATCGGGCGGGGAAAGTACACAAGAGTAGTGCCTGCCAATGATAGGGGTTTACTAGCTCTCTGTACAAATACTGGATCGCAATGACGATTTCAAAAAACCTACTATAAAAGATACACATTCTGGTTTCAACAATTGTAGATAAAAAAGGGCTGGGCAGACCTGGATAAAATTCAGCTTCTTCAAAAGAGGTGCTAAAAAATATCTGCGAGGCGAGGTACTTCATAAAATTTACAAAAAAATATGAAGTGTAGCAGATCCTGAGGAGACACTCCATCGCAGCCACAGGATGCTAACACCTGACCCCTGCAGCTCCCTTTAAGGACAGCAAGCATCAAGTGAAAATAGTCTAAACGAAACCTGATCAATAGAAACCGCTCATGAGATGGAAGTGTCCACAAAAGATAGGGCTCAATGGATGGCGATGTTTTGAGCACCATATGTTTGCGGACACTAGTTTTTCCAAGTTCTAAGTCATCTCTACCAAACCATGAGGGATTTAATGGCCGAGTGGATTTATTCAGAAGTGATTGAGGTATTGAGCTGGGATCTGTCTTCCGCTGAGGTTGATGGAAGCGAGCAGATGTTCAGGTCCAAAATTCAGTCTTTTGGGCAGATTGTATTATTTGGAGTGTAGAGGTCGGTGTAGAAGTTACAGAAGACCTCCAGAATCTCAGGTGGGGAGGTAACTGTAAAGCCGTATTCGTTTTTGATAGCCATGGTAATCGTTTTGTTTTTGGAGTATTTCAGAAAGTTAGCATTGGCCCTCCTAGCATTGTTTCTAGCGGACGATTTCTCCACATTGGTAATGTCTGCCCATTTTCTGCCCTCTAATACTTAGTATTTGGTTGTACTCATTGTAATTTGAATGGCTAAGGGATGTCTTGGGAGCCAGCGGGGTGTCTGATTGATTCATTTAAATAAAGACTTGATCTCTGATTCGATAGAGTCAAGACATTTATTCAGGGATTTATTTCTGGTAGCAGCTAGGTTCATTAGGATGCCTCTGAGAGTGGCCTTAAGGGCGTCCCACCCAATCAAGTCTGAGGTGTCACCTGCTTTGTTTTCTTGCAGGAATTGTTGAATTGCTTTACAAATTTTGGATTTGAATAGGTCTTCCTCCAAGAGTGTGTCAATAAGGCACCACACTTTTGGGGGTCGGTGAATATCTGTGAGTGAAAGACCAAGAGATATGGCTGCAAGTTCACTAATTAGTATGAGTGCAATCTTGGGGTTCTGTGTCGAGGGGACTAGACCTTTATCTATTAGTATGTAACCAATTTTTGTGAAGGTATGGTGAGGGGGAGAGTAAAAAGTATAGTCGTTACTACTCCGGTTGAATAGTCTCCAGGTGTGAATTAGATTGTTGTTCTTGCATCAAAGTCTTATCTGTTTGCGAAACCTTCTGCCATGAAATTTGTGTGAGGAGATTCTATCCAGGACACCGTCCATTGGAAGGCTGAGGTCCCCCACTTATGATGAAGCCAACATTATCTGGGATTACTGAAAAATGTTTATCCAGGTCCTGCCAAACGGCAATTGAATTGTCGTTAGGAGCATAGATATTCATAACGGCGATCTCCCTGTTTTTCCTTAGTATCCTTGTGATTAACCATTGTACTTGATGGTAGTGTGTATGGGAGAGAACGGATATCCCAGATTTGTTTGCGAATAAGATGATGACTCCATTTTAAAAAAAAATCTATGGCTGGGGGGAGTACAGTGTCTGCGACCCAGGGGCAATAGAACCGGGCATCTTTAACAGATTCAACAGGAGTCTCTTGCAGCAGAGGTATGTCTCCTTTCAGTTTATTACAGTAATCAGTGATTTTTATCTGTTTTACTGGGTGTGAGAGACCTTCAGTGTTTAATGATAGAATTCTGATATCAGCCATTGATTAATGGTGAGGGCGAGTGGTTCTTGGAGAGTTAACGCTGGTGTGCAAGGTGATGAGTGCAAAGAAACCTTATGCGGAGGGGATGACCTCAAGGTGGTATGTCTGTGTAGAGATGTGCGTACATTGTGCCACAGTGGCAAGAGAACTCTATCTCATTGTAGAAACAATATTCACTTGTTACAGAATCATCTTTGACAAGATATATTCTAATGAGATACAACTAGGAGAAAACGATAGCAAAAGTAACTTATGTAAGTAAGTAACCTGTAGGGAGACCCAAGGTGTAGAAGAACTATTTGTGTGTGGTTATTATCACAAGCAGAAGGGAAGCAGCGAAGGGTAGTAATACCGCAGGAGTGCAACAATACTTGGTAGCATAATGAGGGTGGAACAATGCGCTAAAGCATACACAAGAGTGCTAGAATGGAAAAACAGAGAGGCACATGAGCATGCACAAAGGCATAGTGAACAGAGCACACAGAGGGCATCATATTTATCACTAAACAATATTGCAGAACAATTTCAAACAATGTGAGCAGAACTGGTACAATGTAAAATTGGTGATGGCAGAACATTGAGGATCATGACAGGACCCGCTATTGTGACCGACTCAAATGGTCATGGGTAATGTAGGGACATTGGGTAAAAATAACCTAGCAGCTCAACAATGCAGGTCAGTATAATGGTGAAGGGCTCATACCCTTAGGGATGCATAAAAGCACATAAGCACAGGTGCATGCATATGAACAAAAAGTGTAGAGTAGCATAGCAACTGAGGTTATCATGGGTAGTAGTCCTAAAAAGTGTCAGGCATAATGAACAAGGCCGGTTCACTGTAGGCTTAACACGGTAAAGCATTAAGTGACCAGGTAAAGTCTGATGTAGCGATCAACCCAGATGACCGAGGAGGGGTAGGTTCAGATCGACATATCAGTCTGAGTGGCTAGGTCCAAAAAGGCTTGAAGGTCAGCAGGAGCGTAGAAGACCATTGCTTTGCCCTTAAAGGATATACAAATTCTAGCTGGATCAGTGTAGGAGAAGGGAATGTTGCGCTCTCTCAGTCCTTGACGAAGTGCCAAGAAGCCCTTCCTTGTCGCTACAGTTTATTTGGAATAGTCCTGGACAATTGTGATGTGAGATCCATTCCATTTGATTTATTGATTTTTCCTCATGTAGGCGAGGATTGATTCAGTTTGCAAATTTCGTATTGATCGGAAGATCATTGTTCTTGAGCGAATGGAGTGGCCAGATGTGGTATTAGGCGGTTTGGTTAAAGAGATTCTGTGCGCCTGTTGGATTTCAGTCTTTGTCGAACTTGAGGCCAGTGTGACCGGGATCCAGGTTTCCAGGAATTCAACGCAGGAGTTGGCGTCTTTTTCAGCATTCTCTGGTACGCCAATTACAGTGTTTGAGTTCTGAGTGTTCTCTTGCCATCGTCTTCATTGAGCAGTATAAAAGGTCCAAACATCTTACAGTCGAGGTGTTGGAATCTTCAGTGGAGCTAATTCTAGACTCGGCCCAGTGAATCTGCTGTAGAGACCCCTCATGTCTTCGTGAAGAGCTTGGATATCTTGCCGCATGGCGTCCGTGCTGGATTTAGTATCTTGGGCTAAGTCATGGAGAGCACCCAGGTGCTGAATGATGACTTCAGCATTAGCATACGTAAACCTTTTGGGCTTTATTGGAGAGTCAGGAATTGGGGATCAAGTTTGGGTTGCTTGTGGGGTGCTTTGCTATCCTTGTGCTCTTTGTGCTCTTTGTGATCTTTTAATTGTTTCCCCTTATGGTCAGCCATCTTGAGAGAGAAGCAGAGTATGAGCTGGGGTATGAGTCACACAGGCTGGGGAGTGCAAGCACTGCCTGGGGGTGACTGTTGGGAGACTCGAATTGGTGGAATTGCGTGTAGGAGCTCAATATAATGGGAGCCATCCCCCGCTGATCATTGCTTGTTGTTATTGTCTGTTGTACCTACTGGCAGCTGTTTGTTTGGTCGTTGCTTGTTGCCTGTTGTCTCTATGCGAGAAATTGCACAAAATGCACTTAGTGGTTAGCCTGCTAGTGTGGACACCTGGAGGATTGCCCGCTAGCCTGTTTGCCAGCCACTTGTCATCTAGCCTGAAAATTGCCCTCCCGGTCAAACTCGCTTGAGTTATTGGCTCTGGTCACCACCCACAATGGTGTAGTTGAAAGACAGGCAGCGGGGTGTGAGATTGAGGCTGGGGGGATCTTGTAGGGATCCTATGGATCCAGTAACAGAGTCAGTCTGAGCAACATAGTAAGGGCAGAGTAAGCTCAGAATGAGCTCTCATCTGCGATATAGCCACCATTTTAAAGTCAGGCATAGAGTGCTACACTTCAAATGGACTTCAAAGAGGATCTGTGAGGGCCCGTTGCCAGAGGGCCATGGTAGACCTTCAATGTAAAGGTTAGAGCACATGTTCAGATCTGGCAGGCCACAGGGGCCGCGTGGGAGGTACAGCGATCAGGGCACCAACGTGTTGGGAGGTTATGTAAGCCTCAAATGGTCGCCACATGGCTGATGCATCAGCGTGTTTTCTGCTAGGTTTCAGGGAGGCAGACACCAGGCACACAGTGCTGTGGCACATTGTGGGGAGTGGGAAAGGCACAGAGGTGCTGGAGCAGGGCAGGTATGCTGCTTGCGGCGGGTTTAAGAGCCCGCTACTTATCTGGTGTAGGTGGTGGTGCACAGCCAGCGATGTTCGGTAGAGAGATGATTTCAGCATGCTGATCAGCTCGAAACCCACCTTTATTCTCCGGGGCTTCTGACGGCATTGCTGCTCAAGATGGCCTTCGCCACCTCTGGGAGCCTTCCTGTACGGCTGCCTCGCCCCACGTCAACTTCCTGACCAGCAATTGATTGCATCGAACGGCTCACAGCCACTGTGTTCATGCAGCACTCCAGCTGCGGGGTCAACGTTACTTTCGCTGCAACACCATAGTTCTGACACATTGCCGGAAAGCTGGATTTGTCTGGCTGTTGGCAGGGTCACTTCATTAGAAAACATACCGAGGAGCCCCTGGGTCTGACAATCAAAAGGAATGCGGGGGAGTCCCATTTAAAGGACGGTTTCCCTCACCCACCCATAGGTGGCATGCTTCATCATCGGGTAACCTCCTCGCAAGGCAAACTTAGTTGCAGTGCAGGCTACAACCCCCTCTCTGAGAGGGAGGAGCTCAGGAATGTTTTGAATATGACAAAGAGATATCCTAAAACCTTTAGATGAGCAGGGTGTGGCGGGAGTTTAGTGAAAAAATGAAAGTGAGCTAAAACTAATTATGGTGTGTCGAACAAATTTTAATGAGTCAACCAGAGATCAAGATTAAAAGGGTTAAGCTTATGGCAGGAAAATTCAACCTGTCAGACTAATGATCGACATGTTTCAGACAAGCACCCTCCGTGGATGTGTATCGGCTTTCTTCAGGACCAAAACGTGAACATGTGAAATAACCACACCTACCAAATTGAGTAGGTGTAAGAAAGGTATACAACCAGTTTTCCCTTCCTAGGTGCACGTTTAACGGTCCCGAGGAGATACTCCCCAGGAACTGGATGCCACCTCGAGTGTGTGTGTGTGTGTGCCAAGGTTAAGGTGTCACAAGCCTACCTGATAATATGGGGAATATGTTGACCAGCCACTAATTTGAGTGATTAATATATCCAAAGCTGGTTGTATACCTTTCTTACCATTTCTTACTCAATTTTGGATGTGTGGTTATCGCGTTGTGCTGATTGGTCTTCTGATTCCATGTTCAGACATTTTTAATGTAAGCCTGTGGAGGGTGCAGTGAGTTGTCCGTTTGCTAAACTATGAACTTGCCTTATATTGTTGTCTGGGTCTTGTAGATTCTCCACAGCCTGGTGGGCTGAAGGGTCTGAATTTTATTATAGACACGGAGGCTAGTATTATCCCTCCCAGTATAAACTCTTCTCTGATGATTGCCTTCAACAAGGCAAGTTTAAAATCTTTGAGAAGTTTTGATGGATTCTTTTGGAGGAAGAGGTGTTTTCCTAAAGAAGTTTATTTCGAGTTGTGGATCAGTTAGAGTTTGCAGCTCATAAAAGATGGAAGAGGAATGGTTGCTTGAGGGTTTCATTATGTTTGGAATGTTTAAAGATGCTAAGTTCTATAAGCTTTACAGATGCTGCTGAGTGGTGGCAATAAGGGTTAGCCTCTGTGTCTTTAATAAAATCCAGATTTTCAGCCCACCACGGCTGTGGAAAATCTACATTGGTTTTGCATAGCGCATCCATCAAAATTAATTCTCTGAATATGACAACTAATATATACATTAATTTGTATTGAGGCATTCCCCAGAATTTTCACAACCCTAAGGTCTGAATTCCCTTCATCCTACTCAAACCACATAGAGGACCCCCAACTCTCTGTACCTCTGGTCAACTGCCATAGAACCAACCCTAGCCTACCAAAAGGGAGGCAACACAGTGTGAGACCAGGGGCTACAGTGCAATTGCCTACATTGGGTAACTGGATGCCTGTACCCCTATTCCGGTGCGAAAGTCTTTGTAGAATGAGGATTGCTGCCCGTCACTTCAGTGCGGTCCTAACAAGTATTGGATGGAGTGTGCATCTGTCCTTGCAGTCATTTAGTATTGCCTGCTGTTAATGAGCCTGCATCTGGTTCGACTTACTAACCCCACCTACCCCAAAATTTAAGGGGCTGGCTGGGTGAGATATCACGCGGTCACACGGAGCAGTGGATGCACCTCCTTCTGGTCGCAACTTCGTGGTGGCCTCCAAAAGAGGAAGCGAAGGTCACGTTAGTGATTTCCTGTCCCTTGTCCCGTGAATCGTGAGACAAGTACCAGGACGTCCACTCTGTTGCCCAGAGCCCTGCTGCCTTGGGCCAAGGAGTTGCAAACACATGAGAGGCGTGAATCTGGGGGGTCTCGGGCTGCGGCTCCCCTACGAGGTTGACCTCTGTCTATTATCCTAGGGATGCTCTCTTTAAATGACGCCTATAACTAGGGGATGAAAGAGCTCACCTTTGGTCACTCAGAGAGTCAAGTGAAGAGTTAGGATTACACTAAAGTACAGAGGGAGCTGAATTCTCCGGCTGAGGGACACAGCATATAAACACTCATCGTCAGGGTCGCAACCAGAGCAACAAAGAGGAGGATGAACTCACAGAGGGAAGACAGAGTCAGTGGCAGTGCCAGGATTACCCAGAGGTGAGCAGAAGCTCAGTAGTTTAAGTCACACAGTGTCTATAGGTCCCACATAGAAACAAGGGCTCTCATTACAAGTGGCTCGGTTAATTGTAATTTATGCGATAACTCTTATTACCGCACGTATCGCAACTATGGTTTTTGGGATAAATCGTGGCAGGGAAATCCAGCCGATATTTATCTTGGGAAAAAAATGCCCTGTATTTACTGGAGCACGTGGCTTTTGGTGCAGTAAGCACCAACATCCACATGTAATTCCCCCAAAATTCTTAATTAGGTGGTATCTATTGCACCCAATAAATTCAGACTCAGTGAAGGGTGATTTTGTCAGGTGCAATCACATCTTTTACCAGGCCCCTCGTAACGACGGCCAGAGTGCAGTGCTTAATTTGAGCCAGTGGTTGCCGGTGGGGGGCACCAGCACTCATGGCTGGGGACCGGCAGCGGCGGCTCCTTCGCTATGGCAGAGGAGTGTCAACCCCCTGGCAGCATCCTCAAAACGTGAAAAATAAAACTATAATAAAAAATGCTTATTAATGATGTTTTCTTTCCCTCTGAGGGTCAGGTCTTGGGGGGCGGGGCTATTGCGACTGCTGTTACGGAGGAGGAGTGGTGGGCACCGCTATCAGTGTGCATGTTGGTTTGGCTGGGCGTCTTAAGATGGCCTCACCAACATGTGCACTGAGCTGTCTCCGACCCGAGCTGCGTTGCCGGGTTGGAGACAGCAGGCACCGGCTCCCAGTCTCTCTGGGAGTGCAAATCGAGGGCGCTCAGGCCAATCCTGATGTTGCTCTCAGCAGCATGAGAGCAGCGTCTGGATTGGCCGCAGGGGAGTCTGGGAGCCTGTGCCAGCACTGGAGCCAGAGAGGAGCAGGAGAGCGTCGATGCCGCAGGTAAGTTACATTTTTTGTGTTGTGTGTTATGTCGTCATCTCGTTCCCCGCTCGCCCCACTACTGTGGTTTGAGACCGGCTGCTACTGGGCACCACCAGAAAAAACATTTCCTCAAATATTTTCTGAGTGCAAGAGAGGAAAAACACACAAACTGGAAAGAAGGAGGAAGAGAAAGATGTCACAGAGGGAGAAACCAGGACCCTGTACGAGGGAGATAAAGGGACAGGTAGTGTCTGGTAGCGGATTAAAGGCTACCAGTCGGTAGTCAGGGTGCCACGTTTAATTGCCCCGCCACTGGCTTCTGACCAGAGATTTGGGCACCAGCACTCTTTCTTTCACAAATTAAGCACTGCAGTAGTGTGAGCTGAGACTGTGCTGTGGAGAACTGCGAGTGCCTGCACTGTTTTATTCTGTAGCCAGCGATGGAGAGAAGGGGTAGGTACTGAGTCCAGGGAGTTGGGGTAAAGCGAAAGGAATGGATTTGGTGTGCATGACAGTGCAGCTGGAGCAGGCACTGTGTGTAGGTAGAGGGTGATAAGTGGAGGGAGCTATTGAAGTATGAAGGCTCAATGTGAAAGGGACTGGTAAAGTGTTCAGGCGCAGTGTGCCTGGTGCGGGTGCAGTGAGCATGGCGCAGGTGCAGTATACAGGAGGTGAGCACCTTATGCAACGAACGGCAAGTGCAAAAGCAAGAATCAGGGTAGTGTGCATGGTGTGGGCGCAGTATCCAGGGGGTGAATGCACTGTACAAGAAGTAAGGGCCAAGAGGCATTGTACGGGTGCAGTGCGCAAGGAGCAAGTTAGCACGTGGGTACAACTTGAATGATGAGGGCAGTGTGAAAAGAGGGTGCAGTGTTCGTGGTGCAGGTGTAGTGCACAGCCAGCAAGTGCACTGTGCAAGGAGCCGTAGAGAGTGCAGCGATCGGGCCTGATGTACAATTGATAATGCGTGCGTCCAGCGGCTATCTCTGTTCTTCCTGTAAATGGTTAATATGGAGCCTTAGAGCCTGAGGCCTGCGAAGAAGCCTGTAACTAAGAGCAGGTCCATCCTAGAATCAGTGCTGCACCAGGGAGAGCACACAGGAGCAGGTCCAGCCTTTAGCATGGGTGAGCTGGGCTCACGCACAGGGCGCTGACCTTCAGAGGGGTACAGGAGCTTCCTGTAGCAGTCTCCCTTTGACCTTGCTGCAAAGAAAAGTGTGTTAAACACTGGCACCCATGTCCACATTTTGTATGTTTTTCTTATCATTGTCCTCTTTTCTCTAATCCCCTCACGGACTCCACTACTCCCACCCAACCTGCCCCTCCCCCACCCGCCCTACCGCCCCGCAGCACTCTTTCGGTGAGCCGCCACTGCTTATTGTCATGAGGACCATGAACAGGAAATATCTCAGGCGAACGGTCTCGCGACAAGCCACACACGTGCAGCACTTCCCGCTTGATCAAAATGTTTTGCCTCTAGATTAAAGCGAAAGACTCACATAAACAGTTTTCGTGAGTGCACTAGAATGGAACTGGTTGGGGAACAAATCCAACTTTAGACGCTGCTGCCTGTCAGAATTACCCAATTGAGTTTCCTGTTACTGAGCTAAACAGTTATTTGGAGTGAATATAATTAGATCAAATTAAATTATTTAATTAACCTTAATTGTACGTCTAGCCCTATATCATGTTAATTCTATTATATTTAATTATTAAGCCTCATCTAACCCTAATACTATCCATAGCTGTACTACTTAATTAACTATGTAACCTTAATGTAAATTTATAGCTAACTTCAACAGTTTACTATGTTTATTTTAATTCAATTTAAAAAAGTAATCTTAACTTAATACTAATGCCAATCCTAACCATAATCCGTAATAGTTGTACGTTTTTTTAATTCAATTAAATAAGCAACATGAACCTTGACCTAATGTCAACACCTTACCATCAATTAATTTAAATTAAATTAAATAAGTAACCCTCAACTCCTAATTCAATTTAAATTAAGGTAACTCTAAGCCTCTACTGAAATTAAATTACCTCCATCCTACATGATATGCTATTGAATTCTTCTAATTCAATGTAGTGGCATGCAGCAGTACAGCACGAATAACACTGCTGACGGTGGGTGGGGCACTGGCAGGACTGTGGCGACAGGGCTGTGGGAGTGGACTACATAGATTTCCACTTCAAAACTCTGGTATTACTTGGAACGCATCTAGGGAGGTGGATGTGTAATTGTGGTAGAAGGATTTCAGCTAGAATTGTGAGTATAATGGCATGAGGTTAACTGGGAACAACCTGATATCCTGGATACAAAGGAAGTGGTACCTAGTTCAAGAAGGTGGGGGGAGGACTACATTCCTGGATAGCAAATTAACACATCAATTGTTAAATCAAAGTAACTACGAATACCTCTTCCTGAGTAGTAAAAACCAGTGAACATTAACTCAGCAGCAATCAAATGTGAAAGAAATCATGGAATCGATTGTTATGGTCCCAGATGCTGCCATAAGGCTTTACTGGGTTGTAGTTAATTGGTTAGAGGAACACGCATTAATGTGGAATACATAACCTGTTAAATCAGAGAGTGAGTTGTGACAGCAGAGAAATATTGCTTGGTCTACAGCTCAAAACAATTATGTTTGCAATTTGTAACAAAAAGTTTGCTAAAGCATGCCATTAAATAATGTCAATTCCATTATCCCATGTAGATTTCAGTGCATTTCACTCTTGCTCTTTATAGGAAAATGGCTAAAGGAAAACGCAAATCTGGCCCAAAGGGAAAGAAGATCACCCTCAAGATTGCTAAGAATTCCATCAAGATTACTTTTGATGGCAAACGCCGCCTTGACCTGAGTAAGATGGGGATCACCACGTTTCCTAAGGTCATCTTGAAGTTGGCCGAAGTGGAGGAGATGGATCTCAGCAGAAACATGATTAAGAAGATTCCAGACTACATTGAAAAGTTTCAGAACCTGCGTTGGCTGGACCTCCACAGCAACCAGATTGAGAAGCTTCCAGAGACCATCGGAAACCTTCCGAATCTGTTTCACCTCAACCTAGCCAACAATAAAATAAACAGCAAGAACCTGCCCCAGGAGATCACTAATCTCAAGAATTTACGTAATCTGAACCTCGGTCTCAACTCCCTTGAAACCATTCCCAATAAGATTGGTGCATTGCAAGCGCTTGAGGAAGTGGGCCTGTTCGACAACCTTCTGACTGTCCTCCCAACCAGCTTGAAAAAGCTCCCCAAGCTGAAGAAGCTCAACACGAAGCGAAACCCATTCCCACAAGAGGAGGGCGAACCAGAGATCATAGATTCCATCAAGCGTGTGGAAGCCCTCTACCTAATCAATGAGAATGATTTATGTGAGCCTTGCAAGACCAAGTCTAAGAACGAGAGGGACAAGCTAAACAAGTTGGCAATATTGGCACCCTCCTCCCAAAAGAGAGCCAATTTTCCCAACTTTCTCACACCCAACTCAACTGCAAAGGAGAACCAAGAGGAGTGGAGGGGAAAGGGTGATCTGGTGGATTAGATAAAGGTCGATCTCATGATGTGTCCATCAATCAGACCTATGCCTAGGAGCAAAACACTTCCTCCCGAAGGTTATACTGTTTTCAAAAATAGATATGATTGGCAGATGTGGACCTTTTGTTTTTGATTTTTCATGATGGAAATGTCAACTGCTTGGAAATTGTGAACAGGTACTTGTATACAGACTCAGTTTTATTTCTGACAATGATCTGGTGATGGTTTAAAGAAGCTGTGGCTGATGTGGGGAAGGGTACGCTGTAAGAGAAAGGCTAATTTTATGAGCCATGGTGCTAATCTCTTAACAAGCCCTCTGTTCTCAGTTTTATCTGCAACACAAAGCATAACCTATTTAGGTCAACAAGTGATTTTCATCAATGACAGTCGATGTTCTTCCTCTAAGCAATATACACTAAATCATTAACTTTAAATATCTATCTACTGGCAACATCGAGGCAAAAATGATTGATGATCAAAATATAAGTAAAGCATTTGCATTTCCTCCCTAAACTCAATCAGAACAATGTTTTAGGAATTCACCAATACGCATCCAACCTAAATTTAGAACCTGCAAGTTGTGGAGACTTCGTCTCAAGTGAGCCGCAGTCCTAGCATAATAGTGCACCTTGTTAGAACCTGTTCCTGCTACAGCGGCCCAGCATGTGTATTTCCAATTGGTGTCCAGATATTTGCTCCGCTGTTAAACAGATCCAATTGCTAAATCCTGTCACGTACCATGTTTAATGTTGTACTAGTTGATCAGATTACTTCTCAACCAAACTATCAGCTTAAGACCCTAGTTTTAGCTTGAACCTGTAAGATTGTCTTCATGGATATTTGCCTTCGGGCTGTGTATTACTGTCGTTGAAATGCATCTCCATGCACACATTCACGCTCTATTTGATGGATTCCCCATTACGAAGTAAGATTAACAAGCAACACTCATCTACAGTTCTTCTCTCCTGAGGCATTCTGAGGACCCTCTTCTAGAAACTTCTCTGGGGACTATCGTACCTCTGGAATCTCTAGAGATCCCAAACAACATGCTTTTTTGACGTCCCACCAGAATTTACGAAAACTCTCCACAGAGGCACCTCTGTGAACTCAGCCACTTCAGGCATCTATGAAGATTCACCTTCTATACTCTGGATCCTCCACAGGCAGCTGTTAGTTGCCTTGTTCTATAGGCTGATAAATATTTAACACAAGTTTGTTTGTGAACTCATGAACTTGAGTCAACTCAGTGCCTGCTCTCACTCGCCTCCCAAAGGACACCTTGCACAGGCATCACTCTGCAGGGCCCTCCTTCTTCAGAGATTTGCAGCCCAATATTCCTCAATTCTGTGTACCTTCAATAGGTATTTCTCTTGGCAGCTCGGGACCAGGTGCCTATAACAACCATTTGCAAGCAGGCACTGGTGATGTCCACTGGTGTAAAGGTATCTTTGAAAAACATTCTCATTTTGTCAAATGTAAGAACCATTAACCACTGGGCATCGCGAGTGACTCTTCACCAAAGGAAGTTCTGGAAATCCCAAGGACATGTTTAAAAATCGAATCCATTAAGAAACTTTGACCCCTGATTCACCTCGACTAATGTTAGAGGACATTATACTCTCAGTAGTCTTATCCTTGAAGATCTCCTTTTTAAGGTAATCTGTGAGCATTCTTCACCATAAGGCTGGCCTGAAAGTTATCCCTGCCCCTCCCCAGCACTGTTGAGAATCCTCAGCCCTCCAAAATCTCATGGCTCATTCTTGGTACAACATGTCTGCACATTTGGTTTGATCTTTTAAACCGCTGAAGACTTCTTTGTGACTCCCCAGTGGGGATTATCTTATAGAGTCTTTGTTCCCTAAATGCCCCTTTTTAATACCTTACCAATTGCCTGGTTCAGCAGTTTTCTTCCCACCACTGCCATCATATGTATGATGACGACAGGGCTGTGTCAAGTACTGGTCTGTTTTGGGTCTGTAAAGCATTGAATTCAATGGGAATTCTGCCAGTGAAGTCTTCACTGGTTTGTGGAGTGATTAGAAGAGTAAGATTGATAAACCCAAACACTGGGACCTAAGAGCCCCCTCAACAAGTGTCACTATGCTTATGATGAAATGCCCTCTCCCAGGCTGGGCTTGGGGTCCTGGCACAACTGATAATCTCAAGGAAAGGAAAGTCTTCTAGTGAGACTGTGACTGCTCCAAGCATGAGGCCAGGAGGAACTAGAGTGAGCGTGATTTGGTGCTGCTGAAGGCAAGACGTTTGTGGCACTGCCAGAGCATAGGAACCTTGCCCATCGCCATTGCTGTGCCAGTGAAAACCCAACCAGAATTACTGTAACAAAAACAAAAACAACTGAATGGCTGGCATTGCATTCCAGTGTACTGGTATCACATCTAGGGTGATCCCATATATCTGTTCAAATATTGTAGAGTCCAATCCGTGGGATCAGTCTGATGCACCGTGTGCCATGGTCAGAGTCTCTTGCAGGTCTGAGTACTAGGAAGTTCTGGTGGTGAGAAGACCCAAGTGGAGTTTTCCTACCCAGAGCCCTTAATGATAGAGATTTCAGCTTTGAGGGAAGACAGTCTTTTTGCTGACAAGACCCATTGGCAAACTCTTTATCTGACAACCGGCACCCAAAGCAATCCCAATGATGAGTGGTTCCCAGTGCAGTCTGAACAGGCCTGTATACTTTTTTGATTCTGGTGTGCGGTAGCGAAATAGTCTAAGGTTCGCTGAAGTTTGCTTCTGCTTTGTGCGAAACAGAGAAAAAACATCCAAAGAGAAGACACAAAACATGAAATGTCATTTAGTCAGAAGACATAAGGGCATATTTACAGGCAACTAGCACCACCGGAACACCATTTGTTTTGACGCTCCGGTGGCGCTGTGTGCTGGCCCATATTTACAAGGCCACGCAAAGTCACTTTGTGTGGCTTTACACAGCCTCGTAAATATAGCTCTCTTTTACATAATATTCTGTGTTAAAGGGGCGTTTCATGGGTGTTGTTGTGGGTGTTCCCACACAACATCTATGGCTTTTTGACACTGCCCCAGATTTACAAGGGTTGGTAAATCTGAGACAGAGCCAAAAACGAATTCCTTTCAAGGGGAGGTGTTAAAGTGGTGCAAAGTGGAGAAATGCTTTTATTTCTCCTTGTTTTTAGGTCTCGCCTGACCCAGCGCATGCGCTGGTCTGGCGAGACTTATTGAGAGGGCTCCAAAAAGTGCTGCCAGCCTAGAGCTACAGTGCACGTGCGCGGGCGAGCGCCCCGCGCTTGACCCCGATCACTTTCACTTTCGCGGCCGCACAGCCGCTTTGATGTTTGATCCCGATCACTTTCGGGGCCGCAGGGCTGCTTGGCATAGCCAATAGGTCTCGCTTTTGGGACCTTATAAGTATTTAGTTATGCAACTGTTGCATGGCTAAACACTTATAATGTCCCAAAGGTGAGACCTATTGGCTATGCCAATGCTTGTTTGCTCTTTCTATGCGTGCTGCATTGTGCAGCACACATAGGAGCAAAATGCCATGAATTGTTTTTGTGCAGGAAGGTGTCCCTTCCTGCACAAGCACAATCATCCCTGCAACCCAGGCACCCTTGCACCATGGTGCAAAAGTGCCTGCGTTGGCGCATGGCTGCTGTTTGTGCGCTGGTGCAGGAGAGAGCACAGTTGTGCGCTGTATTCCTGTAAATACTGGACATCCCTGTTCTTTTTAAATGATGCAACTCCGCACAGTAAAATTGCTTGCTGCTCTGCGCTGCACCATTTCATTGTAAATATCCCCCATAGTTCCAGTGCTGCCAGAAAACTTGAGTAGGAAAGCTGTATCCGACAGCGTGCTCAGGAATGAAAGCATGGAGGCTTTGAGGTTGGCAGAGCGTGTGAGCAGGATTGTTCTGTTCATGTTGCTCCTGAGGCTCTGATTGGAGCTTAGTATGCATACAGTGAGAACTTTAGCAGATTCTCTCTTTTGCAGTAAACATACTAGAGGGATTTGCCCTGCGTCTTTAATTCGTGAAAAAGTCTATGCATCCAATAGGAAAGGTTTGTAAGCGTTTCCCTGACATTCTAAGTAAAGAGGTCTGAAACGGCTTTAATGTTGTAAAATGCCACGTCATGATTGAGACACAGCGAGGTTTGACACGAAGGGCTGCGCATTGATTGGTGGGTGGCCATTTTGTGAAGTACAATGTATATAAGGTTTTAGTCCTGCGATATAAAATACCGTATAATAACTGGAAAATCACCTCTCTGTGATATCAATTCTCTGTAATGATAGGTAGACCACTCTTTTGTGATATAGCATGGTGAATAATAGTGATTGTCAAACTGGCCTCATGTGATGTTAAGTAATGTATGATAATTCATTGGCCGTCTCACTAGGAATTCCAAAATAAAATACAAACACTTTGCAAGTTCTTCTCGTTGTGAACAGTGTTTTGTAAAAAAAAAAAAAAGAAGAAAAAAAAAACTGCAGGCGCCTAAAGTTTGTCTTATTATCCTGCCGTGTTGTGAGTGAATGCCGTGGTTGCCAAATACTAAAGGCACCTAGCCTTGGTTCAACCATATGCCACTTTCTTCCACCACCCTAAACTTCCTGTAGCTTTATCTACCTTTTGAGGGTTAATTTTTCATGCTTGCTTTCTCCATTGTCACTGTTTTCTATCTTTAACTTCCTCATTTCTCCCTCTTCCTCCGGGTCAAAGTCTGATGATAAAAAACACAAGTCCTAGTTCCCAAAAATGAGTATCGGTGACCACCACCTGCAACCACCGGCACAAATTAGGCTTGGATTAACCCCAGTCTACAGTGATTTACAGTTTGAGCACTGATCCTGTCACAGATGGAGGATACAGACAAGCAATGTGAGATATTGGCTCACAGCATATTGTTATTTTAATGGCCAAAGCGGCTTGGAAAACGTTCAAACAAACAAATTCATAACCTAAGGTAAACTACGGGATAGTAGCAGTGGCGGCTGGTGACATTTGAAAGTGGCGTGGCGTAACATTATTGCCGTACTGCACTGCGGCGAGCGAGAGTGCCCGAACAACCTACGGGGGGTTCTCCCCCCCCCCCAAAAAAAAAGTTTGACAAAAGAGTGAACTAACGGTTAATTTTTAAGCAAATATGAGGAAGCAGGAAGGTTAATAAAGCAATTAGTGCTGGTTCTAATAAACATAGATCGGCCACTGCACCTCCCCTTCCCTCACTTCACACAGCTTTGCTCTTGTACCTTCACCCAGCTCCACAGAGACCCACGCTCACTCACAGGTGTACACACAGCTCTCTACTGGGGATTGGCAAGTAGACAGACAAATACACAACTGACAAGCAGACACATCTCAGTCCTGAAACTGTAAAGCAGAGACACCCAAACTGATCTTATAATAGGAATTATAATGCAGATAAATAGTCAGACACTCGGCCTCCTCCCCCCTTCCATCTCAAATGTTCAAGCTTGTACCTCTGAAAGTCTGCAGTCTAAAAGCCAGGAAGTAGTTAGGGGTATGAGGCATTAAAAAATGTTTAAATAATGCTGGCATATCAATCCGGAACTTTTTAGAGAACGAATTGGACATGAACGTGATAGCAGAAGCTACCCAACATTTCCCAAAAGATAGTATGAACATAAGTAACTCCCCTGTCAGCATATGGGACGCATTCACAGCTACACCATGTGGTATAATGATTAACCAGGGGGCCATTAGAAACAAGACAGTAAAAAAATGGATTCTCTAGCAAAATAAATAAAAGACCACTTCAGTTGAGCACTCTTAAAAATGTGTTTACCCTGAAATACTCAGAAATCAGGGTTCAAGAACAAAGTAAAAAAACATATGCAAATTAAACAAAGAAGCATAGCATTACCTACATACTTAGAAATTAAGCAAAACTGTTTCCTACTATCGCTTGCTAAATATACTACGTTCAGTTATATGCTGCAAACAATAAAATAACCCTAGAAAAAGCGTCTCTTTTTCTTAAAAGCATTTTTTTATGCTAGTGATCAGACCAGTAATATTGAAAGCAATTGCATCTGTGCCTAGTAGCAAAGCACCTGGATCCAGTAGCCTGACTGCTTTTTATACAACATTTGCAGACAGAATCATCTCGCCAATAGAAATTTTAATTTAAATTACAGGCTCATATAATTAATATAAGCAAAGGCCAAAATCTACGCAAAAATCCTTGTTGCCAGGTTGGAGACAATCATCACTAAATTAATATAGCACTCATAATCCATATTTGTCAAAGGCGTAATGACAAGTGACAACACTCTGTTTTACAATGTGATTGAAAAGGCCTATTTGTGGCGGTTACGATAGACATAGGTGCAGAAAAGGGCCCTGACAGATGCTATCCAAGTGCCATATTACAGTACTTTGCCCTTGCAGACAACTTTACAAGGATGGTTGTGGCCTGGTAGTATGAACACCTTGATAAAACTAATAGGTCTCCCCAAGGACGAGGTATTGACTTTGGCAATCAGGCAGGGGTGGTGACCTGGTGGGGTGGATAATGGTACGGTTTAAAAAAGCTATTTGAAACGACTAGTGCTTTTTTCCCTTCTGTCTGTGCTGGGAGGGGGGAAAATAAATTGGGACGTGGAGAAAAAACATGGACGGGCAGATGGGTGGTTGGAGAAGAAACAGGATGGGGCGGGTAGGAGGAAGGACCTATGCTGTCGCCTTTATTATAGCATCGGACACAAACACGACATGGCCACCGACCTGCTACTCGCATACCAGCGAGCACAGAGCAGACAGACTCCCCATGTAGTCTGGCATAAGAGACAATATCACCTCTACACCCACAAGCATTGTGTTGACTCCGCCTTGTACAGAGAATCACCTTCAAGGAAACGCGCATATCACAAATCAATCAGCAAAACGAAACCAGAATTCATAGCAGTCGCGGTTCACAATACTTGCGGGGGGGAGGGCTTGCATGTGGGTGGGGGTCGGGGGGCTTTAAAAAATAAAGAGATAACGTTAAAAAAATAAAACTTACCTGACCGCCCGGGTCCGCGCCGCCTCTGCTGCTGGGCAGGGGTCCTGCGTTGGAGCCTTCAGCGTCTTCTGTGTCACTGGAGTGGCTGGCAACCCCTCCCAGCCAATCCAGACGCTGCTCCAGTAGCGCCAGGATTGGCTTCAGCAGGGATGCTCCCTGCCCATTAGGGGGCTGCGGCATGAAGCAACCCTGGCTCCCCTAAGGGGAAGGCTAGTGCGCATGTTCGGGCTGGTCATAAAAATGACCAGGCCAAAACCGAACATGCGCACTATTGCTGTCTAGTGTGCTTTCACTCAAACCCTGAATGCTGCCGCTGCCCCACCCCCTTCAGCGTCCTTCTTTCTTCTTCTGACGCTAATTCCAATCAGGAGCACGTCCGTGGCATTAGTGGGGCAACGCCCCAGCGCCCCAATGGACCCACCGCCACTGGATAGTAGGTTAATTGACACCATGACATAGCTGGCCATACTTATAATAAAAATTGTACCTATTTTGAATTTGTTTATTTTTTAATGATATCCAGGCTTTAGTCACATTCGTTCCTAAAACAAATGAAGTTATTTACGGTTCAGACAAGGTTGGCCTGCACATTAATAATGTCAGCTGGGGGTTGGCCAGAATTGGTTTGCACATAAGTAGAGCGCAATCATAGTTGGTGCATACATATTATGGTTTTTGTTGAAGCTCTATCAGTTTTGGTCGATACATTATGGTCATTTGAGGCTCAACCAGAGTGGGTCAGTACAAACCATGTCAAACCATAAAGCATGGGGCTAATTTGAAAGTTTTCCTTCAAAACTGGCTATTTAACCATATTGTGCTGTATTATGGTTAGGCCTGGCGTTGTGGTGCAATATGACGCGGGTGTCAAACCATCTGTCAGGGCTGCTGTCCGCTCTTGTATTAAAAACCTGCAAAACCCCAAAAACACACGAGCAAGCAAACCCCAGTGTGAATGTGCCCGTTTCAAGGTGCCTTTCCCTGGGATTCTTCCTCAATAATAATTTCGTAAAAATAGAACTTGATGGTGATGTGTATACCATATTTGACCAAAATTATTGATGACAAAAAGCCGTGGATTTTAGAGAGTGTTCTAAAGAGCTCAAAAAAGAATGAGGCAATTCGCTAGTATTCATCTTCAGCAAAATCAGGAAAAATGTATGTGGTACAAACACTTAATGGGCAAAGGAAAACATGTTTGTTGCATAGAAGAAATATTGCCTGAAAAAGTGCGCCCCGGCAGAAAAATACTCGTTATAATGCCTGCGATGGGAGAAAATCACCAATTTAAAAACAAGCATTTGCAATGCAATAGGTCTCGCATTTTGCGAGTTTGAGCTATTGGCATTGTAAATGACAATTCCTTTTATTTATGTTTTGGTTTTTAAAACATAAATAAAAGACATTGTCATTTACAATGCCAATGGCTTAAACTCTCGTAAATGCGAGACCTATTGCATTGCAAATGCTTGTTGTATTAGGAATCAGCAACTGAAGTTTATATATTAGGATTCGCCAGCTTAGCACGACTCCCAAATAATGGCGAGGCTATCAAATAGCTGACAGACGGTGTAGGGGGCTGTCAAATAGGAGCATTAGGGGTTGGGCCCAAAGGCAATGATTTTGTGATTTGTTTTTTTTTCTGAAAAGCA
Source organism: Triturus cristatus (assembly GCF_964204655.1). NCBI lineage: Eukaryota > Metazoa > Chordata > Amphibia > Caudata > Salamandridae > Triturus > Triturus cristatus. Next base: position 769,208,188 of record NC_140580.1, read on the forward strand.
ATTGAAGAAGCATTTTCGCTTTTGATTGCTCCAAAGAGTACAATTTCGATATGTAATCATTGGCCAGGCGAGTGCGCCATTGAAAGCTTTTCATTTCATCAAATGACAAAGAAACAACAGTTGAATCAAATAAAATCCAATTTCTAAGTTCTGATAAATGGATTTTTTCAGGTTTTGTTCCAGCTCTTCCTCTGTCTTTTAAACACTTGCAGTTGCATACATTTACTCGGTTTCTGAATGTTAACATTTTAACTTCCACTCCCACTTCTCCACCTACAACTACTTAGTTTGATATCGAAGTTGCCCATCTTTTATTTCACTGACCGACCTTGAATTCCGAAGTTCCGCTGATTCATGTTTGAGTCAGCTATGATATCACATTAATAAACGGCATTGTGGGTAACACGTACTATAGGTCGTCTTTCATGGTGAAAGTAATGCACTTAAACATTTGCAGTACTTTTGTCCCACTTCTTTCAAGCGCCCCCTGTAAAGAGTGCGTAATATGTTAGGTATATGATTAGAAGTCATGCAGGTATAAATCTATAACGTGTTATTGCGTACAATACATGGCATGTTCAAGATCAGACCAGAGGGCAACGTATAAGCAAGCAAAATAAAGAGTATTTATAATTCCTATCTAGCATGGCGATGCCAGCATATAGAATAAGTGGGAAATTTTTCTGCAAAATGTTGTGACTCGTAAATAAGAAACCTTTCCACAGAAAGTAGGTCAGATGAAGTGTACTATAAAACCGATCAAAGAAAAGAAAGACTGTCAAAAGGTTTTCATAAAATTGGTGGAGGGCTCGAGGACGTGGGGATGGCGCATCTGAGGATCTGACATGTTCCTCTCCAACAGCAGGCTGCCTAGCACAAATAAAAGAAGTTCCTAAAAGCAGTGATAGGTCGGTTTCTTTGATGCGTCATAGGCTGAAAATATTTTGCTGGCTACATTGAATTTGACCCTCTCCACTGTGTGCAGCATTTGAGGAGTCAACCTGCCTTCAATCCCGGCGGCCTTCTCTTGGATATCTAATTACACACACGCAAGCAGAGAGTTCACATATTCTAGAGCTGTGCACCTCTCCAACTTTTCTTCGGAGAAAGCAGATTGCCTTTCAACCCCTAATTGTCAAAAACAACTATGTGAGTTCCGGCCGAGAAATCGATTATGCTTTCTCTCCCTCCTCTGTAATCACTACAATTTTATAAATGAAAAATACTTAAATATGTAGATTTGTAAAAGGGGTTTATTAAAAGAAAAGTTTTTTTTAAATTAAGCATCACAGCTTGCCAAGAGTAGACCTGTTGGCTTTGCTAATGCTTTTTAATTTTCCCAAGGTATACATTTACACCTTATTAATGATTTAACAACCAGACCCTCCTCTTTTCATGATCCTGTGTCTCAACCCTTCTTGTCCAAATCTTCTCTTAGACTGCTTCTTTAAGGGACAGTATTCCCAGCCCAGGGTTCTTCTGCACTGTGAATCAAACCGGGGGAGGGGGGGGGGGGGGGGGGGGAATACTCCTGGCATCCGTACTTTCAATGCCAACAAAATGTAACTAGAGGAAAAGTCAAGGCAAACGAAGCCTCGAAGTAGAATTGGAATGCCTGGTTCAGACCGTACGCCCCCCCCCCCCTCCCCCCTGTATAAAAGGAGGTGGATTCATCTTGATGGTACTTTGCAACCCGGACAACAGGGTGACAGAATGGACAGGAAACATTCCTGCACAATAATGGTAATGATTATTTTGACATAGTACCCGGGATGCCTGCTAAGCCACCAAAATCTCGTGTCTGGACCTTACGAAAGAGGTAACTGTAGTCATTGTTGTCCTAACATGAGGCCTTTATTTAACAATAAATACAGTATCATATTTGTCAGCCGAGGCTGCTGCATTATTCATTCATCTCCGTTCATCAACAGGCTATCCCGCTTGTTCGCAGCCACACGAGCCGACGGAGGTATTGGAGCAACCGATTATCCTGAAACAGTTGTTGGGCAATTCGGCTTTTAAATGCTACCGAGTCTGATTGAGTTTTTTTTTTATGAGGGCCTTATTGTCACGGTGTGTTTCACTGTTGCTGAAAGAAACGTTCCTGTTGAAAAGCTTGTAAAACTTTGATGGTGCTCTCAAGGAGAGGCAGGTGTGATTTTTAACCTGCCACACTATGGTTAGATTTAAGGAACCTTTAAGACAGTCCCGGGCGACATGTGGGTTTTCAAAGTGCTGCTGGCGGGCGGCTGCGCGCGTGCACGATCGCGTGAACGCAAGCGTTTGGCCAGCCAGCAGCACTTTGAAATTCCCACATACAAAATGTCTCTTCGAGTCAGCGCATACGCTGGGCTCAGCGAGACCTAAAAAGTGCCAACAGACTCAGCCCATCGCCGTTTATCTGCAAGTGAACACCCAATCAGAATTACTGTACCAAAAACAAAAGCAACTGTTTAAATGTCTGGCATCGCTTTCCAGAGTACTGGTATCCTTTCTATAGGGAGATCCCACATATCTGCACAATGTGCAAGGGCACGGCCCTACGGGTGGAGGAATTTCTGCATTTGTACATATTTATACTAATAAAGTTTTACGAATTAAAAAGTGCAGTACAAAATTGATGCAGTGAAACACAGGAAGATAGTATTAGGGATTATTAAGGGTTGTGAAACAAGAATGAATAGGGGAGACGGGGGCGACCTCGAGGTTGTGCAATTGAAAATAAATGTCTCCTAAATACAGGATGCCTCTTCTTTGTCATCATGGGCAGCGAGGTATCTTCCAGGTAACTTAGCCATCATTTACTATGCCCTGAATGACTTGTGTGTGCACGAATATGGAAGGAGAGCAGGGAAGGTTGTAGGGTGGCACAAAACTTCTTACGTCAGGCAGACACCAAAGTCCTGGGAGGTGGCTCATCTTAGTTTGAGAGCTGTAGGTCTTTTATGGGTTGGCATAGAGAGATCACTGGGTCCCACTTGCAAACCATGGTAACACCGAAATGCAGGCGTGGTCAGCACAGGTAAGAGCGGTGAGGCGGGAAGTCGACAGGCAACGGGATAGGTAAAATTAAAAAATGAATAAAACCACTTACCTTGCGCTCGCCGTATCGGCAATGCGATGAGCGCGAGGTAAGTGGATTTATTTATTTATTTTACCTATCCCGTCGTCTGTCAGCTCCCACCTCAACCCCGCCACACCACTCTTACCTGTGCCGGCTGGGCCTGCCAAAATGAGGACCTTGGATCAGTTCTCTTGTAAACAAGGTTACAATGTAGCTATTTTCAAGAGAAAATATGATGAATGGAGATGTTACTTTCGAGAAAAATGTGTGAATGGAGCGGGTTTCCCCCATAACAGATTACACAAATGCAGTAGCTTTCTTGTTAAATTCACTATGTGAGAGGAGCGCTTTCCTTCCATACCATGCATTATGAGTACAGTTGTTTACCTCTTTCCCACCTGACAGCACAAGTGTCTGGTATCGAAAGACCTACTGTGTGTTTCCAGTGGTCTTAAAGCCCGCCTGTTGCTTGACATTGTTTGGCTTTGTCACTCTCATTTGCTTGATTCTTATTTGATGTTGTGCTTTCCTTTTCTTGTGTTTGTACCTCCCTTGGATCATATACTTTTGATTGACTGACTTGAATCCTTCCACCTTTCACATAAGGAACTACTTTGTTTCTTTTACATTCGGCTTTCTGAGCGCATTCATTTTCTAGTTTTCTGTCTCTTTGATGTGCTACTTCACCCCTCAAATACCTCCCATGCTGCCCCCCGGCTGTGTTGCTCCTCACCCATACCCGCCTGTCTATAAGAACATTGCAACAGGGGCTTTTTTCCTGAGATATGGCTGAGGGGCAGACTTTAGGATTGTTTAAGTTTTATGTCCTGTGTTCCAAATATTACATGAAAGCACAAAGTTTGACACACAAAGGCTTTTATGGCTCTGGGGGGACGGTTGTCAGCTCCATTTACTCAGCTGGTGTGTAAGGTAGGAGGTGTACTTAGCATGACATTTCTCCTGGAGGTTCATAAATCTGCTTTCTTTCGTCCTGCTGGCAAATAGCTGAGTCGTGTGGAAAGTAAATTAGGCCTTTGACACATTTCCTTTTACGTTCTGACACTTTCTTAGTCTTTTTAGATTCTCTTCAGAGCTTCTTGAGTGAAACGTATTTGAAAAGTAAACCATGCCATTTAAAAAGATCAAAAACATTGAATACAATGTTGAGTTTTGAGCTGCCATGCGATATGCGTTTGCTTTCCATTAGTATTTTTCTATTTTTTCCTACCTTTTCTAAACCATTCTTTACTAACAAACATTGGCAAAGTCAGCAGCTTGGCACTCACATAATAAAGGCTAGCCTCATTGGCTTTACCAATGCTCGTTTTTTTCTGCAACACTTGCATCCTCTTAGTCTTTATCCAGTAGCAATTATTAAAGGCAGGAATGGTATTCCTGTAGGTTATTACTGATGGTTTTCAGCAAGATATAAAAATATAAGTCGAAAATGTGCTAAATCATTTACTACACGGTTTTGCTCATGTTTTTGATCTCCGCTATCGCCAGCCAAAGGCTAGTGGGAAATGATCAGGACACTTGTTTTAATGCTGAGCTATTTCTGCCTAGCTGTAATATTTTTTATCGCAATTGTTAATACAAATTTGTTAAAGGCAAACATATTCAGTAACTCCATTTTCACACAATTTTGCTCTATGTTTTCAAGTGCGTGGTATGTGAAGAGAACACTGCTTGAAAGGAACTGATTTGTTCTAGAATGCGCTTCATAAACAGAGGTTTGCGCTCCTAGAAGTCATTGTGTGAATGGAACTGGTCTGTTCTAGAACAGACTGTATTAACAGATAGACGTCACTCTATGAATGGAACTGGTCTGTTCTAGAACAGACTGTATTCACAGATAGACGTCACTCTATGAATGAAACCGATCTGTTCTAGAACAGACTGTATTCACAGATAGACGTCACTCTATGAATGGAACTGGTCTGTTCTAGAACAGGCTGTATTCACAGATAGACGTCACTCTATGAATGAAACTGATCTGTTTTAGAACGCACTTTATAAACAGTGATGTCTTTTAGAAGTCATTGTGGGAATTGAACTGACATGTTCTAGAACATACCTTATAAACAGAGATGCTTTCTGCTAGAAGGCATTGCATGAATGAACTGATCTGTTATAGAAGGCACTTGATAGACACTGACGTTGTCTTCTAGAAGTCATTCTATAAATCAAAATGGTATGTTCTAGATCACACCTTATAAAGAGAGATGTTCTGTTCAAGAAGTCATTATCTGAATGGAAGTGATCTGTTTCCAATGCACTTTCAAACTGAGATGCGCTCTTCTAGTAGTCAGTGGATGCATGGAACTGTTCTGTGGCCTTCTCGGTTAATCTGATGGATTCAACAGCTCTTTTAAAGTAATAACAAAGGCAGCGGGGCAGACAATTCGATGCGACTTTGCCAGGCCATGAGCAGAAACTCAGCATCCAGAAGTAACAATGAGCCCTGGGTTGCAGCTTTGCTACAGCAGTCTCCAGCACAATTGTTTTTGTCAAACAAATGAACTGCTGAACGGTTAATAGATCCAGGAGCCACTTAAACCAACAATATATTGGCCTCCTCCTGAGGCATGCAGTCTTAACTCCATCATCAGTCATTTGTTTTACCATCTGTCAGTCGCTAACATACTGTAAACATCCTTGTATAATGAAACACGTGACCGCATATACGCTATCTCCATTCATCTGTGATCCTAGTCATGCTCGAGCTCCCTGACAATCTGCAGTGTCTGTGGTCGCTGGTTTTAGCAAGATGCACAATTGAGCGTCTACTCGTCAGACCGCCCATTGACATCCACAGTCCAGCAGGTGTGTGAAACGGCATAGTTTTATCTTGAAAAATGTCGCATGAAAATTTTACAGACTTTCACAACATTACAGGAAATGACATTTTATTGATTGTAAAGACCAAGACAATATGCTTGACATGGAAATAACAGACAAAACAAATTGAAACTCAGCAGCCATCTTAGAGCAGCCAGAACCCGGTCTCCTCCCTCCTCCCCACACCCCTTCTCACACATGGGTAATTGACACAACCGTACCACCTTCCTCCCTCACAGTCCTGGTCCCCTCTGTACCCCCGTCTCCCTCAACCTAACACCCTGGACCTGTGCCTAGATCCCCCCAACCCAGGGCCCCCAGATTTTCTCATATATTCACATGCAACCCCAACCCCAACTCTCATGTACCATTCTCTCCCTGACACTGCACAGTTCCATCCCTTCCCGCCACTCCACCAGCCGCAGGCAGTGCGAGCTACCCCAGTGTCTAGAAATATCTCTCGTAGCTACAATATAGCCCAACGTTAATCAGTACTTTAGTGTTAGGGATAACCTCAGAGTCTGTCCAGACTCCTCACAACACGCTCGAAGCAGTCAATGGTAAAGGTACCCCTGCGGTCTCTTCCAGGGACTTCGTCACTCCCTCCCAGAAGGGTCGAGGTATTGGGCGACAACGATCGTCCATAGCCCTTCCTATTTTGGGTAGCAGGGCCTGGTTGTAATATGTCGGGTACAGGATGTTCAGTTGAATGAGATGGAAGTTGGCGTGGATGACCACTCCCCCCCCATAGGAACTGTAAAGCACGCCCCCAGTCCTCGTCCTCCCCCAATTGGCCTGCCATTGTTCCCATTAGCGTGTTAGCTCTCCCTGCATGTCCCTCATCAATGTAGCGTACCTGAGAGACAGGGCTTTGGTATTCAAGGGCCATCCAACATGCTTTCAGATCTTAGTGTGGTTAGACTGTATCTTTTATGACTTTTTTGTAGCCAGCACGACCCTTGCGATAAAAAAAGTCTTGTACAATAGCTGTAGGAGACAGCTTTTAGGAAAAAATGTATCTTGTCTCATTTACTGTGAGAACCAGTTTCTCACAGGTGTCTCGCAAGACTTTTATGCAAGGGGTACACTGAAGTAAAAATGTTATGAAAAAATGAATAATACATACTTTTGAGAATTTTTGCACTTTTTAGCCCACGAAAAATTCTGGAGCTTAACAAATTTCACTGGCGTAATAAAAATTTCACGAAAGCCTGCAGATAAACCACTCTCCAATCAGAACATATATCCATCACTTCATCAGCCACAAATCTATTCAGACCATCTCCATCAACACAATAACCTCATCATTCTAACCTTCTACCACACGTCATTAATCTAAACACCATCCATCTAGCCAAAACGCTTTCATTCTCACACTGCATCTGTTCTACAGAACAATTCACCCAGAACCCATCTACCCACTCTCATCAACAATGCCATCCATCCACCCAATCAGTTCAGCCGCGCACACCATCCGTTTCCTCCAGCAATACACAACACACCCACCTGCCCACTCATCCACAACACGTGCATCTACACATTCTAATAACTCATCCATTCTATCATTTCACCCATCCTTAGCCCACCTATCTGCCCACCTAATACACACAAACAACGTTCAACTTTTCACATCCCATTCGATGCACACCTCATCAACAACTCACACCTTACATGTCCTGCCAGGCCCCATGCATCCGCCCACACCTGTTCTATCCACTCCCATCCCACCCCATTCATCTTTCATCACCCCATACATACATTACTTAAACACTCTAGCTTCACTTGACATACTACCCACATACTACCACTAAATCTACGGTCTGTGGCTCGCCATTGTGTTTTAGATATAGTGAGGTAAACCCGTCAAATGCAAGCGCACCAAACCGTTTAATTGCATACATGTCCTTTTTAGCACGTCAGCCTATGTGAGGACCTTTTGTTACATGGAAGAGGCTGAAAGAGCCCATTGCTCATGAAGGGACTTGTTGTCTTATTTGTTGGGAGAAGTGTACATGTAATATGTTTCCTTGGTAAGGAAAGTATCTATCGGCAGCATGCTGGTGTGTATCTCAAGAACTCAGTTGGAGATAATGGCACAGATTGGATACACCGAAGACAAGGTTGCAGCAGTAGAAAGAGTTCAAATGTTCCAGCTCATGAGAGCAGGTGATGCAGTCAGTGCTGTAGAGAACCTTGGAGAAACTTCTGTCCACTGGTTGAAAGGTGAGTGCTGGAACGCTGCTAGCAGGAGATATTGCCCACTGCAGCCTAAAGGCAAGGACTGCCAAGAACACAAGAGCAGCCTGCAGCAGGACGCTAGGATTACAGAACAGGAGATGGAAGCCGACCCAGTCGCTTGTGCCTGGCCTGTTGCTGCAGAGCAGGCCCTGAATCAGAGGTCTCATCAGTGGAAGAGACCTGTGAAATATCAGGAGATACTACACACTTCGCCTTGAACACAAAGCAGCTGCAGGGTCTCTGTGCAACACAGGGGATCATCACAAATAACTCACATATGCCTGTAAATGCTTCTGAACTCCTATAAGGTTTATTCTAGGGCAACCAATATCAAGGGTTCAACACGCCAAACCAGACTGAGCTTCCCCCCAGTCAATAGCCAGGCAAACACGTGAGTATTTTACACATATAAGGTTGTGCCTTTCTTCATCCAGGTTTTCTGCCATTGAGTGTATGTGCTGGTATAGATTGTTCCACTTAATTGTTTTTCCCACACAGTGTTTACATATATACATGTTACTTGCCCAGTAGCTAGGAGCACAGGACATATTTCATACAGTCCACATACCCACTCATTTATACACCTTACCCTTTAATCACAACACGCTATAATTCATCCACTTATGCACGACTCCCACACAGACAAACCATCCACAGTCTCAAGTACTCTTTCAATCTACGCTTGATTTATACACCGCACTGTCCACTCATGTATCTCATCAGTATTGCCACACGCCCAACCCACACACCATATCCATTCACACACTCCTTCAATTGATTACAATTCACACCCTTCATCCCCGCCTCAACCCAAACACTCACCCATCCATTCATCAAACCGTAGATGCACACACCACATCATTACACTATTAATTCTCCAAAAAGGTTTAACATACCCTCCTTTCCATCTGCAAACTGGCATCTTTTAATCCACACACCCACCTACAAATATCTTCAAACACACCCAAGCAATCACACATACATCAATACACCTTGCCAATTTATTGACAAACCACTATTATGTCTGCACACCATATCAATTCACACGATCCCATCTTTGAAATGATGTATACATTCACACTACTGATGCATCTACACTGCCTACCACTCAACAGCAGTCCCATCTACCATACACGTATCATACTAGGGGAACATACAAAATTATGAAACATTTCAGGAAAATTGCGCAAAGTTACGAGAAATACAAATATGGCATTTAGTTCAATATTTTAGTGCAAAATGCATCCTCACGATCATTTTGGACTCAAGGATGCATTTTCAACATACAAATGGCACCAAAACCCAAGTACTGCGAATGGCAGTCATTCACATTCCAGTCATTTACATTCCACGCTATAATTTGGCTGTGAACGCTGAGTAATAATGAGACAAGGCATAAAGATATCATTTCAGGAATTTACAATAATAAGCATATTGTTAAATTACCAACTTTAAGCAAATTACGCTGGGATTATTACAATTTCGCCCAGGCCTAATACATACACAGTCCTCACCACCTTATTCATGTACACAGCCCATTTCATTGCATAGTCCAGCTCAACATCCACAAACTGTATCTTTCCACAAGTACCATCCAACAAAAGATTACTGCCTCCAGCCGCACACAATGTTCAACCACACATTCCACCAGAACTCACCCTAACACCGAGTTCAATTATCACAAAAACCGTGCCATCCATACAATGTCTGTCTTTAACCCCGATCAATATACAAACCCCATCAAACCACTGACATCGGTGATTGATCAATTCACGCTACCAATGATTCCATATACATACCTTTCCAGTCCACTCCGCTCTTTGGACAAGAGTGGTAGATATGGATATATAAATACCAGTGGCGGCTCCTCGTGGGAGTACTGCGGGGCGGTGGGGTGAGGCGGGGGAGGGGCAGCCTGGGGGGGGGGGGAGTAGTAAACTCTGGCTTATGGGCCAAACGGAGTTCAGTTAATAAATAAATAAATAAAATGAATTTCATTGCGCGCGCTGCAGTGCATCGCTGCAATGCAGCGCGCGCAATTACATTTGTTTTATTTATTTATTTATTAACTGAACTCCGTTCGGCCTTAAGCCGGAGTTTACTACCCCCCATCCTGCCCCTCCACTGCCCTGCTCACCGCCCCGCAGCACTCCCACGAGAAGCCGCCACTGAAAATACTAAGAACATAAAATTGCATTTGCACATCCGTCAACCACATCCTACATCTATGCATCTTCCATCCACAAACACAATATGTCTGTACAGATCACTCTGACCAATCAGTGCAGAACATTAATCTACCAATGACATCCACATGCCCCAGTCATTGCACACATTCTGGCCAAACACATATCCATCCATCCATCCATCCATCCATCTCCCCCCACAGAACTCACTCAGCTCTCCATGACATCGCATCTTTGCACATGACTCCATTGCTCCATGTGGCTCTCCTTCCAACTCCATTTTTCTATGATGGCCCTCACTTCCACAATACTCCTTTGTGCCGTCATCACTTCCACTATACTCCCAACCTCCCGTTGTCTAGCTCTGCATGTGCCTTGTCCTCTTCGCAGCACTTCATCTTTGGCCATGACTCTTCGCCTCGTCACAGGCCTGCTCGTAATACATTTGTTGCTTCCGCAGCATTCTGTTTCTTCCAATGGAGCATCACCCAAGTAAGTGGATACTCTCTGATTGTCTTTTCCTGACTAAATTCAGACCCATCAACCCCCCTCTTGTCACAACTTCAATTTCTTTTTATACTATAAAGTCTTGCTTCCATGCCCCAGTGATCTCTTTCTAGTGGGCTTTTAGGGAAAAACCACAATAGTCTTTCTTTGCCCCACTGTAAACCAGTTGTTTTTGTTCCTCACATTTAACAAATTACCTTTTATCTTCTCCACTAGAATAATGACAGACTATCCTCTAGCAAGGGTTCCATCCGCAGTGCGAGGAAACAGTTGCAGCCGCATTGGGGTTGAAACGCATTGATGTGCATGCGTCGGCCAATATGGATGCATCAAAGTATTTCATAAAGTTTGACTTCAGTGCACCCCTTACCCTAAGGTGGCCTGATGTAAACTGGATTTTACCCTAGTGTGCACACCATGCAGTGTAAGCAGAAATATGCCTTGGAGGAATAGTTTCCCCATGGGTATACATCAGTTGTATAATAGAAAATTTGCTAACAGTGCATGCTGGATGCTTCGTAAGTTTACCTGAAGTTTATCGTGTCTTCGGTCACACCTTTTGCTTTGAGGGAAACTTGAAATGAGCAAAACCTAAAGAAAGGGAGACAGAGAGACAAAGGTGAGAAAAGCTTCTTTAGCGATGGACATACATGTTTGACTGTTAGGAGCAATGAAAGGGCAAATGCAACCGGCCAGCACAGTGTAGTCTGAAGCGATGCCCAGGGAGACCACCTTTCGGGAAAAGCCTCGATCTGAGCCCAAGTGTAACCAGTAATGAAGTACTCTGAGCACTGGCACCTGTCCTGTGTTGTACTGTAGAACACTCACAGAACACCACAGTACTGTGAAACAACGCATACCCACCAGGGCCCTATTTCCCCTTGTGGTTTCTTGACTCTCGTGACACACACCGAGCAACAAAGGGATGAACATTTCACTTCAGTGGGTACCTACGTTGTCTTCAGGGCACCATTTTAGACACAGAAGGTGATTAAATGCCATAAAGGCCCTAGGCATGAGCCAATTTCTTTTTTAAACACCAGGAAAATCCCTCCTAAGGCACCAAGGGGTATATGTATCAAACGATGTTGTATACGCAAACGCTGCGAATCGCAAAAAAACATCGTTTGCGAATACAAAATCGCAAAATGAGATGTATGAGGCATTTCAGCAGCGCATTCTTAAGGAATCGCTAATTTTGCGATTTCTTAAGTTTGCGTAAGCATTTAAGAAATCGCAAATTGCGATTCCTTAAATGCTATGTAACACGCATCCAAGTTGTGCGATTTCTCCTTAAGAAATCGCAAATTACCACCAACTTCAATGGACCCTGGCCTCACACTTCAGGGCAATATAATTTGCACTAGGAATTTCTCACCTTATCAAAGATTCAGCACCCGAATTAGACAGAAACACATCTTCAAGCCTTGTCTCGGCCTCCTATCCATGGGCTACATGATAATGAGTAGTCCAATGGCTTTGAATTTACTGACAGGGAACTGCCAGAGCAGAGTATGTCCCAGAACTAGACAGCATAAATCCCCGTAAAACACCATTAGCACAGCTTGAGACAGTACAAAGCGCTGAATTGCATTACCACTGCTTGAGACAGTGGAGAGTGCCCAGCATCTCAAACTCATCATAAGGTAATGCAAAGTATTGGACATTGAGAGCAACAGCAGAGAATGCAGAGCGAAAGACATGTGCAAAGCCTGAAATAATAAAAAGTGATAATGTAAAACATGTGCAAAGCTATGGAAAATGTTAGCACAGCCCTAGCCCAGTGGTTCTTAACCTGTGGTCCAGGGACCACCGGGGGTCAGAGAAGCCTACTCAGGGGGGTCCGTGGCTGCTTACAAAAATTAAATAATGTCAACAGATTCATAATATATATATATATATTATGATCAAGGCCCCACGTGGGCTAAAACGCGTTATGGCTGGGTGCACGGGTTCGAAATAAACTACATTGCACCAGATCTGGGTTCGCTGTGTCTTTGTTCGAGGAAACGAACATGAAAGAGACATTTCAAGCATATGTATATATATATATATATATATATATATATATATATATATATATATATATATATATATATATATATATTATTATTTTTTTTCACTGAAAAAAACAAAGTTTACTGGGACACTCTAGTTAGGCTCAGATTTCACTCGTACAAAACTGGTGAAATTCAGCAGTTATAGTTACCTGAGCTTACTATAACTTACACCCGCAAAGTGTGCAGAGATTTGCCTTCTCCAGGTTCCGTGGAGAAGGCAAATCTCCGCACACTCCGCAGCGGAGCGGAGTTGGCCAGCCCCGCCTCCACCCCCCTATTAAGAAGTAAGTTAACAGTAATTAAAAATAAACTTAAAACCACTTCCCTCTTTACCGTGGCGTCCCCAGGCTGCCCTCCTCCTCTTCCTAGCCGTACTAGTAATGCTTAAGAAAACTGCGCAGGCGCGCGCTCAGTTTTCTCTAGTATGACCGGTACGGCGAGGAAGAGGAGGAGGGCAGCCCGGGAACGCCACGGTAAAGAGGTAAGTGGTTTTAAGTTTATTTTTAATTACTGTTAACTTACTTCTTAATAGGGGGTGGAGGTGGGCGGCGTAGTGGAGCTCCACGGAGTTCCACAGAGTTTGTTTGCAACTCCATGGACCTCCGCATAGCCCCGCTACGCACACTACACCTAGGGTTACAATGCACTGCATATGACCTCACATATCACATCACTCATGACTTGATCAGTGACATCACTCATGACATCACTGATGACAGTGGTGTGTGAGTGGGTCTGGGAATGGCTGCATAAGTGTCTCACTGGGTGTGTAAGTGAGTGTGTAAGTGTCTGAATGGGTCTGTGAGTGGGTGCATGAGTGTGAGTGGATGTCTCAGAGGGTGAATCAGTGTCTGTGTGGTCTGTGAGTGGGTGTGAGAGTATTTGAGTGAGTGTGAGAGTGTCTGAGTGGGTATGAGAGGGTTTGCAAATGCCTGCATGAGTTTGTGAGTCAGTCTGTGAATGAGTGTCTGAGTGGGACTGTGAGGGGGTGCATGCATCTGTGAGTGGGTCTTTGAGTGGCTGCATGAGTGTTTGAGTGGGTCTATAAGTGGTGGTATGTGTCTGAGTGGGTCTGTGAGTGGGTGCATGAGTGTCTTTGAGTGGCCATGAGAGTGTGAGTGGTTGTATGAGTGGGTTTATGAGTGCCTGAATGGGTTTTTCAGTGGGTGTGAGAGTGTCTGAATGCATCTGTGAATGAGTGCATGAGTGTCTGAGTGGGTTTATGAGTGCCTATGAGAGTGTCTGAGGTCTGCCAGTGAGTATGTGAGTGCCTGAGTGTTTGGGTAGGTGCCCTGGTGTCTGTGTGGGTGTCTGTAGCTGTGCCAATGACTGGGCCACAACAGAACCACACCTGCCCCTTTTTCCCAAAACAGTCCACGGTTTTACACAAAATATCTACCCAAGTGTTTCTACTGGTTAATTACTAAGTGCTTCCTCCTTGGATAACTGTCCAGTACGTATTCTATTCTACAGCTGCGTAATGGAGCACGAGGAAATGTCACCAGTGACCTTGTGTGCATTTTGGCAATTTGATTGCCAAATGGAGGGGTGTCCTTGCAGCCCTCCCTCCCATATTTAAATAAAGCATCGGAGGTGGTGGTCCCCGGTGCTAAAAAGAGCCTGAGGAGGAGCCCCCCTTTTTAAAATGAAATACCCTCATGCCCCCGGGACCTGGGCGACCCGTAGGGCTAAAGTGAAAAAAGCACGAGTGACCACGCTTGTTTTTAAAAAAAACTTTTGCCACAAATTTGAGAATCCATCGCGATTTTCGCAGCAAAAAAGTTTTCAAAATGCTTATTTTGCCCTGGCAAGGTCCCAGCACCAGACCTAGGGGATCAGCGTATTTCTACACTGTCCCCTTATCTTTTTTTAATGTTTTTGTTTGGGACTCGGCTGAGTCCGAGTAATAAGATGGCTACCAACACTTCCTGTTTGAAGTGTTGGCAGCCAATCCGTTCTCTAAATGAGATCGGGATAATTCACGGAGGGGTTGCGTCCCTAAAATCTGATTTTCTTTCAATTACACTAAAACTACTGAACCGATTCACCCGAAGTAACAAAAAGGTCGCTTTCTGGACCAACATCTAGATTTCTGCCAAATTTGGTGTAATTCCATTCAGCATTACAGGCTGTAGTCTTGTCTTTAAATTTCCTATTGGAATTAACATGGAAATGCACATTTTTGACCATTGGAGACTGCTCCCTTTAGACAGTGGTGGGGCACATAAATGTCTTTCAAACGATTAAAATTTAAAATAAACGTACTTCTCTGCAGGCTGCACCACACGTTTGGCTCCTGTCTCGTGCTGCCTAGTGGATAAAAGCATCGAGCCAATCCAAGCACTGCGCCCATGCTGCTTACAATCATGAACAGCATAGGAGCAGTGCTAGGATTGGCTGGAGCAGGCAATCACAGAGCTCCACCGAAGACCAACGGGGCTGTGCTTCTTGCTTCTCAGCTGCCTTTCAGCTGTTGAAGGAGAAGAATGAACTGCACGTCAGGCTGGCTAGAGTGAAAACCCAGGCCGATCCGACATGCGCAGTTCAGTTAACACAACCTGAACTGCTGCTGTCATGCTGGGAGAGAGAGCTCTGTCATGGCCCCGCCCCGCCCCAAGGAAGGTGAAAGTGTAAAGCATGAGGTGGGGGGAGGTGTGTGTGTGTGTGGTGGGTCGCAGGTGGCAAGTCTGGGGGTCAACGCTACCATGCTCCTATGTAAGAACCGACCCTGTTTTTGACCCCCCTTTTGCTAGACAGATAGATAGATAGATAGATAGATAGATAGATAGATAGATAGATAGATAGATAGATAGATAGATAGATAGATAGATAGATAGATAGATAGATAGATAGATAGATAGATAGATAGATAGAGAAGCAAAATGTACAATTGAAAAACATAAAACATTTTGAATCATGGTAGAAGTGTAAGAGCATCAAACAGAATATAGTACAGATGATCAGTGGCCTCAATTGAATTTAGAAAAGATCTAACCTTCCCATTAAAATTTCGATTTGTTTTATGTTTGTGTATGAATTAAATAAAATATTGAATCATATGTATATTTGTTTGGTGAATGCTTGTTTCTGTATTTTATTTTTTTGGTTTTGTGGTTCAAATTATCGAAAATGCTTAGATCAGGGTCTACAGCTTCCAGCAATTACTGAATGTGGGCCACCAGCTTCCAATACTGGCTCAGTGGGGGTCCAGAGTTCCAGTAATGATTAAGTGGGGGGTTGCAAAACCAGCACAACCTGACACAGTGAAAGGCAGTAAACATTGCAAGCATAATCCAAGATTGTGAAACATGATTGGCATGACGAGCACAGCCCAAGATAGTAAAAAATGAAAGAACACACAAGCAGAGCCCAAGATGATGAAGAGTGACAGACAATGGAAGACACCACTGGACAACTGGAGTACAACTCAAGACAGTAAGGAATGTTGGAAAACAAATGTGCAACAAAGACAGAACAAAGAAATGAACAATACAAAGAAAGCTCAAGACAGTGAGCAGGAATGGACATCACATGACGGATTGATACCTGACCAGAACCTGAGACCATGCACACCAATGGACAACTCAAGCACAGCCTGACACACCATGGAGCATTGTTGACCCAGCAATAGCAAGAGAGGTTCAGAGTCGGCCGTGGAAGCCGCATGGCCCTAAAGGTGAACAGAGAAGTCATCAGATGATATCAAAATGCTATACCGTTTTGTAGCCTTTTCTCGATCCTTGTTCGGAAACACAAGAAATTTAGAATATCCATTCTTGAAAAAGATTTCAAGAGCTATGTCCTGAAAGACAATAGACATTATTACTTAGAGAAGAATATGTGTTACCTCATCAGCTGTTCTCAGTGTATATAATCACTGATCTCAATTAGCTCTGCAAACTTCAATAGACATATTACACAGTCACGTCATCCTATCACTCTACAAAACGTCACCATTGCTGACCTCTTTTTTTTCACAGCTGCATCACTAGCTTTATGTATTACATGTTTTTCTTTTGTCATACGTAAAAAAATATGTTATTGACTAATATTTTTGTTCTACATTGGACTGAAATGTGATGTCATGCCTTCCTATAGCTTCATAAACAATGTCATTGAAAAAAGATACAGCCTTGGTTGACTTTACTTTCCTAGATGTGAACCTGCAAATGTTTTCTGCAAAGGGCAGCTACATAAGGTGGCACGTTACGAAAACAAGCATAGCTGCTTATCCAAATGAATTCTGAGCTGTGAATGAGACACGAAAGGCACAACATTTTTAACAGGTCGCACACAGCTCATCCTGAAAAATAAATGACAGCATTTGATTAATACAGTGAAGAGCTGACATTAAATAACATTTCCACTAAATGGATCAATTGTGTGTTTCTTCACTTTCTCACTTTTGTATTTATCTTGTCCACATGTTTCAGTGTGATGCCTTGTTGTTTCTATTTTCTTCTCATATTTCTGGCTTTTGTCCCTATATTCCCATCACATTCCTTTCGTTCTAATCTACAGGTAATGAATGATCTTTGAGTCCAACATAAGGTGGAACTTCACGAAAGTTGAGCTGAACCCAGAACCTTCTGTGCACTTTAGTATGAAACACCGCAGCCGCCCTGCATTTGTTTGAATATCGAAGGACGTCATATTTCAATGAGAGCCCTTTCTGGAATTCAACCAACCAATTCAATGTAGTGTGATTCCCGTTGTTTAAAGTAAACTCTTCCCTTGGTGCCTGAATTCTGACTTCATTTCTATTGCCAGAGGTCATGTCCCAGAGAAAAGGTTTTGCAGCAGGACCAGATCTCGCATGAAGCCAACGTTCCAACATCTTTTTAAAATTAACAAGCTGGTTTTCTCTCCTGAATTCCCTGTCCACTTTGAGCATTTGCCAATACCACTTTTGATTTTGCAGATATTTTGTTCTATCCCAAAATATTTATTATCTATAAAACATTCTTGCTTTCAGTCAGCTATACGACACGGCTATATATGTCATAAATATCGATGCACAATAACTAGGCCTGGGCTAAAATTCCGTTCCGCTCGCGGAAATTGCGATAATTTGAAATTTTTGCGTTCCGCGGAGAGCGCAAAAATGTCAAAATTTCCGCAATCCGCATTTTACTGGAAATTTTTTGCTTGCTCGTGCTGTAAAATAATACATTCTCGCGTGCGCGCGATCGCCTTACCTGAATCCCCGCGTTCGCCGACAAGTTTTCCCGATCCAGTCGTGTTCTCCACGAGATGTTGGATTGTTGGTAGCCATTTGCGCTGTCTAGCGACAGTTCGCGCCCCCAGTAACGTCATGCGTCGCGCGATCACGTCTTTCTTCTCACGATGATGCACCGCGAGACAAGTTAAAACAAGATGGCCGCGCCCGCGAGCAACCGCATGGGTAAATTGGCGAGCCGTGACCACGCAGAACATACCGCGAACGGGCGAGAAAAAAACTTCCGCATCTACGCGATATTTCCGCGTGTTTGCGGAGATTTTTAACATATTCACGATAATTTGCGAAAGTGAATTTCGCAAATTCCGCCCACCCCTAACAATAACACTGCATCGACATAATCGACCTAATATTACAGTTTAAGGTGCATATATAAAATTACAGTTCTTCACTCCACCCATACTTACATGGGAGGTGTGTATAAGTTGAACTAGGAATAGTAATTATATATTTACATTGCAATACAGAGGCAGGCTAATGTGGCGGATGCAATATTATTGTAATGGGATGTACCTCATGAGATTTAGTGACCCCCCTCATATTTTAGTCTGTGTGTGTGTATATTCAGCACCTCCTTCCTCTTTGCTTCAAATGCCTCACCTGCCAAACTAAAAGCTTGCTTATAACTTTTCTCTGCGTACCTATATCCACCTCCCTGCTTGTACCTTTTTATCTACTTCAGTTGAAAGATTTCTTGTCAAGAGCACCTTCCAGCATTCCCTCTTCCTTCAGTCACTCTACATACCATGTTCAAAGTCATTTCTGTCTTTATACCCAACGTCCTTCATGCCTGGGCTGTTTTGCCAGAATTTCCTGTCCCATGTCAACTGGGCATTGCCTGTTTCTGCCCACTCCAGTGCACGCTTGGCAATTTCAACTCCAACCGTTTCATCTACAGCTGGGCAGCACGGGGCATATTATCAACAAACTGCGGTAAATATCACAGAGCACGCTTAACGCATTTTATTCTATCGCCGGCTATCGCTGGATTTCCTCGCCAAGTTAGCGCGTTATTATCAACGCTTATCTCAAAGGCGACAGGAAATCCAGCGATAGCAGCAAAAAGCGGGAATAGCGCGGGAAGTGCGATATATTTTGGGCGATAATGAAAACCTTGCTAATACGCCCCTGTGGTCTCAGCCTTGCAATCCACCTCCCATTACTAAGATGGCTAAGTCAACTTTAAAGCAGGAGTTAAATTCCTGTAATAAACGGGGCTTAGTGCGATTATTTACATCGCTTCGCGGGTCTGCTGCCAGCTTGATGATAGCGGGAAGCAGTGTTAGCGTGTTCTCCCATGCTGTTTTACCCAGGAACACCTACTTTGCATGTCATTAGCGATGGCATGCAGGGCGATAAAAAACGGCAGCCATCGCGCGAAAACAAGTGCTAACAAGGGTTAGTGTGAGCTTGTTCATAGTGCGATGGAAATCTCGCCACTTTTATGGCTTTTAAAGCCGAAAAAGCGGCGATATGGCCCTTGATAATATGCCTCCACATGTTTTTGTCTTCTACTTGTCAGCAGGACACTTTTTGTGCAACCTAATTCCTTCTTCAACTCGGCAACCAGCTTAGATTCCTTTTTTGTCTGTTCTGTGTTCCACGTTTGTGCTATGTTGACAGGAACCTCTGTTCTAAGGGTGAGCCCTGCGGTTTTTGTGCCTTGCCAGTTCTTTTTACAAGTTCTAGCTCGCAATGTAGCCTCTGTCTATGTCTCTTCAATATCCATACATTTGCCTCCTTCGTATTTCTTGATGATGTTTCTGCCCATGAGTATTAATAAATGAAAGCATTGCGTATTGCACACAGCGACCTCGAAAGGTATGTCAACGGTTTCTTCGCATGCCATTCTCTTCTTTTCAGTCTATTGTTTCAATGCTGCCCTCTCCCTGAATTTTCAGGCACCATGTAGCTGGAATACTAACTAAATTCTAGTTTTTCCTGTTTACTGGAACGCAATGAACATGTTTGTCACACCCCCTTGTGGCCTACAAGGCTTAGGGAGGCTACCAAGCCACAGCATGGTGCTTGGGTCGTTTGCCACTGTTTCCTGGGGTCTGTCCGAATATGTCTGTGGAAACTGGTCCAAGGACACCCTTTTCACACACCACACTCATCGAAGTGCGGACGAGCAGCCAAACGCTTCTCATAGAGGTAGTGTGGAGAGCACTGACTCAGTACCCAACAGCCAAACAACAGGCACAGTAAATCACTGTCCAGCCCAGTGCTTGTCTTTGTAGCAAAAGAAAGTACTTTATTGTCACAGTAGTACAGAATACTACACAATTAGATAGGGAAATGAAAATAATGTTTTATGATCTCATCCACTGGGTCTTAACAAAGCACCACACCCTCTACGGTGCCCTTCTCCCAGCTCTATGGTGTCCTCCAATGGCCGTGGTGACCTCCTTGCAAGTCAAGCTTAGGCAAGAATAGGCACAGATACAAGTTCTACAAAGTGGCTCCGACTTTTCGGTCATTTCGAACAGTTCTTAGCCCAAAGAGCATCACTGATAAGGGCAACTTCCTATTGCCACTTACCTTGCTTCACATTAACCTTTTCAGTCTCTGGGGCCGTGCCTCACTTATAGCTGCTGAGTGGAGATGAAGCTTGGCTGGCTCTGGAAAGTGCATGTGTCTGTGTGCACCATCAGTGTCTTTTTTGGTGGTGGCCATGCTCATCTCTCTTGGACCCCTAAAGGTATCAGCACAGCAGGTCAGAGTGATGAATGGTATTCACCAGCTGTTGTAGAATCGTACTTGCAGGTACTTGCCTTCTTCTGCAGTTTCAGCCCTTGGGCCAATCTGGCAGATACTTCACTTCTTTTGTAGTTGCAGTCCTAAGACCAATGTAGCTGTTGCTCAGCTTCTTCCACAATTGTGGCTTTTGGGCAGGCAGCTCTCCCGTTTCAGCAGTGATGGCTCCTCCAGTTTACGCCATACACCAGCAGCACCAGTCGTTTGGGCTGTGGGGGTGCTGGATGGCACGTTGTGCATTGGCTCAAAGTTTATTTGTGCAGTTCATACCAGACCCACACTCTTAGAGACCAAGTGACCCCACATTATATAAGTCATCCTGGCGATGCTCCCTTTTCGCAGTTGCTTCTTCTGGGTCATACACCAGGAACACAGCCAGGCTTCTCCTACTGGACAGTCTCTCTTCCTGCACGGCCAGCTACTCTCCATCCCTTTCTGAGCAGACAGGCAGGCTTCTAGACAAACTCTGAGCTTCTCCTGCAAGTTACACAGACTTCAGTGTTATCCCCTCACCTACTGTAGACTGACTGTTATGCAGACACCAGCATGATCATGCAGCAGTTCTTCAAATACTCTGTGGAACACTCTATTCATTGATCAAGAAGAGCGTGGAATTGGAACAAAGTTGGGTAGTTTGGGTCCCCCTTTTATACTCACTTTCCAGACAGGAGATGTGGATCCAATATCTAAACTCCTGGACCGTTTTGGGATAGTTCCTTTTAAAAATGTAATGTTATGGTTGTAGTGCAGACACAGCATTTATTCAAGGTGATGGCTAACACAGCAAGTAGTTAAGAGGCTGGCTCCAAGAAGGAGTATCCAAAACAATGGCACAGTGAAGTGTGAGATCTCCACATCAAGCTGTCATCAGCCTTTCTGAAGCCGTAATAGGGGAAAAATAAAAGCACAGGCCCTGCCTAGAAACCTCCTTATCTTTAACAACAGAATCTGATGATTCAATCCCTCTCCCCTACCGCTCATCAAACAGCAGTGCTCAGGGATATCTAATTGGCAAAGGGCCTCATAGAATTTCTGAGAGAAGCCTTGTCTCTATCCTGCCTCACTTTAGTGCCTGGGTCTCCAGCCTCTAGCTTCAGGAATGCAAGCAATACACTTCCACCAAATAAAGAGGAGATGTGCTCATCTTCCACCATGTTCTATACTAAACCAGGGGCCATCGAAAATCTATGACATTGGTCCAAGCAAACATACACACAGTCTCACTATCATGTATGTGCCTCAGGATATGGGTGTTGCACCAAAGCAAAATGTTTACTTGAGTGTGGCCAGTAGATCTTGCTTCCCCCTTGAACAGAAAAAAGGTTGGTTCAGAAGTATTATTATTCAAACACTGATACTCCGCTACCACGACTTTATGTCAACAGTCCAGGATATGGACAGTAGTCCCATGTTATCAATCAATCAATCAATCATTTGTAAAGCGCACTACATACCCGCAAGGCTCTCAAGGCGCTGGAGATTGAACAGCCAGGTCTTGAGTAGCCTCCTGAAAGTCAGCAGGTCTTGGGTCTGTCGTAGACTTAGGGGGAGGGTGTTCCATGTCTTGGCGGCAAGGTGGGAGAAGGCTCTCCCGCTGATGGTGGTTCTTCGGATGCGCGGGACGGTGGCGAGTGAGAGGTCGGCGGAGTGGAGCTGGCGGTTGGGGATGTAGAAGGAGAGCCGTCTGTTGAGGTAGGCTGGGCCGGTCTTGTGGAGTGCTTTGTGTGCATGGATGAGGAGCTTGAAGGATATCATCTTGTTGACGGGGAGCCAGTGCAGGTTTCTCAAGTAGGGGGTGATGTGGCCATGTCGAGGTACGTCAAGGATCAGTTGCGCAGAGGCGTTTTGGATGTGTTGTAGTCGTTTGATGAGCTTGGTCGGGGTTCCCGCGTAGAGGGCATTTCCGTAGTCGAGTCTGCTGCTGACGAGGGCCTGGGTGACTGTCTTTCTTGTATCTGTCGGGATCTATCTGTAGATCTTGCGGAGCATGCGGAGGATGTTGAAGCAGGAGGAGGAGACGGCGTTGACTTGCTTGGTCATTGAGAGCGTTGAGTCGAGGATGATTCCCAGGTTGCGTGCGTGGTCGGTGGGTGTCGGGGCTGCCCCCAGTGCCGTCAGCCACCAGGAGTCGTCCCAGGCTGAGGGGTTGAAGCCGAGGATGAGGACCTCCGTCTTGTCCGAGTTCAGCTTCAGGCGGCTGATCTTCATCCAGTCGGCGACGGCCTTCATTCCTTCGTGGAGGTTGGCTTTGGCGGTGATGGGGTCCTTGGTGAGGGAAAGGATCAGTTGAGTGTCGTCTGCGTAGGAGATTATGTTGAGGTCGTGCTGCCGGGCGACGTGTGCGAGTGGGGCCATGTAAATGTTGAACAGTGTCGGGCTGAGGGAGGATCCCTGGGGTACGCTGCAGATGATCTCGGAGGCTTTGGAATGGAATGGGGGGAGGCGGATGCTCTGGGTTCTGCCGGAGAGGAAGAAGGTGGTCCATTCCAGAGCCTTGTCTCGGATCCCTGCGGCATGCGCGTAGTGTGCGGTGGCAGACGGTGTCGAAGGCGGCGGAGAGGTCTAGGAGGATGAGTGCTGCGGTCTCACCGTTGTCCTGATGTCGTCGGTGGCGGCGATGAGGGCAGTCTCGGTGCTGTGGTTGCTGCGGAACCCTGACTGGGAAGGGTCCAGGATTCTGTTTTCTTTGAGGTATCGGGTTAGCTGTCTGTTGATGATTTTCTCGATGACCTTGGCTGGGAAGGGGAGCAGAGAGATGGGCCGGAAGTTCTTGAGGGCTCTTGGGTCTGCCTTAGGTTTTTTGAGTAGGGCGTTTATCTCTGCGTGTTTCCAGCTCTCTGGGAAGGTTGCGGTCTCGAGGGAGAGGTTGATGGCTTTGCGCAGGTGGGGTGCGATGGAGCTGCTTGCTTTGTTGAAGACGTGGTGCGGGAATGAGTCTGACGGAGAGCCGGAGTGGTTTGTGCTCATGGTCTTGATGGTGTCATCGACGCTCACTCTGGCCCAGGTTAGCAGGTGGTCGTGGTCGATGGTGAGCGGAGGGTCTGTTGTGTTGCTGTCTGTTGGGGCTGTCTGGGTGTTGAAGCTGTTGTGGATGTCTGCTATCTTTCGGTGGAAGAAGGTGGCGAGGGAGTCGCACAGGGCTTGCGACGGCGGGATGCCGTTGGTGTTGGAGCTGGGGTTGGAGAGTTCCTTCACGATGTTGAAGAGTTCCTTGCTATTGTATGAGTTGTTGTCGAGGCGGTCTTTGAAGGAGGTCCTCTTGGCCGCCCTGATGAGGTGGTAGTGGTTGCGGATGGCGTCCTTGTGTGTTGCGTGGCTGTCCGGAGTTTGATCACTGTGCCATTCCTTCTCTAGTTTACGGCAAATGTTATAAATGAAGGCATGCTTGGTGCACCCTTCACATCACAGAACAGGTGATGGACCTTGGCTTTACCAAGGATAGGCCCAAACCTCAGTGAACACACAAAAGTAACGTGCTAGCTGAGCCAACAAAATGCCAGCATACCAGTTTCACACGGAGACGGATCACTAGGGGTAGGGGTCCATGCCTGTACACCATGCAGGGTGCATTCCCTTTCCAACTATGTTGCTCCTACAATGCATTATGGTAGACGTAGTTCAATCTATTCATTTAACTCATGTTCAGTTCTTCAAGTGACCCCCATCTGCTTTAATTGAGGTTTGTAACATTTCATTTAAAAGTTATGTGTCAATGCCTGCTAGATCTCAATATAAAGAAACACTCATGGGGGCTGAAGATCTGGGCACAGTCAAACACATGTTAAACTGGTAGCTCCTGAAAACAGAATGTTTAGGGTAGAGTCAGTCACATAGCTAGTCGTTGTCCCTGCAATGCTGGTATGTTGCTGGTATGTTGCAATGGAGCCCATTATACGTTGTGGATACCAATGGTACCACAATGGTAACCAGCAGAACAGGATATCAGCCAAGTGTCAACCTGATGCTTTAAGAAAGTTTCTAAGGTTGGGACATATTCGATTAGTCATGAGGCCTTTGATTCCAGAAGACCAGTTGGTCGTAAATAGGAACAATTACCAATCTGGGCCATATCTTAGTTAACCTAGCAATCTGGGGAATAAAGGTCTCGGGCCCTTTAATCGCATGCTGGTCCTCAGGTATGCTGTCAACCAGTGGTGGAGTTAGATACATGTTCTGCTGCTCTCCAGGAGAGCTGATAGTGCTGGGCGAGGTTAATCATCTGATCGGTACTTCTGCAAGGAAGTTGTGCTAGAGTTGATTCCGACAGAAGTTAGAGGACAGTATTGAGGGAGGAAGGTAGGAAGTGCCAGGCCATGGTCGTCTAAAGGCGAATGGGAAAGGATGATGGTTTAAAAGTTAGAGCAACTACTGATGAAGCTGCAAAGCCTGTTTAATTCACCCCAGAATGTATTAAACATTTGCATGCACCCACATTTGTGAGTTATCCTGTCACTTTCTGATTGAATTTACCTCAGAGTATTGCAATCTTTAGATCCAGGAAATTGTAATTGCATGTAACTGTTGTGTTGGAAGGCACAGAGTAGACTGTTTAGGAAGGCCTCTTGCAGTTCATTCTGCTGCAGAAACTTTTGTAAATCCTTGGCAACCATGTCTATATCTTGTAACTATGGATTGCATGCAACTACCACTGGGTTTGAAATTTGGACCTCTTTTGCTCTGTATTTCAAGAGGGCGCTACTTTGAATTTGGTTTTCCACAATGCTTTTGGTGTGACCATGAGTTATAGAGTCCGATCTCACGGCCTTTATGTTTTCATTTCATCATTTTGTGTTTTCGCATTTCCAGTTCTTATTGCACAGATCTGCAGAACATCGTGTTGAGCTTCATGTTCACTGTGTGGAAATTGCTGTTGCTCCGGAACTTAACTCAGTCCATTGGTTTGGGATATACTGTGGTTTTTAGCTATTCTTACTCAATTACCATGCTGTTGTACAGGAAATGTTGTCTTTAGGATTCTGACAACAAAAGCCTTGTTGAAATGTATTAAATCTTCTGTGGAGCCTATGGGGTCCTGTTCCCCATCAGTTTAAATCAGAAGGATGTCGTCAATGTAGCACCTATTTCTTAATGGCTTCCAGTTGCATTTGGCAAACAATTATTAGTCAGTTCGCAAGCGTTGGAGCAATCTGTGTCCCGATATTGGTACCAGCCATTTGAAGATATGTGTAGTTTGTAATTGTGAATCTGGAAGTGCATTTTACATTCTATTTCCATCCATCTGTGGGAAGTACTTCTACAGTGACACAGGGTACAAGACTGGCAGTAACATTTGCTTTGCTATAGGGTCAGTAGCATCAAGTTTATTTAGGGGATTTGTGGCGCCGTGGACGTAACTCCAAATTCTTCTTATAAATGATTTCAAGACACTTACTGCCCTGCCATCGATATTCTCAGTCAGCAGGCCTAAATCGTGGATGATTGGGGGTTTAAGGAGTACTTTATGTGCATTCTTGGGAGCATGTAGAACCTTCCAGGTAAATTCCATCCATATAGTTGCTAAATACCTGAGCTACATCCATACAGGATCTGAAGAAAGCAGGGCAAAGCAAATCAACCTAAGCGAGTAATTTCTTATGACAGAAAACACAAAGAGGGCATCAAAGTGAAGTGCAAGTAGAACAGCAAGCTAAAGGAATTCCCAAATTTCTGGGCCTGGAAACATGGTGGCAAAGTGTTCTTGTCCATACACTGGCAAATCATTGTTCACCAGAAGCTAGAGAGCCATACACCAACATTTTCTTCAATTGCATAGTTCTAATGGTTGACGAAGGGGCATGGAAAAAGGACTTAGT
Organism: Triturus cristatus; assembly: GCF_964204655.1. Classification (NCBI taxonomy): domain Eukaryota; kingdom Metazoa; phylum Chordata; class Amphibia; order Caudata; family Salamandridae; genus Triturus; species Triturus cristatus. The sequence continues at coordinate 769,234,893 of NC_140580.1, forward strand.
GGTTCAGGAAAATAATTGAGGCTGAAGTAAGTTACTCTGCAATGGGACACCACCTGAAAGCTGCATACCGCCAAGGATGTTCTATGCATGCGTGTAATGAGTAATGGTGATAGCGTACAAATGTAAAATAACATAGCTGCCAAGTTTTCAGTGTGCTTATGTGTGACATCTTGATGTTTTCAAGGTACTTATGTGTGACACTTCTTCGTGTTATGTGTGACACTTTATAGTGAGTGGATTAAAGTAGATGGGTTCCTGTAATGATGTAAATATCAGAAATTACTAGTTTTTCTAAGATTTCTAAGCAGTTTCTAGTTTACTGTAATGGTCTAGAAGCTGCCTTAGAAAATCTGCAACACTCCTAAAGAGCCTAAGCCATGTCACTAACCAATTCCCTTTTTTTGAACATGCATGAGGAACACAGCAGCTAAGGTGCCAAAATGTTCCTCATGTTGTGAACCCCTGTGCTAGTGAAAGATTTTGGATCAAAATTGTGCTCGAAAAGTCCCATCCTTTCCAAAATAAAAAGCACATTTACGGTACATGACCGACTGCTGTAATGGGCCAGATGTGTGCTATTCCCCATGTACTTTCAGTGGCTTCGCATCTCTGTGTTATGAGTATTTAAACACCACAGGCTTTCAAAGGTGTGATGTGGAAGTAAAGGGGTGTTGTTTTGCGTCTGGATGTAGGCAGGCTAAAGGCCTGATTTAGAACTGAACCACAGTGAAACAAATCCCACTCCTGGGTGAAGTACCAAAAACAGAGGACAACCACCCTTGGCACCCATCCCCAAAATACAATCCATAAGGTAAAAACAATTCAAAGGGTACACCTTCCATTTCACCAGATTACACACCTCCACTAGAGGGTTCCCAACCAACACGTAGTTTCAAACCAGGCACCAAAATGTATGACTGCAAGAGCACTTAGACAGCACTCTGAACTGACCAAGGTAGTAACTCAGGGCTTGATGGGTCTCTGTGAAATTATATTGACACAATTGTCTGTGTGCGAGGCCCTATAATTCCCTCTCTTGTTGTTGCAGATCAGGAAACATCTGATAATATCGTTCCCATTTTTCTCTTCTCATCCTTTAAACATTCATCCCCACTTTTGCTACTTCATTTACTTTTTCTACCTTCCCATCTACCCTCCTCCCACTCATGCCATGTTTACAACCACCACAATCTTTACACTCTAGTCTTTTCCTCATTTTCCCTCTTTTCTTTCCTTCCTGTCTCCATTTCTGTACTTTTCTAGACCCCCTTCTCTCTCCTTTATCTTTCCAACTTCCTCCGCATATTCTTCAGAATTTAGCTTTTTGTCTCTCTCAGTTCTCGGTTATTTCATTCACCTCTCTCAGACTTTTTGTATTTTTCTTTCCTCCTCTTACCTACCTCCTTCCTCGCTTTTTGTTTTCCTCTCTCCTCTTTTTCTCTCTTTTTTTACTCTTTCAAGTCACTATGCCCTCCTCTCTTTGCCTCTCCCCCTCCATGGTCCTTTTGTTTGTCCATCTGTCCTCGAATTTCACTCTTCTCCTTTCTGGTCCCCTCGTCCCCTTTCCCCTTGCTTGTAATCGCTTATCCTTTCACCTCTCTCCTCTGTTTGTTTCCTCCCTCTATCCTCCCCCATTTTGTCTCCCTCATTGTCTCTTCTTCCTCTACAATTCCTCTTCTTTTTCCTAACACCCTTTTCATCACTCTCACTCCTCCCATTCCTCTTTCTTGTCTCCCTTCTCTCTTGGCAGCGAACGTCACATGACAACAGACACATTTGGATAGGGCTTTACTCATTCGCACTATTTATTTGGGATCATTTAGTCAAAAAATATAACTCGTTTGCTCAAATAATATTCATTTGTGAAAATAATGCTTGTGACTTAAAAAGTAACCCTGGGCGTACTTTGCGAAGTAGCGCTACGCGTAGCTACGCGAAGTGCACTACACGAGCTACGCATAGCTTCACAAACTGCGTAGTGCACTGTTCAAGATGCTGTTCGCACTGATTGCACAGTGCCGGATGCTTGTCCGCACTGTCCAATCAGTGCAAACTGCATCTAGCACAGTGCAAGCGGTCCTTGTCTGCCGCTCAAGTAGATTTCTACTCGAGCGGCAGCTTTCTCAACGCGGACTGGTAGTTTCTCATCGCGAGCGGTCACGAGCATACACGACCACTCGCAATGAGAAACCTGACCTCCCCACGTTGAGGAGCTCGCCGGGAGGTTTACTTTCCACGCTCGCAATCGGCAACTTGATGTTGCTGATCGCGAATGAGGACAAAGTCTCGCCGGGATGTCATTTTGCTTGCTCACGGTCGCCAACTTGACGTTGAGGACCGCGAGCAAGCAAAAAATGACCGCTGCACTACGCTACGCTACGCGTTTGCACTGTGCTACGTGCAATTCGCATAGTGCGAAGTAGCGCAAACTTTGCAAACTACGCGAGCGTAGCGTAGTGCTTTGCCCAGGCTTATTAAAAAGAAACGTTTGATATCCTTTACTACTATTTTTTTTTTAAAGCGCGAACTTAAGAACTTTACTGGTTTAGGACAGGAATCATTTTGACCAAACGCCTTTTTATTTCGGTGTGCCCTTTCAGCAACAGTCGAAGATGGCTTCCTCCAACGCTCACCTTTTAAACACATGGCTAGGACACTGGGCCCTTTCAGACGTTTGGCGGGAACGTCATCCATGTTCCAGGATATACTCTTTCTATTCCCCAGTACATAAGCTACACGTACGCCTAGATCGAATACTCGTATCCGCAGCCCTCCTCCCCTTGATACAAGCGACGGATTATCTTGGTAGGACGCACTCCGATCATAACCCCTTGTTGATGCGCCTGGCCTGGGAGGCGCCACCCCCGCCGGTCCCGACCTGGCATTTGCAGACTGCAGCCCTGGAGGATCCCCTCTTCCGAGGCTCACAGGAGGCGGCAATAGCTACCTACTTCTCGGTTAATACCGGCTGCGCAGGCTCGGTCCTCACTGAATGGGAGGCCTTTAAGGTGGTGGTTAGGGGCCATTGTCTGGGGCGGTCTTGAAGTATTCGTAGACAACTAGACACCTCGTTGACCCGCATTGAAGAACGATTACTCCTACTCGAGTCACAAGTTGTCACTAGCCCGACAAGGCAGCGGCAGCTTGATGCTGCCCACGCCGAGCGCGCGGTGCTTCTGGACCGACTGCGCTGCCATAACTTTTTAGCACACTCGATCCACTCCCACTCGGCCGCGGACAAAGCCGGGAGACTACTGGCCTATCTGATTAGGCAGGAATATCCCCAGCGCCCCATACATTTCTTACAAGACGACCTTAGTCGGGAGCGCAGCACCCAGGGAGACATTCACGCACTGATGACTTAGCACTACACCCTGACGGTGGATCGGTCCCTGGAGCTGGACTCCCCTATAGTGGAAGACGAAGTGCGGGACGCATTACGGGCCTTGTCCTCAGGTAAAACTCCAGGGCCGGACGGTCTTCCGACAGAATTCTTTAAGACCTACGCGGAACATCTGGCACCACAGCTGCACTCTGTGTTTCTGGAGGCAATCTCGGAAGGGACCTTGCCTCCCACCATGCGTACCGCTAATGTGGTGTCTTTATTGAAACCTGGTAAGGACCCCACATCACCTGGTTCATATCGACCGATTGCCATATTAAATTCGGATTATAAGATCCTGGCAAAGATCCTCGCCAATAGACTGGCTCCGTTAGTCCCTGATCTGGTACACTCTGACCAGAATGGCTTTGTTCCACAGCGTAACACGGCCCTGAATCTGCGCCGCTACTTTCGAGTGGCGGAATATGCCCCAATCACCTGGCCGCGTTCCGGTTGTATGGTATTAGATCTCGAGAAGGCTTTCGACTCGCTGGCCTGGAACTTTCTATTTGCTGCCCTTGTTTGCTTTGGAGTCTGCCCCTATTTCCTCAGCTTGGTCCGATTGCTATACTGTGAACCGTCAGTTCGGGTTAGGACAGGCCCATATATTTCCGATCCGATTCGAGTGCGGCGTGGGACCCGGCAGGGATGCCCCCTGTCCCCACTACTGTTTGCGTTAGCGGTGGAGCCGCTGGCGGCTCATATCCGCACGCATGTTGATATGGGAATAACACTAGGCGATGGCATTCACACCATTTCGCTCTACGTGGATGACTTGTTAATATACGCCAGGGATCTTCATGAAATTCCCCCCTCCCTTGATCGAGCCCTTAGCCACTTTGCACGGGCCTCCGGGTTGAGAGTCAACCCGACTAAGTCCATACTCTCCCCATTCCTGGGGGATACACCGGATCCAGGCTTCCCGCTCGGAGGAACACCGGTGGCCTGGTGCACCGACCCTTTTCGTTACTTGGGTGTTCAGGTTTATCGCACCAAAGCTGACCTCTTTAAAGGAAATGTGGTCCGGGCTACCATGGCAATCCGATCTCAGATGAGCTTCTGGAAGAATCTCCCGTTGGCAATCTCTCTGGTAGGGTCGCGCTGGTTAATATGGTGGTCCTTCCCCGCCTCCTTTATTATTTTGCCACGCGACCCCTTATTATCTCCCCCCCCTTCTTTAAGCAGTGGGAAAGGGTAGTACGAGATTTCATATAGGGGACTTCACACCATAGAGTGTCCATGGGCAAGCTTTATCTACCTGCATAGCTGGGCGGACTCGCAGTGCCCAATTTTGGGCATTACTACCTGGCCTCCCAACTGCAGTGGGTCACCAGGTGGATGTCTTCCTGTTATCTACCAGACACGGCCTCTTTACGACCCCCGCTACTGCTAAAAACCTTGCTTCAGATTTTCCACCCCTGCTCCTCATCTAAGCCTCCGGATATTTTCCTCCTCACTATAGCACACAAATGCTTCCGCAGTTGCCTTTTCCTCACTAGAGCCACCATTCCATACGCACCTGCCATTCCTCTTTTGGGGACTCCACGGGGGGACACACCTACACGACAGCAGCAGAGTTACATCACTGGACCTCAGAGGGGGTACAGTACGTGGGGGACCTCTTTCAAGAAGGCGCTCTTATTCCATTCCGGGACCTCATACTGGGAGAAAATATACCTCCAGGGCAGTTCTTATTACACAGGGCACTCATAGCCTCTTTAGCGTCCAAATGGGGTACACTCGCCTAGGAGCCTCCCATACATCATACCTTGCAGTACCTTCATGGGATGGGGAGGGGGAAACACCTTACGCGCTGGTTCGCATCCTCCCTTCGACAACACACGGAAGCAGATCTTACTCGTCTTCGGCTTCACTGGGAGGGGGCCCTGGGTAGAGCGTTTACTGATAGGGCATGGCTAGCTGCCCGTAGCGGTCAGTCCCGCATCCCACGGAATCAACGGTTCCGACAGATACAATTTTTCATACTGCACCAAGCCTACCTTACCCCAGCCCAAATAAACAGGTACTTCCTCCACATAGATGCGGCTTGTCCCGCTGCCGACAACTAGATGTCGACTTGATACAAATGCTTTGGGGATGCTCGGTCCTGAATGACTACTGGCGCACCGTGACAACCACTCTCATACGTTGCACAGTACGCAGCATTCCCCCGACTTGGGAAGCTCATATACTGCACCTCTTTAGCAGGAACAAGATACATAGAGCTGCCACACGGTTTCTTGACCTAGGCCTCATAACAGCTAAGCGCCTGCTCACCAAGCGCTGGAAATCCCCCCTATCACCCTCTTGCTTGGCACCTGTCCTTCTCCAATTGGGCGAGGGCGGACGGTGCGGTGCTGCGCATGGAAGATCTGCTTGGCATCCGTATGTTCCCCCTGGTGCCTCAGTGGGATGCAATGGTCTCCAAGCTTTTGGGGGCAGACACGGGATCCCTATCTGCATCACAGAGGGCTCCCACTCAGGGTGGCCCCCCTGCCGACACGACCCAGGCCTGACACCAATGCCCAGACTGCCATTACCCTTTTGGCATGACACTCCACTGCTGCTGAACCTTAAGGGAGTTTGAGGTCCTCCAGCAAATTTACCCGTGGTGGCAGGTCTTGCGCGACTCTATCCTATCCTTCGTTTGCTTTCGTTGCCCTCATTTTGTTGTGCCCTATGTCCCGGGCTACGTTTGAACTGCACTGCTCCTACACTACTCGCACATTACTTGATGCCGCGACTTGTCAACACCACTCTGTCTTTCCTGAGATATTGCCGCAAGCTTTGATGTGATTGGTGCACACTGACTGTTTCATTGTCATGTAGCTATTAACTCGGCTGTACACTGTTCCTTTCTCCTTTGTTGGATGAGTGCTATTCTGCCTGTATGTTTTATTGACTAATGTGCAAAAACAAACAAAAGAAAAAGTTAATAAAAACGATTTAAACAAAAAAAAATGTGTTAGTTTAACCCTTGATGCGTGGCGCTTAGCAGGGCTGAAATAACTGACCAGTTATACATAGTCTTTTCATCACAGTAACACATTGACATTATCTGTTGCTCTCTCACCTGCAGAAGATAGCGCATCAGCTGGATTTCTTTCACTTCATGGTATGAGTGCCTTTGGCATGTTGGACTCTCTGGAAGTGGCACATGGCTAACTGCTGACCAATTACTACTTCCTGTCGGCTTGATGTCACTTCCTGTGAGCTCTGACTCACTTACTGTGGGCACTATCTCAGGTCCTTTCTGCTGAAATTCTTTTTTTACTGATAACTTCTTACTGTGCCTAGGCTGCATCTTCCTTTCGGACCACTGATCTTCATGATACAGAGAGAAGATTAAAGAATCGCCGATGCTGAAAAGGAAACATGATCTTAATGAAAGTCCAATGGATTCCGTGGAGTATTTGCAATTACATGATACTAGGACAATAACATCAAGAAATGTTAAGTTTCCACACAAGCCAATATTTACGATCTCTAAAAAATGCCTTTCCCCCCTGATCAATCAAACTCTGTTGGAGGGTCCTACTCTAATTTAAACATATGTTTCATTCAATCTCTACCAGTTTAAGACATTCATTCAGCCTGGTGCCTCTAAATGAGACTAAGCTAGGCCACCAAAGAAAGGTGCCTCATACTGCATTGCCAAAAGGCTTGCACTGATGTTGACTACAGCAGATCCATTGTTTTTTGTGGCATAGCAGTGCAGGAAATGAGGGGGAACCAGACAGATCCCAGACCTGACAACTCTTATTGAGTGCCCCAAGTGAAACATGCAGAATGTATCCTGTGTAACAGCACTGGGGCTCATTCAGCAGCACACGCAAGTCTGCTTTCGCATTGGAGACAACCTGCAAGCATGAAGGGACTTTACTATTTTCACTTCCAGTTGGGCCCAAAGGTGATATAAAGGGCCATCAGACCAACTTTTTTTTCAGCATCATCCTGGCTGGGTGCAATTTGGAGCGTGTCACTTAGATGCAAATGCAATGGTGGGAAACAAAGGCACACAGCTTGTTATCACTTCACAAGTATTGAAAAGAATCTATGATTTGGAGGCAGGTATTTGATTTTGATCAACCCCTGTATACAATACACACAAATAAAGAATTAAATAGCATGTACTATATAACATTTCACATCCCATTGGAGGGTGTCAGAGTGCTTTATATAACACACACATTTACAGATAATAAATCATACACATGTGAAAATCAATGTGCAAGAAATGATACATAAGACAATGATGATTATAAGGTAGAAAGAGTCACATCTTTCTCTTACTTAGGCATCATATGTTAAAAGTGCCTACAAGGAACAAACACAAAGTCAGGATTTAAAATGTAATGTAGTGATTGGGATTGTATGTACTAACAAGACTTTAATACTACCCAAAGTAACTCTTTTTAACAACCTTAGAATAATGACAGATTGAGAAAACAAATAACATTCTAAACCCATGCCTTGGAGTTTTCATGCAGCACCTGGATGCTGGTGTATAGCTCACTGTGCTATACTGGAAGCCCTGCAACTTATGAACAGCAAATCACAAAAGGATCATTGTGTCAAGACCAGTAGCCTACCTACCTAGCCACATAAAATACAAATCAGGTTTCTGCATGTTACACGACAGAATGTATGACCGTACTACGCATATTAATACCACACATGCCATTTCAACGCGGATAATACTACACTAGTTCCCCTACAACAACCTACCATTAAAATGCATTCTTTTACCATGCATATGCCTTTACCATGCATACCATTACAAAGCAAAGGCATGCATGGTAAAGGCATACACATGGTAAAAGTGTCTAAGGTAAGTTACACTACAATGCCCTACCCTAAACCCTAAAGCAGTACCCCTGCATGACCCCCCGAGCCCCAATCCTTTCCCTATCCTAAACCCTAAATCACTACCCCTGCACGACCCTCCCACGACCCCCAGACCTCTCCCTACCCTAAAACACTTCCCTGCATGACCCCCAACCTTTCCCTAAACACTACCCTCCACAATCCTCCCCCGACCCCCACTCCTCTCCCTACTCTAAACCCTAAAACACTACCCCTGCACAACCCCCCAGTACTTTCCTACCCTAAAACACAACCCCTGCATGTCCCTTCCTCGACCCCCAGTCCTCTCCCTACCCTAAATCACTACCCTGCATGACCCCCTGACTCTACCCTAAACCCTAAAACACTACCCCTGCACGACCATACCCTAAACCACTACTCCTGCACAACCCCCCAACCCTACCCTAAACCCTAAAACACTACCCCTGCACGACCCTCACCCCAACCCCCAGTCCTCTCCCAACCTTAAAACACTACCCTGCACGCCCCCCTCCCCGACTCCCTTTTACCCTAAATTAGTAACCCCCACCCCAGGCCCAATGCCTCTTACCTTTCTCTCCTCGTGGTTCCTCTTTCTCCTCTTTTTTTCCTCTTTCTCCTCGTGGTTCCTGGTTCCTTCGATAGTCTGAGGGGTGGTGCACGTCGTTGTGAGGAAATGGAAGACCCTCTGTTTCCTCACAACGACGTGGATCGCCTTATTTTTTTACAACGTATTTGCTTTTACCATACATATCTTTACAAGGAAATTCGTTGTAAAGGCATGTGTGGTAAACGCATATGCGCTGTAAAAAAATGCATAGTAAAAACTATGCGTTGTTACAACACATGCGTGGTAAGGCTTGCGTCGTAATGGCATGCAGGGAAACAGTCGCGATGTAATAGCTGTTTTCCTACACAACAGGCCCCACTGCAGGCGTATTATCCATCTATGCTACTTTTAGGTAAAACTGACTAGAAAAAAACACAGATATCTCCAAGTGAATTAACCACCGGAGTTATCTTACTATTATTATTATCCCCTGAAAATTACTGGGCACAAAAGAACCCTGTAGTAGGTGCCCTAACCACATAAGATATTTGAAAATGCAGACTCTTTGTGACCAATTAACAAAAAAGAGACACATTTACTGTCATGCTTGCCTTTGTTGCCAATTTCTTTGTGGCTGAGTTAAAAAAAATTAAATGTATAAGTTGACTGTCAGACTCGGCTTTTTATTACTCCGCCCCTCGCTACTCCAACCCCTCTCCACAGCCACATCTTGCCTCCAAATTTATAGGTTCCCGGAATAAGTGTTTTCCAATTCTAGCACCGTTCCTCAGCACATGGCTACTTTCTGCGAAATCCACAAATCAGTCATTGTGACCGAAAGCACCTGACTGGGAACTTGACAGTTCTGGGCCAAGGCTCTGTGCACCGGGATTCACCCTATCCAGCAGTGACCAAAGGTGTAGCAAGGATGTCATGGGCCCTGGTGCAAGCAGGGAAAATAGTCCCTTTGACTGCTGTTGTGGTAGTAAAATACAGCAGTTATCATGGTTCAATGGGCTCCTCGGGGATCTGGGCCCGGTGCCACTACACCTGCTGCACCCATTGTATGGCAGTGACCCAGTGTAGGCCAGACTGCTGCAATGCCACATACAATGCTGTTCAAAAAGTATCCTCACCTACACTTCTGTACGAGCACCGCACGCGCAAGTAGTCCTAGTGAATGATGTCTGACCTTAAAGCAGAGAAGCAAGAAAAATACATGTCCTCCTCTTCAGCTGGGTGCCAGGACTCAGCAACTGCCCTTTTCCTGTCTCACTGCGCGAGTTGCATAACACAGAGCCGATTCCAGCAGGCCCTGAAGTGAGGAGGGGAGAAGCTGCAGTCTTTCTGCAGTTTCCTTGCAATTTCTGTATTTGGTTGCTTCATGGAAGCAATACCAATTTATAAGCAAATGCAGTTGGTGTTAAAACAGGGGCTCCCTGCAATATTTTCCTCTGTTCTCGCCTAGATTCATTCTTTGGCATGCCATGTAACATTTAGTTTCCATTTATGGACCCAGGACCTGAAATAGCATCCACCAGGACCATCGCAGCGCTCCTCAATTTAGGAAAGAGTTGAAGACTCACCTCTTTAAAGAACACTACATCATAATGCATTAACCGCCCACAACTCAGCTTTATTTCCTATTATTAGCTGGCTTTGAGATTGCCTTTGCCTTTTGGCTACTAATATTATAGTAATATTTGTTTATTGTTGATCCAAGTAGTACAAAATAGGGGTGGAATTAGTCACCAGTGATCTGCTTACAACAGAACAAAAAGCTGATACTAATCTACTTAATTAGAAGTGTGGTAACTACCTCTTTAAAAGCACCTCGTTCTTCAGACAAGTGCCAGAACAGTCCTGTTAAAAGTGCTACAGTCCTAGAGTGCAGTGAAGGGCCTGGTAGTGATGCACAAAGGTGAGGACATTGCGTCACTAGAGGTAATGCTGTCTCCTGACCAGTGCTAGCAGTGCATCACTAGAATAAGGGCTGTACTGAGAAGTGCTGGCACTGTGCATGACTTGAATAAAGGCAATGCAGGAAGTGTTTGGAATGTAAAATGTGAGGGTGAACCAGTCTTCAGATGTGACAGTACTGCACATATGGTGACAGGAGGGATTCCTAAGAGACATACTTTTAAGGGAACGTATTAGTTGCCAGTCACAGGGGCAGATTAGATTAGGCTCCCAGTCGCGGTCCGTGCAGGTAACAGCGGTGAGGCCCCGTTGGGGAGGATTTCGAGGTACGATGTCGAGGGGAAATTAATTATTTATTTAATTTCCCCCTCTGCATCGTCCCTAGAAATCCCCACTCACGCGCTGTTACCTGCACGGACCGCGGCTGCCAGCTCCATGCCTAACACTCATCCTGCACTGGAGAACAAGGTAATGCTCAGCATGAAAGTCATAAACAGCAAGTTCTGCTTTTTTGGAACTTTTTACTCACAAGGCCCTTATCTATGCCAGGTCTCTTCTCTATACACACGGACAGAGGCCTCTGACAGGCTGAAGGCAGACTTCAGCCCAGCGTTACAGTATCGGCTCTCAAGAGGTTTGGATTCATTAATATCAGTCCTACAGTCAGCAGTGACCTCACCAGCTCAGGCCTTTAAACAAGAGCACGTCAATAACATTGTTTTAACTATTGATCGGAGATGATAAAACAGTGATGGGAGCGAAGAGGGCCAGTGATGGATCGCCATTCCAGGGGGAGTCGGGACAGCCCCGCCCTATGGGATGAGGGAGGGCACTGCACTGCTGCAGTGCTTAACTTGTAAAACAGTAAGTGCGGGCTCAAAGTTTTTCTCAGGCGCTCACAGCCTCACGGCTGACAAATGCCAGGATTACTGAATACCAAAGCAGGGATGTCTTGATGCCACCCTCTGCCTCTTTCTTCCTCAGCCAGGCACTCCCTCCTCTTTATTTCTCTCGCAGGTTCTTTTTCATCCTCGTTTTCTCCCTCTGTCACTGTTGTTCTGTCTTTCTCTTCCTCCTTTCTTGTTTTATATCTTGCTCTGGGGCAAAGTCGAATGAGGAAAAATAAGTGCTGGTCTCCAAAAATGAACCTAGGCGGACTCCACCTGCAAACACCAGCTCAGCTTAAGCCACTTAAGCACTGCCCCGCTGCAGGAACAGATGTCTAATGCTTGCAGCGCCATCCACAAGGCACTCCCTGCTGTCACCACTCGAGATACAGAGACACTCCTCCATGTAGAAACAGTACAAACCTTCCACTCCAGGACACCTCTCTCAAAAACAGAAAGAATTTTCCACTTCCAGTACCAACAGCTAGATTGGAATCTACCCACATAGGTATGGTTACTTTCGAAGGGAGTTTTCAGACACCGTACCGCTGCAGCAACAGCCGTCTAATCCGCTCATGAATCCATCCTGCCCACTATATGCCACTTCTCTCAGCGCCAATGCACTCTACACCACCGCACACTATGACAGGCCACTCTGCAACACTGCACTCTATGCCATTAGACTCCCATTAGACCCCACTCTACTCTGAACTATTGCATTCTATGCCAATGCACTCTATGCCGCTGCATTCTATGCCACTCTACTCAGCATCACTCTGCAGCACTACACTCTAAGCCACTGCACTCTATAGCACTGCACTCTACTCTACACCACTCTACTCTGCATCAGTCTACTCTGTACGGCTCAACTCCACTGCACTCTATGCCACTCTGCTCTGCATCACTGCACTCTATGCTACTCTACTCTGCACCACACTAATCTACGGCACTGCATTCTACAATGCTGCATTGTACGCCACTGAATTCCATGACCCTGCACTCTACGCCACTGCGCTCAATGCCACTAAATTCTGCAACACTCTACGTCAATGCACTCTACGCCACTCCACTCCACGCCACTCCACTCTACGCGACTCCACTTCATGCCGCTCAAATACACAACATCTATGCCACTCCTCTCTACTCCACTCGTCACCTTTCCACACCATTCTCTTCTACCCCACTAACTTTTAGCCATGCTGGTGTACAACATGGCTAAAATACATTGGCAAAGCCAGTAGCTCTTGCATAGGCGAGACCTATTGGCTTTGCCAATACTTGTTCAGGATAAGTGTGGACTTCTTGTCTAACATTTTGGTTAGTGATGTACTGCATTGTTTTATGATTATTCTAACTCTCTGCTTTTGAGTATACATCTATATATTGATGTAACAACTGTCAACCAGTCTTCATTTTAAGTTTGAGTTGACCACAAAATAGTGTCCTCGTCCTGCACTTGTTTCCTGTGCAAAGCGGAAAGAAGTCTAGAGAATGAATTTATCTGGGTTTATTTTTGATAGAGCATCCTCTTCCTGCACAGACAAGACAGAAGACACTATCTATGCATTCACCAGTGGTGGACCAATGTCGTGACTGTTGCAATCTATCACTGTTCGCTGTAGACATCATAGGCTAGAGGCAGTGGTGGGGGAGAGAGATCTTACCTGGAGATACAGTGCTTGGTGCAGTACACATCACCGAGTATTGAGAGGGTGAAATGTTGGCACATGTAGAAATGTTCTTTGCCAAAAAGCAGCACTCCTTCCGATACTGTGTGTCCTTCAACAAGTGCTACTGCCAACTTCAACGAGATCTGAGGAAGAAAGAGAGACAACGGTGAGCGGATGATGGACTGAACTATTGAGAAGACAAGCGATACAAGGAATTGTGTTGGATAAAGTTAGCATAAAACCTCCCTTTTAGTTCTCTCTCCGAGCATGCAATCTGGGAGATTCATTGATCTCAAACCATGTCAAAGAGCTAGGAGAGCAGTGACCATAACTCAAAGGTGGATCATAGGCATTAATACACATGCTTATTCAGAAAATACACAATGAGAAAATGTCAATAAATATACACAAAATGTTATTTGTATGTACATAGTACTATTTCAAATTGCCTACAAATCATGAGAATGTAAATAAAAACCACTCATCGGTGACAATTGTACCCAACTCCATGAATGTCCGAACCAAAGCTGAGGTTTAGGGACACTGCTGGCACAGCAAGAGTTGGTCTGGAACCCAGGAATTTGTGGACCAGAGACACATCCACCTTTGGGTCATCAGACCGCACACCATATTCTCCATATTCTCTGTCTACGCATAGGTGCATGAAGAGTGGACCTGCAGGTTGGCTCCCTCGTGGAATCAGGACTCTGAACTACCAGCATTAGAGACTTTTATTTATGATTTAATCTGCCCCTTTCTGCAGGCTCATCGTAATACTGAACTATAAAACATTGGAATCTGCAATCCTCATATAAAAAGCCATCTCTAATTTCCGTATTACAGACCACTTGGGAATTAAGACAGCAGCCATGGTGAAATACAGGCCATGGGGTATAATTGCAGCTGCAGTTCAAAGAACGCATGGATAACGAAAACTTTTTTTTCATTCTTATGATCTGTTTTTCTAAAGTAAACAGTGCTGAGCAGAGAGAGAGGTGTGTAGGGCAGTTTTTTGTACACTAAAGATCATTATTGAAAACATCAAATCTCTCTTTTTGTATACATTTTGAGCCTCAGTACTTTTTTAAGCTGACTTACATTAAACTGATTCTAATATTTTTTTTCCAACAACAGACATATCTTAATGTCTAAATGTTCTCACTGGATTCCACCTTAATTCTTAGTGTCTGCAACCATACTAGAAAACAACAGGACAGAACGTGTCTATGATTGTTGAACATACATTATCAAAGGAAATGAGCGTTTAGGAGCGACACATTTAATATGCTCATAAATTGATTGAAATCGCTCCATTTCAAGTGTGACTGCCTTTAGACTATGCCAGTAATGTGGTCTGTGATTGAAGCACTAAAGCTGACAATGTTTGTCGTGCATGAGTCAGACCATTCACTAAAGGGGGTAAATTCCCCGACAAAGTGTTAAGGAGGGTCTGTATATATGGTCACACAGATGCATTAATTAAGTCTTCCCCCTGAACCACCACAGTCTTCTCTGGAGATGAGCTTCTAAATCTAAAATCTGCGTTTTGCGAACCTCTTATGAAACTCAAACACACCTGGATCTAAGGGCTAGATTTACGAAAGTCAGGAATAGCATTTCCTAATTGTCATTTTTTACGAATCATAATTAGGAAATTGCTATTCCTAATGTATGAAACTCTTTTCAGTTTCATTAGGGAATCATCGTAGGTCGCAAATAGACCTACCTCATTAAAAATATGGAGGTAGGCTACAATTTGTGACACACTATGATTTGCTGCCATTACAGGGATGTTGCCCTGCTGGTCAGCAGACAACCATGTCTTTGATCAGGGGCAGCCGGCATGGTTCGCGGGTGGTGGTGGGGGTGGGGGGGTTTCACGCGAGGATGCGCATAATAAAAATATAAATAAAACATCAACTTACCTTTCCGCTGGGTTCCGTGTCTCTGCTCCTGCTCTCCTCGCAGAACAGGAGGCACAGCTAGGCCCCATTGACCAATCACAATGCTGCAATTTAACATTGTGATTGGTAGGCACCCATGATCCCCTGACCAATCACAATGCTGCAGTGCAGCATTGTGATTGGTTTTGAGCGTCCTGGTTTGATGCACAAACAGGGGATAGGGGCCTGGGCACGTTCTCCATGCAGGCTGTAATGCAGTCTGCATAGAGAACAGGGAAAGTGCGCATGACTGGTTTGGGCGGCCCCAGAGGGCCATCCAAACATTCATTTTGCACTTAGTCCTGGACAAACCACTTCTCCCCTGTCCTGCTCCGAGAGCAGAGCAGCCCCCGCCACCCGCCCTCATGCAAAGCAACACAAACATAAAATGATCATCACTAAAAGTTATCATGTTATGTTTCCTCTTCTCGCACTGCTTGAAAGCAGTCGTGCGACACTCCTCCGCCATAGGGGAGGAGCCACCACTGTCTATGATTGCTCTTAAATAAAGCTATATATATATATATATATATATATATATATATATATATATATATATATATATATATATATATATATATATATATATATGTAAAAAATGCAGCTCATTTTCCTTAAAGGAAAACAGGGTGCATTTACCCAAAAAAGAAATAATAAAATAACTCTGAAGTTTCATTTTTTAGGATTAGGCTGTGGTCCCTTGGACCACTACCTACTCATAAAACTGTTTTTTCAACCCTTTCCCATTTGCGAATGGGTTACACCAACTTTCCATTGACGGTAAATTGTGAATGTTTTGCGACCGTATTTCAGTCACAAAACATTCATACAACCATTTCAATTCAGTTTTTTGAAGGGATGCCTTCAACACACCCCTTCCAAATACCGAATTGCAAAACCCAATTTGCGATTAATCACAAATTGGGATTTGTAAATCACAAAATGTGTTTTTGAGGTCCTAAACAGCCCTATTCTCAGAATCAGGCGTTTGTGAATGGAAACATGCATACATGTAACCCATTGTTTATTATTTGTGCACAGACAATGGGTTGGAGATAAAAAAACAAAAGCCTTTGTGTGTGGGTTTCAGCAACGTGCGTAATAGATAAGAAAGAGGCAGGCCTGGCATCCTCACTCGTTCTCCCCTTACCTGATGTAAATGTCATAGCAGCAGTGGTCGAAGTGGGTGAGATCAGCAGGGCATGGTGTGCCCCTACTTCTTTGAATCAACAGATTCTGTTCCCCAACTTTTTTTTATTTTAAATATGCGTCCCAGGATGACAAAAATAGCCAAGGTATACAGATAAGGCTCGCATTCATGGCCATTCGTGGAGAGGCGGACGTGCAGGGTGGGCAGGGTGGGCAGAGAAGGAAAAGAACTCTGTCTTTTCCTTCTTGCCCAGAGAAGACAAGGAGAGTGTCCACTTCTGCTCTGCTGATGGCATCTGCAACCCCCTTTCTTCCTCTTATTGCCTCTCTTTATGTCTAGCTCCTCTTCACTTACTGAAAACGGTGACTTCAAGAAACTGTTCTCACCCTCTTTGTTCTCCTTTCGTTTATTTGTTCCCCTTGAAATTGATCCCAAAAAAACCCACTTTTGCTGGAAATGTCTTTTTTGAAATTTTTCTATTCCAAAGTGTAGCCTCAGAAATAATATGTTCAAAACATGAAAAATAAATAAAGCAAGACAGAGTTGTCACAAAGTGGCCAGATTGATTTTATTCACACCCAAACACATTAACGTCACTTTACAGAGTTTGCCAGTGGAGCACTACTTTTGTTTTCTTGTCTTTCTTTGAACAGCAGTGTTTTCCCCGGGTGGGGAAGTGCACCAATCCTGGATGTACTGCAATGCCTGATTGATGGGTGGAATGGAAAACAAAATGCGTACCGCTGCTCTGTGTTCATGGATGGGGTCTTTTTAAACCACACTGCTTACGTTTTGTAAGGATATGAGCAATGGACATTGAAATAGGTTCCTTTCTGGCCCTGTAGTCATGTCCTTAACTTTTTAGGCAAAATCACTTACTGATTTCTGAATAGTGAGTGTAAAAGCGTTAAGTTAACCATGGTTTACTTAATCTTGCATTCCCTATGAGTGTTTGCTTTTTCCAGCATGTTCTTACTTTATTTTTTAGGCAACATATTGCTCTTGTCTAGTGCGTAATTTGAATTGAGTTGCATCCAGGTGGTCAAAATGATGCCGCAGTGTTGACTAAATTATGCAGCAAAAAAAGGCTGCAGTGTAATGCAGTATATTTTCTGATACTTGATTTTTGGTGAATTTTTACACATACTAACAGTCTCTGGAAAGATTTTTCCTTATTAGTACCAGTGTAACATACAAATGCAGCAGTGAGGAAGGTGATCAGTCAACCTTTGCAAGGGCCGTCCACTTTGCAGCAACACAAGTCACATTTTAAGTAACTTTTGATCCATGTAAGCTACAATTTATTAATTAAAATTGTCAGATTATGCAGCAGATGTTGTATTATGTGGCAAATATGTCAGAGTCATAATTATACAGATAACATTTGCAAACTAGGATATTTTGCCATTCATGTTTGAACTGCTCTTGTGGAAAAAGGGAGAAGTGCTGACGACAGAAACTGCATGGCTCGGAGACAAATGGCTTGTGCTTCCACTTTTAAGTGTATTTGGGACATTCTGTGATTAGAAACATCCCACTTTGTGAATGTATTTTAATGTCAATAACTCATATTAAACCTTAAATAGTCATGTGTATCCATTGGTTGAATTAAATAACATAACAAGATGTAACTGCTCAGGGAAATGCCAAACAAAGACTAGAAATTGGGATGTTTTGCACATTCGGGCTACACCTCTGACTCCGGCCACTGATCCAGTCCTCGGGTTATTCCTGCCCTCCGATTCTCGGCCCACAGTTCTCCTCCCCCCCCCCCCCCCCCCCTTCGACGGAAGGCGGCAGCAAAACTTGTGCAGAGCAGGGAAACTGATCTCTCTGCACCGTAGGTATATTGGAAGCACGCACAGGCACAAAACGTTGGCCTGAGTGTGTGCGGAATAAATGGCCGTGCAGATATTACAACATGGATCAAAAATCGAGGCTGTCTATATTCGCAGACCTTCTATTGAAAATTGCAGCCTTCGTGCTCCACGGGAAATGAGCGATTCTCAAAATCGCCAAAAGCTGGAGGGTCTGATCGAGGGCAAACCTGCGCACGGGCTCAGCAGGCTGTCTGCCCCATCACCTTCTGTAGCTGGTGACACTGAGATATCGACTGGATCCATTTGTGGAGTAACAGAACCCCCTGAGTGACCACTACTTAAGACGGCCTCGCAGGACGGCAATAGTCACATCTGTCGGTGAGCACTCCTCTCAGGCCTCAAGAGTGACCTGTGACCTTCAGAGAATGAAACCGCCATTGACGTTGTGTGCCAAATGGTGTACTTAAACCTCATCACGGTTTGCTTCTATTACGGGATTGCAGCCTACGTGGGGTATGATCCTAGCCAATGCATTAGAAAGCCCTCCCTAGCCACCCCGACTAGGCTCAGCTGCCTGCACACCATGATAAGTAGAAGCCAAGGTTGGTAACCGAGCCACAAACCTATCTACATTCCCCAGCATTCACCGGGTTAATGGACAACAGGAACTTCTGTAGATCAGCACCGTGGACAGCACCTCCGGAGACTCGGCAAAACACTGCCTTTGAAATGAGGAAAGCGTGTTTAAAACATGGCCTACTATCATTAGTTGAACTACAATTCATTACCAGTCCCCCAATTTGACCTTCCATAAGTCTCCCCACCCTGCTTTCCCATACTTGATTTCACCAGACATCCCAGTACCATTTCTTAATTGTTTAAATAATAAAGCCCGTTTTAAACAGGCTATCTTAGGCCCAAACATCTGGAATTGCATTTGTATGCACTTTTGTCTGTGTGTGCGCATGGATGAGGGCGTGCGTGTGTGTATTTATATAACATTTGTCAGACCTTCTCTCCATGTTGTGGGGCAGATTTTTGTACTGTTGTTTCTCCTCACGGTCGAAGTTCGTGGGTGCAGTTTCTTGCAGGGGTTATCAAAGACACTCTTAGTTTCCTTGCTTGTCCTCTGGTAGCTCTGGTCAATTAGTCAAGGCTAACTCCAGGAGGTGGCTGTAGGTCTATGCTTAGGAAATAGTTGTCACACTTAATAAAGATAAACATGCTGCATAGTATTTCTTTGAAATTCAACATAGCTGCAGAAAGGCTGAGCAGTTCAAGCAGAGAGACCCCACTGTGCCCAGCACTTACAGATGAAGAGGGTCGAAACCATATGAATCCCACCCTGTTCTATGTATCCAAAACATAGGTCTGTGTGCCTTCTTTGCAGCGTCCTTTGGAAAGGGCTCACGTCTTTGTGTTACAACTTTGTTTACATTTTCAAGTCAATGTCAGTGGAGGGATGGAGAGTGGATAGAGGGGTTTTTAGCGGGCCACTAGTGCCTACAAACCTCCCTTCTCTTGGCCGGGGTTACTTGGTGGATCTTTAACCCCTTCGATGCGGCGCCGATTCCCGCTGAGCGCTGACTGTTTCTTGCGCGGGCGTGGTCATGACTGAACGGTTCCGTCATGAGCACAGCTCAACCGACGCTCATGACGGAACCGTTCCGTCATGAGCACCGAAGGGGTTAATGACTTGGGTATTAGCTTCACTGGTGAGTTGTTGACATTTGTCCGGCTCCCTGTCATACTTGGCCTTGATGGGCTAGTATACTATGACAAGGGCAGTTGCTGGGCAGAATATTTCTGTCCATGGGTGTCTGAGAGTTCTGGCAGCCTTCTTGTGAATGATAAAGTCTACCAGGGAAACCTCAGAAACCAATTTCTCAGGAACCCTGGTTTTAGAAACGATCAACATCTTTCTTTCACTAAGCACCAAATCTGTTACACTGGTTGGACTCCATCATTGATTTCCTGATTCCTAAAAAGCTTATTGTATCATGTAACATTTGTCCTTTTCTGCTTGGCTTTTCGATCTGGGAGTTATTTTTGACCCAGAAGACTCATGCAAATAAACAGGCTCCTCGATAGCAGCCACCTTAAGTTCCCAATCATAAAAAAGGTCCCTCACGTGCTCCAGTTCCCACAAATACTCAAAAAAGAACTCTAGCAGGTTTATAACTAAGTAGTGAGGTGGCGATTAGGCCTGAAAAGATCATACCATATACCACCAGTTTTGGGCTCATTCACTAGCTACCCAAAAAATAAATAGTCACTTTCAAGGTACTGCAAATGACGCACAGAGCCAGAGTAAGGTGTTCAGTCACTGAGATCTGCGACACATAATTGAGGTACAAAAGCATAGTTTACCAAAACAGTGCAGAAGGTAAATCCAGAGGAGGGTCTGAACCTAAAGCATGGAACAACGGAGGCCGTACACTCAGACAACAACACAATGGGGCATATTCTCAAGGACCCATCGCCGAGTTATCAGCACTTTAGCGCATCCAAAGTCGTAATACATTTTTTGCCCCATTCACAAGCTGGCGCTAACAGCCGATAACACCAGTTTACCTGCGATAGCAGCCGCAAAAGACATCGCCACGGATGATCCCGGCAACTAAAGCTAATGAGATGCAGAGTAGGCGTTCCCGAGCAAAAAGCCGTAACAACACCACTCCACAACATTCACAACAACCAGCCCGATCGGTGATAAGCACACAAAACATGCGATAAGGCGCATTAGCAGCAGAAAATTAACACCTGCTCTGACCTGGTGCAAAGTCAGACAACAACCTGCAGCATAAAGGGAGCCCAGCCCACAGCCACACCTGAAGAACAACAGATGCCATGGAGCTACTCATCATGCCGCTCGGAGCACCAACAGGGCCACAACACCCACCACCACCACCCCCGGGACCACCCCCCCCCGGACCCCACCGCCCCCCCCGGACCACCACAAAGGCAGCGCAGACAAAGACAGCGGACCTTACAGACTTACAGACTTAACACCAGAGCATGTCATTGCCCACTACAGGCTCAAAAGGACAACCATCCTCCGCATCCTGAACATCATTGCCCACAGGCTGACGGTACCAACACAGCGGACAAACAACATCCCTCCGCAGACAAAGCTGCTGGCTGTGCTGCACCTTTTGGCCTCTGGGACATTCCAACCAACTATCGCCAGAGTCGGAGGAGTGTCACAGCAAGCCCTACCCAAGTTCCTCAAACCTGTCCTGGATGCCATCAGCAGCTTGGTACTTCCCACACACTGCGCAGGAACAGCTGGAGACCAAGCAAGGCTTCTATGCCCTAGCCCGCTTCCTGCACGTGTTGCGGGCAATTGACTGCACACATGTCCTACTTGTGCCCCCTGCAGACACTGCACACAATTACCACAATAGAAAGCCCACGCATTCCATCAATGTGCAGGCAATAGTGGACCACCGGGGACTTTTCACCAATGTCGTTGCCAACTACCCAGGCAGTGTGCATGACTCATACATCTTCCGACAGTCCATCATCAACCGGCGCTTCCAGGATCGCACCTACAAAAATGCAGTGCTCGTTGGTAAGTACCAAATGAACACACCACACACCGCAACTCCACAATCATGCAACTCACAACTCTGACAATGCACATGCTACAAACCCACATACAACATGCCAAACAACATGCCCACCCACCAGACACAACAGCACAACTTACTGTGGCAACCTGGTCTAGCCATGTACATAATCCACCAACATCATGGCACATCAGCCACACACCAGCGGAATGTGAAGATAGGTGGCAACCAGGCATGTGCGAAGGAGGCAAGTGACCCATAAATGAGAATGCACACATTGTCAAGTGTGGCGTGGATGTGCTGGACAGACTGCAGTATGCAGACCACAGACATATCCATGTCAACATATAATGCTGGTGTCAATAGCACTGTGGACAGGGGACGCAACCATGTTACCCCAGCCAGTGGGGGAGATCACGGAAATGTAGCTTGTTACGTTCCCCCTGTAAGCATGTGCAGATTGGGCTTACCAGGCGTACGCCAGGCTAGTGTAGGGGTGTGAATAAAAAGCACGTAGCCCTGGGCGTGGTTCTCTTCCGGAATGGCCAACATGTCTGCCAGGGCGGTGCCTCTCACCCCGCCACAAGGCCAAAGACGTGAGCGGCGGTGCCTACGATCCTGTGCACCTGCCGCAGCCCAGACCGCTGCTCCCCGAACCAGTCTTGTCCGCCCCTGCGCATCCAGGCCTCACTGCTCACCTGCCGACACCGGAGTGTCTCCAAGAGTGCCCACCACGTGCCTGTGCTATCTCCAATATATAATCCAAACAGTGGTTCAAGAACCAATTTACTAAAAAAGTACAAAACTCACAAACAGTTACACATTATAGACAAACAACCAAATTGAAAAGAAGGAAAAAGAAGAAAAGAAAAAGAGAGAACAAGGGAGACCCATATACATAATAATTATCAAAAACGTTTTATAAATATGCGGTCATCATCAGGACAGGAAAGATCAATAGAGCGACCAAAATTCTATTTCTGAGAGCAATCCAACGTTTTATTATTTTCAGCATTTGGATAGTGTTCAAAGAATATTCATAAGGATAAGTGATGCCTGAACCTGGTATAATTATACCACAGGGAAAGGTACTTTCCAACGGGCTACGTCTGTTTCGCAATTATTAACAGATCGTGCCGCACGGCCGGTGAATAAATCACCAATATATAATTGTGCCACCGTTTGGCCGCAGCATCCACGTCCACGTTTACAAAATCAATTGTGCTATCTCCAAGCCAGAGGCCCGCGACTCTGGCAGCCTCCTTCGATCAGCGCTGCCTCAGCGAGCAAGGCCCGCAGTACTCCTTTCCTGTTGACACACTCCACCGGCATACACAGCAGACAAGTAGGTTGCACATTTGGAACTGAGTCTCGATTACACAGTGGCAGAGTACATATTCATGGCATTGTTTAAATCCCTATACTCCCTTCGATGTGGTGTCACCATCTCTGTGCATAGCATTCCGACCACACGTGTCTGTGGGCCCTTGCGGACTTCTGCCTTAGGCCTACACATCGGTCCAGCAGGCCTCAGACAAAGCCAATCCAGTCTGTCCCAGGCAGGACACGGCATCGTCGGAGGGTGCACACCCGCTTAGCTCGTGTGCCTCCACCTCTGCCAACCAGGAAACTCCTCCACATGCCATGTCAACGCCGTGTGTTAGAGATCCAGGAGGAGAGGGCTGCACAGCGGGTGCCCCATGCTGACCGCTGCCTCTGGCACACACTGCGGTCGAGTAGGACACACAATTCAAACTGAGTCTTGATTTGCTCATTGCAGAGTTTATATCATTGTACCGGCCTCATCGCAGACTGCATCCCCTTCCAGCTCTGGTGCCACTGACTGTGCCACAGGAGTCATGGGCACTCACCCGTTAACCATTGTTGGTGTCTGAGTCTATGGCCTGGGGATTGTCTTCATCATGTAGCTGATACTGACATGGTGGGAAAAAGGAGACAGTGGGCATTCTCCTCCTCCATAATGCCTTTCTGCTTGCTTCTGCCCTCTGCATCATGCCCTGGATGGACACATTCCACTGTCCCCCATAACACTCCGCGACATTCTCCTTGGACATCAACGAGGACCCACTCAGTTCACGTGGCCCTATCTCAGTGCACCACAAGTCACCGTCATTTGCGGGTGTGCCTGTGTGGCCATAGTGCATCCGGGGCTACTAACTCTGTGCAGCTCAAGTCATGGACCCTTGCTGTTTGTACATTGAACTTCTGATTGTCTGATCACTGTTGTAGTTGTTGCCAGTACCAACCAACCCCTGAGGGGTTGCTTACACTACCAAACACCCATCCAGCACAGGCGTCACTGAATGTGTTACCCTGGCAATAAAAGGTGCTGGGCGCACGTGCCCATAGCTAGTTTTATAAATTATCTCTGTGTGTCTGTGTGGTCATTATGTATGCATGAGGGCCCTTGGCCATACCACATCTCATTGTGCTGTGTACACCGTGCGCAACCTAGTCACCTCAGGCAGTGGGGCAGACCTGGGACATGTGGCTGTGTCGGACCCCCCTGTGAGCGTAAATGAGTGGACCGGAGTACGGCAGTATGGCGTAGGGGTGTGGTCATTTGACACGTGGCCCTGGGCATGTCTGAGTTTAGGCCTTGACAAAGAGGTAACTGATGCGTGTATCTCTGGTGTACTGTCTGCGCCACCTGTGACGCAATGTGCAATGTTGCTATGTAGGATGACCACGGAGTGCGGCCACAGCCAAGGGGTACATAAGGGTGAGCAAGCCCGCCCGGGGTCTGGGATCATACATACCAACTGTTGTGTGTGTCGCTATTTCCGCAGCATAAGCCTAAGGTCTACCCTCAACCGCAGGGCGAGTTCAGTCAGGCATGTACTCTACATCTGTGTCCGCCCCATCCTTACCAAAGGCCTACACACACGTGGCCGCACACCTTCAGCGCACAACATCACTGTGTCCTTGTCAGGCTTGTGGACATGCGCAGACGGGCATGACAATGGTGTGCCGTAGGTGTGCAAGTGATGCAACCGCGCTGCGCACACTAGTGAATAGGCTCAGTGAGGGAGGAGCAGCAAGGAGGCTACGTAATACACATTGATGCCGATCATTTGCAACAAACAGTACATATCATACAGGAAAAACAAAGTCACACATATCAGACACCAATGAACCAGTGAGCCTGCCAACACATCATGCAGAACCAACTATTGACTCATGTCTCTCTGCACTGTTACAGGTGACCAAGGATATGCACTCTGCACTTGGATGATGACACCCCTCCGAGCCCTGAACACACAGCCCCAGAGGCAGTACAATGCGGCCCACAAGCGCACCAGAGGCATCGTGGAACGCACATTTGGCGTGTTGAAGTCACGTTTCAGGTGCCGGGACATCACTGGTGGAAGGCTCGTGTATAGCCCAGACATCGTGTGCAAGATGATCGTTGTATGTTGTGTGTTGCACAACATATTTGTACGCAGCAAGGCAAAATGGATACCAGTTCCAAAGGCATCGGACGATGATGATGAAGATAAGGCAGGTGGACCACACCCCACTGCAGCCGCAGCAGGAATTGCCTGCAGGGACACCATAATTGCAAATTTCTTCAGATGAGCACGTCACATTGTGACAGTCCTTGGCAATCATGGGACAGTACAGTATAACCACAGGCACAGCATGTGCAAATAAATGGAATCCAAAATGACATTCCCTAAGTGCATGTCACTCATCTGTACAGGCACATCACTCAGACAAGTGTGAGTGCGACATGTGTTGATTACGATTTTATAATGTGTTCATGGATGGTGGGTGTGTCACCTCTGTGCAGAGAGGCTGTTTTGGGTGTCACGTATTCGGACTGCCAGTTCTGTGTGTCACAGTTAGTAGGGTATCCCACTCTTCGGCGATTCACATGTGTCCAAGATCATTCCATTTTGTATGCCATTTGTGACCTACAGGTGACAACAGTGCTCCTTTTGGGGTCAGTTATGTTCCACCATGATGCAGGGATGCCCCCTGTGACTCAAGTCCCACAACATGGGCAACATGTACTTAAGCGGCAGTCACTGCCCCTACATTCGTCCGCGCAGTCATAATTGATGATCATGGGCATGACACGTCTGTGTGCAGGAGGGGTTGATTGTCCCTCTGCAATGTGAAGGGGAGTTGCGGTCTCACTGTGTCTGCATTGGCGCAGTTTACATGCAGACTGCATGTCAATGTACATTGTGTCTGTGTGAAGATGCCTATGTAAAGCGGGACAATGGTCATTTGTTCTACGTCACGGATGTGCTCGTACATTGTAATCTCGCGGTTTTTGTACTCTGCCTTCATAGTTAATTTTCCCGCACAACGTGTGGGAATTGCAGGCCTGTTGTTGGTTCTCGCTGGTTTTTGTATCGCTGTTGGCCTCATCGCAGCTTTTTTTGTGTTCGTGTTTCGCATTTTTGAGGCGTCGCATTGCCTTTATTGCAGACATTTGACGTGTTATCATGAGCCTATCGCATGGTACTCCGGCTTGAGAATGCCACATTACCATGGTGTTATTTTCCCGCGATAGACTGCGATGTGCAAAGTTGCGTTAAGCTAATTTTGCGATAATTATAACACGTTCTTGAGAATATCACCCAATGAGTTAAGGTTCAGAGAGGAGCACAAAAGAACTGATACACACATTTGCCTCTATCATTCCTTGAGTATTGCACTGATACTAGACTGAAATTTCACACAAGCTATTGCCTTCTCAAGTCAAGAATATATTAGAGAATTTCACAATGCAATGTTGATAGGCTATGCCACCCAGCAGGCTACCTGCTAAACATGTAATGTAATATGATGAATCTAATATATGAAAGTGCATGTTTGATGCCCCATTTCCTCATGTTTTCCTCTTGCTTAGTAGTTCTCAAACCTGCTTGAAACTTGTGCGTATGCTACAAAATCCTCTATAAATAAATAAGCAAAACACTCAGGTAGAAGAAGACATCTTCGTAGGACAACTAATCTCTAACTGGAACCATTATGTTGCAAGAAAGCCTCCACACAAACCTACTCCTTCGTAGGTTTTCCTCTGAAAGTACAGTCACTCTAACAGTGGCGGCTCCTCGAGGCAGTGCTGCGGGGCGGTGGTGCGGGGGTAGTAAACTCCGGAATGCAGCCAAACGGAGTTGTGTATATAAACAAATAAATAAAACAAATGACATTGCGCGCTGCAACGCCGATTTGGCGTTGCAGCACGCGCAATGTAATTCATTTTATTTATTTATATACCCAACTCCGTTTGGCCATATTCCAGAGTTTACTACGCCCCACCCTGCCCCTCCCCCGCCCAGCTGCCCCACAGCACTCCCTCGAGGAGCTGCCACTGCACTCTAAGGAATACACATGACCCATCCTTGACCACTTTCCATAATCACCTGAAAAATCACCAACTCTTTAACCTGATAGCCACTTCCCGAACTAACTTCTTCACTTCTCTTGGACTGAAAAGCAGAGCCCATCATAACTACCTGAAACTTTTAGCTCTTTTGAAACACATCAAATGACTGGCTGTACGGACCTCTGTAACAACAAAAGTGTAAATATGCAAATGTGTAAGAAAATGAGTTATAAGATATGATGGATTTGTGTCCTTCCCAAGTAATAAGTCTACATTCATGTCAGGCTCAACACACAAGTTGAATAAATAAACCTGGGTCCAACCCCTGGTAGCTATGGCACAGAACAGGCAGGCGTAACTCAAGGAAAAGTGTGTAAAATATTTAGAAGTATAAAACAGTTGAAAAAAAGTCAAAACACAAGACAATAAAATATCTCACAGCCAATTTAAAAAATAGAGAAAATTGTAATTAGAAAAATGACAGAAAATGATTAAAATCAAATAAGAGGAACTGGAGATATGATTTTTTAAGGTTTTAGGGAAGAAGCACCACGAAAAAGTAAAGTGCTAATCAAAATCTACTGTTTGAGGTTGACCAGTGGCATAACGAAAGTTGAAGGGGCCTGCAAGGTACACATAGGGGCCCCCGCGCCAGATTTAATCCGGAGCTCTCCAGCGTGAGTACAGTGCTGAGGGGGCCCCCTGCAGGTCGGGGGCTCCCCCGCACTGCGGGGGATGCGGGGGCCTGGTGTTCCGCCCCTGAGGTTGACCTGGACCTATGTGTATCTTCAAGCTGACCACAGTGGTGCAGAATTGGATATATCAAGCAAGTTTTCCTAGTTAAAAAAAAATCCTTCTCACTTGGAAGCCAAAATCCTCCAGCGGGGCATAGATGAGGGCTGTATCCATCAAAGTTCTCTTAAAGTCAGATAGTCATTGGACGAGGTCCCAGTATAGCAGTTTGTTTTGGTGGAAAAAACTCTGAGTTGGAATTCAAATTTCATGCCTGCCCAAGTCCTCTCATTGGAAGGATACTTTTTGTGCCTTCTTTTCAAAATTTCTAACTTCAGACTTAGTCTCTTTATTAGAACCCTAAAACAGGGCAAGTTGGAAGCTGTAACTGACAAAATCCTCTTGAAATTGGATGCCTTTGCTGCAAGTTCCCATTGAAGCTCCGAGGTCCTAGAAGTCCAAAATGTTCTAAGTCACCACTTACCAAACTTTCTGGAGCCTTTCCTCTTTGTCACTTTGATAGCTACTAGGACCTTAGGGCCAAATTCCTCTTGAAGCTTGATGTGTCCCTGTAGCTGCACTGGTGGTCAGCCAACTGACTCTTGTAGTACACTTCTCAGTCCTTGGGACAGGGAAGAGCAGGTCTAGTACTTCAGCCCTCCACACAGGTCAAAGACAGTAGGCCCAGACCTCTTCTGCTCTTCAACAGGTGCCTATGTGTTCTGATGACCTGGGAGTGAGGTGCTACTTTTGTAGGATTCAATGTCCAGTCTGTGGGTGTGATTCCTGGACACTATCTGACCAATGAGGAAAAAAGTTCCTGGGGAAAACCTTCCCACTTTTGTAGCACATCCTTTTTGTCTTACTGAAAACAATTCCACTGTGGACTATTGTATTTTAAATCCAGCATAGCAGAGCCCTCCTGCCTCTGGAGGTGGGTGGTATCCCAGCTAAAGGAATGTCTAAGGATTTGAGCAGTCGCCTTCCTCCTCTTCAACTACAGCAAACGGGTTCTGGGTCCAGCTCCCCCCTGCTACTGAACTGGTGCCCGAGCATCTATTCCCAGGTCTCCCCTTACATGCAACTATGAATAAGTGGGCCTCACAATGGCCCTGTTCAAGTTAATAAAATTCTAGAACCCTCCCCAAAAGCCCATATCAAGACAGGATGAACCACATACCTCGCACCAAGGTCTTTCTATCAAAAGACCCAGGATTTTGTGTCTGTCTGCTCTGGGAGCAGTTCTTACACCGCATTAAGGGGAAAGCTTTGACATGGGCAGCTGCTCGCAGGCTGATGATAATTAGCCTAGTGGAGCTGCAGACAGGCAAAAGCTACATTTTCTTTAGCTTAACACAAACCAGAGTTATCAAAAATAGCATTTTTGTTGTACTTTCGTTTTTGTCATAGTATTAGTTCCAGCTCTGTATATTGGAAGCAGCTTTTGGACATCAGTCATTGTAGAAACATCCCAGCTCTAAATTCTTGCATTAATCACCTTTAAATATGAGGCATCCTACCTTGTGGGCTATGAGGCCTACTTAGGGGTGACTTAGTTTATATTTAAATGTAGTTTCCTTTCCTCTAAAACAGGTTATTCTGGCAGACTTATCTGCAGATTTAAAAGTTGCAGCAGTCAGACTACACATGCACGTCATGTTTTTCTAATCAGCTCAGTGAATAGCGCACCTGTGCTGCAGTCCATGGGTGACATTTAACTTTCCATTTCATTGGTGTATTTTACTGCATCACATGCTGTGAACTTACTGGAAATTTAACTATACCAATTGGGGATTAGCAGGTTTTTACCATGTTTTAGGGGGTCAGAGCACATAGACTGTGGATTGGCCAGCAGTGGCCTAGTATACAGAGTTAAAAAAACACAGCAATATAGTCAGTAAAAATGGGGGTAATCGTGCACAAATATGGTGTATCTTACAAAATGTCTAAATGTAAAATCATCTATCGTACAATCTAAGCTGTACCCAAGTGCTTGTACCTTCCCTCCTGCTTACAATTCTGTAAGAGTAAATGTGTATGTGTACCCCATTTTTAAACTCTATGTTAAGCACTAACATCCTCTTGGGTAATGACCAGCTCCACACAAATTGAAATAAATAAATCAAATATATAAATATTAGGAAACAGGCATCAGTGCATTGAGTAGCCTCTCCTGTTATTTGCAACAAAATAAGCTCCAGACTCTGGCTGCACTACACAACTAATCACCCATGCCTTACACAAACGGCCAAGCATACCAAATTGGATGACAAGTACCATTATAGTGGCACACATTCAACCAGCTTGCAACCTACTAAAGGGCTAGCTGTGCTGAAAAGCCAAGTGGTGACTGAGATGTGCAATGGTTACAAGCCCCAAACTCCCTCAATGAAGGTATACCTATTTGTCTAACAGGCAAAGGGATATCACTGAGAAATTAGCGTAAAAATGGCAACCTTTAATGTGATGCAACAGCTGACCCTGTCGAGAGAGCTTTTTCCCTTCGGAGGTATTCTCACCTGGGCTGCTAGGCTTGCAGGACAGTCTTAGGAGTGTGTGCACCCATTCAGTTGAAGTACCCCCAGCAGTAGTTTTTTCTCTCTCTTCACTTCACCACTTTATGATGCCACTGTTGAAGGGACACCAGTCACTGGGACTGAGGACCAAGGTAAATAAATACAACATAGTCTCCCATTGCAGTCATTGTCAGATTCCTGTCCAATGATCCTGTGCTTGTTACCTGCAGCATTATGAGGTAGGAGGTGGGCGCGAAGAGGTTTGGATAGCTGTATTGCCACAAGTGGCTAAATCTGATGCCTGCCTTGCTGAAGAAGACAGGAGACTTCACAAGCAGCTCCACGAAGTCACATGGGCCAAGTGATTTATAGGAAATGCTATGAGAAACAACAGAGTACTTACCATGTTACAAATCAGCCAGTAAGGGAACCCCCATGACCACTTACACCTGACTGGAAAGTGACTGTCACCCTTCAGTGTTGTGTCTACGGCAGATTGTGTGCCAGCTGAGGCTCAGATTTTGTCACCTCCTACCACCAGCTAGGATGGCACATGTATCATTTCCTTGACTGTGGAACTCTGCTTAGCTTCCACACTCCCCCAAACCCTGCCCTGGGTTCCATCATTCACCTGTAATACCTCTTATCTCTTTTGTAGGATAAGTCAAAACCAATAGTACCTTTTCGTTCTCTGCCAACTCCTGCAAGAGGATTTCCCTTTCCAGACACTGGTGGAAGAGCTCTTCGGATTTCAGTCC
The DNA here is from genome assembly GCF_964204655.1 of Triturus cristatus. Taxonomy (NCBI): domain Eukaryota; kingdom Metazoa; phylum Chordata; class Amphibia; order Caudata; family Salamandridae; genus Triturus; species Triturus cristatus. The sequence continues at coordinate 769,266,003 of NC_140580.1, forward strand.
ATCGTGCAGAGCAGGAAAGAATGTCAGCTGGCCTTCATCCCTTCTCGCATCACCGACCTCCACATCCAGAGCGTGGGCTCGGGAGGAACCTGGAATGAGGAAAGAGGAGCCGGTCACAAGCAACAGTGGCAGACAGAAGAATGGACCATTTAGAAGCCATTTGAACATTTTGACTCCACGCTAGAGGATGGGGAATAAATAAATTCACATACAATACCAAAAGGTGCCACAGAAGTGCATGGCGTATAAGAGCTGAGTATGACATTGTACTATGCAGCAGAGGTCTGTAGGTGTAACATAAAGGCACTTACAACAGCAAACAGGGAAGAAGAAGGGCAAAGAGCTACAGAAGCCTACAAACAGATAGATGCAGACATACATGAGGTCACACAGAATGACACACAGCGGCAAAAAGGAGCTCAGAACTCCACAGACCCGCACACACCGCTCCAAGAAACCATTTCCTTTCAGTCAGCACCCTCAAGACCTTTTAGGTACTGAGAGCTTGAACATATATTCACCAGTAGCAATTGCAGTAGAGGTAGTAGCAGCAGTAATAGCAGTAGTAGTGGCGCAATATCACATAGGGTACAGAAAGGGAAGTGGTCTGAAATATGGTTAAGGGGGCATATAAAGCACCACTCAACATCCTGCAATTCCAGCGAGTGGAAAATGGCAATCTAAAGGCACGTGCAATATTCGACAATGCTACAGAACAGTAGGGGCGTCATAAAACACTTCTCAGCACTATATGTTGCTGTAGAGAAGCACAAGGCAATACAATGTACCAAATCACACCACACAGTACATAAGAGGGGTTGGGAAAATATAAGGTCACAAAAAATATTCTTTGTTCCAGAGGTGTTCAGGTCTCCTTAAAGCCTCACGTAATATGGGAGGCTGGGGTTACTTAAAGCAATATAGGTCTTTATACAGTGTCAGAGCAGGATATGACACCAGGAGACACAGCTAAATGCCATGCACTTGGGTGATAGCCACATCTCTTTTCACAGTCATAGAGCATCAAAAAACCGACTGCCAGTCTAAGAGCAATTATAACACACAAAAATGAAACAATACAATGGAGCAGCCACATATAGCAGGATTAAGACCCATACAATAAAAAACATTTGAGTTGTGCCGCAAGGATCACACAAGTGGATTCAACAAGATACAGCGCCGCAGGTTATCAGTCATTCATATATATCATAACGCCTAAAGGACAGCAGAATATCAAATATAGCAGATACCTGTAGGAGACAGATGACTGTAGCATCATTCAGCACGGCCACCTACAACGTTGTGATGCACAATGGGGTATTAACTGGACTGAATTTAGGAGCATGGGCATCTATATCTCCACATGCGTCATCAAACAACACCAGGGCACATCAACCACATCAATTCAATTTTATTTTAAATCACTTAAAATCATATATTCACAGGCAGCCTCACACAGTACTACACAGCATCAACGAACAAGACACTACTTTAATCAACCTCAAAGGACACAAGATAGCATCGAGCTGAGAAACGTGACATCAGCACACCAAGTAGAGCACCACACAAAACCACAGGACATCAAGAAAACACAAACGACAACCAACTGAAATTCATTAAACAGACACACAGGACATCAACCTATCAGACAATATCAGACAACTCAACAGAACAGCAACAAAAGATATACAGCATTATAAAGAAACAAAGGACAACAAAACCAGACAATTTCAAACGGCCCAATAGGGCATGAAGCAACCAGTTATTAATAGATACAGGTCAATAGGTTATCAAGCATCATGATAGAATATCATGCAGAACTAACAACAAGAGCCAATGGCATACAAATTAATTCGGCCATACATGATATCAAGCAACCAGATATGACATCATATAGGACTGCTGGGCATCAAACAACGACAGACAATATCATATATAACAGCACAACATCAACAATCCAGGCAATACTGTACAGCAACATGGAACATCAAATAACAACATACATCCTCACACACAAACATGGGACATGAGTCAACCAGATACAATGAGACTCAGCACCATACAATTTTCAGTCAAGCAAATATGACAACTTAAATTACTTCGCCCATCAATGCGCACCTTGCAATGCTACTTGATATCACACAATCAGATAAACATAACACAGAACCACAGTACAACCATCAACCAGACACTGCATCACATGACACCACAGGACAGCAACTAGCCAAAAACATCAGACAGGATCACAGGCTTTTAACCAACCAATGCAATATTGTAAAGTGTTAGAAATCTAAAACCAACTAGATGCAATACCAGCGTTACATGTTAATGAATGAAACAACCATCAGACAGACACACAGAAATTCTCATACAATATGACAAGACAAAAACAACAAATAGCATGTTTGTAAAAAGACTATAATTGGCTCACTCAAATGAATCTGCCTTTGTTTTTAGTAGAGACATGATACATCACTAAGGGCCTGATTCTGATCCGGTTAGGAAAGCATTCCCACCTAGGGCCCGATTACGGTGCGGTTAGGAAGGCCTCCTAATGGCATTTGCTCTTTCCAAATCGGATCAGGGACGTGCATTCCCGACCGAGGGCCAGATTACGATGCGGTTAGGAACACAGGCTTCCATAGAATTCAATGGGAGTCCAACCAAATCGTATCTGGAAGCATCCGGATGCATCATACTCGGCCGGTCGGACTCTCCCGATCCGAGTCGGGCGGGAACCATTTCCAAACCAATTAGATTGGGAGGATTTCCTAACCGCATCAGAATCAGGCCCTATGTTTTATGGAAATTACTTCGGTTTGACTGTGCGTCGGCTTGAAACAATCTTAAGTAAAAATATGTTAAAGACTTTGGGCCTGTTCTAGGGTTTGGTGAGCGGGCCACCATTCCCCAGGGTGGCGGAGATCATTACCTCCATCACTTTGGCAATACTCCCGCCCACCATATCTAGAGATTACCGCATATCCTCAAAGCAGCCAGCACCACAGTGGTTCCTGTGCAGGCACAAATGAGGGCGGTGAGTTATTAGGTATTTCTGTTTGTGACTGCCAGATCTGACCTGGTGGTCATGAACAGAAACACAAGGGATATCAGGACCTCCGATGTATACTGGGGTGGGCGGTCTGATGCCCTTACTCCAATGGCCACTACACTGCCTAACTGTCGAAGTACATTTTCCGAAAACAGAACCAGGGAGGCACCACCATCAGAAAACTGAGGCTCTGTCTGACTCAAAACTTAGCAGGAGGACAGGGGATTCCGTAACGTTTGAGACCGAGTACTCTGTCCTTCAAACTCTAAATTAGGTCCTACATTATTGTTTGTGTAGAGTACCAGAGCCAGGCTCGTTTTTCCACATATTTCCACTAGGCCAAGATGGTCTGGTAAGTGTCTGGTGGATATTTCATCTCTTTTCCCATCTGCAATATGTGTGTGTTAGAGTTGCCATTTTATGACATTGGTGTCTTCAGCACAAGCATGTTCTTAGGACTTGGGACTTACTTCGACTGTGTTTTGATAGCCGTGTTTTTACCACGGCAAAGGAGCAAAGTCCTAATAATGCACTGTGGAAGTGAATGTTTGCAGAAGTTTGATTTAGTCTCAGTTCTTTGAGCAAGGCAACAAGGACACGAATAGTGGGTGTACTCAGTCTGGCTCCTGATAAGAAGTGAAGTGGAATGACTGCCCTTCTGCCAGCTTCGGACAGGGATGGAATGAACCATTGATGATCTTGAGGAAGAGAGCGAGATTAGAATACTCTATCTACATGGACAGATTAGTCATCTCTAAGAGCGCATCAGACTCAGCAAAGTGTCTAGAAATCCCAAAATAAGCTGTTTAGTGATCCTGCAAAAAGGACACCAGAACATTTCCTGGTGATGGACTACATTGAAGAACAAAATAACCATTGGCCACACATATGCTAGAACAGGTAATCACTCTGTTGGTCTTGCTTCATCGGTTTGCTTAGACCGCAAAGTAATACTACAAGATTGATTATGTGCGTCCTTTGGTGGGAGTACCTAATTCCGAGAAGGATCTCAGAAATTGCATAGGGGAGGAGCTTGATGAGTGCAATCCTAGGGAGAGGGTAGGCTTTGTATGGTCAGTGGATCCTGTGATGGACTGTAAGACATACTGTGAGGTCTGGAAGTATTCGCGTTCTCCACAGAGGAGAGCCTAAACATGTTGTTACAGGAATCTCGTGAGGCAGACGTTCTATAGTAAAGTGTTGACATTATACAATGCAAAATTGGAAATAAATGAGCATTTAATGGATGTGCTGACAAGGAGGCTAATATAATAACAATTTTGGCCCTGATTATGGGTCAGACTGAGTGGCATCTTTGGGGGACATGCTACTCTGTGTGATCACAGCTGGCCCCATTTTACCACATCCAGGTTTTCCGGAGTCACACCATCATGGCCGATTTTACTATCCTGAACAAAAAACAACTGGCAAATCGCTGGAGGTAACAGCATGTGCTGCAGGCACAAGTGGCGGCTGCCTCTGCCCAAACCCTCTTATGGCATAGAGGGAACATGGTTGGGTGCTTAGTGCAGGTGGTAAATGGGTACGGAAAGCGTTACATGATTCAGGCCGGAGAGGACCACATTTTTTCCTGCTGAAATCAGGTCCACATGTTATACCCAACCTGAGCAAAATTACTCTTTCTCGACAGATTTAGGTGAGGGACACTGACCGGAAAACATATTTCGGGACACATGGAATCCTGACACCTAAATCCAACTGAAAGTGGGTTGTTGGTTGAATGTGGTTTGAGCCCTGGTCAAGCAACAACCACAATCCTAGTCAGGGCAAGAAGCAGGCAAACCCTAAACTAACCTGTGTTCACCCTCTGGTAGCTTGGCACAGAGCTGTCAGGCTTACCTTAGAGGAAGTGTTTATAGTATTAGTGCAACACTTCAAACAGTAAAACAATGAAAACACAACACAAAATGATTCCACACCAAGTTAGAAAAATAGATCTAACTTTAATAAATGAAACAAGACCAAAATGACAATAATCCAATTAGTGAAACTGAAGTAGTTGAATTTTAAAGTTTATAGTGAGAAATAGCGCGCTATTGGAGGATATCTGGTCACACTGGACCGGAACAAAGTCACAAGTACAGGCTGACCTTGATAGAGACAGGGACCCAGTTAGGCCCGCTGAAGATGGTACCTTAAATCCTTGTTGCGGAGCATTTCATGGATCTGCGTCGAAAATGTTTCGGTTCTGAGATACAGTGAGGCTGCACTACGAGTTACTGATGCATCTATGTCAAGTATGCTGTCGACTGGGCTTGCAATGCGCAGTCTGGTGCCAAGGATGCGAGGTGCAGCTGAGGCAATATGTTGGTTCTGATGAGCGCTCAAGCTGCGATGTGGAGTTTCCTTGTCAAGGCTGCCATCGACGAGGAATGGGAGGAGCTTGTGTCGGGAAAAGCGTTGTGCAGCGGCTGTCCCACGGTCGATGTGTCGATCCCAAGATGTGGGAGGTGGCAGCGATACAAGTCTTTTGCGATGGGTTGAATCCACGCAACATTGGTTCTGCTCGGGGATGTGTCACTCAGCAGAGAAGATGCATCGGTTCCACTGGCAAGCACCTTAGGCCCACTTCCAAGGGTCCAAGACTGGGGTGTCACCACTTGGCAGGGTAGACTCACACATGGCAGAGTCCAGGTACAGAGGTTGGAAGCTTGTTATGTTCCTGAGGTTTCAGATCAGAAGGCCAGCCAGCTAGCCCTTGAAGTCACTCTGGGTTCTGGGGTCAAAAGATGCAGGTCTAGTCCTTCTCACCCCGACAAGAGGGCAGCAGGCAGAAGATCAGCACAGCAAAGCAGGAGTCCAGCAGAGTGAGGTCCAGCAGAGTGGCAGTCCTTCAGCAGTACAGCAGTCCTTCCCTGCAAAGTATCCACAGGTCCAGAACCGTAGTGAAGTGGTGATGCCTGAGGGCCAGTACTTATACCCAGTGGTGCCTTTGAAGTTGGGGAGACTTCAAAGACATACCTTTGAAGTGCACAGATGTCATCCCTTTCTACCCTGGCTCCTGACTCACTACAAGAGGGCAATGCAGCCCTTTATGTGGACAGAACACAGCCTATTCAGGTATAAGCAAAGCTGTGCCCAGCTCTGCCAGATATGGCCCATTGAGACATACCTAAGCTCCCATTGTGTGTGGCTATCTAGGAGGATAACACAAAGCTCAAATGCTAACTACACCAGTCATGTGATCAGAGACCAACGTCAGGCACCAAATGGCTAAAGCAGGAAAATGCCAACTTCCGAAAAGCGGCATTTTCAGAATTACAATTTAAAATACAATGCCACCTTAAGTTTAGATTTTAAATTGTGAATCAGGAGAAACCAGGCTTGCAGGTTTATCTCTTCCCAATCGTAAATGACACTTATATAATGTAATAAAGTAAACCCAATGTTGTTCTATGGGAGAGATAGGCCTTTCAGTAGTGAAAAATGAATTTGAGGGTTCTTCACTACCAGGGCATGTAAAAATTAATAGTACATGTCCTGGTTTTTAAATACATTGCTCCCTGTTCTCTGGGTTGTCCAAGGCCTACCTTAGGGGTGCCATATATGTATAAATAGGGAAGGTTTGGGCCTAGCAAAAGGTTTATTTTGCCACATCGACATGGCAGTGTAAACTGCACTTACAAGTTCTGCAATGGCAGACCTGAGACATGGTTAAGGGCTACTTAAGTGGGGGGCACAATCAGTACTACAGGCCTACTAGTACCATTTAATTCACTGGTCCTAGGTACATGTATTACCACTTTACTAGGGAACTATAAGAAAATTAAATGTGCCAATTGGAGATGAACCAATATGACCATGTTTAGGGGAGAAAGCACAAGCACGTTAGCACTAGTTAGCAGTGGTAAAGTGAGCAGAGTTCTAGTACCAGCCAAAAACGAGGTCCAAAATTGGGATGAGGCAGGCAAAAAGTTGGGGAGAAGACCACCTTAAGGCTGTCAGGTCTACCACCAACTGATTCGTAATTATGGCATAAATGTATTTTGCGCAACAGCTGCAAGTTCAGTAAACTCTCAGCACTGTCCAGAGGCGAGTTCACTTTCACATATCATGTCTCCAGTTTAACTCTCTGACATTCCAACAACTGTAATTCCTGGGAAAGCCACTCATTTTTGCAACGGCTACTAAAACGAAAGTTGAGGTGACTTGCTTCAAAGTGTTATTTCCGGACATTTGTTTGGGGGTGGTATTGCATCTGCACACACCCCTCTGTCAAGTGTCATCTTCTCCTGTACCCAAGATGTCAATCAAGCCTTACCTTGCTGCCATGTACAGTCTGAGGGCACACCCTTTCCATTCTGCTGTTGTACCTGAAAGAACATATATGGTATGAATAGACAGTACAGGATACCTCGATACGAAGCGATCACACCAATAGTGTATGTGTAGAGACAAAGAAAACTTTCTCAGATATGTAAACATACATATGGTTTTACAGAACTAACTGGACACTGTGGAAGTGGTCATAGAGGCCTCTGGTTAAGCGAGAAGAAACCTCTGCTTGTTGTACACAAATGCTAGATTTTTGACTGAGAAAAGATTATTTGTATGCAGGCCTTGAGAGATCACCGAGATCCAGATATTATTTCCTGGTTGGTAGCCTTCCTCAATTGAATTTAAACCTATTCACCCGCCCTCCAGATTGAATATTAACAGGCCAGACAACAAGTGTCACCCAAGAGGGATGGATTCAGGGGGCTGGGCCAAAAGCTGGTGGACAGCCTGAGAAGCCTACAGCCTCCAAGACAGCAGCAACTAGCTCTTAAAGAGCCCAGATTTCTGTTTGCAAGACAATCCATACCTTTGTCAAGTACATATGCCCCAAACCAGGTCAATGGCTGCCAATCATGAGCACGGAGACAAGGCAAGAAAAGGGAGAGCATTCTCCTGGCAACTAGCAGTCACCGTGCAAAAATGAACATCACCTGGTTATTCCTGACAGCATTTACAGAGGCCAAATCTAAGCTCAAGATAGAGCACCCTACCGTAAGATGATCACAACTCTCAGGGTAACAATAAAAAATGGGTGTGAGGGACTACACTGCCTGCCATACCAGCACGCAGTTCACCATGGTGCATTGTGGTAATTGCAGTGTGTGCTAACGCTCACTTTAGCTCAAAGTCTTAGCAGTCACCATTGTTGTCACAGCCAGTGCTGTCTATCAAGTTTTTCAGAATATTTGTCGTTTTTCAGTAGAGAGTAACAACTTAACTTTGGGGGTGCTGACAATGCTGCTCACAGTCTACCAGGGAGAAGTTGCATCCCAGAGCTCATCAGACCAACAACTCAACAAGGAGCCTACCAAAAAAAGGTGGGAGGGAGCATAACTCTGATGGGATTTGCATCAGGCTCGGACAGTCTAATGGACAACTGACTGCCACAGGACCACTGCTAGATATTACATATCCTGTCACACATTAAAATAGTTTTTATTTTTAATAGTGGGAGGTTGATGATGATTATACTCCCTGTGTGATACTGATCTTTCTAAACAGAAACATGTGTCTACTGGGCATCCAGTGTTTCAACAAACACTGAATGGTGTAATGATGTAATAATGCATTTATTGTTGCAAAAACATGATCTTGTGTAATCAGGGATACCTTGAGGTATAATATTTTGTGAGTCTCTAAACTTTGCCTAAAATGTATGTCTTCATGGCCAGTATATTGGTAAAATGTGTTGTAAAATGCACCACTTGCCCCCATATTTATAAGCACCTGTTGGAGAGGTAATCGCTTTAAACAACCCCCTCTAGAGAGGGATTGGATTGCTTGCTGTGAGCGCTCACTTTGTGAAATATTGAGGTATTTCTACAGGAAGAGCAGCTGGTTGCAATTGTTGCTGTTGCAAACATGTAAATACAATCCCTTTCTGAAGTTCTGGGTAGTATTATAGAAAAGGAAAGAAGAGTACAAAATATGGGCTCCATTTTGAAAATACACGTCTGATTCTAAATTGTTTAATGAAGCCTCTGACAGGTTATGTAATATCTAGCAGTGGTCCTGTGGTAGTCAGTGGTCCATTAAACTGACCGAGGCTGATGCAAATCCCATCAAGTTTTGCTCCCTCCCACATTTTTTAGGTCGAGCCTGGGCAGCACATGCGCTTCTCTGCGAGGCATGCTGTATTCGAGAATGGAGTGGAAGCTCCGCCCACTCTCTGCCCATATTTTTCATTGGCTTGTGTCATTGTCCTTTTTAAATGCTGGCTTCTAATTCGTTAATAGGCTTTTTAGTCCCTCCTTTCCAGGCAATGCATTTTTTCTTAAGCATATTCTGTCCATCTCAACATTCACAGTCTGGATAACTTAAAAGATCGGAAGTGCACGGCAATAAATACCTTTGGCTTTGAGGGAGAGGCGCTTGCTGGGAAATGACGCCGTTTCATTCTCTTCCTCATCCGGGCTGGGCCTTCATGAAGGCTCAGTTCCATCCTTCTGGTGGTCTCGATATCGGTAGCACCCCAAAGGCCCCTCTCAGACAGTAGTTGTTCTTTGAGCTTCTCCCAGTTTTTGGCAGCATTCCTGGCACTGCAGTGAAGCTTCTGGAAGGAGAAGAGAGAAGGGGAAGAGATGTAGCAGAGAGTAATGTCTGTCTTTAGTGGCATGGAACACTACTTCATATGTTACATACACTGGTATAGCACTTTACTACTAATTATATGGTCCTCTGCTGGAATCAAGCGGCCCTTTGAGATTCTAGGGTGCTCATTGACCAGAGTCAAAGTGGTCAACTTACTTTGGACTTGCTTGTGTTTCATATTGTGAGCACAAAAATCTTATTGGATAATGCCCGGTGAGCAGTGCTTAATTTGTAAAGTTAAGTGCCAAGGCCCTTCTCAGAAGGCCACTGCAGCTTGCACCACCCATACCCTGCCAGTGCTGCCAATGACAGTACCAACATAACCCCAAACCAGTGCACGCCTTCGAGTGTGACAGTTCAGGCTATTTCAGGCCACACAAAGCTATAATAAAGGCATAAGAGGCAGGTATTATGAATTTTCAATGTATAATGACATAAACACAGTTGTTGTGCTCATCTAAAAAATTAAGACGATTAAGAAGACAGCGCCACCATGTGGTGGACTGTCACTAGAGCCAATGCTGACAATTAAGTGCCAGTGCCTAGCAGAGGAAATCACTGGCACAAATTAGGCACTGTTGGTGGGGTTAGACTATACTGTGTTGTTTAGTGATGGATTACATCGGGCTGCAGCTGGCAAGATCTTATCATGGATCTGTGTGGAGCATTGTGGGCAGTAATAGTGATTGTAATAGTGATGGACTTCAGAGTGAGGGGTATCAACAGAAGGAGGAAAGCAGCGAGAACCCCCCCATCCCTGGGCCATTCATTGAACCCTCACCTGCAGTATTGTCACCACTCCTTAGTCAGGCCTAGCCTGTAGTATTGTGTTCACTTACTAGTGAGAGTTCACCCAATGAGATATTATCTGGAAAAGTGTGACTACTCATGAGTCAGGTGGGGTCATTTAGTGGCTTCTGATACAGCAGCAGAGTGGACAAATGGACTTTGACTATTTCTCTCTACCACTGTCGGCAACAGCTTCAGGAGAGAGGATGTGGAAATTACCAGTGGTAACTATTTTACGGCCTGGTATTTGCCACTACATATTGTGGTAATGAGATTATATTACTGTCACCATCTTTACCACCGTATGTTGTGAATGTGCCCTGGAGTGTTGTTACCACTCATCAGTGGCACTTTAACTGACTCATTCTGCATGCTTTCCCTAAATAGTGAATATTGTTTTCAGTCATTATTGAGACCTTATCTACAGTGTTGTATCCAGTCATTAGCGAGGCCGCACATGGCCTGCTCATCAGTAAATATTAATATTTTAAAGCTTTTCCAAAAAATAAGAAGGCTCCAATATCCAACCAAAATGAAGCCTCACGAGACAGAAAGACACTTCAGATTGGAAGTGATCTTGTAATCAGTGTGGGCCTGGTGTCCAAAATGAGGAGAGAATGTAATAAAATGAGTCCTATTCACAAACTGCATTTTGTTGTAAGTTTAGTAGTGCTATAGTTGTACTACTCACGTACTACAAATTGCAAATCACAAACCTCCGTGCTCGGATCTCCTTCTCCACTTCGCCTGTCTTCGATACGGAGATCTCTACCACAAGTACAGAGATATTTGACATATGAAGGACTACGTTATAGTAGTAAATGTGTAAGGAACATTGGGGAGTGGCTGGAAAATGGGGACTACTCACACCTAAATGAGAGGGGTTTAGAGACGGACATGCACAAACAAAGCACCCACCCACACAAGAGAAAGGCCGTTACTAATCACAAACAGCACTTCTAAAATTACTGCAGCAAAAAAGGTCCCACAACAGTCATAAATATACCCAGCCTTGGTGTATATTCAACACCACCCATGGCCGCTCACAGGTAGTGCAACACACTCCCTTAGAAAATATTAGAGGCAAGTAGTTTTTTTAAATACATATTATTTTGAAATGTAATGATTTCTTTTAATAGTAAAATGAATGTTCAAACTTTGGTTAAATAGTTATTAACATTTAAAATAACCTTTAATATATTGTATTACAGATCATATAAAAATATGTAATGTAGTTCAGATTGTTTACATCTATTATTTACAGCTATTTTTATATTATGTAATTATATTCGATATAATGAATTAATCCACATGTAAGTTAATGTGCTGGAATATTTTATTTTATTAAATTTTAGATTTAAAATAAATACATAAAAGTCTTTTCTAGGAATGCTTTATAATAAAATACTTCTAATATTTAAAAAAAAGGTTAAAAACATGAATATATTTTCCTATATTTTACCATAGGGAGATATTTGCCCCAGTGGTGAAGCCCTCTGCATACGTGTGTAACGTTACAAGTAGTAACTCTATACTTGTAAATCCTGATCTAGGAGGTTCCACCAAGGGGTGGAGACATGTAAGTATCCACCTAGGAGTGACTGTACACTCCGAGATGTTGAACAGCAAAGTTACTCCTAGGTGCAGGAGTAGATTTACATACAAGTAAATTTACACAAGTAAATTTACCTTTTTAAACAGGGTCCATACACTATATTGCCTCTCAAACTAAATGCCAATTTCTGTAATGTTATTAAATGTGAGAGATCTTGGTGACCTATGTAAAGCATCCAAGGCAAGGTGATCAAAAAGACATTGCATTTGCAAAATCAGCTGCAGTGGCTTTGAAAATGGAAAGTCCCCATCTGTAGTGCACAAAAGTCCATTGCGATTTGAAATTGCCACTAAGCATTGCCTTGCAAACACTACAAACGTGCAACCATGTGGGAAAGGCATCATCAAAGGTGAGCTCCCCCTCCATCCTTACTGACACGCAATGGGTATGCACATGTGCAATGCAACAGCCGACACAGTCACGAAGCCTGGCAGGGAGTAACCATTCACTAAGTGTAAACAGTCAATGTCTGACATCTTGCAGTGTGCATGGGAAGCTGTGGACATCAAATGGAAAAGAGAAGGGCCCCAAGAACTGGTACATGCTCTCCATGGTGTCAATTCCTAATGAGACACCTTTTGTGACATTGAGACCCTTCTCCCTTGAAGGGACGAGGATCGCAATGCGGGCACAGAGCGAATGTCATTGCTGGTCTTGAGGACCATTCCTTGCAGGCCTAGGACCCAGCCTTTCCTATTGGTCGCCATAAGTCAACATGTTGACTTCCACTGTCCAGATAGTTTCTGATGAGGTTCACTGTTGCAGAGCGCAGGTTACTGTTGTCCCCAGTAGGCTTTATGGCTAGTAAAGAGGACTTTGGATTGTTTTCTCGAATCCACTATAAGCTCGCCTAGCATATTCAAGGGTGGTTTGGTGCGTCACATTTAGGAAGCCTTGGGCATGTTCTGGCTGCATGGTTTGCAGTCTTTGAAGTTTACCAGTGAGTTTATTTGGGAGCCCAGTGTTTACTGTGTTACAGTAGTCAAGGCATGCCATCACCAGGCATCTTGCTAAGTCTACCCGTTTGCCAATTTGGTGGATTTTCCAGAGTAGGTAGAGCTGTAAATGTATACCTTTGATCACCTCATTGACTTGGGGGTTGAAAGAGATTTCTAAATCAAATATTTTCTGTACTTTAAATGCGAGGTTTGATGGCACAACAAGGCCGCGAGGCCAACTGAAGGAAAAAGAGTTCGATTGTATTCTGTTCACTATCAGAATCTCGGTTTTTGCTCACTTCAGGCGTCGGACGCTCGCTTTCATCTACTGGCCGATGTGGTCCAGGCAGGCAGCAGCATAACCTGCCTCACTGGCTGATTTTATAACTGGAAATTAATTGGCCTGTCCTCAGCACACATCGGGGTTTTACCTGATCCTGCTAGGGGAGTTGTGCTCTATCAAAATGGAAATTCTCCCTGACATATTATAGCAGTTTCAGAATGCGTGTAACCCAATCTCTAAACCAAAACACGATTTAAGTATGTGAAAAAGAAAAGCTTTGGTTGTATGTGGCCCAATAAACCAACCAGGCCAAACGGCAACTAAAACACTTGCTACATACAGCATGTTGGGAATAGTATGGGTAATAAGTTTCATGTGAAATTCGCTGGTCACAGTTCGATCTGGTGGTCTACGCAATGCAGGAAAACCCTCATTGTTCAAAAGTTGATGCAAAACACTATCGCCCCCTTTTTACAAAAAATATCAATGTAAGTGTATTTTATCTTACGGTTAAAAATGCTTTTTTTAGATCCCACTGCTTATTGATCTCTGCATGTGTTGCTTCTTGATTAATTGGTGCTATTTATTACCCCTTCGGATGTCAATGATGGATTTTAATGGATGTATATTTGGATTCAAATGTATGTATTGTATATGGTTGCAATAAAAAAAAAATGTAAGTGTATAGAATTACATCTCCGCCTCAGTGAACTTTTACATTTTTTTCCTATTCAAAAACATTCACAGTAATGTGTGGAAACGTGCACAGGCACTGATAAACGTTTTCGAATGTTTATGTAATGATGCATTGCAAAAAAAAATTCAAAGCTAGCCATGTCACCTTCTGACTATAGTTTCCTCTCGCGTGGAATATTAGAGGTATGCCGTCGGCTAGTAAACCCTCCGCTGCATACTCCTACCGTAAGCGCAGAGGGACACAAACAGTGCTCCTGCGGCAGTCACACATGCCTGACCCAGGGATAAGCCGCCTGCAGAGACGAGGCCAGGTTATCTCTGCAAATGACTCCGTGTACTCCTTTGGGGGAGGGGGGGGGGTAATCTGGGTATGAGCCGGGCTTCTAATCCTGCAGCACACAACTCTCTTGGACAGAGAGGGTAGATACGCCCTGGTGAATGGAAGCCTGGATGGTAGACCACTTCTGTTAGGTAGCATATATGGCCAGGGCCGGACTGACCATAGCGGGCACCGGGGTTTTCTCCGTGGGCCACTAGGGTGGGGGCTGGTTTTAGACCCATGGAGAGCCGTTTTTGTTACCGGGGTCCATTTTTGCAGCGTAGCTGCAATATAGGCCCCCAGCAACAAAGGCGGCACAAAGCTTTCCTTCGGCTAGCACCCCTCTCCCAGTCTGGCCCTGTATATGGCCCCAACTCGAAACAAGCTGCTTTCTGTGATTACCAGACTGGGGCATCGGCACAGTGGGCTGATGTTACTTGGATAGTTGGTAGGAATTTTAATAGTGTACTGAGTGTCTCCTTGGACAGGTATCTGGCGGCAACGTATAAGAGCCTACAAATATATTACTTTTACTCGCCTCTCCACAACCTGCATGCACGGCTCAATAAGATAGTCTGCACCACGTGCTTAAGCTCGCTCTTTACAAACACCGACTACTGGGGCAAGACAGTTTCTAAGTGAAACCTCTTTGCCATGGGACTGAGATGGGACAAGTCCTGCCCCCCATCCTCATGTGGAAACTCTAACTCTTCCAGCTGGAGGACCAGGTATTCCGCACTACCATATGCGATAACATAATCAACTATTTTAGCATTAACTCAAAACAGCATCTTCCCGGGCCTGAAAATGGGACACGTTCAAAGTCACAATACGAGGGCTCTGAATTGCAATGGTGGTGAGGGTTTGAGGAGCACTTGAAGTAGACCTACGCACTAGCGAGGAGGCCTTGCTCAGGCTGGAGACTCAGGCAATCAGAAACACTGCACAACAGCAGGCACTCTTGACTGACCGTACAAAGCACTCTAAGCTGCTTTAGTCCCAGCGGTATCAACTTTTCTGTGAAAGCAGTGAAAACACACAAAGATGCAGACAAATCTGGAGCCCTCCTTGCATGGCTACTAAAGCAGGAATCCCCTTGCCACGCTAGCCCCTCCATTTGGCTTACTCAATACGCATACGGGCACACTCAGACATACAAGACACCATTATAGACTAATATATGACCCTTTACGCTGCTATACAACCTTCGCAGTAGGAGGCAACGTTAGCCTTCTTGGCGGACATTTCATTCCCTCGGGGTACTCTAGAACAGTGGCAAGAACTAGGCCTCCCTATAGCTGCATGTGAAATAAAGAAATGCAAAAAGAACAATAAAGAAAGCCATATGGTCACTAGCTACCAACAAAACTCCCTTTTCTGCCACGCCATTTCTGCCCTTTTATTCCTACAACTGGCACAGATATACAAGGCTGCACTGGAGGATGGGCTCCTTCTGCCATCTCTGAGAAGGGCCCTGCATATCGCTTTCCCAAAGCCTGGCAGGGACAAATCAGATATTTCCTCAGATAGGCCACAGACGTTCTAGGTATTAGCAGAGCATCATTCATCCTACAGCCGATTCACCCTGATCAAACCATCTTTATGCTTGATAGGAACACCTTGCACATTATTTGAAGTTGCTTCAGGATTATGGAGACTAGCCGTGGACCTTGGCCCCAGACGGTATGCTTGCCCTCAATCTTGAAAAAGCATTTGATTCACTGAGTTGGCCATACTTCCTTCAGCCTCTATGGAGATATGGTCTGGGCAGGTGCTTTATTTCTATGCTTCGTCTTTTATATACTGCACCCTCAGCACGTGTCCAAATAGACAGGCTTGTGTTGGAGGGGACAGGAATTCACAGGGGCACTAAACAGGGCTGCCTGTTGTCTCCCCTTCTCTTTCTCTTGGAGATCGGAAGCTGGCTATCCTTTTATGTTGTGAAGGTGCCACCTGGGGAATACCAGTGGGAGACAGAACTCACACTGTCTCCTTGTAAGCGGATAACATTTTTGCTCTATTTTCGTGATGTGGCAGCAGACCACGCTGAAATTGCTAACACCCTCAACACCTCAGCTAAAATCTACGACTTCCATGTCAATTGATGGAAATGTTGTCTCTCTTTCCTCTCCAAGCCAGAATGGAGGAATCTGAACCTGACCTTGGTAAGGGACACTGTCATGGCAACCCTGCACATTCTGAGATCTTGGAGTTCGACTATACCATGATGAAAGCACTTTTCTTGATGGAAACCTTACCAGAATGGTGACAGTGATATATGGCAAGGTCACATTCTGGAAAACTATCCTGCTTTCAGTCATGAGCATAATAGCCTCTTCAACATGGTTGTGCACCTATTATACCTCTTTGCTAACCTTCCTCTCAAGCTGCTGGTTACATTTTTGTGCACACTAGACTCTTATTGGGGGACCTGTTTTAACACAATGACTGTCACAGGGTGGCACTGTTCAAGTTACGCTTGCTTACGGTTACGGAAGGGCTAGGAGCTCCTAATTACGAACACCCTTATTTAGCGGCACAGCTGAAGTGGGGTAAGTTGTTGGTTTGCTGAACTACACCTTGATGAATTCGCCTCTACCCAAACCTCCTGGCACCTCAAACGTCTCCTATGGCTTTTCCACCCTGTTCAGCCCCCATCCCTGCACTTGCTCCAAGTAGCCCACTACTCCTTACGTAGAAGCCTGTGCATCATGGCACCAACTCTTCCTTATGCCCCCACCATCCGCCTTTTGGGTTCCTCACAAGCAGATGCTTTTTAACATCTGTTAGGTTGTAACACTGGCATAAATGGGCTTTACAACCTTTAGAGACCTATTCCAGGATAGTACTCTAATGCCCTTTCTTGAATTGATAGACCAGCATAGGATCCACAGAGGGTAGTTTCTGACGTATCCAATGCTGATCTGTATTCTGAGAATTCACTGGAACGCTGCAGTGGCTGAGTCACCAGCTCATACTATGATATGATACCTTCACGTTATGGGCAACCGACTAAATACCTAGTTGGCTAAAACTACTGGGAAACACACCCAGATTTCTCTTACCCACCTCCGGGAGACAGAGTTTGGATGGGCTTTTACTGATAAAGAATGGGACTGTGTGCTGGCTTACTCAGACAGTTTCCTCAAACTCAAGTATCAAGCTTATCCAATACTTTGTGCTACACAGAGCATATCTATCTTCTGTCAAATTCAATAAATTATTTCCTGGGGCGTGTGCTTGCTGCTGGCACTGCCGCCTTCCCGACAATGAACTATATCACATGTTGTGGTCTTGCCCCTTGTTATCTGACTACTGGTCCTCACTGATTGCACAACTCACACACACAACAGAAACTAACGTCCTACTTATCTAGGAAGTATATGCCTTGGGGTTGTATCTGTGCTTATAATTCTGTGTGCTTTGCAGCGTGTCTCTAATCCACCTCTGTGCCTGGTCGAGAGCTACACTTTGTGCATACTTTCCAGACAGCCATCACACAGGAAGGGTTGGGTGTGACAGGGTTACATCTGCACACCGAGAGTCTTCCTGGGTTGGGAAAGAGGGATGCAGGGCACACTTACTTTTGTATAGGCTGGGTCGTGCCCTCACACAAAGGGCTAATTTACCTCCTACCGATCTCTGGAGCCAGGGCTGGGTGAAAGGGAGTGTTGTGCACTTCTAAGATTTCTTTTGAAGTGCCTCTTAGATCAAAGACATTTTGAGTATAAGTATGGGGGCTCAGACTCCATGAATCTAGTACACTACTGGACCTGAAAGAAACAGCTGGAATAAAGGCTGCTGTGCTGTAGTGATTGCCACTTTGCTGTGACTGACTGTTCACAGGAACTGCTGTTTTGCTTTTCTGAGCTCCCCTGCTGCCTGCTGACCTTTGCCCTGCCAAAAGGAACTAAAGATTACAAATAGAGCAAGTCCAATGGCTTGCTGGTTTGCTGACTGTTTTTTCCACGAGGTCTCAAGGACATAAAAAGCCTGTGAGTGGCCTGAATCAACTCCCGCACCGCTCTGTCAAAAAGAGCTTTCCTTGTGGATTTCCCCAGCGAGTGCAGTGCTTCAACGTATACCTACACCACTCTGTCAAAGAGAGCTTTCTTGGTGAAATTCCTAGCAGGCACTGCACTTTATTGCAGCCCCTTTGCACCGTTCACCCACGTGTTGTGTTTCCCTATCGGCTGAGGAGTAGCGCCTTTTTGTGGTACAACGCCTGGATGAATGACAGAGTGTGTTTAATCGTCCCCATGCACTTTGCCAAACTAAGTGCTGCTTTGGTTTCTAAAACTGAAGTGCTTTGTGAAAGGTTCTACAAAGCAAACCTGCACTCCGATAACAGTTGTCTAATTCCATGAGAATCAGCTCCAAGGGCATCTGACCCCTCCCACTGAGATATGTCGCCAAGGCAACGCAAAGGCATTGGCAGCATCAGGCCCGCCTCCAGCTTCCACACTGGGCCGGAAGGAGAACCAGGACAGCATTGCTTTCATTGGTGCCCCCCACTTAGACGTCTCCTTGGCTCTAGTGCCCCCCGAGAAGCCCGAAGGCCCAGTTGTAGCTGTGCACTGTAACCCCATGTTCTGAGTCCCATTTTCCCCCGGTGACCAGCCTAGCACGTACGGTGCCTTGTGGGGAGTGCATGGTCAAAAGCGACCGACTGAGGTCTCTTGTGTAGAGGGTAAGTTGCAATCTCCTCATTTTTAACTGACATTTTTTAACTGAAATTGCTCTAGGATTGCTAGGAGCACTGTTCTCTCCACTCCCAGCCTAGAGGGAGAGTCCATTTGCCAATCCCTGACGAGATTGGCATATTCATTAAAGAGATTATCATAATGCCTTGAAGAGGAGTGGAGGTGCTTCTATTGCTAAGGCGCGTGGGATGTTTCAGATGTTCATAACGAACGTGAACAATTTGTGATTCACGTACAACGGGTCATATGTGATTATTTCTGTGATTTTATCCTCATATTCTGCTGCATTTTCATGCCTGATGTCAATGTCAATGTATGTCGTTTTGATTCTTGCATTCTTTGATAGGATAATGAGTACTGCTTCAGAAATTGCATAATATGCACAGTATTTATAATTCATGTCATTTTGGTCATATTTAATGTACAAGATATACTATGTTTATTGTTTAACCCTTTGTGGAGTCTCTTTTGTGGTGTATTCTTTGTGTTTCTGAGTGAGTGTGCTGCACAAAAGCTTTACACATTGCCTCTGATGATAAGCCCGACTGCTCTGAGCCATGCTACCGGAGGGTGAGAACAGGTTATCTTTGGTGTGTAGTTTACTTTACCTGACTAGAGTGGCGCATTCTGCCTGGCTGAGGTGCATACCCTGGTTACCCAGAGACCCCATTTCTAACAGTTGGCTATCTTTCAACCATGTTGGGCATGTAGCAAACAAACTACTTAGACGTTTCGAGGTCCTGGGTCAAACACTAATTATGAGTCACCGGCGGATATACCTTTCATTTTTGCCAGGTGCCCTAAGACCCCTATTTTGTATCCTACAGTGTAAGAGAAAACACAGCACTTTTGGTATGGTCATGTAAGCTGGCACAACATAAATAAAGAGTGCTTTACAAACCTAAACATTTTGCTCCAGGAGTATGGGCCTCTCAATAGCAGGGTTTGGGTCATAATGCAACCTCTGCCTTCTCTTGTGATGACCCTGATAGCAACAACAGTGTTGTGTAGAGCTTAGCCGATGGCGCAGTTGACTCCAGGACACCTCCCATTTGTACATTTCTAGAATGTTCTCATTGACATGTAAATGATCCAATGTTTTCTCCCTTACACTTGCTGTCATTCCTCTATGCTTTCTTGCGACTTAGCTTTGGTCCTGTTGCAGGTACTCCAAACTATTTCTAACATTTCCTCTAATCCTTTCAATATATTTTTTACCAAAGTGTCCATTATCCTTCATCTTTTCTGTATTACTATTTCTGACTCTTCCTTTAATTTAGCCCATTCCTTTCACAATCCCTTCGAAATACTTTCACTATATTTTAGCATTGGCTTTTGTCCTTTCTTGATAGTTTAAATGATTTCTCAATATTCATTCTTTTCATTTATCACGGATTCTTGATTCTTTCCTTTTTCAGTCTTAGTTACTATTGTGATTTATTACGGATCCCTCCTGTTGTATTCTGTAATTTGCACCAATTACGACTGTGAATTATTGTAAATAACCCTTACTGGTGAACAAGCGTAGATTCCTTCAGTGTAGTCTTCCTGATCCTTTCTACTACTTGTTGCAATGTTACCTTAATGATTGCTATTCATCGCAGATTTTTACTGAAACTAACCGTGATGACCGAAAGGGAATTGCTTTTATGGCTTTGTGTAATTTATCTCCATTGCTGCAAGGATTTCTCCCTTACCCTCTACTTCATGTGATTTAGCCTTAGTTTGTATTTACTCCATGTCTTATCGACCATCCCTTTGTTTCCACATTTTTTCGCATTAACTGTGCTGTCCTTGCTTGATGGACATGGGATTAGGAAAAAACAGAAGGGTTCAGTTCAGACAATCACTTGCTTTGGTATATTATGCAAATGTGTATACATGTCACAGATTAATTTGAGTTATGGTGTACTATTGGCTACTGAAATGCATGCATTGGTAAATGCACTTTTGAAGGTTTAATGTGCTTTCTTTTTATTTGGTCTGTTAAACTAATTTTGAGTAGGATTCTTGGAAAGGCTCTACAATTTCTCAGAAACAGACCAAGCAATGCTCCACATCTATTCAAGCCCCAAGTGTGCAGAAACAAAGAACATTTGCGTTAGACACTCTCGCCGCAGCTTGAGTGATGCTTATACTTAAAGAAAAGTTCTATGATTGACTCTGTCAAAGCTGTGCTTCAAACTCGGGGCAGTTGCATCATTCCACATATTTAAAGAGCAGTATTAAAATTATCCATGAACTCTGATTCTGTCCCATGCCAAAAATATCCCTGATCTGGCTTGGTCTTTCTGTAATATACCCCCAGCTCTTTATTACCTTACACCACTTTCTTGATATTTGTCATTGATACCATCACATCCTGCAAGTTTGCCTCAAAAGTTCCCATCTTCTCACAATCTGCGATGATTTCTCCTGTTTCCTTCAGTAGTTTTCCCATCAAATGTTCGGGAAGTACCCGAGTTCCTGCGTGTGCATATTCCTAACCCAGTGTGTGTTGTTGCTGTGCTGTTTCCTCCAGTTGTAACCCACATTTAGTTTAGCAGCCTTTTTGTACATACATTCTTGCCATTATAAGGTTACCTTCTGGAGATTTTTTCCATTCTTTCTCAACATTGCTTGTTCTTGCTCCTGTTGTCCCTTACCTGCAGATGATCTTCATAGAGGCAGGTGAATACATCTTGTGCACTTCTCCAGCATTTGTCTAAGCACAAGGAGAAATCCTAAAGAAAAATTAAAATAGCATGAAAAATATTTCCTTGAAATATACATTTCATTTTTGAGCAGAGCAAGCATTATCACTGCCCATCATAAAACACAAGCTGTGTTCTTTGACCATAGTCAACATTACTACTACTAGAGAAGCTGAGAGTTTATGCACTTCAAGGGAAGGTGAGGGATGTGCAGAACCCCTTTCTAGTGATGGCCAGAGGTCTGGCACAAGCTGGCCTGGGCCAACTCAGCTTGCTTTAACTCACCAATGCAAGTGTGACTTGGAAAGATGTGGCGGCATAATTCTTAGCTGTCTGTCGAAAGCAGGCAGTTACCTAGTGTTTCTTAGCAATTAATATTGATGGGAAAGCCGGCTTCTAAGCACAATCAGCATTTTAAGACATCAGAACGGAGACACCTTGTTTAACTAGGGGTGGGCGTAACTCGCGTAATTCCATGCAGCGTAATCATGACTAAGTACACAAAAGTTCTGAAAGAGAACATGCAGAATTATGCGAAAAGTGTAATTCTGCTTTTAGATCTACTTTTCGTAGCACAAAAATGCCCCCTTACATACAATAATGGATAGCTCTAAATGCAGCAAAACATAAACAGCAGTGCGCGCAGTCACTAGTACTCAATACGTGTACTCTCGCTGTAGGATTCTTCACCCTCCAAATGACTTTCAAATACCTGAGCAGCCATAATCACGTAAACATCTGTAACTCTGGGTCAAAGTGTAAAGCAGAATTGCTGAAATTACGCAGATTACGCTGGGGTAACTGAAACTCCACCCAGGCCTACTTTTAACCCCTAGATGACTGGCCTGGGGACCAGGCCTCGTCGCCTGCCCCGTCAGGGACCAGGCCCCTCCGTATAGAGACCACTACGCTGTTCAACCCAACGTCTACCTGCTTCACCCCTTCCTGGTGATCTAACACTTGGAAGTGACTGAAAAGTGACCTTGCCCTCTACAACACCCAAAAAAAGTAAGATATATATATGGGCAGAAGCTGACATTGGCTTGGAAGGATGCCATGCCATCACCCCTCTTTCCTGTAAACCCTGGTCATCCTTCACCCAGGAAGTGCCTGTTTCTCTTTCTTCCAAACAGTTCCTAAATTCCTCTCTTTTTGGCAGTCCCTGCTCCATTCTCTCACCTAACCCACTTGTTGGCTGAGTTCTGATCTGTGTGTCCTCCAACACCAAGCAGCAGTTTTTGCCTCTCTTTATTCTCCATCTGTCCAACGCTTCCCAATGTCACCGCCCCTCTTCTCCCAACAACATGCTTTCTCTTTGCTGGCTTCCCTTTTGCCGTTCCTCCCCACTGACTCCACCAGCCCTCTCTCATTTCCTTGCTGGGCTGATCTCCAATGTTACTCTTACTTCTGAAAAACCATTATGAACATGAACAACACACACAAACTCAACAGGACACATTAGACAGAACACAGCAGACACACATCCAACAAAGCAAACATATAGTATAGTTGAGCAGCACTGCGCCCACATCAGCAGTTGTCACTAGAGCACCCCATGCATACAACAGACAAGACAAATGGTGAACTCCTAACATACATTCCGCACACCCCATATATTACACTAACCGGCTTTCACAGAGTCAAGAGCACTTGATAACACAAACTGCCATGCACAAGTACTTCTGCTAGGCGGTGGGAATGCCTGCCATCCTAGAAGATGCATACGCAATTTGTTACAGGCCTTCTGCCTCACCCTTCAAACATCTCATAGCAACACGCTCACCTACGAAGAGTTAAAACCCACTTACACTACTGATAGCACATCATCAGCCAAATCAGACTCTGGACTGTGGTGGAATCTTCGGAATCGTTTCAAAGGTAACCCCACAGCTACCAAAAATGCTAGAGTGCTCTATCAAAGGCAGATTGTGAGCTATACAAATGACAGTAACAAAACATAGCATAACATAACACACAGAACAACACAACATTAAATAAAATAATATAACATATTGTAACGCAACATAAAAAATGCCTATAATCTGTGCCAGAATTATGTTTGCTAACCATAGTCCTGTTACTGCACTTAGCCTGGCTAAATAGTGGCTTGTACTGAGTTGATGTTGCCTACCTCATGGGCCAGGTGCGTACAGCCTGCGGAAGTAGCATGGTGTGTGATACCTGGCCAGGTGACAGACATCAGGGGTTCCTGCTGCCCGATACTTCAGACAAGTACTTGCACTCCGTGTGAGTATCTGAGTACCTGCCGCCTTGCCAGTCTGATGTCTGGGCTGGAATCCCTAGCAAGCACGATGCATGGCACATGACCAAGTACAAAGAGCCTCTGCTGATTGTATGCTTCCTGGCACTTGGCTGGTTACCTGCGTTCAGTGTTGGTTTAATGTTGCCTGGCTCTTGATTGGATATCTGCATCATGTCTGAACTCTCACAACTTACGCAAGCACGTACCAATCTTTCGATGTCTAAATCAATTTTCGGCCACCAATACAATGCCTTAATGTTTCTCTTAGTACGAGATACCCCTGGATGTCCCTTATGACCAATCACAACAATTTTTGACCGCATGCCTTTAGGCGGTACGATTTTTCCTCTTCTACAAATAAATTCACCATCCATGCTCAATTCGTCACGTACCTCCCATAACGCTCTTAACTGCTCATTGACTTCGCACTCGTTGGACCACCCATTTGTAATCCTGTTTCTGACATCCAACAAAATATCATCCTTCTTATATTCCTCTTCCCAATCACTCTTACACAAACCTGTCATGTTAGTAAACACTCCAGCCACACAAAATTCACACCATGGATCTGGATCAATTTCCTTCATAGGTAAGGACAGTCTGCTGAGAAAATCGGCAATAACATTTTTTGCTCTAGGGACATATTGTACTTCGTACACAAAATCTTGAAGCCTCATTGACATCCTAGCAATTCTTGCTGAGGCTCTTGAAAGACCTTCGGTAGTGAGCAGTTTGGTCAATGGTTTATGGTCAGAGCGTAAAATAAATTTCTTCCATCATATACATTTTCTAAAATGCTCCATGGCCCACACACATGCCAATGTTTCTCGTTCTATCACCGAATATTTCTCTTCTGTGGGAGAGAGAGAACGAGAAGCAAGGTAATGACAACTTCTCTGCCTTGTTCAGACACTTGTGACAAAACACTCCCTAGCCCAGTTCCACTTGCATCAGTTGTTACAATTGTGTTCGCAAGTGGATCAAATCCTTGCAACGTAGGGGCATAGGCAATAGCTTCCTTGATGCTCTCAAACGACCTATGACAAGCGTCATTCCATACAAAAGTAGCTTTGTTTTTCATTAGTAACCGCATTTCATAAGTTTTCTGTGAAAAATAGTTAACAACCTTCGAATAAAATTCTGCTAAGCCAAGGAAAGATCTAAGCTCGTCTTTCAATTTTGGAGCAGGAGCTCTGAGTATGGCTTCTACCAAATTGCTCTTAGGTTTAATGCCTGTACAACCAATCTCATGTCCCAAGTATGTGACAGACTTTTCTGCAAATTTGCACTTGCTGCCTTCGGCGACTAAACCGTTGTCTTTAAGAATACTCAAAACCTCTTTAAGAATGGTATCATGCTGAGGTCTGTCTTTTCCCATTAACAGGATGTCATCCTGGAAGAATACGACCTTACGAATGTGACCGAATAAGTTTGACATCAGCCTCTGAAATATGTCAGCGGCTGATGCCAAACCAAAAGGCATTCGTTTAAATCTGAAACACCCAAAAGGTGTACAAAACGTGGTAAAGTGTCTGCTCTTTTTATCTAACACCACTTGGTGATAAGCAGCTGATAGGTCCAGCGTGGAAAACCATTTAGCATTCCGTGTCAATGATAACATTTCGTCAATCCTGGGAAGTGGAAACTGGTCAATCAAAATGTTGTTATTCAGATATCTCAGATCCACACATAGACAGGCCTTTCCATTGGATTTACGAGCAACGACCAATGGAGAAACCCATTCGGCTGCTTCCACAGGTTCAATGACGTCATTGTTCAACATTTTCTCTAATTCGCCTTTAACTTCCTCCCTAACTATAAAGGGAATATTTCTTGCTTTGTGTACTTTCGGAATAGCTCCCTCCTTTAGATGAATATGGTGCGTAAAACCCTTTAATTTTCCCATACTATTGTCAAAAACTTCTGGGAACTCTTTTAGGACCCACTTCCTAGTGTCCTCACTATCACATGACCCTAAAACTTGCTCCTTGCTGTTCGGGTCCAGAATGATGTTTAACTAAATGATCCAGACCAAAGCAAGATATGTATGCTAAATCCCTCTAAGAAAACTACAAGAATAGGTATTGAAGACAAGATAGTTCCTTATGTGAAGCAAGATGTGGGATTAAGAAAAAAATTATGTGGTAGTAATAAACATACAGCTGAGTCCAGTCATTGTCCTGCTTCTAAAGTTGTTGCTACAAATGTAAAATAATTGGTCATTTTTCAGACTTTCATAATGGTAAAAAATCTGTAAACATCATAAATGATGTTCTTGCACTCCGTTCCACAGTTGAGGCAGGAAGTGAAAGTTATTCTGATGTAGAAGTAATGGTTGTAAGAGACAGCAATGCTTCTATTTACAAGACCTCTGGTGCATATGTTCCCCCTAAATGCATTATTACCATAAATGACTTTGACATACCCATGTGGGCGGATTCCTGTTAACCTTCTACGTTAATTGATAAACAAAAGTGGAAGGATTTAGGGGCAGAAGAATTAATTCCTACAGACGTTGAACCACAAGGGTATTGTGGAACAGAGTTACCTGTCCTAGGATATTTTAATAGAATGATGTTGTTCAAAGGGAGGAGAACAGAAGCTAAAATGTATGTGGTAGAGGTAGGAAAATGTTTATTGGGATGGAAAGAACAAAAGAATTTGGGGATCATCCTTGATCCCAATCATCCTTTACAAGTTTTTTAACGGGTTATGACGATAACAAATGGGTGAAAAGATTTCCAAATTTGTTTAAAGATGAACTAGGATGTCTTAAAAAATTTGAGCACCGAATTGTACTTAAGAAGGACACCATAACCAAAGTACACCAGGTCCGTAATGTTCCCTTGGCATTGAGAGGAAAATTAAAGGATGAGCTACAAAGATTATGCAAAGAGGGAATAATAGAACCCATAGAGGCATCGGAGTGGTTAAGTCCGATTGTGATCGCACACAAACCCAATGGAAATATTCGCATGTGTGTGGATTTAAGAGACTTAAACAAATGTATATGGGTGGACAGACATCCTTTGCCGCGTATACATTAAATGTTGTCTAGTGTTGTAGGTGGCAAATGTTTTACTACTTTGGATTTATCCAGTGCCTACCACCAGGTGCGTTTACAACCAGAATCAAAACACTTGACGTTCTTCATAACACCCAAAGGTGCTTTTCATTTTGTTAGGATGCCCCTTGGTCTAGCCTCGGCATCAGCAGTATTCCAAAGAGTGATGCAATCGGTTTTAAAAGATGTAAAAAATGTGTTAATATTCCAAGACGATGTGTTGATATGGGGTGGAGATGAAATGCATCACGATGCAACTTTGTTGGATGTGCTCACTAAGTTGGAAAGTGCGGGCCTTACTATTAGTCTCTAAAAATGTAAATTTGGTGAACAAACAGTTGATTATTTGGGACACACCTTGTCTTTTGAGGGAATCAAACCTAAATTGAATTTAGTAGAAGATCTTGAGAAGGCTCCCTCCCCTCAAGACAAGGACCAATTAAGATCTTTTCTCGGTTTGGCCGAGTACTATGCCAAATTTGCTTACCATTTTTCTGAACTCGTACATCCTTTGCGTGATCTCATGAAATAGGGGGTACCATTTGTATGGTCTGCAGAGTGTCAGTCAGCATTTGTGGCCATCAAAAAAGCGGTGGCAAATGCTACTGCTTTGAGTCCGTTCAACCCACAGGATGAAACTATAATTGTGACTGATGCCAGCGGGTATGGACTGGGTGCGGTACTAATGCTAAGAAGCGATGGAAAAGAAAGGGTAGTGGCTTTTGCATCACGTACTCTGAAGGGTGCGGAGTCTTCCTATTCTACCATCGAAAAGGAAGCGCTTGCTTGTTGGTGGGGTGTACAACACTTTCGAGTGTATGTTTGGGGCACTAAATTCGAGCTTTACACAGATCACAGGCCTTTGCTGGATATTTTTACCACAGCAGGGGCTGGAAGAGCCACACCACACATTGGAAAATGGTTGTATTGTTTACAAGAATTTTAATTTGATTTGAAGTATGTTCCTGGTGTGAAGAACGTGAATGTGGATTGTTTATCCCATTTGCCTGTAGATAGTGATGAGGGGGATTATATTGATGAAGAGGAGTGGATGGTAGCTAACATCGTTGATGTTTGTCAGGCTATCAGCGAGAATGAGTGGAAGGAAGCTATTGCTGCAGATGTGACTTTGGTTAAGATAATCAAGATGTTACCTACTCCTTCTGGTTGGAAGTTAGATGATGATGTTAGAAGTTACAAAGATGTGTGGGAGGAGTTATCTGTTGAGGGTGGCATTGTAAGGAGATGTGACAAATTAGTTGTGCCCGAATCCTTAAGGACCAGATTGATGGACTTATTGCATGAAGGTAATGGAGGAATGTCGGCAGTCAAGAGAAAAGCTGAAATGGATTTCTGGTGTCCGGGCATGGATAGGGACGTCAAAAGATTCGTGAGAGAGTGTGTATCTTGCACATGCAGTGACAAGTCTCATGTTTTGAGAGAATCACCCATTACTCCCACTAAATTACCAGAAAAACCATGGGAGAGACTGGGAATTGACATATGTGGTCCATTTGGATGTTTAGCTGCATCTGAAAAGTACGCCATCGTAATGATGGATTATTATTCAAAGTGGCCAGAAGTTGCTTTCGTCAGCGAAGTCAAATCAAGCAGTGTTATTACTTTTTGTGATGAAGTCTTTCGAAGGGAGGGATGCCCTGCTGAGATTTTAACGGATAATGGACCACAATTTATTTCGGAGGAGTTTGGTGTTTTTCTTAAAAGGTTAGGCATCAGACATTTAAAGACTCCTGTTTATCATCCCAGGGGAAATGGTTTAGTGGAACATTTTCACCGTGTGTTGGGAGAAAACATTCAATTATCTTTATCTATGAATGGATGTTGGAGAACTGAGGTTAAGAAATTGTTATGGAATTACAGAACTACACCTCACTCCGTAACTGGGGAGACTCCTTTTAGTTTGCTTAAAGGTAGAGTTCCTTGTACTGTGTTGGTACCAGCATGGATGGGCAGGAATGGTAAGAAAAATGTTAATGACACGGACATACGCAATAAGGTTGAGATTTATCAAAATGCTTATCAAAGGAGACATAATGATAAGTTAGAAAAGAGTTTCAAAAGTTTCAAGGAAGGTGATTTTGTAAGGTTGTGTGCGGGCAATATTGTAAAGAAGGGTGTTTCTAAATTATCTGAACCTAAAAAAGTTGTGAAGGTTCAAGCCAATTTAATCAATTTGTCTGATGGTAAATGGTGGAATGTACGCAGGGCAGTCAAATGTAACGATGTTGAAGTGAAAGTTTGGCACGCGCTGTGTCTCATGCCTGTGCTCTGCACGCTCTTACCGTTCGGAGGCTCCATTGTTCTCCTACGCGTTGAGCTCTGACATTTCTCTTGGTGAAGGAGGCGACGTAACCACGCTCGGACTACGCCCTGTGCTAACGCTAGAGCACTTCCTGTTTTCACACTGCGATCTATTTTGAAGGGCGTTTGGGATGAATTTGGTGATATAGCTGTGACATTTTTTTTTAATTAAAACGAAAAGGGAGAGCCTTGCACAGCATTAGGATTCCAAGGCGCCACAATTTGGATGTGCATACTATCATGGTGATTTGCACACCTATCCAGTTCAGATCAAAGCAAATTATTACAGTGATTTGCACACTTGTCCAGTCACATCAATACAAATTGCTGCAGTGATTTGCACACTTTTATTGGTGCGGATTTCTACACTACTTATTTGATATTATTTCCTTTAACGATGCCGTTTGAGCCTCCCACTAAATTTCTACGAAATAAAGGGGATCCACCTATTCCCTGGATGCACTGGAAGGAAGAGTTTTTGACATATTTGAAGGCTAATGATGATATGTCGAATGACCGCACAAAAAATATTCTTCTCCATTGTTTAGGTTCTGAAGGGTAATTGACTTTCGTACTTTCACACAAATTCCTTTGGAAGAAGAGGATGAAGCTGATGAAATTGATGTGTTTCAAATAGCACTGTTAAGATTGGAGAATAGATTCAAACCGACAGTTAGTGTCGCTTTGAACCGGTTTAAATTTTACACCAGAGCACAAGGAAGTGAGGAAAATATTGATACATTTCTTGAGGAGATTATCGTTGCATTGCAATTTCGGGGCAATAACTGATGAGATGATCTGGGAACAAATAAAAGTACATGTGAAAAGTAGGAAAGTTTAAGAACAATTGTGGGTCATGGAGGATCCAAAGTTGCAAGAGGTAATCTCCACATCCAAGGCGCTGGAACAATCTGAGAAATGGATGAAGTCCGTACGTGCGTCAGAGAAAATCAACAAGGATGATCTTGATGTGGTTGGTGCATTTGGTGGGGATGGTGTTTCTAAAAGTTGGGAAGTTGTTAACAAAAGGTATGATGAATTTAATAAGAATGCAAATGGCAGAAGCAACATGTTTGAAGAGGAGAGGCATGTCAGAGAAGACAAATGTGTATGTTATCGCTGTGGTAGTGCATCTCACATTGCTTTCTCACCTCGTTGTCCTGCTGTTGGGAAAACATGTGTGAAGTGTGGCAGAATATTACATTTTGCCAGGGTATGTCGTGATTTGAGGAGGAGTGGTAATTTGGGCAACAAGAATAAGGTATCATATCTTGTTAGTGGAGCTGGGGGTGATGAAGGAAACACGTGACATGCTTGTGGCTCTGTGAAGGGTTCTGAGAGAGTTAGGGGAGTGGTTGTGTCTATCTCGGAAAGAGTATAGGAGAATGCGGAAGAAGAGGAGGTTAAAAGTTTTCCCAAGTGTGTTGTGAATATTAATGGGATTGATTTAGAGCTTATGGCAGATTCTGGATCGCCATGGACAATTGTTACCACAGAATATTTCCTTCATAAATTTGGACATGTATGGAGTAAGGAATGTCTAAATCCTTCGGACATTATTGCTGAGAGTTTTAATGGTAGTGTCATTGACATTGTGGGATACGTTGACACTGATATTCTGTTTAAATGTAGAGAAGCAAATATAAAATTGTATGTGGCACCCAAGGGAGTGAATGTTCTTGGTTGGAAATATCAATGGAATTTAGGTCATTCTCAATCCTAGGAATCAGAAACAAGTTTTGGTAATAGAAGAAAAGGAGATGGATAGAGGAATTGTGGGAAAATTTCCTGAAGTGTTCAGAGAAAAGCCGGGAAAACTGGAAGGATATTCCCACAAATCAAACTTAAATCGAATGCCAAACCTGTTATACAAAAGTTACGTAATGTGCCTATCAATGTAAGGGATGAGTTAAAAAATATGTTGATGGGAATGGTGAATGAGAGAGTGATTGAAGAGATAGAGTCCTCAGAGTGGGTATCTCCGATAGTTTTGGTACGCAAACCAGATAATTCTCTGAGACTCCGTGTGGACCTGAGAGCTGTTAATGCCAACATTATTGTGAACTATCATCCTTTGCATGCTTGATGGGGCCAGAGTGTTTTCCATCTTGGAATTGAGGTCAGCTTACCATCAAATTGAGCTGACCGAGGATTCTTGTCATTTACCAGCGTTTATTACACCACAGGGGCTATTTCAATTTAGACGTATGCCTTTTGGATTAGCCTCTGCGGCGTCTGTTTTTCAAATGACTATGTTTCATCTGTGTAAGGACATGGAAAAATATGTTAAATGTTTTCAAGACGATATCTTGATACTTTCAAAAGATGAAGTGGAACATCAGAAGCATCTTAGAGAAGTGTGTGATGTTTTGTAGAGAAGTGGTTTAACATTAAAAGGGAATAAATGTCATTTTTTTGTGAAAATCTGTTGAGTATCTGGGTCATACAATGTACAAGGATGGTGTCATTCCCAAAAAATTCTCTGGTAGATGCCATTCTTAAAGCTCCTGATAATAGGGAAAGATTGTTATCGATTGCAGGAATTTGTGAATATTATAGTAAGTTCATTGAAAGTTTTGCTACTAAGATGGAACCACTCAGGGAACTCACAAGAAAGAATGTGGAATATCTGTGGACTGACAGACAAAAATCTGCCTTTGAGAAAATTAAGAATGAAATTGCCCATGCACCTTCTTTGAAACCCTTTAGAATAGGTGCACAATGCATCGTGATTGTGGACGCAAGTATGTATGGCATTGGTGGGGTATTGGCACAGGTGTGGTAAGGAACAGTTGAATATTACTTTTGCGTTGCGCACATTGTCTGATGCTTAAAGGAGGTATGCAGTCATTGAGAAAGAGCTTTTGCCATGTGTTTGGGCCATTGAACATTTTCTGGGGCTAAAGTTTTGTTCTCAAAACTGATCAAAAACCTCTTGTAGTGATTCTTTCTCTGGGTGGGGATTGTAATGCCACTGCTCGGATTGCTAGGCTTGTCTCAAAACTTCAAGAGTATTGTTTTGGAGGGGAATATGTGCCAGGACGCCGTATGTGTTGGCTGACTGTCCGTCACGCCTTCCTTTGACTGACACGACAAACAAAATAACCGGTATAGAAGAGGACATTGTACTTGCGGTATCTGATTATGTTTCTCATGAGTTCAAAGGAATACAGAAGGACAAATGGATGAAAGATGATGTGGATGATAAAGTTTTGGGTCAAGTTAAAAGCTATGTGGAAGTGGGATGGCCAGAAAGGGGAAAGGTGCAGGAAGAACTTGTTTCATGCCTTAGAATAGCTGAGGAATTGGTTATAGAAAATGGTCTGGTTTTCAAAAGTGGAAAATGTATTCCTCCTAAAGGAATGCAAGTGGATGTTTTGAAATTAGCTCATGAAGGACATCCAGGTATGTCATCTATGAAAAGGCTCATACGCACTATGTTTTGGAAGCCTGGTTTGGATAGAATGGCAGATAAAGTTGTAAGGGAATGCGCTTTTAGTGTCAACAGTGGGAACATTGTGAAGCCTGTTCCAGCTCCCCTTCAACCTATACCATGGCCTACTCATTGGCAAAAGGTGGGTTTTGATATTTCTGGACCCTTTCAAGGGCTTCTTTCTGTTGATCCTCAATTGATCTTCAAGGGCTTCCTTCTGATTGTAGATATGCCATGGTACTGGTTGATTACCATTCTAAATGGCCTGAAGTGAAACTAGTGCCTCATGCCACATCTAGTGATATTATTGAATTCTTCAAAGACATTTTTCTAAGAATGGTTATCCTGAAGTTGTGATATCTGATAACGGTACTTAACTTGTGTCTAGAGAAATGCAAAGTTTTTTTTCTTTCAGTAATATTAAGCATGTGACTACTGCTTTATACAAACCACAAGGTAATGGACAGGTTGAAAGGTTCAATAGAGTCCTTAAGGAGTGTATTAATTGGGCACGTGGTTTTGGTGATATGTGGAAGGACAAATTGAGAGAGAAGCTGTGGTGGTATCGTATTACTACTGACTACTACTGAGGTCAGTCCATTTAGATTGTTGAGAGGTAGATCACCCATATCCAAATTGTGTCCTTGGTGGTTCAAGAGGGAACAAACTAAGTTTCAGACTGAGGTGAATGTTCAAGAAATCAAGGACAGAGTCCAGATGAAGCAAGATAGGGTCAAGAAGTTGTATGAAGAAAAATGGAAAACCAAATGTCATTCTTTTGTGGTAGGTAAATGGATCAGAGTGAAGAAACCCAGAATGTTCACGAAGAGTATGCAAAGGTTTAGTAGAGCCATGAAGATCATTAAGGTGTATGGCAAGAGTGTGGTGACTCAAGATGGGAAGGTCTGGAATGTGAGACGTGTGGCTAAATGTAACCCAGATTTCCATGAAGAATTTAATGATGGATCTTTCCTGAGAATGTATTAGGCGAACAAGTCAGCTCTGACTTACAAGCTGGTGATCAAGCACAAAATGACTCCTCTTTGGATTTGGACGTGTCTGAAGAGGGAAGCTCTAGAGATTGTCTTGCTGAAGAATCTGTGGCATCTAGAGTTAAGATGTGGAAATGTGTAAAGCGTTTTCCAACCAGATTAGCTGATTTTGTGTGACTCATTATTTTCCTTTTATCTTTTATGAGCATATTTACATGCTCATATGTTCTTTGTATATAGTTTTATTTTTGTCTTTATTTGTTACATTTTATAGGGGAAAGGTGTGTTAGATTTACATCTACTTTGCTGTCAATGCTTATGTCATATGTTTATGTGATGTAACTTGATTCTCAAATGGAATATGGGAATGCTAGGATTCATTCCTATCTAGGCGGTTGATGTTGTTGGAGGGTACTGTGCTGCAAGGTATAAAGTCATCATTCAAGACTCATCTATTTGTCATATTATTGGATTTAACATACCTGCATTCAGTGATGGGTTCCTGCTGCCTGACCCTCTACCAGATACCTACGTTCAGGGCTAGCTCACTGCTGCCTGCCCCTCTCCCAGATACCTACGTTGAGTGCTGGTTTCCTGCTGCCTGACCCTCTACCAGATACCTGCATTCAATGATGGGTTCCTGCTGCCTGCCCCTCTTCCCAGATACCTGTGTTCAGTGAATGGTTCCAGCTGCCTGACCCCATCCCAGATACTTGCATTCAGTGATGGGTTCCTGCTGCCTGCCCCTCTCCCAGATACCTGCGTTGAGTGCTACCTTCCTGCTGCCTGACACACTCCCAGATACCTATGTTGAGTGCTGGCTTCCTGCGGCCAGATCCTCTCCCAGATACCTGCGTTCAGTGAATGGTTCCAGCTGCCTGACCCCCTCCCAGATACTTGCATTCAGTGATGGGTTCCTGCTGCCTGCCCCTCTCCCAGATACCTGCGTTGTGCGCTGCCTTCCTGCTGCCTGACACACTCCCAGATACCTATGTTGAGTGCTGGCTTCCTGCGGCCAGATCCTCTCCCAGATACCTGCGTTCAGTGAAGGGTTCAGGCTGCCTGGACCTCTCCCAGACACTTTTCTTCAAGGATGGCTTTTTGCTGCCTCACACTCTCCCAGATACCTGCGTTCAGTGAATGGTACCATCTGCCTGACCCTCTCCCAGATACCTGCGTTCAGTGAATGGTTCCATCTGCCTGACCCTCTCCCAGATACCTGCGTTCAGTGAATGGTTCCAGCTGCCTGACCCTCTCCCAGATACCTGCGTTCAGTGAATGGTACCATCTGCCTGACCCTCTCCCAGATACCTGCGTTCAGTGAATGGTTCCATCTGCCTGACCCTCTCCCAGATACCTGCGTTCAGTGAATGGTTCCATCTGCCTGACCCTCTCCCAGATACCTGCCTTGAGTGCTGGCTTGCTGCTGCCTGAACCTCTCCCAGTCGCCGGCGCTCATTGATGCTTTGATGCTGTCTGACACTTGCCAGGGTACCTGTCGCCTGTGCAGGTTTCATGCTGCCTGACAACTGTGTGGGCTACTAATTAATTGTGTACACAGCAGCTCTTACCGCTGATGTCTGCAGCTCCTAGCCTACCGCTGGCACCCCACAGAGAGCTAATGGCTACTGCTGTCCTCTCACCAGGAGGCTTGTTTTACAGGACAGCTGATTGCGGTTTGTTTAAGCATCATTAAACCTATTATCGCAGTCCTGCCCTTGCAAGATACAGAACTCCCACCGCTCAGACTCCCAAACTCCCATGAAGACTGACCTGAAAAAAAAGAGCTGAGATCGTCTGTGTCACACTTATTAACATAACAAAAAGTATCAGACCGATTAACTGCAGAAAGCCCCCTGCCAGTGCCAGGTAAAAGAAGGGCTTCAGGCCGCTATTGTAAGAAGGGGAGCCTTGTGCACACCATTTGACAAGGGGGGATGAGGCCCCTCTGGCTTTAGCACAGAGTAGTTATGATCCCCCCCCCTCCCCCCCCCCCCAGGCCCCTGAGAGTGTAAACATGTGTTCAGGAAGCATGATCTTACAGGTCCTGACTGGAAAGTTTTCCCTCAAGATGCACAACATTTTGACGCCCAGCTATCAGCAGAGACAGCCAGCATTCATGGGCCAGGCTGTATTTTTTCATCGCTGAGGAACAATATAGGGTTTATTACTCCTGAAAAGGTCGCCCAGTGCTGGAAAAGGAAAACATACCCTGTGAACCAATAAGATAGGGACCAGGGCTCACTGTGTGGTAGCAGAAATGGGGTGCAGTCATACACAGTGACATCATAAGGAGTGAAGCCAATGACAGTCAGTCTATGCTTATTTTTGAAAAAACTGTGGGCCTTATTTATGAGGCCTTGCGACAGTTTTGCGCTTCCGTTGCGTCACTTTTCGTGATGCATCGGCGGCATAAAACATGCCTCCTGTTGTGCCCTATTTACAAAGTGACGCATCTAAGCAGATGCGTCACTTTGCAAACCCCTGCGCTACATTATACCTGCGTCAGGTATAATGTATGCAGGGTGGGCGTTCCCACGTAAGTAAGCCTCGTAGAAGTGACGCAGTGAAATCTACGAGAATTTCACTGCGCCACTTCTCGGGTGCAAATGCGTCAATATCTTACGCCTGCCTCACAGCAGGCGTAGGACTGACGCAGGCCCGTTCACATGGGGCTTGCCCCATGTGAAAGGACACATTGCTGGAGTTGCGTCACTTTTGTGAAACACTCCAGCAATGCGTCACTTTTGCGCCTACAGATACGTCAGAAATACTGATGTATCTGTAACTCCTTGCGACATGATGCGTCATACAGTAAATATGACGCATCCATTATGTCACAAGGAAGGCGCACTGAGAAGTGACGCATCGCTGCTTTCACGCAGGATGCGTCACTTCTCATAAATGAGGCCCTGTGTCCCCAAAGAAATTCGCAACATGGCAAAATGTGGTAGGAAAGGTTCATTTATTTGTCACAACTAAGTTGAATTTTGAGAAACCGTAGTGGATTAAGGCAACTGTGATAAAGATCTATGTGTATTCAGTACGTTTCAGGGTAAAATACAGGTAGGATAACTCATGTGGCCAATGCATGCTTGAGCTAGAGATATCTGTGTGTAATCTCTGGTCACATATTTGAAGCATCATCAAGAACCTTTTGCTTTCCTTTTTATTTATTTTATCAATGCTTTATTTATTTTATCAATGCGCCTGTTGTAGAGCACAGGGTGTTGCATGTAGGTTATAGCTTTGCGAGATAAGCGACATAGCACAGTCGGTGAATATTTTTGTTGGTGATATGGGTACGTTACCTGCAGGTCACAAGTTACAATCCTGATAATCTCGCTTAGTCAACTACGTCAAGAAGGTAACTTTATCTTAATATTACTCAATGACTGTCTGCTATTTTTAGTGAACTGAAAGACCCCCCTGCAAGAATAATAAAACAATGTGTGGAGGGTGGGAAGCACCAGAGGCTAGCAAATGGAATTCAGCAAAAAAAGTCTTTGTTACATTCTGGCTAATTTGTGATATGGAGAGGACACATCGATTGCCTCTAACGCTGATACCCCTGCTGCCACCACCCTCCACATCCACACAGTCATGAAATAACATCCTGAGACCAGTAGCGGTCCGTGGAGAGAGTTCCATGGGGTAGTGAGGCGGGGCGGGGGAGGGGCAGGGTGGGGGAATGTAAACACCGGAATATGGATGAAGGGAGGTAAGTACACATTTAAATAAATAAAACGAATTTCGTTGCGCGCGCTGCATCGCAAAGGAATTCGTTTTATTTACTTAAATGTGTACTTACCTCCCTTCATCCATATTCCGGTGTTTACATTCCCCCACCCTGCCCCTCCCCCGCCCCGCCTCACCGCCCCACGGGACTCCCTCCACGGACCGCTACTGCCTGAGACCCACTTGTTCTTTTTAGTTAGAAAATAACTTCACAGTCCGTATTCTTTATCAAAACATGAGCAATAAAAAATCCTCACACATCACATGGGGACAATTGTTTACAAAATTTGTCAGAACAAGTTTTACACCGAATATATAGTCAGCCAGACATCCAGTTACCTACAAACCAGTCCTTCTCCATGCATCAAAACATTTTTGACTCCTCACCTCCACCTGACATACCTTACGCTTTCAGACCCGACACAGAGCAGGAGAAGTCCGTTCTTATGTGAAACCAGGCTCTGTTTAATTATGCTAGATGAAAGTCCCCCCTGAGTAACGTCTCTAGATTACTCCCATCACCCACCAGAGAGATGGGCAGGGCAGCCGGGCCAGGTCCTCCCTGGACTGGAAACAAGCATCCTAGGACCGGTTTTGGGGTTTCACCCCTCATCAGCCAGGATAGCTTGATTCCAGTGGCATGGAGAGCACGGGACCCACGTCTGGGCATACCTGGCGCACTTAGGGCGAGAAAGCAAAAGACACACAGTTGATGGACGGAATACAGAACAAATTAAAACATTCACCCCCAGTCAAGAGATCTGGGTTAAATCCATCATTCTTTTGCTCACCATGCCACCCCAGTTTAGACCAGCCCGTACTGCCAGGCCCAGATTCTGTAGTACCAGGTGGCTGCAGTGTAAGCTACGGGTTCCTGCAGTGCGGCCCTGGTTCAATCACTGATTCGCAGCTTTATGCAGCGTGGATTTAGGTTCCTGTTCCCGTCATGTGACCATGGAGTTTCTACAAAGAAACAGTTTCTGCAGTGTAAGCCTTGAGTTCCTTTAGTGTGATTCTATACAGATGCAGTGCCTGCAGTGTGCACTCTTTGGTCTTGAACTGTGGGTCAATTTTTCAAGTGTTGAGTCTCTAGTCACTGAATGGAATCTCAGATTTCTGAAGATCTGGCATTGGTTCGTGCAGTGTGCATCTTGTTTTCCCAGTGTGGGGCCCACGTTCCTAAAGTGAGTCTCAAGTTCCTGCAGCGAAGCATAATATTCTGCACTGTGGACCGAATGTCCCCAGTAAGTTTCCTATGTTCGTGAAGTGTGTGCCCAGGGGTGAAGTTATCTATTGTGGAGCAGGTTCAGACTCAGTGGCGGCCAGCACGGATTTGGGGTGGTTGGGCGGGGGGGGCGATCGGGTAAGGAGGTATAATTGTAGAAAAAAGAAAAATTCACTTACCTCCTCGCCGCTCTGTCCCACGTTGCCTCCGCTGAACAGGAAGCAGCAAGGCTCCCCTAAACCAATCACAATACTACAATGCAGTGCTGTGATTGGCAGTCGCGGCCAGCATAAATCGCAGGTGGGAGGGGCGGAGGGTGCGCGGGTAGGGCGTGAGGTTCTAATTAAAATAAAATGTAATAAATAAATAAAACTTACCTTCACCTCCGGTCCCGGACTCCTGCGTCGCGACTCCTGCTCTCTGTCACAGGAAGCAGAAGCAGGCAGCCTCCCTCTCGTCCCCTAAGCCAATGACAACACTGAAATGACAGTGTTGTGATTGGCTAGGACGCTGTCCTTACAGGTGTCTACAGGGGAGGCCTTTTTCTTCATGCAGGCTGCGCAGCAGCCTACATGAAGAAAACAGAGAGTGCTATGACTGGTTTGGTCGGCCCTGGGGCCAACCAAACAGTCAGCGCCCATAACATTGGGCTAGCCACTCCTTCCCAACCCGCACCCAACTGGGCATACCCTTCTTCTGCTTTCTCGCAGCGCGAGAAGCAGGAACGTAAAATGGTATTTATACCATTTTACGTTTCTGCTTCTTGCACTGCGAGAAAGCAGTGGGGCAACGCCCACGTGGAGGAGCCGCCCCTGGTGATTGGTCTGAGCGCCGTGGTTCGGTGCTCAGACAGGAACTGGGGGCCTGGGCATGTTCTCAATGAAGGCTGTAATTCAGTCTGCATGGAGAGCATGCTAAAGTGCGCATAACTGTTTGGCCGGCCCAAAAGGGCCAGCCAAAGCATCATGCGCAGTTTAGTGTGCCCACAGCTCCTCCTTTGCCCTGTCACCAGAGCAGCCCCGCCCTCATGCTGCCACATTGAGGAAGTATAAAATTATAATAACATTGCGTTATCTTTTTTTGTTTCCTTTCTTTTACTGCTGCACATCAGCAGTGGGACGACGCTCTCCGCCTTAGTGGAGGAGCTGCCAGGACCAGAGGTCTGAGAGGATCTCTGCATTGTAATTATGGTTGCCCTATTATCTAACCAGAAAGCAAGGGGCCCATGTTCCTATCTCACATTAGGGCCCCAGGAAAACTTGCTAGGCTGCTGAGGGTCCATGGGGGATTCTCAAGATTTCAGTATTGTGGTCTTGTCTCCTGCAATGCGCATCATGTCATCCAGAAGTGTGGACTCCCAGTTCCTGCAGTGAGTATCAACTTCTTGCAGCGGAGACAAGATTTAGGCAGTGAGCAGTGACGCAAAGGTTCTCTGGGGAAATAGGTCCTCCGTCCACGCTTTGGAAGTAAAAAATGTGCTAGATTTGGGATGCAGTCGACAGGGTCGAACTGCGTCATAAAATAGGCCCGGGAACCAAAATAAAAGTGGCCCACATCAGCGAATTAAAATAGCTAAAATGGTGGCCCCTATTTGCAAATTAGGGCGGTTTTGAACTTGCAAAGACACACTGCATTTTTCAAGGTATGGAAGACAGCATGGACCATAATATAGGGCCACAAACCACTCTGACCTGTTTAACCAGCCCATCAGGCTACCCTATAGACCAGCCCAACCAGGGCCGGCTTTAAGGTAGTGAGACTGGTGCGGCCGCACTGGGCGCTGACCTTTGGAAGGGGCGCTGACCTCAGGGGAGGTGCTATGTTTAGCAATAACTTATGATTGGAGAAATGAGGGGCACTTTTACCCGGTGCTAGTGAGAGAATCCAAGGAGGCGGTCATGGGATGTGGGGGCGCCAAAAGTGATTGTTGCACCAGGTGCCACCAGCGCTAAACCCGGCCCTGAGCCCGACCCTGGCAGTTGACCCTCCGGCCCATGGTGCTAGTGCCACTGCACTCCTGAGTGTGAGCCTGGCCCTGCTAGCTGATCTGAACTATGAATTCGAGGTTCCAGTGCTGAGCCCGACTTCCTCCATCCAAGCCCTGCTTCCTCGTGCAGCGCCTTCCCGCCGCCCAGAGGCAGGCCCGGTGTGTCCTCGGCGAGTCGACGCTGCCGCAGCAGGGACGGCTGATCGCAGACCCCGCCACACTCCCTGATTTACATTTTAATTGTTTCCTTGGAATCAAAGCCTGTCTGACAGCAGAACACGTGTCAGCTCCAGGGGCCGCTGTTGGTAGTCACTTAATGAGCTTAATGAGATAATTAGCAATGTTAATTATCCTTCTAATACGGGGATAAAGCTGTTACAACAGCCACAGAGTCCCAGATTCTGATTGAAGGTACAACGCGCTTGGAAGCCCTTGTCCAGTGTTTTAGCACTACACTAATGCAGAAAAAAACATGTAACCACAGGCTAATGAACTTGCTTCATGTAACAGCAGGAATAAAAATACAAATAAGAACAAGATTACAATAGCCCTAATAATATGTTTGTGGATTCATATTATTATTATTATTATTAGTAGTAGTAGTAGTAGTATTACCATTTGTAAAGAGCTACACCAGTGGCGTAACTAGCACTGCGGGCGCCCGTGGCGGTCACTGCATTTGCCAGCCCAAGGCGGCCGCAGTGAAGAGTGGTGAGGTATGTGGGGGAGAGGGTGCTGGTGAGTTTTACCGCCATTTGCCGCCCCTCCCGGCAAACGCATTGAGGAGCGGGGGAGGGGTTTCTGTTGCTGACCCGAGACAGCAGGTGATGGGGGGAGGCCACCGCCCCTAAAATGCCCCCTGCACCCCCCTAGCTACGCCACTGAGCAACACTACATACCGCTAGGAGTCTCTTGGAGCTATAACTAAGACACGTGAATTAGTTCTATAAATATTATGTCCCTCCTTCTAGCAGTCGATGGAAGAT
Organism: Triturus cristatus; assembly: GCF_964204655.1. Taxonomy (NCBI): domain Eukaryota; kingdom Metazoa; phylum Chordata; class Amphibia; order Caudata; family Salamandridae; genus Triturus; species Triturus cristatus. The sequence continues at coordinate 769,307,710 of NC_140580.1, forward strand.
GAAGATGCAGATGTGGCAACGGAACAGACCGTGATTGGGTCTGGACCATAGGAGTAAGTGTTTATTTATGAGTAAATAGCGCGGATTCAAAATTTTTCCTGAGCCTAATTAAGGCTGGTTCAGATTGTGTAGCTTGTGTGGTGTGTGTGTGGGGGGGTAGGGTGGTTGGGGTGGTTTGATTCCATAGTTCACCCGCTGCTGCATGAAAAGTAGAGGTCTAGAGGACAAAGCAAGGTCCACTGAGAACCGCTAAAGGGCACCAATACGGGAACCTGCCAAACAGCAGCATCTCATCGAAGACCAACATCTCCCCTTAGAAGAAGAGGTGTAACTGCAATACAGGGGCCTCCGCCGAAATAAAGAGCAGAGCCTCCACCATTGGAGGCTACTTTTAAAACAATCGCACGCCTACATCAGTGGAGCCTCCCCATATTAGAATAACAAAGGGTCCAGTAATAGGGCCTCCACACAGAACTATTATAGGGGGACATTGAAGCCTCCACCTAGAACACTTAGAATAATTCCAAGGACTCTAGCACTGGGGAGACCACATGGAAAAAAGATACTCTGGTTAAATAACTACTGGGCCTTCCTCGAAGGAAACTGAACTTCTACGTACATGGCATCCGGCAAGGCAAACTTCACTGATCATAACCACAAGGTCTCTAGCAATGGGGACTGCACTTGGAATAACTAGAGGGCCTCCTTCACAGGAGTCTTCACTTGGAGTAACTACCAGACCTCGAGAACTGAAGACTCTTTGTAGAATACAAAACGGCCTCTAGCAACAGAGCTTCCACTCAGAATACCTACGGGGCCTTCATCACTGGAGCCTCAAGACATAGTAACTACAGGGCCTTCATTACTGGAGCCTCAACACTGAAATCTACGGGGCCTTCATCACTGGAGCCTCAACACAGAAATCTACGGGGCCTTCATCACTGGAGCCTCAACACAGAAATCTACGGGGCCTTCATCACTGGAGCCTCAACACAGAATAACTACAGGGCCTTCATCACTGGAGCCTCAACACAGAAATCTACGGGGCCTTCATCACTGGAGCCTCAACACAGAAATCTACGGGGCCTTCATCACTGGAGCCTCAACACAGAATAACTACAGGGCCTTCATCACTGGAGCCTCAACACAGAAATCTACGGGGCCTTCATCACTGGAGCCTCAACACAGAATAACTACAGGATTTCCATCACTGGAGCGGCCACATAGACTATCCACAGTGCCTCTGGCCATGAAGCTTCCACTTAGAATAAACACAGGTCTCCACGGAGGAAACCCCTACTTAGAGGAGCCAAAGGACCTCCAGCCCTGCAAAATTGAATTCATAATACCCCAGGGGTTCTGGAGTCTCCACTTTGAATATCCACAGGGCCTTTGAGAGACCGGGTCCCTTATGTGACTCTTTGGCCAGCCCGGGGCAGTCGTGCAGAAGTCACACGAGTTGCCGGTTTCAGCTCCAGAGGAGGTAAGCAGGAAGCCCAGTTTGAGGGCGGTAACATCACAGATGTGTCTGTATAGCGGGCAGGTGATCTCCTTTTAAGGCAGAGGGTGTCTTGGCCTCATTCTTTTCCTTCTGGCTCTTGTCACCACCTGCATATATTCCCACCCTCCCAACCCTAAGCATAGGAGGGTTGGCAGCAAGACAACAGGAGAAAGGCTGGAAGGGAACGGGCAACGGGTAATTTATGGAAAAATAATAGTTTAAAAAAATACCTTTCCCTGCTGCTGCCTCCGAAGCACAGGCTCCCCACCCAATATAGACACTGCTCTCATGGTATGAGAACAGCACCAGGATTGGTCAGAGCGGCATGGTCTGTTGCTCAGACAGTGCCTGGGAGCCTGTGGCTTTTCTCAAACCTGGCTGTGCAACACAGCTGTGTTGGAGAAATAGAAGTGTGCTTGTCTGTTTGGCCAGCCTAAGACAGCCGGCCAAGCTGACATGCGCACTTCTTAGTGTCCACCACTCCTCCCTGTCATGGCCGGGCCCCACCATACATGCATGCCTGAGCCACAGCCAGTCACAGAAAAATAACATTATATTATTTATCTTTTTTTTTCTGTGACTGACTCTGACAAGTGGGTCGACACTCCTCCGCCATTTCAGAGTAGCCACCCCTGAGAAAAGAAAGAACTATGACCCGGTCAGTGCTTTTTTCCAAACTCTTAGCCATGCGCAGAGCAGCTACGCAGATATACAGCATGGCTAAACGATATTGACAAAGTATGAGCGAGACCTATTGGCTTTGCCAAAGCTTGTTTCTCATCCTAGGTCTTCCACCCACCCCGCGCTCCTCCCATGGTGCATCAGGCCTGCCCTCCAGCACACTGTACCTTTCCTCAATCCCCGCATCCTGTCGAAGCGGCGCCGTCTCCCTAAATCCTCACACCTACACAGTGATGTCATAATACAAAACAAAGTCTTCGCCCTAGGGTCTGCTTAATTATTTTTTTTAATTAATTCTGATTATTACAGCCGACGACGCCTCAGTGAGCAGTGTAATTGATTTTCATTAATTCGTCCCACGGAGCGCCCGGAACAACATGTATTTGGCTGCTGAAGGTTAAAGACTGCGTTATTGGCTTTTCCCTAAATAAGCCCGGATCATTAGCTCCTCCAGTGAAGGGGTTACCATCTGGAAAGGCAGCTCGGAAACATTACTCAGGCAGGAGTGCATGAAATTGATGTCTTTGCTTCTCCTGTCCTGCTTCTGCGAGGAAGAGGCAGTAATTACAGGAGCCGGGATCCGCGGGAGCATTACTCACGCGCTGTTATTCCTGATCATGTCAGCGCTGACAGCTCGACGGCCGCGTGATAAATGAGCCCTCCCAGACAGACACCCGGAAGAGACGCGGAATGGAATGTCCTGGAAACTTGGAGCGCCTTCGGGGAGAGACTGCCATTGGCCGGCTCTGGCTAGATCTGAAGTGGGTCATCAGATGAACTGGGGAACCATGGCAGCCAAATGGCTCAAAAGGTCATGGTACCGGAAGCAGGCAGACATGTCTTGCTGGCCTCCTTGGGGTTGTAAACCTCTCTGTTTATAGATTCTGTTGGCCCACTGGCAGCCATTATTATCGACGTCCATATGAATGAATTTCATTGGATCAAACAGCTGTGGTGGAAAGGCTGGTCTGGCATGTCCATCCTGGGCAGTGCTTGAAATGGAAAAATAGAAGTGCGGGTACTCTGTAGCAGAGCACCTGCTTGTTTCGGAGAAGTGCTGGTACTCTCCAATTTAAAGTATTGCGTCTCTCTTGAGAAGTGCCGGTACTCTACTTCTGAAAATAAAAAAGTGCCGGTAGTCCGTTCTGGGCAGTACCAGCCCATTTAAAGCTCTGATCCTGGAATTATACCTGACAAGGAGTCAGAAACAGGAGGTGTCCTCCCTCGGCGTACATTGGAATCAAGGCCCTCCTGTAGAACCACCAATCTTCAGCCCACACCGCGATCCAGGTAAATTATATGAATCCATATTAACGATTCAATTCAATCCACATGCAGTCCAGATTCACCCATCACCAGCACACAAACAATTCCAAAGCAATCAAGCAACAATCTTCAAAGCAATCTAGTGCAACCAATAATAAGCACACACAAAATGATCAATTGCGCACAATGTAATGCAACCCAGACCAATCCCTCATCAGCACGCACAGCAGCTCTGGCCGTTTCACCATCAGCACATACTGATATACAGACCACCCAATCTCAAAACATATTGTAAAGTAAGCAAATGTTTATGATCACACTGCAATGTAAACAAAACTGTGGAACCTCTATTACCAACACACACTGCTTGGTGGCATGCACATGTACCCGCCCAGCCAGTCCTCTCTAGAAGGTGCAGTAAGAGTCATGAGATGTGACCTGCCCAAAGCCGCAACACCAGGCAGTGAGTTCTTTACTCATATTGGCCTTGGAAGGTAGAAACAACATCTTGTTCCCGCTCACATTAGCCTCAGCAGTTCAGTCCAACAGAAATCCTGCAAATCGTTTCTTCCCCGAGATTGGTTGAGAACTTAAACTTTGAATGTTGCTCCTGAACAGTTTGCTGTTAGGCCCCTGTCCCATGATACTACCAGTCTGAGCTAGCGCCATGAAGAATTTCTGATGTCAACTGTAAACCTGCGTGGCCTGTTGCTTCTGGGATGCTGATAGTCTGTGTGTTTAGCTGTACCAAGTCAGTTGAAATCTTTCAGAGGCCATGCTGATGTTTCTGCCCGGCAGATGCTTGAGTTGGTTGTTTGAGGAGAGGCGCAAGGCAAATTTTGGGTAACTTTAACCCTCTAGAAGGGCTAGCTTGTTCCCTTGACTCCCAGGGGCTACAGGCATATAGGCAACGTTTGGTAGATCTCACAATATTGGTTCTGGCAGGCAGCAGTGAACCGCACCTTTGAGGCCCTAGGTGACCTTATTGGTCAATATACAAAATATGCATCCGTTGGAACTGAGATATAGAAAATAATTACGTTTCCAGTATCAAGAATGGGACTTTGTGCTGCTTCACCAGCCATACCAAGAAGAAGCACAAACTACAAAGGGAGATTCAAAAACAGTCCCAGCACCGGATCATCAGGAAACTACTTTCCCAGAATCCAAACTCCGGAGACCATGTTAAACATTTCCAGCATCAAACAACATCCCAGGACCTATCCATGGTGCTGAATTCTCATCAGGTAACACAGACATATGCACACCTTTGGTAAAAGTTTCAGGAGCAACAAATGCAGATTGAACAGCTGTCTGGTTCGCGAAATACAAAAGATCTGTCCAACCCGAATGCTCTTACCTTCAGTGTATGGAATGGTTAGGGTGACACACTTGAAGACTTGGTGTGCGTTGTTTTTAATGTTTCTGTTCTTGTATAATAAGATCGTAGTTAAAGAAGTAATTATTTTGAAATCTGCTAGACTAGCCATTAATCTCTACTGTGTATGTGACTATCAATAGTGAGACACCTTATCTGGCTTTGCCTTCACAGCAAACCACACAAAAAGAGGTAGAGTGAAAAAACGGCCTACATCCAATAGCAATTGCAAAATGTTTAAAGAGAGCACACATACTCTGTAAAAACTGCCCTCACCCACAACAAGTTGTGGCATGCTTCATCATCGGGCTTCTACTGACGCCTCTGCGCAGACCAACGCTAGAGGCGGAGCAATAGGGAGGGGTAAACAATACAACAGTGATACAAACAAACAAAAAGGCTGGATCCTTTGGTGCAGAAATAATGAATTTTAAAACTGACCCAGGGATATCTCTATAATAGTTTTATTCCTGGATTCCCCAGTCAGATTAAAAAGGTATATATATATAGAAAAATATATACCAAATGGATAGTGGTGGAATGAGTTGATTAAGTGCTCACCACCCCTCCATTCTGCATAGCCTTCACAGCACCCACGAGGGAAAGCTTGCCTGTTTGACAAGTTTACCACAAGAATCAACGAGGCTTTGAAGGATACATTTTTATCCTGCGAAGAACATATTCGGTCTCATCGTTGATTCTGTTAGGAGGTGTAAGAATCACAGGGCCTGACAGACTGGTTACTCATCACAACAAACCTAACTGATAAACCCTACGCCTTATTTCAAGTACCAGAGGATACAGAGGATAAAATGCACCTGCAATAAGGTGGATGGGATAGCCGTCACATTTGTGATGGAGTAACATGTCACACTCTAAATGAGGAGCAAAGTCCATAATCACCTGGGCAATTATTCCATTCATGCCATTTTTATCTTTTGTCCCTCATTTCCCCAGAATTATGTGTTTTTTTGAGTTTGATGAGCTCTTAATCCCAAGGGAGGCCTTTTAATCTCAAAATCTAGAGCTCCATACAAATACCTTTTGTACATACTACGATAGTGGAGTCTGACAGAGGGATGCCCAAGTGATATCCATATACAAGTGCAAGAGAGTTGCATAGTGACTACATGGTGAACATACACAACGCGGACACAACTTGATATCTGACTGTGATACGCTTCCACCTTAATCTCACTACATCATAAGGAACCAAGGACAAGAATAGTATTTACCACAATCTCCTAAGCCTTGCGAAGCCCTTGGATTGAGTGCCAAAAGAGGGTGAAACATGTTTGCTGTTAAGCGGAGCACAAATGTGTCACACTTATGAAACCTAACACCATGAAATGGATTTCAATGTACATCTGTACAAGGACTATGGGTACCAACAACAGAAGGAGAAAAATCATGTATTCCACAGAGAAAGATATAGTGACTTCTAAATTGTGTTGTCCACAGTAGCAGAAATGATCAAGTAAGCTATGGTTTTCTGAGAACTTGATGCCATTTGGTGGTGGCTAGGGGCAGACCTTTGGACGAGAGTTAACACTGTGTAGACAGTGCCCCCAATGAAGCTCACACAAGTATCATAAAAAGTTTGTGACGGGAGGGGGACCAGGCAAGCAACAGCATGGGGAGGTGGGGGATGGGTCAACTAACAATGGTTGAGGGGGATAGGACAAGCAACAAAAACAGGTCAATAACGCAGGAGGTGTACAGTCAAGCAATGAAGCGAAAAAAATGGGGGGAGGATGGGAGCAAGCCCGCAAACACATGGTCTCTTATGGAGTGCAACAGTTTAAATGCAAAAAAGTACCTTTGGAAGTGCACGACCAGTGAAGGACACTGGCCACTGACCAGAAGCTGTACTTTTTCTATACCTAATGGATGTGACAAGCACACAAAGAGAAAGTGAAGCCTGTACTCAATGACCAATGAGAAGCAAAGAAATTACACCAAAGATGAAGCCAACCAATGGTAAGTAATGGACGTGATCCAAGACTCTTGTATGTAAACAAAATCTCGCAAGTGACAGTGATTGCGCTGACTCAGGCGAGACCTAAAAAAGGAAAAACAAGTATGAAAGAGTGAGATAATCATGCAAGAGTGGAACAAATAGAGAGGACGTGCAGGGTGGTGGATAAAAGAGGCATGCAGTTGAAGTGAGAGGAGGCAGCTTTGGTACACGGTAGGCTTCACATTCTTTTGACAGCGCTTGCATCAGCCCCTAAGAAAAAATTGTGGCCCTACGATTATTTTATTTTGCAAATTAGGCACTGATGTTTATCTATGGAAAGACACTGCTTCTGGACTCTGAAGGCCTTATGAATTCTCCTTCCCTGCCCTGCTCCGTGATCAGAGCAGCCCTGCTCACCCGCCCGCCCGCAAAGGAAACATAAAGTGATAATAACTTAAAGTTATTATCATTTTATATTTCCTTTCCACTCCTCAAAAGCAGTGGGGCAATGCTCCTCCACCATAGCAGAGGGGCCGCCACTAGAAATGTAAAATATAAATCACTCTTTTTGACACTTTAGAAAAGGGAGACTGTATTTTGCAATGCATTAAAATTTCCTAGAAGGATCAAAGATGTGATCCGTCTTACACTAGGCTTCTGCTTTTCAACTTAAAATTATTATTATTATTATTTTTTATTACTTGCCAAGCGTGCTTCTCTTCATCCCAAAATGATGATCTGTTGAATGTGGGTTAATGCGAATGAGACTGTAGGGTCATTTGCAGATTTTCTGAACATTTGGATCTGAGATAGATGTAAAGATTTCATTGAAACCGTTGAGTTGTTGGTGTTTGCTTTTTCGAATGAAGTTTTGTGGTGACTTAGTACAAGGAGGCTTCTCCCCTTGCTTGATTTTGGATTTTGTGTTTTTTTTTTCTTGAACATGTTCCCATGCATGTAAGTTACAAATAAAACTCGCATTTTTGAATTTAGACAAAGCACATGAAGTTTTGGAAGAGAGAATTGTTTAGCTACCTACCCAGGACTGTTACATTTTTAAGGCATTTATCAGATCACTCAAGCATGCTTAGTGGACATAGCACAGTAATATTTCTTTGGAGCAAGAATCAGAAGAAGTCCATTTTACAAGGCCTAGGAATAGTCAATATGTGAGTCACTAACCTGAATGCTGCCCTCCATGCCTCTGGTGTGACGCCCTTGTACCTTCCGCATCGCTGATGAGAGATGGTGGGGGGGTTTTGACCGAGGGGGTGCCCACTTGTTTGCCAGAGACTTTTTTTCGGAGGCTGCAAAGCACCAGAAATAAAAATGTTATGACCTGAATAGTTTTTATCAACACTAGCTACTCAAAGGGGGAATCAGCGTTTACATTGCATGCGCTACAATGCATGCGCTTACAACGCGGTTGTTACAATGACCGCGTTGTTACAACTCAAGCCATTACATTTCAAGTCGTTTCTACAACTTGCTGTAGGAGGTGCGCTAAACTAAGCAATAGTATAATTGACTATTCCATCACCTTCCCTACTGTTGCACACGCTGGAGATTGGAATAGTAAATTATACTATTCCTAAGTCCAGCAGGCCCCCTACAGCATGTCGCATAAACAACTTGCAATGTAATGGCTTGCATTGTAACAATACGGTCATTGTAACACTCGTGTTGTAATCGTATGCGTCATAAACGCATGTGATGTAACATCGCATATTCCTCAAAGGTCATGAGGCACTCGAGAATAACTGTACTTTTTCTTTTTATCAGGGGTGGGTGTAATGTTTCATTCTGCCCACCGAAATGGTGGAATTTGGCTTAGTAACGCAGAGTTCTGGCCAAATTTCACCAACCACCGTGTGGCAGAATTCTTTTCCTGCTAGGCTCCAGAAATGCAAGCAAAATTTGGTGTCCCCTACTGCAATTTTCTAACGTGGGCAGTCCCGAGCGATCTCACTCAAGAGACTCCTTCTTGAGTAGATTTGCTGCTGCTCGAGAAGATTTTATACTCGGGCGAGAGTAAAATCAACTTGAATGGCCACACGCTCTTACGCACCGCATGGTGCCATTCACTCTGATTTTTCAGAGCTGCTCGTGCTGATTTTTTAGTGCTGCTCGCGCTATTGCCTCTAAATTGCCTCTCTGTTGGCGGAACTCTGCGGAATCTCATGGAGTTTTTATGTATATCTGCAGAATTCTGAGGAGTCAAACTCCTCTAGTTCCGCCTACCCCATGTTTTTATAAGAGACCCATCAGACGTTCTCTGTAATCCCCCTAAACAGGAGGTAAAGTGATGTACTCAAGTCACATGTCTTTTTGGCTCTTGCGTCATGTTGGGATGGAGTTTTCGTCTGTATGGAGCAGGAACTGTGTGCAGTTAACTGTGAATTGCTGCAGCGGTTACCTTTCAGCTGTGCATGTGACAGCAGCACAACAAGGAACAGGTCCAAGATTTGGATCTGCTTGTTGGTAAACACATGGTCTACTCTAGCAACAAGGCTACATACCAAGGTAATGCTGCCATGCCTTTGCTGCTGCCTCCTCCCACAGGGGGGTTACATCTGAGATCTTCAGCCTGCTCTCCAGCTGCCCTGGCTTCACGGACAGGTCCATTTTGTAGGTGTCCTCCAACGCCTGCCTCCGCTGGGATATCAGCAGCTCCCACACTGTCTCCACCATCTTGAGGACCTCCGCCTGGACTGAAGCACAGATATTCACATTACTGTCATGTTAGGGCATCAGGGCACGACTGTGCTTCTGTGTGGGTGTCTGATGACATTGCTCACTATAAAAGTGTCAGTTCACCATATCAACAGCACTTCAACCCTGCAGTGTCTGTGTGTAGATCTGTGTTGTTATTATGTATCTGTCAAATGTAGTGTGTTTTCTGATCGCCAGACACTAGGTGTAACTGACTCAGTTGTCCATGAGAACCACACAGTCAGTGCACACGAGAGTGCCTGAAATGTATTTTAGGGCCTAATAGTGAATATGTTGCTATCAGTGAGTATGTAAGAGACTGCACGCCTGCAAGTGTTTAGTGTGTGCTCGTGTGTATTCATGCGTTTATGAAAGAGTTAATCTACCCCAGTCTGTATATGTGCTTGCATGAGCACTTGTGAGCAATTAGTGTATTCTTTCACTGTGTGCATGCTCATGCCATAATATTTTAGAAAGCAATCATTTTATCTGTATTTTATATAATTATTGTGAAACTATTTGTATGTACAAAATAAGAAAAGTTTCAATTGTTTTCCAATTGTGTTCAATTCAGCATCCTCAACATCTACAAAACTTGTCAAGCGGCAGCCAACACATGTTTTGCAGGGAGGAGTCCAACGCTTTTTCAGGGCTGGGTGATATCAGTTAACAAGCATTGGCAAAGATAGTAAGACTTACCTATGCAAGCTCTATTGGCTTTGTCAATGTTTTTTAACCATGTTGTACAGCAGCCTAGCATGGCTGAAAGTAAATTAATTAAAAAAAAGCGCTGTGACGCAGTCAATACTGGCTGAACCATAATGCTTTTATTTTCTTTGCTTTTAGCTATGTTGCAAGTTGCTGTACAACATGGCTAAAACACATTGACAAAACCAATAGATCTCACATAGGTGAGACCTATGGGCTTTCCCAATGCTTGTTTATCTCGATGTTGAGTATACTGTTTTGGGATTAAGGGAAATAGCTTTCAGTGTGCCTTCAGGCTGGTAGACCTGATATGGCATTTTTTTTGGGAGTTTTATATAGCGCGAACTAGACCCAAAGCAATCAAAGCGCTTTACATGAGCACCAGTTGCGTTGTGGATGTACACATTAGATTTTTTGTTAGGCACGGGGAGATTACGTGATTTGACCAGAATCACAGACTTGAACCCTGTTCCCCAACTCCGAGGTCGACTGCTATAGCCGATAGGCCACATCCTCTCCATTGACGCATTGGAGCCAGTACATTATTGCACAAGTACGTTTCATTCCCTTAAGATATTTCTCAAGGCTCTTTTGAGAGTTTTCATGTGCTTGCAGCCAAAAGGACCTAGCTTGCATTCAGGCAAATTCACACAGGTCTTCTGCCCTTCTCCTCTGCAGACTGACCTCTTTCACATTTGAGTGTTCTGCAACAGGGACAGAGAAAAATTCAGACTTCCCTGCCTAGGCGGACACGTCCCCAGATAATCTCTGCCACTAGGGCATGGCTGATAAAGCCCTGCTTTTTTCGTTCTTGTTTTCAAACTCTGTAAAAAAGACAATAGCTGGATTTACACCGTAGCTTGTCGTGGTCCATTATAAGACAAATTACACTGTCATTTTACCCACCTGTACTAGTTGTTATACAGATGGCAAAACCTAAACAGTGTTTTCTTCATTCAAAAAAACGAATAAAACTCTAAACAAAATGCATACTAATTAGGAATGTGAGAGTATTTCAATTTATGACCCAACGTCTGTGTCAGATCTGTAATAGCTCCCTAACTTCTGGATTAGTACCAGCGTGTTGGAAACGGGCGGTGGTTACACCACTTTTGAAAAAGACGACGCTGGGCCCGCTGGTAACTACAGACCAATCTCTCTTTTACCATACCCGATTAAAATTATTGAACGACTGGTCAGCAAAACTCTGTCTCAGTTCCTGGAATCCAACTCCAGGTTGGATGATGTTCAGTTCAGTTTTCGACCTGGCCATGGAACGGAGATTGCAGAAGTGACCGTGTTAGATGATCTTCGACTGCGGGCAGATAGGGGACAAGAGTAAGCTGCATATACTCAGTGTTGTTTGTCACACACTTTTTTGATTTACTTCCTTCTTAAATTTCTCACCTCTGAGAAAGTTCACGCACACACCTTTTGTTTCAGTTTGGCCACGAAAGCAACCTATGATGAAAACGTGGGCCTACTGGCGAGTACCATCCAACAACTCCCTGGGTTTGCGTACATGAGGTGCTTTCTGGCCTCCTTTCACATTTTCTTCTTTCTATTCTTTGTAGCACACATTAATAGGAGGGTTCAAACCACTTTGTTGTGTATATGTGGTTATTGACGTTTTATTTATGCCGAACAGAAAGGACCAGCAGGTCGCTGGCAATGAGCTGGACCTGTTAGGGAAGTTGAGAATATTAGGTGAAAACTCCCTGTGGGTTCCAAAAGTATAAAGGTTCTCTGTTTGAAAGATGTCAGATCTGATAGTGTTTGAAAAAGAGTGGGATGTTCTTACTGGTCAGAGCTGTGGTAGGCCAGGAGCATGAGGCGACTGTCACTGACACCTGGTGTCCTACGTTACCCAGCGTACACTTCTATAGGACCAAGGAGGTTTTCCCACCTCAGATGGCATGTAAAAGTTCCAACCAAGTACCAGGTCAGAGCTCTGTTGGGCTGGGGTTATGGACCCTTTGGCCTGGGCTTCATTCGCCAGCCCATAGTGCCAAAGAGTGCCCTCAACAGGGGATTGCAGGCCAAGGAAAGGCTGCCCTGCTTGGTGGGGTGAAAAGCTCTGACCAAGTCTTTGATCATTGCGACAGCATGCCACGGGTGCCGGTCCCTGGGCCAGTGATCCCTTTTCTGATCTGTGGTTTTACAAAATTTCCAGGATGGGCATCCACAGCTCCGTGGATAGATCCCTTGCTTCAGTAGAGTGAAAAGCTCTGACTGGGCCTGTCAGAGCTTTGGGAGGCCACTGTGCCTGGCTACAGCACAAGCTGAGGCTCAGGTTCTAGCCACCAACATTCAGTGTACCTCTGTGCCCTTTGTTTCCTAACCTCACTAGCAAACAAGAACTCTGGAAGTCCAGATGATTGCTCTTTCAAACTTCTAGCCCAGTCAGTGCTTTAGGAGGTCATATATAGTCACTCAGATGTCTCTTTATGCCACTCAGGGCACCAGAATGACAAAAAAGTCTAGTGTGCGTCCTCCAGAGTAATAGAGATAAAGCATTCATAATTCATTTTTCATCCTGTTGTTCTTCTTGTGCGGGGCCCCTGGGCACCTCAAGTGCCTGGGTCTTCGGCAACCTTCCAGGTTTGCTCTATAGGCACATCCATTAGGTTTCCTTCCTACAGAGCAGGCAGGGGTGCAAAGCAGATATCCTTGGAAGGACAGCCTGCTTGATGATGGTCTAACCAGCATTACACTCAGATCGATTGAGCATATTTTCTCTATTTAGGGATGGACCTGTTGGCTAAATTTAGCTCTTCTTTCAAGCACAACGCTACCACCCCACCTCAGACTGTCTGACTCAAGAATGTGTTTTTTTAGAAATGCTGTCAGTAAGGGCCTTCCTACCTAGTATTGCATATTGAAGGTTTTATAGTGGTTTAAGGAACTCCTTCTGGGACTTTATTTTGGCTGATATTCTGCGAAATTTGCAAAACATTTGAGATTTGGTGGACCTATGGGACAGAGCCTTGCTGTTTAAGGATGTTCCTTGATGGTCTTGACTAAGTGTCTTGTAGGTCTCTAGCAATTACTTTGAAAGCATTAGGGTGTTCAAAGCACCCTAGTCATTTGTGTGTCTACGAATAATGTAATAGGACTCAGTTTCTATTTAGTTGTTTTTCAGGAATAAGGACTTGATTAAGAGGGACGACCAATTACATTTGTATAATGCCGCTAGAGGTGAACCAAAGTGAAAGCCTTTGCCAAGAATGTTTTAATTAATCAAGAACTAAAGTCAGAGGTTACGAAGATGATCAGATGGTGTCATAGTTCCAACCATAAACAATGCTGACTATGAATGCAGTGGCGTTATTGCCATGACCCGCCAATTGGCTTTTGGAAAACTAAAGGCTGTCCCCTTGCATGCTGGATGGCAGACCAATCCACAACTGCTGTGTGCTTGGATGAGGACAGGGTGTGTGGCAGGCTCCTTCTCTGGAGGACCAGCATCTGTGTGGCCTGGGCTTTATGTTCAGGTTCCTCAGGGGCGAGCTTGGTGGAGAGGTCTGCAACAGAGGCACCAAGCCCAGAAAGAGCCCAATGTGACACAAAACACTCCCAAGATACAACCAACACTCATCCAGCATGGTCCCTGAAGAAACAAATCAAAGTCTCTTTACTGGCTGGGCCTTGAGAGGCGGTGCTTTCTGGGTCCTAAGCACCAGATCCCAGCATGCTTGGATTTTAAACAACTGAGGAGTGCCTTCTAGATCCCCACAACCAGCAGGGCAGGACAGCATGGATGAGAAGGAGACGGGGCCAAAGCCACAAGGGAATCACAGCTCCTTTTGAATGAAGTACACACCTCAGTAGGTGCATGTGTTGTTCCTTCAAGGGGGAAGGGGTGCTGTGCCAGCCTCCCAGGCTTCCATAGTCACACCACAGTGGTCACCGCATGAGACAGCAGGAGGTAACCTAGCTCTTCTTCACTGGCACCTCCTACGGGCAGGAAGGCATGTCCACTCGCATGGCTTGAGGCTGCCACCTAGGAACCGGACTCTTGACATGCGGGGGTCAAGCTCTGGCCAACCAGGCTAGAGCCGGTGGCTGACAGTCCCTCGTTGCCAAGTAGCGGGTTACTCTGGTATCATGGGGCTGGGCTAGGGGTGGAAGACTCATGTAGTCCTGCCTGGGGAGGTCAGCAGTGGGTCTGCCTGCCTCTACTGCCTTGTAGGGAACACTCCCCTGCCTGGTGCATGGGTGCAGCTCCTAGGCAGAGTACCTGGAAACTCTTTTTGAATATCGAGGCTGCTTCCCAGAGAAAAAAAGCTTAGGAGTCCAGGGCCTTGACGCAGTTTGGGTAGAGGACAGATGATGTTGATTTCCTCCCTCCTCTTCAGTACTTGGAGATGGACAAATATTGCAAAAGTTGCCTGTTTCCCTTGGCAGTTGATTACTCGATGTGGATGTCAATGAATAATTTTTAGACACTACACAACACACTGACATTTCAAAAGCACCTTATGGCCAGAGTTCCTCTTATGGCTAGGCCACTCTGAGTATTGTGTAAATGTCAATCACCCCGAGGGCACAGCTGGGGCTTCCCCCCTTCCCTCCCCCCCCCAAGGTCCGACCTTGATCAGCCGTCCCAGGACCAGCGGAGGTAAGCCACTGGCACACCTGGCTTCTACTCTGGCAGGGCAGGAAGGTGCCCAGTCCGACCCGCACTTAAAACCCAGAGGTTTCTGGATGCATGCCACATGCAGCTGTCTGTGGTGTCCAAATGTTTCCCGGTGCACTGAATTGGGGGCCCAGTTCTGGGAAAGGTACTGGTGGGCTACTCATTTCCAGGGCAGGTTCTGATTCCTACCTCGTAGACTTCGGTGTCGGAACCTGCATGAGAGAAGTCCCTCTCTATGGGGGACGACCCATGCCCAGCAGTCGTCTGGGTCCCTGTACATCAGTATTCGACTATGACCTCTGATTAGACATAGCAGCCAACTGAATTGCAGCATATTACTAACCAGGGGTGACAAAACTAGCCAGGTTTCCCTAAGTAGTGGCAAAGAGGGAAGATCCCAGTACCAAATCCCAACACAGTGGCAGGCAGTGAACATGTAGCAGCCTGAGGACTGACTCCCTGTCATCGCCTAGTGGACCCAAGATCTTCTGTCTGAGGCTCACACCACAGACAGTGTTAGACTGCTAGCTGCCCCATGCGTGCTGAGATTAGCTCTTTTCAGGTTGCTTGGCAATGAATCCCAAAACAGGGGAGTAAGTTCCATCCAAGGCTACATATAGATATGAGGACAACAAATACCATAAGGGAACATTCTAAAGAACTTTGAGGAGCACGTTCAAGAGGATATGAAACTACTGAGACATACATGGGTGGGATCAATCAGTCTGCCCAGAGGATTCACCATAGTGGGAAGGTTGGTCACCCAGGAGAGTAGATCCCTTTCTTCTGGACCAGTTCCTCTGCATACCAGGCCCTTGCAGGCCCCATTTCCTTCACAGTTAGATTTGGTCAACTAGGAAGGATTCAGTGGCATGTGACTCTTTGCTTCCATAAAGAGTGTTACAGCCTCCTGGCAGCTTTGCCATGTCTGTGGGGCTGAGGAAGACTGTCTGTCTCCATGCCCTCCTCTGGCAACCCTCTTGGGAAACATGCCTCCTGTTTCTTGCACAATTGTCGACTGGGACAGGTTGTTCTCAGTTCATCACAACCATGTTACTTTGTGCTTCCGGGGTAGAGGCCTACGCTGGGCACCAGGGTTCTGTGGCAAAGTTGGTTACCCACCTGATCTGTTTTGAGGCACTGAACAAGGAGTGTAATGTGCACGAGTCGAAGGGCTGACTGAAACCCTGTGGTGCAATTAATGTAATGGCCAAATGAGTTCGCTGAGGAGGAATTCTGCCATGGCCTCGCAGCACATAGGCGGTCCATCTCACTCACTTGTGAGTGCTTCCTGTTGAGGTTTAATTTTTGTGACAGGAGCATTATGCCAGAATGAATACTGCCCTGCATATTTACCCAAGAAGATGCCACCGTTTTGTGCAATACCTCTACTCAACTGGAGTACTTTACTTTCTACTGGCTAATCAGTAAGTGCTACCTCGTTGGGTAAATGTATAGTGCTTTTCCTACACTACAGCTGCGTAAAGGGCCAGAAGAGTTGTCTCCCGTGACCATGTGTGTCTGGACTGTAACACTGCCACCGCGCCGATGGGCGCCGGGGTCCCTCGAGTGAGCTGTCCATCATAGTGGGGGAAAGGGCGGGAAGACGTTGCACGCCGCTGGTGTGTGGGCTGGGGCCAAACGGGCGGGGCTTCCATGCAGTTCACCTGCCTCTTGTTTATAAAGGGCTAGAGACCGATCAGAGCAGCAGATGAGGAGACAGTCACAGAACCTCCTGGTGTCAGGAACTACATGGGGATTGCGCTCGAGAAACTCATGGGTGCACAGAGCTCCATCAAGGATTACAGCAAATTGTTGACGGTAGATATGGGGAGAAAGAAGCACATCTGCCTAGCCTCGACCGTGCTCACAAATGTTTTGTGCTGATTAATGCGTTACTGAATTTGACCCTCAACTCGGGCGCCTGCGTTATTTATATCTGTAAGTGCTTCCTGTTGAGGCTTAGTGACAGGAGCATCGTGCCAGAATGAATCCTGCCCTGCATATTTCCGTTCCGCCATGGATCGCGGCTGTTTCGACATGTTCGCATTCCACGCGGAACACGAAAATGCCGAAATTTCGCAAGTTCCGCGAGCGGAACGGAATTTGTTGCCCACCCTTACCCTTTTTTCAGGGTCATCCCTGAACAATTTGCCTTCATGCTAGTCTTTTTTATGACATGGTGTTGGTGGTTTTAGGACTCTGGGCACTTTATCACTGCTTTATCACTGCTGTCCAGTGTAAAGTGCATGTGCTCTCCATGGTAAAACGTAGTAAGATTGGCCTACACCTGTCTGGCATATTTAATTTACCTCTCAGTCCCTTGTAAAGCGGTATCCCAGATACCCAGGGCCAGTAAATTAAATGCTACTGGTGGGCTTGCAGTAGCCTTTCAAACCTGTCTCAGGCCTCTGCTATTGCAGGGCCTGTGCGCACAGTTTTACTGCCGCTATGACGTGGCACATAAAGTGGGTGCCACGTCTGTGACTCCCCTTTTACTACATATCAGTCACCCGTAAGGTAGGCCCTAGCTAGCCCTATGGGCAGGGTGCAATGTAGGTAAAAGGTAGGACATGTGCCTTAACTGTGCCTTAACTGTGTGGCATGTCCTGGTAGTGACAAACAGCCATTTTGGTTGCCCTCTCATAGGAATGTATTGGGGATTCCCTGATATGTGCTTAAGTGGTAATTCATGATCTGAGAGGAGTAGCGTAATCAATTTTGGTATGTTTGGAATAGTGGTAATAAATGCTGCGTAGTAGTGTGCACAGATTTATTGTTACTATTTTACAGTGCAGTGGCTCCAGAGGGGCGGAGTGAGTCAGCGCTAGGCTGAATGGGCCTGATCTGCACTTGGAGTAGTGGTAGGAGTAGCCCCTGACCCTTTGGTTAGTGTAGGCTCTGGCCCCAGACACACCACAGGTGGGCAGAGCCAGCATTGTACAAGGCAGGCACAGACCTTTCAGGGTCAGGGGCTACTCCTACCACTACTCCAAGTGCATATCAGGCCCATTCAGCCTAGCGCTGACTCACTCCGCCCCTCTGGAGCCACTGCACATTCCCAGTCTATGTCACTCCAGAGACATACATGCAGTACACAATAGGCAGGCACAAAGCCACATAGCACACAGAAATACCCACTTCTAAAAGTGCCACTTCTAAAATAGTAACAAATAATCTTGTACAATGCTGGCTCTGCCCACCTGTGGTGTGTCTGGGGCCAGAGCCTACACTAACCAAAGGGTTGGTGTGCACTTGAAAAGAAATGTGTAAGTGCCACCCAGGACTGGTTTGGACGGGGCAGAGAGCCCTGTGCCAGGGAGAAGAACAAAGACATTTGTAGCATAAATATTGGGGCTGTGACCCTATGTCTGCTAAACTTGGTGCTTACTGACACTGCCAGGAGGCCCCGCCGTGGGACCCAGCTGCTGTCTTCTGCCTGTGCCCAGCTCTGCCCTCGTGGGTTTCAGGAGAAGAGCGCTGCCTGCTCCCTGGTTAAGCCCTCAGGTGGGAGGCTGGCTGAGCGCTTTATGGATTGTGGCCTCTGAACCCAGTGCTGGTGGGCGCCTGCTTGCCCTGCATCCTAGGGTCAAGTGCAGGTGGGGGCGCTTAACTCTGCTTGAGGGCCAAGGTGCTTTTGGTTTGAAGGAGTGCCGTGTTTGGCAGCTGGGTTGTTCCTAAGGCACAAGGGAGCACAGCAACAGATTGAAAGCTGGAACCGGAAGACAGGCAAGATTGTCTGGTTACGGGCGGGGCTCTCGGGAGAACGAGGAGAGCCCCGCAGAAGTCAGGCAGAGGTGCAGCCTGTTTGGGGGCGGAGCTCCCGTGACGACGACCAGAGCCCCGCGTGCCTGCCAAGCTCCTGAGGCAGGAGGAGAGCCCTGCATGTTTTCGAGGGCTGTTTAGGGCAGGGCCTGCTGCCAAAGGAAGGCCACCGGAAGCCAGGTGTAAACGGGCCTGGTTGAGGGTGTGGCCCACTGCCCTGAAGAGACGATCAAGGAGAAGCAGAGCCTTCCGGCCTCCAATCAGCTGGGGGGGCGGCGGAGCGCTGTGAGGAAGAGTGGAGACTTTGTGTGCCTTGCCGAAGGGAGGCCCATCTGGCACCGCAGCTCGAGGCGGGTGGGTGAGTATGGAGCCCCTCACCTCTTCTGCCTTTGTGGATCAGCTTCCTGGGGCAATTGGGTTCTTTTCTTAGAGGGGAGATCGAGTCAGTGTCTACCTTGCCCCTACCTTTAAGTGAGCATCTCTGACTTCGCAGGACGGGCAGGAAGGAAACCTCCACGGAGGTCGCGGCCTGGCAGAGCCGGTCGGAGACCCAATCCGATCGTTGGCCATTTCTTGGCTCCCAAAGCTGGGTGGAACCTCGACGGAGGCCCCCAGTTCACACGCCGCCTAAGGTCAGATGGGCGCTCGATATTAGATGCACAGAAGTGCAGTGTTCTGTGCATTATAATGACTGATAGTCCCTGTGTAAAGTGTGTTGGTGACTATTGTCAATGGGGCCAATTGAGTTATGTGTTTCCCCTCCTCACATGCTTCAGGTGTTTATGCCCATACAAGTTGTGTTCACAGGTGAAATCCCCCCAGTAGTTACTGGTTACACCAAGTAAGGGGGTAATTTTCTAGTGTGTGCCCGTTACTAGTATCTACTGGGTACACTGTTGCTGGTAGTTGATGCTTAATGTGTTTGTGCTAAGTGCACTGCTACCAGTAGTTACTGGTGGTCCTAACTTATTGTAATGGACATTACACTGGCCCGATTGGCCCAATGAGTTATGCAATCCCTGTAAATACATGACAAGGGCCTTATGGCACAGAGTATATATGTGATGTGTTCTAATGTGTTTTATGAATAATACAAAGGCTATTTTTTATATAAACTTGTGTGGAGTTTCTTTTGTGCTGAGCCTAGTGTGTTGCTGCTGTGTGAGTGTGTTGTGCAAATGCTTTACACATTGCCTCTGGGATAAGCCTGACTGCTCGTTCCAAGCTACCAAGGGGGTGAGAAGGGGTTATCTTCAGTGTGTAACTCCCTTGCCCTGACTAGAGTGGTGGTTTCTGCCTGGCTTAGGCGCATGCCCTAGACAACCAGAAATCCCATTTCTAACACATAGTCTACACCTTTGTCCTTGATTATCCTGTGTCCATTGTCTCTGTGGTGCCTCATCACCACAATTTCTTTACTGCAACTGATGGGTTAGTGTATAGGGGTCTCCCAACAATTTCTGTCATCTATTTCCCCTATGTTACGCTCATTTGAGATTTTGCTGGTAGGATTCCAATAAACTGTGCCCTACACCATACATTAAATATTAGGCACTAGATACTGTAGTACATTTTGCACCCATGGCAGATAGTGTTGTTGTTTTTGAAGACCTGGTAGGCACTAAAAAGCTAGGCAGTCCGGAGGGCCTGGACAGGTCCACAGCAGGTGCCCGGAAACCTCATTAATATTGCTTCACCAGTACCTGAAACTAAGGGACTGATTTTAAATGTAGGGGATGAGTTACCCACTCACATACGTCATGAATATCCTGTCCGCTTTGTTACAAGGCTATTACGTCCTATGCCACTTGTAATAAGACGGATAGGATACTTGTCACATTTGCATTGAGTTTATATTGAGTAAACCGTTCACCAAACTCTTAATCAGGCCCCAAGTCACTGCAAGTCAAGCATAGCTACAATATTTCTCTTTGAGGTATACCAAACAAGAACTCTCAGCTTCAGAAGTGTATCTTTGAGAGACTGTGAATAGGTTCCAATATTTTGACATGCAATCCTTTTTTTCAAGAATCACTGGTTTTCATTCAGTTACACCACAGAGTTGTGAGTGAGTTTCACAAATACTTTAAATAACACTGACAACAGGCCTCCATGTTAATGGTGTCTAAAGTGTTTTGTGCTTATATGCTATAATACTGTTTGCAGTTGGATCTTTGGCTGGGAAGATGCTATGTATGTCCTTTGCCTATCTAATGTAATGCAAAGTTTATTTTTCATATAGCTCAAAAGTACTTTCTTTCATAAGTAAAGTACTGACTGGGAGGTAGCTGTATTGACTGGCATTATTGTGTTTAAGTTAGGTCACCTCATTGCATAAGCACTGGACTTCTATCACTCTATTTCCCGACAGAGTTAAGCACTAAAAAGGCAATACTTAGGGGCTAATTTAAAGTTTGGCGGATGGAGAGCGCTCCATAAGGATGGCAGAGGATATTGTTCACACCTTCCTGTGGGATCTCTGCTCACCAAATCTAGAGCTGCCCCCTCACCCCATGGACAACTCTTAACACTGACAGGAACCACCACTATAGTGGTCCCTGCGATTGTTGTATAAGACTGACAGATAGCTCCATCAAAGAGGATGGCTGCCCATCAAATGTTTACACAGTTTTTAATTTTTTTTAAAAGAAACTCCCAAAGCGTTTGTTTACTTTTGAGAAATGAAAAACTAAGGACCCCCACCTCAGGGAAGTCATCTATCATGGTGTGGAGGGGTCATTATGTTTTAACTTTACTGTTCCTCGCGCATAACAAAAAAGGCCATCTTAATACCCACTCTAAATAATTGGGCAGGCGGTCAGTGGCTAATCTCCAACAGCCCATACTCTCTCAGGAGGTCAGAGGAATATGTCAGGTGACAGAGCCAGAGTACTTGCCGTCATTGATTACTGCTAGTCCGCCCACCTTTAAAGCGGGTACATGGACCCTAAGCTGTTACGGAATACCCTCTCAGCCTCTAAGTCAATAAATTTGGGTTCATTGGTAATGTGACCCAGAGACCAGTTATAAATGACTTCAAAGGACACAATTGAGTCCCAGTTCTCCCAGACTGTGTTGGGGCCCCAGAAAAAGATGTCACAACCTGTATTAGTATTAACTATGCAAACGTACCTTGAGGGTTTATTTATCCTCAGATAAAAAATTTTAATCAGTCAAAGAAATGAACTATGAGATAAATCAACACAGGGATAAATTCACAAATGTTGTATTTATAAGAGTGAATCTGAATCACAATCAACTATCTAGCGACACTGTCACTACTAAAATTCATTTCCATTTCCATTAGTAGTGCAACACCCTCTTAAAAACATAATAAAGTCACAATTTACAGGTATTTGTCACTCAACACCATAGCATAGTTATGACAGTTATATACATGTGAATGTCATGCCAATTCTGACAAACATATACAAGACGGGTGTAAGAAAGTCGACGTTTCGGTCTTTAGTTGGTCAATCTGATCCATAAGACCATCCTCAGGACACAGCGTTGTTTAGTTTCCAACACTTCTGGCATCTACAGAGACCGATTAGTAGAATGCGATTTAGAACGTCTCTGGATTAAATCCAAACTACAGCGGCTCCCGCGTTCACAGTCCGTTATTAGTGCATTAGTGCAAGTTAATGATTATCCTTTTGGTAACAAGTGTGTATGCTTGTCACTTGTGAGCCTGAGAACTGGCCAGTGTGTACAACCCTGTGTGTATAGTATAGCTGTGTCCCCTACTTTAGAAGCATCCTCTGATCTGGCTCACCAGGCCTCTGGGAAATTGTGTGAGCATGTGTTCTGATTGTGACCTCTAGTCTGGAAGATCCCTCACCATCATACTCCGACAATGCTTCTTCTTCTCCACCTTTCATCTCTTCAGTCTTGCCCTGGAAGATCAGGTGCCAGAATGATGGATGAGATGCTGCATCTATGCCAAAGCCTTCTGGATAACTGAAGTGAAACAGAAACTGTTAGATAGCAATCAGGGTACCAGGTTAAATGAGGGGTGCACAACATACATCACCCAATGCAATGGCCTATGAACACACTGCAAATGACATCAAACTGTGTAGTAACATGTTAACAAACATGGCTGCTGACATCAACCCCTGCAATGGCAGATGAATCCACACTACAACTTACAGAAACCTCTGCTGTGATCTACGACACATACTATAAATGACATCAACAAATACACTCGCTGATAGTCATATCAACCAATGCAGTGAACTAGTAATAATAATTATACAAATACAGCTTTATAAAAATAATCACGTAAGCACAAACAACCAGAAAAGAATAGTATAAAGAAATATAAATTTGTACAATAAGCGTACAAACGTTGTACAAAACTACAAATAGCCATGAGGTCAAAATACATTAAGAATGCATAATAAAACTTCTAATCAATGACCAGCTTTAAAGCGTTTTCTGTGGTCTCTGCTTGGTTCTGGAATGCTCTTCACCTGCAGGTAAAACAGGTGAGCGACCATCCTCCCTGCTTGTTTCAAAGTAGACATGATGACACACCTTCATTGCCTGTTTTTTAGTGCTAAGAGGTCTCCTTTGGTGTGAGCATTACTCTTAACAAAATAACAGTGGAAGCACCTAACATAACATTAAAACATTCTGAATTGCACATAAATCCCACTGAAGCAAACTATCTTGACACATGCAAGAACTGCTACCATGCTAGATGCAGACCAGGAATCTACACTATGCCTGCTGACAATCTACATCAAACTTTCAAGCATATAAAACATAAAAGGCCTATTCCTGGATTCAGGATCCCTGACTCTGGAATACTCCAAACTAAAGGCTTAAACAAAAACCCACAGTTCAGCAGCCTCTTGGAAATGTTGCTGTTCAGGCGGCCTTTGACCGTGGATTTACAACTACAGAAGAAGTAACTCAGGAAGGCGTACTATAGGCTCAATGTACAGACAAGTGCTCTGAAGTAGCCACAATGCAAGCAGTATACTTACCCAAGCCCCAACATAAAGGAATGGCTGTGTAAAAGCTGCACTCTCTGCCTACCTCCCGGAGCGAATCTGGAACAGACAGTGGATGAAACAGGTAATGAAGCTCATGTTCGAGTTGTACGTGGCGAAGATGATGTCCCAGCGCTCGACCAGCATTTTCAGGATGTGCAAGAGATTCAGCATGTCCATGAGGGTCTGGCGGGCACCAGACAGGCAGTACAGGAGCGTTCGGTTTAGGCTGCTGTACAGGCTGCTAAAGAGCTGTTCCCTCTGGGAGACGGGGGCATCCACGACCTGCAACAGGACGTATATGTGAGACACACAGCTCTGCTACCTCCTTGGGTACAGAGCACATCTCCTATTGTTTCTGTGACAAGATACAAAGTAAAACACCAGATTCTGGGGCAAATGGCATCCCTTAGTGGTAACATCGATCTATATACTTTTTAAACTCATATTGTTAATGAAGGCTTCAAATGGCAACTCACCAGCTAAGATAGAAAATGCTGAAAAGTTTTACAATTGGTTTACTGAAAAATAAGCCTTTTTTACCATGGACGTTGATTCAAGAAAATGTCAGTGGGTAGCAGAAGTGACATCATTCTCCTTGACCCCACCTCTCATGACTTCACAGGAAGCGACTTGAAATGGCCTTTAACCCTAATTACATCAAAGGAAGTGATGTCATGTGACCTTTGACTCTCGATATTATAGAATGTGACAACACTGCACTTCGAAAATCCACACACAATAAAAACAATAGTAGTAAAATGTAAGAAATAATACTGAAGCAGATAAAACTCTTGTTTTGATTCCAAGTATTAACTAGGGTGCTTCCATGGTATTGCAGAGGTGTAAACATGATAGACGAAGGGCAAGGCAGCTATAGGCAAGCAGTTCAGCCTCAAATACCCTAGCACTACCATCATTTGCTTAGGCGCGATCATAGCATCAAGTGCCCAGTTACAGTACCATAATAATATGTGGTCAGGCTCTCATCCCTCTTAAAATTGGTGTGCACACAGGATACATCTTTAACACAGCTTTAAATTAGTGTATATACATCTAATTTTATTTGTCTCTTAATGTTGTGCGTTGTGATTTGCTAAATGAAATGATATAATTAAGTTTTACTCATGATCGAAGAAGGTGCGTGGATGGAGACACCTCAACCAGTCTTTTTGTAACAATTTTAATTAATTGAAACAATTAATACATTAATTCATTCATACACACAGGATGCATGCACGCTCCGGTCACACAGTATGCAAAATCCTGTGGGCTCTGCTACTAACAACTGAGTGTGTTCTGAGGATCCGGTGTGTCTGTTCTGGTGACCCCATTGATGTGTGTAGCATAGATTTACAGACACAATATTCTGAGAATTGTAATCATTTGGTTTATATACACTAAAAAGGTTTTGCATGTATAAAGCACACTCCACAAACCACATTACCTTCTGTGGACCTCTTCATCACAGTGGTATAATGAGAGAGATGCTGAGCCTACTCTTGAGGGTTTGCAACTGTGACTGCATGCCTTGTACACAGGTGTTTGTAGTCAGCATTCAACTTGCTAGGCTATTGTCCCACCTACAAAGTTCTACACATTTTTCAGGATAAAGCTTGGAAAGCATGCAAGGGGATACTAAATAAATTATCCATTAGACACAAACCCTTACATTTGTATTTGTTAAAAAAAAAACAAAGCACAATGTACCATGTCTGACCCCAATGGTGGATTTTATACCTTTAGCCTTGAGATGCCCAGAGATACAGGTGCACTGGAGAACCATTGTGTCAACCTTGACCATGATGTTAGATGTAGGCAAGCCAATAATGCCACTGGTGGCCCTAATCGTCTGTGTGCAAGAAATTCCAAAGGCCAGTGCCGGACTGGCCGGACCGGGCATCGGGTGTTTCCCCAGGAAGCTGGAAGGGTGGGGGCTGGTTTTGTAGCAGTGGGGGCTAGTTTTGTTTCCGGGGCCGGTTTTGCAGCGGTGTTGCAATTTCGGCCCTCAGTAACAAAAGCAGCAAGTGTTTCCAGCCTCCCTTGGCCTGGCAGTGCTTCCCCAGGGGCTGGTCCGAGAACATTTCCAGGGCTGCTTTGGGTTCCCAGTCCAGCCCTGCCAAAGACAGTCAGAAGACTGGCTGCCATGTCATTACTCCTAGCTCAATGAAGAGTACTTATGTTATGGACGCATAGTCCAACTTCTAAAGAAACACACTGGGTTGGGGTTGTGGTGATGTGCGATGAAGGTCCAGAGGCCATTGCTACGCTCTAAACCAGCATATCTGGTCCCTGATATATCTGGGGGCCTCTAATAAAATACTTGGCCAAGATGGAGGAAAACAGGAGGTTAGAACTTGATCAAGGCGTGGTATAGTGTTACGCACTGGAACGTAGGCCCCTCACCAACAATACACTGACCCTGGCTTCGGCATGTTGCATATTTACTGATTTGTAAATCTATCTGTTATTTATTTATATGTGCATTTTAGATCAGATGTAACACATATGTCTTCGATAATTTTTTTATTAATGCATGTAAATAAATAATGTGTGATTTAATGAAAATCCTTTATGGTTAAAGTTAACCGAATGAAGATCGTTTTGGCTTGACTACTAATTTATACTGCTCATAACTTTATGGTGAAAGATGTAACGTGTTCGTTCTGCCCAACTGTTGAAGGTACTGGACAACACACTTTACATAAATTATAGCCACTATTGTGATTTAAAGGTGAAATGGACATGTTTCGTTAGACTGCCCATGTCAATGAGTTATTTTTATCTTTTCTTCTTTATCGTTTTTTATTGCCATGTTAGTTACTGTTGTAAACACATCTGAAATACAAACAAAAAACAATCTGTGCTGCTCGTTTTTTTCAGAAATCTAACATTATTCAGCCAGCCCCTCAAGATCCTTAAGGTGAAGCCAGTGCTTGCATGGTCACTGGTAGGGGGTCGCAAAGAACAAGCCAGAGGTCGCAGATGCAACCCCTGACGACCCTCAAATGACAGGGAGAAACACATTGATGTTGAAACATTGGCCAGGAATACAAAGAATGCTATACAAACATTAGGCACAGAATGATATAGAGACACCAACAAGTAGGCCCCGACAGCTACTGAAACACTAGCAAGAACAAATAGTCTGGTGTACAGCAGAACGGAATGTAAACACCAGGGGAGAGTAGCAGGAAGGCTTTAAACGTGAGACAGCAAAGAGCATTACCCTCGCCTACCTGGACCTTACGCGGCATTGAGATGTATTGCCCATTACACCATGCATGCTACCAGTGCTACTTAGACATCCCCTTCATCACTTGGAGAGGGTCAGGGGTGAAAAGGTCAAGGGAAGTACAGAGACACACACTCCAGAATAAATGCAAACGACCTGCTGTAACAGCAACAATCCAGTGTAAATTCACCAGAGGCATCAGTGTGCTCAATTTTGACCAAACTCATATCTTATGAAAGAATGTCCTGTGCCTCAAATAATACCTTAGTTCAGATCCATCCTCCCTTCCTCAGGAAGATCATGGTAGATGAAGCCAATTGTCTGCCCCAAAACAAACTGGAGGCAAGCAACAGCCGCCATGATCAAAGGTCAGGGTTCAGTATACTAAGGGTTATCAAGTGCATGCTAGCTGGCAACAGAGACCACCTCCAATCTTCCCCTGACTCAGATCTTGCTTGACACATATAACAAGGGGAACTGTGAGAGATTTCTGCACCAGCTTGGAAAACAGGCTAGGGTCTCAGGCGCAGCCCTACAGTGTATTTGCTTCAGTTTCTCAAATAGGAGTCAACTCATAGGAAGTAGGATACACCCCTTGCAGTGCAACTGTTACAAAGTCTGCATGCAATCCGTGGATATTGGTCTCCAAACCTGGAATGACGATACGCAGGCCCACCTATGCTAAGGGAATGATTTCCCACCTGACGTTGAAATCACAGGCTTCACAAGACCCATTCGCCTTTGTAAGATGGAAATCTAGTTATGTTTGAATGGTGGCGAAACGTAAATCATGCTGACCATGCGTCGTCCTAATTTCATACTCGCTCTCCCATTACAAGTGGAACATGGGCAAAGTCCTCAGCAATTGCACAGATGGTCCAAACCGTGAGGATCTGGTTTGACTTTTTAATTATTGTTCTAAGAGAAGACCCTGGCCATGACCAAGAGCAAAACTACAAACTTGTCAGATGTCAAAAGGGACCTTGCTGAATTCTTGAAAAACAGGATAGAATTCAGCAGGGGCGAGATAATGTAATTGTTAGACTACTCCAAAATAATGAATCAAGGGGCGTGGGAGAATATGACCCAGTGATGTCAGAGCCCCAGCTCTAAGTACCACGCTATGTCTGAATTTGAAAATGTCAGACCATATCGCCTGAGACCTAAAGAAGCTCTTCTTTCTGTACATAATGGAAAGAATCAAATTAAAATCCACAGGATCTAATATTTGTCCACGCTACACCCCCTTGCATTCATTGCTGTGGCGTAAATTCAGGGAATGCTGATGTGCCAATCTAATGTTCAACTTCAAAAGAAGACTGAGAGAAATCTGGCAGAGGCAGAGGCCTATGGTGATAGAATATCCTCGTCTCACCGGAGAGCGTTGTCATCTTGCTCTGTTTTATGAGTGAGTGGAAGGGACAGCTTTTTAAGGTAGACACCACTGTGGTCATCGCAGGGACCACCCAACCTTCAAGAGTGGACCAGGTCTCCCAAATTCACATTGAACACACAAAATCCACATAAATCATATCTTGTTGTGAAAGACTCATGGGATGAGAGATCAAGATTAATTCCTCTGTGCAGAATCAGCTGCTCTATCAAGAAGCATTGAGGTGCCAT
This sequence comes from Triturus cristatus, assembly GCF_964204655.1. Lineage (NCBI taxonomy): Eukaryota > Metazoa > Chordata > Amphibia > Caudata > Salamandridae > Triturus > Triturus cristatus. Next base: position 769,336,178 of record NC_140580.1, read on the forward strand.
ATATACACTGGAAACAAAATCTACATACATTTATAAATGAATGACTGTCAGAGTGAAGTGTGAAGCAGACATCTTCTTTTCCTTAGCCCTCTTGACCTCTCCTCGTGCTGTTCTTTTCTTGCATAAAATAAATTCAGGTTACCTTAGGTGTACTGGGACTCACACAATCTCCTCTGAGTTCTGTACTCACCATGGTGATCTGCTCCGTGATGAAGAGGAGGATTTGTTTTGGGTCGGAGTTGAATGTTCCAGAGTAGAGTTTGTCCACCAGTTTTAGACAGAAGTAGGAAATGTTGCTGACAATTGTAGAGACTACACTGTTGGTCCCATCTGTGTCAGCTGTCCCAGTCTTTTCACCTGAGGGGAGCAAAAACATTCACATATCTGCATCTGATCAGAGCCATTTCGTAAGGACATTGTCTACTACTTATTACATTATATCAGGTTTGGGCTAAAGCCAGCTAACTAACACTTGGACCTCATGATGCTGCTGCATCTGTCTCTGTGATATGGCTTTAGTGCAAAGGAAAAGTGTTTCCTGCTTTGCATGGCACAATGCCCCATATAAATAAGGGAGCACCCCTTTGGGATCACTCCGGTACACTTATAACACCAGTGTAATCTGCATTACAGAACGGGCTGGTTAAGCCTCTGCGGCCCTTCTGTAATATCAACGTGCCCAAGGGGCACTTAAAGTGGGAGCTCATCACTGGTGTACATAATATCCTTATTATTGGAATTGCCCCACCCACTAAGTCCTGCACTGTTTTAATACACATGCCTATTTTATTTACTTACTTAGTGACTTGTATAGAGTGCAGCGTAGAGTCCAAGGGGTTGCCCGGGCAGACCTTTACAGTTATTCTTGGTGCAGGCACGCCTTCTGCCAACAGATTGCACATACATCAAGCCTTTACTGCCTCAGGGCACACATTCTATTGAAACCTATCAATTCTCAAAGTAATCAGCCCTGCAGATCAGTTTGCACACACTCTGTTTCAATCAACAAGAGCATTCAGCCTTCATCCGGATGGTATTTGACCTTCCTCCAGCGTGTTCTAGATCTGGGGTAGCCTCAAAGGAAGTAATCAGTAATAGAACAGTTTAGAAAAAGGTTGGCAGCAGCAGCTCCTCTGTTATGGCACGGCGGCCCCCCGCTAGCACCCACAACCATGTCTCTACAAGATCAAAGACACAAACTTGCCCCCACACACAGTGATGACCTACACACTACCTCACTACCTTTGCCGACTAACATACTAACTCAATGCATATATTCACTCTGTTCTGTGCATACACATAGACAACAAGTGCACACTCTCATGGTCTTAAGAAGACCATGAGAGTGTAAGCCTAGGCAAAATGTAATTGTATAAAATTAATCAGAATTATTTTTGGTAATTTTGCATGAGTAATTTGGGACAAAAAGCCTACCGCAGCAGGATAGCAACAATTAATTTAATTATGGCGAGTGGCTGCTCATCGTGTTCTAGTGCATTTAGCACTAATTTATTAGCACAAAATGCATCCACAGGTCCATTTTGGAAGTGAGTTTGCATATTGTGCTACGAAAATAGCACTAAATGCTGAGTAACTCTCCTCGTGTAATTCTGCGTAATCTTGCGTAGTTCCGCTAAAATGTTGCATAATTGCGCTACATCAAATTACACGAGTTACGCCTGCCCCAAGTCTCAATCAAAACCCTCCTTGCCCTCTATGTATACTCTGATCTAGAGCGTACTCTATTCACAATTATTCGGTAGACACACACACAATATGCACTCAGTATAGAGTCAAAGCTCCTTGTACAGAATCCCAGTATCCACATCCTCCCAGTTCTCATCTCTCTCTCTCTCAAACACACAACGACACCCCGAAATACAGATGGACACACATGCACTCCTCACTGTATGTCCTAGAACTATTCTTCGAATAGACACTTTTCGAGTGAGCATACTCTTGGTGCTATATGTGTGTGGCAGCACACACACGTACAGACACAAACACATACAAACACAGTCTAAAAACTCACAATCATATCGCAGTGCATACTGTTGCTGTGCTTTTATGTGGGCCTATTCGGTGAGCAGACATTTTCTGCAAAAATACACGACATGCCAATCAAAGCCTTCACTTACTTTGCCTCTGCAGGCTAAAGCCCACCAAACCAGAGCTTAATTTGTAAAAAAAAAAAACAAATAAAAAAAATAAGTGCCAGGGCCCTCGTCGGAGGGCACTGCAGCCTGCCCCACCCATTGCCCATGCAATCGCTACTAATGAGAGTGCCGACACCACTAATAACATCACACTCTTACAAGTGTGACAATTCAGACCATTCCAGAACCCCAAAGCTATAAGAATGGCTTTGTTGGCCAGTAATAGTAATTTTAATGCACATTGAATTAAAATACATCTGTTGTTGTGCTCACCTCTAAATTAGAGAGACAGCACCACCACGTGGCAGACTATCATAAGTGCCAGTGTTGGACATTAGGTGCCGGTTCCCAGCACCGGAAACCACTGGCTCAAATTAAGCACTTAAACAAACTTACAAAACTGCCGCCAGCTAATATGACAAACATGGAGCACTGTAGTAGTGGAAATGTGTAATGACAATCCTTTATAAATAGTTAAATACAAGCATTGATGTGTTCAAGTGTATAATAATGTTACGCACATGAACCTGGAGCAGGTCCACTTTAACAGACTCACACCGAGGCATGTTCTAGAAAGGAAATAACGCTTTTCATAAACAATACTTATAACTCATTAGCTATGCTACCCAATGGAAATACTTAATACACATATCAACAGTTAGATCCAAGTTTAGGAATGGAAAAAGATTCACTAAGTTGTTGTTGCAATTTGCATATGTTGTGAGCCAGAGGAATGGAATGACAGACAAATTAAAACACCACGTTTTACAAAGCAGTGCAGTAATCCAAATCGCTATCAATCAGCAAAATGATTGATTAGGGGCTTAATTTTGTGAGATGAGTTTAGGCTAATGTAGACAGACAATGCTTCATATTATGACAATCTGCTCATGACATGTTGGCGTGCTTCAAATGTCCCATACACCTACTGTACCCGGCTGCATGTCTACCACTCGGGGCCATGCACTGGTAATACCAGGCTACTTGGCTGTATCAGAACCACCACAAGGGTAGCTATGGTAACTGCTGAGGCACACCCAAAAGGGGTGCAGTTCCAATCTTCAATAACTACCCAACTTTGTGCCATCATATATTGAGGATGTTTATCCTACAAATCAACCACGCCACCCAACGCTGTCAGTTAGTGTCAACTGAGCCCAACGTAAGCATGCAAGCAGTTGAGTTGTTAGCAATCAATTTTAGGGTACAAAACAGCACTGCTATATAATTCGGTAAATACCATTAATGTTAGATAGAATGGATTTTATTAAGACACAATGGAGATTTTCATGTCCTAGTTAGCAGCAGACATGTTTCATCCTTGTTACTAGGGCTAGGAAGTGTTATAGAATACAGCTTGAAGCAAGGGATGTGCCATACACGTGCTAGTGTGAGACAAGAACTATATTTAAGCCATCATGAGGTCAGGCGCCCTCAATTAGTCAATCAGACAAGTCCTGGTAGTTGTGGCGGAACCTCAAAAAGTAAATCCAATTAATTGTGGTAGCGGTGATGGATCATCCATCAGTAGATCTGGTAAGGTATGGTAACTCAAATGGATCCTCAATTAGGAGGTCAGATAAATTGTGGTTGTGGCGACTGCATCTTTACGCATTAGGGTGATATTGTGTCCTTGAAAAAGAAGTCCAGGTAACTGGCCATAAGTATTACTGTGCATGGCTCCGAGCCAGTTTGACAGAGTGATCCCTATGCACAGTGGCCAGGGCGTGAATCTCGGTGAAGTGTTACCCTGTAATATATGCTGTGGCCTCAAGTTAAAAGAGCTGTGACAAGTGCCCTCCATTGTATTATGGCTATATGATGACTAGAAATAAAGCTGGCTCACCTCTCCCTCTTGCAGAAACAGTCTGGCCTCCATCCTGGCCAATGACATGAAAGATATTGATGGTCGCGAGAAGGATCTCAGTCTGGAAGCTTTTCACCTGCTCCGTGGTGCAGTTTTCAGTAGATGCCTGAAAGGTGGAGCAGTCGCATGTTACTAGAGCAGATAACAAAGAGGGTTTCACAGTGCACACCGGATGCTTCAAGAGGAAATATGCTTGCCAGGTAGGGACAATTTAGGGCGCTGTCCACTACAAGGGGAAGGAGGTGGCACCAACTCGCTTAAGGGTCTTGTGTATGTTTTATACGGGCATTGGACAATAATTACACATTAAAAAGAGCGGCAGAGGCTTCATCTCTTGGATCCTGGATGTGGTGTGTGCGGAACAGAATCCGCAGACTTAGAGTCTGTTTAAGTCCAATAGCACAGTTTAGAAAAAGGTTGGCAGCAGCAGCTCCTCTGTTATGGCACGTCGGCCCCCCGCTAGCACTTTCAAAAATGTAAAAAAATAAAACAATAATAACAATGGTTAAAACCCGTTTTATTATCATCTTATTTTTCTTCTGCCGAGTCTTGGGGACGGGTTCAGGGCGGCTGGAGGCTGGAGGGGGAGTGGTGGGCACTGTCTTTACTGTGCATGTGGGTTTGGCCGGCCATCTGAGGCCGGCCAAACCCAAATGCAGTGCTTTAAATGGGCCGGCACTCACCGGCACTGAGTACCGGCACTTCTCATTTTTACCGCTCTGAGTACCAGCACTTCTCTGCTGCCAAGGAGAGTACCGGTACTCATCAAAGGTAGGCTCATTGTTGCTAGTGCCCACGAACACGGACGAGGCTGTCTGACCGCCAAAGCGCCTCTAGCCCAAGCCGAGCCACCTCTAAACAATTCAGCAGGGCTCATTAGCATAATGTCCGGTGTTCACCACCACGCTGTGTTTGACAGAGCAGGGCCCATTCAGGCCCTGTGCTGTCAATCACATTCACACCATGGTGTGTATTTGTGCACACACTCGAATCCAGGCATCACGCTGACAGCATTAATAGCAGCAATTAAGAAAGCGCGGGAGATAAGGAGTGTAAAATGGCCTTTATCCCACGTGAGTCGTTTGAGTGAGTGTCTCTCTGCTTGTGTCTGGGTGTTTGCCTGCTTGTGTGCTCATGTTTGCGTGTGTGTGTGTGAGTAAAACGAGTGAAAGTCACTTGGGAGGTATTTTAAAGGACATTATTGAAATGCTCTGTGTGAGCATTGCTGCTTGTTTCTGTGAGTGCGCACACATATATAAGCAATCAGCCACATAGTAGAAGTGTCTTATGTCTTGTCCTTAGTCCCGCCCCTAGCCCCGCCCACTTTCTACACTCATAGCTCATTTTAAGAGTACCTGCACTTATTTTTTCCCATTTAAAGCGCTGCCCACATGCACAGTGAAGTCCTGTGGAGAGCAGGCACAGATGCCCAGTCTGTCCTGGAGCGCTAATCATTAGCGCTCAGGCCAATCCTGAAGCTGCTTTCATTCATGAGAGCAGCTTTAGTATCGGTCGCCGGGCAGGCTGGAAGCCTGTGGCTCTCTGCAGTAGAGAGGAGAGGAGCAGTAGAGCGCGAGGGGATTCTGGAGGGTGGCAGGTAAGTTCTTTTTTTTCCTATTTGTCTCTTTCATCCCTCATTCCCCCACCTCCCCGACCCCCCCCAGCCCCGCCTCTTTTCCCCGACAGAAGATGCTTTTGAAGGTTGTCATCCATCTCACATAATTCAGGGACATATAAACTTTGTGGTTACAAGAAAGAAACTTTTCCTCACCTACCTTGTTTATGTCCTGTAAAGCACGTTGTTAGTGAACCTTTTTTTTAAAATTATGACATAAGGTCTACGCCACATACTGTACAGTTTTGGGTGAATCAACACTGGCCACTGGATATTTTTTCAATGAATTTCTCTTGTACATATGTATTTTTCTTGTGATTTATGATTAAGATTTCAAATAATCATCAGCACTTGTTTTGCCTACTTGCCCAAAACCCAGCATCCTACATAAACAAAAAATAGGAAGAAATGAAATTGACACCAACCTCCAGCAGCAGGTCCAAGGGGTGGCTCTGCTTGCGAGCAGGAATGTTGAGCAAGCTCTCCATGAGGAGGTTGCGCATGAAGTCACACACTTGCTTTCTCGCAGGGTGAACCTCTTGAGACTCTGGGACATCTTTTACGACAACAAGAGTAGCAGCTTCGGTGTAGGCACTGACCACAGCATCACATATGTCCTGGAAGAGTCAAAAGTTGAGTAAATGTGGTAGGTAGACAGCTCTTGCTTGACATCTCATAACTGCAGGTTTATACAGAAATAACAATTTAAGAAACTTTAACAGAGCATAAGAGGTACAGGAATCAGTGGCGGCCAGTGGCACATAAAACAGGTGGGCGACGTGCCAAGCTTCAACCCACTGACAAGCACTAATAAAAACCAGCAGTGCCCTTAAGCTCAAAGCCAAACCTCTCAATCGTGGCCCACTTATACAGTGTTCATAAGGGGGCATGATTAGGAGCTCTGGAGTTGAGACTGAAGGTACTGTGAGCTTCTCACGGTGCCTCTCAGTGGGTTTTGTCACTGTTGTCAGTCTGGGCATCCAGTCAATTCTTGATCTCTGTGATCCCACAGCATGAAGCAATCCATTGCAAACATCCACGGTAATTCAGTGTATGAACGTCCAGAATATACGGACAAACATCAATAAATTGCATCAGACTTCTCATAGGAATGTGGTGTGTACTGAATTCCACAATACTAGATCGGGATAAAATCCACCAGGAAAAGGTTAGGAAGAAATCCCTGCAGCATCGAATGGTACTGTCATTTCATCAGGAATATGTTGAGATTGCTTCCGCGGATTGATTTACCGTCCACAAAGAAGTAAAAAATGTCACAATCAGAAGGCACACTGGACTGTAATTCAAGGATGGACTATGGTACGCGGCTCTCAGGCACACGAACGGGAGAGATTGTCACAGAATTGGGGAGACATTGAGATAGGCACCGGGAGAGATCCTCACAGGACCAGACCATACACTCACGAGCAGAGGAGAGCACTGACTGTGGGTAGAGAATAGACTACACATTTTGTCACTGCGAGAAGGAGAAAAGATTAGAAGCCAGATGCTCCTTACGGACAGTGGAGAGACAACAAGACCCACGCTCACTGACTACAGGGAGGAAACTGGAAATATGATTACTGGCTATAAGGAGAAGATAGACCATACATCTCACAACTGTGCAAGAAAACAGACCACACACACTCACTGAAAGTCAGGAGAAAACGTATCACAAGTTCACTAAGGGAAAAACGAGCATGAATTCCTAGAGAGAGTACAGAATTCAGATCACTGACCCACTGAGAGAGGAGGGAAAAGCGAACCCTCACTCATCGACTGTGAATTAGACAGACCACACATTCACGAACTGTGAGCAGGAAACACACCATGCATGCTCTGACTGTGAGGGGAAGCAGGCTGCATAAACTCAGTGGGTCTTGAAAGAAATAGGTTGTGCCCTTGCTGATTGGATTAAAAAACAGCTCTAGGCTTTCTTGATCAAAATGATTGAATACAAGGACCTATCAATGAAATACAACTCGATGTTTGGACAATTATCAGTCAAGTGAGGTTCTGATAGGGGAATAGGTGTCCTTCATATAATGCAAAAAATATGACGCATTGCTCCATTAGCGTTGTAAAGCACAGGTCTACCAATTAAAAAAACACTCTTGTCATGCAGTAGAAAATGACAAGCATGGACACATCAGTGAAGACTCAATGGCCCATCAATGTTTTCAGAGCAAGGAAATAGGACTTGAAGCTCTCTCGGCATCAAAACAAACCAAGACCCAGTCATGAGATATGGCTTGAGGCTCCATCAATGCCATGGTAGGCAAAGAATGATACAAAAATAAGACTAAATGTTTGTTGACTATCTAACATAGAGTGTTAAGACAACAGCACCAATAACATCACAATTCACACTTCATCAATGACATGTTCAAAAACAATATAGGACTCAATGCTCAATGAACTATGTATCAAACAATGGCAGACCAACAAATGTAAACTGAATGCTCAATCACAGACATATTACTCCATCACCCGTTAAAAACACGTCAAAGCGCATTCCACAAATTAAAAAAGTCAGTGCGTTTTCCAAGATACAGCAAGCAACAACTCCCCAACAAAAACAACTACATTCTCCATCAATGATTTCACAACTCAGAGTGTGCCTGCAAAATCAGGCAATCAAGTAAAAATGACCCTCAGGAGCTGAGTATGAGCGACCTCAAGGACGCATCAATGAAATTATGGAAAAGCACCCACTCATTAAATGTGATGTAGAAAACATCAACAACGTATGGCTGAGACATGCATTAGTGACCCACTAAATTGACAGGATCCAGGCATAAATAAAAAAATTAAAAAACTGAAATAGTGACATGAGATCCACTGATTGAATAATAAAGATCATATAATTGAATTTCATCTTGAAATCAGTCAATAGATTTAACCAAAGATTGTATTTCTTACAAATAGGACATGCTGCAAAAGATGCTTACTTGAAATGTACTGTTATTGTCGAAGGTCTCGTTAAAAGTATTATAGAACTGTGAAATGAAACCAGTAGACAGACATGAAGAACTGCCCAGCATTTTACACACAATATTGGATGCGGCCTCTGGGGCAGCAGTGAGAGAGACAGTACAAGAGCATATGACTGGGGCAGAAAGGCGGTTTGTGGCCCATTGGTACCCGGTGGTGGATCTAGAGGAGCCAATCCGCAGAAGGCGGGAAAGTGCGGAAGCACTTGTTAATAGGATGACAAGTGACGAAGGCATAGAGATGTAAGCTACACAATTAGATTACAATGAAATTAGTTTTGAGGAAGGGGAGATCGTTGATGATGAAGAGGGAGCTCAGTAAGGATGCGGGAATGTTAGTAACTATGTGCCTAGTATGTTACAGGTTTCCAAGAAAGGAGATGGGTTTGACCCCCTGCACAACTGGGTAGGCAGCTGGATCCAGTCTGGACCCTGACCTTGACGCCAAGGAAGGGCGCAAAAGGGTGTGGTCCGCTAATATTTCCCAAGGTCAGGGTTTCAGTGGGGACTGAAATGCACAGAGGCAAAGCTGAGGGGGAGGTACGTCTGCAGAAAGGTTTGTATGTAAAGGATACAGGGGTAGGCACAGAAGCGCAGAAATTGGAAGGAGATATGACAAAAGAGGGATCAGCGGAAGGTCGACAGGACGAAAGATGGGAGACAGCGACAGGCAAGGATGAGATGCCAGTGGGGGGAAAGGACAGTGAAGGGGCTCAAGGAGAAGGGGTAAAAGAGAGCCATGAGATAAAAATCAAGAAGCTGCCATACATGGGGGTGACAAAGCCTATCACATGCTGACAAGTAAAGAAAAGATTTGGAAAGGGGAGTACGTTGAAAAGCTGAAGCTGCTACACAGGAAGCTGAGGGCAAAAGAGGGATCGAAAGAGGAGGAGCTGGAGTTGTCTAAGAGGCCTAAAGTGCCCATGACAATTGGACCACAGCTTTTCTGATATTGGCAAGCGTTTATTGCAAAAAATACCCAGGGAGGTGCGTCTCTCTTTTTAAATACATGGATGTGATGAGGTGGGCTCAGTTGACATATGGGGATGATGAGGAGATTAGGGCCAGGCTGGCATGGGACTGAGAGGCAAAATGGGGGGAGATCAACGCAGACCTCTACCAACAGACGATGGGGCAGTTAAGTTTGGGAAAACCACGTATACGGCCAGCGGGCTTCCATCTGTCTACCATCCCTTTCAGATCCGCCCCACCCGAAGGGGGTGGGATATACAGCAAAGAATTCTGGGGGTGTACAAGGGGCCTGCTGAAATTTCAATAAAGGATCCTGCAAAAGAGAATACTGCAAATTTAGACATGAGTGCTCAAAGTGTGCAGGCCGGCAGCCATTGGTACAATGCTTTGGGGCAGGATACAATGGCAAATGCAGTAGTTTAGCCAAGGGTTCCAGCACAATGGCTCATTTCATGGGCAACATGGATAGCATATTGCAGGGGGCAGGGGAGGGAGGGGAGTACAAGGATCCATGGGAAAAGGCTGGTACACCCATTAAACAAGAATGCTTAGACCATTGGTTGGTAAACTATCCCTGCCGGAAGGATGCCACAGTACTGAGCTGCGGTTCAAAGGAAGGGTTTAGGCTGGGGTATGAGAGGCCACGGTTCGCCAGGTGGGCAGAGAAATTGAGATCAGTAAATTTACACAAGGAAACAGTACGAAAAAAATTGTTTAAAGAAGTTAAGGAGGGGCGTATGGAGGGCCCATTCACAAATTTGCCTATCGGAGATTTGATAATTTCACCAATTGGGTTGGTGCCCAAGATGGAACTGGGGCATTTTAGATGATACAGCGCCTCTCTTGGCCGGAAGGGTCTTCGGTTCATGATTTTATATTGGAGGACTTCACATCCGTGTCATATTCGTCAGTGGATGTAGCCAGGGCATTGGTGGAGAAGGTAGGCAAGGGTACTGAGATGGCAAAATGTGACATAAAGTCTGCCTTCCAGTTACTACCGGTGCACCCTGATGATTTTCAGTTGTTAGGTATAAAGTTTGACAGACACTTCTATGTGGATAAAACATTGCCTATGGGCTGTTCCATCTCCTGTGCCTTGTTTGAGCGGTTCAGCTCCTTATTGCAATGGGTTTTCTGGTGGCGGACAGGCAAAAAGACAGTGACACACTATCTTGACAACTTCTTTCTGGTTGGCCAACCCGGTTCGACAGACTGTCAACAACAGCTGACAAGTTTTCAAGAGCTCATGGGGTTACTGGGGGTGCCCCTGGCACCGGAGAAGACACAAGGTCCAAGTACGGTGTTGTCATTTCTGGGCATTGAGTTAGACTCAGTGGTGATGGAGGCACGCCTACTCATGTACAAAATGTTACATATGCTGATGATGATAGACGACATGTGCTGAAGGACATCTTAATTTTGCATGCAGAGTAGTACCCACAGCAAGGACTTTTTGTAGGAGATTGAGCTGTCATTGGCGGGCTGGCACATCATCACATGCGCTTTTCCGCAGGGACGAAAGAATACTTGGACATTTGGTGCAAAGTTTTAGAGGATTTCAATGGCATTCCAATAATGACACTAAAGGAGTGGGAATGGGATGTACACATATACTCAGACGCGTCAGGAGCTAGTGGTTTTGGACTTTACTGGCAGGGAAGATGGTTTGCTGAAGAGTGGCCACGACATTGGAAGAACGGGGAAAGGAGCATTGCCTTTTTAGAGTTATTCCCCCTAGTGGTAGTGGCAACAGTGTGGGCACAGAATTTGGAACATAAGAAGGTCATTTTCAGGGTGGACAACATGGCGGTAGAACAAGTGGTAATAAGCAATCTGCTAGGGTTGCACAGGTACTCAAGCTGATGAGAGTGTTCATACTCAGTTGTTTGAAACATGATACCTTGTTTCAAGCCAGACATATGCCAGGGGTGGACAATGACATTGTGGATGCTTTGTCTCGCTCATAGGGGGAGAGGTTCCATGGTGTGGCCACGGAGGTGGACAATTGCAAGAAACCAATACCGGCGGAGATGTGGTCAATAGTAGACAAAGGATGCTGCAATTGGTGGTCGGGTCATTGGCTGTCTCCACTAGGTGGGCGTATAGACACACTTAACTTGAGTTCATCGAGGGGGAGGCTCAGAAGAGGGCAGACATGTGGGCAAGGGAAGAATATGTTGTACAGTTTATTTTGTCAATGATTGACAGAGGCCAGTCGAGAGTCACTATTACAGGCAAGCTAGCAGGGATCGCTTTCATGGGGAAGCTGTGGTCGGGGTATGCCCCTTCAGCAGGCGAGCTAGGCAAGTGTATTCTAGAAGGCTGGGCTAGAGAGGAGTTAGGAGGCCAGTGTCTAAAGCCTTGTTGTCCATTTGTTAAAGGTCATACCGAGGATTTGCAGGAATAGGGAGGAGACAACATTATTCTCTACCTTAATGTCATGGAGGTATTTAGGGGGCCATTTGGGTTTCGAAGCTGGTGGGAAGGAAAGGTGTTCCAAGTCTACACTGGGGTGAAGTGGGCATGCAGGAAGGGGTGGTTGCGATGAAGCTCAAACAATCAAAGACAGACCAAAGGGGAACAGGGAAGTGGATAGTGATGACAGCCACAGGTGACACGGCGGCATGTTCTGTGCGATGGGGGTGTACATTGAGAGGGTTAGTTGCTTCAGGCTCTGGGGGGGTTCATAGGGTTTCAGGCCAAGTGGTCACAGCGGCGCAGCTGCTGTGGGTGATGTGGGAAGCGTTGTTGTTTTTGGGGGATGCCCCAGGTGAATATGGTACTCACTCCTTTTGGATCGGGGTAGTGACGGATGCAGCGAAGCAGGGTTGGGAGATGGACAAGATCATGCGCTTGGGGCATTGGGCTTCTAATTGTTTTAAAACATATATTAAGTTAGGAGAGACGGGGAAGTGTGACGCATAGTTTGCCATATACTTACATATGTGTCTTTACAGGTACAGTGGCCAGCTATGGTGGATCTGTCCATTTGGATAGTTGGTCATTCCTTTGTAAAATGGGCTGAATGTCGTGAAATGCAAAAGGGAAACGATTTGAACCTTGGTTTGGAAATGTCATTGTTTAACGTTTCCTGGCATAGGAAGGGTGGCATGCGATGGCACGGGCTGATTCTCTGTTTGAACAAATTAATTAATTAATTAGAAGTAGCATTTGCCCTGATGTTTTGACCGTGCATCTTGGGTAGAATGACCTTGTGGTTTGTAAAGGGTTAGCGTTTCTGAAACAAATGAAAAGGGACCTTTTAGAGACGAAGTAGCAAGGGCCCAGAAGTTTTATTATATGGATGGAGTTTATTCCTAGGAGACATTGAAGGTGGGCTTAAAGACCTGCTGCAATTGACAGGACTAGGAGGAAAATAATTAGGGATATGAGGGTTTTTTGTGAAAAGGAGGGTTTCGGGAGAGTATAGCATCCCGAGCTCAAGTATGCAGCAGTTTATATTTTTCAGGGATGATGATGTACACTTGTCTCACTTCGGAATGGAGCTATATCTGATACAGGTAAAGGAAGTCATAGACGGGGGGACTTTTCTGAGTGGCGTTTTATTAGCTAGTTTTTTACATGTTTACAGGTTGTTTATGGTTGGGAACACGTTAATATGGGAGCAGGCAATAAGGGGAAGTTAAGATAGGAGATGCTTAGTTAGGTAGATGTTTTGAGAAGTAGGTAAGAGGTTACAGGGTTAAAGTGCAAAAGTTAATGACTGAATAGTGGGTTTTAAATAGTTACAAGTAAAGGAAAAAGGGGGAAACCTTAGGGGTGGGAGGAGGAGGCGAGGTAGGTGAATAAATGTATAGCGAGGTTTAGTTTTGTAAGGCAAAGGCCAAGGGTCATGCTTGTGAGGTGCACCTGTTTTCAATAAAGCGACCTTTTTAACACATATTTGTGTTTGTGGTCTGTGCTGTGTCCCCCTTTGGCCCAAGCAGCCTGATTTAGTAGTCATGTTTGGGAGACCCTGTCAGAGCTTCTGGTTGTCTTCCATTTGGAAGGGACACAAAGTGTGAGTGAAAATTATTATTTGGCTCGAACAGATGATGCGTATATTAGCCTATCTGGTGAACTAAAAACTAGTGAACCATCAGGCATACCAAACAGAGTGGTCATGTAAGCAAGATAACTCATCTCTCTGCTATACAGACAGTGTTCTGTCCCAATGAAGCCGTCTTAGACCACCAAATCGGAATGAACGCTAGCTGATTAGAGGACTTTAACTGGATTTGTACTAGGTGAAAGGTGCAAAACAGTAGTAAAACCACACCAATGGGACCCAAAAGAAAACATTGTTGGTGAGATAGGACTCAATGATCACTCAGTGGCAGGTAAGAAAAGGCTGCACTAATTGGAGTCAACCTTAGAGTGCCCTGGTCCAGTGCTTAATTTGTGAAATAATAAGTGTCAGGGCTCTTGTCAGAAGGCCACAGCAGCTTGCACCACACATTGCAGCTGCCAATGATAGTAACAACACAACAACCAACCATCGCACTCCTACAAGTGTGACAATTCGTACTATATCAGGCCTGCAAAGCTATAAGAATGGCTTGGGTGGCAGGAAACAGTCATTTTTAATGTATGTTTAATTTAAAAATTACCTGTTGTTATGGTCATCTCTAAATTAGCCACACAGTGCCACCTTGTGCCAGACTATCCCAAAACCTGGTGTTGACAATTAAGTTCCCGTGCCAAGCACCGGAAACCACCGGCTCAAATTGAGCACTGCCCAGGTCAGATGTGAGCCAGGGTAGTACCACTGAAAAATGTTTTTCCCCTATTGCTGGACAGCAAAGAGTCCTTGCAGTGTTGCATTGGTCTCTTTTTCTTCTAGACATGGCACTAAGATCCTTGTTGCCCCGCTGTGCCATGTACCCACACAGCATACACAGAGAGAAAGCCTTTCTAAAAACAGGGCCCTTATAAAGTGCATTGCTATCACAAACACATATCACCAAAGCTTCTACTGAATCCCACAAACCATATGAGCACCAGAGGGCAAGATGATGATGGCTAACGTCTGAAGGAAGTCTGCAGAGATCCACAGGGGGTCACAGGGGTAACGGTGATAGACAATGCACAGGAATTGCATCACGCTGCCAGGATAGCTGATCTCCCAGGAGTCTTCCTCGCTTGATGGGGTCTAAACATCAAACAACATTGGGTTATATATTGAATACATTCTCAGGTGAGTAAAACGCATCACCCCTCAGCCTCCTTGCACTTTACATGTTTATATATTCGACAGAATTAGGTAAAATTGCTGATTCTGATGGAAGGCACAGATTTAATAAATCTGAGGGTTAGAATTACAGCCAATCAGAACAGTGATACATGCCATAAACATAAAGATGGTTCTCTGTCTGAATTAGAAAACACACTGTTGGACAGGTAGATTGTCCAAAAACACACTGACGAGAAGGTATATACAAAATCAACAAAATGATGGGCAAACATACATGCAAAGGAAGCTGATGGTCTAGTCTATATCGAATAAGCATACTCTGTCAGGCGCACAAAGAATGCAATGTAGAAGGTGTCAGTCATCCTTATAATAAATGGACGGATTGCTAGACAGGTATCTAAAAAACAAAAGCAAGGCATGCACACTACTATAACAGTGACGTCAGCCTTTTTCTAAGCACACTAATGGTGAGGCATTTTGTGGGGAAAACTCAATGATGTCAAGGCATCACACAGTCACACTGATGGCCACGCACATTGGTTATATAAGCACTGGTCAGTGTATACATACTACAAACATACAACTTACAAACTCCACATATGGTAAACACTGATGTAAAGGCAACCAAGCACATACTCAAGTCAAAGCACATTGATATACACATCATAAAAATACACATTACTCAAGGTACGGTAGTAAGCAACCTAATGGTAAAAACGTACATTTCACAAACACACATATGAAGGTGGATGTATAGTATTAAAACACCAAACGCAAAGTAAATGGTATAATTAAAATGGGAGCAAGCTCTGAAAGCTAGAAAACACACAGATGTAAGACATGCATGCTATGTACACAACTATTGCCAAATCCTATATAAACAGCAATAACTGTTTTGTGGACAATGTGGTAAACTGTTAATTGGAAGTTCACGTCTTTTAATAAAGGTGAGTGGCACCCCTGGCATCTGGAAGTATGATTTTCAAAAATGTGTGTATTTGTAGAAACTACCTGCAAAGGTTTATACTTCTGAAGGCTGCATGCCCTCAGTTTGTCTTTCTCTCACAAGCATATCCCTGTGTGCTAGAAGAGTGAAACATATTTATTTATTTTATGATTTTATATAGCGCTGAATCACTCCAAGGGGTATCTCTGCGCTTGCAACAGAAGACTATCTCAACACTAGAAAAGATGCGTTTTCATCAGCTTTCTGAACTGGAGAAGGGGCATTTCCGTACGAAGATATTGGGGAAGATTGTTCCAGAACATTGGAGCCAGATACGAAAAGGCCCTACCACCAGTGCGGGCTTTGTTTATTCTAGGATTGAGAGGAGTGTTTTAGATCCTGATCTGAGAGAGCATATAGGAGTATATGCTTTCAATTTCCTAGCAAGATAAAGAGGGCTAAGCTCATTTATAGCCTTAAAAATCATGCAGCCCGTTTTAAATTGCACTCTTTTTTTGATTGGCAGCCAATGTAGTTCATGCAACAAAGGCAGTGAAGGAGTCCTAGCAGGTGAATCGGTTACGAGACGGGCAGCCGTATTTTGGATAACCTGCAATTTGTCCAATGAGGCTGCATGGGCAGAAAGAAGAAGAGCATTACAGTAGTCAATCTTGCTCATGAGCAATGTCTGAATTAGAGTCTTCCTGGTGGAAAGAGGGAGCAGCGGAAAAACTCTTTTAAGTAAACTTAAAATATGGTAGCAGGAACCAACAGTTGTATTAACATGGGTCTGAAGGGTAAGTTGCTTATCGAGCTTAATGCCCAGATTTTTAACTACCTCTTTGGGAGAAGGAGCTTTACCCAACTCCTCAGGCCACCAGCTGGGCGACCAGCAGATGTCAGCACCCCCAAACAACAAAATCTCAGATTTCTCGGAGTTTAACTGGAGATAGTTATTTTTCATCCAGGAGGCAATTGCCATCATACCCCGAGAAAAAAGAGTTTGTATGTCTGATCTAGTTTTGTCGAAGGTGAGGAGGAGTTGGGTGTCATCTCATAAGAGATAGGATTAAACCCCAAGTCCCTCATCAGTTTAGCCAGAGGTGTCACATAGATGTTAAACAAAGTAGGGCTCAAGCATGAGCCCTGAGGGACACCCCTGGTAACCTGTGAGGGAGCAGAAGAGAAAGAACCCAATGATACTGTCTGAGTACGGTTGGATAAAAAGTCTGACAGCCAGCTCAATGCAGATCCGTTAATGCCAAGCTCTTGTAATCTGTACAAAAGAACTTGGTGAGAGATGGTATCGAATGCTGCTGAAAGGTCAAGCAGCACCAAGAGTGATCCAAAGCCATTCTAATATTGTCCGTAACCTCCACTAAGGCAGTCACAGTGCTATGTTTAGCACGAAAGCCTGATTGAGAAATATCAAGAGCACTAGAGGACTTCAAGAAAGCAGATAAGTGCTTATTAATATGTTTTTCGGTGATCTTACTTTGTAGTGGAAGCAAAGAAATCGGACGATAATTAGACAGTTCCTCAGGGGAGATGTTTAGGTTTTTACGAATGGGGATAATTTGGGCGTGTTTCCACCTTTGCGGAAGACTAGCAGATTTCAAAGAGCTATTAATGATAGAGCATAGTGGGGAAGCCAGCTGAGCTGCAAATCTAGAAGAGATTTTAGCTGGAATGATATCCAGGGGGGATCCAGATCTGGTGCATTCCAGAAGTGTTCACTTCAGTGGTGGTGATACTAGGGAATGTAGTCAGATGAGGGCTTGCACTAGTGGGATGGAATGATGTCACATCAGGGACAAGGATAGAAGTATTGGAAAGGGTGATGTTTTGATAAATCTTTTCAACTTTTTGTACAAAAAAGGAGGAGATATTATCGCATAGTATCTGAGAAGAAATATCCCTGGTTTGACAAGATTTGGGGTTCGTAAAATCACGCACAATTTGAAAAAGCATTCTAGAGTTGTTACCTGCATGCTCCAAAGTCTCTGCAATATGCGTTTTACGGGCCTGTTTAACATTATTATGATAAGTTATCATAGCTGCTTTATAGGTAGTTTTGGCTTGCTCATTATGCGAGCGTCGCCAAACACGCTCCAGTTTTTTACAAGCACTTTTCTCCTCTCGTAAAGCAGACGTATACCAGCTGGTGGCGGAACTTTTGGGTGAATGCCTAAGAGGTTTGAGAGGAACTACTTTATCGAGTAAATTACTAACCCCTAAATCAAAAGAGTCAAGTTGCTGATTTACATCTTGCATACAGTCCCAATCCCACCCGGCAAAAAGCAGGGAAAGATGGTCAGATGTTAGTTTGTGCCAGGGTCTGTACTGTCGGGTAGTAAATTTATTATTTACCGCAAGGACATGGTCAATGGGGCCTAACAGTTGGAAATTTATCATAGAGTGGTCAGACCATGTAAGCGGATAAGTCTCGCCACATTTAATGTCCAGAGAATTAGCGAGGATGAGGTCCAAGGTATGACCTGCAATGTGGGTGGGAGCAGTGTTGATAATAGCTAAACCTCCAGCTGCTAGGTCTTGCAGACATAATCTTGCGTCTTGATTGGAAGCATCTTCGCTATGGATATTAAAGTCTCCGAGCAGGAGAAATTTACGTGAAGCAATTAAATAAGGAGAGATAAACTCGAGCAGTAGACTAGTAAAATTTAGTGTTGACCCAGGCGGTCTATAAACTAAAGCGCCTTTCCAGCTACAGCGAGCGGAGAGGTCCAATCTGAAGACAATACATTCAAATGCTTCAGTCCCCATCTGGTCGAGAATGGTGACAGTCAGTTCCTCTTTATAAATTAAGGCTATACCCCCACCCATTTTGCCTATCCTATCCCGCCTAAGAACCCGATAGCTCTCTGGTATAGCTAAGGCAATAGCCGGGGTGGAGGTGGGTTTAAGCCAGGTCTCAGTAATGAAACCTATATCCGGCTTCAAATCGATTAGAACATCCCATATATCAGTGGCATGCTTAACCAGTGGTCTGACATTAGCCAAGATGCAACTCCATTCTCGATGCTGCACAGTAGGAGCCGAATACATGGGAGGCTCCGACCGAAGAGAATCAGGTAAACATATACAGTCGGAATGCGGTACAATGAGTAAAGGAGAACAATAGCAGGTCATGCTTTGAAAATTACAGACCGGACATGAGAAGGGACCCTCCAAAATTCTATTAAAATGGCGCAGAACTTTACAACACACCATGTTTAGAGACAGCAAATGCTCACGTGAGTATGTTCGCACAGGGTTATTTAGCGGTCTTATCACTGGCTGCGGACTATCAGGGAGCATGGCGGCTGGCGGCGTCCTGGTGCGGACGGGCGCAGACGGGCTTGCCTCTGGCGCGCCAGCATGAATCTGCTCTTAAAGCCCCCACGGTCCAAATGCTAGAGCGCTGACCAAAATGGTGTCCTGAGATGGCACAATCCTACAAAGAGACACCGGAAAGCTCGCTAAGTAGCGAGAAGTGATAACAATTTTTATGTGTGGGTATTTGAGAGCATACGGAATGATTTAAAACGATTATTAAAACAAGCAATAGACTTCACATAATATGCCTAAAATGCGAGCAAGTACGCCGGCAAGCACCTTCCCTCGTATTAGGAGAGGGGAGGGAGCCGGAGTGGCGTTAAAAAAAATATTCAACGAACAGCTACAGCATTCAGCCTTTCAAACACAAATCACGCTAAGGAGTCAGCTGTTGCGCTGCACGCTAGTATGGATCTGCTCTTAAAGCCCCCACAGTCCAAACGCTAGAGCGCTGACCAAAATGGCGCCCAGAGATGGCACAATCCCACAAAGAGACCCCGGAAAGCTCGCTGAGTAGCGAGAAGTGATAACAATTTTTATGTGCGGGTAAGTGAGAGCATACGTAATGATTTAAAACGAATATTAAAACAAGCAATAGACTTCACATAATATGCCTAAAATGCGAGCAAGTACGCCGGCAAGCACCTTCCCTCGTATTCGGAGAGGGGAGGGAGCCGGAGTGGCGTTAAAAAAAAATATTCAACGAACAGCTACAGCATTCAGCCTTTCAAACACAAATCACGCTAAGGAGTCAGCTGTTGCTGAGAACATTGCAATGTTGAGCGCGCCATTGAAAACAATGGAGTGCCCAGGGCTTCCAATGGCTGGCAGAAGCCCGGAGCATCAACATTCCAATATTTAACAAAGGCCTCACGAAGCCCGAGGGGATTTCAACCCCCTAAGGCTTCGTGAGGCCTTTGTTTTACAAATTAGAACATTCTACCCTCAAGGGCAGTATGTTCTCGTAGCCTTAGAGCCCTCTGTAGCAGGCTCTATTGGCCATTTAAGGCCCTCTCCCTTGTTAAAGGCCCTTGCCTTCGGCTCTGGTCTTTAACGCTGGAGAGGGCCTTTAATGGCCGGTAGAGCCCACTACGGCCGACTTTAAGACTATATTAGACCAGTGGACTGTTGAGCCCTTCATTAAAAACAATGGAGTGCTCCGGGCTGCTAATGGCCGGTATAAGCACGGAGCAGAAACATTCCAGTGTTTAACAAAGCCCTCACGGAGCCCAAGGGGATTTCACACCCCCTTGGGCTCTGTGAGGCCTCTGTTTTACAAATTAGAACATTCTGCCCTCTAGGGGCAGAATGTTCTAAAAGGCTTAGAGTCCTCCGTAGCAGGCTCTACCGACTATTAAATGTCCGCTCCATTGTTAAAGGCCCAAGCCGAACTGGAACGGGCCTTCAATGGCTGGTAGAGCCCGCTAGGGCAGGCTCTAAGGCAATAAACATGTGCACAATTCCACAAAGCTCTGGAATTGGATACGTGCGTTGCCTCTGCACAGAGACTGACTCTGTGGCTGATGTCAGGGGATCCCCTTTTCCATCTCACACCTAAATAAATGCATTAACAGACTTAACCATGAGCTAAATCGGAAGTTTACGTTGACAAAGGCATGCATGAAATGAACTAAAAGATGGCGAAACATGCATGACAAACACACAGGTGGCAATGTATGCATGCTGGCATGCACACGCGGTGAACAAAGCTTGCAACATGCACACATGTGGCAAGAATGTGTGTCTCAATAAACTGATCACAAGGCACTCATGCTATGAACAAGCTGTTGGCAAGGCATGCACATTTAAGTACACAGATGATGAAGAAAGCATATGAACCAATGATGGTCAGGCCTTTCGTAAACAGACAGATGTGAAGGCATTCAAGGTGTACACATGCACTAACTACACCACTTGTGTGAAATTAACATGCTAATTAAAGCAGGCAGGCAATAGGCATTGATGGTGAGCATGGGAGAGACATGAAAGATAAGGGCTGACAAGGAGTTTGGAACACTGAGGCAGGCAGGCACCGGGAAGGGATTTGAACTAGAGCTCACCTTTCCGATTGTGACGTTCACCATCTCCAGCAGCAATAGCGCCGCCTCAGTGCAGAGTCCAGCATGCACCACCTGCTCACAATTGTGGGTCTGTAGCACAGACTGGAAGGCCAAATCCAGAGTGCACTGAGAAGAGGATGAAGGGAAGGAGGAAAAGAAAAGAGGCGGAAGTCATGTTAAAGGGAAAGGAGATGTTCAATTGAAACATGACATACACGGAAAGAGTTCAAATCAGATGTCCATATCTAATCAAAGGAACCCAGAATGAGTGGATTTAACTGCACCTGCTGGGGGGGGTGACACTAACCACCCTTAGGGTCATGTAAGTGTCTCAAGGGTACTTGCCAGCACCTATGCACCCCACTAAGGTGTGCTGGTGCCTGTGAGGGGCTCAGTGGTCTGATATTGACTTTGGAGATGACAGAAAAAGCTCGACTGAGTAGCCTGTCGACTGTAATACAACGTTAAAGCTTTTAAAAGAGCCCAAAACTAATATTCAGGCAAAGTAAAACCCAACATAAGGATAATTCAACACCAGACATTAATTAAGACAAAATATAGTTTTGAGCATGGGTCTCGGAACCTGACCTGGTTCCCTGGGGACAGAGATTTGCCCTGATACATAAAGTTCACTGTTGGCTTAGTCATCACCTGAAAACCTTTGAAACTGCCCTGCCATAACTGCCCCAGTTTTCCTCACCCTCTCTGTTATGACCATAAAAGGACATCTTATATATCAAGGCAGTCTTCCTACTGTGCCTCTACTGCAACAGAGATAGGCCCTTGTAACATGAATTCGGAAATCCTAGTTCGGGCTCAGTTGAGAAGACCAGATGTGAGGAGTAACCCATGTCTTGGGGATTTTCTCTGGACACATTACATCTGGCAAACAGATGTGGAATTTATCTGGGAAAAAATGTCCAAAATGTGGGGCACAAATGGTGCCACAACTGGAATCCCCATTCCATAGCAGAAAACAGGTAAGGGTGAAATAATATTGTACCCGATAATTAGCATACTCAATGGAATCAGTAATTCTGGGTGTGGTATTGCTGGATCAGTTCTACCCAATACCTCATAATGACGACCACCGTAGGAAACCTCCATTGTTCTCTATGGTGTAGTTTAAGTCATAATTATAATTAAAAGCTATGGGTCGATTTCATCTTGCTATGTGGATCAGCGGACATACTTACAGTTGTCGTTTGCTTTGAAAGGCCATTCTCAATTGTATATTTGGGCAAAATCTGATTTAGTATTGAGGAAGCGCTTCGTGAATTTTTAATTGAGGTGCCATTGGTGATAACATCTGTCTATAATTCTCCACAGCTAACAAACTTGTTGGTTGGTAAATGTGTAACTGACCTAGAAAAGACTTGAATCAACTGCTTTTTTAATCTCCTGGGTTATTAAGCTTAAAAATAATGTTTAGGCTACTAATGATTAAATCTTGAAAGATGTGCTTGAATGCCGAACCCTTAGAACTTTTGTATTGACCAGATTCAGTTACTATCTGTTTTTGTCTTTTAAAAAAAAGTTTTTGTCAGTTTTTTTTAAATCATGTTAATAATAATGTTATATGGTGACTCTGTGAAGACATGACCAATTAAAGTAAATTAAATGAAATATATGAACATTTTTGGGTGTTTCGTAGAGTGCTGCACTGCTCCTTTGCAGCAACTTAGCAGACTGCGATGGTGTACTGTAGCTGCATTATCTGCAGTTACTGTGGCATCTAACACAAGTTTCCCTTGCACCCTGGGTGACTTTCAGGGCTTAACTAGATTTGATCGCCCCTCATGCCTCTTACATCCAACAGCAGACACTCCCTAACCCGTTAGGTCACTATTGCAGGTTCTTTTCCGTCCCTGCCTTCTCCCATCGTCACTTTTTTCCACCTGTCTCTTCCTCTTTCTTTTCCCCTCATTTGTATTTTTCTTCTTCTTGATCTGGATGAAAATTTGGTAAGTTCCTGTCCCCAAAATTGAGTGCCAGTGGGCCCCGTCTGCAACTACCAGCTCAAAATTAAGCCCTGGGTTTCTCTACTGATGAGTGACAGAGGAACTGAGCTGTGTTGCAGGCTGTATCCATGAGCAGATATCAATCACTCTTTTTCTAGCCCTTGAAGCTAATCAATGCCCAGGCTCTGTATGCACATAAGGTTCTGTAGGTAGACTACTAAATGAAGGAGTCTTCAGACTGAGAGCTTGATGAAACTTAAGTCAACACAGGCCCTCATTCACCTCGTCACTTTGCACTCCTGCTTATGTGGTGTCTGAAGCGATGTAAGAGCCAGAGATAATCTGAAGCTGTTATCAAACGTCAATGCATATCCAAACTATGTATTCCTTTCATTTCAGCATACTAGAGTGACAGTGTTTAGTTGGAAGAGTTAAAACGTTGAACAAAGTACACAGAAGAGATTGGGGTCAATTGCCTGTGAGAGTTGGCGTTTATTTTAAAAGGTTGGTCGGTCCTTCAACTATGTCTTTAGTAGAGGGTTGAGGAATGTTTTTGAAGTTACCCTGCAGTGCAGGTGTCTGTCCTACCCTATAGGATTGTTATATTTAAGATAAAAACACAGCATTGCCACCTGGAGCCAATGTTACCCTGCAAAGGTTTAGGAAACTGTCCAAAATAAGCAAGAGCGGCGTTTCAGCTACAACGTCCTTGCAGAAACTTGGATAGGAGTTTGAGCCAAGAATAACTGCAGATTTTCCTAGTTTCTTTGGGTAAACTTGCCCATTTTTCTCGTTCAGTCTGAAAAAAAATACTGATGCATGCACACCACATCTCCTGTATCCAGTTTATCACCCCTTTGGGTTTAGTTGGCCGATATTTTTACAGATGATATCTTGGACACAACATTTATGACAGTCAATTTACTGTCAATGATATTCCTGTGCCACAGCAGTGAAATATTAGCCAACAACACCCTGGTATCCAGCAGGACTCAGATAATTTATATCTAGAAAGATGTTGAGCAGACTCTCAAATTCAGCATACAATAGTGAAGGGGTAGGAGGAGATGCCCCACTCCACATAGAAATGGGGCTTCGTAATTACTGTCGCTGAGAAGAAGAGGGGAAAACCCACAAGTGTTTTAATACTGCCCTCACCCACAGAAATCGGTGGAATGCTTCATCATAGGGCTGCTAACACACCTCCGCGCAAGCCAACGCTGGAGGTGGAGCAATAGGGAGGGGAAGACAAAACACAATATGTCGACATTTTGCAGAGTGGAGAGGTAGGTGGTTCATAAACACCCACTATACCACCATCCATTGGTCCCGGAATGACCTTTTATCTAGACCAGGGAATCCATCATTAAAGGGTTTGCTTGGGAGCTCCCGAGGTCTATTTTGAACATTATTCTGCACTTTTCACTTGATCCCACACATTGTCTTTTTTTGCGTTGTGTTTTGTCTTCCCCTCCCTATTGCTCCACCTCCAGCGTTGGCTTGCGCGGAGGTGTGTCAGCAGCCCTATGATGAAGCATGCCACAGATTTCTGAGGGTCAGAGTCTCGAATTGTCATACTATTAAGTGGAATTTTATGTTGCTTAATCAATTTACTTTGAAATTGAAACAACATTTTATGTGATATACTATATGTTAAACCCTGAGATACAAAGTTTGTATTGAAAAATCAAGAGCTAGTAGGCTCCTGATATATCCTTCTGGCTGCAAGTCTCCTAGACGCTCAACGGCATTGTGTCTCCATTTCTTTATTTTTAGATACCTTCGTGTCAGCTGTTGCACCCCTACCAAAAGGTGCATGTGTGGGGCTGGAGAGATCCTCACCTAATCTGTAGTGAATGTTAAAGTGGTGGGGTTTCCACGTCGATGCTGGACAAGGGTGTCAGCTCAGCTTATCTTTGAGTTAGGAAGTCCATCCAACTCTCACAGTTTGGTAGGTTGATTACATGTTCAATAGTTTGCTTTTGTTTTAAACGTAATTTAGAACCTCACAAACTCCCCTAAATGCCAAGAGGGGTTGTAATTTTAAATGTCAATAGTAATAGCTACAACCTTGCAAATGAACTAGTGAAATACTGAGGATCTTGTCACTGGCGATAGGCTCAAACAAGCATTGGCATAGCCAATAGGTCTGGCTTTTGGGACCTTATAAGTATTTAGTTATGCAGCACAATATCCTTGCATGGCTAAACACTAATAAGGTCCCAAAGGCAAGACCTATTGGCTATGCCAATGCTTGTTTTATTATTGTGGGCGCACAGGGAAACTGTAGCTCCTAGCAAACGGCAACTACTTTGGCCTTTTGGTGTTTTCAAATGGACGAGGTCTTATTCCAAAGTAAAATGCGTGGTTTGAATATTTCCACGTGAAATTTCCATCGCGTTAACTAAACCCTAACGCAGTGATTTTTCTGGTACGCCGGCTGGCCCATTAAAATTAGGCATAGTTTGCTCTGCGATGCCTTTAATTGAATGAAAGCATTCATGCGATCGAAGGACCCGCTTCCAGCAGAAGGTAAGTAAAGGCAGGGACGGCACAGTCCTACCGCAGGGGGCGTGGCCTCGGTGACTACTGAATGAAAGTCGAGTTTTGTCAGAGTGCAGGAGGAGGGCAGAAGAAGGCGCTGTTTGTGTGCAGCAGCGGCACACAAGGCAGGCAGGATGCTCGGAGAGGAGGGAACGCATGCCTGACATTTTTTCCCCTGACGTAAGTATATCACAATATTTACTTGAGTAGAGGTGAGAAAATGAACAGGCGAGGTTGTTTGAAGAAGTTAGAAGAATGTTGCTCGGGTGATGGGCAGATGACCGTCGACACTGCAGACAGGGAGACTGCCTGACGGTATGGTGTTTAAAAGGACCTGTCTACAAAAACAAATTGGCAGAAAGGATGCTCTGTGAACAGGAGTGGCTGCTCAGTTGCGAAACAAAAACAAAACAAAAAAAGCCTGGGAGTGGTGCGCGCACGAAAGTGGAAGCCAATTAGACAGGCAGCAGCTGTTTTCAAGCACACTCGTGCTTGTGGCACCATCCGCCTTGCGGGAGCGAGCAACAGCTAATTAGAATGCGCGCCGCTGCACGTTCCCGCAAGGTGGATGCTGCCACAAAAAAGAGCAGAGCGACGGCTAAAGGTCCTCCTATCCAGCGCATGCGCGCTGCGTAGGCGAGACCTAAAAACCAATAAAGCCCATGTGATTAATACGTACATTATTTGGGGTGGACTACATAAACTCTGGATGTGCTATGGTGCAGCGTTATCTATATCACTTAAAAAGTTGTTTGTGGGTTCTACAACAGGAATCAAAAAGATGGCTAGCCTCTAACTCTATGGAAAAGGCTCTTGAATGGAGAAGGCAGTTCTATGTCGGGATCAACAAACATGGACATAGCATTGATCTGCTCTTTAACTGGACAATATCTTAGGATAATGTGACTGTTCATGTCTCTTATGGAGAGACCAACAGGTGATTCCAGTTGGTATCCGAATGGCCCAACACCCTCTTATGCACAGGGATATAACCAAAATAGGTTGGATCTGATCTAAAAGCCCTTTTGAGTGCCTTACGTATGAAGCACTTTTAAACACCCTTAAATTCAACATTGCAATGCAAGTGACTGTGCCCATAAATATTAATTTATGCTGCATGCAAATTGCCACTGTTCTCCCCTTTGTAAAATACCTTCTTGGAGTATTTTGAACATCCTGTTACGGTACCCAGTTCAGAGCCCTGTTAAAAGTACCTTCATAAGGAGCACCTCTGCTCAAGAAGACAGCAAGATAAATTACACTGAGCAGCATTTAAAGGAACAGTCATGTGATGTTCCATTGGAATGCGAGACCCGCCTCTTCAGTCTGGCCCTATATTATTCATTTAGCATTTTTTCTTTATTTTATGACATGTAAAGCTTTGTGTCAAGGATCATTAGGGAGTTGTATTATTGGAAAAATATGATAATAATGAAATTGAGGGGACATATTCAGGGCAGGACTGACTGCAGGGGGTACCGGGCGTTTCCCCGGTGGGCCGCAAGGATGGGGGCTGTGTTTGTTACCGGGGGTCGGCAATATTGGCCCCCTGTAACAAAATCGGCCAAAACCGGACCTAGCAAACAGCTCGGCCGCACCCCCTCTCCACCCCCCACCCAACATCCCCCGGCCGTGGACATATTTGCGGCTCCCTGTAAGGACTTATGAGATGTAGATTGTTTTGTCTCATAAGTCCTCAAGGAAACCAAAAGCATCTTTTCACAACAGCTTCAAGGAAGTGTCTGAGTGTTTGCATGTCAGACTTCCTTGAAAGGACCCAGCTGTACCATTTTATCAGGGCCACACTTAGGGTTTGGGGGGGATAAGAAAAGAGAGGGAGAGAAAACCTCACTATGGAACACCCGTGGAGACTTACCTGCACTTCTTCAGAAGGACCACATTGGGGGGTCTGTAGGAATAATCCTGCCAGGAGTCGATAGATCTGCAGGTTCTGCACGTGGTGCTTAAGGCATGCCTGCAGCATAGCGAAGCCAGATATGAGGTGAAAACAGGGTTCCGGCATGAGCACAGGGCCCAAAGTGGTGCTCTTCAGATTATCTGTTACAATGGAAAAGAACATATTTGTGAGATGCCTTCCAGGCAAAGATGCCATCCTAGCTCAGATAGCGCAACATCGTTACCTAGTAGAAAAAACAATCTGGATCATACAGGCCCAGCACTGTTCAATGTGTGAGCTGCCAAGATGGGTCATTATATCATAATAACATATAAACCAAGATATTCTTTCATAGTAGGTATATACAATGGTACATGAGAACATTAGCAGACAGTGGTTATGTCAGCAAATTGGAAATGTGGCAGAGAGTTAATAGTACATGACATTATAACAAAACAGTAGTGGTTAGTGGGATGCAGGATTGAGAGCGACGCTGTTACATCTGGATGCTTGGTGAGTAAGGGCGTCTTTGAGGAAGGCAAATTAAAGGCAGAGAATGCACCAATGTTGACTTGAGGGATCTCAATAAAGAAACGAGAGGAATGAGAAAGAGCGAGTTGGGACGTGATGTTGAGAATAGGGAGCCAAAGAAGTGATAGTGGATGAGGAGAGAACTAAGTGAGTAGCTGAGAGCGTTTTGAGGGACAATGAACTTCACGGGATCAAACACAGTTCTTGGATTGATATGAAAACAAAGGAAAATAAGTTGAACAACCTTCATTTACTCAAATGGAGAAGCAGCCTGATAACCAGGGGAGGTTGCGGAGGAATATCTGGATCGTTTGTATAGAGCACATGTGGGAAAGTTGAGCCCTTCCTCAAGGGGCTGGAAAAAGAATTCTGGGAGACCATGGAGAACCAATGAAGAGGTTCTTGCAATAACTGAGTTTGGTACAAAGTAGGGTGTTAAGGAATGTCTTGGCAAAGAAAAATAAGTGGCGTGGTAGATCTCGCAGATATTTAGGAAATGGGGTCGAAGAGAGAGGGGTGCTGAGGAAAAGTTAGCTGCCAAAGTGAGTCTGCATGTTGTGCACTCAGGAACAGAGCCTGAAGACATCAGTGATAGAAGGCAGAGGAAATGAGTGAGGGAATCACAGTATATAATGCAAATAATGTGAATGTGTTCTGTCGCCCAGAGGTTAGTGGCATCCAAGTACAGAAAAATGTAATCAAACATACTGAACAAAGGGTATTTGCCCTCAAACACTCCAGCTCTTCAAGATTTAGAGCCAGCTGCACTGCACTGTAACATTGTTAGATTAGGAGAGTATCCCTATATTTTTTGCTCTACACTAAATGTACAATAAATGTGCATTTGAGCATCTGAGACAGTACATACATATTATGCTGCCATACATAAGATATATATTGTATGCTTGTGCTCCTAAAAGGCAACTGCCACAGGGCCAGACCAAAAGGGACCTATTTTCAAATGGCATTAAGGAAGGATTTTGTACATAGCTGGCACCTGATTGAAGGGCAGACTTCAGAGATTAGAGACTAATTGTTCTGTTATATTCCATATAGGTACCCTAATATAGGCTCAGGTAACATCATAACCTTTCACCTATATTCTTCCCTACATTACATAAATAATGGTTCTTAGGGACTGACTTTTTACCTAGATACGACACTGCAGTCAGAACGCTGGATTTTCCCTGATAAAAGCCTCATACATTATGCATGAGGATTCTTGGAAGTACAGCAGGACTACCATCTCCTGTATAATATCTATGTACAAAGTTCATTCCAACGTCATCCTAAGTCCAACAGAATGGCAAAGCAAGGTAGAACCCACGGGGAGACCTTTGGGCATATATACTTCACATCTTGCTAAGACAGGCAGAGGAGACCAGGACTTCCCGGCCAACACACTGACCAAGGATGCTGAGGCTCCTGCATGTAGATATTACAGCACGCAGTGGTCTAACATCACTTGCGGGGTGTTAAACTCGAGACCAAGACGGGGTCCCACAATCTCTCAATCCAGGTAGTGGTGTTGACTTTATCCTAGAGGGATTCTTGGCTTAAAACCCACACATATGCTAGGTACACATAGGTACATCTAGTTAGGGAGGCATCGTAGGCGCACGCACTTGGTGTTATCATGTATTTCATATACTCGTATGCATTTATGATCCTTGCAAGATGGTAGAACTCTATCTTCCTTTTACTTTCATAGTACTTCTAATCATTTATATCTGTTACTGTCTAATAGTTGTTGCAGCTCATCTATTTTACTAGAATAATGACTGTTCAATAAATGTTTATTGAAAAACGTCCAGGCCGTTTATTCTGTGTATCTCTCTGAGACTTAGCGAGCACAAGTGACTGAGCGAAAGTAGTACACTGTTTCCACGGTCCTGTAGGATCAGGGTTGTCATGTTCGATGGTTGCCAAGAGCTATTCTCACCTTGGTAAGAGGAGATTCTAGTGGCACTGTGAGCTAGCTGACACAGAAGGCTAGCATACCCGGTAGGGGGGTTTAGAATCAGACTGACACCAGTCCTATAGTGTATGTTGTCCGAACCCGCAGATCCTGTATAGGTTTTATAGGAACTACACGACAGTTCAGAGTCTAAGCAATGTGAGTTATGTTTTACATTACAACGGGCTCATTATTCAGTCCAACATTTTAAAACATGTTTTTGAATAATTTAAAGATCCACACGATGGACATTGTTTACAGATGTGCATTTCAGACATCAGCATTGGGTTTGGTTGATGGAGGAAAGTTGTGGACAAAGCAAAAAAACGCCATAATAAACCCTTATTTCCAAGCCACATGAGAATGCTCGGGACAACATTCTGTGTAGATGTCTGTTTATCTGAATAGAACTGTAAGTCCCTGGAACTGTTTGCATGTGACAACCCTCTACTCTTTTGGCAGACTGAGTAAATCTTCTTGAGTAGGAGTCCAGTGCCACAAGTCATCAGACAAATGCTTGATGTGATTTTGCTTATTTGTTCAGGCTCTGCCAAGTGACAGAGGTACACCCAAAGTGGTACTTCTTTTAACAAGGGTACCTACCACTCCAATGACATGGCCATGACACTACTAACAACTGGAGGCAGCTAAGTATTGTCCTAGTTGTATACAGGCCTTTTTACTTAAACCCCAGTGGGGAGACTGCCCACTGGCTCTACTTGGTAAATCCATGCCATTATTGGACTCACTCTTTTGAATGGAGTATGCAAGACAGTGTCTTGATTCATCAGAGGTGGGGTACCCCTGGTCTGGGGATCCACAATGATGTGTGTGGTTCTTAAGGTTGTAGGTTGCTCCATAGGGTTTGTTGGTAGTCAGGCTGCTGTCTCTGCTTTTTCTCCTATATCCTACCAACACACACTGCATTTCTGAATACTCCACACCTGTGGAATTCTTTATAAATCAAAGTGCAACTTTCTGGGTTGACTTTGCATCCTTGTGAAAGAACCAGGGTGGGTTCGTTATTGCTCAAGAGACCAGGACTGAGGCAGTTTCACCAGTCAGTCTTTAGCCAAACAAGATTAACATCTGAACAATGAAAGCAGGAAAAGGTATGGACATGACTACTACACATTATACAATGTGATGAGCTACCCACCCGGTCACTGCAACTTGGGTTATGTTCTACTGGAGAAAGAAAACCAGAGCAAAGCATCTGATTGGCCAGAATATAGTCTGAGAGATCGAAACACACCTGACTGTGAGAACTCTCCTGTGACTACCTGCCATGAAGATGTGGCACACCTAAATGGAAAAATGTATTTTCTCATGGTTGGTTCCTCCAAAGGTATGAGACTAACTTGGAATATGAGTGGTCACCTGAGTTCAAGCCAACCATCACTTTGTTGAATATAAATTGACCCAATTGACTTATCCAGGATTATCCATTTATTTAAGGAGCTCTGTAGATCTGTGCAGAGGAAGGTGAGCCAGAGGCAGAAATCTTGGATGCTTCCCATTGAGGTGGAACGATCATACTACTGAGACTGAGGAAAATGCTTTGTTGCTTTTGACTGTGACAAGGAAGTCCTGCGTGTAAAGGTCCTGCATTGTTCAGTGCACAGTATCTTGTAAGGTCAGAGACCAAGGGAGATGCTGTAGGGGTTACCCTGGTTTACCTCAGAATTATAAACCCAAATGTTGAACTGGTGCACACTTGTTGCTAAAGTACAGACATTTCCTCTTCATTGGATGAAGGACAGTTCCTCATCTTTGGATGATGATTAGATTAAATGTTACAAGAATCTGGACTTCTATCAAGGAAGTGACAGAGAATTCTGGCTATTTGGTGCATCTGTGAGGTGTTACCTTTACTTATTTTGCCAAATGCATGTCAGTTGTTATCAAGACAGACCTTTTTGTCACTTAACCTAATGATCAGGAAGGGTCCATACGTTAGCAACTAGTACACACCTGTCCAGGTTTGGTGTTGTAATCTTGTTCAACATAAATTAAGCATTACAGAACATTGCTGCTAAGAGGTTGGAGAGCCTAAGCTTACCACGACCATGCAAACTAATATGTGATTTATACCAGTGCATTTTGAGAGCCTTTGTTCTTCATTCATGCTGTTGCATTGTGAAAATAGAGTGTGACTCCATGTCCATGTGATGCACGTGTGCCAGTCATTGCACCGTTGTTGCACCACTCTTGCTACAGTAACCTAATGTCTGTGTGATTCACATGTGCCAGTTGTCACGTCATCATTACACTCCTCCTTCAGAAATTCGGTGCCCATGTGACACAGGTCTGCTTGTAGATGCATCGCTGCATACCTCTTTCTTCAACAACTGAGTCATCTACATAGATATTACTTCAGCAACTCCATATCATGTCAGGTTCATGAGGTTGATGTTGCATCCTCATTATGCATGGTACTTTTTATAGAGCATGGTGTCTATAGAGGCCTAAGTGCCACAAATAATTTCTGGAGTGCCCTGCCAGGTACGTGGATGAGTGCTACTCATATCCCTGTTTTTCCCTAACCATGACTGCTTCAGGGACCTCTGGCTGACTCTGCCAGTGTTAGTTAAGCAACGCAAATTAACTAGCAGCCGATAAAGCTGCATGAATTTCAACAGCTGAAAACTGAAACAAGCATTGAACTGTGGTGGTAAGAGCACTTAAACACACATTGCATGTTCAGTTATTGCACCATATTGTACCGTATCCATCAATTGATTAACTAGAAATGCAAGAATAGCAGTGCTTGGACACTATATTGCTTGTTAGAGATACATCTGCTACCCAACCTAGACTTTCTACCCCATATGACTTTCTAAAATTATGGGGCTTTTTAAAAGTTTGGCAGACAGGGATACAACTCTCATGTTGTCGAGGCCAGAAGCGTCTTGTTTTAGCAAAAACAAACTCCTTCCTCTGAAGAAAAAAATGTTGCTGAGTGGCTGCATGAAACATGTCAGCATCTCAGTAAAGCTACAATGCTTTCAAAGGAACTGCCATGGTGGCATCTCCTCGGAAGACACCAAGATCGCATCCTGCAGGCAGACATCTCTAAATATGGCGAGTAGTCAACTGCCAGTGTGATGGAAGTTATGGCCTCTGCCACTGGAGGGACAGCGGGATACCCACCAAACTTTAAATAAGGGCATAACCCTTGATGGTTCTACATTGCTTCCCCCCTAAATTCAAAACCTAAAAAGGGAGCACTTGACAATTTACTGAGCTCGTGGTAGAATCTATTCTTACAAGGACACAAGCAATACTTGTTACAAAGATTGTCTAACTGCCCTGAAATCCGACTGGCACCAAATAACTGGCTTAAAATGCCAACTAACACAGAAATGTTCAACCACCTCTGGATGGAAACTATTGCTAAAGAAATTAAAATCCCCAGAAGAAAGATGTCTTTTTGAGTAGGCATCAACAGATGCAATCAAGACTTAAGGATCAGGTAGAAACTTGAAGTGAACTGCAAATATACCTGTGAGGCAATGCAACTGAGATTACTCCACCATATTGCCTACATTTGCATGTGATACACAAAATCAAGAAATATAAATGTAAGACGAAGTAAAAATGCTATGCCATCTGGACTACAGTGGAATTATTGCTGATCGTTTGAGAAATCAGTTGTACAAAGATCATTTCAATTTTCTAGGGAAGAGACATCAACAAATCAACAAAAGCACCAAACTCTACCATTTGAACAGGGAAGCATGTCGATTTTATTTTCCTTTCTTTTCTCCTCACATTCCCAATACTTATCTTCTACCCAAGTACCTATACTAAACTTTCAAACAAATCTGAGGATCTTATTTCAAACTCTTGCTTACTATTAGTTAGTGACAACCCTGTTTAAATTTTCATATTTATTTTCACTTATTTTTAGTATAAAATAAGCATGTTGCAGAGGTCAGCATACCAAGAGCTTAAATATTACAAACGTATATAGCAGACTACAGTGGTAATAATGAGAAATGGTGCACTACTGGATCAAGACATTCTTCAGACAGTGGCCGGCCAGAGGCACTTGCCAGTTACCATGGGGAACTGCAGGTGATGCTTTTGGGTCTCAACTATTCACAGGCCAAGTGTGAGAAAAAAGAGCGATCACAGATCTAAAACCCATCATAACTGAACAATGTCAATGTGAAAGCTCACAAAGCAGGAAGTACAAATGCAAGCTTTGAACTACGAAGAGACGCAATTTTACCTCTAAATGAAGCTCAATAGAGATCACATGCAGTTTTCAATGTTTTGGGCGCAATGTACAAAAACTGTTGGTAATGAATTGGAAAATGTTGGAAGAAGGTTCCATATTAATGATAGGATTGAAGAGGGAAGATTTTATGGGATTTAACTGCCATTATTTTCCTTAGAGAAAATATAACTTACATGTGTTGTGATAATTTCATTACCATCGAAAGGAAAACAAATACTACCTATAGTTTGTTGGGAGGGAACCAGTTGAAACACACAATAATAAACACCATGTGGTTTGGACTGTCTTCGTTTTAAATTAGTCTATACACTGTGAAGAGTAACACTTCCTCAAGCAGTGGTATTTTCAATTTTAATCAATGATTTTAAGGGTAGCTTGGATGAGTTCTTATAGAGGCATGGCATTAATGGGTACTGAAAATATTATAAACTTTTGATACGAGATCGACCAAGTAATACAATTCAAACAGAGCAAACATTGTTTGCCTTTCCTTTTTCAGGGGTGACTGAGAAATGGTTCAAATTAAATCTATTAAACTATAAGGATTCACTGCAAGATATTGGCTAAGATTTTAGTGGTTGGGTAAAAGCTAAATTCAACAGAGTTTGTCATTTCATTCAACTAAACAACTATGCATCATATTTATCTCCCAGGAACCCAATCATCCTATTTTACATTTGAGTATTCTGAATTTGAATATTCCGTTCATGCCCCATTCTCCTCATAAGACCTTCTTCTTCCGCAATACCATCTAGGATTTGAAATCCTGTGGACTGCTATCATAGGGTTCCTGTCAGAAGACCTGAGGTTTGAAATATATCCTTTTCCCATTTATCATATTTATGTAAGAATTCCAGTCCCTGAGCCTCATTCTATTCCAGGACTTGTTCTCTTATCTAGGCCTTTGTGACATTTCTGGATGCTGTCATAATATTGTATAGTTCCCAAATTCCATGTAAGGCAAAACAAGTGCAATTTTTCTCATTTTAGATATTGTTAAATATTGCATGGCATTTATTTGCCAGCTGGAGACTGGCTTATGTGCAACATTTTTCACAGAGAGTCATTTTCTCCCTGAACTAGACATTTTCTCCTCAAACCAGTCTCCTCTGAATCTCACATTACTTTTTTTGCTCACGTAAGACCTTTGGGAAGAAAAGATACTCGAGACTGTAGAGAAATGACTTCATGTCATATTAATAGTTTCATTAAAGTTATACATTTTGCACAATTTGTTTTCTTTCTAAATGTACTCTTAGCAGGATACATGAGAATTTCTGGACACTTGGACAATCACCCACTCTGATCATCGCTCTCTTCCATTCACTTTAGGATATACAAACCCATGACCAGTTTTCGTTCTAGAATCCTTGCTTTCCCATTACAAATCATGTGTCCAGCCACATGTCCCTCCCAATAACTCCTATATTTCTTCTAGGTTTTCAGCTGACAGACTATTGATGCTACAGCATTTTCCCTACTGTAACACCATGATGATGTGAGGTTTCAATGTCCAGTGCCTTTAAACCTCACCTCCTTCTAGCTTTCTGTTTTCACAACTTACCCATGAGGATTTCCACACCAGCAGTGCTGTTCCTAAGCCAGGATCCAGATTTCACCACATTCTTGAACTTGTCCAGCAGAGGTGGGTGATGCAAGAAGTGCACCAGTAGTCTCATGCCAAGCTCCACAGTGGTCGGGTGCAGATGACTCTGTACAAATAGTAGAAACCAATCGGGTCCCAGTGACAGATATATCTCTTCTTGCTTTCTAAAATGTATGCAAAGTGAACAAACAAATTCAGGAAAGTTTACCTGTCATATATTATATAGTATCAGTCCAATTATTTTCTGAACTTTCTTTGTAGCTGGCATGAACAATGTGAGAGTCTGGATTCTACAGATCCCAGTAGTCACATGGATTGACCATCTTCCTACCTTATTCTATTGCCTTAGGACAAAGTCATACATAGATACATTTTCGATCCTTCCTTATGTCATGGAGTCAACTCTCTTAAATAAACAAATTTTGAGGCACATTACTCTTATTTGCAACAGACTAGGACAGACTATGGGTGATGAATCAAATATTACTATTCCAGTTAATTGCACTTGAGAATAGCCAAGGACATTTAGCTGGAGTTTGCCTTATGGACAAGGGAGTTGTCAACAAATTAAAAGAACCCCCCCCCCTTCAAACCAAAGCTCTTTTGACACCTTGGGCACAAAGCAAGTCATCACAACCCTCCACCAGAATAGTTCTCGATACCTTTCATCCATGCATCTATCCATTCATCCTTTCATCTTTCATTCCACTTTCTGATATTCACATTTTCACCTTTACATTCTGTCATCCATTCATTCTTTCATCTAACATTCAATCTTTCATCATTCTGTCAGTCCACCCATCCACATCCAAACCTATTCATCGATCTCCAAACCTATCCATCAAACCTATCCATCCATCTT
Organism: Triturus cristatus; assembly: GCF_964204655.1. Lineage (NCBI taxonomy): Eukaryota > Metazoa > Chordata > Amphibia > Caudata > Salamandridae > Triturus > Triturus cristatus. The sequence continues at coordinate 769,372,921 of NC_140580.1, forward strand.
TCTCTCTATCTATCTTTTCAGTCATCCATCTCTCATCACCTTTTCACTCATCCATCCATCCTGTCAGTCATTCATCTATCCATCCTTTCACTCATTCATCAATCCTTTCACTCATCCTTTCTATTTTTCCACACATCCATCCATTTACCCTTTCACTCACCCATCCATCCATCCATCCACTCACTCACTCATCCATCCACACTTTCACGCATCCATCCATTCTCCCTCCCTTTCACTCATCCATCCGTTCTTCCAGTCATCCATCCATCCCCTCTTTCGTCCATTCACCCTTCCTTTACTCATCCATTCTTTCATTCATTCATCCATCCAATCCATCCATCCACCCTTTTATCAATATATCCATCCACACTCCCTTTCACCCGTCTATTCTTTCACTCATCCATTCATTCTTTCACTTATCCATCCTTTCACTCATCCATCCGTTCATTCACTCACCCATCCATCCTCTTGTTCATCCACCCACACTTTCAAACATCTGTCCATCCATTCTCCTTTCCCTTTCACTCATCCATCCGTTCTTTTACTCATCCATCCACTCATCCATCCATCCTGTCAACCATATATTCACCCACCCTCCCTTTCACTCATCCATGCATTATTTCACTCATCCATCCATCCACTCATCCACTCATCCATCAGTCTACCCTTTCACTCCATCCGTATGTCCATTTTCCCTTTCACTCATCCCACCCACCATCTTTATCACTCAGCCATCCATCCTTTCACTCACTCATCCATCCTCTCATTATCTATCCATCCACCCTCTCTTTCACTCAGCCATCCATCATTTCACTCACTCATCTAATAGCCACCTTTTCACTCACCTATCCATCCTTCCATTCATCCACCCTCCCTTTCACTCATCCATCCATTCTTTAACTCATCCATCCTTGCATCCAACCTTTCACTCATACATTCATCCATCCATCTACTCATCCATTTTCCTTTTACACAACTATCCAGTCACCTTTTCACTCACACATCTATCCATCCATCCTTTCACTCACACATTCACCTTTGTCTGCCAAGTTGCAGACAGAAGAGACCCATCAGAAACTCCACCTCTGCTGTAGCTGCTAGAGTTGTGGCTTCATGACGCTCAGCTCCATCCTTTCATTCATCCATCCATCCTTTTACTCAATCCGTCTAACATTTTTCTCATCCATCCACCCACTGTTTCATTCCATTCTTGAATCCACCCTTTCACTTCATCAATCCATTGTTTCATTCATCTATCCATCCTTCACTTTTTCATCCTTCTGTCTGCCCTCCCTTTCATTCATCCATTCATTCCTTTGGTTATACATCTGCCCACCCTTTCATCCATCTGTCCACCCTCCCTTTCACTAATTCATACATTCTTTTATTCATCCATATTTTTACCCATCCAGCCATCCATCCTTTAACTCACCCAGCCACCCTTTCACGTTATTTATGATTCTTTGTCTGCAGAGCTGCAGACAGAAGAGGCACATCAAGAACCCCTGCTGTAGTTGCTAAAGATAGGGTTGACGGTGCCCATGCTTACAGATAATGCCAAGCATGAGAAATACAGGATGAGTTTAGAAAGGCCTCACACTCTTCCTAGAAGGAGATCCAACTGGATACCAATGACAGAAAGAATAAGACAAGGTGATACTCTACCATAGAGGATAGTCATCCCAATAGAGAGCAAAGACTGTGAAGGTATGAAAAAGTGCTGTCTTTATCCCTAGAGATAATCCTACAAAGAGGTAACCCAATTACTGGATGCAAAAAACAGGTCAATCCCCTCTATGAGAGCTTTAAAGAAAATGTACAAGGCCTCCATATTTAAAACACTGATAGGTAAATTACCCATGCCATGAACAGGCCTAAGAGTGCTACTTCTAACTAAAAACACAAGTTTTAATGACAATGGGGCTGGGGCTGCTGTCAGTATCTTGGGGCAGCAGTTTGAAATATTGTTGAGGTCTGACCTGCTGCCAGTATTCGGTACCCTGGCAGGGCGTGGGTGAGTGAGACCCCTTTGCACCACCCATGGAGCATGGCTGAATTCTATGCCACTGCCTTTACCTTAATGGTGATGACTGTAGAGAGAGATCAAGAACAGACAGCAAGCCTTCAAACTTTATAGGCAATCCCTCCATAGAGCCCCCAGTCAAAAGACATGCTGATGGACTTAGATCCTTGGTGAGCTTTGACTCTCCTCCCTCTTATAGGGCTTAAAGGGATGGGTTTCTGTAGGGGGCTGAACAGACCCTAGGGAGGATGACAGTCAAGTATTTCAAAGGAAGTGCTTCATTATTGTTTCAGAACTTGGTTTGTGCCACATTCTGCTTTGCTTCCCTGCTAGGATGTGCTTCACATATGCCCCTCACTTGTGTGTTATGCAGACAGAAAGGTTTAGTGATACCAGGCTTCTCATATCTTCAACAGCGTAGGCAAAGGCCCACACAAAAATAACTCTCCTGGTAAGGAAAGTGATCTTCACATGCAGATACCTTACCCATAAACACAACCTCCACTCTCAGAAGCTAGCAGTGGTTCCGATTGATTGAAGCATTTACTTAATCTGTGCTGTCTACGTTCTATGGCCAGATGTGGCTCAGAGCTCCCTGTGCAATCTGGAGTTAAGGTTCACCTTGCAGGAGACACCCAACCCGATTACAATGGCGCTTGGACACTCGCGTTCCTCTTTAGAAGAGACATAGCTTATCCATCCACCTGAACTGCCCCTTTTGGAGCATGGTCAACTCACAAATAGTTACCCCTCTGTCATTTTGCAGACTTAATAGAAAATGAGACACTGAAATGGAATACCGCCTATGTAGCAACTACAGGGCTAATCATGTCTGATCAACTTACACCAAAGACAGATGGTTGCTGTCTGCACACAGGACTTGTAGCATCACCATAAGTAACTGCTGTCTCAACCAGATGGTCCTTGCTGACGCCCTGCTGTTAGCTGCAGTGATCAAATGGGAACATTAACCAAAATATAAAGTGATAAAGCAAATGGTCAAATACATCAGACATAAAGAAAAACGTGAAAACCCATCAGAGAAGGGCTGAAGGACATAAAGTCTTCTGAAAGATATCAATGAAATGGTGAAAGTTATCATGAAAGAACCAAAAGATAACATGGAAATTGTGAATCACATCAGACATTAGACATCAAGATACGCAAAATGGTGAAACTTTAACAAAACGCTGAAATCATGAGGAAGAAAAATCTTAAGGACATCACACAGGAATGGCAAAATGCATTAGAAGAACCTTGACAGATATCGGGTGACTGGAACAACCACAAAATGGAATCATACATCAAGGTCAATTGTTAATGATTTCAAGGGACAGGTAAGCACCAGACATCTAGAAAATGATACATTATTAGCTTTATCTGTGTCCAGATGTACATCTAGATAGACAACAGATAGAAACAACCTCCTACTTATGCAAACCTACAGAAAAGTACACACATTGTAAAATACCCATGGAGGTGCACACACACACACACACACACACACGTCTGTATACCAATATATACATATATAACTGCAGATGCATTTGTACAGATGCACACCTCTAAAAAAGGATTCGCATATACATGTTCATTTAAAGCAAATTCATATATCCATAGATCTATGAATAACAGCAGGGAATTGGCCAAATCAGACCCCGGTGTGAGATGGAAACGACTAAACCTCTTGGAAAGTGACTAAAGATTGAGCTACCAGCCCATAATCAAGCCAGAATGTGTGCTACAAAAATGGCAATAAATTAATATGAAGGGACATATGATAACACAACATAATGAACACTACATGATACAGTAATTCAACATAGTAAAACACAACATATCAATAGGTGTCATGACATAACTTGACATAACATAGGGCACGATTTAGAGTTTGGCGGAGAGAGTTCTCAGTTGCAACGGCGACAGAGTTCCCCCTGCGCCAAACTGAAGGTCCACCCACCTCATTTGGAGTCAGGCGGACATTTTTCATGCCGACGGTGGAAACTACTCTGGCTCCACCACTGACATAAACCTTCAACTGCCCGACAGAGTAAGGCCGGTCGGAGGTTTGGCTATGTGTCTGCCCACTTCATTTAGAGTGGGCAAACACATGGTCTGCTTCCAGTGTCCATCACTGCTAGGTAAAAGCTGGCATTAAGGGGCACGGAAAGCTGCAAAATGCCCCACTTGCCATGGGAGAAAACTCCCATAGTGAGGGGGGGGGGGTCTAATTTTCCAAACCAAGATCCCAGATTGGGTTTTTGTTTCGGAGAAAACACAAAAACATTGCAAGTCTGCTGTGCAGCTCCGTTATGTTGATGAACTTACAATGCATCGACAGGAACCACTGTGACTGCAGTTCCTGCCCTGCCAATGCTGGAGATGTTCTCTGGTTGGGCGGAGATCCCAAAATGTGGCAGGTTGGTACTCCGTCAGAGCGATGGACCGATGGAGTCCTTTACTCTGACAGATTAAAACCCCAATCCCCCCAATTGATACTAAAATGCGGATACTACTACTGCTACTAATAAAAAGAATAATAATATATGACTGATAACAATAACAACAATAATAAGTGTCTCTTCGACCTCATCATCTATCTGTCTGTCTTTTGTGGAGTCCCACAAGGTTCCTCTCGCTCTCTCTCTCTCACGCTTGCTCTCTCTACGATGCTGTTTAAAATTTGTGTGTGCCCTTTAGCCCCACTAATTATAGCTTTGCTTGTCTTGTGATTTCATATCATGGCATTATTCAGCTGATTGTATGACTTCATCATCAGGCAGCACCGAAGGAGTATGCAGTTCCTGTAGGGTGGGGAAAGAAGAGAAGGGGGCTCGGTTGGTCCCCAGTATAGGGATACCGCCGATTATAATGGTTGGAGGTGTCTATATGTGTTTGACTATTTCTACACACATATAGACACCTCCGACCATTAATATCAACGGTATCCCTACTCTGGTTTTAATTGAGACGAGTGGGCTTGTAGATTAAAATTCATTTTGGAACACCACCTTGCCTCATTTTATTTCTCTTCACATCACCTCACATCTACACCACTAGGTCCCTCACACTCACCTCAACTATACAGCTTGGGAAAAAGATCTCCGACAAAGAGCCCCTCATAGGGTGCCCGTCAGGCATTGCAGCAACGGCCTGAAGAGAAGCAAGCCCTATGATGAAGCATGACACCCAAATGGGTGTGTGAGGGCTCCACTACCCAAATTGGGAGACACCCACACTCCATTACTGAGTAAGGGTGCTGACCAACCTAGCCTTCTTCTCTTCTTTCCCCACCCTAGAGGAACTGCATACTCCTTCGGTGCTACATTGTATTTATTGGGGCCTGTATGCTGGACCTATAAACGCCCCTTCTCCCTCATTTGTATTGAGTTCATCATCGGGCACCCAGTTCAACTGCCAAGCTGACTACCTGCTTATATGGAGCTCAAAGATGGATGTTGTGAAACCTCTGTAAACTCAAAGCTAATTTAGACTGAGATCTTGTTGGTCTGCAACACCATTGTAAATGGGCAAAACACTGTTTTGCCTACCTTTGGACGTTCACCAGGCCATGAAAGAGAAAACCTTTTGAGTTCTTCTTGATCAAGACCTTTCTTTCAAATTTCAGTTTAAATTATGTCTCCTTGACATGTTTTCATGTTCGGCTTCTCTTAAGAAAAATTCTTTCGTTTTTGCCTTGTAATCTGCATACTCAGTTGGTCTTAAGGGTTGATTATTGCAATAGCCTCTATTTCTAAAATCCTTCATTGACCAATGTCAGAAGATCCAGAACTTCACAGTTTGGCTAGTATGCAACCTATGAAAATGAGTTCATGTGTCTCAGACCAGAGTCCAGTTGCATTGGCTTCCAGATAAGCAAAGAACTCTCTTCATAACACCCTAATTCATGCACAGTTTTCAATGATGAAGAAAGATCTCCTCTGCTTGAGCACTGCTATAATCCAATAAGAAGTCTAGGGTCCCAGCGTTTGTTTGTGATTTGTCATGTTAAACCTTCTTGGACAAGTGGCCAGCATTCCATCTGGTTGGGCCTCAAGTCTGAAATAATCTCCTTCCAAACATAAAGAGCATTCAGTTCTACTTAGCCTTTAGAAAAGTTGTTAAAACAAAACTTTTCTGCTAATTCCTTCTTACAGTTTTAGTATTTGTACAGCTCCATAGTGCGAAGATGAATTTAGACAGCCTTTCTAAAGACTACATAGGACTAAATGCTCTTTATGTGCCCCTGGTGAACGAGCACTTAAAATAAGTCTATCAATAGTAATAATAGAAATAATATCAATGATGATAAAATTAATAATACTATTGTATATATTTTTTTACTATTATTATTACTATATAATAATATATTGATTGCTTCCACAGTCTTGCAGCTTCTTACAACTGTACATAACAGACAATACTATTAGTTATTTCATGTTATTCTGTAATCCTCACACAGTTCTAATGCTTAGTCCATCCAACCATCGATCAAGAAATAGACCTTCAGTTCTCCCTTAGATCTGTGCCACAAATGCACTAATCCACTTAGAAATCTTACCAGCTTCTATCAGGTTGTCTTATGTATTTATTATATTAATTAGCATGGATTCGATGTGTGCATTAGTGCGGTGGAGTTAACAGGAGTGAATGTGTGAATGTGTGGAGTAATTCAGTTGAGTGGTTTCTGTTACAAAGTGCATGTAGACTCCATTACTTGTTTGCAATGCAAAACGAAATGTAGTTTTTTAAATTATTACTAGCACATTGCAATGTTGGGAGCTCTAGTGGAAGATACTAGAGTGGCAGAGGGTCACTATTGGCTGGTGTTCACCTTCTGCTTCGTTGTGCTTCATTGTAAATGTCTATCCCTGGTTGGTGGAATGGTTTAATACCATGAATATACACCTGCATTATTTGCCTATTTTCAGGTTACACTTTTTGTGCAAAATCCTAAAATATCGCAACTACACCTCATTGTGTAAATAAGCCGCAGCTCTTGGAAAAATTAAAATATGAAAAACCAAAATGAGAGTAGCTGGTCACAGCATTTGTTCTTTCGTTTTTTGTTTTTTTTAGCAAGAAATGTGTCCTTGAGTCACAAATTTATTCAAGGATGCATTTCACCTTTAAATATAGCATTAATTGACAGAGTCACATTTTTGCACAATTACGCATAATTTTTCTGAAAATAAGTGACAGCAAATTACTTGAATATCTCTCACAATCTATTGCAGTAATCTTTTTTTACTGGTGTTCAAAAGTTTCGAAAAAATTGCGGGATAGACTAAAAGTCAGAGAGTTAAAGTTTGAAAAATAAAAACTTTGGATGCAAATAGTTTGAAGAAATAAAATACATTTTGAAAAAAGATGGAAAACACTGGTAAAATAACAAGGAGAGGCTAACAGATAGGGGTATTTTGAATGTTTACTGACCCAATTTAGTAAAGGGAAAAATGGTTAATGTTACTTACAGTTAGCTTAGCATATTAACAGCAAAAGTGTCTTTAAGTATTTCGTAGAGGCAAGTGTTTGCAGTTCGGTAAGGGAAAGGTTGGGATTCAACCTTGAGTTTGGATAAGGTTTAGGGTAAGGGTAGCACATGGGGTCAGAAATAGGATGAAGGTTTGGGTTAGTCATAGCCCAAGGGTTAGTGCTGTAGAATGGGTTGAATAAGTACCTAGACCCATTTCTGGAGGCCCAAAACCTTTTGTATCAGACACAGACCATTTTCATACCTGCCTATAGTACCGAGACAGCTCTTTTACTAGCCACGGATGTCATTCTTTTTAATTTGAGCGCAACTTTCAACACTATGTCCCACCTCATCCTCTGAAGTAGGTTGGAGGTGCTTGGGATAATAGGAAAAGCACTAAAATGTCTGACCTCTTTCCTTAACAACAGGCGCTTTCAGGTCATGCAAGGCTCCTATTTGTCGGAGGTTCATCAGCTCAAGTGCGGTATGCCTCAGGGCTTTTAACATACAAGTATTTTATTTTATTTTTTTAATTTGTAAGGCGCAACAGCTACCCAAAAAGGGTTTCCCGGCGCCGGGCGGACTAGGTGTAAGAAAAGGCAACAGTAGATGGAGTTACTGGTTAAATAACCAGGTCTTGAGGGATCTGCGGAAACGTGTGTAGATGGTCTCTTTGCGAATGGCGGGAGGAAGGGTGTTCCACAGTGACGGACCTAGGTATGAAAAAGATCTTCCCCCCATCCTGGAGAGTTTGAACCTGGGTACTGTGAAGTTTTCATGAGTAGCAGACCTTAGAAGGGGGCATAGGGATGGACGAGAGATTGCAGATACTGTGGTGCCGTTCCCATTTTGATCTTAAACATATAGCTCAGTAAGGTTTAAACTTAATACGGCTCTCTACCCTGAGCCAAGGTAAGTCACGGAGGTAGCCAAAGATTGTGGTGACTTTTGGAACCCTGCAAAGTAGTCATGCTGCAGAGTTCTGTACCAACTGTAGTCTTCGGGTTACTGCCTTGTTGGGACCCAGATAAAGGACATTTCCATAGTCCAGCCGAGAGGTGATGAGGGCATGGACCACTGTTTTCTAGGTGTCCCCTGGTAGCATCCAGATGATCTTCCTAAGCCATTTCAGGATGGTAAAGCAATGACCCTTAGCTAACATTATCTGCTTATTTGGTTTCACCAGGGTGTCATACGCTGATGGCACCCAGATTGTCATCTCTCCGGCACCAAATAGTAGTCAAACTGCAGAGGACTTGTCCACCTGTCTGTAACAAGTTAATTATTGGATGGCTACAAGTTGCCTTAAACTAAACAGCAATAAGACGGAGGTTATGGAGGTTGGGAACAAACCATCTCTCTGGGACCACCTTAGATGGCCTTCATGCCGAGGTGACCGCCCGTCCCCCAGAACAGAAGTTAAAAGCCTGAGAGTTCTTCTCGATAAATACCTCACTATGGCCTCCCGGACCAAGAAAGTGACAGGGTCATGTTTTGGTCTGCTAAGAGCATTGAAGAAGACGCTCAAATGGCTTCCAGCGGAACCCTTAAGAACAGTGGTACAAGGCCTCATAGTCCCGCGACTAGACTATGGCAAATTCACTCTACATAGGTAGCTCTGCGTATGTTATAAAGACACTGCAGATTATTCAAAATGTTGCAGCCTTCACTGCCAGTAAGGAGAAGAATATAATTTGAATTGCACACAAGATAAAACACATTTTAAACCATTTAATTGTAACAAGGGCAAACAACCGCCTCCTCCTGCCATTCAAAGAATCAAAAGGGTCAGAAGTGGAGGGCAGTCTTTCGCTTGCTTGGTATCCAGGCTCTGGAACTCCCTACCCACCCACTTAAGAGCCAACAGTAATCAGTCCAGCTCCAGAAAGCAAGTAAAGACTCACTTGTTCATTTAGTTAGCACACTATCTCTCTCTCATAATTTCCGTCAGCGCTGGGAGACCCGTGTTTGGGTAGCCATACGGTTAATAAGATTTGGGAAAATAACATATCTTTAGGGAATAGGTTAAGGGTTTAAGAGCATGGAGAGCAGAGAAGGATTTAGACTAGTATATCTCCTATTACTTAGGGATTTATCCGCATGAGCTAGGTGAGGAGGTTTGACCTATAATTAGGACATAGTTTAGATTAAGTGGAATAACTGAGTGGGAGGTATCCATAAACCCACCCCCTCCCGAAAAAAAAGGTAAAATGTTCAACTTTCAGTTTTCAGACTCATAGCTTAACTGTATACACCAAAATAAATGTTGGTTTTCAACCTAACACATTTTGTTGATTTTCAAAATTAATAGAAGAGAGATTAGCTAGGATCTGTATGGGTTAGCTCAACGTAAAAACTCTAAGACCTTGCAATATGGTTGTACGACGGTACAACGCATGCAATTACTTTGCTTGCCTTTGACGTGCATGTTTTTACTGGGAATATGTATTTAAAACGCATGCCAATACCACGCATTGTTTTTAGATTTAAAAACAATGTATTTGTGGGGGGAGACCCCTCAACTTACCTAAAATGCGTGGTATTGGCATGCGTTTTAAATACATATTCGCTGTAAAAACATGCGCGCAAAAATATGCGTGGTAAAGGCAGAACGATGTAAAAACCTTGTTCTAAAGGCTGTTTCCCTTGCAATATGTAGTACTTGATGCATGTGTGGTGCTGGTGTACTCAGGAAAGAGTGTGCTGGGACTCTCCCAGGAATGGTATGATCTTGAATACTTCATTATTTTCTAATCTTAGAGCGGTCTAAGTGCTCTTCTGTCAATGTCATGTTTCAATATAGTATTTTACTGTCCTGCACCTGCCGGAAAAGCTTCCAATCATTGTAAAATCACTGGACACAAATACTGGCAAATCCTCTTTGGCTTATTTACTCTGAAATGTGCAGAAGACAAAAGAGTGGCGGAGAAAGAAGGGACAATAAGTAATATAAAGGAAGAGAATATACACGGAAAATAAATAAATAAGAAGGAAAAATGTCAATTAAGGTTAGGGATTTTTCCAATACCAGACTGTTCATTTAATGTGTTTGGTGCGAATAGGAAAGAAACGTTAGCTAATGTGAAGCAGTTAGGTTTGATAAAGACTCTGGCAGAGACTCAGAAAGGTCAAATAAGAGTAATTTGTGATTTACTCTATTGGGACTTTTATGACATAGTATGTTTTTACATCATACATATTCGATATAGACTGGACATTTTCTCTTTGCTATATATTGGCTGAAAATCCGCGCATCGACTCTAGTGAAGGTAAAACTTTATGGGCTGAGTCTCAAACTGTGCCTTGCCTATACATGTGTGTGGAGCTCTTCGCCCCTTATACAGAGTCTCCAAACACGTAAGAATAGATTTTAGTAGTCGATGTGGGAGGGACACAGGGGAGTGGGCAGGAAAAGGGGCAGGCTTAATCTTGAAGAGGGTGGGATTAGGGAGCAGTTAGGAGGGTTTAGGGGTCAGGGAGAGGTTTAGGGAGGGACATTACCTGCCCACACAAGAGTAAGTCGATTGCTTTACTCTAGGGGTGGACATATGTAACTTACACTTTAGTAGTAAATTTACACTTGGAGTTTGTGAACACCGAAAGTAGTAAACTAACTACAAAGTTTAAATGTAATCAAAAGTGTAACTTACCTTTGTGACTCAGGCCAGTACAATTTAACTAATTGTTTTTATGTTCATTTAATCATAACTGTCCTCCAGCACCCATGCAGCTGATGTTGGATTTCAAAGCCTCCTATCACTTAAAGCGGGGGTTCACAAAAGCGACTGCCAAAATAACATGTTTGTCTGTAACATGGCATTTACTGATCTTGTTTTATGCTGTACTGGACAATTCCTATTGAGGATGGTCACATGGCTGTGTTGTGAAGGTACAACTGGCTGAGATCACTGAGGTCTGATGGAGGCTAAGTTAGATTTCTGGGGAGACTCCTGAATTCTTCCTCAAGGGATCCCGTTGCTGCTGCCTGCATTGTACCCAATGCACTCAGAATGAGAAACATACAGGGTTTATCGCACAGTCGCCATTAATGTGGCACTTGCTCTCATACCCCTTTATTCTATTCCTCTCTTGACATAAAGGCAATCCCTACCCCCACAAAATTACTATATTGTCTGCTTTGATTGAACCGACATGATGAGTCGGTTGGGGAGCAGAAAATAGTGAAATAATGCAGAATGTCTCCAACATTATATGTTTAACTATCAAATTCACAGCCAAATTCTCAGCCAGATATCTGCTCTCAATTACAGTTAAACCATCAGGAATAATTAAAAGGTGTCTCTTTAATATCAGGTCCTTCAAATCCCTTATGGACCTGGTCACCAGTTCCCTGAAGTCAATCCATGTTGGCCCCTAATGGAGTGTTGAAGACTGGTCCTTGCAAGGAGACCTTGGATCCAACTTGTAACTTTGTAAACATCTCAAGATGGCATTGAGGAATTGTCCTATTGCGCTGGTCTTTCTGTCCCACGTGTGCCTCTGTTTTAGTCTCTGTAGTTGCCTCCGTCAATGTTCTTTTTCTTATGTATTTGCCACTGTGTGCCGTAGTGTCTTATATGGAAGGTAGAAAGTGTGGTCACCTTTGGCGGACTGTGGAAATGAGTACGTTAATGTCCTTATGTGAGTTGTAAATGCCGGGCTAATTTGGAGCAAGTGAAGAGGCAATCTACGTGTGCATGGATACCAGAGTCTTCTCTTTTCTACCTCTATTGCACTCTCTCTGTCTCCAATTCACATTTGTATATTTTCTGACTAGGGCCAGATCTTTTCTTGAAACCATAGCAAAGAAAAATCAATGGCTTTCCAGCAGCTGACAGCCTATGTTACAAAATATGATAAAAAATGAAAAAGGGATCTTTGCTATTTTTTATTTTTTTAATTCAGAATACAGCAAACAGTTGCCTTTCCTAGAGCCCAGAGTGTCTAATTCCACTGAAGATGCAGAGCTGTGAGAGAATGCAGAATTCAATCGATAACACGAGGCAAAGCGTAGGAGAAAGCAAATAAGTGCAAAAGCCAGCCAGCTAGAAAGGGGACAAAGTAGGCAACGGTAGACAGGATGAGATGACAGAAGACCAGAAATGCAAGAGGAAGAGGGAATGACAGGCCAACAGACAAACAGATGAGGAGAATGAGGAAGACAACAGATAGTGAGAGCAAAAGAGACATCAGAAGGACATAGACATGATAGAAAATGTAGGCAAGAGATGACAAAAACCCAAGAAGAAGAGTGGACAGAAGTGTGCAACAAATGGATACGAGATACCCAGAGTCAAATAAAAGAACACAGGTAAGGACAGGACACGACACAAGACATCCAGGACAGAACTAAAGATGGATAGGAGCGCAATCAAGATGGCCTAAAGAGGGCTTGGAGTGGTGAAGGTATCAGAAAGAGAGCTAAGGATAAAAGGTCAAAGGATAGATGTCAGCAACAAAGGAATATACTAGGGGGAGGCATGCAGTAGGGAAAAGAAACAGACAAGCATGGCAGGTTAACGGATTGACAGGCGCAGCGATAGAGAGACCACAGAAGAGATCAGATTGGACAAGGTTAGATGTGAAAGGACACGAGATGAACAGGGGAGGGAAACATATGGAAAGACACACGAGAAGAAAAGGACACAGACATGAGGAAGAACCCATGGGCAGGAAAAGAAAAGAAAATATTGACAGCAAGAATCAAAAAAGAACAACATCTAGATAGAAGCAAACAGGAAGAATTGCAGACAATAGGCCAAGAGATTAAGCGGAGAAGACAAATACCATACAACCTACCTTTAGTTTCCACAGTTTCCACATCAGAGAACACCTCCAAAGATGTCGGTCTTTCATCCACTGAAGACGGGTGCAATGTGTAAACGAGAAGCAAGCCGACTCTTTAGGAAACAGTAAAGCACTCGGTCAGGTGTACATACATGTTTAAAAGGAGCATGCCTTTGTGTACACCTCACACCCACCCTCTTTATCAAGCACAGACACACAATGAAAGCAACACATATGCCTCATATGCCTTTATCCTCTTTTTGATGAAGGAATGGAGACTTTGAACTGGTCATAGTGCACTGAGCATTTGAGTATTTGCTCCCCATGGCAGCATCTCTCCAGTGTACGGATAGACCTTTACTGTACCACATCTCCCGGAGAGAGGTACACTTTACAGCTCCCCACGATGATAGGCGCTACAGAACACCATCACCTCCTACCCTGAGGCCCAGTCTAAAGGGCTCCATCACTTCCTCATAGCAAATCTGTGTAATGCGAGGACATCTCATATAGCCTTGGAGCCCGCCGTGGCAGGCTCTACCAGCCATTCAAGGCCCACTCCAGCTTTAAAGGCCCGAGCTGAAGGTAAAGGCCTTTAACAAGGGGGTAGGCATTTAATGGCCTGTAGAGCCTGCTACTGAGGGCTCTGAGGCTATTAGAATATTCCACTCCTAGAGGGCAGAATGTTCTAATTTGTAAAACCAAGGCCGAGGGGAGCCCAAGGGGATTGAGATCCCCGTGGGGCTCTGTGAAACCTCTGTTTAGAGCAACCAATTCAGGCTTCTACCAGCCATTAGAAGCCCGGGCACTCCATTGCTTTCAATGACGCTCCCTACATTCCAATATTCTAATCATGCTAATAACAATAACCATAATAATAAGAAACAATAATAACAAAACAAAATGATCATCATTAGTTATGGTAAAGATGATAATGTTACTATCATGTAGGTTACTGTAATCTGTGACCGGCCCTGCAGAGCCAGGCTGTGGAACTCCATGCCCCTCAATCTTAAAATCTTAAAATGAAGACTGATCTGCTGTCCTTCAAAAAGGCATTAAAACACGGCTTTTTAATGACTAGACTCTGGACTTGGGTTTCTCCTCAACTCCATCTGGCAGACTTTCTCTTTTTTAGGCTAGTACCTAGACACCTCCGGGTATTAGAGAGCTTTATAAATTCTTTTTTCATTTCATTTTGTTGCACTGGGCTTTGTTTACTTCTTACTGGTGCGTTCTGACGTCACAGAGCCCAGGGGGCGCAGGGACATTCACTTCAGGCACTGCTGGTGTGCAGCAGAAGTTTCTAAAACAAGCTGTCCCTTTACAGAGACAGTGCTTGAGGCCGCGCCCAATGCACAGAATGTAGGGTCTCTTATGCAGTCAGAAGGAATGAGCTGCGCCTGTCTGTCTAAGCAACAAAAAAACGATTACATTTAGAGAGAAGGGCTGATTAACTGGTTTGATTGCTCCTCTATCATTTACAAACAACCAAATGTAAAAAAATCTTAATGGGCCAGCACTGACGATTCCTATCGGCCGCCTAAACACAGCTACCAAGATGTCCCTGCCGTGAAATCTCCACCATCCTCTGCCTGCAGTAGGTTGCATTCTGGGACATGTAGTTTTGATTTCAACATTGAAAATCACATGATGCATAGCGTTCTTGGCTAGAAATACATGACAGGCAAAGAGGTGTTACACATGACAGGACCTGACAGTGCTACTTGCAGCAAACATTATGACGGATATTGCAAGTCACCTCGGAATTCTGTGATCAATTAAGGCACTTTGTTTAGGACCTCTACGTGGTCATTCAGTGACCTGCAATATCCTTATAATGTACAGAAGGGGGTACTTTATTTGATATAGTAACTATGATATAAATAACAACTGGAACATCAAATGTAACAATAACATAATGTTTCAGTGCTGGCTGGAATTCTGACACCCCAATTCCTGCAGATTGTGGAGATTACTTCAGAGGGGATCACCACACAGTGATGGGGTACTCTTCCTTATTTGCCCTTATATCTCTATTCAGTTAATCAATCAGGGTTGGGAAAGCGCAACTACTCACCCGTGAGGGTCTCAAGGCACTGGGGGAGAGCAGGGAAGGAGGTTCCATTGAGTGCTGGTGTCACCCAAAAAGCCATGTCTTGAGGTCCTTCCTGACCTCGGGCAATGTAGGAGATTGACTGAGGTGGAGGGTGAGGGTGTTCCAGGCTTTGGCTGTGAGGTAGGAGAAGGACTTTACTCCTGTTCTAGTCTTGCTGATACGTGGGACGGTGTCCTGTGAGAACGGAAGTGTCTTTTGGGTGCGCAGAAGGAGAGGCAGCTGTTCAGTTATGCGGGTCCGGTGTTGTGAAGGGCCTTATATGCATGAGTGAGGAATTTGAAGATATTTTTCTTTCGACTGGAGGCCATGGGAGATCACAGAGGTGCTGGGTGATGTGACTGCGATGGCGGATGTAGAGGATCAGTCTGGCTGCAGCGTTCTGGACAGTCTGGGGTTTGCAAAGGAGTTTCTTGTTGATTCAGCATAGAGAGCGTTGCCATAGTCCAGTTTGCTGCGGGTGAGTGCGTGCGTGACAGTTTTCTGGATTCCGTTTGAATCCATCTGAAGTGTCTTTCGAAGCATGCGGAAGGTGTTGAAGCAGGTCGAGGAGGTGGCATTGATCTGATGGTTCATTTTGAGCGATGAGTCTAGTATGATGCCGAGGTTTTGTGCTTGGTCCGTCGGGGTGGGGGGATTTCCGAGGGCGGAGGGCCACCAGGAGTCTTTCCATGCAGAGGGGGTGGAGCCAAGGATGAGGACTTATGTCTTTACTGAGCTGAGTTTCAGGCAGCTGTTCTTCATCCAGGTGGCGACGGATTTCATCCCTTCTTGGAAGGTGTGTCTGCTGATGTTGAGTTTGTTGGGGAGGAAGAGGATCAGCTGGGTGTCATCGGCATATGAAACGATGTTCAACCCGTGGTTCCTGCCGAATGTTGCGTGGGGGCCATGTAGACGTTGAAGAGGGTGGGGCTGAGGGAGGGGCCCTGAGGCACTCCACAGTCTCAGAGGTAGGGAGAGAGTCTGACCCGCTGAGTTCTGCCGGTGAGGAAAGAGCAGATCTAGTTGAGGGCCTTGCCACGGATGCCGGTGTCGTGGAGTCTGGTGGCTAGGGTACGGTGGGAGACAGTGTAGAATGCAGCCGAGAGGTCCAGGAGGATGAGGGATGCCATGGGCGAGGAGGGAGCGGATGTCATAGTTGGTGGCGAGTAGGGCAGTCTCTGTGCTATGATTGCTTCGGAATCTGGATTGGGAGATGTCCAGGACGTTGTTAGCTTCAATTAAGTTTTCTAGCTGGGTGTTGACAGCCTTTTTGATGACCTTGGCCACGAAGGAAAGCAGAGAGATGGGCCCGAAGTTCCTGAGGTCCTTCCGGTCTGCAGAGGGTTTCTTCAGGAGGGGGTTGACTTCAGCATGTTTCCAGTCATCGGGGAAGGTGGCGGTCTCGAAGGAGCAGTTGATCATCCAATGTAGTTCGGGTGCGATGGTTGATGAAGCTCTAGGCCCCAAGTTCTAGCTTCGTGCAGATGCATCTCTGTTTGGTGGGGGATTAGCAAACATTTGTAAAAAGTACAAACCTCTTTTGCTCATATGCTCCTTAATACATTTGGAATAGATTTCCAATGTTGTTGTGGTGGACAAAAACCCAATGGTGTACACCTACAAAGCTTGAACATTCTGATTTCCAGCAGTACTCCGCCATTCTTACTCCTGTGACTGTTACTTGAGGGGAAATCTCAATTAGAAAGGGTGACAGAAGCCTTACTTTGGATCTTTTCCAGAAATGTTCTCTGTAGAGAAACTCTTTCGCTACACCAACCTGCTAAAATGTGATTGTTTGAAGAAACAAATCAACTAATCAGAGCTCTCAGGTTCTTTCCTTAAATCTTAACCTGACTAAAACAGAAGTCCTATTCGCCATCAGCTTCAAAAACCACAGATCCAAGCCAGGCTGCACCATATGAACCATGGGTGCCTTCAGCCCTCGGACAAGGTAAAATAACTTGCATGCCCTCTTGACACAGGCCTCACCTTCAAAGAACACCAATGTCTCATCCAAACCCCACATTTATGGTAATCTGCCACATACGTGTTTTTTCTGCCATTCTAAATCCATAGCGCCAGGACACTACTCAGAGTAACAGAGCGCTTTATAAGTGCCCATTTTATTACATTACATTACAATATATGGTCACAGAATTGTAATAATTATTATTGACTCTGCCACACGCACTATGAAATATAATAAGATTTGAGCTAAAAAAGT
This sequence comes from Triturus cristatus, assembly GCF_964204655.1. Lineage (NCBI taxonomy): Eukaryota > Metazoa > Chordata > Amphibia > Caudata > Salamandridae > Triturus > Triturus cristatus. The sequence continues at coordinate 769,390,529 of NC_140580.1, forward strand.
GTGAAATTTACAACCATAATTGCATTTCTTGTGTAACCAAGACATATGTAGGCACAAAAATATTTGGGAAGCTGGCCAAACCTCACGCTCTATTTACATCCCTCTCATAGGAAAGGTAATCGCCTCTCAAACGCAAATTGGAGTTTGAAACTGAATCTGGATTAAAACTTGTATGAAATTACCAGACAAAACCATCAGTTTTTCCACACAAAATTGCCATGCGAAACTTTGCAAGATGTGTGCAAGGAAAACCACAAAATATGCAAGTTATGCACTCACATAGGTAAATACCAATGACCATTAAGTCCTAAATCACATATGCCTAGATAATTCCTCGGCTGAGGGCTGAATCTATGATTAATGGATTAAGCTGTTGTTGTGCTGGATAAAGTCAAGAATAAATCATCAGTTGAATTATCAATGGACAATGATATTTATTTTCCTGGAAAGAGTAATCATTTATCGTGAAATTTTTGACTTTACAAAGGACATTGGAGTTATCTAGGCGTATGTGATTTATGACTTAATGGTCATTGGTACTTACCTATGTGAGTGCTTAAAGAGTGGTTCAATTGTATACATGTTAGAGCATATTAGTTTGTTTCTAATTTGCATTTTAGCACCTTTTTAGTAGTAGGGTGTTTGAACCAATATAGCACCTCAACCTAAATGAGCATTTTTGCAATAATATATTCACACGCTACTTGACTGATAACAACATAGTGATATTTGAAGTGCGGCAGAATTCCTCTTGAGGAACCACTACTACCCGTTTTCCTAGTGCAGGCACACACCTTTCAAAACCTATAAAAACAACAAAGGGCCTCAAACAGGGCTGTGTCCTAGCTCCAACGCTATTCAATCTCTTCCTAGCCGATCTACCCGGCGAACTAGACAAAAGTTCTTGCCACGCACCAAAGCTAGGGAAGACCACATTATCCAACCTGCTGTATGCAGACGATCTGGTGCTTATCAGCCAGACGCCCAAAGGTCTTCAGCACCTGCTAAACACCACTTACTCTTTCTCGAAAAAAAACGCTCTGCAAATAAACTTTGACAAATCTAAAATAATGGCAGTAAATTACAAAAAGAAAAGGGAAAACAATTGGCACATAAATGGAGAACGAATGGAAAATGTAACAACCTATAAATACTTGGGTGTAATATTAGACTCAAAGATCTCCTTCAAACCTCAGCTGGACTCTCTGCGAGGCAAGGGAATGGCAACTTCCCTTGCCTTAAAATCTTTAAAGACAAAACTCCCAGATCTGACCTTTTATCCGCTCCTCCAAGTACTTCGTGCAAAATTGCAACCAACACTCACCTACGGGAGCGAACCCCTTCAAGGGAAAGATGCCACCCTCTTGGACATAGTTATATCGAACTCTTACAGGCTCATCTTTAACCTGCCAAAACACGTTTCCTCCGCACAAATACGACTAGAATTTGGCATCACGAAACAAACTATAGAAAGACGGTGCACATACGTCGTTGCCTGGCATAAGATACGCGATGCCGACAAAGATTCCCTAAACTATAACATCTGGGAAGAGACTCTCCGGCACCAAAAATCACCAGCGAGGAAATACCTAATTGACTCTCTTGAAGTGCTGGGCCTGTCCGATTTGTGGGGTAGCCCGACAGACCACGTGACGTTTAAAAAAACATCCAAAAAAGTAGTAAGACTTATCTCCATAGTCGAAACAAGGAGGCCTAGACAAAAAAAGCGCACGGCTGGATAATCCTTAACGATTATGGAACAACGCAACCACAGGCATACCTTAATGTTGGCATGAACCTAAGAAAGAAAGAAAAATTTCTAAAACTGCGCTTGGGTGTAATTCCCGTACTTCCTCACTTACCACCTTGGATAAGGAAAAATTTTCAACCACAATGCCGCCTGTGCAAAGCCAGAAAGGAAGACATTGTCCACGCGTTGTGCATTTGCCCCAACTTGAAAGACCTGAGATGCAAATTTTTGCGAGACTCTTTTAAAACTCACGGAATCCGGACATGCAGACAGGCAGTTAAACTTTGTTTCAACCCCAGCAAAACAAAACTAAACTGTCAGGTTGTAAAATGTTTTGAACTTGCTGGGGTCAGATATATGAGGGCCTGAGGACGGCTGATTTTAATAACGGCAAACCACAACTTGAATCACCCTGGTAAATCCACGGGACAGAGAGAACTTTTTTTTTTTTGCTAACTGATTTTTCTACTTTTTAATTTCCCTTTACAATGTGTTTACCCGATTTGTAAAGATTTTAATTAATCATACACAAATAAATAAATTACCTGTAGTGAGTAAATATACAAGTTACACAGCTCAGGAGGAATCATTCAGAATTTGGAATAAGGATAATAACACGGCAGGGAAAAAACAAGCCCTGTGGTATATGTATTTCCTTGAGCAGTATTTCTACACCAAAATGCTAACCGATCAGGACAGCCTTCAAGTTAAATGCAGACACACACATTACCTTAAGATATCCTTTGTGTTGAAATATCCCTTCAATAAGTGGGTGAGGATTGTACATATGATGGTGACTTTGGGCTTGGTAATGCTGGGCTCATTCAGCAGGAAGGTAAGTTTGGGCACCATGTCCATTTGATGTGCTGCTTCCGCATTATCTCCTCCACCGGTCATGCTGCAACGAAAATACACATTAGAAGCATGGGGGCTTACATCACAAATCCTACAGATTCCTACTAGCTTACATGCAACATGTGTCCACCTTTAATAGATGTAAAATGTACACAAAAATGCGGAGCTGTAAAAACATCTATAAATCTGTAAAAGGTCAGTAAACGAGTTTTATTACCAAACAGAATCAACCAATTTTTAACATTACCATGAGGAGAGGGTTCATCCTGTTTTACCTCTTCTAAAATCTTTGAGCCAAAAATGTGAATGACAATACATATTGATCTTATCGTTTCACAACCAAAATAATAACCATTAAGTATCTTAGCAAAGCCATCTTTGTCTCGGGAATATGGGAAAGCTTTAAAATGCCATTTTATGTGGCAGAATAGCTCATGGCAGCGACACTTCTCTTGATAAGATAACATCCTATAGGAGTCCTTAATTCTGCTTAAGTCATGGGAATTTAAATGAATCTAATAAAAAGCATCAAGACGTTCTGAAGGAGGTTGAAACAAAGACCTTCCAATGATAGTGGGACTGTGGAATCATGGAACTAATGAACGTATCGCCAATGGGCAGTACGGATTTAGAGAGAGTGAGGGCAGATGGAAACTGTCCCCTGCATTAAGATGTCCAAGATCCTTCTTGTAGGCCATCTTCATTGCACATTATGTGCTTCTGCTGGCTCCCTGTTTGCCAGGCAGGCCAAAGGAGAGCTTCTTGAACCACATTACTAACGTCGGACCCGGGAAGGATGCCAAAATGTCCTTCATCTCTACTTCGTATGTACAAGAGAGTAGTGCCTCTTCCTCACACATACTGTCTTTAACAAACTATGGAGCAAACCAGTATGAAGTGTCATTAAGCATACATGATCATGGAGCATCTGACACCTGTGTATGTTGCCCTTTTTTACTTAATGGATACACAAGAGACATATATCCCTAACAACCAACATCCCAGCTTCACAGTTGTTGTCTTCGACCAGAAGCTCTGTCTTCGACCAGAAGCTCTGTTCCTCGTTCTTCATTTACCACTTGCTCTATGTTCCTGCACTGTCTCTCCATTCTCTTTTTTCCCTGTTTCTCCTTCTGTGTCCTTGGTGTCTGCCCTCCCTTTCCTGCCAGTCTATAGGTGACCAACACCAGCTTGTCATACAGCTGTCCCAGCCACCTTCCAGCCAACTAACCTGCCTTCCTACAGGTGGACCCAGCATTCCTCTAGCTGGCCAGATGACCACCAGCATACTGCCATCTTAAGTGTTCCCGTCATGCTGGAAATTCTGTCAGCAGTGCCCTTGTTCCTCGGCATGCTTCTACATCTACCATCCAGAAAGACCACATGGTCATAGCTTTTCTGCTGTTCACATCTGCCAGGTCTAGGATTCGCTGTCTTCTACTACCTCCCACTTGACATGGACTACAATTTTAATACAACTAAAGCACAGAGAGCGTTGGGAATTAGTTTCTTTGCATTTATATCAGGGTTACAAGAATCCCAAATTTGGATTGCTACATCCTAGATGTGTGTTGCTTTAAAACACCTGATTGATTATGAATAGAGTGACAGCAGCAAAGTCGGATTCAAAAGTACCACGCTCAGGCTAGAGATGGTAAACCACATCATCTGTTCTGTACCAGACTGGCACAGATAGTGCTCTCCCAAAAACAGATTTAACAATGACACCAAAACATTATGAAATGGTAACTTAGGCGGTCGCACATGGTGACGCTGGGCTACCCATTTGCCGTACATAAACCTTTAGACTGCTTGTGTATCTATTGTGCACCCTCAGGATGACTACTGAGAAATACAACCAGACTTTATCATTACCACTGTGGATGGCATCCATGAGACTGTGATTCCACTTTGAGTTATTATGCTCACTTTGGTTCACTTTGTTCACAACTCACGTGCACTGCGTCATTACACTTTATCTCTGGAACACTATTCACACTTTCTTATGTGAAATATATTTTCTTGCCTGAAAGCATTCACATAAAACGTAAGCACGATAAAATCACTTTTCACTGATGATTCACTGGACTTTGTGCTTGTTGGTCTTCAGGAATGATTACTGGGAGAGGATTTTTCTGGGCTCCCCAGAGTTTCTGTTATATATTCTTTAATGCGTCTATAGAAACTATTGTCCATATACTGATAAAGTGCTTCGGAATACAGGGTTTCCCATGATTGCTAACCATTGTACAAGTTGTTGTCACAACACCTATTCTTTTTTGTTGCCGTCTTCGTAGTCTAAGTCAGTGGGGCCAATTCACAAAGAATGTGCTGTGAGTAGGTGCGACTTCCCCTTCTAGTACTCCTGACTCCTGGATTTCCAGAGAAAGTTAGAAGTACTCTGTGTATTTTTTTATAGAGGCACTAGCACAGTAGGCTGCTCTGGTCTAAACTAGCCATAATAACAACATTGTATGCTCCAATCTGCAGTTTTACCAGAGGACTGGGGACACTTACCAAGACATACTAAGTTTCATGTGGATGAGTTTAACAACTGCATTCTTCTCAGGAAGGGAGGGCAATACAGAGTCAAAGGTAACCCCCAGATGTCTTACTTTCATTACCTGAATTAATGACAGTCATAGAATTTGCAGCCAATTAACCCAAAGGATGCTTTTGACATTGCGGTACATGAGTTTTTCTTGACTTTGCTCTGTTTAGGTAGAGTGCAAACAGGGAGATCTCCTTCAAGAAGTACTATATGTAAATGAGGCATTCTGCATATGACGCGGGCCCTCGCTTTGTAGCTGAAGATGGGCTCGGGTATTATGCACATACTTTGGGAATAAGATATTTTGATTAAAGATCACCTACATCATCTTTGTCTGGACCATCACAGGTAGTCACAATAAGTCAAAGACATAGCTTCTCCATGCAAGTGGCCAATGCCCTCTCGCGATCTGCACTCATAATCTTTTTTTACCAGGATAAGATGCACTAGGATTGTTTGTACTCTTACCTTGAAGATCTAAGAACATCCAGCAGATGTGAGAAGACAGCAAGGTCCAAGTTATCTGGAGCATTCAGCCAAAGCTGAAACAAACAGTAATAAATATAATGCAACCAGTCTCTGAAGCATAACCACATGCATTAGCAGGGTAAGTATATCTGCAGAATGTGGACCTCCATCCAGGTCATTCTTTTATCAGGCAAACTATTGACACTCATTTTGAACACCGCTAGCCTCACAATGAATAGAGGTAGAAATCCATCCAGAGCCATCTCATGATAAATGGAACATTGAGCGTTTACCAGACCTATCCCACTCTTTACCAGAGGAATCCCCATTCAGTTGCTTCTTAGATGATACAAAGTCCTGGACTCCAAACAGAACATTCTAACATTTAAAAAATATATATATTTAATTAGTGGCTACATACAGGTTATGCATTACATTTTCATATCCAGACACATTGTAAGCGTGTTTGAAGCATGTCAATCTTAACAGTGCAGCCGGTTAACCGCTCAGTGAGCTAACATGTAACATTGCAGTGCATGACAGTAAATACATCCTATATATCGACATAATAGCCAGCAGGCCGGTGTGCTCTGATGTTATTCCCTGAGCTCTCCAAAGGTGCTAAGGCCGTGCTTTCCAACCAGTGATGGTACAGGGGTCATGGCGATTGTGGGCGGGCCAGTAGGTATACAGTTAGTGGCGCCCAGAAGTTTTGGGCCTGGAGGCCATCGGTAGCTCCTCTGCGTATGTGATCAATTGATCCCTGTAATACAGTATATCAATAAGCCATTGTGTGTACATGGAGACCATCCTCCCACCCCAATGTTTTGCCACCAGTCGTTTAGCTAGTAAGGTGGATATAGCCACCAGCTTTCTATTGCAGGGTTTCATTGATTTGACTAAGCCCAGCAGGCGCACATTCGGAGAGCAGTGTACAGATTCCGATACCATTTGTGTTAAACTCACCGAGGCTTTTACCAAAAAGGCTTGTATACATTTACTAACCCACACCAAGTGTACAAAATCCGCCCCATCCCTTCCGCACCTCCCACACCTAGAGTCTGTTCTAAGCCCGAATTTTATTAACTTGGTGGACGTGTAGTACATCTGGCGTAAATACTTGAAGTGATTATGCGGAGGTTGCACTTCGCCATGAGGTTCTCGGTGAGTTTGCAACACGTCACCCAGTCCTCCCAAGTCAATGCGTAGTGATTCTGCTGTTCCACCTATCTATTGCAATCGAGTTTGATGCTTTATTCTCTTTCTGGGAGGCATTATATATGTTTGTGATGAGGTTAGTGCCAGTGGTGACCAACACGATCTGCAGGGCCTTAAGGGCCCGCGGCTCTGCTGGGAAGACAGGAAACAATGCTTTCACTGCTGTTCGTAGCCCAGTGTATGTAAATCCCATCATTGCGGTGTATGGTCGCCCCCCTATGAACGCTTCCAAGGACAGAAATTGCCCATTAACGTACATGTCCCCCAGTGTGTTAATGCCCGCAGCAGCTAGGATCTCCAGCGTCCCCCATTCTTGTTCCACCGAAATATTCAGATGGGCCGTTATGGGCATAGCCGGCGCATATATCGGTATCTTGCCCGCCCGAACCCCCAAGTTTCATCAGGCCAGGAAGTGCAATCAATAGTGTTTACCTCCTTTCGACCACTTTCCAGCTTGCTAGTCAATATTGTGGCAGGGAGTGGGGTAGGGTAAGCTATATCTGTTTCCACTGCCAGGTGCGGGAGGTAGCGCTTAGGATGTAGCCAATGGTACGCAAACTGCGCCGGAGCACTTAAATAATACAGACGGAGGTCCGGGCCCCCAAACCCCACCTGTCGATCGGTAAAGTTAGTATGTCCCAGCCACATCTCAGCTGTGTGTCACCCACACTAGGGTTAACATACAGGTCTTGAGGGACTTGAATATTATTTTATTCAGCCTGATGTGTATATTCACAAATTAAATATAAAAAAAACAATTCTATCGGCTAGGGATAGAGGGAGTCGTGTCCATCTGACAACTTGGTCTGTTAGTTTCGCTAGGGCCCTCTCATAGTTCATGGTGATCACTACCACAAGGTCATCGTGCACCCACACACCTAGGTATTTTACTGGCTCCGTCGTCCAGGCCAGCTGGAACTCTAGGTCATATCTAGTTGTGCATGGCTTTAGGGGGAAAATTAGGGAATTGTCCCAGTTGATTCAGAGACCAGAGTACCCGTCAAAAAGCACATAATCTCTTAGGAGAGGTGCTAGGTTCGTCTTGGGGTTTCGTACATATAGCAACATGTCGTCAGCATGCAATGAGATAGCTAATGGACGTTGTTGGAAGCCTAGGGCCGGCCTGGGCGTGCCTCTGCCTTATCTTACACGCTAGGGGTTCTAGCACCAGGGAAAACAGCATGAGAGCGAGAGCCCATCTCTCCTGTATATTTGTATGGGATCTGAGACTATTTTATTGATGCAGACTCTAGCCATTGGGAGCATGTAGAGCAGTCTCACCCATTTTAGAAAGGCCTGTGGCATCCCCATGCATTGCAGCACAACGAAAATATATACCCACTGCAGCGAGTCAAAGGCCTTAGCTGCATCTAAAAGCACCGCTGCTGCTTCTAACTCCGGGCTTCGTTGCAGCAGCACCACAAAAAGGGTACACAAGTTGTGTGACGTGGACCTTTGGGGTACAAACCCAGACTGGTCCGGCAAAATCAGATTCGATACCAGAGGCTCTAGTCTATTGGCTATGATCTTAGCAAGAATTTTGGTGTCTATGTTTATTTCTGAGAGCGGTCTATATGATTTGCAACGGTTGGCCTCCTTCTCAGGTTAGAGAAGAGTCACTATCGGTGCTTCCCTCAGTGTGGGTAGCAGGAATCCTTTCTCAGAAGCTTCCATATAGACCTCTTTAGGAGCAGTTTAAGAGTCAGGCTGTCTACATACGTTTTATAAAAATTCTCCCGGCAGTCCATCACTGCTTGCCGCCTTCCCATTAGGTAAGGAGATTATAGCCTTCCTTACATCGTCCACAATCCAGGGCTGGACGAGGTATTCTCTTTGTCCTGTGGAAAGCCACCCCAGGGCAATGTCATCTAGATACTGATTGATCTTACTTTCTGCAGCCATACTTTTCTGCCCATACAATTTAGCATAGAAGTCAGTGAGTACTTTTAAGATTTCGGGTGTTGCATAGTGCATGACGGCATTGTGATCTAGCATTTCTACAACATGCACTTGGTCTCTTGGTTCTGCCAGTTTGTTTGCGACAGCCCTTCCTAGCTTGCCCCCTCCCCAAACGATCTGGCCCTCCATCTACGTGATCTGTGGCGCACCACCTGTTCTGTCAACTCGGTGTGTTCAGAAGTCAGTTCTCTGATCTGTGCTAGGAGTGCGGAGGTGAGAGTGTGTTCATATGTTCGTTCCAATGCATTTATCTTGTCTTCCACCCCCTGTATACTTCTGTGCAACGCCTTCAGTATTCCTGCCTGCACCCCCATGCATTCTCCCCTTATGGTGACCTTAAAGGCCTCCCACAGTGTCCCCGCTTCGCTCATGGATCCTTCATTTTCGGAAGAAAAAGTTTGCTATAGCAGCGCCCACTGTGGTGCAGAATACCTGGTCCAGCAGCTCTGAAGGCTGCAATCTCTACTGGAATGCCGGCCTAATGCATGAGGGGATTTCTAGTTCCAACAACACCGGGCATGGTCTGACAGTGTTTTTGCTAGGTGTTTAACTCCCACGGTCCAAGCGCTTACATCCTTAGAAACCAATCAGCAGTCAAGGCTGGACCAGGAGCCATGTACTGTACTGTCGACACGTAGGTTCCCTCCCAGAACACTGGATTTTGGCTGCGCCATACATCTACCAGGTTTTCAGCCTCAATTATTTCCTTAACTGTTGTGGTGGCCTGCTTGTTATAGGTTGATGAGGGGGACGAACGGTCCAACTGCGCGTTTAGGTGTACATTAAGGTATCTGCCCCAGATCACCAATGGGGCCGTGCGGTTGTCTATTCTTCTCCACACATCGTGATAAAGGTCTAGGCAGACTATAATTGGGCAATATGTGTTCACAAATAGGATCATCCTCCCTTCCAGCATTCCGTGTAGCAAAACCACTCTGCCTGGGTCATCAGCCTCGATGTGTGTCATCATGAAAGGTGTGCCCCTCCGTACCAGAATCCTTACCCCTCTAGCATAAGCGGAGTATGATGATGCGGTCCTGAAGATGTCCCACCTTTTTCAGACCTTATGTTAAGTGTGCTGCGCAAGGTCGGTTTCCTGCAGGAAGGCGATGTGAATGTTATATCGATCTTGGTATGCCAGCACGTGTCGTATTGTTTGGGGATTATTCAGGCCCCTTACATCCCAGGTAATTAATTTAATAATTGCGTCTGCGAAATAATTTGCCCTGCCTTGGCTTTGCCTGTGTATCACCCAGTGGAATACAACATGAAGTACCAGTCCACTAGCCTGCTGTAGATTTAGATTTAGTCTGCACTGCATTCGTCCTGGAACACCTCACCTTTCCCTCCCCCCTCCCACTTCAGCATACCCAATCAGCTAAAGACATCCCAAAACATTTCTAACTCAACAACATTAGAAACAGTTCCCCAGTAAAGGGCTCAGGACATTCCCATGTGGGGGCACTAGCGCGCTGCAACCCTCCCGGTATTGAGGGGGAGGCCGAGTCATCTGGTGCATTCCTAAGTCTCAATGTTCCTTCATATGCAGTATTAGATGAAATGAGAGCTGCACTCACCATCCATCCACATCGGTGCAGATAGTTCCCTTCAGGCATCTCCTTACCTCTTGTGGCCTGGCTTGGCATTTTACACCACCTGTGTGCAGTGCTGTCAGTGTATTTACTGTCCACATCATTATCCATGTCCACACAGCACGAGGACTCCTGACTGCAGCTGTAGCTGCACTCTCTGGAACTTCCACATTCTGCCTGGGGTTATAAAGCCTGTCTCCACCTCTCATTGTTCTTCATCCTCAGATCTATCAGCTTGGTCCCGTCTGCTCCTCTTGAGTGATCTGCTGAATTCCATAGCTGCTTTCAGCATCGCATATGGTATTTTATCCTCCAATAGTTGTTTCTTCACGGGTTGATATTCTTGCTGGGCTGCTTGGACTGCCGCGGTGAAGTCCGGGTAAAAGGCCAGGTCATTTCCTTTGTAATTTATGCTCTGTTTTTCACGCGCCAAGTGCAGCACGGTGTCCTGATCTCTATAGTTGAGTAAACAAGTGATGATCGGCCTCGGCGGTGCCCCGTGGACCGGCCGCAGACATGCCAACCCTCCCGATTCAGGCGGGAGACTACCGATTTCAAGGCTAGTCTCCCGCCTCCCGATTCAAGCATCTAGAAACCCGATTCCTCGGGGTTTCAGCTGACAGGGCCTGGTATTGTGTAACATGCTAATTCTTCCAGCAATAGTCAAAGTGGCGATGCAGGGGTTCTAGGAGGGGTTAAAAACCAACAGAGCCCCATTAACAAGCGAATGGTCTTTTAAAGACCTGTGAAGTGCTCGGGTGCGGCTGTGTGTGTGCCCGGGAAGCTGTCTCAGCCCGGACTGCCACACAGGGGGATGGGGTGTATGCAGTGCCAGCAACCTGCCAGGCCAGTGCACAACACTTGCATCACCCTCTCTCTGCCTGCCATTGCGCTCCATGCTTCTGAAAGGTAAGACAAAAACATGCATTTGCGTTTCAAATGTCCAATCCTGCAGCAGCACACTTCCAAAGCCCATACATGACAGTAACCCGATTCAAGGACCCTTTCTCCCGTTTTTTTCTAAAAAATCTTCCGCTTTGCTCTTCTGAAATGTTGGCATGTATGCGGCCGCGCCGCCAGAGACCTATGCGCCTTCTCCACAGTCAACACCATCGACAGGTTCTCAGGTCCAAAAATGTCTTTTAGCATATCCTCAATATATAGCTCTAGCTTGCCAGTGTTTGTTGACTCTGGCAGCCCCATGAATCTCAGGTTATTGCACCTGGATCGCGCCTCCAAGTCCTCGTTTTTAGCCTGTATGACGGCTAGTACTTTGTCCATGTCAAGACTTTTGGTGGAAACCTCTTTCAGGTTCTCCTCCGCTGCTGAGATTCGCTTTTTGGCCTCCCTTAACCTGACGTTCTGTTTGTCCAGTTTAGCAGCCATATGATCTATTCTTAGATTTAGGGCATCAATCTTGCTGTCTATGGATTGTACACTATTTTGCATCGCAACCAGGGTGGCTTTCAATGAGCTAGCCACCTCCACCAGTGGTTCTTGCTCCAAGTCCGACATTGCTCGCTGCTGAGATCTGCCTGGTTTTTGAGCTTCGAAGGTGAGCTGCGTTTGGTTTTTATCCATTTTTTCCCATCCTTTTACTATTTTGCCAGTTCATAGGTAGGCTAGCTGCCCACACTGGATGCTGAGTTGCACCGCGGCTCATGCCTTCAAGGAGCCACTGCTGTCTGGATACTTAAAGCTGGTGCATCTGGGGTGTGTTTTACTGTCTGTTCATTCAGTCGTGCCACATTTGCAGGCTGAGGAAACCCCTCAGGGCGACCACCCCACCTCGTGCCACTGCGTTAGTGTCTTTTCTGTGCCTCATGCTCTCAGCGCTGCAACTGTCGCCGCGGCCTATGTGTTGGTTACCTTCAATAAGCTCGTTCTCATCTGGCAAGCGTGGGGCTCAGACCTGGGCCGCACTTGAGTTTGCCCTCTGAGCCCACCTTTACCTCCCCCCAACCTCCAGGGTTCGGGCACCGCAACTCAGTTAGCCAATGCAACAATCTTCCCCCATAGGCATATATGGTTTATTTGCAGTTTTTGTGGGCCCCTGCTCTAGTGAAGCTGAATTGAGAGGTTCGACCATACCTCTCAGCGATTTCTGGTGCACTGCGCCCGCTACTACGCTTGTAGTGTCTTCCAGGCATTTATATTTATTCTGCCTACGTTTGTGTCTGTGGTGTCTGTTCTTGCGATGCGGCCCACAACCCGCTCCTCTCAGCCTCGATGGCTTTCCGCTCTTGGTTATCTGATGACTTACGGCGTACAGCCAGTATTGGGCCTACCTTGCCATTCGCTAGCCCAGGGCGCTGCTTTTTTATCTTGAAGAACCCCCTCACCAGGCCCAGAAGCAAGAAGGCCCCCTGGTTCACCGACGAACTTAAGGACTCCAAGAAGGCCTGCCGCACCCTCGAGAAGGCCTGGCTCCTCAACAAGACCGCCGACAACAGAACAGCACTCAAACTCGCCACTCGCAGACATCACCAGCTCATCCGCACCACCAAGAAGAAATCTCTGCGGGAACGACTGGACAAGAACGCCCATGACAGCAAGGAGCTCTTCAACATCGTCAAGGAGTTCTCCAACCCCAGCACCGGCAACAACAACATCACTCCCTCACAGGACCTCTGCGACTCCCTCGCCTCGTACTTCCACCGCAAGATCGCCGACATCCACAACAGCTTCGACATTTCACCCCCGCACCCATCGGTCGAACCTTCGCACCCCGCCGCCACCCTCCAGACATGGACCGAGGTGACCCCCGAAGACACGTCACGCATGATGAACACCATCCACTCCGGATCTCCGACCGACCCGTGCCCCCATCATGTCTTCAACAAGGCAGCCTCTACCATGGCACCCCACCTCCGAGACATCATCAACACCTCCTTCAACACAGCAACCTTCCTGGAGAGCTGGAAGCACGCCGAACTCAGCGCTCTGCTGAAGAAACCAACAGCGGACCCGACCGACCTCAAGAACTTCCGCCCCATCTCGCTCCTTCCTTTCCCCGCCAAAGTCATCGAGAAGGTCGTCAACAAGCAACTGGCAGCCTTCCTCGAGGCGAACGGATCCCTCGACCCATCACAGTCCGGATTCAGAGCCAACCACAGCACCGAGACCGCCCTCATCGCAGCCACCGACGACATCCGAGCCCTGCTCGACAACGGCGAAACAGCGGCACTCATCCTCCTAGACCTCTCCGCAGCATTTGACACTGTCTGCCACCGCACACTAGTCCAACGCCTCAACGACACCGGCATCCAAGGGAAGGCTCTGGAATGGATCATCTCATACCTCTCCGGCAGAACACAGAGAGTACGCCTCCCTCCGTTCCGCTCCGAGGCCACCGAAGTCATCTGCGGCGTCCCGCAAGGATCGTCGCTCAGCCCCACTCTCTTCAACATCTACATGAAACCCCTCGCTGCCATCGCACGCCAACACAACCTCAACATCATCTCCTACGCCGATGACACCCAGCTGATTCTCTCCCTCTCCAGAGACCCCGATACCGCCAAAGCCAGCCTGCACGAAGGGATGACAGACGTCGCTGAATGGATGAACATCAGCCGCCTGAAACTGAACACGGACAAGACAGAAGTCCTCATCCTGGGACCATGACCCTCCGCATGGGACGACTCCTGGTGGCCCCCGGCACTAGGCACCGCAGCTGAACCGACGGACCACGCACGCAACTTGGGCGTCATACTGGACTCCTCCCTATCGATGACCAGACAAGTCAACGCCGTCTCCTCAGCTTGCTTTCACAACCTCCGCATGCTCTGAAAGATCTTCCGATGGATCCCGACCGAGACCAGGAAGACGGTCACCCAGGCTCTCGTCACCAGCAGACTAGACTACGGAAACACCCTCTACGCCGGTACTACAGCCAAGCTTCAGAAAAGACTTCAGCGTATCCAGAACGCCTCCGCCCGACTCATCCTGGACGTCCCCTGACGCAGCCACATCTCGTGCCACCTGAGAGACCTGCACTGGCTCCCTGTCAACAAGAGGATCACGTTCAGACTCCTCACCCACGCACACAAGTCCCTCCACGACCTAGGCCCAGGGTACCTCAACAGCCGCCTCACCTTCTACACGCCCACCCGCCAGCTACGTTCCGCTAAACTCGCCCTCGCCGTCGTCCCTCGCATCCAGAGAGCCACCGCTGGAAGAAGGTCATTCTCCTACCTGGCAGCTAAGACTTGGAACTCCCTACCCGTCCACTTGCGGATGACACAGGACCACCTGGCCTTCAGGAAACAGCTCAAGACCTGGCTGTTCGAGCAGTAGCAGACCCCCTTCCCCAAGCGCCTTGAGACCCTTACGGGTGAGTAGTGCGCGATATAAGTTCCATGATTGATTGATTGATTGATTGATTGATTGGGGTTTCCACACCTCTCCGGTACACTGGTCCGCGGCTCACCATTCCTCCCCCACTCACTCTGCGTCAGCTTCCAGGTGCCTCCTTCGGTAACAGTGAGGTTGTCACTGCTAGCCCCGTACCTGGGCAATACGCTACTGTTCCCGTCCGCCACGGCCCCTACCTCTCGCAAGGCTATGCCAGTGTGGCCCGCACCGCTTCACTTGGGCTCTTAGGGCGGCACCATTTTACCCCGCGTGTGTCATCTACCCAGGACACAGGCTATCCCTCACCCTGCAGGCGCTTGAGGTATTTCTCGCTATGTAGCAGCACTAAGCTCGGCAGAGATGAATTCTCCCCGTGATGAGGTTCAGTCTTGCAGTAATTACAGGATATTTAACGGACTGATGACTCGGCCAGGCAGAGCTGCACTACAGCGCAGCCATCTTGCTGTGTGCCTTCTAGCGCCCCCCAGAACATTCTAACATTATACAGAGCATGAAACATGTAGGGCCTGATTCACAAAGGTAAAGTTAGATGAAAGTCTATCTTTACGACTTTAGTTATTCACAAAGGGCATTTAATACTTGTAAATGCCCTTTGTGAATGCTGAAAGTCGTAAAGTTAGACTTTTGTCTAACTTTACCTTTGTGAATCGGGCCTATAGAGTCTGCGGAACTCCACCCACCTCCTTCTTACTATAAAATGTTACACAATAATGAGACCCACAGTCCATCACAAAGTTTGAAAATCAATCCAGGAGCTTCACCTCTTAAACAGAATATGGAACCAACATTCAGCATCCAGATCATCCGTTCGTAATAGAAACCATTCAGTCTCTTCTCTTATAATAAAAAGGCAGTGCAACATCCATGTGTCACACTTATATCAAGTGGCTTTTCAGATGTTTGATAAGTAATAAGGGTTCATTGTCTGGGACCACTTCATTGGTGCCCATAGGTATCAAAAGAAGGTCAGCATAGAGGGTGCTAGGAGTAACCAACTGGGTTTGCCCTTAGCCTAGTTTTGCAAAGCTTAAAGTTTTTAGGGTTCCTGTGTATGTGAATGTAGTTCACAAACAAATTATTTAGCAAGTACAGTAAGTAGAATGAATCAATTAACTCATTTGGACATCAATACAGAAACATCAGTGTACGTGTTCATGACATTCGTTGTTAGCTTTCGTTTTGGCTTGTTCAAAAAATAATTATAAAGAGAATCGATAGTTCCTTGCTTCAACTTTAAGCAAAGTAGAGCATCAATAGATTCATCGCATGATGTAATGCAATAGCATCAGTCGTGTTTTGCCCCCTAAGGATAATCCATCTGTGGTTGTGGATACTTGGGTTGGAAATGTTTAGAAGCTAGCAAGCCCAGTAAGATTAAAGCTGAAAAAAAAGAAACAGTAGAATAAAAAAAGAAATCTAGTCAATAAACAGGATTGGGGCACAGCAGGCCTGAAGCTGCACACTAATGATAGAAAATTGGTGAGAATATAAAGAATTGGTAATTTTGAAAATTAATTGCATTTAAATTTAATTAGCGATATTCGATAGTGAGAAGACACTTAGTATGTGTTCAAAGTCTTAGGAGTTAGTTGATTGGAAATGTATCTCAAGTACAATGGAATGCTCCCTTGGGGTGTACAGTGCTTTGGTGTAGATAGTGAAATAGAATCTAGAAATGTCCGCAATGGGGAGTGGATAGTTAGTTACTTAGGGCAGTGCGTGAGAAGTGGGCACCTAAAGGAACCAGCATCGTACCTCCACGGTGATGTCATCAATCAATCAATCAATCAATCAATCAATTAATCAATCAATCAATCAGGAGTTTGTTAAGTGCGACTACTCATCCGTGAGGGTCTCAAGGCACTAGTGGGGGGGGGGGTGGAGGATCCATTCCATCAAGGAGGGGGTCTGTCGAAGAACCAGGTTTTGAGGTTTCTTGCGAAGATGGGGAGCGATTGTTGTCTGTCTGAGGTGGAGCGGAAGGGCGTTCTAGGCTTTGGCCGCAAGGAAGCAGAAGGAGCGGCCTCCCGATCTGGTCTTCCTGGTGCGGGAGACCACAGCATAGGAGAGCTGGGCTGATCGTAGGGTCCTTTGGGGTGAGTTGAATTTGAGTCGGCTATTCAAGTATGCTGGTCCGGTGCCGTGGAGGGCTTATGTCATAACTGAGGTATGTAAAGATCCGCTTCTATTAAGTCAAGATGCGAGATGTCTTGAATGGTTTGGATTTTGCATCCGCGGTTCCAGATTATTGATATGGCTATTGGATTGTGTTCTCGATTTGGCAGTCAATGAAACTAGTGTGGAAAAGTGACAGCCATGTTGCAACAGAGTCGTTTCGGGTAGTCATATGGTAGCCGTATATGAAATAAGTTATTATTCCATATGGGCAGTTTATCTGTAGGGATCTCTTTAGTCCTACAGTAATGGATGTTGATAACTGAACAGTGTCAGCATTTAAGTGGGGTCACTTAGTCTAGAGATGTCAGGGATAAAAGTGGTTTGTTATAATAAATAAATATTCAACTATCTAAATGTCAGCCCTGAGAGGGCTTGGTCATGACTGGCACATAAACATGAGTTAGTAGTGTTGGTAAGTAAACAAAATCTGCTGTGGAACCATAGAATTTGATGTAAGAAAATGGTCATTTCTCCAATATAGAACAGAAATACTGTGTCTTTTGGTGCTGAGAATGATGTGCACTGAACAGTAGACAGCATCATTCGGTGAAGATAGACCAGGGGTCTCCAACCTTTTCTATTGTGAGAGCTACTTCTGATCATAGAAAACCATTACGTGCTACTGATGGTAAAACAACTCGCGGATTGTTACCAGACATCCCCACGTCCAGCTTTATTGACTTTAAGCCTAATGTCCATGGAGCCAGATACTAGGGTTTGAATAAAATTCTTTGACTAGGGGCACAATGACAGGACTGCCATGTGTGTCAGTGAGAGTGTGGTCTTTGTATCGCATGTACTTGCAGCAAGGGCATACCTTTCGCCATATGTGGCACTGATACATGTATAACACAAACATGCAGTAGTGTTTTTTTTAATGGGACAAATTTAAAGTGCAGAAAAATGTTCTGCAAAAATTGTCATATTATTGAACATTTTTCTGCACTTTAAATTTCTCTCATTTAAAAAATGTCTGTATTTTTCCGTTCTGGTTATGGCACAGGGTCTACTGGCCACTGGGAGCAAAAGGCCTGCTATTTGTAAATGCAACACTTTGAAATGGGAGAACATTAAAATGAAGAGCTAACTTAATCCTTAAGGTAACTTTCCATTTTAATTTTCTCCCGTTTAAAAGCATTCAGAAACATAATTTTGTTCACAGCTCCCATACTGAGTTGACAAGGAATTTTGTTCAAGAGTTAAATACTTCAGTGCTTCAGTTGTTCACATCCATGCCGCAGCCTGGGTCATATATCGTACTAAGTACTGCTCATTATCAGGCCCTGCTATCTGCAG
The DNA here is from genome assembly GCF_964204655.1 of Triturus cristatus. Classification (NCBI taxonomy): domain Eukaryota; kingdom Metazoa; phylum Chordata; class Amphibia; order Caudata; family Salamandridae; genus Triturus; species Triturus cristatus. The sequence goes on from NC_140580.1 coordinate 769,408,770, forward strand.
CCTTGTGATAATGTAAGATAAGCACAGGCTTCCCTTAACTTTAAAAGCAAAATATGAACTTGTGCTGATTTAAAAATTACCTCAAAGTCTGTGAGCTCCTCTAAATGTGTCTGTGAGCTACTGGTAGCTCGTGATTGACTGGCTGGAGACACCGGAGATAGACAGTACATCTTCCAGTGACTGGACACAGTAATATATAGAATAGAAGATCATAAGAACAAGGCTACATACAGTATGCATTGAGATTTTTTATCATTCACTTCTGGCAGAAAGGGAAAAGCTCCAGAGAGGACACCTCTTTGAGCAAAATGATTAGTTGGCACTCCTTTGCTGCACATTAATTTAAGCACAGGAGAAGGGTTTCCTTAAAACAAAATTCTCTAGGAAGGAGCAAGGTATTTCCAGATCAGGAGTCACTAACCAATAGATCGTTGGGAGCCCCAGAGTTTTGAAGGCCAGGCTTGCTCAAGGACGCAGTGGCAGCTCGCACAGGTAAAGGTGTGGGGCAGTAAGGCGGGGCGAGGCGGGGCAGGGAGGGGGTAGTGGAGTTCGACATACAACGGGAAAGATTAAAGTAAGTAAATAAATAAATAAATAAAACCACTTACCTTGCACTAGCTGTATCGCCGAGTCGGTGGTGCGGCGAGCGCAAGGTAAGTAGTTTATTTATTTATTTATTTACTTTCACCTTTTCCGTCGTATGTCAAACTCCACTAACCCCCACCCCACCCCGCCCCATCTCACCGCCCCACAGCGTTTACCTGTGCGAGACACAATTGCAGGGAAGTAAATATGGTTCAGCAGTTAGAGCTCTGTGAGGCAACTCAAGAGAGAGGCTCCATTCTTAGAGGAAATGGCTTGGGTGGTCAGAGAATTTGCCTATAATGGAGATCGAAGGAGCTGGTTCATTATAGTAGATAATAATTTGATTGTGCTTGTTTGAGTTCTATTTTAACTGTGTTTCATTTAAGAATACAAAACTCTCCCTTCGGCAGAGGGTTAGAGCTCAGTCTCTCCCACAACCCTTCTTGACAATCAGATCATTTACAAAGAATTTGAAATCCTTGTGGTGTGTAGAGAAATGTTGCTTTAATGGAAGTTTCAATGACTCTTGTGACCGTTTTTGTGGTGCTGCCGTATTCTTATTTTCAGTGGCTATATGCTGCTGCCTATGTATGCTAGGTGGCATGTATATTACATACATGCTGCTGCAAGTTATTCTGTCGTTGCTCCTGTAGGTGCAGGTCCCTCTGTAAATGAACTCAGGATCTTTGCGTTACACAAATTTGTAAATATAGCAGGATAGGCGCTTGAAAAAGCCCAAAGGTTCGAGAAATATTGGGCCGAAGATATGATATCTAAGTTGAAGTGTTACTAGAAAGAAGAAGCAAAGGTTTTTTCATTATGTTACCGATGAGTTCCAGGCCTTCCTTGGAGATTGTCGTAAATTGTATTTAGTTTGCATTAGTGTGTTTGTCTTTGAATCCCATTGGTCAATTTATATCACTTTGTTTGCCTTCTGCCAGGGTTTTCTAGATACATTCTGGTGTGTAGCCTCTTTCTCTGAATTGCTCAACTGCTTCTAGATCAACAACATTATCTTCACTACAGTTTCTTCTAATCTGCAACATTTCAGTCTTGAGTAAATTGCCGATGATATATTTTGGGTGACAACTCTGTCCCTATGGTATGCCATTGTTGAATGTTTCTATCCTGTGTAGCTTCAAGTGGAGTGGGCCGGCTTTAGTGAAGATAATTAAGTGTCTCATCTAGAGTTTGCTGTACAGGTACTCTAACAGGTAAAAGTGAATCGACCAAACCAATCAATAAATATGCAAAGCACAAACACGGGTATATCTTTTGTTGAATATACAAAACTATTTATATGTATAAATCAAGTTAAAAAGGAGTTGATACATATAAATATTTTTGTATATTCAACAAAAGATATTCCTGCGTTTGTGCTTTGTATATTCATTTATTGGTTTGATCGATTGACATTTGGGTTTGCGTTCTGAGTAGACTCACCCGCAAAGAAATTCCTAGATTCATATTTAGAGAATCATCCTGAAACAAAATCCCTTGTAGGCACTTGTACCTGTTATTGTTCGATTTGCCCAAGCCTCCAAGGGTATATTGGGTTTTTCCTGTGTTTACATTGTACAGGTACTCTGTCACCTTTAAACCAGTCTCTAAATCAGACCCTACGTCATTGCACCTGGTTTCTAGAGAGGTGGCATATGAGCATGATGTTATAGTTGTTATGGTTCATCTGATTGATATCCTGTTGCTATTTGTCAGTGCTGCCCTGCCCTAGCATTAAGACATCATTCTTGCATCTATCCAAGTATATTACATGGAGATGTATTCAGAGAAGTTGTCATCCATTGTTTTACTACTCACCCCCATAAAGAGGTAGAGACAGAGTAGTTTTGCACTTGTAAACATATTGTCTGATTGATGGTGAAGTTGTTATGGAGAATAAAGCCCACCAGTTCCAAAATCATGGTGTTTTGGGGTGTGTAATGGGCATGTAAGATGCATGTAATGAAAATGTTTAAATACCTGAAGGACATCAAAAATACTTTATTACATATAAAGAATGACTACTCGTATGGTAGCAAGGATGCTATTAAGTCGCTATTTTACCATTTTGCAGTTTAGTGAGAGTGTCCTTAATACCTTGAATGCTAGAAGACAAGTCTCTAATAAAAGGGTAGAGTTGAAGGTGTATGTGCACCTTAATTAGGGAGCAGTTGGAATAAATTCCAGAAACGAAGGGACCTCCTGGGGTGGATTGGTTAATAGTTGGGGAAACAAGTGGCAAACACCAATGGTTAGTGATTTCTTTTCACTAGTATAGCAGCGGTATTCATCTTGTGGCCCATTGACCCCCTGGGGTCCATGGAGCCTATTCGGGGGTTCACATATCCGTATAACCCCTGACCATTATTTTCTATCAATGATCATAATCATTTTGAGCTAAATAACTCTATAAAGATGGCAAATAATAATGTATTGTTTAGTGAATTAAAACCATGACAAAAATCGACAATGTACAATAATACAATTTCAGTATCAAAATGCACAAATTATACCAGTTCAATAGCTTAATTAGAGAAAGACTTAGTGTGGCACTGCTAAAGTCCATGAGCACCTTATGTTGGGCGAGTCTGAGCTCGTGGTATTTAGAGCTAGCCATATCTAAAAGCACATACTTCATTCTATATTTCGCACTAAATACGCATTTCATCTATGGTTAGTGCGCAGTGTGCAACGTTAGAAGAGTATATTCTGTGTGGAAATGTGCAATGTATGCTCTAGCCTGGTTTATCGTGGGCATAAAGTGCATTGTGCTCACAGGACCTATCACGCATGTTTGCTTCTTACACGGGAGCCTGGTACCCTTTCTTTGAGAGGCTCTTAGGTACGAAAAATGGGCTGGGTGGATTTACCCACGATTGTTGAGCCTTGAGGTTCCTGGATTGCTTGCGGTCACTAGGCACATAGAGTCCTACCCTGAAACCACAAATTTCAAAATATCTTACAGCATATACATTTCAACTAAGATTGGTGTGCAATGTGCAAAGTTAAGGGAATATGTTCAGTGGGCAAATATGCAATGTAAGCTTTGGCCTGAATTGCCAAGCGCATAATGTGCATTGTGGTCACAGGACCTATCACGCATGTTTGCTTCTTACACGGGAGCCTGGTACCCTTCCTTTGAGAGGGTATTAGGTATGAAAAATGGGCTGGGTGGATTTACCCACCATTGTTGAGCCTAGGTGTTCCTAGATTGCTTGCGGTAACTAAGCATATAGAGTCCTGCCCTGAAATCACAAACTTCAAGATATCTTACAGCATACTCATTTCAGCTAAGATCGGTGTGCAATGTGCAAAGTTAAGGGAATATGTTCAGTGTGCAAATATGCAATGTAACCTCTGGCCTGAATTGCCAAGCACATAAAGTGCATTGCGCTCACAGGAACTTTCGCACATGTTTGCCACTTAAATTAGTACACCCCTTCTTTAAGTGAGTATTAAGTATGCAAAATGGGCAGAGGTACGCTCCATTATTAAACGTGATTGTTCCTAGATTGCATGCAATTTCTAGAAACAACTCTTGGGTCTCCAACCTTTTCAGTACTTACTTCCTGTTACTTATGTTCAATGAAATGCATTAACAGCTACTAATATTATTAGTGCTGTACAATTTTATTTTATTTTATATGTATAATATTTCAACCAAGCAAAAACGTTCTAATTTAATAAGCCGGGCTGCACACAGGTGAGCTATTGAGAGGTAGCTGGAGAGCTACAGTAGCTCAAGAGCCAGTGGTTTGAGACCCCTAGCTGTGCCATGCCCTATGCGACAGATTGATGTTTAGCCAAGTAAAAATTATAAAACAGTACAGTTAAAATGCTTAATGTTCAATGTATCTTCAGATTCACAAAGGTCGAGGTTGTGAAATTAATTTATACTATTCCCTCTACCCCTGCTGAAGTTGTAACAGTTTACTGAATTGTTAAAGAAACTTTGTTGTCCTGCAAGAGAGCTGCAGCATCTGGCTATTTAGTAAAGCCATTACGGCGGGTCAACAAGTTCTTATCTGGAGTGACCGGAGAGCTGGAAGTAGAATTTGCCACCTCAATTGACTTACAGCAGGGCAAAATACACAAAAAATGTTGGACTGTCTCTTCCACGCTCCCACTGAGTTGACATAGATTGGTCGGCCAGATTTGTCTCCACGATGGAACCTGATCTTTTGAAGAAAAAGCTCCCAATCGAAGGAGAAGTAGGGAGTGCTGTATTGTTGGAGATATTATTTACGAGATACTGCTGCGGCAACCAGTCCCCATACGAAGATAAGAGCATCCGTCCGTGTTTTTTTTTTTTTGCTAGCGCTGCTGTATCCAGTAACCAGGCTTGCTGTTTAACTGCTTTAGTTGCTATTTTTTAATGCAGGGAAGCTGGTGTTCATGCCCCATACTTCGTTCAGAATGAGGGCAGTTAACACTTGCTGAAGCGCTGTTGGCCAATCATTCTTGCCTTTGGGCTGATTCTTTAGTTCGGACCAGCAGAGACCTGTAAGGGATTCTTCATGTGCCGCTCTCATCCTCCAGCATAGTTTGATTATTGCTGCTGTATAAAGATGGTTCATCCTACGAGGCTAGTAGTTTCGTCAAGTAACAATAATCCTTACTTCAAGTCTACTGTATTGCGTCCCCAGTGTATTCAAAATATGTATCAATGAAAATGAAAAAGAATAATGTGCATTTTAAAAACATTTGTAATCAGAACTTGATTGCTGCTGATTAAAATCAGTTTTGAATTGCTAGTGATTATCTAGACATCTAGGGCCATATTATCAAGAACCGGCGTTAACATTATCGCCTATTTAGCATCAGGAAACTGCCGCTAAAGCGGCGATAATGGGCTTGATAATATGCCCTTGTGATTTCCAATAGAAGCCCATGTTCTGGTGTGAACATAAGCTTCTATTGGAATTCTCAAGGGCGTATTATCAAGCCCATTATCGCCCCTTTAGCGGCAGTTTCCTGTCGCTAAAGCGGCAATAATTTTAACGCCGTTCTTAATAATATGCCCCATAGTGTTCTAAGCGGTCAGAGATCTATGCTTGTATACACAAGTAAGCTGCAGAAAAAGCCCTTCCAGGCTGCATGTACTCCCATCCACTGCTTTATATGGGCAGGCATTTACAGACTCCAAACACCTACACATCATGTATCGGAAAGAAAGCAAGCCTGCACTTTTCAGCAGAGCTTAAATACTTCCACAGGAAAAGAACCACTTCCCAGTAGGCAGCACAAACTTTATTCTAATAAGCACCTGCTCGTGTTGCTTTTATGCAATCACTGTCTTTATCACCTTTTGACACAAAGACCATGCGTGGTCTCCAGCTTGGTCCATACCAAGCTCAATTGGTGCCCTGTATCTATCTATTCATGGCCAGTGTCAACCCAGTTACTACTTCTGTTTCACCACTTCTGCGGCGAGATCTGATGCCACATGATTACCTATTGATTTGTGAAGACAACCTGCTTCTTATACGGTGTGTAGTCACTCTCAGATTGCAGTTGGAGAGGAAGGGAGATGTGCTGAGTTCATACAGTGAATACTTGTGTATTTTTTTGTGTATTAGTGTTGAGGTACAATTCGTAGGAATTGCTTGGTATCCTTGGCTTCCAGTTGTGATTCACTAGGGTTTGCAAAAGTGAAAAGGTTAAGAACAACAGGCCTACAGCAAAGGTGCCAACCAGATATTCAAAAACCTTCCTGTCCACCACACATAGGAAGGCAAGGTGCAGCATTCTGTCACAGCACCCCAAAAAAACTTCTCATCACAGATAAAAAGCTTTTCCAATTTTTATGTAAATAAGCATAATTCAAAGATATTTTGTGGCACATGTGTTACAAATCAGTCACCTTTAACGCACCTTTTATACTGTGCACTCAAAGTTAGAAAGAGAAGAAACATTTGCTTACCAATCAATGTATTCAACAACCTATGAAAGGCTACAAAGCAAAAAACCCAACTCATTAAATTATACACATTCACTCAAGTGGGTTTAAACCACTCCATTCAATGCATATCATTGGGAAAACAACATATTCCTACATGAATATTATAAATGCCATGATTTTAAGACTAGTCTCTAAGAGGAACAGATTGACAACCTGAACACAATAAAAACATGGTGCCAACACTATTTCATACCTAGGATTTACAATAGCTTTCTAGTTTAAGAAGTTGTTCATAACTAATGAAAACAGGGCAGAACTCATTCCAGAACCCTTTCATAACATACAGAGAATCTAACTCATCTAGGGCCTTCTCACATCATGTCCCATGTAGAGCCTCTTCCAAACCCTTTTCACATAACACAGAGTACGATCCCATATGCTGAAGTGTAGTATTTTATCTAAATTGCTTTTTGGAGACCTGTGATTGCTCTATGTACTGGCTTCTACTGCTTGGTAAATAGACAAGGAGGTAGGGCAGCTCTTCGCAAAGGCTAAAGAGATTAACAGATAATGTAGAAAGAGTTTTCTTCAACTCACTTGACAGGGCATCAGTTCCACGTCCAGCCAATGGCAGCTAACATAATTCCTGGAAACAGATGAGAAGTACTACTCACCCAGGAACTCCTTCCCTCAGATTAATGAATACCTTAAGCAAAGTCATGCTCTCAGTCCATAACAAAGGACATTCTGATCAGTGATTGCCTATACAGTCAGCACGAGTCCTTGCCAGTGGCTGGGCAGTAAAAGCAAGAACTTTTGAGAGGTTTAAGTCTCTTCTGACTTCAAGGTTCTGCGGAGGAAATGGAAGTACACAGTACACTACCAAAATATTGAATCCTCAATATCATTCTACAAAAATATATTAACTAGAATATCAACTACCAGAATATCATGGAGGTAATACTATTCCTAACTCAGCCTATAAGTACCCACCTTAACAATATTTTGTTGTTGATTTTCTTCCTATAATATTATTTGTCAGCATATCAACCACAAAAACACGACCAAACAGCCGTCACACACTCACACACCCATTCTGCTATGAAGAAGTTCCAGGGTAGCAGAAGCTTGTGATCCTCGTTGCTTACTCTTAGTATGTCTTGTGCGAGAGGGTTTTAAGGTGGTCTTCATCGACCCAGGCAGCTAAATGTGAGCTACTTGTAAGGTCTAAGTTGGTTGGGTACCTACGCTGGCCACACACTAGTCCATAAAGGTAGCCTCAAAGCACTTCTCCTTGGACAAAATATTCATATAGTGTTTGCAAAAAAAGGAAACACAAGCAGTACGCATGATTTTGATTCCTTTACCTCAAAATCGCATAGAAGAGCTTGAAAGGCACTTGGACTTTCAATTGTTGGGGGGCCAAAGTTGAGGTTTGCTGTTCCAGTGATGGAGAACAGCAGCTGCAAAATCCGAAGGTTCAGTAGTCTTGATTTCTTCTTTAACAGGAAGGACAAGACCTAAAATGGAAAGAATGTCAGATACTGTCTTAGGCACTATCTATAGGAACTCAGCAGCTAGCAATCTTGATTGAAAGGCTATCGCTATTGCATCTGTAGCTTAAAACACTGAACCACCACCACCACCACCAGTGAATAAGTAGTAATTGTTGTTGAACCATTGTCTCTATAACTGTGCCTACATACCCTCACTATACCACTGGTGTTAGTAACCTTAATGCCAAGTGTATCCCTATCACTTGTGCACCTATTGACAAATCTTCACTTATGACCATCGACTCTGTGTCCATAGACTGAAATCTATGCTGTAGCATTATCATCCTTGCATCTGTAGGGTGAAATACTAACTATCACAATTGGGTTTGCTATATGTTACCTGTTTAAATGTAGACTCTCTAGACAAAACAGATCACTGTCTTATCCATGGAAGACGGTAGCCTTGTAGTACATCAGCTGAGTGGTGCCTCACCATGGTCCTATATTCCTCAGAGTAGGAACCCAATCCAATAGTCTGTTTAACAGCACAGGGTCTTATACATTGTCATTCACACCACGGATCCGCAAACTATTTTGTCACCACAGGAAGATAGCAACAACAAAGTTTGTAGTGTGACAGTGCATGATTGCAGTTTGCAACTCACACAGAGTACTTGCTATGCCTGATACTGAAATATATTGAGGGAGTAAACCGTTCACCGAACTCTAAGTCACGCGCTAAGAGATTTCTCACATAAGCAACACTGCGTTCACACAACTTCTTCTATTAATACACTAATGCCGTAAAGCTTCAGCTTTCTACATCTCACTCCTTTTGTTTGACTACACACCAAGACATCGCTAAAAAAACACAATAAACGCTCAAGGCTGGTTATTGCACACAATATCAAGATATTATATACGGCACACCTTCACTCTTTTATCCAAGCACCCCTACAGGATAGCATGCTGCTTATCTGTAAATTCACTTTGGGGCCTTCTGAGGGCTGTGCAGTGCTATGTAAATGTAATTGCAGTGCAATACAAATGTCAAGAGCAAGGTCATAATACAGGCAGAAGAGGCAATGTAGTGATACAAAAGATAGGGGTATTGTAAAATGAGCAGAGACAGAAAAAATACAGACTTACCTGATACCCAGCCATTTGATTCATCAGCTGCCTACTCATGGCACTGCTACTCAGAACAGACAGAAGAACCTTGACTGCCGCATACAGAGCATGGTCATCACTTGTCATAGCAACAAGACCCAGCAGCACGGCGGGACCGCCAATGTAATTCAAGGTGTTGGCAGCAGGTTCTGAATGGAAAACACGTAACCCTATAAGAGAAGGATTTGAGGTGAACAGTTGGCAGGGTTTCAGATTCAGAATGAATGAGGCAAGGAGTGATTAGAGAGCGTGAGTTTGCAAAGGGGTTGATGCAGAGGCTTGAAGAGTGGTGATTGTTTTGTGCTGTTAGGAGGACAACCAATGGAAAGCAAATGTAAGAGATTGTGAATGATACAGGAATGTAGATCATCCCTTATTTTTGGTGCCTATGAAATTAGGCCACCAAGGTTGATTAGAAACAAACCAGTGAAGGGACAAGCAATGCTTACCTCCTCGTTACAAATCTAATCAGTTCTTCCTCAAAGTAAGATGTTCCGCAGCAACTCAAGTATAATAGTCTGATTATCTTATGGCTGAAGAGGCTGAATGCTGACCCAGAGTGCTTAGACAACTATAGACCAGTCTCTTGACTCCTTTGAATAGCAAACTCCTCAAATCATCAGCAAACCTTCGGCATCAAGAACAGAACCACTTATATAATGTCGTCTAAACAGAGTTCTATACAAAACAAGACACCAAGTTCAAACTAGTGTAAATCAGAGAAGAAAAGCTCTTTTCACTGGTTTATGACAAGCCTTGCACTTCACCGTACTCAGAGTCTGACAGGTGGACCATAACTTGCTTCTCAACTGGCTCTTGTCAGTTGGTGATATTGGTGGAATAGCCCTCCAATGTACCACCTTCTTTCTGTACAACACAGCTCACCTCCTTTTAACATTAGTTTGTTAAGTCCTGTCATGGTAATTTATTGCAGTGTGCACTTACAGTATAAATAAGTCTTGTGGCTCTGAGATGATTTTCATTAATGTAAGAAGAGAGGAGATAAACTTTTAAGGAAAGCTGAATTACGACTGCCAGAGAAGATGAGTTTTAAGTGAACATAATTATTTAATTGTTTTGAAGGTAAATGAAGGGTATTCCACAGTGCTGCTGCTAATTTATGATGTAGTATTACATTGTTGACAGTATTAAAGGCTGGCACTGGGCATTAGAAAATATGGGATCCATCTTTTGCCATCAGGCGACGATCCTCCATAAATGATTGTTGACGGGAAGAGACTGAAATTCAGCATGATTTTCAATATAGGTCTGACTCTGAAATTGAGTTCTTGCTATTTGTTCCAGGAGCGTGACCAAATAATGCAGATTCTAAATAAGCATAAATAGGCATAAATAAGCATACAGTTGACCAGTCTCCTGGCTCATCGTATAGCTTTGTCATAAGAGTAATACAAAAGCTTGCTCCAGATGAGGGGAGGCCGCAGATGACTATAAAAAATGGGTGTCTGCTGAAGTTAGAAGAGGTGTGCATACAGAAAGAAGCTAACCTTTCTTGAAGATCTTCACCACACTTCTACTAAGGGAGATTCCAAGGTTATACAATTATTAACTGCCTTAATCATACAGTGGAAATTATAGATTGGCAGTCACATTGGAGGGTGAAAGGTCAACCATGTTAAGTCTGTTACATTTCAGGTTAAGTTCATTTGGATTGTTACCCACTTTTAGGTTGATGTTCTCAGTGATTAGATTGCACACATTTGAGAGGATGGATTGGATAATTTATTGGCATTAGAACTTCAAAGTTTATTAATAGCTTCCCAGGCCTTCTCCTGGGGGCAAATTTCAAAGACTGTTAGTTATCATAAAAGACCCTTGGCTTCATAATGATAGCAGACGTATGGTGTTTACAGTACTGAGAAAGGGGCTTTTCTTTAGGGGGCGGAGGGTACATATTCTTGCCTCTTTTCCCACTTGACATTTCTTCGTTTTGTTTGAAATAGTCATAATTTCTGTAAATCGCCCTTGTGCAGGCTTTATGGATTAATATTCTAATTGGACTCTGGCATCTGAATATCAAGTCCAAGGGCAATCCAATCGAACAGATCTGTAACCTAATTACAAAATCTTTTAAGGAACATGATACAATGTAGTCTTGGAGTAACTCCATGTTGAGAGTTTTTGTATGTACATTTTGTTATTCCTCTTTCGATTTCAGATGGGAGATTTTGATTGAGAAAAAGGTACAGGATGAACGGAGAAGATTATTGGGTAATTGTGATGTGAAGAGTATATTGAGGTGTACATGTGGTACCCATGGAGATGCCCTATCTGTTCAAAACATCAGGCATCTCTTGCAGAGTTCAACAAGGTGTGGTACTCTCATTAGCCCTTTTCAAACACTACATAAACCCTCTCTTGAACATGCACTTTAGAACCTTGCATTCCACATATACATCAATAATTATTTGTCTACAATGACTGTGTAACTGCCATTCAAGGGCGGATGCATCAGAAAATGCTTTACAGATGGAGGTTCTGTTGAGACCGGTAAAGTTCTCCAACCTGCTATTCAATTGGCCTCCACCTTGGGTGCACAATGGCTCCTTGTCAAATTGTTTCCCAGCGTGGAATCGTCAAAAATGTTAACCTGGCCTTGAGCTCAACATTGCCATTAATAATAGGCTCTACCATCTGGTATACTACCTTCAGAACCTTCCAGACCTTCTAAAAAGTGAAATACATTCAGAAATCAGCAAACAAATTATTCCAGCAAACAAATTCAACAATTTAAACAGCTGGACCCTGAAGTCATTGCTGTTTACATCTGCATAAGAACCCTATATGTTTTGAATAGATGTAGATGTAGTTAGTACCAGTTAAAATAAAAAATATTCAGGGTTTCGTCTTCCATTATGAAACTATATCCTTGAAATAGGGAACTAAAGAGCACTAGCCACCAGTACCAAATAACCCCAAACTCAATTTCTGTGTGGCATGCACAGCATATTTTCTCAGGTCTCTCTACCGTGGACAATGCCCATCTCACAGATGTTAGTTGGACCTGTTACAAATATACACATTTGTGTCAAGGACATCAGATGATCTTGGTTTAGCATTCGGACATAACAAATCCTCCAGTACTGATGTCTAGAAATGATTTTCCGATACTTATTGATGGACCATTTGAATATTGTACTTTTAATGGCAAAATTAGATTTTTGGTGGATATTTCTTTTATGTTCCGAATATCTTCCGATCACACATTCTTACATGTCTTTTGGGGAGGAACCCTAAAAGTTCAAGGATCATCTATCTGGAATTCTCTACCTCTGACTTAATTCCAGGACGTAAGCCTGACGTTTTTGAGGAAAGGACCAAAGAAACATGTTCCAATGTTACCTATTCACGTTCATGCCTACTCACCACTTCATGTGATATGCTATGGTGGCAGAATATTGTCCTCCTGATTAATTAGCTACCAATCCCTAACACTCATTCACATTTGCAAATCACTTCCTTGCTGAATAATCTAATAAAGAGAGAGCACTATGTGTGAGGGAAAATTTAACATACCATCAAAAATCTACAAAACAGGCCTACAGGGAAGTATTTCAATTACTGAGGGCCTAGTATAAAGGATTTGAAATTCAAAATATTTCTGTAAATATTTAAATAACCACAGGCTATGTCACTGTTCTTATATGGGCTCCTACTTCAAGTACTGCACAATACACAATGTTCACATTCTCCAAGACTCTAATACATGGATATTCTGGGTAAAGATTACAAATATAGTTCTTGTTCTTAAGACTTTTCTTCTGAGTATCACATTTCTCTGAGCTTAATGCCTAATCCAAAAATGCCACCAACATCAGCCTTCAGATGTTAATGTGCCACTAGAAATTTAGGAACCTTAGTTGTATAAAAAAAGGAAAAGAAAAAAAAAGAAAGGAAATAGATGATCTCAATGTTAAAGCTCAAGATTATACGACAAAGGTTATATTTGCGCCTTAGTCGCCGAATAATATTTTTTCCTCAAATCTGTGTGGAAATCTACAGTTTACCAATAAAGATGGTGCCCATCTCTTAAGGATAGAAGTAATTATTTCTTCTGTCTGTTCATTTTCACATATGATTAAATGCCACATATAATACCCCCATACATCAGGGCAATTACAGGATATAACTAGTTCGGATGTTCCTGTTATTGACTATGTTCTGGTAATGTGATAAATAATGTCCCTGAAAGGATGGGAGGTGAATCCAGCGGCAGCAGAGGCTATCATCTTTTAGCCATTGTCTTAGGCCTGCAAAAAGAACAATTGATGAACAGAATGCAGAACAATGTCATACATTCACCCCAGGACAGAGATCTGGGCCTAAATCCGTCGTTTTTGTGCTCACCATGCCATTCCAGTTTGAACCCAGCCATATGCAAATCAGTCTTGACCCTGTGCCCAATGGGAACAGTCCAGCCCGAACTGCCAAGCCAGGTCCTCCCTGGACTGGAAACAAGCATCCTAGGACCGGTTTTGGAGTTTCACCCCTCTTCAGCCAGGAAAGTTTGACTCCAGTGGCATGGAGAGTACGGGATGCACGTCTGGGCATACCCGTCCCACTTGGGGGGGACAAATGCAAATTGATGGACAGAATGCAGAACAATGTCATACATTCACCCCAGTACAGATATCTGGGCCTAAATCCATCGTTTTTTTTCTCACCATGCCATTCCAGTTTGAACCCAGCCATATGCAAATCAGTTTTGACCCTGTGTTTGCGTAGCACTTTTCACCCTAAGTGGGATGGGTATGCCCAGACGTGGGTCCCTTGCTCACTGTGCCACTGGATTCAAGCTAGCATGACTGATGAAGGGTAATACCCAGAAACAGGTCCCAGGATGCTTGTTTCCGGTCCAGGGAGGACCTGGCTTGGCAGTTCAGTCTGGACTGTTCCCATGAGGCACAGGGTCAAGACTGATTTGCATATGGGTGGGTTTAAACTGGGGTGGCATGGTGAGCAAAAGAACTATGGATTTAACCCAGATCTCTTGACCGGGGGTGAATGTATGATTTATTCAGCATTCCGTTCATCATTTGTTTGCGTAAGCATTGTCTTAGGCCTGTCAGCCTTAGGGCAGTCTTCCCCCAAACATTTTGCCTTACTCCTCCATATGTTACTGATTTTGTTTTTGTTGGCCGTAGGACTTTGTGCACTTTGTCACTGCTAACAAGTGCTAAAGTTTGTATGCTCACTCCTTAAAACATGGTAACATTGGCTTATCACCAATTGGCATATTTAATTTACTTATAAGTCCCTAGTAAAGTGGTACTACCAGTATCCAGTGCGTGTAAATCACATGTTAATACTGGGCCTGCAGCACTTGTTGGGCCACCCACTTAAGTAGCCTTGCAACCTGTCTCAGGCTGTGCTTTGCAGGTAACCTGTGTGTGCAGTTTTGAACTGTCATGCTGACTGGGAAAATTAAACTTTTGCCAGGCACAAACCTTTCTTTTTAATACAAATAAACCACCCCTAGGGTAGGCCCTAAACATCCCTTAGGGCAGGGTGCAATGCATTTATAAAGTAGACCATATAATTTTAGGTTTTACCTGACCTGATAATGAATAAATCTTACATTCATTTTTCACTATTGCAGGGCCTACCTCTCCCGTAGGATAACATTGGGGTTACCTTGCTACATTTAATATGGATAACTTCTAAATGGCAACACATAAAAAGTTCATATTTGGTGTCTTTGGACTTGTAACGAGAAATCCCCTTTTATGGTGCAGTCAGATTTTAAATCACAATTTTGAAAATGTCGCTTTTGGATAGTCGACATTTGTGAGCGTTATCTATTTAGTGCTTAACACCTGGCCTTGGGTTACATGACTGGGTGTAGTTGGTCTTTGTGTATTCTCCTAGACAGCCACACATAATACAGAGCTTAGGTGTGCTTGGATGGGCCATTACTTGCATGATGGGAGGGCGGAGTTAGACACAGCCCCACTTATACCTGAATGGGCCGTGTCCTACCTTCCCACAAAGTACTGCATACCCCTGTAGTTAGGATCCAGCCCGGACAGGAGAGGCAGGAAACCTGAGCACTTGAAAGGGAACCCTCTAGACGTTTCTCCCACTTAAATATTGGACCTCAGACACCAACTCTTCAGTATACTTTTTTTACCTGTGTAAGACTCAGCAGGTAAGAAGGATTGCTATGCTGCTGTAAGGACTACCACTTTTCTGGACTGCTGACTTGAAGGACTGCTGCTCTGCTGTGCTGACCTGCTGTCCTCTTGCCTGTGTGAGAAGAACTGGACCTCCAAGGACAACTCTTTTGTAAATAGCACCTGGACTCTGCAACTGTGAGTCCTACCATGCCAAGTGGTGCCACCCCAGTCATGGACCCTTAGAGGTGCTCTGCCAGCCCATCTGTGGATCCAGCAGAACCGGTGCATCAACTCTGCTGCGCCATGCAACCCCAAGCAGAACCGAAGTATCGCCCTGATGCATGGATATTCCAGTCGCAAGGACTTCGCATCGCCACCGTACCCCGCAGCCTCATTGGAAACGCCACTGCATGACCCATTCTCAACACAGGCTCACACATTGCCAGCCGGTGCCTGGCGCATCCTGGACGCAGTTCTTCTCATTGCAAGTCCCTTGTCGTCGGCCTCCTTGACAATGACACAGGACCGCACATCACAGCCTTGCAGCTCCCCAAACGGTACTGCGTGATGCAACTTCAGCCAGGGCTTTGCATCGCTGCACCTGCACGACACATTCTTGACTTGGCACCTTGCAACACTCCACAACCAGGATTTAAGGTACTTTTGTTCGGCAACCCTAACCTGGTCCCTGTAACCGGGCAGTGCTCCATTGCAGTCAGCCTGAACTGCTCGGTTTGTCCCAGTCCGGCATGACCAGATAGCTACAGTGGAAGCTTTGTACTTTTAGGCGCTTTGTGCTTTTTGGCGCTATTTTCATTGAAATCTTTACCCTTGCATAGCTCCAGTTCTACTCAGTGGATTTTTGTCATTTTAGTCTTGTTTTACTTACTAAAAATTGCTCTATCTTCCTAAATTGTTGTGGTATTCGTCTTGTGTTGCATTTTTCACGTTATTATTGTTTGAGGTGTTGCACAAATAATTACACTTTTCCTCTGAGGTTAGCCTGACTGCTCTGTGCTAATCTACCCGAAGGTTGAGCACAGATTAATTTAGGGTAGCTTGTGACCTCACCCTGCCAAGGATTGTGGTTGCTGCTTGAGTAGCGCTTTACCGTGTTTCTTACACAATGGATGAGCCAAAGGCATATGGGTTAAATGAGTGAACTGTATACCCAACACTATCAGTCATTCTGTACTCCAGTGTCTGCTTACCACTTACTCTTGTCTGCTTTACCAGAGAACCATCTCGTCCCTTTCAGACATCTGAGTGGGGTAGCAAGGATCTATGGGCTAAAATAAAACCCCTGCCTCTAAACCATGAACAGAGAGAAATATAAGAAGAATTCAACAAACAAAGCTGGAAACTATGTACCGACACAAAAGCTCGTGGGTGAAAAATTAGAACTCGCATAGTGAAAAAACAACTCACCTAGTATACCAACAGCCTTATGGAATGAAACGCAATTTAATGGACTGAAGAAATAACTTATGTGTGAAAAAATAACTCCTAGACTCAATCAAAAGCCTAATAATTTCATAAAAGAATACAAGTGATGTCATGTGACCTCAGTCAACATTCTGCAAGGATGCAATAGTCTGTTACGAGAAGCCCTTAGGTAGGAAACAGTACTTCTTGGCCTGGAACAAGAGCCAAGGCCAAGAACTGAGAGTGTAATCACATCCCTTGAATGGAAACAACCCATGGATAGATGAAACTATACGGTGCAACAAGAATCCTTAGACTGAAATACGAAGCCAAGGACTGTAGCAATAACCCATGAAATGCAATAAGAGTGAAGGACTGAAACAAGACAAAATTGAGTTTGGTAGAAGAACCCAACCATTTTCACAATATTCTAATGGACTTCAAATAGAGGCCAACAAACTGCAGCGAGAAGCCATGGCATATGAAAGGATCATGAACTAAAAAAACACAATAACTGAAAAAGGATTGAGTGAATAAATACCTTAAAACCACCGGTTAGTTGTTTTACAATATAAGTCTAACCTTACAGCACACAACCAGATGTGATGTGATGCTTGAGTGCAATGTCTCCTTTGGTACATACCCATATGGCTCATCCCTGCAGCACCGATGGTACGAGCCGGGCCAGAAAGGTGTGCTGCCACATTCCTCGCCAGCAGCACCGGTGTCAAATTGTCCCGGGAGTCAATGCCCATCTGCAGAGCATAAAGAAAGCATCAATGAGTCGTCTGTGAATGGCCTGTCAGTTCTTATGTGGAACACATAGCACCAGCATATGACTGGTTCTTCTCAGCAGAACTGGCGCACCAACAGGCCAAGTCCGCCCTGCAGATATATCTCACCTCAGATAATGCGCCTGGAGGTACCTCAATGAAGTACACATTCCTATAAAAAGCAACAAAGCACAGCACCCTCCTGCAGGTATTTATTAACGCGGTGAAGACTCCTGCAGCAGATATCCCTCAGAATGAGCTACAGTCTTGCACATACCTACAACATGATGTGTACTCCTGAAGGTACACCTACCCAAGATTGCTCCACATTTATCATACTCTTGCGGTTAAAACTGACTGCATAGCTGTAAATGCATCGCTCAACAAAACACAGCTACAAAATTATATTACACAGCAAAGCACACTTCTTCAGGCAGATCTCACACTCAAGCGCACTGCAGGAGCATTTATCAGACCAGAGTAAACTTCTGCCCTTACATATCACAGTATAGAATGAGCTCATAGTCATCTGTTAGTGCTTGAACCACTTACTTCCAGGTGAGTCCTAGGAGGCAACAGATCATGCAATAGTTTGGCAACAATCGTGCCCTCTGCCTGGGGACACTATTTGGGGCATAGAATCATGCTTCATATGCTCTCTTTCTATCGTGCACTGTCGGGGGAATTGTAGTCATGTATGTTTTACCCACTTTCTTGTCATATAGACATGGTCACATTTGCTTGCTTTCGCTTGCTGTCCCAGGGTCGCCAAGTCAGGGCTGCATCTTCTCGCATGCCCTCTTGGTCAACAGGATATGCCTTGATTTCTCGCTTGCTGGTGCAAATATCACCAGTTCATGGCTAACATACATTGGAGATCATTGGTTCCATGTTTCTACTGCTGACATGATTCTGAGACTACCGGACATGTTTGCATCACTTGCCTTGCCATCATGCTCTCATTGACATCCGTTACATCTTGTCTTAGAATTAACCAAGGATTACCCGTTCAGGCTTGCAAAACCTCTCATGCTATCATGCTTCTGTGAAAACTAAGTCATGTTTTGTCACGCTTACTCCAATCTCTCATGCCCATGTGTTTATTCTCCTTACTTAACACGCTTTCACACCATGACTGAGTTACCCTTTTTGCTCAGATATGGGGACTAGTTTTCATGATGTCCTCTTTCTACAGGCCACTGTTTTTCAATTATGCATAAGTCTGCTGTTACTATGCTTCTAATGGAGACAGAGATACAACACCAAGTACGTTGCTCATGAAAATGTAGGTACTACGCAGAACAAAGCGGAAAACATGTTAGCAGGCCTACAACTACATCCGCAATGTTCACTGGGTCATGCCTGAGTGTCTCATCCTCATGTAATGCTATCCCGGTTGCAAGCATGGTCTCAGGGTTGATCCATCAACGTGGACATCAACTCTTCTTAGCGTGCTCTTTGAGTATCAAGACCTTGTATGAGTCACCACACTAGCTAACATGCTTTTGTAATAACCAGATCATGGTTACATGCCAATTCGTGCCGTTGTGCTCTCTGTGTCACAATGTCAATGACCGACTCACCGACCTTGTTATCAGTATTAGTGACCAAAGCCACGGTTGCGTTACCTCTCTTGCATTCATAATTCTGTTGTCAAGTCTCACTATCATTCTCTTGCAATCATCAGGTCATGCTTCCATTACCCCACTGTTTATCATAATGCCAGCGTCACCAGGTCACGTGTTCATTACCACTGTCAGTATCATGCTGTTGTCAGAACCAGACCGTGTTTGCATTACTCCTCTTACTAATATTGTTTTGGGTTTCCCAAGCCACCCTTACCTCTTTTGCTATCATGCGCCCATCCACATCATTGTATTGCTCTTTGATTTCACCAATGTTTGTCCAGGAAGTGCTCCGAACACTAACGCCCCATGAGATCTTCTCCTCGGCAATAAGTGATGTCGGTGCTACTGATGTCACACAATCTCCACCTGGAAGACAATTTTATTCTTTAGTTGATGAATAAACACCATGTTCAGAACCAGTATAGTGCTTTCTGAGACTGAAGAGGAGTCTGACCCTGAACAGAGACTATTGCAGTCAACACAAATCCCGTTCACATATTTAATTGGACAAGCTTATTTTTTTATCACATTCTAAACATGTTTTAGTACTGCAAGCATTGAGAACCAATCTCTGCATGTATGGGTAAAAGAAAATGCACTCGCTTTTTTTAACCTCTACATTTGGCCCTTCCTGTTAAGAACTTCCATGCTTGATTACATTTCTCAGTTCTCCCGGGTGCGGGGTCAGACATGATGGTGCCCAAGCTGGAAGAGGCTATGGGTTACTCACCAGGAGGAGAGCTCTATTGTGCTCGGTTGCTGATGTCAAGCAGCCAGATCCTTTTTTAGATTTAAACTTGTAGGTTAAAAAATAAGGCAGCATTTAGCTGATGGTACAAAGTCTTCTACAGGTTGGGCAAAAGTGTGCTGCAATAAGTATGAACAGAAGGCTGATGGAGCTAGTGTGCATGAGCAGTATACTCAAGGAAATGTGTTCTGTGCTGAGACAATTTCTGGATGGGTGGCACGCCCATTAGTGTAGAGAACCTACAAAGTTGTGATTTTGTAAGGGGAGATGCTGTACAACCCTGAAAAACATGAGGGCCTTATAAACTAACACTGGAGTCACAAATTCGGCATCTATTTTCTGCAAAACAGCCTATATACTACTAGATCATTTATCAAAATAAGGGATTGCAAGAGTCCCAGAACAACCTTGATTGGCAGGTTTCAATTTGCAACCCCGTACGATTGGCTACAATCACAGTGATGGTGGCTTTTAAGGGACTGCGGACCACCACTCATGAGATTAAATATCAAAATAACAACTTTTCAAAGAAATTTGGTTTCCTTAAAGGAAACAGGGCCGCTATAAAACACATTGCCATTTAGAAACACTTCCTAGAGAGTTGGACTCTCCCCACAGCCATGAATTTGCCACCATATTTCCAAAGTGATACTAGTGCAAAGGAGACCCCTTTCACTTTGCAAATCAGTTACCACACCAACTGGATAGTCGGTAACTGAACAATGGTTTACAACTGGAATTTTGATCACAAACCATTGATACATACCTTACAGATTCACAACTTGGAAGAGAGACACCCAAAAAGTACCCCTTCCATTTTGCGATTCACGATTATTTTCTAAACCATAATGTTTCTGAATCACAAAATAGGTTTGAAAAATAAGAAAACCTCATACGGTGGTTGCAAAACCTGTAATTTAGTGATTTACATGGTTTGCAACAACGAAATAACTTAGTATGTAGGTAAAACGTGTTTTGCGATTCTCTAATTGCAATTTTTAGGGAATCGCAATTAGAGAATTGCAAAATGCAATGTAGGTAGGATTAGCAAAATATTTTGCGATTCCCACCTATTCCTTATTTGCGAATCCCAAATTGAGATTCGCAAATAAGGAATACCTTGCCATTCATTCCTATGGGCTAGAAGGCCCATAGGAATGAATAGGAAGACATTCTCAATTTGCGATTCTCAACTAGAGAATCGCAAATTGAGAATGCAATTTCAAGGTTGCAAGGGTGTCAATAGGACACCCTTTTGCACCCCTGAAATAAACATGTGTGCACATGTGGCGCACAGACATGCGCTAAGGGCATGTATGTGCGCCACATGGCACTTTGAAAAATGCAAAAAAGTGCATTTTTCAAAGAAATCGCAAATTACCACCAACCTGAAGTTGGTGGTAATATGCGATTCCTTAAGCCAAAATCGCACAACTTGGGTGCTTCCTACATTGCATTTAAGGAATCGCAATTTGGGATTCCTTAAATGCATTAGCAAAATAAGGAATCCCAAATTTTGCGATTCCTTATTTTGCGTGTGGGTTTTTGTGTGCTACATAGCACACTGCTCAAATTGCGATCGCAAACGCTGAAATTCGGCGAATTTCAGCATATGCGATCGCAATTTGGCTTCCTACATATGGCCCAAAGTGCATTTGGTCCAATAGTTCATGATCTCTTAGACTGTGCATTTTCCCAACATGGATCCTGGTGACCACCTTTGGGAATTTCTGATGGCACTTAGCAACTGAGATTCTTGGTTGACGATTGTTATAGGGTGCCACCGTACAGAAATTAGGGGCAGCTTCTGTGTGGGGGAGAAGGTCTTGTCTCTGTGATGAGGCCTTTGAGCCATATCAAACCTGTGGAAAAGTAAGGACCCAGTCATAGATACTTGTTATGCCTTCTATCCACCTTCATCGCCCTATTCCATTGGAGGAGAGCTGGGGCTAGGTGCCTGCTGTATTGCTGTGAATCCAGTTGGAGGGCTGCATGTGGTATTCACCATTCCTTCAAACTGTGCTCCCTCCTGATGGAGACTGGGGGTGGAAAATGCCCCAAAAGACTCATAATACTCCTTGTCTGCAAACATCCCCTCATCAGTAATCCCCCGTAACTCCACTTTTGTACAGTGCTCCATTGCTTTAAACCTAGGTTTGTGCAATATTATCCCCCAAACATATCTGCGGAAATGCATTGCCTAAATGCAGTCGAAGACCACATGTCTCTTTTTAGGTCTTGGCTCGAAGGCTGCGCTTGCGCAGTCTCGAACCGAGATTTAATGACTTGGAGAAGAGGGGCTTGAACCCGCCCCTCTTCTCCCCTGTTCTCCATTGGCTGGCCTCTTGAATGCTGGCCAGCCATTGGAGTAGAGGTCCGTCATTCCGATTAGGCCCCGTCCTTTTCGGATCGGGGGGCGTGTTTTTTTCAGAAAGTCTAATTATCTCCTCCAGCCAATGGCAAGAGGAGATAAAAGCAAAACACGCCCCGAATCCGAAAACGCCATTGCGTTTCTCCGAGGCATTTTTGCTCTGCCTCGGAGAAAGGCAGTGGTGTGCTTGCCTTTTGCTCTGCCTTGTTAGTAATGTTCTTTACTCTATGACGTGTGTTTTAGATATTATCTTCTTTCTCACAGTGTTACATGTTCGGCTCGTAGCAGTGTCTCTAGGTGTGATGGTCAGGCTCACTGCTTGCTCCAACTAAACTACGTTCTTGAAACTTTACATTCATCTTATGTCGGCGAGAGAAGTCCGCGGGCACGTTGGCAGCAGCCAGTCGGACGGACTCCCACGCCTGCTTCTGTTTCATGCTTTAACGTTGTTCCTTAATGAGATTAATATCTGTAGACGGTTAGTTAATGAATACTTTGAAGCCTCTAGAAGAGGGTAACGATAGTAAATTGATAATGCAGAGGTAAAGTCGTTTTAAATCCATTAACATGAAAACGGAGGAACACATTTTAAAGAGGCTGACATGTGTGTCCCAGGTGTATGCTTTATGCTTGTTTAGAATACTTAGATGGTGCTAGACTGCAAATACGCTTATGCCCTTTTCAGAGTATACTGCATGGGCAAACGTAACATGTTTTTGAGCTCTTGTCCTAATAATTCAGGTTCTTACGTGGAAGGCGAGTTCAGGTGACCATAGAGGTAGATGACGAGAGAACTTGTTGTTATACACATCGTTTCAGAGAGAGGAAGGACAGAAACTTTATGTCAACGGAAGACAATGGTGTTTACTTAACGAGAGCGGGGTGCATAAGGCAGGCGCAGCCCCTCCTTTCCTTCTCTAATGACGAGTGCTCTGAGGGGAACATTCTGAGAGGCAGGCGCGCAACACCCATTGGACTCACAGGGCTTCAACCCACCCCCCCCCCGTCGTGTGTGGCAGCCCGGGATGAGAAAGCCTCGCGGCGCACACACAGCCGCACCCGAGCACTTCACAGGTCTTTAAAAGACCATTTGTATGGTAATGAGGCCTCGCTGTTGTTTCACCCCTTCTAAGAGCCCCTGCAGCTCCACTCTGCCTATGGTTTAAAAGATTCAGCCCCCCCCCCGAAATCTTTTCCTAGCCCCCCCCCCAAAATTTGGCTCTAGTTGCGCCTCTGCTGAGAGGTGTTCCACATGCATGTGAGGAGGCCTCTGCTTGCCTGCACTTGTGTTCTGTTGCAGAACACCTCTGTAGACTATACTTTTACTGTTTTGGGTGGTGCTGAGCCAGACAAACGTGGTGGGGGCCTTCCTATCCTGCTGAACACACTGCCATTCTTAAATGTTCCTTCCCCCGCCACTGCCACTTAGAAACAGGCTGTATCTGGGAAGGACTGTATTGGAATATGGCTATGTTCTGCACAACTTCTATGAAACTATCCCGTCTGTTGTAGACAATGGAATTGTCTGTAATAACCCCAAACGCGGGCAAATGCCCCTCACCATTAACCCTGAAATCCCCATACTAGTGCGTTTGGGCAAAATCCAACTGTCATTAAAATGGGGGTCCAGACACACAGCAGGTCAGAACTTCACAGTCGTTAAAACTCATAGGCCCACCCCGGCAACCCACCAGGAGCCCATTGCCAGTGAAACGGATAGCCCCAAACTGACTGCACGCCCCAATCAAATTACTGTTAATATGAGGGCCCTTAGACCGAGAGGAGATCCGTAGTCCACTGTCTTTAAAAGAAGGGCCTCAGACACAAGCCGCAGGAGTGATCCCTATTAATGTTAAAACTCAGGCTTTATTGAGGGGATTGGCATGCCTGTGGTTGGACTGGAAACTCAGAGTATTTTTCAGGGGGAGTAGGGATGGGGGAGGGGAGCAAACATTATGCGTTGTACCGAAGCTGAGGGCGGGGTTAGACTGCACATTTGATGATGTCCCAGCAAGAGGTGATTTGATAAGTGTATTGCTGTACACACTTGCTCCTTACACAGCAGCCGTGTATTTCAACCAGAGGCAGCAGCAGGCTTCCTATGCTGACACGGTTCCCACTACATTTTGACAGTAAAGAAACAAATGACATAGTTGCAGGCTCTTCCCATCGTCTCAGTATCAAGGGATATGCTGTTTCTTTAAATGTTTTAAAAACAAAAACATAAACAAAAATAATGTCATGAGCAATGCCAATAGCTCTAACTTTAACAATGCCGAGACCATTGCATTGTAAATGCTTGTTGGTTTGTAGTAGTAGGCGTATCCTTCAATGTCAAGGCATCTGCTAAAAAGTGTTTGATGAATAAGACTTAAGCCAATTTAGAAGCGAGCTACAGTTTTCTGATCTCTGTGCAGAGGCCAAAATCCGAGTTGAGTGGAATTGACCACACCTGGTGATTACCAGGTGGCAAAAGGCCTGCACCTTTTGTTAAATTTCAGTGGGGTAAACCTGCCAAATATTAACAAGAAAAAATAGAAAAATTTTGATCGTCAAATACAGACTGTGATTTGTTAAACAACAAAATCCTCATTTTATTCACCAAAAACTCAGAGTAGGTGCTATTTATTGCACCAGTTAAAGTCATATTTGTTTGGCTGTGATAACCCTGAGGAGCACTCGTACTCAGGCCTATAGTTACTTGAATTTAGTGTCGAGGGCTACACAGGTTCGATTGAGTGACTGGGAATCTGTGCTGCTGCATTTTCTAGCCTCAGCTTTGAATAATCTAGGTGGTGGGAAAGACCCACATGCTTTCATGATTTTTCCTGACAACCCCAAGGCCATAAGATGTCAGCCATATATGCAGACTGCACATTCACCTCTGAGGTATCTCTTGACAGATTACAGATGCTTATATTTACTTGACAGATAATAGATATTCATTATTACCCAACTTAAGTACACTAATTTTATTGACCTCAACAGCTCGAAAGCCTGAGTGGGTATGGTGGTAATCGAGCCTGTTACTCTAAGGTAAAACACAGACCGTTACAGCTGATGCATTAAACCACTGAGTGACCAGGCCTAATATATCAGACTACACAACATGAGTGAAAGCATGGAGATATACATTTTAAGGTATTTTGGAGGCATAACCTCATTCTCATTTCCACTTTAATCTGCCTAGCCAAGGATACGTCTAAAATAAGACAAGCATTTGCAATGCAATAGGTCTCGCATTATTAAAGTTTCAGCTATTGGCATTGCTATATAATGCAACACCAATAGCTCAAACTTTAATAATGCGAGACCTATTGCATTGCAAATGCTTGTTTTACCTTGTAACCGCCTTCATTTATTTTACCTTGTAACGAAGTAAATATTTGCCGCGCATTTTCATTTAGCCTTGCAACCGCTATTTTACCTCATAACCGCATAAAGATTAGCCACGCATTCCTCCCAATTAAGCAACAAACTGTATTGCAACCGCAAAGCCACAAGTAAAATGATCGCAAAACTGAAAGCAAAGCCACAAGATGTATTTGTTTTACTGTCTGTTTCTTCTCTCATAGTGTTTTCATCTTTCTCTTAGTTTGTGCGTTTCTATCTCTCTCTCAGTCTATCTGTGTGTCTCTGTCTTTGTTTATGCCCCTCTGTGCCCGTCATGCTCCGCTATATGTGTCTACCTATGTGTACACTGTATTTGCGTGTATGTATCAAACTCTATATGTGCCTTTTAGTGTTTATAAGTTTCTGTCTTTATCTCTGCCTCTGTTTCTCTTTGTCTATCTGTCTCAGTTTCTAGCTTTGTGTATGTGCCTCTGTTTCTGTATATCTCTTTGCTTGTTAATCTCCTTTTCTATATGTGTGTACGTCTGTTTTCCTGTACCTAGGTCTAGCTCTGTGTATTTCTGTCTATATGTCTATAACTCTATTTGTAAGCAAGCGCCATTTTAGATTAAGGAAATCGGGTAACGGAAAGAGAAAGAACTCGATCCAAAATCACATGTTTTCAGTCCAGTCAGAAAGTATGACTTAGCCCCAACGAGTCCTTGTTTTGTAGCTAAGCAGATACAGTCAATTATTTCAGTAAGCCTGACGCGACATTAGAAAAAGAGAAGTATAGTGCAATTATTAGGCATGCATTGATTACCTTGTAACCGCGTAAATATTTGCCGCACATTTTTCTTTTTTTTACCTTGTAACCGCCTTCATTTATTTTACCTTGTAACGAAGTAAATATTTGCCGCGCATTTTCATTTACTTTGCCTTATAACCGCGTAAAGATTAGCCACGTATTCCTCCCAATTAAGCAACAAACTGTATTGCAGCCGCAAAGCCACAAATAAAGCGATTGCAAAACTGAATGCAAAGCCACAAGTAAAGCGATCGTGAAACCGAAAGTAATCGCTTTTGGAAGCAGAGACAGCCGCCAATGGTGCGCGCGTGCGCGCGCCACAGGCAGCCATATGCTTTCAATTATGCATGAAAATTGAAACCAGATAGGCTTTGGTGCGCGTAACAGACACCAATAGACCGTGGGTGGAGCGATGCGCCCGCCTTTGGTCGATTGCATGCTCTGTCTAAAAAATACAGCCACTAAAAGCCCAATAATAGAAGACAAAACAAAAAACACACGCACAAGCGTGTACGATTCCAGGGTCCATTTCTGAACCCCGGACAAAAGGACTCTCGCCGCGAGAGCACTGCTATGCAGTGCAACGCTAGGCGCGAGACCTAAAAAACGATAATTTTTTTTTAATTTACAGCAAGAGAGCTGGACAAGTCCCCAGGGTTGTTGCATGGATATCGCTGTTTCATAATTCACAATGGGCTTGTCATCCATCTTCAGACTTCTTGCAAATCGATCAAGAGTGGACCAAAATGTCAACTTTCTTGTATTGTTCACGTTTACACAGTTTCAATTCTGTTTACTATTTTCATGTTCAATATGGCATTAACCTTGCATAATATATGTTCAATTTGCACGCTCTTTTGTTTATAGTATGAATTTTCTACTGTGATTTGTGTCCTGATAGGTTTAGTGACTGCATCTTCATTACCAATGAATTAGCTATACAGATAAATATTGGACTACGTAGTAATAAATATTGTTCTTTTGCACACTGATTACCACTGATTTGATTAATTATTTCCATGATGTATGCAACAATCAAGTAATTGTCAGAAATTGCTCTCATTGACATTGTAATGTTCTGTACCTACTATTAGTGATGCGGGCACAGAGACAAAGATGCAGGATATGCACTGATTGGGTACCTGAAAGAGTTGGTGTGCCCCACAAGAGCCCTTGGAACGAGATATCTAGTCCCAGGGACCACCCAGGCATCACTCTGCACATGGGTTATTCACTGCACCCACCGGTAGGGTGGTTTCTGATTTCCCTTTGAAATGCAGTCCAAGATGGTTGTTGTCGACAGTGAAAGATGGTCTGGTGGCTTGAAATAGATGAACAACCAATCACTAAGGTGCCGTTAACAGTGGCGAGAGCTCACGCCTGCACTGTGGACAGTGCATTCACAGTAATACGGTGCAGTGAATGTTTCACAGAATGTGCTGGTAAATAGACAAACTCTGTCTCCTCGACACCTAGGGGCAGATTTACAAGCCCCTTGCGGCTCATTTACACCGCCGTTGCGTCACTTTTGTGATGCAGCGGCGGCGCAAATCCTGCGCCAGGGTGAGGGGTACTTACAATGTGACGCATCTGGGAGAAGCGTCACGTTGTAAAGCCCTGCGCCACATGTAGGCGTACCTGTGCGGGGGGGGGGGGGTGTTCCAGCGCAGGAACGCCTCCTAAAAGTGGCTGAGTGAAATCTACAAGATTTCACTCAGTCACTTTTAGACACATGCTGCGTCAAAACCCTGCGCCTGCCTGAAGCAGGCGTAAGGATTGACGCAGCATTAGCAAGATTGGGCCCCCCAGAGCATTGCTGGAGCTGCGTCGCGCTTGCAACGCAACTCCAGCAATGCGCCACTTTTACGGCACAGATGCGTCACGCATCTGTGCCGTTTTTGCCCCATGGTGCGCCGCATTGTAAATGCGGCGCATCCATGGTGGCGGAGCTGTGACGCACAATAACTGGCGCATCCATGCTGATATGCAGGGATGCGCCAGTTATTGTAAATATGCCCCCTAGTTTTAAGTCCTGTTCTATAGTGGCAGCTGCTGAGGAAGAGAAGTGGTGGGACAGTGCAGGGGACAAAAAAGGAAAAGATTACTTACCTGCTGGCCGCCGCCTCCATCCTCTTCTGTTCCTGTCAATATCCGGCAGTGCACAGGCTCACAGACTCCCCTAAGCCAATAATGGCGAAGCGGTCTTGCTGTAAAACTATTACCTGGATTAACCACCAAACTGCCAATACTGATATTGATTTCTCTGTGTAACTTTATTACGGCACATATAATAATTTAATGCTACCAGGGGATGTTTATCCCCACTCCTACTTGTTTATTTTTTCAGTAGACTTTTTTCGTCTTTTTAACTCATACTTTTCAAACGTAATACAAAATTACAATGTAAATTACTGTGAAACACCACAACAAATATTCTGTACAAATGTATAAAAAATAGATTTCTTCAAAATCTGACAAACATGTGAACATTCAATGACAACATTCAAAGACGTAGACAAAAAGAAAACGTTTATAAGACAACACCCATTTTGCCCTGTACGGTTTTATAACCTTGCTTTAATTCTCTATAACCTCATATTTAGGGCAGTTTTCCAAATAGTGCTTTAGATGTTATACTTATAGCTCCCTGTTGCGAACATCAATGGAATTCTTATAATTTATATTTTTTTTATGTTTTAGTCAAGACGCAACCTTGGGTGTTTTTAATTTATGCCTATGCACTTGTTTGGATTGACAAAGGTCGACGAGTTTCGAACCCTCCTTTCCTTCAAGGGAACCGTCGTTCGCAGGCAGGACGCCGTCATGTCGGAGCAAACAACCGAAAGAAAGAGCCAATTGGAGCATATATTACGAACAAAACAACTCGCAAAGACACAAAAAATAAGAAACAGAAATAAGAACTGTGAAAGGCGGTGTCCCAATAAAAAGAAGAATCAAGATCCAGGAAGACACTGCCGTGATCCTCTACAGAAAACTGTGTGGCAAAAGAAATAAAACACCACGTCTTTGAGAAGAAAATGTCTGGGACTATGTCAGATTTGATTGCTTAATGAAGTATCATGTACAGAAGAGACCGGCTGATCTCAAAGAATAGTATTTGTTGGTCCTGAGGAGAACCCCTTGAAGAAAAGGAGGGTTCGAAACTCGTCGACCTTTGTCAATCCAAACAAGTGCATAGGCATAAATTAAAAACACCAGAGGTTGCGTCTTGACTAAAACATAAAAAAAGATATAAATTATAAGAGTTCCATTGATGTTCGCAACAGGGAGCTATAAGTATAACATCTAAAGCACTGTTTGGAAAACGGCCTTAAATATGAGGTTATAGAGAATTAAATCAAGGTTATAAAACCGTACAGGGCAAAATGGGTGTTGTCTTATAAACGTTGTCTTTTTGTCTACGTCTTTGAATGTTGTCATTGAATGTTCACGTTTGTCAGATTTTGAAGAAATCTATTTTTGATACGTTTGTACTGAATATTTGATGTGGTGTTTCTTAGTAATTTATATTGTAATTTTTTATTACATTTGAAAAGTATGAGTTAAAAAGACGAAAAAAGTCTACTGAAAAATAAACAAGAAGGAGTAGAAATAAACATCCCCTGGTAGCATCAAATTATTATATGCGCCGTAATAAAGTAACAGAGAAATCAATATCAGTATTGGCAGTTTGGTGGTTAATTCACTTGATTGGGCTCAGCCTTACTGATCAGAAGCCAGAACCCTTTGTTGTTAGCTAGTAAAACTATTGCCAGCATGAGAGAAGTGCCGGGATCAATCTGAGCAGCCTGGTTTGGCACTCAGACAGACCCTAGGACCCGGTGTCTATTCTCCACCCAGCTGAACAACGCAGCCTGGGTTGGAGAAATGCTATGTGCGCATGTCAGTTTTGCCGACGGTTGGCCAAACCAACATCAGCACTTATGGTGCTAACCACTTCTCCTCCCTCCTTCATCAGGATAGCCTAGCCCAACCCAACTCCACCCCGCCCTAGACTGCCTAAGTGCTGAAAAATAAAATGATATGCACATCGTTTTATTATGATATTATTTTTCCTGTTTGCACTGCTGGGAGAGCAGTGGGGCGACGCTCCTCCACCCTAACGGAGGAGCCACTGCTGTTCTTCCACTTAACAAATCAGTGCATGTGGAATTTGTAATCATAGTTTGCTACTTGAACCAAATGGACTAATACCCATGAAAGCAATGTGTAAAAGAAAAGTCCTCATCTAGAAAACGTTTGTCCCTGTAATACAGAGGTATCCGGTAGTAAAGGTCTTGATAATAGCCTGCGAGTTCTGCTGAGCAGGTTTGTTCTTTCGGAGTGTGTAGGCATTGCTTGTGACACAGAGGATCTCTGCAGCATGCTGAATCATGGAAAAGCTTTCAATGCAAATAAACAGGTTGGCATTCTCAGAGGACTTCTTGCCTTCCATAATGAGTCCTACATACTATTCTGCAGCCAGGACAGGCAAGATCAATTATGAAGCCGAGATAGTGCCTCACAGAGAAAGGATGGACTGTCGTGTGAATGGTCTGTACTTTTATCTAGGGCAAGGAAAAATTAAAATCATGCACCAACATTCACAAAATTTGTGAATTTTGCCTTACTCAAATTTTTTCAAAATTCAGCAAGATAAGATTTTGCATGATTTTTACCCCCAGGAGACCGGTCTGCACAGAAAATGTCTGGCTAAGAGACATTGGGCCAGATGTACGACGGATTTTTGCATGCGCAAATGGGTTTTAGACCCGTTTGCGCATGCAAAAATCCTGTGGCCCATGTACCAACCCTATTTTGTGAGTCGCTAATTAAATAGCAACTCGCAAAATATGGTAAGCGACTCGCTATTAGGAAGGGTCCGAGGGCGTCCCTCCTCAATAGCGAGTCTGAACCCTATGTACGAATGTTTTGCTAGAGGGTGGTAAACCATTCGCAAATGGGAAGGAGTCACCAGGAGACCCCTTCCTCTTTGTGAATGGATGCACAAATATTGTTTCAGAGCAGGTACCACTGCCTGCCCTTAAAAAATGAAACAAAAACGTTCCATATTTTTTTTTAATGCATCTTGTTTTCCTTTAAGGAAAACGGGCTGCATTTCCCCCCAAAAAATTGCTTTATTTAAAAGCAGTCCCAGTCATGGAGATCTGCTGACCCCAGCAGGCCACCATCCCTGGGAGTGCCAGTCATTCCCAATGGGGCCGCAAATCATGACAGACTCATTAATATGCATGAGGCATGCAATTTGTGACCCCATTGGGAGTCGCAAACAGTGTCTCAGACACTGTTATACATTTGCAATTACGACTCGCAAATTGCGGGTCGCAATTTGGCTCAATTTGCGAATTGCAATTTGGCGCAATTTGTGAGTCGCAATTGCCAATGGTTGTACATCCGGACCATTGTCCGCTGAAACTAGTCTCCTGCCCAGTGCTTAATTTGAGCTGGCAGTTCCCGGTGCTGGCACCAGCACTTAATTGCCTGAACCTGCACTAATAACACCTGCCACATGGTGGCGCTGTTTGTGCAAATTAAAAATGAGCAGAACAGTTGTTTATTAATTCAATAAACATTAAAAACAACTAATGTCTGCCACCTAAGCCATTCTTAAAGCTTTGGCGACCTCAAACAGTCTCAATTGTCACACTTGTAGCAGTGTGATGGTTAGTAGTTGTGTTCACGGCCGGACTGGAACTGCCACCAACCCTGGCAACCTGCTCGACCGGCCCTGGTAGCCAGGAGGAGGGGAACTAGTGAGAAGCACCACTCCAGCTACTGTCACAAGGGGCCGATATTGCAGCACTGCTGCAAAACTGGTCCCAAGTAACAAAACTTGCCCCCCAAGGTCCAAAACCGGCCCCCACCCTTCTGGCGCACCCGGAAAACGCACGGTGCCCGCTACGGCTAGTCTAGCCCTGGTTGTGTTAGTATAGTGGCAATTTGTGGTGCAAACTGCAATGGCCTGCTGAGGAGGGCCCTGGCACTTATTCGTTTTTACAAATCAAGCACTGCTTCAGCCAGTGCATCAAAAGCTTTCTTAAGCAGAGCATGCCCTCGTGTGAAAAAGTAAGGAAAGATACTAGCAAACAATATTTCACTGAAAATGGATATTTGTGCAAGTTTCCATTAAATTAGAAAAAGATAAGGAATTTTTGTGCACCCCTACATTTATCATGTTATCAGGAGCCCAAACTATTGCCCTGCCTGGGCATGAGCACTCTTTCCAACACTGGCTGAGCCAGGGCATCGGATGTGAAGTGGGCACTCGACTCCTTTGAACTCGTGCGATCGATGGCGGCCATGTGGCTGCTCCGTCTGCTCAATAATGGATGATGCCGGCGTACTTTAGTTAAAAAGCTTCTTCATTAAACGCCGATGCCCCTGGCCCACCTCTGAAGCTCTTCGGCTCTTCTTCTGCCTCCCTGTGCAGATTATTCAGAGATCATCGCATGCCCCTGAGGGGAAACTCCAGCACGGGTCGTAAATCTCCCCAAGCCGCTGCAGTATAAGCCCTATCCTTAATGGAGGCGCAACAGGTTACTACTTTAGAAAGAACTGACAGGCATCCATCATGGATTGGTCAATGAAGCTGCACGTACCGTGGTCCTGCAGCCCCTGGAAACTTCCACAGTAGCTGGGCCCGAGTCTGTAAATCACTTGAAGGGCCTCAGCAGGGACAGGGTCGTCGAAGAGGTAGGTGGGACCCAGGCGCCAGAGCAGGGAGGATTTCTGCTTCCATATCCTTGGAGTAGAAATGTAGGCGTAGACATCGAGGAAGGACATGGAATCCAGAGCAGTGGAGGGCCCCGCCAGAGGCTGGATGTACTGGATCTGTCAGAGGAAGGAAACTGTTAGAGTGAGTGGGGTGTGAAGACCAGAACTAGGCATTTGATTCACAGATACAGTCAAAGCTCTCCATCAATGTGCCACATGTCCCCATGGAAACATATTAGGCCTCTCAGGGCAGACACCCTGGTCATCCCGAGCCAAAATTCCCCTGTGGATATCTGCGAACATTCTGATGTCTTATTCATAGCTGCAGTGTCTGGAAAGTGTCTACACTAAGTGTGTCCAATTGTGTTAGCTCAAAAGCATTGACTACAGTCTGCAAGGTTTTGCAAGAGTCACTTTACAATCAGCAAGTCCTTGCCGCACACAGCGAACAGGCTTAAGAAATTGTGTGGTGTGCTCATGCGCTGTTTGGATTTGGACTGTTATATCCCTGTCACCTTAAGTATGCTGATGGAGCATACTCATCACGCAACTGTACCATCCTCTCAACAGCCGACTGTAATTCACTACATGCATGTACTGTAGGCTCTTCGCTGCTCTGGCATGCTACCTGCAAGGGATTTACCCTCCTTGTGTACCAATGAAGCCGCTGTGGTGACAATCCCAACTATTGTCAAAAAGCAGGCTTAAGCATATTTTGTAACCTGCACATCTACTCACCTCGGTCTGTGTCATTCCTGGCAGCTTGTATGGCTATGGGTCCAGATGCCAACCCTATTCCCATTCTGTCATGTTGGGGACTCCTGTGGGGGCTATTCCTCACCATCTCCGCGATATGCACCATTTGACTTATTGGGTGGCATGAGTTCTTGAGCTCTGATATTGTAAAACTGTAACGTGCTTGGGCACAGAATCGCATGCAGGTGACATTCAATGTCACGGTCACCTCTGGAAAGCTTCCTAAGATCTTTCATGTTGGTAAAACCGCTACACATGTTAGTGCTGCTTGGACAACTTATTAGAAGACTTTTGACTTCTGTAACTGCTTTCTTGACCAGACTTTCCAAGGCACTAGTTCATGTGGATTGACCAACAGACATGGGATTGTCACGCAGTTCGTAAATGTGCAATGGTGCAAGTGCCCTGCATGAGTTACTTGTATGTTGTATTGTGCAACAACTTGTTCCTTGCAATTTAGACTCGATCTTAACCGTCGAGGAGTTCTGTTGTTAAAAGGTTGTGGTGTCCACAAGATAGCTAAAAGGTGGTCCACATTTGCAAATCTGGCCGGTTTTGAACCTGTGCAGGCACACTGTATAGGGAGACTGTATGCATTTGTGCTTTCCGCAATCAACAGTTGTGGTAATATCAGAGAAATCAAGAGTACAGACTGGGCCACCAGACCCACAATTATCCTACACACGACCCTATCAGTCCAGCCCTTTAGGTGCTGCCAGATTCCCCTTTAGACAGGGCCATTGGAATTATACGGCAGGGGACGACCAATTTACGCGGCCAAGGAGGGCCAAATTATGTGTCAAGAAAAGGCAAATTATGTGACATAATGCTGCACACTCTGCATAGTATTAATTCATAATTTTGACCTTTTTACACTTCTTAACAGTGCCTGGGCATGGGTTTCACCTCACAAGTACCAGTTTATACAGCATTAAAAACGGAAAGGTGAGTCTTTTCAAGGGGCCTTCCACTGCATGGTAACATGTTGCCGCTTTTTAGTAACTTTTAATCCATTTGTGCTAGAAACCATTTTTTTAAAAACATCAGAAAATTATGCAGCCAATGAAGGATTGTGCGCCAATTGCAGCAAATTCATATTTTTTTCATACATTTTTTATTGTGTTTTTCTATCGTCCGAAGACACAGTACAGTACAAACGCTGCAATGTTTACATATCTCGAGTAATTGTGGTTAAGTGACGAACACACAAAGAAACAATACAATCTTTTCAAAAGGATAGATTTGTTTGCAACTGAGGTCTTGCGTTAATACTCCCAGTACTGTATTCGGATCTGAACAAATGATTCACAGAAAAGCAAATCATAACATGTTAACTCTTAACTTATCCCCCCCCCCACCCCCGGGGCACATAAGGAAAAACCTCTTCCCCATGTCATATAACACAGGGCGAACAATGTCCCTTCACAGGTGTTTCCATACTGTTTTCCGGCTGAGATTATCCTCTGATTGAACCTCCTCTTCTGAACCGTCACGGTCAATTTGTGTTTCCCCGATATATGCGGAATGGGGCCCTCTACTATGGGAATCTCCGAGATCATAATGTACAAGGCCCTCGTGTCCTCTCCCACCTTCTCATCCCTCCGGATCCGCCACCGCCGAATTAGCTCCGCTGCCGCCCATTCCCGCAAGTCCCTGGCCCAATATTCCAACTTAAGCAAGTTCATATTTATGCTAAAAAACCAGTGGTGGCAGCTCCCTGGCAGTAGTAGTGGGACGGGTAAGGGGGGTTCAAAAGAAAAGGAAAAAAATGAGAAAAGATCACTTACCCGCCGGCAGGCCGGCTGGCCGGCCACCGCTTCTCCTCCGTCCCCTGCTTCTGTGTGAACCAGAAGCACACAGGCTCCCAGACTCCCCTAAACCAATCACAATGCTGCTTTCACCATGACAGCAGCATCGTGATTGGTCTGAATGTCGTGGTTGGGTGCTCAGACAGGGACTGGGAAGCTGTGCATGTTCTCAACCCAGGCTGCGCATTACAGCCCGGTGGATAACAAGCTATGTGCGCAAGACTGTTTGGCCGGTCCAAGACGGCCGGCCAAACCTTCATGCACACTTAGAAAGTGCCCACCACTCCTTCCCCTGATCTATGAGCAGCCCAGCCCCGCCCCACCGAACTGCCTCAGCATGGAAAATTAAAATGATAATTGCGTGTTATTATCATTTTATTTTTCCTTTTGTGCAGTGCTGAAAACCAATGGGGTGACGCTCCACCGCCTTAGCGGAGAAGCCGCCACTGCGTCAATGCTGCTCCTACAAAACAGCAGAATTCCAGTGCCCTGCCTATAGGTCAATCAGACCCTGCAAAGAGTGATTGTTCACTAAAGCAAATCTAAGGTTTGGAATCAACTGTGGTTTATTTTGTAGATGATGAATTTCAAGCTGGCCAGCCATAGAAGATCTGGTCTCCAACCGTTGGGGCTGTACAATACCCGTACAGTCAGTGCTGTGATGCTCCTGTGTGACTTTATTATTATTTGAAGTTTTATATATCTTGAGAACTTGGCCCAGGGGCAATAGAACACTTTACATGGGAATTCGATTACATTGCACAAGTGGAAGTTTATATTACACATTTTCTTTTTAGCACCGGGCCCCTGGAAGACTGTTATTTTCCCAAAATCATCAAATGTTGTGCGGAGACCCGGGCTAAAACCACTTGCCCCAATTCCAATATCAACAGCTCTAGTCATTATGCCACATCTCACCTCACTTTTGTTGAGTTTCATTCTTCCTTCCAATGGTGTTTGGCCACACAGTGATCCAGTTACTATATGGTGTTGATAGGGTCACTTCATTGAGGCCGTATGGCAATACACTGATTGGTGCATAAACAGTTATTTTGGTTACCACCAGTGGTCTTTGAACAATTTTCAGAATGGGTGTGCTGCCATCAATGTCATATCATTGAAGTCACAGGGATTGTAAAAGATTCAAGCATTACACAAAGAACAAGTGTAGCAAATGAGCCACACCAATTCAACTGGAGAGTTTTTGGTGTAGTAGGTGATCCGTTTCGGAGCACACTGCCACATATATTTCTAAAGCATGGTGAGGTAGCTCTCTGTCATTTACAGACAGTGTATTCTCCATATAAATGGCAACAAAATGTACATTGATATGCAGTTTTACTTATAAAACTATAGAGTACACAAACGTGGAAATCAGGTTTCAGCCAATATTTATCAATTGTGCATCACCAGGTAAAGTGTCTTGATATATCTTGAGCCTTTTAAAATCCCTGCTTCCATCACACTTCCGAACTGCAAAAAATGTCTTTCATTTGAGCTTTCCTATCTGCTGAAATATTTTTTAGCATTTGTGCAGTTCATCTACAGGCATTTAAATATTGTGTATTAAGAATACCTGATATCCTACAGCCTTTCCTTTCAAATTCCCTGTACCCCAGCAAGATTGTCAGATAGTTCACTTTACAAAATCCTCTTACTTTGAAGTCAGAGAATGAAAATAATATATATGGTTAAAGAATATGCAGCAATCAATCAGAAGACATAGCCTAATATTTGACCTCTGTCTTTGAACGTACAGCAAACGGGAAAAGATCAAAACTAAATCTAAAGGTGTCTTTATTGCCCATTCACCTTCTGAACACTAGCATGTCTATTTTAAAGGTGCTGCAGCACCCCAGCACCCCTACTGTCAGCGGCTATGGTCAGGACCCACAAGACTAGTAGGGACGGTTTGCTACTACTACTCCAAAATGTTTGGCAAGGGCAGCATAGTCTTTCATCGCTATTCATGGCTGTTCCCCGTGACATGTATCCGCCAGTACTTCTTGTTGGGACAATGCTTATAACGCTTCCTACCATACTTTTCTAAGTGTTTTGAAAATAGGTAGATCATCAACCAATTTAATGGCAGTACAGTTTGACAACCTCAGAGGGGTATAGGAGGGTAAGTTAACATGGATCGCTTGACCTGCTGATCCCAGCTAATGTCAGCAGTGGTGCTGGAACAATATTCAGAGTGGGGGTGCTGCTACTAGCTAGAGACATAGGAATGGTGAAAAATCCAAGCACCACACAAAAATAAACAAGTGTAGGAAAGAAATGTGCCATGCCCATTCAGCAGCAGAGTGGTAAGAGTGTGGCATGTAGCTGAAGGTGCATTTTGGAGCACCGGTGTGGTGTCACACTGTCATTTACAGACAGCACATTTTCCATTGAAATGGCCACTAAATCTGCACCGACATGCAGTTTACAGGTAAATATATATAGAGTAAAAAACAATAAGGTTTGGAAATTGGGTTTCAGGGAATATATACTATTTGGCATCACCAAGTAAAGTGCCTTGATTTATTTTGATCCTATTAAAATCTTTGTTTCCATCACATTTCAGAATTACAAAAATGTGCTTTCCTAATTGCTGATAGAATTTGAAATATGTGTACAGTTCACTTACTAGTATTTACAGGTGTGGTAGAAAAAGACTGACATCCTACAACTTTTCCTTTCACCTCCTGTACCCCGGTAGTATTGTCATCTAGATCACTTTTACAAAATCCTCTTTGCAGTCAGTAAAATAAAAGTGCACACCAGTTCCAGAATAAAAAACAATTTGTTGGGCAGCATATCCTGACATTTGACCTTTGTCTTTGAACCGGCAGCAAATGTGACACGATAAACACAAAACATAAAGGCATTTTTACTGCTCAAGCACCTTCTGTACTCCAACTATTTATGGGGAAGCTGCACCCCTCCACCCCTACTTTCAGCGCCTATGAATGTCAGCAAAGGTTTGCACCCTGTGTAGACTGTGCCTTTGTCTCCTGACCTCATATCTGACGTCACCTGGTGATATTTTTCTTTTGTTTTCATTTTAAGTTTTGTTCATGTTGTGGAACAATAAATGTGTTGTGGTTGCTGTGTGTTATCAAGATCCAGTATATAATTTGAGCTGGTGATTTCCGGTGCTCATCACCAGCACTTAATTGTCAACACCGGCACTTGTGACAGTCTGCCCCAGGGTGACGATGTCTGTCTAATTTAGAAATTAAAACATCAATTGTTTATTAATTCTATATCCATTAAAAATTAATATTACCTGCCGCCCAAGTCATTCTTAAGGATTTGGGGGCCTGGAATAGTCCGA
This sequence comes from Triturus cristatus, assembly GCF_964204655.1. Taxonomy (NCBI): domain Eukaryota; kingdom Metazoa; phylum Chordata; class Amphibia; order Caudata; family Salamandridae; genus Triturus; species Triturus cristatus. The sequence goes on from NC_140580.1 coordinate 769,447,767, forward strand.
ATTGTCACACTTGTAGGAGTGTGATGGTTAGTAGTTGTGTGGTTCCTATCATTGGCAGCATGGCAGGGGCAATGTGTGGTGCAAGCTGCAGGGCCCTGACACTTATTGTTATTTTTCTTTTCAACAAATTAAGCACTGTCAAGATCTCCACTGACAGATGCATGTGTGCAATATGGCACGCAATTGCGATAATGTTTATTTTGTGATAGTGTGTTTGCTTACTATATCCTTTTAAAGTCCTGTTAGTGTGTTGGTTGACATGTGTACGCGCTGATGCTTCGAGGGACAAGAGAGAGGGATGTCATTGCCTGGAGTGGTCGCCTGTGCCGCTGGGCTGCACTGTCCAGGCATTTCTCTTGCATAGACTCTTTCAATGGTCTGGGTTCGGGTGTCCCCATGGCTCTGTTTTGTCTATTGTAGATTGTTTTTGTAGACACATTCCAACCATATGTCGACATATTACTGCATTAAACCCCATATCTGGTGGTGGGTGTGCGGGCGCCTTGATTTCTAATATGCTTCTGGGGGTGTGTTTGTTTGGACATTCTTCTGTGTTGAATTCTATTAGCCTTTGCTTAGGTTTGCCTGCTGATTCTTTGCTCAATTATGATAGTTAATATTTGCATTTTGTTTGCTTAACCCCTAAAGTTTTACTGTGAATATATTGACTGGGGCAGTTTATAGCTTAGACTGGAGTTTCATCTGTGAAGAAATAGGTTGCTAAAGTATGGAACAACCATCACTAACATTATTCTAGATCATAGTTTCTTTATTATTCTGCTTATGTTAATATAATTGGTTGAGCCATGAGGCAATGAGGTATGTCTGATATACAGTAATGTTTAATTTGATATCGACCAAGGGCATGTTCTCGGTTGTTTATGGGTGAGACTATTCATGTCAACATGTGATTTGTAATATGTATTATAACTGGTATATCAACCTGACGCATTGTAATTGCAACACCTATGTAATTGCTAATGCAGTGATGATATGTCCCACAAATGTAACACACGGGTAAGTGCCCAGGTTACCTTCTGCATATGCACTTGCGTAACTGTCCTTAAGATTAAATGCTAATAAACAAATGGCAAAAAAATACAACATTATTGAAGATCTTTGCTTCACACAAATACATATATTTTTCTATGCTGTTTGCTTGTAATCCTTCAAATTACCATCCAACATTCCTTTAAAGCCAGACCTAATGGCATTGCCAATGCTTGTTAACATACGCCGTATCTATATATTTATAAAGCCCTACACGATTTAATGTGTATCTGACAACCCTGGCAAGCATGGCAGAGGCTTTGGGTACTAAATTATTTGCGTATGCTGATGACACCCACCTGCTCTTTTCATGGGGAAAAAATTAAACATTTCCGGGTGAGAAAATCAGAAATTCTCTGTCTAAAGTATTCCAATATCTCTCCTTCCAGCAACTGAAATGTAATGCCTAGAAAACTGAGCTCCTCTTCTTTGGCCTGAGGGAAGAGGAACCTTGGCAGACCTTCTGGCCAAAGGACGCTCCTCCACCACTAACCCACACCAAATCTGTCAAAAATGTAGGTATCTAGTTTGATGGACAACTTTCGTTTCACTTGCAAGTCAATGCAGTGGTGGAAGCTGTTTTGTCATTTTATGTATGCTGAGAAAGTTCCTTCACTTCCTGTCCTTGGTGGCTACACAACAGATGGTCCAAGCTCTGATTACATCTAGACTGTACTATGTGGCAATTCACTGTATTTAGGCCTGCCTGATCATCCAATTAATGGGCTGCAGATGGTCCAGAACGCAGTCGCTTGTACAATATTTTGCCTTCCTCGGAGAACTCATGTGTCTCTACTTCTTAGAGACCTGTATTGGCTTCCTTTTGGGAAGAGGATCACCTTTAAGATCCCACTACTTATCCACAAAGCATTGCATGGGACAGGCCCAGGGTACTTACAAGCCAGAATCGGGTTTTACACTCCCCTCATAAGTCTGCGCTCACCAAATCTCTCTTTGGCCAAAATCCCCTGGATCTGCGAAGCAAGGACGGCGGGCAGATTCTTTTCCTTCCTGGGTCTGTCTCCTTGGAACAAACTTCCCCTGGAATTAAGATGCATTAAAGCAACCCCTATGTTCCGAAAAAAAATAAAAACATCACCGTTTCCAACAACTGATGTTGATCCCATGCTCTTCTTGACTGGTCCACTTCTGCACTAGCGCCAGGACACTCCTTGGAGTAACAGTTGTGGTTTATAAATGCCCATACATTTACATTTACATTGAACTCTCCCGCTCATGGTAAGAAGTGAACTACAAACCTTTGATGAACCCACAAATTCTCCGTCGATGTAAGCTGATACAGTGCAGGTCCTCTTCACGTCCTTGGTCAGCACCACAGCTAGGTGCTGCCACTGGCCGACCGCCAGCAACCTGGAGACATTGAACTGAGCCTTGCTGGGTGCAGGAGGTAGGTTCACATCCAGGGTTTCCAGTTCCATCATGTCTACAATGGAAGACAGATGAGCTCAGGCAAACCACAAACAGAATAAGACACAGCTTCCGGTCTATTCAAGACATGCAGGCAAGAGATTTAGAGTCTAATTCACAAAGAGCCTCTGCACTTGTGGCAGAATCTCCACACTGCAGTTTCTCTTTGCGGAGATTCTGCTATGAGTGCGGAGCTTCCGTCACGACTGTGAAGGCTCTTTGTGAAATGGGCTCTCAATGGTCAGCTCTCTGAAACAATCGTCACACAGATTTCGCAAGCAGCTGAGCTATACCTCACTTCACAAAGTAAGTAGAGGTTTAAGCCTCAGTTAGCAGAGACATCCCATGAGCCACAGGGTTGGCATTAGGTCAAAAGTTCAATAATAACATTTAAAACAACAAAAAGTCTGAAATCAAATATAAGGACTTTGAAAAAACGTTAAAAAAAGTCTCAAAACGTTTTTCAAAAGTGGAGAAGTAAGTGTGAGAGTAAGTGTAGGATTAACTGTCAGTGCAGGGAAAATGCTTGGTTTAGGGTAGCAAAAAGTTGAAGACTGAGGATAGAGTGAAGGTAAGGGATAGCTTGAGGGATAGTCTTCAGGGTGAGGTTAGGATTTGTGAAAGTTAGAGATAGGTTTAGGTGTAGGGTGAGGGTGAAGGTGGTGGTTTTGATTAGATTAAGTGTAAGGGTTTGGGCTGGTGTAAGTAAAAGGGTTATTTTTGGGGTCAGCACATTTCACTGATATTGTCTGGGTTAGAAGGTGGAATTCCTGTTTAGTGCAGGAACGTAACTATCAATAGCACAGTAGGTGCAGTAGCACCAATGCAAAGGGGAGTGATGGGCCCCTATCACTCTAATTAGTGGCTGTTTTTGCTGCAAAACTATCTCTGCCACAATATTCCTTCTTGCATTAGTGCCTGTATCATCCTTAGTACACAACTTATTTTGTGTAAGGGTTAGGGTTTTGGAATGAGAACTAGGATTAGCGTTATGAAAAACAGTAGGGCACATGTGTAGGTGATAGAGTTGGCTCCCTTACCCAAAGGGAATATCTCAGTAAATAAATGTGCAAAATCTGAAAGATTTGATTTTCGAATGTAATGCATATTACCTAGTCTGTATAAGATTTCAAGCTAAATGTTTCAAACATTGTATTCTATTTTCTTTTCCTTTAGGCTTTCAGGCTCATACCTCAAAATATAGAGCAATTCATGAGGTTCACATTTTGCCTAAACTCAGACAACTCAATTTTATCTTAGGATCCAGAGTTCCCCCTATTTTAGGTGACAGGTGCTAGACATCTGATTTACCACCTCGAGTTAGAAACCATACATGTTCACCACTAGCCACAGAGACTCAAGCCTCCTCGTGTAATGAAACGCCATCTTTGGACAGAAAAGAGACCTTGGGCTGGACGGGTTAATATTCTATCACAGCTGGGCCATGATATCATGTTTAGCAAGGCACATTATCTGAAACCCCTCACCAACTGAGACCATTCTTAACCCAAAAAAGTGTTTTGTGACCATAGATTTGATGTCCGGTGTTTGTTCTCTAAGAGTCCTCATGTAAAAAAAAATCAGTTCTAGAACATAATTCTGGCTAAACATTGGTGTCAACAAAAGACATAATTTGATTTGCGCTTCAGACCCTGATTATGCTAGAAAGCTGCATGGACTCCATAGAGAAAGACCACTTTACATAATGGACCTTTACAAATTTTTGAACACATATCTAGTTACTTTTCTCTGCTTTGAAAGTAACCCTAGGGGCAAACCGTTAAAACTTGGAGAAGATGATGCAAGACTTGCAGCAGATGATGTAGAATCTGTAGTTCTTTAAGCAAATACTCCCTACAACAGACAATGAGTTCATGACTTTTAAGGAAAGAGCTAAATGGCTTTTGATGGCATAAATAACGTGAGTTGTGACTGAATTAATTAAAAGATTGAACCAATTGCCAGAGTAATGGGTAGTCTAATGGTATTAATAATTTATAGACTGATTGTTAAACAGATGTACAGGTTTATAGATTGTTGAAAAATCTAGTTTATTTAGAAAATTAAAATGGTTAATGATTTAATTAATATAAAACAGGTAGATGGATGGATGCCTGAAGAGAAACTATCAATAGGTGTGCATTTGGCATTGTTATGAGCCCCAATGTACCCCAATATTGGCCTAGGTAGCTACACGACCTTTTACCTACATTCGTCTTACGTTGCTCTGCATAACGGTTCTGGCACTGACCTTTTACCTAGTTATAGGCTGAATAAATGTCAATCAGTTTTCTCTGAAACTGGCCTAATTTATTATGCATGAGGATTTCTAGTATCATATCTTAATCCCCTGCCCAGGACGTATACAGTAGGATTACCATCTACTGTATAATAACTCTGTACAAAAGTCACTGCTAATGTCATCCTTGGATGACAGGTCCAGTATACATAATGGCAAGCCATTACATATCTAGGTAGAACCCCTGAGGGTACTTTTGTGTATGTAAGAACCATATCTTCACTGGGTTACCAGAGGAAAAGCTTCCATGCTGACACAAGACGCTGAGGTCTCTGCACGCAGAAGCTCCAGCACGCAGTGGTCTGGCAACCCTTGTGGGGTGTCCAACTCGAGACCAAGACGGGGTCCTTTGTTCTCTCCCATCAGGTAATGGGGTTGGCTCTTTCCTAGGGGATTTTTGGCTTTACACCTGCATATATGCTAATTACGCTTAGGTACACTGAGATAGGGTTTGCATCATAGGAGTACGCCTGATTATGCCATGTATCGATATGCCTGCATATATGTACTGTTTTAGCACCATGGTAGAATTTTACCTTTTATTTACTCTGTCAGTGCTTGTAATCTTATATATCTGTTTCTGTCTAATGATTGTCGCAGCAAACATGTTTTACACTAGAATGATGCTGGTTCAATACATGCTTGTTGAAAACGTCCCCATCGTTTATTCTGTATATCTCGCTGAGTCTGAGTGAGTACGAGTGACTGAGCGAAAAGTACTGCACTGTTTTCATGATCCCTGAAGGATCAAGAGTTTTCATGTTTGATAGTTTCCAGAAACTGTTTGCTCCTTGGTAAGGTTAGGGGGCTTATGGGGGCACTGTGAGATAGCTGGTCTAAAGGCTAACATATCCTTTGGGGTGTCTGGAATCTGACTGGACACCAATCCCTAGGTTTATGCTTTCTAAACGCGCAGATCCTATGTATCATTAGGAACTACACAACTCCATGATGAGAGGATTGATGAAAACATTGATGGCTGGGATAATTTAGGGAGTAATGACTGAGTAGATGACAGAACTGATGTAGTATATCATTGGTGGTCTAGTGTTATCTGATGGAATGAATGGTTGATAGACTGAAAGATTAAATGATGGACAAATTAGTGATTGGCATGGTGAGAAAATGATAGCTAAAATGTTGGAAGAAATTCTGCATGACTAGGTGGTTGGACCTTTGGCGGAAATCCTAGATGGATTCATAATTGGCTAGGTGGATGTAGTGATGGGTGAACTGATCAGTGGAGTGGACAATAGTTTGATAGACAATTGGACTGATGAAGTAATTTGTAAATAGCACTGATGGTTGGATAGAGAGAATGGAAGATAGATTGTAGTTTGCATTAATGGCAAGAATGATGGATGGATTTGTGTTTAGTCTAGTTGCAGTACTGAGAGATTGTGGGCAGAGTACTGGTTAGATTTAGGGAGAGTCTAAAGAATAAATTCATTCTTTGGTTGCTGGAGAGAATGCAGTGACTTGACTGTTGGATTTATGTTTGGTCTAAAACAGGGAACTGTAAATGGATTGTTTATTGTATTAAAGTGAATCATAATGAGTGAAAAACCTATTTTACTGAAAAAGGATAGCTTGTTTGAATAAGGTGGAGGTTGATAGAGGTGATAAAAGGTTATTTGATAGATTAACTGATGAAGGAATGATGGAAGGACTGGTGCACATAATAATGATAGGCTTAATTGTTGAACTTGTGGAACAATGATGAATTGATGTTTGATGGAGTGAATGTTGCGCTGAAATAGTGGGTATGATAGATGCATTATATATTTCGCTTTTTTGTCAAAGTTGTATTTATTAGCAACAGAAAAGAAAGTACAGGTCATGACACTGGTAATATCACAGAATGGACCGGCAAGCGAAGAATAGGAAAGAGAAAGGTACAGACCCAGACCCAAACCCGGACGTAGACGAGGCAAGCTTCACCACTAGTAATATATGCCAAAGTAGGTGTACAGCTGTGCGAAAATATGAGGCGTAGCAGGCCCCAAAACTGTGCCCCGGAGATACCCCATGGGCAAACCCCATAGACCAATAGTCCGGTGTCCACAGTCTAGGTAGAGAATAAGAGTCCATTCAAGCCGCAGTCTCCGTGCTAAGGAACATCAAACTGATTTTATAGAAAACCCAACTCCCCACAAATCCCCCCCTCCCCACCCCCTGCCCCCCATTAGGAAAAACAGAGAAAGAACTGAAAGAAAAGGAAGAACCATAGAGAAAGAAGAAGAGGAGAAGCTCGAGGAGGGAATCCGGAGATCCAGGGTCGGAGGTATATCCATCAAGGGCGGGAGGCCGGGCGATGCTTCAGCCAGGCAGCACCATATATTTCGCTTTTGAAACAGACAGTGAGCAGGGAGGAAGTGGGTTAGAGGAGATAGGCATAGGAGAAAATATGGTGAAACAGAGGGGCAAAGGGACAGGTGGTAACACAGATGGGTGGATGGACAGACAAATAGATGTAAGTCTAGATTGATGGTTTGATTTATGAAATTAATGCTATGTGGCTTCACTGTTTCGATTGATGGAGGGAATGAAAGATGGATTGATAGTGTGACTTATGAAATGGGTGAAGAAGGGAATGATGTCTTCAATGATACATTATTTGATGGTTATGTTAAAAGAGGGAATGCAGCAAAGACTAATTTTGAGTGGATGGTGGTATGGATGGATCTGGTAACAGATGGACAGATCGAAAGAATAAGTTGTAAATGGAGGTTAAATTGACAATGGAAAGGTTTGGGCCTGATAACACCAATGATTGGGTACATAGTGTAATGATTGGAAATAATGATGTATGAGTTGGTATTTTAATAGAGCAGTAGATTAAATCATGGTTATATTGCTAGCTGACCAAAAAGAGGGCCCAATGGTTATTTGGATGGAGGAAATGGTGGATGGATGATTTGACTAAAGGAATGAAGGATGGATGAATGGATTGATGGGCAGTAGATGGATGGATGAAATGAAGGTCTGATCTATAGTTCGGTTGAGGAAAGTATTTTTTGTTTGTGATAGGGCTGTTGAGAGGTTTGATTGTAGGATTTGTGGAATAATTGATAAAATAGAATGATTGAATGCATGACAGATGACTTGTTAGATTGGTGGTTGGTTTGGTCCTTTATTGGATTACCTGATTGATTGAACATGAAATGATATGTATATTAATAGAGTGACAAACAGGTGAATTAATTGGTCGACTGGTGTGTGGATTCATCTATGTACTGATGACTAAATCACTGAATTAATTTACTGACTGAGAAATTGAAAGATTCATGAATTAGTGGCCAATCAGATAGATTAATTAACTGGTTGGGTGGCAACTACCCTAACAGAAAGTTGAACAGCAAAAGATATTGATGGCGTGACTGACTGATGGATTGATGGTCATGTTGACTCATGTTCAGATTGACTGATAAACAGTCAGTTTGAGGATAGAATGGCTATTAGAAGGATGCATGGATTAACCCAATGGTAAAAGACTGATGAACTACTAAGCAGATTGTATTGATGAATTTAAGAATTACTTTAAAGAAAAAAGATAAAATGATAGATGAAGTGATTGATTGTAATATGGATGCATTTGTTGACTCCTACCTTATGTCTGATCAAATAAGTATTATACAACATTTCACTCTTTAAATAAAGATAGGATATACTGCAACAAATAATCTCTCTTAAAAGTCATCTAAATGTATAAATGATATACTATGCACCCTATATGAATCTAGGAAACAGGATCTATTGATATTAAATACCAAACACTAAGGAGGTGTTCACATGTCCTTTCTTTTCCAATCTATGGCCCAAAAAGGTAATAGTTATGATTTAGGAAACTCACCTAGGAGCTGGAACTCTTCCTCCTCTGTTGAAATGACCAAAGAATGGTCCGAAGGAGTAATGTTAATGGAGAGACAGACAAACTGCTGCTCTGCCCTAGACATATGACGGACCATGGTCAAGAACCGGATGGGATGAGCATCAGATGCGTCACTAAACCTGCTGACCAGGAACCAGGAGGAGAAGCTTAGTCCCAGGGGAGGAGGAAAGTTGCGTGTTCCTGCAAACACAAGAGAGAAAGAGAAAGAAAGGGTGAGTGATAGAATGGGAAGGAAGTGATGTTTTAGGAGTGGTCTTTTCATAAACATGCTGTTTCCAGGCTTCTCATTTCCATCACTGTGATGAAATAGCGGGGATCCCCCATCCATTTATTCAGGAACCTACCATCTCAGGAGCAGATATGCTGGAGAGACATTCTTCTTATGCCCCTTGTGCAGTTTTGTTCAAGTACAATTCAGAAATTCAAAATAGAAGACAACAACTTGTTTTATTGTCACCAATGCTTCAATTAAACTAATTGCAAGACAAACCACTATGGTACTTTTGCAGGCACACCAAAGGCTAGTCTGAGGTGATGTTACCAAGTCAGGGTCCTCCAACCCAACCAGGACCACCTCGTTCCTCAAGGGTCTCCCCTCACTTAGTATTTTTAAAAACATTTGTGGGGAGTTACAGGAAAACTGACGACCCTGAACACGGGCCAAACATTTACAGGAGGCAACATCATGAAGGAGTAATAAAATTACAGCTTGGCATTAATTCCAAAAGACACATTGGCGCAGTGCTAAATTTGATCCGGTGGTTCCGGTGCTCGGCAACGGTACTTAATTGTCAACGCCGGTGCTTATGATGATCTGCCACATGGTGGTGCTGTTGATTTAATTTAGAGATGAGCACAACAAAAGTTGTTTGTCAATGTAATACCTTAAAAATGACTAGTAACTGCCCCCAAGCCATTCATATAACTTTGGGGGGGGGCTGGAATAGTCTGAACTGCCACACTTGAAGGAGCGTAGAAGTTAGTAGTTGTGTTGGTACTGTCATTGGCAGCACTGACAGGACCAATGGGTGGTGCAAGCTGCAGTGGCCTCCTGATGAGGGGCCCATACTTATTTTTTCACAAATTAAGCACGGCATTGGTGATCATTTTCAACATCACGCTTACTACAGGTTTCACAACATTTAATTGTGATTACGCTCCAAAAATACTTTGCTGGCAAATCTTTTTCACACTAATTCCAGCTCTGTAAATCTGTGGTAGTGAACACGTGCATTTATGCCAATAGTGCAAAATTGTGGAAGTAGGTTGACACTCAAAATCATCATGTAAATGTAGGAGAGTGAGCCATATTACCAAACCCATGTCAACATGGGCTGTATGTATCCCTTTGTTTAGCGGTTTCTACTACTTCCCAAGGCACCGACCTAACCCACCGTAGCGAGGGTATAGGCACCCGACGACCCTGTTCCACAGACTGGTAACCAGCAGTCATCCATATTTCTTCAGGGAGGATCAGAGATGGGCGAGTCCTAGTAATTCCTGATATTCAGTGCTTCTTTGGTCATTATGTACATAGCAACATTCATTGATTGCACCATGAACCCTGTCGGCTCCAGGTAGCTCATCTCTCTGACTCTATTATTCATCATAAGGTAACCTGTGTGTTTTCTTTCTAAGTAAAGTGGTTGTAGGAACGCATATCTAGCAAGGTTCAACTGTGTTTAATAATAGCAGTGGCGTAAGGAGGGTGTTATGTACTCTACTGCAAGGAGGACAATTGACCCACCTCACCACTTGTTGGATGTTAAAACACTGTAAATATCTGGATTTAGAGATCTCCTCAGGTCTCTGTGTCCTGGTGCACTGCACTTGCTGTGTCCTTGATAGTTATGCAGCTGATTATACATATCACATTTTTTCACATTCATGCCAACATTTCTTGGAGTAATAAATAGTATTGTCTCCACAACCATATTTATATAGGGGGAGAATGCAACAACGGATACAGGAGTGTGAAATACAAGCAAATCTACTGAATGCGACAGAAATTGACACAAACGAAATTAGTCAGAGATTCGGCCATGTTGGCCAACTTTTTAACTCATCAAAGCAGAAGGGTTGGTGTGAGAAGTAGGGAGATTCCTCCCTACTAAGATAATTTCATCCCTCCCAAAGCAGGGATCCCTAGAAACAGGCAGAGATGGGCTGTTGGCATTCCATGTGGCATCAAGACCGGAAGTGGTGCAGGGAGAGACAATGACAGGAAGTGACAGTCCCGTGTGTCATGAAGACAGGAGTAAAAGTTTGAGTGACTCCGTGGCAGTAAATCATATGGTCAGATGCAGCGACACAAAGTGGAAAATTGAACGTGGCTCGATGACAAGAAAGACAGAAACTTCTTATCCAAATAAAGAAAGTGACAGGTGTAATCTGTCATAAAACCCATAACTGTAAAACCCAATGTGATATTAAGGAAAGAAGTTCTGCAAAAAGTGACAATGACATGGCATCACAGTCTCAATGACACACAAAGAGGTAGAAAGTAAAAGCCCCCGGGTGACATTAAATAAAAAAGATATTCAAGCAGATGTGCTTTAAATAAGCAAAGCCCCGATGTGTTATTTAGACAGGAAGTGCCAGACCAAAAGCGACGATAACACAGGCAAAGATAAAGCAGGAAGTGGCAAACCCCTGTTACAAAAAGAAAGGAAGTGTCATGCCAATCTGACAAATACAGCTATTGATACAAAGAATGACAATCAGTAAATGAAAAACTTGGCTTGAAAACACGAAGTCTAATTTCAGGGACATAAAATGCCAGAAGAGAGAGATTCAGTGTGGCACTAAACAGGAAGTGATGCAAGAAGAGGAAACAGCAGGAAGTAGCAGGCCACATGCGCCCTTCAGACAGGAAATTGTACAGGAAGAAAATTATGCACAAGTGATAGAGTTCGGCACCGAGCATTAACTCAGAATTAAAACAGGTCTAAAGTTTGTAATCTCAGCCATCATTAAAAATTTATTGAGATGTCCAAAGGGCTTGTAAAGTTTTAATGGCTTTTTCTTCTTTTTTATGAAATCACTTATTTTTGCTAATGCATCTGGTTTGAGCGTAAGGACTAAGTGATGTTCTTAAAGGCACTGCTGATGGGGTCAGGCCAGCAAAGGACTCGCCCTTCCCTCTGCTGCCACCTGGCAGGAAATATCTAACCACAGAAACATTCTGCAAATGCACCGAGGATGGCAATCCAGCTGTTCCATGGTTCAATTACTATCTGCTGTCTTGTATGATAAGGAATATTGTTCACAAGAAATATAAAGTCATAGTCATATAAAATGCTGCAAATAACCACATGCAGTGTGGCTCATATTATAACCAATCCACAGAAGGGGCTTCCTTGAAGGATCCTGTATACCACAGGTCTCCAACCTTTTTCTGTAGTAAGAGCTACTTCTGATCAGTGAACATCCTCGCGAGCTACAGATGTTCCCACACTCTGCTTATTTGGCTTTGAGCCTAATGTCCATAAAGCCAGATGCTATGGTTTGAACAAAACACTTTGACTAGCATTATGACAGGGCTGCTATGTGTGTCAGCGAGAGTGTGTTCTTTGATGATATATGCAAAAGTGTGCGTATGAGGAGTATATATGTGTACGGGTGACTGAGAGACTATGGCGTATGAACTAGTGGCTCAGGACATAACTTTCACCATATGTGGCACTGTTACATGTATAACACAAATGGGAGGAATTTAAAGCGCAGAAAATGTTCTGCAAAAATGCTCAGAGTATGGAACATTTTACTGCACTTTAAATTTCTGCAACTTAAAATAATGGCTGTATTTTTCACTTCTAAATAGGTCACTGTATCGAGAAAATTAAAATGAGGAGTTAACTTTGTTTATATGGATTCCATAAAACTCATCATTGAAATCGTCTCCCAATTGCAAGTGTCACATTTACAAACACCAAGCATCTTGCTCCCAGTGACCTGTAGACATGGTGCCATATTTATAACAGAAACATACATTTGTTTAAATGGGAAGAATTTTAAGGGAATAAAATAAACATGCATCATAAAACATTAAGAGGTATTCGGCTTAATTGAAAGTGGAGAAAGACATTAATGCTTAATGTTTCACTGAAAAAGATTTCTTCACTTCGAATTTATCCCATTTGAAAAAAATGACTATTTTTCAGTTATAAATATGGCACTGTGTTTACTGGCCACTGGGAGCATAAGGCCTGCTGCTTGTAAACACAACACTTTGAAATGGGAAAACATTAAAATGAAGACAATTACTTTTATTTAAGAGTTAAATACTTCAATTCTTCACCTCTGTGACCCAGCCTGGCCCATAAATCTGACTGCAGCACTGCTCAATATCAGGCTCTGCTATCTGCAGCCTGGTGATAATAATGTAAAGTAAACACAGCCATCACTAAACATTAAAAGAAAAATGTGACACTGTGCTCATTCAAAAATAGACTCAAGGCTGCAAGCTACTCTGAAGGTGTCTGGGGGCTACTGGGAGCTCCTGATCGACTGGTTGGAAACATCTGCTGTACACACAAGTGTACCGCAACAGAGAGATCTTACAGGCCCAAATCAGTCTTGAGGGTGCCTTTTGAAAATGACCATGTGTGAACACAGGAATACCCTTTGCAATGGGGGGGCAGTAGTGGAGTTAGTACTAAATGCTACCAGGCCTCTCAGATGACACCATGCAGAATGAATAACTTTGTAAGGGCTGTGGCCATGATTTTCATGCAGTCTGGAATGAGCGACTTATTTATGTTGTCCGGAGGACTTTCTGGTGCAGAGCAGAGTGGATGAATTCAATGAAGCGTCAATTATCAGCAATCTTATTGTGGTGAATTGTTACGCGGTCCTTTTATCCATATCAGTTAGTTAGAAATTGTGATCTCAAACTCAGAAATGTTGAGGAGATCATGGCAATGTTAATTACAGTAGTTTTATGGAGCTGAATCCTATGATCTCGATAAAACATTTGAAAAGCAAATTGGGAATTGAGTTGGTTTGTTCTCTCAGTGGTGAGCAATTCATAATACGTTTCTTTGGGCTTATCAAATGCCACGTGGCAGCATTCTCCTTTAGTGTCAATATATTTTTATGGTGCTCACAGCTGAGTTATATGAGGTCGATTCAATATACTCAGACTTCACACAGTCTGAGACATTATTAGCTTAGTTCAATGTTTCCTAGCTCAGGATACCCACATCTCTGTTTCTATCTTGGGACTTATTTTACCTTGAGACCCAAAAATGTGCATATTAAGCAGGTTCTGCATAGTAACCCCCTACATAAAGTCCTTGATTTAATACAGACCAAAAAGATACAGAAATGTGTCTGCAGCACTGTGCACAACCTTTGGTGTTTTCAAATTCATAATAAGTATTCAGTAATTTATCTTCTCTTGATCTGATATATTGTTTTCTCCCAGAGTCCTTTGTAAGGCAGGCAAAACATTTTCCAAGCTTGCCCATTATATGGATCCACCTAATCCACCAAATCCACACTTTAGCTTTGTCTGTTATTTTTAAACTCTTACCCGCCTGGCATAACATGACACTTGCATCCGCTGAAGGGGTGTGTACTGCCCCACTCTCCTATCTTCCTCTTGACTGTATGAACACTAAATGATGAGGACCCAGCGGATGGCACTGAAGCGACAATTTAGAAGGTTTAGAATGATTGAGGGATAAGGCAGAGACATCAGCTGAAAGAGCAAGGGCTAAGCTATGGTTGCAGGTTTGTCTTGGTAGTGAATGACATCTTGCATCCTATGCTTTTGTGCTTCTCTCACAGGCCAAATCTTGCTCTTGCTTCTAGCTAGCCCTACTCCAACTTGGTCAATGAAATCACCTCAGAGAATACAAGAAAATGCAATGATGGAGCGAAGTGTCTGCCTTCTTTAAAAATATTTTTGCCTTTTGAAGGCAAATTATACACCAGACAGTAAAACAATTTGTGGTAAATGGCTGTGGCAATAACAGTGCGGGTAGGTGGAATAGGTCACACACCATTATTTTTCGTGTGCAGTCAGCATAGAATCTGCATAGGTATAGACGGATATCCCCACAGTGCACAAAGAAACCTTGGATATAGTGTTTCAGTCTGCTCAAAGGTGCTCTGTGGACAAGCAGGGCCTCATCTATGAACCTGTGGGCCAGCAGCTGAAAGGGTGTTGAGGTGAGGGGCACCACTCTAGCTACTCCAGGCGGCCTGCTGAATCATCTCGAGGTGCCTACCTTTTGTGCAGGTATATTAGCCGGAAGAGGCCCATGCCCCGGTGGTGAGAGCCTCTTCTATGAGAAAAAAAGTGATGGCAGGTCTGCCATTGCCCTATGGTGGAGCAGTCTAGTTGACATGTCGTTTGCCCCAAAGACAGCAAACCTAGGGGTCTTTCTTCAGACAAAAGATAACTAATGTCTCTGATGCCCTGGGAGTATTCACACAGTATGCGGGAGGTGTGTTTATTCTTTTTGTTTTGGTCCAGAACTGCTATGATTGACATCGCAGCCCAGGATAGAATCGATACTGGTGTTGGATCAATCGTAAAAAAAAAATAAGTGCCAGGGCTCTCATGAGGAAGTCACTGCAGTTGCACAACTCATTGCCCTGCCATGCTGCTAATGATTGTATCAAGACAACTTTCAAGCATCACATTCCTAGAAGTGTGACCGTTCGGACTATTCCAGGCCTCCAAAGGTGTAAGAATGGCTTGGGCGGCAGGTAATAAGTCATTTTTAATGTATATAATAATTATCTGTTGTTGGGGTCATCTCTAAATTAATCAGACAGCGCCACCTTGTGGCATACTGTCACAAGAGCCGGTGTTGAAAATTAAGTGCCGGTGCCAAGCACCGGAAAACACCGGCTCAAATTAAGTACTGATCCATGGTATTGCCTGATGGTGGAGCCGATGGCAGCTCGGCAATTGGGTAAGCAACATTTCTGTGGCCTATAAATCAGCAGTGGACCTGGATGAGGGATTGATAGGCCATTTGCCTTTTTTACTTCCTCTAAATGGCCACAATAGTCAGTAACACACAGTAACAAACAGTAATCAGGAGACAGTAGGGTCCTACAAGTTTCAAGGGTACGGTTAGTATCGCGCAGCCTTTTTAAAGTAATGAGGTGAGAACTGCTTACCTTGCCCTATTCCACCCGAGAATGAATGTTCAGCGTTCATGCCCAGGACAGTGCCAACAGTGGGGAGAAATAAACCTCTGCAAATAAAGAATGAACATTATTAGAGAAAAAAGATTGGCTTGAAATCAAGCCTATCCATGGAAAAGAGTAAATACATCGCAAAACATCAAGAGGATTAAATCAGATGCATAACCAAGGCACATAACATCTTCCTTTATGTTCCTGACACCATAGAAAGCTCTTCCCCACGACCATATAGAAAAAGCATTACAGAGTAAACTCTAGGCACATTTTTCCAAGCACACCCTTAAACATCATGTCCTGGGTAGGGTCCACCATTCACCTGAGGTAAAATAAAGAGGTCCAGTACCAAGCCAATGGGTTTTGATGAACCATAGGTCAGATAGATCCCTGAGGCCTGATTTGATGCAGGAAGAATGGGGGTGTGAGATCTGCATATGAAATGCTAAACTATTTTTTATAAATTAGGCATATTGCATCAATGTGATTGGAAATGGGCTTCAAACACACCTTTTAACGTATTGTAAATAAAATATACAAAAAATGAAGAGTAACCCTACTAACCACCCCAGGAAGGGACAGTGCTATTGCTTTGCATGCATTTAAGCTGCCATGTCTATTGCTCGATTGATTGTTAGTGTGCAGTGAGCATGGAGCCCAAACGTAGCTTATCATTGGTTGGCTTTACTGTCACTTACTTGCTTATTTGTTAGCTTCTGTGGTCTTTCCTTCCTCTCTTGAGGTTGCCCTTACCTGAAGCATGGACGCATTACTTTTGTTCATCCACTGCTCAATTCTGAAGCACGACTTTTTGTTTTTGGCTAAGCACTCCACAATAGTGCATGTGTTTTTCAGCTGCCTCCCTCATGTATTTCGCTCCACCTCTTCTGCGCTCCATGTCCCTCCCTTTCGCCCATGTGCTTCTCTGCCCCAGCTCCACATTGCTCTCTGTGCCCTCTTCTTCTATCTGTTGATTTTGAATTTCTCCTGCCCCCCACACCCTCCCTGTTGCTTCTGCCTCTCACCTGTGCCCCATGTTGCTCCCATTCACCCACTTCAAAAAAAATGGTGTGCTTTTTTTGTTACTGATCAAATTTGGACAGTAACTAAAAAGAAGAAAAAACTGCAGTGTCATTTTTTGTAGGTGTGCACATGCATGGTGGGCGTGCCTGCACAATGATGCTGCTGGCTACATTAAAGGAGTAGCCACGAATTAACAGGGGTGTGGGTGTGATGGACAAAGACCGGGAGGCTCCCTCCTAGCAGTACAACAGCTTTTCCTATACCCCAGATCGTGCCCTTTGTCAGGTGGGCCACGCCGGGAAGTTTAGTCATCGCCCGTCGCCCTGTCCGGGCAGTACAGTACGCTTAGAGCTCTATGGGCGTTTCCATATCTTCCCAAAGACACTTCCAGCCCTTGGTATCCCTGGTCCCCATTCATTACATCATCTAGTGGGCATCTTTTTTACCAGGTTCCACCCCCTGACCAATCTCCGGATGCTTCCATGCCACCAACACTTCGGTCCATAGGTCTACTATAGGGCTAACCCGTAACCCCTGGCCTCTTCTTTGGCTAGTGTCCTCTCTTCAGCCCTCGCCCAGTGGGTAACATCCTCCCTCCAAGTGTGGAGCAGAAGGCCCTCCAGCCAATTTAGAGGTCATAGCAATTTGACTTTTAGCCAACACTAATGCCAGATCTATAAACCGTGTACCAACTTTTCGTGAGGTCAGTCTTGGGAATAGGCCCACAACACGTGCCTCCAGAGAGCATGGAGGGTAACGGCCAAGTGTTGTCTCCAGGGCCGCAATTATTTCTGTCCAATAAGGTTGTATTGTAGGGCAATGCAAAACCATGTACATAAAATCAGCATCTAAGTGAATACATCTATGGCAGGGGTGGGGCTCGCCTCCATATACCACCAAGAGTTTATGTGATGTCATGTATGTTGTGTGAATATAGTTGAACTGGGTATATTTCAGCCCGTTATTGCTAGAGATCTTTCTGGGGAGGCCCAAATTCTATGCCATTCCGAGTCTGACAACTCTTGTTCTAGAATCTTTTCCCATATGCCCCACAAAACAAGTAAGGGACGACGTACCATTGTTGTAAGGGATTAATAAAACTTGGGCACCAGGTGTCTGGTTTATCCCAGAGAGACCAGTAACTGCAGAACAGCATGACTCACAGGTTCATCCCAATTCCCTGCCCACAGGTTTTGTAGTGTTTGTGTGAGTGCCTTGATTGTAAGGAATTGTCCTGGCGGCAAATCATACTGCTTCATCAGCTCATCCAGTGGCAGCAGGGTAACCTGATGGTAACAGTCGCCCATGGTAACAAGCCCAGCATCTGTCCAGGTTGCCATTTGTCCAGCAGTAAAGTGAGATATGGGGTCACTGTGAGGGAGGCCTACCAAGGGCAGCGCCAGTGCATATAATGGTGTCCCCGCTGTCCCCAAGACGCATCTATGCCAGCATTTCAGTGCCACAGTAAGTAGCACGCCTGGGCACTGGAGGACCATTAGTGGGCAGAGCAACTTGGACAACAAGATTTCCATGTGTGTCGAAGGGCACAATCAACCCCAGTCCGCCCGAGCGGTGTGGTCGTGCCACAGTGCAATCCACTGGAGCTGGAAAGCCAAAAAGTAAAGTTCAAAATATGGAACTTCCAGACCTCCCTTCTCCAAGGGGCACCAAAGGATGGCCAGTGGCACTCTATGACGACCACAGTCCCATACCAAATCCCTTACTAGGGTTTCCAGATGCTTAAACCAAGAGACCGGTACTCCTACCCGTAGGTACGCCTAAATAAATAATAAGTCTTGGGAGCATGACCATGTTAGTAAGTGTAATCCTAGCCATTATGGGCAATTCGAGGGATCTCCAGAAGGTAACACAGGTCTTCTGGGAGAGAAGGGCTTTCCCCAAATTGGCCTCCCGAAGGTCGTCCAAGTGATGAAAAATTTGGATCCCCAGATATCGGAAGGTGGTGGGCGAACACATCAAATCTGGTGGGAGTCCCTGCGGCTGTGCCTCATCCAGAAAGACAAGGAAGATATGCGTCTTGGTCTTATTAACCCGCAGTCCGGAGACCAGCTCAAACCTCTGCAAACTGTCAAGAGCACGCGTAATGCCTTACACTCTGTCCCTCAGGTAAAAGCATATATTGTCTGCATAGAGGGAGACGATATGTCCCCGTCCTTCAACTGTTACACCTGAGCCTCAGCATTCCCATCTAAAGAGAACCGCAGGGGGTTTAATGACCACAACAAACAACAACGGGTACAAAGGGCATCCCTGCCTCTACAAACCTTACATTGCAGGGATAGCGTGGTGCCCGTCCTAACCCAGGCCGTCGTTGGGGCAGTGTATAGTAACTTGACCCATCTGACCAAGTTTTTACCAATGCCTATTTTATACATCATCTTGAAAAGATATTCCTAGCGCTCTGTGTAAAATGCTTTTTCGAGGTCCACCAACATCAGCACAACATCTCGGTTTGCGAGGGCCTGAGAGTGATTCATCATGTGGTACAGTCGCCTAAGATTTCGGGAAGTGTTGCGGGTGGGGATAAAACCACTTCGATCTTCATGAATGAGAGTCTGCAAATGGGGGAGCAAGTGAAGGGCCAATACCTTACTAAGTATCTTAAAGGCTATGTTCAACATAGAAAGAGTGTCAAAGAAACAATGGTTCTGTCGGGTGAAAAAAACTCTTTACACCATTTAGCACAAGTCATACGTTATTCAAAATATGCAATCAGTCATAAGCAACGCACAAAACCTGGGGGGGTATTCTGAGATTTTTATATATAGATTGCGTCATTAATATATATACACAAATACATTTTGAAAGGCCGTCAAAGTACAAAGTGAAATACATTTGTGACAAGGTGACAAGTGGTGCTCAGTGATATAGTGCGTGATATGTACAAAGTGCTTTAAAATGTTGAAAAAATTCTGATGGCCAGAAGACAGGTATTTATAATAGATCTGTGAACTGAATCAGTTAGTTATCTACCATTTTTCAGTGCTCAACCCAATCTCGCAGTCCCATCTCCAGCTTGCCCACCCCTGTGCCTGTCAGGGGTGGCATCGAGTGGTCTAACTATGCACCTATCAGAGGTTTATCAATCTGGAGGCCAACCATATGAGTGGAGAGTAAATAGAAGAAGACATCTCATCCTGGTTTAGAGCATAGACGCACCCCAATGCAATCTCTTTTCTGAATAATCTCCCCACCAGAAAAACAAACCTCCCTTCCTTATCTATAACAGAGTGGGTGAGCTCGAAAGGGACCCATGCCCTGATGTATATTAAAAATCCCTGGAGTAGGACGGATAGGAAGTGGCACAAAGCTGGCCTCGCCATCGACGCCTCAACTGATCTATCTCAGCCCCTGTGAGATGGGTCTCTTGGAGCATGGCAACCTGCACTCACCTTCCCCCTTCCATTTCTCTTTGAAGCTGAACCTATCCCCCTAATGTTCCAGGACATAAACTTCAGGGTTTGTTGTTGGTCAGTCATGTAATTTCGCTGAGGTGTCTCCCAATATCTCCCAACCCGCCCCCCACATCCCCGTATACCACTATGCGGTTCCTGTATGAACAAAAAACAAGGATAATAAAAGAGAAGAAAAAGGGGCATTATCAGCCCTCAACTAGGAACTCCCACACCCAAAGGCAGCGCGGCAAGGGCCATCCATCCAAACTAACCACATCAAGCATGTCCCAAATAAATACCTCCCCCAGTCAGCCTACAAGGGCCACTCTGTGAGATGCAGAACAAGAGGGGCAAGCCAGTTCTGTTCAATGTAGGCCCATTACATTATATGCAGAGCAATTGTCTTTCCAGTAGACAGGTAAATTCACCCTGGGAAAAGTATCCATAAAAAATGTGCAGAGCAATGTGAGTCAGCTCAGGAATTTTCCCACCCTACGCCGCCCGGCATCCAACCTCACCCGCACTCATAGAACCCTGTACAGTAAAGGATATCAAACCATGTCATCTGCCGTCTGAGTCCAATCTTGTCTCTGTGGGAGGACATAGAGTCAGATAGTACTGATTTGTGGTCCGATGCAGTATCCGCCTCCAAGATGATCTTCCGTTCTTGTACAGTGTCTGCTACTGCCTGCAGAGCTTCGGCATGTTCCAATTCAGTTTGTGAGGGCAATGGGCCCTTTTTGGGGCTTCGGCACAGAGCCCGGCGTGGGCGCCACCTTAACCTCTGCTTAGGTGCTGAAGATCATGGGTGTGTTTTAGGAAGAGTTGTTCCCGCTTTGTAGGCCTCCATCCAGGTCCAGGCAGATGCTGGGTCCTCACAAAAGTACGTGGAGCCGTCAAGAACAATCCAGAGTTTTGATGGGAACATCAAGGAGTACTGGATTCCATTGTCATGAAGAGCTCTCTTAACCTTCAAAAAGGAAGCTCGCCTGGCCTGCACTGTCGCCGTAAATACAGAGACCTTCCCTTTGTCCACCACACAGGGGCCCTCTGAGTTAGCATTCTGTGGTATAATATACATGTCTCTGTATTGAAGTAGTGAAGCAGCCTAGCCACCACCAGTCTGGGAGGTCATCCCGGTGCCAGTGGTCTCGCTGACACTGGATGAGCTCGCTCCAATATATAGAAGGGGTGAGTAAGCCAGTAGCTACCTCTGTTTGCAACCATTTCTCCAAGTAACTCACCATTTCGCCCGTTTCAACTCCCTCTGCAAGGGCTATCCCCACCCTAATGTTGTTACGTCTGTCTATTTCTGTCTTCCGCATCTTCTGCACGCGTTCAAGGGGTTGTAGCCTGTCCTTTAGATCTGCCACCTGACTCTTAAGAGTCCTACATTCAGGTTTGACTTCAGTTGCGGAAGTCTGCACCCCTTTGACTCTGTCCGCTTGCTTGTGGTTTTCCGTTTGAAGTAGGCCTAGACCCACTGACACCATGTCTATGTCCTGCTGTAGAGTGGCTTTGGTATCCTCTACGGCTGCTGGAATCTTGTCCAGCTGAAGCCTAATGGGGCCTCTTGATTGGGCGTCGCCGTCCTCTTTGGCCGCTGTACCTCGATTGGGGTCAGGGGCTTCAAGTAGGGCTCCCGACTGTTTGGGTCACGCCTCCCCCATTAGGACTGCAATGAAAGATTAGAAAGTCATGTACTATTTTATCACTTTAGGTTCAGCGGCAGTTTAGTTTGTGATTTTGGCTCTACAAAACACACTAAATAAATGGCATAAAAGATGTTGACTGCCTTGGTTAGGATTGATCATACAAGAGCTTCTTTATAGCTTAGAAAATCCTCAAATAGGTTAATACATTTTGCCAATTAAGGGTCTCATGTTGACGATTCCGATTTGTACTATCAAGGAGCTAATTAGACTCTCATCAATAAAAGCTAAGGTGTGACACAGGGATGAGGAAGGCACCAGGTACTCAGAGTAACATTGGGGGGACTCTGCTCCTTTTGATCCCAAGCTAGGTGCAGCCTGGCCTAGTCATTGGAGGTCTTAGAGAAGGAGCTTAGACCTAGGTACTTGATCACAACACACAATGTGCCGTAGGAAAGAGAAGGATGCAGGACAATG
This sequence comes from Triturus cristatus, assembly GCF_964204655.1. Taxonomy (NCBI): domain Eukaryota; kingdom Metazoa; phylum Chordata; class Amphibia; order Caudata; family Salamandridae; genus Triturus; species Triturus cristatus. Next base: position 769,470,165 of record NC_140580.1, read on the forward strand.
AAAGAGGCCTAGAGAGAAGCATAACAAAAAAAGCATTCAGTGCTTGTAAAGCTAGTCCTGAAGCACTGCGCCAAGCAGGTAAATGAGACGCGGACTATGTATAATTTGTTGATGATATACCTATCGACACTATAAAAATGGAGGTTTGACAGCCAAGGTATCTTATAACCCTATCATTATTTTCCAAAATTAGAGCAGAATGGAACCCAAATATCCTATTGAGATGTTTTATTTTATTTTCATAGACAATTTTTAAGAGGGTATGGGGACGCTAATATCCATAAACACCACTCTCTATAGGTTTTAACTATACCTATGGCGCCCAATATTAATGAGAAACTCGAGTGTCCCTGGGGTATTTTAAGTCTGAAAACCCTGTGAGATATTATCAATAGTGCTCTTTGAAATATGGTTGATCCCGATGTGGTTTATAGAGATCAGGAGGAGACCCGATGAACTAATAGAGTGGGCAAGGGATTAAAAAACAACAAAATAGAGATTTCTCTTGGGTTCTATTCTGCTCCTATTTTGGAGAATAATGATAGTGTTATAAGATACCTTTATGCATTCATGACTGGCTAGGGAGTCGGTATCCTGTGTTCAAAAATAAGTTCTCTCTCCCGCTAGCAGACAAAATGGGGTGTCCCTAGGGTTAACATGTGGACAGTTGATTCGACGCCAAAACAGATGCTTTTCTAATGTGTGAAGTTTGTAGTATTAAAAGAGATTCTGAGTCCATGCCGTGGTGATAACCTCCTGTAAAATCTTTTACATTTTTCTGAGTAACATCTAAGGAGCATGACGCAGCATCGCCATCAATCTCGCGAAGACATCTTCAGACAGACATCTAACTGTTGATCCCCGTGTCTTACCTGGAGCTAAATAAATCTATTTTTACAATCTTCCCCATCTTCTTTCATAGATTTATAAAAGCAATTATATATTTTTAGAAATCCTTTTACATTATCTATAAATATTTTATCTTTTAACTTCATACTGGGTGCATGTAGTGATGTCTCTCTCCCCTAGCACCCCTGGAAAGGTTATGAGTATTTGCATGATTGCTATTACCCCTGGGTCCTCCCAAGGAGGTCTGCAGGCTTGCACCTGGCCGTAGACCTCTGGTTTTGTGACAATGGGAATGCTCAGCCAAAGCACGTTGTCACTCTCACACTCCTGAAATCACTTCAATATAACAACAAGGTCATTTTTGGACCTGGTAAGCCTATACACATATTTTAGTCTCATTATCATGCTATTGGCTCTTTGAGTGTCTCCTTTTTTTCCTCCTAGTAAGTGTTTCTATCGAAATGCATAAGGGACAATACACTTGATCATCAAGCAGTCTGTTCTTTAACTCATACATGCATCTTATATTAAAAAGTGGTTATCTGATATTTCTTTTCATTTCATCAAACATTAGTTCCATTATGGCACAAAACATTCATTCCTAGGGATGCCATAAACATTCTTCAAATAGTTTCAAAAAGGGGAATGACTATTTGGTGACCCATGCAATGGCATTGAGGAGTAGTGGCAAACTTATAAGGTCCAGCATGTCTGACAGCTCCCATGTTCCAGCTGCAGAGTCACTGCTAAAATACAAATTCATCATGGGCATGGTTTTGGCAAAGCAATGGTTCATGCCTGGAACTGAAAATGCAAACCAGACCTATTGCTTTCACCAATGCTTTCTGCGAATATGTTCCTTCTTAGCTCGAGGTCAATGCACGGAAAAGTAGCAAAATCGGCACTTAATAAGTATGCATTAGTCTTGTGAAAATAAACACTGATGCATCATGAACATAATATTAGATGGTCTTTGTTAACTTAATCTCTTTAACAAAGGTGACAACCCTTCCATAGCATAGTTAATTGTCGGGAAAGAACTAAGGGCCAAATGTACAAAGCATTTTTCCAGTCACAAATGGCCTGATTCTCAGAATTGGCCAGTTTGCGACTGGAAAATTGCTTTTTCAAATGGACAAAATGCAAAATGCTATTCGGTAACTTGTTACCGAATTGAAATTTGCATTTACGATTTGGTATTTGGAAGCGGCATGCTTTGTGCGTCCCTTACCAATACAGAATCAGTATGGTATGTATTACTTTCTTGCGACCAAATTCCGGTCGCAAAACAGTAATACTTTACCACCATTTTAAAAGTGGTGGTAACCCATTCGAAAATCCCTTTTGAGAATGTTGAAAAAATATTCTAAGAGCAGGCAGTGGTCCCACGGGCCACTGCCTACTCTTAAAACATTTGAACAAGGCAATTTAAATAATCATATGCCTCACAAGGAGCGGAAAGAAGGGAGACCACAATGAAATAGGTACGGTGAAAAGATATTCTTTGTAGGTAGTTGTAGCAGCACTACAGTACAATTTAATATACAGTGACCATACCACACAGGTGTGCACTGAACGTGCTAGTGACAGTGAACGGCGCGGTGACACAGGGGTGAAGAACACAGCGTGAATGGCGAAGGATAAGAATAATTGATAAAGTGGTCAATAATACAATGCAAATATATACAGTGTCGGTATTTTTGATTTGGGATAAACAGATTGACCACAACAGCGCCAAAGTTCTATGCTGGGTAGTCAACGGCGTTTCAACCTGATCAATTGCAGGTCATCATCAGGACAGAGGTCACTAATTCCAAAGTAGTGCTGTATAGGGGAAAAGGGGAGAGGAGAGCAGGGTAAGCGGATGAGTGCCCCGTAGCAAGTAGATAAACAGAAGGAAGAGCATAGGTAATGGATAATTACCTGAAAATAGCAAAGGAAGGGTCATGCGTAGCGGCCTTAAAGGTCCAGCAAAAAAAGAAACAAACAATTTTGTTGTCCAGCAAAAGGGATGAATGAATCAAGTGTAGGCGATGCCGTGAGTCACGGGGCATCCACAAATGAGGAGACTTAAGTAAGCAAGGCAGTGTCAACTAAGCGTCTGGTGTGAACAAGATGGGTCGAGGGGAGAATGCTGTGATAGGGGTAGTGAGGTAATTACCTGTAAGTTATGAGGCGGAGGTTCCGGCGTGGGAGAGGTAAGCTGGAGAGAAATCAGGACGGGGTGCGTCAATCCCTGTTAATTTGGCAAGATCCGGGTTAGTCTGTGTGGGTTTCTCTCCAGCTTACCTGAGTATCATACAGTAGGAATAGCGATTTCCTATTGAGATTCACAGAAAATTGCAATTAGGTAATCGCTATTCCTAATATTGAAACATCTGGCCCTAGATGTTTTTGTAAAAGCATAATTCCGCAAAGGGTATATCGTTTTCCAGAGTGTGTACAGTAATGAAACACTGAATTGATTAAAGTATTTTTTCTTTGTGAGGCTCTCGCGAGCAGTCCATTTTCTCTTTGCTTTGTCCCTGTCCCTATGTTTGCACAGAAGATTTAGTTTTCTTTTCTTCACCCTATTCGTATCTATCCAGAGCAGTGTTGGACTGGCATATCGGGTACTTTGGCATTCGGGCACTGAATGTTAATGAAACATTCTCTCTCATGGTAAAGTCGGATTTTAAATTACAATTTTGAAAATGCCAGTTTTAGAAAGTTGCCATTTTCCTGCATTAGCCATTTAGTGCTTGTAGCCTGTCCCTGGGTCCCATGACTGGGTGTAGTTGACAGTTGGGCTTTGTGTTTTCCTCCTGGACAGCCACACACAATAGAGAGCTCAGGTGTGATTGCATGGGCCATCACTGGTAGAAGGCACAGCTCAGCTGGGCACAGCCCGACTTACACTTAAATAGGCTGTGCCCTGCCTCCACACAAAGAGCTGCATACCCCGCTGTAGTTAGTCTGGAGCCAAGACAGGGAAGGCAGGAAGCCTGTGGCCTTCAAAGGGAACCTTTAGAAAATTCTCCCACTTCAAATGACGGCCCAGGTATAATTATTGGTCCCCAGACACCAACTCTTCAGTACACTTCTGGACTTGTGGATACTCTGCCAGGAAGAAGGAATGCAGTGCTGCTGAAAGGGCTGCCACTGTGCTGGACTGCCACCCTGAAGAACTGCTGCCCTGCTGCCCTCTTGCCAGGATGAGAAGGACTGGACCTGCAACTGTTGAATCCAGGTCCCCAGAGTGACTTCAAGGACTAGTTGGCTGGCCTCCTCACTAGAGTCTCAGGGACAGAAGGCTCCAACAAACTTGAACCTAGTACCTGGACTCTGCCATATGTGAGTCCTACCCTGCCAAGTGGTGCCACCCCAGTCCTGAACACTTGGAAGTAGGTCTGAAGGTGCTCTGTCCACCCATCTGTGGATCCAGCAGAACCAACGCATCTCCCTTACTGTGCGGTGCAACTCCGAGAAGAACAAACACATCGCCTTTGCTGCGAGGGTTCTCCCAGCACAAGGACTCCCCATTGACCTCGGAGCCTGCATCGGAACAGCCTCTGTGCGAAGCTTCACCAACGCATCCTCCATCGACGGCAGCCTTGATGACAACGCAGGTTCTCGCATTACAGCCTCGCAGCTCTTCGGAACCGATGCATCGCCTCGACTGCACGACACATCCTCAATGCCAGACTCCGCATCGCAATCCCTCATCGACGGGATCTTCCACAACAACACAGGACCTCGCATTGTAACTCTGCAGCTCCTCAGAACAAATGCATCTGCTTGGTTGCGCAATGCATCCTCAGCATGGGACCTCGCAACACTCTGCAACCAGGATGTAAGTTACTTTTGTTCAGCAAGCCTACCTGAGTCACTGTAGCCAGCCCGCACTCCATCGAGACGGCCTCCACAGATGGCACTTTGAGCTTTTTCAGGCTATCATCACTGAAATCTTTAAACTTGCATAGCTCCGGTTCCACGGATTCAATTTTTGTCAGTTTGGTCTTATTTTATTTATTAAAAGTGACTCTATTTTTCTGGTGTGGGATTTTCCTTGCGTTGTGTTTTCACTTTATTGTTGTTTGAAGTGCTGCATAAATACTTTACACATTGCCTCTAAGTTAAGCCTGACTGCTCTGTGCCAAGCTACCAGAGGGTTGAGCACAGGTTAGTTTGGGATTTGCTTGTGCCTCACTCTGATAAGAATTGTGGTTGCTGCTTGAGTAGGGTTTCACCTCCCTCAACCAGTAACCTAATTTCTCAAACACCCCTAATTTAAGAATCTGCCTCCGGTCACCAGACAGCATGGAAAGCTATTTCCTTAGATGAAAGAAGCCTAAGCAAAAGACTGCAATCTTGCAATTACATAGTTGAGATTCAAATAACTAAATGCTGGGCCAAGAAATAGAATTCTTGATTTCAAAAGAAATGATTCAAGTAACACTAATCATCAGAGTGAGAATTTGTGATACGTGCCCAGAACTGAAACAAATCACTTCAAGATCGTAGGGAAAAACAGCATGCAAAGCACTCGGTCTCTCAATTGCGCAACTTCAAACATCTACACACCCGTAGTGGCACTGAAGTGCTAATTGACAAAAACAGTTATGCATACAGGAAGTAGTACTACGGCACTACCCTTTTAAATACTCTTACATCCCTTTGTGAATCATCTCAAATCTTCCAACTTCCAATTAGTAAAAGTGCAAACAGGGCAAAGTATTGTTTACAAATAGTCCCTTTATAGTCCCATTTTGTTGCCATTTTAGATGTTTTGGGGTAAATTCACAAAGCTAGGCAAGAGTGCTTAAATAATACTTCTGGAGTACTACTTTACATTCTCCGAAATTCCTTTTTGAAAAGTTCCCGACATGAGAAATCTGCCATACATACACGACACAAAACAATTCCCACTACAGCCATATGGTTTTACACAGTTGTGTATCAATATACTAATGTCTTATGAGCTTATCGCCCTACCTCTCTCTTCTCTTGATTTATTTTATGTCATATACTCAGTTGCATAAACCTGATAAGAGCACTACTTCGGTCATCACACAAACATTAAAACACTTAATACATAGTTCCACATCAGAACTCCCTCCACTCTTCTAGCCAAGCACACCCACAGAGAAGCATACTACCCATCTCCCAATGCACTTTGAAACCTCATATGGGGAAATCAGCACCATATACAGGCAAAAAACTGCAATACAATACGACAATGATGCAATAACTCAATAAATTACAATACGATTTGTAAACAAAACCATATATAAAGGAAGTACCCATATCCACTGGCAGACATATCGAACTCTACAAATGATGGTGCCAGAGTGGCGGTGTGTGATTGGAAGCTCCTCGGTGATGTCATCGAGACCAGGCTCACAGCTATTTGCAGGGACCTAGCTGGTGGTCTGGGTTGCTCTGAGTGGTCTGCCTCCTGCTGCTCTTCCAAGTGCATTAGTGTTTCTGATCCAAGACCAAGGTCATTCTCTGAAACAAAATGAAAAAGCTGATATTTTAAACAGCCCATCGTGATAGTTTTAGTTGGAATCCATAGCGATAGAGTTGAAATAAGAACTATTCCCTGGACATGTCTGAGGACCAACATATCTGAACGCTCCACACTACTGTACAACTGGTACCGCTAATAATTCAACTACCACAGTCTACTACAACCACAGTTGCTAGTACTAGGACAACTATTTATGTTGCTACTACTAATATTTCTACTACTAGTCCTAGAGCTATTACTTCTACTGCTGCTGCTACTACTAATCCTTGCTTTATTACTACTACTGCTGCTGCTACTAGGACTATTACAGCTATATCTACTTGTACTAATAAAGGTACAACTACTAGAACTATATCTGATACCACTAGGATCACAACTATAATTACTACTAGTAATTATAGGGAAGTATTTGGTGGAGGTTTGGTACTTCCTGATGGATGGCTGTACCTTTGGGCATCTTAAGTGGCAATAATAAAATATTGGGCTTTTTCTTCTCTGGCTGAAACTCCTTGGGGACCAATCGCCATGCACTGGGGGCCAAGAGATACCCACCGGCGATATAAGGTGGCAAAAATCAACTTAGGGACTCAATAGGACATTGGCGGATTGGGTTCTCTGCCAAAAAACATGGTGGATTTCCTGTCCACCAAACCTTAAGTTCCACTGCTCTATTCAGAGCCAGGGAAAGCACCAGGCCTTACTTTTTGTGATATAGCAGGTGCCCAGCCTTACTGTTTCTCCGGCTGGTACTGAAGCAGGAGTGGCGTCATACAACCTGGATAATAGGGACTTGCTTGGACACTGTTCTCGGGTCTTGCCCTAGATTTAGAGGGAGCATCATGCTCTAATGACTGCCGTATCAAGTCTATTGCATGGTTGTTCTTATGTAGTCTTTCTTCTACCTCATCTGCAGCAATGAACCCTTCTCGATACTCTGATTTGATTTCATTTATATCTAGACTTAAGCAAATTGCTTTTTTATACATTGATTTTAAATCATATGTTTCTACACATTTGTGCATTGCCCCAAAAGCTGCATCCTTTAACAGTTAAATTCGAATAAACTTGAAGTCTTTTCACGGCCTCCTTCCAGCTGTGGTTTGTGCTTTACCTGGACTCCCCTCTGAGAGGCTGAAGACTCCTTCAGGAGAACAGGAGACTGAATCTTGTTGGGATATATCCGGAGAGAGTGCAAATCCAAGGTACTGTCTGCAAACAAAAGAATATCACTTGTGAAAGGAGGCTACAAAAAACACACCGAATCCAAACAGTGAATGGGCCGCACGCCGTGACTGTTAAAGAGGGAATTCAAGTGGAAAAATGCAAGCAACACATGAGAAACAAAAGAAGCTAGGAGCAAAACAAATACAGAAATGGAAGGCATTCTCTGGATGTTGACACAACCTGAGGATGAATTAAAAAAACATCTCTGAATGGACAAACCGATAGGGCATATGAAAGGATCACTAGCCAAATTACAAAACAATAGTGTAAGCACCACAGTTCATGAGTAGTGACAAATCAACAGAGACTGCCCTAGGGGCAATTACCCAAACAACATGCTAAAAAGCACAAAGTTTAGTGAGCACGATTCAATGTAAAAGCAATAAACCATATCAAGAGACCATTGCCTCGCGGATCAACTGGCAGAGTACTACTAAAGACTAGTAACATATTCCAGTGTTTTAAAAGTCATACAGTAGGATGCCAGGCTGTCCTTGATGGACAAAGGATAGTAAGAGAAAAATATGAACTGTTAAAGGCAGGCTAAACCAAAACAACAAGTACATGATAGTCAGGTAACAAACGGAATGTCATCAGTCAACAGAAAAACAACTGAGCAAGTCAGTAGACAAAGCCAACAAGGAAATAAGCAAGATGACAAAATAAATAAGGAAAAGAGCAGAACAGCAAAAGTGTAACTAAAAGGGTAAATTGGGGAGGGTGTTACCCTAACTAACAAAACCAACAGGGTATGGAAATGATCCTCAGCCAATAGTTACAACTAATTAAAAAACGAAGGGCCCATCATGCAGTGGCGGCTAATGACTTTTGAAAGTGGTGAGGCATAAAAGTTGAATGCGGTGCACTGTGGTGAGCCTGGGTAGCGAGCGAGCCCAAACATATCAAGGGGGGTTCGGGGAGGTTCTCCCTCTGAGAAAATTTTGAAAAAAGAGAGGCCAAATGGTGCATTTTCAAGGATATTTGAGAAAGCAAGAATGTTAATAAAGCAATTGGGAAAGTGTAGCAATTACATCAATATAGAGATTTTGTATGATAATATAATGTAGGTTGCTGCTTATCAATATAACCACAGATCTTCATCACAGACTTTGGGATAATCTCAAATCACCGGATTGAGCAAAGGAAATGGTCTTTGTCCCATGTCCATTAATTCATGTCATGTGGCCAATGCCGATGTTTTAAATGTTCTGTTGAAGGCAGGAAGTGGGTCTCATTTTTAGAGCCCGGTATCCGTGCATGAATACTTGCAGGACGTGGTCTTTGGTAACTCTACGTGTCTGGTACCCAGTGCCACAGATCTCACATGCCAATACATGTCTTCATGGCCTGCGAGCATGGAGCACCAAAGAGGCTCTTAGGTCATGTCCTATCCTATGCCAAAAAAACACATGGACTTACTAGCAGAAACCATAAAACACCCAGCAGACTATTGTTTGTTTATGGACACAAATCTGATTTTTAAAAGTGGTCTACAATGTGAAATACATATGTAGAAAGAACTAAAAACGTATGCTGCATAAATCACAGTCCCAAACACATTTGTATCTATGCAGGATACACAGTTGTCTCTGGTGTCACATTTCTGTGCATTCAACATGTTTATTCCACATAATTGTGATAACAAAGAAAAAAAGACATATCAACCGTGACTGCAAAGTATGGCGCCTGGCTCTGACTCAGCTCGAATTCCTGTTGGAACCTCGAGCCCATAACAAGCCAAGCTTTCATTTGGCTTCTCACTCCCTCCCTCTTCCCAGGCTGTGAAAATTCCCTGCCTCCATCTACCCAGGCTGTGGTGTTAGGTTGTGCTGCCAGCTTTGAAACCAGGGAACCAGATTTGAGTCTCTGCATTGGCAGAACATGCTGTGATCCTGGGCAAATCCCTTAATATCCCTGTGCTAGTAAGCAATGAATGTGACCTTCTGTAATGTAACTTGTGCTCATATAAAGCACTCCAAATTGGCGTTTGGGTCGAGTTCACACTATATGAAAACTGCCGAAAAATTTACAAATAGGTAAAAACAAATCCTTAACATAAGGTAAGACAGTCATTTACTGGCTGATTTGTACAAAATGAAACCAGAAAACCTGGATAAATAGCGCCTTCACTGCTTAAATTGTGTGATCTTGGTCAAATATTTTATGTCACCAAAACTCTTTTTTCTTCATTATCGTGTATGAAAGCACGTTCAAGTGTGTGAATTCAGAATACCAGTCGTTCAAATACCTTTTGTGCTGGATTTCCTAGCCTATAATGTTGCTCTGTTATAATGTGGGCCACCTTCAGGGTTTATATGAAAATTGTCTTGCCTCTTAGTGCACTGATCGTTTGTTTCAAAACTATTACTTTTACTAAGGACTTCTCAGTGCAGCGCTATGATGTGACTGACATAGAAATGTCAAAGCTTTAGGTGTAATAGAAATACACGTTTTTGAACTTTGAAACCACTTTATCTTAGTCTATTTATGTTGTGTTATATACATAGCAAAGTTTTCAGGGCTCGGCTAGTGCACCGGCTGTAAGATCCAAGCCAGATCCTCGGCTGTGCCTGCAAACGTATTTGGCTCGCCCACCTCCACAGTCCCGTTGTTTAAGTATCCCTCTTTTTATCTCTCCCTTTCTTCCACCATTTCTCTACTCTCCCCAGGTCCTATCTTCCTTCCTTGCAGGCTCACTTTCTCCCCACTCCATCGCCGTTTAAGCCACTCCCCTTCTCTCCCTCCCGTTTACTCTCCCTTTCTTCCCTTCCTGCCTCACTCGCTTTCACAACGTCTCCCTTTCTCCTCTCCCCCTCCCCCTTTCTTCCACCCACTTCTTTCCCTCCAAGCCCTTCCTCTCTCTGACGAGCTTCGCATGTAGCCTACTTCCCTCTCCCTCTGTCTTCCACTGACTCAAGTCGGAGGCCCGAATGCCCAATGAATGGAAACCGAGACACCTGAGTCACTCTTCCTGCAAGTGCTGCATTGCTTCCAGTTCTGTGGGTCTTACTGTGGTGTTGAGCCCAGTTACTTAAGCCTCCACTGGGGCATGGATTATAGTTCTGTGTGGGTGTCCCTGGTGTGTATCGTGCCACGTTCTAAAGACCTTATCTGAAGCATTGGAAACTGCGTGACGGAAGAGGCTCACATAACTGGCAGTTATGTGAGCCTCTTCCGTCATGCAGTATCCAGTTTTGGAGGCGTATTCAGGGCCGGACTGGGAACCAAAACCGGCCCTTGCAAAGTGCTCAGCCAGACCCCCCGGGGGCGGGGGGGGGGCATTGGGGGTGCAGCCCAGCTGTTAGCTGCGGCCGGTTTCGGACGGTTTTGTTACAGTGGCCGATATTGCAGCTACGCTTCAAACACATCTCTGTAAAAAAATCGGCCAGCAGGGCGCAAAACCGGCCCCTAACCCTGCGGCCCACCGGGGAAATGCCCGGTGCCACTACAGCCAGTCCAGACCTGGGCGTAATATGAAAGATTGCTTTCAGTTCTGTGCACCTCACCTGGCACATCTCTGGAGATTCTGGAAACCCCATCTCTAGATGAATAAAAAACAAAGCAGGCTAGCCACAGACAGACAGTCAAAAGGGGGCATATTGGTTTGAGCATATGTGCATTTACTAGCAGGTCACCATGTGGCAGTGGCATGTGGACTACTAATGTATATGCTCATAGTCGTATGGTAGAATGGCACAACTACTTTTCAATAAATATGTTATTTTTATCATTTATTACTATATTCTTCTCCTTAATATATATCGACTTCAAAACTCGCATTACAACGCTGCGGCCTACAGTGCCTGTAGATTTTCCTGCGCCCGTCTGCAGAAGGGTGATGGTGAGGTGGTTCACGTTCACGTCATCTGCAGAGGGGCCCAGACAGGGTGCGATGACACACCGAGGACCCTGGGACACTCAGCCGGCGGCGCCCGCCCACGTACCTGCTGTTTGTGGTCTCAGGCTCCGGTTTACGCTTGGCTGTGGCCTGGCATTTCGGAGGGTTTGCCTGTCACGGCGCCTTGAAGACAGGCAGGCCAAATAACTAAAGATAGTTGGAGCACTGGAAATGAATGCGGTCCCAACCCTGCAACCTGGGAATTTGAACCCACTGGCCAGTCTCACCACAGAAGAATAGTAGGGGCCACTAGGTCTAGAGACTGGTAGGCCTCCTTTTAGGAATGATTCAATCACTGCAATTAACCATGGCATACACAGGGAGATTGCGTCAGTAGTACAGTAGTACAGTACTCACGGTGACAACGAGTTCTGAAGACGACTTGTCGACTACTGTACTAAGCACATGCACGAGGCCAGCCCAGGTCAGGTGTCGCTGCTCCTGACCGTCATGCCCTGTGGGGGGAGGGACAGCAGGGCAGGCTGGACAGCCCAGGCAGCAATGATAGAAATGGCCAATCACTGCATGCCTTCGCAATAAGTCATGACAGGGATTGGCCATACTCCGTTGTTAGAGCCTACACCCCCCCCACACACCTCATGTGCGCTCCAGACTGCGAGAGGCCGCTGCTGGCGCAGTGGCAACCCCTCTCAGCCAATCCTGGTGATGCTCCAGCAGCCCCAGGATTGGCTTAGCAGGGATACTCGCCGCCCATTAGGAGACCGAGGGCTGCGGCGTTGATCAACCCTCGCTCTCCTAATGTGCAGCAGCCGCCAGCCAGAGCAAAGACTAGTGCGCATGTCTGGGCTGGTCGGAGAAATTCTCTGACCTAAACCCAACATGCGCACTCATGCTGCTGTGCGCAGTGTGCGCTCGGCTCGACCACCCCCTGCTGACAATGACATGTCAGTCATGACGATGCCGACTTAACCTACTGGCTGCCCCCCCACCCCTTCAGACAGAGCCTCTGAGCTGACAGCCTGTCTGCCTTGGGCCTGGGATAATCGGTATTACAAGCCTTAGGGTTAGCGGTCTAAATATAGAAGGGGGTCAATGCCCCAGCGCCCTAAAGGACGCACCGCCACTGTCATCATGCAACAGAAAGTAAGAACTGTTTAGCAGCTGATTCGCATATCAAGCAGAGTAAAGTGATGCTACATCAATACAGCCCATGAGGACAAAAATTACTCATCAGTTAAAGGGCAAAAATGGGTCATCAGTTAACAAACACAACTAATAACGAGAAGAAAGGCTCTTCAGTTGATAGACATTGAAAGATGGAAAAATGGATGACTAGCTATCAGATACAGCTAACACAGAATGAACTGATAACAAACAACGTGCTATTAGGCCCCAGACTCAACTAATATATCAAACAAGCAGAGGGAAAGCAAACAGGCCTCGCTTTTTAGATGTATTGGCTTTGCCGATTTTGTTTGCGATACTGGGCAGCATCACAGTAAAAAAGGTGTGATTTCATTGGTCACTCGTGCTCATGCCTAACCACGCAAGTGCTCATGCCTCACTCGACAAGCTTACAAGCAAGATGACCTATGTACACTCATGTATCATCATCACATTTGCGTACGCCTACAATGTGCTCTTTTTAGGTCGAGCCGGGGCAGCGCATGCGCCGCTCTGCAAGGCATGCTGTACTGTGGCATGGACTTGAAGCTCTGCCCACTCTTCGCTCATATTTTTCATTAGCTTGTGTGATTGTCCTTCGGAAACTGGGGCTTTTCATTGGCCAATAGGCTTAGTAGTTCCTCCTTAGTACCGCCTTGTCTCAAATTGTAACCTCCCATGAGTCACTCCCAGTTACATGTGTCGTTACTCGGTAGGCTTTAATTACAGCCCGAGCACTATTTTGCTGAATGGTTTTCTCCTGCCTGCAACAAGCTCTCTCTCAACACTTTCTTTTTTTCATTATTAAATGGCGGTGGTGCTCCTTTATTTAGACATGGCTCTTGTAAAGAATGGGTTGCAGCCGATACACATTATCATTAAAGTGCACAATGGGCGCCTTTACAAAAAAAAAAAATCTTTATCAACTTGACAAACAAATGCTTTTTTTGTGCACCCATTCAAAATGGGAAACGCGCTAGGAACCTGCAGAAAGAAAATAAAATAAAAAATGTACTGGGCTCTCCCTGGCTCAGCAGGGGAGCCAATACTATAATATTCACTACCCTAGGGAAACTCGCCCCATAATGCTTTGCAGGGCCCTGTATTCAAAACGCATTTTTGCCCATAAATCAGCCTGTGGTGGTCCTAGTATGATGGGACCACCACAAAATTATGTAGCACAGCATGCTTTTTCTTTCCATGTCATCATCTCATCATCGGGTCCTCACCTTATGTTTGGGGGGTCCCTAGAATAATCACCTTTCACACTGTGAGTTGGTTTTTAGATCCATTCTCTCATAGTTGGAGTTAATACAGCTGGGAGGATGTGATACAGGTAACCTTTTTGAAGTCTTATAAGACCATACGGAAGTGTAAAGCTTTCTTAGTGAGATGTTGTTTCTAGGGGGTCATTGCTAGACTGATTGCATTTCCAATGCTTGTTATAAGGTAGAGTGGCTGCCAGGTCAAACAATTAAAATAGTAAAGGGGGGGTAAGGGAGTGGAGGGTTAACAACAGGGGAGTGGGTGGGAGAGTCAGATGGGGCAAGCAAACAATAACAAAGCTTGAGGCTGGCTTGAGGAGGCCCAAAGCAATATTAAAAACGTTAGGACGGGCTGGGCAAAGTAAGCTTAGTTGGAGGGATGAGTGAGCAACACAAGCAGGCGGGGCAGTTGTTTGGGAGAGGAAAGCTGCACAAGGGAGAGAGCTAGAAAACACAAGCACTCTCATTGACTGCAGAAATAAACTAAAAAAAAACAGTTCCCTAAATGTGAGCAGTAGAAGGGTACAAGTCTTCCAATCAGAAAATGCTAAAGACTAAGAGGCTGTTCTCCAGGGGAGGAAAAAAATAAAAGAAGGGGAGGGACAAACACAAGATGGACAAGTTAAGACAATTAATAAATAAAACAAACAAATAAGAATACAACTATAAAGGCAACCAATGATAAGTAATGGGTAGGGTCAAAGCTGTAATTTTTTGGTGTAGTCTACAGTAGACTTTTGCCTACCAAACAGCTAAAAGTTGTTTTGTAAACAAGACATAAATGTATGGTCATCAGCCTACGAACATAAGTAAGAATTAAGGGAGAGGATTACCGACAACAGGCAAAAAAATAAAAAATCTGCCAACAGACAAAGTGAAGTGATCAAAGAAGGAACCATGATCTTTCAGGAAATACTAAACACAAATATAGGGGCGAAGAGTAGAGTATGACTGTTCAGCCAGCAGTCAGCAACAGCTTAAAAGTGTACTCAACAAAGTAAAAGAGTAAGAAGAAAGAATGTGTTACTCCCTTTTCATTTTATGCTTCTTTACACGTTCATTTCTGTTTTCATTGGGGTTTTTTTTTGCACCTTTTCACCTAGATGTTGTTTCTTTTTCATATTTATTCTTAATACTTATTATATCTACTTGTTTCCTTCTATCTTGAATTGCTGTCTTTCCTCTCTTGCTCCTACCCCCACTGCCTTTCATTCATACTGCATTTTCCTGAATTTCTTTCATCCTGTAATAAACAGACAGGTGGCTATTGATGGTCTTCTGAGCTACTACAGGGAGGGAGAACAGTTCTGAGAGTGATATGAAAGTGAGACCTACCTGAAATGTTCAGGTTGAATGCAACATTCCAGCTGTTATTTTATGTGGAGTTTTATAGAGCCTTATCACGTGTGAGGGTATCCTGGTGCTTTGTAGGTATTAGGGCCACTTTCAGCTGCCTTATTTGAAGAGCTAGGTCTTCAGCTTTTTGCAGAATTCAAAAAAGCGATAAGGAGGTTTTAAGTGGTGTGGGAGGAGGTTTCATGCTTTAGGAGCGATGTATGAGAAGGCTTGACCTCCTGAGCTGCTTTTGCATGTATGTGGCAGGTGTGAGTGATAGAGAGATTTCAGCTTAGCGGGGGGCCTTCATTGGTTGCTGGAATTACATGCTGCTGTTCATGTTTTCTGGACCTGTGTTGTTTAGTGCTTTGTACATGTGGGCAAGAATCATGAACTGTGCACACTTATATATATAGGTAGCCAGTGTAGTTCAGTTTCGTGCAGTGTGTCATGAGACTGGCATGGGAAGATGAGGACCAGCCATGCTACATCTTTCTGGAAGGTCTGGGTTCTTTTTGTGAGATAGTTGGTGATTCCCACATAAAGGGTGTTCTAGTAGTCCAGTCCGCTGGTGATGAGGACTGGTGATGGTTTTCCTAGTGTTGTTGGGAAGCCATGTTGATACCTTTTTAAGCAACCTTAGGTTGTAGAAGCAGGCAGGGGTGATGGCGTTAATCTGAGTGGACATGTACAGCTTGCAGTTGATAATGTCCCTGAGGTTTCTTGCTTGGGTGCTGGAGGTGGTTCTAAGGTCTTTAGGGCACCAGTCCCATGCCGTGTCCTCTTTTCCAAAGATCAACACTTCAGACTTGTCAGTGTTGAGTTTGAGGCAGTTGGACTTCCTCTAGGTGGCTCTTCAGTCACGCAAGTGTTGAAGTTGTTCCTGATGTTGAGTGTTTTGTCCAAGAGGAATAATATCGATTGTGTGTCATTGGCATAAGTGAGCATGTCGATGTTATGTGCACGGACGACATTTGCCTACGGCATCATGTAGATGTTGAAGAGGGTCAGGCTGACAATGAGCCCTGTGAGACTCCACAAATGAGTTTCCGGGCTTCTGAGGAGTGTGGTGGAAGGTTGATTATTTGTATCCTTCTGGTAAGAAAGGTGCTAATCCACTGGAGGGCGGGTACTTGGACCTCATAAAGTCCTCTGATCAGGATGGGATGGGAAGCTGTATCGAAGGCTGCAAAGCAGTTGAGTGCTATGAGGGGTGTGGTTTCTCCTCTGTTGAGGATTATCCGGATGTTGTCTGTTGCTGCGATGAGGGCTGTCTCTGTACTGTGATTTGGTATGAAGCTTGACTGTGTGGTGTTAGGAAGCTGGTGTTTGGCAAAGTGGTTGATGAGGCATCTGTTGATAGCTTTTTCTAGAATCTTGGTAAGGGATGATAGGAGGGAAATCTGTCAGTAGTTAATGAGTTTTGCTGGGCATGATGAGGGCTTCTTCAGGAGGGTGGTGATTGTTGAATGTTTCTAGGCTTCTGGAAAAGTGGTTGTGTCAACGAAGGTGTTGAGAATGGGGATGAGGGCTTTGCTCAAGGAGGTAGAACCTTTGTCGAAAGTGTGGCAGGAGCAAGTGTCAGATAGGACACTGGAAGGGATGGTTTTTATGATTGGTGTGGTTTCCTATATAGCAATAGGGTACCATGTTGTCAGGATGTTGCTTGTGTCCGATATAAGAACATTTCTCGCAAGGTTGATGGTGTCCAGTTGTGAAGCGAGGTTGGTGTAGTTGGCTGTGACTTTGTTGCAGATGTCTGAGAGGATGTTGCACTGGGCCACTGAGATTGCTGATGGTTGCTGCTGGTGTGGTCAAGTCATTGATGATAACAGAAATGTATGCATTCGGCTAGGGCCTTCCTTATGGTTTCACAGATTTACTGTTGGTATCGCATCTGGGTGGATTTGAATACTTCCTTGTCTGATTCTTCTTGGCTCACTCTCCCCTTCCATTCGAGTTGCAAGAAGTGCTGTTTGGTCCTCCTGAATTCATAAGTGTATCAGGTGGCCTACACTTGTGTTCTTGCTACTTGACTTCTTTTTGAAGGGACTGGGACTATGTGCAGATAGTGATCCATAAGTGGCCTGTAAGCTCTGTTTATTTTTTGTGTTTGGTTTTGGGGGGGGAGGGGCAGAAGCTCACTCTACCTCAGATGTGTTGCTCCAGTGTTGGCGGTAAGGGCCTATCATGGTTGTTCTTGGTGAGGAATGTTGATTAAGAAACTGACAATGGCGTGGTCGGTTCAGGTGATGGAGAAGGGTGTGTTGATCGTGATACCATAGAATGGGGGGAAAATGGGCTCCAGGATGTGCCCAGCAGCATGGGTAGGGGCTGAGACATTTTGTATGGGTCTCAGGTTCCCAAGGCTTTTGAGGAATGCAAATGAACTGGGGTTGGTTAAGTCTTTTAGGTGAAAGTTGAGGTCTCCTAGGAGGATGTAGGTGCTCGAATCAATGATTAGTGAGGAGACAAATTCCAGGAAGTTGCCAGTAAAGTTGGCTCAGGGTCCTGGGGGCTTGGTAGACTAGGTGAAGTTGGATGGGATTTGCAATGTGAAGTTGAGGTGCTTCATGTAGTTGGCCCTGGTTTCTGTGTTGGTGGTGCAGCTGATGGATTCCTTGAATACTATTCCTTCTCTGGGTCTGTGTTGGCGGTTTTGGTTGAGGATCTCATAACCGGTGGGGGTGACTGTGGTGATGTCTGGTGTTGAAGCCATGGTTAGCCATGTTTCTGTGAGAAAAAAGAGGTTTGTGGTGACATTATCCAGCAGGTTCCAGATCTCTGTAGCGTGCTTGCTGACTGGTTGCGGAGAAGCATGCATGATATCAAGGATTGGAGTGCGGGTGGTTATTTGTGTGCGGGTGCTTGAGTGTGTGGGGTTTTACAAAGAAGGAAGGTAACACAGTCCCAGGAGACAGTTTTTAAGCAAAGACACAGTTAAAACTCTACACAATGCCTTCTAGTGCATTACTTACTTTTAATTGACAGGGTTTATAATAAGCATTCATGTTTAGTTCTAATTGTAATTCCTATGATTTTATGTATTTGTTTTGGATTGTACCTTAGAAAATCCCATGAATCCTATACCTTCAATTTAAATATAACCAAAGTCATTTTATACCTAACAATACACTTAGGCAATTATTAAAAGTTGGTTGATACAATATGATGTGCACTGTAAATCCTTTAAATGCACATATCAGAATTATACATTTTGTGATAAGAATTGCATCCCCAATTAATTTTGGCAGGTCAAACCTGCTGATATTTATGGGATGGAAAATGCCTGGTAAACACTGAGACATATGGATTTTGGTGTGGAAAGCACCAAACATTTGCTATGTTATGCCCCATTTAAGGCATAGGTTCATAATTGGTGATATTTAACTTTGCAGATAATATAAATAACATACACAAATGTATCATTACTAATCAGGTGAGATAAATGTTGCACGTAACACTGGGTCACTCATAATGAGAGCCTTATTCAGTAAATGGTAAATGTCTGTAAGTGCTCTGGCAAGCTTAATTATGCATCAGTGCTTAATTTGTAAAAGAATAAGTGCCGGTATCTTAAAGTTTTGTTCTGAAGTTGGCAGCCAGCACTTTTGAATGTCAGCATGTCGAATACTAAGGCTGCAAAGTCTTGATTCCACCTCATGCCTCCTTAATTTTCCACTAGCCATTCCATGGTTATTTACAGTGGCGGCTGCACAGGATCCGAAGCAGTGAGGCGGGAGGGGAGGGGATTTGGGCACAGACAAAATTTTAAATAAAATAGAGAGCTTACCTGCCGCATTGCTCCCCTCCCGAACTAGTACCGGGCTGAACACATTGCGCAGGCTCCCAGAAGGCAATTCCTGATGCTGCTCTCATGCTGGGAATGCTATTCCCAGCATGATTGCAGCGCTGTGAATTGGTCTGAGTGCCATGTTTCGGTGCTCAGACCGTGCCTGGGTGCCTGTGGCTTTTCTCCACCTGGTTGTACAAGACAGCTGGGTGGACAAATGCTAAGTGTGCATGATGGTTTCCCCAGCCTAAGACGGCCGTCCAAACAGTCATGCGCAGAATTGCCCATCGTCCTGTCTCCCCACTGCTATTGTAGGATTCATGGCCCCGCCCTATGACAATCCACTGGCAGCCGCAGGTAGGAAGAAAAATAAAATGCTAATAAAAGTAGTTTTCATCATTTATTTTTCAAGTGTTTACCTCTGCTGCCACCTAGTGGGGTGATGCTCCTCCGCCATAACAGAAGAGCCGCCCCTGGATTTTTATCTCACTCTTGCAGTTTATTTTCTATCCCGTTTTTCCTTAGTCATATTTTTTCATCTTTCTCTTACTTTTCTTTTCCACTTGGGTGTTTTTGTCTCTCTTGCCCTGGATCAAAGTTGGATGAGGAAAAATAAGTGCTGGTCCCAATAAATGAATTTCGGTGGGCACAACCTACAACCACCGGCTCAAATTAACCCCTGTTTATACTTCCAAAATGCTAATTTGGCAATGGGCTTGCAATGGGTATTGCTGTGGGTGTCCCGCCGCAACACCCATTGCTTTTTGACGCTGCCCCATATTTACAAGGCTGGGGCAGTGCCAAAAACTAAGACCAGGGAATATCTGATCTTAGACTAGCGATATGAGGAGAAATTATGAATTTCTCCTTGTTTTTTGCACTTTTCACGTGTGCTGCATTCTGCATTACAGATAGAAAGAGCAAATTGCCTTTCAAGATTGTTTATGTGTTGGATGGTGTCCCTTCCTGCACAATCGCCCCTGCAGCAGAGGCACCCCTGCAACATGGTGCAAGCGTGCTAGGCAGCTTTATTAGTACCCGCGCTAGGGGAAACACAGGGGTGTGCCATATTTTTGTAAATATTGTGCATCTCTGTGTTTTAAAAATGTCGGAGCGTAGAGTTACCAATTTCTGGCGTAACACCACGCTCCGACATTTTGTTGTAAATATCCCCTTAAGTTTAGTACTAGGATCACAGCGGAGTGAGGTGGTTGCTTCTGTCACAACAGTGTGCGGATGCTACAAGTTGCACCAAGCCCCACCAGGACCTTGCTCTCCACAATTTGGCCTTACGTTAGGCATTGAAGATAGAAATGGTACATCAGCGTATGTAAGTATTTTTTATTAAGCTTAAATTCAAAGATCCTTTGACGACTCCACAAAGTCACACTATAGTTGCAACAATAATCTAAAAAATGGTATGTAAACTACCCACCTTAGTACTGTAAATATTAGAGGGAAGCCCACAATTAGCCCACTGCTCACCTATGTTGAGAAAATGGCTGAGATTGAAGCTGTAGCATACTCACGCTAATTTATAATGAACGGTGTATATTTTTCTTTGATATGGTTAGAATCAATTCTAAATAAACACGTCTATTAAATACATCAAACGAAGGATACTTTTTGAAGTTAGGACATTTTGCTGAATGCTAGACATTGGCAGATAACCTTGAAGTTGTGCATGCCTGCTGCTTTCCTGTCTCAGTAGTTAGACCACATGTAGTTTTTCAGATCTCTGAAAAATTATTAGAGTCACAGAATTCCACCTTTGCAACTTCTAAACTGGGGAAAGCCATGAGCAAATGAAGGATGATGGGCATAGTTCAGTTAATCATATTATTTTGCAAAGTGTGTTTCCTCTGCCTCATCAAGACACTGGACCCTTAATACATCACAGGAGAACCCTTTCAATGCTGGCACCAGACCTCAATCAAAGGCAATGCATTCTCACTGCATCCCGCTCACTGCTGAGGTTCAGAAATTAAATAAAACTGGGTTGTTGCAAGTAAGCTTTTCGCAGGCCAACTCTTACAGGGCTCCCAATTCTTCATCGCTGAATCAAAAAGATTAATGGAAAGTGCAAATTGTGACCAACAAATTCTGAAAAAGTACATTTAGCAAACAGTTCGCTCAACAAAAAACACCTTTAAGAGGTAGAATTATCGCACAGCATGTTTTTTTGCCACAAAATTATTTTCAAGCAAAATTTTGAAAAAAATAAAACAACCATGCAGCCTTTGAACTGGTTGTTTCTAAATGCAAAGTGTCAGAACATCAAAATATTTCAAGGTCAATTTAAATATCACCCATCACGATGAAGGAATATTTGAAACTCAAGGAGGGCATTTGCATTCTGTTGCTGCTCAGAGTACTAATGCTTTTTACCCCTAGTTTCCATGTTAGCTACATCAATAACATCTCACCTGGGTTTATGACTATGAAAAAAGTATCTCTGCCTGATCTAATCTTGCATTTTTCCTTTGTAAAGTAGACGTTAAAGTGAACATAAGTTATAGGGAGCTAAAGAGGCTTGAGTACAGATATAGAGTTTGGCGGAAAGGGTATTCCATCGTAAACGGAAAGGAGTACCCTGTCCATCAAACCATCAGTCCACACACCTCACTTAGAGACAGGCAGATCTTAGGATTTCTGGCAACTGAGTCCCTGTTGGCTCAGTCGTTGTAAAGCTTCCTCAGGCAGACCAACATAATAGGGCCCATCAGAGAAAGGACAGTGCACCACCGAACCACCCTATTTAGGGTGGAAGGTGTCATGTTTTTTTCCTGTGCATCACCCCTAGGAAAATCCTGACAGTGAGGGCCGGAAAAAAATAATGGACCCCTGGGACAGCACATTCAAGTTGTGGGGGGTCATTTGTTTTTTTTGTTGTTTTTTTTTAAAACAAATTGCCTCTTAGGGGGTTTGTTTCTGTAAAACAATTTAACAAAAAAAGGTTTGGTGAATCACTGTCAAAACAGGCAATAGCTGTCCACCTAACATTTTGTATAATGGATGGAACTGCTGTGATGGTGGTTCCTTTCAGTGTACAGAGAAGACAGCTGGGCCGGCATTCCACTCTAAATTTGCAAGACAGTAGTCGGTCAGGATGGCAGTGGTTGTATTCCCTGCCATCCTGACAGAGAGAGAGTACCGTCCGTCAAACCGTAAACAGATCCTTAGCTTAGAAGTAGCATTAGCCTTTATCTCTGTAGTATGCTTTTGTGTTAGTTTGGATTACGAATGGGGGAGGTTAGTTAAGGTGAGTGTGAGTACAATGGATGTACTTCATAAGGACATTTGCTTGAGTAAAGTTGAACAAAATTTGAATAACAAATGTATTTCTTCAAAACGACATTCTCAATTCCCACACAGATACTATGGCACATACTATTTTAAGTTTCAAAAAGTGATATAGAAAATATTCCTTCATTACATAACAGGAGGTGACTACTTAAATTATGTTACCGTATATGATTACTCAATATTACACATATGTTTCTACCATGCCTCTGAATACAGATGACTATGCTAAATTGTGCCACTCTCCATTACTTAAAAAATACTTTTTGCGATTACATTATTGTATAATATATTTTAGAAGGAGATTACTTGATTACATTGAATATGATCAATGTTCTCTCATTACTTTACTAAGAATAACATCACCCAATAATTTACTCTGATTACTATACTGGATATTTCTCTCACAGAGACAGCTGGCAGGGATTACTTTGCCCTACATTTGAATGCAGAATGAGGTTATTCTAATTATTTTGCCATTCACTTCATTACATAAGATTGTTTTAATTGTCTTGCCTTGGGTTATATTTCAAGAAAACATTACTTTGATGACTTTGTCCTGCATTTTATGATTGAATCTACTCTGATTAATTAGCCCTGTATTTGATTGCAGCACAATACCTGCCATCTTTACGGCTTACTGGATTAAAGATTATTTGTTGCTGTTTTATTGTGCAAAATAGTACAGAAAGAGTGTGGTCTGACTACTATACCTTACCTTGTATTACAGAAAAAGACTACCCTGATCACTTTACCCTAAATTAGATTACAGAAGATTGTGGTTAATTTACTTTTTATTAGATTATAAATATAGAGCACTATTATTACTTCTTACTTTATTAGATAACTCTGATTGCCTATTAGACAAGAGCGCTAAAATGCATTTACTGGATTACAAAAGGAAATTGATTTAATTGCTTTACTCTAAATTAGTTTTCAGGATATGACTGTGTTTATCTTTATTTTCAGTAGATTATAGAAGATTCTTTTGATTATTTTACCTTGTATTAGATTACTTTAGTAAAGATCTGTTATCACTGTAATTTACTAAATCACTGTTGAAAAATACTTTGGTCAATTTATTAGTGTTACATTACTGAATGAGGTTGCGCTTATTAGTTTGCCCTGCACTAGGTCACATGAAACGCTGTATTCAATTTCAGGATTAGTTTACCCCGCATTGTCCGACAGGAGGAGATCTCAAATACAGAGAGAGGGGCCCCACAGACCAGAGAGACACGGCACCAAATAAAACTTAAATGTCAAATATATAATTCCCTTTGAATGTGCATCTCTTGGTTACACTCCACAACCATTCACAAAAATACATACAAACCCCAAGGGGTGCAAAATTTCCCAGAATATCGAAACACTTATACATTCAATTTAATAAAAACATTTGAGTTAATAAAAACTTTCAATCAATTATGCATCATATTACACAATTAGGATGGCTCAATCTGGGGGATCCTAACTTAAAAATTCACTGCATATTTTAATAACAACTTGGTAAACTTTCTGGATATTTCTTTTAAAAATGTCAGTGGATACCTGGAGGTTGAGCTGTTCACAAAATCGACTGATAAAAATATTCTCCTGCATTACACAAGTTACCATCCTAAATCATAGAAGGATAACATCCCCTTCGGTCAGTTCTGCGGCTTGCAGAGGAACTGTTCGTCATTGGAAGACTTTTATAAACAATCTGATATCCTTAAAGAGAAGTTTTCGGATAGAGGTTGCCCAAGAAAATTGATTAAACATGCGTTCAAAAGGGCACGCTTCTATAATCGTGATAGCATGTTAGATAGAACTAGCTGTAGCCAGAAGACTAAAGGAACTAACGAAAGAGTAGTATTTGTGAGTCAATTTTCTAGCATCAGTAACAAAATAAAAAATATGGTTAATTCAAATTGGAACATTTTAAATGACAAGGGGTTTAAATTGGAAAAACCTCTTTTTTCTTTTAAATTTAAAGATAATCTAGGTTATGGAAATAGAACTATCATCGAGAACATGAGGATTTTAAAAGTAAAAAAATGAGCTCTTTTTCCCTATTTCTTAGCCTCCAGGTTTGTCCCTGAGATTTATAAGATCATAAGATAATGTGATATATAATTAGGTACACATTTTCAAGATGGCGTATGGGTTTAAGGATATGTGGTTTCTGATACTTAAACCACGTATATTGCGGTGCGGTTTGACTTTAATAAGGTCCTCGGCTGATAATCATTTCGAAAAATTGAATGAACGACTGCTTCTATATGTGAGGACTCCAAAGAGAAAAGCCTCTTCCCCGTGCTGACGGTAAGCAGTAGGAGCATAGAGTGAGGTGTTATAACAATGCCGTATGATGGCACGATTTGTTTACCGAGTACCGTTATGGCTATTTTACAGCGACAAAAACGAAGGGAGATTGAAAAGTCCCCGTTTAATGCCAAATAATGGAGAGAAGTTTTTTACGCATGTGGTGTTGCGGATTCATATCCATAAGAAGGCATTTTTATGTAGATATGTTGTAATGACATAGTCACCAAGTCGAACCACTTACTTCTCTAAACATGCGAAAAAATCGTGTGAATAGGTGGTATCTTTTAGTCTGTATAATTATTATTATAGGGAATCTAACTACAGACAGTTGAGGATTGTGTACTATTGGTGGAGCATGACCAGCCTACCAAGGAACTCTATGAAGTATCAGATGTACCTTTGAAAATTTGACAGGTATGTCCACCGTTAAAAACTGCATTTAGAGCTTAGAGGAATGGGCCAACAATTATGTCTGTCCTCTGCCTCCGTTGATTTTTACATTGTAGATATATATATTTTTTATGTGCTGGGCAACGTTGGTTTTGCCGTTACTTGTTCCCAATTAGAAACAGCGTATCATCGAGTATTTCCCACCGGTGAGTTTATTTTGATTGGACCGGATGACTCTCTCAGTTGAATATATGAATATGAATGAGATGGAATTATGAGAAACACGCCTATATGGTGGGTGTTAGGAATAATGAGTATGGATGCTGAGGTTACGTCCTATACATGGCTGAAGCCCGAGGGTGTGGATATAGGAGCAATTATTGTTATTGTTTCAAACAAAATGCATTGTTTTAACAGATTGATATTTTATATATGTAATGAGCTTATGGAATATAGTTATTTATTTATTTAATAGGACTGATGAGAAACACATAGAAGAGGAGAAGATATATGTTTATTGTTTATTTAAGAAGGTGGTTAATCTACCTTAACCCACCGAAACGAGTCAACACTTTGCTTGTTGTTAAATTTGTGCAACACAGAACTACATCCTGACAAAGAACTTATATCTCTGCTGTGTGTTTTCTATGTATTTTTCTGAATTATCGTCTTGATGACAAATGGGATTATCTTATTAGAGTCTTCCTCTATTTTTATACTATCATATTTGACTGTTTTAGGCTTTACGAATTTTAATTGTGTAATATGATGCATATTTGATTGAATGTTTTTATTAAATCTAATGTTTTTATTAAATTGAATATATAAGTGTTTCGATATTCTGTGAATCTGTGCTCCTCTTGGGGTTTGTATGCATGTATGTAAATGGTTGTGGAGCGTGACTAAGAGATGAGCATCCAAAGGGAATTATATATTTGACATTTACGACAGGAGGAGTTTACATAAAGTACTTTCACCTGAGATGATTCTAATCGGAATACATTTCCTTGGAATATAGATTGAGATTGTGCACCAATATGGCGTTGTGAGAGGTGAAAGATATCTAGAAGCATGCTTCTATCAATGTGCATTATGGCATGAAGCAGTGGAAATGGGCACTTTGTCTTCAGGTGTGTGAAAATGTGAAAAATTTGTAATACGGAAGAAAAGTGCCACCACACCAAACCTAAAATAGGCATTGGCATAGTCCATAGATCTCACCTTTGGGACCTTATTTGGGACTTATAGTGTTTAGCCATGCAGCCCATTATCCTGGGTGCTGTGCAGCCAAGGAGTTAAGAGCTTTACAATTATTACACGCTGGGTTATGCAGTGTGATTCAGTGTGATTCAGGGATACATGCCTGCATCAGGAAACATTTATGGACACATTCCAATGCACAGACAGAAAGACAAGTGCCTTGATGCAAGTCAGCAGCACTGTAACATTCTGTGTGCGACTGTATCACTAGAGAATTGAACAGCCTATGAAAAAAAGTAATGAAGTACTTCCAATGGCAGAGACGTGACATCCCTCCTCCCCCCAGGCCTCTATTCACGAGACACCCTTCTCCAGAGTTTTCATTTAAAGCACTATATGCAAGCCCCCTACCCACCCTCTGTCCCAGCCCCCAGGGTATAGGGGTACTGAACATAGCAACAACAACAAAATGTTTCCATTTGTTAGGTAGAGGGGAAATAATGAATAAACAGGGAAGGCGTCTGCATCACTTAGGGGCAGATGTACGACTGTTTTTTGCGTTCGCAAATGGGAATTCAGCCCGTTTGTGACTGCAAAAAAGGTCAGCCCCATGTACAAACCATATTTTGCGAGTCACTAAACTATTAGCCACTCGCAATATATGGTTTGCGACTTGCTATTAGGAAGGGGCGTGCCAAGGGCGCCCCTTCCTAATAGCGAGTGCAAATGGCATGTACCATTGTTTTGCGACCGCATTTGCGGTCGCAAAACACTCGCAGTTTACCACTCTTTTCAAAAGGGGAGTAAACCATTCACAGATGGGAAGGGGTCCCGAGGGGACCCCTTCCCTTTTGTATATGAGTGCACAAATATTTTTTAAGAGCAGGCTGTGGTCCCAGGGACCACTGCCTGCCCATAAAAAATTAAACTGAAAAGATTGATTTTTTTTTTTAAATGCATCCCGTTTTCCTTAAAGAAAAATGGTCTGCATTTAAAAAAAAAACTGCTTTATTAAAAAAGCACTCACAGACATGGTGGTCTGCTGACCCCAGCAGGCCACCATCCCTGTGACTGCGAGCCATTCCCAATGGGGTCGCAAATTGTGACAACCTCATGAATATTAATGAGGCATGCAATTTACGACCCCATTGGGAATCGCAAACAGTGTCTGAGACACTGTTGTAAATTCATTTTTGTGAGTCGCAAATTGCGAGTCGCAATTTGACGCAATTTGCGACTCGCAAAAATGAATGGTCGTACATCTGGCCGTTAATCTCTGCGTATCTAAAACCAAAAAAATAATCTGAGTTTGTTTAATATGACTGGAGCTTTTGTAAAGCGCTTCAATATCTTTGGGTCAGACGAGTTCCTTCCTTCCACTCTTCCATCCATCTTTTTACCCCTCCATCTATCCTTCCTGTCACTCTACCGATCGTTCATTTATCCATTCTTCCACTCTTTCTCTCACCTCTTCTTCCTTCATATCTTTCATATTTTCCCCCTTACTTTGACTACTCCCTAACTGTGTTATTTGGGACTATTTGCCGTCAAACATGACAGAAGACACCTGTGGCACCAAGTTAATCCCCCCATGGGGCCCAGTGGTCCCCCGCTTCAGCTGCTAGAGCGGGGGTTCACAACGCCACTGGAAGCTTGTCCAGCCATTACATCTCCCTTTGACCACTCAGAGGCACTCCCGACCCCAACAAGAGCAGGGAAGGAAAATATAGGAGGGAATGAGTGCAAAAAGAGAATGGAAGTGAGGCTAGAGTAAAGGTGTGCTGAGGAGAAGACAGGACAGGGCAACCTTGGGAAGAGAGTTTTTCTGATACCCACATTGTGTGTCCGTCAAGGTACCGAAGTTCAAAGAAAATGTTTTACAGAGCTCACTTAGTAAAACATTAAGTGCCGGAACCTGCTGTTTTGCTCGGAAGCCTACGGCCAGGGCTATCAAATGTCTGGGGTGCTGAATACCGAGGCTGCGTAGACTTGACTCCACCTTATAATAATAATAATTCCTATTTGTAAAGCGTGAACATATCACCTCCTTCAGGGTTTCAGGACTCTGGGGGCTGTCAGGAGATTAAGTAGGCTATTTCCCAGAGTCACGTGATGCTGAGCTGAGCTGCCGCCGGGGATCGAATGGTGAACCCCGCACTCGGGAGTCAGCCGCTCTGCCTGCTGCACCACACCTTATGCCTCTTCCATGCTCCATCCGGCACACCCAGCCCAGCTACCTCACCCTTTCAGGTTCTTTTACACCCCTGCTTTCTTTGTCACTGTTTATCCATCCTTCTCTTCCTCTTCCTTTCCCCGTCTGTGTTTTTCTTTCTCGTGCTCTTGGTGAAAGTCCGATTAAGAGAAATATGTCCCGGTTTCCAAAAATGAGTGCCGGTGGCCCTCACCCCGTACCACCAGCTCAAATAAAGCACTGGACTTTGGTTGTTGCATACGTTTTGTGATCAAGCCACTGGCGTGTTGTTTGCACTGCAGAGTGTAAAGGCCATCTGAATGAAGACAGGCGCTCATGGGTTGATCAATAGTTACAATATCGATTATTCACACTATTAATATTTATGGTTGGGAAAACTGAGGGGAAGTCACCTTGAACTGCAGCGACTATTTACAGTAAATGTAATTGTTCTTTATTGAATCTTACAATTTTAACACATAAGGAAGATGTGTGCGCCTTCTACAGAATCACACTGCATGGTGTGAACTGAAGGGGCGTGTGGGTGAGAGACACTGATCTACAGCAGAGATTGTAGGCAGGGCTCTCTGTTCAGCACGTGCACTCCAAGACAGATCTTCCCTCAGCAGACACATTGATGAGAGACAACCTTGATTTCCACCTACAAGAATCCCAGCACCGTACTCGGCACTTAGGCTCCACGAGGGCTACTGGACCATACACAGTAGAAATGGGCTAAATGAACGTCGGTAACATAGCATAAGATAACATAACATACCGAAACATAACATAACATAACATACCGTAAGGTACCATAACATATCATACCGTAGCGTACCATAACATAACGTAACGTACCGTAACATAACATAACGTAACATAATGTAACGTACCAGAACATAACGTAACGTACCGTAACATAACATAACGTAACATAATGTAACGTACCATAACATAACGTAACGTACCGTAACATAACGTAACATAATGTAACATACCATAACATAACGTAACGTACGTAACATAACATATCACACCGTAGCATACCATAACATAATGTAACGTACTGTAACATAACATAACCTAATGTAACATAACATAACGTAACGTAATGTAACATAATGTAACGTAACGTAACGTAACATAACGTAACATAACGTAAGCCAGAGGTTGCCCGAGGAAGCATGAAAGGGTGTGGGGCAGGTGGCTGGGTCAATTGGAATGAATCCGATGAAACTGTGCTGCATATGGTCCCTGGTGGCAATGTATCTATATTTATCTTTGCCTTTAATTGATGTGGTGCATAAAACACCTCTTACACTGGATCGAGGTGAACTTCGTCAATCTATGGTGTGATTGCACTGTTGTATTAAAACCAAAAAACTTGATTATAAAAAAAAATAAAACAGAACATAACATAGCTTCGGTTGGCGTTCTGAAATACCCAATTGCTCAACAGTTTACTATTTACTGGGGCAGCACACGTGCCTGTCAGACCCTGCACATCTTTCGGATTCAAAATGTCAGAATATTGAAAGGGCCTTCGCATTACACAGCTTCCAGTAATTTTCAAATATCCCTTATAGGCAAGAGTGTAAAAAACACACTATGGTCAGACAAACCTTGATGTTAGCTTCTATGAAACTGGACCACGAGTTCAGAGAATAATAGAAATGTAGATACAGAGCTGGCCTTGTCCACCACAATGCCTAGCCCCTGGTGTGTGTTACAGGACATATATTAAGGTATAGTGCACTAGGGCACCCTGGGTTATCATGCCCCATGGTGTGGTGTAGAAACCATTGCCATACTTGAGTTTTAGAACCTTCTGTGCAAACCTGTGCTGTGGGGCAGGGTCTATCTAATATGACTGTCACTCTTAAGGGCTATGTGCACACTGCCAACTACAGGGAAGCAACCACAGCTACACCTGTGTACTACAGAATAGGACCCTTGCGTCCAACCCTCTACCACAGTGCAAAACCACTACATTAGTTAACTAGCTCACTCCTGAATCTTTATGCCCCACCTCTGACGTGGTAAAGGATTTTTGGGATATCAAAGTACTTAAACCATGAACTTGCGTTCAACCCCATGCACTGGTGCAAGGAAAATGAACTGTATACAAGTTTTCCATTAATGAAAAAACACAAGAATGGCTCAGAGATGTAAAAATACTCTGTTCTGAAGAAAGATCAGACACCTCTGGGGTCTTGACTTTTAAGAATGTTCATCTAACAATATGGATTTTTTCGGATCCCCTAGCAACGATGAACATACTAACTAAATGATGTACAATCTCTGCCATAGGCCAGTGAACAGGCCTTTTACTATGCATGCTTTGTTAGAACACTTGGATTGCATTGACCACAGAGCAGACCACCGC
Organism: Triturus cristatus; assembly: GCF_964204655.1. NCBI lineage: Eukaryota > Metazoa > Chordata > Amphibia > Caudata > Salamandridae > Triturus > Triturus cristatus. The sequence goes on from NC_140580.1 coordinate 769,500,946, forward strand.
AGGCCACACAAACCCGGGGTGGATCGCTCTATGAAAAAGGGCATAATTTAAAAAAAAAAAAGAAAAACTTTACCTATAGTTATTATTTTTAAGTGAGAGTTCAGTCATGTTTTTATGGAATGGGTAAAACCCTTTGATACATCCGCCCCCAAACCTCCAAATTCCTGGGTAGCTTAAATTTAAACTACAAAGTAAATAAGACAGATGAAGAAAGTGCAATAAATTACATTTTTGGGTTTGCTCAGAGGGTGGACATTAGGGATAGAGCCTAGCTACAAGGAGCAGATCGGCTGCAACATTTGGAAGCAGTAGGGGTACAGAGAATATGAGCGACTTTTAAAATGCCGGGAACTGCTGCATTTCAGGGTTTGATTGGGAACTATCCCTGGGTCTCTAAGGAGGGTGAATTATTTGTAATAGAAGGGGGTCTTAAGTTTACAGTGGGAGCGGTACTTATTTAGCTTAACCCTAGTAAGAGACGGTCGGTTGTTATGCCTTTAGGTGTCCACTAGGGGACACCGTACTTATTGTTCCATCTCAGGGGTACTCATAGTACGGCCCGCGGGCCGCCAGCGGCTCGGCAAGCCTTTCTTGGTGGCCCGCGGACCTTGCAGACATCGTACCGGTGTATTTTTGTTTTTTTTAACAGTGTCAGCAAACACAGACTCTGCTCTGTGGGGGCCCAGGGATTCAAGTGATAGTCCGAGTGGAGCTGCTGGGGCGCTAAGAGGTGAAATACAACAAAGCCTCGTTATCATGCAAATGGCCTCTTAAAGACCTGTGATGTACTTGGGTAGGGCTGTGTGTGTGCCGTGGAAGGGAAGCTGCCTCAGCTGCCACACAAGCGAAGGGGGGAGGGGGGCTACGAGGGGGTGGGGGGAGAGGTGACAAAGAATGACAAGAGAACAGCAGGGTGTGAGAGTCGGGTAAGGGGACAGAGGGTGACAGAGGGCAGTAGGGAGAGACAGAAACAGACAGAGACAGATAGAGATAGAGACTAACAGAGACAGGGACAGACAAAGACAGATAGGCAGAGACAGGGACAGACAGATAGAGGCAGAGACAGACAGAGAGGCAAAGAGACAGACGGAGAAGGAGACGGAGAGGGAGACGGAGAGGGAGGGCGGCAGAGAGAGAGGGCGACAGAGAGAGAGGGAAACGGAGAGAGAGGGAGACGGAGAGAGAGAGAGGGAGACGGGGAGAGAGAGGGAGACGGGGAGAGGGAGGGAGACGGGGAGGGAGGGAGACGGGGAGAGAGGGAGAAAGAGGGAGGGAGACTGAGAGGGAGGGAGACTGAGAGGGAGGGAGACGGGGAGAGGGAGGGAGACGGAGAGGGAGGGAGAGAGGGGAAGAGGCGGAGAGGGGGAGGGAGACAGGGAGGGAGGCAGGGAGGGAGAGGGAGAGAGAGAGAGGGGGAGAGAGGGAGAGAGAGAGGGAGGGAGAGAGAGAGGGAGGGAGAAAGGGAGGGAGGGAGGGAGACAGAGGGGGGAGACAGAGAGGGGGAGACAGAGAGGGGGAGACAGAGAGGGTGAGACAGAGGGAGACTGAGAGGGAGGGAGAGGGAGAGAGGGAGAGAGAGAGGGGGAGAGAGAGGGAGGGAGACAGGGAGGGAGGGAGACAGAGGGGGGAGGGAGACAGAGGGTGAGGGAGACAGAGGGGGGAGGGAGACAGAGGGGGGAGACAGAGTGGGGGAGACAGAGGGAGACGGAGAGGGAGGGAGAGAGACAGAGAGGGAGGGAGCGAGACAGAGAGAGGGAGGGAGACAGAGGAGGGAGGGAGACGGAGGAAGGAGGGAGACGGAGGACGGAGGGAGAGGGAGGGAGACGGAGGACGGAGGGAGACGGAGGACGGAGGGAGACGGAGAGAGACGGAGAGGGAGAGAGGGAGGGAGAGGGAGAGTGGGGGAGAGAGACAGAGAGGGAGGGAGACAGAGAGAGAGGGAGACAGAGAGGGGGAGACGGAGACGGAGAGAGACAGAGAGGGAAGAGACGGATAGAAGGAGAGAGGGAGGGAGACGGAGGAGGGAGGGAGATGGAGGAGGGAGGGAGATGGAGGAGGGAGGGAGGGGAAATGAGAGGGAGGGAGACGGAGGGAGACGGAGGAGGGAGGGAGACGGAGGAGGGAGGGAGGGAGATAGAGAGAGGGAGAGAGAGAGAGATATGTGTATGCCGGGTCCGGTGGCTCAGTGGACGAAGGCGTCAGCTGCAGGGACCTGTGTTCCACCTCATGGTCACAGTTTTTTTTTGTTGCTCTAGCCCCGCCCCCTCCCCCAATTACCCCCCCCCCCAAGGTGCGGCCCTCGGCCACAAACCACACTGTAAATTTGGCCCCCAAGAGAAAGTTTGTGAGTACCCCTGTTGCATCTGGTCATGTCATCAGCTGTCATCTGTCAACATTCCAGAATGCACAGCTGCGGACATGAGCAGATGGAACAATAAGTACGGTGTCCCATGGAGGACACCTAAAGGCATACAACACGACAGAGACCACTGTACAGACAACTGAAGAAAGGAATGAATCTGGTTCACGTACATTGCTGCGGAGGAAGGGGAGATAATGGCCTAGTACCTTGGTCTTGCGGACAGTGAAATAGAGGTCCCTTGCCGTTGTGTGAGAGGTGGCATTTATTATTTTCGTCAAAAAAGGTTTTGCCCATGGATCTGTGCTTGGCCCTCGTTCTCCTCTTTTTCTGCTAATCCCCTGGCTTCTGTAATTTCTTCTTTTGCACTTTCCTAGGATTTTCATGCAGACAATTCCAGGAACGTTTTACCCTTCAGCTCTATTAATCTTGTGATACTAAATTGCACTGTATGCCACTTCCCCACAAAAATGAATAGGATGGCCTCCACTCCAGCTATCTCAGCCCGAAGACCAGTACTCTTGTGCATTATTACTAGGCACCTCTGTCTCTCCCGATTCCATTTTCTTCTCCCTCCTTCTATCACTCCTCTGACTGCCCATAAGTTGAGTACTAGTTTGAACTCTTCACTGTCATTCTCTGATTACATCTTCTCTGCACCAGTAGGTCCCAACTCTGAAATATCCGGGGCCTTATTGCGTGTAAGGCGCTCCAACACACCTTTAACTGGGGCACTAGGGGCAGACCTGGTCAGTGCACCCTCTTACAGTTAATGTGCTGCCCTCCCCCAGGGCAGAAAACAAACTCATGCCTGCCCTGGTGGCAGCGCATTAGTGAAACACAGATCGGCTGTTTGAAGCCGCCCCCCAGTCGTTCACTCTGTGGGCAGCACCCGCTGCCTTTCAAAGGGGAGTAGAGATAACTGAACCCAACTGCAGGGCACTCCCCGGGGGTTCTCTGAGACCTCTTTTTCCTTCCCTTCAAGGGATGCCCTCAAGGGATGGACTGACTGTCCACCACCTCTTTGTGGCACACAGTCCCTGCACCCCATGACAGCTCCTGTGTCTCTCAGCCCTCATCTATAAAACGGCATAGGCCCAGCGGCAAAGCATTCCATCATTTAAAAGGGTACGTGCTCCTATGAAAATGGCGATAACGCCTCCTCGGACTGCGCCGATGCAATCTATATTACAGAAGGGGCTGCTCAAGCCTCTGCAACCCCTTCTGTAACACCAAAGAGCCCCAGGGGTGCACAAAGCGGGTGAACATGTCCCTGGCACTTTGTGTCATATGGGCCCTGGACAATTGCTCCCTTTTTAATGGCAAACACTACAAAATCCTTACTCCCACACCTACTTTCCCTCATTTATATTACTGCTCCTTTGTCCTTGGTCTGCTTGTTTAAGGTTTGTGCCATCTTTGTATATATCTCTTCCTGTTGATTCATTTTTTATTTCACTCCCACTGCTCACATAGCTTTCCTTCTTTTGTTTCCTTTTACTGGCTCATTTTCTTTCTGGTCGACTGTTTTACTTCCTCTGTGTTAGTTATGTTTAAGTGTCCGCGCCACCTTTCCTTCTTTGTTATTGTCTCTATACCACCCCACGATCTGCACTGTAAAATTATACATAACAGGGCACTCGTCAGGTGGTGACTGCAGCTTGCCCCTGACACCACTGACAATGACACTACTCAGACTATTCCAGGCCCCCACAGCTATAAGATTGGCTGGGGGGGGGGGGGGGAGTATTAGTCATTTTTAATGTGTATTGAGATAATAAACAACTGTTGGTGTAATGATCTGAACTAGACAAATAGCGTCACCATGTGGCATCCTGCCATAAGTGCTGGTGTTGACAATTCGGTGCTGGTGCCGAGCACCGGGAAACCACTGGCTCAAATTAAGCACTGCCCTGCTTCTCAGATTAGACTTGTGCCTCACCCTATGCTCAGTCATTTGCTATACTTCCTCCTAAAACACTCTACCTCTTTCTATAAACTCTGCCTGCACTCCTCCGTCCAACACAGATGCATTTGACAATTTTCTGTAAATAATCTTACATCATAATTACAAAGTACGATTATATAAAGGATTAAAATACACAAACATTCAAGAGAACATTTCCACTAACAACGAATCTAGATGAATTAGATAAACTATAAATTTAAAACAGGCTGTATCTATCCACCAATATTATTATAACCTCATGCTGTCCGGCCTTCCATTTCATTCCTGACATTTACAAAAATAAATAAAAAAATGAACTCCCACTCCTGTAGTCATAGACGGCTTTACAAAGGACAATGGGTACATAAATGCTAGTCTGCATTTCTTTAACATGCATCTCTGAAAAGAAAAAGTTGATTAAAATATTGTGCTCTTGGCTTTTTGTTGCGGTGGCAAAAAGAGGAAAAGTGCATTAGCGCGCAGGCAGAAATATCACCAGAGGAGTAGATGTTGACAGGATTATAGTTCATCTTTACTGAATCCATCAGCAATTTTACCAACTCTGAGTCATTTCAATGAGTGACTTACATGATTGTTTTATGGTGTACTCAGATTCCAGACCCCATCCAAATGTAATGGGGAAAGAGGCCCTTAGAGAACATTTTTGTATTACATCATGCTCACGAACATTTAGACATATTTTGGTATATTGTACTTTCATAGCATTATTATCTGCTGCCCTTAGCGTGCTGGGATCCATAAAAGTTTTAGAGCAGCTCAGCTTAACTAAAATAACCTATTTTACGCATAACCATCGCATAGACTACACTCTTTATTTGTACTAAGTGCTATAGGAGAGGACATTAAAATCACTTCTAATCCATAGCACGGGTGCCCAATAAATGTAACTGTGATGTGAGACATCCCCACTTCCTGGTGCATAATGTAAGTAGATGTATATATCATGGCACCCGTAAGTAGATGTATATATCATGGCACCCGTAAGTAGATGTATATATCATGGCACCCACATTTTCTTCATGTTGCACTTTTTTTTGTAACCGGATATCCCCACTGCATCAATATCTGTTCTAACTGGTTTGAGTGAAAGATTGGTGTACAAAAGTCCTCATTGCTCCAATAACTTGTGCCTTATGATGGCACATTATTGCCTGCTAGATTGACCATTTTAAATGATGGTCAAAATGTACTACTAGATAAAGAGAATAATTGACCTGTTCTAAATGTTGGGGGTCTCCATTGTGCACTACATCGAATCCCTTCTTATGGACCATAGTTTGGAATGATGTTTCATTTACATTGCGCTATCTTTGTACCATGGGGGTACTGCACTTTGGCAAAATACTTAATTACACCAATATAATTGGAAAATAATTAATTGAATCAAGGGTATTTCAGTAAAGTTTGGTTGGAGGGATACCCAGATGATAACAGACTTTCCTGCGAGTGCTGCTCGGCTATTCCCGTAAATTAGTTTGCACCTGTCTATAGGTAACTAATCGGTTAGTGTGTTAGGCTGGTTCTTGCCGAAAGATTCAGGTTAGACGAAATGGAATATTGACTTGCAGTGGTGAATTGCTCTTGAAGGTATAGGGTGATGTGGTGTAAGCACTAGGCTCTTGTGATGCAAAGACTGTCTACCAGTAGCGGCCAGCAACATAAAACTATGGTAGGGAGCGATGACCAAAAAACTCACCATATGCATGTTGCTGGCCACAGGCTCCGGTCGCCGTCTCTTGTTCCGGCACTCTCCTCAGACTCAGGCAGAAAGGGAGGGACTTCCTTCCCTGTGCCACGCGAATCCAACCAATCCTGGAGCTGCTAGGCAGCTCCAGGATTGGATGGAGCAGGCTAACTCAGCGCTCATTTTGAGGCTAGGGTCTGCGGCTGCAATCCCTCTTTCAGTCCTGGAATTGCAGGCTTTGAAGTGCGCATGACAGATTGGTTGGCTGTAGACAGCCGGCTAATTTTTCATGCACACTGGCAGGGGGCTGACGTAACTGCAATTGCACTAATCAGTCCCGTCCCCTGCCCTCGCGCTGAAGCAGCGCAAGCCTGCCACACATAATAAAATAGTATTTATGACCATTTTATGAATGTGTGTGCCTGCTGCACTGGCAGCAGGCGGGGAGACGCTCCTCCGCCACAATCGAAGAGCCATTGCTGGCCTACACTTGACTTGATTCTGAGGAATGTGCACTTTGGGATGCCCTCAAGAAGTGCATTTCCAGTCTATGCTTAAGAAGACTGGTGTTTGGAGCAGGGGGCCAACCCGTGAGGCAGCCGTGGTCCGTGCAGGTAACAGCGGTGGAGCTGTGGTGCCGTGTAAGGGGGGATTTCGAGGGACGATGCAGAGGGAAACTTAAACAAATACATTTTCCCCCTGCTGTGGTTCTGTGAATTCCGAACCCGTTCAATGAAGGTTGTCGTATCGTGATGATTTTGGTATCAGCGAACCACGACTGACAAGTGCGGTATGCATGGGTGTTTTCGTCATGCTACACCGATGGATTCACTGTGTATTTGACGATCTAGTCTGCACCCTTGGGTTTCATTTTGTGCATAACCGCCATTTTGTGGTTGCCCTCACATAGGCTAATGACTACAGGATGACTGTGGACAAGCAAGCCTCTAGGGATGCATACACCTTAGCTTGAGTTCGTGTTGACTCCTGTTTGACCTGAGTCAACTGACCCTGTTGCCTGAGGCTAAACTTGTTGAGCCAGTTCCTTGTTAAGCAGCTGGTCAGATAGAGATCAAAGAGCAGGACATTATTGATTCTACGACACACGCACACACCCCCTCTATCTTGCTTCTCATCTGTTTCTGCTCCTTCTTTAATGGCCTTATGGCCTAATTATTGATTTGGGTTGAGGTCTTTTATGATGGGCCCGTCCAGCCTGTTCGAGCAAGAATGCTGGATTTTTACCTTGTCATTGTCGATGGGCTGGATAACTGAAAGTGGGTTTGTCGTTATGTGATGCCTCTGTAAATGTCATCCTCTGATTGGTCAAATTTGTAAGTAATTGATGCTAGCCAGGAACGTGGTTTTTGGCATAAAAGACGATGCTCCGCTCTATTTTTTTGTGCAGTCTCCTGAGAACATACACCGTGTTGTACTTCTAGGATCTCTGTTACTGGCTGCAGCTAATAAATTTGATCTTTGATGTCAGCAGAAGAATCCCGTGTCTCTGTACTCTAAGACAGGTGGATCCGAAGACTTTGGGCGTGTCCCCTGCGCCGCTGGGTTTAAATCCCGGTTCTTCAGATGGCGCCCAACTCTGGGGCAACTTCAGCGGTACCGGTCCAAGCCTGAAGATGGTGAGGAGCTTCGTGTGAAAATTCTGGAGGGAGGCCTACCACTTCATCGACCCCTGTATGTCGTCGTGGTCCGAAAGTCTTTGCTGCAAAGTTCCCCGCATTCCGACGGCTACGAAGGACTGCTGCCCTGACTGTCGCCCTGTCTTGGAGCCTTCGGGATCGCTTTGATTTGGTACCTGCAGGCCCCAAAGCCGAGGGACTCGTGTATTCAGGAGGCTATCGTTTTGATATTCCCTTGAAGTTTGAAGCTAGACTAGTGAGCGAAGATGCCTGGTCTTAGCAGACTTGGAAAGATATTTTGTTGTGGTTGTAATAGGGATTCCCGATTGGAGGACTCGTGTCCCGTGCCTCCAATTGGAACTCCGACCTATGAGCTCTATTTAAAACACGGCGTGGGCCCCATCACGTATAATGATGTATGGATTAGGTATACTAGGAAGGATGGTGTCCTAAAATGGCCCCAATATGGTAGTTATGACACGGAAATTTTAGATAATTTAGAAGTCAGACTCTTCAAAAAGAAAGCCCGGCCGGCAATGTTTGACTCTTTCCGCCTTTGGCGAAAGGAAGCCAAACAAAAGGAAATTAAGTTAGCGAAACGAAATAAGCGTGCACAAGGTATGTCGATGGTGCAGGCTGCTATACAGTTTAGGGATAATGAGGAAGAGCAAGAAAGCGAATAGATGTTTAGGCAACGTCAATTAGCGGTAGACAAATGTTATCCAGCTTTGCCACCTCAACAGCAAGAAGAAAAGAAAGATCTTGTGAAAGATCCTTTAATGTCGCATCTATTAAGTTCGCCACCCCCTTATGCTCAGAGTGCTACCACACCTCCGCCACTTGTAGTTGCGCAACCTCGGTTGTTTTACCTCCAGTGGTTCCTCAACAGCCAGCTCTCCCTCTACTGGCTACTACTGCTTCGGCGCAGCCTTCTCAAGGGCCGCCGTCTTTGCTACCTCCTTCGTCTGCTACTCCTATACCTTTGTTGTCTGTTCCTTCTGTTACTGTTCCGACTTCGGTTCCTTCTCATTCTGCTTTGTCTCCTGTTCTTTTGTCACCTTTTCCTTCTGCTCGACGGAGAATGACTGATGCGGTTGCTAGTCTTTTTTCTCCTCTAATGGGTTCATTGGGTATGTCTCCTGTTGTAGAGCGTAAGCAATTGCGTAGTCAATTGCCTGGTCCTGATGAACGGACAGTGCTGGATCACTTGGCGCGTAAATGGGTTACCTATCCTTCGCACTATGATCTTGAGGGTGTTATGGAAGTTTTCCATCAATGGGAAGCACCGAAACAGAGATACGTATTTGATATGATGTGTTCTTTCCTTCATGAACAGTGGGAAGATAGTGAGGTAGGGCAGACTCCGCCTGAGTTGTTCCGTGTGCAGTCCGAGTTTGCGAAAGGAACTATAGTGGGTCTTGATGTTGAAAGAGCAGTCGCGACATTGTTGTCGTTTAGGAGTGAGTCTCCTTCTAGGTCATTATTTGAGCCTGATTCTTCAGTTAGGAGAAAGGCGCGTCAATATCCGATGCGTGAGGTTCCTCCCGTTTGGAAACCTGGTGATGCGCAAGCTAATCCACCTGTTCTGCCACATTTCCTGCGCGTTTGGGTACATGTTCCATGGAAGCGTGCCGAAGTCCTAGCTCTAAAGCAGACTCTGCCTGATCCACGTAATAATCCTGCGGGGTTTTATAAGGAGCTATCTCAAACTGCGGGTTCATGTATTATGAATTTGGCTGATATAGATATGTTATTTGGGAATGTTGTTCCACAGCCTATATGGAGTAAGATTCGTCATACGGATCATGCGCAGGAATTAGGTGATACATGGAATAATCTTAGAACTGCAGATGAAAGACAAATAGGTGGTGCTAAACCAGAGAATGTGATTGCTGATCTCCCTGGTAGAATTATTGATTATATGAAGACTTTGATGCCTGCTATGCGTGTCAATTGGGACAAGTTGTCTGCATACAAGCAGAAGAAAGACGAAACTGTGTCAGACTTTTTCACTCGATTTGAAGAGACATTTGCAGACCACAGTGGTCAAGACCTGAGTACAGAAGGTGGTCAAAGGTTGTTCGTTGACAAGTTTGTGCATAATTTGCTTCCCGAGTTGTGCAATAGGTTGAAGGATTCTGAAAGTGCTTGGGCTGTTTCTTCGTCAGGCTACTGCCCAGTACTATGAGAATAGAAATAAGGATGAGATAGAGAAAGCGGATAAAAAGACTGAAGAATTGAAGACTAAGGTTCTTTTGCAGCAAGCATACCCGCCTTGCAATACCCAGCGTGATTATCAGCAACCCCAACAATATCAGAGAAACTCGCAACGGTTCGAGTCTTCTCAACAGCGTTTTCCTGTAGGCCCTAATCAGTGTGCGTATTGCAAAGAAGAGGGTCACTTCAAGAATAGTTGCCCGATTTTATTACAGCGCACGAATGGTGTTTCTGGTATGAGAGGTCGAGGTGTTCAACAAGCTCCGCGAGGTCGAGGACGTGGTATGTCTCAGATTGCGCGTTCCTTGCCTCCGCAGAATTCGATGAATTGTTTTGATCAACAGAATGGCGCGTCTGGTAGGACGGCTCAGTACTATGCGGATGATTATTACGTTGAAGGTGGGAATATGGAAGGTAATGATTGTTAGGACAGCCACAGACAAAGAGAGGGAGCTGTTTCAGTTCCAGTAGATCAGAGTGGACCTTATGTTGAAGTGATTGCATCAGGTGTGTCAGAGTCTTTTCTGTTGGATACTGGTGCTGCGAAGAGTTCTATCATGCACTCTAGACTCCCTGGCGCACCTTTGTCTGGCTTAACGAATGTTTCAGTAGGTTTTTCTGGCGCCCCGGTTAGTAATCCGATTTCTAGTCCTTTGTCTCTTTCTGTTGGACCTTGTGAATTCGAAGCACCCCTCATTCTGACGACAGGTTGTGGTGAGAACTTGTTGGGATTGGACTTGTTGAAGAGATTGTATGCGACGCTTTATTGTTCTCCTTCAGGAGTACAGCTTACATTGGGAAAGAGAGTGATCTCTCCGATGTATTTGTCTAAAGACCAACTTCCAGCTGAATTGTCTTCTCTTCCTGATTCTCTTTGGGCTACTGGTCCTAATGATGTGGGTCTTTTAGAGATCTAGCCATATGTTGTGACATTGAAGGCGAATGCTAGATTGCCACGCATTCCACAGTATCGTATCTCAAGTGATGGTGAAAGAGCACTCTTGGCAATCATCTCTGATCTGATTGAGAAAGGTGTGTTTGAGGAAACGAGAGGTAATGTGTGCAATAGTCCGGTTTTGCCTGTTCTGAAAAGAACGGATTCTTCTCAGCCTCCTGTATATAGGTTTGTGATCGATCTTCGCGAGGTGAATAAGGTCGTTGTTCCACAATTTCCTGTCGTGCCTGATATCACCACTTTACTGACTTTGATTCCGGCTACAGCCACGTGGTTTTCGGTGATTGATTTGAAGAATGCTTTCTTCAGCATCCCAATTGCCGTGGAGAGTAGAGATATCTTTGGCTTCTCTTTAGGAGGTCGAAGTTTCCGGTTTAAACGTGCTCCTCAAGGCTATTGTGAGAGTCCTTCGATCTATAGTCAAGTTTTGAAGACGCAACTTGATTTGTTGGTTTTACCTGATGGTGCTGCCCTTATTCAGTATGTTGACGATCTTTTAGTTGCTGCTGACAATGAAGAGACTTGTAGAGAGGCTACTCTGTCGTTGTTACGTCACTTGTCTGATTTCCATCATAAGGTTTCTCTTTTGAAGCTGCAGTATTGCCGACAAGATGTTACCTACTTAGGTCACCTCTTATCGAAGGAGGGAAGAAGATTGACCCCAGAAAGAATTCAAGCGATTGCGAAAATGAGTGTGCCTACGACACAGAGAGAAGTGCGTGCGTTTCTAGGTATTACATCGTACTGTAGACAGTGGATTCCTAATTTTTCGTTGCTTGCAAAACCTTTGATAGCTCTTACTGTTAAGGATACTCCGAATTCTATTCCTTGGACTGACGAATGTCAGAAGAGTTTTTCAGAATTGCGTGATGCGCTGTGTTCGGCTCCTGTGTTGGGTACTCCCGATTACAGTAAACCTTTCACATTGTATGTCCACGAGAGAGAGGGATGTGCATTGTCAGTTTTGACTCAACAGTTTAGCGATAAGCAACGTCCATGTGCTTATTTTTTCATCGACTTTGGATCCGGTAGCTAGAGCGTTGCCGAGTTGCTTGAGAGCTACAGCGGCAGCGGCTGTTTCAATCCGACAGTCTGCTGGTTTGGTGATGGACAATACACTGACTGCGATGGTTCCACATGCAGTGGATACCTTGTTGAACCGTACCAAGACACAGCACTTAACTAGTGCTCGGTTGTCAGGTTACGAATTGACCTTGTTAGCAAGTCATGTACATATAAAGAGATGCAACACGTTGAATCCAGCCACGTTGTTGCCAATCTCAAATGAGACAGATGATACCGAACAGCATGATTGTTTTCTTAGGACTGAGGAAGAAACGAAAGGGAGGATAGACCTTAGGGACACTCCTCTTGCAGAATGTGATGGTACTTTATGGGTTGATGGTTCGTGCTTCAAGCTTCCGAATGGTGATACGACTGCGGCATATGCGGTTACGACTTTGCATACGATTGTCGAAGCTGCTCGTATCCCACATAATTTGGCACAAGCGGCAGAGTTGATTGCATTGACAAGAGCGTGTGTGTTGTCGAAAGGGAAAAGAGTGACTGTGTACACTGACAGCCAGTATGCGTTCAGTGTTGCTCTAAGCTTTGGACGATTGTGGATAGAACGTGGGTTTCTGACTTCGCATGGGACCAAGATCCAACATGGTCAATTGGTGAATGAACTTCTTGAATCTCTTACTTTGCCGTTGCAAGTTGCGATCGTGAAATGCAGTGCGCATAAGAAAGTCACGGATGATGTTGGTCGTGGTAATGCGTTTGCAGATGAAGTCGCGAAAGAGACTGCGAGAGATGTGATAAGTCGAATGTATGTTGCGGGTCCGGCGAGATGGATTCCAGATAGAAGTATGTGTGAAGATACGATTGAGAGTGTGAAATCCATCCAAGCTGAAGCTACAGAGAAAGTGTTGAATGAATGGAGAGAAAGCAAGGGTAAATTAGACTCGAATGGTTGTTGGGTTGAGTTGTCAGAGCATCAGCGATGGTTGTTGCCTGATGCGTATGTACTTCCAGTGGTTACGATGGCACATGGAATGGCCCATATCAGTGTGAAAGGGATTTGTAAGTTGTTGGCCCCAGTATGGCAAAATGCTGGAATTCCTAAGTGTGCAGAGAATTTGGTCAAGAACTGTATGGTTTGTTTGATGTACAATCCTGGTAAGGGAACTCCAACTCCAGCTGGTCATTTTGCTCCTCCCACGTATCCGTTTGAGGCTTTGCAGCTAGATTTCATCCACATGGAGAGGTGCAACAACCTGAAGTATGTCTTAGTGGTAGTTTGCTCTTTTTCTAGATGGGTGGAAGCCTACCCTTTGAAGGACAATACTGCCTTGTCCACAGCTAAAGCCCTTATTAAGGAATGTTTCCCTAGGTATGGGTTGCCGAGAATGGTCTGGAATGACAATGGGAGTGAATTTGTGGGTCAAGTGATGAAGAGAGTGTGTGATGGGTTAGGAATCCGGCAGAAGTTCCACGCTGCCAATCATCCCCAGTCAGCTGGTCTAGTTGAGTGCTACAATGGCACGTTAAAATTGAAATTGGCCAAAATTCAAGCGAGCTCTGGTCTACAATGGCCTGATGCTTTGCCGTTAGCCCTTGTGTCCACAAGAATGACTGTGCATTCGCGAATGGGTCTGAGTCCTTATGAGGTTGTGTTTGGTCGCCCGGCAAATATTTGGGGAGTGCCGCGGCCGACAAAATTTAGTGAGATAGAACACCCTGTATTGCTTGACTACCTGTACGAATGGACGGCTAAATTGCGTGTTCTGCATCAACAGGTTCATGATACTTTGCCACAGGTTTCTGAAGATCCAGGGCACGCCATTGAACCTGGCGCGTGGGTGCTCGTGAAGAATTTTCAGCGAACCAAGAACGAGCAGCCCCGCTGGACAGGACCTTACCTGGTGTTGTTATCTACCCGTTCTGCGGTATGAGTGCACGGTAAAAAGAACTGGATTCACGGCGTACATTGTAAGAGGGCCCCTTTGCCTCTGCCGTATGACCGGTGGGTCCAAAAATGACTTCCTGATTCTGAGACTGAGACCGTGCCTTGTTTTCTGCCTTTCAGCGATGCCCGTTTGACTGGAACAAACACTGAGCCAGAAAGCGACGATCTTCTTCAAGAAGCTGTGCCTCCATCGAACCGTTTGAACACTGTTGAACCTGAGCTACTTTTCCGAGAACAGACATTGCCTGGCAAAGAGCGTTATAATTTGCGACCAAGAGTCGCGGGACAAATAACAAATTAAGTTCCTTCTTTGCTATTTTTAAGGTTAGCTCCCCTCTGAGAAACTATTTTGATTTTTGTTTTTCGAACCACCATCCGGGTTCAGCTGTAGGGTCGCGGTGCCAAGACCTTGGAGTGCAAGCCGAAGACGTTAGGTCGACGGTTCTGGTTGGTCTAAGGGCGTTCCCTGGACCGACAGGCGCATTCCTTAGCACGGAACACCCATCCGCCGCGAGCAGCACGATTAGAGGATGGAGTTTTTCGGGATGGAGAGACCTACTAAAAGAATGAGCTTAAAAAGCGAAATGTGTATAATAATGAGTAGAAAACGTTTTTTTAATATTATGTCTGTTTATACTATTTAGTTTAATGATGTTTTTAATTGGATATGTGACATTCTCTATTCAAGTGACATTCATGCCCACTACACAACCCATGCCTCCTCCTACTGTTTCTTCGCATTCTTTTCACCCTCTGCCCGAACATGAGTCCATTAGGAGAATGGAATTTGCTAATAATTCCTTTGTTCAGCTTCTGCACCAACACCAGCTAGTAGTGAACACAACTAATTGTTGGGTGTGTGGCCTTATGCCCCATACTACCGATAAAGGTATTCCTTACCTGGTCTTGCCATTTAGCTACAATGGTTCTGTGTGGGCATACAGAACAATGTTCATTTATGCCCGTGAAGTTAACCCCCTACGTTCTGTGAAGGATAATCCGAAGAATAGTGCTCTGGTCAAGGGAATAGTCGACATGATTAGAGGAATAGGTTCTTATGAGACTATCCCGAGAGATGAGACGCTAGCCTATATTGGATGGAACGTTACTGGATATGGAGTTAGTCTGAGTGGGAACCAGCAAGCGAAGAGATCCTCTCCGATTTGGATAGTACCCCATCAGGGTCATTACTGTCTGCAAGGTAATGGCAAGAATCCTAGAGCTCAGTTAGGGAAGAGTGTTTGCATTGAGACATATGTTTTTGCATCCCAGACTTCCCCACCGTTTCTAGCAGCTAAGGGTACCTACTTCATTTGCCATGACAGAGCGTATACATGGTTTCCCCCTGATTTCTCGGGCACATGTTTTGTCTCGTTCTTGTTACCTCCTACATTTACAGCTGCGGCAGATTACCACAAGATGAGAGTCGTTAGAGGTGTCTTCAGTAAGGAAGATACCGCAGGACAAGAATTGAGAGATTTCTTGAAGGGTTTTCTGCCGTTTTGGGGACCTATGGTTAACAGCAGGAACATACGGCAATTGACGAGAGTGGTTGAGTCCACCATAGTCGAGACTGCCGGCGCCCTTAGTAACTTGACTGCTGAGCTCCAGTCGGATCGCCTTATGACTCTTCAGAACAGAGTTGCGTTAGATGTCATACTTGCAGATAGAGGAGGGGTCTGTAAATTGATCCAATCGAGCTGTTGTGTTTTCATTCCAGACAACGCTCCGACAGTTTTCCAAGCCATCTCCAAGCTACATAAGATCTCCGAGTCCGTACATGTGGACGAAGGAGATTGGTTGTTAATGGAATGGTTCTGGGGATTGTTATCCACCTGGGATGGAAGATTCAGATGGTCATTGGGATGGTATTAGCTATCCTTTTCCTGTTCTGTCTTTGTGTACAGTGTGCTCCTGCTATATGTGGCCTTTTTGCTACCTCGTGTTCGAGGGGACCTGTCCAGAGAGAGTTACTAAGTACCAAGATGATGCTACAGCAACATCTCAATGACCTGATGAATATAGACCTGGATTCAGATTGACGTGAGTTTAGGTTATTGCCTATGTAAGGGCAAAAGGAGGGTCTGTGGTTCCGTGAATTCCAAACCCGTTCAATGAAGGTTGTCGTATCGTGATGATTTTGGTATCAGCGAACCGCGACTGACAAGTGCGGTATGCATGAGTGTTTTCGTCATGCTACACCGATGGATTCACTGTGTATTTGACGATCTAGTCTGCACCCTTGGGTTTCATTTTGTGCATAACCGCCATTTGGTGGTTGCCCTCACATAGGCTAATGACTACAGGATGACTGTGGCCAAGCAAGCCTCTAGGGACGCATACACCTTAGCTTGAGTTCGTGTTGACTCCTGTTTGACCTGAGTCAACTGACCCTGTTGCCCGAGGCTAAACTTGTTGAGCCAGTTCCTTGTTAAGCAGCTGGTCAGATAGAGATCAAAGAGCAGGACATTATTGATTCTACGACACACGCACACACCCCCTCTATCTTGCTTCTCATCTGTTTCTGCTCCATCTTTTATGGCCTTATGGCCTAATTATTGATTTGGGTTGAGGTCTTTTATGATGGGCCCGTCCGGCCTGTTCGAGCAAGAATTCTGGATTTTTACCTTGTCATTGGCGATGGGCTGGATAACTGAAAGTGGGTTTGTCGTTATGTGATGCCTCTGTAAATGTCATCCTCTGATTGGTCAAATTTGTAAGTAATTAATGCTAGCCAGGAACGTGGTTTTTGGCATAAAAGACGATGCGCCGCTCTATTTTTTTGTGCAGTCTCCTGAGAACATACACCGTGTTGTACTTCTAGGATCTCTGTTACTGGCTGCAGCTAATAAATTTGATCTTTGATGTCAGCAGAAGAATCCCGTGTCTCTGTACTCTAAGACAGGTGGACCCGAAGACTTTGGGCGTGTCCCCTGCGCCGCTGGGTTTAAATCCCGGTTCTTCACTGCATCGTCCCTCGAAATCCTCCCTTACACGGCCCCACCGATGTTACCTGCACAGACTGCTACTGCCGTGAGGTGTTTGATTTTTGTCAGCATGTGATTGATTTCTGTATGTTTTTGATGTAGTTGTTCTGAGAGAGAGTCATTTCCTGGGAATAATGTGTGCGTGTCCAGGGTCACAGAACTCCATTCATTTATAATGGTGAGAGACTGGATCGGACTTGGATATTGGGAAATGGAATTTCTAACTTCCATTTAGCCTGAATAGGAGGCGTAGCATGATTTGCACCTGAAAGTGCAGCAACATTACGCAGCTGCAGCTTAGTAATACATGATGGTGTTTCATTTTGCAACATGACAGATGATTTTGCATAATTTCTCAAAAATGTCTTATAATTATGCAAAACAAAATTATGCAAATTTTACACACCCCTAAATCTTTAGAGAAACCTCCTCCCAATGAACTGATGGGTGGTCCTGATGCAGGCCTGAATCGAGAAACCGTGTTAAATCTTTGGTCTTTCATCTATAAGATGTCCTGTAAAGTTAGGGTTGTCATGTATAAGAAATATTAGCACATCCTCTGTTGTAATTGTGTTAAATTGGAAAACAGTGTTTGTTATCAGTGTTTAAAAGTCTAGCTGATACACTGTGATGTTCGGTCAGAAAAGTGTCACATTTAGCGCTGTATATTTTAACAAAACACACCATTGTGTCTAATTTTGAAGCAAGGGTGAATTTCTTGTTAAAAAATAATGCCAAAAAAACACTTGCTTGCATTCTTGATGCTTGTGTTGTCGCTTTGCAATAAGATAATTCTCATCTTTTGAGAACAGAGCCCACAAGCAACAACAAAAGAATACATGAGAGCAAAGTGAGCAAAGAAGACTTAACAAAATAGAAGAAAATTAACTATAGAAAATAAATATTTGCAATTTCATTTGTCCTGCTGGGCATGTTTCTGCCAGTCACACGCCTTCTGTTTGCAGGTAACTAAAAGTTAAACAGAACAAAATAGTACCTCAATCACGTCGGGGGCAGAAGACAGGCAGTGGTTAAGTTGAATCAATCAGTTCTTGGTTCCTGCTCCATAGAGAGGAATGGAAATGATGTTAAGTCTGCGTTGACGGACTACAAGGGTGTATAGAAGAGTGCCCGGCAAGCCACCAAATGGTAAACAATGGGCCGGGCTCCACGCCCTTATTGTTAACAACAGTGTCTTGCAAGCAAGACACATGCACTAGCGCATGCTTTCGCAGGCTCGACCCTAAAAAATGCACTGACTTTTATTTGGATAGTGAAATACAACAAGAATCAGGACTCAATGGGGCCTTGAGGACTCTGGGCCCTGGTGCTGTGCACTGCTGAACCATTGAAAATTACGCTCCTGCAAGGCTAGTGTTTACCTTAAAAAGGTTTAGGCTGCATTGAACTGTGCAAAGGTATAAGTGTCCATGTGCAGTACATTATTGGAAATTGGATTGCTCTATTATTGTGAGTGTAAAATCTCTCAGAGGTTACTATCACAAATTTCTATAATCTTTCTAAAAAAAATTCTGTATGATCCAGATTTTGGAAAGATTGTAGCAGCGTAGACAACATGGCACACACTTGGGATGCAGCACCTACCTTAAGACTTCTGGCTCCACAGCCTGGCATGAGAGCTTCTCGAATACCCTCACCAGCGGTAGGTGCAGCAGGTCCTGGCTGTCACTCATGGCTGCCTGGCAAAAGGTCACCAGGCTGTGAAGGAGCCCGCCTTCACACATCAACTGGCGATTCTTTTCTGACCTCACCAAGGACTGGATGTGGTCCACCACCGCACACTGGATCTCCATTGAGAGCTGTTGAGTGAGCAGCATGCTTTGATTAATGGGAAACATGGGCGCAGGTGAGCCATAGCCTTGGCCATGGACCAGGCAGACAATGTATGTACAGTCTCCTATGTATGAGATGTCTGTGCTTCCAGCTGAGACATCAACATTAAAGAATAAACAGAGAAGAGGAAGGGGTACAAAAGGGGAGACTGAAGAAATGAGAGTCTAAAGGTCCAATTATGAGTGTCAGAGAATTGGGTGTGAAATATACTGCAACTGGTAAATTTCAATACCATAGGCTGAGGTATATACAGGGTGTGTCAAATACCTCCTATTCTTACTATTCTCCAGTGAATTTATTTTCTCTTTCGTATCAAATTTAATGTGCATTGAAATCGACTTCATATTTCCCACCATTACATTTCGGCAGCTTTTCTTGCTGAAATTTACCTGCGAAAATTGTGGACAGTATGCTGATTTGCATGAAACTGGAAACTGGAAAATCCGATGTGTGCGGTAACAGTAGTTACTGCACACATCAGAATTCCGCCCCATAACCTTGCCCTACAAAGAGGAGGAGAACGGTGGAACGAGGTGGAAGAGGTGAAGAGCAAGGAGGAGAAAAAATGAATAAGATATCAAAGCAAAATGGGGTGAGGAAACAGATGGGGAAGAACTGGGGTAGTTGCAGTAAAAAGTGGAGGAAGAAAAAGATGAGAGGTGCGAAGTGATGGGAAGTGTACAATAAAGGAAAAGGGGGAGAAGATAGTAGAGAAAGAGCATGAGGAAAGGGGAAAAGCCAGAGAAGAATTATGTGGTTGACAAAAAAGAGGAAATTCAACAGGAGGACCTAAAAAAGAAGCATGCAGAGTGAAAATGGGATCATGGAGTATAAAAGGAAGGAGGAAACGGAAGAAAATTATTAGGATAGTATTATCTGAAATAACTTGTTATTTGTTAATTTTGCTAGCACGGTTAAGCCATTGCCTCTTTGCACTTTACATTACCAAATATAATGGTACTCAATTTTCTTACCTGAGATGGATGAAAGGTTAAGTCATCCCAGAGAGGATTCACACCATTGAACTACAACTGATACATCTCTGCATCAAGCACTTGACCCACAGCACTACTTGTGGATCTTAAAAGTGCTGAGCAACAAACAGTCCACCGACGTGATCTCAGGAAGTTCTATTAACCTACTAGGAGCAACTGAGAACCAGTGGCAGCCGCCACAAATAAAGGGTGGTGGGCGGGTGGAGGGAATGCGGGCTGGGGATCGCTCGCAGGGGGTGTTAGTAATAATATATATATATAAAAAAATAATTTATCTGAAGCTGCTGACTGCTGGCCGCCTCCCACATCGCGCCTCATGTACTCTTCCTGATCCCAGCAGCCCCTGGGACAGACTCCCATCCAATCCCTGTGCTGCTCTCATACTATGAGATGCAGAACAGGGATTGGCCTGATCAGGCTGAACAGATGCTGCGCTCAGAACAGGCAGTCTGTGGGATCTTTCCAGCCAGGCCGTTCAATGCAGCCGGGCTGGAGAAACCTAAGTGAGCATGTGCGTTTGGCCGGCCTGAGATGGCTACCCAAACACATACGCACACTTAGGGAGTGCACATAGCACTCCTCCTTCCATGCCCCGCCTCTCCCTGCACAAGCTAGCTCAGAGCCGGAAAATGAAAAATAAAACTATGCTACAACATTGTTTTATTTTTGATTTCCTGGCTCAGAGCAAGGCAGCAGGGCGACGCTCCTCCGCCATTGCAGAGGAGCCGCAGATGCTGGGAACCCATACATAACTCTGGAGGAAATACCCACACGCATTTGTGAACTCCATACACTTATAAAGTGAGACGAGTGTACCCTGTAAGACATTACGCAGGGAGGCTACCAGTACAAAGAACAATCTACACACTGGCCTCCCACTATGCAAGCATGGAGGTAATTAACAGTAAATAGTTGAAGGGAAGAGTATGATGATATGTAAAGGCAGTGGTCCGACCACCATGTGACACCAGTGATAAACAGGGGTGTAGCTACCGTGGTGCAGGGGGTGCAAAGCACCGGGTCCCAAAGTGGAAAAGGGGGCATTCAGCTTTGGATTGTCAGAAGATGTTCCGATATGCTGCCCGCTCCTCTTTTGTTTTCTTGGGTGTCTGCCCGAGGCCGGAGTCGGTGTTTACTCTTTGTGGTTGGATCCGGCCACAGGCAGAAAGTGACACCCAGCAGGTGAGGAGCGCTTATACTTTAGGAATTCAGAGCAGGGCTTAATTTGTAAAAACATAAGTGCCAGGGCTCTTGTCTAGAGGTAACTGCAGCTGCACCACACATTGCCCCTACTATGCTGCCAATGATATTGACACAACTACTAACCATCACACTCATACAAGTGTGACAAATAGGACTATTTCAGGCCCCCAAAGCTACAAAAATGGCTTGGGTGGCAAGTAATAGTAATTTTTAATGTGTATTGCATTCATAATTTTTGTGGGCATCTCTAACATTACCACAGTGCCACCTTGACCAAGAGTGAAGTAAGGATTTTTAAAGCTCAGCTAAGGGATAAAGTAAGTTGAGGAAAACTAAATGGCATTGAGGAAGAGAAGAGCTGGAAAGTGTTGGCACATACCCATATCTGGGCAAAATGTTTTCTGTTAATCTTTCTGTAAAGGAAAACATTTTGCATTTCTCTGGTAAAGCGATGGCATATGCTAAAGCACTCGGGATACTTTATAGGGCCTTAGGTCGCAGGGGTTTCAATCATCTAAATTTCAGTGTATACTTCAAAAATTCCTCCAACCCTACTTTATGCTATTGAAGTTATTAATAGAAATATTGGAAATTTCTCTATAAAAAAGAGAGAAAAATATTTCGTAAAATCTGCGATTTAAATGCACTTGCCCCCATTGAAGGTATACGACTTTAATTGGATCTCTCAAGTACTTATATTTGGGGGCTGGCCACAGTCTTTCTTTGGGATCACAGGCTCTTGCTCAGTAAAGGGCAATCCTTTAGAGGCCTACTCTGCTTAGAGGGTTTAGCTCAAAGCAGAAGAGAATCCACTTTGCATAAGAACTTCAATAAGGCACTTTTACACTTTAGACTGAGTAGAGCTGATCTAATGCCAATGTCCCATTATGCTCTTAAGATCCATTTGAAGCACAGTTTCTCCACCTCGGCTGCCATCAGGACTATGCATTGGCTCCCAGTCCAGCAACAAACGGAATTCAAATCCCTTTGTTTGGTGCATAAGGCCCTTTATGGAGAAATTTCTGGGGAGATACAAAAGCTGTTTTCTAGGTATTCTCCCACTAGAACACTTAGATCCACAACGATGGGTCTCATTTGCATTCCGAAAACCCACACGGTAAGGTGGGGGGGCCGTACCCTGTCATTTTGTGCGGCTAAACTATGAAATCAGATGCCGTACACCTTACGTACAGCATTTGACATGGTCGATCATGACATCTTGATCGACCGTGTCAGCAATGCCGGAATTCAGGGTCTGGCATTAAAGTGGCTCTCCTCCTTTCTTAGTAATCGGTCCCAAGCGGTGCGCCTCGCCAATTTTTCATCCAACAAAAGGGAAATTACCTGTGGGGTCCCTCAGGGCTCCTTTGTCTCCCTGCTCCTTTTTAACCTCTACCTTCTTCCTCTAATTCGCTCTCTGAGAGAAGGAAATGTTGGAATTTTTAACTATGCAGACAATCTTCAATTGGTGTTTGATATTAATTCATCCACATCATCAGCGTCTAATGTTCAAGCCATTATGGTTTTTATGAGGGACAGGATGAACAACAACCAATTGAAGTTGAACCCGGAGAAAACTGAGCTGATTCTTACGGGTGGGTCAGCAAATCCATAGCACTCCAATTCATGGCCCCCAAAATTGGGCAATCCCCCTGCGCCAGCTGCCTCCTCCAAAAGCTTGGGGATTATCATTAGTAATGATTTGTCCATGAAGGTCCAGATCAGCTGTCGTCTCTGCCGGTTTCTTTCAGCTGCGGAGAATAAAGAAGATCAGTAGATTCCTGAGAAGGGAAGCTATGATTCTGGTCACTCTTGCTTTGGTAATCTCCTGCCTGGATTATGCCAACTCATTGTATGTTCGCATCCCTGCATACCAACTGAGGCGCCTCCAATTGGTTCAGAACCACACGGCTAGGCTGATTTTTCATCAGATAAGTGGCACCATGTTAGTCCACTTATGAAAAGCCTTCACTGGCTTCCAGTGATCAAGCGCTGTGCGTTTAAGATGGGCTGCACTATTTTTAAAGCACTACATGGCAACAGTCCGGCTTTCATTTCAGCTAGACTTCATCACTACATTCCTTCTTGAGACCTTAGATCCTCCCATCTAAACTTGCTGGAAATTCCATCGTCCAAACGGAAGAAGTACTGCGGACTAAGGTTCTCAGTTTTGGGCCCACTATTTTGGAATTCCCTCCCGGTCGAGATAAGGTCTCTGACCTCTTTAGCCCAGTTTAGGAAACAGCTAAATACCTGGTTGTTCATCCAAGCATACAATGACTAAGCGATCTCTCTGTCACTGCCTTGGCCTTCACCTGAACGCTATGAAACCGTTGGTGTACACGCGCTTAATAAATGCTTTTAACAAAACATAATATAACATTATGACTCCAACCTAACCTACAGATGTTTAGGAAAGCGCTGAAAACCTGGTTGTTTTACGCGATCTAATAGTTTTGTTCAGAGCACTCTATCCAATGTACCTCAATCAGCGCCAAGACGCCACGGCATTCGAGCGCTTTACAAGTAACAAGTCAAATCAAATCAAGTATTAGGACTATCTCAATGAACCTTGATATAATGATGTGTAAAGGAAAAAGGAAGATGGAGATTATAGCTCACACTTGCTTGAAGGCACTATCCTAACCCTACTCAAAGTGGAACTTGGAACATGGTGTTCGACGGTTCTTTTTAGTGTTAAGTATGAATATTTTGCCATTAAAATCTGTTTCAGGGTGTTGGGGCGGGATTCCTCCAGAGGATAGACTATGTGATCTCTGTGGGGACTCTCGACAAACCGTCGAGCATGTTCTTTTAGCCTGCCCTGCAGTGCATGCTAATCAATGCTGTTTATTGAACCCTTTGGTTTTGAACTACGGGGTTCGTTTGTCAAAAGATGCATTGCAATTGTTATTTATTCCTGTGAACGAATGAGTTTTAATATTTTTAGCTTTTTGAAGTGCTTTTTAAAACATAAATTGATTATGTATTTGGCATTTTTAAAAAGTGGATCTCATGGTACGTCTGTATCTTACTAATAAAATGGAAATTGAAATGGAGAACGAGATTATCTTTACTGCTTCGATTTTGCATCCGAGCATAGTTTGGTACATGTGGGATTACCAAGAATTTACAGTGGGTTGACAGTCCTCCCATTGCTTGCTATTGGTTGGGTCTGTTACTCTAATTCTCTTGCTTTTTATTCAATGGCTTTCCTTGTCCCCTCTTCTCCATCCTGCATTTGCCCCTGCCATGGAGACACTTTACTACCTTATGATTGGCAGGCTTGTATTCTTCCACATCTCACGTTTAGAGAACTGCTTTTTTCTTTTTGGTTTAGCACTCCATGAGAGTGGATGAGTTTCCAGCTCTCTCCACTCTATGCTTCCACCTGCCCAGCTCGTGCTGCCATCTCTCTGGGGTGTTGCTTTCTCTCTTCTCAACCCAACCAACTTAATTTTTTTGTAATCCACTGCCCACATCCTGTTGCATCCTGTCAAACCGGCTCTTCTACATTCGGGTTCCTCTTAAATTTAATAATTTCTTTTGTTTTGTTTTGAGGGTGCAGCAACAATTTGGTACCGACCTTTCTATCTTACAAAAAAAGTGCTTTATTCCAATTTCGAAAAATTAATGCCGTGTCATTTCGTAGGTGCGTGCATGTATGCTGATGCATGCACACACATATGTTATCTCGCATGCGACTGCCTAAGAAATGAAGTGTGTGATCTCACCATTTTTTTTCCCTTTGCCGATGCTGCACAGAATCAGAGAAAAAGTGTTTTTTCTGACACTGTACAGCATCACCAAAAGGAATTGCAAAGCCATTAGGTCCCAAAGGTAAGACATTTGGCTTTTCCAAGGCTTATTAGTAAAATGGAATGGCTCTTGTTAGTCCTGCCTGGGTGTGGGCAATGGGTGGGAGGGGGCAAGCTCTATGACTGTTCTGTATTCAATGGAATGGGCCAGATGGCTGTACAGATTGCTACATATGGTTGTTCAATTTGCAAGTTTGTATTAATGCTTGGAACAGGCAGAACCCACTGGTGTTCATCAAGAACTGTACACAAGATCACACAGATGGTAGGTAGCAAGGCCTAAGACTGCAGAGCAAGGCGTAGTTTAAGAAAAAAGCTTCACTTCATTTTTAAGCCACATACTATGCTGCCGAGTTGTCATACCGTCATAGGCCAACAGCCCAAAGGGTCAGATTTGAGATGTAATGCTATTAACATTATGTTTGTAATGACATTTTGATTGATAAAATATATAAAAAGAAAAGAGCAGTAACATTAAAACTGTTATTGAACTGGCACTGCAAGCACAATAGAAAATGCTTAACGCTAATCTAACTAGCCCTTGATCCAAACAGGTGGACACCAAGTGAACAATGGTGAGCAACAAATGTTGTTAAACATCTGCTGCTCAAAACTTGACATTTCAATTGTGAAGCTCTTGGTAGAGGGTGGGCGAACTTCGCGTAATTACGCGACATATTTACAAATGTATGTGAAATGCATGATTAAGCAAAATGCAAATCTGTCTCTTTTGCCTTATTTTGAGCATAGAATGAGTACTTACTTTTATTTTTTTCACAAGCATGCACCAAACAAAAGCACCGCAAAGAATAGTAGTTCGTGTTCCTTTGCATTTGGGGTTGAATTTTACAGAGAATGGAGCGTTCGCAGTAAATTTAAGCGAAGTGGCCTAATGGCGGCAATTTTGCATAACAAGAGTAACGTGAAATTACCTGATTTATGCTGCCGTTAATGAAATTTCACCACAGCCTAATTCTTGGGCTATTAACTACTGCAGCCAACCTGCTTTCCCTGTGCAACGAAGAGTAACATAGCACTCACTTGCTTTTATTTACTTCTTGATAAATCATCCATTTCTTATGTTATTTCATCAAGTGATTAATTCGTGCCCATGGTGGCAAGTGGTGGGCACCGAAATTCATTTTTGGAGACCTGGACTTATTTTTCATTATCAGACTTTGAGCAGGCTGAGGAGAATGAAAGGCAGAGAAGAGAAAGAGAAGGCAAAAGCAAAACACGAACACAGTGACACAAGGAGAAAGCAGGGAGGAAAAAGAACCTGAAAGAATGAGACAGACAAAAAGCGTATGGTGGAGGAAGAAAGAGGAGTGGGGTGGAATCAAGACTAAGGTGGAGTTGGTATTTGGCTACTCTGGCATTCGAGAACACCCATGGTGAGCTCCTAAGAAAAACTCTACGCCACTGTACTTATTTTTATTTTATTTCAAATATTAAGCTCTGGTTTAACCGAACAGCTTTTAATTACACATGGTGCAGACACTAAGGGTTGTTTGAAACGTGTAATAGGATTTATTTCTTGCCACATTTCCAAACGGTCAAGACGCAAACAAACACCGGTTCATGCGACGCTCCCGGCCAGTGAGCTTGAAAGGTCTTTGTAATTCACACATACTAGCATTGCTGGCCATGGAGCCATTTTTTTGGGTGAAGATGCGTTAGAATAGGTGACACTTTAGCATGAAAACACGAAGCTGTTACTGACCACCGATGTTATGGCCGCGCTGGCAGTGGGGCCTGAATCCTCGTCTACCGGAAGTGAGCTATGCAGCCCGCCCCCAGCTCATCGCCTGGAACCTGCAGGCTGATTCCACGGGTTCACGTCAAATTTTCCAAAAATGTGCAGATTAACGCGAAGTGAAAGGCCAAGTCCCACTCTGGGGCCTATAATGGAGCACAATTGATCCTGTCAATTACAATCCTGGCAGGCCAATAACCGCACGGGCTTCTTTAGGATGAAATTAGCTTTTTTGAGCGATACGAATTCCAGTAAAATGTGTTTTTAGCGAAAATCTAACTGTGGCAGGAAAGCTGCCTGTTTCGCATGAAGATGAATTGATTTTCATATATAAAAGGCAGCGTCTGAGAGGGCATGGGACCATCAGGGGTGGGCAAGGGTGATGGGCAGGAATTCAGGGGACGGGGATGAGGAGGGGTGTGGGGGAGTACGGAGAGCTGGGGTATGGCTAGAGCCTTGCTTCTCACATTATGAAGAGATACCACTATCCCCTTTAGGAAGGATTGGACCTGACACGAGACAATAGAAACCGACCTGATGGACAGCAGCAAGGCAACTAGGTTTGCGGTACTGACCTCAACAAGAGCTGGCGACTTAGGAGCTGGGGATCCAGGTTTGAGTCTCGGCGTCGCCTCAATATCCTGAGATTCTGGGCAAATCACTTAATCTCCCCGTGCCAACCAAAAATGAACATGTCCTTGTGTAACGTAACTGGTGCTCATGTAAAGCGCTCCAATACCTTTGGGTCAAGTTTGCGCTATATAAAACTGCCAACAGAAAAATCTACCCAGGACTGTCCTTTTTAAGTTTTATTTTATTTAAACACATTTTATTTATTTTGCAAGGCATACAAAAATAAGGCCCGACGTTCCAACAGCCAGGATCAGCCTTTGCTTATAAAACACCCCTGGCAAAAGCAGATTTGCACCCTTCCAGATCACCTGCACCAAATTGGAGGTGAGGGGGTGTTGGAGGAGAAAGAAGGCGGGGAGGGTTGTAGGGAAACAGAGGGAAAATAAGCTAATAAAGGAAGAGAACAAGAGATTTATGAAGGGGCCCAAAGACAATGAACAGGTGCCAGCGTTCTGGAATAGTGATTAAGAGATTAAAAGACATCCGGTAGGTAAACTCCATGTACTCACCCATCTGAAGTAAGTATACCTGGACCCAGCTCGCCCATGTCTAAAGCCGGCCATGGATCTAGCCACTCAGAGATTCATCCACCGCGACCCGCTCTATAGACCTTAAGGGAAAGAGGATACTGACTCGAGTCATTGTTGCTAACTTGAGAGTTTAAGGTTTTGTTGTCTATCAAACTTCCACTTTCAGGAGAATTCAGGACCTGCAGACGGTGGGCAAGGAAAGCGCAGGACTGGGTGTGCTAGAAAGGAATTCAGAGACACACGGACAGAGGTAAGAGAAACTCAAGGTCAGACACAGAGCTGGCCATAGGACCTGAAATAACCTCATGCACAGGGGCTAAGCATATTAGCACCCAGGCTCAGGGATCCAGGATCTGGGACTCAGACCGTTTCTAGATTAGACTCACAAGACTAAGGAATTAGGAATTCGAAAAAAGGACGAAAGGAGGGCTCAAAGAACAAGTCTGTTCCGGAGTCCAGGCTACAGTCTTGAGGCTGAGGACTAGGGACGCTGGAGGGAGTCCACAATGACATGGTCGAGAGCGGCTCCAGACAGCATGCTCATGGGGCTGCGATAAAAGGACTCAAGTTACTCAAGCCATTTGCCAACAAAATGTTGGCAAATGGCTTGAAGGAGTTCAGAACTTCTGGGTGGTGCTGAGGAGCTGAATAAACATCTCAGTGAGTTGAAGGTAGCATGGCCAGACCGCCATGGCACAGAGCTTTGAGATCAGGTTATGCGATATCTGGCAGCCGCTCATCCATTTTCAATATGAAATAATTAAAATTGTGTTAATACAGAGCACAGACACCCTCGGCCTGTAGACAGTGATATGGGTATGGTAGAAGTGCAGGGTCTTCAGCGAGATCCAGAGGGTTACCTTAACGGAGGAACTCAAGTTTACAGGAAGTGGGTGCAAGTGAGAAGCTGGGGCATTGCAGTGCACAAAAGTGCTTCTGCAGGAGGACAAAATGAACAAATAATGCACTAGATTGAAATATTTTGTCAAAGAACTATATACAGCGTGTAATACAGTTATATGTTTGACACATCACTGAATTTTGTTTTGACTCAGTTTCCACTTCTCTCTTGCACCAATTTCATATCATCTGGAATTTATGTTTAATATATAAATTACTTTACATCAATCTATGTTTTATTCATTCGTTCTCTTTACACTTTCAATCAGTCTTCCTGCATTAAATCAATATAGATATCTATTGCAAAATTCATTATTAATTCATTCAAACAATTTACTTTAAATAAATACTCATAGGAATCATTGTGACTGGGTATGACAAGGCTGATTAAGTGTACCCCGGACCTATTTACTTTTTCCTTTACCAAATACAAGGCCGACTCGGAGTCTGTTTTCTCTATCTATGTCTATCTAATGTATTTTCTTGTTTTCTGGCTCAACATTTGCTGAGCCTGTTTCAATTTGGATCTCAGTAATACAAAGCCTGCACTTTTTCCATCAAAGGCCAGTATAAGGGCATTTGTTTCCGATTCAGTCCACTCTGCCCTCTGTCTCTCAAAGTGTTTCTGAATTTTCACATGCCAGCAGGGGATTAAGACTATAATTGTTTTGGTATATTTAATAGAAAAGTATATTAGAAAGTGTGACTTGGAATGATAAAGAAAGCCAGTGGGCACCAGGCCTGCTCAAAAGTTTGCAGTTTTCTTTTGCAAGTATTCAATTAATCTGTTTTTGAAGGATTAGCTGACCTTTCTGGATCAAGCAGCTGGAGAGAGAAGTCTGTTAGGAATACACGGCCCAAGAGGGCTGATGATGTACAGAGGAAAAAACACTTAGGGGGCCGATTCCGATCCGGGTCGGAAGGGCTCCGAACGCGATCCGGCCAGAAAAACTACGGGCCGTACGCGTGTTTTCCGGCCGACTCGTACAGCTCTACGATTGAGCCAGTACAATGCGAGCTACATGAAATTCACCGACCGAGTCGTTTCCGGGTCCGAACCTCTCCGTATGTCTCGGTCGTAAGCTAACCATGGCGTGCAATGGATGCGATTCAAGACCGAGCCAGTACGATGCACTCGTCGGACAGCCTGTGTGAGCCGGAGTGTCCGGCTCGCGAAAGCTCCCGGAGTCGGACTTTGGGGGTCCACGTCAGACCCCCTGACACCCGCAGCCGTACGACTCGCACACAGGGGGAGACCTATGGGTCTCCCCAACACAGGCATGTACAGTGCGGATGGCACCGACACGTACCTGCTGTAGGGTGCGCACTTGTTCGAGACGTACCCATTCAGTCAATGGGAGCGCATGTACGCGTCGTACAACTGGCTCCCATTGACTTCTATGGGAGTCCGACCAAACCGAGTCCGACAGCATACGTGCGCTTCGTACTCGCTCGGTCGGACTGTAGGGGTCCGGCTCGGTCGGAAAACACTCCGAATCCGACTCGGTCGGAGTGCTTGCCGACCCAGATCGGAATCGGCCCCTTAGGATTGTTTCCAGAAGCAAGAGAGGAAGCCAACCTGGATGAAGAACATCTGCCTGAAACTCAACTCAGAGAAAACAGAAGTCCTCATCCGCGGCTCCACCCCCTCAGCATGGTACAACACCTGGTGGCCTCCCAACCTCGGAAACCCACCCACCCCGCCAGACCATGCACGCAACCTCGGCATCATGCTGGACTCATCGCTCACAATAAATCACCAGATCAACGCCGTCTCCTCTGCATGCTTCAACACCCTCCCCTTACTAAGTAAAACATTCACATGGCTACCTGCTGACTCCAGGAAAATGGTCACTCACGCCCTCATTACAAGCAGATTGGACTATGGCAACGCCCTATATGCCAGAATCAACAAGAAACTCCTCCACAAACTCCAGACTGCCCAGAATGCAGCAGCCAGACTAATCCTCGATGTCCCAAGGCAAAACCACATCGCCCAACACCTCCGCGACCTCCACTGGCTCCCCGTTGACAGAAGGATAACTTTCAAGCTGCTCATGTTCCCATAAAAGGCCCTCCGCAACATCGGACCTCAATACCTCATCTACCGCCTCTCCTTCCACGCACCCAAGAGAAACCTACGATCAGCCGACCTCTCTCTAGCCACCATCCCATGCTTCTATAGGAACTGAGCGGGTGGAAGGGCCTTCTCCTAATTTGCAGCCAAGACAAGGAATGAGCTCCACCTCCGGCGATGCCCGACACTGGACCAATTCAGGAAAGACCTCAAGGCCTGGCTCTTCGAATGACCCCAAGAGAGCTGCACCCCTCCAGCACCTTGAGACCCTAACGGGTGAGTAGCGCACTTTACAAAACACTGATTGATTGAAAACGAGTGCTTCCATGTAGACAGAAGCACTCTATGTGGACCATTAGCTAATTTACCTCTTTAGAAGTTTCAGGGCACAAAAACTATGCAATTGAAGAGAACCGATGCATAAAAAAGCAGGCTACTACTATGAAATGCAGAGCAGATGGAGTCTTCTCCAGCACTCAGCCATTGCTTCTCCCCCATTTAAGGGAGGAGATGAACCAAAGTTTGGGTATGGCAGGTGCCTAGATGATTTGAAATAATTCCCACGATCTGCCAGATACTGAAAGAGTCTGCCCAGACCCTGAAAGCATAAGTAAATGAGGGAAACCCTTGCAAACTAAAAAGTGTCCCATAGAGCTGCATTAAATTTGAAGCAAAGGAACCAGGCAGCAGGTTTATTAGCGAATTTAACCTCAAGTTTCAAATCTTTTTTGATCCAGCCCTTCAATGAGTTGAACCATAACAACAGAACACTTAACCCACCATAAGAGTGCCACAAACTGAACAGGGATGGGCTTGTTTTTAACAAACCACATGGCTAGTGGTCAAAGAAACCTGGCTAGAGATCCCTCTCAAACACCCTTTGCATCGTCTAATAATTATACTGCTCAGATGAACAAGTTACGCTCATCCAAGTAGGTAAATAACTCTTAACATCTATTATGAACAGACCACCATGAAGCTGGGCGACCGTGGAATTAAAGGTTACTCAAAACAAGCTTTCATTGATCTTGTTATTGGAAAAGGTTAGTTTACTGACTGCAGAGAGGGGAGCAAGAGAGTGCATGCTGCAGAAGCTAACATAGGTGATGATCACAGGAGAGAGTAAGTGTACAGCAGCACATTGCCCTAGGATACAGTTGGCAGTAGAGCTTAAACATGCACGGACATATTCACAAATTGCGTTTTGTAGTGTGCTTAGTAGTACCTCAATAGTACTGCTCACAAACTAAAAAATGCTATTCGCAAACCTACTGCAATCTTTTCTGTGCAGAGATTTTTGCCCTGACTGCACGGATCGCTACACACTCCTACATTTTAGTAGCAAAGGTGAGAGGAACAGAGGGAAGTTGCTAGAAAAAGGGGAATACTTACAGTGTAATAGGAGGGATTTTGGGAGAAACGGGGGCTGGGGAGGGTTTTGAGGGGGGACATGCACCGCACACAAAAGAATAAGACCATTGCTGTTCACAAACTGTACTTCTATAGTTACTGCAGCCAGAAAGACTCAAAACAGTAGTAAATGCACTCCAGCTCAGACCTGGAGGAGGTCCAACACCACACATGGCCAACCACTGGTACACATGGCCAACACACTCCCATAGGAAATACTGGGATAGAGACTTAAAATAAATCCTCATGGGGAATTATGTTACAATAAATCTATTTTTACTTTTATTTTAAATATATCATTCATATTAAAGTTAAATCATTTAAATATAATAAACAAGAAATATAATTTGATTTAATATTTTAATAAAAAATAACTTCACTTTTCTTCAAAGTAATTACATGAATTTATATGAATTATGCACACTTAGCAATTAGTAATTTTAATACATAATACATAAATATAAATATTTTACTTTAGGTGGGATCTTCTAATACATATTTACAAAATATTTTTTAAGTAATACATACAAATTCATTAAATATTTAATTGAAAATTCATTTAATAGTGCTATAGCATTTTAATTACATTGCTCTTCATGTAAAATAAATGGCATTTATTTAAATTACTATTAAACATAAAAATATTTTTAGTATTTTTTAGGCTTTAGTAAACTTTTCTAAATGTCCCTATACTTTACCATAGGAGGTTCTCCACCCTGGTTGCAGAGATCTCAGCCATGTGAGCAGAACCTAATGGTAAATTTACTACCAGTGCAACTGTATGGTCAAAGTGTAGACTTACACGTCTCCAGTCCACCCACTTAAACTGGAGGTGGAGACATGTAGGTCTACACCACGGCTACTCATAGTACGGCCCGCGGGCTGCCAGCGGCCCGGCAAGCCTTCCTTGGCGGCCCGTGGACCTTGCAGACATCCTACCTGTGTTGTAAAAAAAAAAAAGAATTTGCAAACACTGCCGGGTGCAGCAGCCCAGACTCTGCTCTGTGGGGCCGGGGGATTCCAGTGATTGTCAAAGTGGAGATGCAGGGGCCTAAGAGGTGAAATACAACAAAGCTTTATTAACATGTAAATGGTCTTTTAAAGACCTGTGAAGTACTCGGGTGCGGCTGTGTGTGCGCGCTGGGAAGCTGTCTCAGCCCGGGCTGAGGGCTAACACACACACAGGGGGTGAGATGACAGAGGGTGATGGAGGGAGGGAGAGGAAGACAGAGGGAGAGGGAAGGAGACAGAGGTTGACAGATGGTGACAGAGAGAGGGAGACAGAGAGGCGCAGTCTGGGGGAGACAGAGGGAGGGAGAGGGAGGGAGGGAGAGGAAGGAAGACAGAGAGAGACAGAGACAGGGAGGCGGAGATGGAGGGAGGGAGACAGAGGGAGACAGAGGGAGGGAGAGAGACAGGAAGAGATAGAGGGAGGGAGACAGAGAGAGAGAGACAGAGAGAGAGAGACGGAGGGAGGGAGACAGAGGGAGGGAGGGAGTCGGAGGGAGACAGAGGGAGGGAGACGGAAAGAGAGAGACAGAGGGAGAGGGAGGGAGACGGAGAGAGAGAGACAGAGGGAGAGGGAGGTAGACGGAGAGAGAAAGACAGAGGGAGAGGGAGGGAGACAGGGAGGGAGAGGAGAGGGTGACAGAGGGAGGGAGGGAGACAGGGAAGGAGACAGAGGGAGAGGGAGGAAGACAGAGGGAGGGAGAGAGACGGGGAGAGAGAGAGACAGGGAGAGAGAGGGAGGGAGACAGAGAGAGAGACGGATGGAGGGAGACAGAGGGAGGGAGACGGAGGGAGGGAGATGGAGGGAGACGGAGGGGGAGGGAGAGAGACAGAGGGAGAGGGAGGGAGACGGAGGGAGAGGGAGAGAGACAGAGGGAGAGGGAGAGAGACAGAGGGAGATGGAGGGAGACAGCTAGGGAGACGGAGGGTGACAGAGGGAGGGAGGGAGACAGATGGTGACAGAGGAAGGGAGGGAGACAGAGGGAGAGGGGGAGGGAGACAGGGAGGGAGACAGGGAGGGAGACAGAGGGTGACAGAGGGAGGGAGGGAGACAGAGGGAGACAGGGAAGGAGACAGAGGGAGAGGGAGGGAGACAGAGGGAGGGAGAGAGACAGGGAGAGAGAGAGACAGGGAGAGAGAGAGACAGGGAGAGAGAGAGAGAGACGGAGGGAGACAGAGGGAGGGAGACGGAGGGAGGGAGATGGAGGGAGACGGAGGGAGATGGAGGGAGAGAGACAGAGGGAGGGAGACGGAGGGAGAGAGACAGAGGGAGAGAGACAGAGGAAGACAGGGAGGGTGACAGGGAGGGAGACAGAGGGAGAGGGAGGGAGACAGAGGGAGGTAGAGACACTAGGAGGGAGGGAGAGAGACTAGGAGGGAGACAGAGAGGGAGGAGGGAGACAGAGAGGGAGGAGGGAGACAGGGGGAGGAGGGAGAGAGAGGGAGGGCGACGGAGGGAGGGAGACAGGGAGAGAGACGGGGAGAGAGAGATGGGGAGAGAGAGACAGGGGGAGAGAGAGACAGGGGGAGAGAGAGACAGGGGGAGAGAGAGAGGGAGGGAGAGGGAGGGGGAGGGAGGGGGAGAGAGGGGGAGAGAGGGAGGGGGAGGGACAGGGAGGGAGAGAGAGAGGGGAGGGAGGGGGTAGGGGGAGGGAGAGGAGAGGGAGAGGGAGAGGGGATGGAGGGGAGGAGGAGAGAGAGAGAGAGAGAGAGAGAGAGAGAGAGAGAGAGAGTGCTGTGTGTATGCCGGGTCGGGTGGCTCAGTGGATGAAGGCGTCTGCTGCAGGGACCTGTGTTCAACCTCATGGTCACAATTTTTTTTGCTTTAGCCCCGCCCCTCCCCCTCTAACCCCGCCCCCACCGGTGCGGCCCTCGGCCACAAACCACACTGTAAATTTGGCCCCCGAGAGAAAGTTTGTGAGTACCCATGGTCTACACTTTTTAGTAACGTTACACTCAGAAATGGTGAACAGCCGCAAGTAGTAAAGTTGCTACAACGTGTAAGAGTCAATGAACTCACGAAGGTGGACTGAATATCAAAAACATGCCTAAGTTAGGGTTTCCTAACAGAGCATGGACAGTCGAATAAGGGTGCATGACATGTAAAGTTTACAAACTTAGGGGCACATGCATCAAGGTAGGCTTTTGCGATTCCTTAATTGCGATTATTCAAGAATCGCAGTTATGGAATCGCAAAAGCCTATGCATGTATGAATCG
This sequence comes from Triturus cristatus, assembly GCF_964204655.1. Classification (NCBI taxonomy): domain Eukaryota; kingdom Metazoa; phylum Chordata; class Amphibia; order Caudata; family Salamandridae; genus Triturus; species Triturus cristatus. The sequence continues at coordinate 769,536,127 of NC_140580.1, forward strand.
CTAAAAAAATAGTGATTCCTAAACATTCCCTAATTGCGACTCGCAAATTGAAAATCACAATTAAGGAATGGCTTCCCATTCATTCCTATGGCCCTACAGGCCCATTGGAATGAATGGAAATTGCATGCGTAATTTGAGAGTACCCAATAGGTACTCGCAAATTGCGCATGCAATTTCAAGGGTGCAAGGGTGCCAAAACGACACCCTGTTGCACCCCTGGAATTGTAATGTGAACACATGTTGCGCACACAGGGCATGTGTGTGTAACCCAGGAACTTTGAAAAATGCAATTTAGTGCATTCTTCAAAGTTTTTGCAAATTACCATCAAGTTCAAATTGATGGTAATTTGCGACCCCTATTTGCAAAATTGCTATTTGCTATTTCGCCAAACATTGCATTTAGGGAATCACAATTTGCGATTCCCTAAATGCAATCGCAATTAAGTAATCGCTATTTTTGCAATTACTTTAATTGCGATTTTTGCATTTGCATGATGCTTCCCAAATGCAAAAATACTGGTCGCAAAGAGGCAAATTCTGTGAATCTGCCCGTTTGCGACCAGTTTTACTGTTGATGCATGGGGCCCTTAATGTTTTGTGAAGTTTACAATGTTTATCCACTTTGCAAACTTTGCCTCATATGAAAACATTCCCACAAATGCAAAAATATTTTTTAGAGAGGAGTCAGGCTAAAAATGTTTTTGCAGAGCTTTTATCCATAAAGATCTACCTTTGTGAGACTTTTTCCCAAATATTTTTTTAAAGCGTTATTTGCCCTTTGTGTGCTTCATGGACTTTGTAAAGTTTTTTTCATTGTTTTTTTTAGACTTCAGTTTATAATTAAACATCTGACGCTTTAGACACCTGTTATTTGCAGAACATGTATTGGGGGTTCCTCAAGACTTATGTCCCATAGTATAAACACTACGTGTACCCTGGTGTCTTCCCTAATCTGATCATAGCTAAGATTCCAATGGCCAGTTATCTTCAAGAAACAAGTCGTCTTTCCAGAAATTGTTAACTTGTTGTCTGTTATTTGGCCGGTTAAATGTTTTCTCGTTCTATGTATGTCCACAATGTTTGTATTGCTCTGTTATCTTAGTTTGATTCACCTTGACTCCTATCAGAGATTACTCTTCCATTCACTGTGTGCACTGCTTGGCCCTCCTCTGCTGTTGTATTATTTCTACATCTGAGTAATGTCGTAACGTAACACGATGGGGTTTCACAGCAACATTTTGGTGAGAACGTAGGACCCCTAATATTACACATTGACTGGTCGGCTCACCAAGATACATGGGGGGGCCTCACCTGATGGGTGGGGCCTCATGCACTACAGGGATCTACATTACACACCTCCTATTACTTACTCATTTTTCTGTAAGGTACCTCTTGCGTACTCGACAGAGACTTTGTTTTATTGGGCCTGTTCTGTAATCCTACTCCCACACCTCCACTATAGACACAAGGACGGGCCTCTCCTACTTTAGCCAGCCATCCTATTTTTTAGGTCCTGGCATTGGCCAAGATCTTTTGATTTTGCAAAAGTTATATTATCTAAAATATATTTACCCTTACTCTCCTCATCCATTGGCCTGTTGTTGTGTCATTCACATTTTTTCCTCCTCTTCTTGCTACAGTATGGAGCAATTGGTCAAATCCAATCTAACCATTGGCTAATTTCACTGTGAGCGATGGCATTCTGCCCTTGCACAAGGAGCATGTCCACACAACAAGTACTTCCCTTAATGCTAAAGACCCCTATGGCAATGCATGCTTTTTGAGACCAAATCTTACGTTGTTGAGCCAACCATTCAATGAGTGGTGCAATAAGAACAGCGCACCTAACACACCATAACACACACATGAACTGAAAAGGTTTGGCTGGCTTTCACCCTGAAGACAAGGCTGCCGACTTTGGAGCTGGGGAACCAGGTTCGAGTTTCAACGTCGGCTCAACATCCTGTGATTCTGGACAAATCACTTAATCTCCCTGCGCCTACCAAAAATGAATGTGCAATGTAACTGGTGCTCATGTAAAGCATTCCAATATCTTCGGGTTGAGTTCAACTATACAAAACTGCAACAAAAAAATAAAGCAAACTGCTTACACATCCCCTGTATTAAGCAATGTCCTACTCTGATAATGTCTAATGTTGGGTTACAGCTGTTTTTCAGCTAATTCTAAGTACTCCCCATCTTGGTAAAAACATGAGTGAAGGAGCATGTTCAAAAAACGATTGCCCAAGAGCACACAGTTTGGTCACATGCAAAGCCTGAAATAAAATAAAATATGCCTTTTTGTTCCATAATTCTCATTCTGCACCGTAGAACTCAACTGGATGGGATTGCCCCTCATTGCAAGGCCAAGGAACAGTCCTCTCCACGGTAACGAGACTCAGTTGGGTGCCCTATCCAGCTTTTTGTGTTTTTTCTATCATAAGTGGAGAAGCCGTGATATATGTAAAAATTCATAGTTCCACAGTAAAAACATACTTAACTGGAGCAAATCTAGTGCTACGGTGACGAAAGTTGTCTTTCCCAATCAATTGCCCGTCGTGTTAATGGCACTGACATGCTATTTTTACACTCACACCTGAACGGAGTCTAGCTCTAAGCGCAATTAATGTCTACATATAAGGGAATAGAGACAGGTGGCTACTGGGCAGTACCTCTGGTGGATATTGTTACTGGCCATTGGTGTGCCAGGCCCTGAGATACTAACTGGTTTCAATTGGACAATAAAGTTTGTACACTTGACTCACCAAGGTTAGTGACAACCAGCAGTCAGGGCTCACTCCAGGACGTGGTAGAAGATTCTGAACACAGGTAAAATGAGACACAGGAATCACACTCGAAAACTAATATACCAGAAGAACAATTCTTAAAAAGAGACTAGGGCCCTGACTTACAGGTGACTGGTAAGGAAGGAGCCCACGAAAATACCACTTGCAACTCAAGTCTCCCACACCCCAATAAACTTGTTCTAACAGCACTGCTCACACATAGTGCCCTGCAAATGGTAGGGTCGAGAGGAATTTTACAATCTGAAATAAAAGCTACAAACGTGCACAAGAAGCACTGCCTGTCTGGGTCAGGAAAGGAGCAGACAAGGCTGGGCGTTGTGGGGGCGCGGACGGATGCAGCTGACGTTTAATCAATATGTGGGAAAACAGGCTTTTGCCCCTTCACTTTTCAGGGCTTTTTAGATTTCTTTCTATTTACATCTCACACGTTTAATGTCTGCAGAGAACCACAAGTCTACCATCTCAGTGCGCACAGCACTGAAAGTCTGGCGGGGTCTCACCTGCAGGAAGTGCATTTACTGTGGCCCGGGAGGTGAGGTGCTCTTCCCATCAGCGGAGCGCGTGCAGCGGCCCTGGCGCGCTGAGCAAAGGCCTCTGCACCCTCTCAAGTCTTGCAGCAGCCATAGCGCACTCTGCAATGCCATCTTCCTTCCCAGAGCCCGACCTGCTCATGCAGTGCCCATATTTATTCGTCACTAAATTGTATTGTATTGTAATTGTATTTATATAGAGTTTACTACCCCACACAAGGGATCGAAGCGGGTTTCGGTGAGTAGCACGCTAATTCGAACTAAAAAAGGATTCATGGTGGATTTGTATAGTCAAATTGATTTGAGTGGTGAGCTTGTGAATATCTTAGTTGGATTGAAAAGGATAATGGGTGGATAGAAGAGGGAAGAGTCTAGAAAGTGTTTATTGGGAGATTCTAGTAGTTTTAGTAGTATGATGAGTTTTGGGGTGACTCAAAGGAGGGATAGGTGAGGGGAGAATTTAGGGGCATATTATCAAGGACAGCGTTAAAATTATCGCCGGTTTAGCGGCAGAAAACTGCCGCTAAACCAGCGATAATTTTTAATGCCGTTCTTGATAATATGCCCCTTAGATGGGTTGTTTTGGAGATCACAGTATTAAAATGAGGTTTGGGGTGATCCAAGGCGGGATAGAGGAGGGAAGAGCCTAGAAAGAGTGATTTTTTAGATCATAGTAGTGGAATGAGGTTTAGGATGTAGTACAGGGCTGCAAGCGTTACAACAAACAAATGATGGACGGAATGCTGACAATGCAAACATTCTCCCCCAGTCAAGAGATCTGGGTTAAATCCATCGTTCTTTTGCCCACTACACCACCCCAGTTTAGACATGGCCATATGCAAATCAGTCTTGACCCTGTGCCTCATGGGAACAGTCCAGCCCGAACTGCCAAGCCATGTCTTCCCTGGACCGGAATCAAGCATCCTAGGACCGGTTTCTGGCTATCAGCCGTCATCAGCCAGGATAGCTTGACTCCAGTGGCGTAGTGAGCACGGGTCCCACGTCTGGGAATACCCATCCCACTTAGGGCGAAAAGCGTTACAACAAACAAATGATGGACGGAATGCTGACAATGCAGACATTCTCCCCCAGTCAAGAGATCTGGGTTAAATCCATCGTTCTTTTGCCCACTACACCACCCCAGTTTAGACATGGCCATATGCAAATCAGTCTTGACCCTGTGCCTCATGGGAACAGTCCAGCCCGAACTGCCAAGCCATGTCTTCCCTGGACCGGAATCAAGCATCCTAGGACTGGTTTCTGGCTATCAGCCGTCATCAGCCAGGATAGCTTGACTCCAGTGGCGTAGTGAGGACGGGTCCCACGTCTGGGAATACCCATCCCACTTAGGGCGAAAAGCGTTACAACAAACAAATGATGGACGGAATGCTGACAATGCAAACATTCTCCCCCAGTCAAGAGATCTGGGTTAAATCCATCGTTCTTTTGCCCACTACACCACCCCAGTTTAGACATGGCCATATGCAAATCAGTCTTGACCCTGTGCCTCATGGGAATAGTCCAGCCCGAACTGCCAAGCCATGTCTTCCCTGGACCGGAATCAAGCATCCTAGGACCGGTTTCTGGCTATCAGCCGTCATCAGCCAGGATAGCTTGACTCCAGTGGCGTAGTGAGCACGGGTCCCACGTCTGGGAATACCCATCCCACTTAGGGCAAAAAGCGTTACAACAAACAAATGATGGACGGAATGCTGACAATGCAAACATTCTCCCCCAGTCAAGAGATCTGGGTTAAATCCATCGTTCTTTTGCCCACTACACCCCCCCAGTATAGACATGGCCATATGCAAATCAGTCTTGACCCTGTGCCTCATGGGAACAGTCCAGCCCGAACTGCCAAGCCATGTCTTCCCTGGACCGGAATCAAGCATCCTAGGACCGGTTTCTGGCTATCAGCCATCATCAGCCAGGATAGCTTGACTCCAGTGGCATAGTGAGCACGGGTTCCACGTCTGAGAATACCCATCCCACTTAGGGCGAAAAGCGTTACAACAAACAAATGATGGACGGAATGCTGACAATGCAAACATTCTCCCCCAGTCAAGAGATCTGGGTTAAATCCATCGTTCTTTTGCCCACTACACCACCCCTGCAAGCCCTGCTGTAGGGGTGACTTACCTATACTGCATGCAGTGTTTGCAGGCATGGTACACGGGGGGGGGGGTGCCATGGTGTGTCTTTACTTTTCCCTGTGGCATGGGATGCAGCCCGCAATGGCAGTTTGCATGATGGTGCTAAAGGGTCCCTTAGGGAGGCAAAATGCATGCTGCAGCCATTTGGGACCCTTTTTAGCCTCTCTGCCCTCGGTATCAGTGGTACTACTATTTGCTAGGGACTTACAGGGATGCTAAGGGTATTGCCAGCTGGGGGGGGGGGGGATTATACAGTTTTAGGGAAAGACATTAGGCACTGGGGATCTGGTTAGCAGGAACCCAGTGCACTTCTGTCAAACTTGCATCAGATACCAGGCAAAACATGGGAATGACCATGTCAAAAAGGGGCACTCTCCTGTGCTATATTTCAGAAAATACCTTAAGAATCAGTTATTCAAGCTACACCTATCGGAATAGTGACCTCCCCTTTCCTCTACATCCTCCATGGGAGGGACAAAACAGCTGGGATGACAATAGCCAATGAATAAGAAGAAAGCAAATGAGAGACAATAAAGCCAACCAATGGTAAGAAGTGGGCTGGATGTGCTGTCTGGTAGGCTCGACTTAAAAAAGCTGAACTGGAATTTTGCCTGGTAAAAACAGTAAAAACTGCTTCTTGTGCTTCAAATATGCCTCCAACAATTTGAACATACTTGCTGATGCCATAGAGTGAAATATACAAGCTAAGCTTAAAAGAACAACATTGATTCACATTTTCCTGTTACACTGGAAATATAGTTAATTGGGCATGTTACTGACACAGCTGTAAGAACAAAGTGCGGGAGGTTGGGGGCAAGTCACTATTAATGTATAATATACCTGAGATTATGATAAAGAAGTTTTAGGCTGGAAAATTGATCTCCTAAGGGAAATGGTACATCTAATGATTTATGGATTTCAAAGTGGACGATGGTAATGAATATTCTCAAAAAACGAGCCCACTGTTTTAACTTGCCAGTTCTTGTCAAAGAGAAGATACATGGCACCTCTTTTGTATGCTAATATCACGAACAATGGTCTTGTAGGTACAAATTTGATACACAGATCTACCCACCCGAGTCAAATTAAGCACAGTGGGGAGTGGTAGTATCGCAAAAAATGAATAGAGAGAGCAGATACACACATTCAATTATAATGTTTTTAACATCATAATGGATAATCTAGTGCAGATGGCATAGAGTTCAGAAAGTGCTCAGTATGTAATATATATTGTGTCCGACACACGTGTGGGTATGCCAGAAGTTTCAGAGTGATACCAGAGGTCTGGTTTGAGTCATAGAGGCAACACTTGAAAAAAAGCACATTGCAGAGCAACATATACAATTAGCATCTGAAAAAGTAATTGTTCGCTATATAGGTGTTTTCGTGCACCAAATCAATCACTCCAACCAATCACCACTCTATAGCTCTTCCCATAAAAAACAGGCATGATTGTCTACATTTGACTAAAGCCTACAGTGGACTATTTGCCTTTCGTCCATGACCACAAGTATGCTATTGCCCCCCCAAAACTATATCTCAACCGCCATACAGAAATGAATTAAGATCACTCAGACCTTCATAACTGATTTCATTATGTTCATCAAGGAAAGTTTTTTTTTTTTTTAAACAAATATTCTTGCATCTTTCATTTTCATCCAAAAGGTATTTCTTACAAAATTCCATTTCTCACCAGCTTGTTCCAGAACACTTCGAAGAGGCGCCTCCACTCTAGCAAGAATGCCATCGCACATCTCTTCGAAATGCCTCCTCTTCCCTGATCACTGCACCACGGTCAGTGTGGAGCAAGTCACTCAACCGAGGAAAGGGGGAGAGGTAACATTCTGAGGGAGTGACTCCACCAATGAAAGCTGAGCCAGTCAATGTAAAAAACATTATAGACAGGGCCACTGGAACTATGTGGCAGAAGAGGGCCAAATTATGCAGCAGGGTTGAGTCAATTATGCGACATGGAAAGGCAAATATGCAGCATAATGCGACATTTGTAATAGTATTACTTCATTATTATGTCATTTTTAAACTTGGTAACACTGTATGGACCTAATTAGTAGCAGTTTAACACCCATATATAGCAATAAGCAACAGCAAAGTGACCAGTGAAGTTTTAGAAAGGGCCTTCCACTGCGAGGTAACTTTTATTGTAACCGTTTGACCCAGAAACAAAATGTTTTTTTCCCCATAAAATCTATGGATTATGTGACAGATGATGGATTATGTGGCAAATACGGAAAATCTATATTTAGGCAAAAATCGCAGCAAAATCGCATAATTCCAGTGGCCCTGATGATAGAATAAAGAACAACACAGGAAACGTGGGGTAGCCAGTGTGACTGGGCCTTAGTGCAAGGAAAGAAATGTGCAGGTTACTCTGAGCTATGCTAGCGTGTGAGCTACTGCGTGTCCACCCTGAAGAGCGAGTACCCCACTGAACTGATTGGACACTGACATTTCTGCCCTAGAGCGTGATTTCCTCTCACCAGCAGCTGCATGCCCTGTGCAGAGTTGGATTGGGATGAGAAATTGGCCCAGGAACCTCAAGAAAGTGTCCCACTTATGCGGATCGCAACCTTTCATCAATCTTTGTGTGGTTAGCATTAGGGGCTTATTTTGGGGAGAAATTTGTGGTAAATTATGTTTTTTTAAAGTTTCAAAGGCCAATAGCATCATCCAAGACTGGAGACACCGATTTTCTATTAGAGATCACCCACATCTTCTGACACATACCTTCAGGTCAGTAAAGCTCTATCAGGTCCCGTGAAAGCATTGCCCTCGACTTAGATCCCCGATCCCTTGCTCACCCTTGGATCTCTGGATCCCATCCAGACCTAAAACTCCCAGTCATCCTTAGGGATTCTCAGTCACTTCTATCCAACATTGCCCCAGAGGTTCACCCTCATCCTCAAGTCTGTAGACTTCTGCTCCCCTCATGGACCTATTGGCTCTGCAAATCCGAAGGACATGAGGCTCATACTCAGTATCTGCTGGTCCCTAAACTACCTACTTAGCAATTGGACCCTTAAGCTCATTCACACTCTTTGGTCCCCTGAGGATCCTGCTCAGCCTCAGATCTCTGAGGCTCCAGCTCACTCTCGCGAGCCTTTGGTTCAGCTTATTTTCTGGCCACCAGATTTCCCCATTAACACTCGGGCTCTGTAGCTCTTGCTCACTCATACCTAAAAGTTTCAGGCTACCTTCAGTTCACTGAAAATCATGTTCACCAGGAGGTTTTGCAAATGTTATATTTCTGTGTAGTTCCCTTGCTGCTTGCACATGGTCACCACCAGATCTCTAAAACTCCTGTTTACTTTCATTGGGCAATGGGGGGGATATTTGCTTCAGGGGTTTTGCTTCATTTAGGTCCCTGAGCCTACAGCTAAGCTTCCTGGGGTTCATACCCACTCTCAGTTAGCTAAATCCTTGCTCACTCTCAGATCGTAAAGGCTCCTGGTTGCACCAAGACCCCTGCAGTCAGTAGCTATCTGCTTTAGCAAACCCTACCATTTTTCAGAAAACCACCATTCCCAATTGAAATTGAATGTGTTTCATTCTTTGTGAGTATTTTAATTTCTGAAACTTCCAAAAGTGATAGGGGGAGTGGAGGGACCATGTGCTGGCTCAGGTAGTGGACAGACCAGGAGCCCGATTTCGGGTTGGGTGGTAATGCAAAAGCCACCTATTTTCAGGGGAAGCGACGGGTGGTATTTCCTTTACCATACTATCCATTTTTTTAAGGAAACTCCATAGGTGGGTTCTGCTGTGGATTCAGCACTTCCTCTAGGTATCTGCTAACTCATACATCAAGCCATGAACTACTGGACCGTAAGAGACCCAAGGAGTGTGTATGTAATCCACCTGTTCCTTATGCTCACTGACCAGGAACCTTCTGACATCCTCTTCTTCATCAATGATTCGTTTCATCATTTGCTGTACACTCTTTTCCTCAATTTGGCATCTCCTCTCTCTCCACTTTTGTTTCCCATCCATCACTCTCTATACCAATCTATCATTCAACCCTTCTCACCACTCAGTCTTTTATCTCTCTTAGTCTCCCCACCCTTCCACACCTCTCTCTCTCTCTCTCTCACTCTCTCTCTCTGTTTCTATCTCTCTCTGTCTCCTTTTTCATCCCAGGATGGAGGGTGAATGATTATTTCTTTTACAGCAACACTGCCCCCAAAAATATTTTGTTTTTATCCGTTTATATTCCCATTTCTTTTGCATTACAAATTTATTTAAAACTTTTGTGGTTTTTGTTGTTTTTCTCTCATTCTATTGCACAGTATTTGAATGAAACTCCCAATCTTAATTGGGGAAAACTGTCAGCAGGCCCCTGCAGCTTGTCTGTCCAAGTTCTGGCCTACTGTGGAGGACAAAAACCTCCTTCCCGCTCTAAGGGCTTGTTGATTTTGCGGAGGTGTACCACACGATGTGCGTCCTCCGACCGCCCAATTGTCATTGTGCAAATAACGATTAATGGGCCTAATATATGACTTGCTCAGATTACCTCTTATCTGGAGCTGCATCAGTCATTTGATTAGAAAAATCAGCCCAGGTATGTGGGGCTGCCTTATTCACAGACGAAAAAAATGGCTTACCACATCTCCATTGCCACAGGCCTTTCGGGCAACAGCCGACTGGCCGCCTTGCCAATACGACAATGCCCTGTGACACCCTGTAGATTTACAGGATAAGTGATTGTACAGGTTTCTGCTCTGAGACTTACACTCATCGGCTAGCTGCTATTGTGGTTCTGAGAATGCTCAAAATTAATCCCCTGACATTAAGAAAGAAAAAAGAAAGAAAAAAAACAAGAGATGAGAGAAAATGACTTAGGGCAAAATAAAAGGAAATTTAAAGCATGCTCTTTGTTATGAGGGTTACAGCATAGTGTACTCCTTCACAAAATGCCTCAGGTGTGGCTGTGTGACTGCATCCCCAATGCACATGTCACACTCTTCTCTTCTCACCATCAGCATCCGTACACTGATGAAGCCCCCCTGTCTCCCCTTGCCACCATCTCCAAAGCCTGCTGCACCAGCTACCATCTACTAGACTGGAGATGAAGAAATCCCCCCCCCCCCAAAAAAAAAGGCAACAGGCATTCTCTATTCATGTTTTTCAAATTACATCCCTGTATCCATCAGGACTGGCACAACCCTCCTCCAATTTAGGAAAGAACTGAAGATGCACCTCTTTCAAGAACACTGCATCACAGTGATGAAACAGACCACATCCACTCCGAGAAGCCAACTTAGACTCGAATCATTGATTGGCTGTATTTTTGACTCTGTTGCTGTACAGCACTCTACTGCCTTATGGTTAGGTTTGCATTATACAAATACCACATATATACATACAGACATAGCTCAGAAAGCTTGAAAAGTACCTAAAGCCCACAGAAAACAGCTTTTGGGATGTCCATTCAAGGATCCTGTTACTGACCTCAGTGGAGGATGATATGGGGTACTTAGGTCTTATTTTTCTCTTGGCACCTCTGCCCTCAGGTGAAGAATTGTCTGACCCACCTGAGGTCCATTTTCTTTCACTGATGATCTCTTTAATGCACTTTTATGAAAGCAGCATTATAGGCTTGTTTAGCATTTTTTATTCTTTTTCAGACACGAACCCCCAAAACAGGGATTTTTTTTTTTTTTTTTAAACGGTTATCCTGATGTTCATGGATTTTTTCCCGCATGTGGGGGCCATTAACTGTTTCCCTGCCTAGGAGGACCATGGCATGGTAAATATCTATAGAAGTGGTCTGCCTAAAGCAGCAGGTTGCAAGCCTTAAATGACCAATGGCAGAGTAGGTGGAGGGTCCTCTAACAGTCAATTATTGCTTCTCCCACAGCAAAATGGGTAGGTCAACCATAGATTTGGTGGGGCACGAGCCCTGATGGTTTTCAATAGTTCTCACAATCCAGACCCTGAAATAGGCCATTAGTTATAAAGGTCCCTGGATACAAGATAAAGCCTTAAGTTTCTAAATTGGAAATTTAACGCTCAGCTTGACATTAGTTACGAAATTCACATATTCTACATGACAAGCCAGATGCTAGGGAATTTTATGTACAAACATTTCATACACATACGTCAACAGTATTAACAATGAAGCAATTCTGAGATGAATCATTAATTGCTAACGATCAGCGACATTCAGGAAGATGTCTTCTGCTTAATGAAGAAACCCTTGCCACTTCCCAAACTCCTACAGATGACACAAACTGATGACATGACAGATGCTCATACAGTATAGACCTCGAATGAGGAAGAACATAAAAGGGAACACCATTGGTAATGTGAGTGCAAGTGGAAAGCAAACATATCAAGAAAAGTGACAAGATGGGCAATCACTGTGGGTTGTCAATCCTGTCCAGGCATGAGCCACAAATACAGCAACTGTGAAAGAGAAAATTATTTTGCTAAGGTGTTCAGATCTGAATTGAGGACCACGTGATTGGCTGAAGTACCACGTCAAAAAGAACAAAACATGACTTAAAGGAGATGTACTACTGTGAAAATAGATTCTCTGTGAATTCTTCCATGTTGTTTAAAAAGTCCCTATACACAATGGCACCACAAAAAAAGGTTGGCATCAAAGCACATGATGTATGACACCTCCACCGACAAACGAGAATGCTGTAAAGAAATAACGTAATGAAATTGTCAGCTGTGGAACAGGTTGTGGGTTTACATATTATCAATTTTATAGTGTACACCAGCACTACCTGTAACATCACATGCCACTGAAAAACTGATGATAAAATGTGTCCTGGCTCTCCCCAACACTGACGATGTTCATTAGATTCAGGCTCCAGGAGTCAATTTAGGAATATTCTCTGACATCATTCGAAGCAGATCAGTATCCCCTTGTGATCCATTATATGTGCTTAAGACTGAGGCTCCGCCCTTCTGCTGCCTTAGTGTTACAGCTCAGCTCTTGGGACTGAAGGCCATGATGGTAAACACGATAATCACTCACTTTGGGAAAAATAAATCGCTGGCCCCTGACTAGTGGCTGGGGAAGCTCAAGAGACCTCAGGCCACCTGACATCTTAACAAGTCCATGAGTCCTATTATACACAACATTCCTATGGTATCTAGTCCCTTTCAACCAGAACGAACAAGTCTCCTCAATTAAGGATTCATTGAACATGGAGAAGACCCACCCTACTGGGTATCTCACAGTGGAGGTGCCAAGAAAAATACAAGCACCATTTGTTCTGTGTAGCCATGCTTTGTACAATGTACTGAGTTACAGGGAAAAAACACGCCCATGGGCATATCAAGGAGCTTATCAATCTCATCATTGGAACATAAATAAGCTGGATTACTACAAAACCTTTACATGAATCAAGTATATACATATGTTGTGTACCTATTAGTGATCGTACAGGAGAAGTGGCTGAACATTGATAGTTCGTCTGCAATGTAATTTTTCAAGAAACTGCCAAGAAGGTCTATTATGAAAGTGCTTCAACTACAGAAGAAATATTATTGTGTTTGGGAAGAGTGTTGAGGAAAAGCCCAGCACTGGTCTGTCTGGCTGCTGTGGGCACAGGTCTAACGCTCAACCCTGAAAAGTTAATCTTTGAGGAATCTGAACTGAAATTCATTAGACACATACTTTTAGAAACAAGGATGTAACCCAAAATGTGAGGATGGCTACTCTGAACGAAACCAACCTGGTGAAAGCTGTTCTTTTCTTAAGACTTATATTTTTTGGGGATCTTTTACGCTCCCCTCCCCACCCCATATCCCCCACACCCCTCCCAGTCCTCTGTTCCTTTTTCCCTTCTTTAAAAAGAACCAACCCTCTCCCTTGCCTTCCATGTGTCTTGTGATACTCCCCATCTCATTTTACTTCCTTTTTTCCAATCCCCTTACTCACCCTCGTGCTTTACTCCTTTTTTTCAATCTCCTGAAACCTACGGTCACTTTACTCCAATTTTATTTCAAATCCCTTATTACCCATCCTATTTTATTCTTTTTTTCACAAACCTCTTACCATATCCTTTTCCCTATCCACACCTCTTCCATCCTTTATACCTAACCACTTTATCCTACTTATCTCTTTGTCATGCTGTCCTTTAAAATGAACATTTAGCTTTCCCACAAAAAGATTATATTTTCATGGAGGAGGTATTTCATAATTATACATTTTTTTCAAAATGCTGCTTCATCAGTCTCTTTTCCAGTTTCTGCCTGAAAATTACATCAAGGACTATGCTACACCAAGCACCCTACTCAGTGAAAACATGAGTCAGGCACGCGTTGTACTGGCGCTGTCAAAGTCAGTGGGGAGTTTAAGGGATCGAGGAGGTTATTGCAGACAGAAATCGCATGATGCATTTGACACAGATAAGCCTTTGCTTCCTGGATGATTCCAGAAACACTCAGGATGGACAATGGACCTCCCTTCAAAGGATATGAGTTTTCAACGTTTGTGTGTATGCAAGTATGTGTCATTTTTGTAGCGTCAAGCTAGCCAAAAATCACAGGAGCGCTGTGCAGAGTCAAGCATAAAGTCAATGCTCTCATCAACAACGAGTGAGCCGCAAGACAATAACATCCTTGTTCTCTCAGGTAAATTCGAAGGTGGGACATTTTATATTCTCACTAAAGGGAATGGCTCAAAGAGCTGGATTCCTAATGCTATCAGCAAACTTAGTACTGTGTCAAGTATTAAGTGGCTATATGTTGGACCAGTCAATATCCCTAAGCAGTGATCGATGGATGACTGCAGAGCGTGTTTCCAAAATCAATTCCAAAATGTCATATAGAATAGGAAGTGTCTTAAATGGGCAATATACAGAAAAAGAGCATCATATTCTTATTACTTTGAGAGGCCTGGATGTAATTATGCCAGTTAGCAGTCATCACTCATGGGAGCCACCCCCAATGGATGTTCCCTGCCCAATACCCACTTCCTACATTGTTCCCTGGAAATTTACCCCATTGTCCCGGCCACATTCAGTGAGTCTGCCCTTCTCCATGCAACTCCCAGGAACTCTAGCTCCCCAGGAAAGATCCCGCACCTGTACCATTCCCATACAAAAGAGCTGTGCTTCCAGTCGAAGGGTGCTTTAACATTCATTGGCAGAAAATCCCGCGGACGGAAAACTGGTCATTTGTGCAGGCCAGAGACGGCAATCAGTACTTTGAAGAATACAGTAAGCTCTGTCCACACAATTGTTACCAGTTTTCCTCATCTTACTGAAAACATTGTATCATCACCCCCTATCTAGGAAAACTCTTTTGAATACCTTTGGCATGGACACCAACTCCACTCACTCTTTCTCCACAATCTAGGAGAAATCCTCAAAACATTACGCTCAGGCAGCTTTTCCAATAGATTTGGAGAAAAACATGAATTCTGCCAAGCGAGGAAAAAGGTAACAACTTGTGTGTAGCCCTTTTTCAAATGATTGGCTTGGATCAGGAATACACACAGCAAATGCAGTCCAAGCCAGCCTCTCACCATTCACTGTTGGAGAATGACGGAAAAGTGCGCTAAGATACAATTAGCTTGATTGTTCCAAACTAGGCTCTGAACACTTTTAGTCTTGATTGTCAGTAGACTTCTGTAACATCGTCTCCAAATTGGATATCAGTTGGAGTTTACGTCCAGCAATATCAAGACTCCTGCCGAGTGGTCCATGACCTGCATGGACCACCAGTGGTTTATCATGGATGACAGGGTGCATGCTGTGTGCCTCCTTGACTCTGCAGACCTGGTACTGTCTGCCACCTGCTGTTGAGCAGTGCTGCCTAGGAGGATACCGACCGGCAAGCCCAAGGAGACCAAAGGAGCTGCAAAACGTGCTTTAAAGCACTGCATAGAACCCTATCTGTGACAAAAAGCCATAGCAACAGCAATAAAATGCAAGGGATCTGACTCCAAGAACAGAGACTCCTTTTATTCCTAGTATCCCCTAGCCTCGAACTAAGGTAACAAGAGCACCAGCCCCCCACCACCAACCTCGGTCAGGAGTACGGGTGAAAGATGTTGGGGTCACAGCAGTGGTCCAGCCTGACTGTTGTCAGATGTACCAAGGTTCAGAAACCAGCCAGCCTCTTATCAAGATCCAGAACACCTAGGCTAGACTTCAAAGACTGTGTGTGACTCTTTAGCCCATCCAAGTCTGAAGTACAATACCAACTTATATAATCCTTCACCAGTGAGAGGGACACCCCTGAGACCGATGACAATTGGTTCTGTGGGGTTATCATCTACAAAACAAGAGCTAATACACTAGGCTTAAGAAGCCTTTAACCATCTCAAGGAGACAGAACAGGCATCCCTGTGTCTAGTACCAGAGTTGGTCTCTAACCGTATGGACGTTCTCTGTTATTAGTTTTGAAAAATCTTTTTGTGTTTACCAGTTATTGTAGCTCTAAGAAATGTTTGATCATAAGAAGTGACAAAGGATGAAAAAAATGCTATTTTTTATATTACCTGAGGGTGCTGTTCGCTGTATATGTTCGGAAGAAGTCTCACTAACGCACACACTGCCCCAGGGTGCACAATTTCAGGATCCGCTAGGTGTGACCTAGAGTACATTAAGAAGATCAAAAGCAATGGTGTGAGAACTTTGAAGAAAAGTAGTTAAACTACTTAAGTGGTTAATTTCTATAATGACTGCAATAATTCAAAAGGTATATGCATGCTACCATATGGCTGATACAAAAAACTTGCTGCTAACAAAACACCGGGAAGTCACAAGAAAGGACAGCAACAATGGAACACATTGCATTGTGCAAGGACTCACCTGCCAGTGAAAGGATAGCAGCCCTAGGAGTGGTCAGACTGCCAACTGGTGCCAAAGACTGGCTGGAGCTAGTAGAAGTCACTGTGCTGCCAGGACCACCATCAACAGGACCAAAGCCCCAGACATTCAGGGTCTAGCATGTCATTGGCACCATCTCAGAAGAGAGTGAGGAGAGAGTGGTGACTCCAGTTGTCGTGTGTGACACTGCCTGGTGTTCGTAAGGCCCACCTTGGATCATCCACAATGACCCTCACACAGAGATCTACTTACACTGCAGCACAAGATGACACCTCTAACTACCCCTAGAGACACCAACGAAACCCTAATACGATGACAACTCTGAACGTTCAAGCGACATTCCTAGAAGTTATAATATTGTAATCATTTTAGTGAGATGATTTGCATTACAGCATGGGGACAGAAGTACAGCTCTCCTGATATAACACCACTCTTTATATGATACCTCTATGAGACAACCCTGTCACGTATCTTGCAATACACGCCCCAGTTTGAGAGTGAAGACTTAGGAAGCGTTTACACAAATCAAAATATGAATGACAAAAAAATGTGAGTTTGGCCGTGATTTTTTGTCCAGTACATTTGAATTACAGAAGTGGGGGAAGGCTGGGGCCAAACACAGGGTAGGGCAAATTATCACACTCAATGAAAGGCAATATGCAGGCAGGGGTATTGCTTTAAAGATATGTATGAGCAGTTAAAGTGGTGAACAGTGGTAATAGTTAGATATCACTAGCATTTATGGTTCTCGGGTTATGACACCATACAATTTTACAATACCATTACGTGATATAGTTAGGCCTTGGCAGGGCTTTAAGTGTGATTAAAAAACTGGGGGTCTCTCAAAGGGGCGTGGCCAATGTAATAAGGGTGTGGCTTAAAAACACATAAGCTAAAAATCTTTGCTTAGCATAGTGTGCCGCCCGACTTGTACTTTGCTGTTTCTATCATTACATCTAGATATATGATACAACAAATAACATCATACCTACAACTAGTCAGGACTATTGGCTTTGTCAATGGTTGTTAGTTGCATAAGATAATAAGCAGCATCTATGGCTTGCATATAATATTGAAAAGCTTCCACTTAAAGCCCTGGTGACAGCACGACAATGTTGCTGCTCCTGAGTTTCAAAAAGAGAAGGGAAATCCGGAGAGAAAATAACTCTCTGTAAAGGATTTCCCTTGACATTATGCTGCAACTTCTCTGCAAGTGAGAAGTGAGCAGTGCGAGCACGCGCACATCGATGTGCCTGCTGTCACTGCAGTCCGAAAAAAATGGACCGCCTGTGCCAGGGCACAAAACAGAGCCCGATAGAGACCCGTTTCTAGGTACCCTTTAAAAAACTGCTAGTGCTCAGCACCGGTGAGACCCAGCCCACTTAAAGCCCTGGGCCTTGGCGAATTCTCACAAAATTAGTGACTTTTTCAAGTTCTTACGTGTAACAAATTTCATGAGATTTTGACCCTCAGGACTCTGGTTTATAAAACTAAGACCAAGAGATTTGTGTTCCTCGAGCCCGTCTCTTGCCAGTATGTCACATGCAGTGCTTAATTTGAGATGGTGGTTGCCGGTGGGGGGCACTGGCACTTATTTTTGGGCACTTCTTTTTCTCAACAGATATTTTGGAGTGCAAGAGAGAGGAAAAGATACAAATCAGAAAGACGGAGGAAAAGAAAGGCGGCAAAACTCTCAAAAAGGGAGAAAGCAGGACCCTGCATAAGAGAGATAAAGGGACAGGGAGCGTCTGGTAGTGGATTAAAGAGGCATGAGCTAGATTTAAGACTACCAGCCTTGCTATTTGGCGCACTAACATTTAATTGCAGCAGCGGTGGGCTTCTGAGTGGGGCACTGGCACTTTTTCTTTTACAAATTAAGCACGGGTCAATCATGAGTTTTGAATCCCAGACATGCCTTTGCATCCGATTTTCCGAAACATAGACAATTACATTTTGTGAAAAGTCGTGGATTTTTTTATAAATTTCACAAGATTTCATAAACAAATATGCTTTTGTCCACTCCTAGGCATAGCAAAGAAGGCGGCTACTGGCTATCAAACGTATGCTGTTATTTTAGCTTGCTCTGGGGAGGGTTCAAAACCCATATTATCACTCAGGTCTACAATGTCTGAATTCAGTTGCTCAGTGCATTACTACTACATTACAGAGATACAAAGTACCATGAAGTGACAGACATTATTTTGCAAATCAGTGGCAGAATTACAATTCACCTGCTACCATGTGTTCACAGGCAGCAGAAAGTTGTCTGCTGCTCTGGCTATGACCAAGGCAATAATTAAACATTTCTGAATGAAAACATTTTCTGTGCTGCTTCTTAGACCTTTCTCATTCCCACCAGTTTCCTGGTGTCTGATTTGAACACACTGATGATTTCTGGTACCTTGGAAACTGCTGACCGCAGTTGGATTTATTTAGGGCCCCAGTGAAGACATGTTTCTGTGAAACCTCGAGTTAGGTGTTCACGGGCGCAGCTTGGTCAGTAACATTGGCGGAGGGGGGCTTCAGGTTTCCCAACAATCACAATGGTTAAAATATATTAAAAGCAGGGCCCCTAAAGGAGCAGTAGGAAGGGAGAGGAGTGCAGATCATGAGGGGTACTTATATCTCAATGTTTTGTAAAATAACCATTTTTCAAGACCTTTAAAACAGAGACAAGTGTGTCTGTGTGTGTGTTTTGTCTGCATGTGTACTTAAAAATCCCAAGTGAAATTCGACAAACACCTCACCATACCCGACTTAAAGCACCTGTACACAACTATTTCCTACAAAATACATTTATTAGGGGGGGCACAAATTTGGTTTAGCCCCAGAAAAGTGTCATCTGAAGTTCTAGGATAGCCAGAAATAGTCACCACATTTGTTGTAAACTTAACTAGTAAGGCCCTAGACGGCTGGGTGCAGGACAGTAAGGTAAAGGATTATTGTAGTAAATTACTTGTCTACTATTCTCTACTGTACTGCTCTATCAGAATGTTCCATGACATCATAGAATGCCTGAGTGCCTCTCTGTGTTAGAGAGCCAGTTAGTCAACTCAGGCTGAGCTATTAGGAGCCTGCTCCTGGTGGGGCTATCTTTCTACCATCTATCTTCTCCTACTATCCTGATCTCCTACACTGGAACCAAGCTACTAATAAAGAAGTATCCTACATGTACAGATGGACTCTGTATCTTCCTTTACAACAATTATGATGGGCTGCATAATTTGATTATGAAGGGGCACATCCTCAGTAATTGCTTTACAGAGTTATGTCTGCACCTGATAGATTCCAAACTCACTGTACCTGTACCTGGAGAGATTGGGAAAGAAGTAGATCTTTAGCCCAGCACCAGAATTGCCAAGAAGGTACCAGGGAGTGACCACAAGGAGGGTGGTCTAGGCCCCAAGCAGAAGGTAAACATTGAGAATCCCTTTGGGCCCCAAAGGTCTGCAAGGGGAAAAAGTCCCAAACCATCTCTGAATATAGGAAGGGGGGTTTTAGTCCAGTGATCTTAATTTAGGACTGCCTTTTGGAAATAAAAAAACGTGATTATTCTAAATGGTTTGTGCTGTAATGCTAGCCAATATTTCTCATATCTCATTACTTAGGTGTTGGCCATTGCAGCTGGATCAATCATAAATACAGTGCTTAATTTGAGACTGTGGTTTCGGGTGCTTGGCACCAGCACTTAATTTTCAACAAAGTCACAGTATGACAGTCTGCCACATGATGGTGCTGCTTGGCTATTTTTGAAATGGGCAAAGCATCAGTTGATTAATCATTCAATATACATTAAAAATTAATAATAAGTGACGCCGACATGATTCTTCTAACTTTGGGTCGCCTGGAGAAGTCTGGTGGCTTGTAGGTGTGTTGGCACTTTCTTTGGCAGAGCTAGCAGGGGCAATGGTAGTGCATGCTGCAGTGGCGTCCTGAGAATGGCCCTGGCACCTACTTTTTTTTTTTTTACAAATTAAGCACTGCATGAGTCCCAGTTGAGAATGTATGCAATTTGAACCTACTCTTGATTTTCAGCTGTCCTTTGACCCACAAGTAAGGTCAGCTAACGTCCATCGACAAGCCCTGTAAAAAAACCTGCCCAATGTTGACAATAGAACATGGTCTATATTCAACACCAATGTTAAATGGGTCGTGAACATCCCAAGGTAAACCACGTTGAACAGCATGGTTTACCTTGTGAAATTCACGACCCATTTAACACTGGTGTTGAATTATCCCCTGATGAAGGGCTCCCACGAGTCCGAAATGAATCGGGATCAATAAACTGAAATATAATTCCTGCTTCATTTGAAGATGTACATTTTCAAGACCAGGTGAAAATATATGTACAAAAGAATTTATGAAATAGAATAAATTCCATCTCTGCAATCAACTTGCCTAACGTTTTGATTAAATTTGACTACTCCAGTCATTGGATGGAAAGCAGTGCACTGAGGGGACGCCACCTCTGGGGTGGCGCTTACCACATACTTTATGGACGCCGGTGGATCAGTGAGCAATACTCGATAAGCACCCATTACGCTGTTGAATTTGGGATATGAAGATTAGAACTTTACTTCTCTTAGACTAGGTGTGCATGAACCATCACTCTGCGACAATAGAACATTATCACCTGCGCATCCAGGCATAGGTGCTATGCAGTATTCAATACTGTATTGCCACATAGACTCACAGGAAAAAACAAACGTACACAAAACGTTAGTTACTATAAAACAAGGTAATTTGCATTGTTTTCGGTTTGAAGAAAAATGACCTTGTGAAATATCAGCTGGCTTGGATGACCAAGTAAGATCGGATACAACAGAGGACCCACTGTTGGAACCAACAACTTAGAGTGTGCATTAATCATTTCTCCCACAATAACCAGGAGTTAGTGGAAGATCAAAAATGATCCTTCCATAGTGATTCATAATTTTTCTCAAGAAGTAAGATATATCCAATAGTAGCATAACAAATATTATTTCCACTTATTTCATTAAAATGTTATTCAGTTCAATGGGTTAGATTTTTAATAAATTATGCCAACATATGTTATAAGATTAATACTATCACTTCACTGGGCATAACAATGAATTAAAAGACACACTCATGTTTTTATTTTTTAGCGCTCAAGTTGGGAATGCTTGATTCACTATTGATTGATGCCTGTAAAAGTGACTAAAGGAGTCCAGGTGAATTAAGTAAGAGATCTTGGGGCACATGCATCAAGGTAATCATTTGCGATTACCAAATAACGAACTTTAAGTATTCGCTATTTGGTAATCGCAAATGCCTATGCATGAACGATTCGCAAATAATCTTGCAAATCCTTAACATTCCCTAATAGCGATTCGCAAATTGTGAATCGCTATTAGGGAATGCATTCCCACTCATTCATATGGACCTACAGGTCTACAGGAATGAATAGGAATGCATTCGCAATTTGCGATTACCAAATCTGATTGAGGGTGTCTGGGGGCCTAAGACCCACCTGAGGCACCCTCAAAAAAGGTATGTATGTACATGTGTAGCACACACATGCCCTAAGGGCTACATAGCGAATTGAAAAAAATCATTTTTTTTGCATTTTCCAATGCATGCACAAATTACCAACAACTTGAAGTTGATGGTAATTATAATTTCCTAAATGCACAGTCGCATTTAGGAAATTCTACATGCATCAATAATAGGAAATCACAAATGGCGATTCCCTAAATGCATTCACAATTTAGGTAATTGCAAAAAATTGTGATTACCTATTTTGCAAATGCAAAAAGGTACATGCATCGGAAATGGCATTTATCCAATCGCAAACGGGCTGATTCTAGCGAATCGGCCCGTTTCCGACCGGTAAAATGCTTGATGCATGTACCCCCTTAATACGTCACGTGTTAAGGAAATAGCACGGTAACCTCCGCAAAAGCAGGTCTGGAAACCTGTTGATGGGGAAACTTGCAAGGCAGCTGAAAAACCTCTATCAACTTCAGCCATGTGTTAAGCGAGTGTGTTGCTGGGTCGAATACACTTGACACTTTGGGACTTACACATGTACTGAGGCTTAACATAGCCTTTTTCTTACTTGCTACGGAGAGTCCGCTTACTTTGGACGCATCTCCAAAACCACATTACGAATGTACTGATCTGGACTGAGTTACTTTACCAATGAACTATCATTGTAACTGCCCCCTCTTGCTCTGCCCTGGGCCACTGCTATAAAGGCCTCAGCAGCCAGTGGTCTCTCCATGGGGCATATTATCAATAAACAACGTTAAAATTATCGCCACTTTAGCGGCAGAAAACTGCCGCTAAAGCGGCGATAATGGGCTTGATAATATGCCCTTGAGAATTCCCATAGAAGCCCATGTTCTGGTGTCAACATGGGCTTCTATTGGAATTCTCTGCGGCATATTATCAAGCCCATTATCGCTGCTTTAGCGGACGTTTTCTGCCGCTAAAGCGTCGATAATTTTAACGCCGTGCTTGATAATATGCCCCATATTCCTAAAACATCACATTAGGCCCCTAACTCGCCCACTTCCCTCACACTTTGCCCTGCCGCCATTGGCCAACATTAATAAGCGCCAGGAGTCCAGAGAAATGGTAGTGCTCTTGAAGGTGTCAGTGCCAGCCTGATGGGGCCGTACTTCTCAGCTGGCCTGCTATTCTTCTGGTGGAAAGGACGACACCTCTAATCAGGACTCAGTCACTTTTAAGTGGGACTCTAGGAGTACTTCCAGCAAGTCTGACATATCATACAGAGGACCAGCGGTTGTGTCAAAAACTGCAATTCCAGAAGTGGACATTGTTAGAACTTCTTAGCAGTACTGCAGCCTTCTAATATAGCCTTATAGCCTGCTGCTGAGGGCTGTACCGGTTGTTAAAGGCCCTGAACCCGAGATCGGCAAGGGCCTCTAACGAGGGTGAAGGCCTTATAACGAGAGTGAGGGCCTTTAATAACAGGAAAAGCCCAAGGAAGAAGGGCTATAAGGCTATTAAAGCATTCCACCCATTAAGGATAGAATGTTCTGAATTAAAAAGGGAGAAACTGAGAAACACCATGGAATGTTGGAGCTCCAGGCTTACACCAGCCATTATAAGCCCGGAGACACTGCATTGTCTTCAGTGGAGCTCTCAACATTCCAATGTTCTAATGGGACAGTAGGAGCAGTCTCTGCACCAAGCAGGTGCGTAGTGACTAAGGTTTGAGTCCTATTGTCGAAGATGTACCTGATTTTCACTCAGAAATGGGCAATCCGATGCAGAATTCGTTGCCTACCAAGATCTGCATGTCTCTGTAAGAACCAGGTATTTTCCCCAGGTGAATTTCAACACTTTTTACCTGTTAAAATTCACCCGGACAAAATTATTGAGGTTCGATATTTATCAAACCACCAATTACCCCGTGCGACAGAGCTCGGAATTCCGATCCCTACACAAAGAGGAGTTTGCAAAGGGACTGGGATTTTGCCACATATTCATATTAGGATTCTATGAGCAATTGAGATGAACAAACGCTTATGGTGTTAATCTTTAATTACGTGGAACAATTCAAACATGAGAATAAAATCAGGGATTTGCGAAATATGTGTAATTTGCATTTCCGTATCTATACGGATTTCTGCAAAAATTATGTGAAATCCTGCAAAATGCAAAGCCAACATTTAGTACTTTAGTTTAGTGTGAAATGCGTCCTTGAGTCCATGCTGAAGAAAATGATTTTATAGGTTATAGTGACGCCAAGTGGTGAATGTTCACTATTGCACCCCTAACAGAGATGAGTAAAACGTTTCTGGACAGAGATGAATAAGACTAGCATCTTCTGACATTGGGTGAAACGTTGTAAAACACACACTTATCAAACTACTGCAAGAAGAACACGGCGAAGCACCGCGTCTAGCATAAAAAGTACCTACTACAACGGGAGACTTTGGGGAGCTTGCAGCGGTGAGGATTCTTAAAGAAAAAAAAACGCAATAACTCTTCTCTAAAATAACCTCAGTAAAAAGTAGAAATGTTCATCCGAAGGGGTCTAAGTCCATTAGGAAGTGGTGCAGGGTAACACCAGGGGGTATTAGCACCAGTGAACTATCTGCCACTGTGCCACATAGGGCATTTTCCACCGCTGCGGCGGTAACACTTCCCCGTTGCATCTTCCTCATGTTGCTATTGGTAATTGGTAAATACAACAGATTTTCCCTCATTAAAAATTACAAAACAGCTGTCTTTCACCTTAGTTACTATATATATATATATATATATATATATATATATATATATATATATATATAAATATATATATATATTTTTTTGTTGTTGCAGATTTATATAGCGCGAACTCGACCCGAAGGTACTGGAGCACTTTACATGAGCACAGTTATGTTACACAAGGACACATTAATTTTTTTTTAGTATGGACGGGTAGATTAAGTGATTTGCCCAGATTCACAAGATTTGGAGTCGACCTTGGTTTCCCAGCTCCAAAGTCAGCAGTCTAGCTGTGAGACCACATTCTCTCCCCAATGGCGACATTTGTGCGAGGACAGTGCAAAATCTGAGCACATATTGTAATACTGATTCGGACACAACTCCAGGTTTCTACCTGACTCTACAGCACTCCCTTTGAAGGGAGGAAATATGTAGGTGATTGCTTCTCTCGGAGGAATCAGCTCGCCAAGCCAGCACCTCCTCCTCAGCTGCACTCTCCTTCTTGAGATGCAGATTCCAGGTCTGAAGACAGTACTCCATCACAGCCATGTTTTCACTGGCTGAGGCAGTGTAGCCTGCTTCCTTAGCATCCCTCGGACTTTTTACGTCATTAGCCTTTTCTCAATACGTAACCCCAGTGCCGGCTCCCCCTCCAAACTAAAAACTTGTAAATTAAAACGATAATAAAGCGGGTTTATTATTGTTTTATTTTTTCAGGTTCTAAGGGTTGGTGAGTCTTAGAGGCGGGACCATGGCTAGAGCAGTGACTAGAGGGAGTGATGGGCACTGCTATCAGTGCACATATCGGTTTGGCCGGCCGTCTCAGGACAGCCAAATCGTCATGCGCACTGAGTGGTCTCCAACATGAGCTGCGTTGCCGGGTTGGTGACAGCAAGCACAGGCTCCCAGTCTCTTTGGAAGCACAAATTCACAGAGCTTAGGCCAATCCTGACGCAGCTTTCAAGCATGAGAGCAGCATCAGGATTGGCCACAGGGGACATTGGGAGCCTGTGTGCTGCAGCGAGGACACAGCACAGAAGAGCGCCAGGTAAGTTCTTTTTTTCCTATTTTTTTAATGTTGGTTAGATGTATGTTTCCTCCCACCTCCATGTTGGTCATGCTCCCCCTGCCTCTACCCCACATCTCCACCCGCGGACCAGGGGAGTGCATAGACCATTCTGCCAGTCCTGGGGTAAGGGGAGAGCATCCGCGGGTGTAGTGACACTAATATCAACCAAGGTGATTACGAGACCATTAGAGGTCATAATTGTCTCGAATGGCTTGCACTTATCAGTGTTTGAATTGGGTGTGGGTAAAAATGCCCTCAGATATTTTTTACTCATAAATGCTTAAATCCACAAAGAAGATCATCGGCAAGTGAAACGCTGGTTAGAAATATTTGAATCTCCTTTCCAGCATTTGGTGGCAAAATATCCGGAAGCAGTGATAATAATGGCTGGGGATGTTAATGCCTGTCTCTTCTCTGTAGAGTTAGAGCACCATCTGGAAGAAGCATTGGATTTTTATAACATTCCCCCAGCACATTTTCCCCCTGGTACCTTTAAAAAAGAGGCTAAAGTGATGAGTCAAAGGCTGGCGAGCCATGGTTTGATTTATTTAAATGGACGATTCAAAAATTACTCACCAGCAATTGCAACCTTTCTGCAGGGTCAGGCTTTGGGCCCTATTGATTATATATTCACGTCCCTTTGGCATTTTGACCTTTTTAAGAGTTTTGAGGTGGCAAAATATGAGGGTAGTGACCACTGGGCAACTATAGCAGTCCTTGACCTGTGTGAGCTGATATCCCCTGAGAGGGTTCTGCCTTTAGGGATGTCCTACCCGCGTAGGCTCACAACACGCTTAGATCCCATCCATCTTCAGCAACTAGCCTCCCTTCAGCTAGAGGAGATGATTGATATTCACCCTATTTATGTGGGTGATGTTATTGTGTTGTACTATAGTATGGTGCAACGAGTTTTGGGCTGCATTTCAGTCAATATATGTAAAAAGGGCGTGCAGGCACAGTCCCGGCCGAAGGAATTAGGGGGCGGGTTCGACTTGGATTGCCAAAAGTTGAAACGATTGGTGCGACGGAGATCAAAGAGTGTTAGGCGTCTTAACATCTCCCCAGCCACCCATGAGTTGGCTAAATTTAAACGCTAGTATAAATCCCTTGTGCAGGCAAAGACAACAGCCTTTTACCATAGTAAGTGGGATGAGATGCAGGAAATAATATCATTAAATGACCTGCAAAAATTCTGGAAAAAGGTCAATGAGTTTAATGGCCAAAATAGGGGCACACTTGTCTGTATGATTCCGGAAGCCCAGTGGGCCTCTTGTCTGACAGACTTATATAGGGGACCTTCTAGCTCAGACGAACCTCAGAAAATGTATGGGCAAACTCTTCCAGTTATATGGTTCTCAGTAAAGGAAGTAAAGGCTGTTATTGAGAGGGTACAACTCTCCCGAGCCGCTGGCCCCGATAACATCCCAGCAGTAATAATCAAAACAAATAGTGACTGGTGGGCTACAATTTATTCCTCTCTGTTCAGTTGGATCGCCATGTCTGGCCTCTACCCTTTCTCCTGGAAGGGATCCATAGTGCAGACCCTATGCATTATAGGCTGATAACCCTCTTGGATATTTCATTACAAATATTTTCCAAGATTATTCTAGCTAAACTCGAAGATTGGGCCACCGAAACTAAGAGAATCTCACTAGAACAAGGGGGCTTTCGTGAGGGTCATTCCACCATAGATCACTGTTTTGCTCTATGGGCCATTATTCAAAAAGCTCTGGAGGAAAATCAAAGGCCGTGCTGCTGCTTTGTAGATTTTCGGACAGCCTTCGATTCTGTGGATAGGGATATTCTGTGAGGAAAACTTGCCTCCTTGAACCTACCATCAAATCTTCTTGGGGCACTCCAATCCTTGCATTTTGGCAATTGGGCTCAGGTGGAGTTAGATAAGTCGGGTCGGTTATCTCAAAGAATTTCTATTGACAACGGCCTGCGCCAGGGGTGCGTTTTAGCACGCTTGCTTCTTAGTTTATTCTTGGCTGACCTCCCAACTTTTATTTCCCAATCTGAGTCCTTCTCACCAAAAATCGGTAACCAGCATATTGCTTGCCTGCTTTATGCGGATGACCTGGTATTATTGGCTTATACCCCAATTGGTTTGCAGAGGAAACTCAACACCCTGGCAAACTATAGCAAGCAGAACCAGCTCAATTTGGAAAGGACCTAGATCATGATCTTTGGAAAAAAGGTACAGAGTTTCTCTTGGTATCTAGGTACGCAACTGGTGGAGCAGGTTGATCAATATAAATATCTGGTCTTAATCAGAAGTGTGGTGATGTTGGCTAGTATGCATTACATACAGAAATCTTCATATATGTGTTTGTTGTTTTATTTTTTTTCTACAGGCATTTTCACGGAGTACTATACCAAGGGGGATAGTGATAACTACGCAACCTCTGTTAGTGGTAGTTCTTTTTTTATAAAGACAGAGCCCTTTAAACATATGGTCCTGACGAATGCTATGTACCCTACGGGGGACGTTAAGCAGAAACATGTTGACCACTTAAAACACGGTGCAGGGATCATTATTTCCCAAATCACCGCTCACTTCTTTTAATACCAGACAGTTGTTCTAATCAATTAAAAAGAAGTCTTCACGACAACTGTGATGGTTTTTAAATCACTTTTCACTTCCCACGGGCCCCCACTTAGTTCAGTTTAGAAGTGCATCCCTGTCTCCAGGTGTATGCCCGCCCTCTATCGAACTGAGTATTTAGAGGGCGAGGATGGCCTATGTTGAAGCATGACACCTGTTGGTGTGTGAGGCCAGTCCTTCACTTTTTGTGAGATGCACGCAACCTATGTGCATCTCCTTATTGAACAGAGTGCCACATGTCAGGGTACTGTGGCAGTGCACCCACATTTTCATAAAGGCGTAGTTCTCATTAGAATGATATGTAGTTAAAAATTACTCTAGGAAGGAACCAGTGCTCCCTGTACATTCAGTTTCACTGAGCTCCTAAGACTGACCATCTCCAAGTCCCTATCTGGTCTGACAACAGCAGATCCCCTCCACTAGCCAACCCTTCACACTAGCTTATCACATAGACCCTCAGTGAAAAACAATATCCTATTTTGACCACTGTTTGACAGCTTTACTAAATGATAAGTATGGTATTGTATTAGCGCATTTATGTAACGCTTACCAGGGGTGGCTCCTCCACAATGGCCGAGGAGCGTCGGCCCACAGGCTCAGAGCCACCAGCAAAAAAATAAAATGATATTTCAAAATCGTTTTATTTTGAAGCCGCTGGCTCACCCAGCGTGTGTAGAAAGGGGTGGGACCAAGGCATGGGAGCGGGGAGGAGAAGTGCTACATGCACTCCCTAAGTGCTCATGTGCGTTTGGCCGGCCGTCTCAAGCCAACCAAAACACACATGCGCACTTAGGTTTCTCTAACCCAGCTGTAATGAACTGCCGGGTTTCAGAAGCCCCACAGACTTGCTGATCAGAGCAGAACATCTTTCCAGCCCGCTCAGGCCAATCCTAGCAGACCAGCACAGATTGGACAGGGATCTGTGACATAGTCACATATTCTGCTGGGACAAGGAAGTCCGAGCAACGAGGCGCGACGCAGGAGGCGGCCGGCAGCAGGTAAATTTAACTTTTTATATTTATTTTTTAATTATTATTATAAACAGTCCCTCGTCCTCTCCTCCCCTGCGCCCCCTCAAGCGCCTCCCCCCACGCTCCCCCCATGGCCCTCCCCTTCCACTTTTTGTATGTGATGGCTGCCACTGATGCTTACTACCCCTACGAGGGGCGAAAAAGCACTTGCCTACATGAGTAGCATGCTACACCGTGTAGGGTGTGTGGTTGGAAGGATGATGTTTTTGCTTTGATGCTATGTGGGAAATGTTTCCATGTCATACATGATGACCATTGTGGTGAGTCTATCGTGTTGGATGCAGCGTGTAGTAGTGTGTTGGATGATGAAGTGCAAAAGACATACACACAGTTTGATGGTTTTCAGTGTGCTGTTAGCTTTGAACAGCTTTGCAGGTCGCTTTAAGTTATTTCATATGATATAGTCTGCTTAGCTGGTTATGCACTTGGTTGTCCAATCTGAGATCACATAATGGCAGGTCTTTTCCCCAGATCCTGGGACAGATAGGGGTGCAGGCCAGTATTAATGTTAGACACCAGTGTTTCTCACTATAGGTAATTTTATTTGCGTTGGCTTCCCAAGACTTCCCTATGTTCCCTAAATCTGCAATGGAAGAGATGGTCAAAGAGTCAAGGATTCCCCTTGTAGATAGGCAGAGATCTGGACTCAGATTAAATTTTACATACTAGTTAACATAAACAACAAAAATGAATGAACATCAAGATGTATTTCTTAGAAAAAGAATACATTGTTAATAATAAACTATTTAACAACTTTTCCATGAGGCCAAAAAGTAATCCAACTTAGAATACTGGAATGTTGAGAGCTCCATTGAAGACAACGGAGTAGCTCCGAACTTATAATGGCTGATATAAGCTTGGAGCTCCAAGATTCCAATATTTGTCCTTCTGTTTCTTCCTTTTTAATTTAGAACATTCTACCCTCAGTGGGTGAAATGTTCCTAAAGCCTCATACCCCTTCTGCCTTGGACTATACCAGTTCTTACCGGCCCTCACCCTTATTAGAGGCCCGAGCCGTGGATCAGGGTCTTTAACAACTGGTATAGCCCTTGGCAGCGGGCTATAAGGCTATAGTAAAGCGATGGGACTGAATTTCTGATCCCATCTCCATGGGGCAGATACTTTAGGATTATTACTGTGTTGTTGTTTAAGAGTCCCAGTGAATGGAGGATATGTCCTAGAGGTCAGTGCCAGACAGGTCTAGCACAGCACTATCAATGTTCCCCTAGGTCAAGGCTTCTGTCATTATGCCCTGAGAAAAAATCCAGTTATATCTCCACAGCTGAAAGCCAGAAGCACATGGGGAGTTGGGGCTTTTTTCACAATGGCTGCAATGACAAAGTTCACAGGCAACATTCCCAAATAATGGTTGGGGTACTGGGTGGAGGTAAATAGCAGATAACACAAAAGTGGAACAACCATCTGACACTCCAGGCGTACTGGATTTTCGTTGACCTGTATCTAGAGATTGGCTTACTGAAGTTGAAATGTTCCAGTGCGACAGGATTGGGGTCTCAGAATACTGGTGGGAAAGGGTAAAGTCCACGAGAATACATCAGGACACAATATCTCAAGCACTGCTTACTGAAGTTGAAAAACCCTTACAGGTTGGGGCCCAATTCGTGATGGATATTCAAAGTTTCAGGTTCAAGGGAACATGAAGCAACCAAAACAGGACTAAAGAAGTTGCCAATTTCAGGAACCTGGGGAGTAATAAATAAAGCAGGGTGTCTCTTGGTTGGACAGGATGGAGCAGTGTTTGTTTTGTCACTACAGAAGATATGTCCAGATATGTCCATCATATGTCTTTCATGCGGGGCTCACTGCTTCAATCTTGCTCACCTTTAGCTTTCTTAGCCATTGTTGACATTGCTAACAACAATGGCTTTGGCCACGTGACCTGTTCCACGATCATCACTTGTGTCTCATGCAAGCAACATTGTTGTATTCAGGGACATAATAGGCATTCTTTGAGTTTTTGCTGGCTTTTCATGCCACAGGCGTCTCCAGGCTTCTCTTGGCAGCTCCTCAGGAGGAAGGGAATATGTTAGTAGAGCTCTGTCTGGCTTTGTTCCAACTGAAAAGCAGTAGGGCCACCAAAAGCTCCTTGATATAGCTGTTTCTTATAGGGGTGGACGGTTTTACCACTCCATGCTCCACTTGGAACGCGGAGTCCTGCAAAAACTCCCCTGGTGGAGTGGGGTTTTATTGCCCGCTCACCCCTAGACTTTATCGCCCAATCAGTAGTGCACCAGGAGGCCCCTTTTCAAAGTGGTTAAGAAAGGGGACGGGGCCTCTGACAAGGTCTCAGCAATTCCACGGTGGGGACTTACTCAAGGCAACAATAGGGGTTCTTGCCCCCCCCAACGACCCACAGCAGCCAAGGGGACTTCACCCCCCAACCAGTAGTGCACCAGAAGGCCCCTTTGCATAGTGGTTGAGAAAGGGGGTTGGGCCTCCGACGAGATGTCAGCGATCCCGCTGTGGGGTACTTATTTGTTGCAACTATAGGGGTTCTTGGCCCACAACGACCCTCAGCAGCCAAGGGGACTTCATCCCCAACCAGTAATGCACCAGGAGGAGCGTTTGCAGAGTGGTTGAGGAAGGGGGTGGGGCCTCCAACAAGAACTCCGCAATCCTACTGCGTGGGACTAACTAGTGGCAACAATAGGGGTTTTGGCCCCCAACGACCCTCAGCAGCCAAGGGGACTTCATCCCCCAACCAATAGTGCACCAGGTGGCACATTTTCAGAGTGGATGAGAAAGGGGGTAGGGCCTCCGATAAAGTCTCAGCAATCTCACTGTAGGGGTCTTACTAGTGGCAACAATAGGGTTTTTTGGCCCCCAACAACCCTCAGCAGCCAAGGATACTTCATTATGGGTGGCCGAGCAGTACTCCGCCCGCTCAAGGAACTCTGCTGAATTTGGCAGAGTTTTTCAGTAATTCCGCAGAATTCCACAGAGTGAAACTCCACGAGCTTCGCATGTAGATTCAGCCTCAAACCAAGGGACACTGAGCAGAGAGGTGACACTGAAGCGTGTGCACACACACACACACACACACACACAGAAAAAATACATAGTTGTACTTGGTGGATCACAATGGATGTGCAGCAAGATGGGAGGGTTGGCAGACCTCTTCCCTACAGGTAAAGGAACAGGGCTGTACCCACCCAATAACCTTAAACCACACAGCACCTGCTAGAGCACCACCCTTCATTCATCAGGGAGATTTTGCCCTTGGATAATTAAAGAAGAGCTCTTGAGGTGTCCCTCGACCAGGCAGTGTCTTAACTCTTTCTGATGGCCCCTCACTCTTAGTACTCGGTAGAGTCTGGATCAGAGGCCTCCAATTGAAAATGTAGCAAACAGGGGAACTTGAAGGGGAATAGAAGAATGTTTCAAATGGGCACCACTGTGGCAGGAGCACTGGTCACAATACCACTTTGACAGGATCACCGGACACAAATTAATTTTTCAAAAACATTGTGTTACCTACAAAAACAGACCCTGAGTCTCCAGGAGGCATGGCATATGGCCTTGAAAATTATTTTTGTAATCAGAAAATACGATCCTACCACACATACTTTAATTGGGTTATACTGTCTTCCAATAAAAATCGGACTTTTGTTTAAATTACTGCTTGTGCACAAGACATTCCTTCAATGCACACAATTATTTTTGAATTATTATACAAATGTCATTCTCTACAGGCTCATGCCTTCCTCAGGACCCCATGTTTTGTTGGATTGTGATGGAGGCAGGAGTTTAATTTTATCTTAGTCCTCTTACGTGGAAATTTCATGGATCACAACTGTAAAACCAATCTGCATTTCTTCTATGTAGGAAGGCTTTCTAGAAAGGTGCAACCACACTATCACCAGGGGCTCCTGGGGGAGGGAACTAGAGGCGCGGGGCACTAGAAGCAGGCCAGCGTCCAACACAGAATGCACAGCATAAAATGGGGCCGCTCCTAGGATAGTGACCTTGGTGCAAAGGACTTCATTTGTGGATGTGGGCATCTCACAAAAAGTGACGGACTGGTCTCACACACCACCTGGTGTCATGCTTCATCATAGACCAGTCCTCGCCCTCCACTAACTCGGTTTGGTGGAGGGCGGGCATACACCTGACGACAGGGATGCACTTCTAAACTAAGTGGGGGCCCGTGGAAAGTGAGTGAGATTTAAAAACCATTATAGTTATTCAATTTATTTTAATGTGACAGGCAACTATATGGTATTAAAATAAGTGAACGGTGCAATGGGGAATTTTATAGAAAGGTGGCCTTCTTCCATATTGTCCTATCCATAGACATAGTAGCGAAAGTGATTTGTGCTTTAAATGAGTATGGATACTGACACAACATGCTATTTGCTCATCAAATCCATCTCATCATTGTTGCCCTGGTTCACTTTGCCTGCTTACACATGCATGTACATGTACTAGTTCGTCCTGTATCTCACCCATGAATATGTTTGAACAGAAAGACCCCTTTAGCCCTTTCTCTGCATCTCTTTTAGGGTGAAGACATCCTATGCCCCACCTCTTGCTTTTTTTTTTTTTTTACAGAGGGAGACACTCTAAGCCTGTCTTCTGGTTTTCTGTGTTTTCCAATATATGTTAATCTCTTCCTGCAGGACCACCTTCACCTCTTACCTTACTGTGTCTCTCTGAGTTTACCAGCTGCTCCTGCTCCCACTCTCCCACTAATTTTTTGTTCCTTTTTCATCTCTGCCTCTGTTACCTTGGTTCTATGTGTGTCCTCTACTCTTCTCCTCACCCTGCTTCATTGCAAGATCAATTTCCTTTAGATATCGTATTTGATTAGTATTATTTAACCCCTTCCATGCTCATGACGGAACGGTTCCGTCATGAGCCACGGTTGAGCTGTGCTCATGACGGAACCGTTCCGTCATGGGCCCGCCCGCGCACGAACCCTTCAGCACCGCGGCGGAATTCGCCCAGCGCTGAAGGGGTTAAGCACAACTTTAATCCCAGCAAGCATCTTGGGTGTAGAAAACAGACTATTGGCAGAGTACAGAAAACAGTGTCAGTAACAATTAACAGAATAGTTTTTAAAATGCTTCCTGAAGGCCTTATAGAAACTAAAAGATGTAACCCCCCAAGGAAGCTTATTCCATGGTTGGGGTCCCGGGGAGGACAGGGAACGACCTCCAGATCTGGGCTTCACAAGAGGAACTGAGTCTAATAATTGAAAATTAGAACCAAGGCTATTAATTGGGTAAAGAAGCTGAAAGGGTGAGGTATGCCAGGAATTCTCTACACCATCAAATATCCTGTACATCAGACATAAAGGTTGGTTATCAAGATTGCTGATTTCGATAAAGGCTTGACAATCCCCTTCAGTTATAGCCAGGACTGGAATGCAATGCAGAAAAAAGGTGAGATTTCATCTTGACCTACACGGGCACAGTTCATGATATGTTTCACTTTTGAAATTTACTTCATTCTTTTTTATATTTTGATATACTGTTTCAAAGAGAGATGGGTTACCAACTGACCTTATCCCACATTTGGATCAGTTTCTATCCTGCTGATTTAGGGCTCAGTAGAAGGACATTGTGGCAGATAAAATTGTCTTGTTTTGTTGTGAAACTCTGGGGCAGATTTACAAGAAAGTGAGGCATCTGTAGAGATGCGTCACTTTCCCTGCACCAACATGCAAAACCCTTGCGTCACCATGGATGCGCCGTATTTACAATATGGTGCACCATGGCGCAAGGAGTGACAGATGCGTCAGAAATTCTGACACATCTGTTGATGGAAAAGTCAGGCATTGCTGCAGTCGTGTCGCAAGCATGACGCAACTCCAGCAATGCTCAGGGGCGCCCTATGCCTAACATGCTGAGTCACTCCTTACGCCTGCTTCAAGCAGGCGCAGGGTTTTGACGCAGTATGGACGTAAAAGGGGCTCCGTGAAATCGTGTACATTGCACTGCGTCACATTTACGGGGCTTCCTGCGACGAAACGCCCACCCTGCATACATTAAACCTGACGCAGGTTTAATGTGGCGCAGGGCTTCACAACGTGACGCATCTCCCTAGATGCGTCACGTTGTAAATGGGCCGCAACTTTTACGCGGCCGCTGCGTCACAAAAGTGACGCAACAACGGTGCAAAAGTGACGCAAGGGGCTTGTAAATCTGCCCCTCTGTGTCCAAGGAAGCAATACGGAGTTATCACTCCGAGGTAAAGATCTAGGCAAAATCTTCCAGAAAACATTTAATGGGTGTAGCTTCAAAACCAATCGTTGTGCCCATCTTTTAGTCAAGTTGTGACATGTTCTAATCGACCAGCACACACATGGATCTTTTCTGATACTGTCAAGTAGAAATCTTAAGTACACTTATATCCATGAATCTAACTTTTGGGGCAAGCATTCAAAATACAGCCACATTTTATGGAGCCTACTAACCACTGATGCTTCTGCTGCATTGACTGAAGCAATTTCATAAAAGTTATTCTATTTGCGGCGACGCCACTCAGAAAGGGCCCTCTGCGCTGGAGTGGCGGAAACTCGTTTGCTACCATTTTCGGCCAATCAGGTGCAATGGGCAGAATATCTGTTTCTTGGAGCAACTCCTTTCCCCTCACAAATGGTATAGAAGGTGCCTTAGCATTAAGTCATGACGTTCTTGACATATGTGCTTCACCTTAGGTCACATGTGAAGTGGAGGATCAGACCTTGGAGCTATGAGCCTTCAACTAGGCAAATGTTACAGACTCAAATCTTAGAAGAGTCTGGTCGAAAGACATTTCGGAATGAGACATAAAACAACAGATGTATTCCTCGTAATATGTCAAACAGGTCACATATTTAGCCATTAACCAGTAAATGTATCCTCTAATTTGAAATAAATAAAACTTAGGTCACATTGCAGTCATCCAATAAATAGCTAGGAGCATCTCAATAATTTAAGAAAGAGAATTTACCTGTTTTCCGATAAGCTACGAGTGGACTCTTTCCTGGTGCTTTGGGCCTCAATATACTGCTGACTGTATCCTTGCTTGTCACCTAAACATGCACTTTTTGTAGTTTCATGACATTGGCATGTTTGCTTGATGTCACTGGGAGATGCTTCAAAGTGAAGGGATCCTAAGGCAATGGAGTTTAAAAAGCTGGAAAGTGCAAGACAGTTCTTCAGAGAAGTAGGGAAAGAGCTGTCCGAATGTAAGGCCAGGTGAATAAAATGTTCAAAAGTCCTCCTTTCGGTGAGGTTGCCCACAGTCCTTACCCCGTCAGGGCCACCAAAGCAGCCCAGCAGCAGCAGGTCTTCGGCCATTTTGTCGAATAGCCGCTCGCTCCTGAAGAACTCACAGTTGACGATGTCCTGGTGCAGAGCCGCTGAGATGCCGCTCAGTATGGCCTTGATCAAGTTCATGATGTGATGTGACTGGATCATGGACCAGGCTTCACACGGCGGATCACACAGTGCACCCTCCATGTCTGACAGAACTGACAACAGTCCGTTGAATCCACTCGCTGTCCGGAAGGCAGAGCGGGCTTTTGGTATCCGTAGAACACAAAGCAGAGACTGAAACAGCAAAAGGGATTGGTTAGTAGGCAGTCAAGACAGGACATGGGCTCATTCACCATTCCATCTTTCACCAGAATAACAGTGCTCACTCATTCAGTAATCTATAGAAATGTCCTATGGTTACACAGTGAACAACACCACACAGATCGTTTGTTGGCCCTGAGGGTAAATGCACTATTCCAGGATTGTCATCTTGCAAACGGATTGGACTGTTCCACTGCTGATCAAATGAGGACAATGAAGGGTTTTCATTTGTAAATGGAATACGTCATTCCATCAATGCTTTCTTTACGTGGAATCTCCAGTGGTTAGTTTAAAACAACATGCAACTTACCATTTGGTACTATTCAGGTGAAGCGCAAACCAATACTTGTACCTTAGAGCTTTTACCTGCTGTTGTAGCTATAGTTCAATATAAACATTTATTAAAAATGTAATATTTTGAACCTTTGATCATTATTTTAACTATAATCGGTCCCCCCAACAAGCGACATGAAATTCCATTCAAAGTTCAGTTTTTTCAGTAACACATGATCAAATCTGCACCCACCCACTCCAAACATAATGCACTTGGTTTAATCTGCACGCACCCAGACATCACTCAGCAAACTGTCACCCAAAAAAGCTTCGTATTATCAGAGTACACTTTTCTATCCTGCATGTCCAAATTATATTACACATCCCCACACGTCATAATTCCAGCGTACAGCTTGTATTCTGCATGCGCACCTATTAATAACGATGTACAAAGTGTGTTTTAGAAATGCCGCTTAATAGTGTGCATGTCTGTAAGAGTTAGGGCCCTAATGCACAGCTAATAAGGACGCAGACACATAGCGATATAGTCTGGAAAAGGTCCAGGGCACATGCGGCCAGCCTCTTTATTAGCAGAGTCAACTGACTGGTGACACCTGTGATGGATGAGCATGGGGTGAGTGTGGAAGCCAGCCCTCTAGGAGTGGCTGGTGGAAACACATTACTTTACAAACACTAGACAGTGACCAGCCGGTCACTACAATGTCCTATATTAATGCACGCTTTATATCCTGCACACACCTACCAATGTCAGTGTACATCTTTTATTCGGTGTACACCCTCTAATTCAACGTAGGCCTAATATTCTGCACACATGCGCACACTGTAATATCCGTATGCACCATGCAGTGTGCAGACACTATGTTCGATTGGTGTACACTTTTTCGTTAGCATACTCACACACCTGTACACATTTCACACCTTCTTGCACAGACAGCTTATCATCTTAACAGGGACTTTACATCCTGCGCACGCGGGCGCGCGTGCGCGCACACACACACACACGCAGACAGACAATATCATTATTAGCATTGAAAGATAAAATGCATAAAAGTCCATAGAATAAAATTCACTTCATATATATGGATGATAAAATTGTTACAATATAGTCCAAAATCATTTACATTATGTAAAATAATTGGATTATTTAAAAACAGGATCTTTTGATTTAAGTAAAATGATCAGATTCTTTAAAAACAACATATTACCAATTTCCTATTAACACTAGATTACCTATGGTACTTTGTATCAACCACCTTAAGTAAAATTTAAATTTAAACTAGATCTCAAAACAAATTTTGGCAAAATGTCATTGCGAGGTACACCAGCAGTGTCACAATCCATGTAAGCCAAAGTTCTAACAACATGGGATTTAAAAAGGATAAAATGCCCTCTCTTGTTTAGATTTAATTAGGAATCTTGCAAGATACTATATATACAGGGCATAAACTATTTGCAGTTTGTCCTTGTACTAGAGTCATCAGAACCCCCCCACACACACACTAAATTGTTAATATGTTTACGGCCTCCACACGTTTTTACAGATGCCAGTAAGTATGAGGCAGTAACAAAACATACATATGGAGTTTCAAGTTGTTGAAGAACAAATAATGCCTCCTTAGAATAACGCAGACTAAATTTTCGTAGCAAAGGTATTAGGAACTTCTTTCTTTCTGTGGCATTAAAGGAACAAAAAAGATTATATGCAGAGTAGACTGTTTTGACTTTCTATCACAGGGACCCTGGGAGAGGTGGCTCAGCGAGAACACATTTGAAGGTTGTCCCAGCATTAATGGTATATAGTTCAAACAAAATCACTTCAGAATGAAGCAATGCCGGGAGTTCTCTACAAAGGAGAGGTATGAGAGGGAGCCATGTTGTGCTACCGGTAAATCCAGATGTAACACTACTGTACTTTTCCCTGTACACACACACACATTTTTCAGAAATTCCACTCTCACATGCTTCAGAAAATGTAAACTATGATTCCCTCTAAAAAAAAAAATAGAACAAGAGTGCAATGCAGCCCCTGTGGCACAAAAGGGGGAGGAATAGCATTCAGGGTCCCTCCTTTCAGCCCAAGGCCCATTAATATCTCTAAAAAATGCACACTCCGGAGTCCATCAAAGCACCCTTAAGAGGGGTCCCGGCATTTTGTGTTACGCTACTACAACCGCAATTTCCTGCAGTTCGGAACAAACAGATGGAGACTGCAGCAGATAGTACAGCCCTAGAAGTGGAGGAATCACTCCCCAATCCTCCTATTTTTGGTAGTTTGTGCGATAAGAAGGTTCAGAAAAGCCACCTTAAGGAGTCTGGTCAGCTGGTATGTTTTTAAGACATTGGAGAGGTGAAATGGGCTCTGCCATTGCATGGCCTTATGGATGAGTCTCATGATTTTAAACTGAGTTCACAGTTTTATAGGTAGGGACTCATTCTTTGTGGTAATGTGAGGTTGGAATATTATTTGGAATTCGTAGTGTTGCGTACAGTGCTTAATGTGTTAAAAAGTGCCAGGGCCCAATCCATTGCTCGGAAGGCCACTGTAGGTTGCACTACTGACTGGAACTGTCATCTCCATCACATTCCAGTCTAAAAGCTTCCTACTAAACATCATATTGCTATAAATGTGACCGGTAGACAATTCCAGGCCACCCAAAGCAGTATGAAGAGCATGGGCACTAGAAATATTTTTCAGATGTGCATTTAGTTGTTAAACTGATGTGCTCCCTTAAGAGGCATAGAGATAATGCCTCCATGCGATGGACTGTCATAAGTAAGTGACTGTGCTAACAATTAAGTGTTTGGTGCTGAGCACTGGATAACAATGACACAAATAAATCACTGGCTGGGGTGATGTGATCATATTCAGGATGACCTGGGAGCAATGCTTAGTTTGAGCCTGTGGTGGTAGGTGGGGCCCGCCAGCACTTGCTTTTGGGGACAAGCACTCATTTGTCCTCAACTGACTTTGATCCAGAGCAAGAGAGAGAGAAATAAAACACAATAGGAGGAAGGAAGGAGGAAGATAAAGACAGAAAATCATTGATAAATGGAGAAAGAAGGGATAAAAAAGAACCTGCAAAAGTGAGATAAAGAGGTAGTGAGTGACTGACATGAGATAGAATGAAGACTACACAGCTGAAGAGAAAGACCACAGGTAGGTTGTTTATTACCAGTGACAACCAGCTCCAGGCAGCAACTGCCATCCCCGAACCCACACTACACGTTCAACCCCAACATTTCACTCCCAATCGCCCTGGTACAGCTAAACCCAAAACATCTCCCTCCCAACAAAATATTACAGCAAATGCAACCGGAATGGATGCATTGTAAAAAATTAACAAAGGAAAGCATGACATTGTTGCAAGAAGAACAATAACATAGGGAAAATTGTTTACAATATGCAGTAGGCATAAAATGGAAAATAAGAAATAATCTTGTATCATATGTTTAAATCAACAGTGACATACTATTAACAAGCATCTTAACAGTCTACTGGAAACACTAACTAATGAATACAATTTTGGTCAAAATTAGTTCAATGTCCGTTTATTACATAATCCTTAGATTTGGGAGGTAAAGATTTAACCTAAACTGCCCTTGGGCACCTCACCGAGTCTGTCACCACATCTTTGCCATGGTCAGAACTAGTACTTTAACTTTTCTGCACATAATCAGTCATGGCATCAGGAACAATGGCAATCATACTTTTGTTCCATATCTTACTGTTTTCTAACACCACAACATGATATCTAACCTCTTTGACTCTGACTGGTTCAGAGTACCCTGGCAATCCTTTGGTTACAAAAAGGCTTTGCTTGACTCACACCCAATCTCCCTCTCTAACAGGTAGTGTTCGTCACGAACTCTCCACAGTACTGTATTTCCTTTGTACCACACTTCTAATGTCCGCCACCCATTCCACCTTGCTTGAGTCCATAACCTTTCTATCCATCCACTCCTTATTCAATCTGGAGCCCCCTATCCTCCCCCTCAACAATGAAAAGGGTGAAATTCCAGTAGTTATGTGAGGCATCGTTCTGATTGCCCAAAGCATGTCCCGAATATCTTCTCTTCAATTAACTAGTGCCAACTGTAATTGATCTTTAATAGTGTGATTACATTGGTCCACTAATCCATAGCTACGTGGATGATATAAGGATCATCTAATGTGCTTGATTCCTACTGATTAAAAAAATTCCTTTATCTCCCTAGACACAAGTTGGGCTCCATTGTCAGTTACCACCAGTTCTGGAAGACCTTCTCCGACAAACACTGCTCGTAAAAACTCAATAATTGTTGTAGCATTCATTGTTTCCACAAACTTCAATTTAGGCCATTTAGACATATAATCTAGTAGAATCAAGACATATGGAGGAGTAGCACCCCGAATGGTCAATGACCCAGAAATCTCCAATGCTAATTTGCTCCATGGCATATTGTCCCTTTGCATTTGGTGTGACAGGAGCAGGTACACTTACTTTAGTTTTTTTATCACTCAAAACACATGCATAACTCTCCCTTTCATGATGTTCAAAATCCCTGTCTACACCAGGCCACCAAAAGTCTTCCCTTACCCTTTGCTTCATGGCACATATGCCCAAATGACCCTCAGGAGCAGGATTAAATATTTTACTGCAAAGACCACACGGTACAACCAAAACCTCCCACCTGTACATCACCCTATTCATTATAGACAATTTCTCTGCCACTCTCCAAAACTAAATTAGGGTTAATCACATTTCTTTAGTTCGGGGCCAAGTATCTGACAAACACCGTCCAACTTCTTGCATCACTTCATCCTCCAAGCATGATTTCTTCCACTCCTCCTTCAAAAGTGCACTATTCAATACTGCATCAACAGCACACATATATTCCACATGCTCAAAGTCCTGATCAATTTTGTGGGATTGATCCTTCAAGAGCAAACTGGATAAGCAGTCAGCGGTAAAACTTTGCACCGCCGAAACATACTGCAAATTATATTGGAACTCCTGCAATTTCTATTTCCATTTGGCAATACATGGAGTTGCTCTCCCACCACACATGGTTTTGCGTAACTCCACCAGTGGCTTATGATCGATTCTCAAAATAAATTCATTTCCCTAGATAAAATCCTTAAAGTACTGAACACCCCACGACATTGCCAAAGCTTCTTTCTCTATGGCAGAGTAAGTATGTTCAGCACCCTGTAAGTCTTGAGGCAAATCCTCTGCCCCACTACTTTTGCATTAGGATAGCCCTTAAGCCATGACTGCTTGCTTCCATGGTAATAATGCACACATCACTGGTGCTGAAAGGTTTTAGAGGCCCCGCTGCAATCATTTCTCCCTTGATGGATTTAAAGGTCTTGTCACAGTCATCATTCCATAAGAATTTGGAATTTTTCTTCTTAAGTGTGCTTCAGCACACAGTTGTTGCAGCAAAATTCCCAGCAAACTTTAAATAATATTTGAGGTGCCCTAAAAATGATCTTAATTGATCTTTATCTTTAGACATGGGTGCATTCTCAATTGCTCTCAGAATCACAACCTTGGACTCTCTTCCCTTACCAGATATGTGTTGCCCTAAATAGACTACAACTGACTGACTAAACCTACCCTTACTCTTTAGTGTAATCCCACACTTCCTGATTACCTGCAATACCTCATTTAGCCTTAAGCCATGTTCTTTTTGATTTTTCCCATACACCAATGTATCATCTTGGAAATATGCTACACCAAGCATATTCCTAAATAATTTTCCCATCAACCTTTGAAATATGGCTGAGGCAGATGCTAAGTCGAACAGCATATGCACATAATGATAAGCCCCCTCAGGTATCACAAAAGATGTTAAGTGTCTGGATTTGTTGCACAATTCTATTTGGTGGTAAGCTGCTGACATATCTAGGGATGTAAAAAGTTCAGCCCCATCGAGAGTGGTTAACATTTTATTAATATTTGGAATAGGCTTTCGGTCAACCCAAATATTTGTATTCAAATCCTGCAAATCAACGCCTGGTCTCACAGACTTATCAACTTTGAAAGCTATATCTATTGGGGAAAGCCACTTGGATCCCTGAAAAGGGTCAATTATATCAAACATATATAACCTTTCCAACTCTTCTTTCAACTCCTTCCTATAAGCGAAAACCTTCCTACGTACTTTGTGCACTACCGGACAAGCATTCTCTTTCAGGACAATATGATGTTGAAACATCTTAATTTCCCCCATGTTATTGTTCTTCTTGCACCAATGTCATGGTCATGTTTTGATTTTCCTTTGTAAATTTGT
Organism: Triturus cristatus; assembly: GCF_964204655.1. Lineage (NCBI taxonomy): Eukaryota > Metazoa > Chordata > Amphibia > Caudata > Salamandridae > Triturus > Triturus cristatus. The sequence continues at coordinate 769,579,497 of NC_140580.1, forward strand.
TTAAATGTATTCGTTCTGGTTGCATTTGCTTTATTATTTTTTAGGTAGGGGGATGTGTTGAGTTTAGCTGTACCAGGGAGATTGGGAGTAGAATGTTGCGGGTGGAATCTTGGGGGTTTCTAATATGTAGTGTAGGTTCCAGGACGGCAGTTGGTGTCTGGAGCTGATTGTCACTGGTAATGAACTTGGTTACTCTACAACCTACCTGTGGTCTTTCTCTTCAGGCAATTTATTTCTTTGTATTTGGGACTACCTTTCTTACTGATGAAATGCCCCAATTCACAATGGTTGCCAACAAATATAACCACTTGAAATATGGATGCCGTTTGTGCTCGGTTTCCTATACCTTTAAAATATCTCCTTGTCAAAAGTGGCTGCTGGTATTTTACTTCATTTCTATAGAAGGTTGAGCACGATAGCATTCTCCCAGTGTACTAAAATGGCTACCCAAAAACCTACTATGAGTGCTAGGACTTGCTCCGCACACTAGGCCCACTGATGCGCATGCGGAGCATGGCACGTGACCTGATCAGTCCTGGCTCACTAGGCCTCACAAGTGGCTGCCACTGCTGTGCATACACCGCATATCATGTTACCTAAATAGTCCCGGCTCAAGGGATCACGCGCCACTATCGCCTGAGTCACACAGGCCCAGCGATGCTTTGAAGCACCCCTCTGACTCACCAGCGCCACCAGGAAATATTACAGATCAACTCCCTCCAGATATAGAGAATGCTGAACTTCATGAGGAGACGAGAGCGCCACTGGATCCAAGTTTATTCAAGCTAGTGTCATTGGCGCTCGCCACCACGTGTAGAGAAAGACTGCAGGTAGGGTGTAGAGTAGCCTTTCTTTATTACCAGCAACAACCAACTCCACACAGCAACTGCTGTCCTGGAACCCAAACTATGCATTCCAAACCCTCAAGATTCCATTTGCAACATTCACTCTCAATCTCCCCGGTACAGCTAAACCCAGTACAGCCTTTGGGCTCTGGCACTTATTCATTTACAAATTAAGCATTGGCTGGGAGATATGATCTTGAGCCTTTGGCAATTGCTAATTGTTTAGCTGAAAGTCTGGCCTGTATGGCCTTGATGTAATGCTGCATAGGTATTCTCCCTGCAAGGACAAATGTAAGGTGGTGTGTGACCATTAACGGGGTAGGTGCTTCTAAGTAACCATGAGTGGTGAAAATGTCCATGCCCTTGTCGACTGTAGAGATGAAGGACAGACTGGAGCAGAACATGTCCTAGACATTACACCAGTCATTAGAGGGCCCTGGTGGTACCTACATAGAGGTGCCAGTTGAATGGGATGCTAGAAGAAGAGGTGAACCCCTGCACAGCCTTTGTTAAACCCCATTTTATTAAATGTTATTGTCATTTAATTAAAATATACAATTAATCCAAATAAGTTTATTAAGCAACACATGATGATGACACATGATGATACGCCGCAATAACCCTTTGGGGAGATTCAAGCGTGCATTAAATTAAAATAACATAACAATAACATAATATACATTTTGTCTAGTGTGTACAGTCAATATAGTTAAAAATAGACAAATTCTAACATAGCAAAATAGCATACTAAACCAGTATGTAATTTGTAAAAGAATAAGTACGGATGCCCAAAGCTCAGTTCACATGCCCATGGCCGGCGCTGATAAATGTCAGTGTGCCCAATACCAAGACAGTGTGGTCTTGAATCCACCTAATGCCTCTTTAAGCAACTATCAGACACTCTCTGCCCATTTACCTCTCTCTTGCAGGTTCCTGCTTTCTCCCTTTGTAATGGTTTTTCTGTCTTTCTCTTCTTCCTTCTTTCCCTTCGTGTGGTTTTCGTCTCTCTCTGATGAGGAAAAATAAGTGCTGGTTCCCAAACATGAGTGCTGATGGTCCCCACTGGCAACCACCAGCTCAAACTAAGCACTGGGTAAGCCTGGGCGGTGAACTTCCCTCCGTTTGCTGAGTTTGCAGAGTTTTCTGCTCTCTACATAGCTCGCAGAGTGCAGAAAACTCCGCTCCGTATAGTGCAGCTGAATATTTTCCCCACTCGAGCTCGCCAAAAGTAAGTTGGCGAGCAAGAGCTGCTGCTCAGGTAGAATTTCTACTTGAGCGGCAGGAAGATCAGCACCAACGGCAGTTTGCGCTGCACTCTGCCACTTGTGGAAATTTGCTCCGTTTTTTTGTCAATTTGTGGAGTTCCACATAGCTGAACTCCACAAACTCAGCCCAGGCCTGGTTTCAATCACACATTGTAGGCATAACTTGTATCCTGACTTTAGCTATTAAATGTGTATGCAATATTCTACACTCTCCATCTGTAATTCTAGGGGTCCATTTAATTAATTTCCTCTAACCCGCTCTATGCTATGCCAGCCCATAATATTCTAAAGTGACTACAGCTGTAAAGGTCACAAAACAGGTGTAAAAGTACTCCAGGCCAGCCTTGAAGTAAGTTAGCTCAACAAATTGCCACTCACAGGTATGGCAACACACTCCTTCAGAATATACCGGAGGCAGAGACTTACAATAAAACACAGGAAACACTATCAATGTCTTCTAGGGGTTGTGTCCTTTGTTCAGAGCTAATTCCAGTCGTCGACGGTTCATTCGTATCTCAATAGCTGCATGTCTTATTTGGGCAAAGATTGATTGCTGCTGAATGTAACCATGAGGATAGGATTTGCGGGAGATTCTTTAAGGGAGCTGAGGAGCCGTCACAGAAAGCGGCCATTTTTGTTGGTGTTAGGCCACTTCCCTCTCCACACAGTCTTAACACTAAGATATTCACAAACAATTTGCAATACAATTGCAACAGAGATTGTCTATGCATTAAACTCATAGATGAATATTCCTGGTATACATGGCGCAGAAAGTGGGATACAGTGCACAAAAGTGTGCAATTTTCACGGGGTTATTGAAAGGGATATGTCTACTGTAGGAAAAAGTACACTTGGAAAGAAACGTATTCTACAACTCGCCTAACTTTACAAAGAATGGTGCATAAATGGACAACAAGGAAACTGTGGCATCTTTCATATCTATGGTTGGTTACTGTGTATGACATACTGGTAATGTTGCTATGTATGACATGTTGGGGTTCTTAGAATGAGCTGGGACCTAAAAAATGGACATGGGTATTTGGATGAAAGAGTTATCTTAAAGAACGGATCTTTGGTGAAGAGCTCAACCAATCCGGTTGAGGGTGCACGACGTTCTTTGGGAAATTCTTCACGTCCTAGTTACTTAAAGGACTATGTTCAGTAATGCGTTGTTCATTATTGTGTGTGTTATTTTTTTTTTTTGTGCTTTATGTTGTTTTATAGGGAAGGGAGATGTGTGGCATCTTTCATATCTATGGTTGGTTACTGTGTATGACATGTTGGGGTTCTTAGAATGAGCTGGGACCTGTGTTCTCATTGAGCAGTTGGAGCTGATGAGAGGCGGTTGGATAGGGTCTTCTTTGGTGAATAAAGACTACTTCTTCATCTTTATGATTGGAGCCTGCCTCGATTATTACACTGGCGTAGTCGGCAGTCTTTTAAAGAAGAAGATCCTAACACGCTTCATTCTCTGAAAAGATCGTGGATTGCAAGTATTGAGGCAACGTATATTTTCAATGCTTGATGACTTTTAAATTTACATCCTGTTCGTGCTGTGGTTAAGAAGTAGCGGTGCTCGACACACAGTGCTCGCTTTTAATGTCGTGGGGTGAGCTGGGAGCTTTCGGTGTGTACCGCTGGTGTGTTCGTTGTGATTTTGAACCATCCTTGGAAGGGTTTCGTGAGCAACAAGTGAAGCAATCGAGTGGCAATTATTACAGCTGCATTTTTTGACATGTTGGATTACGCTTATTAAATCTATTTGTCAAAAGATTTAAAAGTAAATAAAGACTCACTCGACACGCGACGTTCCAGTTGGTTGTGGCGCGCTCGTCACGAAGAAGAAGATTCTTGGTAACGTGCTGTGCGTGTTCGTCACTACGTCAGTCTCTGTGATGCCTTTTGTTGAGGTGGTTGCCTAGTTACGGGTTTTCGTGACTAAAGCAGGATGATCCTTTAACTTCACGGCTGCTGTGCGTGATTCGTCACTACGTGTTTCGTCACTACGTGAGTCTCCGGATGGCTGTTGTTGATGTGGTTGCCTAGTTACGGTTCTTCGTGACTAAACCAGGAAGATCCTTTAACATCACGGCGGTCAAGGGAAAACTCATGGTTTCTGCTTAGCAGCGTTTCTTCGATTCATCGGTGGAATCTCTATGGTACGTCAGCGATGCGCACGCTACTTGTCATTTGAATATTTAGTGTGCTTCAGCGATGCGCACGCCTTTCTTCACTGAGAAGTTTGATAACAGGGTTAAGGTGCGTCAGCGATGCGCACGCTAATCTTCATTTGAACATTTAAGGGCTTCAGCTACGCGCACTCTATTCTTCACTGAAGGTTGATAGCTGAGCTAAGGTGTGTCAGCGAAGCGCACGCTATTCTACATTTGAATACTTACTGTTCTTTAGCGACGCACACGCTAGACTCACAGTTCTGTGTGTTGGATTATACAGCGATATGCATGTCACTGACCTAAACTTGTGATATAGTTGTGTGACAATTTGTCTGCAGCTTATTATGTGATTACATTACAGTCAAAAGTTAAAGCTGCATGTACATGTACTTTGGTTTGTAAAAGAAAAAAAAAGGTTTAAGGGTTTACATCTGGGTTACATTAGTTAAGTGATTTCATCAGGTTAGAATTTGAATTTTGGAACAATGCAGAATGTTACTGCTGCTCCATTCTTTTTAGCTTCTCCTGGTGAACCTCCAATAAAATGGAAGAAATGGAAAAAGGTTTTTGAAAGATATGCGAGGGTATGTGGTGCATCTCTTGGGGCAGAAAGGAAGACTTCGCTATTGCTTCATTGTTTGGGGTCAGAAGGCCAGGATGTCTTTGATCATTTACCGGAACTGTCTACTGTGGAAGCACGAGGGCTGAATGACTATGAGATTTGCATATGTAAATTAGACAAACATTATTTACCTAAAATAAGTACTATCTTAGAGAGGTATCATTTTGGGAAAAGAATGCAACATGAAGAAGAAACAGTGGAAAGTTATTTAACTGATTTGAGGAAATTAGCTTCTTCATGCAAATTTGAGGGCTTAGTGGAGGAGCATTTGCGTGATCAGTTCATGTTAGGATGTAATATGGACAAGGTTAGGGAAGAACTTTGGCTTAGGGATGAGCCTAATTTAGATGAGGTAATAGCGGTGGCAAAAAGAATTGAGCATTTGTTGAAATGCGTTGCTATTATTAACAAAGATAAGACAGTTGACTCCAAAGTAGAAAGTGTGAGTGAAAAGAGAGTTTCTCACAAATCAGACTGCAAGGAGAAGGTTGGGAGTAATAGAGGAAGGATGTATAGTACTACTTCCTCTTTGAAATGTTTTAGGTGTGACAAAACAGGGCATTTAGCGAACGATCAAAAATGCCCTGCCCTGAGTAACACCTGTATCAAATGTAAAAAGAAAGGGCATTTTCCACAGGTTTGCAAAACTAAACCTCCTCCTAGGGTCAAAAGAGTAGATGTTTGTGAGAGTGAGGGTTCCCATACGTGTTACGAGGAGTATGAGTGTGGTCAAATCGTTTCTGAAGTTAGTGGTTGCAACAATAAGAGGTCATGCCCGCATGATGAAATTTTAGTGGATGGAATTCCAACCCGGGTCTTATTCGACTCTGGTGCTAAAATAACAATTGTGTCCAATGAATTTTATATGGACAAGTTGAGACATACTGTGAAGTTGTTGAAGCCCGACATAACTCCGGTGGCTTACGGAGGAGAAACAATAAAGTTGCATGGTTATTTTTGGGGCCTGATTGAGTATAAAGGTAGGTTGACTTCAGGAAAGGTCTATGTGTCGAAAAAAGGTGATAGTTTGATAAGTTGGTTTCATCAGGGTGAACTTGGGGTTTACCTAGATCCCAATGCTGTGCCTCAAATATTGTTGAGAGACCATGTTTGTGTTGTTGATAAACCAAGTGACTGTGAATTTACCAGGAATTTAAGGATAGAGTTTCCTAAGGTGTTTAATGATGGTCTAGGTTGTCTAAGGGGTTATCAACATAGGATAAAGCTTAAAAATAATTCCATACCTTCGTCTTGTAAGGTCAGGGGAGTACCGTTGTCTGTAAAGGATGAAATGATGAAGGAGTTGGAGAAGTTAAAAAAAAATGGTATCATTGAAGAGGTGGAAGGGACTGAATGGCTTTCTCCGGTGGTCGCCGCAAGGAAGGCCAATGGAGAGTTGCGTCTATGCATAGACTTGCGCCAATTGAATAAGAACGTAGTGGTGGACAGATATCCTTTGCCTAATATCAGTGAGTTACTTGCTTTATTGGGAAAAGTTAAGGTTTTTAGTACCATCGATCTAACTTCGGCGTATCACCAAATCGAACTTGAACCTTCTTGCAGAGATCTCACGGCCTTTATTACGCCTTTTGGTACTTTTCGTTTCATTAGGATGCCTTTCGGTCTCGTCTCTGCGGCCTCAGTCTTTCAAAGGGTTATGGAAAGCTTGCTTAGAGGCATTGAAGGGGTGTGTATTTACCAAGATGATATCCTAGTGTTTGGTGATGACACAGAGCAACATGATTCAAGGCTAAAAGATATTCTGTTAAGGCTGAGTAATGGTAATTTGACGATAAAGATTGAAAAGTGTAGGTTTAGAACAAATTCGCTGAATTATCTTGGACACAATATTTCAGGTAAGGGAGTTAGACCTAAAGAAGACTTGGTTAGTTCGATTCGCAAGTTGTCTGCACCTGCCTCCAAAGATGAGCTGATGAGTTTTCTTGGCATGATTGAATATTATGCGAAGTTTATTAAAGGTTTTTCAGAATTAACATCTAATATGAGACTACTTCTCAAAAAAGGTTCTAACTTTGTGTGGTCTAGTGCTTGTCAGGATGAGTTTTCTCTGATTAAGGAGAAGTTAGCGGATGCGCCGTTTTTGAAGAGTTTTGATACTAAGCTAAAGTCAATTTTGACAACGGATGCAAGTGAAAAAGGGCTTGGGGCTGTATTGCAACAAGTTAGTCCTGAAGGTATGAAGACTATTATGTTTCTCTCACGTGGCTTGAAGGATCCTGAAACCAGGTATTCTGTTGTTGAGCGTGAATCGTTAGCAATCTTCTGGGCCATAAAGAGGTTGAAAATATTTCTGTGGGGTGTTAATTTTGAGGTTAGAACAGACCACAAGCCTTTGGTGGAAATATTTGAGAATAAAGGCTTGGATTTGATTTCAAGTAGGATTACCAAATGGATAATTGGTCTCCAGGAGTACTCTTTTTCAATCAAACATATTCCTGGTGCGGATAATGTTGTAGCGGATGTGTTTTCTAGGTTGGTGTCGGAGGATTGTGGTGAGTGTAACGACGTGGATGACTCTGATGAATGGGTTTGTATGGTGGAACCTTCTCATATATCTCAAGAGAAATGGTCTGATGAGGTTGCAGGTTATGATACCCTCAAAGAAGTGATTAATCTGATTCAGACTAACTGGGTAAGTCCTAAATGTGGTTCTGAGAGGTCGAAACCTTTTTGGTATGTAAGAGATGAACTGGCAGTGGATGGTGGTTTATTATTCAGGGGTATGAAACTGGTTCCTCCGGAGAAACTCAGAAATGAGTTGGTGAAGTTGGGTCATGTTAGTCATCCTGGGATTACAAAAACTAAAGAAAGACTGCGTTCTTCGTATTGGTGGCCAGGTATGGACAAGTTTATTGAAAGACAAATCCGTGATTGTATGTTGTGCAATGTGAGTGATAAGTCTAAGGTACCAAGGGTACAGCCTATGGTGGTAAGGGCTCGACCCAAGTCACCATGGGATGACATTTCCTTGGACATATTAGGACCGATTAATATCTCGGGTTCTCAGACTTACCTATTAGTCATAATTGACATGTACTCTCGTTGGCCTGAAGTTTTTTTTCTAACTAATATTGATTCAACAAGTGTCATTAAGTGTTTAAAAACTTTGTTTGGCAGAGAAGGGTTGCCCAAATCGATTTTATCAGATAATGGGGTACAATTTGTCTCGAAAGAGATGGAGGAATTTTTGAGTTCTTGTGGGATTGTGCATAAAAAAATGTGCTCTCTATCATCCCGAGGCTAACGGGATGGTGGAGAGATTCAACAAAGTATTAAAGGAGACAATTACTCTTGCTAAAGCTTTAGCTCTAGATTGGAGGTGTGAGGTTCTTAAGAAAGTTGAGGAATATAGGAGGACTCCTCATTCGACTACTGGGAAAACTCCAATTTTTTTGTTTCGAAGGAGAATTCCAAATACACATTTAGAGCCGTGTTGGGTAAACGAGTACAGTGTGTGTAAGGGCAGAGTGGTTGTGTGTGATGAAGATGAACTGGAGGAAAGGGAAGATTGTAAAGTCAAGAAGAGGAAGCTTAATTTTGACAGTAGAAATTGTGTCAAGCCTTTAAAGGTAAATGTTGGGGATCTTGTGGCAATCAAAAAACCTGGACAATGTGGTAATACAAATCTAAAGTTTTTAAAACCTATGACTGTTATCAAAATATTTAAGAATGCTATTAAAACTCAAGACCACCGTGTATGGAATCTTAACAGAGTGGTGGTTCTAAAAAATGGACATGGGTATTTGGATGAAAGAGTTATCTTAAAGAACGGATCTTTGGTGAAGAGCTCAACCAATCCGGTTGAGGGTGCACGACGTTCTTTGGGAAATTCTTCACGTCCTAGTTACTTAAAGGACTATGTTCAGTAATGCGTTGTTCATTATTGTGTGTGTTATTTTTTTTTTTTTGTGCTTTATGTTGTTTTATAGGGAAGGGAGATGTGTGGCATCTTTCATATCTATGGTTGGTTACTGTGTATGACATACTGGTAATGTTGCTATGTATGACATGTTGGGTTTCTTAGAATGAGCTGGGACCTGTGTTCTCATTGAGCAGTTGGAGCTGATGAGAGGCGGTTGGATAGGGTCTTCTTTGGTGAATAAAGACTACTTCTTCATCTTTATGATTGGAGCCTGCCTCGATTATTACAGAAACGAAGTGTAAGACACAAGAATACCTACACATTATCATTTATCTTGCAACAGGCACCTTTCAGACATGGGTTTAAAGGAAATATGTATATGTATATCTAATATGGGTGGGTGACCACTGTGCCCTCGGCCTGGTCGCTCACACACCTCCCGCCTGCTCCTTACCTGCTGGACCTCCTGCTGCCGCCTGCCGCCTGAGCCACCACAGGGCCGCCGAGCGCCGCCCCAGCCGCCACAGGGCCGCCAAGCGCCGCCACCGAGCCCCCTGGTTTCCCGCCGCTGCCCACGAGACCCCGCCCCCCCGCCCGCCGATTGGTTCCCGCGCTCCCCGCCTCCCCGCAGACCCTCCCTCCCGGCTCCCCTCTTAAGGGGACCCTCTCCCCCGTCCCAGGTGTGACCACTGTGCCCTCGGCCTGGTCGCTCACACACCTCCCGCCTGCTCCTTACCTGCTGGACCTCCTGCTGCCGCCTGCCGCCTGAGCCACCACAGGGCCGCCAAGCGCCGCCACCGAGCCCCCTGGTTTCCCGCCGCTGCCCACGAGACCCCGCCCCCCCGCCCGCCGATTGGTTCCCGCGCTCCCCGCCTCCCCGCAGACCCTCCCTCCCGGCTCCCCTCTTATGACGCCCCCAGAGCGACCGCGCAGCGGACGCGCGCAGCGGGAGCACCGAATGAGCGCCGAAGGTGCGCCAAAGGTAAGCCCGTCCGCGCCTGGACCGCGCCCAGTGCCAGGACCCCTGGCCCCCGCAGACCCCAGCCCACCCGCCGGACCTACGATGCCGCCACCCTCAACGCACTCAACACCGGCCGAACCCCCGGGTGCTACCGAGCCACTCCGAGACGCACCCACGGACCCTTCAGCTGCCGCACCTGCAAGTTCACCTGCATCCGGACCTGCCCCGCACCAGCACCCGCCAAGCCGAACACCAGCAGCAACCACCTCAAGTGCATCCTGCTCAACACCCGCTCCGTCCACAGACACGCCGTTCAACTCTGGAACCTCCTCGACACCACAGCTCCTGACGTTGCCTTCCTCACGGAAACCTGGATGAACGACTCCTCAGCGCCCGACATCGCCATCGCCGTCCCAGAGGGCTACAAGATCATCCGGAGAGACCGCGACAACCAGACTGGAGGAGGCATCGCCATCATCCACAGAGACACCATCCGTATCTCGACCAACGCCGACAACACCCTGACATCCGCCGAACACCTGCACTTCCAGATCCACACCGACCCCAAGACCACCCTCAGAGGCACCCTGATCTACCGACCCCCGGGACCACGCACTCAATTCAGCGAAGACATCGCCGACTTCATCAGCCCGCACGCCCTCCCCTCGGCCGACTACATCCTCCTCGGGGACATCAACTTCCACCTGGAGAACAACAACGACCGCAACACCACCACCCTGCTTGACAACCTCGCCACCCTCGGACTCAAGCAGCTGGTGACCACCCCCACCCACCTCGCCGGACACACACTCGACGCCATCTTCTCGTCCAGCAAAGACATCTCCTTCAGCCACGCCACTGGACTCCACTGGACGGACCACAGCTGCATCCACTTCACCTTCAAAAGAACCACGGTCCACCACCACCAGCAACAGGCCGCACGAAGAAGCTGGAACAAGATCACAGCCGAACAACTCACCACATCCCTGAGCCAGCTCCCTCCCGCCAGCTCACCGAACCCCAGCCAAGCCGCCGACAACCTCACGAAATGGATCTCCACCTGCGCGGACGAGCTCGCCCCTCTGAGGACCCCACCCAGCAGACCCGGAAGCAAGAAGGCCCCTTGGTTCACCGACGAACTCAAGAGCTCCAAGAAGAACTGCCGAGCCCTCGAGAAAGCATGGAGAAGAGACCCAACGCCGGACAACATGACTACCCTCAAGCTCGCCACCCGAAGGCACCATCAACTGATCCACGCCACCAAGAAAACAGCATTCAAGGACCGGTTGGACAACAACGCACACAACAGCAAGGAACTCTTCAACATCGTCAGAGAGCTCTCCAACCCTAACGCCGGAACCAACGACATCACCCCATCGCAAGACCTCTGCAACTCCCTCGCCTCCTACTTCCACAACAAGATCGCTGACATACACAACAGCTTCAGAACACAACCAACGCTCCCCACGACCAAACCAACGCCCCCCACCACCACCCTCAACGCCTGGACACCGATCAACCTCGAAGACACCGTCAGCACGATGAACTCCATCCACTCCGGTTCCCCAACCGACCCCTGCCCTCACCACATCTTCAACAAGGCCGACGCTGTCATCGCACCCCACCTGCGGGACATCATCAACACCTCCCTCAACACCGCCACCTTCCCTGAGAGCTGGAAGCACGCCGAACTCAGCGCTCTACTAAAGAAACCAACGGCGGACCCCACCGAACTCAAGAACTACCGCCCCATCTCGCTCCTCCCGTTTCCAGCCAAAGTCATCGAGAAGACCATCAACAAGCAACTGGCAGCCTTCCTCGAGACGACTGGTTCCCTCGACCCTTCCCAGTCAGGCTTCCGGGCCAACCACAGCACCGAGACCGCCCTCATCGCTGCCACAGACGACATCCGAACCCTGTTGGACAACGGAGAAACAGCGGCCCTCATCCTCCTGGACCTCTCCGCGGCATTCGACACTGTCTGCCACCGCACCCTAGTGCAGCGCCTCAGCAACGTCGGGATCAAGGAGAAGGCACTGGAATGGATCATCTCCTTCCTCACCGGAAGGACACAGAGAGTCCGCCTGCCCCCGTTCAGATCAGAAGCCACGGAAGTCACCTGCGGCGTCCCTCAGGGCTCCTCGCTCAGCCCCACCCTCTTCAATGTCTACATGAGCCCCCTTGCGGCCATCGCACGCCAACACAACCTGAACATCATCTCCTACGCCGATGACACCCAGCTGATCCTCTCCCTGACGAACGACCCCGCCACCGCCAGAGCCAACCTACACGAAGGGATGAAAAACGTGGCCGAGTGGATGACGACCAGCCGCCTGAAACTGAACACAGACAAGACGGAAGTCCTCATCCTGGGCTCCTCACCCTCCGCCTGGGACGACTCCTGGTGGCCCCCTGCCCTGGGCAACGCACCCAAACCGACAGACCACGCACGCAACCTGGGCTTCATCCTGGACTCCTCCCTCTCCATGACCAGACAAGTCAACGCCGTCTCCTCGTCCTGTTTCAACATCCTGCGCATGCTACGTAAGATCTTCCGGTGGATCCCCACCGAGACCAGGAAAACAGTCACCCAGGCCCTCGTCACCAGTCGACTGGACTACGGCAACGCCCTCTACGCCGGTACCACCGCCAAGCTCCAGAAGAGACTCCAGCGGATCCAGAACGCCTCGGCGAGACTCATCCTCGACGTCCCCAGACGAACTCACATCTCCAGACACCTGAGAGACCTGCACTGGCTCCCGATCAACAAAAGAATCACCTTCCGGCTCCTCACCCACGCACACAAAGCCCTACACAACCAAGGCCCGACCTACCTCAACAGCCGCCTCAACTTCTACGCTCCCAAACGCCACCTCCGCTCGACCAGTCTCGCCCTCGCAGCCGTCCCCCGCATCCACAGAGCGACTACAGGAGGTAGATCCTTCTCCCACCTGGCCGCCAAGACTTGGAACGCCCTCCCCACCGAACTACGCCTGACCCAAGACCACCTCTCCTTCAGGAAGAAGCTCAAGACCTGGCTGTTCGAGCAGTAGCGGACCCCCCCCCCCCCAGCGCCTTGAGACCCTCCGGGTGAGTAGTGCGCTTTATAAATGCCTTTGATTGATTGATTGATTGAATATGGTCATAAGTGCAGTTTTGCACATATTTGGCCATGTCCCGTCGCATATCACACGTTTTTCCTGCCTTTTTTCAAAAAGTCCCCTTAGGTTTTTTAGGTTGATAGTTTAAAGGAAGTGGTTAGAACAGGCGGGTTCAGCGTGGGCCTGTAGGGCAGTCAGGAACTACCTGGAGGGCTGGTCTGACAGATCCGTGTGTGGTCCGTTTTTTTTTGGCTGTTTGAGGGCCTGTTTTACGGTCTGCTGGGTCTATATTTACTCTTGGTTTCTCTGATATCAAACACAAAATTGCCTGAAGCAATCTGAAATCCAAATAAATGTAATCTTGATAACTGGCAAAACACTTGTGCAGCATGTCTTTAAAAGTTCGAAACTGCCACAGTTTAAAAGCGTGGGCCACTTTTTTAGCTATCTAATTCACTAAATGGGGGCCACTTTTAATTTGGTGCCCGGGACTATTTTTTGTCCTAGCTCGGCCCTAAGTGGTTGGTCTTATTTATGTCACCTTCCGCCTGTCATGGTGTCTACTTTGGCGGGAAAGGAGGAGAGCAGGAATGGCCTCTTGGAGGGTCGGCCGCCCGGGGTCGGGGTCTTCCATCACTCGGCTCAGTGACACAGTCCCGCAGCGTGGCCGTGGGTCCTCAACAACGGTGAAATGTAATAAGTCCGGCCAGGCAGTAATCAGAGAGCCTCCGCCGCGCGCCACAAAGGGTCGGCCATAACGGCATCAGCGCAGCCTGTAACGCGGTTACGCTTTAATCGCCTATAAGTTAGTCTCCCTCCAGCCAGAACCCATGCAGCTGATGCGCGTGCCGAAGCGCTAACTCACTTAGCGCTAACAGGATTTATTTGCCATCCCATTATTGGATATTCCTCATAATTTTTGGTGTGTCACGTCGCAAGACTGCCGGGCTAATCCAATTGCAAAGGCGTTAACAGCTAAATCTGTATTAGCGAATCAATCTGAATTTGTGCGTAACGCAATCAGCCTCCCCGCGGATCTCATAATAAATTTGCCAGCTTATTATATTTTAACTGGGTTATCATTTATCAAAATTAGCTGAGGAAAGAGCGCTGGATTTCAGGCCCAGGTCGGTTGGAAGCGCGGGCTGAATGTTCTTCTGACAGCAGTCGTGAGGCCACTGCCCAGACACAGGCGGCTTTTAGGGCCTTGAAGTGAGGTGTTTAATGACGTATTTCGTGTGCAAATAACTGGACAGTAAGGCCAAAAGAATGTTTTTTTCTCTAGATAAACTGGTAATAAGAGAACATTGTATTTTCCCTCATACTCACTGCCCACGACATACTCACTCACACCTGCTACGGAATTGCATAATCTGTCATTCCACCTCCCTCTGTAAAATAGCGAACAATATTCTTTACAGATCGCTTCCTTCCTCTCAGACTTTGTACACACAAGGTCTCCCACTTCTATCCCCTTAGTATATTATTCTCTCATGTCTTTATTCACTCACAATCCCCGTGCACATGCTTCCTCACTCCCTTTTTACCAATACTACTTCCCTTTAAAGAACACTAAGCAACCCTCACTCCCAGTGTACACCCTCCCATACCTCTGTGAACAAATACTACCCGACTCTCACTCCCTACTGAGTTTACTCCGTCAATGACAAATGAGTGCAAAGAAATGTCAACATTCTTCTCACCAGAGTTTGCACTCACTCGGGATCCCTGTATATGGGCGTACGCACTCTCTTTGTATACATAGTACCTCACTTTCACTCCTTATTTGTAAAAAGTTCTCCCACTGCTATAGTAGTGTAAACCATACTCATCCATGAGCAACACTCACTCACTTGCACTCCGTGCATGTACAAGCTTCCACGCTTCGTATGTACAAATGCCCCCTCACTCACTCTTTGTGCATACAAAACTGACTCAGTCTCACCCGTGTGTTAAGAATACTTCCCACGCATATTAGAAAGTAGCCACCTTGAACCTTATATACAAAAATTACCTCGCGATCACTCATTATTTAGCGAATGTTCCCTCCCTCTCAGGCTATCACCTCAGTGTAAGGAACACCAACCTTTTCCTTAAAAGGTACACACTCTTTCACAAAATGCCCCCACTCTTCCTGCTTTACAGAATGTATCCTCACTCATACTTCCTCTCTGGAGAGTACCCCAATGCTCTTTCTTCCTCTGTACTGAATATTGCTTCCGTCTCATTCTCTTTGTACGGTATTGTCTCTCAGTCATTCCACAGTAAAATATCCTTCCAGAATCTCCATGCGCACAGAATGCTGCACGCTTTCACTTCCTATGTAGTGAATGCTCCATCACTCTTATTCAGTCTATAAAGAACTCCATTTGACTCACAGATAACAAGATGGCTCATTGTTGATGGCATCTAATGGGGACTGCATATTTTGGGAAGCAACTTACAATTTCATCCTTCTCTGGTCGATACTGCATGCACTATTAAGTTAGGTAATACCTGGGTTTTACAGTGCTTAGTGTCTCCAAAATATGTGGTATGATACTAAATAAAATAAAATAATCAAAGGTTAATATTCTAAAGTGTAATCTCCCACAGTCACTATGTATATAATCATACTTCATTAGTACTGACTCTGTAAAGAAAACCCCTTCCCTCTAATTTCACTGTCACAAAAATTACCCACTCCCACCACAAGGTTACATAATTAGCATTCACACCTGCTCCATGTGTACGGAATATTTGAGTGCATTATGAGAAAGAACTTTCTTTTTTAGGTCACATCCCTCAACTAGCACAAGCGGTCTGAGTGTGAAAGACCTATTGTGAGCTTGCCAAAAAGTAAGTACCCACCCATTGCTTACTATTGGTTGGCTTTACTTTGACTCTCTTTTACTTGCGTCTACTTTGTTAGCTTGCATTTGCTTGCCTTCCTCTTCTTGTGTTTATCTCTCCCATACAGCATAGCTTCCTCACCATCCTTTTGGTTGTGTCCTCCCACTGCTTACTCATAGGTATTACCTTTCAGTTAAGCACCCCATTAGAATACAAGTGTTTTCCAGCTCTTGCACCCTTGTGCTTCTCCCTCTATGCTTCATGTTGCTCTCTCCCTCATGTGCCTCACCCCCAGTGCCCTGTGTTGCTCTTATCCTCATGTGGTTCTCTCCACATCCTGAATGTTCTCTTTATTGTCTGTGTTCCTTGTCTAATCCTCCCCACATGGCTTTATCTGTGTTTTGCCTCTCCACCAGCTCACCTCACCACTCTTCTGTGCCACCTCCCCCCCCCCGCCACAGTCTTTTTAAAAAAAAAAGTATATTTGTTTTCGTTTTTTTGGAGCGCCAGGCAGCTAATTGCCACTGGCCCCTCTGCTCTAAAACAAAGTGCTTTCGCGCTACTTCAATTAAATTTTTTATTTTATTTACTGATCCATCTTGGATCGGTAAATATATAAAGATGCAAACCACATCCACGTGCGTGATGGCGCATGGGTGTACCAACAAAATGACAAGCCTGCCAGTAGGAGCTGCATCACCGCACTCTTTTACTCTTTCTTTTTGTTTTTGCCCATGCTGCAGAGCATTGGCAAAGCATGCTTTTAAATAATGCTGTGCAGCATCGTCAATAAGCAATAGGCTCCATAGACAAGACCGATTGGCTCTGCCAATGCTTATATTTATTTGTATATTGAATCCCTTCTGTCTGAGTGCAAAATACTCCCTCATTCTACACATATATTGCCCCAAAATCCTAAACTCTGAATCCTCCTTCTCATTCCCTTTATAACTAACCTGCCTGCCTCTACCTTCTTGTATACAGCGTTAATCTTTACTCATGTACTGTGTACAAGAGTGCACTATACACAGAATGGTTGGTGTGCAGACTGCCACAGGGGCAGCTTCTCCATTTGAGCGGGGAGCGTCGCCCCACTGAAGTGCCCCCCAGAGAGAAAAATAAAATGGTAATGGAGTTAATTCAATTACCATTTTAGTTTTCTTCACCCAGTCCAGAACGGAGCGTCGTGAAGGGGCCGGGCTGCGGCTGAGACAGTGGGACACTTTCAGTTTATGGTGCGCATGTCTTTTTGGCCGGCAGTCTTGCGACGGCCAGACACACATGCATATTTTAAACCTCTCTAACCCAGCGATCTTATAACAGCTCGGTTAGAGAAAGCCGAAGCCTCCAGAGAGCTGTGGAGCGCCGAGTGAGGCCGCTCCCACCAATCCTAGCACTGCTGTCACGCTGGTGAGAGCAGCGCTAGGATTGGTGAAGGGAGTTTGGAGTCTGCCTGCCTGCCTCGAGGAGAGAAGACCATCAAGGCAGGAGAGGAGGACGTCTCGTCGCACTTGCAGGGAAGTTGTTTTAATTTTTTTATTTTTTATTTAATGTCCCACCCACCCTACCACCTTAGAGACATGCCAGCTGCCACTATGGCTCCCTGTGCACCGTTACCATTTTGTTCACGTTTCATGCACCTCCTTCATTGTGCACACACTGCTTCCATGCACAGTGATTTCTTGGTACCGTGTACATTCCGGCTCACCCGTCTCTGTCCATTCGGTATGCAAAGAAACAAAAGAGGAGAAAGGATAATGGTGAAGATGACACTCACTTTGAGAGCATCCAGTCTGAGCTGGGACTCCCCCTGTGTCGAGGAGCACAGCACCCCGATGATGATGCTCATGTACTCCTCCGCGTTGATGACGGACAGCTGCTCCAGGATCTGAAGGGCAGCACCGCGGAAGCATGCCTCGTCCAGGAAGATCTTGATGTATGGGACCATACCATAATCCTTGAGGACCACTGGAAAATAAAGGACACCGCAGAGGTCAGGTGTGCGATACCTGGAGTCAATGCCAAGAACAATATATTGATTCTGGCAAGAGCACTCTTAATATAGCAAAGCATTGAAAATTGAATAGCAATAGCATATGAACTCGTTATACCGCACACAGTTCAAAAAACAGAAATGTACATTGAGGTATAACAACTCAAAAGCACTTATTTTCTCAAACACAGAAGTATGAATGGCTGAACTGGCCCCAGTGGCATTCAGATTGTTAATCTGCAATTAATTTTTTTTTTGTTTTATATAGCACGAACTCCACCCAAAGGTATCAGTGCACTTTACATGAGCACTAGTTGTTTTACAGATGGACATATTCATTTGGTTTGGCACGGGAAGATTAAGTGATTTGCCCAGAATCACAGGCTGTTGAGCGTCCTTGCCAAGATTCGGTTATTGAGTGTACCTGCCGAGACTCGAACCCGGTTCCCCAACTTCGAGGTTGGCCGCACTAGCCTTTAGGCCACATCCTCTCTCCAGAAATTACATCGAAATCTCTGGAGAAAGCGCTCACTACCATGAAACTTCTAGAAGGGCCTTTATCCCCTGCTGGTGGAATGTTCTTGATACTAGGGTTCTGTGAAAGGCTAGGGGTTCATTCAATATTTGGGGAACTGCCATAAATTCATGATTCCCCCATCCTGTTAGATTCGCAGTTTCCCTGCCCAATAGCTTTCCTGTTGGGACTCAGCTGCCTCTGCTCCAGGTCACCTTTGACCCAGTGCTCCATCCACCACAGGACTGTTGGGTCACAGTGGTGCCCAGCAACTGTCACTAAAGGGTATGCCATAGAAGTCATGGCAGACGGTTAAAAAAATGGTGCCCGGTTGCCATTCAGGTCTGTACCAAGTGCATAAGCCTCATGGGTAAATGCACTAATGGCAAAGATGTCCCTAGATAGCATGTGGTGGTTTCTGGACATGGCGGTGGTCCTCTGCCAGGGCCTCAGCTAGCCTTGTGAACGGTCAGGCCGCCTCCACGTACATTTTTGCCCACTTGGCACAGAGCCTTCAAAAATCAAAAGGCCACTGTATCTTTTTACCTGTGCAACCCAGCAGTCACCCAGCAGTCTTGTGATAGATGGACAGCTGTATCAAAAACTACAAAGGGGGAGTCAGCTGGGGCTCTCCCTTCAGAAAGCCGGTGGTCCTCCCACCTCTAAATGGCACAAGGAAAATGTAATTTCAATGATGCCGGGTCTCTGGAAGTTTATGGCAAAGCTCCCGCTCTGCCAAACTCTAAATGAGCTCCTATACTCCTTTTGCGTCAAGGGTTTGTTACTTCCACACAGAACAACCCCCCCAAAAACTGAACCTAAATAAATTGATGATCAAAGCTTACCGGCAACAGTGTTCCCTGGAAAATCTGTCCACATTGGCTTCAAATGTTTTCATTGGTATGCTGAATAGGTGATTTATTCAATATGATGGGTGAGTACTTAAGGAAATATGTGTATATTAGTGACACCCCTCATCTGTTAATGCAAATGTTTTCCATCAATGCATTATGCCCCATTTCTTACTGCTGCCTGAGGCCGGGTGACTTGTGGTCTTGAGTGCATCACAAAGAGATACCCTGTAAAGCAATTCTATAAAAAGTTTTTTTTCCTTTAAAGTCCCCTTGCAGGATCTATTACCCAACGAGTATCATCAGGTTTAATAAAGTATTGTGTACTTTTTCAGGTTCACCTCTTGAACCTTACAAAATGTACCAAACAGGGACTGCAAGACTCTGATTCACAAGAGTGTGCCTATTCTAATACATAGACCAGTAATATGGTGGTGTATTGCTGCATTCTTAATTGGTGGGCAGGGCCTACTTTCCCACAATTGAGTCTGTAAGTTGGTTTACAATTCTATACTACTTTGTACACCTAAAATTTCTAGGACATGGCTATTTTCACAGATTCATTCCACACCAAGATAGTATAAAATACATTGTTTCATGCGCCTCACGTTTCATCTTTCTCCATGGCGATGACAGCTTAGTAGTAAACAGTTGAACACCCAACATGTGTTTCACCCACTAGAGGCGCGCAGGCATGGGTCTTTTTCAAGGCCGATTGAGGCAAGTTGTTGATACTGGTCATCCCTGAAATCGTCAGTTTTTGTAGTAACAAGGTACCATCGGTGCCTTGTGAAGGCAACTGAAAGTTACTAGCAGAGGAGATCATGGTAGTCCCTGTAATATGCTGTGGGGAGGGTGAAAAGTTGAAAGGTCAGAAAGTCGCATCCATGCTTGGCAAATTGCGGGTGTATAGCGTAAGGTAGTACATATTTGTTGTATACTTGGATACCTTTGGTTCAAACAAATAGGGAACCGTCTGTGGTTAGAATTGTAGTGGACGATTATATGATTTGATCCTTTGGGTGGCTCTGTATTGCGGTGCAAGCACCAACTGTTTGCTGTTCATTTAAGTGTAACCTCATTTACAAGTCCATTCCGCTGCTGGTGTGTTGCTTTTTTTGATGCGCCGGCGACACAATGGCCTTTCCCATAATTACAAACTTACGTAAAATCTCCCAGCGTGACTTTTTCATGGCCTTGTAAATATGGGCCCCTATCACGCATTACTCTTTGTGAAAGAGGCATTCCAGGGGTGTTGCTGTGGGTGTTCACACACAATGTCCATGGAACGTGACGCATTCCCAGATTTTCAACGCATAGAAATAAGAAAATGCTATCAATGATAGTTTTTGTGCAGGAAGGTGTTCCTTCCTGCACAAAAACAATCATCTGTGCAATGCAGGAACCCTTGCAACATGAGGCAAGGGTGCCTGCGTTAGTGCATGGCAGCCCATTGTGCGCCAGCGCAGGGGAAAGCACATGGATGCGTTCTAGTGTTGTTAATACGATGCATCCCTGTGCTTTAAAAATGATTCGGCACAGTGCAGTTAAATGACTTTCAGTGCCATGCCATTTTCTTGTAAATGAGGCCCAAGGTATCCATGTATGCAACACATGTTTACTACCTCACGCTATACACACAGACATACAGAACCATTGTCGAACATAGCTTATTTGATTTGAATAGATTTGTTGCAGAGCGCTATGTATGCCACAAGTGGCTTCTTGGCACCTTGAAGAACTAAAGAGAACATCACAATGGGCTCTGGACTCTTGAAGACCCTACCACATCAGCAGTGGGGGCTGTGACCACCAGCAGGAGAGGTGGGAACTAGAATCAGGCTTTGCGTACAGGCAGCGTGCTAGGAGGGGAGAAGATATCGGTGACAAGTGATGTATGTAATCATCTTCTGCTGCTTTAATGAGGAAACACTACATTTTTACACTTATTTATTAATTTGGGTATTTAATTTCCATGTCTCTTTTTTAATGAGTTTAATTAATCCACATCGCTCAGTCAGAAGGAAGCATGTGTTAATTGCCTGAAGTGCCGCGCGCTTCTCCGCGTGGCGAGCAGGTGCCACCGACCGTGTGCGCCTGAAGAACATGTGTTTGTGCAGCCTTTTGGATCAATAACCACAAATATTGAAATAAAAGACATCTCTGAAGGGCAGCAATCTGGCACTAGTCTTGCCTCACCAGCATTCCTGATGGATCCGCGGATGAGGGCCGCCACGGCCTGCAGCCTGACCACGGTCAGGCCCCGCTCGGACTCGAGCTCCGGGTCCACCACGCCTCGCCCTGCTGTGGGACACAAAATGAGAAACTCACAAACATGGCGCTTCATCAGGGACTGCATCACAGATACATTGAGGTTCAACCTAGGACCAGTGCTCTGAATGGAGTGGCTGGTGCTTTCTCTTCACCCACCCCAATTAATCACAGTGAACTTAATGGTTTAACTCCAGATCTCTATCTTTTACTGCATCTGGCAGTCGCATAATGTTTTTCAGGACCACTCCTGTCCATGTCTTTTAAGACACTACTTCCAGTCCTCTGTCTTTTTCCCAACAACCCAGTAGGTTCTGTGTATGGTCTCAGTCTGGGTCGATTGCCCTAATCAGACTAACACACCTGCAAATATGGAGTGGCGCAGTCATCCTATAAAATATTTCTCAATGAGTGAACCGTTTAATACGAACTTCAAGCCATCATTGGACAAGACTTGTTAAGAACAATCCCCCCCCCCCCCTCCCCTTCGAGCCTCTCCAGTACCGGAAATCAAGGTTCAGTGGCTCCTCAAAGTCTTGGTTGAAATCTGTGGTCCAGATCACAATCGGTGTCACAAAGCGTAGGTGCAAATCGAGCACTCGCCTATTTCTGATTTGAAGTTAGCGGATGGTACGGTATTGTGCAAAACGGTATCTAAACTAATTCACGCTGACTTAACTTTTCACTCTCTTTCCTAAATATCATTAGGTCTTGATAATGTAACTACATCTTATTTATTTTCATTTATTTCCCCCCTTTTATTTCTTGAATGCATATGTTACACCTTATATTTGCTGTATTCACAAAACTCAAATAAAGATTATTTTGAAATAAAATTAGCGGATGAGCAAGCCATTTGAGCCCGATCACAAGCTTGACACCGTGGAATGGGGGATAATGCACATGGTTCCCCCTTTTATTAGGCGCACAAAAAGCCCATGTGCACTATTTCTTGCTGCAATTAGCACCAGGTTTCACCTGCAACTTACCAAGGGAGGAAACAAGTGACTTATACCTAGATTTTAGTTCTATTTAGTGAAAATGAGAGTTTGCACCTAAAACATGGTTACCAGGCTCATTCATGGTGCTCAGGACATTTTACTCATATTAATCTATACTCTATGCATGTGTGATGCAGCACAGAGGTCACCCAAAGCTGGCGAGGATGGATGAAAAGACATGTAATGTACCAGTATCCGCAATGCATGTTTTTACTAGCGCATTGGTAGTACTGGTCAGCTACTCTCTGCTATAGTAGAAGGCAAATGGCACAACTCCAAACTCAAGTCTTTCAGTAACTTGGATAAATCGGAATGGAGAGAAGGGAGAGCCACAAGGGGCAGAGCCTGGTCGCTATCTTCCTCGGAAGGAGACACACACAGCCCACGATTGTTCTCTCACTTGGCCATGGCCAGACTGACCTACAGTGCCTGAAGGGCTGCTTGGACAGGCCACTGCGCAGGCCGTTTTTTTGGCTGTTTTTCGGCCTGTTTTATGGTCCACTGTGCCAGGTTTTACTGTTGATTTCTCTTATATTACCACAAGCATTACCTGCAGCAAGCACAAAGGCATGCAGTTTCCGACACCATTCAAAGCTCTTAGCGTGTTATTACAAGTTCAAAAACGTCCTGATTTACAAATCTCGGCCACTTTTGTAACTATCTGATTCGCTAATGCGGGCCACTTTTATTTGTGCCCGGGCCTATTTTCGTTCCCAGTCTGACCTTGTTCGTGAGCATAACCCTCTGCTGGTCTCTAAAGGGACCTCTTTGTGGACTGTCTGCCTAAGGGGACACAGAGCCCTGTCTGTATCGGACTCATAGCTATTAAGATGTGCAGTGGACACTGTACAAATAAATATAAACATAAAGTAATTAGACACAAATCTCCACAGCTGCCTTTCTCACTGAGGACAGAGTCCAATACTGGTCTTACTCAAAGTGCCCATAGTTCTGTACCTGCATTGCTAACAATACAAACAGACATGTACCCGTCTTCCTACAGGGACCAATGCTTACTGACCTGTTCTTCTCCAGTAACAAGTGCCCGTATACATGTTCTCTCAAAGGCAAAAAAGGTCTTTGCAAGTCTTCTTCAGGAATAGACACGGAATCCTTTCCCAGTTTTATTACTGGGCTCAGAGCTCTTTGCTTATCATTCTTTGGGGTACATACCCATGATGTGGGGGGCTTCCAGAGGATCCCTGCCATGCACATGTATTTTTGAGGGACACACAGCAGTTTACCTCAAGGGGCACAGCCTTGCAATGGTCTTCATCACATGGCACTACCCTGTACATGTTCTCATGGGGGATACAACCATGTACAATATGTTGGTGTACCACATTGTTGAGGTTGAACAATTGACCCACAGATATGTTACGAGTAGTAAATTGATCACTGAAATATCTTCAGGGTGGAGTTAATAATAGAAAATCTACACCTACTTTGATAATATTCGGAAGTCATTATTATGGTCCCAATATAGCTGTAGGGAGATTTTTTGAGAGTCAATAATGAGCAATACAACCATACAATACCTGCATCCCGAAGCGCAAACAACGAGCTCTGTACAGTCCTATGAAATTCAGAAGCTCAATCTAGAGTGTCTGGCTCATAGAGAGGTGGATAACCATACAGGACACACGTCTTTCTCTAGGGAAACACACCAATGTGCAGTACACATCTTCTTCAAAGAGAAAACAACTGTGTGCAGTATCGGTCTTCCTCAAGCAAAACACAACTATGTGTAGCACCTTACTTCCTAAATGGAACACAAATGTTTATAGCACTGGTCTTCCTATATGAAACACAACTATGTATAGCACCTGTCTTCCTTAAGGAAAACCAACTATGTGTAGTACCTGTCTTCCTATATGGAACACAACTATGTATAGCACCTGTCTTCCTTAAGGCAAACCAACTATGTGTAGTACCTGTCTTCCTATATGGAACACAACTATGTAGAGCACCTGTCTTCTTCAGGAGCAACACAACTATGTGTAGTGACTTTCTTCCTATATGGAACACAACTATGTAGAGCACCTGTCTTCCTCAGGGGGAACACAACTATGTGTAGTACCTGTCTTCCTATATGGAACGCAACTATGAAGAGCACCTGTCTTCCTCAGGGGGAACACAACTATGTATAGTGACTGTCTTCCTATATGGAACACAACTATGTAGAGCACCTGTCTTCCTCAGGGGCAACACAACTATGTGTAGTACCTGTCTTCCTATATGGAACACAACTATCTAGAGCACCTGTCTTCCTCAAGGGGAACCCAGCTATGCACTGTACCTTTCTTCCTCAAGCAGAACACAACTATGTACAGTACTAGGCTTCTTCAAGGGGAACATGCCTATATACAGTACCTGTTTTCCTCATTAGCTTTGCTTGCTTCCTAAGCTGGGTAAGAAGAGTCCCCAGAAGGCCGGAGTCGCGGAAGATGTCACTGAAGAGCGTGTCTCGTTGGGTGATGCGCAGTATGCACTCTAGAGCAGTGATGATGCAGTGAGGTGCTTCGTTCTCCTTGATCAAACCCTGGACCTTCCGGAGGATTTCATGAGGGATGTATGACAGCTCCATGATGATGAACTCTATCAGCTGGAAAAACATGATCTGGACTGGCACATCTTGCAGATGGATTCTCTCTGCAAGCTGGGAGATGGGCTGTAATGTCCACTCAAGGAGGAAGAAGTTGGCCTTGTCGAGGGCCCAGATGGTGCGCATGGTGGATAACATCTTCCTACAAAGCCAAGAGTCTGTGCTTCTCTGGAGCACTGTCTGCAAAACCTGGAATGCCTGTAGGTTTTTCACACAACTGCCTGAAATAAATTGAAGTTGATGAGTACAGGAAAGCTGACGTCCACAGATATCGACACAACCTATTATACACAAGGCACGAGCAATTTCAAATAAAGAAGGAACGATTTCATGTAGCATCAAATCATTCAAGTATGTGCCTTGAATTTTAATACATTTGAATAATTTATCACCAGAATGTATTGATTAATATACAAAAGGGTCTCAGGCACTATTCTTCTGTTCTATCCTGTTGTTAGAAATGCAATAAACTTCATATTACCATGACTGGCCTGCTATTATATGGTGCTTAATACTAATGTACAGCCTACCTCTATGCACTTTCATTTACAGGAGACACTGCCACTGATGCACATAGAGATAAAGTAATTTACCCAGTGCAATGTTCGATTAAACAACAGATATTTGTGAAGAGCATATTTGCCATTGATGTGGCCCCTAGTGCTTGTGGACTATCATAGCCGTTGTTTTGGGCTGTCTGGAGTATGTGTTCTTACACTGCCTGGAATGACCGATTGTGCTCCGCCCTACAGCTCTAGGAAGTTTGAGGATCAGCCCCAGCAGCAGGTCTGCTGTCTATGCGTGTTGTTTTTGTGAACGTTTTGGATGTGCTGGCATGCTGCCCGCTTGTATGTGGATGGTGCCCGCTTGTATGTAGATGGTTGTGTAGTGCATGGATTTTTAGATGGGGCTACAATTGTGGCGACGAGGACATGCCAAGGGCAGCAGGGTGTATAAATATGGTGTTGAGAGTAGCATGTTCTCAATTGTATAGCTGTGGCTCTGTAGTTCTTGTAAGCAAGAAGGGTTTTGGGAGAGGAAATGCAGGAATATGGGCAGATGGAGAGAGTAGTAAAAGTCTACTGTGGGCAGTGGGATGGTTTTTGATGCTATGGAGGCCGCAAAGTAAATGAGATGGCATTTGAGGCAAGTGGAGCTGTGTGTGTTTTAATATGTGCGTAGGTGTTACCTGCAACATATGTATTTCAGTAAGCTGTGAGGCACCACCTTTACATGAGAGAGAGCCTGGATGGGCTTTGGACTGGGTGCCTAAAGTCCTGGGTGGCTTGTGGTGTTTGTGACCTATTTATTGGATGCACAATGGAGCGGGACAATAATTGTCAACATGTGCAATGGTGTCATTGTATGGGAGGGCAATGGTCTGGGTGGGGAACTAGCTAGGTGTGATATGGCCTGACATATAGTCAGATTCTCCTTGTCATAGTTTGTTAATCAGTGTCTCGCTGTTGCCATCCACTCATGGGTGATTGCATGACTGAGATTCCCTGACCATTTAACCTGGTCTTTGTCATTGCACTACGATGGGGTATGGTCAGGCAGGGTTCTAGGAGGAGGATCTGGAGATGAAGCAATGTTTGGGGCCTCCAAAGGGGAGGAGTGGGTGACAGACTTGATGTAAATGTTGGATGGAATGGCAGAGATGGAGTGATAAAGGACAGGGGTTCTGGGCCTAAGCCCATCTAGGATGTATACTGACAACAAGGGTTAAACACAGTCACCAGAGTTGTTTCGACTCTTTATGAGGGAGTCTGGTTAGGGTGCCAAGTGAGGGCCCTAAAAAATTTGAGGGGAGTTTCCTTGACCCCACCAAACCCAGTCCCCCAATAATGATAGCAATCTGCTGACAAGCAACGCCCATAGCCAGCAAGGTAGGCACGGATCCCTAATGTTTTTAAACCACCTAACCCTACTAGCACCTTCATTGAGGAGGAATAGGATGAGACATAGGGTAAAGGGCAAAGCCAGTAGCCAGCAGGGAAGACACGGGTCCCTAGAGGAAGGAGAGAAGGAGGAGGGAGAGGGGGGAGTAGGAGGAGGATGGGGTAGGGGGAAGAAGGGGAGGGGGAGTGGGAGGCGGAGTGGAAGGAAGGAGAGGGGGAGTGGAAGGGAGGAAGGAGGAAGGTGAGGGGGAAGAGGAGGAGGAGGAGGTAGAGCGGGAGGAGGAGGGGGGTGGAGAGGACACATAGGGTAAAGCGCAATGGGAAAACACAAACACGATTACAGACCAATACATTAAAAGGTCTACTGTGGTAAAATAAGAATACAGGATTGCTTCATGTATATAATGAATTCATGAGATAAAACATGTATGTGTGATTATTCTGTGGTCCCTCTGGCATTGCATTTCATTGCCCCGTAGAAGGCGGAATGATACTCCACACAAGCAACAATATGAGATGAGAAGAACACTGTCCTTTTGCAGAACCAGAGCCACATACATTTAAAGAATAGGTAACAATAGGTGTTGCAGATGGCTTTGCTGTCAAGCGTGACCTAAAATGAATGCTGCATTTCAGTTTGCTAGGTAAAGACCCAGGGGAGGACAACATATAAAAATCAATGTTTCCAAACACAAAACTAGGACATTACGAAAACCAGCTTTACAACAAAAAGAGCATTTGCCCCTACAAATACAACGCACATATTGCCATCATTCTCCACAAGGTTAAACTCTATATGAAAAGGCTAGGACAGGCAAATCTCTTATTTTATGGAAGGCAAAGATAAAGAGTGGAGGTGTCGGGTCAGTAGTTAGCTATTTTTAAAGAAAATACCCCAATATTTGCTTCGTTTTTTTATTATCTTAATTAACATTCAAGTTCACTTCCAAACCACTGCTGGACTACAGCAGGATCACATAGGAAGTACAACCAGAACAACTGTTATGTCCGCCAAAAAATGATCATTTTGAGAAACAATTGTACAGATGATTGAGCAACTAGGAAGTCTTTGATTAGAAGTCGGACTGCTAATTCCAGTCCACAACTTCTCCAGGAGAGCTTCTTCAGCCACATCAAAACTAAACAATCTATGGAGGTTTTTGGGAAAGATGCTCTGGAAAGTCGCTCTTTTCTGCAGCTGCTCACTGTTAGTCCATTGTGCTGTTTAAAAATCCCTTTACCACAAAACTCCACAAGACCTTGCATAGCATGGTGCCCACTTTGGCCATCAGGAAGTTCTTACGTTTTGTGCTCCTTTTATCCAGAGTACAGTTCAGAAGAAAGTTGGTGAACTCCATCATTGTGCTGCATATTAATCAACCACAGGATGCACTCTACATCCTGGTTATCCTATCTACCCAGCCAACGTGGGCGGATCTCCGGTACTCGTTCATTACTGATGCCATATAGCAACCCTGGATGAGCATCTTCTAATTACACTGACCCAATATGCACAGTCCACCGTTGACTCTCTTCCACTCCACATTTCCTGACAACTCTGCAGTCAATGTCAACCACTGAACCTCTTGTTATCTTAGCAATCAAGTATCCATTGAGGTCTTCTTTACCTCCACAAAACTTGGAAAACTGGGTGACTTTGAGAATTGTATTAAGGTCTTTCTTTACAGCAACATTACAATCACACGCATTCGACTGAGTTACAACCAAAGTCATTCTAATAGTAGGGGTACGATCAGAGGCGTTCTAATAGAGTGGATACAATCTAAGTGTGCCACGATGAGGGTATAATCGCAAACATGCCATTAATGGGGCTACAACCACAAGAAAACTACCAATGTAGGTACAAACACACACATTTCGTCAATATAGACACACTCAAAATCCTCCCACTTTGGTGGGTAATATAGCAAGTATTACATACATACAAGGACATTCACAATCAGGCCATTAATGTGGGCAAAATCCAAACAATGTGTGTACAATTGTATCAGTGTGGGACAATAACCAGAAAATCACAAGAGTGAGAGGATGCCAGAATACCAGATCACAGTACATTACATTGTGCCCACTGGCTGCTGTGCCTTAAAATGGCAATAATCAAAAAAATAATCACACACTAAAATATTTGTCCAAGCAGTTCATCCCTAACTAGGTCAAGCTTCCCCACACCCATAAACTGTGGTGCACAAGAGTTGGAAAATGATGTACCTGAGTTTGAGGAAGGCTGGTTCTGGAAGTCAGGGAGCTGTGGATGGGTAATGTTGCTGGCAACTTTGAGATCGGTTTTCCCACAAGTTGTGAGATTAGCCAGTAAATTGAGTAGATCGTCCAGGTGTTCGGCTGCTGCAGACATGGAATTCTCCTCACAACTGAATGGAATCACAGTATTTTAATTTTATTGATTTACATACGTATCTGTACTATTAAAATACCCTCCCCTACATTTTAAGATGTTATCTTCCAATGTAAGATTGGACTATCCATCACCTTCACAGCTGCAACTTCAAGCTAGGCCTTAAATTAAAGGAGGACACAGGTTTTTATGTGTATACAGGATTATTAGAATGTGGCCTCACAAAGTACTACATCTTCCCCCACACTCAGCCAGACGGATAGCATTAAAGCAACTGGTACCTTACCGATGATGGAGAGACCTCTCTCATTCATTCTTCCTCAGCTCTTGGATTGCTGCTTGCTCTGATATTTCCTCTTTCTCTGATGTGCTCACTCGCGTCACAGAATTTACTGCATCTTACCTGTTCAACCTTCTATTTCCCACTTCACTCTCCCTCTTCTTTACTCCCCACTCTCCACCTATTCATTTGAACACTTGACCTACACTTCTGTTTCCATTCCCACCACCAGCTCTTCCTTTCTTGGGACAACCTAAATCCTGAAGTGAGCCCGCTGTGCTGCTCCCAACTTGTGAAGCAGAAGAAAACAGAGATGTGGTACTTGCCGAAGTAATATTTTCACCAGCATAGGATAGCCTTCATTGTCCTCGAACTGTTGGAGAAGAGCCATAGAGAGAGGATAGGAGTCCTTCAGGAAGCCGAGAAGCAGGGCTGTTATCTCACAGAGATCGGCAGGCGGCAGAGCATCCACACGGGGGGACAGTTCCTGGACAGCCATCTTCAGGCAGCAGGAAGCTGAAACAAGACCAGGTGACATTAATTAAAAATGTAACACATGCATCATCTCAAAAACCTGGAGATTTTAAGGTCTAAAACAAGCATTCACAGTCTTATCTACTGATAATGGGTTTGAACATATGAGACAAACAAGGAAGTAGCATGGCAACTTTCATCCAAACTTGTAGGGGTGTGAAACTGTGGGTGAGCTATCGCTTATATAATCTGCATGACAATGGCACGCCTGATTTTGTGGGGGTCAGGCACGGTCATAACCTCAAAAACTATGAGGTAATGTGTCCCTAAAGACACAATTCAAATAGCTTTCAAATACAGTCAATAAGAAAGGACCGACTCAAAAAGGAGTTTGAGATCAACAATCTAGGAAAAACCTTAAAGGTTCATTGATAATTTGAAATGCAATACAGGAAATAGAAAATGCAAATGCAGCAATAAATATTAAATCAGTCAAAGATATAGAAATCAAATGCACTGAAGTCTATCAGTTACAAAAATAATGCAATAACAATCAAATTCAGGAAAAACAGGCCAAGTCCCAAATGTGGAGTAAATCAATAGAAAATCAGACAAATTTCCTAGAGGCTCAGAAAAAAGTACTGTCTCACCCACAAATCAAGGGGCAGTATGGTGTGAGCAAAGACATCATAATTTCAACAAATCACATGACAGTATTCCAAAATGTCACATAACCCTACCATCTTTTGACTAGTCCTTTACATGAATATTGGTTTGCCCCCTCTGAATTAATCTCACCCAGAGGTGTCAGTACAAACAAGCTACATAAACAGCAGAAGCCATTTTTGAATGAATGCAGTACAGTGTGCTAGAAGAAAGAGCCTTAGAAAGTAGCAAAAGGCTTTCTCCTGCAAGTTCTTCAAGAACAATATGTCATACAAAATAAAGAGTCCACGTCTTGTTATATGCGATATACACAAACAATGGACATCATGATACAGCAGTCCTTCTAACAAAACTTGAGTTGAGGCATAGCTGAGGCCTAGTTTTGCCTAAACTAGAAAACACATTAAAACAGATCATAACAATTTTGTTTGAATTACAATAGCTTCATTTTAATACAGATATGTGAACGCAAATACAGAATGACTAATATTAATATACACATATAATTCATATGTTAAATAGCTTCCACAGTACCCTAAAAATGAGTCCTAAACATTGTGTACCTCAAAATTGTGGGGGAAAAAGTATGAATGCAAAAATATTGTAGGACATAATATTGAATGTAAGTATATATCTTTTTTTTCATCAGGCCACGTTATATAGTTTTTCCTGGTTGTAGCTTATTTTTGAATGTGTCATATTTTGTTTGATATTTATTTTATTTCAATTTCATTTAATTATGAGGTATCTTTATAAAAGTTGGAATTCAAGTATTTTAAAAAAATGTTATGGGTATGGGGTTTATCTGACGATTGGGTGGATAGAGTTTTTATATTAAGATAACTTTAATAATTTATTTTTGGGGGTTGGAGTGCAACTATTAAGTTTGTTGGTTACATTGTTTTTAAATTAGATACATTGGAGGGTTCAAATAAAAAAATATATATTTATAGGTGTATTGGCTATATTGCGTTTAACGATTGGGTTTTTAGATTTTGGGTTTTGTAAATATTTTATCAAAATTTGGGCTTATGCATGGAATATTAGTATATGCGAACCCCAAATCTGAAATGCATTTAGGTTTAGAGTTGGGATAGTATTTTTGCCCAGTCCAATGTATACACTTTATCCAATGTAATAGGTAGGGAAGTCTTATCGCACCCACTCAGCCCCCCTATTTTATCACTATCACAATGTTTAATGGGACTGGAGTTAGTATGGCAAATGTTACTCCTTGATTTAACCACCAGTAGTTTACCTGTTTTCAATCCTACTACTCATACACACACTCATGGACATACTAGTAACCAGCGATGGACATTTGGTTGTAAGTTCCTTAATAATTATCAACCAGTTTATCAAATTAGGCATTTAGATAGAATCAGTGAAGCCATAAAACGGTAATGTTGTATCAGAAAAAGAAACAAAAGATGTTTGATGGAAAATTGTACATTACATGCTGTACGATTATAGTGCAAAACTCAATAAAAATATGTAGAGAAAATTCAGTCCAACTCTTCACAAGAAATCTCAGTGGGACAATTCCCACCTGATTCCTACCATATCACACGCTGAGTCTCTAAAGGATATTCTCTGTCTCCTTTTTTCCTTCACACCTCACTCTAGCCTCTCTTCCAGATTAGTAGCTGTAGGCACCTCCTCTCTAAGTCTCTTGCAGTTGACACAAGTTGTACACCCGTACTTTCACACACACTGCAAACATGTTGCATATTAAGCCTTATAAAATGTTCTGTTTCCATCTAAGCATGTCAGGCCATGAGGATATTCAAATGTAACACCTCCAAACCACGAATTCTGTCTGTCAAATATAAGATGTAACACCATAAACTTGCCTCAGAGTGCATGAGCCAGCCTTCCTGGAATTGCAAACTGTAAGAGTTTGCTTTTAAGGAACACAGATCCCAGGACCCTGCTAAACTAAATACAGAATATTGCATACTACCCAAATAACCTAATGCAATTTTCCAATGACATGCTCTGTGAGAAAATATGGTCAATTGAACATATGACCGGCTCGCACTGGCCTCATTTGCAAGCTCACCTGGGCATTCTGATGTCTGCTATAAAGGAGCAGGTGCCTGAAGCTTTTTGCCCGTGTAAGGTTGCCTGACTTATCCTTTGCTGAAACTATGCCCTGTAGTCTACTTGTATACATGACCCAAAGTCCCTTTGTAAAGCCCTCTGCCTTCTGTGGGTTCCCTTTGCAGCCTCAGGCCTCTTCTCTGGATGATTTGCACCTAACTGCCTAAGATAGTTCTCTGCCCGCATCAGTGCTTAATTTGTAAAAAAATGAAGTGCCAGGGCCCTTCTTGGAAGGCCACTGCAGCATGCCCCACCCAAACCCTGCCAGCGCTGACAATGACAGTACCAACATAACACTTAATCATTGCACTCCTAGAAGTGTGACAATTCAGACTCTTTCAGACCACGCGCAGTTAATATAATGGCAGGTGAATGGCCGTCACCTCCAGATGCTTCAACACCCTCCGCATCCTCCGCAAGACCTTCAAGTGGATCCCCCCTGAATCAAGAAAGACAGTCACCCACGCACTCATCACCAGCAGACTGGACTATGGAAAAGAACTCTACGCCGGCATCAACAAGTCCCTACACTGCAAACTTCAGACAATACAGAACACCGCCGCCAGACTCATCCTCGGCATTCCCCGACACAAACACATCAATTAAGACCTACGAAGTCTCCACTGGCTCCCTGTGGAGAAAAGAACCACTTTCAAAATCCTCACTCACACCTACAAATGCCTACACAACAACGGACCCAAATACCCCAACAACAGAATCAACTTCCACGTACCCAAAAGAAACCTCCGATCTTCCAACCTCGCACTGGCCGAAACCCTGCGCATCCACAGAGCCAGAGCAGGCGGAAGATCCTTCTCTCACATTGCAGCCAAGACCTGCTCATCAGACGCTCCCCCTCCCTGAACACCTTCAGGAAGACCCTCAAGACCTGGCTCTTCGGCTAAACAGATCTGCGGACCCTCCCCCCCCAGCGCCTTGAGACCCTCAAGGGTGAGTAGCGTGCTTACAATTGCCTGATCGAGAGGCTAGCATTATTAATTTCCAATGTATATTGACTTAATAAACACAGTTGTTGAGCTCATTTAAAAAAAAGACTGTGCCACCATGTGGTGGACTAACACTAGAGCCGGTGCTGACAATTAAGTGCCTGTGCTGAGCACCGTAAACCACTGGCACAAATTAAGCACTGGTGCACATGGCCATGGCAGTAACTGTCAAACATGGACAGCAGGAGCTCTGAAAGGAGGCTGAAGTCCAGGGGCATAAGGCATGGCCCTGCAGTGCAGGGGGGTAACATTGAGAGTGCCCCCAACCCTTCAGGGGACCCACGTTCAGCTTGAATATCTGTATAATAAGGGAGACTCAGGGTTCCCTTATCACATTCTGCATGGAGGCCCCATTATTTTGCATTACGCCACATCTGAAGCTCGCCCCTTATTCTCCCTCCGCTCTGTGAAACTACTTTTCTTCATTTGCTAGAAAAACAATTAGAAAAGAGGAGCTGAGGAGAACATCCCACTCAATCTTTCCACAGCTCCAGTAATGCTGGAACTTGCCTTTGCCCTTCTCTTTACATTCTGAAATCCAAATATCCTGGATAGAAAGGGGAGAGAGCCAGAATGTGTAGTTTAGGGAAGTGAAGGGTTAACAGCAGGGGCCTATCCAAGTGTTTTTCGCACACTGGTTCTCCATTGTCTTCAATGAAGATGACAACTTTTCAATATTGTTATGCATGTTACGGGATCGAAACGTTGCACAGCGAACTCAGCCTTTCATCCTCTGAAGGTAGTTAAAATGACTACTGTTTTGACAGGTTACAGTAGCAACGGCTGTATACAGCAATTAAAGAGGCCAAATGGGTGGCAAACAGATCTTCAGAAAACACGTTATTTATAATCATTATGGGCCTCATTACGATGTCGGGTGGACTAATGTCTGCCCGACACTGTTGAAGTTTGAAACCGTCCGAGCTTAGGTCGGCAGTTCCGATTGCAGACTAGGATGCGACCGCCTATAGGGCAGTCACAAACCTCCATTTTTCAATGGAAGCTTGTGCAGCAGGAGGAAAGGGCCCGCAGCAGAAGCTTCCATTGAAAAATGGATGTTTGCAAACATCCCTACAACGCGTGGCACACAGTGCTGGGAAATTCAGGGGGGCACCATTGGTGCCCCTAAGGCCCCATAGCAGAGGACCACAGGGGATGAGGGCCCTGCTAGGGGGCCCCCAAAGTCACTTTCTGACAGCCTTTCCATAAAAGGTCGAGACATGGAAAGGCTGTTGGAAACCAAAATTGTAATCCCGATGACGGAGCTAAGGCTGGCTCTGCCGTCAATTAAGGGATTACAGTTCCGCTTCTCTTCCGACGGGCTCCGTGAGCCAGATGGAAAAGGAGCGGAATCCCCCTACGGGTTTCCCTCTGACCGGGTTCATCATAATACGGCAGCTTGAGGGAAACCATCCATGTCGGGCGAAAAGCCTCCGACAGACTATCGGATGGTTTTCTGCCTAACATCCAAATCGGCCCTATATAGTTAGTTCCTTTACCAGTCATTCTGATGCACCCACACACAGTTCTCATGCCTTTGTGATACTTCTGGCTTTACCTTGTTAGTTCTTCGTGATCACCTTACATATTGAATCTTCACATTCTAGACCTTTCAAATTCCATGTAAGCGTTCTTGTCTAAAAATCATCCAAGCAGCCTTATCATGTCTAGATAGAATACACAATAGGCACAACATCTTTATAGCTTCAGAAACTGCTTTCGTTCATGTGTGTTAAATGCTTAAGCTGGGTCAGAGTGAGACAAAAAATATCCCAGGACACCAAAATAAAAGTGACCCACATAAGCAGATCATACAGCTAAAAAAGTGGCCCACATTTGTAAATCAGGTCATTTTTAACTTGTTAAAATCTTCTGTTTATGTGTTGTGCAAGCTGTGGAAGATTACATGGATGTGAACCTGCTGCAGGCAATGTTTAGGGAAATAATTGGGAAATCAATAGTAAATCCTGCCCACCTGACCATAAAACAGGACCACAAGCTGCTTAAAACCGGCCTACACACTGATCTGTCAGACCCACCCACCGGGCACTGCCAGATTGCTCTTAAAGGCCAGTCCCACCCTGTGCTTACGGATCTCTGAAAAGTTCCTCCATGAAATGAACGTATAAGATTTCAGGCAGATGCCTGTTGACTAAGTTTCTGATTAAAACAAAAATACTTTTCTTCTCTTTAGACCCTTCACATCAAGCGTCTGTTTCTAAGCGCTGTGCATACAAATGTTACTATAACCCACTGTGATGGTCCTCAGTCTACTGACTCAGGAAGGACTGAAGTAGAATCTCTTATTCTGGGATCCCAACTTGTGATGGTCTGATCTCTGGCCAGCATTATTTCAATGGGCCATCCTGCCAGAAAGATTGGAATGGTTAACCTTATAAAATCTCTGGCATTCTCACCCTCGCCATATTAAATTGAGTATCACTGTGACCGGGGCCATAGAAGACTTTGACCTTAAAATACCACAAAAGTTTCCAGGATCAAAACCTTTTTTCATGGATACTAGAGGTTACCCTGATGGAATTGGTGTTCGGTTGCTTACAAACCAACAAAGACACAAGAGATGAATGACTGAATGAATGAAAAAGATTTGTTAAACGCAAAAAATGCCAAAAGGTGTCAAGGTGCTAGTAGCAAGATAGTCTGAAGAAGAAGAGAAATAGAAGAAGCTAACTAGTGGCTGTTAAGAAGTGAATAGCCATGTCTTTAAGGACTTACAGACTATGGTGTGGGATTGAGACAATAGAAATTGAAACCCAAAAGGTTACATCTAAGAAATAACCAAAAACTACTGTCTTTGAAGCAACAGAGAAGGTCTAAGGCTTACCATGCAAGTAATGTATGGTGCTGGAGGTCTGGACTTTGGACACTGCACGAAGCACGCCAACCGTGGAAGAACGCCACTCTATGCTGCTCCGCTCCCATAAGGAGATCGTTGCGACTATCAGCGACTGCAGCTCTGAGGTCTTCAGGAGTTCCTCCACCCCCTCAGTCTGGCTGCAAATATTCAACATTACCTGAGAAAATGGGAATCCAAATGAGATGTCAGTCAGGCCGTCAGTGAGCTGGTTGTAGTTAACTGGAGGGAGAAACACTGAGTGAAGGAATTAGTGTGAGAGACATTATGGACTAGTGTGGCAAAAATGAAAGTGTGTGTTGGTCAAGAAAAAGGTGGAAAAGAGAAGGCAGGAGATCGAAGGAATAAATGAATCTGGAAAGAGGGGAAAAGGATGGAAACTTGAAAAGGGAACATTAAAATATGACTGTGAGTCTAAGGCTTTTGTTTTCCCTGTGTGCTGCACTCATCAGAACAATGTCGGAGTCCCTCTGTTTGTGTATGACTCTTTCAGCTTCTTGTATTTTATGCAAGCCTGCTTTGCACATTTCGTGTATCCATGATATGCCAAAGAACAGCACAGAAGTTTACACTGAAGTACAGAACTGAATATTCCGAAGTGGTGCATTGCGCTGTGGTGTGTGGTTGAGGAGGCATGTTGATTGTAGTGTATAGTACAATGCAAGAAACATTGCAGAGTCAATTGACATCATTTGTAGCATGATACAGTACTGTACTATATTGTATACAGTAATACAGAGTGGACTGCCGTGTGAGGCCGTGTTGTACAGGGTTAGCTGTAGTGGCATGAACTAGTGTAGAGTGTGGTCAGTGGCGTAAAGTAAGATGATGGGGCCCCCCCTGCAGAATCTGAAGAGGGGCCCATGAGTCTCCCATATCTCACAGCTATTCACTGGCTGGGGCCACCTTGAAGGGTTATGGGGGCCCTGAAGGGCTGGGGGCTGCCCATCGCCCCAGGGGCTGCAGGGGCCTGCGTTATGTCCCTGTGTGTGGTTCAGTGTTGCATGGTATCTGATCAAGAGCAGGAGATCTGGATCACCACTTGACACTTGTCACTCAAGAATACTTCATCATTTAGTAATGGAGATTTTATCTGGGTTCTCCCGTGGTGGCCGGCACGGATCACGTATAGTGGGGGGAGGGATGTAAAAAAAAACTAAAAAATTTATCTTATCGCTGCATCTCTCCGTCTCTCCTTCGTGTCGTACTCGGGCTGGAACAGGATGCCGGAAGCACCCAGGCTCCCCTGCCCAATCACAACGCTGCAATGCAGCTTTGTGATTTGTCTGAGCGACGAGGTTTGGCACTCAGACAGGTACTGTGGGCCTGGAAATGTTCTCCACCCAGGCTGTAATGCAGCTTGCGTGGAGAACATGCACAGTGTGCAAGACGTTAGGCCGGCACAAGCATCATGCGCACTTGGAGTGGGCAAACCATTCATCCCTTGACCTGCTCTGAGAGCAGAGCAGCCCCGCCCACCACGGCCGCAAAGCAGCAGGAGCAAAAAAAATGATAATATAATTGAGTCATTATCATTTTATTTTTCCTTTAGTTACACTGCTTAAAAGCAGTGGCACGACGCTCCTCCGCCTTAGCGGAGGAGCCACCACAGGTGCTTCTCCCGACCATGAACCACTCAATGTAAACCGACCCTGCTACGTTCATCTCAAACATGCAAAGGCCAGTGTATTATTGAAGAAACAATCTTGGTACTCCAATGAATAATCACATTTCTGGCTTAGTTTCACTTGTTTAAAATAGGCCAATAAGAGATTTTGTTAAAAGACTGCACTTAGTTGACCTAATTGGACTTGGCATTTGGCCCGCCATGGAAAAGAATGAGTTATAGTCTTAGGCCTTGATGACCCTTAGGATGTAAAATAGTCATTTGCCACTTTTTCTCTGGAACCTTAGCTAAAAAAAGAGAAAGGGTCTGAATTAGAGTTTGGCAAACAGGTACTCCATCACAAAATTGACGATTATTCCATTTGCCTTATTACAAATGCAACAGGATATTCAATATCCTTGAAAAGTAAAGTTGTGACAGAGTAACCCCTCCACCAAACTCCGATGTGTGAGATGGGATGCTCCATCAAAACATGACGGCCATCCCATCCTCCATATTACAGGTACCATATGCAATAATGCACTTGTAATACCGCAGGTGGGGCATCCACCGTGTTTCTGATAGCGTATGAATAAGGCCTTAAATGTTGTCTGCTCCCTGTGTCCGTGTGAAATGGTACGCGCAAGCCCAATAGAGCTACATTTGGCTTGAGATCGCTGTGGCAAGCAAGTTTCAAGTTTTTTTTTTTAAGGATGGAATTGGCTTTCGAGGGGAAATGTCGCTTTGAAACATTTATTTGGCTCGAGCACCAGATTCCAAGTGGAATGCTGCTTTTCTAATGTCTCTTTGTATGGACAAGTGTGTTGCATTGTTGTTCTTTGATGTATAAATCTTAAATAAAGAGTTAAAAAAAAAAAAGGATGGAATTGGCTACTTTCAGAATTAGCTTCAAAAAAGGGCATCCTTCATTTTTTTAACTGCCGAATGTTTGTAGAATTAAAAACAAATAAAAAAAACCTCGAAGCGCATGTTGCAATGACAAATAGGCAAAGAGCGAGAGAGAACATAGGGTGTAGCTCAGATTATGGAAACAAGGGGAGACATAGCAAAAGTACAAGATGAAAATGAATGACATGAAAGCCTGGCAACATTTGAGGCCTTTCTAATAATCTGCAGGTCCAAATTGAAGGAGGTTTTCATCCTTCACTCTAGACTCTAGAGTGATACGTGTAGCTATCCCAATTGCTAAATGTGATTTAATGTTTACTGGAGGAAGTTCTCAATTTGTTTAGTCGGATCTGTTTATTGGACTCAAGATATTGCATATTCTTCTTCCAAACGCCTGCAGCAATAAAGCCACTTTTTGGATATACACTGGGACCAGGCACATTTCTCAGCAGATACATCCTACTTATCTACATGAGGCCTTTGCAGAAGAAAATGTGGGACAATGGCCCACTAGTCTGTTTTAGGTGATAGCTCAACCCTTCATATTCTTATATACAAGTGTTTTTGTCACACTTAAATGATGCTTTTTTCTTTATTTCTTAGCCACGTGCTATATTGCTGCATGTAGGTTGAAAAATATATGTATTGTACATAGGACACATGGCTTGAAGTTCAGCAGGTAGGCACTTCCATTTATTCAGGAAGTAGTTTATTCAGCAAGCAGCAATATGGCGTGGGTTCTTGATAAAGTATCTCTGAATGTAATCTAACTACTCAGGCACACCAAAAGTACTGTGTAGGTGGGACCCACACTCCAAATTCAAGAGAAAACAAAGGGTTTCATTCCAAGTCTTTCACATGGACATTTTCAAAACGTGTGTTTATTCTGAAGGGGTAAGCAATCTTCGACTCTTCCAGCCAGCACGTGTTTCGCTCTGGGCAGCATACAGAGAGCTTTTTCAAGGCTGCAAATGGAATTAAATCAATAAAACGCAAGAGCATTCTGACTGTATTCGATGACATGAACTTCCACCTCACCTTAGCAGCATTAAAATTATAGTGGTGAAATGATTAAGGGAAACAGATCTGGCATCGTTCCACGCAAGGGGTGGACCATAGTTTTTGTTGTTTTTTCTTATGGTTTATGGAACGTATGTTTTAAATGATTTTGAGGATTTAGAAGCCTATTCTCACCTTAAAATTAAACCTCGTTGTGCAAAAGGCCGGATATGAAAATGTAAATTGATGTACGATCTAACACTGATTGGCAGTCCAAGAATGCTATAGAAAAGCTCTAATTTTTCCTGCATATTCATAATGATGTGGTTTAGTAGAAAAGCTAGGGGTAGGCAGAGTTAATTCGGTTTTTTGCGTATCGCACCCAATTCTCAAACTACATATTGTACGTCTGCTATCGGAGAGAGTGTATGAAAATCAGGACTTTTGCTACACTTTTCACCCTGAGATCCCCATTTCCATTTTGTGCTCACAAGAATAAATTCCTTTTCTTTACGAATGACTGTGTACTGTTGCAAAACATTTCTGCTCGGACTAACTCTCTGAAGAGGGAAAGCGACTCGGTCAGTGTAAGAGTACGGAAAATTACGCAAACTACGGGTAGCCCAATAATCATAGTCTAACAGTGCTTAATTTGTAAATAAGTGCCAGGGCCCTTCTCAGGAGGCCACTACAGCCTGCACCACTCATTGCCCCTGCCAGCACTGCCAATGGCAGAACCAACACAGGTACTATTGCATTGCTAGAAGTGTGACAATTCAAACTATCCCAGGCCACCCAAAATGATAATAATGGTGAGAGCGACAGATGTTAATAATTTATAATGTCTATTAACAACAAATACTGTTATTGTGCTTATCTAAAAATGTTGACCGACAGCACCATCTTGGGGTGGAATGTCACTAGAGTTGGTGCTGAAAATTCAGTGCAGGTGCCAAGCACCAGAAACCACCGGCTCAAAATAAGCACTGGAGTCTACACGAGATTAGGCTTCTGTAATCAGAATTACACACTAACCCTACAAATGCCTGGCCTCGATCAATATACATTGTTGAAAGCCTCCAGGAGAAATGGCCAGCACTTACTTCTCTTACACATTACTGAGGATCATTTTCATGAAACCCTGTAGGTATTTCTGTAGACAGGAAAATATATATTGTTACGAAGTAATGGGAGACTGTCTGTAGGAATGTCTACTGATTATTAGTGAACTGTTTGAATAATTAATGCAGGGATTTATTTTTCGCAGGAGCATTTTCGTATTTCTGGGCACCTGTCAGTCAATAATACTTTTATTTGATTTCGTTAAAAATTGTAAAAGAATGGAAAAAGCACATAATACAAAATGATTTAAAATGGGGATTTGTAGGGTGCAAAAGATAAAAACACAGTGCGGTCATATACTCAATCGTCATCAATGGTTAAAATAAGAAATATTACATTTGTAATCAGTTCAAATTATAAAAGATACAAGGCGGTTCAATGAGGAAAAGTCAGAGAATAGTGCCTGTGCAAATGGAGAGTGTCCGAGCAGTCTAGTCAAAGCCACTCAAGTTAATTCCTTTTTTTTTGTCTAATTCTTTGGATGCCATTTTTCAAAACATAATGGCTCCGCAGGACAGTTGGATTGATAGGCCTCCAGGCGCTCGACCTCGGACCTGGGTAACTGGGTTCGAGTCTCGGTAATGACGCCGAACATCCTGTGATTCTGGGCAAATCACGTAATCTCCCCGTGCCTAACAAAGAATGAATGCGTGTCCTCAAGTAATGTAACTGGTGCTATGTAAAGCGCTCTGATACCTGATTGGATTTTGGTCAAGTACGCGCTATATAAAACTCTGCAAAAAAAAATAAAAAATTGTATGACTGCAGCGCTGCATGACCTTAATTGGTTTTTCTTAAAGATCTCGCAAAGGCCAATTTTTTGAGTTTCTAGTAGCGAGGGGCAGATGCATAGGAGATGTAATAGTGTCTCTTCTCCTTGTCCGCACCAGGGGCATTCTTTTGTCGGCCATGTACACTTCCATTTCGCGGTCAAATCCTTTGTGGGGAATGACCCCAGCCGCAACAGCGTCAGATAGTGTTTTTTATGATGTAAGAAGTGTTCAGACAAATGCGGTTGAGGTTTTAGCATCAGGTAAGATTGAATCACTGCCCATGCATGATTTTCTTGGAGAAGGCAGTTCTGGCCATTAACAACGAGATTTGTTTGGTTGCACTATTCACTGCATTTTTGAACCCAGAGTAGGAGGTAGTTGTATACCAGGCTTCCTCGAGGTGTAGGTCCGCGAAGGATTGCTTTAAAACTGTGACGATCAATTATTTAGCCTTGCTTGCTTTTCAATTTCTTCCCAGCAGAAGTGGGCTAAAGTATTGTCTTCTGCTTGCCTCATCCACCAGTAATATTTGAGCACCGCCCCTTGTCTGGCTGGTTTCTGGTTTTAAAGCCCATATTCCAATAGAATTTGTGCTTGAGAGATATATCGGGGGGATTAAAAACAGACTCTTGAAGGAACTCGATTGGGCTTGGTTTAAGGCGACGGCATCTTTTGTGTTCATGATTTCCGACCCATACGATATAGTTGGTATGAATTTTGCTGCGATTACCTTCAGCAGGTGACCTGTTGAACAGCCTTTTAGCTTCCTCTCTAGAATTTTAAAGGCATAGAGGAGCTATTTTGCTTTCATTTTCCCTTGATCCAGGTGTTGCTTAAAGTTAAGGTTGTGATCGAGTTGAAACCCTAGGTATTTGTACGAATCCACCTGGGATATTGGTTTGTCATCTCCCTCTCTGGGCACCTGTAGATGCTATTTTCTGATTCAAGTGACTAACTTTAGGATCTATTTATACCAGCTGTTTCTGATCTGTAGGGAATGCCCATTTGAATGAAAAGGTCTGATTTCTTTAACAGGCCCTCCAAAAGTACTCCGAAAGTGTGGAACCAACATTTCTTTGAGGAACATTCCCTCCTATATTAATTAGCTGTGTCTCTACTCAAAAATGTGTTTAGCTTTTTGTTTTGGCTACATTTCTAAATTCTTCCAATTCTCTTTCCACAGGGCCTCCTTGAAGAACGGTTCATGCTGTTACACATTAATCAGGACAACCAGGGCCCCAAATCTCCCTTGACTGTCACCCATTCCACCTGTCACTAACTGTCCGCTGTGATTCATCCAATAAAATCCCCCCAAAAAACATAGCACACCAAATCCCCTAACTCCCCCCACCCTGCATTCCTGCCTCATTAGCCCAAACATGCCCCGCCCAACTTGCAAAGTACGTGTTGTCCGTAACATAATATAGATTAATCGGGAAGGGCAGCCCACACCACATTAAAACTAATAAGAGTCAGTGGGAATGTTTAGTTACCCCTCTACAGGAGACCTTATTAGGCGTCTCTGTGGACAGTGCCAGTTCTTGAGATTAATCCAGCAAGGGCATTGCAGCGTTTATCAACTCAACCCACACCATCAAGCAATCAATAACTATGCTTAAGTCAAAGACTGTGTATCAGCAGATGAGAGCCCATAAGGACTATGCTCATGCGTCCACCATGAGATTTGGTGATCGGCGCCCTTCAGGGGAGTCATGAGGTTCCAGTACTGTTCCAAGCCTCCGGTCACGAGTCAAGTCTTTGAAAAATAGGTCCAAACGGCCCTCGGTTCCTTCAGGGACCCCCATCACCCTGATTTTGTTCCGACGAGACCTCCATTCCTGATTAGCTATCTTAGCCGTAAGTATAGCATTGTTTTTGGTGAGGGTTTGGACCTGTTCCTCCAAGCGCTCTGTCATGGATTGGAGTTTGTTGATCGGGGACTCCACCGGTTTCACCTGGTCAGATTTTTTCCTGACATCTGCCTTCATCAGGTTTACGTCATTGTGACTGTATTTAATTTGGGCTCAAAATTCCCTCTCAGGTCCTGTATTGTCACTAATATTTCTCGTAGAGTGAGCTCTTTGTCCCGTTGCAGGGCGGGGGGAATCCACCCCCTCCTTGGAATGCTGAGAGGCTACATTCTCAGTGGCCATGAGTACTGTGCATTTATCTATTTTATTGGACTTTATTAGCTGTGCCCCATAATTTCTGACCATTGCAGGCATGGTAGCTTGTCACCACTCTCAAAGTCCACCGGCAATTTGCACCAGTTACTACAATGTCTGTTGCTCCGTGACCCACGATAATCTGCACCAAGTTCACTTCACCAGTAGGGCCTAGGCCATATACACTATTCATCAGTCTCACAGGGGGGGCTACTTGTGTCCGGTGAAGCCCTGGGGGGGCAA
Organism: Triturus cristatus; assembly: GCF_964204655.1. Lineage (NCBI taxonomy): Eukaryota > Metazoa > Chordata > Amphibia > Caudata > Salamandridae > Triturus > Triturus cristatus. The sequence goes on from NC_140580.1 coordinate 769,623,912, forward strand.
CTTCCAACCACAGCCACCCACCAGGTCATGCACATTCACTGACAGCCCGTGGGGCCCGCACAGAGCTCACCTCGGCCACACAGCTCCTCAGTGCCCGAACCGCAGCAGGGAGTCCCGCACCCCAGGAGACACAGGTGGATATTCTGTTGGGCCTCCGGGGAGTCTCTGCAGGCCTTCACCAGGGGGCATTTTGATTTGCCAGACGTGCTCACGGGCAGATCCAGGCCCAGGAGATGCGCTGCTACCTTCAATAGCTTTTCAGCTCCCACCCAGTCATATGCCCCCGCTGTCCCATGCAGGAACATGTGCTGTTTATCTGGTCAGACATGGCACTCGGGGACCGGCCCACAGGAGCAGAAGTTAGCGGGGGTAGGAAGGGCCTGCCGGAGTCCCCGAAGGAGCCCATGTTCACTGCTGGGCACCACCAGCAATTTAACCCACACACCCAACCACCAATACCGGCGACTCTCTTCGCCAGACGGGCACGAAACTGCTCCGGTTACTGCTTCTCCTCCGTCATTGTCTGGGGTGGGGCGCCTCGATCGATTCTCCGTGGCTGCAGCCCCTTTGTCTCTCCGGCCTAGAGGCGGCACTGACCGCATGCGCTCCACCAGGCAGCCTCAGCTTCAAGAGCGTCTCTCTCTTCCTCACGGAGGGCTCAGATGACCAGAACACCAATCTGGTCCAAAGAGTGCACACAGGCTGTGCTGGTGTCACCTTGTAGTGAGTTTCTAGATAGCCTGATAGACATCTTGGCCAGTCTTATGGTGAAGAAAACCCAGATCATAATTCTAGGAGATCTGAACTTTCACCTTGGTGATCAGAATCTCCCTAACATTAAGAGGCTGCTGCAAGACCTTGAGGGGCTACAACTACCCCAACTGATAACCTCTGCCACACATATTAAGGGACATATACTTGATCTATTAATTCCTAACGATCCCAAAATCTCAGCACCCCCCAGTACCTATGCCTTGGTCAGACACCATTTTTACCCTTTTGCACTTTGTAAGACGGGAGCCGGAAAGAAAAATTATCAACCCACTTTCATCACCCAGAAGAGGAACTGGTCTAAGCTAAACACAGAAGAATGGGGGGAATCTCTAGTTTCCTCTGCTCCCAAGACACTGGGTAGTGTTGAAGAAGTATATTCCAGTTGGAGAAGCTGGATCACACAATCACTGGATAGGGTGCCCCTAAAACAATTCCTAAAAAAAATGAAGTCCAAAAGGGCACCATGGTTTAACTCACAACTAGCGTCTTTAAGGAATAAATTGTAAACAAGTTGAAAGGGAATGGAGGTAGAACTACGATGTGCTAATTAAAGTTAGGTACAAGGCAGCCATTAGACTATACCATAATAATATCAAAGATGCCCAGGCAAAATCTCTCTAGCAAAAAATTAAGCAGTCTCAGAATTCATCCAAGGAACTCTTTAAAGTGGTCAAAGCCTTAACCACCCTAACTCATGACACCCCACCTCTAAGGCTTCGGAGGAAAAATGTAATGACCTAGAGACTTATTTCCACTTAAAAAGTCATGGATATTTATAGGTCCTTTCAGGATAGGAGTGAGACAGTGATATGCCAGTAAAGGGATCATGTGTGGATCTCTTCTACCCCTGCCCTAACTTGTTTCCCATATACTAATAAAAATGATGTGCGGTCTCTTATGGATAAGGTCAGATCAGGCTCACCACTAGATCCAGCTGCACCCCAAGTACTTGCTAAAGTCATTGACTATTTGCTCCCATCAATAGTGGAAATCATTAATCTCTCATTAGAGGTAGTCGAAGTTCCAAAAGCTTGGAAACAAGCAATAATTAGACCTTTATTTAAAAAATTCAGTTTAGATCCAGCTCAACCGGGGAACTATCGACCGATATCACTTCTACCACTAATTGTTAAACTAATAGAGAAATATGTAAATAGAGCTCTAGTGGAGTTTCTGGAAACTAATCTCTGCCCCCATACCACGCAGATGGGCTTTCGTGCACAGCACAGCGTGGAATCAGCTCTGCTAGCAGTGTCAGAAGAATTCAAAATAACCTTGGATCAAGGCCGCTCAGCTGCCATTTTACACCTAGACCGCAGTGTGGCAATTGATACCATTGATCATTCCATTTTACTAAATAGACTGATGGAAATCGGTATCCAAGATAAAGCGTTGGAGTGGCTTGCATCTTTCTTAAAGGGCAGATCCTTCCAAATCATGTAAGCCAACCTTTTTTCAAAAACAATGCCACTGACATGCGGGGTGCCACTGGGCTCCTCGCTTAGCTCCATATTGTTTAACATCTATATGGGGAAGTTGGCTGATATAGTCCAGGAGTTCGGTATCTCTATGATATTGTATGCAGATGACACACAGTTGCTGGTCTCCCTTGACTCCAGAACTAATGGTGAACCAGATCTTTTAGCGCCATGTTTGGAAAGGGTATTGGAATGGATGACAAGCAGCTGTCTGAAATTAAACGGGGACAAAACAAAACAGATTTGATGGTCTCGGGTAAAAATGTGGTCCCTAGGCCTCTGATTAGCAGGCCTAACTGTAGGGTATGTCACCAGTCCCGTGCTCTACTATTAAAATTCTTGGCTTCTGGCTCGACAGGGAAATAACAATGGAGACCCAAGCAAAGAAACTTGCAGGCACCTGTTTTGAGTTACTCAGAACACTCCGTAAGACCCTGGAACTTTTTTCTCATGCAGTTAAGAAAGATAGTAATCCATGCACTGGTCACATCTCGTCTTGACTATGGAAACTCCCTTTATCAAAATTGGTCATCAAAAAACTCCAGGTTGTGCAGATTGCTGCAATGAGACTTCTGTGTAAGGTCCCAATACAGGAACCAGTGGGAAAGCATCTAAGAGCACTACATTGGCTTCCGATCGAGGCTAGAGTCAAATTCAAGGCACTTTGTTTGACACACAAAGCCATACACAACAATGGCCCCCGTTAAATTAGAGACTTGGTGAGCCTATATGTCCCTAACTAATGCCTGATATCCTGCACGGAACGGTTACCAAAAATGACTAGAATTAAAAGAGCCAGATGGAGCGGTACATCCTTCGTATATCTGGCACCCAAGCTTTGGAATTCTCTTCCACGGGGAATCAGATTCCTGGAAGCAGAACCAACCTTCCTTAAAAAGCTTACCACCTGGTTTTTCCATCAGTGACATTAAAGTCCCCTCTGACTTTCGCACCATATTCTGACCTCTAGTGCTGGGAAGCCCTTGGCCAGCTACACGCTCTATAAATCCTATAACATAACATAGGATCCAAAACTGAATACTATCTACAAATCTATTTTATTTTCTGGCTCAGAAAAACATGGAGACATGGAGATCTGCCTGACAGAGAGTCCAACAGGCCATTTGACTTTGAACTTAATAAGGTGTGCATGTCAGTGCCAGGAAGTGACTGGATCTGCCATTGTGTGCCTGGGTCTGTCCCAGACACCCACCCTCCTCAAGGAATGACTCCCTCTGACCCTTTCACTCAACCTTGGAGCCCATTTCCCCCACAATGCAATCTTGCCCTCAAAGCTTTTGCATTTAAGAGCTGAGGGCACACCGTAAAGAAGTGAATCTAAATATATGACATGGATTCCACCTTTCATAACAACTCAGTGAGATTAGCACTTTTTGTTGCTAACTCATGTGTGTGTCAAAGTTTGAGTTGTGGCTTGAGTGACTCGGTCGTCATCATTCCAAAGTTTGGCCATGCTTTGTCGTTATCCTACAATATCTGAGAGATTTTAAACTGAATTCTCCAAGAAACTCTGCCTCAAACGGAGCATGCCAGCCTGCCATCTTTGATGTCCTGCAAGAAGCATGGAATGACTTTAGGAAAAGCATTCACTAGTATGGTTCCAAATTACAGACAAGAGGCCAAAAAAAATGCTTTTTATTCAATGCATCAGGAGAATTTCATCGACAAATAAAAAAAGTCTTGGGCTGAAATGCTGTATTTCCTCAAGGTGCAACATCAGATCTTCCCATTTGCCCTGTACCTGGGAGACCCTACTTAATGGAGTAAATCATATGGCTAGCAATTCAGAACATGCTGATTTCTCTCAATAATCCGACACAATCTGCCCTTAAGCTTCCACCTGATCAACGTCTTTTTAAGAAGCACCTAAAAGGCACAATGTGTCGAGAATTATGTTATTGTTTAAAAGGGGCTCAGAGTCAGCAGCCATGTAATGAAGGGCTGGTGGTAAAGGGGCCCTGGTCTCGAGTTTTGCCTACCTCCTTCAAACAAATATTGTGTGATTTGTGGTTAAGCCAGACCTAGATACTCTTTTCTCTGCAATTGTACATCACAAGGTGAGTAATCAGATCTTCCCATGTTTGGTGCATCATTTCTATTAAATAAATCACATGGCCCTGGTTCTTAGGAAGATCTTGCTCTCTTTGAATAGTCCCTTGATTGTCTTTCTGCCACTGAAAACTCAGCATTGTTTAAATATGTCTTTTACCAGTTGCTAAGAGAACTTGTTGATGTTTTCTGTCCCCAGTGAGTTTTCCATGACAAGAACCCACCTCTGTAAGGTATAAGAATAAATGCTACACTGCCACCATGCTACCCAAGAAATGGCGGACATCCCACAGCACCTGTTGGTTAATCCAGCCTTTGAAACATTGAGAAAGTAGAGAATGTCCTTTCCTGTCTCAGTTCCTGCACCATAGAACTTCTCCAGGTCACTTGAGTTTAATAAAGACATGTCTGTTTTCTAATCAAAGCCACATCCCCACCCCCATCCCTTTTGCCCTCAGCTTCACAGTGGCAACAGACAACATGGGGGAATGGATGTTGTGGTACACTAGTGTGCATGTGAATGTTCTCAGATGTGAATTAAGTATTCTGTGTCGGAGAGTGTATGTTATAGATGGTTGAGTGTGCAATTTGGGAGTGTAGGTGTGCAGCCTCATATGTACTTTAGTGCACTGTAAAATGAAACATATTGTGTGATGTGGTCTGAATTGTGAGACACTTTGATGGAGTGTTGATGTGGTATGATATATAATCTCTAGTAATGAATTGGGGGGTAACATTTGTTTTAGTATGGTTGTATCCGGTGTGCAGGGTTGAGAGGGGTGTAATCTAGAGTCAATGTAACAGGCGCATCCATCAAGCTTTCAGCTCTTTACCTGAGTGAACATTTCCTGCAGAGTACAATCCAAGTCATCCTTCAAAGGTGCCTGTCCAGTGTCTAGCGGAAAAGCGAAGAAAAGGTAAAGGCATTGCAGGCAGACATCTGGGAGGCCGCTTCGAATGATTGGACGCAGGGTCTCCTGAGAGAGAGGGCAACAGAGGCATCATGGTCATATCTCTGAGGTGATAGGAAACCTTGATTAAAACTGTTACTAAAATTAATGTAAAGTTCAGTGATTATGTTATGCCCCTACTTTGCATAACACAATACCAAGCTACACCACAGATGAACACTGTAATTACTCTAAAGCTTAGTTTTCTTCCTCTGCTAAATTAGTAGTTAGTAAATGTGCTTACAGTGTCAATATATACTATGTTGCAACAATGGTAACCACAATTTGTATTTTTAATTGGTATTAATGGACTGGTTCGACCCTACACTTTAGTTTTATAAAGTTACTGCCATTTACTACTACTTACTCACCAATATGAAATAATAGTTCGATCTTCTTCATAAAAGATGCACGAAAGTCAGTTGTACATTTTCTACAATTGCAATTCACTAGTTTGCACATTCATGAGAAAGCACAGTAGTAGATTGTATCTTGTTTTACATCATTTCAAAGGAACTACAGCAGTTTATCAACTGAGCCCAGCCCAAGTATGCTACACTGCCCAGGGTGAGATGCAAGTACTAATATTTTCTGGTACAGGGATTCTTAGATAAATGCGTCTCAGGCATGAAATCTTAATTTTTTTGGTTTCTGACCTATAGTACTTGGGCCTCTGCAGCGTGATGAGTCTCCCAAAGGAGTCTCATATATTGCATGCTTTATTTAAATGGATTATGAGCTGCAGCCAGTAGCACTCTCCTTTTAATATAAGACCATCTTATTGTGGACAAAAATAGTAAGGAAGTCTGGGTATATCACAGGGAACATCTATGAAGAGAGTGTGCACACTGCACACATTGCTTTTGTTGATGATGGTGAGAAGTGAATATATATGTTTACTGTATGGTGACATGAATCCATTCTAGATCTCTGAATTGCAGGGTTCATTTAAAGTATTCCTGCTATCCTCTGACAATCTACTTGCCAGCTACAGTTGCCCATTATCCTCATCCTCCTCCACTCTCTGAATCTCCTCTTCTCCAAAAAATAAAAACCAGTTCATTATCCCTGGTATTCTATTGACTAGGAATAAACTCCAGTCCCACGCAAAGCTAGCATTGCCTAAGCATCAGTCCTACACAACACAGGCACTGGCTTACATGAATGTCATTCCTATTACGACTACACCTCTAGACACTCCTCTCACCAAATCCGTAACCTCAACCTCACGTTGCATGCTACATAACCGTAGATCAGCAATTAAGCACACGCTGGAAATCTCTCAAACAATCTCACACTATGACCATGACTTACTAATCCTTACTGAGACTTGGTTTAGTGACACATCACACAACATAATGGACCTTCTACTTCCTATAAACTATACCATCATCAGAAATTATCGTGTTGGGAGAGTAGGGGGAGGCATCCCAGCCATATTCCAAGACTCCTTACGTTGCAGGGAGTCACCCACCTTTGAATGCTTATCACTAATTCTACATGCACAACACAGCCCCCCTTTCAGATTAAATGCTACCTTTCACCCACCAGGTGATAATAATGCTTTTATTTAGGAATTCATGGATCTTGCAAATAATCAATCAATGCAGAGCACCGAAGTGATCTTTTTGGAAGACTTTAATCTTTACTGGGATATTAATGAAGATTCAGCTGTCAACCCTCTAGCCTCGTTTCTGGCTGGGAATGAGCTGACCCAACACATCTTAAAACCAACATACACTAAAGGAGCCATGCTACACTTGATAGTCTCAAAAGAAACGCTACTCGTAGTGGATTAGCCCATACCGATAGACTGGTCTGATCATTTTCTCATCCCTTTTTCCCTGTGACTCTTGCACTCCGTGTCCATGAGGTAATCAAAATAAGCAAAAACCTGGCTTTGCGGCACTACGAACATCGATGTCAGCATTCTCAGTGACAATGTACAGAACATTCTACCACTCATCCGCCTTAGACTTGAATGTCATTGAGGCATCTGCACACAGCTTTACCTGCCTTTCAGATCTGCTTGATGAGGTGGCTCTACTCCGGAGCAAAAAGAAAAGACTCAAGCTATCAGCTCCCTGGTTTAACAAAGCTTTATATGAAGAAAGAAGAGTCCTGAAAACTCTGGAGAAGAAATTAAGACAATCACCGTTCACTTTTAACCTCACATACCTCAGTGATGCAAGATCACTCTACAAAAAGCATATTTTCGGTGCGAAATCAAATGATGTCCCATCACTTCTTGACTCAGCCAACAACTGACCGAAACAACTCTCTATTCTGGTCAAAGCCTACAGTTTTCCCTCTATGTCCATGTTCACTGCACTTGTCAGCCCAACCTCGAAAGTAAAAGAAATCATTCAATTCTTTGACACCAAATCAAAATCACTTCTGTGTCAAGACGATTGCCCTTATCATACTCCTCTGTGCAAATCTAAAAACACTAGGCAGCTCTTTGACATAATTAGAGAGGAAGTCTTACTGAAGACTATCATGAAAACAAAACCATCAGATCAATTTATGAACACTATCCAGGGTAACATAGCGAAAGGCCTTTATACACTCCCTTATTGGACTAAACTGGTAAATCTATCAATCAGTCAAGGAATCTTTCCTGACTGCCTGAAGACATATCAAATCACCCCACTTCTCAAAAAATACTCTGCAGATGTGAACGACCTCAACACTTTTCGCCCTGTCTCCAACCTCCAATTACTGGCAAAAACCATCAAGAGATGAGTCACTGATCAACTTACCCATCACATCAGAGACAACAACCTCCTAGTTGAATGCTAATCTCGCTTCAATCAAGCCTGCAACACTGAAACAGCACTGTGTAAGTGGTTGATGATGTACTAAGAGTTCTTGACTCGGGCAACGCCTGCCTCCTGAGTCTTCTCAACCTATCAGCAGCCTTTGATACAGCTAACCACTCTATGCTTCTTGATACACACAAAAATCGAATAGACATTGATGGCACTGTCCTTGAATGGTTTGATTTATTACTCACAGGCAGACCACAGAGAGTAAAAATATACAATTGTTTCTCAGCACCGAAGGCTGTAGAATAAGGATTACCTCAAGAATTCATCATTACTTGGACCCTATTCAACCTTTACATTGAGCCCCTCAGAAAATGTGATCCTCTACCTACAATATGCAGATGATACCTAACTATGCTTAAAGGTCTCCTCTCCCAATGACATCTCACATTTTTCTAACACTTTAACTTCTGTTCAAGACTGCATGACTTCTAACTAGGGGTGGGTGAAGCTCGCAGATTTGTTCACCACGGAATTCTGCAGAAAAACCCTGCAAAATTCCACATAGTTCCGTGAGTAGGCGGGGTTGCTCAGTCACCCCTAGTATTCTGCCTTCGTCGTCTCTTCCAGGCCATACTGATATAAAAAGCCCGTTAAATATTCCACACATTGGGCCCGATTCACAGAAGTAATCTGAGACAAAATCCTAAACTTACTACTTTTGGTATTCACAGAAGGCATTTAGTAGTAGTAAAGTTAGGATTTTGTCTTAAGTCTGTCTTAAGTCTGTCCTAAGTTTGTCTTAAGTCTGTCTTAAGTCAAACTTAAGACAAAATCCTAACTTTACTACTACTAAATGCCTTCTGTGAATACCAAAAGTAGTATGTTTAGGATTTTGTCTCAGATTAGTTCTGTGAATCGACTCCCATTGATAGCGCTGCAAGGCAGAGCACTTAAGTATGCACAGAGGCACCTTGAACACCGGATAATGTATTACCTTTCAATTTTAAACCTAGGGCAAGAGAAACCCAAACCGACAACTGACAGTCGAGAAATTAAGTTCGTCGCAGGCGCAGCACAATTCTGTGAGTCTTAGTTCTCATATAATGAGGCAGCCGCATGACTTCAGCGCCGAGGCTGTCAGATTTCTTGGTGCAAAATACATACTTGAAGGCACTGAATCAAACAGACGTCTGAGACATGGGTACGCCTTAGCCAGTCTGGAAGTCTGTTGTCCTGTGCAATAAATAACAAGGCACACCTTTAGCAACAGAGAATCTTACCTGCAGCCTTCCGCCGGGGTGTGCCCCCCCTGCCAGACTCATGGTGCTTTGGTTGTTGCTACGGTGCTCAAATTCAAAGGCTCAGAAAGGCGAAAAGCCTCACAGGAGCTTTCTGTTGTCAGTTGCTTATCCGCACAGTTGTACTCATGGCTATCGAGCATCAATCAACTCCATCCACACTCATCTGGCAGAGCTGTAGATATTAAAGAAAGACTACTGCTTCACACAGCTCTCAGACTGCCATGTTGCAGCTCAAACACTGACTTTCTCTGCCCATGACATAGTAGGCCACTGGCTTGTGTGCCGCTAAACTCTGCTTTACTGTGGTTGGCGGAGTTTTACCGAACTCCACATTCCAAGTGGAGTGCCGGAGCCACATGACTCCGCAAACCCTGTCGGCAACCAGAGTTCACCGCCCACCCTTACTTCTGACTGCCTAAAACTAAACCTTTCTAAAACTGAATTCTTCCAAATTTCTACAGTGCTACCTCCACTTCCATTACAATTCTGGATGGACACATTCAATATTCTAACTAATAAACCCACCATTGTGACAGAACAAAATCCATAGGAGCCATCTGAGATAAAAGACTAAATATTAAATGGCAAATCAACAACATGGCCAAAAATGGCAATATCAACTCCACTTCATTCCAGAGCAGGATTTGAAAACTCTTTTTCATTCCATAGTGCTCTCAAGACTTGACTACTGTAACTCTCTCTTGAATGGTCTCCTCAAAACCCATCTCTCTCTCCTTAAATCGACTGTACATTCAGCAGCACACTTCTTCTGTAGGGCCAATAGAAATGATCACATCTTACTGATGCCACTTACTCTACAAAGGCTGCCCTTTGAAGCCAGGACCATATGCAAGACTGCTTGTATCACACACAAGGCCTTTCACACGTCCATTCCACTCTACCCGACAGACAAGCTCAAGCTCTTACCAGACCATCGTACAATGACGAAGCGCTGCTACTTGAACCCCCAACCTTTAAAAAGGAATGACTCATGGCACAATTCTTCTCAGGAAATGTGACTAGAATATGCAACTCCAAATCTTCAAACCAAGCATCACTCCACATAGACGGCTCTCTCAACATAGGAGTTGAAAGCACTCCTCCTTCAAAAACATTTTGTGTAGTCTCAACAATGATATTTGCCATGGGACTGGCTTCACATATCCCTCATCTTGATTTGGGCATCAATACGCAAGCAGCGACCTCCTTAATGTATATATGTGTCTTAAACATTTGAATCTGTGTCTTTTGTTATGATCTATAATTTCAGGTACTTACCTTCTTGGTCAGTATATGTTTTTGAAATCTTATACTTTGTAATGAACCTTGTTCATTGTAAAGCGCTTTGGCACCTTTGGGTAATGTCCGCTCTATATAAAAATGTATAAATAAAATAACAAAAATAAATTCCCTTATTTGGGATGGGAGGGCTTTTGGTGGGGTAGGGGAATTATGATGTGATGTCAGAGTAACATTTGAAGGCTAGAACATCAGGAACATATCTCAAAGGCCATGTGCTCAAAGATCGTCAGAGAACGAAAGGGCCAGGAAAACACTAAAATCCAGAAGGGAACTAAAGAGACCAATAGTCCAATGGCATTTAGAAACTGACTACGCATTACATTAACTACAAACAAAAGTAGGGATAGCCTAAAAAACAAACATATTCATACTATCACAATAGCAAACAACCAATTCCTGAAAAAAACTGCAATGAAGACACCTCCTACAAGCTGAGGTGAGTACTTCTTTATTCGCTCTGAAGAAGCTGTGATGCAGCTACCGCCTGCACATCACAGTAACTGCTCCAACAGCCCCCCTGCCTTTAATTCCAGGACATTCTATGTTCCATGAAAAACCCTAGAGCCTGGGGCGCAACATATCTCACCCCTTTAACATTGACAATATCTATATAAAGCAAACTTTCATGAGAATAGAGAAATGTGATTCACACTGAATTACTAAGTACAGGCAATTCAGTTAGTGGTATAATCTAAAAATACATTTTCAACTAAAACAATACAGTGAAAGTAAACATAAATAAAGTGAGAAGAATTACAAACTTTAACATATATAAAATGAATGCATGTCTTATTGCAGGAAAATTCAATGACATCATCCTTAAAACGATCAGGAAAACACCCTGAGAATGAGCTCTAGTGGGACGCGAAGTCACACCCTCCTCTTCATCATCATTGCTTCCCATACGATTCTGCACTAACTCCACTTCGAAATTAGGGCCCATCACCCTGTCCTTATTCTATACACGGCCATCACTCGCAAGCACAGTATGAGACAACACTTGGACCACATGTACTGGAGGAGAATACATCGACACTCCTTTCCCAACATGGACAGCCAGTATCATTCTTTCACGTACGCCTTCCCCTTACAACCTTCTTGGTTTTGATAACCAGTTTGAACTTCTACCCTGTCATCCACAACTTTGCCCAAACGAGAAGTATCAACAGTTTTGTGACCCATCCAATCCCGATTCAGATTAGAACCAGGGATAGGCTCTCTCAGCAAAACAAAGGTGTCATCTGCATGGCCCACAGTATTTTGTGAACTGAACAATTCCAATCCAGTTTGTTGTTTAACACTAACTGGTCCTTCAACGTTCAGATGAATCATTCTACCAGACCATTAATCCTAGGATGATCCAACGATGTGCATGTGTGATTAATACCATAATTAAACTTTTTTTTAATCAATCGTGTGCCCATTATCAAGCACCATCTAGTTGAGATGACCTTCTCAACTGAAAACTCTCTGTAAGACTTCTACCACAGTATGTATTTCAATATAATTCACAAACACCACCTTCGGCCACTTTGACGTTTTATCCATGTTACAAATGGAGGTCTCTAGTTAGCAGTTGCTTCCACCCTGTCCAAGTAGAGACCCTTATACTAGTCAGGGTAAGGGAGTTACACACCCAAGATAACTCCTGGTCATCCCTTTGGTAGCTTGGCATGAGCAGTCAAGCTTATCTCAGAGGCAAAGTGTTAAAGCATTTGTCCATAAACGCACAGTAATACAGTGAAAAATAGCCAATCTTTATCTGAATAAAACATGACCAAAATGACAAACATCCAACTTACACAGGCAAAGATATTCCTTTAAAAAGGTTCAAAATAGTTCAATTCATAGAAAACTATGTATGCATCACTTTTGAGTGCAATGTACCTGGGATGCATCAAAATCAAAAGTCAAAAGCAGGCGCAGGCGAGATGAAGTGCCGAAAACAAACCGTTTTGTCGATTCCTTACTCTCAGGGAAGGTGCTGTGTCGATTCCTTACTGCCAGAAGAGGTGATGCGTTGATTCCTTGCTGCGGTGTACAGAAGGTGATGCGTCCATTCCTTGCTGTCAGGGAAGGTGATATGCCGAATCCGTTCTGTGAGGGGAGGTGATGCGCCGAGTTTTGGACATGTGGCCGTGGTTCCTTACTGCTGGACAATGTTGATGAAGACTTGGTGCACAGGTGTGATGCATAGAAAATCCAGTTGTGCTGGGTGGATGCGGCGAAACAGGCACTGCATCTATTTCCCAGCCACGATGCAAGTGATGCATCGAAACTTTAGCCACACAGCAGGGCCTGCGTCAGAGTCGGTGCCTCGGACATCAGCGACACAGTGCTCGGGACTTGGGCTGCGGTGATCTTCATGCCACACGGCAGGCACTGCATCGAATCTTCTGCCGCACTGTGGCAATGCTTTGGTTTTTCTACTACACGTCAAGCTTGCAATGGGAGAAAGAGGCGCTGAAGACCGGTGCATGGATTTTCTTCTTTTCTAGTTTTTTTGCAGCAAAAGCCACCTCCAAGGGCCCAGAACTGGAATTGGCACCACTTGGCTGGTCAGAACTCCAAGCAGAGTAGTTTAGGGGCTGCAGATGAAGCCTTTGATGGTACTGAGACTTCTTAACAGGAGGCAAGCACACACAAGCCCATGGAGAACCTTGGCAAGCAGGATGATGAAGAGAAAGTCTAGACCTTTCACTATCCAAGGCAGAAACAGCAAGCAGTAGGCCAACACAACACTGCAACAATGAGAGTGGCAGTTCTCCTCCTACAGCTTCTCCAACTCTTCTTCTTCTTGACAGAATCTCCTCTTAGTCCAGAAGTATTCTGAAGTTATGGTGTCACAGCTCCTGTACTTATACCATTTTTTGCCTTTGAAGTAGGCAAACATCAAAGGAAATCCCTTATTGTGCACAAGTCCCTGCCTTTTCCTGACCTGGCTCCAGAAACACTGCAGGGAGGTGGAGACAGCTTTGTGTGAAGACAGGCACAGCCCTATTCAGGTTTCAGTGATAATTCCTCCCACCACTCTAGCTCAGGAATACCCATAAGCCTGGTGATGAGCCATTAGGATATGCAGGGCACACCTCAGCTCCCTTTGTGTGACTGTCTAGTGTGAATGCACAAACAGCCCAACTGTCAGTCTAAATCTGACATGGATGCCAAAAGCAGGAGAGAAGCATAGAATGGCAAAGCAAGAAAAGTCTCACTGTCTAAAAGCGGCATTTTCAAACAAGCAATTCAAAAACCAACTTCACTAAACTATGCAGTTTAAATGGTTAGTTCAGAGACCCCATACTCCACATCTCTATCTCTTCGTAATTATTTACTTGTAAGATGTTACAAGGCGGCTTCAATGATAACCTATAGGAAAGATAGTCCTTGCAATGGTGAAAAACAAAATAAGCAGCATTTCATTATCAGGACATGTAAAACACACTTTTAAATACACTGCTCCCTGCCCATGGGGCTACCTAGGGCCTACCTTAGGGGGTGCCTAACATTTAGTAAAAGGGAAGGTTTGGGCATAGCAAGTGGGAGCACTTTCCAGGTTGACATGGCAGTTTAAAACTGTACTCACACTGCAGTGGCAGGATTGAGACATGATTGCAGGACTACTCATGTGGGTGGCACAATCAGTGCTTCAGGCCCATTAATAGCATTTGATTTACAGGCCCTGGACACACACAGTGCACTTTACTAGGGACTTACCAGTGATTCAAATATGCCAATCATGGATAACCAATCACAATCATAATTTACACAGGGAACACTTGCACTTTAGCACTGATCAGCAGTGGTAAAGTGCCCAGAGTTAAAAAACCAGTGTTAGACATACCATCTTTTGGCGTGTTTGCCCTGTCTTTTTGCTTTCTGACCTCCTGTTTTGATGGTGTGCTGGACTTCGTTTTTGCTGGTTTAGAGTCTCTGCGAACCTTTTCACTGCTATTCAGTGCTAAAGTGCAAGTGCTCCTACTGTAAATTGTGTATGATTGGTTTTCCATGATTGGTATTTTGATGTACTACTAAGTCCCTAGTACAATGCACTGTGTGTGCCCAGGCCGGTAATTCAAATTCTACTAGTAGGCCTGCAGCACTGGTTGTGCCACCTATACAAGTAGCTTTTTAAAGGTGTCCCAGACCTGCCATTGCAGTGTCTGCATGCAGTTTTTACTGCCATGTCGACCTGGCAAGTGCACCCACTTGCCAGGCCGTAACCTTCCTTTTTCTTACATGTAAGTCGCTCCTAAAGTAGGCCAAAGGTAGCTCCATGGGCAGGGTGCAGTGTATGTGAAAAGTATGACATGTAGAAGTGTGTTTAACATATCATAGTGAAATACTGTGCATTTCGTTTTTCACTATTGAAAGGTATTCTTTCCCATAGGTGATCATTGGAGCTGCCTTGTAACATTTTACAAGTGTACATTTATTGGAAAAGATAGAGAAATTGAGTTTAGGCACCCTGAGCTCAGAATTTAATAACCCATCTTTTAGTAAAGGTGTTTTTTTAAATTTAGTTTTTGAAAAGGTCACTTTTAGAAAGTGGGCCTTCTCTTTCTTAACCATCCTGTGTTCCTTTTTGGAGTGACAGAGCTGCGGATGTGAATTTACTCTAGACAGTCACAAGCGGGATTGAAGTGTGCCCTGCCTTTCATGGGTGACTCATAGCCAGGCCGAATAGACCTTTCTGCATTTAGAGTGGTGGGACGAGTTTTCACGAGCACCTGAATAGGCTGCGTCTGCTGTGCACAATGCTGTCTCCACCTCCTGTAGTGAAGCTGGACTAAAGAGGATAGAACTGGTTTCTACTAAGCAAGAGGGACTTGCTGCCTGAAAGTTCAAAGGGAAAAGTAATATAAATATTACGGCCCTGACCCGAGAACTTTAGAACTCTTTTAGACTAAGGAACCTGCCAAGCAGAAGAGCTGGAGGAACTACCACTTTTCAGTCTGCTTTGCTGGGTTGGTCGGCAGTGGCTGCTTCTGTCTTGGGCAGTGAAAGGACTGGACTGGACTTTCACTGTGTTTCTCCAAGGGCTTGAGGTAGAGCTTGACCCCTGTTCAAGATGTCTCAGGAACATTAAAGGAATCAAGATCATCTGCTATCAGCACTAGGAGCTGTGTGTTTTGTGCTGCAACATAAGAAAAAGCAACCCGACGTTCTCAACAACTCCGCTGCCAGCTCCGTGACCTGTTGGCACTGCAGAGAGATCCACCCCGCTTTGCACCACAATGCTGGTCTCACCGACGACGATGCCCGACGCTGCTACCGAGATGCTGCTTGCACCATGACCTAAGGACACCACACTTCTCACCACCTCACTTCACAGTGCCGCCCTGGTATCCCCGACACCGCTCCATGCCGACATTGATGCCACTACCTGCACCATGGCCTGGGGGCACCACTCGTAAGTTGCTAAGCGCATCTCCTCATCCCAGACTGCAGCCTTGGCCCACTGATGCCGGTGCCATCAACTTTAGATCGACTACCAACGACAGCACTTCAGCAACGATGCTACCGCTGCTTGCGCCGTGACCAGCCAGCACAGCGACAAGCACCGGTCCCACTTCGCACCGGAGCCCTTGTCTCGCCAACGCTGCTGGACACCTTCACCAGCCTTCACCGAGCCTGCACCACGACCTGAGGGCACTGCATGCCGCACCTCTCCACTTCACACTGCAGCCCCAACGCCTGGAAACACAGGTGCCCCTGATTTTAACCTCACAGAGTTCATTCTGCAACGCGTGTAACTTCAAGTGCCCAAAGACTCCTGCACTGACCTCCAGAACCGACGGCGCTGCCGTTTTGGAGCTCATCACAAGGTCCCCGATGCTCTGTATTTCCAAGGAACTGTTTGCGGGTCTGCCCAACATCTAGCTGGCCCGTGACACCGCGTCCGTCCGTAACTGTTAGATTTGTGTGTTCACAACACCGTTATAGCCCCGGACTGAGCTATTGACTTCAAGGAACTTTATTTCAAGGTTATTCTTGCAATATTCATGTTTTGATTACTGTATGTTGGACTTTATCGTCTTAGTCTTGTTTTGCCCAGATAAATATTGGCTATTTTTCTGAACTGGTGTGGTGTCCTTTTGTAGTGTTTTCACTGTATTACTGTATGTCGTGCAAATGCTTCACATATTGCCTCTGAGATAAGCCTGACTACTCGTGCCAAGCTACCGAGGGGGTGACCAGGGGATATTTTAGCAATGTAATCCCCCTTACCCTGACTAGAAGGAAGGGTCCCTACTTGGACATGGTACAAACCTACCAACAAGAGACCCCCTTTTCTAACAACCAGCAAAAAACGAAATGCAGCACACAGCCAAAAACAGGAGGCCAGGAGTAAAAAGACGGGGGAAAAACACCCCAATGATGCCAGGCCTAACAATCCAACAACACCATTGTGTACTGCTACTACTACTCTGGGCCCTGTGGACTAATGAAAACTTAATCTTAATATAGAAATGCACAATGGCAATGAGAAGGGTTAATTGGATGTCAAAAAGAGAGCAAGTCGAACACACCTTGGATTTGTATTTGGTAAACAGTTATTTATACAGTGTTTTTTAAGAGAACAATACATACATAGTTTTGAAATAGTAATTAAACATTAGTGAGTGGTGTCCCAGTGAAAAAACAGAACCTAAAATAATAGTGACATATGTGCAAGGTTTCCTTTATAACATGAAAACGACCATTAGAAGGTATACATTGTGTAAACCGCGCTTTATACAATGATAAAATGCTGGTTTTTTAATGGTTGGCTTTTTAAACAGTCAACAGTGTTTCGACCCTGCGTGCAATGTAGGGTCTCTTCAGGACCTAGGTGTGTAGAGACACCTAAAAAAGGGAGGGCTAACGTCAGCGTGGTGCTGCGATGTAACAGCTGTGCTTGTAAATGGGGAGAGCAGTGTATTTAGAATACCTGAAGGTTGGTCTGCACAGCCTTTCACCTCAACGATACATAAATCTAGCATAGCCCTTCTAGATTTAAACATACAACATGAAATTGGGGTTTTATACACCTCCCTTCACCGAAAACCAACAGAAAGGAACACTCTACTTTCCTACAAAAGTTACCACCCACGTGCACTCAGAGATGGGCTACCATACGGGCAGTTTCTGCGTTTGCGCAGAAATTGTGCGAAAAAAGACTACATGAAAGAGGCAGATATTCTAAAAGCCAAATTAGTGGCAAGAGGCTACCCCAACAGACTAGTCAGGAAGTCACTAAAATGTGCCTGGTTTTGTCCAAGAGAAGCACTGTTAGTCACCAAAGAAAAGAAGACAATTAATAGACTTATTTGCGTGACAACATTTGGCGTACACACCAACCAAGTCCGCAAGCTAATAACAACAAACTGGCATATCATTAAGAGCATAGATCCAACTATTGAAGTGCCCATGTTCGCTTTCAAACATGGTAAGAATGTGAAAGACCACCTAATCCGGTCATCATTGGAAAGCCCACTTCAAACAATGAGATCACTGCTGTCCACTTGGAGCCTACCAGAGGTCTAGGGGCATTTCAAATGCGGCAGTTGTGTATGATGCACATTTACTTTTAACACCAAGACATTTGAACATGCAAATGTTAAACACACACTTGAATTTTTAGCAAATTGCAACACAAGGAATGTCGTGTACTGCATAACATGTCCTTGTGGTTTGCCCTATATTGGACAAACTCAGCAACCCATAAAAGCCAGAATAGGGCAACACCTGAGTCGCACTAGGCATTCAGTAGTCAACGCTCCCCTGGTGAGCCATTATACTGAGAAAAACCACACTGCAGATTATATAAAATGGCAAGTCATAAAC
The DNA here is from genome assembly GCF_964204655.1 of Triturus cristatus. NCBI lineage: Eukaryota > Metazoa > Chordata > Amphibia > Caudata > Salamandridae > Triturus > Triturus cristatus. Next base: position 769,642,385 of record NC_140580.1, read on the forward strand.
AAAGCCTCTATTCCAGAAAGAGGAGGAGACCTCACACAGATTCTACAATGACTAGAATGTCGTTGGATAGAAAGAACTAAGTCCATAGCCCAAGGGTTAAACTCCGCAGAAGAGTGGTGTGGTTTTGTTACCACAATTAGTAACTGATAATATAAGTATGCACATGTTTAACCATCAAGTGATTTCAGCATCACTAAAAGTTCAAGGAAAGTATTGTATGCATCTACCTGTAATTCATTCAACAATTATCGTGCATTTATTGTCCTTTACTTGTGACCACTGTTTGTGATTATATTGTTATACAACACTGACTGGCCAGAGATATCGCAATCCTGTTATGCTAAACATGACTATATTACGTCAATAACACTTTTTAATTTTAAATCATAATATGAATTTAAATATGAATTCAAATGTGCCTATACTAACACTATTTGCCCGGTGCATATTTATATTGACATATTCATCCCCATCATACAATGCTGCCTTGTCAGAGATATCGCCATTCCGTTGTACTTAATATGACTATTTTACGTCAAACATGTTGATTTTATATCTTTGTATACACTTTGTTTAAACTAACACTATTTGCCCGGTATATATGTATATTCATCCTCATTATATGTAGAATATGCCGCTGCCCGCGTCCCACGGAGGGGGACATCAGCAGGTCAGCCTTCTAGTGGCCGCCCGTCGGAGCCCCCCCCTCCCTTCTGCTCCGCCTCGCGTGAGGCCGCACCTCGGGGAGGGGAGGCCCCCAATGGGATTGTCTGGGGGAGGCGTGCCACTAGGGTGGGCGAGGCTAGACCCCCCTTTTTAGGTGCCTCACCCCCTCTGATCTTCCTCTGCTTCCTGCGCCGCTCCTCCTGGCCACGCGTATTCCGACCCTTCCCGCTTACCCTGCGCAGCGGAGGTAGCGCGCTATTGGAACGTTTTAATGTTTTTTCTTGCGTTGCAGGCGGAGTTACAGGGCGATCTGGAGGCAGAAGGGTACAGTAAGGGTACCTCTGCGACAGGCAGTACAGTAAGGGTACCCCTGTCCGGCACAGTAAGGGTGCCCGAGCCAAGGTCCGGGAGCCAAAGGAGGTTCTGCGAAGACCGCGACGGCGCCCCGTTAGTCCTTCGGGCGGTTGGGGGGCCTGACCAACCGGGGGTGTGCCACAACACGCTCCGCCCCCGTCAAAAGGGGCGGGAGTATGCGACAGATCACGTGATCCAAAGGATGATCTGAAAATGTGCCGCACTGTAGGGCATCGACCCACCGTGCGTGCTGGCTCGCCAGGCGGGCGGAGCAGCGAGGGGCTGCTTGCCCTGGATCGCCCGTAAGATAACCCACTTATCGTCATACTTGTGTTGTATGAAATAAACCTGCAGCAGTTCTTCACCCACAATAAAGTGTCAGTGTAATCTATGGGTGACGTCTGTGCATGCGTGTTGAGTGGAGCGGATGACGGTGTGGTCACTATGAGTATTTATATATATGAACACGCTAAGCTTAATACCGTTGCATGCAACCATCACCGTTGCGAACACACGCACACAGACAAACCATAGCTATCCTACATTCTTTCCTGTTTTAGTATTTGATACTCCCATATGCACTAGTACAATTGTACCGCATCACAATTGCCCATGTACAGACACACTTCATTATCTCTTCTTTAAGGCAGACTTCAATTCCGTCGGGAAACCACCCCATGTCTTTTGTTTACTTCCATTAATGATCACAGAGTGCTCACTCACATCGGCAGATGACTCTCCACAGTCATGTCTGCTCGCACATCCGATCGTTTTTTGGCGGGAACAGAGTCCCTAAATACCCATTGCCTACCACAGGCGTATTGTCATTGAACCAAGCAGACCGACTATCGCTGTTCTGCTCTGAAGTGGTCCGGGTGCAGGCACATACAGACTTACGATCATGTAAGGTGAGAGATGTCCTGTCAGATTCGACCTGCCATTGACGCACACAGCGTCTATTACCATGATATGACACGTCCAGCATTCTGCTTACAATACACTCCCTATTGCTTTAGACCTCCAACATAGAATGCAAGCAACTCAAATAGGTATTGAGATGGAGCAGCCGCCCCCTGTGCCACTAGTAACGATCCAGTTCCAATACACGCACTAAAAACCTGCACCACCAGCGCACAAATACACCCATGCGGGTAAGTCTGTAAGATCATTATTAGGTATCCACAGCCTGTGGACGTTCTGACAGCACCTTGTGAGTAGCAATCCACTAAATATGCTTCACCCTTTTTTCCATAGAATACACGCCAGGACTATATAATCTGAGAACCCCACAAATAGGAATTTTCCTGCAGCGCAATTCATTCTTTTGCCAGTCTACCTCTACCCTCACATGGGGTAAGTTCATCTTCTCATTGTGCCACCTTAGTGAAGACATGTAAGCATTATTACGTCCTATTCTGCAATAAAACGCTTCATTCTCTCACACATACAGCGCTCGGCTGGGTCCCATGTGAGTCTTGTTTTCTTCACTAGACTCACTGTCGCACTCTTTCTACACAAGGCTGTGCAGACCAACATTCAGGTATTATATATACACTGCTCTCCCCATTTACAAGCACAGCTGTTACATCGCAGCCACAAACTGACGTTATCCCTTCCTTTTTTTTAGGTGTCTCTACACACCTAGGTCCTGAAGAGACCCTACATTGCACACAGGGTCGAAACACCGTCAACTGTTTACAATGCAAACCAATAAAAAAACAGCACTTATCATTGTATAAGGCGCGGTTTACACAATGTATGCCTTCTAATGGTCGTTTTCATGTTATAAAGGAAACCTTGTACATATGTCACAAATATGTCACTATTATTTCAGGTTCCACTTTTTCACTGGGACACCACTCACTAATGTTTAATTACTATTTCAAAACTATGTATGTATTGTTCTCTTAAAAACACTGTATAAATAACTGTTTACGAAATACAAATCCAAAGTGTGTTCAGCTTGCTCTCTTTTTGACATCAAATTAACCCTTCTCATTGCCATTGTGCATTTCTATATTAAGATTAAGTTTCCATTAGTCCACAGGAGCCATTGTTTTCTGTTGATATTTCAATTACCCTGGTTCCTAGTGAGTAGGGTTCCCTTGTTTTAGGTTCTCGACTACTACTCTGGGGGCAGCTCTTCCTCCCCCTTTTGTGCTGAGCAGTTTGTGGTCTCTGCAGAACACAACTGGAGCTCCCCATACAAATTATCTAAAGTGTGTTGAGTAGCCCACCATAATGCAATTGCCACTTTCTCAATGGTGGAATAGGTCGACTGAGATCCCCGTCATGCTCTGGATACGAATTCAATTGCCTCGTCCCTGCTGGAACTCCTTTTTTAAGTAATACTGCTCCTGGGACACTGTGTCTGGTATAAGTGACAATATTGGAATCACAAAGGTTGAAAGGTTTTAACGGTTTTGATCTTGTCTACTGCACACTGGCAATTCTCAATCCAGACATATGCACTTCCTTTTTTAAGCAAACTCCTAAGGGGGCGCTGTCTTATGGACATAATGGGGGACAAATTTGTAGTAGTATCCGATCAGATCCAAGTAAGATTTTAACTGCTTCTTATTTTCTTGAGATGGAGCCTCCACAGTGGCTTTCCAAAGAGTTAATGTTGTGTTCCACATCATTAGCTATTATATAGTATCACATATAAGCAACATAATTCGCTTAAAATTTTCATTTGTTGAAGTGTAACATAAGTCCTCTCTCAACACAGCCAATACTTTGTTCAACCTCTCCTCATGCTCGGCCACATTACTTTCAAGCACCAAAATGTATAATTCTACAGTCAAACCCAGGAACATCAACCTGAAAAGTCATAAACTGAGGAGGCTGATGACAGATCGAAAGGCATTAATTTGTATCAAAATGCTCCCAGTGGAGTAACAAAAGAGGAAAAGTGTCTGTATTCATCAGTTTAGACTATCTGGTGAAAGGCTGCTGACATGCCTAGAGTGATAAAAATGACACCCCACTTTCAGTATACACATCATTTCATTTACATTAGGCATGAGTTCACGATCCACCCAAATCTTAAGATTTAGATCGCATATGTTTACACACAGCCTCAAAGATTGATCACCTTTGCAAGAAGAACTATAGGAGCTAACCACTGAGAACAGTCCATGGGTTCTATGATGTGAAGTTCCCACAAACAATCTAATTGCAACATCCCCCATTAAAATAGAGGTATCTTGCGAACCTTATGACCCAAAGGCAATGCACAATTTTTTAAGCTCAATCTTCTACTATAATTCAGTCAGTTTTCCCAATTTAGCCTCAAAAACTTCAGGAAACTTCTGAATCCATTGATCAGTAGAAGATACAGTCATCCAACCCCCACATTTTACATTAAACATACGAGAATTAGATATAAAACGATCAAGATGAATAGGATCCAAAATAATGTCTAATTTACCCTACCAGTGGAAGTCACAAAAGTTGCCTGACCTCAAGATGTCAGTGGGACAAGCTGCATTGCGCCACATGAGCACGTTGTAATTGCTGACAGTAGTATTCCCCAAAAGCAGAGGTGGGTTCTCTACACCGTTTGACTGCATAGCGACTCAACATTGCCACGCTTACATTCAAAGGGAGATTACATTGGTTGTTCTTGATGCCTCACAGGCCTTGGAAGGTTCCTGTATGATGCACAGACGATGCAGCAGACTGGAAGGGAGACAAAGTCAGGCCCAAACAAAGCCCAGTGAATCCAGACTGTCCAGGTAATAGAAGTGCAGTGGTTTCAGTTCTGAACCTTGTACCACGACGAATCTAGGGACCTACACCCAGGTAACCCCTTAAGTACCCTAGGGAAAGGGTTGGGAAGATTCAGGGGACCCTCCCAGGGGAGGGTCTGGACCGGGGGCAGGTTACTCCCATGTCCTTTGTACAGTTTTGTGCCAGAGTGGGAGCCATTGGCTCCCAGGACTGGTTTGAACTGGACTATGCACAGGGACACTAAAATGTGCCCCTCATGGAGACTCTCAGGTGCTGGGAAGGGCACCCACCCAGCCCTAATACACTACATCCTGTCTGGGAGGTTGTCACACCTCCCTGTGACAAGATGCCTATTGTTCTGCCGTCCCCTGCTCGAGCTTGGCTCAGCAGCAGGAGGGCAGAAATGTGTCTCTGGTCAGCAGCAACCATTTTGTGCTGTCTGGGACTAGAAGGCTGGAACAGGGAACACTGAGAGCCTAACGGAGGGCTCTTCCAATGCTTGGAATCATATCTCCAACACCATTTCTGGTGTGGGAGTATGATTCCAACATGTTTGATACCAAACATTATAGGATTCTTTGCAACCGTTTTAGAGATGGGCATTGCGCGATTACACGGTGCCCCTCTATATAGTATATGGCTGCTTCACTGACAACCCGGGAGAGTGGACTCCGTAGGCTGTAGGGCTGTCCTGCTCATGCAGGGGTACTATTTCACTTAGAACCAAGCACCCTGTCCTCAGGATTGTAAAGGCCTGCTGTAGGGGTGACTTACAGGTATTAAGTGCAGTGATCCTTAGATAGAGTAAACCTATATTTTTCATAAGTGGTGCATGCACAAACGTACACAGGCTGCAATGGCAGGCCTGTAGTTCCATTTTGAATGGTCTCTCATGGGTGGCATAATACATGCTGCAGCCCATGGGAAACCTCTGGGGTACCTATGCCCTGGGTACATGTGTACCATATACTAGGGAGTGACAAAGGTACCCCAGTATCCAATCTGGTATTTACCTAAGTACTGAACAAACGAATTTAGGGAGATAGCAGGTAGACTGGGATCCTGATTAGCAGGATCCCAGTCAGACTAGTCAAAACACAGCTTAGCACTAGGGAAAAAGAAAAGTGGGGGTAACCATGCAGAAGGATCCTACCTTCCTACACCACATTTTAACACTTAAAGGAATGCAGGTAAGAGAACAATAACCACTCACAACTCAAACTCATACATTTTAAAAACTGCTTAATGCTCACCTGAAAATCAAAGAGTTAACAGAAAGAAACCAAAAAGAGTTAAGGAAACAGCACACTGGATGCAACGACTGAACCCTCAATTCGGTCTCCACATTCCTCAGACTGTCCCCTCATGAGCAGCAGAACAGATCAAGCAATAATATCTCAATCAATTGCTATAGCCCCCTACTCAATAGCAGTTGACATCCGGAGCATAGACCAGCTCATATCACAAAGACCCCAACCTCTACCACCAGTAGCACCACTCACCCCAACTGCAAAATCCTGCCAACTTTTTGATTTTTTCATACATTTGTTTATTTATGTATTACTAAATTAATTAATAGAGGTATTTATTTATAACCTGCCTTCAGAGAAGCCGTGCCACAAATTCATGAATAAGGTATACTTCAATTACTTAAAAATGTTTTGAGGAACTTAAACTATGTAAAACAAATGTAACCCTATTAGTACTATGCCGTATTTCTATGCATTAGAAATCATTTGGAAACCTTCTAAAAGGTTTACATTTCAAATACCTTTTCAGTTCTGAGATTAAATCTGAACAAAAACAGGGCAGGAGTCATATTCTGGATAGGATTTCTCTATGGATCACACAGTTGTAGAGATTAGGATATGCCAAACCAGGCAGCAATATACCAAACAATGGCTACAGCTAAGATACAGAGGTAAAATCTCAGGTACCAAATTATTCTTTAAATATTTCTTCACAGAAGTATTTTGTGCTCAGCGAATCACCAGGACGAGTCGAGATGCACCACAAGAGCAGAAAGTGAGAACAGTGATTCTTGACGCTAGCAGCAGTGGCCGCATCTCTCACACCTTTTTCATTGCTGATCGGTAAAGAAGTGTACTTGAAATATCTAATTATTTTCATGCTTTTGAGAAGTAACCTTCTAAGTCTATCCTATTCTTCAAATTCTTCAGGAAAAGCTTCTGCAAGATCAAGAAGCACACAGAGACTAAGCAGCATAGAAAAGGCGGACCTGGGGGATTGGTAGCAGCTCTTGCCCCAATGACTAGCAAATAGTGCTTCCAACCTCACCCTTATCCTCAGATGCCAAACAGTGGATGTGAGTTTTGAGTCACAAGAAGTGTTTTTATTTCTTTGCTGTACAAGCTGTCTTATTGTACTCGGTTTGTCACATAGGTAGGACACATACAGGAACCCAGTCTGGCATTCAGATCCTTTCTCTAATCCTCTCGGTCAGCTCCACTCATAATTCGCGTGTCGAGGAGTTGTACTGACACTTGTGAAGGTCAACTGAAAGATTCAATAAGGGAAGAGATGTATCCTAGAGCTGCAGACATTGAAAAACTGAGGTCCCAGGTTGGAATGTTGGTCTCAAGCGGTGTATGATTCTGGGCAAATCACTTCATCTTATAGCATCCCACAAAGAGTGTGACAATTTATTGGAACATGGGTATTAGGACCCTATTGTATCATCGGTATCAAAAGGCTTTGGAAAAGGACACCTCGTCCCCATTTTTTGTAGTATGCTTTATCATCGGTGTCCTTCTCTCTTTCTAGTAGGTAAGTACCAATGAGACGGACCTTTTGAGGGAGTTCGATATAAGTATCAACTAGATAATTGCAGGGATCTAGATATAATAAAAATACCTCTAAGTAAACCCAAAAGATATCTCTTGTATTAGTGCTTACCCTCCATATGACTAAAAAGAGGATTGTGGGATGTCTAGAGATATTAATGTTTCACACTTCCACTATTTGTTTGCTAACGTGTTTTAGCTGTGCTCGGTGCCCAATAGAGTTTGGTAGCTCCCTCCCTACCTACAAAGCAGTCATAGCCATGCATTCATCTGGTGTAGGGGCATAAGGTTCTCATACCTGTGTTACTGGTGTGTATTGCTAAACCCTAACTTGGGTTCAGATTCTCTTCCTGGTCGTGAGGAGGGGGCACTTCTCTGTAATCACACCTTCATCAAAGGGAAGTTACTACGACAGAATGAGGGCTGAATAGGTATATTCACCGGTAGGTTCTGGCATGTGTGTGTCTGGAAGAGCAAGTTGGTGGACCCAACATGGTTAGACTGGAAAGTATATCCATGGTTCTCCTAACTGGCATGGATGTTAGAAGAGATACATGGATCCCTCATGAATGAATGGGAGTAGAGGTACAAGGATCTCATACTGTGTATGGATGGGAGAGAAAATATAAGGATTAGACCCGGTAAAAGTTTAAATTACACTTGCGTAATTCACGTATTTTTTAGACTTTCACATTCTGCTTGTGACTCGAAATTATGTTATTATGCCATGTCACATATTTATGTGCTGTTGGTAGCATGCACATTTTTACCACAAGTGTTTAGTAATAATGCGAACCACCAGAACATGCGTGTCTGTTGCTTGCAAGATTTGTGTTTTTCATGCAAATTTTACCTCAAAACGGGTTCGCACAATAAAAGACTGGCATGAGGATGCAGTTCACACTAAAATATAGAGCTGAATGAAGGATTTGCTTGTGTATAATTTTGCACAACTGTCAAGAAATTTTGCGCAATTACACAAAAGCAAATTATGCAAGTTTTTGCACATTCCTAATATGTATCTCATACTCTGTATGTATGGGGGAGGATGTATATGGATCTCACCTCATTAGTATGAGGGAGGAGGTTCATAAACCTCATACCCTGTACATATGGGAGAGGAGGTATATGGATCTCATACATGGTATGTATCAGAGGGGAGGTATATGGATTTCATGCAGGGAATTTATGGGAGACGAGCTATATGGATCTCTTATCTGGTATGCATGGGAGAGGAAGAACAGAGCTTTCATATGCGGTATGAATAGGAGAGGAGGCGCATGGATCTCATACCTGGTCTCCCTGAGAGAGGAGGTAGATGGATTTCAGCAGCAGGCATCCTTGGTTCTCCAGCTCACTTCCCTCCTGCAAGAACCGCTGCACGACAAGTCGAGCTTCCTCTGTTATGACATTAAAATACATGCACATAAAGGTTAATTCGGGAACAGGCTTCAGTCTCTAACTCAAGCAGATCAGTCTCTCTGCACAGAAGCTTTACCTGCAGGCTTGTTTGAAATCTTCTTCCTTAGCTCCACTGTTAGCAGCGCTGACAATTCCTTGGCAAGAATCTGGATATTGGGCATTGTGACAAGGCCAGCAGTGTGATTGCATGCCTGTAAGGGGACAGTAACGTAAAAGAATAATCCAGTGCTTAATTTGAGCCGGTGGTATCCAGTGCTCTGCACCGGCACTTTATTGTCAGCGCCGGCACTTATGACAGTTTGTCACATTGTGGCGCCATTTGTTTCATGGAGAGATAATCACAACAATGGTTGTTTATTGATTCAATGTACATTAAAATTACTAAAACCTGCCACTCAAGCCGTTCTTTGAGCTTTGGGCGCATTGAAAAGTCTGAATGTAGGGTGTGATGGTTAGTAGTTGTGTTGCTACTGTCATTGGCAGTGCTGGCAGGGGCAGTGGGTGGTCCAAGCGGCAGTGAACCCCTGACAAGGGCGCCGGCACTTATTTTTTTACAAATTAAGCAGGGAATAATCCCTTGCCTAGACAAGTGGGCTCCCACCATTACACTCAACAGTCAAACACTTGGGTCCAATATGAAAACGGTTTAGGACATTCCCAAGCAACTTGGAAGAACCCTACATGATACATTCCACACTTCTTACATTTCACTTCAGCGTCAGGGGAAGCTATAACTATGCACTCTGGGGTGATATATTATAAGGATGTAAAAATGTGAGCTGAATATGGTTATGTCTCTATGTGAGTTGAGAGTCTTTGACCTGTGTGCAAACGTATGACCAACACTAATCTGAAATTGGGACCCCCAGGCCAACTTCCCACTCTATTCTGCTCCTCTGTGCCAGAGGTGACGCGTCTGTGGTGATCTCAGCATACAAGCGAGAAAAAGATTTGCTCGTCCTAAGTTTTTGGGAGGACAGTGAATTCAGGTGGTGGCTTGGGAAGTCAGTGAAAAGAATAACGCAACCATAGAGAACATCCTCCACTGTCCTGTAACTCAGTGAGACTACTAAATTACCCCATTGGGAAATCGGTCCCCTATTGTGTGTGTATTCACCTTACTCAAAATGTGTGATGCCAGCTTGTCCAACGTGGAAGGAAGTAGTAGTTTCAGTCGAGCTGGCAAGACTGAGGCGTATAAGAGCGGACAACCCACTCACTATCTTTGACAGCAGCCACCATGCCTGGCGTCCTTCCGAGCACCTCTACATTGCTCATGAGCACTCCCGGCTGTTGGCAGACCATCACTAAAAGGGATTGAGAACGTGCCATTGGGAATTCTATTCTGGCGTGAATCGGCATTTCTACGCACAAAATCCAGAATTTAATGTAATGCACTCGTGGCACAAAATAATAGCCATGAAAGTCTGGGACAGACAGACCACCAGCTCTCAAGGGACGCATCGGGCCTCCCATTTCACGTGCGACTGCTTACACCCCCATCCTAAGAGGCTCAATGTTTACTGTAACTGCTTGAAGAATGAAACTGGGACCCTAATGGGTATGTTGGCGAACAAATACAGGCATTTTGGAAGCACCACCATTTTAATAATTGAAATATGACCCACTAGGGAAAGTGATAGGCGTATCCATTGTTCAATCCACGTGCCTCTGTAGCGCTGCTACACAGTTATGGTGAAGAAGCATCGAGGTTTCACGTGTCACGTGAACACCCAAGCCTTCAGCACTAGACTTTAGAGACTACCCGGAAGAGGTGGCGTACGTAACGTCAGTCAAGGGAAATACCGTGGATTTGTTCCAATTAATATGTAGAGCTGAGCGGCACCCAAACCTGACGACCTCTCTGACAACTGGAGCCAAATTGTCCTTCGGCCTTTGAACCTAAAATATGATGCCATTCACATATCAAGACACCACCAGAGATCGGCCACCTAGGTAGAGCTCATGCGTTGTGTGAAGCTCGCATAGGAAACATGAGAGGCGCTCAACCGAGATTGCAAAAATGACTAGGGCTGGGGACAGCCATGACGCGTACCTCGGAGAACATTGAAAATCTTGGAATGTAGGCCATTAAACCTGGTCCTGATGCAATGTGCTATGTATTGCAGAAACCACGTGCCCAGCCCCCTGTGTTGTAGGGCTTCAAACAGGAAAGACATTCTAAGTCATCAAACGCCTTTTCTGCATCAAGATGCGCCACCGCCACCACCAGTAATTGTGTATCAATGTGATGCAACACGGCCATGAGGGTAAGTAAATTAAAGGCCGCAGATCTGTGAGGAATGAATCCTGACTTCTCAGGTAATAACAAAAACTTCATCAAAAGTTGCAAATGTTGCGCAAAGAAATTTGGCTAATATTTTTTTATTATCAATCAGTAAGGACAATGGCATATCGGAGAATCACTGAGTGAGGCTGCTACCCGCTTTTTGTAAAAGGGTTATCATTGCTTCGCTTATAGAGGAAGGAAGGAACCTTTGGATACCACATCCTGATATGCATCCTGTAACCAGGGGCAAATCAAATCTATATAGACCTTGTACAAACTCTACAGGGATACCAGACCACACCGCAGGGGCATTTTTGCAAGCGAGACTCATTATTGCTCTCTTGTCTTCTTCCAGGGTAAATGGAGGATTCAACAATTCCCTCAATCCAGCTCAGAGCAATATGATCCAGATAGTGAGCAATGGCAGTCACACTTGTTTGGGCCCTGGAGGTATATAAATCTGAATAATAAACCCTTCAACGCCTCCAATATTTCACCTGGCATAGAGGGGGCCTTCTCTCTATGCCTGACTATGCCAGCTATTTGGCTATTGTGTAGGTCGGCTCTAAGTACCACGCCAGGGTCCTGCCCGGTCTAATACCTTGCCCAAATAAATGGGCTCTCACATGATCGATGCATGTTTCTGAATTGAATTCATAGAAAGGCTTCAGCATCATTATGTGTTCAGAATTTGTAACCTGCAGTAGGGTGTATCTGTAGTTTGCACAGTGGAGGCCTGAGAGGCAGTGTGTGCCATGCAGTGTCCAAAATTAAATGACCTCAGGTATGAAAAGGAGGGAAATAGAGCAAATTAATTTGGAGCAGGAATAGGACAATTCCATTAGAGAGGGCACAGGACCAATCAGGGAGGTCACTTTTTGAGGAAGGGTTGCAACAAGACCACTGACTAGTACAATAGTACACACACTCAGTCTCAGGTCCTGGAGCTGGGTGGTGTAGTCTAGGACCTCAATGGCAGAAGAGTGGAAGATGAGGATGAGAACTGAGACTGACAAGCATTTCATCTAGGACAGACAGCGGCTTGGGTCTGGGAAAGGGGCTGGACAACACATTGGTAGCGATGTCTGAGGTTAAGGAGAAGTGGTGGATGTTTTTGAGCAGCAGTATTCTTCAGAATCATTTGGTCTCCCAAGAAGTATGGAAAGTATTAAGATAATACAATCCAGTACAATACTTTGACGTTTAAAGGTGGACAAATATAAGGAGAAATTCTTGTGAGAGTCTACGAAAGGTTTAAGCACGTGGAATAAGAGTATGTTTATGAGTAGAGTTGCTACAGTATATGGAGTATATTATTAGAAAATACAGTAGTGTCACGGATGGCTGTTAGGTTATGGCCAGTTGGGTGGAATGTATGACGGAATTCCGCATGCATTTTTCATGCATACCTTAGGAGCTCGTTATTTGAACGAATGCGTCTTTAGCCTACATTTGTTCTGCACGCAAATTGATTTAATGACTTGCCTAAGGGGGGCAAGTTGGAATAGTTTAATTTACTATTCCAACTCCAGACTGTGCAATAGTAGGGGAGGTGTCGCCGGACTTTAGTTGCAACACAACTCCACCATTGCGCCACCCAAAAAGCAAGTCATTGTAACAGTCACTCCAACATTGCGCCTCCCTAAAGCAAGTCGCTGTAATGACTTGCGTGCAGAACAATTGCATGCTAAAGATGCATTAGTTCAGTTGCAGGCACTGTGAAGGCCCGGCGTGATTCCGGCTTCGTTCTAAAGGACGTTTCCAGTTGGGTGAGCCATGGGTCCGGTGTGTGAGGTATGCTCTCATGATGTCAAAACAGTGCACACAATAGAGGGATGTTCTAAGGGTGCCAAAAGAGAAGGCACCATTTTAGCAAGAGTTGAGGCAAGCATGTTTTTCATGTTGGATGCCAAAATCAGAACACTATACATATCAATCCAAATTAGAAATGGAGAGACAATTGAAGCATAGCAATCCGATACCATTTAACGACAAGTACAAAGACTCCAAACCAACTCTACACCAGTAATTTCTCCATCACCACAAGAGACAATACCTACGAGAGGAATGGCCTTAGGGGAAGCGAGGCATATTGGGCTCAAAGGAGTCACAAATGAATGGTTACATTTAATTGATAAGAAGGACCAATAAGGTTCTTCTTGGGAAAACATTACTGAGCAATAGGAACAGGAATTTATGGTGGAAATTACAGAAGACAGCAATGGGGTTGTGGTGTAATGTTAAGGTAAGCCAACTGAAGGTCTGCTGGGGTGGTAGGAGGGGAATATACTAATTAATATTGTTGTTGAGGTGATGAGAACAATGTAAGTAATTTCAGTGGGGTGATGAGGTAAGGCAATGGAAGGTCACTTCAAGATGGTGGGGTATACCATAGGGATGGAGTGAATCAGAAAATATCACTTTGCAAGAATGATAAGGAAGAGCAATGGAGAGGCTTAATGGACTAAGAAAAAAGGACAATGAGAGTTTTATTTGTGTAGAAAGGGAGCATAATGAAGATTTATGTTGTAGAAAAGATGAATAGCGAGCGTACAGAGAGAGACTAAATTGGGGTGACAGAGATGTAAAATAAGGGTTCTTTGCTGGATCAAACGAGTCAAGTAAGAACATCTTGGACTGAAAAAGGGGAGGTAAAAGGAGACCTACTTGGACTGGGCATAGTTGCAGGACATACTTCCTAAAAAGATGACGTGCATTTTAAAATAACTTTTTAAGGTAGAAGGCATTATTGGACTGATAACAGACCTTTCTTTAATGTTTCTAATGGCCTTGTTAAACATCTGGAACATCTAGGAGAATCCAGCTCTCATTGCAAAAAAATATGGCAACAACAGACCTTTAAGAAGAGAGAGTTGAGAGCCCAGAGCCTCCGATGTTGTTCTTCTGGGATAAGGAATGGACATGACTCTTGGTATTCCAGGAATTGGCTGCTGAGAGATTCCCAGAGTTCCAATGGGCGCTGCAGCTTCCACGCAGGTATAGACCTTCGCATTCTATCCTTGGTTATTCCTGGCTCTTCTTTCTTGTCTGACCCTGGCGCTTCTTCCTTGCCCATCCCAGTCGCATCTTCCATGCCCGTTTCTGGTCCCTCTTCCTGGACCGTCTCTGGACCCTTTTCGCTGCCCGCCTCTGCATCTTCTTTTTTGCTTGGCTCCGGCCTCATTTCCTGGCTCTTCTGTCCTCCCTCTTCCTTGCCCATCATTAGCATGTGTTCCATTGGAGTGTCTTCTCAGTTTATCTTCATGTTGGGCCACTGGGCTAAAAATAATAGAAAAATATTAAATTCAGGAGATTATGGGACCAATAAAGCACATTACTTCAGCACATTCATTCTGATATATCATAAATTGCACAGGATGCCATTGTTCATTACTCAACATTATTTATTCTCAAATTGATTGTGGATGAAGAAATGTAGACAGCTATTACTCACCAGGAACGTGTCGCGTATCCTTTGAAGTCTGCAGGGCCTTTCTCTTTGCCTCATCCGAAATTAAGCCCTTCATTGTGGTCCCACATCACCTGGGGTCCATAGACCAGCACCCTGTAATGTGGCTCTTCCTTCCATAGCATAGAGAGCCCATGACGGCAACCTCTGTGCGTACACGCAGTCTGTGTCGTCAGTGCTCTCAGAACATCTCTGCTATACCAAGCAGGGAAATTGCCAAGAATGACATGGCTAGAATAGAACAAAAAGAATGCCGGTGCTGCGCTAGACTTTTGGAAAAGTTTTGACAAATGAACCGATTAAATCAAATCCATTTTAACCATTTATTGGTTGATTTTAATCAAAAGAAATTTTATGCAATTTTTCTTATTATTTTGCACGGTAATATTAGAATAATTCAACCATATCTACAACAATAAGAACAAACATTAAGAAGCATTTTAAATATTTACATCACATTACATATACACATACGAATCACCACACAGCTAGCATACCTCAAACATTCAGACAATGGACAACAGTCAATTTACACTTATATGTACAAAAAACCATAAGTGAAAAACATTTGCACTATTTCAAAAGCGTCTATTTTTAGATTTGTTTGGCAGTTATTTGACTGAAGGCGAAGACAGGTCAGAGTAGGTCAACGCGTTTCGAATCCCTTCACCGGGGATTCTCATCAGGACCAAAGCTATCTGGGAGACAAAGAAACAAACAGCGCTGAGTTGGACTAAGTGACCCCTCAAACAAGCTATTTACAAGCCGCTAGACTTCAAAAACGAGCCTTACCTAGAATTTGAAATGACGCAAACAAGGCTCTGATTGGATGGTAGAAGAACGTCCAATACAAAAATCTGTGAACAGCAGAGTAGAAAAAAACCGTTTTGTAGTCTGTGTCATTTGATGCTATAGCATCAAATGACACAGACTACAATGGTTTAATGTCTGTGTTCTTAATTGTTGTGCAGATTTCGGCTGGTGAATCATTTCGACTTACAACTCCTGACTTGTGCTTTCCTACATCGCCCAGGATAAAATAAGGGGCCACAGACGTTTAAATAAGACAACACATACACCTGCTAGTAAGTTTATTTTATTCTTTAGCCACCAGATACCGGGGTAGAAGCAGGTTTCCTTTCTCTATTCCTTGTTCTAAAAAACGGTTTTTTTCTACTCTGCTGTTCACAGATTTTTGTATTGGACATTCTTCTACCATCCAATCAGAGCCTTGTTTGCGTCATTTCAAATTCTAGGTAAGGCTCGTTTTTGAAGTCTAGCGGCTTGTAAATAGCTTGTTTGAGGGGTGTCTCCCAGATAGCTTTGGTCCTGATGAGAATCCCCGGTGAAGGGATTCGAAACGCGTTGACCTACTCTGACCTGTCTTCGCCTTCAGTCAAATAACTGCCAAACAAATCTAAAAATAGACGCTTTTGAAATAGTGCAAATGTTTTTCACTTATGGTTTTTTGTACATATAAGTGTAAATTGACTGTTGTCCATTGTCTGAATGTTTGAGGTATGCTAGCTGTGTGGTGATTCGTATGTGTATATGTAATGTGATGTAAATATTTAAAATGCTTCTTAATGTTTGTTCTTATTGTTGTAGATATGGTTGAATTATTCTAATATTACCGTGCAAAATAATAAGAAAAATTGCATAAAATTTCTTTTGATTAAAATCAACCAATAAATGGTTAAAATGGATTTGATTTAATCGGTTCATTTGTCAAAACTTTTCCAAAAGTCTAGCGCAGCACCGGCATTCTTTTTGTTCTATTCATTATTTTTGACTTGGCCCTGCTGCCTACGAGTCAAAACCCAAGCTTGTCTTGCTAAGAATGACATGGCGGCAAAGTCGACTGCCCGGTTACAAGGAGGTGGATGCATTCTGCATGGCTGTGACTATTAGCTGATTCGGTATTGCAAGGCAGCAAGAGGCAAAGTAAACCATTTCTGGGAGGATGGCTGGCTGAACCACTGTTGGTAGACATACCTTGTTTTAATCACACAGAATATTCTCTCAGAGGTAAAGATAGTTCTGATTGGAAGATACGGTAAACAACCTTTCCAACGCAACTTTTACAACGCACTACCATTACAACGAAACTGTTACAATGCAAGTGGATTTACAACGCATGCCATTACAACGCAAGTCTTTACATCGACTTGCGCTAGATGGCATGCTAACGTTACAAATAGTGTAGTTTACTATCCCAACACCTTCCCTACTGTTAAGTGGACTGGAGTTGGAATAGTAAATTACACTTTTCTAATGTTAGCACACCATCTAGCGCAAGTCGATGTAAAGACTTGCGTTGTAATGGCATAGCGTTGTAAATCCACTTGCGTTGTAAAAGTTTCGTTGTAACAGCACGCGTTGTAACAGCACGCGTTGTAACGTCATACATCCGAAGATACTGTCATAGACTGACCTGTGGTTCATAACTATTAGCATCCTCTAGACTCTTTGTCTGAATGTTTCTTAGAGTTGGAATTGGTACCAAGTACCTCCAAGGATCCACATTCTGAGTGGGCTGGAGGCAATTTTAACAGAGCAAGGGGCAAGGCTACAGCAGAAATACTGCAAGCATTTTCATCAGCAGAACCAAAATTGCATTTTGCCGCTTTATTGCCCTCCCCGCAAGAGTCAAGGTTGTATTTGCAGCTCTCCCAGCAGCAGTAGTGAGCCGTCTGTGGACCCCTGCTGGTGGCATTGTGTAGGAGAGTGGCATCGACTGCATAGTTGCCCCCAACTTTTTGATGATGTTTGGACTGTTTTTATGACTTTAGCCAGGCTGTGGCCCTGCTATCCAGGACCCCAGCCTATCTGCTTCCTCTGTTAAACGATGTGAGTACCCTAGGTACCAACCAATTGGATGCTGAGGGTGCCCTGCCAGTCCCTTGTAGATGGTACCCTAGGTAGCCAGGGCATGGGTCCCTCAGTAGGCCTACCAGGGCTGCAGCATGTATTGTGCCACCCTGGGACAGCCATACAAACTGACACCACCAGACCACTACTGTAGTCTGGGTAAGGTGGTGCTAGCACCCCTTACAGGGATATAGGTACCCTATATCCCACCCCATTACAACACATATACTCTCATAGGTCACCCCTATAGCAGGCCCTGGTAATCCTACAGGGCAGGGTGCTGAGGTATGTGTGTGTAAGATAGCCAACTAGAACCGCCTTAAGATGAAAATGCAGTCAAGGTTATGGGGTCATTGTCACTTGGTTGGCTGAGTGAAAATGGCTTGAGGAGTCCATCACATACCGCCATTTCACAATTACATTCAAACACTTCAGGGTTGCTGTACTTTTTATGGGCAGCACCAACATTTTTCAGGAGGGCGGATTTCATTTTAAAGATAATAAAATATAGTGCTAGAACTTTCAGCACCTATAGGCACATTTCAGAAGGATCATTTGGGCCAAGTTCACAAAAGTATTTTCATCCATAATCGTATATTTATAGCCAAAAGAACCTCCATTTACATCTCCCTGGTATTAACAAATGAATCCCTGAAAGGCATAAATTGATTTATTATTGCATATTTCTCCGCTAAGAGTTCAGAGATATCCACAGAGGTAAACCCCATCAAAAGGGTGGGAAGTGTTTTACAAAGGTGTGGTTAGCCTTGTAAGGAATGAACTTGTATGTTGTGGGCACTGTGTAGATAGTTGACATTTCAATAGGTCCTGAAGAATTGCCAAGGATCACTAGCACCGCGAGGCATGAAACATGTTGACCACCATAGATGAGCATAGCTAAGCTGAACCCTGACGTCAACAAGCTGCCACTCTGTTTTTGTTTTTAACCAAGTGGGTAGCCATCCCCAATACAGTCTTATTTTGGACTATCCAACTTGTTTTAAATCACCTACACTCACTTACATCTACACCACTAGACCCCTCACACGCACTGCACCATACGGCCAGGAACAGAAGATCTCCGCTAAAGAGCCCCTTTATGGGTGCCCGTCGGGTATTGCAGCGCCGACCCGACGAGGAGCAGGTCCATATGATGAAGCATGACACCTAGCTTGCTTGGTGTGTGAGGACCCTAGTTCCGACTAGAGGAACTCCTCTCCTCTCATACACAGTCTCTTTGACATTTAAACTCTCTCTCCCTTTACCCTGAGGAACTGCATACTTTTCATTTTTGGACATGTTTGTGGGCATTCCCACATTCTGACCCAACCCTTTCCCACCCTGAAAATGGTTGGAAATGTACTCCTCTTCCTAAATTGGAAGGAGAATAGATCTTCCACAGATATGTTGGGAGGGGGGCAGAGGAAAGGTTTTCGCCACTGACAAAACTGTTTCCACTACGTGAAAAAAGGGAAACATTTGCTTTTTCACAGCAGGCTCCATTCTCCCTATTCTGAGATCTATATTAGGTAGATTTCTGTGCAGGAGGGATTGGAACAGGTTGGATGCATCACATGGCATCCCCAACCCAATAGTATACATGGAAACCTACACCTGCACCTCATTTGTACTTTCTCCATAACTGCCAAGGTTTCAGATTGCTATGTGTTAATTTTTCATACTTTCAGTGCAATTATGAGTGGCATTTCAACGACTATGAGTGACACTTTATTGCAAGCAAAATCAAGCAATGAAGACAGGGGAAACATATACATATCAGAAATTACACCAATTTGAGCAGCGAGAAACTCTAAGATGATCTTAAAACTGCTGCAAAGCACTAGATGTGGAAGGGCACATAGGTGTGAATGTGCGAGGCGCTCTGTTTCTAAGCACCTCATGTCACTGACCCCCAGGACCTCCGTGAGTTCTAGGGCACTCCGTCCACCTTACCATGCCACTTACCTCCTAAGGTGACACCCAGGCTGCAGGTACAGAGAGCACATGCAGCCTCCTGCTTCAGGTGTAAATTTGCGAGGTGCTCTGCTTCTAAGCACCTAACACCACTGCCCCATGGCACCTCCAGCCCTCCCGGAGTCCTGAGGTGCTCCTCCTGCCCTACCATGCCTCACACACTCCTAAAGGGACACCCAGGCTGCAGACACACTCATAGAACTCATGTAGGGTCATGCTACATGTGTGAAAAAAGTGCTGTGTGAAGTCAACTTATGTCACGTTGCTAAGGGCTCGCTCCACTACAGGATTCCTGAAAAGTACAGTGTAACTAACAGTGGAGCCAGAGAGACTAGTATTAGAAGATAGAATGCGAGGTGCACTGGTTGAGACTGGTGTAAATACAGAGTTCAATTCAACTAATTTCTGTGCTACTGTTCTTAGTGATGGCTTGAGCGTGGGGTCAAGTGAGGACGCAGTTCTCTGAAGATCCCAAGCAGGGCGTGGCAGGAGAGGAGCCTGAGTGGTGGCCTTGCCCTGTCGCCTGAGCGGAGCAAGCAGATTCAGTGCTCACAGTGAACCATGGCTGCCGGCACACAGGGCGGGCAGAGATGAGCGAGTCCTTGGGACTCTGAGGCCCTGTTGCCTCTTCTCAAGGTACAAGAGGTGGGAGGGGCAAGCTGCGGTGACTACGTGAGGGACAGAGATATATATGTAAGGGTAGAGAGGCAGGGTGTCTGGCGTCTGTGAATCTCTGCAGCAGGGTGCCAGGCTCAGACAATGAGCGACCCCTCATGGCAATCATTTCTGTTCGGAATGCTGCAGCCCACTTTAGTTCAGGCGGACTGTCCCTGCTGTGAGCCCGGTCTGTCCTGGCAGCCGCTGTATGAACATATCTGGTCAATGTGTGTGATGGATGACTTCGACGATGTACACTGCACTGCCTCTTGGCCAGATCAGCAATATTGAGTTCGCAGCGGGCGGCGGGCATCATACACCGCACAGCGGGGCCAGCAGGGCGGCAGCAAGCGCTTCGCAGCTGACAGCAGCACTGAGAGCCGAGTGATACCTGCAAATCAGTGAGTCCCTACGCCTGCCTTCCTCACAAACTTCCTGCGGTGCTCTGGCAGCAGGACATGACGTCCCCCCACGGTGCCACCTGCAAATTGTTTCAAACAACCTGAGTGGGCCCTGCCCTGAAGTAACTTTGTCTGACTCAGAGCCACGCGCTGATACAGTACAGCACTATGAGCCTGCCAGCAGTGCCCCAAGCCTGCAGGAGCAGCGCGCACACACCACAGGCAGCACGCTGCCACCTGCCACACACTCAGTTCCTTCCACAGCACTTCACAGGGACAGCTGACATATGCAGATATGCGTGACTATACATTTCAATGCGGTGATGCGGAGCACCACACTGAAATGCGTTAGTCTAACGCCTGATGCGTGGTGCTTGGCAGGATTGTTTCTCCTCAAGCTCACTTTTCTCCCGCACATTATTTACTCATACAGACTTAACGGTTCCACATGAGTGGATAATGGGCTTATAGCACACCGCATCTTTCTACAAAGATGCAGTTTTCTTGTTTTACTGTCAGCCGCACCGGAATGCTCCCAGTCGGAAGATTGTGTTTTGTCCTGTGCTGGAATCAGGAAGCACAAAACTGCGCATGCTCCGGTCTATGTGTTTTTATTTTTTGTGCACTTAGTTGAGGAACTCGCGCTTTACTTACTAGTGTAATGTTTTGAGCAGATAAAGGTAAGCACGTATAGACCTCCATGTAATTTCTTTTTTGGGCAACTGTGTTTTTGTTTTGCCTCCTTTTGGACTAGAGGCGTGGCATTCCTTAAGCAGTAACGCTGAAATCTGTCACGCTGCTAGCTCGCTCTCTTAAAGCAAATGGAAAAGTATGTTTGTAATATAACTGAAAACCACATAAGACATACTTTACCCATAAATAGAAGGAAGCGGGAAATACGTGAATAAACTGTGGTTTGAAGAACCCCACTTTCACCTCGTATTTTCCTCACATTTTCTGCAGAATCTATGCATTTGAAGGGCACGGTAATACCACTGAAGATATTGGAAAAATGTGAAAGTCAAACGCATTTTTAGGTCTCGGCCTGGCGAAAGCAGCGCATTCGCTGCTCTGCCATGCAGAGGCCTTTTGGAATCGGTACGATTCCAGTGTGCACACCGGGACACAAACGAGACAGAAGATGTGCACGCGGGGATTGGATGCTTTACTGGAGGCGTGATACACTGGGGACTTTTTTTTTCGCCACTAGTAAAGGCAGTCGCCGCGTGCACATTTTCTGTTCGTCCCTCTATCGTCATCCCCACACCCATCTTGCTGCAACGTGCCGCTATAGCTTCTGCTTTTAATGCTGATTTTCTCCCAGCTGGCACCATAAAACTGCTAATATGTTTGCAACAAGCTGAAAACGCGTCTTTTAGAAACGACATACTGACGTGCTCATGGGAAGTTCACTATGTGATTGTGATATTTCGAGTAGATTAATTTAATTGTTTAGTGCCTTTCTTAAAGTGGTAAATTCATTGAGTGCCTTCAAGGACTCAGTGCTGAATGACTGATTACCGAGCGTGTCAACAAGGGGGCATGAATCCAGTCCCGATCTGCTAGTGTGCCAGTGACCCGCAAGTAGCGGGGATTGCTCCTATCTTTGTGGACGCCTCAGTCATGACAATAGTAGTTATGTCAGTAGCATATCACTAACATCTCCACCTGTATACAAAGGAAAACCAAGGCTCGTGTTAGTATTTAGTAATAATTAGCTCCATTCCAAGCTTGATGGCACTTAGATTAAGTTTACTGTCACCAAGAAAATCCAAGATGAAAAATACGATCTAGGGGTAAAAATCGGAATGACAGATGTTTGTTATAAGAATGACTGAGTTAAAATGCACAGGGATCAAATATGGGTCCTTAGGAGGCGTGGAGTGGAGGGAGTGTGAAAAGGATAAATAATAACTCCTACAAGCCTTCTTTTTTAGAAAAGGCAAATGAACCACATCAATTTGAATGACCCTGTGTAATGTTGCCCCTTTCTTCCTGTACAATGCCCCACCACAGATGACTAAGACAGTAGGCAAGGGTTGAGGGGTTTATTCATGGATTACACACTCCAGCAAGAGCGCCGGCACGGAGCTCCTTCTGCTATTCGAATCGGCGCGCTAATGCGCCCCTAAGATGGCCGCCGCCGGATGTCCGGTGACGTCACGCCTAGCGTGCCGTCGACTAGACCGCAACACCACATCTCCCCCCTTTACAACACAATAGTCAATGTCCCTCTTAACAATAGAACAGTCTTACTTGTGGTCTAGGTTGAACTCCTCGAACCTTCGTGGGAGCAGTATTCTTCTTCCGCAGCGTGTCCTCCTGCTTCCTGCGCCTGCGGTCGGGGTATTGCCCCCCTCATTCGGATCCGCTTCCCCACACGCTTCTTGGGGCTCAGCCCCACCTAACTCAGTCCCTCGGTCACCAAGTCCCGGAGCCTCGACTTCCCCTCCTCTTGGACTCCAGGATCTCTTGGGAACGCTTCCTGCTTGGTAAGGAGCAGGACTACGCCAGGACTCCCGGGGGAAAATTATATACTAGCGACTGAAAGCGCTGGCTAAAGCACTGAAATACTAATGCTGACCTTCAACGAAGACAGCCATATCAATCAAGACAAATAAGGAAAAATAATCGAGGATATCGGAACAGATGAAACTGTGAACAGTCTTAAATAAGTTCCCCGAGGATTTTGGCATCCTGGTTGGAAAAAAAACCTTCCTAAACTACAAGACATCAGAAATTGAGTACGTGGCGTCCATATGGCCTCACTCCATAGTGGGAGAGTGACTCAGATTATTATGAGTAACAGCCAGTAAGGCGTTTTTCCTGTGATATCCAGAAAACTATACATCTCTACATCATTACCAGTGAGCCAACTCGACTGGTACAAGATTGTACAGGTCCCCACCTTTGCCCGTGATTAATTCATGTAGCAACAGGTCCTGATGAAGGTGGCAATCGAAGAATATCAGGCCACCGAAACGTGCGTCGACCGGATAGTATGAGACACCCCATTGTTTAGCTACCTGTCAGAAGACTCAACGGCTTGCCCTGTCTTGGACAAGCTTTACCATTGCTGTTCTTCTCCACTTGGGGTGCTGTATGCAAGTTGTTGTATGAATGTGATATGTATGTAGATTCCTTAGAGGTGTGATTGGTGTGGGGATATTCTCATTTGTTACGAATCATTGGTGACACTCACATGGTTTGATAACCAAAAAAATATTTGTTGACACTCTGTATTGTATATAAAGAAATAACTATTTATTTAAATGGAGATGAATTGCACAGTATGAGGAATTGTTGTGAATAAGTATAAATTATAAAGAAAAAATAAATACAAATAATAAAAAGCTGTAAAAATGAAAATATTGTTGTGATATCTATTACCATCTGTACCCACTTTAAGTAAAGCAAGATAGGTCTAGAGGGATACTTTTCAGTATAGTGAACGCTTCCTGCTTCCCCCTCTGGTCTCCTACTCTCGCCTTTCCCCGCCGGTGTGGCCCCAGCTCCTGCCTCGCCGTCCAGCTCCAAGTTCCGTTCAGTCTCATTGATTCTGGTGCATCTTGCCATCCGATCTTGTGCCCAAATCTTCCCGTCACTCAGTAAGGCTGATGTGGAATAGGGTTCAACCACTTGGAAGGGGGGCGTGAACTTACTGTCCCCTTTCCTTCCCTGTGTAGGCAGTTTCACCCTCACCCACTCTCCTCTCTCCAAGGCGGCTTCCTTGGTGTTGTGCCTTGCGTCGTAGTAGTTCGTGTATACGGCTTGTGCTTTCTCCAAGTTTCTGCGCACCACTGCCGGTGACCAATGACTCTGCACCGTGAGCCTCTTCCAAGCTACATTGTCTCGGGTGAACGGTTCTCTTCCTCTCAGAATGCGGAATGGGCTGTAGCCTGTGGACGAGGGAGTTATCCGGTACGCCCATAGCATACGCTTGAGTTCTTTCTCCCAGCTTGCTCCCTGGCCGATTGCCGCTTGCACTGACCCCATTATCACCCTGTTGAATCTCTCCACTGCTCCATTCCCAGCAGGGTGGTAGACCGGCGTGCGCCTGACAGTTATCCCGTTCCTGTCCATGAAGGCCTCCCACTTCGTGGATGTGAACTGTGGGCCGTTGTCACTGAGGATTCCCTTGGGGATCCCTTCTCTGATGAACACTTCCGTGAGGAATCCCAGGATGGTATCTGTCTCTGCGTTGTCATCCACATGGACTTCTGGCCACTTCGAGTACCTGTCCACGACCACGGTGAGATACTTCTGGTTGCCACTGGCGTCTTGTATGGGACCTAGAACATCTATGGAGATCTCTTCCCACGGGTTTTCCGGGAAGTCGAAGCGTCCCAGCGGTGGGCGCAGCACTTTCTGCGTCTTGTCTGCATTGTTGCATTGCTCACACGTTCTGACGTGTCTTTCCACCGCGAGGTCCAACCCTGGCCACCAATAGTCCTCCTTCACTCTTCCCTTCGTTTTCACGATGCCCAAATGTCCTTCGTGGGCAAGAGCCACCACTCTGGGCCTCAGCGCCGTCGGGGGTACTACCTTGTTGCCTCGGAGCAGAAAACACGGGTTGTCCCCCAGCGACAATTCTTCCCTGACTTCCCAGTACTGTTTTAGTTCTTCTCCAAGCAACCTCTTCTCCGGCCACCCCTGCGTCACGTACGTTTTGACCGCCTTCACCTTCTCATCGGACCCATACTCTTCTTCCCACTCCTGCTTGCTGATTGCTCTTTCGTGATCGCTCATGAACGCCACTGCGTACTCGGCCCAAGTCTCTGCGTCTTGCGCCTCTGCCGGTTCCTTTGCCGCCGCCCTGCTCAGGTAGTCCGCCACGCGGTTCTTGGTGCCTGGGATGTACTCTACGTCGTACACGTAGTCGAGGAGTCGCAGTGTCATCTTCGCAATTCTTGGGGTAGCGTGCTCGTGGCCGTTGGACGTGAGCACTTTAATCAGGTGTTTGTGGTCTGTTCGTAAGAGGAACCGTCCTCCCCACAGGAACTGCCGGAATCTTTCCGCTGCCCATACGACCGCCAGCATTTCTTTTTCAATCACGCTGAATTTGCGTTCATTGTCAGCCAGCGTGCGGGACGCGAAGCTGATTGTCGCTGTCACTCCTCGCGCCGACTGTTGCGTGAGCACTGCTCCGAGGCCTCGGTAGCTAGCGTCTGTGGTCAAGGTCGTGGGAGCCGACGGGTCAAACCCTTGGATGGGTATGGCGCCACAGATTTCTCTCTTCACTTCCTCGAACTCTCTCTCTTGTTCCTCCTTCCATGAGAACGCTGTTTTCTCCGTCAGGATCGACCTCAGGTGGTGCGTCTTTGATGCAAAGTGGGAGACGAACTTGCTGTAGAACTCAGCCATCCCTAAGAATGTCCGTACCTCCTCCTTGCTAGTGGGCGTGGGTGCATCTCTGATGGCAGCTACGTTGGATGCCTTGGGTTTTATGCCTTCCTGACTGATTTCGTGCCCCAGGTATGTGACTTTCCCCAGTCCGAACTTGCACTTGTCCCACTGGGCCGTGAGCCCGTTTTGTTCCAGCACTGTCAAGACACCCGCTAGCCTCCGGTCATGTTCTTCCGTGGAGGCGCCCATCACCAAGATATCGTCCTGGAAGAACTGAATACCTTCCATCTTGTTGAACAGACGGTACATCAACTTTTGGAAGACCGCCGCTGCCGAGGCGAGCCCGAACGGCATCCGTAGGAACTTGTAGCACCCGAACGGTGTAATGAATGATGTGAGGTGGTTGCACGATTTGTGGAGTGCGATCTGGTGATACGCAGATGTTAAATCCACAGTGGAGAACCACTTGGCGCCCTTGGTCTTAGCTAACATCTCATTGATGCGGGGAAGGGGGAACTTGTCCACTACAATGTTCTTGTTGAGTTCCCTGAGGTCCACACATAGTCTCACCTTCCCGTTCGGCTTCTGCGCCACGACTAAGGGGGCCAACCATTCCGCATTATCGATGGCCTCGATGATCCCGTTGTCCTCCAACCTCTGCAGTTCCTCTTGTACTGCCTCCCTGGTGCGGAACGGGATGTTTCGCACTTTGTGGGACACTGGTCGGGCTCCTTCTTTGAGATGTATTTTGTGCGTGAACTTTGTTAGTCTCCCTATGTCGTCTCTGAAGACTTCGGGGAACTCTTCCTTCCACTGCCTTGCTCCCACTTTGGGGTCGTCCTCCATCATGAGCACTTGTATGCGGCCTCCTGGGTTCAGCTTTATTTTCAGCTTCCCTTGATCTTTCCATCCCAACACTGATGGTCCCTTTTCTGCCACGTACAGTTTTCCTTCACACGTCCTGCCCTGGAACTCGAACGTTAGAGGGCAATACCCTACCATGGGTATGGGTTCCCCTGTGAATGTCACCGGGTGGATGTCCGCGGGGCGCAGTCGGTGTGTTGTGACAGGTGCAAAGTCCTCCTCCCATATCTTCCTCTTTATGATCGTGTAGGGGGACCCTGAATCTGCGACCATGGTGACTCCCACGCCCCCTATGGTCATGGCGCACCTCGGTTTCTTGTCGACCGCGCCGTCGATCCCCAAGACCTGGTCATCTATCATCAGGATCTCTACGTCGTCCTCTTGCTCTTCTTGCTCTTCCTCCTTGGTCATCTCCTGTGTCCGGTGACGTCACGCCTAGCGTGCCGTCGACTAGACCGCAACACCACACCCTGTAGATGTTTACTACTAATTAACACATCTAATTACTAATAACTGGATTTTACATCTAGAACGGCCGCAGCTACTCAATCGATTCTTACCTATGTGCTTATGTTTTAATGCAGTCTGGAGCTGTAAGATTTGCAAAGTTGCAAGTGCTTCTACAGCCACATATTTACCCTACACAATCACTGTTCGAAAATATTTGTAAAGATGCGTTTCCGCTTCATATCCTACGTCCAACAACTCGGAAGCGACTCTGACTTCAGCAAGGATTGTTACTTGAAACGCAGTGAACGGGAGGAATGTTACCCTATGCACGGCAGAGGGCGCTGGAGCCTTTCTAGCACAAGCATGTATAATTCTCCTTTAAAAGTGATGGCGAAAACCGGTCCAAGAAGGTGTTTATTCTGTTTTTGTACAGAAAGGAGAACTAATAGGTCAAACCAAAACACCCTGAAAATAAATAGATAAAATCAAATGCAGTAAACGAGCTCTTCTAGAACAAGTGACTTCATGTTTCGTGTGTCAAGTCCGCTGTAATTTATTTTGTGTGATGGTTCTCCATTACTTGTGTGGTTTTTAGATGAGTAAATAACGAGCACCTAATTGCACTAGTCACCTCCCTCCTCCTTCCCCCACACAACAATTTCTATTGCTTTCCTGGCGGTGTTCACAGGCTGCTACAGGTGCCAAGTGATGCTGTGTCATGTCAAATATTGCTTGTTAATGAACTGCAATCTGCATTCTGGGGCTTGTAGTGTCAATTGTCCCATTAATTTGCTAGTCCCTGCATGAGACATGTTGCTGAATAATGGACCAGGATTGGATGTGGAGCTAGTGAGCGGTGGGAGGCATTGTATTTATAATGTTTGCAATTCAACGTCACGCACCTTTCGTGGATCGTCTGCGCTCGTGGAAGGATCTCTTTGGTTTGGCAGGATGTTGCATTTCAGGTAAGCAATTTGCCACTTCAGTGTACAATCCAGCGCTGTTCATCTCTCGTAAAAGTTCCATGCCAGAATTCCAAGTGACTAGGAAGTTACACATAGTTTCTCTGGGCAGTAAACATGAATGTAGCAGGCATTTGGGGTGCACCACATATAATTAGGGAGCACACGCTATTGTTGGTCACGAACAACTCTAGCTAACTAGCTCATGTCCGAGCAAAACCCAATTAGATCCTAGGTAGACTAGAATAGTAGCACTGTGTGTAGCAACACCTAAATGAAGAAACCATTAATGCTAATTTTTAGGTCTCAGCCTGGCGAAAGCAGCGCATGCGCTGCTCTGCCATGCAGAGGCCTTTTGGAA
The DNA here is from genome assembly GCF_964204655.1 of Triturus cristatus. Taxonomy (NCBI): domain Eukaryota; kingdom Metazoa; phylum Chordata; class Amphibia; order Caudata; family Salamandridae; genus Triturus; species Triturus cristatus. Next base: position 769,671,011 of record NC_140580.1, read on the forward strand.
TCGATACGATTCCAGCGTGCACGTGAGGAGACAAACGAGACAGAAGAAGTGCACACGGGAATTAGATGCTTCACTGGCGGCGTGATACACTGGGGACTTTTTTTTCGCCGCCAGTAAAGGCAGTACCCACGTGCACATCTTCTGTCCGTCCCATGACGGGCCGCACTTGTTTCTATTGGCTCCGCCCTCTATCATCATCCCCACACCCATCTTGCTGCAACGTGCCGCTGTACGTGCTCTTCCGCTGCTCCGTCACGCCGCCCCCTTCCTCCTTAGGCTCCACCCGCGTGCGAGGCTGTAAGATGGCCGCCTCCACCGCCCTCCCGACTAGGGCAATAGCCGATAGCGGGGAGGAGGCGCCCGCGCCGCCGGACCAGGGTGAGCACGTGTTGGGGCTGCTTGTGGCCAGATGGGTGTGGGGGAGTGCGGCATTGAGCAGGATTCTTCAACCTAGCAAATACGTTGTCCTGTGGGCTGCGCCCCAAAGCTGTGGATGAGGACCCCTCCAGATAGACCTTGCCGTCTGAATGGTGACATTCATTGAGTGGGTTGTGGGGCGGTTTTAATCATCCTGCCAGGGGGCTTCGACTTGATTATAGGCCCCAGAGGAAATCCTTTTGCCGGCGGGGAGACAACCGGAGATTCTTGCAGGAATACAGTATTCTGCAGCACATCCCACATAGTCTGCTTGTACCATGACGAATCATTAACCTGTCATGCGACAGATGCCCCCCACTGAAGGGACTGAGTGTTTCAGGTCCGTCCTTAAGTAAGGGTGTACATTATCGGGCCGGGGATGTCGATGTATTTGTGGTGTGTGCACAATTCATACATCTTGTCTGTCTAGAGCAGTTGGGTGGCAACATCATACGAGGTCCACGGAGGTCAGATATGTAGATATGAGGTAGGAAACATCTATCAGCTTAGTAAGTGTGAAAATGAGTAGAGCGTAGATGGGTATTTATCATGTGATACTATGCCCGGTCATTTTTGCTCCCTTCCCATAGTTCTCTTTCCGATGTTTCGGTCCATGACTGGTTTGAATTATCCTTGTTTTCGCATCTCTTGGATTATAAAAGATAGTCTGAGCGTGTGGGCTTTGAGGGAAGAGTTGATGACGAAATATTAAGATGTTTTTGTAAAGTCACAATTAAAATGTGCTTTAATGTATGGGTTCATCTTCAGAATGGGAGAAGCATGTTTGTACTGCGTCTCTGCCTTACCACACACTGCACACGCATATATCCTCATTTATGTGTATTTTCAGATACAAAAAGGAATGCAGAAATACCTTAATAGAGTTTGGGTGTGTTTATATCGAGAATTTCACTCCCTGGTTGAAAGTAAGCCTGGGCAAAGTACTACGCTACGCTCGCGTAGTTTGCGAAGTTCGCGCTACTTCGCACTACGCGAATTGCACGTAGCACTGTGCGAACACGCGTAGCGTAGTGTTGCGTAGTGCTGCGGTCATTTTTTGCTTGCTCGCGGTCCTCAACGTCAAGTTGGCGGCCGCGAGCAAGCAAAATGACATCCCGGCGAGACTTTTTCCTTGTTCGCCATCAGCAACATCAAGTTGGCGATCGCGAGCATGGAAAATGAACCTCCCAGCGAGATTCCCAACGCGAGGAGGTCAGGTTTCTCATTGCGAGTGGTCGCGTATGCTCGTGACCGCTTGCGATGAGAAACTACCAGTTCGCGTTGAGAAAGCTGCCGCTCGAGTAAAAATCTACTCGAGCAGCAGAAAACTACAGCTCGCACTGTGCAAGATGCCATTTTCAATGATTGCACAGTGCCGGTTGCTTGTCCGCACTGTGCAATCATTGAAAACAACATCTGGCACAATGCGAACAAGGTACTACGCAGTTCGCGAAGTGCTACGCGTAGCTCGCGTAGTGCGAACTGCACTTTGCGTAGCTTCGCGAAGTGCTACTTCGCGAACTACGCCCAGGGTTAGTTGAAAGCACAACCTGAAGGCCTGAAGGCCACCACCACTCTAAGAACCTTTCTGATGACACAGATGTAAGGATGTCTCCATGCAACAAACTATACAGTTCATAAATCATAGGTTAGGAAGTGCCTAGGGAGAAGTCCTTAAACAAATGCCGCTCTCTCAGAATACACGGAGTAGCAAGCAACTACATTGTGCACACTATAGATTATTCCCGTGCCCTAGCATTGGTAAGGCAATGATGTCCATGCCATACCCTCTCATAACATAGCACCAGGGGCCCTCTTTTTTGGCTTTCCCGGCAAACTTCATCCTCAGGGATCATCCGATCCTGTTTCGAGTCACCTTAAGCTGCAGGGAGAACTTCGGTGGAAGCACCAGGAATCCATTCTTTACTTCTAGGTTGTAGATGTTGAGCAGTTCAGAGTTAATGACATACATACAAAGTCCGGGGTTCTTTGTTCATAGCACTATCTATTGTTCCTGCTTCTTTGAAATATAGTCTGCTGCACAACATGACTCTGGCAAACACGGGGTGCTGAACTGTACGTAGCTAATCTCTCAATGCATTCTAACATACACAGTCTAGTGATGTCTAGTAAGAGCTGAAATAAATTCGGTATAAAAATTCAAACGTTTATGAGTAATCCCAAAGATAACTACTGCAGTAATTCTCAAATCTGCATAGATTGTGACAGAGAATTTAATTAAAAGTACCACATCATGCACAGACCAAATCAGGCGATATGACCCTAAATTGTTCTTACCCCCTCACCCCGCAGAGCGCACTGAAAGTGCAGTGCACGCTGTCCCTTCGGTTAACACAAATGCATAATATAAAAACAGCCAGGTATGATTTAATATGGGGGTTTCGCGGGCAGAGCCAGGCAACAGGTATGTGGTGTTCGTGGTATTGTGCGGGGCACGGGGTTCCAAGAGGCTTGTGTCTGGGCTGGCTGCCTGTCCCCTCAATGGTGCATTAATCATGTTTGTTTCACGATATTCGAGATTATTAGAGCTATATAGTGGTGTGAAGATGAAGGTCAAGGGAGGGGCGTAAGGTTACTGACTACTAATTATGTCATAAATTGGCACCATTTTTATTTACATTCGAAGTGGTGTTTGCAGAAGTTAACATTACAATATCTGATTTCAGATAAATTGGCTACTGAGGCACAAGAAAAAGGTCAACTGCCCCAGTTCTGCTGCCAAGTTAAAGTTCAGTTGCCAAGGCCTTAGAGCCGCCCATCACATCATATTAGGGGCATGTCGGTACTTGTTGCGTGAAATATCACATCCTCAATGAACGCCCAAATACAAGTAATGTGACAGTCTGTCGGGAAAAACACAAGAACCAAAAAACAGTGATATAGAACTTCTAATATTTACTTATTAAAAAGTTCTGTAAACGGTTGCACAATATACCTGGCCCGTTTCAGAGGGATGATGAAGGAAGTGCTTCACAAAAGCAAGTGCCAATGGCTAATTAGCAAATTAAACATGTACCGTGGATGCTTCCATTGATGCTGACGACCTTTCATGAACCTGTTTGGGCTCTGGAGTTTCCCGTCAGCACCTCATTGGATGCAGTGTCAGTCGCCTATGCTAAGGGGCCCAGCTGAGAATCAAAACACGAAGCCTGGAGCATGCCAAGATATACCAAGCATTGAAAATGCAATAGGTCTCGCCTTTGATTAAGTTAAAGCCACTTGGTATTGTATAGCAAAGCAAATGGCTTTAACTTAATGAAAGGCGAGACCTATTGCATTTGTAATGCTTGTTACACATATTTCCCCCCTGTCCCACACTTCAGCCAAGTCTGAATAAGGCTGTTGGTGCAGCTTTGTTTGTGAAGTATACAAAGAAGTGAAAAGTAAGGACGTCAAGCAAAGATGTTAATCGCTGCTTGTGGTTTTACTTTTCTTTGTTTTGAATTGAGTCAATTGTCTTTAAAAGGAACAATACCATCACATTTGCTTGGGCTGCTCTTCTCTGATTGTGACACTGCTGGCCCTTTTGAGCATATGTAGTGTGCGTTTCAGGTGATTGTGTACATATTTTCTACAGAGCAGTGTACATTTAATGTGTCACAACTGCATATAAATTATGCTGAATTTTAATGTGATTTGTTTGCTTACTTTAATGTGTTATCCTAAGTGGTATGGGCATGCCAGACGTGGCTCCCGTGCACACTGCGACCCTTGAACCAAGCTACCCCTGGCTGATGAGCCCTTATCAGAGCACAGCTGGTCCTGGGTTGCTTGTGTTCCAGTTCAGGGAGGACCTGGCCTGGCAGTTCGGCTGGGCTGTTCCCATTAGAGCACAATCAAGACTGATTTGCACATGGGTGGGTCCAAACTGAGGTGGCACAGTGTGTAAAATAACGATGGACTCGGATGCAAATAATTACAAGTGGCTAGGATTAATTCAAGCATTCCATCTATCACTTTTTTGTATACTTAAGAGTTTTAATGGAAAGCACAGACATGGACAGTGCAAGGGGTAAATAAATAACTGAATGAGGTGTCACAATGTGCAGTGCTCTATCACTCATTATAGGAGACTGGTTATGAGGGCCAGTAAATCTCCTGTTACAGGCACTGCTCACTACCACCTGGGGTCTGCTTTTATACTCTTTTTCTAGAGGCATACCCTTCAAACAAGCCATCTTCCTTTCATAGCCAAGAGCAAATGATAATAAAAAATATGGATAGCCCTCAGAGCAGTGTGTGTGTCGGGGGGGGGGGGGGGACTAAAGAGTTTCTTCAATACCATTATGGAATTTGGGATCCCAAGGGACTCATATCCACTTGCAGCATGATGCCCATCTCCTGGAGGGGCACAACACAAACCCTAACCCATCCCATAAGAGTCATTTGCAGCAGGGGTAGAATAATCCACTCAGCCCGTTTTGTCGCCCTCTCATGTAGAAACTCAAAACATTTTGCCTGATTCACAAAAAAGAAAGACAAAACTCTTGTGATTTGAACACAGTTCAGATTTGTATCGAAATCACAAAGGTTGCAGGAGTATGTGAAGAAGCTGGTACATATGGGATGAGTAGCCCTCGTGTTATTTTCTCCAATCCAAGACTTTAGCTTCAATTGACTGTAACTTATAGATCCCAATCCAAGATGGTGACCTGATCAGGAGAACTTGCTACTGCACTAACCATTCGCCTTGAACAATGCGCAGTTCTGATTTTTGATTTTTGATTTTCTTTTCTTATCAGTTCTCTTTTCTTTTGGATTAATACAGCTGATTCTTGCTCCCCAAACTCATTTCCTAGAACTTGTACTCTGACCTTTCGATTGGATGCATTTCTTTGCAGCTCCAAGACATCATTGACAGGTTGGTTTAACTCAACGAGAAGAGGAGTAGCATTGTTGCTTGAACTCATGCCTACTAATCTCTATCTCACTTGTGTCATTCCATTTGTTTTGCTGTCGCTGCATTGCGGGGTGTCCTCATACAAGCCTCGGTTCCACTTCCAGTGACAACAGGAACTTTCTCATGAGGCCAAAGCCAAGACTGCTGCATCTGTCGCTGTTCATGGTTGGGACACATTACCTTCGATGGAGCTCTCCATAGCATTAAGGTCCACACCTGTCCAGGTACTGTCAAAATCTCTCCCTTGAGTTGCAAGCTTTTATCTCAAAGGCTCAGTTCTCAAATAGCAGATCATACAGGAAAAAGCAACACAGACTGGAATAGTAACAGGTTAGCAATAGAGATCCTGAAATGACACAACATGCGCCATGAAATTACTGCAATAACATTGAGGAAAAACCCTCATGCACCAAAAGAAGTATTGTCATAAAAGCAAAAATAACTGATCTCAAATTATATTGAATTGTCACTCAAATATCAGCTTGAAAGTTTGTGAAAGCACGCTCTTTTATCTCCGAAAGAGCACCTGAAGGGCAAAAATCAGCATTTCTGCAAATTAAATCTTTTCATTTTTAGCAAACAAACCCATTTAACAAGCAGTAGCATTCCATTCCATGACGTAGACTCATTTTAACTATTTTCACTGCATGGGGCTGTTGTCTGGGGAGTGCCGTGGAAGAGGGTACAGTGTGAAAATGGGCATTGTGCATAGTGTGGATTCATGTGAACGTCAGGGCACACAAGAAGGAATACAGCATGGAGGGGAAGATGCGTGTGCAGTTTGCAGAGAATGCAGGCAGAGAGTCTTTTGCAGGTGCGGCTCCTCCGCTATGGCAGAGGAACGTCAACCTACTGCTTTTAAGCAGTGGAAAGCAGAAACATAAAATTATAATAACTTTGCATCATTATCATTTTAGGCTGCTTCCTGCTGCTTTGCGGGAAGGTGAGTGGGAGGAGCTGCTCTGCTCTTGGAGCAGGGCAGGGGAGGTGTGGTTTGCCCTCTCCTAAGTGCGCAGTGACTGTTTGGTCTCAGTCATGCAAACTTTCCCCTTCTCCAGGCCAGCAGCATTACAGCCTGCATGGAGAACATGCCCACCCATAATTCAATTCACCACATACAGCCCCTGGCTGAGCCCCATGTCACGGCGCTCAGAACAATCACAATGCTGTATTACAGAGTTGTGATTGGCTTAGTGGAGGGACTCTGGTTGCCTGCTTCCTGTTCCTGTTAGGGCAGGAGAGCAGGAGCAGAGAAGACTCAGGACCCGGCCTCAAGGTAAGTTTTTTTTATTTAAGATTGTGATCCCTAAGCCCCCCCCCCTCCCTCCACACTCCACGCCCACCCTGGCACCCGCAAGCCATGCTGGCCGCTACTGGTTTTGGGGGTTAATGAAGCTTGTGAAGGGGCTGTGCAGTCAGTCTGTTGACATTGATATTGGTACCCCCCCCCCCTTAACCATTCAGGACTGTAAAACCCATGTGTATGTTAGAATGGAGTACTTTGTGAAGTATTTAGTATCTCATTACAGTTCTTTTTCATGTATAATGAAAATTTCAACATAGTCATTTATAGAAAAAAGAACTGCACAACCGAGCTCTCACCTTAGTAATGAAACTGGCCTTTTCTTAGTGCTCCTGCCGCCCAACATGATGGCACGCCATGCAACAGATGCTAATTCATCATTCAAATGCTTGTAAACAAACCTCATTCAATGCATCCACAATGGAGTGGGTAGGTACTAGGATCATAACTTGATACCATCTTGCATCTCTTTCTTTCACCACGCAGATGTTTAAGTCCTGAATTTCCAGGAGAATGTCACTACTTTTGGGTTAAAGATTTATGAGTCAGACACGTATATGTGGACGGCTCATTTTAGGTCTGGGGTTTGACAGTGTAACTGTTAAACATACCTGTAGATAGGAATATGTGTAGAGTGAACTTAAGCATCATCCCTTTCAACTATTTGGTTTCTTCCATAAACCTCTTTCAGCTATTGGATTGAGACTTTGTCAATTACTTCCTAGTTTACCTAATTAAGTATTCATCTCCTTATGCTACTGATTGTATCCTTCCTCCTCCACTTGAGTGCTTACAATGAACTGCATGAGGGACTAATTTACAACTATAGCCCTCTCAGTCTGCACCTGAAGCTCTAGCCTGTGTGTCATGTTCTAATGTACGGATGCTGACTGTCTTAGCACATTAAAGCCAGACCAAATGGCTGTGCCAAAACTTGTTACTTTTCTTATCATGAATAGAGCACATAATGTCAGCAGAATTTGTGCCTCAGAGAGAACAAGCAGAAGTAATGTTCTTTACAGACAGGTAGACATGATTGTACCTAAGATCACTGGGGTTTAGCAGAGAGCTGCAACTCAAAAACAAGGATACCTCCTCAGAGGTTTATGGTCCATGATATGAGCGAGTTAATATATTTTAGGGAAAGAAGGGGCCCCCTGCAGCAAGCCCAAGGCAGGGATAATATCAGTGAATTAAAAAAAATATATCTTGGGCAAGTAATTATAAAATGGGGTGGAGGGCAAAGTAAAGGGTACACAGCCAAACAGTCTTGTTGATACAAAAATTTAAAATATCCTTTTATTTTTATAGATAGAAATATCATTATGTCATTGGAAATGATTGTAAACAGAAAAAATATAAAATATATAAGTAACATAAATGACAATCATCAGACATTCAAATGCTCACACATACCGAAACATACATCCATTTCTTATCACTCTTATTACCTATATGTTACAAAAGCACATAATATTATTAGAATAAATATCTAAATCACAAAATTAAACTAAAGTTTTTTGATTAACTGATACAGCAGGAATGTATACATATTTGTGGCCAAAGTACTGGGTTCTATAAATCTGTGGGTTTTCTACACGCGTTTCGGCATAATGCCTTCATCAGGAAACCACCAGATGGATGGATGAGAGTAATGTCTTTTTAGTGCTTTGGCTTGCTACACTCTGTCAGAGTCAGTAGTAAATGGGAAGAAGGACTGCATGCACTCCAAATGTATTCTAAATGGATTGGAAGGTTGTCATATAATCAGCTTCTTTGGGGAACTGTTCATCAATATATATGCTAACTGGCAATCCGAGTGTGGTAAACTAATGATAGCCATCACATATTGAAGATGTAGTCAGGATTAATCTTAAATTGTTAAGCTAAGCGCGGACTCTATTTTGGAGAATCCTTGGCGTTTGTAGCAGCAGGGCCGCTGTCACGGGAGCAAGGTTGGTCTGACTCGGACTGAGTTGGCTGCCAGTGTGATCCGGTGAGTTGACTATTTTGTATAAATTTATGGTCCATGATGAGAGTGAGTTATTACAAATTAAGAGAGGTTTAGTGGAGTATTTCAGTTCATTTCTTATAAGTGTGAGGGTGTAGGAGGGGAGTAGCAGAGTGTGAGACTAGGACAATATATCGAGATCTGTTAATGAAAGAGTTAATAGTGTTCACAAAACTCTCATTCTTATACTTTTAATTATTGACTAAACACAGACACAAAACATCAAGTATGGGGCAAGGGTTTCAAACACCAATCCGTGAAAAACAATTGCAGTTTACTGTCCTGGAGAGCATTATGTCCTTGAAGGCAACATATGGATGACAGAGGCAACTGGCCAACAAAAATTGTAGTATGTCTGGAGAAGTCTTGATCAAGACAGATATTTTGTTGGCCTTGGGCTTACCTTCTGCTAAACCTAGGAGTATAACACCACTTAATTGATGGACAAAATAAGATGGGTTGGGTGATGCATTTACTTTCAGGACCAGTACTCCATCAGGCTGTGGGAGTAAGCTTTTCATAGGCGGAGCCATCAAAGGCAATGCTGACTGAAAGCTAATGGTCTACAAGAATAGGGCGGTCAGACCGAGAGTTTATTATGGAGTACAGTGTCTGCCAAACTCCGAATCAGGCCCATGGTTTTGAAGGTGGCATTAATGAATAGTTTTTACCTGCTATCTTGAACATGTTAGTCATTTATCCTCTATTTAACTGGATTGGGTGAGAAATCAGACTATCCAAAATCTCGCTTATTGATTGTACAGCACGTCTGCTAGGACACTTACTTCTGCTGGCAAGGTGTTGCAGACAGTCTGGTAATAATACTGTTGCCCACATTCGATATGATTTAGGCACAGTTCATCAATAAAAGTTGCCAAGGACCAATTGCACGTGATCCATGGTGCATATGTTGATTGACAAACAGTCGGCTCAAAATATATTATTTTAAAAAAACAAATTGTATTGAAAAATATTTTTTAGTTTATATATTATTTACAATTCCTTCTGCAATTTGTCTTAAATTATGTTCTTCCAAACTAACTGATATTCATAAGCTAAATGCATTTCAAGTTAAATAGTACTTCTTCAGGAGAAAAGATTTATCAGTATTCAATTTAATCTCTAAACATAGGTGTTACCAAAATTTTAGCTACGAATGAACCTTCCAATATTGAATATTAATACACTTCTGATTTGACTTATTCCTCATATGATTCTTTGGAACAGCCAGACACCAACCACAATGTAGTCATTCGTCCACCAACTGTGTTTGTCACTTAAAGGAGTATGTTTAGCTGTTTGTGTTTCCTTATCTTTACTCAGAACAATCTGGTTTCAATCTTTAGTATAGTTTCAATTATATATAACAAAAATGAAAGTCAATGTGGTTGTTTAGAGCTGTGAGATGGGAAGTGCTGAATCTTTTAATCCAAAATGTCTGCCCTGTGTGATAACATACGTTCACAGATGCCACTGCAAGCAGCATTGGGTATCACCTCCAATATTTAAAATCAAAGCTGATATTATGTCTCTATTCCATGAAACATACAACTTTCCTTGTCACCTTGCCTACGGACCCTTACCACATGTGCACATTTTATAGTAAGGGCAGTAATCTATCCCACGGGTCAAATAATGATCCAAACAGATTGTCGCCCCCATGAAGGGATGATGAACACATCCCTGTTTAATAATATCCGAATCAAGCATGCAGTTTACCAGTGTGTATGTATATTTTATAGCTAGCATGGCCATCAATGCCATTTGGGTTGATGTAGGTTTCTTGAAATTAATAAATTCCTTCTTCAGGTTCTTATTCTTTCAAATACAAAGATTGATTGCTACTGAAACATGCATTTTAATTCACCATCTGATTTAATTAATTTCTTTTATTTAAGATCTTTTGAATTTTTGCATTTTAAAAGAGCTATTTTGGTAAAAGTGCCAATTATTATCTTTTACTTGTGTTCAATCTTTTTAATTGCTCTTTATGATTCATCGTATCCACGTACTCCTGTGCTTTCCATGTTATTGCTTCTGTAGATCTTTTCTAGGTAAATATTTAGCACATTTTAGATTGTTCTCAAACTCGATGTCATACATCTTTTTAAAGATTTTTATTATGGTAAATTACTTTTTAGTGGTAATGGATGGACACTGTTACAGTGTAGTCATTATTCCTATCTGTTGGTTTAATTCATTTAATACATGAATTTCAAGTATTTGGTTTTTAGTCAATGACATCGTACCTGGGAAGCGCGGGCAATTGACTGCAATACAGATCCAATATCTTTCTAAATATTAACAAAGACCTTTTACCTCACAGTTTGCTCCAATAACAGTGAAAGCTTCAAGGAATTTGAGCCGGTTAATCCAGGAATGATCTACGTTTATTGGCAATCACATGTATTTATGGTTTATGGGGAAAGTTGATATCATTTTCAGATATGCTTGACCCATTTATATTTTGAATCATGGAAACAATGGAACACTAATTATTTTAGTTTTTATATGTGTGTAGTTTCACTACTTGTATGTTTTCTATAAATAGACATTACTTGAACTTAATGTGGCCCAAGATAGATCAAATGTAATTGAGAAGGGGACATCTTCTCACATTGGTCAGTGTATGAAAACTGAATTGAAAATGATAGGCATTGGAAACATAAACTCAAAATATAGACGTCTCACATATTGAACACACATAAATATCTCTCTCTACCAATGCTTGATAGTGAGTTCAGGTGCATGTCGAAATACCTGAACGTAGATGTTATGTTACAGAATTTTATATGGATGCTCGAACACCGGTCAGGTTTCTTGGCGCAGGGTAGCATAGGCGAAACACTGCGAGCAAGAACTTAGTTATCAGCTTGTTTGAAGAGTCAAGTCTACAAAGGTTTCAGGAATCTCATATAATTAGATGTAGATCTCAATTCAGGGGGAAGGGAGTTCCAGATGCCCTGCACCAGGGCCTTAGAAAGGATTATCTTTAGGGTGGGAAAAAAATTAAGCGGGAATTACTGGGAATCCGGGTATTAATAGATTTGGAGCCCAAGACATAACATCCAGCTTACATTGGAGACAATTGTCCAGTGTACATTAATTCAACATTTCGAGCATTCTAGCTCTTTAGCATACTTTTTCGTCTGAAACATTCCAACATACAGGTCTTATAAAGCTGCTCCATCAGTGACTACTATCCTCTAAAACAGATGTATGCTTTATCATTGCACAGTTCGCTAAAGCACAGTTCGCTAAATACTTTAAAATGTTCTTCTAAAGGAAGCGTCCCGGATGAAGCCTCAAAAACATTCTTTGTTGTGCTGAAGGATATCACAGGCAGCGCACATGTGGAAAAGGAACTTGGGGGCTCATTATGATGGCAGAAGGACCGCCACCACCGGGCCGGCGGTGGTGGTCCTTCCGCCATCACACAGGAAATTCCCACCGCCAAATTAGGATGGCGGTGGGAATCCCAATGTGTCGGCGGCGGATGGAAAGTTTGTTGCCACGGTTCCGCAAGGCAGTCCTTTTCCGCCCGCCTTGCGGAACCAGGACACATGGCAGCATTGCGCCGTAAGGATTACGAAATCCCTTTCCGCCTGTCTTTTTGCGGCAGTCATCTCGCCGCAAAAAGGCAGCGTCCGCAATGTCAAAAGCCCAGGATGCGCCCGCCAGTATGGCGGGTGCATCCTAATATGTGTGGTGAGACCGCTGCACATCTGGCGGGTGGTCCCAGCACCTCAACAATGGCGGGCGGGCTGATGTTCGCCCACCATTGTAATGAGCCCCAAGGCTTGAAAATGCTTTGGCTTCAAAAATAGCATAACACTACCACCTCTTCACACCCAGAAATATGCTAAACGCTCTTTAGAATGGCCTTGGCTCGCAATTTAAGTACCATGGGCTAAACTCGTGGCAGATGATGCAGAAATCAACAAGCCCAATGCAACACAGTCAAAAGATACAAACCTAAACCCATAGTGATATAGAAATGAAAACAGGAAAAGTGTGTTAAATAAATACCATGGAAAGGTCAGGGTGGACTCTAGAAAAATGTGGACAAAATAATAACACAGCTATTTTTTTAAAAGGGAAGAAATCCAGTATATTAGAATTCAAGGTCCAGCATTAGTCTACAAGATAAAAAGAGGAGAACTCATACAATTAGAAATCTTTAAAAAGTATATGGGTCACAGTAAGAGGAGGGCAGTAACAGGATATCTTACAAAAATTGGAGGATTCCTCGTCCACCCAGCTGATATACATTAGATGAAAAATGACCACAAGCCAGCAGCAAAATGTAAATTTGGTGGATGAGCTGCAGCTGGGTCATTGGATTGGAGCTTCCCCTTCCTCTGTCTGCCAAACCCTAAATGACACCCTAAGTCTCTTCTTAATAGCCCAGCAAGTAAACAACGTATGAGTGAGCTGAGGAGAGGCCAGCCTGTAATAGTGGCCCTAACCGCAAAGAAAATATTGTTTTGGATGTGTTCAAGAATTGTGGGACGAATTTCTCTGTTTGTCATAGAGACAAGAAGTGTAGGATGAATTTCCCTGTTTTCATAGAGACAAGAAGTGTGGGATGAATTTCTCTGTTTGTCATACAGACAAGAAGGGTGGGATGGATTCCTCTGTTTGTCATAGAGACAAGATGGGTGAGATGAATTTCTCTGTTTGTCATAGAGACAAGAAGGGTGGGATGGATTCCTCTGTTTGTCATACAGACAAGAAGGGTGGGATGGATTCCTCTGTTTGTCATAGAGACAAAAAGGGTGAGATGAATTTCCCTGTTTGTAATAGAGACAAGAAGGGTGGGATGGAGTCCTCTTTTTGTCATAGAGACAAGAAGGGTGGGATGGATTCCTCTGTTTGTCATAGAGACAAAAAGGGTGAGATGAATTTCCCTGTTTGTAATAGAGACAAGAAGTGTGGGATGGATTCCTCTGTTTGTCATAGAGACAAGAAGGGTGGGATGGATTCCTCTGTTTGTAATAGAGACAAGAAGGGTGGGATGGATTCCTCTGTTTGTAATAGAGACAAGAAGGGTGGGATGGATTCCTCTTTTTGTCATAGAGACAAGAAGGGTGGGATGGATTCCTCTGTTTGTCATAGAGACAAGAAGGGTGGGATGAATTCCTCTGTCTGTCATAGAGACATGAAGGGTGGGGTGGATTCCTCTGTCATAGAGATCTAAAAGAACGGATCCTCAAACAGACTGTCACTTTGAGTTCTTGATTTTGTGAAACTCATTTCAGTCATTTCTTCGATTATTACGAGTTGGTTTTCAATGAAATTTGGATGTAGGCACAGGCCCCAGCCTCCTTGGGTTTCTCTTTGACAGATTACCATGATTTTGCTGGCCATTGTTCTAAAAGCAATGTTGTCAGAGGACAATGTCCGCGGCCAAATAGTGCTGTCATCATCAGCTGTGGGTGCAATGTGGTCGCCTTCCTGCTCCCAGAGCTATGTGCTAATCAAACACATCATGGTTTTGAGATGCGCTGCAGCAGGTCCTGAAAAGAGACTTCAACACTGATGCTGGAGACATCTCACCCTCAAGGCTGGAGGAGAGGGATTCAGGTAATAATTGTGTCATTCTTCATATCAGATGGGATACCTCACCATTGGCTTACCTCGAAAAGACATGCATGAAAACTCAATCCACTTTGAGAAAATAAATTGAATAGTCTGCAAATTACAGGAGTTCAGAGGCCATGTGATGGTCTCCGTCATCTCCGGTTTGCCCTATGGTGTTACTCCAGAGTTAAATGCTTTACCAAACAAATGACGCCCTATGCTCTGGTGATGCCCCTCCTAAGCCAGTCAGGTCACAGGGCACACTTAGGCAAAGTAGGCAACACTCTGGCATAATTCCAGTATCACGACATTGGGGGAATTGTTTGAGGAGGGCAGCCTTCTTTCATTCTCTGCCCTATAAGAACAGTTTTCACTACCTGGGAGCAGTTCCCCATGCATCACGCCCTACACCATTCCCTTCACCCAGCCGCTGCCAAGCCAGAGATGCACACATTCCTTCAATCTCTACATACCATGGGCTCAGGATGTAGACATGTTACTTGGTCTACTAAAGCCCTCCTATTGCATATTGGCATATCATTAACGCCACTGCAAGACAAGAGGGAGGCAGAGGCTGGAAGAGTGCTCCATGAAAGGGAGTGTGTGGATTCCTTGGCCTATCATCACTTGCTATCCCACAGTGCCAAATTCAAGCTGATCCAAGATTTCATCCGGCATAGGCCCTACCTATCACCGGCTGACGCAGTTTTCTTCTGTGACCTCATAACGCATTCCAGTAGATTGGACAGCAATACCTCTGAGTATATAAAGGAGCCAAAAAGGCCACAAGGTGGCCTCCAACTTTGCCAACCATGCACTTTTAATAGCTAATCATGTTATCACCATGAATTTGGGAGGCCCCTCTTTGCAACACCTTCATCAACTGGGCCACAGGTGAGAGTAGACCACTTTATGGACAAGAGGCTAGAGGCCTATGCAAATGTTTTACCGCTAGGGTCTGGAACGTCTTATTAGAGGGCCTTTGAGTACGCCAAACATCAAGTCCTTCCTTGTTATAAAGTGCCCACCTCCCGTCCCTACGGTATACAATGAATGTCCGTTGTAATGACTTTGCAATATAACTGGACACGTCATTAAAAAAAACTGCCCCTGTGGCCTCTTAATCCACTTGAGACGCGAACCCCATTACAATAGAAAAACCTACATAGACCTGCGTGCTTATCTACCGCTCATTTAACATAGCCGGGAATAACCTGGCCACGGTCCCCCTCCCCGCTCTTTTAGCTTCCCACCTCACTCCTTTTTTTCCCTCGTTAGTTGGCCTGATCCTAACAGATGCCTGAAAATGTCTCAATAACATATTCCCTGTTAATCATGCAACATGGCGACAATAGTAAGTATTAATGTATGTATTCTTAATATAAGAGCATTTCTGAAATGTTATCGCCTCTTAGAATTAATGTCATTTCTCTCATGATATTTATTTCTTTATTTAAGAGTTTTCTATACCGTTGCTAGACCCGAGGTTATCAGAGCACTTTACAATATTGTTAAGCAACATCAGACAATAATAATACTTTATAACATTTTCAGTTAAAATTAATACAGGATGATTAAGGTGTCAAGTGTTCAACCAATGGAGAGACCTTGGGGATACATGCGTAGAGCGAAGTAGCAATTCCATCTCGCACATACCCTCACCCATCATCCGACCATGCACTACATCCCATAACACAATACCCTCCCCTTTGTGGCCATCACTCATATCGGGATATTCTTCCAAAAGTCCTGCATAAACTATTCTCACTTGTGGGACTATTACACATCACAGTACAAACATGTGAAAAAGGTAAACATAAAACAAATGCCTATAAATATTGTTTTAAAAAATCAGATGTGACATCTCACTGCTATAGACTACACTTTAGACTATAGAAAGAAAGCTATGCAATAATGTAAAATAGAATTCTACCAACTATTGAAGAAGAAATCCAAAAGAGGTTTTTTCGATAAACAGTAATAATGTGACCTACAAAGTCAATACCTGTAAGAACCTTAGCTAGGGAAGGCATATTTAAAAAGTTAGTATTTGTTGCAAGCTAAAGCAAACAGGTCTGGAAAGATGTCCCTCAACAACCCCATCACGTGCAGTCTAAGCCACGCATTTGTTCCAAATTCAGGAATTCAAGAAAATGTTTGATAATATATTCAAAGAAGAATACGCACAGATTAGATCAAATTGAATGGAGTAACATTGGAATGGTACTAGCCTGGGAAACTAAAAGAACACCAGAAAATAAACAAGACAAAATCTCTAAAGGTGACTGAAGCAGAACGTTTATCAAGCAGAAAGCCATTTTTTCAGACTCACCACAGTGAAGAACAGAAAATGTCAGTGCTCAAAACAGAGCAAGGGTTAAAGGAACCAGATGGCCGTGTCTTGAAAACTAGGAGAGAACCAGTTATGATGTTAAAGTTGTCATTGACGAATTTCTGCTACTTGCAGCAGAACAAAAGAGAAGGACCAGATGCCTCTCTGTGAAACTCTGCAGTACAATTTATTCCTCAAAGATCTCACACCAATATCTAGTGAACTACTTAATGAGAATGTAGACAATTGTAATTTATTTTGAATACAGCTTCATAGCCCTATGATTGATGAAAAATATACCTGGGTGGGTAGCATGCTGCACTGTGAATGGTGCTCAGGCCTGGACTAGCCATTCTGTACTCTGGCCAATTTCAGAGCAGGATTGGCTGCTATGTCCCGCATACGTCATCTTGGCCCCATTCTATTTGTGGTCCTCCATCAGTGTGGGGCTAGTGTAAACAATGTTGCTAGGGCTGATTTTGGTTTCAATTCGACCCTGAGGCAGTTGCACTTTCAGTGAGGTCCATGTGGGAGACATTTTGGTGTAATCAGTGAGTGAGCAGAGCAGTGTTTTATCCTGTCCTGGGCCACAGAGCTTAAAGTGTGGCCTGAGAATAGAGGGGGAGTGCAAATGAAGCTTACATTAATTTGTTGCTCTGAGATTCTGTACAGGCACTACATGGAATTCTTGGGAAAATGTCGATCCATAAACCCACATCCTCTGCTGAATACTGTTTTGTATTCTTATTGTGTCACCCTAGGTGGGAAGGGTGTGCCCAGACATAGGTCCTGTGCCCACTTTCATTAGAACCAAGCTGTACACAGCTGATGAGCCCATAACCAGGGCGAAACCGGTCCTGAGTTGCTTACGTTCCGGTTCAGGGAGAACCTGGCTTGGCAGTTCGGGCTGGACTGTTCCCATTGGAGCGGGGTCAAGGATGATTTGCATATAGCTGGGTCCAAACTGAGGTGGTGTGGTGTGCAGAGTAACAATGGTTTGGGATGCAGCCCGAGTGATTACCAGTGGCTGAGATTAATTCAAGCATTCCATCCATCACTGTTTTGTATACTTAGAATGCAGACGCCAAGGTAGAAGGTCTGTATATAATCATGAGAGACTATTGAAGGAACGACAGACCAAAGATCCACAAGGATGGAAATTATTGAGTCATCCCTGATGCAAGGTGGAAATTTTACAGCAGAGTTTACAATGCTTTTAAATGTCCAATCGGGATGCGGTAAGCAACAAGAGGAGGGCCTGCAGCAGTGGCATAGCTGGGGGGGGGAGAGGGGGGGTGGCGACACTCTCTTTGGGGGCGGCGAAGGTGAGCAAGTCATTTCTGTCAACTACCACCATCCCCTCCCCCGAACAAGTCACCCAACTGCCGTCAACCCCCCCAAAAGTCATCCATCGGCTGCCCCCCACCCAACTCTTTCATTCACCGGGCAGCAAACTTAGGGACCGTCCGGGTGGCAGTAGGTCTAGCTACGCCACTGGCCTGCAGTGATGGACTGTAATAAAGTCATTTAAGATACAAATCATTAGTGTGTAGCAAGGATTCAGAATGCTTAATGTGTCCACTCATAGTTATGGATGGTCGATCTCTGTGTTCTACATGTTCTCTACCTAATGAGGGAGAGGATGTGGCCTCAGGGCTAGAGCTGCTGACTATGGAGCTGGGTAACCAGGTTCGAGCCTCGGCGTGGGCTCAGCATCCTGTGATTCTGGGCAATTCACTTAATCTCCCCGTGTCTACCAAAAATGAATGTGGCCTTGTGCAACGTAACTGGTGCTCATGTAAAGCGCTCCAATACCTTCGGGTCGAGTTTGCGCTATATAAATCTGCAAAGCGATCATTGTCTTCAACAAACTGTAGATCTGGCCGGAGACTGGTCTTTCAATCAGTTTCCCTAAGAATGGGTCACTAGAGGTTGCCCACCAGTTAGCAGGGTTAGATGAATCAAGTTCCAGGTCTCCGTCTGGATATGGTGCTATCCTTGAATGTGTTGTTGAAGGCAGGGAGGATTCTTAAGAATACTTGCAAACTTGCATGTGGTCTGCCTACTAGGATCCTAGTTTAAACATCGGATGGTGAAAGACAGGGTGTGTTGGAGCATTTGAAATTGAAAATGTGTAATCAGCTTTTAGAAATTCGATATTAGCCCACTAGGGCAGCTTGGCTCCAGGAACTGCCACAGAATTTCAGATTGCTTCGAACGTCTAAGATGTCACAGCAGCCCATGCTATTAAACTTGTATAGCTGAAAA
This sequence comes from Triturus cristatus, assembly GCF_964204655.1. Lineage (NCBI taxonomy): Eukaryota > Metazoa > Chordata > Amphibia > Caudata > Salamandridae > Triturus > Triturus cristatus. The sequence goes on from NC_140580.1 coordinate 769,689,846, forward strand.
CTAAGCGAAACAATCCCAATTTCGATTACACTGACAATGTTAGTATACAGCTTAATTAAATAAAGAATATATATTATTCCTGTATTCATTTTCGTAGGATGAATGCTCATAGCGGCTTCTGTGTGCTACAGAGAGACGCGTTCACAGAAATTGGTATAAATGCATAAAATGCATTTTTCAGTAAGGGGGAAGGGAAAAAGAAAACCATTGACAGAAAACCTAGGCCAGAGATTGGGGATAAATCACTGTGTAAGAGCAAATGCAGGACTGGTCCTGGATGCTGCAGACAATCTACAGTGCTACACAAGCAAAGACATGCTGGAAACCAAAAACAACCCTGGACATGTTTTCCAAACCAGCCCCACACTAGAGGAGGCCATGAGTAGAATGGGACAGTGGGACCCACCCCGCTCTGGTGGCTGCCCCTTTGCATGCAGCCTACCAGGGAAATGCCAGAGGGGTCACCCTGAGACAAATAGCATCTGTTATCTCGCATGCCAAAACCAAGCGTGGCTTAACAGCGCAGTCAATACCACAAATGTGTCGTTACCACGAGTTTCATTACAACACAAGTCATTACAACGACTTGCTTTAGGGAAGGGCTGGACTTTGGAAGTTCAAATTACTATTCCAACTCCAGTCGGTGTGTCAGTAGGGAAGGTGTTGGACTTAAAATCCAACACCAGTCCCACACCGCATTCCCTAAAGCAAGTTGTTGTAATGACTTGCGTAGTAATGGAACTCTTGTTAACGTCGCAGTGGTGGGACTGACTGCGTTGTAAAGGAACTATGTTGTAATGCCTGCGTTGTAATAGATGTTTCCCTCCCGGACCTGTGCAGGAGGCACGGAAATGCTCAGAGTAGGCTGGCTTGTGATGCTTACCTCCGGGTAACATCTTTGTACCAGGGTTGGTGTTTGTCTTTGATTAGACTAATCCTTCCCTGGAAAGAGACCTCAGGTGGAATCTGAGAGCTTCCTCTTCAGACACAGAAACAAGCCGGGGTAAGAACTGCAACGGGAGATCACTTCTCTCTTTCTCACACCTGCATAGCTATTTTTTCAGCTAATACTTCCGGGCAGCTTCACATTACTTTTAAATGCTGGTGAAATTAAACTAACATAATACATTGAGTTAAAGCCAGGGCATGAATGAAAACTCCTTTAACATATAAAATAGATTGAAAACAAAATTACACGGCCCTACCTCCAAACACAAAAACATCACCAAAAACACGTAACTGACCAGCTGTACACAATCAGTGTTACATGAGACTGTCTGAACAGTGACAGACATATTACACTTGCTTCTTCAAGGTAGATCAAAAAGATCAAACATTACAGCTTCAATTGTGATCATCATGAAAATCTGTTAAAAAATGATAATTTTTACAAATGTTCTTTTTTCCCTGTGACCATTAATTAAAATCATTCTAAATGTTTGCTGCTGGTTATGAAATAGCAAAATTGATCATGTGGGCTACAGAATGGGGTACAAAAAGAATAACATTAGAATATTTTTTAAGCACAATTAAAGCTGAAGAAGCGACCATGATTGTGAAACACATGGCAATCTTGAGGCTGAATATCCGATGAGAAACTTTGATTCTGAGATGCATAAAATAAACAAACTTTTTATTGTTTGAATATTAGAAGTCTGAAGACCACTTTGGATTCATTATATGGTCTTTGGATTATTACCATGGTCTAGTCATATAAGCGCTATGGAAATGGGCAACCAGGTATGCCAAATTGAACTGGCATAACCGCAGGGCACCACTTAGTAGCCAACTCTTGAGACTAATCAATTTCTCTTCAGAATGGCTCCTAGCTTGATACGTAGCTGTAGTATCCTGTATTTGCACTTGCAGCCAACTGTAAGTGAGCTTGATACTACAGGAAATCACACAAGAACACTGTAGTACATTACATTGAGTCGGCAGGTACATACAAGTTCCAAAGCATTACCACAGAAACTGTAAATGTGTGCGGGGTCACAGGTTATGGCAACCTTCTTCCAAATGAGGGCTAAAATAGAGAATATATACACACATTATTTGTGCAGATTATTTCTCCCAGCCGGTGATTTACAGTGGCAAGTACTACCAGATATGACTAGGCAGGCGCGACTCATCCGTTGGAGCAGAGAAGCGTCGCCCCACTTAAAATCCCCCCAAAGCCCCAGAGATGAAAAAAATGGTATTTTATTACATCTTTATTTTTCATGCCCCATCCCGAAAAGAGCGCCAGGACAGGGCATGGGCCGCTGCTGAGTGACGGGAAACCGTGTCTACAACGCATGCTTTAGACAGCATGCCATTACAACGCAGTTGTTAGAACGACCGCATTGTTACAACACAAACCATTACATCGCAAGTCAATACAACAACTTGCTGTAGCGGGCAGAAGGTGTTGGATTTACAATCCAACACTTTCCCTGCTATTGCACAAACTGGAGTAGGAATAGTAATTTATACTGTTCCTAAATCCAGCGGGCCCCCCACAGCAAGTCGTTGTAACAACTTACAACGTAAACCATTACATCGCAACACCGCGGACGCTGTAACAACCACGTTGTAATGGCATGCGATCTAAAGCATGCATTGTAAAGAGATATATTCCTGAGTGACAGCAGCAGGGAGCAGGGTGGGCTGGCTTTGCACTGTTTAAAGTGAGCATTTTCTTTTGACAGGCCACACATGCGCACTTTAAACAGCTCTAACCCAGCTGCCTTAAGACAGCTGAATTAGCCAAAGCCTCCAGAGCACTGTGGAGTGCTGAGTGAGGCCACTTCCAGCAAACCTAGCGCTGCTCTCACGCTGGTGAGTTGGGGCATCCAGTTCCAGTTCAAGAGGAGGTCCGGACCAGAGGACATTGCGTTTTGTAAAGTAAGTTTTTTTTAAATATATTATTTGTGTTTACATTAAAAAAATATATATATTATTTGCACATGGGCACCCACTCAGCCCCCCCACCCCAAGTAGATGCCAGCCACCACTGGGACTAGGTAGAATTTGATTTCAATAGCAAGTTAGTGGTGTGGCTCACTGGTTAGAGGTGACAGACCCGGAAGCAGAGGTCGGCCCGGGACCAGGGTTCGATTCCCGACGCGGCAGGGTCTTGGGCCAAGGTCAGCGGACTCGATAATTCTCGCCTCGGTGCCTACTCTAACCATGGATCCCACTCAGCAACTCTGGGCAATAGCTTGCTTAATCTCCACTTACGGCCCCATCAGCGCCGGGGATGCTTGTCTTCACCTTGGAGATGCCCAGTAGGGACCATCTCACAGGGAAAGCCAGGATGGGTTCCCCAGCGGTATACAGCGCCGGGACGCCCCGTTGCTGGGGCAGCTGTGCGCTTTACAAGTATACAACATTTACAAGTTGATGTACAGTCACAACAAGTTCATCACTCCATGTGAAACTAGAAAATAGCAGTGTATTTAAGAACACCCCAAACAAGGAAGTTTAGCATAGCACACAGGCCAGGTTGCTCAGAAGACCGAGTATCCACTACGCAGATTTATGTTCTTAGATGCAAAATTTAAGGAAGAATTCAGTTTGAGATTGAAACCTCTAATTTTGTTCATTTACCGCAGTTCTCTCAACAGGAAATTATTTCAATTGTACAGCTCTAATTCCAGCAACATTGTGTTTAGGTGTGCTTCACCTTCATAATGAATATAGCATGTTAGTGCTTTGGTTACTCATTAGAATTCTGTTGTGATGCTGCAATAGAATAATTGAGAATGCATATTCTTCAAATGAGTGTGATAGGAGAAACTGGATTTCATTGACGACACTGAGGCTTGGATTATGCATATATCGCATTTTAAAGTACACATCAACCATTCTTGAACTGGAAAAAAACATGAGTGTATATTACCCTTTAAAGCCATCTTTCTCTTTTTCTCTGTTTTGCTCCCCTCTTAGCAAAAACTATAAAGTATTCTTTGTCTCCTCAACAGGCAAACATTTTTTTAAATTATTTTATTATCAACAAGTTATTCTTAGTCTAAAGAAATGCAAATTAAATTATAACAAATCTTTCCACTTTTACCAAATATATAACTTTTTGGAAAAACATTGTTCTCTTTTTTGTTTTTTTTCCATATACAATTTACACTTATATCTTTCTCATCTATTGGTGGGTAGGGAGGAATAATGCTAGCCTCTGTGTCTTTAATGAAATTCCGATTCTCCTATCACGCTCAGTCGGCAAATCTATATTGTATGTCAAGACCAGAGGCTTGCATTCTGCATGTCCAAAGCTCCTTAGATCTTTGAGTTGTTTCAAGTAACATCTTGCAAACCCCCTGCATTGACTAATCAGCGGCTTTTAGGAATTCATCTAGATGACCTTCACACAGGGAAGCTTTATTGGCTATAGCACCTCTAATTAAAAGTGCCTTAAAACATTCCTATTTGCACTTGCTTCATTGATATCCATCTTGACCAATCTTGCAGCTGCAGTAGAAGTAACAGGTTGGAAATGTTTCACATAAGAAATAAGCAGTTGATCATCTTCATCACCGTTAATTTCACTCATTGTACCTTCATACACTGCCCTATACATAATTCAGGATTTTCTTTGAATTTCCAGAACAAAACACTTGATGACATAGTTTTGGTTCTTTCAGTATTATACAATCACACTCTCTCAAGATTGTAAAACTGATGGCTTAACTTTAATGCATTCACATCTGCTACTATTAAAAAACATACTATACATACTAATCTCAACATTTTCCTTGTTAATTGATTCAAAGATAGAAACTGTTTTGAAGGACATTCTTCAAATTTCTTGACAATTAAATTAACATTCCACATTGAATTGTATCTAGATCTAGGTGGTCTGCAGAACGTAACATGACCATACCGACTAAAGCATCTCTACCAAAGGACCCTCCATTCTCTGGCTTATGTCCAGTCGATGTATAACAATTATTTTTCCTGCACGTAAAACTCTTCACAAACATTTGCTAATTTGCTAAATGTACAACATAAGCTTCCAAGGGTTCCAAACTCCTTTTCATGCACTAAATTATCCCTGAACTCTGTGCTCTCGAATATTTTGTTCTTGGTCCTGGGGCCCAGGACTCCTTGAGGAGCTAAAAAAGTCTCCTTCAAAAGTCCAAGCGAGTAGGTTCATGGTTCCATTGATCACCAAAGGATGCTTTTCCTCTTCTGGAGCTACCAACAACCCTTGACATGTTGGGATTAAATAGGGCTCTCTACTGACAATTCCATTACCCCTGTAAGACAAAGTTGACTCACCCAAAAGGGTGTCACAATAGCTACTTGACACCTCTGTGTATATACTAACTGAAGCACTCTCTGAATCACTGACCCTGAGGGTTAGGTCTCCATTTGAAATATCTGACCAGCTCATACGTCAGAAGAAATGCAAACAAGTGCACCTCTAGTGTTACCCACTTATAACTGTAATCTTTCAAAATTCCATGTTTGGGACTCCAATCAATGTTGTCTCTCAAGATTCTTGATTTCCAATCCGCTACAATATTGCTGTGACATGGCAAATATTACGCTCTGAATCCTATCTTGTGTTCCAGAGAAAGACACCATAATTGATTTGCCAAGTCTGATAAAGCATGTGACTTGCCCCCAATCTGTTAATATATTGCATGCTCCATCTTTAATACTATATTGTGACCAACCAAAGAACTCATCGGTGCAATTAAACCTGCTCTTTTGATGTGCAAGATTTTCTCTTCCAAATTCCATTGGCCAACTGTCCCCAACTGGCTCAACTGGCTCCCCAACTAGGCAAATTTGCATCTGTCTCTAATACATAATCGGGCACCATGCCAAATATTACTGGACCGTTCCTTGCTTCTAGATTTTGATATCACCAAATTAGCTCCATCCTGGCTTCTTCTGAAGGAGATATCCAATTTCCATGTCATAGACCTTTCCTTTAACTTGTCGCCTTCAAACATTGCAATACCCTGAAATGACAAGGGCCGGGAACAACTGTCTGAATGGAAGACGGAAAAGGTCCATCACTCTTACCAGAACTCAATGACAAACCTTTTTTGGTAAATACACTTTTCAGATTTTAGCACTTTCACCTTCCTTATTGGTAAACTCGAAGTACACTTCTTTGTGTCCAACTGAAACCCCAGAATTTCCAAGTCTTTTGTTGGCACCAAATTTGATTTCTCCTTGTGTGTTATGAGCCCTACACTTTCCAACAGATTTATCACAGTCTGTCAAATTCTTATATTATAACCATATAAAGATAGGCAAATTAACAATACACAATTGTTAAAAGGATACATTAGAAACATAAAGTGCTATTGGTATATTAAATTGCTAATAATGTTGCTGCAGAAAGAGATTAACACATTCATACAGAAACTGATTTTCCAAGAATATTGCATTATAAAAACGTTTTGTACGTGACAGTCCCTTGGCCCAAGATGGTAACATTTCTACCTAAAAAAAAATACGTCTTAAAAATAAATCAAGATAACCAACAAATCTTAAAATACATAGGATAGGAGCATTTGCTTATGGAACATTCAATTCTCTCCTAATTCTAAAAGCATGACGGATGTAACCAAGAACTGCATGACATTAAAAAATTGAATCAAGGCGCTGTAAACAACAGATGCTAGGTCTGCTAGTTCTTAAGTTATTCAAGCATAGAATAGGCCTTAAAACTGGACTCAAGGCATGTTGTATAAACCACAAAAAAAACATTAAATTAATAAGGGATTGCTGGATAATTTTCTCGCAGGGACAGCAAGCTAATGAGGAAAACCATGTTCCCTGTTGCGGAAAAGCTGCCAAAAAGTGTACAGAGCACAGTCTAAACCGACTAAGATAAAACCTATGTTCAATGTGTAGGACCCATAACAAATAAGGTTTGATCCCTTCAACGATCATGATCTCTACATATCAGTGAACAGTATCCATCACCTGAATTTTTATGTTTCTCAGGGATTTTCTATGGTTACAGAAAAGAGATTTGACCCTGCTCTGGATTTATTATCCAAAGTGTTTGGGGAATAAAATTAATTTGTGACACTAAGTTCTGTAAATGTTTTCTAAAAATATATAAGCCAGGGAATGGAGTCCCAATGGTCCAATTTAACACAGTCTGCTAAAACGGGGCAAAAGAAATTTGTATGAGGTCAGTGCAATATCTTCAGCTGCAATAAGAGCAGGGCAAGTTTAATTTTATCGCCTATATGCAAAGTCCAGCTTCGGAATGAGCTATAAAACTGGCAGTACTCTTTGGGGCAATCTGCCAAGAAATTTATTTTTCGATAACTTGCAGACACCCTGGGTCCATATACCCCCAAAACCCTGCCCCATACATTTGCAAAGAGATACATTTGGCATTGTACAACAAGATTAATTCTTTGACGGATTTATGGCCACGTTTTCCTGGAAACATTTTAAATAGCTTCCACAACCCCTACTATTTTGGAAACATTCTGTGATAAAAGCTTATTCCAGTTAAAATTAGAGTTCATCATAGTTCCAAGGTAGTTAAAATTTCGGGCCTTAACAATAGGACTGTTGCCAATGATAAATCTAAGCAACCTTGTATTCCTGGGGTCAGAGGTCATAATGTATGATTTTTGATTTTTAGTTTCAGTTCTATCATAAATTTGTTAAAACAATCCAGCAGATGTTGCAGGCTATTGACCGTGCGGGAGATAAGCACTGCGTCTTCCGCATAAAGGAGGACAGGCACAAAACGTTTACTCACCCTGGGGGGATCTTTCCTTCTGGTCCTCAGGACTTGGTAAAGAAAGTTAACATAAGATAAAAACAAAAACAGTGCAAGAATGCAGCCCTGTCTAACCTCCCCTTTTAGTCCTAAAGAGGGAGCGGTAAATTATCTTTCTTGGCCATATCGCACTTGCACAAAAGTGTCCCAATGAAGGAGCCTTAAAAGCTCATCCAGTGGGGCATCTACCCCTGCATTCAACATTATGCCCCTGTCCACTAGATTAAAGGCACGGGAGAGGCCCATGAAAGCCAAATGAAGAGAAATCCCCCCTGGCCTTGACATACTTGCCCGTGAGCAGGTTCAGGGACTTCTTTACCGTGTCAACACCAGGAAAAAAGCAATAGGGAGCCTCTGAGAAGAAACCTCTCTCCACCGCCCATTCTTTCAGTTTTTGGAGAATCACCCTTCCTAAGATTTTGCCAGTGGAATTTAATAGGGAGATGGATGATAGTGTTGCTCGGAAATGAATTTACCTAGAAAATATTAAAAGACAAAAGGCGTTTGCCAAACAGGAACAAGTTGGTTTAATTGAACACCGCTGCCAGAAATAGATCAACAGAGTGGGCAAGTGTGGGCCAGTGCGTATGTGTCTAGATGTCCGGCATGGAGAGAACGTGATCACTGTGTGTAGTGTGCATGCTGTGTTCTCATTGGCTGAGTGTTCCTAACTACATGTGGCAACTGACTTTGTGGTATTATTGGAACGCGCGCCTTTGGCAAAACATGTTTTATTGGGGCCAATCTCCTCGGACCGGTTTATGGTGGAACTACCTATCTGTGGGATGGATCAAGGTTTTCTCTATTTGCACGTTTGTCTTTGGGCTAAGTCTAAACCCATCTGTGACCTACCAATTGGTAGGTTTAGGGTTGGATTGCAGGGCCTGTCTTACCATGTATCTCGGACTTGGGGTTGATGCGGAGGTCATCTCGACTGAATTCGACAGCAATGATACAAGTTCATTGATATGTGTACATATAATACGGTGAATATTGATATCATATGTACCAACAGTCTCATTATTCATTATTTTGCCCACATTTGTCATAGAGTACATCAACATAGTTTTTACTGGTATTGACATTGCTATGCGTACATAGATTATGGCGTACATTGACATTGCATTTACTGGTATTGACGCTGGTATGCATGCATATATCATGGCGTACACTGATATTGCATGCACAGTGTACGCAGCACAGATCACATTAGTAAGCAGGGGGCCCCAGAATGTTGGATTTGGCTAAAAACATCTATAGGCACCCCATCTGGGCCGAGAGCATTACCAAGGGGGCACTTTGTTATCACAGTACCTACCGTACTTATGGCAATAGAGCAGGCAAGAGAATGTGCGCCATCTAAGCTAAACTGCTGGCCTTCTGGGGAAAGTATGGCTGGGCCCTCTTGATCATAGGTTAATGAGAAGTGGTGAACCCAGCCTTCTTGAGAGGTATGACATGCTATTTTAGGGAAACCTACTTCAGAGAATAAAAGTCAGGTTATGACCTCCCAGAAGGCCTTAAGTTCAGCAGCAGTTTATATGTCCTCCCAAGCCTTAACTCACATTTCTTCTTTCCTCTCTTCCAGCACCTTCTTATACATTTGCCTGACTTGCTTAATCACCTTAATGTTACGTGGTTGGGAATTGGTAGCTGATTTTAAATTGCTAGATGCAAGAGCGCAATCAGGGTTGAACCATCTACAAATAGCTGGTCCTCTGAAAGTTTTTTGGGGAAAACATCATATTAGACACTGAGTTACAGAGGGCATCAAAGTTTGCTAAGATCTCATGTGGCTTGGCCTCATCTGATAAACAGCACATCACTGTTTTATTAGATACATTAATTAATTTCGCAAAAAATGAGTTTGATACACATTCTCCCATTTAAAGCTTAACCCCTTGTTAGGACAGACATGCTATTGGGGGCAACAGGAGGATTTTGGAATCTTTGTAGCAGGGCAATTTAGGCAAAGAGAGACTGGGTTGTGGTCACTGATACAGGATGTTAAGATGTTTGATTCTTATATTAACGGAGCCAGATGTGAAAGATGACAAGATGATATCAATGGTAGACCCTCTGCCTTTTCTGTAAAGGTTGGGGAAAACACCACACCATCATTACAAAAATTAGAGCCAAGCAGTAGGTTGTATTTGCTGACAATTAGATTTAGTGCATCTCCAAATTCATTTTGCAACAAGTGTTCCTCTCCCAGGTTGTTTGACCACATACACGATCTCCCTCTAAACTAAAGGACATTGGGTAATGTTAAAGTCGCCCAACCAGATAATAACCACCCTGTCTTCACACTTTTTAATAAAGTCCTCAATAAAAATATTTGTGCAGAATAGGTTCAGCTGGTTGGTTTGCAAAGAAATTAAAATAGAAATTAATCAATAAAATTGCCGGAAAAAACAGGAAAAATCAACAGTAAAATTTGGCAACAGGAAATTGACAGCATCGATTAAATTCTAAAATTAATAATTCCAAGGGAGATAAACAATGCTAGGCCTGCTGGAAGAAGGTAGAAGGCAGAAGGGTTGGAAACCATTTATATACGCATTTTCAAGAGCCCATGTCTCCTCACTACAGAGAACATCATAGGAATGAATGGTTTCTAGCCAGTCTGCATTATTCAGTTTCGAACAGATTCAGACTATATTCCAGGAGAGGAAACCTAGGCTCTCATGCCTGTTCTCATGCCTGCCTGCTAAGACGCCACGGCAAACACGCGCTCTGCAAAAACCCATTTTTTATTTCATTTTCATCTGTGCTTGTATGTCACTAGTTGTAGGCCCTTCTCCCTCCAAGATAACAGACTCATCAAGCGGTACAGCCGGTGGCAGAGCTGTAATGTAAACCTGTGAAGGAGCCTGTCAATCAATATGCGAGAGGCTGAATTTAGGAGGAGCATAGCAGTTTTCATGAACAAAGTCATCAGTAGTTTGGTCAGTCAATAATAAATCCTGCCTCTTTGGCCTTTCAATAATTGTTGCCTGAGGTGGTGGACGATAAAGCCCAAGGAAGTGCAAGAAGCTTGGCCTGACTAGTGGCTAAATAGCCAAGACGAAGTAGAAGTGAGCTTACCGGCCAAGGATTTCTGAAGTTCGCCACCAAGCAGTCCCCTGCTAAGGTTCTTAATTTGTGGCCAAGCCAACCTACTCTTCAAACCATCATAATCTTATTCACTAGATCAGCAGGCCAGCCTGATTTATATTTGAGCCAATGAGCAGCTTTGTATTTCAAGCTGTGCCAGAGGTCTTCTTGCCCAGGATAACATAGGGTGAGTATGTTGGTGGTAACGAAGATGAACCCAAATAAGCCAGTTGCTCATTATTTTTAGAGTGCTGTCTTGTGTTTGCAGGTGGCTGATGTTGGTCCGGGACAACTTGTATTTGTCAGCAGTAACTATGTTTTGTTGAATACTAGGACCCTTTGTGGAACTAGGCATATTACTAGTTGACATCCTTATTGTAGTGACTAACTTAGTAGCAAGGGTTCCCGGTTGAGTGCAGGTACTTTTTGTATGGGCTGCAAAAGGGCGGTTGTAGGATGTGACCAACAATGTTATACTGATTATCGACCAGAGTTTTAATTTTTTCTCAAAGAGTTTTAATTGTGTCATAGCGATTTTCTGAAAGTGCTTTAATTGAGCCTCCATATTTTCAAAGAAGGGTTTAGAGATTTCCACTAAGGCAGTGCTTAAATCAGCAAACACAAGAACAGATCCAGAAGTTACTATATTTTTCGATGGAGCAATGAGTTTGGACTTGTATGGTTTGGTTTCCCCCTTTTGAATCTTGCCATCATTTCGCTTTCTTTTTTTTGTGGAGGTTTTAATACCTTTGCACAGGAGCAGCTTATATCAACAATAGCGATATCCTCTTGAAAATCGTGCAAAATGCAAGGGTTGGTGGCTTTGGCAGGTGGCTAATTGCTGACCATTTGAAAGGTTGCACAGTTAAATGTTAATACACTCGGTTGACAGTACTTTATCAAGACACAATGGCGAGGTTCCCAACTGAATTAAAGGGTCCTTAATCAGCTTTTGGATTGTGTCTATCCTGTTTTACTCTAGTTCGATTTCCGTGGAGATTGCCTCAATAATGGACAATAGGTAGGATGTAATCAGAGATGATGAAGAGGTACCCTTGACAACTTGCTTGGATTGGAGGGTAAGCTTTTTCTTCCCCATGTAGTGGCACACAAGTTATTGAGACACAAAAATGGTGCTAATGGAACCCTACCTTAAACTGAGGGGGTTCCTCCACAAGAACCAAGGGGGATGGCCCAGCTCAGCCTTGTCTGCCCATGGATGGGGGCACAAGGTCTCGCCCTTGGCCCAGGGGGGCCCGCATGCATCCCGCACTGTAGGTATTAGGAATGCGCTTTGTAGCGCTCAAGATGATCCCCTACAGGGCCTCCTTAGTCCCACAGAACATTGGGCCATGCAGTCCCCGGCAAACATCTGTTTCTCCGTGGGTATTAGGAATGCGCATTATAGCGCTGCGATTATCCCCAGCAGGTGCGGCAGTGAAGGCAGGGCCTCCTTAGTCCCACAGAACATTGGGCCATGCAGTCCCCGGCAAAAGTCTCAACGGCTCTATCAGCCCCAGATGACTCCCTGACAAACAAAAAACCATCTAAACACATTATGATACAAAAATGTCTTTCACTGAGTGTTAGACCTGGCACCCTTGGCGTGGGTCTCCCTTCCATTTTTCGCTGTTATCTCCTCTGTTTTTGCTGGTAATAGATGCTCTGGGCGCTGTGCCACTGCCTTTCAGTGCCACAGCACGAATGCTGCCTGTATAAATATGACATGTGAATTGGTATATCCATGATTGACTTATTTGGTTTACCTGTTAGTCCCTAGTAGCGTGGCCTGTGTGTGGTAAACCAAATGCTGCTGGTGGGCCCTCAGCGCTGGTTTGCGCCACCCACAGAAGCAGCTTGTAAAGTGTGTCTCAGACCTGCCACTGCAGAGTCTGTGTGCAGTCCAGAACTGCCATCTTGGCTGTGAAGTGCACCCACTTCCCAATCCCTGAACCTTCCCTTGGCATCATGTGAGTCACCCCTATGGTAGGGTGCATTGTATGTGTAAGGTAGGACATGCTCTGATGTGTGTAGCATGTCCTGGTAGTGAATTAGACCCAATTTCGTTTTTCACTACTGTAAGGCTACCTGTTCTCCATAGGCCAGAATGGGCAGTTTGACTATTACATTCTATAGTCCTAACTGACCCAAAGAACATGGGAGAAAAACGAATTTAGTATGCCTGAGCTCAGAATATTAAAATACATATTTTAGTGAAGTGTATTTTTATATTTTGTGTTTGAAAATACCACTTTTAGAAAGTAGGTATTTTCTTGCGTAAGCCTTCCAGCGTGCTCTGCTGTTATGTGTATTGGCTGTCTGGATTTGGAGGGACAGGGCAGGCTGAGTCAGACCTGGGTTGAATAGAGAGATCTGCATTGGAGTATGGGGAGGGGTAGCTCCTTGACCTGAATAGGGCTGTGCCTGGCAAGGTGAATGCTGGCTCCACCTCCCACTGTGCGTCTGATGGCAGGCCCCCTCTTTCTGAAAGGAAGGATGCAGCCTGGTAAACAAAGTGCTCCAGGACTGGGCAGAACTGGTTCTGGCTGGGTTCAGTGACTTGTAGCTTCTGAGAACAAAGACTTTTGGGGTATAAATATCTGTGCTGAAACCCCTACAATTTGTATTGCTCCTGGATAACAAGAAGAACCTCTGTCCGTGTAACTGAAGGAATCTGCAGGAGGTGACTGTCCTTGTGCTTGTGTGCTGTTTCTTGGATTGGCCTGCAGTGGTTACTACTGGACTTGTAAAAAGAGGAAAAGGACTTTGAAGAGAACTTTTATTTCAACTTGCTAAAGCAATCACCCAAGGGCTAGAAGAGAGCTAGCCTCCTGCTGGAGTCTCAGGCACATCAGACTCCACCACCAGCCTCCTGTTTCCTCCCAGCGAGGATTTCTATCTGCAGGTGAGGCTCCTGTGAGTTCCAGGGCCTCTAGTTCTACTACAGAGAAGAGAGTGCTGAAAACCGTCGCTAATGCCTGCTTGCGAGCCGCAACAGCTGAAAGTGCACGAAAACTCATCGCGCTGCTGCCGCTGAGGGCTCGCTACCGGAGATCATCGCTTTGCACGTTTGCAGGCTGCCAAAGGCTCGCTAACCCGAAGATCATCGCATCGCATGGTTGCGGGCTGCCAACTGCTTGCTAACCCAAAGATTATTGCATCGCATGTTTACGGGCCTCCAAGTGCTCGCTAACCAAAGATCATCGCATCGAGTTCATCGCTTCACGACATCACAGCGCGGACGCCGGGCGTCCGCCATTTTCATCGCATCGCACCCGGATCGTGTCTCCCTTGCAGAGCGCAATTTCTTCTCACCGCAACAGGGTCGCACACGCAACAGGCTCGGCGCATCATCCTCCTTTTGCGGCAATGATTTTAACGCATCGCCGGCTTAGCGTGGAGAAGTTTGTCGCTTTGTCTCGCACGCATCTGTAAATCAGCGCATCATCCTCCCTTGCGGCAAGGATTCAATGCCTCGCTGGTCTCGCGTGAGGAAAATGATCGCTATAGCTCCTTTGCGACATTTTGGTTGTTTTGCTACAGAATCGAGGTACTTTGTAAGTGAAAGGGTCGCAGAGACCACTGCCTTGAACTGAACTCCTCTTTGCACACTTTGAACTATTTTTGCAGCATTTCAAGAATAATCCTATTTTGCAGTATTGTGGCTTTTTACCGTAATTGGTCTTGTGATAAGTCTATATATAAAAATACTTATTTTTCTATAATTACTTGTGTGGCGTCCCTTTGTAGTGTTCTTCACTGTGTTACTGTGTATGGTCATAAATGCTTCACACACTGCCTCTGAGATAAGCCTAGCTGCTTGTGCTACGTTACCACAGGGTTGAGCAGGGGTTATCAAAGGGTGTAGCCCTCTTACTCTGACTTAGGAAGAAGGGTCCCTACAGTGGTCAGCCATTGCCAGCTAGAGACCCCCATTTCTAACACTGAGTAATGCTGCAACAGGTTCCAAACCATGTGAATTGAAAATATTTCCGACCTCCACTGAAATAAGGATTGGAAAGTAAACATCTTTGAGATCCAGCTTTACCAATCAAATTACTTCTTTAAGAATATCTCTCAACAGATGAACATCCTCCACCTTGAAATGATAATTCTCCACAAACCAGTTTTATTCACACAAACGTATTACTGAACGGTAACCCTTGTCATTCTTTCTCACCAAAAATATTGTAATTACAAAGGTTCTGTCACCCCTTCGATAGCCCCTTTCCTCAACATTTTCTGTACCAAACAATGGTCCCTGGTTCTGTCTCCTGATAGGGCAATCCCCTGACCTCCACTAAATAACCTTCTACTATTTGAAGGAACCATTGGTCTTTTGTTAAGGTTTCCAATTTCTCTTTGAAATCTCTCAAACATTCCCCTACATTTACATTGAAAAAACTATTAATACCTTCATATTGACCTTGACACTGGGTGAATTGTCGTACTCGACCTCTAGCAGTTCCTCCTCTGCTCTATCTTCCATACTGAGGGAAAAAACCTGTTTCAGATCTGAAACCTCTGACCAATCCTCTTCCTTGCATTTGATAATGAGCCTTGAATGGCATTCAGCCGTGCGAATGTCCCATTCCTCCAGCCCTTCCAAAAATTCCTTGTCCAAACACCCTTTTCAAAGAAGATTGAGCCTTATCCAAGGCTGTAAATGACGAAATGCATTTTCCTACACCTTTAACTACTCCATCTCTGGAAAGTTAGCCTTTTGGGTCTTCCTATGGTTCTTTTTTAGAGTAATTTAATTTAGGACTTATTAGGATTAAGATTGCCTTCCATCTCTTAATGGATAAAGCTGTGTTTGCATTTCCTAAAAAACATACAAATTCCAGCTCCATCCCCTCCAAAGATCAATATCCACACTCACCTCTTTAGAGTTTGCCTCTTCCACACTATCTACTGTATGGTCCAAAGGACCAATGCCATCCAGGAGTTTATCCTGGCACTTTTTTAGAGTCTCTCTATCCCTTTTCGAGGTTCTAGCTCCAGCTCAAATAAAAAATACATATTAAATCTGGGTCACATCAGAAGTAGTGCAAGCTTTATTAACAAATGCTTTGCAGCTGAAAACAAAACATTTCATGGTTTGCGACGCTACATAATAAAAAAAGCTCACAGCGTTCCAAAAATAAAAGAAGCCCACAAGCACTCCCAGCGTTGTGCTGCCCAACTCATTTAAATTGCTTTAGATCTCTCATAAACTAGAACCAACATTCAGTAAATTCATCTCGTACTCTTGTAAATGAAACTCCCACAATTCGCAAAACATTTAATCTACTATACTTTTTTTTAATTAGCTAAAAAAATATTGTTCCCAAACTTTAGGAACTCCCACAAAGTGATCCATAAAAAGCAAATAAACTTATTGACCTAAGTGGTATTCAATTATATAAATAAAATGCTGGAACAAATTGAAAGTAATCCTTATGAGAAGTAGCAGTGAAAAGAGGAAGATGGATGCTGTCCAAGGGTTTACATGCTCTTGTTTTTGTTCCAGTTCCGGAATGTTGGATCTGGTTGATGTTTACTTTAAAATGCTGCATTAAGCGTAGCAATAAAAGGATTTATGCATAATGTGTGCCTCCGGCCTTGACATGAAATTAGCTAACATACTGCTGCTGTTGAGATCATCAGCTTTTCAGCATTTCAGACTTATTTCTTACAAGAATAAGGAAGTTATTTGTGAAAGTAAAGAAAATGCGTTCTCATTTTAGTTTCGTGAGTAATGACAAAAATTTCCAAAAGAAAAT
Source organism: Triturus cristatus (assembly GCF_964204655.1). Lineage (NCBI taxonomy): Eukaryota > Metazoa > Chordata > Amphibia > Caudata > Salamandridae > Triturus > Triturus cristatus. The sequence goes on from NC_140580.1 coordinate 769,706,469, forward strand.
CGTTTTCTCACAAACATGTCATCAGCCTGGCATAGATCAGTATTTTTCACATGGTGAAATGTCCTTTCAACAAACAATTCCAAAAATGGATATGGCACCACCAACAAACAATTTATATTGTGGCTACAATCAGTTACCACGCTTTCTAAATACACCTTTATGTGGCCCTCATAGCCAGATATTCAATACAAAGCATGTCAGCTGGACAAAAAATGTCAGGGCCTTATCACCCAAACAATCCAAGCAGCATGCTTCTTGTAGCTTTTCCCCTGAATAGTCTCATAAAAAAAAAATAATAATAATTTTGTGAATTTCCCCCCAGATGGTATGGGTTTCATTTACAACAGCAATGTTATCTAAGGGGAGGGCACTCTTAGGCAGTTAGTGACAGGGGTGAGGTATTGCCATATTGTATGAAGAAATTGCCTCGCCCCCCTGACGTCAATAACTACCTGGGAGTGACTTCCCACTTGGATAATATTGCATTTATAGAATACAAGACTAAAAACTATCACACAACTATTTCCTTAACAGCACAAATAATACATGGGTCTCTGTCAGCCTTCTGTTACAGAAACTTGTTTATGTCTACCTCCTAATTAAAACTTCTACATATCTCAACCTGTTTCCTGAGGACCCAGACTAAGTGGGACTTCAGCTGCGTGCTGCCTAGTATCCGGGAGGTGGGGTGGTTCTCTTCCATCGGGGGGTATGGGACTATCGGGGTGAATTGGAGGGTGGAGGGAGGTTGGGGCCACTACGTCTGCAGGGTGTTATTGTTTGACCTGCTGGGTACCAGTAGCATCGCATTAGAGTGTGAGTGCATATGTGTGAAAAAGAGTTCCTTACTAACTGGGCTGACACCTGTCGCACTGAGTAGCGGTGTGGAGTGTGTGAGTGGGAGTGATAGTCGGCGGACCACCTGTGATTCACGACACTGGCAGGTGGTGCCGCTTTATACGTTGATTTCATACATTTGACATTGGGTTTACCTGCATGGCTCCAGCCAGCGGTGCTGCTAAAAAGTGTTAATGGTATACAAATCTTTGATATTATTGTGATCCAGGGTCTATCCTATAATTGTGTGGGATTGTATTATCAGGATTGATAGGATGGGTCTGCGGTGCACAGTGTGTCGCACTGCATAAGGATGCTCTCTCTATTGGGAGAGGGGGGGGGTTTAGATTAGTAATTGTCCACAGTGTGCATACTATTGATATCATAAAAATTCGAGTGGGCCTAGTACTGCTAGCAATATTTCCAAATGTGTTTTATGCCCAAAAATATATGATGTTCATGTTATAATGATTGAATATGTGTGTTGAATATAACAATATTTACATGCATCCTGTATGAAGTCTCTTGTGATGCTCAGTGTATTTATCGCACGTGACTGCTGTGCCTTTGCTTTACATATTGCCTCTGAGGAAAGCCAGACTGCGCAGTGCCAAGCTACCCAAGAGTGAGCACAAGTTGTACAGCAAATATAATCACCCGCCCTTGACGGGAGTGGTAGGTTCTGCCTGGCTGGGGGCATCCTTTCAGCCAACCAGAAAGTGCTGGTTCCATCAGTCATTACCTCACACAAGGTTAATAAGTGTTTAAAAGATGTAACCATGCTATAAACGCACCATCAGCCGTATAAGTATTTACATTGTGGAGCTGTCTGGAAAGTACTGTCTGCTCTCTGTCTGAGTCTGGGAAAGAGAGAAAAAGGGCCAGAGACACAAAAATATATTATAGCACTAAGGAGCAGACACTTTGGAACAGTCACTAATGATTAGTGAACACTCCTACACAGGGGCATAAAATACATTGGGACCAGGAACACTCTTTTACCGAGGAATACTGGCTTGAAGGCAAGGAAACCTTAAACATCAACTCATCCTTGCCTCACTGGGATGTGGAAGTCTGCAAAAAAGAGTTCTGCTAGAAGGAGCACTGATTAATTTGTGTTGATGCTTACAGGTGGTGAGTGACTGCGCTCATTTTTGCGTAACAGTACTTATGTTTCATCATAAGACTTTGCCAGAAAAGCCAGAAAAGGGAGAAGTAAGAATGAAGAGAAAGATAGCCACACAATTACAAAAGTAGAATCAAGGGGTGCAAAGAAGACCTGCAAGAGTGAGATAAACAATCAAAAAGTGTAGGGTGGTGGAAGAAAACGTAATGAGGTAGAACCAAGACTAGGCTGTCTTGGCAATCTCCAATCTCTTTATTCTGCAACTTCAGCATTCTGCAGCATCAAAAAACTCTTTGCCCCCCTACAAATTATTTACTGAGAGGGACATGTATGGCTTTGGAACAGGGCAGAAATTGGACACAAGAAGTCCTGGAGCTAAAGGGAAAAGGGACACTGTTAACTAGTATTGGGAAGTACTTTAATATAGTTCTAAGCATCCAGACCAGTTAGGAGTACCTCAGAACCACCTGTGCAACTGTTTGCTGTTCCCTGTTTGATATGATAAGCTGAGGAATGGTCTATGCATCCATTCTTAACTCTACCTCCACTCTCTTACACGTCACAACTCAAGCTGCCAGCAACTAAGTTGCAGAGAATATTGTGGCAAGGTTGGGCAACATAGTGCATTCAAAAATCCACTTGACACTGACAGGAGCACCACAATTCACTCACAGATCTGATAGTATTGACACCCATACAAAGCCTCATCATCATGGCTCATCATACTCCCATTAGTCAGTGGAAAGTTTCAAGAATAGACAAATCACATCACAACCTCCAGATGACAATCAGGGAATAGAGAGCACACTGAGAACAAGAGAAAACAAGTCTCCTTATAAAGACACAGGCAAGATGAGAAAGGAAACATAAATACCATATTGTTTATGTTTTCATCCAGAGATGGCCTGGCCTGACAATTTGGGCTGGACTGTTACTATTGGAGTAGCAAGAGGGAAAGATGTGGACCAACTCTCCTCAGCACAGGCACAAACTTACAAAGTTTACTCCGGTGCCAGGGAGTGTGCATTTTCTTCTTTAATTCCTTAATTGGACGCACTACTCTGCCTGCACTATATGCAATCAATTTAGAGTGTGCCAAGACACAGACAATCACTGTGCAACAATAAAGTTCCAGAACTCAACATTCACAAGTCAGTGAAAAGGCAACATATTCACATATACCATTCAAATGATTGTAATTGCAATTGCATTCATATAGCACGTACTGCCCCTAACGAGGCGTTGAAGCGCTTTTCGGTCAGTAGCACACTACTCCAGAACCCAAAAAGGATTAGTGGTGAATTAGTATACAGAAATACGAAATTAATTTGAGCGATGGGCATATGAGTTTGTTATTTGGATTGGAAAAGGATAGTGGAGGGATAGAAGAGGGAAGGGTTTGCATTTATGTAGCACTTGTTACCCCTGATGAGGCTTCAAAGCCCTTTTTGGCAAGTAGCAGGCTACTCCAGAACCCAACAACAGAATTAGTGCTGAATTAATATAGGGAAATATGATATTAATTTGAGCTGTGGACATGTGAGTCTGTTATTTGGACTGAAAAAGATAGTGGAGGGGTAGAAGAGGGAAGTGTCTTGAAAGTGCTTATTTGGAGGTCATGGCAGTAGGAGGAGGTTTGGGAGGAGTAAAGGGGAGGTGGAGGGGAAAGAGTCAGAATGAAAGGTTTAGGAAGACTTGTTTGGGGGATCTCAATAGCAAAAGAGGCTTGAGATAAATGCAAGGAGTGGTAGAAGAGGGAAGAATCTAGAAATATTTTGGGGGGTATCATAGTAGAAGAATAGAGTTTGGGATGAGTCAGAGAGAGGAGGTAGATGATATATTGAGAGAGGTAAAGGGTGAGAAATAGGGTAGTGCATTGGAGATGCTGAATTAGGAGTAAAGTAATAAATATAAAGATACATAAGTATATGGAATATATATATATGTATAAGGAAGGTAATATATCTAGATTTAGGTTGTATTTAATCATATTAATTTATTAAACTTTCTGACCTCTATTGTGCCTCTTTCTGCTCATTTCTGACCTCTATTTTGCCTTCTTCTGCTCATTGCTGACCTTTATTTTCCCTCTTTCTGCTCATTTCTGACCTTTATTCTGCCTCTTTCTGCTCGTTGCTGACCTTTATTCTGCCTCTTAATGCTCTTTGCTGGCATTTATTCAGGCTCTTTCTGCTCATTTCTCACCTTTATTTTGTCTCTTACCTACACTCCGACTTATGTGGGAAAGGGGAAGGGAAGTGTCATTAACATTAATCACATTCCAGGCTCTGCCACCTTGATTTATTTGTTAAGCAAATATGAGGTTTTGTCTTCTCCTTTTAGTAATCATCGACCAATTAGTATCATATTTTCTTTTCCATCCACATCACCACCCTCCTTCTAGACAGACCACACCCTTAACATTCTCTCAAAATCAAGGGGTCCGTATAAGATGGAAAAAGATAGGTCCCTCCAAAATTCATTCTGAACTTGTCTCATCTAGTCTTGGTGAGATCATGTATTGTTTAACCAAAAGCATAGATGTTGGGATAATTCAGGATCATTTTGAGAAAATCTGCTTTTTTATCACTGGGTTGTTAAATGAGGTCAAAATATTGAAGGACTGCCCAGTATACTCATGGTTTAATAAAGCTGTCACTAAGGCTCTCACACGCCTGAAAAAACAGTAACTAATAAAGTGCCCTGGGATGCTGTGGAAGTTAGAGAAGTAAGGCAGAATTATTCTGTTATGCTTGAAAAAAGAAAACCAGTGATAAGAACTCAGGAATTGGAAGATCTTGAATGTGCCTCCTCTGTCAAAGAAAACAAGGCTTTCTGGAAGATAGTAAACTACCCTTTTTTACTTGTAAAACTCCCTCAGGAACTGATTGTCTTATTTTAGAGCACGACAGGGTCTCCCATTCTTTAAAAACATTCACTGCTGAGTTAGGGGAAGTGTCTCTTGTGGCTTCACTAGATACTGTTTTTAATTATGAGCATCTGGTGACTCTCAGTAATTCAATTACAATTGGGGAAGTCCCAAAAGCTATTGTAAGCTCAGCTTCGGGAAAAGCTTCAGGCCCAGATGGGGTGCCTGTTGAGCTTTTTAAGTATGATCCAGACCTCTGGGCACCATTGATAACAAAAGTCTTTAGAGCTCTGGTCATTAAAGGCCCGGTCGACTCCTGGAAGGAATCAGAGACAATCTCCATTTATAAGAAGGGTGATAAAAACGACCCATAAACTAACCGGCCCATCTCTCTTATCGATTCTTCTCATAAGATCTTTGGGAAAGTGATCCTGGGGAAACTGAAAGCCTGAGCAAAAGAGAGAGCCTTCTTTATGGAGGTTTAATATGGGTTTCGACCACACTTAGGCACCTCAGAACAAGCGCTTAATCTGTCCCTTATATTAAATACGTATGTCAAGGCCAGGAGTGGTGCCATGCATATGGCCTTTACGCACCTCGCTTTGGCCATTGATTTAGTGAACAGAGATAAACTTTAGGAGATTATGGGTCAAGCTGGGGTTGATCCCCCCTTTTTAATGCTTTTGAGAAGGTTACATTAAGATGCTACCATGACGGTTTGTTTTACACAGAATGGGGATTTAACGTCTCCGATTCCACTTACTTGAGAGGGTCAGACAAGGTTGTATTTTGCCCCCCTTTTTATTTTTGTTTTATATTAATGCATAGGATTGCATTTTTAAGGTCCCTAACCACTGATATTCTCAATGTGGGCAACCGCTTGGTTCCCGTACTCCTATATGCGGATGATGCATTGCTTTTATCGCACACCGCTAACGGTCTGCAAATTTTGCTGAATGGGTTTAATACCTTTATTGGTGATCAGAAGCTCAAGGTCAATCATGAGAAATCTTACATTCTGACTAGTGGCCCCGCTGTACGACGTTTTCTGTGGGAGGTACGCCAATAACAAAAACATCAACTTTTAGCTATCTGGGGATTTTATTTTTGGTGAATCTGACCTGGGATAGATTTGTAAATCTGAAGTCACAACTTACTGAAGCAGCATGTGAGGCACGCTATAGATTTGCTAAAAAATTGAGACATAAACCCCAAAAGAATCAGTGATGCTATATTAAAGTCAGTGTCTCTCAGTGGCTATATATGGAGCGGGAGTATGGGCCTATGCTACGGGTTTGTCCTTATAGACAGTAGAGAATAAATTCCTGTCCAGATTTTAGGACTCCCGAGATCCTTTACGAGCCTGATCACACATAGTGAAATGGGGCTAGATTTCCTGAAAAATTTGATGAGGCTAGCTCCTATTATGCTATGGGTCAAAATATGGCTGTCTCTGGATTTGAAATTTACAGGTGATATTGTTAAAGACTGTTTAAAACAGAGTAATTCAAATGCCATTCCATGGTTAAATTATGTCAAGTTATCCTTGCAAGAATTTGGGCTAACAGATCTGTGGGCAAATACAGGAACATTAGCATTCTTACCAAGGGGCAGATTAAGTTGAAGTTCTTAGAACGTAAGGAAAAGTTAAGAACAGATAAAACTATTGACATGATAAGAGTCCAACAGTATATAGCCTTTTCTACGTGCACTGGTGTGGTGCTCTATCCTTTGTGGATTAGAACTCCCCTATATAGTTTTTATCGTTCACGCTTTTGTATGAATATAATTTATTATTTAGGGGCGTTCCTGACCACAGGTTCTTGGTTCGCCTCCTTGCCGCATTGTCATTGTGACGGGATTAGAATTTTTTTTTTTAATAAACTTTTTATTAACATTAAATCCGCAGCAGTTACAACCGTCACGATCACATAGCAGTCTGGGAAGTATATTCGATACAAGTAGGGGCACAATACAAAAATAGCATCACTTCAAGGATAATTTCGCTCAGAGACCAACCCGACACACATCGCCCTACCGACCACCCATCGGCCCGTCCACATCCCGGGGGTTCAACTCCACATAGCGTATAATTAAGTGTTTCCCAGGGTTCAGGACTTTCCCTCAGTATCCAAGTCATCCAGTAGAGCCTGTCTCTCTCGTCGGAGTTCCACCGTGGGAGATATACAAAGGTCCCCCCGATATTTATTCCCATTTCTGGTGCCACTTTTTGGGGCACCCTCTACCTTTATAGACTGTTTTCTCTGCCACCATCAAGAAATCCATATTGTTGGCCCAGGTGCTCAAGGACGGCAAAGCAGCCACCCCCCATTTCTGGGCAATATTTCTTTTAGCTAGGACCCAACCCACCGCTGCCCACTCCTGCTCCGCCTGGGTAAAGTCTGAGTCCTCCCACACATTTAGGAGACAGAGCTGAAGGGAGGGGACCACCGATTTCCCTGTGGCCCGCGCCATCTGGCGGGAGACTTCTATCCAATAGTGTTGCACGTAGGGGCAGGCCCACAAAATATGTATAAACGTGCCTACGTGAGAACAGTTACGGATACAAAGCTCGTTGGGACGCCGACCCAATTTGTGCAAGAGGACCGCATCAAAATATACACGATGTAAAACCTTGAGTTGGACCAGGCGGAGCCGCATTGATACTGCCACCACGCGAGGGGAGGCCAGAGCGTCTCGCCAAACCTCGTCCGACATCTCGCCCGTCTCCGACTCCCACAGAGCCCGTAGGTTCTCCATCGGGTCAACGCGGTTGTTAATCAACTTTTTGTAAGTTAGGGAAATCGCCTTTCGGTCCATGGGGTCGAGCAGCAATCTATCTTCTAGGGGCGAGTAGTTTGGAAGGGGAGTCCCAGCAGGCAGGGCACTGTCGAGTGCGTGGCTGATTTGCAAGTAACGGAACTGCTCTGTTAGTTGGTATTTAAGCTGCAGCTCAGGGAATGTCACCTTCCTGCCTTTTATCCATACGTCCCCCACTGTAGAGGTCCCATTTATCGAACCCTGCATAAGTGCTCAGGCGTCCCAGACAGTCCGGCTCCCATAACGGAGTGGCCTTAGTCAACCGCCCGTTCCACCCCGTTCGCTTCTGGAGATGATGCCAAATCTCCACCGTCCTGGCCGTGGGTCCCGTGAGATTTAGTTTCTTCGGATTTGAGTATAGTGCCCTGTTGTATCCACCCTTACTCATGAGCCAACGGTCGGTTCGGAAGCTAGGGTCATCCTGTGTCCCGAACACCCACTGGTTGATCGCAATCAGTTGAGAGGCCTGGTAGTAGAGGCGGAGGTCCGGCAGGCCAATCCCCCCATCATACCAGCCCATCGTTAGTTTCTGCATTGCGATACGCGGCGTTCCGGTGTCCCACAGCAATCCCCGCAGCGTTGCATCAATTTTTAGGAAATAAGCTTCCGGGACCGGGATAGGAGTATTCTGAAGGGCATAGAGGAAACGGGGGAGCGCTAACATCTTGAAGAGGGCTGCCCGGCCCAGGAGTGTAATGGGCAACTTTTTCCAATGGACCACATCAGATTTGAACCTCTGCAGGGGGCCATCTAAGTTTCGTTCAGAGAATACTGTGGCATCCATGGTTATGAAAACTCCTAGATATTGGAAGCCCTGTAGTGCTACCGGTATGGAATATCCCCTGGGGCTAGGCGGCGGATCACCCCGGAGTGGGTACAGCTGGGATTTTGTTGATCTGGTATCCAGAGTGGGCCCCAAATATATGAAAGATATGGAGTACCCTTCGTAGCGATCGCGCGGGAGAGGCTAAGTATAGTAAAACGTCGTCCGCGTACAGCGATATGCGGTCTTCATGATCAGCTGTCCATTTGAGGCCCCGAATTTCGTGATCATTACGTATCCAAACCGCTAGAGGCTCCAGCGCCAGGGCAAACAGGAGCGGTGACAGGGGGCAGCCCTGTCGAGTGCCACGACCCAAGGGGAAGGAAGCCGAGCCGTGGTTATTGACCGACACACAGGCCGTAGGCATAGTGTAAAGCAGCTGGATCCATCCCATCAACCGAGGGCCCACTTGCCAAAACAGCAAACAGGTACTCCCACGCAACTGTGTCAAACGCCATCTTGGAATTTAGCGCTAGTAACAGCGCATCTTCTTGAATTGTCGCCGCTCGACCCAGGGCGCCATGGACTCGACGCAGATTTCGGGCAGTGTTACGGCCCGGCATGAAACCCGACTGGTCGGGGTGGATAAGGGCCGAGAGGTACGGAAGCAGACGGTTGGCCAATATCTTAGCCAGAATTTTGGCCTCCACTGCGATCAGGGAAATGGGCCTGTAGGATGCATATTCGTCCGCTGGTTTGCCGGGTTTGCGGATTACCACTATCGTGGCCATGCGGATTCGAGCCGGAAGAGTGCCGGTCTCATAGCATTCTTTATATAGATTTAACAGGTGAGGCGCCACCATCAGCGACATGCTTTTCATGAGTTCTATCGGGATCCCATTAGGACCCATAGCCTTCCCCGACCGTGTGTCTCGGATGGCTGTCTGGACCTCCTCGAGCGAGATGTCCGATTCCAGCGCCTCCCGGTCAGGCTGGGAGAGACATTGCACCTCAATGGTTGCGAGGAGGTCTGATGCCCAGCTGGCCTGCGAGGCCTGCGGCGGGGTATATATACGTTCATAGTACGCCGCAAAGGCCTCGGCTATATTTTGAGGGTCAGTGATCAGTGTCGCGTCCGGCCCCTTGATCGCACCCTCCCATCGCGCCGCCATTTCCCTACGCTCTAACCATGCCAACATTTTCCCCGTGCGTTCTCCCAGCTCATAAATTCTGTGTTGGGTGGCGAGGGATCGGCGACTGGCCTCCTCATAGAGCAGCTGTTTATAGTCACGTCTTTTCACTTCTAGTAAGTGTGGGGCGTCGTGGGCCGGGGTATTTGCGTTTCCCTGCTCGAGTTGAAGTATCTCCGCTTCGAGCTCGGTAACCCGGCGTCGCCGTTCATTTTTGTGTCCCACCAGCAATGACACTGCTCTCCCTTTAATAACTGCCCCGTAGGCCCCCCATAGTGTCACCGCTGAATCCACCGACCCTTCGTTTTCTTTAAAGTAACAATCAGTATCGTGTTGCAGGGAAGCCCTAATGTGCGGGATCTTCAGCAACCATGGCTGAATCCGGATAGGGCCCGGTTGACGATCCCGGCTGTTCCCAACGGAGGCAATGACCGGAGAATGATCGGAAATTCCCCTTGCCAGGCCCGAGGAGTCAGTGAAGTTATGGATATCTTGTGCGAGTGTAAACAGGTAGTCCAACCGCGAGCGACTGCGGTGTGCTCCAGAGAGAAAAGTGTACAGCGTGTCTCGGGGGTGCAACCACCTCCAAACATCCACCAAGCCGAATGCATCCGCAAACTTACTCAGTTGCGAGCCCATCTGCCCACCCGCACGGGGTGGGGTACGGTCCACCGTATCGTCCATCGTCAGGTTAAAGTCGCCGCCCATGATCACCGCACCCTCCGACAGGGTGGGCAGAATCTTGCCAACATCCGCCAAGGTCTGACGCTGCAGACCTGGTGGTGCATATACCGAGATCAGGTTAAGGGTCTTCACTTCCCACCGTCCCGAACAGATCTACCCTGAGGCTCAATGTAAGTTGTTTGAATCACATATGGGCAGCCCTTTCTCAGGAGAATTCCCACCCCTCTAGAACCCGAGGTAAAGCCCGAATGGGCAACTATGCGGTATCCCTATCGGTCCAGGGCGTGACAGGCATTGCCAATCAGGTGTGTCTCTTGGAGCAACACCACGTCAGTACGATGGCGGTGTATGTAGTGCTGCACTATGCTCCGCTTAATTTTATCACCCAGTCCGTTAACGTTCCAGGTCATTAGACTAAGTCTCTGAGCCATTGTTGATTGACAGCAGTATCATCATTCCTACGCGGCCGAGATGCGCCCCAGATACGGGTACCATAGCCTTCAACCATAGTGACAACCGGAGCCCCGATCTCAAACGATGATCTGTCAGTGCCCCATGCTGACAAAAGGTGCCGTGCCAAGCTGCTGCAGAAAAACAGTGCAAAACCTCCCCCCCACTAACAAACACCCCACAACAAACCCACCCCTCCCTGCTACCCTGCCGGACGGGGCTAGAACCCCCCGCCCCCCCCCAACTCGCAGAGTGCCTGTCGCCCCCCCCAGTAACATTAAGAGGAAACGTGCGCTGCCCCACTCCCGACATAGCGGCCAACATCACCCCAAGCCCCCTCTCGCTACCCCAAACCCTACTCACACTAGGCCGGAAAAGAGTCTCTGGGAGTTCATAAGGAGAGTCCCGGCCCCCCGCCACCCAGTAGTCCAGCAACGCATCGAAAGGAGTGGCTCGCATCACCCAGGCGTCGACCGGACCGGCAGTCAAATCAGGGGAGCAGCTCAAGGCCCAACACAGTAGCAACTATACAAGACCACCCGCCACCCCAGGGATAGCATTTCCCCCCTCAAACATCCAGAGTGGGAGCTCCGGGCCCTCCCGAGGGATCCAGGCCATCTTACCAGCGGCCATAGTCAATGTTCCTCCCCCGGGCCCAGGGCCCCAGAGTCAGAACGTGATGGGGAGCGCCTCTGCAGACGCCAGTCCACAGTCGAATCTGCTGCCGATGGTTTCTTCTTCCTCCGACTGTCCACGGTGCGCCACCCTTCTAGCCAGTCCCAGGCATCCTCCGGACGCAGGAAGAACCAGGATTTGCCCTCAGCCTCTACCCGGAGCTTGGCCAGGAACAACATTGCATATTTGACCTCGTTCTCGCGGAGTGCCTTCTTTACTTCCAGAAAGCTCCGTCTTTGCTTTTGGACTCGCAAGGTAAAGTCTGGAAAGAACGTGATGTTACTGTTCTCCACGGTGACAGGCGGCGCCGCCCTCGCCGCCTGAAGGATGACATCGCGGTCCCGGAAATTAAACACTCTGGCAAGGATGGGTCTAGGGGGGGCCCCGGGCCGCGGTCGACCCCCCGGCACCCGATGGGCCCTCTCGATAGTAAAACACTTGGAGAGTCCCCGCGGTTGTAAATGATTGAGGATCAGATCTTCAACATAGAGGTCGACCGCTTGCCCCTCCGCCCGTTCCGGAACACCAATAATGCGCACATTGTTCCATTGCATTCTACCTTCGTAGTCATCCAGCTGTCGGGCAAACCCCTCCTGGGAGGCGCGCAGGTCATTGACCTCTCGCTTGAGGCGGTCGGTTTCGGTTGACAGTTCCTTCGTAATAGTTTCCACAGTCCCCACCCGGTCGGCGATCTTCCGCACATCCTCTCGAATCAGGCCGACGTCAGTGGCCACAGTGTCAATTCGCTGCTCGAGGGATGTCTTGACAGCCTGTATGGCATCCAGCAGGTCTTTGTTCGATGGGCCAGGCTTATCACCGGGGCCGGCATCTCAGCCCTTTCGCCACTCGGCTGTTGGTGCCAGGCAAACTTATCCAGCCGAGCCTGTGTCGTTGTTTTACCCGTCCGCCCGGACGGCATGACTACCCCGAGGGGGGCACACCCCAGCTAGAGGGCCCAGCCGCTATTCCCCGCCGCCTGCGGGGGAATCCTTCACCCGGCCTGTCGGTTTTCGCTTGCTGCGCCCTCGTCGCCAGCGCCCACCACCTGCAGTCGGGCCCCGCCGGCGATTGTGGAGACGGCCAGTCGCAAACCACCACGATCCCCGCTGCACCACCGCAGGGCGAGCACGCTTCCACCAGGGGACCCCACTCTCAGAGTCCAGCGACGCAGTTCAAATGGCAGCTCAGGGATCCATCTACTCAGCCGGGCGGCATCTCATCGTCCCGATTCGGTCGTCGTTGAATCCCACCAAACGGCCCAGGTCTGCTCCGTCGTTGTCACGGGATATCGGGGATCCCTCGGTAGGTCCTGCCACTCACTCTCTGGTGAAGATGTGGCCCCCCCAGCATGCGATCCTCTTGCTCTCCACGATAGCAACACCATCAGGGGGGGTCGACACCACCCCGAGCACTGCAGATCACCCGTGAGCCGCGGAGTCAATCCATCCCAAGAACCCCCGCAGGGCCCACAGTCCGGTCTATACCGTGTCAGGGACAGGCCTCCGACATCGCTCTCCACATTCAGAACGCGTCACTCCAGCACCGCTTCCAGCGCCATTGCCGAGGCCTCGCCCCTACCAGCCGCCCGGCCACCAGCCAGTCATCGCTGAAAGTACTGCCACGTCCTCGTCCCCGGCGTCAGGAGCCGGAGGGGCAGATATGGTCGTTTCCCCCATGTTGCGGGCCGGAATCTTGGCTTCACAGGCGCCGCCGCCACTGTCCTGCACGGGACTCACCGCGGGCACTTCACCTGCTACGCCACTTCGCAGGCATCCTCCGATGCAGCGCCGGCTCTCGGACCACACCTCCTCCAGGGACTACAGAATCTCCGGGCAGTTGGAGGGCACCTCAAGACCTCCCCCCGAGACACTCCGGGCGTCGCCGCACTTTCCGCTCCGCTTCTCCCACTGCTAGGCCGCAGCCCCGGTCCCTCGTAGAGGTCGCGACCGGGCTGGCCCAGGTATTGAGAGTGGAGCCCGGAGATCGCCCCACCTCCGATCGCCTCCAAACTTCGCCGGCAGGTCCACGGGGGTCCCAGGGCCACCAAAACCCTCGTTTTGCACGGGTTAGGGCCGCGGGGCACGAATTTCACGGATAGTTTCGGGAGTGGCGCTGCAGAGCTTCGCTACTGCGCGGCCATTCCCGATTGCAGCTAGCCACGCCCGAGAGTGCAGAATTAAGGAACATAAATGGAGACTTTCAAAGACCAGCACAGACAGATGTATTTACTTAGCCAAGCAAAAAGCTTACCATGGGGCCTTAAAGAGGCCAAAACTAAGTATTACTCAGAAAGAATTGAAGAAACGGGAAGTTCATCTAAAGAACTTTATAAAATAATTTGGGAACTTTGCAAGCCCACCCTGTTGTCACAATCTATGGCACCTAAATCTGAGAACTGTGAGCTACTCAACAACTTTTTTAGAAACAAAGTGAAAAAAATGTACACAACTTTTATTCCCTCAAATAATGAAGACTCCAAAAATTGGGAAAACGTAGCTCCTCATCCTGCGGCTCACAACCACCTAGATAATCTGTCACCATTCTCCGAAGAACAAGTGGCTAAAGCCATGACAGAAGTTAAGGCAGGATCCCCATTAGACCCATGCCCATGATTCTTCATAAACTGGATTTAGGGCCAACAACAGCACTAAGGCTACTTTGCTAGCTGTGTCAGATAATATTAGGTCTTTAGTTGACCAGTGTAAAGCTGTAGCACTGATCTTTTTGGACCTTACTGCGGCTTTCGACACTGTATCTCATAACAAACTATTGCGAATGCTGCATGAAAAAGGACTTTGTTCAAAAGCTTTAGCATGGTTCGCGTCTTTTCTTAAAAAACGAAACCAGATAATTCAAATGGGTCCTTATTCCTCCACTGCTAAGAGTATTGATTATGGAGTGTCACAGGGAGCTACTCTGAGCCCTACTCTTTTCAATATATATGTCTCTTCTTTAACAGATATCAGCAGGAAATGGGGCTTTGATATATGCTCCTATGCTGATGACACACAATTGATAATTCCTTTGTCCGACAGGCTGACAAAAGTAGATACTAAGGATAATCTCATCAATTGTCTTACTGAAATTGCAAACTGGATGTCTGGACATTGCTTAAAACTCAATGCCGGAAAATCAGAAATCTTACTTTTCGGAGGAGCTCAAACAATTTGGGACAATAGTTGGTGGCCCCAGGTATTGGGAACCGCTCCTGAACCTAGGCAGGCTGCCAAGAATTTGGGCTTCATCTTCGATGATGCTTTATCTATGCAGAATCAAGTACGATCACTATGCGGAAAAAGCTTTGCCACATTAAAACTTCTTAGAAGACTTTTTCCATGGATCCCTCTAAATTGTAGGAAGACAGTGACACAGGCACTTCTTGTGAGTAGGCTGGACTATGGCAATGCATTGTATGTGGGCATGGCTGACTATCTCTTTACCAGACTACAAGTAGTCCAAAATGCTGCTGCCAAACTAATATGCAACAAGAGTAGATATAGTTCAGCCTCCTTCTGTATGAAGGAATTACACTGGCTACCTGTACGCCAAAGAGCCCACTTTAAGCTCATGTGCTTTGCACATAGAACACGATACAAAACAGGTCCTCAAATCCTACATGGAAAATTTAAATTTCATGTACCTCTGTGCAATTTGAGATCCCGCCATCAGGCACTGGCATCAGTCAAGCATACGACCAAAGCTAGGATGGGCGATCGATCGTTCTCAAAATTAGCAGCGGTCATTTGGAACAAACTCCCTCCAGAACTACGCCTGACTGATGAATACCTAATGTTCAGAAAAAAACTAAGAACACACTTATTCCCTGGTTACTAAGCTGTTAACTGGAATCTTTCTTTGCTTGCATTCAGTTATGTTTTAGCGCCTTGATGTCCCTTGGGATGAGTGTTGCGCTCTATAAATAAATAAATAAATACATTTCCTGTCAAACTACTAAGCACTTTATATTATTCTGCCCATTCTATGCAGTCTATAGATCCCAATTCTTACTGCCAATCCTTAAAGAGAGGTCCTTTAACTTGCATCTTGAAGGTTTGCTTTCTTGCAGTGCTTAGAGTCCCCATTTATCTGTTTTGCTGTTTTAAATTTTATTATTCAGGCCCAGAGTCTGAGAAAAAGGTATCCATCATGAAGCTAATTTGGCGATGTGAGGAGACATGATTTGTTTTGATCTAATATGTAATTATACTTTTTTGTTATTTTACTATATATATTGCTGAGTTGGAGAAAGATGTATGTATTATGAATTTAAACTGGCGAAGTGAGGTTTCATGATTTTATCTGATATTTATTAGTACTTATGTTTTGATACTCTTCTATATATAAAATGCTTTTTTATGCGCGTTTATGGTCGTAAATCCGACAGATTAAAGTATTATTATTGAATTGAATTGGTCTTAATCTTGCCTCTTTCTGCTCATTGCTGATCTCAATTGAGCATCTTTCTGTTCATTGCTGACGTTTATTCTGCCTCTTGCTGCTCATTTCGGGCCTCTATTTTGCCTTTTTCTGCTCATTGACTGAGGTCAAAACATTGAGGAACTGCCCAGTATACTCATGGTTTAATAAAGACGTCACTAAAGCTCTCACACTCCTGAAAAAACAGTAACTAATAAAGTGCCCTGGGATGCTGTGGAAGTTTGAGAAGTAAGGCAGAATTATTCTGTTATGCTTGAAAAAAGAAGATTAGAGATAAGAACTCAGGAATGGGAAGATCTTGAATGTGCTGCCTCTGTCAAAGATAACAATCTTTCTGGAAGATAGTAAACTACCCTTTTTTACTAGTAAAACTCCCTCAGGAACTGGTTGTCTTATTTTAGAGCAAGACTGGTTCTCCCATTTTATTTAAAATATTCACTGCTGAGTTAGGGGAAGTGTCTCTTGTGGCTTCACTAGATACGGTTTTTAATTATGAGGATCTGGAGACTCAGTAATTCAATTATAATTGGGGAAGTCCCAAAAGTTATTGTAAGATCAGCATCAGGAAAAGCTTCAGGCCCAGATGGGGTTCCTGTTGAGCATTTTAAGTATGATCTAGACCTCTGGGCACCATTGCTAACAAATGTCTTTAGACCTCTGGTCATTAAATGCTCGGTCGACTCCTGGAAGGAATCAGTGACAATCCCCATTTACAAGGAGGGAGATAAAAACGACCCATAAAATAACCGGCCCATCTCTCTTATCGATTCTTATGCTAAGATCTTTGGGAGAGTGATCCTGGGGAAACTGAAAGCCTGAGCAAAAGAGAGAGCCTTCTTTATGGAGGTTCAATATGGGTTTCGACCAGGCTTAGGCACCTCAGAAAAAGCGCTTAATCTGTCCCTTATATTAAATGTCAAGGCCAGGAGTGGTGCCATGCATATGGCCTTAACGGACCTCGCTTTGGCCTTTGATTTAGTGAACAGAGACGAACTTTGGAAGATTATGAGTCAACTGGGGTTGATTACCCCTTTTTAATGCTTTTGAGAAGGTTACATTAAGATGCTACTATGAGGGTTTGTTTTACACAGGATGGGGATTTAACGTCTCCGATTCCACTTACTTAAGAGGGTCACACAAGGTTGTATTTTGGCTCCCTTTTTATTTTTATTTTAAATTAATGCACAACATGCATTTTTAAGGTCTCTAACCACTGATATTCTCAATGTGGGCAACCGCTTGGTTCCCGTACTCCTATATGCAGATGATGCATTGCTTTTATCGCACACCGCTAATGGGCTGAAAATTGTGCTGGATGGGTTTAATACCTTTATGGGTGATCAGAAGCTCAAGATCAATCATGAGAAATCTTACATTCTGACTAGTGGTCCCAAAAACACCCGCTGTAGGACGTTTTCTGTGGGAGGTACGCCAATAATAAAAATATCAACTTTTAGCTATCTGGGGATTTTATTTTTGGTGAATCTAACCTGGGATAGACTTGTAAATCTGAAGTCACAACTTACTGAAGCAGCATGTGAGGCACGCTATAGATTTGCTAAAAAATTGAGACATAAATCCCGAAAGAATCAGTGATGCTATATTAAAGTCAATGTCTGTCAGTGGCTATATATGGAGTGGGAGTATGGGCCTATGCTCTGGGTTCGACCTTATAGACAGTAAAGAATAAATTACTGTCCAGATTTTAGGACTCCCGAGATCCTTTACGAGCCTGATCACGCATGGTGGAATGGGGCTAGGTTTCCTGAAAAATTTGGTGAGGCAAGCTCCTATTATGCCATGGGTCAAAATATGGCTGTCTCTGAATTTGAAATTTACGGGTGATATTGTTAAAGACTGTTTAAAACAGAGTAATTCAAAGGCCATTCCATGGTTAAATTATGTCAAGTTATCCTTGCAAGAATTTGGGCTGAAAGACCTATGGGCAAATACAGGAACATTAGCATTCTTACCAAGGGGCAGATTAAGTTGAAGTTCTTAGAACGCAAGGAAAAGTTACGAACGAATAAAACTATTGACATGATAAGAGTCCAACAGTTATAGCCTTTTCTACGTGCACTGGTGTGGTGCTCTATCTTTTGTGGATTAGAACTCCCCTATATAGTTTTTATCTTTCACGTTTTTGTATGAATATGATTAATTATTTAGGGGCGTTCCTGACCACAGGTTCTTGGTTCGCCTCCTTGCCGCCTTGTCATTGTGACGGGATTTCCTGTCAAACTACCAAGCACTTTATGTTATTCTGCCCACTCTATGCAGTCTATAGATCCCAATTCTTACTGCCAATCCTTAAAGAGAGGTCTTTTAACTTGCATCTTGAAGGTTTGACTTTCTTGCAGTGCTTAGAGTCCCCATTGATCTGTTTTGCTGTTTTAAATTGTATTATTCAGGCCCAGAGTCTGAGAAAAAGGTATCCATCATGAAGCTAATTTGGCGGTGTGAGGACACATGATTTGTTTTGATCTAATATGTAATTATACTTTTTTGTCCTTTTAATATATATTGCTGAGTTGGAGAAACATGTATGTATTATAAATTTAAACTGGCGAAGTGAGGTCTCATGATTTTATCTGATATTTATTAGTACTTTTTTCTTATTTTTTTTTATTTTTTATTTGCAGTTTGAACACAACAATACACAAAGAATCAGCACAGAAACAAATCCAATCAGCACAGAATACAGTACATAAGATTAAGCAAGAAACAGATAAGAGCAAATTAAAAAAACTTGTGACCCTAGCTTGACTGGGTACGGACCAACCCTCTCCATGTTGATATCGGGGCCCACAATCTATTTCCAAAATCCTGCATTTTTTTACTCTTCAGCGCATACAGACATCTCTCGATGTTATGTATGCTCAGCAGTCTAGACAGCCACATTTGAAAAGAAGGGGCCAATGTATCTTTCCAACCAGCAAAAATTAAAATCCGAAGCACTGCCACAGACATAAAGACCAGCGATTCTTCAGCCTGTACCAATTTCTGCTTATGATCACAGACCAACAACATCAGGGTAGGGGATAGATCGATCTTATGACCTAGCAACCCCTCCCAAAACTTCCCCACTTCCCTCTGTAATGAGGACAGTGAGCTGCAGTAAAAGAACATATGCAAGAGATCGGCTTGTCCAGCATTACATCTTGGGCATCTATCATCTACCCTAACCCCCATGCGAATAATTTGGCGGGAGAATGATATAAATTAAATACAGTTTAATAATGCTGGGCCCTCAAATTTGTAGATCTAAATACTTTTTTATTCAGGGTGAGGGCCAGATCCAAGTCTACATCAGGGTCCCCCAATTTCAAAGCCCAAGCAGCCTCGGTTTTTTCCATATCATCTTGCAATTCTGAAATTAACTGCTTAATCAATCAATCATAGGCATTTGTATAGCGCACTGCTCACCCGGAGGGTCTCAAGGCGCTGGGGGGGGGGGGGGAATGCTACTGCTCGAACAGCCAGGTCTTGAGTTGCTTCCTGAAGGCGAGATGGTCTTGCGTTGTCCGGAGGTGGATGGGGAGGGAGTTCCATGTCTTGGCTGCCAGGTAGGAGAAGGATCTTCCTCCGGCGGTGGCTCTGCGGATGCGGGGGACGGTGGCGAGAGCGAGGCTGGCGGAGCGGAGCTGGCGGGTGGGCTTGTGGAAGGTCAGGCGGCTGTTGAGGAACTTGGGGCCCAGGTCGTGGAGGGCCTTGTGTGCGTGGGTGAGGAGTCGGAACGTGATTCTTTTGTTGACGGGGAGCCAGTGCAGGTCTCTCAGGTATCCAGAGATGTGGCTGTGTCGGGGGATGTCCAGGATGAGTCGTGCTGAGGCGTTCTGGATCCGTTGGAGTTTCTTCTGGAGTTTGGCGGCGGTGCCGGCGTAGAGGGTGTTCCCGTAGTCCAGCCGACTGGTGACGAGGGCCTGGGTGACCGTCTTCCTGGTCTCGGTGGGGATCCACCGGAAGATCTTTCGAAGCATGCGCAGGGTGTTGAAGCATGAAGACGAGACGGCATTGACTTGTCTGGTCATCGAGAGGGAGGAGTCCAGGATGAAGCCTAGGTTGCGTGCGTGGTCCGTTGGCTTGGGGGTGGCTCCCAGGGCGGGGGACCACCAGGAGTCGTCCCAGGCGGAGGGTGATGATCCCAGGATGAGGACCTCCGTCTTGTCTGAGTTCAGTTTCAGGCGGCTGTTCTTCATCCATTCGGCGACGTCTTTCATCCCTTCGTGTAGCCTGTCTCTGGCGGCGTCCGGGTCGCTGGTGAGGGAGAGGATCAGCTGGGTGTCGTCGGCGTAGGTGATGATCTTGAGGTTGTGTTGACGTGCGATGGTTGCGAGGGGGCTCATGTAGACGTTGAAGAGGGTGGGGCTGAGCGATGACCCTTGTGGAACAAGGCAGATGACTTCGGTGGCCACTGACCGGAACGGGGGGAGGCGGACTCTCTGGGTTCTTCCGGCGAGGAATGAGGTGATCCACTCCAGGGCCTTCTCCTGGATGCCGGTGTTGTTCAGGCGCTGTACCAGGGTGCGGTGGCAGACAGTGTCGAACGCTGCGGAGAGGTCCAGGAGGATGAGGGCCGCAGTTTCCCCGTTGTCCATTAGGGATCTGATGTCGTCTGTGGCTGCGATGAGGGCGGTCTCCGTGCTGTGGTTGGCTCGGAAGCCGGATTGCGAGTGGTCGAGGGATCCGTTGGTCTCGAGGAAGGCGGCTAGCTGTCTGTTGACGGTCTTCTCGATGACTTTGGCAGGAAACGGGAGGAACGAGATGGGGCGGTAGTTTTTGAGGTCGAAGGGGTCTGCAGTTGGTTTCTTCAGCAGGGCACTGATCTCGGCGTGTTTCCAGCACTCCGGGAAGGTGGCAGTGTTGAAGGAGGCGTTGATGATGTCGCGGAAGTGGGGTGCGATGATGTGGTCGGCCGTGTTGAAGATGTGGTGTGGGCAGGGGTCCGTAGGGGATCCGGAGTGGATGGTGTTCATTGTGCGTGTTGTGTCTTCGGTGCTGACTGGGGTCCAGGTGCGGAGGGTGGCGGTGGGGGGCATCGGTTCGGTGGTGGGGTTCGTGGTTGGTGGGCCGAAGCTGTTGTGAATATTGGCGATCTTGTCGTGGAAGAAGGCTGCGAGGGAGTCGCAGAGGTCTTGCGAGGGAGTGATGTCATTGTTTCCGGCGTCGGGGTTGGAGAGCTCTTTGACGATGCTGAAGAGTTCCTTGCTGTTGTGGGTGTTGTTGTCCAGTCGTTCCTTGAAGGCTGTCTTCTTTGTGGCGCGGATCAGTTGGTGGTGTTTGCGGGTGGCGTGTTTGAGGGCCGTCATGTTGTCTGTGGTCTGGTTGGTGCGCCAGGTGTTCTCCAGGGAGCGGCAGTTCTTCTTGGAGGTGATGAGCTCGTCGGTGAACCAGGAGGCTTTCTTGCTGCCGTGTCTGCTGGGGGGGTTCTTCTTCAGTGGTGCGAGGGCGTCTGCGCAGTTGGTGATCCACTGTGTGAGGTTGTTGGCGGCTTCGTTGGGGTCCGTTGAGCTGGTGGGGGGGTTCTGGCTGAGGAAGGTGGTGAGCTGGTCGCCGGTGATCTTGTTCCAGCTCCTGCGGGGGGGCTTGTTGAGGGTGGTGGTGGGTCGTCGTTTTACTGAAGCTGAAGTGGACGCAGCTGTGGTCAGTCCACTGGAGATTGGTGGAGTGGCTGAAGGTGACGTATTTGCTGGATGAGAAGACTGGGTCAAGCGTGTGGCCGGCGTAGTGGGTGGGGGTGGTTACCAGTTGCTTGAGTCCGAGGTTGGCCAGGTTGTCCAGCAGAGCAGTGGTGTTGCGGTCCTTGTTGTCCTCCAGGTGGAAGTTGAAGTCCCCCAGGAGGATGTAGTCGGTGGAATTGATGGCGTGCGGGCTGACGAAGTCTGTGATGTCTTCGCTGAACTGTGTGCGTGGTCCCGGTGGTCTGTAGACGAGGGTGTCTCTGAGCGTGGTCTTGGGGTCGGTGTGTATCTGGAAGTGGAGGTGTTCGGCGGAGGTGAAGGTGTCATCGGAGTTGGTCGTGATGCGGATGGTGTTCTTGTGGATGATGGCGATGCCTCCTCCTGTCTGGTTGACACGGTCCTTCCTGGTGATTTTGTAGCCTTCTGGGACGGCGATGGCGACGTCGGGCGCTGAGGAGGCGTTCATCCAGGTTTCCGTCAGGAAGGCGATGTCTGGTGCTGTCGAGTCGAGGAGGTTCCAGAGTTCGACGGCATGCCTGTGAACGGAGCGGGTGTTGAGCAGGATGCACATCAGGTGTTTATTGCTGGGGCTCGGTTTAGCGGGTGCGGTGTTGGGTCGGAGGCCGGTGAAGCGGCCGGTGAAGCGGCAGGTCAGGCAGGTGAAGGGTCCGTGGGTGCGTCTCGGGGTGGCTAGGTAGCAGGCGGTGTTTCAGCCGGCGTTGAATGCGTGGAGGGTTTTGGAGTCGTAGATGTGCAGGGTGTGCTGGCGAGGGCCAGGACCAGGAGGTCTGGCGCTGGGCGCGGTCCAGGCGCGGACGGGCGCAGACGGGCTTACCTTTGGCGCACCTTCGGCGCTCAATCGGCGCTCCCGCTGCACGTGTCCGCTGCGCGGTCGCTCTGCGGGCGTCATATGTAATGAGCCGGGAGGGAGGAGCAGCTGGGTGGCGGGAGCGGGGCGGCGAATGGATCACAGGGGGGCGGGGCCGCAGGGAGGCAGCGGCGGGAAATTCCAAGAAGCAGCGGGCAGCGGGAAATTCCCAGGAGCAGCGGGAAATTCCCAGGAGCAGCGGGCAGCGAGCGAAGGAATCTGCAGGCAGGAGGCGGCAAGGCAGGCAGGAGCGGCAGCAGTGAGTGGGGCGACCAAGCCCTGTGGAGGACTGAGCGGTCACACTCTGTGGTCCCCTACGGTCCCCTTATAAACCCATTTTATCTTCTTACACCCCCCATTTAACAAAACTATTACGGGGCATCCTCTATTAGCGAGAGTTTTGGTCTCTTTTTTTTTTTTTTTTTATTTTTTTATTTTATTGAGTAGATCTGAGAAATACAAAAGAACACATATTCCAGAATTCAAAATGGCAAAACATTCGACAAAAAAAAACTTTGACGATCATATAATAAAGTCAGCGTATTGTACATTCTGATCTCATTCCTTTGAGACATTAACATAAAAGACCTTTAAAATTTACGTTAAGAGAAGAAGGTTCTCTGAGATAGGAGAAGTTAATATGGAAGAGTGGTTTATATGGACATTATATTAGATGGGGCATATATTTAGACCCTTTGCTGCTCATACCAGTTAGCTATTGGTGTCCAAATTTGCTCCCCGTATAAACGTGATTTTTTCCCTCTGGTTCTATAGATTGCAACTTCTTGTTTGTATACTGCTAATAGTCTTTTAAGCCAACCCTGGAAAGTTGGAGCATCAGAGTCTTTCCATCTTGCTGCAATAATGATTCTATAAACAGCAGTGCCTATGTAAATAGCGGGAATTTCTGAATTACTAAAACCTAGGGAGTCATCATACCCTAGCAGAAACAGAGTAGTTGATGTTTTAATTTCGTAACCGAAAATTTCGGCCCAGTACTCCGTGATGCTTTTTTTAATCTGATCTAAGTTGGGGCATTCCGAGAACATGTGTATAAGGTTAGCGGGTCCAAGTATGCATCTGGGGCATTTATCGTGTGTTGTCTTACCCCCAAGTAAATAATTTGAAGGGTGTGTAATATAAATTATATATGGTTTTATAGATTTGGGCCTTTTGGGTTGGAAGCAAGTAAGACTTTGGAAGATAAATGTAGAGTCATGTCGATATCAACATTGGCGTTGTTCAGTTTATTAACCCAGCTAGCTTCTGTATATTCAAGGTCGTCAGGGTGATTTCTTATGAAGATATCGTATATATTGCTGATTTTAGCTAATTGTTTTCCTATAATATCTAGAAGTGGTATGGGTTTAAGATCAATGTATAGTTCGGTATGTCTAAGAGTTGTGTAAATTTGAATAAAGGAGCGGCAGCAGTGAGTGGGGCGACCAAGCCCTGTGGAGGACTGAGCGGTCACACTCTGTGGTCCCCTACGGTCCCCTTATAAACCCATTTTATCTTCTTACACCCCCCATTTAACAAAACTATTACGGGGGCCTCCTCTATTAGCGAGAGTTTTGGTCTCAGTGCCTTTAATGACCGTGCTACTTGGCCATACAAAAACCAGTGATTAACCAGGATATCACCTTTGTTGAAGGGCATCAAAACCAAGCGGTTCGAGGCCTCCCCATATATCCCCAAAGGTCCTAATGCCTAAATCCCTTCATACCTGTAAATTCCTGTCGGCCCCCACATAAGGGAGCAAACTAGAGTTACACAAGTGGAGATAGCGATTTACCTTTGGAATTTTGCAAAGCTTAAAAATAGACCTCCTAACCCCCCAGACCCCTTCCAAGATCTTCAGGCGGGGCCTCTTATAGTATCTTCGATCAACTTCCCGCCACAGCAGCCCAATGGCCTTTTCCCCAATTAACAACTCAAAAATGGAGGGTATATCCTGGGCTGCCGAATTAATAACACCGAAATTAGTCTCGTGTTGAAACAAGATGGACATTTGTGTCAAGAGACAAGACCAATGATAAAATCTCAAGTTTGGTAGGGCCAGCCCTCCCCTTTCCCTGGGAAGTGACATAAGATTTGTAGAGCGCCTGACCCTGCCATACTGCCAAATAAATCTTATGAAAATAGAATCCAAGCTATTAATTAATTTTTCCTCCCAAAAAAGGGGTATGGCTCTAAACAAATAAAGGACTCTAGGAAATATTGACATTTTTAAAACATTTACCCTCCCGATCAGAGAAAGATGTAACACGTCTATCCTCTTTAGCTCTTTTTCAATGGATTTCAGGAGTGGGGGATAATTCTCAGCTATTATTTCCTCCACTGAGGCATTGATCTTAATCCCTAGATATGTTGCTGAGTCCACATATCTCGTATCACTTTTAACTATATTCCCAGTGCAAATTATTTGGGTTTTGGATTCATTTAAAAGGTAGCCCGACCACTTGCCAAATTCCTCTGCTATTTCGACCAGGGCCATGAGCGTCTGTTGAGGGTTGGTTGTAATAATTGCCAAATCATCGGCATAGGCCAAGATTTTACTAATGTGGCCATTGCAAACCACTGGACTAATCCTGGGGGACCCTAGTATTTTCTGGACGAGTGGGTCAATGTACAAAGCGAAGAGGATCAGGGAGCAGGGGCAGCCTTGACGGGTGCCTCTCTTTATGACTATCTTCTCAGACCTCTCTCCCATAACCACCACCCTCGCGACCGGATCTATGTACATAGCTTTGAGAGCTCTGATAACTTTCTCCCCGAATCCTCTCCCTACCAGCACACCCCAAAGGAAATCCCAGACGACCCTATCGAAGGCCTTTTCTGCGTCAAGCAGGATCATGGCCATCTCTCCTCCCCCTGCCGCCTGGGCATCGAACAGCGCTATTGCTCTTCTAATGTGGTCTGTAGTGCTGCGGCCCGGGATAAACCCATGTTGCCAGGGGGAGACGAGACCACCAATGATCCTGCCCAACCTCTTCGCCCAAATCTTTGAGTATAGCTTAGTGTCTGCATTAATTGGCGAAATTGGGCGATAAGAGCCTAGTTTCTCCCGGGGTTTCCCTTTCTTATGAAAGACTACAATATTGGTTTCTCGCCAGGAGGCTGGATCCACTCCTGTACACAATATTCCATTAAATAGATCCATTAATAATGGTATAATCACTGGTTCTAGACATTTATAGACCTCCAGAGGGATCCCATCCGCGCCAGCGGCCTTACCAGAGGCTAGCTCACGCAAGGCCTCAATTATCTCACCGCCACTGATATCCCTATTCAATTCATCCTTCTGCAGAAGATTGAGGCAAGGACCATTATCCACCACCTCATCCCCCTGACTACCGTCCCGCGTTTCATCGTCATACAGGCGTTGGTAGAAGTTTTTAAAAGCCTGTATTTATTAGTACTTCTTATGTTTTGATACTCTTCTATATATAAATTGCTTTTTTAGGAGCGTTTTTGGTCGTAAATACGACAGATTAAAGTATTATTATTGCATTGAATTGGACTTAATCTTGCCTCTTTCTGCTCATTGCTGACCTTTATTGAGCATCTTTCTGTTCATTGCTAACCTTTATTCTGCACCTTGCTGCTCATTTCGGACCTCTATTTTGCCTCTTTCTGCTCATTGCTGTCCTTTAATCTGCCTATTTCTGCTCATTTCTGAACTCTTTTTTGCCTCTTTCTTCTTGTTGCTGCCCTTTATTCTGCCTCTTGCTTCTCTTTGCTGACCTTTATTCAGCCTCTCTCTGTTTGTTTCTCACCCTTATTTTACCTCTTGCTTATGGTTTCCGGCCTTTATTTTGCCTCTTTCTGCTCGTTTCTCACCTTTATCTTACCTCTTTCTGCTCGTTGCTGACCTTTATTTTGCCTCTTTCTGCTCCTGCCTGACCGCCAGTAGGTAATTAATATATATATATCAGTTATCCGATTATCCTCTGCAAATAATCACGCAGCACACCAAGGGATTCTTCTAAATGGGTCTCCTTTATTTCGACGAGATACTTATCTACGCGTTTCGACGCTACCTTGCTCACGACATACTGTTTTCATTCTCGATTCTTTAAAAACATTTTAGACAGTAAGAAGGGACTACTCAGATTACATTCCACCTTTCTTTTTCTATATAAAAGGTGGTGCCATCTTGGAGTGGTTTCTCTAGTGTGTGTCATTTCGAGCAAGTGCTATAAATCGAACATTTTACAAATAGTTGTCTTTGTTTAACAAACCCTTTGAGTAATTGAATATATTTAAACTTAATTACTTCCTATAAAGTGCAAGTGCATATTATAACATTCAAGGGAAATCCAAAGCATAAGAATGAGGCGACATTCATATTCTTTTTTACCACAGCCTACGTTACCTTCACGTAACTGTTTTTCTTATAAACATATTGTTATAAAGTGCAAGTGCTTATGTAAACAAAAACTCATTCTAGAGTTGTTACAAGGTGCAAATGCTTATGTAAACAATTACTCATTTTCGAATTGATAAAGTGCTAGTGCTTTAAGTAAACCTATTTTAACATTCTCATAAAATTTGGGATACTATTCTTCAGTACTAGATAAAAAAGTACTTCATCATAAAGTGCTTGTGCATTTTCTTTAAAAATAAAGAAAATAAATAACACTAATCTTTCCATAACAAGATACATGTCCGCTTTATCCTAAAAAGAACTTATTTTTAAACTAGTTGTATTGCTCCTTTATTTGTGTCCCTTTCTTGACTTACTTTTAAAATATAAAGAAAAAAAAAGGATTTTTTCTTTAAAACAAAAAATGAGAAAAAACTGTCTTATTAGCACTTCATTATTTATACAATGACTTATTTTTACTTCCAGGAACACTCAATTCTTATTTTTATTTATACTTACTTCTCTTAAAGGCAAGTGAACAGATCCTCATCAACATTCAAACCATGTGGTTCCATACAATCAAATTCCAGTATATAGAAAGTTTCCAATTTGCGGAGTTCTTTCTCCCTATCCCCTCCTCTTTTTTTCTTAGGGATTTCCGCTATACAACTATACTGTAGACCTTCAGGATTACCCTGATGGTATCTCTCGAAGTGTCTAGCAATAAGATAAGTCCTATCCTTATTCACTATGGCTCTTCTATGCTGTAGAATGCGTTTAAAAACTGGTAAAGTGGTACTACCTATATAAACCTTTTTACAGGGGCACTGTAGCCAGTATACCAC
Organism: Triturus cristatus; assembly: GCF_964204655.1. Taxonomy (NCBI): domain Eukaryota; kingdom Metazoa; phylum Chordata; class Amphibia; order Caudata; family Salamandridae; genus Triturus; species Triturus cristatus. The sequence goes on from NC_140580.1 coordinate 769,734,083, forward strand.
GAAGTTGGATCTATAGGTTAGATGTCCTTTTACCTTAATGGTTTTATTAAAAATAGTAGTAAACTGCGTGCAATTCACTCCATGTTGACACGCCTTACATTTAAAACATTTAAAAAATCCCATTTTACTTAACCAACTAAATTGTCCCGATTTTCTCTGTTCAATGAATTCACTGCTAACCATTCTGTCTTTTAATGACTTGGACTTCCGAAATGTAATGTCTGGGTGTTTTTTCATTTTTGGGCCTAATACGGTCTCACTTTTAATCAAGTGCCAGTGTTTGTTCAAAATCCTTCTAACCTCTATATAGCTTGTATTAAAAGTGTTTATAAACCTACAGTTACTTAAGCCTTCATTCGGGATTTCTTTCCTTTTACATGTTTTGGAGGCTTCAAATAATGCCTTTTTCCTATCTATCTTCCTGGCTTTTAATGCGGCCCTGTTGATTACATTAGGTGAATACCCTCTTTGTAAAAACCTTTCTGTCATCTCACTTTCGGTATTCAAATATTCTTCCTCACTACTACAGGCTCGACGAGCTCTGTAAAATTCTCCAAAAGGAATGCTCCTAATAAGTGGAGCTGGGTGGGCACTATCTGCATGTAAAATTGTATTTCCTGCAGTTGGTTTACGGAAAACTGTTGTCTCTAGCTTTCCCTCTCTTACCTTCACCCTGACATCTAAAAAGTCTATACAAGTTTTGCTAAAATGACCAGTGAATGCTAGATTCAGAGTATTATCATTCAAATCTTTCATGAATTGCTTGATCTCAGTCTCCGTGCCCTGCCACAGCACGAAGACGTCGTCTATGAATCGTACCCATAGCAAGACATGTTCTAGCCAATGTTCCAGTGTTGGCCCTCTGAGTACCTGCTCCTCCCACCAGCCCAGATGTAAATTAGAGTAGCTGGGGGCGAAGCAGGTACCCATCGCCGTTCCTCTCTCTTGCTGAAACAATTCATCACCGAACAAAAACACACTTTTAGTTAAACACCACTTCATCATTTCCAGCAGCATACAATTATGCCTTAAAAATCTTAGGGGTCTCTGATTCAAATAAAATTCAGTGGCTTTAAGGCCATCCTCATGTCGTATACTCGTGTACAGGGTTGTTATGTCTAGTGTTAATAGTAACATGCTATTTTCTTCCCATCTAACATCATATATATATTTTTAAAAATCCGTTGAATCCTTAATATATGAGGTTAGGGTCCTAACAATTGGGTTTAAAAAGTAGTCTACATATTTCGAGGTATTTTCAAATAAACTACCACACGAGGAGATAATAGGTCTCCCTGGTGGTGTAATGGCATTTTTGTGTTCTTTAGGCAACATATAAAACACAGGCAAAACAGGGTTATGTTGCTTTAAGAACTTATATTCATCCCAGTTAATTAATTCTTCCTGTTTCCATTCATCCAACCTTTCATGAACCTTTTATATGTTCCTTAACCAAATTAAATTCTGTCATTTCAATCCTTTTATAACATTCAATGTTGTTTAATTGATTTAGAGCCTCCTTTTTGTATAATTCTCGCCCCCACAATACAACATTACCGCCTTTATCTGACGGTTTTACTACTATACCCCCATCTTTTTGTATTCTCTCCACTTTTTACCTCCTTTTCCTTTCTTATTTCGGGTTTCCGCCAGCTTACTATACAGATTCTTTAGATCTTTAGTAACATTGTCTGAAAAAATATCCACATTATCCCATGGCATCTGTGGTATATATTTAGAATTCAATCTATATGGGGTGTGATCACTATTCTTTAGTTTGAATGAAATGTCAGTAGTTGAGGCATTCTCTTCTATAGGTATCACATTGGGATTAATTTCTTCTTCTTCATATAATCCCAAAAGATTCTCTAAAACAGGTACATCCATTACTGTCAGACGATTTGATTCCTCATCTGCACTATGCTGTACTTCTCCTTCGGGGGGAACGAAGGATTTCTTATTTGCAAACATTTTTGCTAATTTTAGTTTACGGACATATTGGTACAGGTCCATTCTACTATGTGGATAATTGAAATCATTGTCATCACTGTACGAAAATCCCAAATTTAAAACACTCTTCTCCTCCTCTGTCAAGGAAATTGTGCTTAAATTCATGATGGTTTTATTTAAATTCATTTCCTTATTGTCTTCTTCGTATTGGACCGCATTGAGCGTTTTGTTTGCTTTTCTTGTACTTCTTCTATATCCTTCTCCTCCCCTTCTTTGCCTCCTCTTCCTCGGCCTCTTCCCCTTCCACGGCCTCTCGAGGGTTGGAAATCTGTTTGCCGTTCCAACTGTAAAAAACGGAACTCATCCGCTACCACCAATCGGATATCTTTAGGGTCTCTGCGTCTCTCCTGTTCTTGTTCGGATCCAGTATATGAATTTAATTCACTCAGTTCACTTTGAGAGACATCTTGCTGTCGTAATACTCCACTCTGGATTTGTTGCCTCCGAACTGAATCGAATTTTTTAGCAAAGGTATAAATACGCCCTGTTTCATAATCCAATCTATCTCGTATGAATTTGGTGCCTTTCCTATCTTTTATACGTTTCTCAACATGGCTCTTTTAGGCCCTCGGGCTTTTTGGTCGTAACTCAGCTGTCTCTAGCGCCGGGACACCCCTATTTGGGGTAGCCATGCGCTTTATAATTCGCACTAATAATAATAATAATACTTTTCCAGTTTCAATTTCAAGTCATTTCTGAATTTTTCTTTTTTCCCTTTTTCCACATGACCATCAAATATTTGGTTTAATTCCTTAATTCTATCCAATACCTCTTCCCGTTCCAGTCCTGCGTACTTTACTAATGTACGCATCATATTTGTTGAACTGGCGGCGCTGTTCTCTGCCCATTCACTTAGCATTTCTACATGAGGATTTTCATAAGTTGGTGTTATCATTATTCGAAACCCCCTCGGGACCCGTCCTACTTGTAAATACTGGCGTAGCGACGCCACTTCCCACCATCGTGAGATTTCTCTTTTTTTAAGTTTTTCGTATTCCTGTAGAAGTTTTATTAAATCATTATCTCCTGTTGTCGCTGGAACAGTATTATCCGCTATGCGCGGCAACGCGGTTTCTTCAAAGAGCTTTTTAGCTTGTAGCTTTCGTGCTAAACACTCCTCGTCACTCATAGTTGATGCCCAGTTATAATCCCTTGCGGTAATGTGCTGAACTTATACTCACTCTTTCGTTGGTGAGTGTCCAACTTTTACTCATTCGGCTCCTCAGCCTCCCGGACACTTGCCCTGCTTTTCCCAGCTTACTGGAGTCCTTGGCCGGAAAAACTGTCTCGTTCACTGCAATCAGCCGACTGCAGATCACAGGAGTCTTCTCCCGGTTTTCGCTTCTATATACATATTATCTACTGGAGGTCGCCAGTAGATAGTTATAGTTAGGACCGAGTTTCCATAGGAAATCTGAAAATTCTATTTTGAATAACTTTGGCGCTGGTTGACGAATCCTCGGGAAATTTTCAAAACTAATGGGGCGCTCCGCTCAGCTCTTACCCTGAAAGTCTCGGGGTGATTCGTCAAGCGGGGGCCGAGAAAAAAGGGGGGGTCCCAAAACGCGTTTTCCCCATGCATTTTCCCATAGGACCTTTAGTCGAAGGTACAGCCCGAACGGCTGAACAGAATTACTTGAAATTTGGCAAAGAGGTAGTCCTCAGGTCAGGCATGTGCCTTTTGCATATATGGTGTCAATCTGTTCAGTAGTTCCTGAGAAAATTGCAGTTAAAAGTACATAAATATCTATAGGCGCGCACCGTGCACGCACCATAACGTTCATGAGCGTAATTCTGATTGGTGGTTACATGTCAGTCAACATTCGAATCGGTCGAAATCAGGAAGTGTCGGCTGCCATTTTGTGTGTGACAGTGAAAAAGAAAGGTGGAGAACGTGAAAAGGGGGCAGGGTAGAGAGTTCCTGACCCCCTAACCTTTGTCAGGGGGACCCTGAAGGGTGAAAAAAACATTTTATTTTTTTTCAAAAAATCGCGGGGTGCGCGCACGGTGCGCGCACGGTGGCAAAAAATTCATTAAAAAAATTACAACACAGTAAATTAGGAATATAGCTCTTCTTGGAGAAGTGAAGTGAGTTCTGAAAAGAACTGTTGTTTTTTGTCGAGCAGCAAAAAAAAAAAATGAAAAACTGTTCACCAGGAAAAAAAAAAAAAAGGCAAAAAATTAGGGGGTGGAGCATGTGTGCTGCTGTATCTTGTTCTCTATTAGGTTAATGCTGCTCTCACCATAACAGAGAACAGCATTGCACACATTGCACCGTATATGCACCTTCTCGAACAGACGGTGCATATCCAGAGGTCTGGAAGCAGGTGAAGCTGCAGCTGCAGATGATGTGCTCGGCTGAGCTGCGGCTGCAGAGGATGTACTCGGCTGAGCTGCTGGAGGGTTGTCTCTTGCAGCGCGAGCATAAGCCACAGGATGCATTGCTTTAAAGTGCCTTATCATGGAGTAAATACTAAAGGAGTATTTTTTTTAGGGTCTCCTCTAGATAAGACCACTCCACAAACAGTGCAGGTGACTTTAGGAGCATTCACCTTCTTCTGACCCTCTGGAAAAGTAAAAAATTGCCAAATAAATGAGTCCTTTTGTTTCCTCTGCCTTGGGTGCACAAAGGTCTCCTCCTCACTCCCTGAAGAAGTATCCTGTTCTGCCATTTTCAGGTGCAGGAAAAGCAGTTCAGCTCCTTCTCCCAGGAAATAAGAAGTATTAATGAGGGGAGTGGGTGTGGTGTTGGAAGATTCTGGAACTGAAACTACTTTGAACCAATGAAAAGTGTTGTTTCGTAATCACATGACTTGCTGTGCGCGCACCGTGCACGCACGGTGCGTGCACGGAGCATGCACGCATGCGCGTACGGAACACACGCGCACGGAGCACGCACGCATGGGCACACGGAGCACGCGTGCATGCGCGTACGGAGCACGCAAAGAGCACGCACGCATGCGCACACGGAGCACGTACGCATGCGCACACGGAGCACGCACGCATGCGCACATGGACACGGTGTGCGCACCGTGAAAAACTTTAAAAAAAAAAAAAAGGTTTATAAGTTTATGGAAGATATAGGTTTCACACTTAGAAATTAGCATTTTAAAAACCTTGCAAATTCACTGAAAAAACCATAGGTTTCACACACGTTATAGTTAGGAATTAGCATTTAAAAAACCTTGCAAATTCACTGAAAAAACCATAGGTTTCACACATGTTATAGTTAGCTGGACATTTCACTCGTAAAAAACCATTGAAATTCCCCCGTTATAGTTAGTTCAGCTAACTATAACTCGTGCGACCGCAATCCAATTCAATGGTTTTTTACGAGTGAAATGTCCAGCTAACTATAACATGTGTGAAACCTATGGTTTTTTCAGTGAATTTGCAAGGTTTTTTAAATGCTAATTCCTAACTATAACGTGTGTGCCTATGGTTTTTTCAGTGAATATATATATATATATATATATATATATAGAGAGAGAGAGAGAGAGAGAAAACGCCTTCAGGTAACCAAATCCTTGGCAAAGACGAAGCGAACCCAATTTGAATTTGTGCCAGCGTTTATTTAGTGCCCAACACCAATGCCGCCATTACGCGTTTCAGCCCTCGTGGGGCCTTGATCACATGATTGATATATATATATATATATATATATATATATATATATATATATAGGCAGCCCACTGTGCCAAACACCATCTATATTACAGGTACAGACGAATGCGGACCCAGATGTTGGTGCATGGTTTTTTAATGAACTCCCTGCACCACCGCCATGATGCATTTCGGCCTTCAGAAGGCCTTGTTCACATGACGCACATGCGGAGTGCCTCCACATTTAAAGTGCAAGTGCAAAAACACGTGACAACTACAGTACAGTTATAGACATAGACATAGAGGAGTCTGTCAATGCACTACAAAAAGCCAATCAACTATTTTTATATAAGCATAGTTAATGACATTGAATAAGTGACACCAATAACCTATTAAATATTCATTAATTCATAAATATTTACAAATATAGCAATGAAATTTAAAATGTCGAATAAAAACTTTCAATCCGAAAATCTCTATTAAAAATTACAATGCGTATGGGAAGTGATGTGTGGCAGCGAAACACGATGGGAAAATTCATAGGCATATGCGCATAATTATCTAACCTGTATCGGTCTGTCACATCAACCCTTTATCTCAATATTGGACCAGGGTCATGCCACATAACACTAGTTAGTCCCTTGCCTTTACAAGAAAGTGCTAGTGCAGAACAATTCAGCCCAAGTGGGCCATTGAACCTCCCCCTATGCTACATTAGTAAAGTGCAAGTGCTTGAAAAGTGCCACCCTAATAAACCAACTTTGGTTCATAAAAGTGCAAAGTGCTTATAAATGCTAAAAAAGTTACAGAAGCAAAACAATTAAAATGTAACAGTTGTGGAAATCAATGGAAAAATTAAAGGCAGTTAAAGAAGTCCTCACTGGAGTTAAGGCCCTTTGGCGTCTTGGTATCTAACTCCAGGATTAACTTGGTTTCCAGTCTACGGAGAAGTGCTTCCTGGTTGCCGCCCCTTCTAAGGGGTGGGACAGTGTCTACTACAAAGTATCTCAGATGTTCCAGACTGTTGCAGTGGAAATGTTTAAAATGCCTGGCAACTGGGTATGATGCATCGCTATTTGTAATCGCCCGGATGTGCTGGAGTATCCTCTTGCGGACCTGCACTTTTTTACTTCCTACATACTGCAGGCCACACGGACACTCCAGCACATATACCGCGTACTCAGGTTTACACATGAGCATCTTGGTGATGGGCACTGGATCCATCTTAAAAGTGGTTTTATAAGCTGTTTTGCTAGTGCAATATTTGCATGCTTTGCACGAGCTACACCTAACAAACCCCTTTCAGGAATTTAACCAGGTTTTAGTTGTGGTTACGTCTGGACTACTCTTGACCAAGGTATCGCACATGGAACGTGCTTTCCTGAAGATTATGCTTGGGGTTTGAGACGGGAGATCCCCAATTACTGGATCGTTGCGTACCAATACCCAATTCTTATTGAATATCTTACGTAGAGACTTGTGCTGTCGATTGTAAGTCAGTATCAGTCTCGTGGGTTGAGCAGGCTGGGCAGGAGTCGTTCTTATGGACCTGACTAGAGCATCTGATCTCGGGATCAAGCTAGTCTTCTTGATTGCATTGTCAATTATGATGGTAGAATAGCCCCTAGCTAGGAATCTATCCCTACTATCTTTTTGGGCCCTTTGACAGAATGACAGACGTCATTCAGACTAAAGATTCACCTGACTCGCAGCATTTCCCCAAAAAGAATGCTGCGAATTAGGTGACCTGGATGATGGCTAGTCGCGTGGAGTACTGAATTACCTGCTGTGGGCTTTCTATGCAACCTAGTTTCCAAATTTCCATCACTTACAAACACCTCAACATCCAGGAAACATACAGACTCCTCACTCATGTGGGCAGTGAATTGTAGGTTAAGACTATTATCATTGATCTGATCAATAAAATGGAGTGCTCTTCCGTGCCCCTCCGGATTAAAAACAAATCGTCAATGTAATACATGATTAGCTAGAATATCACCAAATTGCACTTTGAGGACCTGTTCCTCCCACAGTCCCATATAGAGACAGACATAGCTGGGGAGAAAAAGGCACCCATTGCTACACCTCTAACTTGGTGGAATACTTGGTTCTGAAAGAGAAAGAAATTATTATCCAAGCAAGTCATAATCATGGTCAATAACATTTTGTTGTGATGGTACAAGTACATGGGTTTGGTACCCAAATAATAGTCCACTGCCTTAATTCCATCCTGGTGGTTAATACTAGTATACAGTGACGTGACATCTAAGGTGATTAGTAGGCCTGGGCGAAAATTTCGTTCCGTTCGCGGAAATTGCGATAATTTGACATTTTCGCATTCCGCGGAGAGCGCGAAAATGTCAAAAATTCCGGTTTCCGCAGCTTGGCGATAATTTGTTTCTTGCTCGCGCTGTAAAATAATACATTCTCGAGCGCGCGCGATCGCCTTACCTGAATCCCTGCGTTCGCCGACAAGTTTTCTTGATCCGGTCGCGTTCTCCATGAGATGTTGTATTGTTTTTAGCCATTTGCACTGTCTCGCGACAGTTCGCGCCCGCAGTGACGTCATGCGTCGCGCGATCACGTCTTTCTTCTCGCGATCATGCACCGCGAGACAACTCAAAACAAGATGGCCGCGCCCGCAAGCAACCACATGGGTAAGTTGGCGACCCGCAACCATGCAGAAAATCTCGCGAACATGCCGGAAAAAAACTTCTGCATCTTCGCGATATTTCCGCTTGTTTGCGATAATTTTAAACATTTTCGCGATAATTTGCGAAAGTTCATTTCGAAAATTCCGCCCACCCCTAGTGATTAGTACACACTTAGAGTCCCATGTGATATCACCGATTTGCCTTAAAAAGTCACTAATATCCTGAATGAAGGACGGTAGCTTTTTTACATGCTCCTGGAGAAAGTAATCAACATAACATGAGTTTTTTTTCCATTAAGCTGTTGTGAGCTTATATGATTGGCCTGCCAGGTGGTTTGACGGAGTCCTTATGAATTTTAGGGATGAAATAAATGACAGGGATGACAGGATGGTCATTTTCAAGGAACTTGAACTGATCAGTACTCAGCAAGCCAGCGCTATTCCATGCGAGAAGTTTTGTGTAGAAAGCATTCCTTGCGCTTTTATCAGTTTGAATATCACTCCTCCTATAGCATTCTCTGTCATTCAATTACTTGTATGCCTCTTCCATGTATAGATCACGTGGCCATAACACCACATTGCCACCTTTATCTGATTGACGTACAATGATGTTTTGATTCATTTGTAATGTTTTCATCAGGTGAAAGTAGCGGTTATTCTGCTGTGTATATTTATGATGAGCACGTGAGGTTGACACGTGTAGTTTCTTGAGTTCCAATGTCACTGATTTGTTAATTATATCCAAGTTGTCATGCAGCATTAACGGATGAAAGGAGGACTTCGGTTTAAATTGAGTGCGGACAGTTCCGCTGATGTAAGGCATAGTTTGACTAGGCCCTAACTCAGCACTTGTATAGTCAACTTGGATTTGCTGTAGGTCTTGTAGGAGCTCGACGTCACCCACTGTCAAGAGAGATGGACTTTGCATTGTAGTTGTTAATTCGGTAGGCTGAGCTTGATTCTCTGTGCCCTGCAGCAGGTGATATTTACGCAGCTTTAACTTCCGTATGAACTTATATCAGTCAATGCCCCGATTACTTACCGGTAATCTTCAGTACTCCGAGTATAGTCTTCCTCGCCACATGACTTACAAAGTGAGCGTCAGCTCCACAACAGAACCCTCCAAAGCAAAGCAAAAAAACAAAGTCAGCATCCCATGCCTCCCATCCCTTCCCAATATGGCCGACCCAGTCACCCATGACCCCTATAAGAGGCGGGCCGGCCCAACCCAACAGCCTGAAACTACCAAGCAAAACATGAAGCCGATAGCCAGACAGGGAGGGAGGGATGGGAAGTCATGTGGCGAGGAAGACTATACTCGGAGTAATGAAGATTACCGGTAAGTAATCGGGGCATTACCTCCTCGTTAGTCTTCCTCGCCACATGACTTACAAAGTGAGCACATACCAAAGCCAAACGGCTTCATGGAACTCACAAGACACCAACAGACCAGAGGGCAAAACCCAACAGGCCAGAACGAGTGGAAGGACCACCCAGGGGAAAGGCAACCACGAGCAGGAAAAACCAGCCCGGGACCTAATGACACCGGGAAAACAAAAACCCGGACCCTAGAGACACGAGGCGCCGGAAGGAAGCAGCCGCGGCAAAGGCCAAAGGGGGACAGAGAAAAGCTCCGGACCAGACCGCACGGAGCCAGAAGCCACAGAAAACAGGGCCCAGAAAGTACGCCGGACCAACACACCAGGACCAGCCAACGGAGATCCCGAAAAGAGGGCAACAAACCCCCTCAAGAAAAAGAAGGAAAACCGAAGGAACAGAGGGCAACCCCGCCACAGCGACCCAACAGAAAAGGCACAGCCGAAAGGGAGACGCAGTGCGACAAACACAGCAACCCCGCAAGGGAGAACACCACCCGCGAGAGAGCCGAAACCACCAGAGGAATGGGGCAGCGGAACCAGTCGTAAGCAAACCGGCAAGAGCCGCAATAAAAGAAGAGTGAGACAGGATGCCAACCAATGACACTTTGACAGCGTAAGTGAGACACGAACCCTCGTCCAGCGAGACCGAAGAGACCCGGCCACCCAGGGAACTCAACCAGGCCACCGCAGAAAGCGGAGAACCCGAAAGATCACCCACGCACAGAAGGCAGGGAAAAAGGCAGCGCCACGGACCGAGCCCGCCCCCACAGGGACCAAGCGAGCCGCCGAAGCGAGCACCCACCAAAGGTGAGAAGGACAGAAGGGCAGGGTGAAAACCGAACCCGAGCCACGTCAAAACCCCCAGAGAGCCACCAGAGCCAACAGGCCCCGGAACCCCAAGCCCAGGGATAAAAGACGAGGAAACAAGGCACACCGGAAGCGCACGGGCCTGCCAAGGAGCAGAGAACCGGAGGCACCATCACCCCCGGACCCCCAACAGCACCTTCGGAAACAAAAACCCGCAAGTGAAAAAAGACATCAGGGGCAGGCCCAAGCGAGCACCACCAACAGGCAAAAAGTCCGGCCCACAAGGGCCAGAAACTCCGGCAGAAGAAGGAACGAGAAGGCCGAAGAGCCAACACCGGAGACCCAAAGGGAGCAAGCAGCACCAAGGGACCCAGAAGAACCCCGCCACACAGGCAGCCACAAACAGGGCCAAACCCAGCAAACACCCGGGAGCACGAGGCAGAGCCAGCCAGGCAGGGGAAAAGGGAAAACCACAGACCCAGCACAGAACATGAAAGAGCACGTCAACCAATACGGGTAAGGCAGAGCTGAACAGCATAAGGATGACGACAACCAACAAAATGGCCCTCAAGAGAACAACCACAAATGGATGAAAGGCAAAGTGGACTCAACAGGAAAGAACCAGCGACCAAAAGGTCGAACATAGGCCCCTGCAGGAGACGCAGTAGTCCAGGGAGCCACCAGTACCCAAACCCCCCAGCCGTACCAGGACAGAAGCGGGAAGGGCCCAAGGAAGGACCAGAGACAACTGGAAGGAGAAAAACAGCCAGGCAACAAGACTGCATGGAACGCCACACGAAAGTGCGCGTAATCCCAGCGCAGGGACCATGCCAAACGCTACAGACCCGCACCAGGCGGAGAGTACGTGTAGCCGCAGTGAGCATCCAAAACGAGGAAGGCCCAAACCAGTCAGACAACCCCAACAGGAAAAACCAGGGGAGAAATCAACCCCCATGACAGGAGCCGACCAGAGAAGGACCCGCAAGACCGCAAAAAGCGACCCAGCCGAAAAAGGAGAGAACGCCCACCCCACCAGAGGAGGGCGCCGAACCCCAGGCCCGACAAACCAGGACCGTGCAGAAGGACCACAACAAAAATAAAAATCCCAACCCCCAGGGGGCAAAGAGACGCATGGCGAAAAGGGGAGCAAGAGCCACCCGCCGAGACACGGAGCAGGCCAAAGTCCACAGCACCTGGAAGGCCCAGGCGGCACCCCAACCGGGCACCAACCCGTCCCGACCCAGCACATCCGCAGAAAGCAGACTAGGCCAGGTGCAGCCAGGGAGGCAATGCCGAACGCCCCACAGCCCCAGGAAAACCCCGGAGGACTGCCAACCAGCAACAGACAGGGACAGACCCTGCACAACAACTGCGGGAACAGGAACCCACAGAACGAAAGCACCAGGGGTACAGAGCAGACACTGTCGGCAAGCCGAAAGGCAACTAAAGCCCGCGAGGGGGCAAGGAGCCACAACAGAGGGGGCCGAGAGACCCACACGCACACAGGTACAGAGAAGCCCACAGCCGCCCCCACAGAGAGGGGGAGCCCAACGCCAAAACCCAAACCCCAGAGCCCGCTAAAGCAGGGCATCAAGCACAATGCGGCAGGGGAGGGGGGAGCGCAGGGCAGGGCCGCGAGGGCCAGAAGGAGGGGGAACGAGAAAGTGAGCCCGACAAGGCGGGGCCACCACCCGGGACACCCACAACCAAACGGGGCAGAGTAGAAGGCAACAAACTGCCTGTGCGCAGGAAGGTTGACAGCGGAGCAACACAGAACCGGAGGAGGAAGAGCAAGCATCCAGCCAGCACCCCCAACCACCAGGACAGAACATGCTCATCAGCAAAGAGAAGCAAGCCACGGAAACCGGGAAACCCCAGGAGCAGGACAAATCAAAGGCTACCACTCCCCAACCTGTAAAAGAAGAGCAAGAAAACAGTCAACTATGACACTTCGACAGCATTCGCGGGACTCGAACCCCGGACCCGTGTGACCATTTACAACCACAGGCACAAGACTAACCAATGAGCTACAGCTCATGGTACACAGAAGGACGAAGGGCCGAGCGGACCTCCGGGAGCCGAACCGGCGAAAATGTGGATTAAACAGAATCAATGGGGAAACGAACCCGTAACCCTGAGAGCAAGAGTCAAGGAGTTAAACCATAAGCCCGCACCATTGAAACCATAACATATGTCTCCGGAAAGCGCACAAACATCCAGAGGACCATAGGCGCTGAATAACAGACGTTTATTGTCACCGAACTCAATGGGCCTCATTATGTCGACCACAGATGGATGAATAACTGAGTGGACCCGCCGGGAAGTGAACCAGAGACCAAGAGGAAGAACCCAGGCCCCCGCAATGGATGCAGCAGTCCACCTAGCCACCAGACCCAGCTGGAAAACAACCCAAAAACAAACGGCGCCACCGAGAGGAGCACCACCCGAGGGAACCGTGAGAGCCCGTCGGAGACAAAGGCGATGAACAACAGAAGCCACGGGAAAGGACACAAAACCACGAGGTCCATTGCAACCCAAGTCAAAGACATTCACGTAACGCCCCCAGTAGGATGAAAGGCCGAACGGACCAGCAGGGAGGTCCAACCCGCAATTTAAAATAATTCCCAACAATACAGAAGGGAAAACCATTGCCCACGCCTCAGACCGAGCAGACAGCGACTCCGAAAGACCAGCGGAAGAACAACCAAAACGCAGAGTAAGGGTACAACCAGCAGGCCAGCCCGACTCGCAAAAGCCCAACAAACATCAAGCACAAACATGCAAGCTGCCAGAACCGACCACAATAGGGCCAAATGGGGGAAACCACGAAAGCCGCCAGGCAAATACCCCAGCAACATGTGCCCGAAAGCAAAAAAAACGAGGAACACTCACCCAGAGGACGCAGGTCCCGTGGCACTCGGAAAGCGACAGGCAGCACACACGCACACAGCCAGAAAGCACGAACCAGTGGCTTGCAGTGCGAGAGAGAACGGAGCGCGCATGCGCGGGACCGAGAAACGGGCGAGCGTGCAGCAACATCGGAACCGGGAACGCCAAAGGCAAAGACAGCAGCGCGCGGCTCCCGGGAGGGAGCGCACGCCCGGTCCCGGGAAAGCCGAACGGAAACCCCAGGCAAGTCTTATTCCACGTGCATCGCACAGCGCAGCGGTGGTCCCACTGTCCAAAACAGGCATCAACGGAGCCCCGCAGCTGCTAGTGCCGGCCCCCAGGGAACGCAGCGCTGAACAGCGTAAAACAGGCCGCGCGGTTTCCGGGGCAGGAAAGGGCAAACCTCGCCGGACGCAAGCAGGCGGTGCAGCATCGGACAGCAAGGCACAACAACAGAGGAGCCAGAGGCGTCAATAATCCCCCTGACTTGCAGCGCCCCAGTCACAGTGAGGACCCCAAACAACAAAGCAGAGGCGCGCCCGGGGACCGCACAACGGGCCGCCGGCACCCCACCACACACCCAAGCTGACCTACGACCAGCAGGGAAACGGGAACACATGGTTCGGGGGAAAGAGGGGGGCCCCGGCAAGAGTGAAACAAACACTCAGCCCACACGGACGAGGGGACAGGAGAACGCAGAGAGGAAAAGCCCCAGACCCCCTCGCCCCGCCTCCTGTACACCCACGGCTCGCTAAAGCAGAGCCTGACCGGCACAAGAAAATAATCCAAATACACCGGGGGCAACAGGCAGGGGGAATAAACGAAGTCCAAGCCCCTAGGGTCCGCTACAGCAGGACCTCCAACCATGGACCCACGCACCTGCTACAGCAGGCACCACTTACCTGAAGCGCTCCGGAGAGAGTGCAGAACTAAAAAAACAGGCTGTTGGGTTGGGCCGGCCCGCCTCTTATAGGGGTCATGGGTGACTGGGTCGGCCATATTGGGAAGGGATGGGAGGCATGGGATGCTGACTTTGTTTTTTTGCTTTGCTTTGGAGGGTTCTGTTGTGGAGCTGACGCTCACTTTGTAAGTCATGTGGCGAGGAAGACTAACGAGGAGGTAATGCGTGTTTGCGCGTAGTTGAAATTATTTTCAGAACTGTATGAAAGTCCTAACGCTAAAATCTGCCTCTCCGCTTCACTCAATGTGGTGTTTCATAGATTAATTACTGTTCGTGAGTCAATATTGCCTGCCTGTTGATTCAATTGTGCTGCCACCTCTTGTTGAAGGATTTTTTGTTGCTCTGTTTGCCGCCGGCGGTTTCGTTGGCGTCTCTCCCGGCGCTTTTGGTTACATCTTTGGTGTTGCTTACATTTGGTACACAGGGACGCAGGGTTTGCCGCCTGTCCTGGCGGAGGCAATCCACTTCCTGGGCCAGGGAAAGCTTGGTAATCCCCAACCTCGTACCAGAGCGCGCTTGTTCGTTGTCTGACTCGCTCTCAAGCTCGGAACTCAGGTCAGATACTGAGGTGGATGATTGCATGGCGGTGCTAGTGCTGGCATGGGGGTGACTGGATGTATTTGCTTACGCGAAGCTTTCACAGAGTCAAATCTTTTAGAAACCGTGAATACTTGACCGTTTTGATAGTCCAACTTGTCCCGTTGGAACTTAAATGCTTTGCGTTTCTTGATCACCTCCTCCTCCCTTTGTAGCCGTGACAACATTTCCTCACGGTATTTAGTGACTGTGCCGGTGATTTCCAATTTACTGATTTCAACGTTCAACTCATCAATTTTAATTTGCAGCGCTGCGCGGTCACTTTCTGCATATTTCACAAGTATTTTAACCAGTTTGCAAGAAGATTCAAGGTTACAGTCAGCCCATTCAGCAAGCATGTTAGGGTCCGGGTTCTCATAACTGGGCGCCAGCATGATACGAAGTCCCCTGAGGATGCTCCCAACCTCCAAATACCTTGATAGGGACTTGTGTTCCCACCATTTTTAATTGTTCAGCTTTCATGAACTTTTCCAATCATTTGCAAAGATCCCTTGCATTGGGATTTCCTGCTTGTATAGCGTTTGTTTGCACTAATTGATGCCTCCCCACTTGGCGAGTCATCAAACATTTCGCTTGCTGCCGCTTCTCGACTCCGCAGCGCGTCGGCGGACATGGCGCGTTCTTATGGGCAATGATGAGATCCAAAGCAAAAAGCCGCTGTTTGTTTCTCGCACACTCCTTCGCCAGACTCTCAGAGAGTCCCTACCTTTGCGAGTTGCCTGGCGTCGCTCGGGTCCTTTGACACGGGCTTCGTCGTCCTCGTCGCAGGTAGGGAAATTATTTCCACTGTCCGGGGGCTGCCGCGGCTAATCCTTGCAGGAGTGAAAGTCTTTTTCCGGTTCACGAAAAACTGCTTTCTGCCGCTCGGGGGGTCCGTGAATACCGAGGAAGCACACTCAGTAATATTAATGCAGTACACTTTGCCAAACACCATCCATATTACAGGAACACACACATTCCTCTGTCACAGCTTCGATCCGTACTCCATACAGGTTTTCCTGCTTTTCTTTTTTGTACCTCTGACTTCTCCATTACTTCCTTTTCCAAGTCCCAGTGTTTCCTTTCCTCTCGAGGTGATGGTCTGATTTCCAGCTCCTGGCTAATTCCTTCACCTGGCTCTCTTCATGTACCTGTCACTTCCAGTGAGCTACCAGCTATATCTTCCCTGTGAGCTTGATGCTCAGAGTTCTCACAATTCTCTGCATGAATTGGTTTGTCTAGCTAGCTCTACTGCTTGAAGGCTTTTTCCTAAATAAAGTATGCTTGAGTTTGTATATTCATGATTCCTTAACTTTTCAGTACCTGGCTTGATGCAATATCTACTCTGTCTGTTTCTAGTCTCTGGTTATGTAGCTATAGTTATCCTGTGTTCCATAGTTCCTTGTTGTGTCTGCCTACTTCCAGTGTTGTGAGAATTGCAGATTCCTTGACCTGTATCCCAGAGTTCCTTATTCTAGTTGCATATGTCCAGTCCTTGTGCCTCATATCTACCTTTCCTAGTACCTTGTTTAGTAGATTCCAGTGTTGCTTTCCCTGGGCCATGTTTCTGTAATGTTCATGTCACCCAATTCCCTGTATCTCAGAATCCAATCCTGCCTTTCTCAGTCTCGTTTCTGTATTCTGCTCCTCTGCTCTGTTCCATTTGCCTTCTCTTTTGGGTGCTTATATATACTAGTTACTTTTACCAGAGAGTGCCAGTGAGTACTGAGGCTTGGGGCCTCATGCATAGAGACTCATGTAGTGCCATTCTTCTGTAAGAGCTTCTGCGTGTCACCCTAGACTCAGTGAGAAAAACTGCCCCTTGCATTGTGATCTCTTCTCATTTATAGGCAGATTTATGGTAGCAGTTATCATTGATCTGGTTAACGCTTTTCAATCGTCTTCCCATTGTTTATTTTATTGTGCATGTCTTGCTTTTCTCATTTTGTCTTCGACAGGTATTACCAAGTTCTTGTCCGGAATTCAGATCTCACTCTGATCCAACCTACTCCAGTATTCAGCTTCTGTCCCGCCCTTCTCTTTCTTGCTTAAACCCCTCCTTCCAAAATCGTTTGCCCTGTGGATCGCAGGTGCCCCTTTTAGTTATTTACGTCCTGGTCTCAGCTGGGGCCATGACACACAAATGCATTTAACTATCCAAAACTATAAAACTGTGTTATTGAAAAATTATACACCTTGCCTAAAGGAGGGACTTTTGCATGATCATCTGGTAATCGAGAGTTGAATGAAAAACGCTCCATTAACATGTAAGTATACTTAAAGCCATTTGTGAGGAGCTTAAGGCCCTGATTTAAAAGTGGCCAGCCACAGCACAGTTAGAAGCAGCTGCTGTATTATCAACTGCATTTAAAGATCCCCACCACCCTGGCATGGCTTATTCCCCAAAGCAGATTCTGCTGACTGAAGGTGGTAAAGTATCCATTCCTGCAATCCCATATACTTTCAAGCTTGTTAGAACCATCCTAACCTCTTTGGGTACCGCAAATATAACCTCACTTTAGAAGAGTTCCTAGCACAATGGGAGTTTATTTTCCTTTTTCTGTGAACTCTGTCTTGCTATTCTCACCTGAACTTGTATTGCTTTGAAAACGAGAACATAAAAGTTAATGAAAAAATCTTTTGCAGCGCTGGTTAATGAAACAAACATATGTTTTTAAACAAACTTAATATTTAAGGGTGAACTCCAACCAAAAACAACCCAGTCCCTCTCATCACTATTCTGACTTTCCCCAGAAAAGTTTTTTATTTTCATTAGGTGGGAAACCTTAAAACTCTGAACCTTCCTTTTAGACACACTATCCCAAGCAGTTATGCATTGCAGCCACCAGATCATGGAAGACGGCTTCCCTCTAATGATAAGGCAGTTCTAATGTCAAGTTCCTGCAAAAGTTGTCACCTAAGACAGAGGGGGTATTTTTGATGGGGGAGAGCACTGTAAGGATTAGGGATATAAAGAGGCACAACACCAACAAAAGCAGGAGACTGACATGTCAGGCAAAGAGTAGGAAGAAGTGAGATGAGAGGGGTTGGAGGGTTGATCAGTGGCAGCAGAGGATAGTGGTGAAACACAAAATGATGCCCCCCGCAGGATGTGATAAAGGGGGCCCTGTGTCTCTAATATCTTACAATCATCCATTAACCTTGGGCCGAATGGGGGCCCTTAGAAGAGTTGGGGGCCTGGAGGCTTGGGGCCTCCCTTCTCCACAGGGACTGCAGGGTCTGTGTTACACCCCTGGCTGAGGCACAAAGTTGTCAGGTACTGGTTCAAATCATTAAGAGAGCAATCGGAGTGAAAGCCCCCAAAGGAAAGGCTGGAGCCTTCAGATACAATTTAAAAACCATCAGACACTGTGGACAGTTGTCTCATAACTGCTTCGTTGCATGGCTCTCTGTTAGAAATTGGGTTTCTGGTTGACAGAGTTATGCACCCTGTCCAACCAGGAACCACAATCCTAGTCACGGTAAACTAGATGCACACTAAAAGATAACCGGTGCTCACCCTCTGTTAGCTTGGCACAGAGCAGTGTTAAAAATGGGGGGCTCTAGTTGTCAGGTTGTTACCCTGTCCAAGTAGAGATACTTCTTCCTAGTCAGGATAAAGGAGTTACACTTCTAAAATAACCCCTGCTCACGCCCTTGGTAGCTTGGCATGAGCAATCAGGCTTATGTGAGAGGCAGTGTGTAAAGTGTTGCACATAACATACAGTAATACAGTGGAAATACTTCAAAAGGACACCACACCAGTTTTAGAAAAATAGCCAATATTCATCTGAGTAAAACAAGACCAAAACGATAAAAATCCAACATACAGTTATTAAAAATACTCATAAAGCAAAAATAGCCTTGAAAAACAGTTCCTTGAAGTTGATAGCTATGTCCGGAACTATCCCGTAGTTGAGACCAGGGTTACGATGTGAAGTGGGACAGTGCTCGTTGCGGTGCTGGCAGGTCACGATGCAGGCAGCAGCGTCATCATCGTTGAAGCGCACTCAATACATTTGAAAAAAGGAGAGTCGATGGTGCTGATGTCAGTGGGCCAAGACTGCAGTGTAGGACAGGGTGGTGCATCATGTAACGTATAAGTGGTGCCACCAAACCATGGTGGAGGCAGCGGTGTCGATGTCGGCGTGGAGCATCGTTGTCGGGCATACCAGGGCGACAGAGTGAAGGACTGCTGTGCCCACGGCTCGGTGGCTTTCAAGAGACTAGGGTTGTGGTGCGAGATGCGGCGGTGCCCACTGCGGTGCCTTCAAGTCATGGAGCTGGCAGCGTTGATCAAATTGCTTTTTCTACCATTGCAGCCCAAAACACACAGTTCCTGGGGCTGGTAGCAAATGGACTTGAAGTCTTTGCTGTTCCTGAGACTTCTAGAACAGGAGGCAAGCACTACCTCCAGCCCTTGGAGAAACTCAGAAAAATAAGATGCAGAAAGTCCAGTCCTTTCACTGCCCAAGACAGAAGCAGCCACTGCAGGCCAACACAGCAAAGCACACAGCAAAATGGTAGACTTTCCTCACAGCTTCCCCAGCTTTTCTTCTTGACAGGTTTCTTTATCCAAAAGAATTCTAAAGTTCTGGAGACAGGGCTCCAATATTTATACCACATTTTCCTTTTAAGTTGGTACAAACAAAGCTCCTCTGGCACCCATAAACCAGTTCAGCCTGACTCAGGCCAAGTTCACCACAGGAGGTGGAGACAGCTTTGTGAGAGGCAGCCACAGTCCATTCAGGTGCCAGCAACAACTCCTCATTGAACCGAGCGCTCGGTGATACCTCGGCGTCGAGCAGCACTGAAGATGGGCGATGCGTCATCATTCAGCCACTCAATTGGGGAAGCTTTGGCGTCGATCAGCACTTAAGATGGGCGATGCATCACCATTGGGTGAAATGCGCTGGTTCCGTTCAACACAACAGCGGCGATGCGTCGGCATCGAGAGTTGCAGCACAGAAAACCTCACTCATTGAATTGGCACCACTTGGTAGTACAGGGCTCACAGATGGCAGAGTCCAGATGTTGTTGCAGGGTTGTAGGAAGTCTTTCATGTCCCTGAGAATTCAGAACAGGGGGCAAGCCAGCATGCCCCTGTAGTCACTCTGAGTTCAGGTGAGAGGGTCAAGTCCTTTTCTCAGCAGGGTAGAGCAAAAACGCAGTTCTTCCAAAGCAGTAGTCCAGCAGAGTGACAGTTCTTGTAACAGTACAGCTGTCCTTCCTCCTGGCAGAGTTCTGCACATTTCCAGCAGTGTCTGATTTGGTGGAGTCGGAAACTCGGTGCTTATACCCAGTTGTGCCTTTGAAGTGGGGGTGATTTCAAAGAAGGGTCTTTGAAGTGCACAGAAGGCCTTTCTTCTCGGACCTTGCTCCAGACTATCAGAAGAGGATAATCAGCCCTTTGTGTGGGGATGGGGCACTGCCTATTCAAGTGTGTTAGCCCTAAACTTCCTTCCTGCCCAGGAAGAGCCATCAGAATGCAGATAAGTACTCAGACACACCTAACCTTCCTGTGTTTGTGGCTGTCTAGAGGGAATGCACAAAAGGTAGCTGTCACCCACCCCAGACGTGTATTGGAGACAGGATGCAGTTACACAGAGCTGTAAGAGCAGATAAATGTCCTCTTTCTAAAAGTGGCATTTCTAAAATAGTACTGTCAAATCCAACTTTACCAGTATAGAGGATTTGTCATTACCATTCCAAAGATATAAAAAATGTCACACCTACTTTAATCAGGAATTACAGCTTAAAACAGTATCAAGGAATTCCCAATGTTAACCTATGAGAGGAGTAGGCCCCAAAGTAGTGAACAACGAATTTAGGGGTTTCTCATTACCTGGATAAGCAAAACTTAAAAGTACATGTCCTATCTTTTACTTACACAGCACTCTGCCCTATGGGCTACCTAGAGCCTACCTTAGGGGCGATTCATGTGTAATACAAAGGATTTAAGGCTTGGCAAAGGGTTTTAAATGCCAAATCGAGGCAACAGTACAGCTGAACACACAGGCTCTGCAACGGCAGGCCTGCAACATGTTTACAGGGCAACTTGTGTGGGTGGCACAATCTGTGTTGCAGACCCACTAGTAGCTTTAAATTAATAGGCCCTGGGTATATGGTATACCACTTTACGAGGGACTTACAAGTAAATTAAAGATGCCAATGGTGTATACACCAATGTTATTGTGTTTTAGGGAGAGAGCACATGCACTTTAGCACTGGTTGGCAGTGGTAAAGCACTCAGAGTCCTAAAGCCAACAAAATGAAAGTCAGAAAAAGGGGAGGAAGGTAAAAAGTTTGGGGTGACCCTTCAGAGTGGGCCGTTTTTCAACACTCTCCAACCCATAGTCTGACCTACCAATGCTCGTTGTCTGCATCTTTGTAGGATTCCTCCTTTCCTTCCACGTTTCCTGCCCTCTGTAGTTGTCTACTTTGTTTGGCTTATTCTCTCTTGTATCAGCTGTCCAACTGAAGTAGATGCTCTGAATCTTCCTGGCTGCCATGTTCTTCTATTACCTCATCCTGTAACATTGTGTTGGTTTCTTAGCTTCTGTGTTTCAATTCATCCACTTTCCATTCTTTAAGTTTACCAGGTTTATCAAACCACAACGGTAGCCAACTGTTGCTTTGCCCATCTCAGGCTCTTAAATTGAAAATCTCACCTTTCTAGGCCTCTGATCTCCATGTTCCAGTGACTAATAAATTATTAATGTTAAGACTTGATTATGGAAATTCTGACTACTTCACCATGCCAACCAGTAGTATTCATCGGTTACAGGTAGTCTGGAACGCAGCTGCCCACATCGCTTCAGGCTTCTCTAGCCAATCGTATTTCACCAGTACAGAGATGACGCTATTGGCTACCAAAACACAATTGAATCATTTTTAAATCTATGACAATACTGCACAAGGCCATCCACCAGCAAAATCCACCATTTATAGCCGCCACGTTTTTCCTGCCATGCTCCCTATAGAAGGCTGGCTCTGCTGATCCTTCATTTATTTCTATCCCTTGAACTCTTAACAATAGACCTTTCTCTATCGCTGCACCTACATCCTGGAATTCCACGCCTCTCTCCCTTCATAGCGAAAGCTTTCTATCTATTTTTAGGAAATCACTTAAAAGGACTGTTTTTTTAACCAGTAATTTAAAATTCTTGCCTCTGTCTCCAGAGATGTGTTTAAGTAGTGTTACTTCTGCAGCACCAAGAATGTTGGGTGCACAACTGCTAAAATAAATCCATACAAATCATAAAAGAAGTTGATCAATGTACAGATATTTAAGCTGTCAGCCCTCCAATAGATCGAAGCAGCAACCACGAACTGCAAAGAGGGCTGATTCACACAAAATAAACTACAACTTCAGTATCCTTAATGCTCCATGCCTCCCACAAACAATGTTAATTTGCAGTTCAGGGAACTTTAGGCCTAACAGCTCCATGAAGTTGTGAAACCTGTTGAGCCACCTTTCAGTCCCTTACCAGACTGCCAAAGACTACAGTGCTAGACACGCCCCAGTCATTGTTGCCTGTGTAATCCTGGTGTAAAAATGGAGGAACAGATTTACGTTCCCTGAATACCAGAGTACTTCCTAGCAACTATGAAGGCGCCCTCATAGGTGAACAATGTTCCATGCAAAGCAGCGGCACAACTACTTTAAACGATATTTCTTTCTATATAAAATATTTCCTTTAAAAGAAATAGATCTGCGTGGACAACGATTTTATTAAAGTGTGAGTATTGTATCATACTGTACATGAAACTAATCTCAACAAAACCTTCTTCAGTATCCATTGTCAACAGCTGGAGAGTGAAATGAACGGAGGGAGTCCTTCAATCCCTCGAGGGTATTGATTCTGCTAGTTATTTCACTCGTGATAATTTTTTTAAAAAAAGGAAAATTATAAAACAAGCAAAAGCGATAGTCATGCGCCACTAACCCAAACTGTTCAATTTACAAAATCACAAGTCTACTAAAATAAAATAAAATATTTGACAGTAAACTAAATCTGCTTCATTCTAGAGCAGTGTGAATACAATACTACAAATATATATACATACATATTTTTCTATAATGCACTTGCTACTCTAGTTTTGCAGTTGCATAGCATGACATGTAAGAGATGCTGCTTCTACTGCAAACAGCAGGTGCTAATAGAATCCAACTCAGAAATTACCCTCTTTATCCACTTGGCAAGGATGAAAAAGTGAATTTGCCCTACAAGGATAAGAGCCTGTGAACTTCAGGTTGCACGTTTGCCGTGCAGCACAAACTTGCCAAATCCACAGACCTCTCCTATCACCTAGCCTACGTTCTCCATGATATACACATACAAAGCAGCTGATATTGCATACATACTCCAACATATAAGACAAGTAAAATGTTCCAAAACTCAAGCATCATGCACTCATTGCACTTTCCTTGGCAGTCACATTTCGGTTGACTGACACAATATTCAGGCAACAGCTTGAAGAATTTCAGGCAACCAGGGGTGCTTAAGGCAGTTACGGCGCTTTATCACATCTGTAGCTGCCTTCAAATGTATTGGGCCACTGGGAAATCTCCTGTTTTCCTCCAGTTACTTAATTTGGTGAATATGGTATGGCCTGTCTTTGAATCATTAAATATCCCACGTAACAACATTATGTATTCTGACATACATGTCTTTACCCCGCAGCAGCTTCCATTACCAGACAAAACTAGAATAACTTATATATAGAATTATAGATGGGTAAAAGTGAATTACGGGGATGTTTTCCACTGAGGGGTTCTGAGTGTCATTAAATAGACAACAATAGCGAAGGGGTTCTGATGTCAGTCAGAACCCAGACGTGAAAAACATCCCCGTAATTCACTTTTTACCCATTTATAATTTTATGTTATGAATAGCCTCAAAATCATCTTCCCATGCTTTCAACGGCTACGAAGGGGCAGGGGAGTAATGGGGAGCCATTACATAACACAGCCTCTTCCCCCGCCCGTGCCAAATTAAAAAACACAAAACCATACCTGCAATCCCTAGCCAACCCTGCCCATCTTCTCTGCCTTCCTTCCCCCGCTGCAGCTCCACTTTCTGCTTTCAGTTAAAGCAGACAAGCGGCACTGCAGTGACAGGCTCCCAGAGCCTTGCCAGTCTGGCCTGGACGGCCTCTATGACATCATTTTGTTATCAACTGCTGCTACGTCACAGCAGTGAGTTATGACATTTAGAAACTGAAATAAATTATGGAGGTTCCCTATGAGAGCCATACATAACAATTGTCTCACCATCAGTCTCTAATTATGATAAAGAAAAAAAATAACAGTTATTAGAACATTAAAATGATGGGAGCTCGATTGAAGACTAGGATTGCAGAATATGGTATTGTAGAAGCCTTCTCCTCCAGCAATTCAATGTTTGACTTTATGTTTCTCACTCTATAATTTAGAACATTGTACTCTTAGGGAGTGGAATGTTCTAATAGCCTTATAGCCCTTCTGCCTCAGGCTATACCTGTTGCTAAAGCCCCCCTCCCACATTATTGCCCGTCGTCTGCAACTCAGGCCTATAACTCGGATTCAGGGCCTTTAACAACCAGCATAGCACTACACAGCGGGCTATAATAGAACCAAAGATGCTACATGTTCTCTATTGAGACTCACATTTGATGAATTAATACACCCCAGGTTTTTTTCATGTTCTTCATGGTGACAATACCTAAAAGACAATTAAAATAAAGGAAGCAATATATGCTCAAAGGTATTCCACAGACATATTAAAAGAAATGGAAATCTGGCATCAATTTGGAAACCCCTTCAAGCTCCTCATTGAACCGCACGCTCGGAGATACCTCGGCGTCGAGCAGCACTGAAGATGGGCGATGCGTCATCATTCAGCCATTCACTTGGGGAAGCTTTGGCGTCGAGCAGCACTTAAGATGGGTGATGCATCACCATTGGGTGAAATGCGCTGGTTCCGTTCGACGCAACAGCGGCGATGCGTCGGCATCGAGAGTTGCAGCACAGAAAACCTTACTAATTGAATTGGCACCACTTGGTAGTACAGGGCTCACAGATGGCAGAGTCCAGATGCTGTTGCAGGGTTGTAGGAAGTCTTTCATATCCCTGAGAATTCAGAACAGGGGGCAAGCCAGCATGCCCCTGGAGTCACTCTGAGTTCAGGTGAGATGGGTCAAGTCCTTTTCTCAGCAGGGTAGAGCAGAAAAGCAGTTCTTCCAAAGCAGTAGTCCAGCAGAGTGGCAGTCCTTGTAACAGTACAGCTGTCCTTCCTCCTGGCAGAGTTCTGCACAGGTCCCGCAGTGTCTGATTTGGTGGAGTCGGAAACTCGGTACTTATACCCAGTTGTGCCTTTGAAGTGGGGGTGATTTCAAAGAAGGGTCTTTGAAGTGCACAGAAGGCCTTTCTTCTCGGCCCTTGCTCCAGACTATCAGAAGAGGATAATCAGCCTTTTGTGTGGGGATGGGGCACTGCCTATTCAAGTGTGTTAGCCCTAAACTTCCTTCCTGCCCAGGAAGAGCCACCAGAATGCAGATAAGTACTCAGACACACCTAACCTTCCTATGTTCGTGACTGTCTAGAGGGAATGCACAAAAGGTAGCGGTCACCCACCCCAGACTTGTATTGGAAACAGGCTGCAGTTACACAGAGCTATAAGAGCAGATAAATGTCCTCTTTCTAAAAGTGGCATTTCTAAAATAGTACTGTCAAATCCAACTTTACCAGTATAGAGGATTTGCCATTACCATTCCAAAGATATAAAAAATGTCACACCTACTTTAATCAGGAATTACAGCTTAAAACTGTATTAAGGAATTCCCAATGTTACCCTATGAGAGGAGTAGGCCCCAAAATAGTGAACAACGAATTTAAGGGTTTCTCATTACCTAGATAAGCAAAACTTAACAGTACATGTCCTATCTTTTACTTACACAGCACTCTGCCCTATGGGCTACCTAGAGCCTACCTCAGGGGCGACTCATGTGTAATACAAAGGATTTAAGGTTTGGCAAAGGGTTTTAAATGCCAAATCGAGGCAACAGTACAGCTGAACACACAGGATCTGCAGCGGCAGGCCTGCAACATGTTTACAGGGCAACTTGTGTGGGTGGCACAATCTGTGCTGCAGACCCACTAGTAGCTTTAAATTAATAGGCCCTGGGTATATGGTATACCACTTTACGAGGGACTTACAAGTAAATTAAAGATGCCAATGGTGTATACACCAATGTTATTCTGTTTTAGGGAGAGAGCACATGCACTTTAGCACTGGTTGGCAGTGGTAAAGCACTCAGAGTCCTAAAGCCAACAAAATGAAAGTCAGAAAAAGCAGAGGAAGGCAAAATGTTTGGGGTGACCCTTCAGAGTTGGCCGTTTTTCAACACTCTCCAACCCATAGTCTGACCTACCAATGCTCGTTGTCTGCATCTTTGTAGGATTCCTCCTTTCCTTCCACGTTTCCTCCCCTCTGTAGTTGTCTACTTTGTTTGGCTTATTCTCTCTTGTATCAGGAGTCCAACTGAAGTAGATGCTCTGAACCTTCCTGGCTGCCATGTTCTTCTGTTACCTCATCCTGTAACATTGTTTTGGTTTCTTAGCTTTTGTGTTTCAATTCATTCACTTTCCATTCTTTAAGTTTACCAGGTTTATCAAACCCCAACGGTAGCCAACTGGTGCTTTGCCCATCTCAGGCTCTTAAATTGAAAATCTCACCTTTCTAGGCCTCTGATCTCCATGTTCCAGTGACTAATACATTATTAATGTTAAGACTTGATTATGGAAATTCTGACTACTTGGCCTTGCCAACCAGTCGTATTCACCGCTTACAGGTAGTCTGGAACGCAGCTGCCCACATCGCTCCAGGCTTCTCTAGCCAATCGTATTTCACCAGTACAGAGATGACGCTATTGGCTACCAAAACACAATTGAATCATTTTTAAATCTATGACAATACTGCACAAGGCCATCCACCAGCAAAATCCACTATTTATAGCCACCACGTTTTTCCTGCCATGCTCCCTATAGAAGGCTGGCTCTGCTGATCCTTCGTTTATTTCTATCCCTACATTCTGGAATCCCATGCTACTCTCCCTTCATAGCGAAAGCTTTCTATCTATTATTAGGAAATCACTTAAAAGGACTTTTTTTCTAACTAGTAATTTAAAATTCTTGCAACTGTCTCCAGAGTAGTGTTTAAGTAGTGTTACTTCTGCAGCACCATGAATGTTGGGTGCACAACTGCTAAAATAAATCCATACAAAACAAAAAATAAGTTGATCAATGTACAGATATTTAAGCTGTTAGCCCTCCAATAGATCGAAGCAGCAACCACGAACCGCAAAGAGGGCTGATACACACAAAGTAAACTACAACTTCAGTATCCTTAATGCTCCATGCCTCCCACAAACAATGTTAATTTGCAGTTCAGGGAACTTTAGGCCTAACAGCTCTATGAAGTTGTGAAACCTGTTGAGCCACCTTTCAGTCCCTTACCAGACTGCCAAAGACTACAGTGCTAGACACGCCCCAGTCATTGTTGCCTGTGTAATCCTGGTGTAAAAATGGAGGAACAGATTTACGTTCCCTGAATACCAGAGTACTTCCTAGCAACTATGAAGGCGCCCTCATAGGTGAACAATGTTCCATGCAAAGCAGCGGCACAACTACTTTAAACGATATTTCTTTCTATATAAAATATTTCCTTTAAAAGAAATAGATCTGCGTGGACAACGATTTTATTTAAGTGTGAGTATTGTATCATACTGTACATGAAACTAATCTCAACAAAACCTTCTTCAGTATCCATTGGCAACAGCTGGAGAGTGAAATGAACGGTGGGAGTCCTCCAATCCCTCGAGGGTATTGATTCTGCTAGTTATTTGACTCATGATAATTAAAAAAAAAGGAAAAATTATAAAACAAGCAAAAGCGATAGTCATACTCCACTAACCCAAACTGTTTATTTTACAAAATCACAAGTCTACTAAAATAAATGTAAATTTTTGACAGTAAACTAAATCTGCTTCATTCTGGAGCAGTGTGAATACAATACTACAAATATATATATATATATATTTTTCTATAATGCACTTGCTACTCTAGTTTTGCAGTTGCATAGCATGACATGTAAGAGATGCTGCTTCTACTGCAAACAGCAGGTACTAATAGAATCCAACTCAGAAATGACCCACTTTATCCACTTGGGAAGGATGAAAAAGTGAATTTGCCCTACAAGGATAGGAGCCTGTGACCTTCAGGTTGCACGTTTGCCGTGCAGCACAAACTTGCCAAATCCACAGACCTCTCCTATCACCTAGCCTACGTTCTCCATGATATACACATACAAAGCAGCAGATATTGCATACATACTCCAACATATAAGTAACATTTTCAAAAACTCAAGCATCATGCACTCATTGCACTTTCCTTGGCAGTCACATTTCGGTTGACTGACACAATATTCAGGCAACAGCTTGAAGAATTTCATCTCTTTCATGAATTATTGCTGAATTCATTGTTCACGTGTACTCCTTTTTAACTTGATCTACATATATATAAATATTTGTGTATTTTCAACAAAAGATATTCCCGTGTTTTGTGCTTTATATATTAATTCATTGATTTTGTCAGATGACAATTGGGTGTCTGTTCGAATTAGACTCACCTGTAGAGTAAGTCCAATATAAATAACCATAGAACTTTCTTCAAATAAAATCCCTTGCAGGCATCTTTACCCGTCATTTTCAGATTCGCCCAAGCCTCCATGGGTATATTGGGTCTCCCCTGCTATTATACCGCGTAAGGAAACGGCCCAAAAAGCAACGTGGTCGCATCACATTTTTTCAATGAAAACTTACCCTTTTTTTGCAATGTGCCTAGCTGCAGATTTTGGACCCTAGCTCAGCTGACAGAAAAAAAAAATTCCCCTCATTTCTGTGCTAGAACGTTCTGGACTCCGCGAGAAGCCACATACTTCCACCCACCCAGCATTCTCCAAAGTCTCCCTATAAAAATGTTACTTCACTTGTGTGGTTAGAATTCCCTGCAAACCTCAAATTTAGCTAAAAAAAAATCTAATTTTCCTCACTTTTTCAGAGCCTGGGAACAAAAATGCAGGTGACCCCCTGGAAAAATTAGGTCTTTTTGTGATCGATCATTTTGATGCCTCTACAACAAGTTGTGGGCTCCTCCCTGCCGTGGGCACTTGGCCCATCCACACAAGTGAGGTAGCATTTTTTTTATCAGGAGACCTGACGGGGAACGCTGAGTGGGAGGAAATTTGTGATGGCTCAGTGATCCCACAGCTTTCCCACAGAGAAATATGAGGAAAATGTAATTTGTTTAGATAAATTCGAGATTTGCAAGGAATTCTGGGTAACAAAATGTTGGGGCATCCACGCAAGCCACACCTCTCTGGACTCCCCGGGTGTCTAGCTTTCAAAAATGTCTGGGTTTGGTAGGTTTACCTAGATGGCGGTCAGGCCCGGGAACAAAAACCCAGGTATCCCACTATCTATCATAAAACAATCTGTTTTGCAAAGGGGGCTCCTGCATTTTGGTCCCAGGGTCTGGGGGCATAGCCTAGCTGGCAATGGCATAGAACGTGAGCTTCTAGCTCTCCGGTCCTCGTGGCAATCCCAGAGTCATTCACACCACCAGGGCCGGGATAATCGACGGGAAATCAAGGTGCGGCATTCCTGCACCAACTTTACGTGTGGGAGAGGGGTTGAGTGGGTTTCTCCATGCTGATCCTGGCCTGGCTGGTGGGCCTTGATCAGCGGCCTCATAAGCCCGGTGCCACCATCTTGAGGGGGCTGGGCTATGCTATGGCAAAGGTAGCAGGGCAGGATTATACAAGAACTCACTCGGAGATAGGGTTGATTAAAACGGACCTCAGGACCTGTATCAAAGACCTCAGGAGGGAAGTCTCTGAGATAGGAGGACGTGTGGATGATCTAGAGTGCACTGCGGATGCAGAGAATGTTATTGCGGAAAGTGAGCATGCTTGAAGAACAACACATCGAACTAAACAACTAAGCAAGAGAACGTAGAAAACAGAAGTTGCCGAAACAATATACGTATCAGAGAAGTCCCTTTTAGGGCAGCAACATCATGATGTTTATGGGATAACTCCTCCAAACCATTCAGGGAGATGACGATGCCCCTCCGCCTGTCCTCGATAGGGCACAAGAAGTGGCCTCAGCCCCTGGGCGCTCAAACTCTATCCCTGACATCTTGACACATGACCACTTTTTCACTGTGTTTAGGGGGCACACAATCTACCAGTACCAGGACCTATCTCCTGTAACATTATGCCACCGGCGGGATTTCAAGTTGCTAACAGACATATTAAAAGAAATGGAAATCTGGCATCAATGTGGAAACCCCTTCAAGCTCCTCTTCACTTCCCTCTGCTCTCTGGCAGAAGCGAAACAGCTGTTTGGCCTGGACATTTACTTTCGAGAAAGGGATTCTTCACCAACCCAAAGGCCGCCTATATGGATAACCGATGTGCTGAAACCTCATCTGAGAAGACAAAACACGACATTATCCCGCACCTTCGAAATATGGGCAAAGCTACATCCCCAGCACCATCTACAACAGGTTCCCTCTTGCAGAGGGGTCTCTTTGTGCCCACCCTCTCGCATCCTCAGCCGCAAGTGTTGATGTCTCGCCGGCCCCCATGTCTTTGGATGACTGCAGCTGTGGGGGACCAGAGGAGCAAACGCCTCTAATATCTCACAACAGACCTGGAACATTGCCTAATAGTCACTCCCACGCTGCACAGCCCAGGAGGGTAACTCCTCCAGCGGGATGCAGGCACACCAGTGCCGGTCTCTGCGGGAGGCAGATGAAACTGTTGGGCCCTGTTGGGCCATGTTATTTTATTGGTTTTGTCTCCCCTTTTCCCCACAGGTCAATC
Source organism: Triturus cristatus (assembly GCF_964204655.1). Classification (NCBI taxonomy): domain Eukaryota; kingdom Metazoa; phylum Chordata; class Amphibia; order Caudata; family Salamandridae; genus Triturus; species Triturus cristatus. The sequence continues at coordinate 769,764,890 of NC_140580.1, forward strand.
ACTGCCACCAAGAGATGCATCACTGGAGCGCAGGTAGTTTTACACACTTCTTTAACAATAGGAAGGAACCGCATACCACCCTTAGCTTCGCTATCAATCACAGTGGGTTCCACTTCATGGGGGAGGGGTCACATACCTACATGCTCAGGACCCAATTGGAATAGAGTGGTTCTAGCCCGATCCTGCTCCCTTGGTAATGCGGACCTCCTATTGCTAGGAAAGACATGCGGTGCCATGATCCAACATCTCACTAATCCCTGACCAAGATCGTTTCGCCGTCAAATTACTCTCTCTTAATGTTTATGGGCTAAACTCTCCAAATAAATGTAAACAAGTCTAGAGGTACATACTACAGCATAATCCTGACATCATATTCCTACAGGAAACTCACCTTATGGGAGCGGACAGACAGAATGGCACACCTGAAATACCCCATCAGTGCCGTTCGTGGAAGGAGTTGGACATTGGTTTTTAATGATGAGCTTTTAAACGGAGGGGTCTATCCAAGGCAGAGCAGCGGAGGAGTCGCCTGAAATCCTTGCTGGAGGCTGTCACCTGAGGAAGTGAGTGTAAAGCGGGACTGCGAGGACCAGCAGCCCCGTGCCTGAACACAGCTGTGTCCTCTTCCCGTACTCCCGCCCTCCCGCCCTGACGCTATAACACTCCTCACGGCCCCCGCTTCGCGGGTGCCGTTCGTGGAAGGAGTTGGACATTGGTTTTTAATGATGAGCTTTTAAACGGAGGGGTCTATCCAAGGCAGAGCAGCGGAGGAGTCGCCTGAAATCCTTGCTGGAGGCTGTCACCTGAGGAAGTGAGTGTAAAGCGGGACTGCGAGGACCAGCAGCCCCGTGCCTGAACACAGCTGTGTCCTCTTCCCGTACTCCCGCCCTCCCGCCCTGACGCTATAACACTCCTCACGGCCCCCGCTTCGCGGGTGCCGTTCGTGGAAGGAGTTGGACATTGGTTTTTAATGATGAGCTTTTAAACGGAGGGGTCTATCCAAGGCAGAGCAGCGGAGGAGTCGCCTGAAATCCTTGCTGGAGGCTGTCACCTGAGGAAGTGAGTGTAAAGCGGGACTGCGAGGACCAGCAGCCCCGTGCCTGAACACAGCTGTGTCCTCTTCCCGTACTCCCGCCCTCCCGCCCTGACGCTATAACACTCCTCACGGCCCCCGCTTCGCGGGAGCCGTTCGTGGAAGGAGTTGGACATTGGTTTTTAATGATGAGCTTTTAAACGGAGGGGTCTATCCAAGGCAGAGCAGCGGAGGAGTCGCCTGAAATCCTTGCTGGAGGCTGTCACCTGAGGAAGTGAGTGTAAAGCGGGACTGCGAGGACCAGCAGCCCCGTGCCTGAACACAGCTGTGTCCTCTTCCCGTACTCCCGCCCTCCCGCCCTGACGCTATAACACTCCGCACGGCCCCCGCTTCGCGGGACGCGCGCGGGCGCGCGCCGGGCGAAGCCCGGGCCAAGGGCGGGCCCGTCTGAGCCCGTCCGAGAACGCCAGAGAACGGAACGGGACCCCTCTCTAACACCTGCTGCTTGTAACTCTGGGAGCCTGGTAAGTGCAAGCCTATTACAGCTCCTTTGTAACTCAGAGAGACTTTGTTTTAAAACGTGGTGACCGGATGACAAAAATGGATAAAACGCAGAAAAGGGATGGTCCTATCTTGCAATCGACTGGGGGTGCCCTAATGGGAACATTGGACAATTTCTTGGTGAGAGTGCAGACAGTCCTTGCTAAGGACATCGAACTAACGGAGAAAAGACTTTCATTAGACATCCTCTGCGACAAGAGGTCTTCTTTGGGGAGTATGGTCAATTCAAAATCACCTCCCTGTGGTCAGCCCGTAAGGTTGGATTCTTCGAGCCCAGTATCGCCCGTGTTGGAAGAACAAACCAACGAGCCAATGATATGCCCTACGTCTTTCATTGAAATACCGGACGATAATGTTGATAATGCTAATATGGGTAATGGGGTCACCATTTCAGAACCTTTGCTAGGTGTAAAAACTCGCTCAACCAGCAACCTAAATGCGGCTTCCGGCAAGCAACAACCAGCCACCACCCTGAAAAAAAACTGTAGGGGTAACCAAAAGAAAGCCGCTGGGAAGATCATTAATACCAAGGCTGGTCAATCCCTAGCCCCAGCTCCACCGAAGGCTTTTGCCTCACACCCCAAACCCCAAACAACTGATTTAAGGTCACATCCATCACCATTGTTGGGGATGGCGGATGTGGAAGTAACTGATACTGTACCTTTTTGGGCTAAAATTGAAAGTATTCTTAAGAAATTATGTGATCCCATCTACGAAAGATTAGGCTCTATTGAGAGTAGACTTGTGTGTATGGAACTCTCACTCGCATCGGGGAATTCTCGGGGTGGCAAACAACACCAGAGCTCGTCAAAACAGCATTCTGGTATAACAGGCCAACGGATTGTGACCAAATCTACAGTCAGTAATTTGACTAACTCCACACTAGATAATCGGCCTATCCCCCATGAGCCTGACCAGACCCCAGCAGTGGACATTAGGATAGCAGACGAACATCTCTCCCCACACCCGATATCAGCCAGCCCTAGGGATAGTAGAGAAGTAACTGGCAGGCAGTTTCCAACCATTCAGTCCGGAGCACAGGCCTCTTCAGGCCTAATTGATTTACATCTACCCCCTGAAGCTGCCCCCTATGTGGTGATTTTAACTGGGGTTCCCAGCCTGGCGAAGGGGGCAAGGGAATCCTATTGGGATTTGAAGAACAAATGCACTCATTGGCTCAATGCCAAACGACCACTGCCGGCCCAGATGAGTGCTGAGATCTTATATGCAAGGCGTGTAAACTGGGTGGGCAGAAATACAAAATCATCTAAGGGGGATTGTGTGGTTGTTAATTTTAGGGATAGGCGGTGTGTGGAATACATTTGTTCCTGGCCCCAAAACGCTTCCGCTTCTTCCTCTGTGATAAGCACAATGCCACTGTCTTACTTTTATGTATCCAAGCCACAGTTTACAGGTGGGAATACATGCAGGGGCCCCTTGACTAACGGAACCTTTTTTGAGGATATAAGATCGATTAATAGATTCGATGTACTCTCTGGGTTAGCGGACTGTGACTGACTGTTTAGTGGTAGTATACACTCTAACGTTGCCATATCATGTGTATCCTTACTATCATCAGGCACATGTGGTAAAACAAATGTGCTCTTAATGCCAGATGAGGGTACGTGTGATAGCGATCCGCCTAATGGTAGTGATGTTAATACATCCCTTGTACAAGTAAACATGATTGGGACTAGTGTACAAGGCATGCATGTTGAATGTCAGAAGGAAATCTTAGGCATTAACTCCGGGCCTTGTCTTGGTCAAGATATAGTCCCTTCTCCTATACCAATCACAGGGAGTATGGAAGGGGGATCCAATTCTGCAAGCCACGTATTGTTTTTATCTTGGAACGTGGCGGGTATAAACTCTAAGCTAGCATCTCCCCTTTGGGTGGATTTCATCAGTAAGCATGACATCTGTCTTTTTCAAGAGACATGGTCAGTGGATCCGGTGTTCATGCTGGGATATTTGAACTATTTTGCTCCGGCAGTGAAAATGCCCAGGGGACGGGCATCAGGAGGCCTGATCATCTGGGTTAAAAAGAATTTGGAATGTAAATTTCAAATTATCCAAACACAGAACCCCGATATATTGGGAATTAGGTTGATCAGTCCGCAAAACCTTAAAATTGACATTTTCAATGTATATGCAAGGGGCTTACCAGGTGGGAAAAAATCTGAGGTGATATCTGCATTAAACACCATTGTAGAATCTAGCCCCTTTGACGTGCTCCCACTTATCGCTGGAGACTTTAACACGACCTTCGAGCCACTTGGGTCTCAAGACATGCTCCTGACAGAGGAAGAGGATGCAAAATGGGGTGTCCCACAGCTTGAGGCGAAGACTGTCAGCAAATGGACTGAGGCGGCCCTGTACCTGAAAGGGTTCTGCCTGGGTAACCAGCTGAGGGCAGCCAATGGCAGAACCAAATCAGATAGGATGTGTAATAAAACGTATAGCAATGGCACAAGGGCAAGCAATATAGATTACCTCTTAGTCCATTTGAGGATGTGGCATATGTTAGTGGATATGGTGGTTGAGACACGGATTGAAAGCGATCATAATCCCCTAATAGCTGCGTTTGATTTGAGAATGGGAGCTAGCAAAGATCAAATACCCGATAAGAATGGTCCAGCGGTAGTTCTATCAAATAACGAACGCCACCTTAAATGGCGCCACGTAGCAGAACACCCAGACCTGTTGGATAGTATAGAGTCCCACGTTGAAGAGGCACTGTCGTCAATTACGGCAGTAGGTAATTTAGGACAACTCCCAGTAACATTTGAGGAAATCCATGGGAAGTTAGTTGGAAAACTAAAATCTTGTTTTTGCAAACCCCCCGTAGTGCTGAAAACCCAAAGAAGTAAGCAGGAGGGTTGGTATAACGCCTCCTGTAAACATGCTCGCACCGAGCTGGGACTTGCTTTAACATCAAAAGATCCGAGCAAGATTAAATTTGCTCGTAATATTCATAAAAAAGCCCTATGGAAAGCAAAAAAGGAGTGGAACGAAAGTGAGTGGCAAGACTTAAAAGCAGCATGTGCTCATAAAGACCAGAAAAAATTCTGGAACATTTTTAAATGGAAAAAGGGCGAAATAGTTGACAGCCCTCAAAATCATGTACCACAGAGCTCTTGGGTAGATTTTTTTAAGTCTCAATATTCGATAGGCCCTGTGGAAGCTAGCGAGTCTTCTCAGGTAAGGCCTTTTTATGATACTCCTGTGTTTAGTGTCGGGGATGTTGACATTGCGCTCGACAAGGTGACTCCGGGTCGTGCACCCGGTATGGACTGTATCCCGGCCGACGTTTTTTTGTACAAAAGAGAGAGGTGGTTATTATATATTATGCACCTAGCAAATGCTATTGCACAGGGAATGCCGATCCCGTACTCTTGGAAAGGTGCGGAAATCGTCCCAATATATAAAAAAGGGGATAAATCGTTGGCTTGCAACTATAGACCCATTAGCCTGATAGATGCTTTACAAAAGATTTTGGGCAGGCTGGTCTTGGGCAAAATCCAGACCTGGATGGAATCAAGTAACGTGCTAAGTCCATTGCAGGCGGGGTTTCGCCCTAAAACCAGCACTATAGACCAGGTATTTAGGTTTATTGTCCTCTATTGGAGGACAGTGGTCCTGGAAAAAGGGGTTTTGTATGCCGTGTTCGTCGACCTGCGGGCGGCCTTCGACTTGGTCCCACGTGGCAAGCTGTGGCAAGTGCTGGAGGGTTTGGGGATGGCTCCGGAGTTGTTGGCATTAGTCGTCCGCCTACATGAGGGCAATTTTGCTCGGGTCCGGTGGGGAAGGCAGGGCGAGGTTACGGAGTCTTTCCCCGTGGAGCGAGGAGTGCGGCAAGGCTGTGTCTTGGCACCGACCTTGTTCTCACTCTTCGTGAACGGGGTGGCCGAGTTCCTCTCCCGGGTCCCCTCAGATGCTCCAGTAATGGCCGGTACCCGCATTCCTGTCCTTATGTTCGCGGACGACACTCTGCTGATTTCGAAAACCCCGAGTGGCCTACAGCTGACCCTCCGGCGCTTTGAAGAATTCTGCTTGCTACGTGGTTTGGAGATTAATGTCTCCAAGACCAAGTTTATGGTTTTAAATGGCCCGAACCCGTGTAGATCGTATAAACCCTTTAGTGGCGTAATTGTAATGAATGGCTCCCCCCTGGAACAGGTGGACGCCTTTACCTATTTGGGAGTAACATTACAGAAGAATATGTACTGGAAAAGCCAAATAGACTCCTCTATTCTGAAGTTTAAACAGCAGACAGGTTTCCTTCTAAAAAGGTTCAAAACCTCGCAGACCCAGCCAATAGCCCCACTCCTTGAGGTTTATACGATGAAGGTACGCAGCTCATCCTTATATGGTTCTGAGCTATGGGGATATGGAAGTAACCCAAAGCGGTTGATCGCCATGGAGAGTGAGTTCATAAGGAAAGTTGTTGGCGTACCGCAAAGTACTCCTTTGTTACCCCTTTTTTGGGACTTAGGTTTGAAAACCATACAAGACACTGCCAATCTGCGACCATTGCTTTATTGGCGCAGGATCTGGTCAACTGAGGAGCTAAAGCATTATGCGTTGGGCCTAAAAGAAATAATGGAGAAAGATCACTTTCATAGAATAGACTGGTTGAGGTCCATTAAGGTGTTACTATACAGACTGGGTTGGAGCAACCTTTGGGACGATCCCCTAAATGCTGTTTTCCCCTCAAAGGAAATTGTCAAAACCAGATACTGGGAATTTATCGCCATCGAATCTGCTGCAAAGGGGTGTACTTCCCAGCTAACAGCTAGATACCTAGAGATCAAGGTTTATCCCAGTCAGGAACGTTATTGGGATTTGATAGAAGCACCAACTGATCGCAAACTTTATTTTCAGTTTAGGTTAGGCACTCTCCCTATTACTTCATTTACATCAAAATGGACAAAAGGGTCCTCGGACAAATGTCTAAAATGTAGGGACAAGATCGAATCTATGAGCCACTTTGTTTTCTTTTGTCCCCTTTATGAGCTCCCACGGAAAAAATGGGTTTTACCTGTCTGTCGCCTCTTAGGCACCCGAAGATATGTCGAGGCATTAAGAATCTTGTGTTCTGACCCAAGCCCTCTAATTGCAATTGCAATGGCAAAGTACATAAAGTGGGCCTGGATAATACGCTCCAGGCAGACAAATATCAATAGTGCCAATTTAGTAGCGCTGATTTGAAGTCATGTACAATGTATCTTTTACCTTTTAATTTCGGATTTATCTGTTTAATTTAAATTAAACTAGGAAGTTTTTCTTTACCAACTGCTTCACTAGATATTATTGTAGTTTACCTAAATTGTTGTTTAGTACAGGCGTAAGTCCGAAAATCATGTGTTTATGGAAATATGTTATGTCTTAACTTATGTTTTAGCTTGTGTATGAAGTTTGGCAAATGTATGATACTTTCATGACTTAATTGTCGAATAAAGTTTATTAAATCGAGTGGTTCTAGCCCGATCCTGCTCCCTTGGTAATGCGGACCTCCTATTGCTAGGAAAGACATGCGGTGCCATGATCCAACATCTCACTAATCCCTGACCAAGATCGTTTCGCCGTCAAATTACTCTCTCTTAATGTTTATGGGCTAAACTCTCCAAATAAATGTAAACAAGTCTAGAGGTACATACTACAGCATAATCCTGACATCATATTCCTACAGGAAACTCACCTTATGGGAGCGGACAGACAGAATGGCACACCTGAAATACCCCATCAGCTACTGGGCATACACAGACACAAAATCAATGGGGGTGGGCATTCTTTGTAAAGCAGGCATCAGCACTGACGTAACGAAAGTGGTGAGGTACAAATAAGGCCGCTACCTGACAGTGCGCATGCTGCATGGCAAACCGCCTCTCACCCTCCTTAACACATATGTTCCAAATACTGCTCAAGACCATTATCTCCGATGCGTCGTATGGGAACATTAGCCGAGGCAGAGGGTGACATAGTTGTCTGTGGTGACTTGAACTTAGTATGGGTCCCTGAAAAGGTATCATACGAAGCACATACTACACTTACCAAAGCACTGGGGCGATGTTGGCACATCTTAAAAAAAGACATAGCGGAGCTGGGACTCTTAGAAGGCTGTTATAATCACCCCGATACACAGAATTACTCTTTCTGTTCCCATGTACACACATCACATTCCTGCATTGACTTTGTCTTAATAACGCATTCCCTCCTTTGGAATCTTACAGCAGTGAGATGTCAGATAGATCCCTTTCTGATCATGCACATGTTAAAGTGACATAGTCTGATGACCTCTCTCCATGTTGTGGCATGCTGAGATGGCACCTACCCCTGCGACTCCTCCATGACCCAGTAGATGTAGAGGAGATACATAAGGTAATCAATTAGTATTTTGCCCCTAACTCCCTGCCGGACATATCACCCTACACCAGATGGGACGGCTTCAAGGCCACAATCTGGGAAGTTATCTCCCCATTTGCAATCGCCCGGGGGAGGGCAGTCCAACTGCTTGAAGCTAAGCTGACAGATGAAGTCAAAGCTTTAGAGCAGCAAGATAAACTTACACACACTCATCGCAATAAACGACAGCTTGCCATCTTTAGAGGCCAACTTCGGATGCATAGGACAAATATGGCTGAACTCTCCCTCCTAGCGCTACATTAGCACTATTATGAGGGAGAAAACAAAGTGGGTACACTCCTGGCTCACAGACTGCACCAGGCACATACTAAGGTGCACATCGTGAAGCTCCAAACTGAAAACAGGAACTGGGCAACCTCCGATTGCGATAAGCAGCGTATGTTCCGGTTATAATATCAGACCCTATACAAAGACGAAGAGATTTTGCCAGCATTGATAGACGATTATCTGGCCACATGCGAATAGCACCCTCTACACTCTGAACATGCGGAAGCCCTTGATGCCCCAATCACACTAGAGGAACTCTAACGCAGTTTGAGCCCTCTCTCGCGGTAAGACGCCGGGACCGGACTATCTTCCAGTTCTGCGACCTATTTTTGCCTAAATTGTGAGAACACTTGCTCCACCTATTTAACTCCTTCACACACACCACAGGCCTCACACACACTATGGTAGTGGTGGAGATAATTTCCAGTACCAAAGCCAGGCAAAGATCCAGCACTTTGCTCATTCTACCGCCAATACAGATGGCAAAATCTTTACCAAGATCCTGACATCTAGACTGGAATGCTACATCCTGAGACTTACTAACCCCAACCAAGTGCGATTTATCCACAATAGACAAAAGGCGGGCAACGTACAGGGCATAGCACACCTTGTTGAGAAGTCGCACTGCTATCACATCCCGGCTTGCCTTCTCTCACTAGATGTGGATCAAACCTTTGATAGAGTAAATTGGTCTTTTCTCCAGGCTGTCCTGTGCAAAGTTGCGATGGGCCCAGGCATCATAGCCAAAATCATGGCCTCCTATCTATTCCCTGTAACCACACTGCGTGTCAACAGACAATGCATAGATCCCATAGCTATTTGTAGGGGCAAGCGGTAGGGCTGTACGCTCTTTTGCCGTGGTTGTTTGCTCTAGCGGTCAAGGCACTGGCTATTTCCATCCACCGAACAACTGCAATAGAATGAACTCCTTATGGCGGTCAGACCCATAAGATCAGTATATTTGCCGATGACCTCTTACTTACCCTTACAAAACCAGCCATCTCACTCCCAGCCATTGTAAATAGTCTGACCAACTGTGAAACGGTAATGGGTTTCAAGTTCAATATGTCAAAGTCGAACATACTCAACTTGATGTTTCTCAACCAGGACCTCCCTGCTTTGCAAAAGCTTGCGCCCTTCCATTGGTCCTCGGATACCATGAGATATCTAGGCCTCAATCTCATACCTACACTCTCTACCTGGACACGGGCAAACTGGCACCCACTCCACCACTCCATATTGGAGGCCCTTCGACGTGGAAACCCCTGCACATCTCATGGCTGTGGAGGGTTGCGGCATCAAATGAATGTGCTCCCATGCTCCCTATATCGATTTCAGACTCTACCAACCCCAATCCTACAGTATGCATTATGTAATTGCAACGCAACATACATGCTTTTATTTGGAATGGGCAATGACCCCAAATTTTTAATGCCAATCTCACGCAAACCAGACTTCACTCCGGCATTGCCTGCTCACTCCTTTCAGGTATGGACTGTAAGTAACTGTAGAATGCTACGTGACCTCTTCACAGGTCTACCATGAAAGTCTTTGAGCAGTGCAAAGAAGAATATAGCATTCCTGAGACAGCTAGACTACAATACTTCCAGCTCCGACACTAGGCACTACACCCCTCCGTGTACCCTGAGTTTGTGCGACCCTTCACTTCGAGAAGCTTGTTGAAACGTACGATGGCTCCTGGGGGCTCATCTCCAACACCTACCATACCCCCCAACACTCCCCTGCACCCACACCTACCAGACGGCATCACAGTCAACCACCACGGAGGGCATATCACCTAAGCAATGGGATATACCCAAAACATATTGTACCAGCTCCTGCCAGGTAATGCCATATACGCTCGCATTCCAATGGTATTACACCCTAACACGCCACTCTGCTATATACCCTGGCACATCCTCTCTGTGCTGGTGATGTAACACAGACCAAGGAGACTTCTGTCACAGATGGTGGTCCTGCACCCTCATCGCTACCTTCTGGAAGGAGGTGTTAAGTCATATTAAAGCCACTGTGGGGTATTCTCGCCCGCCCTCCCATACTATGGTCATTCTGTGGATTCGACCTCTGGACTTGAAAGCGATGACCCATACTGATAGAACACTTATCAGCTCCATTCTCCAGGCAGCCAGACAACTTGCAGCCCTAGCATGGAAGAAGACCACTCCCCCCTCTGCGGCACAATGGAGCTCTCGCCTATGGCATACTATGGCGATTGAACAGCTTTCCCACAACCTAAATGGAACAGAATCCAAATTACCAATCTGTATGGCGACCCCTGATACAGTACCTGAACCACATAGAATTTACCTGTTTTATCCCGCCAAAACTGTGGGCGCTTCAGCTCTTTTGCTGACCCGCCTTTGATGGCGTCCTGGTTAACCACTTGGCATAACACTGGTATGTAGTAGGGAGGGCCCATGTTGTCCCCTGCTGCCTCAAAGTGCCTCAAAGATGATGCAACACCTAGGCACAATACCGGCCTTCACCTGGACCCCACTACTCGTGTGCTTGTTATACCTTTGTTTTCTTGTACTCTTTTACAATTAATACCTAAATGGTGACATGATATGTCATAGATGATCTGATGCTATGTTTTGTTAAGAATGATTAACGATACACCTCAAACGCTATGTTACCTGCCATTTTAGAAACAATCTACACTCTATAAACTTCATCTCTGTTGTCATGATGTAACGAAACAGTCGCCTTCTGAAGTTGTGTTTTAAAAAAAAAACAACAATAAAGATATTTTGAGAATAAAAAAGCCGAACTGGCCACTGTCTTGACGCATATGTGCGCTAAAATTACGAAGCATACATGCATGTTGTCATGATGCATATGTTCATGCGTCGCGAGGCACATGCACAAAGGTGCACACATAATGGCCATTGCTAGGATGCATACGTGTGGGCCTTGACATGCCAGTGGTCATTTTGGCTTTTTTTCGCTTACCTCTCCGACGGACAAGTAGAAATGGTAAACTTAAAAAAGTGCGAACAGCTCCAATGCAAAAACATTGCAGCACCAATATGTCTGCACTTTTTTTTTTTTTAAAGAAAGACCTATTGGCTATACCAATCATTGTTTCACAATTAAACAATCATAAGTGACACCAAGGAAGTATCCTTTAAAGGCAATAGCAACATTTGACAAGATGGAATGGAGACTACAATACATGTAGAAATGGTTACACAAGAAAGATAAAATTCTCTAAAGCAAAATGTTGCACATTTTATAAAGAACTTAAATTGACACAAGGAAAAACAATACCACTTTTAAAGTGCAGTAGAAATTCCCAATAGAGGTAAGAATGGATGTATGCAAAGGGACCATGATAGAAAGCCATAACTATGGGAACGGTAACTCTAGAAAAGAAAAAAACAATTGAGAATGGAACAAGAAACCCTCCATGACCTCAGACCAGCACGCAAACAAACACATCATCAAAACAATTTAGTTGAATACAGTTGCTCGCCAACAGTACGGTTAAAAAAATAGATAATGTGATGGCCATAGACAACAGCTAAAAACCACCATCTTGGATAGGTCAGGATCAAGCACCCAAGAGAAATAGTCAGATAGATGACTTAGGCAATCAAACTAAAAAAACAAGGCATTTCTTAACGTTTTCAACTCGAATACAACCAGACCAGCCACTAGCCCTCCCTCAAACCGAAGGGAACCTTCCCACTCCACAGGGCAAAACATAGGGGAGACACATAGCTTTATTCTGGGCCAACAGTGACAGCCCAACACACTGAATCAATATTCGGGACTCTCGGCGTGCCACATATAATCATAATCACTCAATGATACACTGATAGCCTGACTGCAAGTACTGAAAACGCTCCAAATTATGCGCAAATTTTCCAGGCACCAGTTCATGCCACGAGACTATACCAATGAAAGAAGTGTGTGTGCTAAGAAATTCTCATAAGATATGTTGTGAAATGTTTCCCTGTTCGGAGTGAAATCTCTACATGTTCCTAAATGTGACTTCACATTAAAGAAATATTTTAAAAAATAACACCTGTGGGCATTGATCTTTATTGATCATGTTTGTGTTTCATACTAGCACGGATTAGCCTTAGAAATATACTCATATTTTTTACAATAGACTAGCCACAACAGTGCACACATGCAGTACAGCGAAGCGCTCCCCTATTTTTCTTTACAAAAACCAACCACAATGCACACCAGCCACAGCATTGCCTCTTCTTGTATTTTAGACCAGCGCAGCCTCAGCAGTAAATAAGATATCAGTGCAAGGTCAGTCAAGAGGGAGTTGATTTGATTGTGTGTACTCACCTAGGCTCTGATAACTTGTGGTTGAAGAAATAACCTTTATCTATTCTCTTGGATGTCGTTCAAGTATTGCCCAAGGTCGTCCTCCTTGAGAAACTAAGTCCAGAAGAGTTTTCATCTACACTGTTTGCGACATGCCCACTGCAGAAGCGTTAGTACTTTCCACTCTGAATCACATGATTCGCCCACCCTCATACGTGCTTCCTGTAAAAAGCGGAAGTAGACCAATACATCGATGACTTCTTACTTTCGTCTGTGGGTTTGAGATAAGGTTTGGGTGTTTGCATATCACATTGAGCAAACTCTATGGGCCTGGTCCACAAACTGCACTTTGTAGTATGTTTTGTGGTATCACAGTAGCAATACAAAAGTGTCACGTAGTCCTATTCAGAAACTGCACTTTTATGGTAACTTACACTTTTGAGTACGTTTACTACTTTTACGTAATCACAAACAACACTTGCTAGTAACTTAGGGTTTTGCAGAAACGTAGACTTTTGTAGTAAGTCACTACCTCCATTATTTTCTAAGGGACGTTGTTGCTCTAACAGTGGTTGGCCATGTGTAGTGCTGTACTCACAACAAAAGTGTAAGTTGCTACAAAAGTGCAGTTTGTGAATACCGAAAAATAGTAAACGTACTCAAAAGTGTAAGTGACCTTTGTGAATCAGGCCCGCCTCTTCCTCCTTGGACATAGCCAGTCTAGATGCTGGTACTGCAGTGGTGCAGTGAGGATACAGTGGGCCTGCAGTGTGCAGTTTGTGCTGGTGGTTGTATGTAGTGGGCGCCAGCACTCATTTTTTAGGACTAGGTCTTATTTTTTATCAGACTAAGACCGAGAGCAAGGTCAAGGCATAAAGAGGGAAGGTTGTGAAGAGAAACATGTAAAAGAGAGGTGGGACAAAAAAGAACCAGTAAGAGTGAGATAAAGGGACAGAAGTGCAGGATGTGGTCCGTCGGTTTAAACCGCCGACTTTGGTGCTGGAAATCAGGGTTCGAGCCTTGGGGTCGCGTCCACATCCTGTGATTCTGGGCAAATCACTTAATCTCCCCGTGCCTGAATGTTTAATGTAAATACGGTGCTCATGTAAAGCGCTCCAATACCTTCGGGTCGAGTTTGCGCTATATAAATATGAAAAAGAAAAAAAAAAAAGTGGCATGAGGTGGAACCAAGATGGGGTAGCCAGGGAATTTAGCAAACCTCAGAATTTGGCATCACTAAGGATGGGCCCCTAACAAAAACCTTTGGGCCCGCTACTTATATTTTAACAAATGAATTAAGCACTGCACCAGTACGACTAACAATAAGAGTGCAGTAGTTATGGAGTACCTGTGAGGGTAAGATTCTTTGTGTCCATCTTACACTAACTAGTGTACCCTGCCGTCAGAGGCTGGCAATCAGGGCAGTTTTTCAGTGGACTACCACTTCTCAATCGATTTATTTGAGAGGCCTTCACACTGTAGACGCAGCAGCCGATTCCTTTGCAAGAGCAGGCCCTCACACTTAAACTGGTAAACCACCACGGAAACGCTGACCACACCCGTCAGACCCACGTAGAACCACTCATCGAGCCATGAAGAGAAAACACCACTGTTCTTAAAAGGGCAAAGAACCCTCCAGTAAACAGTCTGCATTTTTCACCTCACCCCAGCAAAGCCAAACGCCACACACATGCCAAGACACGCGCAAACATGAACTGTACTGAAGCCCGTGGGGTCCATTTTGGATGCCCCTGGCTTAGCATGGAACAAGACAGAGGATGAGGACAGTTCCATCAGACAGTGGAAGCCTGTTGCCTGCATTCCTGTGGCTGGAGGGTGAAGATCCAGACACTGGAGAAGGGAGGATCGAGACTGAGCTACCTTTAGAAATCCCACAAAAACGTTTGTTAAGGAGAGTCGGTTTATTAGTCCTTCCTGAGCATTGAGATTTGGTTGGGGTAGGGTTGGGCGATGTGACTGTAGCTTCTGTTGTGCGAGGTGAAAATGATTCTAGGTCAGGTCTGTCCTTTTGTCTATCTGTGATTTACACTGAAAAAAACAACCACCTATGCAAATACAACAATTGCAACCATTAAAAATGCAAATCACCTCCCTAAAAGTAGGCAAACCTATCATATGGGCTAACACTACTTCTTTGTACACAGACAAGGACCATGCCATCTACTGCATAGATTCAACCCCACAGCATGAAGAAGTAAAACCTTCCAGGCAGATTGAGGGAATCTCCGACGACTCCTAAAAGGAGTCTAAACACTCCTCTATAAAGCAAGTATCTTCCCATCTGAAGAGAAAAAACAGCAGAAGGGACTACAGAACCCTGTCAGTGCTAAGGTTTTAGCTATATTGTTCATCACCCGGCTAGAATGGTAGGTTCTAGCTCTGTTGCATGTCTCTGGACTAGACCTATTGAGCGCATCAATGTGCTCATGAATGTCTTCAAAGTGATTGGTCGGAGCATGCTTCAGAGGATTCTTGATAACCAGGTGATGACACTCCTGTCGAGCACCGACAGGCCTCTTTATCTGACACCTTTAACTGGCCCACTTTTGTTTATTGCGGTTGAGTGTCTGATGCAAAAAGCTCAGTGAACACGTTTTTTTAAATTTTGCGCAGATTCTTTTTGCAATATCAAACCTTGCTTGCAACATTTCTCAACTGAATTGTTGTGCTCCAGAGAACCAGACGGGAAAAGGCACAAAAGGGAAGTATCAGTTCTGCTTGCTCTCAAATTAATCAACCCCATAGGAAGAGCCCATATTCCAGTCTAGATGCAATGTTTTTCGTCTCTGGATTAAAAGATCTCATGATCTCTACGCTTCACAGTTACCGCAAACACGAAAGTGCTTCACCCCTGCAGAACAAACTGCTAGTTGGAATCATGGCTCCCTGCTCTTCTGTCTGATCTTGCCTGTGCATTGTTCTCTGTAGGGACCCTACTGACTCCTTTTCTACAGTGTTCATTATAAAGGGGTGAGGGGCCTTCGGGGCTATTGGTATGTGTGGCATGACTTTTGTGCATAGCTTGATAACGCTGTATACAGCACAGGTCTCACTATTTGTTAGCATGAGCATGACCAAGTATGTCTGGTTGTATGACAGAAGCATGCATGGCTACCCCAAGTGTGCCTCAACAACGCTGTCCAAACAATGAATGCTTCTTAACCACACATTCTTTTACCACGCAATTTCGTTGTAAAGGCATGATTGGTAAAGGAATGCGTGGCTAAGACACATTTGCCCTGAAGCTTCTCCAAGTCCTGAAAACTGTCCCCCCCCCAACCTGAGCCCTAAAACTCGCCCTCACATCTTAAAAACTACCTCGACCCCCGTCCCCCGCCCTCAGCCCTAAAACTGCCCCAGCTCTGGAAACTCTCCTCCCCCCCCCCACCCTAAGCCCTAAATCTCTGCCCCATGTCCTAAAAACTACCCTGACCCCAAGCCCCCGCCCTGAGCCATAAATCTCATCCCCTAGCCCTATAAACTCTCCTGACCCCAGCCCCCCTGCCCTGAGCCCTAAAAACGGAGCCTCACTCCTGAAAACGACCCCATCCCCTGCCCTGAGCCCTAAAACCCAGCCCCCAGCCCTAAAAACTGCCTGACCCCCCGAGCCCTCAAACCAGCCCTAAAAACTATGTCCCCGCTCCCTAAAAACCCGCCGAAGCCCACATAGCTTCCTCTCCCGATCCTCCCTTTCCTCTCCCCGCCCATCCACAAATCTAAACCACGCATTGCCTTAACCATGCATATGCGTGGTTAAGGCATATGTGTGGTTAAGGCATATGCGTGGTCAAGGCAAGTGTGGTTCTGCTTGCTGGTAAACGGTAAGCGTAGCTTAGCCCGCATTGTAAAGCCCGTCTCCCAGTATGTGCATTCAGTCTATGAAAAAGCCTAATAGACATGCCTGTTCCTTCCTACCATATGCTTGTCAGTGTTCTGCGGACCTACAAATTAAATGTGCATGATTGCCACATACGGTTCTGGTGCCTACAGCAACAGGCTAGAGAGAGTGACACTGCAGCATTTAGCATTACACTGTAGCTAGTGATCTACGTCAGAAGCGTGAACTTACCTTGTGTAGTTCCATTACCAGAAGAACCAGTGGGATATAGTAAGCGGCATCTTCAGTGAGCACCCTGAAACGAGAACAGAGTCAATGTTTAATTGTTTTGCAAAAGTACAAAAGATGCTGGTGGTTGTGGTGGGGCAAGGCAGATGTACCTGGAATAGCTGCAAATCAGCTATTAATATCGCAGGTAGAGTTTAGACTAATGAGTGTATCAAGCATTCACTCTTGTAACCAGCTTGTTCACTGAACTGTTAGTAATTGTTATGACAAATCTTACCCACATGATTTGTTGGGATGGGACTATCCTAACATGCCTAACTGCATTGATATCTTCACTTTTAGTATGGCCACAGCATCAAGATAATCCAGCATATGCACAGAGTTCTAGGCCTGTCCTTGACTATGCAAAGGCCTTTAAATGTACGGTGGCCTGCAGCGGTGCACCAAGTGTGCCCTTATAAGTGGATAGAGGACTACTGTCCTTGTCCTCGGTGCAGCACATAAAGTGGTGGTGGCAGAACACTGTGTTTTCGAGATTGATATTGTGACTAAATCTTTATATTTGTGTTACATAGAGTGTGGGCTATAGATCCCTCTGGTGTTAAGTTCCACTGCTATGTGTATGCCCAGAAAAGTTTCACTCACATCCTGTGTGCATGCAGACCTGCCAACTCACACGGTGCCACAGTGTGTCACATGATTTCGGCTGCCTTCACAGGTCATCCAATAAGGAGTCAAAATCATATGGTGGCAGGCAAGGTGAGCTGGGAAATACGGCATACAGTGGATTTCCAGCTTGTCTTTTGTGGCTGTAAGCACCTGATGTCCATTGAGAGATGTGAAAACACCCCAGGACACCGGCAACAGCCTTAGAGACCCTTGTTTGTTTTGGGGGGGTGGTGGGTTTGATAGAGGGCAGAGTGCCTATTAGATAGCTCTTGGCACGAGGCCCCGCCCTCTACAATGCTCCACCCCCTCCTCAAATGCTGAAATGTATTTACAGGTTGGCAGGTCCTGTGCATGTAGAATGTGTGCAGTAGCAGGGCCTGGTGTGCGAGTCAGCCTCAGTACTGAAGCCAGTGGGATCCATTTTGGATGTCCGTGGCTTGGCATGGCACGAGATAGAGGATGAGGGCAGTTTCATCAGACAGTGGAAGCATGTTGCCTGCATTCCTGTGGCTGGAGAGTGGAGATCCAGACACTTGAGCAAGGAGGATAGAGTCATGGCTACCTTTAGAAATTCCACAAGAATGTTTGTTTGGATGGGGGTGTTTATTAGTCCTTCCTGAGCACTGCCTTTTGATTGGGGTAGGGGTGAGGGGTATAACTGCAGGTTCTGTTGTGCAAGGCGACATTTTTCTAGGTGAAGCCTGCCCTTTTCTCAATCTATGATTACTGCTTCAGAGAGGCTGATGACAACCAGGTCCAGAAACCGAACTCTTCTTTGTGCCTGTGTTGTGGGTGCTACAGTCTGTAGACAGTGTCAGTGCTACTAGCTATGAAAAGCACCACCCTACACAAAGGCTATATCTGGAGAGTAGCCTGACAAGATCTTTTGTTAACACAAAACCAGTTTGAAAATGTGAGACAATAGATCCACATCCCTTTTGTGCAAAATGTGTAACAACGTTGGCCCTACATTAATCCAGTTCCAAGGAAGGCAATGTTCTGCAGAGTAGTCAAAGGACTGCTGTGTGACGGGGGCAGGTGTCTGCTTGACACCTACTCTCCCAGAAGTGAGGAGACAGCACCTAATGTCTGCACTTTCTTCTGGAGGAGCTGAGGTGCCAAAAAGGAAAGTCTTCCTGGTCATGCAGGAGGAGACTGTCCAGGAGGAGAAACCTGGTGTGTCTCAGGGACTGAGGGACATCCAGAAAAATCTGGCTGCCTGAGAGTCAGTTAGGAGTGGCCCGTGCTGCAGGTGGTCCCGACTGGTCTCTCAAAACTGGCTCCTGGTGGGAAACCTGTCAAAAATTGGTGCATGCATTGGCCCGACTAGTGTTGCAGCTGCCTACAGCTGCACACTCAGGCATATGCTTGCAGTGCTTGCTGCATCAGCCTGATCAGGGTGGCATCAGCCTGCCTCTGACTAACTGAATCCGCCTGATTGGGGCTACAGTTGCGTGCATTGGTCCGGTCGCAGCTACAACTGCCATAGACACTAAGATGGGCCAGTCAGGGCCTTTCTTTGTCCAATTAGCCAAGCAGGAGCTAACCCCCATCCAGTGGTCAGAATGAGCCGCAGCATCCAGGCCTGCACTGACTCCGAAGTGGCACGGTGGCTGGATCGTGGGATATATGCATGGGTAGTAAGAGAAATATTCAATGAATACACTTAAATTAATCAGTTGCAGCCCTTCTGTGGACTCTATACTCATGATTTGTGTTCTTCTAGTTCCTGCTTGGTTTTGGTGCAAACACAGAGTCCTCCGACTGTGCCTTCCAAAGACTTAACACTGTGCTGATTTAACCCCGCCCCCGACTCTGATCTGACAGCTGAAAAGCAGGATGTGATTGCTATCAGATATTTTGTTAGCTTGTTTGAAATTTCAGTATGATATCCATGCATTATGATGTGGCTGCTGTAGCTGTGTAGCACTAAAGATGTCTTGCAAAATATTTATACATAATTGACACTATTGCACTTTTGTTTAATTTTGGGCTTTGTTTCATTTTTCATTACGTGAAAAATATGTTAATACAAATTAAGAAGGTGATAGTATTTAAAAATTATTAGTTTAGCAATATTTTATGTAAATAAACAAATAACATTTACGGATTGAATTATTGTTAAAGTAATTTAATTTACAAATACATTTCATTAATTACAAGGTTGGGGATAACATTACACTTACAATAACCTTTCTTATTGTTAGAATGCGATTAAAGTTATTTTTTTAGAACAAGCGCAGAATCGAGCCTACAACTTCACACCTAGCACAACCACCTCCAACTCTCAATTCGCCCCCACATTTCAACAACTGAATCATCCACGTTCCACCACTAGGAATCCACTAGATTCCACACATCTTCCTTCCCAGCTGCTAAGCCCCAAACAACAGGAACAAGCAACAAGAATAACGCCTAGGTGGTAAAATACCTTCGAACAGAAATCCAACCCATATACAGACAAATGTTACCAGGGGAGACAATGACGCCGTCACTTGCATAGGTAGTCATCCAGGTCCCTAGGTCTCATCCTGGATCATCTGGAGGGACCATCTGATGTCCTTCTAGTTGCTTTGCCATCAAACAGTTATTGAGG
This sequence comes from Triturus cristatus, assembly GCF_964204655.1. Classification (NCBI taxonomy): domain Eukaryota; kingdom Metazoa; phylum Chordata; class Amphibia; order Caudata; family Salamandridae; genus Triturus; species Triturus cristatus. The sequence continues at coordinate 769,784,837 of NC_140580.1, forward strand.
TACAGACAGACCCTTGTACAGAAGTCCAGTGGCAGCTGATGAAGTTTAAGATTGGTGAGGCTTAAATCGCAGCCATTGTACATAGCAAGAGTGCCTGTCATATGCTCATTCCCTAGAGAGTTTAGGCAGCCATAGTTTTTAACAGGCATTTCTGAAGAGATCAAGATGAAACAGTTCAAAGAAATATTGATCTGGCAAGCCAACCTTGTCTTCAACAGAGGTGCAGGCACCACACAGAAGACCTTCAATCCCAAGTTGATTTTGTTTGAAAAGAGAAAACAAAGCTGTTTTTTCCAAGGAAATTATCTGAAAAGTCTGTTTTCAATACAGTTTCGTTTTGAAGATTCCATGGAAACAACAAGTCCAATCTAACATTGTTGTCAGGAGTACTGGTGAAATAGGGCACGACTGATCTTTGTTGTGTAAGTAATGTTGTACAAATAGACCAAGGCATCATTAAACCTACACAAATTAACCTCCGTATTCTTGCGCATGGTGCGCACATTTTAAAGTCAAGCATTTCCATGCCACTCTGTTTGTCTTCAAACAGTGTGCAAAGTGTTAAATAAATATGGGCCTTATACACTGATTCTGCATATACCTTGATGCTGCAAACATGGCACTGTGAAGTACCATACGGTTGCATGCAGCAGACAACCTAGTAAATGATGTTAGCAGAAATGAACAGCAATACATAATGTTGAGTATAGAATACTTTTACCCTTTTCCAGCCTGTTACATTGGCCTTTTCTTGGCATGCGGATACTTAAGTGCTTAATGACTCAAAACAAGTGAGAGTGAGGTAGATTATAGCAGGTATTTTCACTACTACCAACCCTCCTGTGAAGGGGAAACAGCCTATGTGGATAAGGCAGATGCCGGGAATAGGGTGTGATCTGTGATAAAAAGTTAGATGCCACCGTGTTGTGTTTCAATTTAGATGCCCATACATAGGTTTCCCTAAATCATGTCCTTATATATGCACAATTTGCATTGCCCTCATTTGGACATAGAACCCCTCTCCTTATTTAGGCATTTGCCATGCTATCCAAATATAGGCATGGTCACCTACATCCATTCATCCCACGTCACAACAAGTTCTTAGAAACCAGACCCTTAAGCCATCTGGACTTTCCCTAGCTAGGATTATTGATTTCTCCAAGAACTCATCTATTATGCATGTACTACTATTCCTTAGGGGTTCATCCATGACGTCTTCCTCTGCCCGACTTTACGTCAATGCTAGCATTCCTAAGCACCTTCCAGGTATAAATATACCTTCCCTTACCATGGCAAACCACGGCACGGCACAACTTGACTGCACGGTTCGCCACGGCAAGTTCGGAAGAGAACATATTCCGGCCTGACGCACTGGCCAGACACTGTCATCCCTGCTCGCAGAGAATCCAGCCTCCAGTGTTCTGACTCCCTTCGCGGGGTGTTAGAGTTTGAGAACCGGAAAGAGATTACCCCCTCTCTCATTCTAAAGGTATGGAGTTGACAAGGACCTACAGGGACTTTTGGCATACAAACTTAGTATCTACCATACTATAGAAAACAGCACCTACTCTTACCTCGTACTACACTTAGGTTAGGTACACTGGGGTAGAACTATTTAGAAGCATCAGACGAGTATTCACTTTTTAGCCTGTGTTATGTATGTATGTATATATGAATATATGTCATAGCTAAAAGACAATGCTATTGCAGTATTATTTCTTCTTACTGCTTACGCTGTGCGTATTATATGTTGCTTACTGTCTAATGATTGTGACAGCTCATATCACTTGCACGAGAAACAAGACTGTTCAATAAACCCTCCCTTTTATTGAAATGCCTGTCTATCTGTTTCTGTGTAACTCTGAAGAAACTAAGCATGCACGATTGACTGAGTGAACCTGTTATCTATTGTTTACACGATTCTGAGACGCGTTCCGATTCTAAGGGAAACAACGTTTTTTTTTTAACATAGTTTATTGATTTTACATAGTATAACATGTTCATCATATTACAACAGTGCACATTATGACATATTGTTGCACACATCTTATTAACAACACATTTTGGTGTCTATTCTTTACTTAGTTGCATCTCTGCCGGTTGTTTTAGCTTGCGTCGAGTATAGAGACTTTGGCCCTTTACAGGATTTGCATAGACTGCTTAAACAGTAGTATAACCATGACGATATCGTCCATTAACTGAACCGATCATACCGGTAGATATCTGTGCCGTGACTGTGGGCATATACTAAAATCTTATGAATGAAAGAATACGAGAAAGGAAAAAGATAATAACCAAATCCACAACTCCCCCCACCCCATCCCTCCGGTCCCATGTACATACACAACCACATAAATACATGACTAATGATGTAGGCTCTTGCATTACTAAGGGAAACAAAGTGGTCATGTTTATGCGGTTGTCAGAAACGAATCCCTTCTTGTTCATTCAAGAAGTTTCTAGTGACCTCTGAGTTAGCTGGCACACACAAGTAATTAAGTTTAATGTACTCTATAGGAGCATACTGACCTTAGTCCTATGCAACAACTATAGTGTATATTATTCCAATGCACAGAGCCTATAAGGGAAACAGGAACTACACTACATGGAGCCCAACATTTGGTAAGGCACTAATTTAACGCCTGATACTGAAGTAACTCAGTTGTGCTTTTCTCAGAGACCCCTACTCATAAAACTCCATAAGACGTCTGTCTGGAGTGGGTAGGGTTAAAATCTGCCATAGATGAGTAGGACGAGAATCCTATGTATTAGCTGTTTGGCTTGTTCAACGTTGAAGGATATAGTGTTCCACATTATTGTACACCTTATCTTTGTTTCCTTGAAACTTGTTCTACATTTTTCAAAAAACAAATGTCCCATAACGGGGATACAGAGGCTGCGGCTGATGAAGTCGCAACAGCTTTCAATACTACAGGTTTAAATGAAACCGATGAGGGTGTTATAAACATCCCTCCAAACTTAAGGAGAGCCATCACTCTAAAACTTATAAAACATGGCCTAACACCAAGAGGTGGTAGAGCAGTTTTTGTGATAGAAGCACATGAATCTTTTCAAACAGAGGTATTCTATTCATGGATTACATTCCCAGAATCAAATCCAGTAACACATGTGTTTCACTTCTTCAAAGAAGATGAACAACCTGAGGAATACATTCCCTTCGAGGATATTGAAATTCCACTCACATACCAGGAGCATCAGCTCTGGTTTAAAGGCACCCTAAAACATTACAATCACATAACCAGGCTCGGTACACTAGGTAGACCAGGAGCAACATGGCTGATTTTACCATTTGTAAAATTTTGCTTTGAAATTGTATTAAATGTTAGAAAGAATCTATCAGCAGTGCAGATTGCAGTCCTGGTAATCTATTTAGTACTAGGCCACTTACCAAGTCATTTCACATGCCCCGCAAGAACATTACAATGCTGCACACATATCAAGAAAAATTCAGTCTTATACTCCCAGAAATCTGAGTGCGTTCACCACTCACTCCCACGTTCTATATCTATGCGATTTGGGTGAACTGCACCACTGGATAGAAATGTCCTTCGAGTCTATAGCAAATATAACAGAGAACCGAGCTTCAACCAAAGTTTATACAACGGAAGACGCCAATGAAATTTACAACTTAATAAAGGAGACGAAATCATTTGACCCACAAAGCGGATCTGTCACACAGCAATTACGACAACTGGAATACCTCACTAGAAGGGAATTAAATCAACGTTTACATGCCTCAACACTTATACAATACCACCGTGTTAAAAGGATCCCACGTGGACTCAGATTATCAATACGCCCTATGTTATTTAGGCTTCAAAACAACCAACAGTTTATGGAGAAATGGTACTCCATTTTAAATAAATGCTCACTGGATCTGATTTTGCTGATAATTGAGGAGCTGTCTAAAACCATCCATGATCTAGAAGAAGAAATACACATATTAAAAAATGACTTATCTACCAGGATGGAAGTAGAACCATGGGGTCAATTCTTTGAAAATCTTAACCTGAAATTAGACAAATATGGGAAAGAGCTACAAGAAACTAAACTGAGAAAATTTAAACGAGACACAATTGATTATAAGTTGAATGAGGCCTACACTTGGGCGGAGGTATACGCCCAACGACGATTTACCAAAAAAACTACTCAAGCATCCTCTGAAGAAAGCGTAGTTTCTGAATCAGACATTGACACTCAGAGAGCATCCTTTAAAACCAGTGTCAGCTCAAAAGCCACTGGGAAAGCAACAGAAGAAAACATACCGACTACGACACCTAGTACTTCTTCCTCCTCTTCTTCTTCTTTTTTGGAAGTAGGCAGAGAACAAGGACGACCACCGGACAAGAGCCAAAACAAAACGTTCAACGAAACGGGAAAACAAGGAGAGGAAAAGGACAAAGAAAAAAAATCAATATTTCTTCTCTTAAATTGACAGCATTTGAAGAAAAAGTGTTAAACAAAGGAATGTCTTTTGTTAGCACCTATAAAAGCACGGAGTTAGAAACAGAAGTGGCATTTTACAAGTTCATGAGAACTACGAAACTTCTTTACGAACATATGTCCCCAAGATTCCACTGAAGATCCTACACCTTTCACTTTTAAACCCAAGAGCACTTACATCGCTCCAGTATCACATAAAACTTTGGATACATTCGAATTGCTTGTGCAACAAGATTTTAAAAAGATCCAATAGTCGAAGAAAATCAATAACTTAAGTAGAGCCGAAAAAAGCGCCCTAACAAAATTGGCAAGAAACTCAACCATCACAATTTCTAAGGCAGACAAGGGTGGAGGACTAGTGCTCATGGACACGGAACATTACGAAAGGAAAGTTATGGAACACATTAACAATGAGACAATTTATGGAAACTTGACAAAGGATCCTACTATGGAAATCCACAAAAGTCTAAATTCTATTCTAGAACAAGCAGAAGTTTTAAATTGGATTGACTCATCGACCAAGAAATACCTCAGTTCCCAATTTCCACGCAGACCAAAGATTTATTTACTACCTAAGATTCACAAGAGTCTTATTGATCCTCCATTCAGGCCCATCGACTCTGGATGTGATTCCATATTCGAAAAACCTGGCCGGTATATTGACACTTTCCTACAGTTTTTTGTTCAAAATTGGTAAACTTACATTGAAGACACAACAGATTTTTTGCGGAACTTAGAAACGATTAAAAATCAAAACACGGAAGATTGGATCTTATGCACCATTGACGTGGTGGCATTGTACACGTCTATACCACATGCTAATGGAATTGAAGCAGTTGAATGGGCTTTATTGAGACAGGAAAATGCACACATACCAAAACTTTTTATTTTACAACTACTGGAGTTTTGTTTATAAAACAGTTATTTCAGTTGGAACGAAAGGTTCTACATACAATTGAACGGCACTTCAATGGGCTTTCCGGGAGCACCGGTATACGCCAATACGTTCATGGCGAAGTTTGAAAATGACTACATCTTAACAGACTCCACATGGAAAGAAGGACTGATATTTTTTAAACGATTTATTGATGACATCTTCCTCATTTGGAACAAATCAGAACCAGCATTAATTAATAACATACGAACACTAAATCTAATAGACCCCAGAATACAGTTTACTCACACCATCAGTCGAAAGGCAATCTCATTCCTAGACGTCTGGATAGACATTGAACAGGGCGAAATACATACCAGCGTGTACAAAAAACCAACTGACAAAAACAATGCTTTATTATTCAGCAGTTTTCATCCTCCTTCTCTTATTCGGAATTTACCAGTCTTTCAGTTCCTAAGAACTAAACTAATTTCCTCAACGAATACGGCTTGCGAAACAACTTGGCAACAGCAAATTAAGAATTATACAAGCAGAGGGTACCCTGAAAATTTACTCAGAGAGCAACTTAACACAGTTGAAAGTCGATCTCGTGATGAGCTACTAAAGAAGTCTCCAAAAAAAACTAGTACGCGTACAGTCTTTGTGTCCAAATACTCCACTGCATCAACGGCGATAAAAAAGATCATACATAAACGTTGGGACTTACTTGAGTCCGAAACAGATTTCAAAGGATTATTCAAGGAAAAACCATTGTTTGCATACACAAGAGCACAAAATCTGAAAGAGATGCTATCAAGAAGAAAAACATCACCAGCAACTCCAGAGTCCTCAACTAAGACAAACGGAACACACAAATGTTGGAATTGCATTCATTGCAATAAAGCAATCATAGGAGACACTTTATTGCACCCACTCACGGGCCAAAAAATTAAAATCTTGAGTAGCACAACATGTAACTCTGAAAACGTGATTTATATCATTAAGTGTCCTTGCGGACTGTTGTACGTTGGAAAAACAGAAAAAAAAATGAAGATCCTATTGACGGACCATAAAAGCAAAATACGCACCAAAAGTACCACCTCAAGTTTAGCAGTACATTGGGAGGAAGCACGCCACCAAATCGCTCAACTTAAATTCCAAATCATTGAAGAAGTACTAAAATTTCCAGATTGTGACAATTCAAAGCACCTACTACAAAGGGAGGTGTTTTGGATAAAAAGATTACAAACTTTGACCCCACACGGGCTTAACGACAAACTCGAGATGGCCTGTTTTCTCTAATAAATATGAAGATACGATTGATCTGTCCTTCCACCTCGGGATTCCCGCCTTTTCAATAGACGTTAACACACACAACAATTCACTTAGAGCCACGCTAGTACCCAAACCAATAAACGAGTTCCACTCACGCAACACAATCAGAGTACTCATATTGTGAACAATATGCATTTCTTAAAGTTCAATAATTCAGATAATTATTTCATAAATCATAGATTGAACAATGATTAAACAGCTACGCTTGTACCATATGTACTCATTGTGTTTATAAGTTACAAAATGATTAATGATTGAACAGTCATGTATGTAACAAATACACGTTATGTTGTAATTGTGAACTTCTGCATACAAGGTTGATTAACCCTCACGTGTTCACCAGGGAGCTAAAGGAGATCCACACCTCAACATATAACTAACGTAACTACACATAATGGGCACCACCAATGGCTAGTACGATAATAAAATATAGGTCCTTTTTTCTCACTTGTAAAAACGACCAGTTTATCTCGACTATAATAGAGAATTGAGCGTCATAGTATACGGCATCACGCTAATACATCTATAACTTAAGAACGCTTCGGCCATTTGAATCTGATTAGTAGTCCACCTTCTGTGTCGGTACTATGATCATTATACCATAGTCCGTCTTTTCTGTTGATTGAACATGCCGACACGCATACGTAAAAACCAGGAAATGCATCTCTGGTTTGATAGCGTAACCCGGATGTAAACGCCGTCTGCTTGAACACCTATTCGGTAAGCTAACACGTTTATCACTAAACTCCGTGCATTGACTAATTTTTTAAGTTCAGAATCACCGTTTAAAAGAGGTAATCTGCTATGATTCCTACTTTTGTTTCTAGATCGCCCATGATCACCGGCTGCGACTTTACTCGCAACTAGTCTTTACATGCAACTAGGCAAAGCGCCATTTTTTTGCATATTCTACAGTAAGGTGAGCCACAATCTAAAAACGTCATGATAATACCACCGTTTTTTTATAACAGCACATTTTATATTCAGTCTCGCTCGTTTCTTTAGATTCTGAATACAACAGGGAAAAGAATACCTGACAGTACATTTAAAGACCAGGTACGTAGAGAGGCTCTTAGTGCATACGGATCCGTTAGAGCATGACCAGTTGTCCTTATCTTAAGGTTTCTTTCCCTAGTGGTTGAACTTGAAAACCCTAGAACTTTGACAACCATTTTACAAGGTATCGTTACACCACAGAGTGATCACTTTTGGTGAGGGGAGCACAATATATGCACAAATCACCATGAGCTGGACTGTGACTGATTGATCCCAAAAAAGCGCAGATTCTGAAATTCTCTCCTTTTTCCACAGCATACCCCTGACGAAGGGACAAAATGTCCCGAAATGCATTGGGTGCTTCATGATGCTATTTTGTTTTTGACCAAAATGTATGCATATATGTTTGTTAATATGTAAAAAACGCATAAAGATGAAAGTATATATTGTACAGAATGTATACCATTTGTAAAATTTTGCTTTGAAATTGTATTAAATGTTAGAAAGAATCTATCAGCAGTGCAGATTGCAGACCTAGTAATCTTATTAGTACTAGGCCACTTACCAAATGATTTTAGCCGGCTACATACCTCATCCTGACATTGAAGCAATGTCAGATAAGGAATTACTTAATCAAATACAAGAATTAATAGAATTATACAGTTAAATGACAACTGTCTGAGGGTCCTGAAAAGAACTCATTTAAACACAACCCTACATCTTCTAAAAAGAAGTGGGAAAATAAAAAACAACATTCAAAAGAGAAACGTTCTCAATCCCGAGGTAGGTCTCCTCAAAAGGAGCCCTCCGACAGGAGGTATAACCTCAGGAATAGGGTATCAAGATACTGATACATGTTCCTCTCGTACCTTTCAGACATCTTTGCAGACATCTGAAAGAAGAGGACGGTCAGATCACAAAGAAGAACGTGTGAAGTCCAGAGACGATCAATACGTTCAGAAAAACAAACCAAAACCTCAATTCACTAAGAAAAAGGTAGCAGGTCTGAAGAACAGACATGCTGAGAATTCTGAGAACACAACTCAAGAACGGAAAATGGACTATGACAATGCTGGACAGTGCAGCAGAAGTAACAATACCTCACCAGAACCTGAAGGAACTTCTGGAGATAGTGGACTTGAATGAGTACATTACAGTTGAGACTGTAGACACCAGGGTTAGTTCTCCACAAAAGTTATATGAAATAACACTTCAGATGGACGGAGACATACCAAGAAAAGTGAAAGCACTCTTTTGGGAAAAACTTTCAAGGGATTATGACATACTTCCAGCAGACCCAGACTGGCCACCAAAATTTGTCAGGGAGTGCCCACATGGCATAGTCATAATTATGCCAGCCATCTCCAACCATGTTCCTATAAATTTAAAATATACTTATGCAAGGAAATGGGCAGTTGCCCAGGCCCCAGCATTGTACAAAAATCATGTAGGATGGGATGAGGACTTGCCTCACCATAAAATCCCATTAAAATATCAACCTACTGCACAAAGGCAATACCGAATTAAGCAAGAAGCTAAAAGCAGGTCAGGGACATCTTAAATCAACTTGAATACCAAGGGGTGATTGAAACATGCACCTCATCGATGAACAATCCTTTGTTTCCTGTTTCCAAACCAGACAACACATATCGTCTAGTTTTGGATCACAGACACCTGAACACTTGTTCTAAAACTTTTGCAGTACAAAATGCACACAGTACAGCACTAATGTGCGTAAAAAATATAAAACCACATTGGATATTTCAAATGGTTTCTTTTGTCAAAACATAGCACCTGAAAGTAGGTACTTGACAGCTTTCAGGACCCAGCGTCACTTTTGTCGACTCCCACAAGGGTTCAAGAACAGCCCGGGGTTATTCTCAGCAAGAGTAACAGAGTTACTACAAATTTATGATGACGAGGCATTGCCATATGTCGATGATATCTATCTGACAGACGATGACCTGGACAGGCACTTGAACAGGGTAAATACCATTATACTGGGCTTTGCCTCTGAGGGCTACAAATTCGATTTACAAAAATCAAGAATTGCCCATCTCAATGTCCTATTCCTAGAATATGAGCTTTCAAGTGAAGGCAAAAGCCTGGCAGCTAACTTTTTAGAAAAGTGTGCACTGCTCCAACCTCCAAAAATGCTGAAAAACGTACAGTCGATTCTAGGTTTCCTGAATTTTGGAAGAACTTACATTCTAAACTACGCAGAAAGGGTTAAACCTCTCTACGAATTAATCAAACCTGATTTCAAAAACAAAGATTGGACACAGGAACACACAGAAATCCTGCGTTCAGTTCAAGCTGACATGTTAGCAATAAATCACTTACAAACACTCGTAAATACACGCCATTTAGTGATCTGAATAATTTCGGAAAATAATGGGGTGACCCGGTGTCCGTCAGAACCTGGGTATACGTATTATATAAATACAATGGTTCTGTCGGGGAAGTTTCAATTGCTTTAGAGTGTTCACAGTATAAATACATTACATGTAACACATATCCATAAGTAAATATAACAAAACACACCCAAGCTGAATTTTTCAATCGGTATTATTTTTAGAAAAAAGGAAATAACAAATAAACAAGGCTACAGTTATACAATTGACAGATTTGTGAAGAAAGAGTGACATGTAGTGGTAAATACAGACGATACACTGTAGTATGACAGATAGAGAAATCACAAAAAGGTTATTTTGAGAGGATACAAATTTTGAATATGTCCATATGATTGTTCACATATGCTTCATCATCATGTGTAAGTTAATTTTTGAACTGAAGCATTGTGTAATGAGTCTACACAATGCTTCAGTTTAATTTCAGTTTAATTCTCTTGCTACAACAGATGTTGAATATGTTTTGGATCCTAACTTAAAAACACAAGCATTCCTCCAATACGAACACGAATGTCCTCTGCATATTGAGATTTTCCCTCTTGACCAGTATGAATTTATAATTTATACTGACGGATCAGCACAACCCGCTACGGAAAGTAAGAAAGCTTACAGTGCAGCATGCGTGATCGTTAAAGGTCGTAAGCGCAATGGTAAATTCCGACAGATGGTCACTAAAACTCAATCTCTAGGAGATTGTACAGCTCAGCGAGCTGAACTACAAGCATTCAAATTGGCACTTGAAAATACGGATCGCGAATTCCCCTCATAGTGTGCGATTCTTTTTACTGTGTTCAATCATGAAATTAATATTTACAGAATTGGCTTCAAAATGGTTTCAAATATGCAAAAGATGGAACAATCACGCATAAAACGCTTTGGGAACAAGTAGTTCAGTTGCGAAACGGACTACAAAACACTCACGTGATACACACGTTGAGTCATCAACGTGATGGCGTTCACGTTGCAGGGAATTCATTGGCTGACAAAGCCGCAAAGGGGGCTGTGCAAACGGCTTCCGTAGCTGTGATCACTCGTTCAAAAACGAAAATAGACAGTGAAAGATTGTTGGCTATCAATGCTTCAAGCAAAGGCAGTGGTGCAGCGTTACCTAAAAAATTTCCACTCAATTACTCGTATATAATGATGCAAACAACGTTCCTTTTGCTCGAATCCCTGGAGTGGGGGATAGGGTAATTCCAAACATGGAACGTATCGTTATTAAAACAGAGATATTGGTAGCCCGGCATTAGGAAACAGACCAAAAACTATGTTTTGGAATGTGAAATATGCCTAAAAATGAAAGTCTCTACAGTGAAACGTCCTGCGCAGACGCCCCTGCTAATTTCAGATAAACCATTAGCTTGTGTTTACCTGGATCACTGCGGTCCCTTGCAAAGGGATGGTAACTATAAATATATCATGGTCGCAGTGGATTTGTGCTCAAGGTTCCTATGGATGTGGCCTCAGCGCTCGGCTGACGCTCGAACTGTTCTAAAAGATTTGCGAGTCTTTATCGGCACATACGCAATTGGCACGCTGCACTCTGACCAGGGCCCTGCGTTTAGCTCTCGGACTTACAAAGAAGCCATGGCCAGTTTGGGCGTTGCATTGCGGTACTCCTCTCCATTCTATCCTGAGGGAAATTCTGTTGTGGAAAGGATAAACCGGGACATAAAGTGGTCTATAACAGCTAGAGTATTAGGTTCGGGTGATGGGTGGGTCAAACATCTTTATGGGGTCCAACGCTCATTAAACAATTTGCCAAGAAGTTCTCTGGAGGGGGGTGACTCCATGTGAGGTCCTATTTGGGACAAGAATGTGGGTTCCTGATCTCGAATGTAAAGGCACAGTGGTGGAAAATAAACCATTTGATACCAAAGATCGTTTGGCTGTTTTACAGGACTTCAATGAACTAAGATCGAAACAAAGCAACGTGTTCCTGAAGCCAACCACCACTGGGGAAAATCCAGCCTTCCCAGCAAGGCCTGTCTGGATCCCAAAGCTTGGGGATCTAGTCAGAGAGAAGATTGCGGACAAGAAGGAATTTGGGCCTTCTTACAGACAACCAGTACCTGTCCTAGCAATCCACGGATCAAGAACAGTACTTCTGCCGCCCCTTGCTGGTAAAAAGGAGAAAAGTTTTGTGTCGATCGACCTCATCAAACCACACTATGTGGCCAATACTAAGCAGTAGGCCTTGTGGACTCTGACCAAGTAGCAGACATACTCCTCTAGCTACTATCCAAGAGGTTCAAACTGAAAGACTCATCACCGTTGAGAATCCAACAGTAAGAAATGAAGGACTAAGCAACAATGCTATGGAACTCGTTCCTCTTGAAACCCAAATAAGAGTTCGTCCTGATGCACCTGTCTACAACATCGTAGCAAGTGATCCACTGGTTCCAGCGATTTCAACGAAGCCTGATGCAATTTCAACCATTGACAGAACTGCCTCTGGCTATTTTATTAACTTTGATAAGTTTTCTGAGGATCCCAGCGAACCTGAAATGACGCCAGCCAAAAGAACTTTCAAAGAACAAGCACAAGACTTCTTTCATCACGTGAAAAAGACTTATCTGGTTTCACCATGGATTGAACTGTGGATTATTTCTGGAATATTTTTCTTTCTGCTTTGAGTAGCTTTAGTAATGACTCTGAGCATGCTGATAAATGGGAGATATATTCACTTGGACACAGAAAGTAAAAATGTGAACTTACTTTTGAAACCACACAAATCATCCCATCGTGAAGAAAGAGACTTGTCAGCAGTGAACATCACAGCCGTTCCTATTCAAGATGGAATAGTTTGGGAGAAAACGGATTATGATATATTCGGCCCGTCTGAACTTTTGAAGATTCCACACTTATTTACGATATCATTAAATGACTTTATTACCTCTAGAACCTATTCTGATGATTGGGACTTTGAGACAGTTAATAACATGATGTCTGATCTAGAAAGATCTGCTGCATTCTCTAACCACGAATACTTAGAGGGTTCAACAGACTAAGAACAGTTTTTTTGTTACAACCACTATGGTCATCGTTTCTTGCATAGATCTGCAACACCTAGAAATGTATTTATGTATAACCAATGGAACATTGTCCTACACCACCAAAGGATAGCTCAAAAACGTTTGAAATTAAGTTTCCATATTTTTCAGGGTACAATACCTCCAATGCAGAAACGTTTTACTTTAAAAATGTGAACAAAACAGGAACGAAAAATATGTTAACAAATACCAAACAGATTTATTCTGCAGCCTTTGTTGCCCAACTGTCTAGACAGGGTTTTGAGTTTTGGAAAAACACAATTGACACAAAATCTGTTTGGGGTACCAAAGATTGGCAAGTAAAGGGGATAGAAGCTTTGTTTAGAGCCTGCATCATCCCACAGCAGATAATGTTTTTGAATGACACTGTCCAACAAACGTCTTGCCTCAGGTTAGCCAAGTTCAAAGACATGAACACACCGTCCATACCTACACCTGCAAACAATAGCACTACACAGGGGGTGGTCGACGTAGATACTATTTTACAAAACAATACATCAGATTCCGAATGGGAAAAATGGTTGCTCTGGCTCACAGACACAAACATCTGTCAAGAAAGATTCCTGAACAAGATACAAGGTTTAACAATCAATAGGCCAGACCCACGATATGTTCAAAGACAGCATCCAGGGGTAGGAAAGACATACAGTGTAGGAAAAATATGCCTTGATTGGCTGCAGACATCTACACTAGAGGATGTGAAACAACACTTATATTTACTCAAAGAAGACGCAAACCTTAGGTGATTCTTGCCAGATCCATGAAACGTCAAAAACGTTTCATATATGCCGGCATCTATGCTGCTTATAATGAAATATGGAAGATTACCCAAGCAGACGCTGCAGAAAGAATATGAGAAATTGATCGTATTCATTTAGAGAAATCTCTCACTGTGGTCGACAATGGGTTAACGACTCTGTCATCCAAGATATATTCATTGGGCAACATTGTATCCTCTGCTATAGACATTGTGGAACAAGATTTGGTCCTGCTGCGTCATGGCCAATCACAATTACGTTCTATTCTGTTATTAGGCTGGACGCTACAAAACTTGCGTGCAGGCTATGTGCCTTGGCGTTTCATCAACACGTCTTCTCTGTTTTCTGATTACAATCTCACTGATAAACAGATCGAACTGGCACAAAGGGGAGCAAAGTATACAATGATGAGCATTGAAAAACTGGAAAAATTGCCATTTACGGTAGCAGAAAAACCAGCTACAGAATGGATCATACCTGGCAAAATAAATTTGCCTGTTACAACTTTACATTTTCAGTATTGTCACAAACACATGCCAGTAGGCAAATATGAAAGGTTGGGTAAAGAATACATCAGGATATCTTGGGATTTACCTTACACACACAGATGTTGGAGTGGGGGGCGTGAAGTGTTTATTAGCGGTACACACTGTGAAAATGCACTAAGCGGTTCACTCATATGTCGGGATATTAGTTTACACGGGGCCTGTAGCGGTTCCACTGCAAATTTATCCTGCCACCTGCAAGGTTCACCGGCCGCAGTGATTAATCCTTTTGGACAACTTTCAAATGGGAGTTACCTCATGTTGAATGATCAGAGCTGTTGTGGCATGTTTCCAGGTATCCCATATCTAGTAACGGTTACTTCCAGGGTCACTTGCTGTATGCAAGTCTTGTTCCCCCAAATAGACACAGTCAGGAGTAGCCTTTAAGGCCTTCACTGAACATCTCTTCTATACGAATTGATACTTTAAGCAGAAAAAAAGCTATTCTTTTACAACAAACCGTGCCTTTGACCTCGGCCAAAGAAACCTATGATCTACAAGTCGCAGGGACTTCGGGTGAGATACAGGCTCTGTTAAGGACAAATTGCCCTACACATTTCAAAGAAATGTTGGGACGTATCTTAAACATGTCTGATACGAGCGGTATTGTGCATGTATTTAAGACCGATGTTCGGGACTGTTAACACCATTTCAAGCAGTCCTCGGAATTAACCTTGGGCATAGTTCGCGAAGTAGCACTTCGCGAAGCTACGCAAAGTGCACTTCGCACTACGCGAGCTACGCGTAGCACTTCGCGAACTGCGTAGTACCTTGTTCGCACTGTGCCAGATATCGTTTTCAATGATTGCACAGTGCGGACAAGCAACCGGCACTGTGCAATCATTGAAAATGGCATCTTGCACAGTGCGAGCTGTAGTTTTCTGCTGCTCGAGTAGATTTTTACTCGAACAGGCAGCTTTCTCAACGCGAACTGGTAGTTTCTCATCGCGAGCGGTCGCGAGCATACACGACCAATCGCAATGAGAAACCTGACCTCCTCGCATTGGGAATCTCGCCGGGAGGTTTATTTCCATGCTCGCGATCGCCAACTTGATGTTGCTGATCGCGAACAAGGAAAAAGTCTCGCCAGGATGTCATTTTGCTTGCTCGCGGTCGCCAACTTGACGTTGAGGACCGCGAGCAAGCAAAAAATTACCGCAGCACTAAGCAACACTACGCTACGCGTGTTTGCACTGTGCTACGTGCAATTCGCGTAGTGCGAAGTAGCGCGAACTTCGCAAACTACGTGAGCGTAGCGTAGTGCTTTGCCCAGGCTTACTCGGAATCCTTCCAAACTTAATGCACTCGGTGTTTTGGTAGTCTGCCGCTAATTCTAGCACTCGTTGCAGGAATCCTGTTTTTATTCCTACTGCTACGCTATGGCAAGCCAATACACCAGCGTCACTCCCAGCACCTGGGAGAATGCTCTCCCGGAAAGGAAGTGTCGTGAGCGCATAGTGCAACTATTGGTTTACCTCGTCTACGAGAACTAAATACCACATGGTTTCTGTCGTTCAGACCAATCTGGCAAGATTGCATCTTACCTGTTCTACACTGCCTACTTTGCGGTGAAGAATGCGTGCTAGACATCTGTCTAACACTCCCATCAGTCATGCCAACGGATATCGATACTCTGCTGGACCCGATAACGGACCATGCTCTGTGTTATCCCCAGAGGCTACCAATCCTGATGACGGCATTCATTGAGATCTCACAGACGCAACATGCTACTGCTGAGGTACGAGATGGATCAACAGGCACACAGGTAACATTGGCAACGAACATTGCTACTGACGATGCATTACATCTATGTGCAGTTAGTCTTCTACACTAGGTAATCGACCTATCACCGACAACGGTAGACACATTTTTGTCTTCAGGATTAGAGGATTTCATGTTTTCACCAGCATCTACAAATAACTTTTGATTTGGCTCACAGTGTGCCATGTAATCTATGAATTAGGCCTTTAATTATTATTTTTTTTTCTCTAAACATAAGACTAAATTTGGAACTTTCTTATCAGCCTTTTGTGAATATTAACTTTTTCTTTTATGGCTAAAAACTCTGCTTACAGTAGAACTATTCATAGAGAACAAACTTCTTTGAAACACTTCCAGGGACACATTGTCACCTTTCTTCGCATTTATGTAATCATGACATCATGTCTCTGAACTAGACCATTTCATTACATATGTATATATGTTTCGGTTCATTCACTTACCATTCACTGTAAATATATGCTTAGAATGAAACATTGCTTTCATATGTACAGCACCTTTGCATTTTATGTCTAACAAAGTTTTTTAACTAAGACTTCTTTTAGTATGCTTTTACAAATGTTTTTCGTGAACATGTGATACTCAATTTTATGTGTTTAGCATGTTTAGTATTTAGTAATATCGATCATTCGTCAATGGAGTGGGTGTTGTGTTTCGATTTAGATGCCCGTACATAGGTTTCCCTAAATCATGTCCTTATATAGGCACAATTCGCATTGCCCTTATTTGGACATAGAATCCCCGTCCTCATTTAGGCATTTGCCATGCTATCCAAATACAGGCAAGGTCACCTATATCCGTTCATCCCACGTCACAACGAGTTCTTAGAAACCAGACCCTTAAGCCATCAGGACTTTCCCTAGCTAGGATTATTGATTTCTCCAAGAACTCATCTATTATGCATGAACTACTCTTCCTTAGGGGTTCATCCATGATGTGTTCCTCTGCCCGACTTTACGTCAATACTAGCATTCCTAAGCACCTTCCAGGTATAAATATACCTTCCCTTACCATGGCAAACCACGGCACGGCTCGGCACAACTTGACTGCACGGTTCACCACGCACTGACCAGACGCTGTCATCCCTGCTCGCAGAAAATCCAGCTTCCAGTGTTCTGACTCCCTTCGCGGGGTGTTAGAGTTCGAGAACTGGAAAGAGATTCCAACCTCTCTCATTCTAAAGATATGGAGTTGACAAGAACCTAGAGGGACTCTTGGCATACAAACTTTGTATCTACCATACTATAGAAAACAGCACCTACTCTTACCTCGTACTACACTTAGGTTAGGTACACTGGGGTAGAACTATTTAGAAGCATCAGACGAGTATTTTCTTTTTAGCCTGTGTTATTTATGTATGTATTTATGAATATATGTCATAGCTAAAAGACAATGCTATTGCAGTATTATTTCTTCTTACTGCTTACGCTGTGCGTATTATATTTTGCTTACTGTCTAATGATTGTAACAGCTCATATCTCTTGCACGAGAAACAAGACTTTTCAATAAACCCTTTTATTTAAACGCCCGTCTATCTGTTTCTGTGTAACTCTGAAGAAACTAAGCATGCACGATTGACTGAGTGAAACTGTTATCTATTGTTTCCACGAATCTGAGACGCGGTCCGATTCTAAGGGAAACACAGTTGTCATGTTTATGCTGTTGTCAGAAACTAATCCCTTCTTTTCTTTTTTAAATATATTTTTATTATTTAACACACAAAAAAAAAAAACAACATCAGCAGTTGCTTTATCATACAGGAGGAACAGACCAATGGGCATCAGCGGTACAGAAGGCAATACACAACTCACCATCTTAGATGATGGAAGGTCTAGGGCGAAGGGGGATCATCACTTGCAGGGGTTAAGGGTGGCTGACAAATATCTCCACGGTGGGAGTTCCACAAGCCCCACACACGAGACCATTTCTGGGGACATCCTCGTGATACATATACAGTCTTCTCTCTGATCATTGCCCAATCCATGTCTTTTTCCGAATCCCGTGCCGTGGGTGGATCCAATGCTCCCCACCGCTGAGCAATATTCCTCTTGGCAAACATTAGCCCCAGAGTTACCCACTGCGTCAAGCAGACGTTCAAATCAGTCGGCTCCCAAATGTTCAGGAAACACCTACGGGCCTCCAATCGAAGCTGCGCTGACAGAACAGTATTAATAATGTCATGAATGGCACGCCAGTAGGGTTGGATCCGTGTACATTCACAAAGTATATGGAAAAAGGTCCCCAGCTGACCACAACCACGCCTGCAGGCTCCCTCTTCCGCCCTTCCCATTCGTACCAGTTGGGGCCCCGTTACATAGATACAGTGCAGGAGTTTTAATTGGATGAGACGGAGACGAGCTGATATTGCTACCACCCTGGGAGAGGAGACCGCCTCCTGCCATTCCTCATCATCCATTTCTGTGCCATCCCTGGTCCACTTCTCTCGAAGCACCAGGAGGGGATCCGAGACGTTATTTACCAGCTTTTTATATATCAGAGAGATAGCACTGTCAGGGAGATGGCCATCTAGTATCCTATCTTCCAGTGGGGAGGATTCCGGCAGCATGGTACCGGGCAATAAATGTGTGCGAAGCTCGTGCCTAACCTGTATGTATCGGAAGCGCTCAGATTCGGCAAGGCTATATTGCTGCTGTAGCGCTTCAAAAGACTTAATATCCGATTTATCCCACAGATCCCCTATGCTTGCGATACCAATGAGATCCCATTTGTCAAACCCCTAACTCTTCCATAAATCACCCAGTTGCTCGGAATCCCATAGCGGTGTTGCTAGCGTCAACTTCCGTCTCCAGCCTACGCGATTGGTGGCCGCATGCCACACGTGTACTGAATGGTTAGTGGGGCATGTAAGAGGATAGCGCCGGGGCCTAGAATAAAGGGCTCTACTAAAGGTCCCCCCCTCGGGAGGAGCCACCTATCCTTGTTATATCCCGGGTCCCATGGCTGAACATATGTGCAGTGGTTGAAAAATAATAGAGGAGGGTAGTAGTGTTCCCAAATGGGAGAAAACCTGCACATCAAAGTGTAAATAAGTACATGAATAAAAGTCAACGGCGTGAAACAGTAAAATGAGAAATTGTAATAAAACAGGGTGCTTAACTAGCTACAGGCACCCACTACCCAAGAGTGCCTATCAGGCAGATATGTAGAACAATCTGACAAAATAAAATGAAAAATAGAGCTATTTCAGCACATCCACAAATAGTACATGAAGAGTCCAACTGAATAACAAATAGTGAGGAACCTGCGTTATTCAGAGTTAAATAGACATTTATATATATCAGGAAATAATCTATAAAGGTCCTCAATTCAAAAATATAAGATGAAAGGTCCACGTGGTATAGGTAGATAATGTTCTTTTTATTTGATAGCTGAGTCAAAGTCCAAGAAAGAGTACAGCCAACACGTGTTTCATCAGTACTTATTGGTACTATAGACTTTCTCAAGGCTATTGATGGAAAGTAAGGGCGATGAGATCCAATGTAAAAATATATAACACAATGAGTGTAAATATAGTGATTGGTCCGCGTCAAGTAAGATGCTACAATCAGGGAAATCTTTAGAAGTACAGAGGAAGCGTGGCCACAGGTGTGGTTGGTCAGTATATATTGCCGGAGTAGTGCGGCCACATCGTAAAAGGAAAGTTAGGAAGCGTCCTCCAAGTTCACGCGCTTGATAACTCGGGGAATAGGTTGGGAATACAGTAACTGCACCCACTGTATATATTTAGGGCTGAATCCAAATTTCTCTAACACCGCCCAAAGGTAGGGCCATTCGATGGTGTCAAAGGCCATGGCCGCATCCAGGGATACTATCACCGCCGGCTACGATATTGTGGCCGCCCTGCCCAGGACCCTGTGGACCCTGCGCAGGTTCAGCGCCGTGTTGCGGTGCGGTATGAACCCTGACTGGTCAGGGTGGACCAGAAACCCAATCGTCGTCAAGAGCCGGGGGAGCAAGAAGATTAGCCAAGATCTTGGGCTCAGCGTTCAACAGTGATATTGGTCTGTATGAGCCACATTCGTTCTTAGGTTTCCCCTCTTTGTGGATAGTGATGATTGTGGCAGTTCGTTGGTCTAAGGGCAATATACCCGCTTGCCTCGCGTCTTCATACATGGCTCTCAGGTAGGGGGCTAACAACTAATCCCTTCTTGTTCATTCGAGAAGTTTCTAGTGACCTCTGAGTTAGCAGGCACACACAAGTAATTAAGTTTAATGTACGCGATAGGAGCATACTGACCTTAGTCCTATGCAAAATCTATAGTGTATATTATTCCAATGCGCAGAGCCTATAAGGGAAATAGGAACTACACTACATGGCGCCCAACGTTTGGTAAGGCACTAATTTAATGCTAGATACTGAAGTAACTCAGTTGTGCTTTTCTCAGAGACCCCTACTCATAAAACTCCATAAGACGTCTGGAGTGGGTAGGGTTAAAATCTGCCATAGATGAGTAGGACGAGAATCCTATGTATTAGCTGTTTGCTTGTTCAACGTTGAGGGATACAGTGTTCCAAATTATTGTACACCTTATCTTTGTTTCCTTGAAACTTGTTCGAGTGGTGAACTGGCAGCTACAATATAGGGAGACAAGGAAAGCAGGGCATTGGATACTGAGCTTCGAAGAGGGTAAAATGAGAGGAATAAGGACACTGGAGTGGAAGGCAAAGAATGCACAAGAGAGCTAGGAAAAATATGGAAATGTAACAAAAAGAGAAGAGAGAGAAACTTTGAGGTTGGCTCTCAGCTGCAAGAATACTTGCAATCGTGAGTTTTTGATATTTTTTTAGGCAGTTTTATATAGCGTGAACTTGCCCCAAGGGCAGTAGAGCACTTTTCATGAGCACCAAATTATAATAGAGTTTTGTTTTTTTCAGCCGAGGAGTTTAAGTGTGTTGCCCAAGATCACAGGATGTTGAGTCAAGGCTGGGATTCAAATCTGTTTTCACAGCTCCAGAGTGGTCTACTATGGTCTTAAGAGCCACAGCTCCTTCACATACACTTCATAAGTGTGGCGACTATGTTATGTTATGTTATCTTTAATTTATACAGCGCGCAGCTATTCGAAAGTGTCCCGGCGCTAAAACCGCTCTATCATAGTAGCTCAGGCTGCTGGAGGGCATGTGGCAGTGAGATAAATAGATATTTAAGCCTGGTAGGATGCAGAAGTGTGACTGCTCTCCGACCAATTAATGTACAAAAAGTCACCAGCACTAGAACTGGAGGCAACAGCTGAATAAAAATAAGCAAGCAATGTGGCACAGGGTCACACAGGATGAAAAAGAAACAGCACTAAGCCATCATTGAAATATTTAACATTATTACAGAAATTCATTTTTTGCATAAAATTGTGCTTCTTCGAGGGATTCTTTTCTATTAAGGAAACTATTAAATGCAAAATTCTTAATGAAACAGAACAAAGAGGCTCTCCGTATGAGATCCCTGATTTCTGTGTCCAAATCTACCATAATTACGCCTCCCGTCAATCAAACGAACCTCGTTATTTCGCATCTCAACGCCATTTGTGACTCAATCTTATTTCGTATCAACAGCCCTACTGGCTCTCACTACGCTCTCCTTTTTCATCCGCACTGGACATTGGGAATAGAACAAACTCTTATACAATAAATCCAGTCAAATATTCAGGTTATATGATGACGGTATTACCTCCATTGTTTAAACACCTCCTGCACTCATCCTTGGCTACCACAACTTGCACTTCTAAACGACCACAGTTCTGGTCTAAGGTTTGTAAATGCTATAACAATGCGCCCCTTTTCAAGCCAAGCCTCAGACAGCATTGCTGTATCATGTTTTTATGTAACCTCATAACCTCCGACCCTCACTTGGATCCTCTCTGCCAGGTAAAGATGGCAGTACATTCTTATACGCAGGGGTTTAAGTGGGATGAAAAAACTGAGGGGGTCTCTCAAAGGGGCGTGGCCAATGTAATAAGGGGGCGTGGCTTACAAACACGTAAGCTAAAAATCTGTGCTCAGCATTGTGTGCTGTCCGACTTGTATTTTGCTGTTTCTGTCATTGCATCCAGATATATGATACAACAAGTAACATCATACCTACAAATCAGGACTATTGGCTTTGTCAATGGCTGTTAGTTGCAAAAGATAAATAGGAAGCAACTATGGCTTGTATATAATATTGAAAAAGCTTTCACTTAAAGCCCTGGTGAAACTACAACAATGTTGCTGCTCCTGAGTTTCACAAAGAGAAGGGAAATCTAGATAGAAAATGGCTCTCTTTAAAGGATTTACCTTCCCCTACAACGCTCACCTGGCATGCGGTCATGCCCTAACTTCTCAACTAGTGAGAAGTGAGCAGGGGCACATCAATGTGCCTGCTGTCACTGCAGTCCGGGGAAAAAACAGACCGCCTGTGCCAGGGCACAAAACAGAGCCCAAAAAAAACCCGTTTCGAGGCTCCCTTTAAAAAACTGCTGGTGCTCAGCACCAGTGAGAAACGACCCACTTAAAGTCCTGCTTATACGAAGTAAAAACAATGGTACACATTTCTCATAATCAAGTCCTTTCCCACTTTTCATACTGTGGGGTCCAGTGAGGAAGACTTGTTAATCCAATCGCAACCTGTGAGGAACGGGAAAGGGTGGGGTCACTACCAGTGACTGATACCTGGGCTCTCCCAGGGATGCAGCTTTAAGGGTAGGGACGCCTTATCTGCATATTAACATACAGGCCCATGATACTGAACGGCTGTGGAAACAAGAGCCCTAGGTCGTGACATTACTTGTTCAGGAAGCTGATGAAACTGTCTGGCTTCCAGATCCTGGCTCAGAGCAGCTGCCAGGCAGCTCATCATGTCTCAAGTCAAAGTAAATCTGTTTCTACTGTTTTTTTATGGAAAGGAAACAATTCTTCAAATGCAAATTCCTTGAGAACAGTGGAACGGATTTACACCAAACCACAAAAGGCATGCTTTCTGTGTAAAGTTCTACTTTGAGCCAAATTTGGTGTAATTCCATTCAACTATTTTTAGGTTAAGCATTCAAGACCTCGTCTATACTTTAGTATATACTTATATGTGTATGTACTTTGTGGGCTCTGGAGATCAGCCCTAGGACTTGTCTGCTTCTGCTTAGGGACTTTTTTTCTGTTCAACTGTCTCTAATTAACTGTCTTGATAGAAAACGACCAGTAGAGGTCAGTAAAATACCAGAATTGCTTTCTGCTTGTTCAACTGCCTCTATTTAACTGTCTTGATAGAAAAAGACCAATTAGAGGTCAGTAAAATACCAGAATTGCTTTCTGCTGAGGGACTTTCTTTTTTTTCTTTTTCCGGAAACTGCCTCTATTTACCTTTCTTGATAGAAAACGACCAGCAGAGGACAGTAAAATACCAGAATCACTTTAGCATCATCATCATCAGTCTTTATTCGATTTTAAAAGATCATAAAAGACACAAACATAGAACAAGACATTACTTTAGCATTCTAGATTCCAGTCCATAACAATTGTCTTCCACGAGCACCCGTGGAGAATAATATTTTTTTCAAATGTAGTATTTTCAGTGATATGACCACCGAAGGCCCTGATTTTACATTAAAAACAGAGCTTTGGACTATACCATTTCCCGCAGTAAGGCAATCTTTCTCTCCATGTGTTCCCATACCTGTCATTTCACACAGTTTGGTGATTACTTTCCCTCCATGTTTAAGAAAAGTAGATGTTTCAGCACCCAGGCTAAATATGCTGCATAGCTAAATACATGTAAGGTCCCAAAGGCAAGACCAATTGCATTGCAAATGCTTGTTTGATGTGTCGATGAGGAAAGTTTCCTACTGGAATTAACGTGAGAAATCTGTGTTTTGGGATCCCCACACTTGACGGATTGGTGCAAATCTTTCCAAGTAGGAGCTGATGTTGATAAACATGTTTTTGGACCGTTTTGCGAAGATTCGTGAACAGTGCCAAAAATGTTAGCAAAACAAAAAAACGCACTTTCTATGGAAACTTTGAACTACTTAGGTCTATAAAGTGATTATCATCTCTATGTAATATGCAGAAATGTGCATATATAATATATATTTGCTTACAACTATTAAATCAGGCCATGTTTCTGTGTATGTATATCTTTATATATGTACATACGACACATATATACAAGTCAGATTTAGACATTTTCAGAAATTAAAGGTAGTTGGACAAATGAATGTGTATTCCAAGATGCAGTGTTTGTTTTCTCTATGTTGCCTCCTGGCACATTCAGCAGCTGTGATGGTCGGGTACAAAGTAGGGCCAGGACAACTTCAGCCAGGGCACGTGACCCATCTGGGTAGCCTCTAGAGACGCACTCTGCCAGTGAGGCTTTTTTAAACAGCAATAACATTTCAGCTCTGCCATTTGAATGTTTCGTAGGAGGGTTGAGAAGAGGGATCCACGCGACGTAGTTTGGTTGCCTCTGAACGGAAATCAAAAGTTACCCTCTTACTAGGATTAGAAAAACACGGTATGACTGGTTCTTGACATGCTCTGTGGCTGTTGGAAACACATGATGGTGACGTAAGTTGGGGAAGTGGTGAAACCCAGGAGGAGGGCTGACTTGGCTATTTTAAAATGTGAACAGAATCATCTTCAGAGGAAATAATTTGGTAACACATGGCGCCTACAAAAAACTTAGCAGTTATTGCACAATAACACTCATAAGTACAGGAGATAGTTAGGCTTAAAAGATAGCCTCACAAAACCAGAATTGTCGTACAGGAGGGTTCTCTAACATAGGTCTAAGTATTCCAGAACTGTGCTAGATTTTCAGAATAATTGCTGATGTGTTCAAAGGATTTCCTTTTAACCCAGCAGCCAGGTTTCCAAAGTCCATGCATGAATAGTTAGTCCTATTCTGTTTTTCTAAGGTATTGGAACACTCTTGGTCTTACATTGGACACCCCTGGTGTACCCTGATGAATGCACAGCTCTCAAGTTCACCAGTTCCATGCATGAGTAACTCATACAGCTCAAATTATTTGTTGCATGCTGAGATTTGTATTTGATCTCTTATAAACATCAGGGCTAGAATTCAAACTAATTTCTTGGACATGATAATAGAGGTTGGCGAGCCATTGAAAGCTTGACCTAGAAGCTTGGATCTGGATCAGCTCGAGATACTCTTGGAACCTTGAGCCCAAAACAAGCTGAGCCTTCCTAACAAGCAATGTGGTTTAGTGGCTAAAGCTGCCGACTGTAAAACATTGAGGAACCAGGTTCAAATCCCAGGCAATCCCTCTACCCCACCAAACAAAAGGTGTCACTTAGTCTGTGTATTTTATGAAGCCAATTTAGGTAAGGTTTACGCTATGTGAAACTGTCAACAATATAAGGATTATTCTGCTTGTCACCCATGCTCTAAATTTTTCCTCTACAAATATTTACATTTTAATGTCAGAAATGATACTTCTAGTGGATGAATTACACAGTGTGAAACTCCATAATCCGGGCTAAATCCCGACTTCCCTGCTTGATCAAATTGAGTGATCGTAGGCAAATACATTATTTCTCTGAGCCCCCTTTTTGTTGAATATCACATTGAGAGTATCTTCCAATAAATTAGTTCAGGGTGTGTCCAATACAAAAACCTGTTTAGTGGTTGTTTTGATAGCTTGTGAAGTTGTGCCACCTATAACAAGAATCTATCCCACACATGGGAAGAAAGGTGGCCTAGTGGGTAGAGCTGTCGACCTTGTAACCTAGGGCCCCAGACTCCGATCCTGGTGTTAGGCTGAGCACCCTGTGACTCTGGGCAAAATGTAATGAATGATACAATGTAATGGGTGAAATGTATTTATGTACCAAATGTAAGATCGACTCTCAGTCCTCCCATAGAATGTACAGAACTCTGTCACTTAGCTAGGTTTGTGCTAAATAAATGACAATTGACTTGCCCTCGTAGTTCTCTGATAACATTGTCATCAGGGCAGGGGCATGAAGGCTTCTCAGTGCATGTTTATAAACTCCGACTTTTCACAAATAATTCTCAATGCAGTAATACTTTCTGATATACTAAGGTAAAAACACTTGTCTGTGATAAGAAATGCACTTGTTTGATATTACTGCCAAGAGTCCCATCTCATGTAGTACATTGTCTGGCTTTTTAGAACAACATTACCTGTAGTTTTGCTTTTAAAATTGTACGAGCTCTGAATTCCAAGCATATACTTTGTTGACTTAAAAGCCAGGACTGGCTGAAGTGTCACTAATAGCAGTGAGATCCTTGACAGCTCGAGACTTCTGCGGTGCTTCGACTTCCAAAATTATGTGAAGTGGCTCTGCCGCCACCCAACACTCGCCTTGAAAGACCGCCTTGGAGGTTGCGACTCAGTGGCCTGTATTGCTTCTACCGACAGATCCAAGTTGTGATCAGAATGACCAGATGACTCCATGTCACTGGGGCACATCTGTTCCAGTCCTAGGTTTTGAATTATCATATCAGTGCGTTCTCTGATTCGTTGAACCAAGTACACCAACAAACCTGATAACAACGATATGTAAAAACAAAGTCCAGAAATGAAAAACGTGGTGTCCCGTTGACAAGGTGCCACCTGGTCACCCTCCTTGTAACTTATGCTGGGTCAATGTCTGAAGTTTCGTTCATTGATTTCAGATCTAACAGATAAAAACAAGTGGGATTTGACTATAATGAGAGCGTGCAGTGCTAGCAGAGGGAACCACACCATTCATTTCACTACTTACATCATGATGTGTTTACATCATGTGTTTAAGGCGGACTATGTGGGTAACGGCCAGAGCTGCCTGCCGTGGACTCTGCCTAGGCTCAACATACTGTGATTCTTGGCAACGCGTAATCTCCCTCTGCTAAAAAAACGCTAAAAAACCCGCAAAATGAATGAGTGCTTGTGTAATGTAACTGGTACTCGTGACAAGCGCTCCAATAGTTTCGGTCGAGTTCGCGCTATGTAAAACTGCCAGAATAAATCATAGCACATTCGAGGAGCTTGCCAAGCAGCGCACTTTCTACTGCTTAAGTGTGTCTCTCTCGGGTTTCCTTCCGGAGTAGTAGCGTGTTAATAAACCTTTGACCTGCCCATCCCTTGCTCAGGAGGGGAGCGTAGAACTATCGCACGCGCACTTCACCGCATACACGGTCAAAAGTACCTCTGCTTCCCCCCGCTGCCAGCCTTTAAATAGTTTCGCCGCTCACGCGCTCGCTCCTGAATGCCGGCTTCGAACTGCACCTGTTCAAATATTTGACAGCTGGCCCAGCCCGTCAATGTTTTCAAGAGGGCCGCGCTCCCTACCTGTCAGCGTCGGCCGTAGCCTGTGTCCGCCGACCTCAGCAGTGTGCAGCCAGGAACTCGCCGGGCACGTCTGACGGAAAGCTCGAGTGAGAGTACCATGGCGGGGTCGAAGGGGCAGGGCAGCAGTCCGCGGGGGATTGCCGTGGGTCGCCCACACCCCTCCCTTCCCGTTGGGGAAGTGAGAGCGTGGTATCGCATCCACTGTTAGACTTGCCTTCCTGTTTCCACCAGTGCTGCTGCTGTTTAACACACTCGGGGAAGAGAAGAGACAGGGAGGAGGAAGTCGGAAAAAATTCAGAGCTCTCAGCTTTCCAGGTCCAGACGTGAGCAGCTAGCAGTCCGGATTATGCGTTCCTTTCTCTGATATCTAATCCTGTTTAAGCCATTGTAAAAGCAGCAATACACGTCCCAGCATGCAAAGCAAAAACCTGAACTGGACGATTTTGAGCAATCCAATTGCGTGTGGACCAGGGATACCCAAGACCTCTGGCATGTCTGCTGGGAGTAAAGTCTCTAGATGACGGCATCTCATCAGGGACCTCAACTTTCCCTGATTGGGCTTCCGTTTTCAAATCGTTGCTGGCGGCTGCGTTTGCCGGATTGCTTTAGTTGGCTTGAACCAAGAGTACAACTCCCAGAAAACAATGTTCTTTTTTTATTTTTTAAAGACCTACTGTAAAATATGGAACGTGGATGACTGACTCATCTGGTAACCTTAGTTTTTAGTAGACACAGATAGTGTTGCCGGCTTTTGAAAAAGTTTCCAAGACCAAATCGGTTCAAATATAAGATCACGTTAATGGTAAAACGCACCAGATAGCATCGTAAACATAACCGCTTTCAAATAACACAAATCTAGCCTTCTGGAATTTTTTAAACCATAATTATAGTTTTAGTTCACGACAAATGTACAGGGGTTAAACTGCTAAAGATACACAATTATCGTAAGTACTAAGAATGAAAATGTGGATTCGGGAAAAATGTCACCCACTTCTCATAATAATATGTTGCAGGCCTGACAGTGGGAACACAACAGCCTTCTTCCGGGCTCGCTTTATGCAAAGGGTCGCACACCCGGCATGCCTGCACCAGACCTTCCTAACGCATCATGACAGAGCTAATTGTGTAGTTTTATTCACGTTTCATAGGCGCAGGAAGTAGGGTTGCTGCACCCACAGAAATAATCATGCTGAAGCTCAGAAGGTGAATGAGCAATAAAGATGCCAATTGCCTTTATATTTTGTGTGTATCCTGTCACATTCGCTGTGCTTTCAATGACAAAGGTCAAATGACAGGCTACACCTTCTGAAAAACTGCTGCCTATCCAGAAACCGGATTGTACTTTTATTTCTCTGACTTTCAAGGTGAGAGGATTTTGTAAAAGTGATCTAGCTGACAATCCTGCTGGGGAAAAGGCAAGGAAACGCCGAAGCATGTCATTTTTTTTTCTGGCACATTAAAATATTGGGAAATGAACAATATACATATTTCAATCAAATCATGTCAGCAATTAGAAAAGCAGAAAATGAAGCACTTTTTTGCAATTCTGAAGTATGACAGGAGCAAATATTTTTATAGGATCAAAAGAAATCAAGACACTTTACTTGGTGATACGCAAATGATAAATATTCACTGAATCTTGATTTCCACACATACTCATTTTTGTGGTTTTTATTTTTACAAGTAAAACTGCATGTCTGTGCAAATTTAACAGCCATTTCAATGGAAAATGTGCAGTCTGTAAATGACAGTGCACTAGCACAATAGTGCTCCAAAATGCACCACCAGCTACATACCCCACCCTTACCACCGACACTTGCATCTTTCACAATCCCTATGACTTCAATGGCATAACATTAATGGCAGCACCCCCACTCTAAATATTGTTCCAGCACCACTGCATTTCTTGTGGGGATCAGAAGCAGGCAGTGGGGGACATGTTTTCTACATAACTATATTCCTTATGTTTCGTATTTTTGGTACTCCTCTTGTAGTGAAGACAGGGTTCTGCTTGCACACATTGCTATGTTAGCATAAGTGTTTTAGAAGTCTAAACGCCATCTTGCCACGTTTCCGCTTTTGCACACGACACTACAGGTAACTGTTATTGTAAGTAAAACTGCTTGCTTGCTTTTCTTCACATGACAACGGTCTATTTTTCACATCCCTAGACTTACACCGCGATCTCAGTCTGTACACTGTGTGCAGAAGTCTTCAAGGTCAAATAACAATGTATGCTGTTGATTCGGGTTGATCGGCCCACGCTCTAGACACAACACACACACAGCTGCAAATATCTGAAACTCGGGTGCCTTTTATATTGCATCGCATGCATGATGTTGGCACTTGGAGAAAACCTTTCCATCTACAGAGAGCGTTGCTGATCCTGTGATGTGAATCACCTAAGCAGATTTTGGAGGTATGGGTTTCCCCATTCAAACCTAGATACCTTCTGTTATTATAAAACTAGCTCCTAGCCAGGGGAGGGTGGTACACAAGGCGCTATAAGACCTGTTTCCACTATCATTATAACATGATTTCTCCCTTTGTGTTTTATGGATTTGTAACAATGCTGATTGTTTTATTTCGAATCATTTGCCGGCTTGTGTTAGCCAAAATACTTCATCTTAGAGCACGTAGTTAAAAATAAACATTTTAAACTTTTCCGTGTCTCTGATTACTCATGTTGAGGACTTGTATGAGAATAAAAACAAAAGAGTGTTCTTGACTCCCACCATTCCCGAGAGTACCCTAAGTCGCTTGTTTTGGGTTGTCTAATCATTGGTAGCTTCGCTGTAGTATGGAGAACGAATGAGACACTGATGCTAGTCGGATAGGGATTCTGGGTACTGAGGTGAGTTTTTTTGGTACACCACAATTCACTGAGGTCCTGGTTTCCTGTGCATAGCTCTGTGCATGAGCAGAATCCCCGCAACACTCTGAAGAGAGGAACTCATTCCATGGAGGAGAATGGCTAGCTATAAGCTCGTTCTGGACATGGCACTGGCAAGAGCAACACAGAACACTGAATGTGAGCTGTTTAAAAACGTGCACACGTCAATATTTGGGAACAGATAAGAGGAGAGAGTTTGTGAAAATAAGTAACTGGAAAATGTATTTGTCTGTTAATTTGAAGTAGAAAAGAAAAAAAGCTAGAACAAAATAAATTGTTTAAAAAAAACCCTTTGACTTCCGCATACAACATGCGCAAAAATTGAGTAGTTTCAATTTCCTTTGAGCTTCTACTCAGCCAGAGCATTCTGCATTGCTTTTTAATTTGTGGAACACCCAACAATACGTGCTACATATATAATTGCACACACACCAATATTTGAGAACAGATAAGAGGAGGATTTTGGGATAAACACTGGGTATTCAATAGCTCATTAATTTGAAGAGAATGAGAAGAAAGCTACAATAAATGTATTTCTTAAAAAAGTTCCAGGTTCCAGAGATTCCCACCTAAATTATGTGAATAAAAATCACATTTCTTTTAATTTCACTTGTATACTAACACTCCCAATTTACATGAGATATCCGTGTTTTTTTGTTTTAAGAATACATTTGATTTATTTTTTTTGCTTTCTTCCTTTTGAAATTCCAACAGTGCTTCAATGTAGCGGGAAAAGAAATTGTGCCATTTATTCTTCATTATTATTTTTTTGAACTTTACAAAACATCCATTTAGTTCTTTTTTCAAATGCATGCTTAGCTCTCCTTCCTCTCCATTCACTTTTGTTGGTCTTGCTGCAAGAATATTCAGTACTTGGAGAGGAAGAGATGGGCCCTGGCAGTGCAGTGGCTCGGGGCTGTCTTGTCACTCACTGGTCTGTTACCACGGTGCCACCAAGACTTGGCTGAGGTCAGCGCTTCAGATGAACACTCAACCTCACTTCATGTCATGTGGACAGGAAGTCCGAGTGGTAGGTATAGAGGAAGAGGACCAGCGATGGACACAGATGTAGTGGGGACCAGCTCCAGCAGCAGTTGACCAGTATACAGCAGATAGGGTAAAGAATAACAAACATGAAGAGGACTGATTGTGTGAGCTCGGTCTACTAATCTTGTGCACCAATTCTACTCTCCTCTCAATGCGACAACTGCCGACAAAGGACCAATGAAGTGACACTGTGAGTACAGAGAAGCGTATCAAGCAAGGAGTTGAATGCAGTCAAGCGACGCAACAACGAAGAATTAGATGCACATGTTAAAAAAACTCCCCCTTCAGCAGAGAAGTACTGACGTCACGCTCTCACCGCAACCCAAGCGTGCACTCCCGACACATAGATGCCCTGAAAGGAGAGTGTTGGAGAGTGCAAAGAGAACAGCTCTGGCCAAAGAACACAGCTGATTGTCCATGAAGGGGAGCAAGGGTGAACGAGGTCGAGCGCTCTCGAACCCACATAGAAAGAGAGAGTGACACCTAAAAAAAAACAAGCCTAGCCACCACATGCCACCATATTAAGGCCAGGCGACCTCGAAGGAAAGACAGAGTTCTGCCAAAGCAAAACAAATCAGGGCACCCCACTGTAGCAACCATTTTGAACTCAAGTGACCTCGTGAAAGAGTCTTCTTAGTGCTCTCATTCAGCTATACAGGAGTGGTCATGTTAAAGTCAGGTGGTTGCCTAAAATACGTAAATTGACAGCAAAGAAGACTAAGGGCAACTCCTGAAAGACATTAACACATGTCCAACGCACAACAATTAGACTAAATGAATCACTAACAATAAATAAACAAGGAAAGAGATAACCGTGTCCAAAAACCTTGAAAGGGGTCAGTATCCTATCTCCAGCCCCCTGATCAGCTGCTCCTAACCTCCAGCAGTAAAATGCAACAAGTAACAAGTTCCTGCCAAATTAAGGAGTGGACTAAAAATAGTACACATTCAAATGGGCATGCCCAAGAAAAGGGAGAACCCATTGGTGAATTCATCACAAGACTGTGTTGTCTAGTTAGATACTGCAGAGTCAGCAGATTCATGAACGAGGACACTACCAGGCTGGGAATCATAAAGGGATGTTAGTCAAAACCCTTGGGTGTCACTTGATGCGAAAGAGCTGCACTCCATAAGGAATTTAAGAAATGCTGCATGTAGACGATCAAGGGAAAAGCCAAGTCAAAGACATCTAAGCTTGAAAGGCAGAAAAATGAGGACTACCATTATGGGTATGGATATACATAAGTAGCCTCACAAATATCCCTCTAGACAATAAAGGTCAAGCAATCATCACAGATGGAAAGGCAGACATCACAGCTCTGACCCGAAGAATCAATGTTATCGATGCAGCCAGCCATAACCACACAAAGGAATTTGATCGCAATTGGACGGGTATGTCAGAAGTGCAGAAAATACAATCATTTTGAAAGAACGTGCAAAGGAACATGTCAAAGAAAACACATGCAGTCAAAAGAACATGCAGTTTGACACCACGCAACTTCTGTGAGGGACAAAAGCAGCAGCTCATCCAGGTCTCGTATGGCCTCATGCACCATGCCAGAGTCAAGAAGGTCGTCATCCAGAAGCTCGAAAAGCATTTAAAAGACATCCTCGACTGAAGAGGAATGCATCAACTTTGTTATATGTCAAGCATCCCCACCATCCATGCCTCTAAATGCCATTGAAGAAGCGATGAGTAATGACCTCAAGCTGGCAGAGGTGAAAATAAAATAAAGTAGCAGGGCAGTGGAGGCACCTTAAAAAAAAGTTTGTTCCCAAATAAAGTAAACTGCAGAGACCGGTTGGTTTTTCTACAAATTCAAGAAGAGATGATGGTGGCCACACAAGGCATTTTACCTAGAACACTTGATTTGTTGTCCCCATCTCATTCAGGCACCAGACTGTGAATCTGGGTTTGTTGTGAGGGACACTGAGGAATGGTTGTGACCAAGAGAGCTCTTTGTCACCGCATTTGGTTCCCTGGGTTGGACCTGTTGTTTGAAGACACCCTACAGAAATTTCACCAGTACCAGCTAGTCAGTGATAGACCCAAGCCACTGCCACTACAGATGTCTGGCGCAATGTTGTGATTGATGTCTTTGAATGCCTACAATCAGGGTAAAACATAATGGTGGTTACAGATGAATATTCCAAATTTCCCATAGCCAAGCATATCTCCTCCACTAGCGCAAAAACAGTTAGTTAATGTTTGCGCATGAGCTCAAGACCAAAATACCCAGATAGACCATCGAATAAATGAATTATGAGCGAACAAGGAAGTCTAAAAGCAAGCTGTGTGCAAAGAACCAGAGAGAGAAAGAAAAAAACGAAGTGATATACATACATGAAAAGACGCGTGCATTCCACCGACAGCCAATGCAATTTTTGGGTGCTTGTGAACCAACCTCAAGGCAGGAATCCAGACACCTACGACAACTTCAGCAAACAGACTCCATGAACCACCTTTTCCTCCAGCCACGACTGTCAGCCCACCATCACCACCTGGACCCCGGTCACCACCGAAGATACCACTTCGACCATGAAGAGCACTCATTCAGGAGCCCCCACGGACCCCTGCCCGCTGCACATCTTCCTCAGAACCGGCTCCACCATAGCACCTGAGCTACGGTGCACCATCAACGCCACGTTCGAATCCGGCACTTTCCCAGATGACTGGAAACGCACAGAAGTCAAGCCCCTCCTCAAGAAACCCTCTGGGGACCCGTCAGACCTGAAAAAATATTGACCCATCACTCTCCTTCCCTTTGTAGCTAGAGTCACCGAGAAGATCATCAACGCCCTGCTGACAAACTTCATTGAAGAGAACGTCAGCCTTGACTCTTCCCAATCCAGATTCCGCAGCAACCACAGCACCGAGACCGCCCTCCTTGCCGCCACAGACGACATCTGAAAGCTCCTCGACAAAGGCCACACTGCGTCCCTCATCCTACTAGACCTCTCCGCAGCCTTCGACACCGTCTCCCACAGCACTCTCACAGCCAGAGTCTACGACGCCGGCATACAGGGAACCGCCGTCGACTTGCTCTGCTCCTTCCTCACCAGCAGAACCCAAAGGATCATACTCCCATCTTTCCTCTCTGAACCCACAGAGATCAACTGCGGAGCACCTCAAGGATCATCACTCAGTCCCACACTGTTCAACATCTACATGGACTCCCTCGCCGCCATCGTCAAACAGCATAGACTCAGCATAGTATCCTACGCAGACGACACCCAGCTTATCCTCTCCCTCACAAAGGAACCCGAAGCCACCAGACTCAGCTTCCAGGAAGTAAAGAAAGACGTTGCATCTTGGATGAGCAGCAGCTGTCTGAAGCTCAACTCTGAGAAGACAGAAGTCCTTGGACCCACCCCCTCAGCTTAGGACAACACCTGGTGCCCCACCGCCCTCGGCAACCCCCCCACCCCCACGGACCACACCGGGAACCTCGGCATCATTCTCTACTCCTCCCTCACCATGACCTATCAGATCAATGCCGTTGCCTCCACCTGCTTCAACACCCTCCGCATCCTTCACAAGACCTTCAAATGGATCCTCCCCGAATCCAGAAAGACTGTCACCCACACTCTCATAACAAGCACACTGGACTACAGAAACATCCTCTACGCTGGAATCAACAAATCCCTGCTACGCAAACTCCAGACCCTCCAGAACACCACAGTAAGACTCGTTCTCGGCATCCCACGACATGCACACATCACCCAACACCAGCGAGACCTCCACTGGCTCCCCATCGAGAAGAGAGTAACCTTCAAGCTACTCACCCACTCCTACAAATCTCTCCACAACACCGGACCCAAATGCCTCAACGAAAGAGTCTCCATCCACGTACCCAAAAGAAACCTCTGCTCCGCCGACCTCTCCCTAGCAAAAACTCTGCGCTTCTGCAGAACAAGAGCGGGGGAAAGAGCCTTCTCCTACGTCTCGGCTAGGGCCTGGAATGAGCTCCCGGTGAACATCAGACACTCCCCTACTCTGCACACCTTCAGGAAGAGCCTCAAGACCTGGCTTTTCGTCTGACTTGGAGCTGCACCCCTGTAGCGCCTTGAGACCCCCATGGGTGAGTAGCACGCTTGGCAATTTCCTGATTGATTGATTGACACCAACTATGGCAAGACACCACTGCTGGTCATTGCAAGGAGATGGACTCTGGTAACTGCAAGTGCAGTGGCGAAACAAATAACGTGCAACGTCTCATGCTTCGGGCTCTGCCATCAGCCGAAGGACCTGGGAAATTACTGCACAAGATCATCAACAGAGTCCAACAGTAAAGAAGAATCCAAACTTGACCATTGTTGCACAAAGACGATAATTGACACAGGCACAGATTGAAGCAGAACCACAAGTATTCAATCCGGCTAATAGAAGAAATGTAACTAGGAAGAAAGAGAGGTTGTCATTTAAGGAGGGAGGGACGTCAAATTGCTGGACTGTTGCCACTGTGAAGAACTCACTGAGGAACTGTACCTCACCCCCTGTGAGGACATGTGGATGGGAAGAGGGAGGGACAGGGGCAGAGGAAGAGGACCAGAGAGGGACACAGATTTGCTGGCGATGAGCTTCAGCTGCTGTAAACCACTGTACATCAGATAGGGCAAGGAATAATAAATATGATGAGAGCTGATAGTGCGTGCTGGGTCTTCCAACCTTGTGAGTCGAACCTGAAGATTCCACTAGACCTGGCCAGGTGGTCACATTGCAGGAGCAGTGTTCTCAGTGTCACAGCCCTTTTCACAGGCCAGGCAGTGTTCCTCTCTCTAGTTTCCATGCCAGGAGGAGGCAGAGGGGGTGTTAAGTGTGACCACTGAGTATGATATTAGCTGCATGGTGAGACCATGGGATTGGTCAAAGACAGACTCACAGTCACAGCATCCATGTCCAGGGCTCAAATCAAGGCCATCATTGTTAGCACTTTTGTTTACTATGCAGGTGACAGCCTTTTGGCATAGGGTGAGATGGGACATGGTGAGGTCATCATGATTCCACAACATTTTGCAAAAGCGCATGTACATATGAAAGTTAAAGCCCATGTTTTAACGACCCACCTGCATGAGGTTTTCTGACAAAAATTTGGGAGATATCTGCCATTTAGGTAATAATTCGGCCAAACTTGCAACACTTGATGCAAGATCAGGAGTCTCAAAGAAGTAGATATTGGATTGAAGATAACTTTCAGCTTT
This sequence comes from Triturus cristatus, assembly GCF_964204655.1. NCBI lineage: Eukaryota > Metazoa > Chordata > Amphibia > Caudata > Salamandridae > Triturus > Triturus cristatus. The sequence goes on from NC_140580.1 coordinate 769,821,497, forward strand.
GCCCGAAACATAAATGACTACAGGCTAAGGGGACAGAACTTTTGCTTGACCGCCTCGAAGGAGCGCCTAAGTTGTTGAACCACTCTTGTGTAGTACAGAAAAATCATGATCTTTGAGTTTTGGAAGTGGAACTCTAGGTGTCCTGTGGATTCCTGGAGAATTGTGTTGCCTTCACGATGATTGAGGATCCATGCAATCAGTGTGCAGGCAGGTGCCCCCGCTGTAGGGTGGTGGGCATGAGATCGGTGGCCGCACTCCAGCACAAACCAGGGCAAAAGATTGTCCGCAGGGTCCCAGGACCTCACCGATGTCTCTAGAAAGTGTTCGGCTTCAGGGGTTTCCAACCCTTTGGGAATCCAACGAAGTGAAGCTTGTTACTGCAGCAGTAGCTTTTGGTGTCTTCAGCTCGTTCCACCAGAAGCGCAATCGTGGACAATAATTTGGAAGCTTGCAGCTGGAGTGTGGCTAGGTCATCTTCTACTGAGGAGACCCGGGTTTTGACCTCAATCACCAGAGTAGAGACATTTTGTAGATCTTGGCACAGCAAGGATACGTTCACCTGTACCTTGCCTACCTTGACTTCTACTGCCTCATGGGAGTCTTGAATTGCCTGTAGTATGGTGGTAATGTCAGGTTGCATAGGAGAGCACTGCACCCCCAGAGGGCCATCAGGGGGACCAGTGGCCATTTAGGGCGGCACAATGAATTGGTCGATCTTGGTTTGGGTGGATGCTGGAGGCGGTGGCTTGTCCTGCCCCACAGCAACTTGTGTCCAGATGCTTTAGGCACCAACAGGAGTAGGTCGGGGGGGGGTCTGTCCCCTCAAACTCCCGGCCCGATTACCCAAAGGCAGAGCGAGTAGCTAGAGCGTCTGTGTCCCCCAAGTCGCAGTTCAGGAGGGGGGAGGATGTCGGGGTGTCCAACTCCCAGCTACTGAGGCCTCAAGCAGCACTCTGGAGTACCTAGTGGAGGGTCCTCACGACAGTCTATGCCATAGGGGGTATATAGAAGGGGGCACCCTGCACCAGCAGCCATAGAACCTTATATTTGGGGAGATCAATCCCCACAAGCAGTCCACTTCAGCAGGCCAGTGCTGTTGCGACTTAGCTCTAGTGTACTCCACACCACTCGTGCCGGAGGGTATACCTCGTTTTCAGGACCAGCATATCCAAGTGTCGGTAAGACCATGCATCTCTGTGGGGGGGAGTGGGAGCCAACCACCTGGGCTATAGTCAGAGGGTAGGGGGAGGCAGAACAGGTCCAACTTCTGGTCCTCAAGTGTGCTTGCAAGGTCCCCTGCACCCCCTTCCCCCCATGGTACCGCAAAGGAAGGGAGGGCCTCAATCCCAGACCAAGTTTGATATGCTCTGCGTTGGTCTGTTGCCGGAGTCTAAGGCATGATGAGGCCACGGCCGCAAGGCCTGCGCAGTGTGGGGGCTCGAACATACCGCTGCCGCACATCACCTCACTGGCATGGAGTCATCCACTCAGTGTCAGGACCTTATTACCTTTGGGGGCCTCGCTGGGGCATGGTCCTCTGTGTAGGCACCTCCTTGCACCAACGTCCCAGCTTGTCATTCAGGTCCCCAGGGTGATCGCCTCCTGAGCTCACGGTGGCCCGGCCCACAAAAGTCAGGCACAACAAATGTCAGTGCAGGAGAAAGCCCCGCAATCCCACTGCATGGCTCCCCACTGGCACGGGGGCGGCCGCTCGGCATCAGGGTCAGATCACCTTTGGACTTCACTGGGGTGCAGTCCTGCATGTAGGCCCACCTTGCAGCGCCCCCGTGGCCAGTCGTGCAAGCCTCCCAGGTCGTCCCCTCTGGAGATCTCGGTGGCCTCTCTCACGTATGTGGAAGGCATGTAGTCAGCTATCAGGCCACTGATGTACTAAGATGAGTGGAGCTGGGCTTGGAGAAACATTAAGTTGCAACCGCCATCCTGGGCGCCTCGGCCATGCCCCTGTTCTTTGCTGTTTTTCATGGAAATAGTGTTTAATTTTTGGTTAGGCACCCCAGAGTGCATGTGTTTTTCCAGCCTTTAAACTCATGTGAACTTTATGTCTGTGTTTGTTTTGCACTAAATCATAAAGGCAACCTCCACTACAAGACAAATTGCCAGTGCATCTCCATTCTTCTTTTTTCAGCTTCACTATATGGTGTCCATGGATGTTGCGCTTAGAGCATGTTCCCGTCTTCACATCAGACAATGTCCCTGCATTTGCAACTTCTTTCTTGTCCATTATATTGATTCGCTATTCTGCATTTTGGTCTTCCAAAAATTATGGGACAGATGATGTTTTCAAAGTTGAAGAGCATTTACCACTCATCACTTAAAGAGGGTTTTACAACACTAGTTGCATTTCTTTCTATTTCCTTGCTTTTATTTAAATCAATCAATCAATCATATCATTTGTAAAGTGCACTACTTACCTGTGAGGGTCTCAAGGCACTGGGGAGAGGGGAAGGTTGCTACTGCTCGAAAAGCCAGGTCTTGAGGAGTCTTCTGAAGGTCAGCAGGTCTTGGGTTTGCTGTAGGTGGGTGGGGAGGGTGTTCCAGGTCTTGGCGAGGTGGGAGAATGATCTGCCACCGGAGGTCGCTCTTTGGATGCGGGGGACTGTGGCGCGGGCGAGGCCGGCAGAGCGGAGCTGGTGGGTGGGGGTGTAGAAGCTGAGTCGTCTGTTGAGGTACGCTGATCCGGTGTTGTGGAGTGCCTTTTGTGCATGGGTGAGGAGCTTGAAGGTTATCCTCTTGTTGACGGGGAGCCACTGCATGTCTCTCAGGTGGGGTGTGGTGTGGCTGCGGCGAGGATCAGGAGTACAAAGGCGTTCTGGATACGTTGCAGCTGTCTCAGGAGTTTGGCCGAGGCTCCTGCGTAGAGGGCGTTTCAGTAGTCCAACCTGCTGCTGACGAGAGCCTATGTGGAAATTCAGCTTGTAACTGAACATTATCTGCGCCATCTTGCCTCTCCCCAGCGCCACGCACAGCGAACGCACGGCCGCCATTTTAGGCACCCCACTCTCTCCCCCGCTCATTGTCGATCGCCAGCGCGTTCCCCTGGCGCTGCAAGCATCCCCCGCGCGCCGGCCACCCCCGCTCTCTCATACACGGGCCATAAACCCTCTCCTTCTGCGCGACCCTGCCATGGAACCACATCCTACGCCTGACCGACATCCCATACATGGTCATGCATCTCTTTTGATAACCCCCTTCCTCTGCGCCCCATTGTCCAAATCGATCCCAGGCCATCACCTAGCCCTGCGGATGCAGTTTATTGCCCCTACTGTAAGGGAAACACCCCACATCAAAGGGATTACAGTAGATCAAAGCCCCTACTCCCTGAGACCCGGCCGGTCGCACACACCCCCGGGAATTGGCGGAATGTCCAGCTGTGTGATAGCCATCTCCTACTGTGGATGGGGTGGGGACTTCCACTGTAGATATGTGTGGGAACGAGCTCGAAGTGGGGATTCCGAGTATGTTCTTTCATGTTCCAAAACAATCTCAAGAATGTGCCATGTATGATAACCCTGCAATAAAGTCATAAACCTGTGTATAAGAGGCCAGGCCTCAGAGATGCAGTTAGAGCACCTCGTGACGATACCTTGCTGTCTGATCTGATGTGTTCTGCTCCGACGGAATAAAAACTTTGTTTCCTGCCTTCCAGTCTCCGGCGCCTGCCTCTTTCATTGGTAAATTATCGAATGGTATGAGAGGCGATTACCGCCGGGCAATACTTGAAGGGTTATCGACTGAAACTGCCGCTACCATTTAACAATTGGCGTCCCAAGCGTGGGGCCCATCAGCGACACGTGGATCCAGTGGGAGAGGTCCTGACGACAGAGTGAATGACTGCAACGATCGGGAGAGCTCCTGCCCGATAGACCCTCGTCTGGCAGCCGATCATCCGAACTTCACTGGTTCCGAGCAGACCTCTCTCGAGTGATCTACGGTCCTGACTGGGAACCATCAGGAGTGCCGCGGCAAATACGGAAAGTAGAGGACGATCGGGCGCTGGAGGCGGAAGACGAGAAACTGTCCACGCGGTCCGGGTAAGGTCGTGAAACACGACAAATTGCAAAATAATTGATTGATTATTTGAAATACTAGTATTGCTCATTGATTGTTCTCTTTGAGATATTCGCTGTCTACAAACGGGGAGGAGTAGAAATACTCTCTCTCTCTCCCTTTGCAGATAGTGAAGGGTAGGTAACGCAGACTTTTGTCCCCGTTGTAACCCGTCGTGCCTATCTTTATCTCCCCATTGATTGATTGATTGATTGTCCGAACATTGATTGTTTTGAAGAATAGTGCTCTTTGAGATATTCTCTGTTTGCAAATAACGTAGAATAGAAATATTCTGTCTAGTCTTTGCAAATAGTGAAGGGTAGGTAACTCAGACTTTTGTCCCCGTTGTAACCCGTCGTGCCTATCTTTATCTCCCCATTGACTGATTGATTGATTGTCCGAACACTAGTTGTTCGATATTGGTTCTTTGGAGGTATTCTCTGCTTACAAATAACGAGGAATAGAGATATTCTGTCTAGTCTTTGCAAGCAGTGAAAGGATAGGTAGTGCTGACTTTTGTCCCCGTTGAAACCCGTCATGCCTATCTTCTCCCCACTGATTGGTAGTTGGTTTTGCCCGGACCGCTTATTAGAGGTGGACCATCCGGCTCCACTGGAAGGCACCCCTAATAAGGACATGTTCACTAAATATGGACTAGTCGCCGTAGCTTATAGCAAGCTATGGCATAAATATACAAGGAAGGACCCCGAGAGTCAGTGGCCACTGATGGGATCCTTCGATGACCATAAGATAGAAATGCTAGAAATAGCTCTGCGTAGCAATAAGACGACGCCTACTATGCTTGACAGTATCGGCATGTGGCGCAAAGAAGCAACACAACGAAAAAAAGAGGGAAGAAGTAAAAGCAGAAAAGGAATTACGAAAGGCAGCTCACCTTGCCGCTAGAAAGTTAGAAGAAGAAATAAAGGAGAGAAGGGAAACTAAACTAAGACAGGAGCCCGAAACATCAGGCCAGTACGCTGTTAGGACCCCCTCTATGCTCTACCCTGAGTTGTCCTCTAAGCAACGAACGAATGACGAATTACTATTAGGTCCCCCGATCATTTACATGCCCCCTCCATACGCACCCTCCCAATCGGTAGTGCAACACCCACAACCCCCAAACACGAGCGAAAGCAGTACAGGGGCCTCGGTCCTCACGGCCTCCGCGCCGGCCGAGCCTCTTGTACTGAACACAACGTCAGCAATAACGTTGGATGACCCTGAGATGAGAAAGAAAGATTCCACCAGAATGAATCGACTAACGAAGGATGAACGAACAGGAATCGACAAGATAGTAAAGACACTGGTAGAGCGTAAGGAAAGTGAGGAGTATATAACAGACGTATATAACTCGTATGCCGACAGCCGCAGACGACACTTTGTCGTACGACTTTGTTATCACGCTCTGAATACATATGAGGATAGGTACCACGATAAAGGTCCCGAAGGCTTAGCGGCCCTATATAGGAAGGTAGACATTGGGGAAGAAGGAGAGGGCGATGTGACGAACCTCTTCACTCGTACACTCGAAGTCTATCGACACCTTAAAGAACACGGACAGACAACCAAAGCAGAAACCCCCATAACGACTAAGCCCCAGGAAGGAAGGACTGATACCATGATGCCCATCAAAGAGGCCGCCCCCTACTGGGTCCCCCCAAGAGGTCAGGGAACACATGACGACATCAACCACCAAGATGCGAAGGGGAGGGTTGTGTATAATTGGGTCTACCAGCCATGGGACCGACAAGATATTTTGACCTTTAGAAAAACTCTACCCGACTTAAGAAAGAACCCGACTGCCTTCTACACCGAACTGGGTACAGCCTTAGGTTCAACAATAATGACTTTAGCAGATATCGACTTGTTCTTCGGGCTATGTCTGCCGGCTGATGTGTGGAAACAAATCCGGAAAGTTGACCATGCTGAGCCGTTTGGATATACCTGGGTACAACTCGATACCATAGATAAACAGCGAGAACCGGGACAGAAACCCCTGAAAGCCATATTGGAGCTCCCAGACAAGATTGTACAGAAGTTGAAGACTCTAATCCCAGAAAGGAAGGTAGACTGGTCGATAGTAACGGCTTGTCGCCAGAAACCCCAGGAGGATGTGTCTGAATACTTCTCCCGATTCGAGACTGTGTTTTCCGATTATAGTGGCCAGGACATGACCACTGCAACCGGACATCACCTCTTTGTCCAGAATTATGTGAAAGGTCTGTCACAAGAAGTCTCCCAGAAGCTACAGACCAGCGAGAGTAGTTGGGCAGCCTCCAAACCTGCAGCAATCCTCCAGATGGCCCAATACTACGAAAACCAAAAGAATGAGAACGATAGGGCGTCAGAGAGGAAGAAAAAGGAACTGAAGGAGAGGGTAATGATAGCACAGTTGCAAGGGGTGACTATAGGAAGGGAACCACCGAAAGGGAATTACCAACCAACCGCCCCTAGAAAGCTACCCCCTAGAGACCATACACCTGCACCCTACAACGGACGGAGAGACTTAGATGGGAACCAATGTGCGTTCTGTAGAGGGTTCGGACACTGGAAATCCCAGTGCCCGGTCCTTCTGGAATTGAACAAAAATAGGGACCCCAGAGACACAGCATATGACCCCAGAAATAGAGGACAGGGACGAGGGCACACGAACGACGCCATCAACGACAGGCCAGGCAGACCAAACACCTTTGATCGCCCCCGACAAAACCAGTGTCAGCAGTCCGACTACGAAAGCACCCATGACTTCACATAGGACCGCCAGGGGCAAGGGAGGGATCCAGTCGAACTCCGTGTTGACCAGCAAGGTCCTTACGTCACCGCTAAGGTCTTGGGCACAAAATCTCCATTCCTGGTAGATACTGGGGCGACACGTAGTGCGTTATCTAACGACTGATTCCTAGGGCACCCTTGTCTGGCTTACACGTAACCTCAATAGGCTTCGATGGAACGCCCTCCACTAACCCCTTATCAGCACCAATCTCCTTTGACGTAGAAGATAACGCCACTGACACGACCTTTCTGCTCTCCTCCAACACCCCCGATGCTATTATGGGACTTGATTTGCTAAAACATTTTCGAGCTACCATCAGATGCTCCCCAGACGGAGTTCGAGTCATCCTGCACGACAACCCAGATCTGTTCAGACCCTGTCACACACGGCGTATGCTCTCTATAAACGATGCTGACCTATCCCTTCTCGTCACATTACCTTCACATCTATGGGCTAAAACCGACTCAGATGTAGGGCGCATGGTGATCGACCCAGTACACATAACCGTCCGACCGGACGCAGTGCTCCCAAAGCTTCCACAGTATCGGATATCACCCGAAGGCGAGAAGGCATTGGTGGAAATCATCGAGTCCCTGGTCGAGGCAGGAGTGGTAGAAGAAGTAGTCAGTAATGTTTGCAACAGCCCTATCCTACCCATTGTAAAGAAGCAAGGCGAGGGAGATGAGAAAGCATACCGCTTTATTGTTGACTTACGAGAAGTTAACAAAGTAGTCATACCTCAGTACCCCGTGGTCTCAGACATCACCACCATCCTCACCCTGATTCCATCCACTGCCACCACCTTTACCGTTATTGATCTCAAGAACGCATTCTTTTCCATCCCCATCCACCCAGACAGCCGCTACCTGTTCGGCTTCACTTTAAAAGCCCGTTCGTACAGATTCTGTAGGGCACCCCAAGGCTACATTGAGAGTCCCAGCATTTATAGCCAAGCCCTCAAGAGGCAACTAGATGCCGTCCAACTACCCGATGGAGTGGTGTTAATACAGTACGTCGATGACATTCTTTTGGCGGCCGACACCACTCCACTTGCCGTCACAGCCACCATTCACCTCCTCCACTTCCTCGCGGAGAACGGTCACAAGGTCTCCAGGAAGAAATTGCAATTCTGCCAACCCCAAGTAACATATCTAGGCCACCTGCTATCCAAAGACGGGAGAAAACTTACCCCTGACCGAATTCAGACCATCCTAGAAACCCCTGTTCCCAAAACTCAGAAGCAAGTGCGGTCCCTAGTAGGCCTCACCTCCTTTTGTCGACAATGGTTGCCAAACTTCAGTCTTATCGTAAAACCTCTGCTTTCCCTGCTGGCTAAAGATGTCCCTTTCCCCCTCCCCTGGACACCCGAATGCCAATCCTCCTTCAAAGAATTACGAGACGCCCTCTGCTCGGCCCCAGTCCTAGGAACCCCAGACTACACTAAACCTTTCTCCCTATACACCCACGAAAGGGAGGGATGTGCGCTGTCTGTCCTAACCCAGTCTATAGGCCCTAAACAACGCCCTTGTGCCTACTTCTCTGCCACTCTTGACCCTGTAGCCAGAGCTTTGCCTGCCTGCCTTCGAGCAGTAGCCGCCGCTGCTGTCTCTATCCGGCAAAGTGAGGGGATCGTGCTCTCGAACCCCCTCACAGTATTGGTACCCCATGCGGTTGACACCCTCCTGAACCAAACCAAGACTCAACACCTGACTAGCGCACGACTGACTGGTTACGAACTGACTCTGCTTGCACCCCACATCACATTGAAACGATGCACCACTCTGAATCCAGCTACTCTACTACCTCTCCCTGACGCTGACCCCAATGCGTCCCCTATACATGACTGCGTGACCCTCACCGACGAACAGACAAAGAGTAGGGTTGACCTCCGGGATACTGCCTTCCCGGACCCTGACGGAGAACTGTGGGTGGATGGCTCATGCATCAAGCTCCCCGATGGCACCACCTCAGCTGCCTATGCAGTCACCACAGCCCGAACAATTGTTGAGACAGCCCGCATCACACAGCGATCCGCACAGGCGGCGGAACTAATTGCTCTCACACGAGCCTGCATCCTGGCAGCAGGGACAACCGCAAACATTTACACAGACAGTCAGTATGCCTTCGCAGTAGTTCACCACTTTGGGCTCTTATGGAAAGAGAGGGGATTCTTGACTTCCCATGGCACACCCATCCTGCATGGAGATCTAGTCTCTGCCCTGACCGAAGCAGTCCTCCTCCCCACACGGCTGGCTGTGATCAAATGCCAGACACACAAGAAGGTGACAGACATTATAGGACAAGGAAATGCACTAGCTGACATTACTGCCCGAACCACAGCCGAGAATAGGTCCACGACCCATATGTACGTGACCAGGTCACAAACTGAGAAATGGAAGGATGCCAGGGAAACAATTAGGGATATCCAACTAGCCAGCACACCACACGAATTTACTGAATGGGCCCGGGTGGGATTGAAGGACGATGACGGTTGCTGGCGAACTAAAGACTCGAACAAATGGTTGCTACCCGACTCATACTTGATCCCCATGCTGACCATGGCACACTCCCCCGCACACATAGGGTCTGCCCCCATGATCGAACTCATCTCCAAAGTCTGGCACAACGACAAAATCCCAGACTCAGCCAAACGTCTGGTCCAACAATGCCTGGTATGCCTCCAACACAACCCTGGGAAAGGAACTGCTGTACCCCGGGGAGGGTTTGGGGTTCCCAATCACCCCTTTGAAGTCCTACAAATGGACTATGTCCAGTTAGACAGGTGCCAAGGTTTGAAGTACGTACTTGTCGTTGTGTGTGCCTTCAGCAAGTGGGTGGAAGCCTACCCAACCCACGACAACACCGCTATGACTACCGCAAAAGTACTACTGAAAGAATTCTTCCCCCGATACGGCCTTTGTCGAATTTTGTGGAGCAACAACGGCCCCCACTTTGTAGCCGAGGTTATCCAACTCATCTTAAAGGGGCTGGGTGTAAAACAGAAGTTCCATGCGGTCTTCCATCCCAATCTGCAGGCTTGGTTGAGCGACATAATGCCACATTGAAGCTTAAGATAGCAAAAATAGTTGCCACCACAGGACTGAAATGGCCAGACGCTCTCCCGCTAGCATTGCTATCAATGCGTTCCACCCCCACTAAACACCACTTGACACCCTACGAGGTCGTTTTCGGGTGGCCCATGAACCTTTGGACTGCACCAAAGCCAACATCCATCCACGACGTCCCGGACGTCCTCATGTCTGACTATTTGTATAACCTAACTAAAACGTTGTCTGTTATCCATCAGCAGGTGCTGCACGCCATTCCCGATGTTTCCAGGGGCCCCGGACACGACATCCAACCCGGTGACTTCGTCTTAGTGCGTAACTTCCAGCGCACCAAGAGTCTGGAGCCCCGGTGGACAGGCCCCCTGCAAGTCCTGATCACCACCCGAACAGCTCTTCGAGTGGAGGGGAAACGTAATTGGCTGCATGCACACCACTGCAAGAAGGTATCACCGACCCTGACGACCACGGACAACATCACCGCCCAAGAACTTCTGGACAAGGACCGACCATCCCTGCACCACTGCCCAGATACAGAAACACTTGAGTTAGTGAAATATCCCGATCCCACCGTGCCATCCAAGGAAGGGTATAACTTGCGACGAAAGGAGAGAACTTCGGCTAAGCAGACCACAAACTAAGTGGAAATCTCAGAGCGGTAGCCTAGCCACCTCAAAGGCCACCAGGAGAGAAACTAAACAAAGTCTGTGGTTCTGCCCGCTACCGAGTTCCTTGAAGGTGATGGAAGCGCCCGACATGAAGATGATGGAAGCAAACGGACGTCCGAAGATCCACTACAAAAACCCAAAGACTGGCAGAATGCACAGCTCAAAGACTATTACACTTTTCATTACCCTTCTCTTTTGCCTTCTCCTCATGGTCACTTTCTGGATCATGGAGGAGAGCACACCCGCTCATAAGACATTGCTGACCACCGTTCAACCTATCACCCTGAAAGAACACCATTTGATCTCACTTTCACCCCAACTCCGAGAAAGACGTAAGGAGTTGTGGAATAACTCTTTTGTGCAGTTGCTCCACCAACATAATCTTGCCGCCAATGCCACTAATTGCTGGATCTGTGGATTACTACCACATGCCACTGGACACTCTATCCCTTTCATCCCTTCACCTTTTTCTGTCCATGGTTCCTGCCTCGCCTGGCTAATACTCCTGCAGGAAAGCTACAAGGACAATGCCACTTCCGGCAGAACTATGTCACACTTCTACCATGGGTTCTGGCTGAACAAAACTGGAAGAACTTCTGCCCCCTTCTGTCCTCTGAGATCAAACACTTCCTTTCACATGGATATCCCTGCCAAAGAACGAGTTGAAATGCAAGTGTTCAACAACCCAGCCAGACCCACCTTCTCTTACCTCCGGAAACGGACGGCCGCCACCCTAACAGTGGCCCTATCCATCATCAACATCACTGGATTTGTGTGCCTCGAAGGCCTGGGGGCGCAGCTGGTGGGCCACAGCTCCTGCCTCATCACCCGAACATTGGACTCAGTTGATCCACCCTCCTTTGTTGCCTCCCCGAATATGTACTTCATCTGTGGTACTAAGGCCTACACCTGGCTTCCGAAAGGATGGGGAGGCACCTGCTACATCGCCTTTGTCCTTCATCCGACATATGTGGCTCCAGCAAACCATCACCGACAGAAACGTGCCAAAGACATTGTGCAAGCCGACTCCACCAGAGCGCAGTTCATGGACGCAGTAAAAGGCCTTGTTCCACTCTGGGGTCCAATGGCAAACAGCCGTGCCATCCGCCACTTAACCCAGGCAGTCGAAACGGCGATGAACATTACGGCTGGCATCCTCGCCAACAACACTGCCGAGCTTCAGGCCGTTCGCCTGGTGGCTCTTCAGAACCGCCTCGTTCTAGATGTGGTTCTGGCTGATCGTGGAGGAGCATGCTGCATCATTGGGTCCAGCTGTTGTACCTACGTACCGGATAACTCACCCTCAGTCTACAAAGCAATTGAACACCTCCACAGACTTTCCGCAGAGGTTCATCAGGAGCAAGAGGGATGGTCCCTTGGAAGCTGGTTTTGGGACACTATTAAAAGTTGGGGATGGAGGCTATTTTCATTTATCCTAATACCGATTGTGATACTATGTGGATGTTGCTTGGGGATTCAGTGTCTGCCACCTTTATGTTCGCTTTTTATGAACTGCATCTGCCCTAAGACTTTGAACTTTGAAGCAGAGCGAATGAAAGCTCTTTATGAGGTGGAAGTTCGTAGTATTATGGGGATAGATCCGAACTAGACAAGCTGGCGAGATATGTTAAAAGGGAGGACTGTGGAAATTCAGCTTGTAACTGAACATTATCTGCGCCATCTTGCCTCTCCCCAGCGCCACGCACAGCGAACGCACGGCCGCCATTTTAGGCACCCCACTCTCTCCCCCGCTCATTGTCGATCGCCAGCGCGTTCCCCTGGCGCTGCAAGCATCCCCCGCGCGCCGGCCACCCCCGCTCTCTCATACATGGGCCATAAACCCTCTCCTTCTGCGCGACCCTGCCATGGAACCACATCCTACGCCTGACCGACATCCCATACATGGTCATGCATCTCTTTTGATAACCCCCTTCCTCTGCGCCCCATTGTCCGAATCGATCCCAGGCCATCACCAAGCCCTGCGGATGCAGTTTATTGCCCCTACTGTAAGGGAAACACCCCACATCAAAGGGATTACAGTAGATCAAAGCCCCTACTCCCTGAGACCCGGCCGGTCGCACACACCCCCGGGAATTGGCGGAATGTCCAGCTGTGTGATAGCCATCTCCTACTGTGGATGGGGTGGGGACTTCCACTGTAGATATGTGTGGGAACGAGGTCGAAGTGGGGATTCCGAGGATGTTCTTTCATGTTCCAAAACAATCTCAAGAATGTGCCATGTATGATAACCCTGCAATAAAGTCATAAACCTGTGTATAAGAGGCCAGGCCTCAGAGATGCAGTTAGAGCACCTCGTGACGATACCTTGCTGTCTGATCTGATGTGTTCTGCTCCGACGGAATAAAATCTTTGTTTCCTGCCTTCCAGTCTCCGGCGCCTGCCTCTTTCATTGGTAAATTATCGAATGGTATGAGAGGCGATTACCGCCGGGCAATACTTGAAGGGTTATCGACTGAAACTGCCGCTACCATTTAACACCTAGGTGACCGTTCTTCTCGTTTTGGTGGGGATCCACCTGTAGATCCTACGGAGCATGCGGAGGGTGTTGAAGCAGGAGAAAGAGAAGGCGTTGACCTGCTTCGTCATGGAGAGGGTGGAGTCGAGGATGACCCCTAGGTTGCGTGCGTGGTCAGTGGGTGTGGGAGCTGTCCCCAGTGTGGTCGGCCACCAGGAGTCGTCCCAGGCCGAAGGGGTGGATCCGAGGATGAGGACCTCGTCTTGTCCGAGTTCAGCTTCAGTCTTCTGTTCCTCATCCATTCGGCGACAGCCTTCATTCCTTCGTGGAGGTTGGGTTTGGCACTGTGGGGGTCTTTGGTGAGGGAGAGGATCAGCTGGGTGTCTTCGGCATAGGAGATGATGTTGACGTCGTGCAGTCGGGCGACGTAAGCGAGTGGTGCCATGTACATGTTAAACAGCGTTGGGCTGAGGGATGAGCCTTGGGTTACGCCACAGATGATCTTGGTGGCTTCGGAGCGGAAGGGGGGAAGGCAGACGCTCTGTGTTCTGCCACAGAGGAAGGAGGTGGTCCAGTCCAGGGCCTTCTCTTTGATCCCGGCGTCGTGGAGGCGTGTTCGAAGTGTGCGGTGGCAGACCGTGTCGAAGGCGACGGACAGGTCCAGGAGGATGAGGGCCGCTGTTTCTCCGTTGTCTAGCAGGGTCCTGATGTCATCGGTGGCGGCGATGAGGGCAGTTTCGGTGCTGTGGTTGCTGCAGAACCCGGACTGGGAAGGGTCCAGGATGCTGTTCTCCTCGAGGTAGCAGGTCAGTTTATTGACCGTCTTCTCGATGACCTTCGCCGGGAACGGGAGCAGGGAGATGGGCCGGAAGTTCTTGAGGTCCTTGGGGTCCGCCATGGGTTTCTTGAGTAGGGCGTTGATCTCGGCGTGCTTCCAGCTCTCAGGGAAGGTTGCTGTCTTGAAGGAGATGTTGATGACTTTCTGGAGATGGGGTGCGATGGCTGTGCTGGCTTTGTTGAAGATGTGGTGTGGGCATGGGTCTGATGGAGATCCGGAGTTGATGGTGTTCCAGATCTTGAGGGTGTCGTCGTCGTTGATGTTGGTCCAGAAGAGCAGGCGGTCGGTGCGGATGGTGGTCGTGGGGAGGAGGTCTCACTGGTTGTCGGGGCAGTCGTGGCGTTGAAGCTGTCATGGATGTCTGCGAACTTGCGGTGGAAGAAGGTGGCCAGCGAGTCGCACAGGTCTTGCGAGGGTGAGATGTCGTTGGTGTTGGAGCTGGGGTTGGAGAGTTCCTTCACGATGTTGAAGAGCTCTTTGCTGTTGTGTGCGTTGTTGTCTAGGCGGTCTTTGAAGGAGGCCCTTTTGGTGGATCTGATGAAGTGATGGTGTCTGCGGGAGGCGTTCTTGTGGGATGCGTAGATGTCCGGTGTTCGTTCACGGTGCCAGTTCTTCTTCAGTTTTCGGCAGGTTTGCTTGGAGGCCTGGAGGTCTTCAGTGAACCAGCTGGCTTTCTTGCTGGTGTGGCTGTTGGAGGGTTTCTTGAGCGGGGCGAGGGTGTTGGTGCAGTTGTTGATCCACTGTCTGAGGTTGCGGGTGGCGATGTTGGGGTCAGAGGGGTCGGTGGGTGGGCTCTGGGCGAGGGTGGTGGTTAGCTGGTCTTCGGTGACTTTGCTCCAGGAGCAGCGGAGCATCTGTTGGGTGTGGTGGTGCGTGGTGGGCTTCTTGAAGGTGAAGTGGATGCAGCGATGGTCGGTCCAGTGGAGTTCGGTGCTGTGGTTGAAGGAGACGTGGCGGCTTGTGGAGAAGACGGGGTCATGCCAAACCATTAAGAACATAGAAAATCTACACCATAGCACCAGCCCAAAGAGGGTTCACTTATCTAAACATTTACAAAAGACCAGCAGTTGAAGTGCATAAAAAAAGTATGGGAACTGGCTAAACAGAACAAAATATTATGCAACTATTTTGTTGCTCTTTTACCTTCATGTGTCAGTCACAATAGTTTATTTCAGAAATAACATTCCTTAAAATCGTACATGTATGCACATTTCCTTCACTTGATCCATTACAATAAAATCGTTTTAAGATGACAAAAACTGTAGTCATAAAAGAAAAGTAATGCAGTGCAAAAAAAATTCATAATATGATCTTAACATGTCAATAAAAGCACAGACACCTATGACAGTTTGGTAAACAATTATGCCCTCCAAAGTTTTATGGACCAATTAACATCGATAAAAACAGGGCAACCTTCGAGTGACTACACAAACTTAAAATGCAAATGCAAGAAACTGGTTAAAATACTCTTGAAGAATCTACTATATCAGTAAACATTAGTACAATTCAACCAGACAGGATTTAAGCTGAGCTAAAGGTCCAGTGCATATTCATAAACCCATTTTATATGGCCTGAGCCCTAGGCCTGTGATGTATAGGAAACTGCTCATAGTGATCATTATGTAGTGAGTAGTGTCGCCCTTCAGTACCGTTAGAGCTTCTAGATGACAATTGAACCCAAACGTATACATAAGGCGCAAATCCTTTTACTAGGTCATGGGTAAGCAGGGCAGAAAAGTAACACATGAGCAACATTTTCTTCAGCATGCATCTGACACATCAGGCAATGTCCTTTGTCATTGGCAACTATATCCTTGTTCAATTTTGACATAAATGCCCCAAGTTCGAGTGTCTCATAATGGAACTTCATGTACAAGGTCTTAGCAAGTTGGGGTTGAGAGACATCCCAAAATTCGTCAAAGTGTGGCTGGGCTCGGAAGACAAGAATAGAGCTGTCGATCTCCCCAGAGCGCTACCTCGATGCAGTTTCCGATAATAAAGGCCCAACTGGACGATTTTGGTAGCTTCTTCAAGGACACATTTAAAGTTCCAAGGTCAGTCCAAAGGTTCCCAAGGCCTGTTTTAAAGAACCTTGATTGACGGTGCCCAAAGGTGATATTCTTGTCTAGTCCCAGGAGTTCACTCACGGCCCTTCTACAAGGCAGGAGCTCTTTCACCGTCCATATCCTCAGCCAGCATTGGAGTGGCCGTAGTAATGCTATGTGTTCTATTCTCTTTAACTTAAAACGCATGTGGATACGGAGAGTACTTTTAGGAAGATGAAAGAGCGAGTGAACACAGTTGTTCTCACTTTGGGTGCGGAATTCTATGTTGGCAAAACCCCAGATCTCAGCGCCATACAAGGCTGCAGATTGAGCTTTTAGTTTGTACAGATCAATGGCTGGGCGAATTGCTCCAGACCCCGTTGCCTGATAATATTTTAAAGATAGCCAGGGCTTGGTGCTGAAAAACTGCCCTTCTCTTTTGTATATGTGAGACCCAGTAAACTTTGCTGTCTAGTGTCTATCCTAATACCAAGATATTCAAATCCTGATACACGTTCTAATATTTCCTGGTCTAAGAATAAGAACCCTCTAAAAGACTTGTGAGGGCTTGTCAGCATAAATTTAGTTTTACTAGTGCTGATCTTTAGGCCTTTTTCCCAGAGTCTGTGTTAAATGTATTCAGCAAATGTTGTAAATCAGTAGGAGTTTGCGATATTCACACCGTGTTGTCTACAAATAAGAGAGCAGGGACACATACTCCTTCTAACTTTGGGGAATCTTTGTACATTTGCATAAAACTCTAGCAATATCATTTATGTAGTGGGGGAAAATAGTGTGAGCCAACACACAGCGGTGCCGCGCCCTTCTGCGTATGGGAATGCGGTCGTTAAATTGTCCCTGAGGGCCCCAATGAACAAGAGCATAGTTTCTGTGAAGTAATCTAATTATTTGTGTAAGAAGGTCATCCGGGAATCCCAGTTCCTCAAGCGAGGCCAACAACGATCCGCTAGGGACCAGGTCAAAGGCTGCCCTGAGATCAGCGAAGGCTATGTACAGAATCTCTCAGTTTCGTGTACTTCCAAATAACAAGGATAAGACTCATAAACTGATCTGTAGTACTGACTCTAGGTCTAAATCCCGCCTGGTAAGGTGACAGGATCCCTGACGCCTCTCTCCATTCTGAGAGCATTTTTAGAAGCTGCCTTGCATAAACCTTCTGCAGGATATCTAGGAGACTAATGACCTGCAATTCCTTGAGTTATGCCGGTTCCCATTCTTATAAACAGGGATAATCTCTGCCCCTTTCCAGGTGTCAGGGATCAGGGCGCCTGAGGCCATGGACCTGCATAATAAGTTGACATAAGGGATCCACATTGTTAGATCATAGCACAGTAGATCACCTGGGATTTTATCAGTAGGACCAGGGGCCTTGCCTATTTTAATGGCCTCTATGGCTTGTTTAGTCTCCATAAACGAGAAGTAAGGGTCTGGCGAGGTACTCTGTACACGGAGATTGCTTTCATGATTGGGAGATAGTAGGGTAGGTAGATAATCATCATCCACACAGATTGAATATAATTTAGCAAAGTATTCCATCCAGTCATTCGGGTTGAGATAACATTCAACACATAATTCGGAGTCCTTGCTCAAGTGGGCTATGAATTTCCGAAAGGTCCCATTGTCACTTAATTTTGCTATCGCAATTAGATCACTCCAGTTTGTCTCGTCCCAATTATGCTGAGCTACTAACAGAGCTTTCTTGTACTGTGATCTAGCTATCCGAACTTCTAGGATATGTTTGGACTTTAGCGCTTTTACAAGGGCCTTTTTTGCTTTGCTACATTCCTTCATAAACCGAGGGTTACTCTGTTTTCTTTTCGATCAGGGTACAATTAAATCCCTTGCTGGCACTTTGATTATGTGCTTTTTTAGGATGCCAGCCAAGTTCTTTTGTATATCAACTATGGGGATATTGGCATCAGGGAGGTGAGTGTATGTAGCAAAAGCCGTGAAGTATGTGTTATAAATGGCTTTTAATATCTCTACGTTTCCCAATATCGATGGTCATTTAATTGAACTGCTATTGTTGCCCACTGTTGGTACTATCGTTGGGCTTTCAAGCTCACTTGCTTCTTCGCTCAGGACTCCCCTCAGTGTTAAAGTCAAGGGGTAATGGTCGCTAACTTCCTTGTCACCTATCTTAAGACCAACCTTTTTTCCCCACATAGTGACCCTAATCAGAAAATAAGCTTTTTTTGAAAGGGATAGGCCAATCTTGAAGGTAAGCATCCCTTGCTTGTCTGAATCAGATCTACCATTACAGGCTCACAGACCATTTGATACTGCGAACAAGGCTATCTGAGATGCTTCCACTGTACATGGTACATAAGAGTCAGTTATAGGCAACAGAATACCCCAGGTCTCATCCTCCTCCTCAGTTATCGGTCATAGCCATATATTGGCTCATAAGGGATATAGAAATAGCTGCCCAATACTGATCATGTCCATTGGATTAACAAAATTTTAGAAGCTGGTCCAGAGTAGTTAGCGTAGGTGATTCAATATTCCTACTCCGTGGCCTGAGATAAACATTGAAAAGGTAGAGAACAGGCCCTTTCGTTAAAGAGATTTTTTGCCCCAGGAGATCAGGTGAGTCAATAATTATGGACTCTATGTGCGGTTTTAATGCTATTTTAATCCAAATCTCAAAACGCCCAAAAGACCTGCTCCATGTTGAAGGAATATCATCAGCATAGAAGGTTTTATAACCAGACTTAGATGGTGTTAGATGGGTGCGTTAGCCATGTTTCCTGGAACATGCACATATGAAATTGATCAATATACTCCAACCAATTAGAGTCTATCAATTTGGTCTTTAGTCCTGCAATGTTACACACAAGTACACTTAGGAGCTCATGGGAAAGAGTACCAGTTTGCTTCAGGGATGGGTTCCCAGTGATTGTATGTGTTTGATCTACTAGAGGGATTTCATCAGAGGCATGGGTTGCTATATTTGTTGCCATTCCAGTATGCAACCTTGGGGATGCACTTTATTCAAGGTAGGAAGCATCCTGTTGGATTTAATTGCACTGGCCTCCCATGGGGGCGGTGGATTCTGTAGTATCCAGGAACAATTAATCTTGGTCATCCAATGATGATAGTACTTCATAGGTGTTTGCGGTAGGAATATTGAAGAGATGCTGATCTGAGTTGGTAAGTGGGCATTCAACAGGTTTCCTCACCCTGGGGAGGCTAAAGGGCCTGTTAAAGTACCCTAATGGAAGTGCCTTAATTTTGGTCTTAAGTGATGGCATTCTGGTAAGGTGGTTAAGCGACAGCTCAACAGTTTTAGGGGGTCCTTAAAGTTGACTATAATACAATCCTAGGAGTGTCCTTACAAAGGCTCCCTAGCCATGCTGTCCTTCTTACAAATACAACTTCCTACTCTTAATTCTACATCCACTAGGTGGGACTCTACTGAGTGAAGACGGGCGAGCAAAGGAGACAGCTCAGTAATTAGCAGTTGCTTGAATCCCTCAAAACACCCTACCATGAAGTGATCCATACATTGCATATGAAGAAATATGGTCCCCATACACCCTGGGTCCGGTGAAGGTGAAGGGGCAAAGTCTCTAGATTCTGGCCATAGTACTGGCAAAGAGATGGTCGGGGGGGTCTTTATTCTGTAAAAGATTAGGCTCTTTCAATAGTTTGCCAGCTAATTTGGATCGCACTACCCTCTTGACTCTTTTGTTGAGCTTAACGCTGGGGCTGGAGCGTAGGTTATAAGATGCATTTGCAACAGATGATCTAGTAGAGGCTTCCAGGGGGAGAATAGAGGCAGGAGGGGTGGAGAGAGTAGGATCAATAAACAGATATGGTCAAAATGCTGCAGGCCCAAGATTGGACCATAACAGGGCAAGGTCCCGGGAAACAAACTCTTGGGTCAGTGACAGCCTTCTGTCCGAAAGCTCTATATCCATATTAGGAACCCCATAGCTCTCTTCAACATGCGGTCAATAGACGTGTACTTTGCGGGTGAAGTAGCAGCAGGACTTTAAACAGAGAAAGGGAAAACCCTTACAGCCAGATTAAATGTCAACAAGGAGCAAGAAAGTGCAACTAAAAAGATGATCTTATGGATTCACAGCAAGCTAAAGGGAGGATAGACTAGGAAACCACAGTACCTTCGGTCCACAGAATCCAAGGAGGGTGGCTCAGCTCGGCCTATTCCAGGCTATGACGGGCTAGGATGGGCCTATCTGGGCCTAGTCTTCACCCAGTCACCACCCTTTTGTAGTGCATCGCAATCCAGCCCCTCCAACAGGACAAATTCCCTCCCCAGCCCGGGTCTTTAAATGCTGCAAACAATGCGGACAGGAAAACCTGGTTACGTGCGTCCCGCGCTGTGGGAGGTTGCAAGCGCTTTTGAAGTGTGCCGCGATCTGGCCTCTCCTACACTCAGAAGAAGGTTGGGGGATGAAGTCCCACCCCAGCCAGGGCCTTTAAATGCTGCAAACGAAGCGAAGTGAGCTAAAGAATGATGATGGATTAAACCCAGATCAGTTGACTGGGGGTGAGTGCTTGCAATGTTCAACACTCCGTCCATCATCCCCTTTAGTTTTGCTTTGTTCACCCTTAGTTGGAAAGGTATGCCCAGACGTGGGTCCCTTGCTCACTTTGCCACTGAATTCAGGCTAGCCTGGCTGAGAACGGCTGATTAGCCAGAAACCGGTCCCAGGATGCTTGTTTCTGGTCCAGGGAAGACATGGCTTGGCAGTTGGGGCTGGACTGTTCCCATGAGGCACAGGGTCAGACTGATTTGCATATGGCCATATCTGAACTGAGGTGGCGGAGTGAGCTAAAGAATGATGATGGATTAAACCCAGATCACTTGACTGGGGGTGAGTGCTTGCAATGTTCAACACTCTGTCCATCATACCCTTTGGTTTTGCTTTGTTCGCCCTAAGTTGGCTGGGTATGCCCAGACGTGGGTCCCTTGCTCACTTTGCCACTGGATTCAGGCTAGCCTGGCTGATGACGGCTGATTAGCCAGAAGCCGGTCCCTGGATGCTTGTTTCTGGTCCAGAAAAGACATGGCTTGGCAGTTCGGGCTGGACTGTTCCTATGAGGCACAGGGTCAGACTGATATGCATATGGCCAGGTCTGAACTGGGGTGGCGGAGTGAGCTAAAGAATGATGATGGATTGAACCCAGATCAGTTGACTGGGGTGAGTGCTTGCAATGCTCAACACTCTGTCCATCATCCCCTTTGGTTTGACTTTTAGGACAGGACATGCCCTGTGCGTGTTTTTGCATGCATGCCCCTTGCTGCAAATAACCCAGTTGCAAGATCTACAGAATTCTTGTTTTTTAGCTCCACAATCATGAGCACACTGAGGCCTTGTGTGTGTAAAGGTACTGGAGCCCCAGAGTGGGTTCTGTGATTTGGAGTGAGCAAGAAGCAAGATTTGGAGTGGGCCAGGAGCCTCACTCTCCATGTTTCTGCTCACATGTATGACCAGGACCTTTGCTCACATCTTGAGTGTCTGGTATGTGTTCACGGAGAATCAGGTTTAGTGATATTATGAATCTGGGTGACACGCAAGTGTGTGGTTATGAGATCATTTTGGATTTCTCTTGGAAGAGAATAGTACAAAATGGAGGCATCTCCCTGAGGAGAAAAGTGTATTGCTGACATTCCCCAAGCTGTTTTGAAGCACCAGATATTAAGGTGTGGTAGGATGGAGACAAGTCTCCCCAAGAAATACAGCTGTGACCTTAGGCTGTGGCGTGCCTAACTGTTCCTTCCTGAGCACTTCCGTTAGAATAGATGAAGGATGTGAAGAGGCGGAGACAGTGGGCTCCTTTGAAGTGCAAGGTGAGTCTTTATGTCAGGATCTGACTTTTGTGTCTCCTAGAGGTCCTACTTGAAAAGGCTGACTGTTGTCAAGTTTGAGGACTTCCCTCCTCGCTGTGCTCTTGATGGCTTCGCCTGCGCTTATGTGGCTTTGTCGGGCAGATATGGCTAAACCTAGACACCTACAGCTCTAAATAGACATACAAGGATCCCCCAAGCCACATGAAACCTCATCTGAGTATTGCAGACTGTACTGGGCATATGGGCTGCATATGGGCCTTTACAGTCCTTTTGATGGTGTATATGGGCATACAGGTCCCTACTGCGTGTTTGAGGCTGCACCTAAGCATAGCCACTACAATTATGCAGTTCTGCTGCCGCTGTTTTTCAGCACTGTATTTACTGCACTAGTCACAGAATCCACCTTCTGCTGCATAATTTGCAACATTTTTGTTTCTTGGTCGAACAGATCGAAACTTATTGAAAAAGTGCCACACGTGATCCCCTGCCATGGCAGCCCATTGACAAAGAAAGGTTAACTTTCCTCTCAGTCCCTCCTCACCATCCCTCGCTTCCGGAGAAAAAAGTGGGGCGGCTCCAAATTTGCCTTTCTAGCACCAACCCTTTGGAACTCCCTCCCCCTTCACCTTCGTGCCAGCACCCTCTATCCCCAATTCCGTAAAAATCTTAAAACCTACCTTTTCACAAAATCCTTCGAATGAATGCCCAGTCCTTTCCCCCTGTTTCTTAAACCTCAGTCCCCACTAGCTACAGCGCCAAGAAACCGCCGGTATACGTGCGCTTTAAAAGTGCTTTTAAACTCAAACTCAAACTCAAACTGGTCACATTGCAGTTGCTGACTGTTGTGTATTCGGGTGCTAAACTAGTATTATTAGGTAAACCCTTTGTCCAGAAAGTTTTAATGTGTTGTAAAGTATCACAATGGCGAAAAAATACAGCACCAAATAGTGTTGCATTATGCCGCATAATTGCCTTTTCTTGCTACACAGTTTTGTCACTCGTGACGAATAATTTGCTTCACTTTTGGCACATACTTTTGGCACCAGGATCTTTGCTCAAATCATGAGTGTCTGGTATGTGTTCACGGAGAATCAGGTTTAGTGATATTATTGAATCTGGGTGACACGCAAGTGTGTGTTTATGAGATCAGCGGGGCCCATTTTGGATTTCTCTTGGAAGAGAATGGCACTTAAAAGCCTGTTGGCCCAATCTTAGGCGACTGCACCCCTGCATTTGAATTTGAAGTGGCTACATCTGTGGATATAACGGCTGCCTTTGGACATACCACTACAAATATTACATTCCTGTTCTGGGCCTATGATGCAGGCTGTGGGTATCTGCATCTGTGCTTTTGTTGTTTTCTGTGCATTTATATTTGACGCATGCAGCGTAATTGTGATCACCAACCTGGACGCACTGTGCAAGTTAAAGTTTTATATGGGGCATGTCCAAGATGGTGGTCGTGTAGGAGAAGATTCACGGAGCTCCGCCATGCAATTTGGGCCCTTGCCAGATCGGGGGCTTTCTCGCAGTCCATTTGAAGCTGTGTGGAGAGATGGGAACCGGGAGAACCAGTGTGCCGCCCTACTAGCTCAGTGTTCATGAAAATCTTGAGTTTTTGGATCTAGACTACCAGCCGGCAAGCATGCCTGCGTGAATGTGGACGTGGTGGTCCTTCGCTTCTCTGTGGGCCCATGGAAGTTGCAGGGTCTACCTATGGGATGAGGCGTCACTGCGGGTCTGCATCACCTGCCCCGCTTATCTGAGGTGACTGACAAACTGGGGCTTCCCGCTGAAAGAGATTTCCTGGAGAACTTGCCCTTGGGGAGGAGACGGTCGCGCCATGGCTGGTGCAGACCTATCTGGCGATCCCTGCGGACTCCCGAATGCTGTGATGCCTTCTGAGCGAAGGGAGGTGAGGCAGCTGCCTTGGCGGCCTGGGGCACCTGGCGGACCTTGAACCAATACAGAGGGCAGCCGGGAGCAAAGTAGGAAGATGGTGCTGGGGGATCAGAGTCCCACCCAACACCAGCCCTCAAAGATGTCCAGAAGAAATCTATGAGTCTCCCTTGACCCAAGGCTTTATGGAAACCTTCTTCCAAATGCTACATGACGATATAGCGACTAGGGGTGGGCGGAATTTGCGTAATTGCGTTACGCAAATCTCCGTGAAACGGTAAAAAATCTCCGAACATGCAGAAATTCCGCGAACACGCGGAATTGCTTGTTCGCGGGGCTTTTTTCCTGTTCACAATTGCTGTTTGCATGCTCGGGGAGAAATATCTCGCGAACACGCATTTTGAGAACGCGAACAAGCAAAAATTTCGCGAAATCGCGGAAAGCAGTCTTTTGAGCAATTTCGCGTTCTCCGCGGAATGCGAAATTACGCGAATTCCGCAAATTCCGCGAGCGGAACGGAATTTACCGCCCAGGCCTAATAGCGACCCTGAAACAGGAGGCGCCTGGGGATATTAAAGAAGTCCACTGAGAAGTGAAGGAACCCCAGCAATAAATTGACATGTCGGAACAGGGAAATGACACCAGAAAAGAAGAGTTAGAGGCCTTCTGCTGACAAATACTTGAACTCCAAGACAGCGGCGGCTGGTGGATTTTCCAAGTGGTAGGGCAAAAATAATTAGGACCCTATTGTATTGAGCCAGTGCGCGAAGCGCGCAAGCCGGAAGTGAAAAAGGAGGGTGCGGGGGGGAGGGGGGTTCTCCTCCTCAAAAGAAATTTTGAAGAAATGGATTCAAATGGTGACTTTTACACCACATATTTACTGCAAATTGTTGAAAAAAAGGGGGTCCAAATATAGCATTTTAAAGCACAAGGATAAAGAAAACATTGGAAACAAATCAAAAATGTGCCTCATCCTGGAACTGGTCTGCTTGCAAAATGAGCCCCAAGCCAAGCACACCCAACCAACGGAAACAGGCCCTCAAAGTGTTTCCTACCTGGAACACGTCCCTGCCTCTTTACTGTATAGGTTGATCAAGTCATTAATGCCCAAACCGTTGGTAACACTGTACATTGCAAATACTTAAAAAATTAGATGGCGAAAGACAGATCCATCCATTGCAGTTCATCCTTGATTTTTTTGTATTAGCTAGACAAATAGAAATAATATTTCAGAAAACTCTGTTTAGTTTATAAAATATAATTTATGTACTATAAATTTACACAGACAGAAGGTCCACATAACAGAAACTGAGGTGCAAAACGTACAAACCTGACAAGATTTTGGGTGGAAAGCAGAGATGTACATAAAGTGACTGATAGGGTTTAGGAGGAACAGTTCAGTGAGGGCACCAGAGTAGAGGAGTAGTCTAGTGAATATGAGGGAGCTGGGCTGGAGTAGCAGAATGAGCAGGTAGAGGAGTTTGAGGAAGAGGGCCTGGTTGGTCTGGGTGATGACGAGACAGTACTGTACTGAAACTGAATCCTACCTCCGGAGACAGGAAAACCTCTGCTCTACGCACACCAGGCCTACATCACAGAACCAGGCTGCATACACTTTGTGATCTAAAAACACAGAGGCTTGGGAAATACCATCCAAAAACACATTGTTCATATTGCAAGTGTTAAAATAAGATAACAAGAGTAACACCAGCACTCCGAGTGCAATTTACAGTTGTACACACACACACAGCCGACTTCGTGCATCCTTCTGGTGAGGTCACACTTTTCCAAGTACACCCATTCACCTGTCTCCTGTGATTCTGTGCAAATACTCTCCCCGCACCTTTAAAAATGTAAAGAAATGTTGTAACATGCTCATGCAAAGTGCTCCTTGTAGTGAGTTTACACTATAAAACTGAAAACAAAAACCTTGAGCCTATTGCACTTCACATGTCTCAGCGGCCTGTCCCCTGCATGTTATAGGCCACAACAGTTTTGTGTTTGATGACACTAAGCCAATGCACGTCACAGAGACTTATGGCTATTCAAGTACACTGTCATCACCTCTGTCTAGACAGGCTGAGTTCCCACAATCCATCATGTCATTTCTTAGGTAAGTAGGCTATACCCAAAGTCAATCCCACAGAAGAAACGCTCACCCAGGACGTAGATAGAAACAAACAATGCTGTTTCCCTTGAAGTAAAACACATACTTCCAACTCGCTCCAAGAATGCAAACACTTTCCTCTTTCCACCATACGAGATAAACACGTGTTGAGAGCAGGGGCACTGGAATTATGCAGCAATGGAATACTAAAATATGTAGCAAGCTTGACTAATTTAATTAACATGCAAAGGCAAAAATACGTGGCATAATCCAGCAAATTCTGTGGCTATATAATTTCACGATTATGTCATCATAACCCTCATTAATGCTTTCTGGGCAAAGGTGTCACTTCATTATTACCAGTTTGGTACCTAGTTAACATTTGCAAGGACTCTGCCACTAAACAGCACCACGTATGCTGCCATCTTTTTGATCTGTTTCAGATAGAAAATTAGATTTTTGTTGAAATGTACAATGGACTATGTGGCAATCCTTTCTCCAGAATCAATTATTTGTGTCCTACAGTATTATTTGAATAACTTTATTAACATGAAAATGATCCCTATGGGCCCGATGACTGTTAAACCCATGTAAACAGCAATGAGTCTAGTATGCCCAAACAGCTATTTGCTAAGTCTATATTTGGTGTTATGATACGAAGAGTAAACAGCATAGTCTTGAAGTGATACATAATGATGTAAAATATTTTTAAGTGTTTCATCACTTTTGACTGACACAAAGATACTGAAAAGAAGAATATATCAGATTTCCACCTCAATGTGTGCCAACTGCATACCTAGTTTGTGGGCACTGGCATTCATTTGCCATCCTAATGTTTGCAAGTTGTAGTCCTGGTTTGCATCTGGGTTTGCAAGACGTAAGCGGAGGAATGAAAAGTCTCCTGAAGAGTTGGCTCTAGTTGGAAATCCTGGGCAGGCCAGACAATTTAAGTGCCTTGAAACTTTCCCAGATTCCTTCCTACTGCACCACCTACCCTTCTGTATCATTCTGTTCATTCTTATCAAGGTAGGAAAAGTGACTACATAACACAGACGTTGCCTATTTAGGAACTGAAAAAAGTAAAATTCAAAATGACTTGCATTGCGCTGTCTAAAACTCATCTAAAGACTGAGCATTCTCATTCAAAAGGGAGTTGAACAAATGTTTTTTCATCATGCTCATAGCTACCAACTGGCTAATGCCACAGAGTGCGTGGCTCTTTTTTTCCAGTCTACAACACTTGGTATGCTGGGACATGTAGTATCTCGACACAATTGGCGCAGCTAAGAATCTGCAAGTCCCAGTAAGTTAAGTCCTATTGGCTTAAAAATCAGAACTCAGTATGTTAATTCGGCAAGAATATCGATAAGAGGCACATCAGGAATGAAACATCGATTGTCAGTGCAAGGATTGGATAGAAGCAAAACGCCTTCATTCAATTAAGCCTGGAGAGGCAAGCAAGGCACCCTTAATTCACATTGCAGCCAGGGGCAAGGGATGTCAGACCCTACTAATAACAGGCCCGCAGATGGATGCAACATTTTGATAGGCAAAGTACTAGAATATTATGTATAGCAAAATAACGCCCAGTTTATGACAAAAATGTACGTTACCTGCAGAAAAACCTGCTTTACTCCTTTGCATTTAAAGTACGAGGAGGAATACTCTGACTTCGCTATCCTTAACCAATCTATCTCTCACTTCTAACTCTAAAAAAGCTTGAGGCTAACAGATTCAATCTCGCACTCTGCTGTCTTCCGATTGTAGGGGTGAGAAACTTGAGGGGCAGTAATGATCAAAAGACACAACCTGGGCAGCCTTTCATTTCTCTCAGGGGATTTTTTTCCATCCTGTTGCCACATTGCCCCTTTAACGACCTTACAGTATTAGAAGGAGAAGAGCATATTTAAATAGTGGGCCACTAAATGCATGTTAAAAATATTACTTTAAAATCCAACTTCTCCTTTGTCATACTCCCCTAGCGGCGGTCACACACACCCTACGCTATGCAGCATACCCGGCCACTCAGTTACCAGTGTTGCTCTATGAAGTGGCCCAGTGCCGGACTCCGGTAATCACCAATCCTGGCTGCGTTTTCCCTGCATGTTTTGTCCACACTTTTGTTTCATTTCACTCCTGCGGCTGCTGCTGGCTATGCAGCGAATCACATAATTTAAGAGGCCCTGATTAAAATCTGATGGCATTTCAATGAGGTGCTGCAGGGAAAACGATTACACGCCAGAAGCCAC
Source organism: Triturus cristatus (assembly GCF_964204655.1). NCBI lineage: Eukaryota > Metazoa > Chordata > Amphibia > Caudata > Salamandridae > Triturus > Triturus cristatus. The sequence continues at coordinate 769,849,530 of NC_140580.1, forward strand.
AGAGGTCACATGGCAGAAATGAAAGGCCGCGCATACAACATACGTACACACACACTCGTCTTAACTAATTCGAAGTTACCTTTTTCCTCCACTCTGACAGCAGATAAAGAGCAGGTGGAGAATAAAATCCTTAGAGAGTGAGCACTATTTAAGGCTTTTATTCAAAAACGTCTTTCTTGAGTGGTAAAACTAACTCACCGGGCTCCTCGTGACTGCAGACAGCGTAGCGAAAGTGGAAGCCTGGAAGGAACCGGAAAATGCTGGATTTGAACTCCTCCCCCAGCCCACCAATCATTTAAAAAAGTAAGCAACTGGAAGAGGCAGAGGCCACTGCCACTCCACCACGCCTACATTGTTTAAACCGGACTGCCCTGCCCCCTGCCATTGAAATGAATGGAGGGCGTCTAACTCCTCCCTGGGCCCTGTGAATAACGCCTAAAATCAAACCCTATTCTGGCAGTGAAAAACAGACTGCACCCACCTGTGTGTCGTCACTGCCCTGCTTTCTGGCTGCAGGTCGAAGTAATCTTCGCCCAGCCAAGGCATGAGCAGAGCCAAGGGCCATCCTCCCCCACCCCTAAAGGAAAAAAGCCAGATTTACACATGTTTATTCACCGAGCAGCCAGCATAATTTTTTGTTAGCTGCTCGGTGTTCCGTCTTGCATTTTTTTAATCCCCCAGGGTGGCAGGGCGACGCCCATCTCACCCCTGAGCACCAGCCGCCCCTGCTCCAAGATCAAAATACAGACCTTAATTACTACCTAAAAGATTTGGAAAACAGGTCCTGAAGATCCAACATTCATATCAAAGGGTTCCCAGTGCAGGCTGATGCTGACTGGCTGGAGGAATATGACACCCACTTATTTTGTCACATATTTCCAGAATTTGCGGATAAAGACCTCTTTTTGGACCGCACTCAATGAGCTAGCCACCACTCCAGGAAACCTGGGACTCCAGAAGACATCCATAACTGCTTCCATAATTACCACCAAATAGAAATGATAATGGCCACAGTGAGAGATGAGGGCGCTATTACCTTTGAGGGCATGCAACTACGGATCTACCAAGATTTATGGCTCATCATGTTCTAACGGCGCAGGGCCATGAAACTGGCAACCACTTTGCTTTGGGAGAAGGGGATTCATTATAGGTGGGGGCCACCCATTATGCCTTATCTTTGTTTGGGACGGAGAAACACATGCAGTCCGCACCTTAAGAAACGTTGCATCGATACTGGTGCTGGAACAGGAGGAGACGGACTCTATACCGACGCCAAGTCAGCGATCTCACTCCCTGCCACCTCAAGCTAAGGGAAGGCCTCGCTGTCATACCCGGCAGAAGCATAGCAAGCCATCGGCGGCTGAAAGCCTCAGGGAGCACTCGGCCCTCATACAACATCCAATCGTAGGGAGAGGTCCTCAACTTCACCACAGAGTTAGGGAAGACCCGGCGGCCCACGCCAGAGCACTTGCTGTACTGAGTCGCTGGCCTGCTCTGTCGATATATCCGGCCTGATAAGCCTATTGATAATATGCCCCTAAATACCAAAGTTCCTCATTTGTCAACCCATGGATACAGCGGGGCTCCTTGCTCTCTGAAACGGACTTTCACCTGAGACATAGACCCTCACAGTACCACATACTGGCTTACCCAGGTTACTGGGTTCACCTCCCAAGTTTATTTGTTCCCCAACCTCCAAGATACCTCCATATTGCTCACACCCGGTACTTACTATCAGCTAATCTGAGCCTATCGAGTCCTCGGAGAGACCTATGGGACACATCTTGCCTGGGGCCTCTCCAACCGTCCTTCTCCTAAGGGACCATGGAGAAGTTGTTGAGCATTAACATCAGCGGTCTTAATGCCCCAGCAAAGAGACTTGTCTTCTTGGCACTGTTGAAAGGCCCCCAGAGTTATATCTGCCTCCTGCAAGAAACCCATTTGCTATGTCATGAATGGGGCAGAATGAAGTCTAAATGGTATAAACAGACAGTTCTTTTCTTCTGACCCTGGAAAGAAAGCGAGGGTGGCTCTCCTTCTTGCGACGCATTTCCAAGGACAAGTTCTCCAGGTACATTCTGAAATCCCCGGCTGGTTGCTGACCCTGCGGATTTCCCTCTATCAACACAACTTTACAGTGGCCTGCCCATAAGCCCCAAAGGACCATCAAGAAGCTTTCATCCAGCACGTGATTGGGAAGGTTCTCACCTCCCCAGGTGGCAACATTTTGGGTGGAGTTGGGACTTTAACTTGACACGGAATGCCCTTCTGGACCGTTCGGTTCAGCAGATGGGCCAAAGGGGCTCCTTTACTCTTTCAGACTTGCAGTGGCTTGTTGACGCAAGCTTCGTGGATATTTGGAGAGCCCAGAACCCTGCTGTGAAGGCCTATTCCTTCTTCTCAGCTGCCTACCAGGCATACACTAGATTAGATTCTTTCCTAATTTCCAACGCTCTAGTGTCAACAGACCAACACGCAGACATTGGGTTGGCGGTCTTGTCAGACCACGCTCCAATTTCTATTAACTTCTCTTACCTGCCCACGATCTCATTCATTGCGGCTAAAGCCTAAGCTTTTGGCAGATGAATCCACAGTTAAAGAAATCCAAAAGACCATTGAGAAGTATTTCTCTATTACGATAACCGTCACACTCTGGTAGCATTACTGTGGGATGCCCTTACAGCAGTTATTAGGGGGATGTTCATAGCTGTAGCTACAAAATTGAGTAAGGATAGACACGAGAAATGCTTTCCTCTAGAGGTTCAGGTGAGGGCCTTGGAAGAGTCGCATAGACGGACAGGCTCACATAGGATACGGAGGCAGCTTACCCTAGCTCAGAAACAGCTAGGGCACTAGATATGGATGCAGCAGTGTTCTGTGTAAATTTAGATTCCGTATATAGGTTTCCCGATTTATGCCCTTACATAGGTACAATTCATATTGCCCTTATTTAGGCATAGAAAATCCAGCCCTTATTTAGGCATTGCCCATGCTAACCAAATACAGGCATGGTCTCCTACATCCGTCCATCCACATCACAACGAGTTCTTGGAAAACCAGACTCTTAAGCATTTAGGAATTTCCCTTGCTTGGATATTGATTTCTCCAAGAACTCATTTAGTATGCATGAACATCTATTCCTTAGGGGTTCATTCATGACGTTCCGATGCCCGACCTTTACATCAATACAGGGATTCCTAAACACCTTCAAGGTATAAATATACCTGCACTTGCCCTGGCAAACCACGGTTCCGGTACGGTCCAGCTCGACTGCCTACTTGCGGTTCACCACGGCAAGTTCGGAAGGAGATTAAGTCCCAGCCTGATGCACTGACCAGATGCTGTCATCCACCTTGCAGAGAATCCAGCTCCAGTGTTTCTGACTCCCCTTGCGGGGTGTTAGATATCGAGTCCCGGAAAGAGATTCCAACCTTGCACATTCTAAGGTATGGAGCAGACTAGATTAGAACTTAGAGAAACTTTTGGCAACTCTTGGCAAAACCATAGCTATAGCTAGCTATACTTTAGAAAACAGCACCTACTTCTTACCTCGTACTACACTTAGGTTAGGTACACTGGTGTAGAACTATTTTGAAGCATCAGATGAGTATTGACATTTTAGTCTGTGTTATTTATGTATGTATTTTATAAATATATGTCATAGCCACAAACCATGCTATTGCAGTATTATTTTATCTTACTGATAACTCTGTACATGTTGTACTTCGCAGCCTGTCTTACGATTGTAGCAGTTCATATCTCTTGCATGAGAAATAAGACTGTTCAATAAACCCTTTTGATTGAAACGCCCGTCTCTCTATTTCTGTGCAACTCTGTAGAAACGCAGCATGCACGAGTGAAACTGTTATCTATTGTTTCCACGGTTCTGAGATTGTTCCGACTCAAAGGGAACCAAAGTTGTCATGTTTATGCGGTTGTCAGAAACTAATCCCTTCTTCTTGTATATTCGAGAAGTTTCTAGTGACCTCTGTGTTAGCTGGCACACACAAGTAATTAAGTTTAATGTACTCGATAGAGACATACTGACCTCAGTCCTATGTCAAATCTATAGTGTATATTATTCCAATGCGCAGAGCCTATCAGGGATATAGGAACTACACTACATGGCGCCCAACGTTTGGTAAGGCACTAATTTAACGCTAGATACTGGAGTAACTCAGTCGTGCTTTTCTCAGAGACCCCTACTCATAATACTCCATAAGACGTCTGGAGTGGGTAGGGATAATATCCGCCATAGCTGAGTAGGACAAAAATCCTATGTATTAGCTGGTTGGTTTGTTCAACGTTGAAGGATACAGTGTTCCAAAATATTGTGCACCTTATCTTTGTTCACTTGACACCTGCTCTGAAACTTTCATTAAACAATGACCGAAAACGACACAAACACCGATACTGGTGGAGCTGCGGCTGACCAAGTCACAGCAGTTTTTAATCGTACAGGTTTTCAAGAAATCGATGAGGATGCTATAATCATCCATCCAAATTTAAGGAAAGCCATCACTCTAAAACTTATAAAACAGGGCCTAACACCAAGAGGTGGTAGAGCAGTTTTTGTGATAGAGGCACATGAATCTCACCTGACAGACGTATTCTATTCATGGATAGTATTCCCAGAATCAAATCCAGTAACACACTTGTTTCACTTCTACAAAGAAGATGATCCACCTGAGGAATATATTCCTTTCGAGGATATTGAAATTCCACTCACATACCAGGATCATGAGCTCTGGTTTAAAGGCGCATTACAATCACATTACCAGGCAAATTTCAACCAGGTCTCAACAATAATATTATCTAATATTAAAGGAGAAGCAGCATCAGTGGCAATCCGCCAGAAATTAAGGGAATTTGATGTAACAGAACAACCACAAGAACTAGCCAGAATACATGAAAAATCCTATGAGGAATTAGGCAGAGACAGTTTGGGAGGGAAACCAGATAAACCACAACTGTCTGAAAGTCCTGATCAGGTCTTCCCTAAAAACACTCCTACCTCTTCTAAAGAGAAGTGGGAAAATAGCAAACAGCATTCCAAAGAGAAGTGTTCTCAATCCCGAGGTAGGTCTCCTCAAAAGGAGCCCTCTGAAAGGAGGTACAACCTCAGGAATAGGGATCATTTGAGAAAACCGGACAGATATCAAGATACTGATACACGTTCCCCTCGTACCTTTCAGATATCATCACAGACATCCGAAAGAAGAGGAGGGTCAGAGAATAAAGAAGAACGCGTGAAGTCCAAAGACGATCAACACGTTCAGAAAAACAAACAAAAACCTCAATTCTCCAAGAAGAAAGTAGCAGGTCTGAAGATCAGACATGCTGAGGATTCTGAGAACGCAACTCAAGAACGGAGAATGGGCTCAGACAATGTTGGACAGTGTAGCAGAAGCTACAGTGGCTCGCCAGAACCTGAAGGGGCTTCTGGAGACAGTGGACATGAATGAGGACATTCAAGTTGAAACTACAGACACCAGGGTCAGTTCTCCGCATAGGTTATATGAAATAACACTCCGGATGGAGGGAGACATACCAAGAAAAGTGAAAGCACTCTTTTGGGAGCATCTTTCAAAGGGTTATAATATACTTCTAGCAGAACGAGACTGGCCACCAGAATTTGTCAGGGAGTGCCCACATGGCGAAGACATCATTATGCCAGCCTTCTCCAACAATGTTCCAATACATTTAAAATATACTTATGCCAGGAAATGGGCAGTGGCCCAAGCCCCAGCATTATACAAGAATCATGTAGGATGGGATGAGGACTCACCTCACCACAAATTCCAGTTAAAAAATCAAACAACTGCACAAAGGCAGTACCCAGTTAAGCAAGAAACTAAAAAACAAGTCAGGGAGATCTTAGATCAACTTGAATACCGAGGGGTGATTGAAACATGCACCTCATCAATGAACAATCCTTTATTTCCTGTTTCCAAACCAGACAATACATATCGTCTAGTTTTGGATTACAGACACCTAAAGTCATGTTGTAAAACATTTGCAGTGCAAAATGCCCACAGTAGAGCATTAATGAATAACATTGTGCGTAAAAAGTACAAAACCACATTAGACATTTCAGATGGTTTCTTTTGTCAAAATATTGCTCCTGAAAGTAGATATGTGACCGCTTTCTCAATAATGGGGACTCAGTGTCAATTTTGTCGACTCCCACAGGGGTTCAAGAACAGCCCGGGGTTATTCTCAGCAAGAGTAACAGAGTTACTACAAATTTATGATGACGAGGCATTGTCATATGTCGATGATATGTATCTGACGGACGATGACCTGGACAGACACTTGAACAGGGTGAACACCATTATATTGGGCTTCGCCTCTAAGGGTTACAAATTCAACTTTAAAAAGTCCAGAATTGCCCATCTCAACTTCCTTTTTCTAGGATATGAACTTTCAAGTGAAGGCAAAAGCCTGGCAGCCAACTTTTTAGAAAAGTGTGCGCTGCTCCAACCTCCAAAAACGCTGAATAACTTACAGTCGATTCTAGGTTTCCTGAATTTTGGAAGAACATACTTTCTAAACTACGCAGAGAGGGTTAAACTTCTCTATGAATTAATCAAACCTGATTTCAAAACCACAACTTGGACACAAGGACACACAGAAATTCTGCGTTCACTTCAAACAAACAAGTTAGCAACAAAACACTTGCAAACACGCGTAAACGTACGCAACTTAGTGATCCGAATCATTCTGGGTCAATGCAGATTCACCTACTGAACTTATAACGAAGGTGAAAAAGTACCAATTGCATACAAATCACATTTGTATATGCAAACAGAAATGAAATTCACTTCTACAGAAGAGATTCTGACATCAGTTCAAACTGCTGTAGCAAAAGAAAGAGCCCTAGCACAGGGGAAACGCATAATGGTTGTGACTCCTGTACCAGCCTTAGAGGCAGTTACTAAAGCTAGAATTCCGAATGCAAAAGCTTTACATCCGAGATGGATACAATGGGTTAATTCTCTTGCTGCAACTGATGTTGAAGATGTTTTTGATCCTTATTTAAAAACACAAGCATTCCTGCAATAGGAACAAGAATGTCCTCTGCCTACTGAAATTCTCCCTCTTGATCAGTACGAATTTATAATTTATACTGACGGATCTGCACAACCCGCTACGGAGAGTAAGAAAGCTTACAGTGCAGCATGCGTGATCGTTAAAGGTCGTATGCGCGATGGTAAATTCAGACCAATGGTCACAAAAATGCAATCTCTACGAGATTGTACAGCTCAGCGAGCTGAACTACAAGCATTTAAGATGGCACTTGAAAACACGGATCGCGAATTCCCCACACTCATAGTGTGCGATTCTTTTTACTGTGTTGAATCTTATAATGAATATTTACAGAATTGGCTTCAAAATGGTTTCAAGGAGGCGAAAGGTGGCACAATCAAGCATAAAACGCTTTGGGAACAAGTAGTTCAGTTGTGGAACGGACTACAAAACACTCATGTGATACACACGCTGAGTCATCAACGTGATGGCTTTCACGTTGAAGGGAATTCATTGGCTGATGAAGCCGCGAAGGCAAATGGCTTCCGTAGCTGCAATCACTCATTCAAAAACGAAAATAGACAGTGAAATAATGCTGGCTGTCAGTGCTTCAAGCAAAGGCAGCGGTGCAGCGTTACCTAAACAGTTTCCACTCAAGGACTCATATATAATTGATGCAAACAATGTTCTGTTTGATCGAATCCCTGGAGTGGGGGATAGGGTAATACCAAACATGGAACGAAGAGCGGCTTTGATTTACGAAGCACATCTGGGAGAGGGTCTGACACATCAGGGGATCTCTAAAACAGTTTTAGAACTAAAAGAGATGTACTGGTGGCCAGGAATGAATACACTGATTCATATCTTCATCAATAACTGCATAGACTGCAATAGAGATAGCAGTACAGAACGCCACAAGATACCTGACTACAACATACCCAGCCAAGTTCAGACACCATTATTAGACAGCATTAGACTATCTACTTGCAGGCATCCTCTTGGACAAATGCAGTCCCACAAACACTAAATCAAGGTTCCTATGGATGTTGCCTCAGCGCTCGGCTGATGCTCGAACTGTTATAAAAGATTTGCGAGTCTTTATCAGCACATACGCAATTGGCACACTACATTCTGACCAGGGTCCTGCGTTTAGCTCTCGAGCTTACAAAGAAGCCATGGGCAGTCTGGGCGTAGAATTGCGGTATTCTTTTCCATTCCATCATGAGGGAAATTCTGTTGTAGAAAGAAAAAACAGGGACATAAAGCAGTCTATAACAGCTAGGGTATTAGGTTCGGGTGATGGGTGGGTCAAATATCTTTATGGGGTTCAGCACGCACTTAATAACTTGCCAAGAAGTTCTCTAGGGGGTGCCACTCCTTACGAAGTTCTATTTGGAACTAGAATGTTGGTACCGGACCTTGATATGCAAGGCACAGTGATGGAAAATAAGAAATTTGATGTCAAAGATCGTTTTGCTGTTTTACAGGACATAAATGAATTAAGAACTAAACAAAGCAACGTGATCCTGAAGCCAACCATCACTGAGGAAAAACCGGCCGTCCCAGCAAGGCCTGTCTGGATCCCCAAACTTGGTGATCCAGTCAGAGAAAAGATCGCGGACAAGAAGGAATTTGGGCCTTCTTACAGACAACCAGTACCTGTCCTAGCAATCCACGGATCAAGAACAGTACTTTTGCCCCCCTTGCTGGTAAAAAGGAGAAAAGATTTGTGTCCATTGACCTGATCAAACCACACTATGTGGTCGATACTAAGCAGTAGGCCCTGTGGACTCCGCCAATGTAGCAGACGCACTCCTCTAGCTACCATCCAAGAGGTTCAAACTGAGAGACTCATCACCTTTGAAGATTCTGCAGTGAGAAGTAAAGGACTAAGCAACAAAGCTATGGAACTTGTCCCTCTTGAAACCGAAATAACAGTTCGTCCTGATACACCTGTATACAACGAAGTAACAAGTGATCAACTGGTTCCAGCGAATTCCACAAATCCTGATGTAATTCCAACCATTGACAGAACTGCCTCTGGCTATTTCATGAACTTTGATACATTTTCTGAGGATCCCAGTGAACCTGAAATGACGCCAGGACAAAGAAATTTCAAAGAACAAGCAACAGATTTTTTTCATCTCCTGAAAAAGACTTATCTGGTTTCACCATGGATTGAACTATGGATTGTTTGGGGAATATTCTTCTTTCTACTTTGGTTAGCTCTGGTATTAACTTTGGGTATGCTGATAAATGGAAGATATATTCAAATTGACACAGAAAGTAAAAGAGTGAACTTACTTCTCCAGGCACACAAATCATCCCATCGTGAAGGAAGAGACTTGTCAGCAGTGAACATCACAGCCGTTCCTATACATGATGGTATAGTTTGGGACCAAACCGAATATGACATTTTTGGCCCGTCGGAGCTTTTGAAGATTACACATTTATTTAAGATTTCATGAAGTGACTTTATTATCTCTAGTACCTTTTCTGATGATTGGGACTTCGAGACTGTTAATTACATGATGTCTGATCTAGAGATGTCTACTGTATTCACAAATCATGAATATTTAGAGGCTTCATCAGACTATGAACAAATGTATTGTTATAACCACTATGGTCATCATTTCTTGCATAAATCTGCAACACCCAGAAATGTATTTATATATAACCAATGGGAACATTGTCCTACACCTCCAAAGGGTAGTTCGAAAACTTTTGCAATGAAATTTCCATATTTTTCAGGCTACAATTAGTCTAATCCAGAAACGTTTTACTTTAAAAATGTGAACAAGACAGGAACGAAAAATATGTTAACAAATACGAAACAGATTTATTCTGCAGCCTTTATTGCCCGACTGTCTGGACAAGGTTTCGGCTTTTGGAAAGACAACGTTGAGACAAAAACTGTCTGGGGTACAAAAGATTGGCAAGTACAGGGGGTAGAAGCTTTGTTTAGAACCTGTATCATCCCTGAGCAAATTATGTTTTTGAATGACACTGTCCAGCAAACGTCTTGCCTTAGATTAGCCAGGATCAAAGACATGAACACACAGACCATACCTATACCTGCAAGCAATAGCACTACATGGGGGGAGGTCGACGTACATAATTTTTTGCATCACAACAGATCAGATCCAGAATGGAATAAATGGTTGCTCTGTCCCACAGACACGAATAACTGTCAAGATCGATTCCTGAACATAACACAGGGTTTCACTATCAATAGGCCAGACCCGCGCTATGTTCAAAGACAGCATCCAGGGGTAGTAACAACATAGAGTGTAGGGAAACTATGCCTTGATTGGTTACAGAAAGCTACACTGATGGATGTAAAACAACACTTGACTTTACTCCAAGAAGGCGCAGACCTTAGGGTATTCTTGCTAAGACCAAGAAAACCGCGTCAAAAACGTTTCATATATGCCGGTATCTACGCTGCTTATAATGAAGCATGGAAGGTTACCCAAGCAGAGACTGCAGAACGAATACGAGAAATTGATCGTATTAATTTAGTGAAAACTCTCTCTATAGTAGACAATGGGTTAACGACTCTGTAGTCCAGAATATATTTATTGGACAGCATTGTGTCTTCTGTCATAGACATCATGGAACAAGACTTGGTCATGTTGCAACATGGTCAGTCTCAGCTACGTTCTATCATGCTATTGGGCTGGACACTACAAAACATGCGTGCAGGCTATGTGCCTTGGCGTTTAATCAATACTACGTCACTGTTTTCAGAATTCAATCTCACTGATAAACAGATCAGACTGGCACAAAGGGGAGCAGACTACACTATGCTGAGCATTGAAAAACTGGAAAAATTACCATTCACGGTGGCAGAAAAATCAGCTACTGGGTGGATCATACATGGTAAAATTACTCTGCCTGTTACAACTTTCCATTTTCAATATTGCCTAAAACATATACCAGTTGGCAAATATGAAAGGTTGGGTAAAGGATACATCAAGACATCCTGGGATTTACCTTACACACATAGATGTTAGAGTGGGGAACGTGAAGTGTTTCTTAGCGGTGAAAACTGTGAACACACACTAAGCGGTTCTCTCCTTTGTCAGGGTATTAACTTACACGGGGCCTGTGATGGTTCCACTACAAACTTATCCTGTCACATGCAAGGTTCACCGGCTGCAGTGATTTATCCAATTTTTGGCCAACTTTCTAATGGGAGTTACATTATGTTGAATGATCACAGCTGCTGTGGCATGTTGCCAGGTATTCCATATCTAGTTACGGTTACATCCAGGGTCACTTGCTGTATGCAAGTCTTGTTTCCACAAATAGACACAGTCAGGGAGTCGCCTTTGCGGCCTTCACTGAACATCTCTTCTATACGAATTGATACTCTAAGTAGAATGAAAAGCATTCTTTTACGAAAAACAGTGCCACTGACCTCGGCCAAAGAAACCTATGATCTCCAAGTCGCAAGGACTTCTGCGGAGATACATACCCTTTTGTATACAAACTGCCCTGTACATTTCTCAGAAATGTTAGGTCGTATCTTAAACATGTCTGATACGAGCGGTATTATACATGTATTTAAGAACGTGTGTGCAGGACTGTTAGCACCTTTTCAAGCAGTCCTCGGAATTTTTCTAAACTTCGTGCACTCTGTGTTTGGCGGACTGCCGCTCCTTTTAGCACTCGTTGCAGGGATCCTATTTTTTCTCCTTCTGCTACGATATGGCAAGCCTTATCACCAGCGTCAGTCCAGGCACAATAGAGAGAGCTCTACTGGAGATGAAGTGTCGTGAGCGCATCATCCAAATTTTGGGTTTACCTCATCTACGAGAATTAAACACCACATGGTTTCTGTCATTCAGACCAATCTGGCAAGTTTGCATCTTACCTGTTCTATGCTGCCTGCTCTGCTGTGAAGAATGCGTGCTAGACATCTGTCTAACACTCCCATCAGTCATGCCTACGGATATCGATACTCTGCTGGACCCGGTAACGGCCCATGCTCTGTGTCGTCCCCAGCGGCTACCAATCCTGATGCCGGCATTCATTGAGATCTCAAAGACGCAAATTGCTACTGCTGACACAACAGGCATGCAGGTAACATCCGATTCGAACATTGCTGATGCAACCAATGCTGAAGGCGATAGTTCACACCTATGTGCAGTTAATCTTCTAAACAAGGTATTCCAACTTTCACCTACAACGGTAGATTACTTTTTGTCTACAGGATTAGAAGATTTCATGTTTTCTCCAGGCCCACACACTGACTTTTGATTCAGGCACACAGTGTTCCGATGAGACTCTGAATTTGGCCTTCGTTCTTTTCAGACAAGGGACTAACTTTGAAACTTTTTCCCATGATTAATTTTTTTTCTCCAAATTTGTATTTCTTTCATTTTTTGTCACAAGTAATCTGCTTATAGTAGAACTATTCATAGAGAACAGAATTCTTTCAGGGACATTATGCCACCTTGTCACATCAACAATTGATTTGTGTTAACCTGATATGAAATGGTTTCGGCCCTTTTTCTTCTGTATTAATGAGCCATTTCATCATATGTATATATTTCTATTTCATTCTTGTTGGCATTTTCAATGCACGCATATACTTAGAATTAATATGTACAGCACCTTATGCATAGCAATGGTTTTTGTAATGCATTTTTAGGACATATGTTTTCAGATATGTTTTAGCATGTTTTAGATTATCATGCGATACTCTCTTTTAGACATGTTTAGTATGTTTAGGATTTAATAATGTCGTACATACGATACTGGAGTGGGTGTTGTGTGTAGGTTTAGATTCCGTATATAGGTTTTCCGATTTATGCCCTTATACAGGTACAATTCATATTGCCCTTATTTAGGTATAGAAAATCCAGCCCTTATTTAGGCATTGTCCATGCTAACCAAATACAGGCATGGTCTCCTACATCCGTCCATCCACGTCACAACGAGTTCTTGGAAAACCAGTCTCTTAAGCCTTAAGGATTTTCCCTTGCTTGGATATTGATTTCTCCAAGAACTCATTTAGTATGCATGAACATCTATTCCTTAGGGGTTCATTCATGGCGTTCCAATGCATGACTTTTATGTCAATGCAGGCTTTCAAGGTATAAATATACCTGCAGTTGCCCTGACAAACCACGGTTCCGGTACGGTCCAGCTCGACTGCCTACTTGCGGTTCACCTCGGCAAGTTCGGAAGGAGATCGAATCCCAGCCTGATGCACTGACCAGATGCTGTCATCCTCCTCGCAGAGAATACAGCTCCAGTATTTCTCTCCCCTTTTGGGGTGTTAGATATCGAGTCCCGGAAAGAGATTCCAGCCTCGGACATTCTAAGGTATGGAGCAGACTAGAACTTAGAGAAACTTTTGGCAACTCTTGGCAAAACTATAGCTATAGCTAGCTATACTTTAGAAAACAGCACCTACTTCTTACCTCGTACTACACTTAGGTTAGGTACACTGGGGTAGAACTATTTTGAAGCATCAGATGAGTATTGCCATTTTAGCCTGTGTTATTTATGTATGTATTTTATAAATATATGTCATAACTAGAAACCATGCTATTGCAGTATTATTTTATCTTACTGCTAACTCTGTACAAATTGTACTTCGCAGCCTGTCTTACGATTGTAGCAGTTCATATCTCTTGCAAGGGAAATAAGACTGTTCAATAAACCCTTTTTATTGAAATGCCCGTCTCTCTATTTCTGTGCAACTCTGTAGAAACAAAGCATGCACGATTGACTGAGTGAAACTGTTATCTATTGTTTCCACGGTTCTGAGATTGTTCTGACTCAAAGGGAAACAAAGTTGTCATGTTCATGCGGTTGTCAAAAACTAATCCCTTCTTGTATATTCGAGAAGTTTCTAGTGACCTCGGAGTTAGCTGGCACACACAAGTAATTAAGTTTAATGTACTCGATAAAGACATACTGACCTCAGTCCTATGTCAAATCTATGGTGTATATTATTCCAATGCGCAGAGCCTATCAGGGATATAGGAACTACAGTACAGTAGAACATGCGCTACTTCGCATCAAACAAAATATTTTGTAGGTTGCAACAAGTCGGGCCATCTTTTGACCCACCGTCTCCATGCCCGTACCCAGGGTCAGCAAGTGTCAGAGCTTGTTGAGCCATTGGTTAATATCCCCCGGAGGGACGCTGATATAGTAGCAGAATTCAAGCATTTCTATACTGCCCTATATGCAGCAGTCCCGCTAGACCCTGGGGACGCTGCTGTGAATGGCATGAAGGCCCCTTTAGCTCACTTAGCAGAGAGGGATGACCAGCTCTTTGATAAAGATATCACAGTGAAGGAGGTCATGAAGGCGAGAGGAATATTACAGGTGGATACAGCACCGGGTCAGGATGGGTTCACAATGAACTTTCACAAAACGTTCGCACTCCAATTGGCTTTTGCCTTGACAAGACTATATAATTCCTTCAGCGCACAGGGACCCTCACTGATACTATGAAGCAGGCCACTATATCAGTAATATCCAAGTCAGGGAAAGACCCTGCCCAGTGTGCTTCTTATCGACCTATATCGCTCTTAAATATTGACACCATCATTTTTACTAGTATCTTAGCAACCCCCCTGGGACTTTATGTGCCTGGATTTATAGATTTCTCTTAGCAATAGGCAGAGATCACCCAGAGAGCTCGTACATCGGCATGCAGTGCAGCATGGCAGGAAACCCTTCTCAAGATGGTACACTACTGGTATTATACGCCTGCTCGTATTGCCAAATGTGGACAGGGAAGTGATGAAAGATGCTAGCGGCACTGTAATAATACCAGCACCTTGACACACCAGTGGTGGCTGCTAGGGAACGGGGCGGGAGGGCGGGTGAGGGGGGTTAAAAAAAAAAGAAAAAAAGTAATGGATAAAAAGAAGACTTACCTTCAGAATACCATCCGCCGTCGCTCCTCGGTTCTCCCTCCGCTCCTGGCTTCTGGAAGCACCCAGGCTCTCAGGCTCCCCTGAATAATCACAATGCTGCTTTACAGCAGCATTGTGATTCTCTGAGCACTGTAGTTCGGTGCTCAGAGAGGGACTAGGGCCTGTGCATGTTCTCTCATCCAGGTTGTAATACAGCCTGGGTGAAAGAACATGCAAAGTGTGCAAGACGGGTTGGCTGGCCCAAGATGGCCGGCCAAACAATCATGCACACTTAAGGTGCCTACCACTCCTTCCATCGCTGACTGTGATGACAGCCTAGCACACCCCGCGCTCCGTAAATCGGAAAATAAAGTTATTATCATTTTATTTTCCTTTTTCCACTGCTAGGAGAGCAGTGGGGCGGTGTTTCTCCGCCTTAGCGGAGGTGCTGCTGCTGTGACACATATGTTATGGCACTGTCCCAAACTACACCACTACTGGTCTGATGTGTTAGCCGATATCAACCATATGTTCAGTACTGATATCCCACGCTTCCCCAGTACATCCTTCTAAGCCTACAAAATACACTGACATACCGACTCAACTCTTGGAGAGGAAGGGCTATCGCTCTGTCTTCATGTGCGGACAAGCAAGTTCTTCTTCAAGGTGGGGCACGGATCTAGTCCAAACACATACGGACTGGCTGTACAAGCTTTGGGACCTCCTGAGCATGGGGAAATTGACAGCTTATATAAACCACATCCTCCCCGATTTGCGAAAACCTGGGGTCCCTGTTTGAAGTTCTTAGCACACCGTTCTAGGGAGATATGCTGCAAACCGGCCCCTGGTAAGAAAAACGGCCCCCCATGCAAAGCAGAAGGGAGAGTGGTCAGGTAAGGTGTGAGTGAAGGTGGAGGTGGAGGGAAGATAGAGTGTGAGGGAAAAGATGGAGAACCGGTAGAGTGTAAGCCAGAAGAGAGCGAGGGCAGGGGAGATGTGAGAGAAAATGGGGGGAGTAAAACAGGAAATGAGCAGAGAGTGATGCCAGATGTGTGTATAAGGATGAAGCACAGAGAGTGGAAAGTTTAATTCTTAGTTCCAGTTACCTGTCATCAGCAGCAGCAAGACACCTCCAGGCAAATGTTGCGCATTCTAAATAGTAACTCAGCCGGTGACAAAAAAAAGGCAGACCTGAAAAGGGGTGATGATTACTCTTTCCCTTTACCTAAGCCAAATTTCCACCACCACTTTTAATTGACTTCTTAAGCTCTATGTCCAAATTACTCGATCTGTTCCAAACTTTCCTGCTTCCACTGCGCAACCTACTTCCCCTCCCTTCAAACCCACTCATTCCACACTCCCTCACTTTTATCTTTTGGATAATTCTCTCTCGTCTTGTATGATGGATACGAATACCAGGCCTCTCGGAAGAGAGCTCGTGCCACAGCCCACTAACAACCATCATGTATTGCCTAGCTTCTAGACATCTAGATCTCTGCCCTCTTCTTCCACACCAGGTGTATGCATTTTGCTCTGCCTTTTAAATAGAAAATGCTTCACAAGCTTTTTTAGAGAAACTGCATTTACAACGCAGGTGGAACCATGCATTCAGTTACCCCTCAAGCTTTACCACGCATGCTTTTACCATGCATATACCTTTGCCACACACATGCGTAGTAAAGGTAGTCAGTGCTCTAGATTAACCCTGGGCGGTGAACTACGCTCCGCTTGCGGAGTTTGCGGAGTTTTGATAACTTCACGGTTCACGTAGAACGCGTAGTTACCGAATACTACGCAATCTGCGACGTAGCATAGCTGTTTTTCTACTTTGCGCGCTTAATATGCGTTCTCGCACGCTCGGTAACGACTTACCGTGATTCTGCGTTCGCCGACTCGATTTTCTATCCGTTCGCGTGCGCCATGAGATTTGGAATCTGGCTGCACGATCCCGCGAGAGTGTGCGAACACGAACACGTCATTCAGACGCGCGATCTGACTTCCGGCGGCAGTGTTGCGAAGAGTATCTCTTGAGTATCATAAAACCTTCTCTAAAATGATCATTTTGCTAAAACAAAACTCCTCAGATTGTGATTTGGCTGTAGTTTTTTGTGCAAGGAGTCCTTTTTTTTTTTCAAGAGGAAGGAAGTGCCCCTGAGTCTCCAACTTCCTATTCCTGTCCAGCAGGCTCCTCCCAGTGTTTTGTCCATGTGCTGTTCACTTTCATTTGGATTTGGAGCTGAAAGGATCACTTTTTGTGTCTGTCTGCTGCATCATATCATTGGATTGGATTTTAGGACTTTTGGATTTGAGATCATTTTACAAGTAAGTTGGAGAATTGGTGTACTTGTTTGTTTGATTGGGGCTTGTTTGTAACTTTGTACCTACATTTTTGGGGGATTTTCATTATTTAAAAATTTTTTTGGTGTGGGTGGCCTGTAGTTTCAGTAGGGGCCTAGTTGTTTTTCTTTGAAATTTCAGCCAGTAGGCCCAGAGGTACCCATGGGAGCATGTTTCTGTGGTGTCTGTTGAATTCTATTATAAACATCATGTAGGGCATGGATGGCATTGAATTGAATTGTTAAATGTGGTTGGGGTGTATTTCACTTTTTGGGTGTGTGTGTTAATAAATAAATACCTTTGTTGGTTGTGTGTGTGTGCTTGCTGTGTCACTTTCCAACCTTCGTAGCCCTGTTGATTTTCGTTTTTGCATTTTTGTATTAAAGCTGTGTTGTTTAGCAGGCCTCCTTTGTCTGGTCATATAGGCCTGCTTGAGTTTATTGTTTTCCATGGCCTGTTGTGACTGTGAGTGACCATGTGGCTCGTGGCCATTTTGTGGTGGTAGTTTAGTAGTGTGCTGCTTTTTCCATATAGGCCTGCATGTCTTTTCTTTGTTCCCCTTGGCTTATGCTTCTTGTTGTTGTGGCCTGGCCATGTGGGTGATGGCCATTTTGTGAAGGCAGGCAGTGTGCTTTTGCCATAGACTTGCATTGGCTGTTTTCCATTTCTTTTTGTTGTGGGTGGCTAGCGGCCATTTTGTGGAGCCTTCCAGGCTGTGTCCACTGCTTTTGCCATAGGCCTGCATTCATTGTCTGTCTTCACTTTCTTGTTATTGTGGGTGGCCTGGCCATGTGGGTGGTGGCCAATTTGTGGAGTAAGGCAGTGTGCTTTTGCCATAGGCTTGCATTGTCTGTCTTCCATTTCTTTTTGTTGTGGGTGGGTACTGGCTAGCGGCCATTTTGTGGAGCCATCCAGACTGTGTGCACTGCTTTTGCCCTAGGCCTGCATTCATTGTCTGTCTTCACTTTCTTGTTATTGTGTGTGGCCTGGCCATGTGGGTGGTGGCCATTTTGTGGAGTTAGGCAGTGTGCTTGCTTTTGCCATAGGCTTCAGTCCCAAGCTTGTGGCCTAGTCTGCCAGTAGGCCCAGAGGTAGTCATCATGGGTGCATAAAAACTGTTTCTGTGATGTCTGTTGAATTTTAGCATCATTTATGGCATGGATGGCATTAAATTGAATTGCAAAATGTGGTTTTTGGGTGGAATTTCAGTTTTTTGGTGTGTTAAATAAATAGACCTTTTCAGCCAGTAGGTAATCCTCGGTGTTCAGCTCGCGCAGTTTTGGCAACTCCACACTGCGCGACAACGCTGACTTACACTTTTTGTCTTCTTCGCGTGCTCAATATGCGTGTTCGCGCACGCGATAACGAGTTTTTGTAAAGATCGCGATGCCGAACACGCAGAATTTGAAATCTGGCAAAGAATATCTCTCGAGCAGCATAAAACCTTCTCGAAAATGATGATTTTGTTCATTTTGCACAAAAAACTCCTCAGGTTGTCATTTGGCTGTAGTTTTTTGAGCAAGGTGTCATTTTTCTTTTTTTAATAATTTTTTAATAGAGGAAGGAAGTTCCCCAGAGTCTCCAACTTCCTGGTCCTTTCCTTTGTCTTCACTTTCTTGTTATTGTGGCTGGTTTGACCATGTGGGTGGCGGCCATTTTGTGAAGCCAGGCATTGTGCTTTTGCCATAGGCCTGCATTGTCTGCATTGTCTGTCTTGTCTTCCTTTTCTTGTTGTTGTGGGTGGCCTGGCCATGTGGTGGCGGCCATTTTGTGTGACCACCCACTGTGCTTTTGCCATAGGCCTCCAAGCTTGTGGCCTAGTCTGCCAGTAGGCCCAGAGGTACTCATCGATCATCATGGGTGCATGGACCAACTGTTCTTGTGTTGTCTGTTGAAATTAAACATCATTTAGGGCATGGATGGCATTGGATTGAATTGTAAAATGTGTTTTTTTTGTGGGGGTTCACTTTTTGGGTGTGTGTTGGGCCTTTTCAGCCAGTAGGCCCAGAGGTAATCATGGGTGCATGAAACAACTGTTTCTGTGGTGTCTGTTGAATTTCATTTAGGGCATGGATGGCATTGGGTTGAATTGCAAAATGTGGTTTTTTTTCTGGGGTATACTTCACTTTTTGGGTGTGTTAAATAAATGCCTTTTTTACATGTGTATGTGTTATTGTTGTGGTTGTTGTGTAACTTTCCAACCTGTTTTTAGCCATGTGGATTTTTGTTTTTGCACTAAAGCTGTGTTGTTTATCAGGCAGCCATATAGACCTGCTTGAGTTCATTGTTTGCCGTGCCTTGTGCCTGTGAGTGACCATGTGTCTGGGGGCCATTTTGTGGTGGTTAGTAGTGTGCTGTTTTTTCCACATAGGCCTGCGTGTCTTTCCATTGTTCCTCTTGTCTTACTGCTTCCACATCCATCCCCATTGCCAGCTGCAGCTCCCTGATGCTGCATCCATCCCACGTGATGCATAAATTTAGGCCAAACAGGCTCCACTACATTTTTGTTTTTGTTCTTTGCTATTCTTATTCTTCCTGGGTGTACACAGTACACCAGGAAAGCCCTGGCCTTGTTGTCAAAGTCTCATAAATGGCTTCACTTTTGTTCACTGAGTTAGTAAAATCTAATTATTGTGACCACCACACACTAAGTAGTTATTTATTATATTAGTTTGAATGTACTATCTTTTGACTGATGTTCTTCTGGCTTTTTTGCTTTTAGGTCCACAAAAGACTGAGGAGGAGGTGTGTCATCATCGCCCGTTGTGCTGCCAGACAGACGTTCTGCTGCTGTACATGACGTGACGTGTGAGTGACCTGACAAGACATCTCTGCAACTTGTGTAACTGAGTGCTGCTGACATCTGAAGAAGATGGCCCGAAGAAAGCAGGTACCAGGTCCTCAAGTACCAACAAAGTTGCTATTTAGAAGAAGAAACAGAAGGAAGTGACACTTAAGTCTGGTGTGCCACCCAAAACCTGCAGCAGCGGTGTCCGGGTGGCAAGCTGGGGGCAGCACCACCGCATCAGTGGGCCCAACCCACCACCAACCCAGGCCCAAGCACATGAGTGTGGAAAAGGTAGCCAGCCTAATGGTGGAAACCAGTGATGCTGAGCCTGAGCTAAACTTATTGCTAGTTCAAAGTAGTACCCAATCAACGCAGGAGGAAACACAGCAGATAAGTGGTCAACAACAACAGCCGCAACCACCGCCCGCAATAGTATATGTTGTTCCTCCCAAAGTAGGGGCAGTTCAGGAAATTGAGCCTCATGCAGAGGAAGAAGAAGAGGAAGCCACTCATTCAGAAGATCCATTGTCTTCCAAATCCCCAGCAAGGAAAAGGAGGGTTAGTCCATCAAGTTCTTCGCCAAGCCCGCCTTCTGATGATCTAGATGCCACTTGGAAGCCACAAACTGAGTCTGAGACACGTCCCAACAGTAGGCTAGGGAAAAGGTGGTTTCCAGAAAGTCTTACACTTATGGAGGTTGATGTAGAACTGCAGGATGATGATGATGAGCCAGTCATCACGAACATCACTTCCAGCCCCGAGGAGATGGAGACCAATATTATTACCCTATCCAAAATCGCTGCAAGGGATGTAGCACGCATACATCCAACACAGGTAACACCAACACAACCTACAGCTTCCATATTTGCATTAGCAAAGGCCCGGCAGCGACCTACATCCAGCACAACCACCACCTCAGTAGAAGTAGGTAGTGGTACAGCACAGAGTCAAATTCAACGCACACCCTCCAATTAATCCGGCATTGGAAGTTTCACCTCCAGCAGGAGGCAAAAGATAAGCTCCCCAGTTTGGGACTTCTTTATGGTTAGCGTAAAGGAGGAGAACATTGCTATATGCTCCATTTGTAATACCTCTGTTAGTCGGGGTAAGCTTGGTACAAACTATGGTACCGGAGGCCAAATAACCCATCTGAAAAAATACCACTTGATCAACTGGGAGGACCACCTTCGCGGCATAAAAACTACAACCATTGGTGTTGGTGGGGATAAACGAGTAGAAGAAGAAGATCTGATCACAGTGGGAGAGGAAGGACAGGGAGACATTCTCTCTGGTAGTGGTACACAAAGTAGCCCTGTCCCCAGCAGTGCAGTGTTATCGTCGCCCAAATCTTCAGCAACATCTCAGTGGCACAAGAGTAAGAGTCAGCCTGAGACAGCAAGGAGTACTGCAATGAAAAAAAGTGCATTGTTGAGCCTAAGAGAAAGAAAAAACATGCAGCCCACCATTCTCAGCATGTTTAGGGGGGAGGGGCAGTACGAACGCAACCACCCAATAGCACGTTTGTACAATGCGAAGCTGGCTAAAATGTTAGCACTGGACCTTCTCCCTTTTTCTTTTGTTGAAGGGGTGGGTTTTCTGGAATTTGTGACAGCCATCTGCCCAAAATGGCAGGTTCCCAGCCGCTACTAATTTACCAGAGTTGCTGTTCCAGCACTACATGACGACGTGCTGGAATTGCTTGGAAACGCCTTGAAGCAGAGTGTTGTTCAGAGTATACACCTGACAACAGACATGTGGACCAGTTGCCAAGCCACTGATTACATGTGCATCACTGCACACTGGATCTCTTTCGTGGGGGTTAGAAAACAGATATCTGCTGGTGTTGACTAGGCCTGGGCGGAAATTCCGTTCCGCTCGCGGAATTTGCGGAATTTCGGTAATTTCGCGTTCCGCGGAGAACGCGAAATTGCCCAAAAGTCTGCTTTCCGCGACTTCGCGAAATTTTTTCTTGTTCGCGTTCTCAAAATGCGTGTTTGCGAGATATTTCTCCCCGAGCACGCAAACAGCAACTCTGAACAGGAAAAAAGCATCGCGAACAAGCAATTCCGCGTGTTCGCGGAATTTCTGCGTGTTCGCGGAGATTTTTTACCGTTTCGCGGAGATTTGCGTAACGCGATTACGCAAATTCCGCCCACCCCTAGTGTTGACGCTGCTGAAATTTTTCATGCCACTCGCAAACATGCAACTGTAGCCATGTTTGCCATGGAGAAATCTCAAACTGCTGCAAACATTTTGGATGAGTTTAACAGCAAGGTCTTTGTGTGGCTGCGCCCAAGAGGGCTTAACATTGGTTTTGTTGCCACGGACAATGGTAGTAATGTAGTTAGGGCCATGAAAGATGGTTGCTATTTCAGGGTCCCGTGTTTGGCACACTGCATTAACATTGTTGTTCAAGACTTTCTGAAAAATGAATACAAAGTCAGCAACTTACTGGTCACCTGCAGAATAATATGCACACATTTTAGCCATTCTTTTAAAGCCCGGAAGCAGCTGAGGGTCATTCAACATGACCATAAAATGCCAGTCAAAGCACTCATCCAGGAGGTTCCAACACACTGGAATTCAACTTATTACATGCATGATCGTCTGTTTGAGCAGTACATACCACTCAATGCTTATGTCATGTGAAGATTAGGGGATCCTACTGTGAGAGGCATGACCGTTGAGATGGGCCAATGTGACCTTGTTAAATGCCTGACAGAGATGCTACTTCCTTTTGAGGTCTTAACACGTGAAGTCAGCAGGGAGGGCTGTACTATGGGCCAAGCTATCCCATTCTTGCACATGCTAGAGCAACAGCTGAAGGAGGTGTCTGAAACATACGCAGGTGTGGATGACAAACAAGACGCACATTATTTGGCGGAATCCTTAGCCGTTCACTTATTTGAAAATACAAGGATTCAAAATAACATTGTGTCACATCCACATTACATTACTGCCACAATTTTGGATCCACGGTACAAAGTATTTCTGAACAGTAAGGCAGTAATTCCTTTTTCAGAAGTGGATGTTGCCAAGTACAAAATTTTGATAGCTGAGCAAGCCATTGACTTTGAAAACGAACGGCTGGTAATCAGAGAACCCCCGCCCCAGGCCAGACAAGTACTACAGGGCAGATTCCAGAGACAAGATCTACTTCAGAGCCTGAGGGCAGTGTGTTTGCCTCCCAGCCGTCACCGACACCAACACTACCAAAAACATCAACAACAGCAAGGACAGGATCATCCACACTACAATCGGCAACTGATTGGTTTCTACGGCAGGGGTATGGTAAGTCCAGTGCTGATGCAAAGGCAAAAGAGGCCAAGCACATTGGAGCACCCCTGAGCATTGAGCGGATGGTCCAGGCCTACCTGGATGACCCAACAGAGGCTTCCATGGATCGAAACCCATTGGTGTATTGTTATGGGAAAAGAAGCCAATGGACAGTGCTCAGCAGGCTTGCTATAAAGTATCTGGCTTCCCCTGTCGCAAGTGTCTCTTCTGAGCGTGTTTTCAGTGCTGCTGGTGCCATTGTAACTTTGAAAAGGACCAGTCTCTCGCCCAAAAGCGTGGAGAGATTAACCATGATCAAAATGAATCAGCACTTTATACCACCGGACTACAAAATACGTGATTCACAGCAGGAAGAGGAGAACGACTTCGATGACGTAAGTCGTGGGTTACATGACCTACTCCTGTCTGAACCACCAGAGTTTGAGGATGAGCTCCTCTTCCCTGACAACTAGGCTTTCAAATTGTTACTTTCTACCTTCCTTTATTTGTGTGTGTATCTGTCTTTTTCTGCTTTAAGTCAAATCACAACAAATCCATCACCACTGTCTTCTCTTTTTATTTCCCTATTGGAGTTGCACCTCTGTGCATTTCACTGCCCACTCCTCAGAGTCCTGCTCCATATTCCTGACTTGCCCCAAATACATTTCCCTCAAGCCAGACATTGGATGGAGAATAGTACAAGAAATGTTGCCTCTAACAGTCCCTCCAGAAGAAGTGGAACGTGACTATAGCTGTCCTCCTTTTGTTTCCAAGCCGAAACTCATCACTGTCAGAACTAGGCTACCACCTCGGCAGGCATAAAAGCTCATCAATGAAAGAACAGAAGGTACTTGGCAGAGAAAGACAAGAGACTCTTCGAAGAAACTTGCTGACATGTCACATTTCTGCAAACTCAATTGACCAATGACCGCTACCCAGGCAGCGGCCCATCTCACAGCACTGACCATGTGAACCAACTTCACCTGCGACAAAGTGCCACAGATGAGTAAGAAAACCGAAACAGCGACTAACACTCAAAATGAATGTGAAGTAATATAATGAGGCCACTGGCTTGGTAAAAAAACACACACCTGTCAGAAAGAACTAGGCATCTGACAGCCAAATAGAAGAGCAAGACAGGTAATGTTGGCATGCGTTGTATAAAGACTCAGAGTGATTGCTGTTTTTTGTGTTGATGTTGATGACATTGTGCATGAAGTCGAACTGTACTAAGTAATTAATCTACCAACCAAAAGTGACTCAAGTGACAGTCAATGTTTCCCTTCTTGTTGTTTAATAACCAAATTGTACTCCTACTACTGCAGGCCAATATCCGTTGCAATTTTTAATATGGAATATGGACTTAGTTGGAGTCGTACTCGGTACACTACAGACTGAGTCGGAGTTGGCTAACACGTACAACACCATGATGATGACCATACTATCTTCGCAGTCAGTCAGTTGGATCGGAGATGATTGATGGAATAACTCTGGGCATTTCAAATCAAGTGGCATAAAAGGTAAATAAGTCAACAACCACAGCAGACCTACATGTCTGTGCACTGGTGGAGTCGCGTAGTCACGAGTGTACTAGTGGAGGTATGACTGACAGCCGTGTGTTGATTTAGTTACTTGCTTTGGAATATGATATATTGCTGTTTATGTGTCTTCCTGTAACTGTTTCTGGTTAATGGCGCTGTAAACAGACTTGTTGTTTAATAACAAAATTGTACTTCTACTGCAGGGCTATCCATTGGATATTTAAATATGGACTCTGGACTCACTCACACTACAGACTGAGTTGGACACCATGATCATGATGACCACATATACTCGTCGCAGTCAGTCAGTACTTAGGATCGGAGCTGATTGATGGAATAACTTTGTTTCATGAAGTGCCATAAGGTAAACACAAGTCAACAAGAACCACAGCAGATCTACATGTCTGTGTAGTGGTGGAGTCGAGTGCAGTGGTATGACTAACAGCGGTGCATTGATTTATTCACTTAATTTTGAAAATGCTAGGTTGCTGTATATGTGCTTTGTCTGGCTCTGTCAAAATTTCAGCTACATGGAGGTTTTGGTCACGGCCCGGTGCCGTGGGCATACTCTGTCCTGTTGTTGGTGTAGCTTAAAAAATGCTGTAAACAGAGTAGACAGACATGATGTATCTATCCATGCCGCCTCAGTCTAAAAGTGTTCTCTTCTCTGTCTTGTTGCACTCCACCGTAATTGATGCATTTTTTTTAATCATTGATTTTTCAATATCCCATTTGTTTTTCCATTTACACTTACAGGCCGGCTTTTACCCTGTGCTATACTTTGAAAAACAAAGTACACTTACCTTCCCAATGAATCTACATATGCCAGGCAGGCAGTGGCGTCACCCAAAATTGATGGAAGGGACTGAGGACCAAGAGGAATGCCGAGATGCAACTCCCCATTTGACCAGTATAACACAGTAACAGTATCAACTTTTTTCATCTTTTAAACAATTTGATTCATTTTTTGTCTTCAATCATTAATACCGTGTGTTGTTATTATTAATTATGTTTGCTCTCTGCTTATAATTCACCCCTAATAATATTAATATACTGATGCCCGGCACTGTCTAATTGTCTAGTAGTAGTTAGTAAGTTTTACTTATCAATAACCATCAAGTTATCATCATCATGCATGCATTTCCTTATTCACCCTTAACACATTTATGGATATGGTAGTCTACAAAGATTGTGTTTTCTTTTGTTGCTTGTCCATGCGTACTGTTTTTCTTTGTCAAACCTTTCCCCAAACCCCCCTTCCCAACCATTCATCAAATCCTAACCCTCTTCCCCCGGGCTGTGTGATTTATTGAGGTGTGACTACATTAATGTACACCAATAATTGATCACACGCTTACTGGGGCGGACGTGGTGAAAGCAACACTAATTCAATTTCAAGGCAGGGGGAGGATCTTCTTCTGCTTGCTCAGCCATGATGATAAGTATATTTGCGAGTTAACTTTTTTAACAAAGGAACCTAATCCATCATCATTAATTGCCGGCATCGATTCAATTGTCATCCTTCCTATTACACACAGCATAAAGGTTACGCTTGTGTCTAGTGTAGGCCTAGTTGAGTGACTCGAAAACAACTACAGTTTGTAACTTGTTGTACTAGGCTATCCCCTCCACCATTAACCATTATGTTTTATTTACTTCGCTCTACTACTCCTCCCAGAGTCTCTCTCAGGTAACTGACTGTCTCATTTTCTTTTTTTGTAAATGCTACTGCCAGTGTCTACTACTACTACCACCCCAACCATGGCATCTGATTCTGCATTCTCTTCGGAAACCCAACCTGCATCGTCATGCAGCCATCGCTGTGCCTAACTTAAACATCAATCACAGGTAAGAAAAGAAAAGATGTTTGGGGGAGGTATAATAATGGACTAGGAGGAGGAGAGACTGACCATACTAGTAGGACAAGTCACTCAGTTGAAGCCCAGGTTAGATGTGCAGGACATCTAACCTGGGCTTCTATTGGAATTCTATAACGCATATTAGCAAGCCAATTATCGCCATTTTAGCAGCAGTTTCCTACCGCTAAAACGGCGATGATTTTATCGCCGGTATTGCTAATATGCCCCTCAGTGCTTCTAGAATCCAGGGGGCATATTATCAAGCACGGCGTTAACATTATTGCCGCTTTAGCGGCAGAAAACTGCCACTAAAGCGGCGATAATGGGCTTGATAATATGCCGCAAAAAATTCCAATAGAAGCCCATGTTGACACCAGAACATGGGCTTCTATTGGAATTCTCAAGGGCATATTATCAAGCCCATTATCGCCGCTTTAGCGGCAGTTTTCTGCCGCTAAAGCGGCGATAATGTTAACACCGTTTCTTGATAATATGCCCCTATAGTCTTTCCTCCCATTTTATTCCCACCCTTTCTGCTATTCATCATTAGTTATTGATCTCCCTACCTATTCTGTTGCTGCTCCTCTATCTGTGTTTAACTCTTTGCTTCAGCTTCTCTTTAATCTCCCTTTTGTCAAACAAATCTCACTCTAGTATTTTTCATATATTTTATATTGCGATATGACCTTCCGTCTATGGGTGCCAGAGCAGAAGCCACCATAAGTTAAATAAATGCTAAATAATGGATTGCGTGTAAAGCAGGGGTGAAGATATGTACAGGAGCGTAGCTGTCAATAGTTGGTGGCCAGGAGTGTGTGATGACTCCGGCACCCCACCTTAGTGGCTGTGTTTTATTACCTCACCAGAGAAAGAGGGGTTCCATTTCTTTCCTTGCATTAGCGCCCAGGGCACCCGTGCTCCAACCCATACTTGGGGATGGTTTGTTTTGGGAAATGATAGAGGTTGTATTGCCCCTTGAGGAAATGTCTTTTCTTTGGAATTAAAAAATCGTTTATTCAAAGTACAAGACCTGATCTTGATATCCTGGAATCTTTTAACGTCTATTTTCTGTAGGCAGAGTTCACGCTATGCATAATATCATAAAATCAAGAGGGACGAATCACGGTGGAGGGGTGGGAGAGCAGATTTTTAGAGGTGGAATTTGTTTTAAGCCAAGAGGAGTTGTCTACCAATCACCTTGTGTGCCTGGACCCGTGTGGGCAAACCAAGCATGTTTCTACAGACCGAGTTGTTGACTTTGGCAAGAAGTCCTTACAGTGAAATTTTCAAGCTTAGGTCATCCTCTTCACCCGGCCCCAACTATCCCAACTTGTTCGTACACTTGATGCTGTCCATCTACCACCTGCCTTGGATACCTACAAGTTAAAACAGATTGGTGTGGTGACAAAATAGGTGAGCAATATATTTCAAATGGACTACTGACATGACAGATCCATAATCCCTCAAACCTTTCAACATTGAGGAGGCCTCTCCTCCTTCCATATGAATGTTAATAAAACTTGAGAAGCACTTGTAATCATTCAGCAACAACCTCTGTGATTTAAATCACCCCCTGTTTGTGTATGCCATCTTCTTACAACAGCAGAAAGAGGTCAGGAGGGATTAGAGAGAATCAAAATAGACCTGTATGTACCCTACTGTAGGGCATACCAGTTTCACTTTTGAGTAAGACACAGAAAGTTAGACATGGTTGGGGAAAACATGATCCACTAAATGCCTAGGTAATTCATAAAAAACTTTGACAGAAAACCCTCCTGCAAGTGATTTGACCCGACCATGTCAAGGGAAATCCAGGTCAACCTCGCATTAATCTATTACTTTAAATTGCTAAGAAGACTACAATTCTTCCTCGGAGAGAAGCATCAGGCCTTGACTGATAGAGCTATCATTCAGTCCTAAATTATTGTCTTCCATTCCCTACTCCTTGGCACCCGAAAATCCCACACCTGCAACTTCTTCAAAGTACAGCCTCTCAAGCAGCAGTCAAACTCCAAGAACAGCTCATTTTAACCACCCTATGTGAGATACACTGACTACAGTCTGGGCTAGAATTGATTAAAAGAGCTCACGATTGATGGGTCAGTGCCAGGTTCCCTCTGTGTGCACAGTGGTCATCCACACAATCCAACTCGCACATTCAAGGGAAGAAAATGGTTGAGATGCAGCTTGTCAACAGGGCTGGGTGGGAGGGGGGTTGTTTGATGTGAAGAGAGCTGTTTTTTGGAGTGTACCACTCACACTTGTCATTGATTTTGTGATGAATTCATTATAAACTGTTTTTTTTTCACTTATTGTGATTCTACCTGTATCATTCAACAAATGTTTCTAATCGTGTTTGTGTATTGATCATTCATAGTCTGAATTATTAGATAAAAGTGACTTGATAAGTATTTCAGATTTTGTCGTTATTGATGAGTTATTGACAGAACTGTAAATATTGTGACAGATGTTGTCAGGTTAGATATTTCCTTCATTTAGGGTCCTCACGAAGGGAATATATCCGTTTTCCTTCTTGCCAAGTCCCTATTAGCTCTTCAAAAAGACTCATCAGAGGACCTGGTTTTGTAAGTGGTTATTGAGTTCTCATAGGCCCGAACTCTTGGTTATAAAAGATCCTGTAATATTGAATTTAGTGATATCATATCTGGTTATAAAAATTAAACTGTTTCAGCTGCATCAGTTGTGCTGTATAATAATGAACATGTGCCTATGAATATGATAACTCCAGCAGTGGGCATCTTACATTGAGAGAGGATCATTGTCTAAATCTGGCTGAAGGACTGTGTTACGTATCCATGGATCCAGCTGTGATGTGTATAGTTCCAGAATGTGGGTTTAAGGAGGAAGAGGCAGATGCTCCAGCATCCCTCACCTTCTTTAAACTGAAGGTTTCAGACGCTTAACTTGCAGCGTGTTGTTTTACATGTAAAGTTTCTATGTAGGAATCTTCTGTAAGAACATGGAGAGAAGGACTAGCCTGCATTCCATGTTCCTGATGACTTGCAAGCATTCTAGTGAAGTCAGTTACTTTTGTGCTGGCCAAGGGACAGCTGCGCTCTTGTTGTAGGGAGGAAGCATGAGCTAATAAATAATTCAACTCACCCAGCCTGCTGTGCTGTCATTCCTGGGTGCAAGAATTGGCGACGAGGATGGAATGTTGAAGACATGTACTCTTCATGATTTCACTGGTGATTAATGGGCGAGGCAGAGGGACAACCTGGCACTAAGAGTGATGAGAAAGCTGAATCTGCAGTCGGGCAGTTGGGTAGAACAGTCTGGCTGAAGACTGGAAAGATGAAGGAAAGGGACACAGCTCCTATGAATTGTTCCAGATCACGACAAAGTTGTTAACCCCCGCTGCCAAGATATGGCAGAACAAGGAAAACGAATTGAGGAGTCTGGGGTGCTGTGTGTGGGAAATTGAGGTGAGAGGTGACAGAGCGCCAGTACAAGCCAGGTTCATGCACTGAACCGCATAAGAACACAGAGGGAGAGGGTGATGCACATGTGTTGAAACTGTTCATTGTGATGAACAAGAACAGTCCCAATGCAAGCAAGCTGAAGATAGAGCGGACCTCTGCACGGCCTCGCCAGGCTCCGCACCACTCCCTGGTAAAGGCAGTACTACCAAGAGAGCACAGAAAACGTTGAATCTACCTGGTCTCAGATCCCAGATGTTTAAGCACATAGAAAATCCCTCCATCTTGAAGGGAAGAAAGGAAATAGGAAAATGAGCTGCAGTGTGGTCCATATTAAACAGCAAAGAAAAAATAACTGGGGAGGTGATGTCTGCACCCTGCCTTTTGCTGTCTCCAGGTCAACTTATTGAAGCGTGGTACCAATAGAAGGAAGGAGTGGAGGCTTATGTAGAAGATGTGGAAAGTGATAATTTGACAGGAAAGTAGAACCTTAACATGCTTAAACAACGGGTTTGGAGGGGAGAAGAGTTCGGAAATAGCTACAACAACTTCTACTAAGTAAGGAGTTAGAGGAGTATAAGAGGGCACGGAAAATGTTGGATGAGAACTATAGAAGGAAGAAGAATGGAGCTGTGACCAGGTATACATTTTTAGGAAGGGCACAGTTAACAGGAGAGGCTGGGAACAGTTATGTGGGAGCTTTATGAACATTGCCTGATTTGTGTAGCTGCAAGGCAATCTGCGTTAAGATGGTAAGGGACCAGCCGGTTCAGTAACTAGCAACAGGAAATGACAGAAAATTGTCACTCACAATAAACTTGACCTTGAACAAGGCAATAAAGATTGCAAAAGAAATATATGAAATGTCACAAGACATTATTGATTTATCTTTTGGTGCAGATAGTAGTAGTGCCCTTAGCTCAGTTAGAAAAAAAGATGCTAGTTCTAATCTAGATTGTTCAAAAGGTACAAGTAGGGGAGATAATTGAAAGAGAAATGTTGTGCCAGGGATGTTGTGTGGTTTAGATGTGGACTCAGAAGGCACATGGAAACAGATAGAGACTGCCTGGAAAAATTCCATTATAGCCTTAGAGCCCATCGCTGCGGGCTCTAAGGGAGCCGGCCTTTAATGGCCTGGAGATCCTGCTACGGAGGGCTCTAAGGCTATTAGAACATTCCGCCCCAGTGGGCAGAATGTTCTAATTTGTAAAACAAAGGCCTCACGGAGCCCAAGGGGATTGAAATCTTCTCAGATCTGTGAGAAGTTTGTTGATAGCAAAAGCAGTGAACAAACCTTGGAATGTTGCTGCTCAGTGCTTCTATCGGCACTTAGAAGACCGGAGCACTACATTGTCTTCAATGGAGCTCCCAACATTCCAGTGTTCTATATGTGTGGGAAATGTACACAGAAGGGTCTTTATCCTAGATTTTAAGGGATAGAACCCAAGAACAAGCAGGTCATGCTGCCTATATTGCAGAAAACGGAGTCCTTCTAGATGAGGATGTATTCTTATTACAAGTGTGAGGGGGGTCGGTAGAAGTGGAAACTAATGCGCTGTTTTGTGATATTATGGTGGGAGGCAATAGTGTAAGTATGATGGCAGATTCAGGTGAACTCTATAAAGTAATTGGTGAGTACATGGAACACATCTACAATGACAAAGAGCTACAGGAATCTGACATTCAATAATGACATGTGGAAGACATGCAGAGAGGTTGTGGGGTGTTATGACACTACACTTGAGTTCAAAGGAACGATTGCTGAAGCTAGGGTAAATGTAGCAAAGGATGTGCGATGTCTATAGGGGTGGCCACA
Organism: Triturus cristatus; assembly: GCF_964204655.1. NCBI lineage: Eukaryota > Metazoa > Chordata > Amphibia > Caudata > Salamandridae > Triturus > Triturus cristatus. The sequence goes on from NC_140580.1 coordinate 769,881,502, forward strand.
GTAAAGAAGGTTAGGTATCACGACCACCAGGACCAGGTGATGCATAGGAAAGAAATGTCGACACAAGACTGGAGGACAATGTAATTTGAACATGAAAGATAGAAAGAAATATGGCTGCTTATTTGCCGAATGTAAGAACATGTTTTCTGGTGTTTTAAAAAATAAGTGCAGAGAAATATGTGGGTTTTACCAATAAAAAATGTAACCGAGGATCCACGCAAAAAGCGCACCAAGTGAGAGCAGTACTATAATGTTGAGGGAAGACTTAACTGTAATGCATATATATTCGTTTCTTATGTTATTGTAGAGTATGTGAAAAACACTGTTCACGGAGGGGGTGTCCTATATTGGGGCTCTGGCTGTGACGTGCTATAGTTGCAGAATATGGGGGTGAGGAGGAAGGTTGCAGAAAGAGTCAGCTGCTCTTGTGTTCCTTGCTTGATATCAGTTGAATAAAGAGGTCAGCAGCTTAACTGACTGTGTGTGCTCTCTGACATGTCAGACTGGCTAATCAATATATCAGCAATGGCTGGTCAAGGTTGCATATGCAGTGACAACAGCAGCAGATCCAGGATCACCGAAATAAAGATCCATGGGATTTCAAACAGAGCACTGGCATGTCTGACAGTCTGAGATGGTCCCTGAGATGGTGCATGCCGGATGAGAATCGGGGCCCTCAACTGCTCCAGATCATTCCATCGCGTGCCAGTGGGGTTGGATGTGGGGCAACGGTGAAAGAGCAAGATGTCCAGGGAGCTGAAGGCAATTTGTGAGCTAGAGGCAATTAGTCAAGGACTGCTGGCAGCGGTTCTATAAATTTCAGGACAAGTAGTCAAGGAGCCGTATTATACATGGGGCGCATCTTCCTTCCTTGCACCGGGCGCACTATTTAAAAGGTGCGCCTGACGCAGTGAAGGAAAATGCGCTGTATTAGGATGCAGAGGCGCAACTAGAGCCAAATTTCGGGGGGGGGGGGGCTAAGAATTTTTTTGGGGGGGGGCTGAATATTTAAGCAATAGGCAGAGTGGGGCTGATTTTGCGGGGGCTGAATCTTTAAGCAATAGGCAGAGTGGAGCTGCAGGGGCTCTTAGAAGGGGTGAAACAACAGCAAGGCCTCATTAACATGCAAATGGTCCTGTGAAGTGCTCGGGTGCGGCTGTGTGTGGGCCGGGAAGCTGTCTCATCCCGGGCTGACACACACGACGGAGGGGGGGGCTGAAGCCCTTTGAGTCCAATGGGTGTTGCACGCCTGTTAGGATGACTGCGTTGCCCTCAAGGCAGCAGCGAACTCACGCATATCCCCAGCGCAGCGCATTCATGTTAAAAAATGGAGCGGCTGCTTTGATGCCGCTTCGTGTTTTCACAGTGCAGGCGGCAACCCGCCAGCTCTTTGAAGGAGGAATAGAGATCCCCTTGCAGGCGGATGCAGTGAGTTAATGCACCCACCTGCAAGAGGATGTCTGGGGGGTCCATGGGCCCCCTTTCCCTCTCCTACAGGGCTGCCATCAGGGGGCGCACTGACAGTGTGCCCTTTTAGCGTCCACCAAGAGCAAAGTAAGGTATGTTGTGCAATTCCATTTTAAAGAATGAGGTCTTGTGTTCCTCTTCTCATAATTATGACCTCAGCTCCACTTGGCATACTAGAGAGAAGTTTACCTCCTTTGAGAGTCCTGGTTCTGTGCAGATTCCAGCTTACCCTTCTGAGGCATTCAGCCTGGAGAATGAGAGGGCAGGCTTAGACAGGTTTCCGGAGGTCATAGGTGGTTGCAGGGCAGAGGTTCAAGTAATCCTCAATCAGACAAGTTAGCATTTTATTGGATGTCATTTTATTCTCGGTGCCTAGTTAAAGATGTCAACTCATTGTCATGTCCTCTCCCAGGATCCCAGAGTTCTTCTTGGAAGGTTTTGACAAGGTGTTGGCAGTGGTTGTCCTTAATGTACAATGAACATTTTGCATCAGATATCATTGGATTGGCTAGATCGGCTAGATTCTTTGTTGTATGGTAAATGGGATGTCATTGCGCACCCTTCTAAGGAAAGCACATCTACTTGTGAATTACCATAGAGATGAAAGCGCCACCATTCAGACCTTCAGAGGAGCTCTCCCTCTACATGCTCACGTGTAATATTGTCTTATCAGTAGCCATGATTTCCCCTCTACGGCTGAGTCATTCATTCAACAGCACAGCAAGGGCACCAGAGGCCCTAATGCAGGCAAGTATAGTGGGTCTCAGGTTGCCCATTTATGCAGTAAAAGTAAGCAATAACTGGGGTTCTATGGCTGCTCATGCCCCATGTCCCCGGTAGCACTTAACATGCTTCCCTGATGATGGCAAAACTCATTCATTAATGGATTTGCTGTGTTCCAAAATCTATGTAGTTTACTAACTCTAGGTTTTTACCCTGGTCCTCCTTCTTCAATCCAGCGTTACCTTCTAGTCACCTAGATCAGAAAATTGTTCTACTTTGTCGTCAAGGAGCGCTCATGAAGAGTTTGAATGGTTTAGCGGTAAGAAGAACTGAATCTTAGGCCTAGGATGTTCCCTTTGTGAATTTAGAAGTGCCATGAAAGAGAATTAAACCAGCAATATCTACCTTGTGCAAAAGAGATTGTCTTCTCATAGAAAAGACCACTTCTTGGCCAAGGCAATCTTATCCTCTTTGGTTCGAGACACTGATCTAGAGGTGTAGAGGTGTAATGGGTGGTGGTAGTGGTGAAAGCTTTGGGTAAGCTTTATGGAGTATTCACGATGGAATATGGCTATCTAACTCCAGGTCTAGGGGAGACAGTCTTTGCATTCCTAGTTTAGTTTTTACTTTAAACAAATCAGTATTTTTCAGGTTTACATGGCCAATTTGTTGACTTGCAATGAACAAGGACTACAGCTGCCAGAATGCAGTGGTTTGTTATTTGAAAGACCAGTACTGGAGCAATGTCCCAGCGACATGGGGTAAGATGGTAACGCTTCACCTGTCTCTACTTTTGTTAAACATTATTAATTGCATTTGCGACATGAAGCAGCAAAACTATATTTCATACTTCATTTAAAATGTAAAAAAATGAATGTGGTATTGTGCATATGGATTTGTTTCCTTTGACGTGTACTTGTCGGCTCTGGGTGAAGGTATGCTACCAGGGTTCGTATCATGAACAAGTTCTGAACACGCTCAGAGAGACAGAACTGATCTGTGAACTTATTTTTAACAAAACATCACTCTTTGAAACACATGCTCTGACTTGGTAGCACGCGAGTTAATACATGAGCTGCACAGAGCGCAGCTCAGAAGCCGGCGCAGTGGATACCTCTCGTTGCACATGAACCTTTTTGAGCTCTGCTGTCTTCAGATCATGTTCTAACTTGTGGTATTTGCAGGTTATAAAAAGTACTGTAAACAGTGGGCATTTTTTCATTATAGAATTGAATGCATAGATTTTTTTCTGCTTTTGTGTTGAGGTGTAATACTTGTTCATGGTACCACCCTGAGTCCATATTACAATAACATGGTGAATGTTCGTGGTCTATATGGGGCACACCTTCATATGGTGCACCCGGCATAGAGCTCGCCAGTGCACCGCATTAGACTAGAAGCGCTCTCTCCCCAGCACAGGAGTGAACTCCCAAGTTTGTTCTGGACAGCAGAAAGAACATCAGTGCACAAAAACACAGTTTTTATACCACAGTCAGGGCCAGATTTTCAAAAAGACACACAATACAGCTCAGCCTCCAAATTGCCTTAGGTGACAGGGAAGGAGCAGGAGAGTGCAATATTCACAGGAATATGGGTCTCTCCTTCCTTCACCCTAGCGCCGGTGCGGATTTCAGCTGCTTTGCGCCTGGTACATACCGTAGCACCACAGCGCTAGAGTGTGTGCCAGAGTCTAGCATAGGTTTTATACAGGAAGGGTACCCTTCCTGTACAAAATACTATGCCTAGACAAGTTCAAACACTTTTTCCACTTTGCATGTGTGCAGTGCAGCATGCATGCGAAGTAGGAAAAGAAAGGAGAAACATGCTTTCTTTCAAATGGCTTTAGTTTTTGGCACTAAACCCTGACTACAATTGTTTGTAAATATGGTTTTGCATCAAAAGGCATGGTGGTTGCATGTACCACCCATGTAACGCCCCCTTGGCGCTAAGAAATGCAGAGCAGTGCTTTGCACTGCTTTGAGTTACTTGTAGGGTACTTTTCAATGCAAAACAAGTTTTGCGCTGGAATGTACATTGGTAAAAAAATTTTTGGCTGGTTTACCCAGCGCAAAATGTATAAAAATGTACCCCTCAGTATCTAAAGTTGGTGAAACACTATGGGGCATATTATCAAGAAAGGGCGTTAAAATTATCGCTGCTTAAGCGGCAGAAAACTGCCGCTAAAGCGGCGATAATGGGCTTGATAATATGCAGCAGAGAATTCCAATAGAATCCCATGTTCTGGTGTCAACATGGGCTTCTATTGGATTTCTCTAGTGCAGGGGTCTCCAACCTTTTCTGTAGTGAGAGCTACTTCTGCTGAGAGAAAGTTTTCCCGAGCTACCACCCAATTTTATAAATGTAAAACAGTGACTGCACTATGACAACCCTAAGCAGGATTATCAGTAGTTATCACCCAAGTTCTCCAGGTGCGGTTACCATCAGAAATGCCAGGAAAACGTTCATCAATATAAAATGCCTCCACCTGACTTATGAAGTAACATTCAAATCTTGACATGCCCCACGACACAAAGGACCTAAGTACAACAGTAGGTCTCCCCAGCTTAACTTGAATTATCATTCATCAGTTTAGTTTCTGAAAATGCACATTTTTCTATCAAATACCACTTTCCACTTTGGGCAAACAAACTCAATTTTCCAGAAGAAAAGCCAGAAACCATATATCCGTCATGACCATTAACATTCCAGGAATAGGCAAATGTAGGCCAGTCGTGCTCCTAGTATGTAAATGATGGCTGCCAGTATACCACCACTTGACCAAAAATACCCAAAATAGTAAAGGACTACCATTATTATGCCATTGGCACTATTATGCCAGGAACTGGCACAATTATATCAGAGATAACACCCTTATAATGGGGGCTAGCATACACATTTGCTCGGGGTTGACACCAGGCGTAGATTTCAGGAAACAATAGTGTTTATTATGAATGCACATAAATGCTGATGAGTCTCTTAATTTTCTCTGGTTTGGATCATGCCTTGTTCTCCTCAGGTCTTGAGCTGATCATGCACCCAACTGTCACATTTTCACTCTGACTCCTGCAGTCCCACACTTTGGTGGGTCAGCACTGATTACTGCGCATGCTACTGCTGCCTACTTCCTTCATGGTCCACTGTTCACACACATGTTTTGATTGATAAAGCAGGGACTAGAACATGGTCAATCTCCTTGTGGCTTAGTTATATTGAGATTGGATACAGAGTGTCAAGTGGCAGGGCCTATACGCCGATATAGTGTGTGTTTGAGTCTTAGCATGAGTTTCTGACATAGGTTTTGGTGACTGTCACTCTAAGGGTCTTGAGATAAGTAGTGCTGCCGTCTTTAATAGGCACCTAATCTTTGAATTTTATACTGGGCTTGACTTCACCTCTGAGAGCTACTTTGAAGGTACTGGCGAGCTACCAGTAGCTCCCGAGCTACTCGCTGGAGACCCCTGCTCTAGTGCATATTATCAAGCCCATTATCGCCGCTAAAACGGGGATTATGTTAACGCCGTGCTTGATAATATGCCCCTTCAACGTCGAGGGTGGCGGTAGGGATTCCCTGCTGGTGGGTGCAGAGTGCGACTGTGCTGACCTGCGGAAATTTACCTGCTGGGTCCCTGCGACCAAAAGGAATCTTTGGGCGCTGTACAAATTGACCCAGGTGACGCACAGTGTTCCTTCCAGCATGAGCGCCTGTTTTCCCTCGTATCTCTACATTGGTAATACAGCTTGTGCTCGAGCAAAGGTGTTGCATGGAGCCAGGCTCCCATAGAAATAAGGGGTCACTCCCCTGGGACATTGTGACTGCAAAATTTACTGTATTGCAGAATGGGCAACTCAAGCATCTGCGGCTTCTTCTGTGATATTGAAATGGCTCAGAGTTGCACAAACTGGGCTAAAATGGACATTGGGCTCGCAAGTTAGTTATGTAACATGGCACCAGGAAGTGAAGTTGAGAGGGTGACGCAGGCGCGCAACACCCATTGGACTCAAAGGGCTCCAGCCCCCCCCCCCATCGTGTGTGGCAGCCCGGGATGAGACAGCTTCCCGGGCACACACAGCCGCACCCGAGCACTTCACAGGTCTTTAAAAGACCATTTGCATGTTAATTAGGCCTTGCTGTTGTTTCACCCCTTCTAAAGAGCCCCTGCAGCTCCACTCTGCCTATTGCTTGAAGATTCAGCCCCCCCCTCCCGAAATCAGCTCCACTCTGCCTACTGCTTAAAGATTCCGCCCCCCTCCCGAAATCAGCTCCACTCTGCCTATTGCTTAAAGATTCAGCCCCCCCCCCCCCCCGAAATTTTTTCTTAGCCCCCCCTCCCCCCCCCCCGAAATTTGGCTCTAGTTGCGCCTCTGGGGTGACGTGTATGTTAATACTGCGTAATCTTGATGAATGCCTCTCTGTGTTTCGGACCATTTCTGGTCGTTGTGAGCTAGTTTGACGATGCACAGGTAACAGATTAAACAGTGACGCAGAGTTTACCAAGTTCTAAAATATGGAATCGTGTGAAATCAGTCGCGTTCTACTCAGCAACTAGTTTGCTTGTCAGTATTTTGCTGCACTGCCGTTTACCACGAGATGGCAGCAAATACCAAGAAGTGCGTACTTCGATCTAATACAGAGCAAGAAGTGGTTCTCAGCGAAATGTGAGCGCAATTGATCAAGAGAGATTGAAAAGAAGAGCAGATTAAACGGGATAGACTGAAAGATAGAAAGGTGGGGAGAGATAGATGGGAGAGCACGGTAGGGAGCTGATAGGGTGCTAAATACAGCTTCTGTGGCATGTTAAAAACGATTACAAGCACAAGCACTTTAAACGAAATCACTGGAGCCAAGGTGAAGGGTTGTGCTGTTTTGATGACGGTTATGCTGGCAGTTCTTTCCGCCCCTCTGAAGACTGGCGCCTTGGGCCTGTGCCCAGCTCACACATGGAGAGAGAGAGAGAGAGAGAGAGAGAGAGAGAGAGATGCAGACAGGGCCTTATGTGGGATGAAAACAATTGGGGGTCTGTGAAAGGGGCGGGGTCCATTTAATTAAATGTGGCTCACACTTATACAATAACATTTGCATAGTCTGCAACTGGCATTAGAGATGGGCGAGCCAACAAATTAACGGGAAGAGTCGAGCCGAGCCAAAGGGTCTGGCTCGGATCGTAGAGCCTGTGAGTCCTGGAAATGTTTGCTATATAAATCATACAACAAACATCATGCAACATATGATAACGACTCTTCAAAGTTCACACAGGTATGCTTCTTTAACTTGCGGGATCTTTGACATTAATACTGTAGCTCTGCACTGAGAAGTACTTATTAAAAGTGATAGTTTTCGAACATGAACCGTTAGTGAACTAAGAGACAAGGCAACTGTCACGTAAACGCTGTATCTGGCCCACATTATTATAGAGCAACATTATAGCCTATTAAATCAAACACAATAGGTTTTTGTACAACTGGTATTCTGAATTTGTATCCTTGAATGTGCTTTCATATGCAAAAATGAAGAAAAAAGTGTTTTGGTGAAATAAAATATTTGTCTTTCCTTATGTTAAGGGTTTGTTTTTACCTCTGTGCGTTGTTCTACATTGTTTTTATTTTGTGCAAACTTGGAGCCCTTTATATGAGCATTAGTTTCATTGGGGCAGATTCATTGTTTTATAGGCAGGGGGAGAATAGGTGCTTAGCCCAGAATCACAGGATGTTGAAGCAACACCAAGACTCGAGCCTGGATGCCCAGTTCCAAAGTCGGCAGCACTGGCCATGAAGTCATCCTGGGTAGAGGGAGGGAGGCAAGCAGAAGCCACATGAAAGCTCTGCTCATTACGGGCTCGAGGTTCCAACAGGACCTCAAGCTGTGTCGATTCAGGATAGAGCCTGGCTCGACCTTTGAGTGGCTCGCCCACCTTTAAGTGGCATACGTGACCACTGCTGTGCTCACTTTGCAGAGAGGCCAAGGATTGGATGAACACATATTCTCAACCCTTATTGCTTCTGACAGGCACTGAGAGCAACAGGCACTGCCTTCAGCCATAACTCAAATGCGCCCTGTTATAAACACCTGAATGTGACTCAATTTCTATAAAATTCTATACAACAGTAATATGCTGCCTGAAAGAAAAGTAACACAATATCCTGGGAAAAACGCTCAAAGTGAATGCAAGATTAAGTAAAGCATGTGAAATATAAGCAGGAACATCATGGATCACGTCACAGTTTTTTACACTCATTGTCAGAAATTGGCCAGTGTTTTGCTTGAAAAGTTAAGAATATGACTAGAGGTCTTGAAAGGCACCCATTTCAATGTCTGTTTTAAATTCCTTCCAGGTCCTACACTCGGAGAGACCCACCCACTTAGAGTCCTGCATGTGGAAGAAGACTGGGAGGAAGATGAAGGAATGGGAAAACAGATGGAGTAAAGACCAATGGATAGCATTACATGAAATGACACCTTTAGTAGAGTACAAGGCTTCAAGTAGCAGGTGCCACCCCCTCTGGTAACTTTCTCCTGGAAAACTCACAACTCCAAAGTTGTTTATAAGTACCGGATGTAGTACTCCAGAAGTATTCGTTCACATGCTCCTACATAAGATTCACTGGAATTATGCAGCAAGGAAGGTCCAAATTATGTGACCAGGTTGACAAAATTATGCAGCAATAAAAGTCAAATTAAGCCTCATAATGCAGCATGTTTTACAATAGAATTACTTATTGTTTTAACATTTTCATCCCTATTAAAAATGCCTCGACAAATATTTCACCTTATTGATACCAGTTTAACACCCAAATACAGCAACTGAAAGATGACCAGTCAACCTTTGCGAAGGGCTTTCCGCTGCCCAGGATCATGTGTCCCCATGCTTTTAATAACTATTTGACCCATTTGACTTAGAAACAATTTTAAATCTGAAGATTATGCAGCAGGTGATGGATTATGTGCTAATGAGGTAAATACATAATTATGTTGAAATCGCCATGGGAGCAGAATTGCGAAATTCCAGTGGCCCTGTCTTACACACCTCCATGAATTAGCCTAAAACATTCAACTCTCCATTAGTAAAAGTACAAAGAGGGAACAACTTTTACAGTGTCCCCTAATTGTATAGAAACATTCTCAGTTATTCTTAGTTTAGATACATGCCGATGTGGATCAGCCCCAACATGGAGATAGCCACATACCTCAAACAGATAATTCTCCGACATCGCACCCAAGACATGGAACGGCCTCGCTCAACACTTCAGAGCCTCCTCCTGACTGCTTGAGTTCCGCAAGAAGCTGAAGACCTGGCCCTTCCTATAAGCACCTTAGGGACCATGCAGCTACACACCTGTCCAAGCGCCTGGATACCTCTTGGGTGATTAGTGCACTATTCAAATCAATAAAACATTACATATTTAAAGCTCAAATGTGTTCTATGATGATCTCTGGGTAAGACTCCCCAGCTTTGCAAACAAGCAGAAGCCCCAGATATTATCCAAAGTCATTTCTGGAAACAGGATGTTTGGATCGAACTGATGCGTGCAAATGTAGTCATGTATCTGAAGGGGGCTCTGTACTGCATGCAGCTAACATGACAGCAATGCATGGTGATGCTATGAGCTGCAAAACTAGGGATGCAAACAATTCAAGGCTGTGTACATTTGGAGTGGGGGGAGTGTATTATTCATATATTGTAATATCCACTCTTTAGACTGCTTAGGAATGGCAGAAGTGTGGCCTGAGTGCTATATAAAATACATGTTTCTCTTATTACGGGTAAATGGCCCAGGGGTTTAAGATAATGGAGACCCTCACTCGTTGAGGAGATGCTTACTGAAGAGATTTGTGGTCCACATGCTGAGTGCACTGAAGGCCTTTTCTTGATTTTAATGTCTGGCATTAGTCAAGACCTTCTGCCTTTTCCAAAAATGTATGATTAATACACTAACATATAGGTGATCTGAGCCAGCCCTCTTCATCTATTGGTTCATTATTGTGTCAGTCATCTTTTTCTTCTACCCAACATACTGCATGTGATACTGGGTGAGGCCACTTCAGCCATTAGCTAGGTCCACTCTGAGCGATGGCATTCTGCCCTTTCCCAGAGAGCACACTCACACACAAAGATGTTCCCTTAACTGCTAATGACTACTATGGTAATGTGTGCCTTTTGAGAGCAAATTCTTTTTTGCTTTTAGCCAATGTTTTTTTTTTTAGAATAATGAGAGGCAGGCACATTTTCCAACACTTGTTTCCCCCAAAACAATGATAAAGCTAGCATTGAGAAAGCAGATCGGCCGCCTGCCAAGCCTGATTTATCGGCTTTGCCAGTGCTTGCTTCTTTTTTGTTATTCTTCATTTGCATTTTGCAGTCTGTTGTTGGCACCCATGCAGTGGCTCTGAGATGTTCAGTTTTCTGCCAGATGAGGGCGCAGTGCACATTGTAGATTTGTATAAAGTGGTAGCTCTTGGTGGATGAAGGATTCGAGTATATATTTCTTAGAGGGGGGCATACGGTTGAATTCTTGAATACTTTGGCGAACAATACAGCAGTACGGAGTAGGCACATCATTGATGCAAAAGTCTTATCTGGGACTCATTTGGGAAATGTTTTGTCATCATTTATGTGAGAGAGAACCAGGGTTTGCACAGTGGTTTTGAAATTCGCTTTAGTGCATTATTGTTTGAACTTGTGCTGAGTTGGTAATAGCCCTGGGCCATATTTTCAAGCCTGCAAAATCTTGAAAATTACTCAAGATTTCACGGACGCAATTTATTTTTTATTTTTTTGCCCAAAGGGGACTAGTTAGGTCAAAAAATGTTTTCAAGTTCACAAGAGACATTGTCGCCTTTAGCCAGCCTCCTGCAGGGGTCTAATGTGACTTTTTGAACGTGAGCCATGATGTCCTCATGTTTCAATGTTTACGTAAAACAACGGTGAGTATTTTGCAAATGTCTTTTTTTAACTTTTTTTTATTTCACATCTTTTTGTGAAAAACAATTCCCCGATTTTACACACTCGCCATGGGTAGAAGGTAGGAATAACCACAGTGTAAAGAGACACATGCCCAGATTTGCTGTTGTGCGTAGAATAGAATGCTGCACGAAAAGATGCAGTTCTGCATTGCTTGAACATGGACTACTGCATTAAATCTACACAGAATAGTGTGCCAGGGATGCCAGCAGAAAATCTAGTGCATAAAATGCTGCTGTAGCACAATATGTAGTGCTACACAACAGTGCAACTGCAAGACAGCGATGTCTTGTGTAGAACTTGTACGTAAGATACTCTCATGAGGGCAAATTCCTGTACAACGACAACCGGCATAGAGTAAGCCACATATGTGTAAGTTCACTGAAATTATATGGGGGTGTATCATGCAATTTCCCACTTGCTTGTTGTTTGCACCTGATTGGTTTTGGCATTTGGATTGTATGGTATGCCAGTTGACGCGCTTTTAGTAGATAGGCTGTGCGTCACATCCTAGAGCGATTTGCACCGGTCCCTTCCAGTTATGCACCCGTCGCATACAGTAGCAGAAAAATGTTCAAGTGCAACACAAGACGTTTTTAGGCACTGCAGCCAAGACAACCTGCAGTGCAAAGTTGCTTTTGCTTAAGCAAGTTGATTGCCAGTGCCGTTTGCACTGCTTTAGGTTACTCACCAAAGTTCAGCGGGAGAGGAGCGCTAGCACTAGCTATGGTGAATTTAAGCCGCTCTGCGCTAGATAAAACGGAGGAATGAAAAGAGTTCATCAGTTTTGCGACCTGTCAGCCCTACTTGCACAGGGGTCTTGCTGTCTACTGCACAGTGGCGTAACGCGAAATGATGGGGACCCCCTGAATGGTTGGGCCCCCATACAATGCTGGGGCATGCTTGGTAAAGCAGAATGGCTTTCCATAGTGTTTAACTATTTCTTATTCCATGCCATTGCATGCTTGTCCCCCTCAAAAACAAGAAACCCTTGCCCCCCCCCCGCACCGAGAGGGCTGCAGGGCCTCTGTTACGCCCCTGCTGCTACAATTGTTGACACTGGTTGTGCGTGCATCACCTCCCTCTTGGCCTTCAGTATGGGTGTATCCACCAACAGTGATCTTACCTGCATTACCTCCCTCTTGGCCTTCAGTATGGGTGTATCCACCAACAGTGATCTTGCTTGCGTCACCTCCTCTTTGGCCTTCAGTATGGGTATATCCACCAACAGTGATCTTGCCTGCATCACCTCCCTCTTGGCCTTCAGTATGGGTATATCCACCAACAGTGATCTTACCTGCATCACCTCCCTCTTGGCCTTCAGTATGGGTATATCCACCAACAGTGATCTTACCTGCATCACCTCCCTCTTGGCCTTCAGTATGGGTATATCCACCAACAGTGATCTTACCTGCATCACCTCCCTCTTGGCCTTCAGTATGGGTATATCCACCAACAGTGATCTTACCTGCATCACCTCCCTCTTGGCCTTCAGTATGGGTATATCCACCAACAGTGATCTTACCTGCATCACCTCCCTCTTGGCCTTCAGTATGGGTATATCCACCAACAGTGATCTTACCTGCATCACCTCCCTCTTGGCCTTCAGTATGGGTATATCCACCAACAGTGATCTTACCTGCATCACCTCCCTCTTGGCCTTCAGTATGGGTATATCCACCAACAGTGATCTTGCTTGCATCACCTCCTCCTTGGCCTTCAGTATGGGTGTTTCCACCAACAGTGATCTTGCTTGCATCACCTCCTCTTTGGCCTTCAGTATGGGTATATCCACCAACAGTGATCTTGCTTGCATCACCTCCTCTTTGGCCTTCAGTATGGGTATATCCACCAACAGTGATCTTGCTTGCATCACCTCCTCTTTGGCCTTCAGTATGGGTATATCCACCAACAGTGATCTTACCTGCATCACCTCCCTCTTGGCCTTCAGTATGGGTATATCCACCAACAGTGATCTTGCTTGCATCACTTCCTCCTTGGCCTTCAGTATCGGTGTTTCCACCAACAGTGATCTTGCTTGCATCACCTCCTCTTTGGCCTTCAGTATGGGTATATCCACCAACAGTGATGTTGCTTGCATCACCTCCTCTTTGGCCTTCAGTATGGGTATATCCACCAACAGTGATCTTGCTTGCATCACCTCCTCTTTGGCCTTCAGTATGGGTATATCCACCAACAGTGATCTTGCCTGCATCACCTCCCTCTTGGCCTTCAGTATGGGTATATCCACCAACAGTGATGTTGCTTGCATCACCTCCTCTTTGGCCTTCAGTATGGGTATATCCACCAACAGTGATCTTGCTTGCATCACCTCCTCTTTGGCCTTCAGTATGGGTATATCCACCAACAGTGATCTTGCCTGCATCACCTCCCTCTTGGCCTTCAGTATGGGTATATCCACCAACAGTGATCTTACCTGCATCACCTCCCTCTTGGCCTTCAGTATGGGTATATCCACCAACAGTGATCTTACCTGCATCACCTCCCTCTTGGCCTTCAGTATGGGTATATCCACCAACAGTGATCTTACCTGCATCACCTCCCTCTTGGCCTTCAGTATGGGTATATCCACCAACAGTGATCTTGCTTGCATCACCTCCTCCTTGGCCTTCAGTATGGGTATATCCACCAACAGTGATCTTGCTTGCATCACCTCCTCTTTGGCCTTCAGTATGGGTATATCCACCAACAGTGATCTTACCTGCATCACCTCCCTCTTGGCCTTCAGTATGGGTATATCCACTGACAGTGATCTTGCTTGCGTCACCTTCCTCTTGGCCTTCAGTATGGGTATATCCACCAACAGTGATCTTACTTGAACAACTGCACCTCTGGAGACAGAGCGTCTCTTTACAGGTACCATTTCCCATTGACTTTAACGGGTAGCGTTTGAAGCTACCATCGCGACGAGCACCTTTCACCCACACAATCCAGGGCAGCCAGAATTGAGCTTCTGGTGGGTTCTTGGACCTTGGCCCCTGCTTACCTTGGGTCCGAAAGAACAGTCCTGTGGGTTGTGTGCAGGTGACCCTATGCAGCAAATGTTTCTCCAATATGATAACATTGCCTACCGCGTTCGAGGCTAATGCCTCAAATATTGACAGCTGTCATTTATCTACTGTTTCTACTGTAAAACTTGATAACGTATAAAGTACTTGCCCAATTATGAAGTTCTTGGTGTTAAAAATTATATAAAAAATACTGGTTATTTTTCTAGATTGGTCTTCAGTTTCTTCTCGAGTGTGGGTCTCATTTATTGACTCATTGTGTACAACAAATGCTTGGCACTGCCGTCCGGTGGGGCTGGGCTGCTTGCCTACACTGCCACAAAGAGGGAGTATTTGAAATTGTAAATTTAAGCCCTGTAGGCCAGTGGGGGTTGTCTGGACTTTCTACATAGTGTGCCTCATTTTGGTATACTACAAAAAGAGGCCGCTTCCTACAAGGATCTACAAGAAAATGATATGTTCCTGGAGGATTTATTTCCACTTGACTTAATCTTTATGCTGGTCAAACAACTGATCCAATAACATCAGCGCAACATTCATTTATAAAGAAACCAGTGTAGCCAAAATATATACTTTTTTATATAATTGCATTGATAAAACTAAGGGTGGGTGTAGTTCGCGAAGTAGCACTTCGCAAAGCTACGCAAAGTGAAGTTCGCACTACGCGAGCTACGCGTAGCACTTCGTGAACTGCGTAGTAACATGTTCGCACTGTGCAAGATGTTGTTTTCAATGATTGCACAGTGCGGACAAGCAACCGGCACTGTGCAATCATTGAAAATGGCATCTTGCACAGTGCGAGCTGTAGTTTTCTGCTGCTCGAGTAGATTTTTACTCGAGCGGCAGCTTTCTCAACGCGAACTGGTAGTTTCTCATCGCGAGCGGTCGCGAGCATACGCGACCCCTCGCAATGAGAAACCTGACCTCCTCGCGTTGGGAATCTCGCCGGGAGGTTTATTTTCCGTGCTCGCGATCGCCAACTTGATGTTGCTGATCGCGAACAAGGAAAAAGTCTCGCTGGGATGTCATTTTGCTTGCTCGCGGTCGCCAACTTGAGGTTGAGGACCGCGAGCAAGCAAAAAATGACCGCAGCACTACGCAACACTACGCTACGCGTGTACGCACTGTGCTATGTGCAGTTCGCGTAGTGCGAAGTAGCGCGAACTTCGCAAACTACGCGAGCGTAGCGTAGTGCTTCGCCCAGGCTTAGATAAAACATCCTGTACACTGACCATGTCAGAGAGCACAAAGACGCTACTTTAAAGCCCAAAAGACATTGGAAACTCACAAATCGTCAGTTGCCTCAGAGCCGTTGATCAGTGGATGACATGGAGCTGCCTCAGATTGAATGCTTCCAAAACGTAAATACTCACATGTGGCGATTGGAAAATATATGACACAATTTGCACCTGTCCTGACGATATGGGACCACCTTCTAAAATTTCGAATGAAGTAAGAAACCTTGGAATCGCCATGGACTCCAAGTTATCAATGAATACCCAAGGTGGCGAATTAGCCAGATTAAGCTTCATTTCTATGAAAACTCTGCAACGCATGTTCCCCCACCTGGGAATTCCACACAAGGTTCAAGCCACTATCTCTCTTGTACTGTCTAAACTTGATTATGCCAATGGCCTCTACCTCAAATCATCTTTATAAACTATGAAAAGACTGCAACGGATTCAGAACTCTGCTGCCAGACTACTACTACATGTAAAGCCACAAGCCCACATCGTCCCTGCCGTGAGGGCCCTACATTAGTTACCGGTTGCCAGAAGTTCCACATTCAAGCTGATTTGTATCACCCACAAAGCAATTCATGGAACAAGACCACTCTTCGTCGGGAATAAATCACTAAATACATTTCACAAAGGAATCTCCTGCTCCAGTTTGGAACCTCACCTCAAAATCCCACATACAAGAAAAAAAAACATAGGTGGCAAATCTTTCTCTGTTCAAGCAGCCAAACTAAGGAATTCATTACCCCCAAACATAAGATCCACAGATAGTTATCTTATCTTCAGAAGACTACTCAAGAGTTGGCTCTTTCCTACATAATAAACAAACTCAAACACAAATCTACAGCATATCCCTGTGTATATAAACATATAATTTGATTATATGTGTGTATCTAGATATGTGTATTTTTTGGTATAAATATGTATAATATGTACTTCTGTATCTATATATTTGTTACTTTACTCTTTCTGTAAAAAAGAAAGCTTTGACTCTCCCCAATGCACTATATTTCACCCAATACATCCCTCAATATATCCTCTACCTACATTCTCTGGCTCATCCCAAACCTCAACCTACTACTATGATCTCCAAAATAACCCTTTCTAGACTCTTCCCTCCTCCGTCCCTCCTTGAATCACCTCAAACCTCATTTTAATACTATTATCTCCTAAACAAGTCTTATAAATTCTTCCCTCACCAATCCCTGCTTTGACTCACCCCAAAACTAATTTTACTACTATCTCTCTAATGCATTTCTAGAGATTCTTTCCACCTCATCACTCCCTATGCTCATCCCAAACCTCATCGTACTACTATGATAGCTTAATAAACATTTTCTAGACTCATCCTTCTTCTAAATCCCCATTGTCCTCTTCAATCCACCTAACAGACTCACATGTCCACCGCTCAAATTAGCTCAAATTTTACTATAGTAATCCATCCTTTTTGGGTCCTGGAGTAGCGTGCTATATGCTGAAAAGTGCTTTGACGGCTCGTCAGGGGTAGTAAGCGCTGTATAAATACAATTACAGTACAATACAATACAATCTTATGATGGGCGCACTCAGCCAGGCAGGGCTTGTAGTATCACTATGCTCATTATGGACAGAGCTTTTCGCAAATTCAAACAAGACCAGCTGCGGTTGGCTCTCTTGACATGGGGCCAGCAAGCCACAAGGGTCATGGGGAAAATAATGAATTCATAGGTGTTATTTTGACCTATGTCGCTGCTTAATTTGTAAAAAAAACAAAAAAACTGCAGGGGTTCAATGTTTTTCAGCGGGCGACTGTCCAGTGGCAGGGTTGTTCAATACCCTGGCAATCTAATATTCACAACACAACAGGTGTTTCTTCCACCGCCTCCACTTTCTGTACCTCCAGCTCACTATTGTGAGTATGTTTCCACCGCTTTCTTTTCTTCTTCTCCTACTTCTTTCTCTCTTTTTTCCCTTTCTGTTTCATGCAGTCAGTCAAAGTCCGATGAGGTAAAATACACACCAGTGCTCAAAAATGACTATACGTGCTTACCACTTGTAAACTCCTGCACAAATTAAGCACTGCATAACAGTATCTTGTTACCAGTCCAGTTCATTACACAAGAAGAACGAAGCATGGCCCTTTCTGGTCCAACCTTACAATGGGAAAAGGGAAACCACACGTCACTACAGTTTTAGTATTGCAAACACATAAAACAGGACTGGCTGAATGTGCTCCTCATGAGAAGGGGTGCGTTGGAAGGTTTGTGAACAGAAGTGTTGATGCAAATGCTGCTGATGATGCAAATGCTACTGATATGCCACCAAATGCCTGCTCATGTGCACTGTTTTGCTCTCAAAGGCTCAAGAAATGACTTTAACAGCTAATGCTTAATCAATATTGTCACGAGGTCAGTCTAATCAACTTCTGCCATCGAACTCGGAAACATGTTATTGTCAGCATGCAACCCCGTGTGGAATAATCATGTATATTGGCGTGCCAAACGCTAGGACCGTGAGTGGTGTACTCCCAGTGTGGACTTTGGTGCTCCCCGACTGGTTCCGTCTTAACCGTTTGCGACCAATTCATTATTAAAGCTTTCGATTTTAGAATGACAGACACTAGGAAAGGTTTTGACATTTACATAAGGAATTAATTCTCTGAATACAAAAAATAAGCCAACAAAGGTTTAGTAGCAAGGCATACATTTCATGAGAACAAAGAACTTAAAAAAGATCAATAAAAAATCCGACATAACTTCGCCTTCTAAAGGGGGGAAAATGGGGTTTACGATGTACAGTGAGACGCATGCCCTTTTAAAGGACTTCAGACAATGGCTTTCATACAATTCTCCACAAATGCACGGTTCTCCATTTGCACCAATGAGGCACAAGCAAGAAGAAACATTTTACTACAGAATACATTTGAGGATTCTCTTCCTTATCAGTGTTACATTGAGTTAACCCCTTCCATGCTGCGCGAATTCCGCCGCTGTGCTGACGGTTTCTTGCGCGGGCGTGGTCATGACGGAACGGTTCCGTCATGAGCACAGCTCAACCGTGGCTCATGACGGAACCGTTCCGTCATGAGCACCGAAGGGGTTAAGTCGCTGTCACAGTTCATTCAAGCATGCTAGTCGATACATTGTACAACAATAGCCTGAGACAGTTGGAATGCCTTCGGTTAGGAATATTGTGGTTGAAGTTTCTGGGAACGCTCTCAGTTTATTACTGTAGTGCTTGCAATTCTTTATTTAAAACAAGAAACAACAGACAAGTAATCACGTGGGAAATTACGATGGTGATTCAAGATGGAGGACAATGTAAACACAGCTTATGTTAGCACAAGCTCAGATTCTGATATATTTAAAACGAACAAAAGGAAAACAGCTCTCACACCATTATGCTTTTTTGTTGCTGCTCCACGCATGGGCCTACAAATCCTAGCATGTCCAATGCCGTTGTTTATGCCAACAGGACGACCGAAAGTGATTCCATACCATAGTGCCAGCAGGCCCCATTCTGGGCCACAGGGAATGAAGGGAGACAGATAGGTTTAATTTAAGAACGTGGTGATGTAAACATTGCATGCATCCCCCCCCCAAATGCCTGCACGTGTGCGTCCATATTCCTTAAAAGAGGCGCCAGAAATGTGTTTAATCTCCAGGTGCACACTCAAGGTTACATATTTTGGATATTTTAAAAGAAAAAAGACACTAATAATTCTGTCAAAGCCAATGCACATTGCACACAGCTTTCTTTTTATGTAATATTATCTATGCATTTTAAATACCGAGATTTCTCCTAATTTCATTTCAAATATGGGAAGCAGATGATTACTTGCCATCTAGACATCTTATTGCTGGTCCTCGGATTTCATTTACCAAACCACTACATTCTGGGAGTTGAAGTTTTTAATCAGTTCCACTAACCAAATTAGCCTAATCTACCTAAAAAGAATGACTTAAGAAAAGAAAATCTGTTACTGGAAATTTGTGTCACCTCGACGGTGAGCCATCTAGTAACCCCAAGTTTTGGTATTTTTGAACTTTACATAAATTTCGTTTATTAACATAGCAAATAAATATGGATCGCCAAATAAATTTTACACAGAAAACAGTAAACATTCTCTTCAATTTCTCAGCTGGATACGATACAGTGGACCACATAATTCTATTGGACAGGCATGTCTGCATTGGCTGTGGCATTTATTAAATCCATTGTCTTTAACCACAGCTGAAAACAATCTGATCTGGTTGGTGGGCTCATGCTCCGAATGTTATCAGTTGGGGTTCTACAATTTCTCTCTCTCTCTCCATGCGCTATTCAACATGAAAGTGCAAACCAAGCAGAACTTCATCAGCAAAACATGGTGAATTTCCAATTGTACCCCAATGACCCACAAATCAACTTTTTTTTTCTGGAAAGACTAGACTAGAGAATCATGCCACCATACCTTCGCTCCTGGACCAGGTGTTTCACTCGATGACAGAGGGCTTACGTTGCATGAATGGAGCTAGAACTGAGATTCTCATGAGGCGCAGAGTAGAGCGGGACCCTTGTTATGGTCTCATGAGTCTGAGAAGACCTCCACCCCACTCGCTGAAGGGAAGCAGTCTGGCAATTGCTGTTGGCTCCAAGCTCTCATTTGTGCAACAAGTCTAACAGGTGACCAAGGTCACCATCATGCAGTTCCCTTCATTCCAAAAAATCCTCCCACTACTCTGAACTGACATCTCATTGGCAGCAGTGGCGTAGCTAGACCAGCGGCCGCCACCTCCCCCACAACGGCTGCAGGTAAGAGCGGGGGCCGTGGCCGCCGCCCTCAAAACTCATGGTGCCTGGGGCGGACTGCCCCCACCCCCTTGCTACGCCACTGATTGGCAGGCTGCAATGGTAGCAAAACCAGGTGGGCAGAATGTGCTTGAATCTTTGTATGTGTGAGCACATAAGACCAGCCCCAAAATCACTCAACTGGATTTGTTTAGACGCATTGGTCACACTTAAAGTCCGCTGTCCTCAGAGCCAGACTGGATAACCACAAGCAGCCCTGGCACAAATGCTCAGACCAGCCCCTCGCCCTTCGTGTCCTGGCAATATTTCTCTTTCCAACCATCCATTCGTACACTCTCTCCTTCTTTCTTCTCTCTCTGATCACTTTCCCTCTACCCTCCTACCCTTCCTCTCTGTCTCTCACTCTTGACCCCCCCCCCATTCCATCTGCAATTAACCTCAGTGAGCTCCAGAAAGTGACAGAGGCACCAAGAGTTGCCCTGGACTTCCAAAACCGGCCTCCAATAGCCCGAGCCCACTGGGGAAAGGCCCGGTGGAATAAAAGGCCTGTCCGTCCCTGCCTAGGCTATCTACAGGTCTACTGAGACAAACCACAAAGTATTTGAAGAAACCAGCTCCCCATTCATCGATGTCTCGGAGCTGCACACAAAAGGAACAAGCTTTTTAAGTGGCTGCAACACCCAGGGCCCCAGATTGAGGAGTACCCTGAAACCAAACCGGGGAGCCAGATTAAAGTAACTGGGGTTCGAAAAAACTGAACTTTCAAGCTCACTTTGAAACAAAACTTTAGATCACCAGTCGCAAATGATGAACGCTGATAAAAAAAAATCCTAACTTACCCAATCAATCTCCAACTTCCCCGTTTCACACCAATTTCCAACGCTCTGAGGAAACTGACACATGATGCGCAGCTCTTTAGAAACTAAGCAAAAAGTAACTAAATAAATAACAACTGCCCAGGCGCATTGTTTGTATTTCTTACAGCTTAAATAAAAAAAATACAAAAACCCTTAACCGTTAGGCTGTTTGATGCCAAGGGAGATTACAAGCAGCTGATTTGAACAAAGTGCTTATTCAAAAGACCAGTGACTTACCCTTACCCTGCATGGGCGAGTCCCTCTCAGCAACCCTGCATTCCCCACTGTAAAGCACATGGGTGATAGGCCGAAGGTGCATGTGATGCGCTCTCTCATTTATGAAACGACTTATTGCCAGCAAAATAATAACCTCAAACACTCCACGGTAATTTAATGATAAAAACCTCTTGAAAGTTTACAAACCGGTGAAATTGTCAACATGATGTGATGCGTCTTAAAGGGAAAGTGCGGTGGTTGATAGGTTTTTAGTATCACCAAATATTTCTATTCAAAGCACCATAAGCGCTCTGAAAAGTAAAGGCCGGATAGTAAGCACAGTGAAGGTCTCCGCGCTTCACATGTTGCATGTTTAATCATACATTTCTGGCAGCTATTTATAAGCAGTGTAATCAGTCTAGCTCCTTGTGGCAGCTCAACAATTTCAGAATGAAGGAGTGAATGATATTTTTATAGAGGACAAATGATGCCCAACATTTCAGGGATCCTCACACTACAGGAACAAGGAAATCAAGCACTGGCAAAGCCAATATGTCTCGCCTGTGTAAGAGCTTAGCCATGTTGTACATCAGCAAGGCTGCTGTTCAGCATTGCTAAACTTGGAGGGGTAAAGGAGAGTAAAGGAGAGTGGTGTGGAGTGCCATAAAGTAGAGTAAAGGAGAGTGGTGTGGAGTGCCATAAAGTAGAGATAAGGAGAGTGGTGTGGAGTGCCATAAAGTAGAGTAGAGTATAGTGTTATGGATTGGTGTGGTGTAGAGTTGAGTGGGTTGGAGTGTCATGGAGGGAGAAGAGTGTCGTAGAGTGGAAGGGCGTAGAGTGGAGATGAGTTGAGTGACGTAGAGTGGAGTAGAGTTGAGTGGCATAGATTGGAGTAGAGTGTCGCAGAGTGGAGTAGCATAGAGTGTCATGGAGTGGTGTGGAGTGGAGTGGCGTAGAGGGTGTTGTGTAGTGTGGTGGAGAGTGTTGTAGAGTCGAGTGGCGTACAGTAGGGTGGCATAGAGTGTCATAGAGTAGAGTGGCATGGAGTAAAGTGAGGTATAGTGTCCTGCAATAGAGTGGAGTAAAGTGGCATGGAGTGGCATAGATGGAGTTGCATGGAGTGGAGTAGTGTTGTAGAGTGGCATAGAGTGGAGGGGCATTGAGTGGAGTAGAATTTAATGGAGTAGAGCATCATAGAGTGGAGTAGCATACAGTTGAGTGTCGTAGAGTGGTCTGGAGTGAAGTGACGTAAAGTACAGTGGTGTAGAGTGCATTGGCGTTGAGTGCAGTGAGATAGAGTACAGTGACATAAACTGCAGTGGCATAAAGTAGAGTTGTGCAGAGCAGAGTGAAATGATGTACAGTGCAGTGGCATAGAGTAGATTGTTTCAGAGTAGAGTGAAGTTGCATACAGTGGAGTGGTGCAGGGTAGAGTGTAGAGGTGTAGAGTAGAGGGGTATAGAGTGCAGCAGCGTTGAGTAGAGTGGTGTAGAGTGCAGTGGTGCAGAATAGGTTAGAGTGGCATGGAGTGATGCAGAGTGCAGTGGCAGAGAGTGTAGTGGCTCAGAGTGCAGTGGCATAGAATAAAGTGGTGTGGAGTAGCATAGTGTGCAGTGGGCAGAGTAGGTGTGGCGCCACGGCCAGGGCAACTGACTCCGGAATCTGGGGCTCACGGTTCGATCGCCGGTGGCAGATTAGCCCAGCACCATGTGACTCTGGGCAATAGCTTGCTTAATCTTCCAGATGGCCCCCAGCGCCTAGAGACCCTTACGGGTGATTGTTTGCGCTTTACAAATGTGGATTATTATTATTATAGAGTACAGTAGCACAGAGTAGAATAGAGTGACATAGAGTGCAGTGACATAGAGCGCAGTGGTACAGAGTGGCTTAGTGTACAGTGGAGTAGAGTGTTGTAGAGTATAGTTGCATAGAGTGCAGTGGCGCAAAGTAGTTGGCATAGAGTGCAGTGGCATAGAGTGCATTGGTTTTGAGTAAAGTGGTGTTTAGTGCATTGTTGTAGAGTACAGTGGTTTTGAGTAGAGTGGCATAGAGGACAGTGGAGTAGAGTAGTGTAGAGTGGTGCAGCATAGAGTGCAGTGTTGTAGAGCTTAGTGGCAGAGAGTGCCAACTGTCATAGCGTGCAGTGGTGTATAGTAAAGTGTCATAGTGTGCATTGGCGTGGAGGGCAGTGGCATAAATTGTTGCAGAGTAGAGTGGCATAGAGAGCAGTGATGCATAGTGGAATAGAGTGGCATAGAGTGCAGTGACATAGAGTACAGTGGCCTAGAGTGCAGTGGCATAACGTGTTGTAGAGTATAGTAGCATAGAGTGCATTGGTGCAGAGTAGTTTGGCGTGGATTGCAGTGGCGTAGAGTGCATTGGCTTTGAGTAAAGTGGTGTAGAGTGCAGTGGAGCAGAGTGCAGTGGCACTGAGTGCAGAGGCATATAATAGACTGTTTCAGAGCAGAGTGGAGTGGTGCACAGTAGAATACAGTGGTGTAGAGTGGCGTGCACAGTAGAATATAGTGGTGCAGAGTGGATTAGCATAGAGTGCACTGTCATAGAATAGGCTGATATAGAGTAGAGTGCATTGGTGTAGAGTTCAGTGGCATAGAGTGCAGTGTTGCAGAGTAGAGTGGCATAGAGTTCAGTTGCAAAGAGTGCAGAGGTGCATAGTAGAGTAGTGTGGGGTAGAGTGCATTGCTATAGAATAGAGTGGTGTCAAGTAGAGAGGCGTTGAGTGAAGTGATGTAGAGTAGAGTGGTGCAGAGTAGAGTCAGTGATGCAATGTGGAGTGGTGGAGTGTGGAGTTGTGCAGTGTAGAGTGGAATGGGGTAAAGTGGGGTATGCATGGTGTGGTAGCACAATACCATTAACAGACAACACATCTTCCATTCAAATGACCATTACATTTGCACAGGCATAGTTTTACCATGAAAAATATACAGCGCACAAACAATAATGTGTAGAAATGCCATCACCTAAAGGATTGATTTGTGTTGGTTGTACTAAAATATTTGTTTCCACCATACTTCTGAATTACCAAAAATGTGCTTCGTTTGTGCTTTTCTAATTCTGATCTATTCTGAAATATCTGCACCGTTCATTTACAGACGTTTAAATGTTGTTGTGTGCTAGAAAAAAAACATTATACAGAAATCCTGAAGCTCTCCCCCAGGGGCCAGCATGATTGTCACATAAATCCTCACACTTTGAAGTAAGAGAAAGAGAAGTAAATATCAAGCTCCCTCTATCTATTGTGTTTTTATCCGGACTTCAATATAGAGTGATCCACTGATTGTCATTTATCCCAGACCTAGAATGGTCTCTCCAGATTTCCCAGTCCCGCCATCATGGTCTTAGAGGGAATATGTTCTGATCTGAACCCTTATGAAAGAAGATTTTTTTTAAGCGTCTCATCAACAGTATTCTGGCCTGTATCCTGTATCAGGTGGAATCGGAGAGGATCCCAAATATTCTTGGATCTAGAGGTGACTGGCTGTAGTGTTGCATATATTTCTGATTGCCAATTACCGAAAATCATGTTTGTCAGCCAGTCATTTTTGGGGGATTCTGTATAGCCCGCCCCCCACCACCACAAAGGAACTCTGCACTTAGCTAGAAGCAAGGCCATCACATAGCTGAGTAGTACCATCAGCTGGCTTAGATTGAGTTCTCTGCTAGTCAGTTGTAATATGTAATAAAAATCTGTCTCCCATACTCCTGCACGGGTGATGTAGGAAATCTGCACTCTCCTTGGAGCATCAGGAATACATATGTTATCTTCTCAGGTTTATTTTTGCTTGTTTGTCTGGACTACAATATGACTGCCACAGGTACTTTTAATGTAATAGTTTATGGTTTGGTCTGCATGAAGCAGTATTCCTTTATTTAATTTGTGTGGTTGACTCCTAAATCATTCTCTCATAGAAATCTATGTTGCATTGTGCCCACAACATTTAGGTCTAAAGTCTGAAAATATAGTCTAGAAAACCACCTAGAAGTATTTGAGATTTTAGCATTTGGATTAATGATGTAAGCTCTTGACGCTCGGCTGGAAAGCCCGGCATCCTTACATGAGCAGTGTGCCTCAGTCTGTAGTACGTGAATACATCTAACGTGGCAATCTAACCTTCTTCTCGGAATTCACCCAGTGTAATGATCTTGGATTCAATATATCGGTGTCCCAGTTCAGCCAACCCCACCTTATCCTGTGAATTCAAGACAGTACGCTCCATCTTTAAGGGGAATGTGGGATTATTAGCTAATGGGAATGCCGGTAAGTACAGTAAGGGAAGCCCACTCTTTTCCCAATAATGTCCCATGCCTAACAAGTCATAGCAACTGTGCCGATCTCCTTCCCGGGTCAGGGCAGACCTGTGGGCATTAAGGAGCATAGTGGGACGCCATCTGTCTACTTACGCTGGATCAAGTTGGGATCCGCCAATCGGGATGATGACTGTGAAAGAATGGTTCTTTGTTGAATGTAATAATCTACTTTTGATGGGGTTTGGGGAGGTTCTTCTGGACCATGGGCAAGTTATTTAGACAAGCAAATGTTTAAGGACAAGGCCCAAATAGACCAAATATGCCAACTTGGTTCCCAGCTGGTGGAAACTGGGAGCAGAACTCAAATGTCCGAGAAGCACACTTTTCAGAGTACTAACTTCCGAGTTCCTGTAGTTATTCCGTGAAAACAGGTGGGACAGGAGACAAGGATAAACACTGCAAGTAGCTTTTTTGGCATTTTAAGCTGGTAGTTGCTTAGGTGAAGGATGACTTTCATGGGCTTATGGCAAACTTGGGCAAGGTGGTTTGGGCTTGCCGTATATGTATTCCAGCAGCAATCCAGACATCTTAAAAACAGATCCTTATACAGTGAAATAAGAGGGTGGTAGTGGCTTGAAGATGGACTGGATGACATTCACAAGAGCAGTCCTATAATGGGGAGTCGAAATATTATATTATAAAGCACTTAGTTTCTACTAAGAACAAATTTATAAGGGCAATCCTCAATCTACCAGTGAACACCTCCCTTCTGCCGTTAAGATTTGACCTTCGTCTTAAAACCATGAATAACTTTGCCATTCTCAAGGCACTCTTGCTTTGGGTAAGGCTATGGACCAGTAGCACACAGGTCCCGGTGAAGGAGGCCATGGAAGATCTACTAATTTTTAAGGGTGGGCGTAGTTCGCGAAGTAGCACTTCGCGAAGCTACGCAAAGTGAAGTTCGCACTACGCGAGCTACGCGCAGCACTTCGCGAACTGCGTAGTAACATGTTCGCACTGTGCAAGATGTTGTTTTCAATGATTGCACAGTGCGGACAAGCAACCGGCACTGTGCAATCATTGAAAATGGCATCTTGCACAGTGCAAGCTGTAGTTTTCTGCTGCTCGAGTAGATTTTTACTCGAGCTTCAGTTTTCTCAACGCGAACTGGTAGTTTCTCATCGCCAGCGGTCGCGAGCATACACGACCACTCGCAATGAGAAACCTGACCTCCTCGCGTTGGGAATCTCGCCGGGTGGTTTATTTTCCATGCTCGCAATCGCCAACTTGCATTTGCTGATCGCGAACAAGGAAAAAGTCTCGCCGGCATGTCATTTTGCTTGCTCGCGGTCGCCAACTTGTCGTTGAGGACCGCGAGCAAGCAAAAAATGACCGCAGCACTACGCAACACTACGCTACGCGTGTTCGCACTGTGCTACGTGCAGTTCGCGTAGTGCGAAGTAGCGCGAACTTCGCAAACTACGCGAGCGTAGCATAGTGCTTCGCCCAGGCCTACTAATTTTACAAAAACAAACAGGTCGTCTTGCTTTGTTCAACAGGGTCAAGGATTGTTTTTTTAAACTGGGGTTGGGGCCTATGTGGGAGGACCCGGGGTCCATCATGAAAAAATGGTTCCCCTACTTAAAAAAAGGTTCTGGGAGTATGTGGACTTACAATGCACTGATGTTAATGCACATTGCACTTTCACTTCTAGTTTAACGAATGTCAAAGGATGATTTGGTTTTGAAATATTTATGGATGATATTGAACCTCCGCAGTCACGAGCACTTTACATTCAATTTAGGTACGGGATTCTCCCTCTAAAGTTTAGGAAAAGTACCTGGGTCAATGCCCCTGTAACATACCTGTGCCATACCCGTCACTTTTTTCCTGAGACACTTGAACATTTTTTTTTTCTGTCCTTCTTATGCAAATCTCAGGAAAAATTGGGTAATTCCTGCCTGCCGCCTGTTCTCTTTTTCACGTTCCTCTGATGCTTTACGCATTATTAGGTCGGATACCAGAAGGTGGCTTGTATTCACAATCTCGAGATACTGGCTCTATCCTTGGTGGACGAGGCTAAAATTGATAAATTATGACTTCGGGAAAGAAAAATGAACATGCAAGCCATCTGGTTCCAGGGCCACTAGTGGATTACTGGGGTTCTGAATCATGGAACTTTTATAACATAGACTCATTGTAATGTGGAATTCTCCTCTTTTTAAACACATATGAAACTTTGAAATTCTCTGTAAATGTTTTATATTGTCGGAGGCATGTGATACCCTGTTTTATAAATCTATTTATTGATGATGTAATGAAACTTTTTTTACCGGTTGTGAATTTCTTGATGTAAATGATAATGTTAATGATCGAATATATATCTATATATATATATATATCACAACACCACTTCCTGTACCTCCTTTCGGCGAACACGGAAGACAACGTCCCACACGGAAGTTCACAATCACAGGTAAATTTTATTCCTTCATTGAATCACTCCTCACGACGCGTTTCGGGCATCAAGTGCCCTTGATCACATAGTGAAACAGCGGTACAATTCAAACATATATACTCTCTTTTTTTCTTCTTTTTTTGCATTTACAACACGTGATAATGGAAAGTAACAAAATACTACAAGTATAGGCTTTTTTTCTCTATTTTACAATACATGATATCAACTCATGTCCAAATCTCCAGTGTTAATACACCATTAATTTACAAATTGGCATCTAACGCCCAAATGTATGCATAACACATTTGTCATACAATTTATTATTTAGCATTTAGCAATATTCAGCATGTGTGCACAACATGCGCGACATGAATGTGCAAATTACGCATGTGCAAAATACGCTGTAAGTCCCCAGTGTTAATATACCGTCAATTTGCAAATTGTCATTTTGCACCCAAATATATGCATATCACATTTGCCATACATATTATTATTTAGCAACATTCAGCATATGTGCAAAAAATACGCGACTTAAATGTGCAAATTACGCATGTGCAAAATACGCTATACTATGTGTAAATTTTTGAAATGTGCAAATTACCGCTTGAATGCGGGATTACTGTGCAAAAAATGCAATAATATATGCTCAATTCTGCATATAAATTAAATTACATATATTGAGTGCAACGGCTGAGTGTTTGAGATCTTCCTGTTAACATACATAGTTGCCTAAATGCTATTGATGTTACTTATGAATTAAAGTGTCTAGTACAAATTCATCTCTAAAGCCTCTTCCCCCCAAAAAAAATTCTAATTAAGAAAAAAGTGTTTAAAAAAAGTAGAAGCAGATTGGGTAAATATTTGGTGAAGAAAATGTAAATGCTTATGGCGGTTTAATGAACATGCTGATACAATAACCATGTCTTCACACAAATCTGTGAAAATAGATATAGTGTTATGTATCTGTGATATCCTGGTTGGGTCTTATACTATCATGCATATTAAAACTGAGCCCAGTTAAAATTATAAAAAAGTATGCATGTCTTCTGTATTATTCAGACTGTTAGGAAATTTACTGTCAAGTTCCAAAATGTATTTCGTCTCCCGCTGTCTAAGTATTTTTTCTCAATTTCCTCCTCTGCGTGGAGCTAAAACTGAGTCAATTACAAAATAAGATAGGCATATATATTAAATCCACAAGCTGGGTCATTGCAGGAGTGAGCCCATGGTCAGGTGGTGCGTAAAGCCGGTATGCCCTGCCCGGCTATTAAAGGCCCAATTATTCTCCAGATACACGCACTCTCAAAGTAATAGTGTGAAGTGACCTGGTTCCATAAGTTGATGTGACACAGCAGACGTAGCCAGGATAGATCGTAAGCGTATTTATTAAGTTAGTAAAGTCCATAGAATAGCCCCACCAGGAGCAGCCTGCTAGCTGCTCAGCCCATCCTCTCAACTGTCTCACACCACACCAACCTCCAACATTCCAGTCACGTCAACTTTCCACATGGAACTCTCACAGTGGCTGAGCAGCTAGTTAGAAGATACAGGAGAACAGCAATACCCTTACATGAAGATACTACAATATCTCCCTTCTTTACAATTGAAAATACAACAAACAATACTAAAAGTTCAAAGCAACTATACACAAAATATAAACAAGAGATAAATAGTCCAAAACCCAAGGGTAAGATGAATAAACTATACCACGAAAAGGACCCAGACTATAAAACTGCAGATATAGGATAAGAAAAAGGATGAAAAGATGAGAATAAACTATCACCATCCTCCTCTTATAATAAGACAGAAAAGAGAACATTAAAATAATTCACTATCACCAACCTCCTCTTTTAATAAAACACGAAACGAACGGTAAACTACCAAACAGAAATTGAAAAGACACCACATAAGATACATATAAAACAAAACGCAGAAAATCACAATAAAGAACGACAACAAGTACTCTACAAATTAATGAAACACACAGGAAGAACCACTCCCAGAACAAATATACTACGGATGGATCTCACCCGTCTATATACACCAAACTATGGGTGGACTGCACCCATCAAGGTATTCCTATATGAGGAAGACAACAAAGAAAAATGCAAACAAAAATGGGACAAAAACCCATAAAACAGACAATAAAAAGCATTGGACCCCAATACCAATTACATAGGTGGAACCAACTCCCCCTATACACTGAGTAGACTGGGCAAACACCAATTACCCCCAATGGAAATAGTACTAATACCTCCAAAAAAACAGAGTAAATGGGATTAAAACCCAACACTAAAACGTAGGTGGGACTAACACCCCCTCAACACTAAGCATATGAGACTAACACCCATTACTAATTTAATAGGTGGGACTAACACCCCCTAAAAACACTAAGTATATGGGATTAACACCCATAAACAATGACCTAGGTGGGACTAACACCCCCTAAACAATAGGTGGGACTAACACCCCCTAAACACTAAGTATATGGGATTAACACCCATAAACAATGACCTAGGTGGGACTAACACCCCCTAAACACTAAGTATATGGGACTAACACCCATTACTAATTTAATAGGTGGGACTAACACCCCCTAAACACTAAGTATATGGGATTAACACCCATAAACAATGACCTAGGTGGGACTAACACCCCCTAAACAATAGGTGGGACTAACACCCCCTAAACACTAAGTATATGGGATTAACACCCATAAACAATGACCTAGGTGGGACTAACACCCCCTAAACACTAAGTATATGGGACTAACACCCATTACTGATTTAATAGGTGGGACTAACACCCCCCCCTATACATCGACAAATGAGTCACAACATGACGAACACACAGAATGATAGACAACGTGAAGCACAAAGTGACGTATACACGCTACACGACCCATACCATACACATGAGCAAATAAGATGACATTCGAAATACACCACATTTTTTAAATGTTGAATGACCACCACCAGAGTTAAAAATAACCACTGTAAGCTTAAAATGACACTGGTGTGCCTGTCAGCGCGATGATAAGACAGGTGTGTGACAGTACTTGTTGACATCCCAGAAGCAAATACTCTGCAACCGATACAGTGCCCACTGAAACCAGAGTACATCAGTGCTTGAACGAAACATAGTACTTGCCAGCAAATCGAAGTACTTGACAGCAGATGGCAGCAGTTTCTAAAATGTCCACAGAAGATGGAAAGAAACGAAGACTAGTGTCCGGTGACATGAATGACAGGACTCACTACTCGAGCGAGGAACTAAAAGGCGGACACTTGAGAGATAAAAAACTAACTCCATGTTGAAAAAGAAGGTCCTCACGTTATGACGCTGCTGAAGTGCATTCAACATTGAGGAAAACTTTATTGAATGAACAATGGTTGGCAAAGTACTGGCGGGCACTTCCAATAACCTGGATCTGCAAGCTCCAAGATGGTGGCACGCTGAGGAGACGCACGCCGAGTGGCTCACGGCGCGCTCGTGCTTCAAAACGTCCTAGGCAGCATTGAAGACACGCTAAGATTAAAAGAGTTTCCAGAGCTGTTTCACGCGACATCACGGACAGGTAAGGTGCGCGTGCACTATTTTAAATTTGAACTACAGCTCAACTGCCATATTTTAAAGCCTCGAAGAGAGAATAATAACCATGAATTTTAACAAAGTAAAAACTTTACTATGCTTGCAATGACGTTCTCCTCTTCGGCAGCAGACCGGGAGACTTGAAAAATATCGATTTAAACCAGCCGCAAACAGTTAAAAAAAAATGTCGAACATCCAAATCCACAGAGAAGAACATCTCCATGCTCACAGAGACCTCAGTGCTCACAAGGGGTATCGCTTTCCTCATAACACAGTTCGCTGATGCCAATACCCAAAAACATGACGCTGGCTCATGTATTGATCACTCAGATGTAGCGCTAACACAGAGGAGCGCTAATTAAAAAACATGTCACACATCCAAATCCTCAGAAAAGCAGAATCGATAAACTTCGCACTGGGGCAAAAACACAGGCAGTCACCAATTACCTTGGTTCCAGAGACAGAAAAAAAAACTCCTCCTCCTTAAAGCCTTAATCACCTCTTGTGACACTCTTCCACACATGGACTGTGGGACTCCTCTTCCTTGCAGCCCTTCTGGTCACGCACGCTGGGGACGCCTCTTCCCAGTAGCACATCTGAATTTGGGCTCTGCGTACACAAGAGCCCTGACACGCCGTTGCTCCTCCTCTTGACAGGGACAAAGGAACCTCCTCAGCTCACGAAGACGGTCAGACGGGCTTCTCCCACGCATAGGTCTGTTCACCAGGAACACTGAGGACTTGTTGCACCTCATGGACACTTAAAGCTACACTTCCCCAGACGCTCTTCCCCACACAAACAAAGGGGAACTACACTTCTTTTACATTGACCGTGACACAAACTGGAAAGAAACCTCACACTCGTTGCTCCAGTGAAGAACTCCTCTTCATTGCACCTGAGGAACTTCCCTTGATTTAGAACACCTCTTCCAGGGTTACAGCAGCCTTGAAGAAAGAAAGTCCAGCAGGAACTGGCACACGGAGGTTAGGGCGACCGGTGTTGTGGTCACTGGTGGGGCTCACGGTGCCAGGTAGTTCCGCCAGATGAGGAGTTTCTTTTCTTTAAATCATGTAACTTCAAGTCACACTAGTTTAGTTACACACCAGTCTGTTTAGGTTACACGCAAAGTTTCTTTAGTCCAACTCGTCGCCAATTGAAGTGACCTGGTTCCATAAGTTGATGTGACACAGCAGACGTAGCCAGGATTGATCTTAAGCGTATTTATTAAGTTAGTAAAGTCCATAGAATAGCCCCACCAGGAGCAGCCTGCTAGCTGCTCAGCCCATCCTCTCAACTGTCTCACACCACACCTACCTCCAACATTCCAGTCACGTCAACATTCCACATGGAACTCTCACAGTGGCTGAGCAGCTAGTTAGAAGATACAGGAAAACAGCAATACCCTTACCTGAAGATACTACATAGTGTTACAGAGAAAATCCTTTATTGCTCGCTACGCGTTTCGACATTTAATGTCTTGATATATATTATATGTTTATATTTCATTAGGAATGTCATTTAAGGAGCTACACACTTAAGGTGGGGCACAAGGTCCAGTTATGAAGACACTGCTAGCATTATGGAGTAACTATAGATATTACGACCAAATATATAGTAAAAAGAAGGCTTGGGTGGAACTCGCAGAGTTTGCTTAACTCCGTGGAGTTAAAAAACAAACTCAGTGAGATGCATGAAATTCCGTAAACGGTCGGAAACAGGCACGACACGCTGGGTTGCGCTGTGATTTAGTGTGATTTAGTGCTGGGAGCTCGTTCCTGGCTGAAAATTCAGCACAAAAGGCACGACGCGCACGCTAGAGCGCGCAGCTTCTCAAGTTCATTTTACTGCCGCTCGGGTAGTTTTTCTAGTTCGTGGCAGCTTTCTGACCGCGAACGGTCACGATCACCTACGTGGTAGAAATCTTGATGGGTTCCCTTGTAGTGACCATAAAACGCACTAGGGGATGCCACATCTCACTCACGCTCGCCACGTTAATGTTTTGGGCTGCATGCAAGAAAAAACTCCACGACAAAAATCTGCCAATTCTGCTGGCAGAGTGGAATATATTGCCCACCCCTAAGTTGTATCATAAATATGATATGCTGCAAACAACTAGGCAGTCTCCCCACAAGTACACAGAGAAGTTTATTGTCTTCAGATTACAGATGGTTGACACTTTGGATCCACCCCAGCCACTTTATTCTTTCAGTGGTGGCAAAGCCAATAGATTTTGTCTTTACAGTATGAGGGCAAAGCTATTGGCGTCGCAATACTTGTTCGGTTTGGCATTTATAAAAAGGAAAAAAAATAGCTGCTGCTGAAATATGATTTTGCACATGTATTGGTGGCAATCTTGGAATGCTTTCACTATATGGAAAAAAAACATTCCAATATGGCTGTCAGTGTGTCACCACGCATGCACAAGGATGGATGGCCATCTTGGAATGTGTTTTCACCTTTAAAAAGCATTCCTTGATGGCCGCCTGTGTGTGTGTGCATGAGTCTGCATGCATGTTATACATGGGCAACCATTTTAGCATTTTTAGTTAAAGTTTAATTTATTGTTTCTTTTCAACACACCCCCTTAAAAAGTTGAAAGACTTTGCACAAACTCACATACTTCAAATAATACATTTAGGGGTCTTCCATTAAGAAATGGAACGGCCCGGTTTCACATTCCATGAACACTTTGATAAAAGGAATAGGTAAACATCCTTGGAGAAAGGAAACCACTGGAGTATTCAAAGTTCTGGCCCTCAAATGTGAAAAATAATCTGGAACAAATAGGGACCTAGAAATGTGTGTTTGTCCGTTGTAGTACATCCTGCTAGTGTGTAAGGGATCAGTCACTTAGAAACACAAGTCACTGAGTTAAATAATGTATACTTAAGTCTGGTGTAACATTATGTTAGAAATTCCTTCCAAATAGTGATTGGCAGGTAAACCAATAGGCTGCTAGTCCCAAAAGATTGACCATCATGCACAGGACTTTAGTCTATAGGGTGAAATTAATAGTAGGGACCCAGTGAGCTCTAAATCATGGTCAAATATGTGTGGAGTTGCGAGTTACCCATCCACCAAATCATTTTTATGGTGCAATGCAGGGGTTGATATGTTCTCCAGTTGTTTGCAATAGACATATCCACTAACCCTAAAGTGCAGCTCCCCAAAGGCATTAGATTAAGCAAAGCTTTGTGAAATAGAAGAGGCATTACTTGCTTACTTAATCTCTAAGGCCTGACAATATCAAGTCGGTGTAGGTTTGGGGGATTATGGTCTATAAAAGCAACAAAGCATTAAAAACATTTATTATTAAATTATACCAAATTATCCCTTATGCTTTTGATGACAAAAGCACGAATAGTATTTATGGGCACATACCCTTATGTAAATTTAAATTAGCTACATACTAGCAGGAAATGCTGTTGACGTGCATTTCTGTTTGTATATCAACATGACATCTAACTGGGTCTATTTATGTTGTTGCTAGTGAATTGCGTGTCTCTATAGCAGCATTCTGAGAAGCAGACATATAGGCATATTAATAGAACAGTATGTACACACACACAATTGAAAGGCATGTCAAGTATGAGATATGAATCCTTCCTGAATGTTTAGCTTACACCAGACCTTTACAGTAGAACACTTTCAATTCCATTTTTAAACGATAGAGGGAGACATTGCACTATGGAGTACGCACAAGCATTGTCGTTTGCACTGGTAGTGAGACACAGCCGTCTGAAAAATGACAAACTGACAAACAAACGCACTTGGCCGTGAGGCACTTTCACAGGTGAACCCATAGGGACTCTTGGACAGGTATATGTAAAGAGACATGCTACGGCTAGCCCTGTTCTCTGGATGCTCAAATGGGTGTACACGTCTGTCTCCGAATCTGGTTTTATCACCCATGCCATGCATTGGCACAGCCCATCAGACATGGATGTAATTTAGCCCTGACCCCTGGCACCTTGCTACCCCTGGCACTGCTTTTGAGACCCCTGGCCTCAGAGGTGGCAAAATCAGTGCCTGGAACACAGGTGCAGCTCTTCCTAATGGACGCTGGGTATAGCTACACGTGCCTGGATTTTGTCAATCTTTTAATCATACAAATAGTGAATAATATTATTCACTATAGTGTAATAAAAAAAATGGAGTACATTAGCTAGAATATGACCCTATCTGGAAGCTAAGATAAGTAAAACAATGCTGTTATATATATGCTGTGTGCATGCTTGCGGGTGAGCGTGTGTTTATGTTTCACAAGAGTGTTCTGAATTTTCTAGTATGTGTAAGAATTTGTATGCGAGTCAAAGTAAAGGTCAAATGGCGTGCGGCGTCACTTCCGCTCCCCCTGGTATTTTGGTGGATTGACGTCCATGCCATCAGAAGGCTGTTATATGAGGAAGTGGTTTCATTCCTGATTTTAGAGGAACCCGCACAGCTTGAGCTGCCAGTCTCCTGCGTTTGCCATGGCTCACAGACGGAGGACGCAGACAGCACCGCAGTCTGGTAAGAGCGCATTTCTGGTTGGAAGCCCTCGCGCCCTTACAACACTTCAATCCTAGAGCCCTTTCTGCATCACAGTGTCACACGTGCCCTCTGCCTATGCTTCAATGCTTGACCAGTTTGTCTCTGATTAAAAGTGTGTTCCATCATGTACAGTAACATAAGTGCTATCTCAGCATTGTGATCTCTCTGCCACCACAGCCAGAGTAAAGGAGCAGCATTTTGTAAAAGGTTATATCACATTTAATGTATCTATACGCATCGGCATGCAAGCACCGTCAGCATCATTTGACGAGGAACGCTGTACATAGCCTCAATCACACAGTGCCTAAGCAACTGTAAAGATGGAAGCATACGATGAAGTTGATTTAATGTAAACTGGATTTAAAAAATAAGTTTCAAAAACATATATATGCATATTAACGATATTTACAGTAACCAGTATATTGAAAAAGAGAATGTATAGCCACCTTCGAAAGGACCTCAAGCTCCTCCTATTTGACAGACACCCGGGTTAATCACCCTCGACCATACCTTGGTACTCTTTCCAGGAGACAAGCTACCTTCATTGTGTGTCCCCACCATCTCAATCAATGCTTGAACCGTGTACGTCCCTCGTCCAATGGCTGCAGTTGTCCTGGTCGCAGCTTCCGAGTCAATGTGTCTGAATGCAATTATTGTAACTGTATCTTGTGGTACCCTTGTATCATGCTACTGCTGCGAAGCGCTCTGACGACTTCGGACCATATCCGCACTATATAAAATTGCAAAAAGAAATAAAAATAATTAGTTGATGATTAGGAATCTTCTGATATGAACCCTGGTATTGTAGTGGTCATGGGAATAGACTACTGTGCTTTGAAATCAGCAAGTGCGAACTGGCCAAGCACTCTAATCTGACTATTTAAATGTCGGTCTCTAGTAGCATCCTAGAAGCAAAACAGTGCAGTATGTTTCAAGGACATTGGATGACCTTCTTTCCTCCACCTTCCTCCTGCTTTTGACCCAACAAAGTGTGGCCTCTTTGTTCACTCATTCTAAAGAGTGACATCTCGGGCATGACCAAAGAATCTCCTTCCACAGAAGGGCGATCTTTCGCACCACCTAGCCCGATGTCTGATCTCATGATGATAAACTTTAGGGTGCTATCTTATCTTTACATGCTTCTATCACTTCTCCTACAGAGGATTCTCTCACTGTCTCTTTCTCCCTTTCTATCTCCCTCGCTTTCTCTCTCTCGCTCTCTCTGTCTCGCACTGTCTCTCATAATCCCGCACACCCTTCCAAGATTTGGGGAGGAACTGAATTGCATATAGTTCATTTATTAATTAGGCAGTGAACTCCTTTGTTTTGTTTGTGCAAAGTGAGCCACTGGGTGCCAATTAAGCCTGTGCAAAATGTATTTTGTGCTGTACTAATATTGCATAATTTCCAACATTTTGCAATTGTTGCGTGAAATGCCAAAACTTACACTATTGCTGCACACCACATAATTGAGATTTAATTTAGGTGCAAATCCAATTGTGGGAGGATGGGAACCACCAGAATGAACTGAACCCATACAACTTTTATTTGTGTCATGTACAATTTTGCGCTATTTTTTTGTGAAAAATGCATCCTCGCAAAAAGTAGCGCAGAATGATGAATCAGCGTTTTGCACAGTAACTTGGACTTTTGTGCAATTCTTTGAACATTTCACCTAAATTCCACAAAGGTTATTATGAAACTTTCGAACAGGCTTAGGGCCAATTTTGTGTCCTTAAAAGATAATACTTTACGCAAAACCAGGACTTGAATTATTCCGGCTGGAACTATTGCTGAACATCTGCAGAGCTTCCGGTTCCACACACTTGCTTACCCTTGAATACTTAAGATGTATTTCTTTTGGCCCCTATGTTTAATATCATGGATAGGCTCGGCCCTCTGCTTCAAGGTTTTGGTGACAGCGGTGTCCTAGGGGACTAAACATCTGGAGGGAGGATAGGAGCTGCCTTTTCCTCCTCTGGTGCTATGATTCCTAGATTACTTTATGTGTTAAAAAAAAGCTTTGAGAAAGAATGATTTCAGTTAATGTTACTGATATTGTGGTAACAGTCGTTAATTTGTGCCGGTGGATGCCATTAGCGCCCCACCAGCACTCGTTTTCAGTGTCTCTCTCATTTGAGAGGGAGAGAGTTTTGTTTTTCATGTAACATATGGATCTTGTATAATGCATACTGCAAACTGAGTTGCCTCTAGTTTTCAAGATAGGTCCATTAAGTAGAAACTGAGCTTGTGATGGTACAATTGAGAGCTCTAGAGTTGAGGCTGAACGCAGTCCAGGTTTCTCATAGTGC
Organism: Triturus cristatus; assembly: GCF_964204655.1. Classification (NCBI taxonomy): domain Eukaryota; kingdom Metazoa; phylum Chordata; class Amphibia; order Caudata; family Salamandridae; genus Triturus; species Triturus cristatus. The sequence continues at coordinate 769,919,922 of NC_140580.1, forward strand.
CAGTCTCTGTGTTGCAAAGGTGTTCTTACTACATGCTCATCCAGTCCTTGGCCTCTCTGCAAAGTGTAGAGGACAGAAGACAGATATGTGCTAATTGTAATTACCATTCAATAGGAAAGTGTGTGAAGGAATTACACAGTCTGTGAAACATGAAATACGCCACGCGAAACACTTCAGGCCCCACATTCAGGCCCCACCTGGCCCACTTGTGGAAAACTATCTTGCTCACCTTGCTTGTTCGCTACAATCTGGCTTTGGCATTCCCTAAGCAGGTGGTAGGCATTGCCAGTTTTGTAAGTGGGCAGTGCAAGTGGGACAAGTGAGTAGCAGTCTCCTAAGAGAACCTTTGGGTTCTCAACTTATTTTTTGTTTTATAAATTAAGCACTGAGTCATGCCATATGCCACTGAGTGGAAAGAGTGAATATATTTTGTACGCGGCCCCAGTGCCAGCAGTAGCAAATGCTTCAGCGTTGCTGACATATATACAGATTTGTGAGTAATTATACCCGTAATTCTAACCCCCACTACAAACGCGCAAGAGGATGAAAAACATATGTGCAATGGACAGTGGGCGGAGCAGGCGCAACTGTGCATGTGAAGCACTCATGTGCCCACCTTCACAACACTGCAGAAAAAACCCGGAGGATTCATCAAAAACTTGTCCTCGTCCTTAGAGACAGATCAAGCGGCAGGAAGTAGATGATCAATATCATGATTCCTCCGCCAGCAGTGAAAAATATCTTGGATCACATTTCCCATGTTTTCAACACACAGTTAGGATAGTCTGTCTTCTTTCTTCATACCACACCATGTGACCCAGTGACTTCCGGTCATGGCTGCTGTCTAAAGTAAAACAATACAAACTACTATTGAGAACCTGGCAAAAAGAGCTAACCAAATAATACCACATTTTCCCTTCAAGCAAATGTTCTAATTTTTTAGAGTATGTTATTTTATAGGTGTTTCCTAGGGGATGCTGCAACAATGGACTTTGATGTCTTCTCACCGTCGTTATAAGGATTTCAACTCGGACCTGAGTCTGGTGGTATTTGTGTGATGGAATGGTATAGGAGTCAGTGTGAAAATAGTTGTTTTCTGTTGATAATTAGGTGTGTTGGGAGTCCGTTGTGTAGCCAAGAGGTGTATTGTATCTGCTGGGGGTAGTTGGTGGTTCTGAGGACACCTTTTATCCGTTCGCTGGCCTGTCTGAACTGTGCTAGGTGGGTAGATGGCTTCGGTTTAGATCTGATTTGTTGAATGTTGGAGTGGGGTGATGATGTCTGTGAGTGTTGTTGTGGTCACACTGATAGCCATTTAACTTTGAAACCTGTCCAGTGTTGGGTCAGTTTGATGTGTTGCGTCTAATATATTATGTTAGGAGTTTGTGTTGTCATTTATTGGAAATGCTATAGCGAGCACAATAACACCGAAATATGTGTCACACACGTTGTGTCCTGCCTGTGTTCGGCAGCTCTGCATTGTGTCTGGAATGATTAAAAATCCTGTACAAAGCTCAAAAAGTCAGCACAGAACGCGTAATTAACTGATGTAGAGTTAGGTGGAAATGTAAAATTTACTGTGGAGGAGAATCCAACTGGTGGATTCCCTCCACCATACTAGTCTCTTTGGGGAATCCAATCCTGCAGGCGGATTCGCATCAAGATTTAGGGGCTGATGTACCTTTCGGCGGACAGGTTCTGTCACAAACATGATGGATACCCGTCCACTGTATTACATGTACATTATATCATATGGCACCTGTAATACAGTGGACGGGATATCCGTCACACCTATGGCGGAGTAATCTATCTGCCAAACACTAAACAGGCCCTTAGTTTTTCCTCCACCAGAGCATATTCTGTTGCCACCCAACTCTAATCCAAGCCTTGAGACCTTCAAAGGGCTGCCACACACTGGCGTAACGAAAAGTGAGGGGGCCTCCCTGCACGGTACGTAGAGGGGCCCCCTCCGTGCTCAATCAGGAGCTCTCCGACCAGAGTGCAGTGCCGAGGGGGCCTCTTGGAGCTTGGGCCCCCCCCCCCCCCGCACCTCGGGGACTGCCGGGGGCCTGTGTTACGCCCCTGCTGCCACAGAGGCGTTGGCAGAGTGTGAGGGCTCATTATGCACCAAGCCCCGCACTTTCAGAGGCCCTTCAATCCTCCCTGAAAATGTATCTATAGATTTTTAAGTGTATTTGATGGAGCGGTGGTTCTTCAACCTCAAACGTCTGGTGTATTCGCCATACAAAACCCACCACTGGTCGTATTGACCCTTTGCTGTTGACAAGGAGAGAAAATTAGGAGCAATAATTTACATGAATTTGCATGAACAGTGAAGGACCATTTGAGCTCCACAGGAAATGACAACGTGAATTGAAGTTAGTTTAAAAGGTTTTTATAAATCAATTTAGTCAGTCATTGATAATCAGATTTTAAATCATAAGTATTATCGTTTCAAATGTAAATTGTCAAAAGCCAACATTTTAGCATAAAATAGAACATGAGAGGGATTAAAATTACATAAAGAATACAGAATATCCAGATAGTGTGTTCCATTTAGGAAAATACCTAATGTATTTTAAGGAAGAATGGGTCAGCTTGCTCCAGTTCTCAAGAGCCAATCGTCTCCCTCTGGACTCTGGGAGCTGGTGCCCTCCCTTGTTCTCATGGTGCTGCAATGGTCCATGCTTGGCTGTGTCCTTGAATTGATACACTGCACAGCCTATCAGATGCAAGCAGCTCTCCCCACCAGTCTCCCATCCTGCAATCTTCTCCTTCTTCAGATAAGAACCTCACTATCAGTCACTACATACACAACAAAACGACTATTCACTAATTAGTAGAAGGCCCTGGAACAACACAGCATCTGCAGTGGGAAGAAAACATGACATGCAAAGGCTATGTGCAGGCCTCTTCGCCTTAAAACGTGTACATGTGATATGCAAATGGCATTAATATTCGGCTACCTTAATCCAGAACAACATTTTAACTTGTGTGCTGCTCATATCAGCTAAATGTGGTCACCTACTCCAAATGATTGCATTAATGTGCACCTTATTTAAACATGCAGAGGCAAATGTAAATGTGCGCTCTCCCATAAACAAGCCTGGTATCTTCACTACTAATGTAGAAGCTACCTCTCCATACCACTAAATGATACAAGATGCCATGTGTTCTCTTCATAAACACTTTGGAATAGGTATTTATCCTGCAAAAAGCGGAAGTGTCAAAAGGGCCTGGCTCTGCCCTAGCCCCAAGCCTTGCAGTAACTTCTGGGAAGCTGCATGCACATCAGCCTGCCAGCACAGCACGTGATTCCGTGGGGGCTGATGCCTGGAGGCACAGGCCACTCCTCTGAGGTCAAAACGCTGAAGATGGGTTGCAATAGAGGTCATTTGGACAAATATTTGCACGCCTGTTAAAATGTGAAAATAAATATTTGGGACTGAATATGCGCTCTTGGGTATGAAGGCCCATATTACTGATCTGGAGCACTGCCCTGCTCTGCAAAGTGGTGCACATTTGTTTAGGTGCACTGTGTGCAGACAAGGTCAGTGTGTCCTACCACAATGAATGTGCATTCCCCAGTCCAGGAGGTAGTGGATTAGTGACCGTCAGACCAGCTGTTTGAAGCTGTCAGTCTGTTTTTCACAGTGCAGGTGGCACCCAGCCTGTGATACAAAGTGGGACAGAGATTGCCCTGCAGGTAGGTGGAGTGAGAGACTGCACTCAACTGCATGGTGAGGTATCTGGGGAGGTCCTTGAAACCTCATTCCCACCTTTGAAGGGTCGCCTTCTGGGGGCACACTGACTGAGTTCTACCTCAATGTGGTGCAAGTTCCATGTGCCGCTCACGGCTCTAATACAGCTCAGGCAGAGTTTCCTCATTTGCATGGGGTCATTCGCTAATTAAAATGAGTGGAAGGGTCTATTTAGGAATAAGCCATGTATTGTGATCAATGCAGACTTAACTCACAATCCTCCTTTTAGGGCAAAGTGGCATTAGAGTATTTCTATATGGTCTCATTATTGCGAGAAACCTAGACATCCTAAAGTGACACATAGCAGGGCCGCTGGATTCATGTAATATTGCAGCTTCTGCATTTTATTGTATATTCAGAGATTAGCCACATTTGCCTGATAATTCATCCTCTTCTGCATTATCTGCAGATTTTAGCCAAAAAAAATAGCGTCAAGCTCAGACTGATCAAAAGTTACTAAAAATGCAGCGACATGTGCTACTGTGCAGTGATAGGCCCTTTCCATCGGTTGACTGGTCACATTTCTGTTGCTACTTGCTCTTTTTGGGTGTCAGATTAGTACTAATGAGGTAAACCCTGCACCCATATAGTGTTAACATCTGTTAATGTTGACAAAATAATGAGGTAATACGATAGGAAAATGTGCTGCATTTTGCTGCATAGTTTTAATTTTCCCTGCCATGTAATTTAGTAACCTTGCCACATAATTTAGTCCTCTCCTAACTCATAATTCCAGTGGCACAGGTGGGCCCTTCGTGGGAGATACCTGCAAATGAATATAGAAAAATCACTTGTGACGTTTGCAGATATCAGACCAGAACAAGTCATGCTTGAGTATTTGCAAAGTCACTTGTTAGCCATCTTATCACTTAGGAGCATGAACATTGTAAAACCGTATGTCTGAGCAAAGCAGTTCGCAGTGAGAAAACCACGAAAAGGTCTGGTTTTGATTCAAGCCACAGTCCCAGAGAGTGCTGTTAAATCAACTTCCTTATATCGACCCTTGCTCCACACTAGAGAAAGACGCCCGGAAGTGAGGTCAGTAACCACAATTACATCTGCTTTCTTTATTGGCGCTCTGTGGTTTATGTCAGCACATTGTGACGCACTGTCTAGAGACAGGTCTCTGCTCGATGGAAGCCTTTATTCTGGACAAATTGATTTCATCAAAGGGTGGGGGGAGGCGAGCATGCGTTGGGAGCCGCAAGAACAGATGTTATTTTACGTTTGCTGATTGTAAGGTGCCGTATGCCCCAGAAGGATATGGACTGTATGACAGCAGTTCTTACAATAAGATGTGTGGGGTTTTAGGAAGGCAGATGTCAAACTTAGCCAATGTGGAGTGAACCAAATACCCCGGCGCTGTAGGATGTACCCAGTATAATGTGAGTTGACCAGTCGAAGCTCTCAGTATTTTGAACAGATTTAGGACCGATGTTGGAAATCGATTGCACAGTGCCTGGTGCACGTGCAGTCAAAACGTTTTCAGAGAGGTTTGCATCTGTGTGTCTGTCCAGGGCTCTGTTACCTTGTCTGGGTTGCTCCAAAAAAGAACCATTGCTGCATACATGAAAAACAGCAAAATCAGATCTCTGAGTGACAGCAGTAGAACATGCTGGATGCTGACCTGAAATATCACCTAAGTGGCAATGGTGTCTGATTTCTCATATTCATTCATTTCTCCACCTATACATTGCTCTCAGTGACTGGAGCACCCGCTCTGGAGATCTGGCTCTAAGCTACAGGCCATAACTGTACATGTCTTATGATCTATGAAACCTTGTGCTAGGCTGTCCTGCTAGATCTATTCTCTGGGGAATGAAAGATGCATTGGTTGCCTTCTGAAGGAGAGGAAAGATGTATTTGCACTGACTTGCTGTACCTGTTCTATAGGAAACAAGGGCATAAGGGAGGCCCCGGCAGCCCCGATAGTGTGGCGGTGGCACATACCATTCACTTCAAAGGGGGCACCCTTGGCTGGCCTAAAACACTCAGAAGCAGCAAGGCAGTTAGGGGATGGGTAATGGGGGCCCCCTCACCTTACCTTGCAGGGGGGGCCACCTGAGGTTTTGTTACGTCACTGGTAAGGAAGGAACTCCTGCACGGCTGCTGCTGCCAGATTTGTACCTATCCTGAAATGGGAAAAGCTTGACTGGCTGCTGGCATGGCTACCTGTCCTCTGAAAGAGGGAAGTTTGCACTGTATCTGCCCAACTTCTACTTGTACTGTAAAGAACGAGTGTTTCCAGTGCTGTCACTCCATATTGTGAAAAAACAAATGATGTATTGAACGCACATAAAAACATGCCCTATTATACAGGCATGTTTCACAATATTTAATATCGGATAGCTATAGTCCTGAGAAATATGCCTCACCCCATAGTGGCTATACACATCACCAAAAAATGTTGAAGAAAAAGAGAAGTAAGGTCCATTGATCAACCGCCTGTTTTTAATCTTTGGGTTGGTAAAAGTGAAAGTAAAAGTTATTTTCAGCTCATCCACATACATTTTAATGTATTTCTGATGCTTAACAAATGGTGAACTGGGTGTTGACAAAAGGGACATAACCTCACCCAAACTAAAGAAACCATAACTAGGAGATTGTACAGTGTACAGAACCACTTTCAGATGGTTTCGGATGCTAGATGTGAAACGCAGAGATAAACCATACCAAAAGCATACCCCACTGGATAGGCGAGTTTTCATCATCCTAAAGGAGGACATGAATGTATGTAATTCCAATAGAGGTTTGGCTGTTTCATCCAGGAGTTTTGAACTTGAAGTATGTTTTCATCTGTTAAGGGAGGGTGCACAATACTCCCTTAACTCCTTTCATGCCTTCTTGGGTGTGGTGGCGCCATGTGTTGTACCTGTCTGTGTGTGAGGGTATCATGTGATGTACCTTCTGCAGATGCCACCTGTCCTTTATCTATTTTTGCGATTGGGAAGGTTGCTGTCTATGTTGTAACTTTAGTGTTTTAAGATACTAGGTATATAGCTTTATACTACACAAAAGATCAGTGGCGGCTCCTCCGTTAAGGCGGAGGAGCGTTGCCTCACTGCTCCAAAACAGGTAACATAAAATGATAATAACTTGTATTATTATCATTTCATGTGTCCTTCTGCTGCGGCAGCTTTCTGGGTGGGGTGGGGCTGCTCCAAAGACAGAGGAGCAGGGGAGGAGTGGCTTGCCCACTCCTAAGTGCACATGACTGTTGTACAGCCCTCTCGGGCTGCCCAAAACAGTCATGCGCACTTCCCATATTTTCCATGCCGGCTGCATGACAGCCTGCATGGAGAACATTCCAAGGCCCCCATTCTCTGGCTGAGCGCCTATTCACGGTGCTCAGACCAGTCACAACGCTGCATTGCAACATTGTGATTAGTCAGTGGAGCCTGGGAGCCGGATGCTTCCTGCTGCTTCCTGTGTCCTGCTGGAGGACCGGAGCAGGAAGAAGAGGATGATGGAGGGGAGGGGCCGGCCGGCCATTACAGGTAAGTGTTTTACAAAAAAAGTTTTGGGGAAATGCCCCCACCACACTACCCGAGTCCGGTAGCAGCCGCCTTGCAAAAGATAATACAATTTGCATTGCCAATGCTTGCTTTAATACATGATCTGAAAGAAAGAATGAACCCTCACAAATTATGTGAGTAGTTTACTTTTGGTACCTTTGGTTTTATTTATGAAACAAGCATTTTTATTTTTTTAAATAGACTGGATGACTTTGTATAATTTTCAAACATAGCTTACAAGTGCCAATTCTGGCAATTTGGCCAATAGCACTCGCATTCTGGGATTTTTAGCCCATAATGAAAGAGTTAAAATCAAAACTACAAGTTCAACAATGCAATATGCTGTTGGCGGAAAATCCAGAAATTGCCAATGTTATTGCAAGCACAGAAATCTGGGAAAAATTTCCACAAATGATGTCACTTTAGAAACTTACTTAGAGAACCTGGAAGTTTTACACTATTCACGGTCGATGAATCTTTGCCGCTGTTTTAAAATATAGCTTTTCTCAAAAATGACATTATTAATTGCCTTTGATGTTCAGTCAATAAAGAGAGGGTTGGTGAAGTTTTAAAAATGTATTTTCTCATCTTAGTAGATTAGTCAGAATTGTTGTTCTTTTTATTCAACTTAGTGGCAAATCGATTACAGAAAAATTAATAAGTAAGATTGTTTGGAACAAGCACAGAGAAATGAAAACAGTGTGTTCCATTCAGAGTATTATCCCTATTCTAAACTAAAGGACCAATTCTATCCTAACAAGAGCCCATAAAGAGTTTCTTATGGAAAAGAGCAAGTATATTTTGGAGCAAAGTCAGATAACTAGGAGGGAGATCGAACTCCCCATAAAGGGAAGTTCTGGATGCTGAGCTGAGTTCTCCAGATAATTACAGTAGCAAATGTCTATGCAGGTGAGAAGGGGGAGAATCACAGCAGTAGCTATGATTAGTATAAAAAAACAGAACATCTCCTTACATAGCATAAGGAAAGCAAAATAATGACTGTGTAAGCAGTAGCTTATGGCAAGTCAGGCTAGCACAGAAATGTGCCAAAGAGGCATGGCAGGGTAGGGATGCATGGAATGAGAACATCTCTAGCTAGGAACACGTACTATATCAAAAACAGACAACGCTGCAAAAACAGATGAATGTATCACCAGCGGCCAGTGGTGAGAAGTCTTTCGATGGTCCAGTGCCTTCGTCCTCCGTTTCTACGGTAAACGTCCATGCCAGCATGAAGTCAGTTACAGATGGCTACAAAACATTACAAGAAGTTACATCTACCTGTATCCATGTCACCGCCTCCACCATGGATGGGGGGCGGGGGGGGGCACAAAAATCATTGTTGCACCGGACTCCACTAGCACTAAAGCCAGCCTTGCTGCTCTTTTTGGAATAGGCTAACATGATAATGAAAGCAATAGGACCGGTTCCAGACAGGCAAAGGAGAGGAGCAGCACTCACTTGAAGAATTCTGAAGCTGAAGTTAACTTCTTTCAGGGTCAATTAACTATAAGGAGGAAGATTTGCTGCTTCTCTTGAGCGGAGTTCCTTTGTGATTGGATGAATGCAGCACCAGTCATCCAATCACAAAGCAGCTCAGCTTAGCCCCAAGCCATAAGCAAGTGCCACGAGGAAGTGTTCTGCTTCAGGGCAGTGATTCTTTGAGTCTACCTGTAAGTATGATGAGCCTGGGTAGGAGAGAGAGGAGAGCAGGCAGTTATCACATGCAGTAGAGAGCAAAAAAGGGAGCACTGTTCTAGTGAGATAAAGAAGCACACAGACTCAGGACTAGGCTGACTTTGACCCGAACCCTTTGCAGGCCTTGCATGTCAGTCAGGATTAAGTATGAGGTGGAGCAGTAGCAACTTTTGACTTTATGGCATTACATTTATGGAACATATGCATGTATGAATGCATGTAATTTGTATGACACACACCCAGTTAAATGGCAGCAGAGCCTGTACAGGGCCAAAGGTAAGGCTCCAATACATATCTGATTGGAATGTAGCTGGTTTCTGTGTACAAAAGTATAATGTGAGCGCATTGTGATGTTGTTCTCTTCAAAGGGGTCCATCTCTGACTTTCCACAATTGGAGCAGTGTTGGGATGGTTCTGATGGATACTGGGATGTTGTTCAAGGTCCTGGGTGCATAGAAAGGAAAGGCGCGTTGTCTTGTTTTTTACTTCCCTATACTTCTTTGTGTTCAAATAGCATGCATCGGAGGTTTGATGTTTGGCCTGCATGGGCCTTGGGAGCATGGGGGCCCCGGTTAGAATCTAAGCCTCAACGCTAGACTCAACATTGTGTGATTCTGGGAAAATCATTTATTCTCCCTGTGCCTACTTGTGCACAAAATGCATTTGTGTAATCCCGCCTTGATGTACACAATCTAGTAGATAGTCTTCACAGCTAAGTTTGCAGAATAAAAATACCAGTGCATACATACATAGAAACTTGATGATCTCTGCATTTGCTCAGTTGGCAACATATAATTTTCCAATATATGCTCACAAATTATGTAATCCAGACTTTTATTTATGATGAGTGCAGTTGGAAATAAATATATTTAAGTATGATAGCTGACGGTAATGCGTGTCAGATAGAAGGCGGTGTCATGTCCTTTAGGATAGTCCCATCATGTACATACCAATTACATGCATTTTGTCCCATCCACACAACATAACAGTCCTACACAGGTGACCTTTTACCAAGTAGCTTACTTTTGTCTCTCAGACACCAGGCTCTCGGTACCTTATCTTAATCCTGTACCTGACGTACATAAACATGTCCCCAGGCACGGCAGATTTATTCTGTATAAGGGTCATCACTTTTTTCATCAATGGCCAACAGCCAACTGTTCATGAGTATTTTGCTTGGAAAAGGATTAGTAAAGGATTAGTGAATGTTTTCAAAACATATTGATTCTAGAAGAAACCCTGGAGTGACCACTTTACTATAAAAGACCCTCACTCCCCCTTACAGACAGAGAGGAGAATTCCTTCCAGGCTGGACCGAGACACTGCAGGCTGATCCTTCGACAGGCAGAGACCTGACATCCCTAATCAATAAATATAAAGAAACCGTTCCAATCGTCATTCTATGTGTATTCTGAGAAAAGTAAGCCCGAGTGACTAAGTGAAAGATACCGTATTGTTTTCCACGATACCTGAGGAATCAGGGTTCTCATGTTCAGTGGTTGCCAGAAACTACACACACCGCTGTAGAACGCAGGGGGTGGTAGTGGCACTGTAGAGCTCGCTGGTCTAATGGCTGACTCATCCTTTGGGGGAGTCCAGAGTCTGTCTGCACACCAAGTCCTCAGTTTAGGTCATCCAAAACACGCAGGTCCTGGGGGGTCCTAGGAACTACACGACAGTGAGGGTGAAAGAGTGATGATTAAAAAAGAAAGGATCAGAATGGAGGTGGGAACAGAGTGAAGGAAAAGGAAGAGAAGGGCACATAGTGATAGGACAAGACGACAGAGAGTGTGGTGATAGCCTGAAAGAAAAAGAATAGAGTGACAGGGTGTAAGAGTCAGAGGAAACTGACAAGGTGGGAGAGAGGAAGCGTATAGAATGATAGGGAGTGAGAGATGGAGAGAAGTGAGTCAGAAATGGAGAAAAGGGAAAACAAAGTAATAGGATAAGGGATAAGAAATAAAATGTTAGGGTGAGAGGCAGTAATACAACTGGGTAAAGGGGTCGAGGAGAAAGAGAATACAGAGAGAAGAGGTGATGATAAAGGAGGAAATTAAGGGATGATGTATGTGGGAAAGAAAGTAAAAAAAGAAAATGGCAGAGAGATGGGGTGAGAGAGATAGGGTAAAGATCGATGAGGTTAGAGCATGGTGCAAACTTATTGGGTGAGAAGAGTGTAAGAACTGAGTTAAAGTGTGAAAGAGAAGAGGAGTCCAGAGCGATGTGGAAGGCAGTAGGCGAGAACCTAGAAATAAGGTGAGAAGGAAAGTCTACTGAGTGTTAGCGTGAAAAAGAAGGTGACAGCAGAGAGACGGGTGAGAGCAAGGGAAAGATAGGAGAAATTAGAACTAAGCTATATAGGGAGAATGAAAGAGAGAGATGAATTAATTAGTACAAGAGACAATTTCAAACAATAAGAGTGAGGGAAGAATGCAATAAGAGTAAAAAGTGAAGTGTGCACAGAAACAGACGGGTACTGATGGGTGGGAGAAAAGAGAGTCAAACTTTGCAGACAGAAGGTAGCAGTGAAGATCTAAATTTTGGGAAGAAATAGCCCAAGCTAGAGTAAAGATGGAAGTGTGTGTGAATGGGTTTGGGAAGAGGGAGGTGATAGGAGACAATTCGGTCAGAGGTAAAGGAAGAGTTAGGTTAAGATAGTACAGATCAAAGAAAGATGAGGTTGTGCGTGAGGTAGAGAGCTGAGAGCGGTAGAAGAGGAGGATGAGGGGGGCAGCACATTGAGTCCCAAGCTGGAAGAACCAGAAATTTATGAGAGTGAAGAAAGATCTGTGTTTGAAGGTGATTATCCTTTTTATTGGACAAATACTATTAATTGGAGTTCAGGATATTGGTATATGCGTTCTGGCAAGAATGTAGCTATTACTAGCGAAGTAGGTTAAGAGGCACTGTGGATCAGTAGTGTGTATGGGGCCTCAGCATCTTAATTGGGATTGTCTTTTACTATGTAACCGTAGGGTCGAGGGCCCATTTTCCTTGCTTGCATTAGGACCCATGGCACCCTTGCCACGCCACTTTTCTTGCCATGCCTATTCTCTCTTAATTATTTCTGTACTTCATCTAGGTTCCTACATTCTATCTCTCTGTGTCTAGTTACGCCATCCACATTTTGCTTCCTCTTGTTTTCTTTCTTTTGCTTAATAAGCTCCTAAATTGTGGAATGAGCTTCAGTTTCTTTAACATGTGGGTTATCGCTAAGGATTTTTAAGAAAGTGCCAAATGACATTTCTCACCACTTTATTATTTTTAGAAGGCTCCTATTGAAGTATTTACATTCTGACTCAACATTACTACTGAGATGTACATATTACTTTTCCATGATCATTGTGTGCCATATAGCACGTTAAAACAATTAAAAAAAAGTATGCCAGGAAAGGAGAGCAAGAGAGTCAGCTAATAAACAGTAAGGGCCCGATTCACAGAACTAACTTAAGACAAAATCCTAAACTTACTTCCATTTTGGTATTCACAGAAGGCACTTACTCATTTTGGTATTCACAGAAGGCACTTACTCATTTCGGTATTCACAGAAGTTAGGAATCCTAACTTTAGGACTCCTAAATGCCTTCTGTGAATACCGAAACTCTTAAAGTTTAGATTTTTCTCAGTTTAGGAGTAGTAAAGTTAGGACTCCTAACTTTAGGACTTCTAAATGCCTTCTGTGAATACCGAAAGTCTTAAAGTTAGGATTTTTCTCAGTTTAGGAGTCCTAAAGTTAGGAGTCCTAACTTTACTACTCCTAAACTGAGAAAAATACTAACTTTAAGACTTTCGGTATTCACAGAAGGCATTTAGGAGTCCTAAAGTTAGGACTCCTAACTTCTGTGAATACCGAAATGAGTAAGTGCCTTCTGTGAATACCAAAATGAGTAAGCGCCTTCTGTGAATTCCAAAATGGTAGTAAGTTTAGGATTTTGTCTTAAGTTAGTTCTGTGAATCAGGCCCTAAGTTCCATGGTAGGTACCCAATAAGAGAAAGTAATGCCTGTTGGGGGACATTCAAGAATTACTTGTAAACTAATCGTGGTGCATTCTGATTCTGGACCTATTACGAGTCTTTGGGAAATAACATGCAGATTTTGGTGTTTAACGCTCTTTTGTAACCTTTTAATATACCTAGGATACCACCAGAATAAAAGGACACTTTTGTGGTCTATCCTAAGGTGTTTTTAACCAGTCAGCTGGATCAGAGTCTGGGCCCCAGCCTGAGGTTGAGTACGCCCTGGTATTACCACCTTACCAGGGTGGGACGAGGTGGCAAATTATGAAGCATGTCACATTACGTGAGTGAGCCATTCTCGTCCAAAACCTGGAAAAAAAGTAGGCAGCAACAGCTGGTAGATCAATGCATCTCACGCTCATTTTTCACTAAATAACGTATTGAGTGAAACACTGCGGAGTCACGCCAATCTTGTGATTTGATCAGTTACCGAAGGCTGGTGTGGACCCACTAACGCCCTGTATCTCTCTTTGTGTGATATAATAAATAATTCAGCAAACCAGGGCAGGAGCAGTATCTTGGTGATGGCAATCCCAATCATGGGGGGCAACAGCAGTCTAGTCCAAAAGGAAATTGACTGCCTCTTTGAGGTCAAAGCCATACCTAAGTTACCTGTGAACAAATGCTCAGTATCATCAAAAATTCAGACCCATAGGTATTTAAATGTTTCAGGCTCCGAAATGAGAAGCTAGCAGGGTTCTATGCCATGGAGGGACATTGTCCCTTGAAGGATTTCCCCCAGTTAATTTTCAAGCATGACATGCATCACTGCAGGGTATCTCACAAATAGCAAAGTGTACAAAAATTATGTGTGAACCACCCAGAAGCTGCATACCCCATTACGTGGCTTTCGTTTGTAGCAGGACCACTGGAGGTTCCATCGCCAATGCAAAGAGTGCAGGGGATAAGGGCCAGGCCTGCCTAGTTCCTCTACAGATGGGCCATTGTTTAGAAACTGAGTCCTGCACAAACCCTCATTAATCGCAGAGCATATAATAAGCTGATCCATTGCGTCATATTATGTTAGAAGCCGAACTCCACCAGGACAGCAAACAAGTATGGCCACAGTACAGTGTCTTACAACTTTTCAATATCAAGGGAGGTTACCACGAGTGAGGGGGTTCGCCTGCAACACTCACGCCATAAAACAGAAAAGGCGACAAATATTTAAGTGGGTATTACGATCAGGGATAAACTCATTAAGATCAGGGTCCCTACTGCCTTCAATGCTCGTTTTTGCAAAACTTTTCACCAGGATCTTATTCTCTGTGTGTTGCAGAGATAGCAGCCTGTAGGTTTTCACACGCACTGGATCCTTGCCTATTTTCAGTAAGACCACTAAGAGAGATTTCTTATTTGACACAGGAAAGGACCTCTTCTCTAAAGCCTCTGTGTACATTTCACCAATCTCAGAACAAATTTTGCTTTAAATTGGGAATAAAATTATAGTGGAAGCCCGTATATACACCCAGTGTTTTCCCATTCGGCAACTCTAGTACGGCCCCTTGTATTTCATTGGAGGAGTTTGACCCATTCATATATGCTCCCTGAAAGGGAGACAGCCTCCTTGGTGGAATGAAGTCTAAATACTCAGTAATCTTGGCAATATTAACCAGTGAGCATGGATAATATAAGCCCCAACAATAAGAAATAAAGACTCCGTTTATTTCAGTCTGCAAGCTCGACATCACACCCATTTCTGAGCGCATTGCTCATATCAGTTTTCTGTCTATGTCTGATCATACCAGCCAGGCCATCAACCTCCTTTATGACACCCGACCATATAGTCCTTATAATTTACAATAGACCATTTTTCAACTATCATACAACATTTAATTCTAGCATCAGTAAATTCACTTAGACATTGTTGGTCATTGAACGACATCGGTTACAAAGTGTTTATACTCATATGCAGCATCTTTGTCTCTTGGTCAAAAGGTGTTTTATACCGTTTGTAATCTTGATGCAAACTCCCCTTATTATCGCTTTAAAAGTATCCCATTTGAATGCTTCACTTGAAGCGATACACTCATTTTTTTCACAATTGTGTGAGAGGCTCGATCATATAGCCGCTCAGTTTGTAGGTGCAATAATGACACCCCGATTGTGATTAGACTCACTCTGGGCCAGTGTTTATCCTTAATCTCACAATCCCTCCCATTCCAAGAAGTTTATCAAATCTCATGTGTAAGTAATACAGGGGAAAAATAAGAATATTCTATTTCTGCTGGGTATGTTCTATATTATATGTTAACCAACACTGAAGGTTTTATGATGCAGATTCACTCTGTATTCCTGGCAGCAGGACAGAGAACCCATTGTGATCAAAATTTAACAATGTATAATAATCTCCAGCTCACTTTATGTCTCTGCATTTAACCATGAGGAGGGGATTGAGGTGTCAAGAAACTGGATCTGCCCTGTGTTAGGAGCACACAAGAAAGATATGATCAGAGGAGCACCCTCTAGTCTGCCACATTTTACTGTGTCTCCACCTTCACTGTCTGCTGTAGGAGCGATCCCAGTGGCTACCCATATCAAGGTCCTGCTAGCAAACGAGAAGTATTTTGACTTTCCAGATCTGTCGGTATGAGGTGGGTCTCGTGTAAAAACGCTATGAGTACCTTCCAGCATTTCAGACAAGCCCCTTACATTTCATATAATACATATATACACTTTATGCATTATACAAGGTGCGGATACCTTTAAGTTTCCAGGCCCTTGCTCTAAAAGGGTACAACTGCTTCAAGCAATATTTCTGTGCCCCCTATGCCTTATAACTAATATTCCAATCCCACCTTTTGCTATGCTGAAGTTCAAACTAACCCAGCAGAGCAGAACTGGACGAGCACACTTGGGTATTTATAAATGTCTGGTTGTCAATCACCTCCCTCCACTGCCACTTTGATGTAAACATAGAAACAGTAGCTGAGCACAAACTAGCAATCTATTAATATTTATCAGCATGTCTCTGTTTGGACCAATACAGCACTTGTGTGCAGAAAAGAGGAAACTTTCCATTGTCTACGAACCCGGGGAACCTGCTCAAATCCGGGACTCAGTTTAGTGACCCTTTCTCACAAGCACTGCCATCCCAGCACTTGTGCCCACTGGCACTTAATTTGTGACCACCACCATAATCATAAACAGATACATTATAGTCTCTACTATCATAGGGGTTCTACATATGATGTCACTTTGGTCATAAGAAAACATTTTTGTGATACATAATAGCACTTTTTGGACATTTAATAGTGCTTGTGTTGCCTCTCAGAGGTGGATGAGTCCAGTGCTTAATTTGAGCTGGTGGTTTCCGGTGTTCAGCACCGGCACTTAATCATCAACACCGCGTTTCTCATGAGCATCAGTTAAGAACACCTTCATTTACGGGGAGATTAAATAATTTGCCCAGAATCACAGGAAGTTGAGCCACGTCGAGATTTGAACCTGGGTCCCCAGCTCCGAAGTCGGCAGCTCTGGCCACCACATCCTCTCCCCCACTTTCATGGTTAGTAGTTTATTCTGTGTTAGGCGGCGCTTACAGGAGAAATGGGCTGGTGCAAGCTGCTTCCTGACGAGAGCCCAGCACTTATTTATTTTACAAATTGACCACTGCAGCAGACATGGACCACATACAAAGCCTGTAGGCCTTCTTTGGGAAAAATGAAGGGTGCTACTTTTAAAGTAAATCAGTATTGTAACAGTTCTTCCCCAGATGCATCGATTCAGATGCCGCTGACAGGCAACTTGTAGGAAGTCATGGCCTGTGTTTGTGGTGCATACACTGTGAAGGGCTTTGGTAACCTTCCTATACAATTTAAAAGGCAAGTGACATTTGAAAGTGGACAGGCAAGATTGCTAGACAGCTTAACTTTTCAGTTCTGATATCCATTTGTGTATGTGGGCATTCACTTGCTGGTGTGTGTCTTGTATGTGTTAATTTTATATGGCAGGATCAGAAATGGTAGGGTCAACTCATCCTTTCAGACTTACAAGATAATTAAACTGAGTGTCTGTGAAGTGGGTAATAGTAGCAACAGTGTCTTACAGCATCTGTCAATGGCAATATTGTGGTTAGAATTTAATATAGAAAGCAAATTAGGATAATTAGTGTCATTGTTATTATTATGGTAATTTATCTCTGGAAGTGTATGTATATGATCTGCAGGAGCAGCACGTGCAGGTAGGCCCGGTGGGGGGCAGGGGGTGGCAGTTGGGGGGAGGGGAGGACTCTACAGATGGTGACTAGAGAAAATTAAATAAATAATAAATTTTCCCTCGTTGTCGTCTGCCGAGACCTCCCCACCCCGTCTCACCGCCCCACTGCCCCACCAGTCTTACCTACATAGGCTGCTTCTGATGACATGACTTGTACACTGAGCATGCATAGCATTACAGAGCTGTGGATCCTGTGTATTTGAGTGCCATATTATTTTTCATTAAACATGTTCCACAACAAAAGCTTGTGTATCGTATGCACCACTCGGATGAGCAGGGTCGGACTGTCCTGTGGGTCAATCAGGTTGTGCCCAATAGGCTAGTCTGACAGATCAGGGTGTTGGGCGTTTTTTTTAGCAGTTTGTGGGCCTGTTTTATGGACAGGTGGGCTGGTTTTTTATATTGATTTCCCTGCTATTACCAAAGACATTGCCTGCAGCAAACACAAATGCATGCAGTCTCCCATGTCTTGGAAAATACACATTTAGTGTGTTTTTACAAGTTTAAAACTGTTCTAATTTCCAAATGTTGGCAACTTTTGTTTCGCTATCTGGATCACTAAAGGGCCACTTATATTTTGATGCCTAGGCCTATGTTATGTACCAGTTCGACCCTGCTGATACAGCAGATTTGGCCTGCAACCAAAGGTTGCAGAATGTGTTCCAACATCTGACTTCACTGCAATGTATGTAAAAGAAACAATTGAGGGACGGAATGCTGGACAATGCAAACATTCGCCCCCAGTCACAAGGATCTGGGTTTAATCCATCATTATTTTGCTCACCACACCACCCCAGTTTGGACCCAGCCTGTGCAAATCAGTCTTGACCCTGTTCCTTATGGGAACAGTCAGGCCTGAACTGCCAAGCCAGGTCCTCCCTGGACCGGAAACAAGCATCCTGGGACCGGTTTTAGGGCATCAACCTTCAACAGCCAGGCTAGCTTGAATCCAGTGGTGTAGTGAAAACGGGATCCATGTCTGGGCATACTCTTCCCACTTAGGGCGACATATGTAAAATAAACAATTGATGGACGGAATGCTGGACAATGCAAACATTCACCCCAATCACAATGATCTGGGTTTCATCCATCATTCTTTTGCTCACCACCCCAGTTTGGACCCAACCAAATGCAAATCAGTCTTGACCCTGTTCCTTATGGGAACATTCCAGCTCGAACTGCCAAGCCGGGTCTTGCCTGGACCGGAAACAAGCATCCTGGGACTGGTTTCAGGGGAATCACCCTTCATCAGCCAGGCTAGCTGGAATCCAGTGGTGTAGTGAGCACGGGACCCACGTCTGGGCATACCCTTCCCACTTAGGGCGATATATGCAAAAGAAACAATTGATGGACGAAATGCTGGACAATGCTAACATTCACTCCCAGTCACAAGGATCTGGGTTTAATCCATCATTCTTTTGCTCACCACACCACCCCAGTTTGGACCCAGCCATATGCAAATCAGTCTTGACCCTGTTCCTTATGGAAACAGTCCAGCCCGAACTGCCAAGCCAGGTCGTCCCTGGACCGGAAACAAGCATCCTGGGAAAGGTTTCAGGGCATCACCCTTCGCCAGCCAGGCTAGCTTGAATTCATTGGTGTTGTGAGCATGGGACCCACGTCTGGGCAAACTCTTCCCACTTAGGGCGACACTGAAATGTAACCTGGCACCAGTAAAATCTTGAGGAAGTGCTCTCCTTTGTCTGAAACAGAGTCTTGATATAGCGCAGACACTTTGATTAAAATGACCTTTGTGGTGCGATGGAGCTCCTGGATAAACAAGTGAAACTTTCAAAGATAAAAGACAAGCTGTGTAGCTGTTTATCCGAGCACTCAGCGAGTTCTTTCATGTAAGACCGGGTGCAACAGGGAGGTTACATGTTAAATAAGCATTAGTAAATCTTGACATTTGTATGATGTGTGGATCGGACATGTGCACGCCGTACAAGTGTCAAATTTAGTGCCTCTGCAAATTTTTCTTTGCTCGCAGCAGTGGGGAGCAAGATCAGAATGAAGCATCAGAAAAATTAACGGTACAGAGAAAATTAGCTGTTTTCTTTTCTTAAGCATCAGTTTTTCACATGCTTTTTTCCCACTTTTTCCTCCTCAATGCTACAGGGCCACTAGCCAGAAGATTCCAACAAGAATCACCAATGATAATAGGGCTCACACATGGGACCTATTGGCTTTGTCCATGCTTTTTAGCCATGTTGTACAGCAACCCAGCTGCAGTATGTCTAAATGAGAAAAAAAGAACTCTGTGTTAGGAAAGCAACATGAAGGGATGGCGGAAGGGGGTGGGGTGTTAAAGCAACAGGAATTTGGTTGTGGGAAGCAATACAAAGGGAAGCTAAGTGTAGGGGTATATATTTGAGGGAACTATTAATTTGTGCTTCCTCTCCCCCCTGAAGAATATGTAGCTGCTGTTGCTCTCTCACATGTTCCTTCAATGAGACAGGTGACACACTCACTCAGCAAACTAGTATGCTTTGACACTTTCATCATGCTGTTTACCTTCCAAACATTCCCCCTTCACCACAAATACAGGCCAGCCATTCCTCGTTACTCATTCACTCAGTCATCACAGTCCTCCACTCTTTAGGCCCTGCAAGATGAACATGAAAAAGAGGTATGTCAGCAAAGCAGAAGAAAAGCCTCGGTGTGCTCCTATGTTCATACTGCTGCCCTCTAGTAATGCTACACAGCAACCGCAGCATAATAATGGGGCTGAAAAGAGGGCTGTACTATGCAAATAATCTAATGGTCTTCAGTCAAATTCAAAAGCAGCCTTCCTATTTTAAGCTAATGATTTTACCACTTGAATACCGCACATGGGGACATCACCCTCATTTAGCAGGGTCCCTATTTGCCTGCTGTCATCCTCTATACAGAATTTGGGTGTTTCAGGGCATTCAAGGGCTTCCTTCAAACGAAGGAAGGGGGTGTTCAGCCCCCAGCTCCGTGCTGTGATGCTTCATCCCTTCACCTGCTACAGCAGGCACAATTCAGACCTTCTGAAGCAAAGACCTGACTTTTCTCTTTTCTTCCTCTTGAAGAAAACTGCTTTTTTTTTAGCTTTTTATTGAACCTTATCAAGGGAGTTCCACTTGCCTCAAACTTTACCCATCATTTCATTAGCCAGAGCTCATACTTGACCTTTATTCTTAGCCAATCTCACAGTCCCCCAATCCCTGATTTCAGAGATCGTCCCACACCAAAATTAAAAATTGCCCACCCCCCAACCTATTTTGCTATCAGAGTAGCAACTTTCTTGCATTCTTGTGCTCAGTTATACCACCCCCCCCTGCCACATTTGTGCTCTACAATACACCAAAGTTAAAGTAAAAAGAAGGAATAGATTGATAAAGAAAGATAAGGCTTTGTCCCTTTTGCACCTACTTGAGAAGAAGGGAAGTTCGTGGAAGGTCAGGTGGGTAAAGATTTGTTATTCTGATGCACATGTGCCAAAATAGTGGCCACTTTCCTCCTTTGTTTTTCCAGGTGAAAATGAACTTGCCAAATGAAAATAAATTGGTTGGATTCAAATCCTTGTAATATGAAAGTCTGTGCTACTACAGGTACAAGACTTACCATTGTGCTAGCTTATTGATGGTCTAGACCCTTGCAGTGGTAGCTATTAGCAACATACAGTCTTGTGTCATTGCTTGTGGCTTCCATTGCTCATGAAATAGATGACCATGAGATAGAGACAATTTGATAGGCTACTGACGTGGAAACTAGTGTGGTCCAGTGGATAAGTTCCTGACTTTCAGGTAAACAACCAGGGTTCAAATGCCTGGTTCAGCACCAGGTGACGATGGTGGCGCAGCAGAGGTAAGTTCAAAATAGGCCTGCCTGGCAAATTGATAAGTAAAATGTGTGATTGTAAGTAAATGGTGAACATTCTTGGCAAATGTGTGGCACTGGCAAACTTTACGTAATTCATAGCAAAAGGGGTTCACCTGTTTTATAGAGGGTCTAGCCGTTGACATACAGGCGGCAACCACTGCACACTTTGAAAAAGTGGGGCCCACTCCAACACCTGAGTGGTGTTAGGCTAAATTGGTTTGGCACATCATTGGCTTTTTGAGCCGATATGTGTGACAAATGACCCATTTTTTCCAACATTTGCTCAGGCGAGAATCCCCCGAGCCCTCCTAGCAGGAGTCTTGGAGTATGATTGAAGCCTGCACTACTACAGCCAAAGCTGTTCATCATCTTTGTGCCTCTCAGCCATTGTTGTTTCCCTTCATGGGGGGCTGAGGCTGGCATTGTGGGCAGTAATTTGACGCTGGAGGCTGCAATTGCGCAGCATGGGATGGCCATTTGGCAGATGATGGCTGCCCCTTGGGCATGTGATGTTTTCATCCCTGAAATGATTGCCGCCCTGTTGAAATATATGTATATGTAATAACTAAAACAGATGTGTACTTCCTCTATCACGTTTTTTGTTATTTTATTAACCGTGGTCGTAATTTTGCTCTTGTTTGTTTTTCTTTTTTTAACTTTGGTGGTGTCGTTACCTATGATAGCATCAGGATCAAAAGTCATATGGCATCACTTCCAGTAATGCTGGCAGGGATGGTGATATGTGATGTCATTTCCTACGATGTCGTCACAGGTCAAAGGGCATGTGATGTCACTTCCGCTACCCGTGGCATTTTGGTGAATCAAAGTTCATGGTGTGCTAGTGAGTATGTTATATGTATCTTTGTGAGTAGAAATAGTTCTCCGATTACCATCCTAGAATGAGGTGGTGGTGAAATTAAGTTAGCCAGTGGTGCTTGTTTCCTCCTGAGCTTGATTATACTACCCATAAAAAATGCCTTTACCTTTACTTTCTTTAAACTTGCCTCCACTGCCAGCGTACAAAAGTGGGCGATCTGGGTTGATGTATGTATCCTGGTAAACCAGGTAGTTGTTTTTAAGTGGATCAGCTTCTTTTGCCTTTGTGCTCTAGTTTTGGTTTGCTTCTGAGAAAAGAATCCAAGCTTCCCTGCCTTTCTGTTCACACGTCATAAAGACATGGTTGAACATTGGCACAAACTGCATAGAATTCACAAAACTGAAGGACTGCCCAGAATCTGTCATAGATCTGAGCTGTCTGAACACACAAATACTGTCTGAAACGTGGGTATAAGGATGATGCAGACTCTTCCTGTTATTATGTCAAGATTTCCTGAACAGAAGTTTGGGGTCTCACACTAATGGCGACCAAGTGATTTCTTTGAGCTCCAGGATTGGGGTACTGACCACTAAATCCCCTTCACTGGCTTTTTACCTGTAACCTTCACGTAAGCCTTGCTGAACTTGCTAGAGGGCTGCTAGCATCCTACTACAAGGGAGAGAGCTGACCGTTCAAGAAGGACATGAGAGGTGTTATTGCATGAAGAAGATCCTCTCAGATGAAGTAGAGGCTGAAACGGTTACAGTGAGGAGACTCTGAAAACAATGAAATGGGACCTGACCTGCATCAAGAGGCTGCATTGAGGCCCAGACCATTCTTTCTTGTGAAGGTGGCATTGACGCATGTGACTGATTGTGTCCCAAAATGTAACAAGAGTGCATTCCACTGCAAGTCTTAGCACCTAGAGGGGCCACAGTGCTGACACAACTGTAACCGTAGACTTTCAAGATTCTCAGAGTGCTGAATGAAACCCAACAATAACTGGAAGAGTGTCACACTTGCATCCTGGGATGATCATTTGCTTGTTTGGGAGGGGGGCTTGAGTTTGTGCTCAAAAGTAAGATCCCCATGACTGCGAGCTCTGCTGCCACCTGATCACCTCCACCAAACTTCTGGCACTGCAATAAATCTGCCTTTGCTTACAAGTCGGGTGACACCAGACGTGCAAAGTCTGCCAGTTGGGCAGAGGCCCTGTCTGAAGTATCCTCAATTGATGTACCATGCTGAATGCACAAGTGCACAACATCAGAGAGGCATCGCTTACCCTGATTGTAGCACACATATGTAGTGTTTGTGAAAGGTCCTCATGAACGTCTCCTTTATGACAATGAAAGGTATTATAACTTTGTTCCCTGATAGGAGAGATGAGTGTACTGGAGTGAAAGCTAACTGAAAGATTTATCTGAGACTGGGAGCAATGCTAGCACAAGGCAATAAGCCCTTCCAGGTAGTGTAATGCTCTCCCTGCACAGGGTGCAGGGTCAATTTACTACATCAGAAGAGAGTATCCCTTGACATACCAAGGGAACAACTCTGATCAGTGTCCAATTAACTGCCTTCTGCTAAATTATGCAAAATGATCCTTTTCTTTCATTGTCTGAAATAAAATGTATTACTTGTCACCAGATGACTGTGGAGGTCTGAGCCTCTAGCCTCGCCAATCGTCATGCCTTGGACTGTTCGACTTTGCTACCCTGAGAGTCAAGTACTGAAGGGATGTACCGGTTTGATCGGGTTTTGGGTCCAACAATTAAGACTAAACCCATGGACTCCAGTGGTTGATGGTTCCAGTTTATACAGCCTGAGTTCAGTGAGCCATAAATACCCATGCGCCTCTGGGAAAAGGTTCTCAAACATAGACAATGACAGCATACAAGCAATGTTCGGTGACTAGCTGACAGGACAGAGTGGAGGTGTGCAGGCAGGCAGGCACATCCTCTTGATGAATGTGTGACTACAGGGGAGCTCATCCCTGTTCCGACCAGGAAAATACTGAACCACCCCTGTCAAAGGGTGTCAAAAAGGAGAAAACAAGCAAAGTATGAGAACATTAGGCCTCATGATTTGTTCATGGCATGAGTGAGTAGATAGACAGGGATTACTGGAGCCTTGATGAAGGCCAAAGTCCTGAATGGGCTTTCTGACGGGTCGAAACATGTTTGCTCTGGTTGCTGGATAGATAAATAATTATACCTCATCAGATTTAAAAAATATATGACTTTTTAACCATATCTAAGGTACCAAATAATTAAGGATATTGCCTTGGGTTTACCTCAAGATATTTTTAACACTTATCTAGATCCCTGGCATAATCCAACATTCCTTTCTCCAAACAACTCCCAGCAATGGTTGAGTTCACCAAGATAGTATACACCTACGTAGGTGTGGGAAATCACCTATGAATGAAGCGTGCTACGATAAGTTGTGGGTGAGGTGATTTCTCAAAAATCTTTTAAGATTCTTGTAGGGTATATCAGTAACCTTTCCATAAAAACATCAGCATGTACTTCTGTTATTACAAGGAGGATATGCTTTGGTTTATTTCCCCTCTCTCTCTCGGAGTGCGTATTCGCAGCACATAAGCATTGTCACGGGCAGCCTGTCGGCCATTTTCCTTCAACCTTTCACTTCAGTGATGCTAAATGGTAAACCGCTTTTCCTTTGCTTTTTCTGTGTTTTCCAAATGTATGGCTTACATCTTTAGGGAATATTGTAGTGTTTTTGCCTCAGCTGGGGAAGATTCGGAGGAACCAAACTTTTCTCTGAAGACGTTATTTTGAAAGAATCTTGTAAACTCTACCCTGGAGGACATATGGTGACCTCCGGTCCTGGGACTGATCTTTCAGTAAATCTTGGTGACTCCTGTCCTGTACTGTGTTTTTCTCCTCAGGAATGTTTGATATTTTTTCATATACCATTCATCCCTTCTTAACTCCGGCCACTGAATTACATTCTTCAACTTCTCCTCATTAAACCCTAGTCAGGCAGTAACAAGTCTTCTTGAATCTGTTCAAAAGATGTTCCACTTGACTCTGATGACAACATTGCATGTGCAACTCACACCCCCTGACGCTGCCATAAGAAGGCTTGCGGTACAGATGATCTTTATTTGCTCACTTGCACAGAAGAAACGGTTTCAACTTCTTACACCAGATTCCACAAGCAGCAATATGCTCCTCTAAGGAAATGGCTTACTCATAGAAATTTATGAACTGAGTGCAGTGCTTAGTTTGTTAAAAAAAAAAAAAAAAGTGCCAGGGCTCTTGTCAGGAGCCCACTGCAGCTTTCACCACATATTACCCTGCTATGCTGCCAATGATAGTAACAACACAACTACTAACCATCACACTCCTACAAGTCTGACAATTCGGACTATGTGAGGCCTCCAAAGCTATAAGAATGGCTTGGGCGGCAGATAATAGTCATGTTTAATTAATATAGCATTAATAATTAACTGTTGTTGTGGTCATCTCTAAATTAACTAATAGCGCCACCTTGTGGCTGGCTGTCACAAGTGCTGGTGCTGACAATTAAGTGCCGGTGCTGAGCACCAGTAACCACCGGCTCAAATTGAGGACTGTCATTTTTTTTTTAGAAAGAATACTTTTAAATGCTGTTTAAATGATGTGTGTGCGTGGGTGAGATCAATTTTCAGTTCATGAAATCTGCCACAGTAACTGTTGGAGAATATGCTCAATCACGCAATTAGAGCCACTTCCTCAAATGTGTTACAGAATTGAAATTTAGCGACAGGTTAGTACACAACAGTTGCTGACAAACAAGACTAAGATGTCTGCCAAATGATGTGTAAATGATCCATGTGATACAGCATCTACTGCACCAAGAATGCTCGGCTCAGATAACAGGTCCGATCATTGACCTTGTACCACTCAATAATGAAGTAATGGATTTGACTTTGTGTAATGTAATCTGGTGCTCAAGTTAGACGCTCACATTCCCCTTGGGCAAGTTTCCGGTATATGAAGCAGCAAAAACAAAAAAACAAAAAAAGAGATTGTTCACAGGATTCGAATGTAATTTTTGTTTTCATTTAAATGCAAGCAATTCTCTTTTACTTTGGTTACCTTTGTAATCGATTTACCGTTAAATAATTATTTTGTGCTCCATTGTGAGGTACATGACATTTGTTTCATGGTGCTTCTCGGGGAAAAGGGGGCAAGGATAGAGCTGTTTTTTAATATTTATTTACTTGGGTTTTATATAGCGCTGGCTAGACCTGGAGGTATCAGAGTGCTTTACATGAGGAGAGTTATATAGTTTAGAAGTTACACACTGTTAGAGAAGGTACGTTAATTACAAGTTACATCGGTTGGTTCAAGGCGTGTAGAGGGTAAGGGGGTAATGTAAAAGGGCAACGGGGAGGGAGATTAAGCGGATAATTGGCACAAGGAAAAACAAAGCAGGTAGGGGGAGAGAGATTATGGGGAGAGAGGAAAGGAATAGGGGAGGCAAGCAAAGAATGAAGGAGGGAAGAGGTGGGGGAGGAGGTAGGAGACACAGCGAGGAAACGAGGAAGTAACTGTTTCTGATGTCCGGCTGGATGGGAAACGGCTCCCAGCGGTAAAGGGATCTTTCCCAGTCTTCCATTTTGTGTGATTTCCTTGTCGTGGTGGACTCTCTCAGTGGAGTCGCTGAGACTACAGGGCATAGATGCTGGATCCCTCCCCAACAAGGGAAGAGGAGTGCTTTGGTCATGGGCACACATTAGAAGAATGAAGGAGGTAGAAGGAAGGGGAGGGGGTAGAAAACCCAGCGTGAACACAGTGTCCTACTTCCGGCAGGGTAGGAGACGGTTCCCAGTGGTAAGGGAACCAATACCAGTCCTCCACTATGTGAGACTCCCTTGTCACTGTGGACTCTCTCAGAAGGTTCTCTGAGACTCCAGGGCAAAAAAGCTGGATCCATCCCCAACAAGGGGAGTAGGAGTGCTTTGGACAAGGGCATACAAGAGGGGGACATTATAGGGAGTCGGGCTGGTAGGGTTACATATGTTACAAGTTACACATTGTTACAGAAGGTACGTCAATCACGAGTTACATCCATTGGTTCAAGGCGTGTAGAAGGGTAAGGTGATAATGTAAAAGGGCGAAGGGGAGGGAGATTGAGCGGAGCATAGGCACAAGGATAAACAAAGCAGGCAGGGGGAAAGAGATTCAGGGGTGAGAGGAAAGGAATAGTGGAGGCAAGCGAAGAATGAAGGAGGGAAGAGGTGGGGCGGGGGTAGGAGACACAGCAAGGCGACGAGGAAGTCCAGGCTAGACCCAGAGGTATCAGAGCGCTTTACATGAGAATTAATACGTGTTACAGCGTTACATCAATTACAGTTACATTACAGTTAAATCCGTTGCTAGTGCATTCAATAAACATAGAAAAACAAGATGAGGAAGAAAACAATGTCTGATGTCCAGCTGGCCCCTCTGCTCTCCTTTGGGGACCACACATGGCAGAGACCTGAAATCGCCTGACCGGCATCATTTTGAAGATAGGCGACATCACCCAGTATGTGATATTGGGTAGACATAGCAGGGACCAGGTGTGTGAGTATAGGTAAAATGAATGACCACTCCAAGATGGCCACCATAGTATGTGAAGGGAGCAGGCCCATTTCTATTTCCATGCTCAGCAGATCATCGAAACCTGGGAAAGAAGCAGGCCCGTTTCTATTTCCATGCTCAGCAGATCCTCCAGATCAGGGAAGGGAGTGCTATCTTAGGGATCAGAGGAAGGAGGACGACATGGCAGTCTAATTATACCAACAGGCCATAAACATACAAAATGGGCGCTTACGAATGCACACTTCAGCCCAAAAGGACCTTCCACGGACCTCAGAACATGCCCCCGGGACCCGGTGCTCCTGCAACCAGAAAGCACGTGGAGCCTCCGACACACAGAGCCAAGGGCATAGTCTCACACTGGCAGCCACGGAGGAGCAGGGAGGGGCAGGAGAGCTCCAATATAATCAATGGGAGGGGTGGGGGAGTAGAAACGTTGCATTCACCGCCAGCAATAGTCACAACAGAAAAACTGCCAAGTTCCCAGTTTCCAGAGGTGTCCCCAAAGGTTCTCTGGCTCGAGTCAGTGAGCAGAGGCAGTCCTTGAGACTCACCTGCTGTTCGCCTGTACTGGTCCTCGTGTGTCTACCCCATTTTTAATGGCGCCCACCTCAGTCCACAGGATAGGTGGCAGTTCTCATATACTCCCTCGTGTTGCCAGAGAGGGACACCAGTCGCGGTTCGCGCCGAGTGCCTGGGGCCCAGCAAGGATGCAGCAGGCGTCGTATATGTGGCAATTGGAGTGCATACACTGCATCCCATTTGGTTGCACCAGGATGGGGGGCGCTCACCCGCATTCACCGCGGCTCCGTCCACACCGCGTCAGGCAGGCCTCGACTAGGGGATTCACAGCCAGTGATCACATGAGCAGATCAGTCAGTCTGCGCCAGCAGCTCTGAGCCGTCGTGCCTCTATTTGGAACGTAGAGAGCATCAGCGCTGATCCACCACACAAATCTTCCCCACCGGGAAGTGTCTCATCTCGCTGGTTACCTAATACCTTCCCACAAGGACTGCAGTCCGTAGCATACCTACGCCTGTGACCTCCACGCAAACAAGGCGCCAGCTTCACCAGCTGTTCAGTAGAGCTAAAGTGAAGAAAGGGATAAGAGAGAGGTAATGTTGCTGCATTGCAGTTCTGTTTTATTTAATATTATTTGCAGAGTTTTATATAGCGCTGGTTAGACCCGGAGGTATCAGAGCGCTTTACATGAGGATCAGCGAGTTACAAGTTAACAAAATTACCAACAGTTAGAGGAGCCAAGTATAACAAATGGAAAACAGACAGTGTTACACAATAACATGAGTTATTAGCGAATAGCATAACTAGAACACATGTCCAAAAAGCAAAGAAGGAAGAGGGGGGAAGGAAAAAGGGGTAGGGTAAGCAGATCGGGTCAGGCAGACCGGCAAGGGGAAAAGTGTTTCAGGGGATGGATTCGTCGGAGTGCGGGGGAGGAAAGGAGACACAACGGAGAGATGAGGGAAAACTATGTCCAATATCTGGCTGGGTAGGTGATGACCAAGGGGGTGAACCAGAGCCTAATCTCCTCTATAGCTGAAAAAATAGCTCCACCAGGCAGCGGCCATGAATGTTCGGGCTCCGCGGTTAGCCAAATTCACGGTCCATCATAAGATCACGAACCACCATCACGGGAATTGGAGAGTTGAAGGGCCACCGTCCATATGACCTCAGGTGCGTCCGAAGGTTCAAGGAGGGGGTAGAACTCAGGGGATTAGAGCCAGAATGGAAATCCCTCTCCGGGGAGCTCCCTGCCGGAGCTCCTCACATGTCGGCCATCTTGACCATGGGAGCCTGCAGGTGCCTGGATGGTCTACTGCGAGAAGAGTAAATGCCCGAGCTCCTGGGTGTGACTGTGCAGTGGGGCTCAACCTCGGGGCACAGTGAGGGACCCCCAGCACTGAACAGAAGCAACTGGCCCAGTCCAATGCTCAGTCACGAGGCCGCCTTCAAAGCCCGAGACCGCCTGACCTCTGCCATTTTATGGTCAGGCAAACCAGGTCCCGGTCCTCGCATCAGAGATATCCGTGCAGAGACCTCTCATTTAATGTATGTGTACTCTCAGATAGACTTATTCCAACTTACCATACACTATCTTCTCCACTCTACCATGTCTTGCTCTCAGATTGTGTGCATTGAAGATTGCACAGGTTTCTTTGGGAAGAACAACATGCTCAGGAGCACACAGAGTGTAAGAGGAAAGGCTGTACTATGTATGTTAACCTTCTTTTTCTTTGGAGCGTGTGGGTTAGGAAGGATAATGAGGATAATCTGAGGATGAAAAAGAAAACCAGTGTAGCCGTGTCCTCTATGTTACCAGTTTTTCTCTCAGGCTTCAGTTCTGCTTAGCAGGGCGACAAGATGGATGCTGCATAGATAACAGTGGCTGCATTACACAAAGTGCCCCTGGGTGCAACAGGAGTTTGCACCTGTTTCATGTACTCCCAATGCATTTTGGCAGTGGGGGCTGCCATAAACATAGGGTGGTGGGGCGGGAGGGGTTAGAAATACTTTATTTAAAACCTTTAGCCGCTGCCCGCCTCCAACATCGCGTCGCAACACCTCTCCTCTTCCTGCCAGTTCCCAGCAGCCCCTGGGACAGACTCCCATCAAATCCCCATGCTGCAGAGCAGCACGAGCAGCACGAGCAGCACGAGCAGCTCGAGCAGCGGCCTGAGACGGCTAGAAAGACGCTCTGCTCGGGCCAGGGGGTCTGTGGGGTTTCTCCAGCCCGGCTGCTCGATGCAGTCGGGCTATATGCGCATGTGTGTTTTGTTCGGCCTGAGATGGCCGGCCAAACACACATGAGCACTTAAGGAGTGGAGTGCACTTAGCACTCCTCCTCCCCCTTCCCATGCCTAAGCCCCACCCACCCCTCCCCACAGCACTGGCACAGAGCCGACTGAACATCGTTTTATTTTTCATTTGCTTGCTCCTAGCTACGCAGTGGGGCGACGCTCCTCAGCCATTGCAGAGGAGCCGCCACTGCATTTTGGTATTACAGATGGGGTCGTGGATGTTTCTGTGACCCCTTTGGTAACATGGAGTGTTTTGACTTGAGGGCAACTCTTCAGCCAGTGAATTCACTCCCACTGAATATGGAGCTGCCGGGGTATGGAGTGGGACTTTGCGTCCTATTTGTAATTTAGCACCAGGTGGCATTGGAAACTGATGTCACCGAGGTGACCCTGGCAGTATCTCATCCCACAAGCCTGGAATCTTTGGCTTTATTTAGGATAGACGCATCATATGAAATTCTGATCCTACAGGCATTGCATAGTGCACAGTCTGACTTTTCAAATGATTCAGAGGTTTCTGGATGGAATTATTTTAGTCCAAATATATGTGAGAATGTAGGCCTCAATGCAGCTGTCTAAAACAGCTTCAAGAGCTTAGCCTTAGGCTGTACTAACATTATCAAGGGCTACAAGAAATTCGGCAAATGCCTACTTTTAACCACCAAATGTCAGATATGTCAGACCTTCCCAAGTCTTGCATTGTTCCTGCTTTGAAAAGTGAACAGGAAGGTGTGCTGGGCTTGACTGTGATTCGGGTGTCAAAGTCAACATTATGCTCTCTGTAGCCCAAAGGTTTTGTGAGGCGCATGTACTTGAGAGCAAGTCCAGCTTTTAGGTGTCACTCCATTCTTCTTACATTGCTCTCCCTTCTCTCTAATTATGGAAGCAGGGCCGGACTGGCCATCAGAGGCGTAACAAAATTTGAGGAGGCCCCCCTGCAAGGTGCAGGGAGGGACCCCACGCCGGATTTTATCAGGCAATATCGGCCGCCCTGTAACAAAATCGGCCGAAACTTGCCCTAGCAAACAGTTCGGCTGCACCCCCCTCCTCCCCCTCAGAGGGGCCAGCCAAGCAGTTTGCCAGGGCCAGTTTCGGTTCCCAGTCTGGCCCTGTTTGGAGGATACAGAAATGGAGTGCGAGATTCTCTTAAAACTGATGCACATTTTGTCCAGGAAGGTTAACACTAGAGGGACCCCGCGAGTCACGCACCTATAGGCCTTGCAGAAATGAAGGAGAAGATATCAATTGCAGCTATTCAACCAGATGTTTCTGCCTGACCTTCTAGCCTTATCAAGTAGGAACAGACTAAACATCTCTCGGTGTATCCATCTGCATAGGAAGAAGGCTGATAACATGAATAGGTGTATTTGTCATGTTTCGACAGAGTGGTTACTTGGTCAGAGTTGAATATGTTTACATTTGAGACAAAAAGAATACATTGATTTTAGAGAAATACAGGGGCATATTTACAAGGGGTTATCGCCACAAGAACACCACTTTTTTGACGTTCTGGGGGCGTTAACCCCTTCGCCTTATTTACAAGGCACCTTTGAGCCACTCAACGTGGCTTAATGCAGCCTTGTAAATAATGCCCCTATTCATGTAGCACTTAGCATGAAAGGGGTGGGCAATGGGTGCTGCAGTGGGCATTCCGCCACAACACCCATTGCTTTTTGATGCTGCCCCCTATTTACAAAGCTGGCGTAAATATGGTGCAGACCGAAAAATAAGACCAGGGAACACCTGGTCTTAAACTGGCACAACAAGGAGAAATTATTAGTTACTCCTCGTTTTTGCTGTTGCTATGTGCACTGCATTCTGCAGCACACATGGAAATAGCAACTCACCAATAGTGATTGTTCATGTGCAGGAAAGTGTCCCTCGCTGCAAATAAACAATCATGAGATAATGACGAGTTGCAACTTCTGCATGTGCTGCAGAATGTACACCTTCCTGCACATGAACAATCATTCCCTGCAACGCAATCACCCATGCACTATGGTGCAAGGGTGCCTGCGTTGGCGCTAGGCAGCTAAACTTAACGCCAGCATAAGAGAAACACAGGGGTACGCCATATTATTGTAAATACGGCGCATATCTGCATTTTCAGAATGTCAGAGTGCGGCGATATCAATTGTGGCCTAACACCACATTCCGTCATTCTGTCGTTAATATGCCCCACAGAGCGTTCATTGGTTAGGCCTGGCCTCGAGACAGCTCCAGCCTGCCTCATGTAATATAAAAAGTGAGAAATATATATATATATATATATCTTGCACCCCTGTCATCCCTGCACTACTTATAACCCCACATATTACATCACTCATTACAAGTTAAATGACATCATTGATGACTTCACTGATGACATCTCAAATGACATAATCTCATCACCCTCATGGCCTGGCCTGTGGTCAAGCCCTGTGTACAACCGTCATGGTTTGCCAAACTTTTTCCAGAGCATTAACCCTTTTATGCCCAACAGAGGCCCTCGTTAAATGGCAACTTCTTGAAACAGTTGGATGGATTTAAACCAAATCACAAAAAGCATGCTTTCCTAGTAAAGTTCTATTTTTGGCCGAATTTGGTGTCATTTCATTCAGTTGATTTTTCTATATTGGAGAGCAAAGGTTCCTATGGAATTTAACAAAGGAAATCCTACTATTGGGATGTCCCTTTTTATTTGCCCTCGCTTGACGAATTGGTGATAAACTTCATAAGAAGCAGCCCAGGTTGTTGAACGTTTTCTTTGAAAAGATTCATTCAGACTTGTCAAATGACTACAAAGTTATTAAAGGACAAAAATTATCTTTCCATGTAAACTCTGATCTAACTTTAACTACACAGTGGCGACTTCCATGGTGTAAAATATACACATACAGGGGTTTTGTTCAGCCCTCTTTATCCACAGGTCGTTCACATCTCATTCACATTTTGCTTGCATTTACCACCTAAAACCAAGTTCACACCAGTGACGCTAATGTTGGGTCAATACTTTGTCAATGCTTTTTTCTGCCCTTTTTTATTTCAAACTTTTAGTTCAAAGTCAATAGAACTGTGTCTTTGTGAAAATAAGATTCATAGTTTGCCTGTGATATGTATTAAACTAAAATAATTGCTATAACTGTTCTACGTACACCTACCTGCCTGCTTAGAAACACCCATAATCTCCTATTAATTTTATATGCAATTTTTCATTTAAATATTTTATTGCAAGCATATGACCACCATGTTTAGGCACCAGCCACGTTTTCTTCTTTTCCCTTGTTTTACTTTTCCTGGCATTTGCTTACAATAAAATAAATCACTTCAGTTGCAAATGCTAAACCTAATGTCTTGGCCAATGCTTGATGTTTTCTAATCTGAAGTACTGTAATGGTTCTGACCTCTTTTTGCAGAAGTAATGTGTGCAACGCAAGGACCCCTGATGCTTTGCAACTGTTGTGCAAGACCGCAAGCCAAATTTGTGACAATAACCATCCATCCATTGTCAGATGATGAAATCCACCTCATGATCTGGACTGCACCTAACACATATTAACTAAGGACACAACATGATATATGGCCTCCTAGAGTCCTTCCAACGCAGCAACAGAGAATTAGAAGTAACACACCCCAAAACAGTTTATGCCAAGCTAGTGCTCTGCTGTATTTCAGCTTTAGTGTTAGAAATTATGGGGGAAAACAAATCTCTAAATATGTGCTTTTTCCAAGTCAGCATTGCTATAGTAATTGTTGGATCAAACATTGACGACTATAATATTTTCCACGTAAGCAGTCAAAAAACTTTTCCATAAACGGAAAATATTTAACATATTCCAACATGCTAGAAATACAGACCATTTGTCCCATTTCCTTAACATCTATCTGTGCTTCTCCTGCCTAAACAATTACATGTAAGTTTACCAGCTACCATTCATCAAGCCTTGTGCAACAAAACTTCTCATCACTACTCTTAGTTCAAAAGCATTGCTTACAAATTAATAAGAAGTATTTTGATTAGCTATAAGAACATTGGAATGTTGGGAGCTCCACTGCAATGGAGTGCTCCATGTTTCTACCGGCCGGTAAAGGCCAGCAGAGCAACATTCTAAAGTTTTACAAAGGCCTCTCGGAGCTCGAGGGGATTTAAATCCCCTCGAGCTTCGAGAGGCCTTTGTTTGATTTGTTAGAACATTCTGCCCTCTTGCGGCAGAATGTTCTAATAGCCTTATAGCCCTTCGTAGCAGGGCTATAGCGGCTATTAAAGTCCCGGTCCCTTGTTATATAGTCTATAGTATAACTCTACTTGTAGCATATATTTTAAGTCTAAGGACCTCAAACGTGATGCATTGCTGGGGTATTTGAGCAGAACAATCCCATCCAAATCCAGAAAGTATTTCAAGATGTACCACCTCATTTCAACAACCATTTGAAAGCATATGAAAAAAAAATACTAAAGAAACACATAAGTACAATCATTTGCTTTAGAAAGCTTTTCTTCCAATTTGACTCAGAAAAAATGAGGTGTAGATGCTACCTAAATACGGAAGTATTTAATATCGCAAGCCAACAAAGAACACTTTATTAGTGATTACAAGACTGTCTTGCAACATTGAGATGTGGTTCAATGGAATTGCTCACACATACAACTTTATTTTTGTTTTTCTCCACCAAATATTCCACATTTGATTTAACTTCTGAGAAGTAGCTTCCTCATAATGTTAGGACGGTAATGTTCCTTGCATGGTGATCTAGCATGTAGCCTTGCCTGGGTGTCTGACTGCTGGTGGATCTAGTATCCTGATGTTTATTTTTGCCCTGCAGTCACACTAGGATAACATGCGCACACAGGCCTATATCTATAACTGACAATGCGAGGTTCAGGACCTGCCCTGTGACCTGGAGGGGCACACCAAGCATGCCCTCAGATTTGACATTGTATAGCACATAAAGCGGTAGCAGCAGCATTGTTTGATCTTGCACTTGATCAGACCTTTTTATCTGTGTCAGTGAAAGTGTGGCCTACTGGCCCATCTTGTGTAAAGTTCTATTTTCATGTGAAATCCAGACTCATGTGCTTATATACTGTATAAGTGTGCGTCAACTGAGTGTACATGTTTAGTATTTGTGTGGTACATGTGTGGAAGTAGGAGTCCCTGTGTGTATGGGTGTGAGCATTTAAACAAGTGGGATGCATATTAGATACCCCTGGTTTAGCATGATACAAGATGGAGGATGAGGACAGCTTCCCTAGAGAGTGGAACTGTACTGCCTTCATTCATGTGTCTGGAGAGTGGAGTTCCAGACACAGAAGTGAGGAAGATGGAGACATGGCCTGAAAAATTAATTGAAGACTTTGTTGGTAACGGGATGCTGATTAGTTCTTCCTGTAGTAAGGAAAACAAGGGGACCCCAATAAGTGAACCTGGGGTAGACTAATGTTTTAGAAAAGCAATGGTTCCTATGTGGCCAAAAAGGTCCAAGGAAGGAAGCGATGTCAGAATTAGTGACAATTCTCTAGAGCCGAGATAGATAATAAATATCTCGGGGAGCGATAAGTTATATGAACAGGGTCATGTAAGTCAAAATAACGTTTGCTATTTATTTTATAAAATAATGCAAGAAAAAATTCAGGTGCTCACATAGTAAAGTGACAACAAGCGTGACGTGCTAAGTGGGGGCGACTTTAAAATATAAACATCGCATTGACAACACATAGGAGAACTCCTCAAGAATAAATTATAAAAAGTGTACAGAGTTCTTGTTGTAGGGGGTTGACAACGTTTCGATCTCAGCTATTGTAGATGATCTTCAGGACATAGCAATTGTGTGCAAGCTGAATTCAAAACCGGGCGGTGCCGGGGAGAAAGGTAGCGAGAAAGTAAGCAGAATGCCGCAAGGGGCATGAATTTCTGAAACATGGACTTAAAAGTGTGAGCTATTCCAACTGTGACTGACGTCCGCCCGTGAGAGTGTTACTGAGTGTCCTGCTTCTCCGGAAGGCGCATTCCATATTTAACGCGCCTTCCGGAGAAGCAGGACACGCAGCTCTGCTCTCCACTGTCAGGCTTACTAATGCAGTCCTGAATAGCAAATAATCGGCAATCCAACATTTATACTTCGCATAGCAGCCTTGACCCGCTGCACCACATTGTGGTTTTCATTCCTTTGCCTCATATAACGATGGAATAAGTGGCCCCTCTTCGCACGGTTTCAAGTAATTGCTCCAATTGCGCTCTACTTCACTCAGTAACGCCCTCGGGGGCGGACATTAGCGTGTGGGACACAGGGTCAGGGGCTGGACTCTCTTTGCGAGGATCTCTGTCATCAGCGGTGTGGGCCTGTGAGCCCAGGTTGGGCAATCTCTGGAAGACACTGTGTAGGAAAGTAGGATCTAATTCTATGGTTACCCCCACTTTTTTCTTGCTGTGATGCTGTTTTTGACTAGTCTGACTGGGATCTTGCTAATCAGGACCCCAGTCTGGGAAACAGCCTTTACAATGCTGTTTCCACAACGCATGGCTTCACAACGCGGTCGTTACAATGGCCACGTTGTTAACACGCGTGCCATTACATCGCAAGTCGTATCAACGACTTGCTGTAGGGGGCGTGTAACACCAGGGAATGTGTTGGATTTAAAATCCAACAGCTTCCCTGCTGTTGCACCAACTGGAGTAGGAATAATAATTAATACTATTCCTAAGTCTAGCGCGCCCCCTACAGCAAGTCGTTGATACGACATGCGATGTAATGGCGCGCATGGTAACAACGCAGTCGTTGTAACAACAGCGTTGTAAGCTCATGCGTTGTGAATGCATGCATTGAGATGTCATATATTCCCCCAGTTTATCTGCTTTCTCCCTACATTGTTGTGTTCAGTGCTTAGGTACATCCCAGATTGGATACCAGGGTACCCTTATAAGTCCCGAGTATATGCTACCCATGTGCCCAGGGCATAGGTACACAAGAGGCCTCCTATGGGCTGAAGCATGTATTATGCCACCCATGAGAGACCATTCAAAACAGAACTACAGGCCTGCCATTGCAGCCTGTGTAAGTTGGTGCTTGCACCACTTACTAAAGATATAGGTTTACTATATCTAAGCGTCACTGCACTTAAAACCTATAAGTCAGGCCTTTCCAATACTGAAGGCAGGGTGCTTGGTTCTAAGTGAGAGGGTGCCCCTACTTGAGCAGGATGCCCCTGCAGCCTACGGAGTCCATTCGCCCGGGTTGTCAGTGAAGCAGTCATATACTATATAGAGGGGCACCGCGTAACTATGCGATAACCATCTTGAAAATGGCTGCAAAGAATTCTATCATGTTTGGTATCAAATATGTTGGAATCATACCACCACATAGTAAATGGTGTGGGAGGTGTGATTCCAAGCACTGGAAGAGTCCTCTGTTAGGCTCTCGGTGTTCCGGTACAACCCTCCTAGTCCCGGCCAGCACAAAATGGTTGCTGCTGACCAGAGACACATTTCTGCCCTCCGGCTGCTGAGCCAAGCTCAAGCAGAGGAAGGTAGAACAATAAGCATTCTGTCACAGGGAGGATTTAGTGTATTAGGGTTGGGTGGGTGCACTTGCCAGCGTCAGAAAGTCTGCATGAGGGGCACATTTGGTGTCCCTGTGCATAGTCCAGTTCAAACTCTGGCACGAAACTGGACAAAGGACATGGAAGTAACCTCCCCATGTCCAGACCCTCCCGTGGGAGGGATCCCAGAAATGTACTAACCCTTTTCCCTGAGTTACTGAAGGGCTTACCTGGGTGTAGGTCCCTAGATTCGCCGTGGGATAAGAGTCAGATCAGACACTGTTGTACTTCTACTGTATTGGCACTCTGGACTTCGCTGGACTTCGTTTGGGCCTTACTTCATCTCCCTTTCAGTCTGCTGCATCGTCTGTGCCTGTGCATCATACAGGAACCTTCCAAGGCCTGTGAAGCATCAGAGACACTTAAAGTAATCTCCCTTGCAGGCACCGCAACTAAGTCGACCGGTCGGCAGATGCTGAGCTCCTCCGGACTCCGTGGGCTTTGCAACACAGATGGTGGTTTTCCACAGCTCCAGAGGCCTGCCCTGCCCTCTCACCAAGTTTGAGGCCAATATCCCTCATAAGGGGTTGCAATAACCGAACCCCTGTGGACCGCGTCCAACTTGCAGTTACAAAGGCTTGTTGGCATCTTTGTAAGAAGATCTTCGGGCTCCATATAGCCCCAACCTAGAGCACCTTCAGTGACCAGAATATTCAGCCACACCGCTTCGTGTGCATTGTGGCCTTCATCTTTTGGTGAGCTGATTGAGGTCCTCTCGTGACTCCAGTGCCTCCGGCCTGTGGGTCCACTTGAGGGTCACACTTGTTTCTTTTAGGCTCCCCTGATTGCTCAGGGCCTGCTCTGACTCCCCTGCCTTTGGTGAGATCCCTGGACCTTGCTGATCCCGACTTTGCACCTTCTTGACTTCCTGCATGGGTTGCATTTGCCAAGGCTTGTTGGTGCCCTCGCCGTACACCAACCACTCAGTACTCGACATCCTTCAAGGGACAGCTCATGCTCAGCTCCTGGTCTTCCTCAGCATCGCCATGTCCTCACTGCTGCAAAGTCAAGGTCATCATCATCTTCCCTGAAGCACCCGACATCAGAGGGCATTCGTCTTCCAAGTCTCATGGTCACTCCTGAGTGGCATGGACTCTGTCCCCTCTGCTTTCAGGTAATCCTCTTCAAGAATCCAAATTTGGATTCCCACGGACACTTTCTACTCGTCCAGCAGCAGCACTTTCCTGAAGTCCTCCATTGGGTTCGACTGCGGTTCGCGATACCACTTCACACATATGGACCCAGCTTCCCTGGTGTGGGTAACGTGGGTATTAGGGTCTCCATGGGTGGGGTGGCTCTCCAACCTTCTGTCATCTAAGGGATTCCTCTAGGGTCCACTGGGAAGGGCCCTCGATCTCTAAAAATCCAACCTTGACTTGCACATAGACTTGTACGGAGTACGCGGTCGTGTTCAGACATTGCACACACTCTCTGTGGGGTCACAATCTACTTACCTTGGGTGGGTCTGTGGGTCCCCAGCAATTCTACGTCTTCTCGACATCGTCCTGACTCGAGACGTGGTTCTTATACCACTATCTTAGTAAATGGTTTGGTCCACCCCTGGGGCCACTGTGTATTTCATTCTATTTACTGTGTTACATTGCTGAAGTACTGTGTGCATTGTGTTTATCTCTGTGTTGGAGATATTGGAACATACTAGAGAGTATTATATGATAAATACATATTTTTATAAATACTTGGTGTGGTTATCTTTCATTTAATCTATACTATAAGATTGCATTCTGGTAAAACAAGCTGCTTTACACTCCTTCATGACTAAGCCTGAAAGCTGCTCTCCACAGCCACCACTTAGAGAGCTTTCTAAGGTTGTCTAAGACCTTCTAAATCACAATAAGGATTGTCAGGACTGGTGCAAGGTGCCCACTTACATTAGTGGAAATCATATACCAGGCCAGCTTCTCACTCACTGTGTGCCCCATGGCCTTTCTTCTGTTTTCCTCTAGGCGTCCTGGGGCAGCAGGGCCATTTTAGATTGCTATATGTTTCCCAATTCAAGATGGCACCCCTGATATGTAGTTCATACTAGGTTTTGCCCAAATGTGATGGTGGATCTAGCCTTGTTGGGCAGTTCGATTACCTTCCAGGTCATTTTTTCAGTATTAAAAGGAAGTGTGAACAGTATTTGCTGCATGGCAAATGTCCTTGTACCCGGTGAATTCTCCTAGTGAGTATAGTATTCTGTAATTAACTAGTAACTCCTTGTTGTTCACTTTTTGAGTTTGGTTTTCTCTTTTGAGCACAGACCTGGAATTTCCTTTTTGGAAATGTTTGGTGCCATTCACTTTGACTCTAACAGAAGTGCTCTGTTACCCAGGGCATCGCTGACTTGGGAGTAGTTCTTAACCAGCAAGGTGGCTTCTGGAAGGGATCATCTCCCTTTCTTCGGAGTCAAGAACCTCCAGATCAAAGCACAACAATCTCGTCCAGCTATCTTCACATCCTCCATCTTGTACTTTGCTAAAACAGAGGCATCCAAAATAGAGTCCAATGGCTGCAGTACTCAAGACTCCCACAACACACTAAGTCTTAATACCATACATGTGACACACTCTCACTGCACATACATGCATTTGACATAAACCCGGGATGTCGGTGGAAGGCTCTAGGTGTCACATTGCAGGGGAACTTTAAACTAGAGGTTTAAAAGAGGGAGCAGTAAGGGGGCTGTTGTCTACAGCCTTTCAAAATAGAAAAAGGTCTGATTAGGACTATTAATCTACAAACATTGTGTTTCAGTGTGGACTAAACACGAGGAGGCCAGAGAGGGAGAGGCAAGTTCACAATCATTTTTATTGGATTTCAAGGGTACACAAAGCGCAATAGTTCAATATGTCTTTAGCTTCTTAACGTCAGGGGCCCAGGGGGAAGTTGCACGTGTGAATCTTCCTGTTCTTCTGTCAGGTGAAGGTTGTTTCCTCCCAAGCACGAAAGAAAAAAAAGAAAGAAAAAAAACAATGTTTAGAACGGGGACTCGTTTTGTTTCAGTAGTGCACTGGGGAAAGGGAGTGAAGAAGAATCACCCGGACCGCCACCATGTGGAGTGTGGAGCAGGGTAAGGGATCCTGGAGTTAACGGAGCCCTCCCTCCACCCTTGATGGGCCGGCTGGCGAGGTACTAATGGGCTTTTTGGTAGTAAACCACCCACGAACCCTGGCACGTACCTCAGGGAGCCCCGCACCTCCTGGGGCGTGGCTGGTGTTGTCACGGTACCGGAAAAGGTCTGGTTCCCTCTCTCGTGGCTGTCCCTGGTTCCCTCGCTCCGCGTCCGCTTCTTCTTTGTGATGATACCTCCAGGCGCTGTTCCGTCTCTCCTGGTCGGGCGCTTCGATCTTGGACGCTCTTCGTTGTGAAGCAACTGAGCTCCTCCGATAGCTGTCGAGGTCTCTGACGTCCTCTTCAGTCTGGACCTCCGGCGTAGCAGCAGTGTCTTCCCTAGGTCCCGTGCCGGTTTAAAAAAACGGCTCTTCCTCGTACGTCACCCTGGTGTGATCAGGTGACGAGGTCACATGGGAGATCATGTCATCGGAGAGATGACGGGAATTAAAGGGGCCACTGGCTTCCCAGTACTGCGATGTTCTCGGGGACTGTGAACAAAAAACAGGAGAAAGGTAAGGGGATATTTGTTCGTCGTCTTCTCCCTGAAGGGCCGTCTCGTGACATACAGTCACCACCACCACCTTTTGTCAACAAACCAAGGCATGGGCAGTAGTCCCATCTCAGTAAACATGACATGCATGGCACACTCTTCCAGGTGATAGAACAGGTTCTGGACCTTGTTTTAACGACAGACAGACCTGGGCCTGAAAGCAGGTGCTAGATTAATATGTTAGCTGGGGGAACAAAAGGTCAGGATACCAGATTCACATCCACTCGCGCCCCTACATGCAGGTGTACATGCCTGTTTATCAGGCAGGTGACATTCTCATCTCAACAGATAGAGACATTTAGAAATGTTTTCAATGCAACCTGAGGATACGAAGTGCATACCATTAGAGAAAGGATCAATCAATCAGGAGTTTGTATAGTGCGGCTACTCACCCGTGAGGGTCTCAAGGCGCTGGAGGGGGCGCTGCTGATCCATCTGTACTACAAAACAATGTTCACAAGGAACTGATTTGGAAATAATAATCTATTGCATACAACATCAATAGTTGTATTTGAATTAATCTCTCACAAAACGACACCAAATCAATGATAAACACAGTAAGCCTATACACGACCTTTTGAAATTTACCAAGCCTCAGCCGAGGTCTTTATTTGACACAAATTTTTTGTTAAGTCACATATAAAAACATTTTGTATATACACAACTCCTCTCTTTCTTACATTCGCAGTGCAAAGTGAACCCCAGTGAAAAAAACCATAACCTCACAGAAGTAACAGAAAATACAAACAAAAGTGTAGAAGGTTATTGGAAAGAAATATAACAAGGACAGTTTATAAACAATATATAATAATCCAGTCAAGGCTGTCTCTTATTTCGTTGTCGACGGCGTTTCGACCCACTTTTAAATACCGGGTCTCATCAGGACTGTAATTCTGGGGACTAGTGGAAGGAAGAAGAAAGAGGGCAAATATAACTATATTAAAATCAATTATCGAAATACTGATATATACAGTTAGGGACCTTGAAGGCTTGCAGATTTTTGATTTATGGCTTACCAGTGTTAAACATACAGTCGTCCTTATCGGATCCAGTATGCAAAGGATGTGGAGGATGAGAAAATTACATCCAAACCTGTAGGTAAGGAACATTTATTTTTATTTTGATTTTTAGTGTGAGTTCAGTCATAAAAATATCCATAGAATCACCACGGTGTAGTATATTTTAATGCACTTACTTGGGCTTTTTATTATTCTTCCACGAGTAGGGGTCAAATGATGGACCAAATATATTGGGCGATACACGCTTCCCTATGGGTAAGGAATGTTTATTTTTAATAAATGTTCAATCATGAGGGTATCCGAAAAAACACCACGGTGTAGTATATTTTTTAAAAAGCACTTACTTCGGCTTTATATTATTATTCCTCCACGAATAGAGGTCCAGAGGTGCACCCAATATTCAGGGAGATACAAACTTCCCAAGATAGTCTCAATTCTTATCTCGACACTTCTGTAATGTATCAAAAACTTTAATCAATACATATCTCGCAACAAAGTTTCCACACTAAGAAACGACTTAAATTACTTACATATTGAATAATTTGGAAAAAAGGAGCAGATGTCCTTCAATCCGTGCTGGCTCTACTGGATACGAGAGAGAAGGCACTGACTTTATGGCCATCAGGCTGATCCATCTGGGCGTGGAGGTTCAGTCGAAGAGCCAGGTTTTGAGATCCTTCCTGAATTGGGTCAGCGATGGAAATTGCCTGTGGTAGAGGGGCAGGGCATTCCAGGTCTTGGCGGCGAGGTTGGAGAAGGATCTTCCTCCAGTTCTGGTCTTGTGAATCCGTGGGACAGTGGCCAGGGCAAGTTTAGTAGAGCAAAGGTGTCTGGCGGGAACGTGGAATGAGAGGCTGCAATTCAGATACGATGGTCTGGCGTCTTGGAGAGCCTTATAGGCATGTGTGAGGAGTATGAAGGTGATTCTCTTGTTGACTGGGAGCCAGTGCAGTTGTCGGAGTTGTTGTGTGATGTGGCTGCAGTGGGGGATGTCAAAGACCAGTCTGGCTGCAGCGGTTTGAATGTTCTGTCGTTTTCTGAGCTATTTCTGGGTGGCGACGGCATAGAGTGCGCTGCCATAGTCGAGTCTGCTGGTGATAAGCGCGTGGGTGACCTTCTTTCTGGATTCTGTGGGGATCCATCTGAATGTCTTTTGAAGCAGGCAGTGTGTTGAAGCAGGAAGATGATACGGCATTGATCTGGCAGTTCATTGTGAGAGAGGAGTCCATTATGATGCCGAGGTTATGGGTGTGGCCCGTGGGGTGAGAGGGGTTCCCAGTGTGGCAGGCCATCAGGAGTCATCCCAGGCTGAGGGGATGGGTTCCAGGATGAGTACTTCAGTCTCCAGGTGGCAGCAGCCTTCTTGTCTGAGTTGAGCTTCAGGTGACAGCGGCCTTCATCCCGCTGTGAAAGTTGGTTCGGCCTGCTGTGGATTCATTGGTGAGGAAGAGGATCAGCTGGGTGTCATCGGTGTAGGAGACAATGTTGAGCCCGTTGTTTTTTGATTATGGCAGCGTGGGGGCCATGTAGACTTTGAAGAGTGTGAGGCTCTGGGAGGAGCCATGGGGCACTCCACAGCTGATCTCTCTAGGTTCTGAGAGAAACAGACGTAGTCTGATTTGCTGTGTTCAGCCAGTAAGGAAGGAGTGGATGCAGTCCAGGGCTTTGTCCCTGATGCTGGCGACGTGGAATCTCATGATTAGGGTGCGGTGAGAGGCGGTATCGAAGGCAGCCGAGAGGTCCAGTAGGAAGAGAACTAAGGATTTGCTGTGGTCGAGGAGGGAGTGGATGTCATCGGTGGCAGCGAGGAGTGTGGTCTCGGAGCTGTGGTTACTTCAGAAGCCGGACTGAGAGATGTCCAGGATGTGGTTCTCTTCGATAAACTCAGAGAGTTGGGTGTTGAAGGCCTTCTCAATGACCTTGGCTGGGAAG
Source organism: Triturus cristatus (assembly GCF_964204655.1). Classification (NCBI taxonomy): domain Eukaryota; kingdom Metazoa; phylum Chordata; class Amphibia; order Caudata; family Salamandridae; genus Triturus; species Triturus cristatus. The sequence continues at coordinate 769,964,404 of NC_140580.1, forward strand.
AGGAGGAGTTAGATGGGTCTGAAGTTCTTTAAGTCTGTTGGGTTGGCTTCTTCAGCAGGGGCTTATTCCAGGCATGTTTCCAGTCATCGGGGAAGATGGCGGTTTCGATGGAGTAGTTGATGGTGTAGCGAAGATCTGGGGCGATCGAGGTGGCTGCTCTATGGAAGATGTAATACGGGCAAGGGTCTAATGGGGCTCAGCAGAGGATGCTCTTCATGGTCTTGAGTGTGTTGTCTGTGGAAAGCGGAGTCCAGTTTAGCAGGATCTGTTGGGGTGCGGCGTAGTTGTGTGCGGTGGTGACGTGAGTTGTGGCAGGGCCTTGGGTGTCGAAGCTGTCGTAGATATGCCTGATCATGTGGTAGAAGAAGGTGCCAAGTTTGTTGCAGGGGTCTTGGGAGGGTGGGACATCTGTGTTCTCGCTGTTGGACCTGGCGAACTAATTGACGATGGCGAAGAGATCTTTGCTGTTGTGTGTGTTGGTGTTGACTCTGTCTTGGAGGGCAGTTTTCTTAATGGTTTTTAGGAGGAGGTGGTATGTGTTGATGGCGGTTTTGAAGGTTGCGTGGGTTTCTGGTGTTTTGTTGTTCCTCCATTTCTTCTTGAGTCGTCTGCAGGTGCGGCTGGACTCATCGAGGGCAGGAGTGAACTAGCTGGCTTTCTTGGAGTGTTGTTTGCCAGGTGCATTCTTGAGGGGTGCCAAAGTGTCGGTGCAGTTGGAGATCCATCGGTGAAGGTTGCGTGCTGAGGTGTTGGCGTCTGTTGAAGTAGACAGTGTGGTAGTGCTGAGGAAGGCAATGTGATATTCTTCGGTGGCCTTGTTCCAGCTACGATGGGGGGGCGGTGAGGGCAGTGGTGAACGGTGGGAGAGGCATGCAGTGGTGGTCGGTCCAGAGGAGTTCAGTGGTGTGGCTGTAGGTGATGTACCCGCTGGCAGAGAAGACGGGGTCGAGTGTGTGTCCGGCAGTGTGGGTCGGAGTGGTGAGTAGCTGCTTGAGTCCAAAGTTGGCGAGGTTCTCCAGAAGAAATGTGGTTTTCTAGTCACTGGGTTTGTCCAGGTGGAAGTTGAGGTTGCTGGGTAGAATGTAATCAGTGGATGCGAGAGCCTGGGGTGTGATGAGGTCTATGATGGGATCAGTGAAAGGAGGTCTGGTCGTTGGCCTGTAGACAAGGGTGTCGCTGAGGGTAGTGTTGGGAATGGTCTGGATCTGGAAATAGAGGTGTCTGTGTTGAGGCGTAGAGGGTGCTGGCATTTCAACGGTGGAAGGTCCAAGAACCAGAACCCCTGCAGCTGGGTGAGGTCCAAGTGTGGACGTGCCCAGACGGGCTAACCCTTGGCATGGCTTTGGCGAGTCAGTGCCGCAGTCGCCATTAAGAAGTGTGCGGGGGGCTGGACAGTAGTGAGGTGAGGACCGCAGGAAGGGTCACTGGAGGGGGTGGGTTCGCAGGGGATCGAAGGGGTAAGCTTTGCTAAAAGTGCGAAAAAGCGCAAAAGTGAAAAAAGCAGAAAAAAGTCAAAAAGCAGAAAAAGGCTGAAGGAAGGCAAAAGAGGCCGAGAAAAGCAGAAAAAGAAAGACAGAAGGCCAGTCCAGCAGCAGAGCAGAGACTCTTTATCACTAAAGCACCAGGGATGAGCCGCAGGTGGGAGCCTGCAGGTGGAGGAGCCTCAAACTCCTGACCAGAGGGTCAGCAGCAGCAACGGGAGCAGCAGCAGCTACCAGGTGGAGTTGAGCAGTGAAGGGAGCAGTCCACTAGAAAGGTCAGTGGACTGCACTTTCACTGTGCAATCCACTGCTATCATGAACATAGCATAGGAGAGGAATGAGGCAGCAGAGTGAAGAGTACTGCCTAGGTTTCTAAGAAGATTGTGAAATGGTGAGTCTTGAGGCCTTTCCCAAAGTATGCTGACAAAGGGGTAATTCAGGGGTGCAACGGTAAACTTTGTTTGAGGTGACATGCATTCCATTGCATTTCAATGAATGGCTGTACCCTCAATATTTTGCTATAGCTCCACTGTGTAGGACAGAGAGTAGAGTGCAGTTTCTCTGCTCCACTACTAAGTAGAGGTATGTTATGTTATGTTATGTTATGTTGTGTTATGTTATGTTATGTTATGTTATGTTGTGTTGTGTTATGTTGTGTTATGTTATGTTATGGCCCACACTGGAATGGCCACCTGGTTTCTATACTTCCATCATGCAAAAAGAAATGGGGTTGTTTGTAAGTTGACATTTGTAGGACTCTGTGTGAAAATGTACGATGTTTTGTTGTTAACAGCGAGATGTGTTGGAAGTTTGCTACGGCATATGGCATGGAAAGTAAAATATTGATTAGGCACACATTGTAAGGTATACATGTGTTGTGTCTTCGCAGTAGCACTGTCAACACATTATCTATGTTTATTTCAACTTGTGATGTTAAAAAATGTGGGTTCCTTCTGCTAGTGTAGTTTTATTATGCTATTAGAACCTAGGTAGGAATTGTATGCTTGCTATATTTTTCTTTGTATATCTTGTTTATAGAGTATATCCACATTACTTCCTCCCTCACCTCAACAAGGTGAATATCTCACTGTCCCTAGGAGTTTGTTCATTGATGTGCCCCATTCTCCATTCTTTGAAAACCTCCTTTATCCTCAGCACCCCTCGCCATGGCAAAGAACATCTCGTTAAGCCCAGCATTTTAGGGCCAGTGCCCTGGATCCAGCATACCATTAGAAGATCTGCCCTTTATAACGGGGGCTTCTGAGCCCTTGATGCTGCTCTTATGTTTGCTGTCAATTGCCTTTGAGCGCTGAGTGTTTCTTAACTCAGGGAAACATTACTGAGGGGTCTTCCTACATTTAAGTAGAGTTCATCCGGTTCTGCTTCATGACACCATGGTTCTAGTCCAGATCCTATTTGTTTAGCCTGTTGCTTCATTGGCAGCAACTCATGACTCTTCCATCACCACGGCCACTGTCCCTGATGCATGGAAGCACGCGGAAGTCAAGCCGCTCCTGAAGAAACCCTCTGCCGACCCCAAGGAGCTCAAGAATTACCGCCCCATCTTGCTACTCCCTTTGCCCACCAAGGTTCTGGAGAAAGCCATTAACTGCCAGCTCACAGAGTACCTCGAAGAAAACAACCTGCTTGACGTCTTCCAATCTGCTTTCGGATCCAACCTGAGCACCGAGACCACCCTAATCACACCCACTGATGACAACAGATGCTTCCTAGACCATGGTGAAACAGCAGCATTCATCCTCCTCGACCTCTCAGCAGCCTTCAACACCGTCTCCCACCACACGCTCATCACCAGACTCCATGACATCGGCATCCAAAGCAACGGCCTCAACTGGATCTCCTCCATGCTCTACGGCTGAACTCAGAGGATCCATCTAACTCCCTTCTACTACACAAAAACATAATCTGCGGTGTACCCAAGGTCTCTTTCCTCAGCCCAACTGTGAAAGCCTGGCCTGGTATATGATGTCCACTAATGTAAGTGGGCACCTTGCACCAGTCCAGACAACCCTTATGGTGATTTAGGAGGTCTTAGACAACCGTAGAAAGCTGTCCAAGTGGTAGCTGTGGAGAGCAGCCTTCAAGCTCAGTCTTGAAGGATGGTAAAGCAGCTTGTTTTAAAAGAATACAATCTTATAGTATAGATTAAATGAAAAGAACCACACCAAGTATTTATAAAAATATGTATTTATTATATAATACTCTCTAGTATGTTCCAATATCTCCAACATAGAGATAAACACAACGCACACAATAATTTAGCAAAGTAACACAGAAAATAGCACGAAATACACAGTGGCCCCAGGGCGGGGCCAAACCATATACTAAGAAAGTGGCATAAGAACCACGACTCGAGTCAGGACGATGTTGAGAGGATGTAGAATTGCTGGGGATCCACAGAACCCCCCAAGGTAAGTAGATAGGGACCCCACGGAGAGCGTGTGCAGTGTGTGAACACGACTGCGTGCTCCGTACAAGTCTGTGTGGAAGTCGCGGTTTGATTTTTAAGGATTAGGGACCCTTCCCAGTGGACCATGAAGAAACCCAGTGGAAGACAGAAGGTTGGAGAGCCACCCCACCTGTGGATACCGTGATACTGAAGTTACCTATCCCAGGGAATCCGGGTGCATAGGTGTGAAGTGGCGTTGGAAACCGCTGTCGAACCCAATGGAGGATTTAAGGAAAGTGCCACTGCTGGAAGAGGAGAAAGTGTCTGTGGGAATCCAAATGTGGATTCTTGAAGAGGAGTACTGTAAAGCAGAGGGGACAGTCTATGTCACTCAGGGGTGACCAGGAGGCTTGGAAGACAAATGCCCTCCGATGTCGGGTGCTGCAGGGAAGATGTTGATGACCTTGACTCTGCACCTGTGAGGACCAGGCGACGCTGAGGAAGACCAGGACCCGGATACAAGTTGTCCCACAAATGATGTAGAGTGCTGAGGGGTCAGTATCCGGCGGGAGCACCAACAAGCCTTGACAAATGCAACCCATGAAGGAAGTTGAGAATGGCCAAAGTTGAGACAAGCAAGGTCCAGGGGACTCACCACAAGCAGGGGAGTCAGGATAGGCCCTGAGCAATCAGGGGAGCCCAAAAGTAACAAGTGTGACCCTCAAGTGGACCCACAGGCCAGAGACACTGGAGTCACAAGAGGACCTCAAGCAGCTCACCAAAAGATGCAGGCCATGATGCACACGATGTGGTGTGGCTGAAGATTCTGGTCACTGAAGGTGCTCGAGGTTGGGGCTACTTGGAGCCTGAAGATCTGCTTGCAAAGAAGCCAACAAGCCTTTGCAACTGCAAGCTAGACATGGTGCACAGGGGTTTGGTTAATGCAACCCCCACGAGGGATACTGGCCTCAAACTTGGGGAGAGGGCAGGGCAGGCCTCAGAAGCTATGGAAAACCACCACCTGTGTTGCAGAGCCCGCGGAGTCCGGAGGAGCTCAGGATCAGCTGACTGGTCGACTTAGTTGCGGTGCCTGCAAATGCAGGGGAGTGAATCCTTCACTTCAAGGGAGATTACTTCAGGTGTCTTTGATGCTTAACAGGCCTTGGAAGGTTCCTGTATGATGCAGAGGCACAGACGATGCAGCAGACTGGAAGGGAGACGAAGTCAGGCCCAAACGAAGTCCAGAGTGCCCAGACGATAGAAGTGCAATGGTGTCTGATCTGAATCTTATCCCACGGCGAATCTAAAGACCTACACCCAAATGAGCACTTAGGTACCCTAGGGAAAGGGTTGGGGAGATTCAGAGGACCCTCCCAGGGGAGGGTCTGAACAGGAGGGTCTGAACAGGGGGAGGTTACTCCCATATCCTTTGTCCAGTTTCATGCCACAGCAGGAGCCAATGGTTTCCAGGACTGGTTTGAATTGGACTATGCACAGGGACACCAAATGTGCCCCTCATGCAGACTTTCTGGTGCTGGCAAGCGCACCCAACCAGCCATAAAACACAAAATCTTGTCTGTGAGGTGGTCACACCTCCCTGTGACAGGATGCCTATTGTTCTAACTTCCTCTGCTCGAGCTTGGCTCAGCAGCAGGAGGGCAAAAATGTGTCTCTGGTCTTCAGCAATAATTTTGTGCAGTCCGAGACTAGAAGGCTGGTACCAGGGACACTGAGAGCCTAACAAAGGACTCTTCCAGTGGTTAGAATCATACCTCCAACACCGTTTATGATGCAGGGGTATGATTCCAACATGCTTGATACCAAACATGATAGGATTCGTTGCAGCCATTTTCGAGATGGTCATCGTGCGATTATGCGGTGCCTATCTATATAGTATATGGCTACTTCACTGACAACCCAGGAGAATGGACTCCATAGGCTCACTTAAAACCAAGCACCCTGCCTTCAGGGTTGCAAAGGCCTGCTATAGGGGTGACTTATAGGTTTTAAGTGCAGTGATCCTTAGAAATAGTAAACCTGTATATTTAGTAAGTGGTGCAAGCACCAACTTACACAGGCTGCAATGGCAGGTTTGTAGTTCCATTTTGAAAGGTCTCTCATGGGTGGCATAATACCTTCTTCAGCCCACGGGATGCCTCTGGGGTAACTATGCCCTAGGTACATGGGTACCATATACTACGAACTTATAAGGGTACCCCAGTATCCTATCTGGGATGTACCTAATTACTGAACACAACAATTTAGGGAGAAAGCAGATAGACTGGGGTCCTGATTAGCAGGATCCCAGTCAGACTAGTCAAAAACAGCATCACACCAAGCAAAAAGTGGGGGTAACCATAGATGTAGATTCTACTTTCCTACACCAACCCTCGTCAATGCCTTCATAACGCCACTAGAAGACATTGTCAGCGCCCACGGACTTAACATCATCTCATCCGCCAATGATACGCAGCTCATTCTCTCTCTCACAGAAGACCCTAACACCACCAGAGCCAACCTCTGAAACACCATGTCTGGCGTCGCCACCTGGATGAAGTCCAACTGCCTAAAGTTCAATCCTGGACAAAACATAAGTACTTATCTTCGGGAACAAACTCTCTCCCTGGGATGACACCTGGTGGCCCATCGAGCTCGGCCCCACACCAACCCCCCCCCTCTCCCTCAGCCATGCACGTAACCTCGGAATCCTTCTGGACAGCCAACTGACCATGAATCAGCAGGTCAATGCCGTATCCTTTTCCTGCTTCCACACCTCCGCATATTACGTCAAATTTTTCGATGGATCCCCACCTCCACAAGGGAAACAGTCACCCAAGCTCTCGTATCCAGCTGCCTTGACTACAGCAACATACTCTATGCTGGAAACACCAAACAGCTTCTCAACTGCCTCCAGACTGTTCAGAACACCGCAGCAAGATTCATCCTCAACCTCCCCAGAAGAACCAGCGCCACCCCCACCTCCAAAGCCTGCACTGGCTCCCTGTCCAGAAAAGAAGCCTCTTCAAACACCTGACACACGCCTACAAAATCCTCCACAACTCCAGACCCACCGATATCAACCACCACTTAATACTACACCGAACTACCAGGGAGCTCTACTCCACCTCCCTCACCTTGCCCCTATCCCCCGCATACGTCGGAGCCACTGCAGAGGTCGTTCCTTCTAACTCGCCGCCAAGTCCTGGAATGACCTCCACAGCAAACTGCCCCCTCGCCGGAAGACTTCAGGAAGAAGCTCAAAACATGGCTTTTCGGTCAAGGCCAGTGCTTTAAGTGGACCGGGTCTCACCGGGTCTGAGCACCGGCAGTTTTTTAAAGGGGGCCTCGAAACGGGTCTCTATTGAGCTCTGTGTCGGCACAGGCGGTCAGTTTTTTTCCAGACTGCAGTGACAGCAGGCACATCAATGTGCACATGCTCACACTGCTCACTTCTCACTAGTGGAGAAGTTACGGCATGGCGTCATTCCAGATGAGCGTTGTAGGGGAAGGGAAATCCTTTAAAGAGAGTCATTTTCTCTCTGGATTTCCCTTCTCTTTTTGAAACTCAGGAGCTGCAACATTGTCGTGGTGACACCAGGGCTTTAAGTGGAAGCTTTTCAATATTATATACAAGCCATAGTTGCTTCTTATTTATCTTATGCAACTAACAACCACTGACAAAGCCAATAGTCCTAACTTGTTGTAGGTATGATGTTACTTGTTGTATTATATATCTAGATGCAATGACAGAAACAGCAAAATACAAGTCGGGCGGCACACTATGCTAATACCGAAGAGTCGGTGGTATTGTGTATAGGGAAAGGTGCCCAATGGGTATATCGACCAAGTATCTATTGATCTGTCTATTTAGGTATGGTGCTAGATGGTGGGGAGAACCACCTACCTCCCCAAATCCTGCGGCCTAAGCTGCAACTTTTGTACTTCGATTCCCTAGCACACAATCATAGTGAATTGTACAGAGAAATGACAGCAGTAGCAGTAGTATGTCAATGCAAATATAAACACAAGTCACAGTAGAAACTTGATTCTTTTATTTTCTTTTGTAGTCTCATCAGATTTGTGAGCCAGATCGAAAGCCAACACGTGTTTCGTTGCTTCTTGTTTTGTATATACATGCAAGTTTTTCAAGGCTTGACTGTCTTTAATTTCAATTTTTGACATGTGGTGATAATTCCAACCCACAAGTTCCTTCGGCGTGGGGAAAACTTAATTGTCAGGGTCCACAATCTTTATGCCCGCTTCCTCTACTATGTAGTTCGAGTCACGTGTACGTGTCCCTCGCAGCGTCTGAAGCCCTCACGCCGATCCCTTGTACTCAAGGGATCGGTGTGAGGGCTTCAGATGCTGCGAGGGACACGTACAGGCACACTATGCTAAGCACAGATTTTTAGCTTATGTGTTTTTAAGCCACGCCCTTAATTCCATTGGCCACGCCCCTTTGAGAGACACTCCAGTTTTTTCATCCCACTTAAAGCCAAGGCTCACAGAACCCAAGTGCCTGTAGTCCCCCAGGGGTGACCAGTGCTCTATACAAGACTGATTTAAGCAGTGCATTTGATTTGGTGGACCACGGCATTCTCTGGGCAAAGTTGTTGGAAATGGGGGCCTCAGAGGGTATTATCTTCTTTTTAGCACGTCTATACACCAAACTGAGAGCTTGTGTCCGATATGGACCGCAAGGTGAATGTACACCCATGTTTAAGATTGGCCGTGGAATACGCCAGGGTTGTGTCTTAGCCCCACTGCTTTTTATACTTTTTATTAATGAGATTGATTCTTTCCTTAAATCCCTGGCAGTGGACGCCCCCAAAATTAATAATGAATATATCCCAGTATTACTCTATGCGGATGATGCGGTTTTAATTTCTCGTACACCATATGGTCTTCAAAAGCTATTGGATGGTTTTATGCAGTTTATTAAAGGCAGAAAGTTAGTTTTAAATAAAACTAAAACTTTTACTATGGAATATGGGCGTAGACCAGGAAAGAAACAGCCTGCCTTCTTCATAGAGGGCCAAAAGGTTCAGGCTGTTGACAACTTTTCCTATTTGGGGGTTACTTTTTCAAATAATAATTCCTGGGTTAATGAACATAAGAATGTACGGTCTAAAATGGCCAGGAGTGCTTATGGAATTTTTACCATGGCAAGCAAATTAGGAGATAGACGGGTAAAGGACATGCTTAAAATTTTTCAATCACGGTGTGTTTCTATTGCCCTATACGGAGCTGGTATATGGGGCTATGCCCCGGCAGGATCTCTTCAGGTTGAGGAGAATACATTTTTGAAGAAACTTTTGTGCCTACCAAGCTCTGTGTCTAATGCCTTAGTGCATAATGAATTGGGTATGCATTACCTCTCCGATTTGATTTCCCTTAGACCCCTGCTTTTATGGCGCTCAATATGGATCAAAGATGAGACGTCTTTGTGTAGAGCCATCATTTCTGATTGTCTTGCCTTGGACTATTACACAAGGATCCTGTGGTTGAAGTATGTTAGTGATCATTTCCGGGAGATCTTTAACATCGACATTATTTTGGATCACCATGGGGTAGATGTGGTACCCAAATCCCATCTTAAACAATGTAATTTAAATCAGAGCGCCATTAAGAGACATTATAGCAGCTCTAATCTTTCATCCTATGTTTTTTACCATGATCTAATCAAAGTTGTGGGTTTTCAACCCTATTTGTCTCAAGTAACCTGGAAGGCACATCGGTTTGTGTTAACTAGACTTAGAATGGGAGTAGTCCACAACCTTGTTGCCTTCCCTTCTTTGAACAAACATCCAGACGGCCCATGTCCCTGTGATAACTGCACTCCACAAAGTACCATGCACTTTCTTCTACTCTGTCAATTGTATAAATTCATCCGGATAGCTTATTTAAAACCCATGTTTGCTAAGTATGGGGTTAGATCGTTACAAGACTGTATGAGTTTACTTTTTAACTTGCATTATCCGGATGTGTGTTTTTATACTGCTAATTTCCTACTTAAATCCATTAATGCCAGGAAAAGTATGCTTTTTTAACTATTTTATGCTGATGAAATTTTCTGTCTCTGTATTTAATTTAGTGTATATGCCATATTTATGTTGTTTTTAATGTGTGCTTTCATGAACTTGTCTTATGTTCGAATAAAGCCTTATGAAATGAAATGAAATGATTGATTGATTGATGATGTGAACATGGGCTTCTATTGGAATTCTCTGCGGTATATTATCAAGCCCAGTATCGCCGCTTTAGCGGCAGTTTCCTGCCGCTAAAGCGGCGATAATTTTAACGCCATCCTTGATAATATGCCCCTTAGTTTCTCAAAAAAAGGGCCAAATTAAGAAACATGGCATCCTGACTTCATGTGCCAACCTGGCAACCATACATTCGGGTCTGAGTAGATTCACACTGGGACACTGGTCTAATCCATGGGTGCCGGAAGTAGTTAGCATCGTGGGCTGCATCACCTCAAGCTGAATTTTAAAAAAAATGGTTTATGGCCATTTGACTCGGTTTTTGTACAACTATTTGGATGGTACTCCCACAGAAATTCCCAGCAGGGGTAAGCCACACGAGGGAGAGGGTGTTCGAAGGGCAAAATAGAATTTCACCAATGGGAACAAAAATCCAGCACCAGCCGTGAATGTAGAGACGCCAGACGCACTTACGTCTCGCTGATAACACTGACGCCCGTTCGGCAAATTGAAGAAAAAATAAATAGTCATAAGCGCTAGACTATTGACCAATCACACAACATACTTATTGCTAGTTGGTTTCTAGGTGTGAACACGGTGCTGTCTTTCAATGAGTTTCTGAAATGCTTCCTGTTGGACAGAGACCTCCCCAGGAGTAAAAGGGTGTTTTTTGAGGACGCTGTGGGCGGGGACTGCTCAGGCCAGCCTGCACGAGCCATGACTTGGCTCTTTTCCTGAGCACTGGCCCGCACCTCTGAGTCCACCGACGGCAGCTTCCCAGCAGGCCGGGGAGGGGCTGCAGCCCAGGGCGCCCTCAGCGCTGCGCAGGCAGATTAATAACCCTGATGCACGGCCAATTAGGAGGAGCACCCGGCCCAGCTCAGGCTGCCTGTGCCCCGTGATTTATAGATAGTATTACTCAGGCACTTAATGGCGAGTTGGAGGGCAATTAACTGCATGGCTGGATAAATAATGCAGTGAGGTGGATTTAGTAGAACGCTGCACGCCAGCCTCTCCCGGGCCTGAGAGTGCAAGGAGGTGTGCGCAGGGGGGGGGGGGGGGGGGGCTCCCCTGAGCCATAATGCAGTGGTGTTTGTGAGGGGGTCTAGACGCGCGAAGGGTGTGGTGTCTGTTGAGGTCTGCTGCTGGGTGTCAGAGTACAGTGCTGCCTATAGGAAGCGGCCGTGGTGCGCGAGTGGCCACTGAGAAGAAAGGTCTTTTATTGTGTGTTTTTTTGCAGTTTTATATAGCTTGAAGTCGACCCGAAGTTATTAGATCGTTTCACGCGAGCACCAGTTACATTACAAATGGACACATTCGTTTTTTCTTAGGCACGGTGAGATTAACTGATTTGCCCAGAATCACAGGATGTTGACCCGACGCGGAGACTCGAACCTGGCTCCCCAGCTCCAAAGTCGACAGCTCTGACCGTTACGCCTCATACTCTTATTTAGGCCTGAGAAGAGGGTGCTTAGAGTCTGTGTAAGGTGCGGTGGGGGTAGGGCGTGAGGGAGAGGAGGTTGGTGCTTGTTCAGAGGATTTCTGACAAGGGAGTAGTGAGTGCGTGGAACTCCAGTGAGTGAGGATGGAGGCTGTGCAGATGGACCCATAGAGCGAGAGACACGTGGGAAAGGCTTCTAGGAGCTGTACGTCCCTTTCATTGGTGTCTCTTAGTTGTAACCGCAGATATTAATTCCTCTCACGTTTTAAGGGGATAGTCCTGTGCCGCGTGTTCCTCGCTCGGGGGAAGCAGCCCCTGTGCAGCGAGCGCGTGTCCCTGAGGAGCACTGCTGGTCCGCGTGGCTCCTGTCAGTGAGAGGCGCTGACTGTGTAGGGCCAGGTCATGGAGGGGGCGGTGTCTGTGGCTCTGGGGGCTTCCTGGAAGTGAGCGGCTAGCGGTGATTCTGGCATCCCCTGGGATAGAACCTGTCTCGGATTGGACGGAAAATGGCTGCGTCAGGAGGAGCTGCTACGGAGCACATGGAGGGTGGGGGTGGCTGTGGGATGCGTCTGGCCGGGAGCATGCACATGCCGGCTGAGGGATGCTGCTGATAGCGCACATGGAGCTCGCGTTCGGGGCGCTGGGTCCTTGTTGAATTGTGTCGTCATCGGGGCATTAGCACGGAGTATGGTCGCCGCCCAGACAAGCGATACAACAGTCGAACGACTAGCGCCTGGTTCTGTGATTCTGTCTTCAAAGCGCAAGGCAGGGCGGGTCAGTGATACTCATATCGGAACCATAGGCGGAGCAGCATAGCTCTCCTGTCATGGTACATGGTGGCATTGTGATGGTGCCAGCAGGGCACAGGATAGCTGAATGATGCCAAGGTGGTGAAAGCAAACCTCGGTAAAATGCTGAGTCCCAAGATGAGGCCGGTCAGGAGAGGTAAGTGGACCCTGAGTGAATGCGGTGGGGTTAGTGAGTGTGGGGCGTGATCAAAGGCGTGTCCTAAGAACAATTCACCATCTTTCAGTTAACTGCATATCAAATAACGCACACTTTAAATGAAATAAAAATGCAAGCTAAACTAGTCGTGAGAGATGCACTATTTTACATTACGAAACCTCTATTGGTTAATATGATCACTGCACATGTCTGCATTAGAGGTGGACGAGCAACAGCAAGCTCGAGCCAGCCTCGAGCCTGAAGCCTGGCCCAGCTCGAGGTGAGGCCCTGTTGGAACCTCAAGCCCATAACAAGCTGAACTTTCATGTGTCTTCTGCCTGTCATCTCCCTGCAACCAGGATGTGGCGGTATGGCCAAAGCTGCTGGCTTTGGAACTGGGGAACCAGGATCGAGGGTCAGCGTCAACTCAATATTCTGTGATTTTGGCAAACCACTTAATCTCCCTGTGCCTATAAAAAATGAACTTGAGCTTGTGTAATGTAACTGGTGCTCATGTAAAGTGCCCCAAAACCTTTGGCCTTCGGGTCAAGTTTGAGCTATATAAAATTTGTAGAAAAATTCACTAAAGTGGTCAAAACTAAGCCTTAACATATGGAAAGACAAATAGATGCCCATTTAGTGGCTGATTTGTACAAAGTGAAACCTGATAACGTGGACAAATCACGGCTTCACCACTTAACATGTGTGAAGTGAGGAAAATATTTTATTTCACCAAAACTCCTTTTTTCTTCATTATTGCGCATGAAAGCCTTTCACTCATGTGAGTTCAGATTACCAGTTGTACAAACATCTACTGTGTTTGATTTAATAGACTATAATGTGGCTCTATAATAATCTGGACCATATCCAGGGTTTACACCCAGTGAACAATGAAAGTCATTATTTTAAACTTGCATTACACACAGTATAAGACGATTGCGACAAAATGCACAAAAATATTTAGCTATAAGATAAAAATAAATGTGCGTCCAAAATATGGATTTTAGTAATTCTCAGACTGTATGCAATGTAAACCTTTTTTCCTAACTATCTATTAAAAGCTCACACGCCACAGGTTAGTTGGTAACACTCTTGCAGTACCGCTCAAAAAGAGTACATCTTTGTCCTCACAAAGCTTCAAGGGATCTCCATCAAATCCAATACCAACTTTTAAGCAGCTTTTACATTTGAATATTATCCAATTGCTCACATTTACATTCGTTTCAGGCAGCAGACACTCTGGCAAGAGGGCGTGTTTCTTGTTTAGACCTCTGTCCTCCTCTTGGCTTCACATCACTGGAAGACTCCCTCTCTTCAGCATCAGCGGAGGCATCTCAAATAGCTGTAATTAACTGTCCTGGACGGTTGCCTTTTAAGAGAAAGTAGGGAAATGTTTTTTTCAACTTAAAAAAGAATGGGCTGGTCGTGCTCTTTAGACACTGCCCACTACGACCTCAGCTCTGGACCTAGCTGAGGAGTGGGCAGTGTCCTGCAAAACAGACTCCTTGCAAACCTCAGACATCTTACACCCACTCATACCTTCACCTCCGCAGACTCGTCCTACCCTGCACCCTGGCCGTCCCTTTCTTCTCTTTCTTTGGTCAATCCTTTGCTCATCTCTCCCTCTCATCCCTTCTCTTCATGGAGTTCCTCTCTGCTCTTTCCCTCCTCTACTGCCATATCCCTGGATTGCTCTCACCGCCTCTGTCCCTCCCAGGAAATGCTTCCCTTGACACTGTTTTCTTGTTCCAGGAGTTAGGGTTAATGTTGTCCTCAGGGTGCCTCTTCTCCGTCTCAATGAGCAGTGGTGTGGCTAGACCCTTGGCCGCCGGTGGTGGTCCCTGAGGTTGCTGCCCCGCGTCGGCCGCAGTGACGAGCGGGGGGTGCTGGCAATTCCTCAAATCTTTGCCCCACGACAGCCTCACTGAAGACTGAAGAGCAGGCGGAAGGGGGGCTGCAGGGGCGTAACAGAGGCCCCTGCATCCCCCACAGTGCGGGGGCCCCCAAGCTCCAGGGGGCCCCCTCTGCACTGCACTTCGGCCGGGGAGCTCCTGATAGAGTTCCGAGGGGGCCCCTCCACGTACCTTGCAGGGGGGCCCCCTCAATTATTGTTACGCCACTGGGGGGCTGGCGATTGCTGCCCGAGATGGCAGGTAAGAGGGGGAGGTGGATGCCCCCAAAACTCGGACCCCCTCCCCCCGCCACTGTCAATGAGGCCCCTGTATGACTTGCCCAGTCCCACCATGTTCTTTTACCCTTAGGGTGCACTTGGACCTTCCCCAGGGCTTTAAGTGAGATGAAAAAAGTGGGGGGTGTCTCTGAAAGGGGAGTGGCCAAAGAAACATAACTATAAATACTTTCCACTCACCATGGCCTATGACATTAATAGCACGGCTTAACACATGTAAACTAAAATTGTGTGCTTGACACCACAACCACCTGACTAGTATGTGAGTGCCTTTTTGTGAGCTGCCTATTATTGCATCCAGAGATATCACACAATAACAAAAATGCACCTAAAAGGAGCCAGCCCTATGGCTTTGCAACGTTTGTTAGCAGTACTTAACTAACAATGATATTGTTCAGAAATAGTAGAATTGGAAACATTTAATTTCTGAAAATATGAGACTGCAAAATAATCCTAACTGCATGTTGGTGGAAATGATAGTGGTGTCGCAATCACTCCTGTTCTCCCCTCACTCCACTTTCCTCCGCAGCCTCTCCATGATACACATACACTCTTTCCTCCACACAACCTCCTGAAATACTTAATTTTCCTATTTCACTCTTATCTTTCGCATTCCGCACCTTCTTTTTACTCTTGCCTTCTGCGTGTTTTTCCTAGCATCTTCTTCACTTCACCATTACCACACACACTTTCACCTGGAAGCACTTTATTTTGTTTTACTTTTGCCCTGTCAATATTTCAACAGGTTTGTACCCCCTTCACGACATATACTCACAATTACAAGTGACACCTGTCAACATCGCTCTGGGGATTGGATGAGCATATATTGTGAATGGCTTTATGACTCCCTGGCAGACTCTGAGATAACCTCACACTGCCTTCAGCCTCAATTCCCAAGCTCTCTATCACAACCCATTATGAACAAGCACCACAGCCTGAACTCACAGAGACATCTACAAATGAGCCGGTTCACAGTACGCACAATTCAAGAGTAATATGTTGCGTGCATGAAAAAAACTAAAGAAAACAACTTCCTGGAAAAAACAAATACTATTAGGGAAGTAAATTAAGTAAAACATGTAAAATGCAAACAGAGCTACCTTGCTGACAAGGATTATGTCTTGACAGTCATTGTTGAGATATCACTGTTCGGAAATGGATCAGTGTTTTCCCTTTAAAGGGCAGCAATATAGGCCCACATGGAAAAATATGGAGGTTATTTAGTGGTTGCCATGAGTCGCAGCTGCAACATCTGGCTTGCCCGTTGGAACCCAAGGCCTCAGAGATGGCACAATCAGTGCCAAGAACACAGGGACGGCTCCGCATTCCTTATTTGCTGCCCATTTTTCATTATACTAATAGTGAATAATATTGGTGTAATAAAAATGGAGCACACTTATCTGGAACAGGACCTTATGTGACAGCTCTGGTGAGTAAAAATGGTTTTAGATGTATGCTATGTTTGTGCTTGCAGGTGAGACTGTGTTTAAATGAGAGAGCGTGTATGTGTGAGCAAGTGTGTCTATATGTGTAAGGAAGTGTGTCTGTAAGTGTAAGCACGCATGTGTAAGTAAAAATGAGGTAGTGAATGAGACTGTGTGAGATTGAGGCCCAGTTATGCTATTCTTTGACGCAAGGCAACGCTGCACCAAATTTGCTGTGCTGCCCTTTGTCAAAGGTAGAGAGGAAAAATGCATCATCTCTACTAAGATATGGTTAACCTTTTTCTCACCCCCTGCACTGCCACACTTTTGGCAGTTGTGCGCCAACACACTGTAAAAGAGTCCTCCATGTCCATCCTAGTGCATCAGTTGAATGCCCCTTGTGCATTTCTTAAGCCTTAACATTCTTTTGGAACTAATGAGATCATAATGTCATTTACACATTATTACACACACACAACCTTGTGCCATAGTACAAGGTTGTGTGAGTTCTCTGAACCATAGTTTTTGTACTGGAAGGGCTCCCGTCTAGCACAAAAACCATGCTCTAATGCTTTTTCCACTTTGTATGTGTGCTAAACAATGCAGCACTCACACAAAGTTGGAAAAACAAGGAGAAATTAAAGCATTTCTTTACATTACTCCTGCCTTGAAGAGGTGTAAGATTTTGACGCAGATTCCAATCTGCCAATGTTTGTAGAAAAGAATTTGTATCAAAACCCATGGGTGCCTGCATGGAAACACCCCTGCACTACCCATGGAACAACCTCTTAACCCAAAATAATGCAAAGCAGAGCATAGTATAGATTTGCATTACTTCGGGATACTATCCTAAGCAGATACTGGTTTACGTTGGATAGTAAAGTCCACCCAAACATTTTGCACCAGGTTGGCATCACAAAACGGATGGAATCTTTGTACAAACTATAGATAAACTTGGGCCTGAATGTCATTAAGTATGAGTGAGTGAGAATGAGTGAGATTAAGAGTGAATGCAGGTGAGTGAATGCAGGTGAGTGAAAGAGAATGAATAGCTATGAGTCTGAGGGTGTGTAAGAGAGTGCAAGTGAGAATGAATGTCAGAGTGAGTGTGAGTGACAGAATGAGTGTGAGTGAGTGAATGTGAACAAGAATGTTATGCGATTCTTGCAAGTTTGTCGTAAGCCCCCGGATCTGAATGTAATTATTGTCTCATAGAGTTTCCCAGGGCAAAATACTGGCATACTTGCAGCAATTCTTAGCATGAGAGATACCTGTGACAAAATACTAGCACAGTGGGGGTAATTTTTGGCATAATGGGCACCAGTGGTAAAATACCAATACTGAAATCTCAAGGTAATTGATGGCATATAGGGCATCGGTAGAAAAACACTGGCACACTTGAGGAAATTCTTGGCATGTGAATACCAGTGACAGAATCCTGGTAATAGTACAATGGAGGTAATTCTTGGCAGAAAGGTGGACAAGCTGGCATATGGGAAAGTGGCAACCATTAGAAAATGCTAACCCTGGCATACTGAGGTAATTTTCACACAAAGGGGCACCTATCGTATAAGGATGGCACAAATTCAAAAATTCTGGCACTGGCAAATTTTATGTGTTTTTTTTATATAAAGCAGCACCCATGGAATATGGGGGAAGCCATGGAATATGGGGGCACCCATGACAAAACGCTGGCCTTTGCACAATGGCAGTAATGTCTGATATATGTGAGCACCAATACCACATTTGGGGTAAACTTCTGTGGAACATCAGGTTTCATTGTCTTGGCACACCATGTCAGCACCATAGAATAGGTGGTATCTAAAATAGTAATTTTGTGTACGTTATTATATTAAACATGCTGTTATTATGGAAGTTCATCTATGTCCATTTTTGTGGGGTTAGGGTCAAGTGACCTGACATCCTGGAAAAAATGAGGGTAAAGGTTCATATGATGTCACTTCTTGTGATGTAATTAAAGTCAAAGGGTATGGAATGTCACTTCCTCTGGGTGCTTCCCATGAGCGCCCACAGATTGCCTCTGCTCCATTCTTGACTAAAATCAGAGATCCAACATAAAAGATTGAAAGAGACCTTCTCTGGTAAAGCCCTGAAACTATGGAAGTGTCTTTCATTGTTCATAAGGAAAACTCCCCCTTCCAACACCTCCAAACACGAAATCAAACGTTTCATGGCTCAGAAAAAACATCACCAATTTATAGACATGCTGATCCTGTGACGCTGGCATAGATCTTGTATTTGTTTTATTATTACTGATCTCAACTCAACATTTTTTGCAACTATCCAAATAAGAGTTTATTTTGACTATGACTAGTTTATCTAAATTTTGTATTCATAACTGCAACATATATTCCATGGTAATAGCTTGGAAACACATAGAAATATAACGACCTGTCACTTATCACTCTTTGTGAACCAGTCGTGACTGGTTGTTTCTAGGGTACTGTATAATTTGCATAGTGCATGCTACTTCTATTTGGGGCACTCAAGTGCTTATGCACATGGTTAACAAGCTCCCTTGTGTAGGGAGTTCGATTGGCAGGGTGTAGGTTTTGTTTTGAGCCTATGTGGGAAGTGTTTACATGTCATGAGTGATGCCACCAAGGTGACGTTATTGTATGAGGGATGTAGAGCATGATCGGGTGATGGGTGAGGGTATGTGAGAGATGGAATTACTGCTTCACTCTACGCATGTATCCCCAAGGACACTACATTGGTTCAAAACTCAGCACTTTAATCATACTGTATTATTGACTGACAATGTTATAAAGTGTCATTATTGACGGATATTGCTTGACAAGGTTGTAAAGCGCTCTGATACCCTAAGGTTTAGCCAGGGCTATAGAAAACTCTTGAATAAATAAATAAATACATTTACAACTTATAATTGTAATGACAACTAAAATGTGTAGGCAGTTACACAGGACCAGTTTGGCCATGAAGAGAGGGGTGGTCAATGTTTGCACACCAAAAAAGCCTGGGTAATTAGTGGAATAGCTCCTTAATCTATAAGGTAACATGTGTGAGGCAGAAATGGTGTCCAATGAGAAGTGTGGCTCAATGGTTAGAGCGGCAGACCTCGATGCAGAGCACTGGTCCGGGACCAGGGTTCGATTCTCGTCGCGGCAGGGTCTCGGGCTATAAATTCTGCGGACCGGAAATTCTCGCCTCAGTGCTTATTCTAATCATGGGTCCCACGCTGCAACTCTGGGCAATAGCTTGCTTAATCTCCACAATGGCCCCAACAGTGCTGAGATGCCTGGCCTCACCATGGGGGTGCCCAGGAGTGGACACCTCACATGGAAAGCCAGGAAGGGTTCCTTCAGCGGTATGAGTACAGCGCTGAGATACCCGTAGTGGTGATCGGCTCTATATAAATACCTATACATTTACATTTACAACGCGTATTGATGAAAATATGGCAATAATTGGTGATATGAGCAGTAGCTTTAACAAGCATTGGTAAATGCATTAGGTTTCGCCCATGTGATTAATAATAGGCTGTTTTTTTGCTGTAAGTTGTAGTCTGCTTAGTAGTTGTACAGTGTAAGTTACAGAAAGTCTGTTAAAGTGTTATGACTTGTTTATGTACAAAGAGGCAATATATTGTGCTGTTACTAGTGGAATAGTGCAAGTAAGTAATAGCAGCATTTTGAAAAGAAAGATTCAAATAATAGAATTAATTGATGTAATAGCAATATTATGTGTTTAGAGGAGTTCTGACAACTTTTAGGCCCGGTGCCACTGCAGCCTCTGCATCATTCAAATCATGCCCCTTGTACCTGCAAGGTAACTGCATCTGTGACTGCCTGTTTAGTAGAAAAATGTAGCAATATTTGGTGTTTAGAGAGGTGCCATTGCACCATTCACATCATGGTCCTATTGCCTATAAGGTAATTGCACCTGTGACTGACTGTTTAGTAGTAAACTATTGCAATATTTAGTGTTTAGAGAGGTTCCTAGAGCCCTGGTATCAATGCACCTGCTGCCCCATTGAAATCATGACTGTAGTGCCTGCAAGTTATCTCACTTGGGACTGCTTATGTATTAGTTAAATATAGCAATATTTGGTGTTTAAAAGAGTTCTGACAACTTTTTACCCCCGTGCCACTGCACCTGCATCGAGGCCTGGGCGGTAATTCCATTCCGCTCGCAGTATTTGGGTAATTTTGCGTTGCAGGGAGAACGCGGAACTGCCCAAAATTCATGCGTTCGGCAGCATTGCGGAATTTTTTGCTTGTTCGCGTTCTCAAAATGCGTGTTCGCAAGATATTTCCCCCCCGAGCACGCAAACATCGTTCGTGAACAGGGAAAAAGCATCGCGAACAAGCAGTTCTGCGTGTTCGCAGAATTTCTGCGTGCTCGCGGAGATTTTTTACCGTTTTGCGGAGCTTTGCATAGCGCGACTACGCAAATTCCGCCCACCCCTACCTGCAGCACCATTGATATCATTGCCCTAGTGCCTGCAAGATAACTGCAATTGTGTGCGTCTGTATAGTAGTAAAACATAGCAATATTAGTTGTTTAGAGGAGTTCAGACAACTTTTGGACCCAGTGCCACTGCACCTGCTGCACCACTCAAATCATGACCCTGCTATCTGCAAGGTAACAGCAATTGTGGTTGCCTGTTCAGCGGTATAAGGTTTTCAGTTGGGTGCCTGGAGCGTTTGGTCCTTGGTCCTGGTGCCACTGCACCTGCGGCACCATTGAAATCATGACCCTAGTGCTTGCTAGATAACTGCTCTTATGACTTCTTGTTTAGTTTTAAAATACAGCAATATTAGGTTTTTAAAGGAGTTCTGACAACTTTCGGATCTGGTGCCACTGTACCTGCTGCACCATTCAAATAATGACCCTGTTTCATGCACAATAACTGCACTTGTGACTGCCTGTTTAGTAGAAAAGTATAGCAATATTTTGTGTTTAATGGAGTTATGACAATGTTTGGCCCCAGTGCCACTGCACCTGCTGCACCATTTAAATAAAGCCCCTTTCAATTGCAAGGTAACTGCAATTGTGACTGCCTGTTTAGTAGTAAAATATAGCAATATTAGGTGTTTAAAGGAGTTCTGACAAATGTTTAGCCCGGTGCCACTGCACCTGCTGCACCATTCAAATCATGATCCTGGTGCCTGAAAGAGAACTGCACTTATGACTGCCTGTTTAGAAATAAAATATACTAATATTTGATGTTTTGTGGAGTTATGAGAAGTTTTGGCCCTGGTGCCACTGCACCTGCTGAATCATTTAAATCAATCCCCTTTTAACTGCAAGGTAACCAAAATTATGACTGCCTGTATAGTAGTAAAATATATCAATATTAGGTGTTTAGAGGAGTTGTGACAACTTTTGGGCCCGGTGCCACTGCACCCGCTGCACCATACAAATTATGACCCTGTTGTCTGCAAGGTAACTTCACTTGGGACTGGCTGTTCAGTTTAAAATGTTAGCAATAATCTGGGTTTAGTGGGGTCCCTAGAGCTCTTGGTCCTGGTGTCACTTCACTTGCTGCACCATTCAAATCAAGTCCCTTTTAACTGCAGGGTAACTACAATTGTGGCTGCCTGTTTAGAAGTCAAATACAGCAATATTATGTGTGTAGAGGAGTTCTGACAACTTTTGGGCCCAGTGTTACTGCACCTGCTGCATCATTCAAATCATTAACATGTTGTCTGCGAGGTAACTGCACTTGTGGCTATCTGTTTAGTAGTAAAATATAGCTTGGCTCTGGTATATTAACTTTATTTTTAACACACAATGTTTATTACAACATTTTGAATTTGATCATAATAACCAAATAGATTAAGTTGAAAAAATCAATCCGATAATGCCTACAAAGTGCAAAGATATGTACTGAGGCAGGATTAGGAAATGCCACAAATGTTTTAAGGCTAAAGCAGCAGCTTTACACAACGAAGTATTAAAATGCAAGCATACTATTAGAAGCTGTCTGCCTTTTCTGTGGGAAAAGATCTTATCTTGACAGTGAATGGGGCTTAAACAGTGTGAACATCTTTAGTAGAAGTATCATAAATGCATGCAGCCAGGGGAAATAAAAAAAAAAAAAATCCAGACAAAAGCGAATGTACACAGTAATTCTTGGCAAAAATTTAAATTACACCAGTGTAATTTGCTTAATTTGGGGATTTCCCTGTTACATTTGGCACACAAAAAGTCCAGAAATTACACCATTATATCACTTCGCGTAATTGCACACAATTCACTGTAAAACTTTACTGAGAACCTGCAGGAATAACAGATTGTTTGTGGCTGTTGTTCATGGTGTTTTTGTTAAAATGTATCCTTGTGCCAAAAATTGACGTGCTAACTTATCGCCAAAATATAGCATAAAATGTTGGATTTTCATTTCATGTAATTCCAAGCAATTTCCTGTAATTATTCAAAATTACGTAAAAGCAAATTATGCAAATGTTATACACCCCTACTCCTGACCTTCTAGAATTATCTCCCAGACAGCTCCCACTTTCATCATTTGTAGTGAATGGCATTTAGAGTGAAAAGAATACCCCAAGCTCAAATTGAGCCTGCAGCCGGTTGCAGGGTCAATTTGAGCTCGGGGTATCGACGGACAGAGCGGTGCCCCCATCCTGAGCTGTTGCCAGGCTGAGGTAGCTTTCTTTACCCAGCAATAGCGGGTAATCTCACCTTCCAGAGCATTTGGAATTTTGAACACATCTGGTTTTTAGTATCCTTTGTTTATACACATACTTGAGCACTGTAGCAGCAGCATCTTTATAGGTCCTGAAGAAAGCCTTGCCCAATCTAGGGGCAACTTAGGCAGAAACATGTCGACCATTATTCTTCACCATATCACTGCGACTCAAATCCATGTAGCTGATGCACTGTTTTTAATCCTGGCAGAGGGTGCTCCCTAATAAAACATATATTTGACGCCCCCTAGCTAGTTTTATACACACTTCCTTCACATTTCATATTTTCTTTGCGCTGCGCCCTTGCTCACATTATTCTGCTCATCATATGTGGATTTAGAATATCCCACAATTAGATACCTACAACATCCCTGAGCTCCTCCCTCTCAGAGAGGGGGTTGTAGCCCTCAAAGGAACAAGGTTTTTCCTTTGAGAGGAGAATCCCATATGATGAAGCATGAGTGAGGGATTTCATCCTTAAAAGGGAATTTCCCACAGTTAAGTCTGTGTGGGATAGTCTATGGCCTAATTACTCTTTTCTATTTATTAATATTTTGCACATGATAGACCCAGGGATTTCGCACGTGTCTTTGTCCAGTCATTAAAAATAGACATCGAAAAGGGTCCCTATTGTGTCCTATATTATTGTCCTATTAACCTTACTAGTAAAAAACAATAATCGATTTTGAATTAATGTGAAAAACGTTAAGGTAATCCATGTTAGCATTTACATTCCTGTTTCTTTTTACATACTTTACTTAATCTTGCAACCAGGGCCGGCTTTAGCACTGGTGGCACCCGGTGTGACAATCACTTTTGGAGCCCCCCATGCACCATCACCGCCTCCTCGGATTCTCTCACTACCACCGGGCAAAAGTGCTTCTCATCTCTCCAATCATAAGATATTGCTAAACACAGCCCCCGCCCCCTGAGGTCAGCGCCCCACTCCACAGGTCAGCACCCAGTGCGGCCGCACCAGTCGCACTACTGTAAAGCCAGCCCTGCTTGCAACCCCCTAAAACGACTAGCTATTTCCAGGATCTTGTTTTTTTGTAATGCTTTTCCGTTTGACATATCACTCTTGTATGGCACTTTATATTAAACAACTGACTATCATTGACAAAGCCAATAGCCCTGGCTGTATTTAGGTGTATGTCAGTTGTATTATATACCTGGATGCAATAACAGAAAGCTTATAGAGCCAACGAAACACCAGTTTTGTGGCACACTATAGGAATCACCGAAATGTAGTTTATTTGTTTAAGCCACGGCCGTAATTGCATGGTCCACGCCTCTTTCAGAGACCCTCCACTTTTTTCATCCCACACAGCCATGGGACAGCCCAATATGCCTTTAGGAGCCTGGGATAATTAACAACATAGGAAAACAGTGGTTCACTTAGTATTCATTTATATTACAGATTGGTGATAGTAAGAGTAACTTAAATACTTAGGCAAATAATGCAGAAGAAATCAACTGAACATCAATTAGGTAATCTAATCATTCTACTAATCTAAAAGAAAAATGCTGTGTAGGATAAGGGGCTCACTGCCCCACAGTGCGCACAGTGAAGGCAAGTATTGATGTGTCTATACAATGAAACAAACAACTTTGGTTATTGTATAAGAACTATGTCCATTAGTTTTGGTACATCAGGTAACTTTTCAGATTACTGAGGAAGAGGGCAGTCTGTTAGCAATACAGTCAACGTTTCTACCTCATATCTTAGTTACAATGTCCCCTTCATGGAAAAACAGTGGAGGCACCACTAGATTAGTGCTGGTTCTAGAGATTGTGTCATTGAATCCAAATCGAAAATATGGTGAGCAGTGTACATCTAAATCAGCAGAAGGCCTACCTTAGTGTTATCAGGAATATAAAAAAATCAGACAGTTCGTAGCCCGACAGCGCAACCTTCACTGCCCGGTGTGGAGAAGCTAATTTATGAATCCTTTTCTCATATAATAACCATTTATAAATGTTAATTAGCATATATTTCCTCCCTGAAACATACTATTTCCTTCTTGTGCTCTTACTGTGAGTCAATGCCCCATCTGATTACTCATGTTAGTCCACTTTGGTCCACTGGAATGAACGTCTCTAGATGCAAATAATCCCTTCCAAATGAAACAGCCTCATCCAGAGTGACAATGAGTTAGAGGGAGAGATCTGGAGGAAAATGTCACATAAGGGGCCAATGGATAGCTGAACTGTTAGTTGTTCACAGGGAAATGAGCCATTTGCCTGATTTAGGAGGCACAAGGATCAACCCATAGCCAGTTTTAAGTGTAATGCAATGAAAAAGAAGACCTGAAGCACAAGTGGGAATTTAGTGTCCAGAACCTCTTCCACGAGTACCAATGCAATACAAGGTGGCAAATGCTCTACGCTCACAAATGATACCTTCTGTGCAGACATCACAAAGATTCTGGATCCATTAAATGGAATTGGAAAATGCGGTAATGATTAAGTGGAACAGAGACTCAGGTTCATAAGTATATGAACATTTTACAGTTACTTACAGACTTTCTATGCTCACAAATATCAAATCTAAAATTGATAGAGGTAACAGTAGTATTGGGACTGTGGAAGAAGCAATTACAGAACCTTAGACACCAATACCTTAGAGGCACAGAGCTATCCTCTGATATTGACATGCTTGATTCAGAAATCAGGAGCAAATACATGTAGGTAGGGTCCCAGTGACCTACTAGGGTGAGTGAGGTGGAAAAATTCCTGGACCTGGTGAGGGAAGGTCCCCCCATGGAAGTTGCAGACAACTGAGAAGTGGGATTGAATCTCAACAAGACAAAGAAATGTGTCTCGGTGATAATTTCTAATCTTACTAAGTGCTCACCAGATGTAAAAAATTTGGGGATAGCGATTTCCAAATTGCGATTTTCAGAGAATCGCTTTTAGGAAATCACTATTTCTAATGTATGAGAACTTGTTGAGTTTCAATTAGCAATTCCTAGTGGATCGCAATTCGACCTACCTCATGAATATTACTTTGCGAACCAAGAGAAATTACAGCAATCACAAAGATGGTGGGTGGCCTGCTCAGCTTATTATCTTTAAAATGCAGCTGGTTTTCCATCAGGAAAATAGGATGAAACTTTTAATTTTCATTTTTTAAGAGTAGACAGTGGTCCGTGGGACCATGCCTGCTCTTAAATAATGTATAATTTTATCATTCTCAAGGGGAAGGGGTCCTATGGGGACCACTTCTCATTTGCAAATGGTTACCACCTCTTTCAAGGTGTCAGCAAAAAAGTAATGTTTTACGATCGTAGTTCATTTGTAAAAACGTAATATATACCACTGCAAATTGGTAATTTGAAGTGATGCCATAAACATGCTCCTTCCAAATACTGAATCGCAAACCGAAATTGTGAGTTGCTAATAAGATATCGAATTGCAGTTTGTCTTTTGTACATATTGAAAAATGTTTTTGTGGTTGCAAAAGGCCAGATTCTGTGAATCAGCATTTTACGACATCCCATAAAGATTCATACATAAGGCCGTTAGTCCTTAGTCACTCTATGGAGATGGTTGACCTTGCCTTTGCCACATTTGCAAAACTGCTTATGGGATGTTTGAGAAACAAGTGCTTAATCACTGACTTGCAAGGTGCATTGCCTACTCAGAAGATCTTTGTAAAGCAGTATTGTTATACCACTTTCATTTTGTTTCTTAAAGTGGCTTCCACAACGACTCCAACAACTCAAAAAAAGACTGTTATTACATATAATATGCATAATCTTTATTTTAAGACTGGACCTCAAGGAATTCAGATGAAGGATATTCACAGTAATTGGCAGTCAATGGGATGTACAAAGTTTGTCATCTCCGACAGCAACGATGGATTACTATTTCCAGTCCTTAAGGATTTCTCCAACAAGACTTGACTAAGATGAAAAATACATCATCATCATCTCTCCGCATATTTTGAAGCACATGTAAAGGGGGTTGTTCATTTCTTTCTTTTGAACCTGAAGGACTTTGTATGATTGGAGGAGTCTCTTTTGAGTGGCATCAGGAAGTGCCACTCAAAGGGGGTGAAAACTATTCTCCAATAAGTTATCAGCAACTGCCTCTTCTCATGATTAAAAGATAGGATCTGTAAATCTTGATTAAATAAATAGTACAAAAGGTCCTTGCCACATGATAGAGGTGCTAACAAGCCTTTTGATAGGAGTCTAGGTCAAATGTCAAGCTCCTGTACATATGGGAAGTGGAATTGAAGATGAAGGATTAACAAACTTGGGTGGCTGAGAAATGAGATCAGTCCACAGCATTAGGCACAGTTGTGAATATGCACTCTTTGAAAAACGAAGCACTGAACAAGTGCAGGACTGGGTCATTGAAACTTACTGATAACAGTATGTCAATAGTCTAGGGAAAGGCCCACAGACAAGGAAGACTTCCCCCAAACTTTGAGACCTTGAACCGAATTGTTGGAACTTGTGCCACTCAGGTGATAAGCTCCATATGAACCCTCCAATCAAGGTCTCAATTTCCATGTCTCCGTACATCCATGGCTGCTACTGGGAATCCAGTAAACAAACAATGATTTCTTCAGGACATTAGTCTACATTATTCATCTAATAATGTCTTGTTCATAAAAGACCTAGGTCCACCAAATTATCCTATAACTATTGTTGAACTACAAAAATCCTATATTCCTCGAAAACATTGAATTCTACAATTTCCTCAAATTAAAGGCGGCGATGAAAAAGAACCCTACTCAGATATCGTCTTACATTTCTATACGATCACCTTAGGCCCCCGGGCTTACCCTACCAGCTTAAATCTAAATCAATAAGGCATGAGTCTTATAGACCACCTACTAATGATAGGAATCAAAAACATTATTTGCTTATGGAAATCCTTTCAAAACCTCTCATTACACACATGGTGGTTGTGGGTCTGCTTCACAAGCGTGGACAATAACCTCACAAACAATGAATACACCAGTCAGTCATCTCAGAAAGTATGGAATAGTTTAGACCTTTACATGCAAAAAATAAAACCTCCTTGAACCACATATCCCACATCCTCTAGATTGTGGACTACCTTACCCCCTACTTTCTCTAGGCACCTAAATACACAACACTACATACTGTCACATTGCCAACAGCTTTCAAATGTAGACTGCTCTCTCTTCTCTATCTCTCTCTCTCTCTTTCTCTTTCTCTCTTTCCTCTATCCCTGTTTCTTTTCCTGTCCCTTTCTGGGTTGCCCTTATGTCTTCCCTATCCCGTATTCCCTTCAACCCCCCCTCCTGGTGTCCAGTCAAATTAATATCCTTGTAGTCAGAAATGTCTTTAGATCTACAATCGAATGTTTATATTTGGATCTTTTCTTGAATGCTATGTTGTTTGACAAGTATTTTTCATATTGTGATGGTCAATACCCCATACCTCTTCCTTCCCCCTTTCTTTGAATCCCCAAATTACAATAAAATTCTTTGAACCAAAAAAGAACAATAGTCTACATTAGAAGTGAGGGGAAGTGACATAAATTCTGTGAGGTCCATCAAAGCTTTTTCTTGGTATCCATCTTTATGATTTTAACATAAGGCTGCATGTCAGTGTTAAAGCCCATCAATATCTCTCTAAGCCATAATGTCATGGTCCTACACAAAACTTAATGCCGCCCAAAAGTATAAGGCTTGGGAGCGACACTAGAATCAGAATGGAAACATGAATTAAACGCCAATTCAAAAGTCTCTTCATGAGCCATAACCTTAAATGCTTAAAGGAGAGGTAAGCTTTTCTGTCAAAGGCCAATCTTTGGAGAGTGATCCCGATTCCTACGTCTGCTAAACTGGACTATTTGAGGTTTTTCAGAGAATATATGAAAGAAGCTCCAAGTTCTCCTGAAAAAGCATCTTTCTAGTTTCCCATAAAGAGGTTTTCTGCATTTGGCAGTTGAGTGGCATCAAAGGGAGGCATTGGTTTAATGTTGGAGAATATGGCCAGTTCAATATTTACATCCTTATGCAGAACGTTCTATGTGGCAATGTCCAAGTTCGCATGAAGAAGATAGCAAAAATCTGCATTGCACCTATCCATTTAATTTTGTATTTTTCGATAGTGCAATTCACATCCAAAAAGATGTAAGAGTAGTGCACCTTGATGCAATTAAAACACAGTCATACCATGGGATAACCATAGCACTGGTCAAGGAACTACCAGAAATGTTCTATTATATTAGATACAGTTCAGAAATGTACCATAAGAAAAATAGGTGATGCTGCTGTCAAGCAAGGGGTTTGAGGTGAAGCAACAGGGCACCGTTCACAAAAATGTCCACTTAAGAGTTTGATGTACAGTACACAATTCCAGAGTAGGAACCATAAGGAATCAATAGTCTGCTTGATGCAAAACATTTTCCGACAGATAAACAAGTCTGCCTCAATCCATATATTTTAAATTTAGTTATTGTAATTTCTTTAGCTGTTGGAGTTCTTGAGGTGAAGAGCAGTGTACAACCAGGGACAGACAACAACAAGATGCTGAAAAAAAAGGATCTGGACATAAATTTGTGGGACCTTAATCAGCAAGAAATGCTATATGTGTGAGGTAGGGCAGGCTGGGTTGGAGGCGGTGTGTCATGGTCTAAATGAACAACAGGATCTTGGAGTTTCCATTGCTTCACAGCTCTCTGGACCCACTGGGTAGCAGGAGAGGCCAGTGATGTGAGGTAAGGAGGGGGGCTGTTCCATAGAATATTGTCACCAGAGGTGTATCTTAGTTACCAGCAGAAAAAGTTGATGCCAGTTGTTATCACTGTATCATTAATGATCTTTAAAGCAATACAAAAATTGAACAGGGACCCCTGTCGAAGAACAAACACAAAGTAGAAGATTGTTTCTGTTGGAATCATGTGTTTTAGGAAATCAGGAGAAAAAATCCTGAGCGCTGCTGAAAGATCTCGCAACTCTATTTGACAAAGCCACCGTGAGACATTTCAGTTAAAAAATGTTAAAAATTTAATTTGTAAATGAAGTTCCTAAATCTTTAGAATGGAAGTTTCAATAACTCAAGTGTAATTTGCTATAGGAGAAGATAGCCTTCAGTGTAACGGAAAGGGTACTTGCTAATGAAACCCTGGACTGGCGCATATATTCAGCAGAATCTCTGTAGAGAGCATGGGAGCGCTTGGCTACATCAGGTCAGAGGATGCTGCAATAGTTCTGGGCCAAACGATTCTGGATTGTTACTAGAAAGAAATCAATTGCAACTCGCACTAGGAGGTTTTGTAATTTCTGTCCTAGGAAGATACATTTTGCGTTGTCAACTGTAAACCTATATGATTTGGGTTCCAATTAGATTCAGAACCATGGAGATTACACCATCATAATGTGTGTAATTTGGGGACGTTTGCATTATGTTTGTTACGTGTAAATGTAAACATTACACCTTTTGATGGAAGGACACATGTTGCAATAAAATATAGTGCAAAATGGCAGCTTTGCATTTCATGTAATTATGTGTAATTTTGCTTAATTTCCTGAAATTTCACGTAATTAAGTGTGGAAAGCAAATTACACGAATTTCACACACCCCTCATGCAAATTCCAGCTTTTCCACTTACCCCAGTTGCATGGGTTTCCATGTATGCCAAAAAGGCACCTAAGAAATCGGATCCCGCAGAATTAATCACTATATGAAATAAAATACAGATGTGAATTTTCTCAGATTTTCAGACTGACCTCACCCACAAAGCAGGAGTTTCTTTTAACTGCTGGAGTTTTGTATATAAATGGAGAATGAAGAGTGAGCAGCACTTCTGTCTGGGTGATCTCTACTGCAAGGGGTTCTGAGGAGGAACAGAAGTCCTATCTGAGAGTTCTTTAGATGTTGATGACTTGTGCCCTATATGAGCTAAGCTGGAGATTCTGTGAAGAGTGATTCAGTGTAGGTGTGCATGCATTAGGGAGTATGGAGCAATAGCCTGAAGAACGTGCATTAATCCAGTTGAGAAACGTGCATTGGAAAGTTGTGGTATCACACTCAGTGGCGTAGCTAGACTTATGGCAGCATGTAAAAGCGGAGGGGGGGAGGGGCTTCTGGCAATCCCTGCATTTGCCACCCTGCAGAGCTTGGGGGGGAGGAGAGGAGTCACCGCCCCCAAAACTTGTGCCACAATGTATAGTGACATGTTGCACATTAAGCAGTAGCACTTTGCATGCTGTGTGATATGTGTGAGCGCATTTCTTAATATAGCAAAACAAAAGTAACACACTCCACAATGTAAAGTAACACTTAGTTGGGTGTGCAGTTACACATTGAACAGAATGCATAGATGCATTACAAAACATTCAGCAATAAATTTACAAGTGCTAAAGCGGGTAACATATTACAGAGTGTGCAGTGTAACATTGCACAGCAAGCAACAGCACAACGCCTGCAGTGAAGCATTGGGATGTGTGAAGTAACACTGCAGAGCACGCAGTAATGTATGAAATAGCCACAGCAGACTTGCAGTGCACTTTACGTAGTTAGTAGTGAGACACCATATGGTGTGCTATAGCACAATGGAGATTGTACCGTAATTCATTATGCACTGTAAAGAAATGTAAAGCCTTTCCAGGAGTGTGAAGGGAAACTCTATGGATGCAGAAGCATATTGCAGATGTGTAGTAACACAATTGAGGTTTTATGTGGTCACAGAATAGAGAGTGAGTACTAGCCCAATACAAACGAGGTACAGAAACACACTGGTGAGTGGTCAGAACACAAAAACCTCGACCTTGAAGGACAGTAGAATCTTATGAAAAACATCTGCAGATATTCAACCATGGAATCCCTTTTACCACATCAAGCTTAATGTACTACATACTAAATTCCTACTCATCTCCTCACCTCAGAGATCCATTTCAGTTCAATCCTGGTAGGAATCCCTTGGAACCATTATAGGCAATCTGAAAATTATCGAAAGCGCAGAGGGCCCGATTCCCAAAGGTAAATTTAGATCTGAAGTCTAAGTCTAAGCCTGAAGTCTAAGTGCCCAATTCACAAAGGTAAACTTAGACTTCAGGTCTAAGTTTACATTTATGAATTGAGCCCAAAATCACTCAGTTACCTCAACAAAAATATGAGCATTCAAGAGTACATAAATGAAACATATAACCAGCTCAATTCAGTTAAATATCCAGAGAGGAAGAAAACCACTTGTACCTTCAGAACAATTGTGCAATCACTAGTCATGTCATGGCTTAATTTTGGAAATGCCCTACTTGCAGGCTTTCCAAAATGACTCTTAACCTCCACTGAGAAGAACTCTGAACCAAGCAACTTGACTTACCAAAGGAGTAAAACACTTATATCACTTCACACCCTTACTCACCAGTCATAAATGGCTCCCTATCGAAGCTAGAAATGCCCTTAAAGAGCTTGCATAACTCACAAAGCCCGCATCATGGATCCACAAGATACCTCTCCCTAAGAAGGGTCCATTCAGTGGGGGAGACTGCTCCCTAAGAAGTAAGTATCCATGCTACTGGAATCCTTTAGGTTCAAGAAACAAAGAACGATTGCACATTCTATCTCAGGAAACTCTCCAACAATGTGGAACTCTGTTTCCCTCTCAGTGCATACAGCCATTCTTTGGAAACCTTCACAGGCACAACTGATAAGACAACATTATTGCAGACATCATGTAAAATACAGTAAGGAGGGATCCCCGTGGCTATTACAGTAGAAAGATGTTTTACATTTGAATCTTCTGACAAATAAAGTGGGAAGGGATTGAACACTGTGAACACTGTGACAAGTGCATCAGAGAGGGTTTTACATTAAATTATGTGGTAGATGCTATTTAGAGCGTTTTACATTTTAAATGCCTTGACAAACAATGGGGCATATTTACAAGGGCTTTATCTCCGCTTTTTTGGCTTAAAAAGCCAAAAAAGCGGAGATAAAACTATCGCCCTATTTACAAGAGGGTGCTAACATGCATAATCACATGTTAGCACCCTTTTTCCCAACGCCTCCCTTTGCATCTCTAATGAGATGCAAAGTGGGCGTCACTGGGCGTACCCCGGATGGACTACCGTGCAAATATCGCAGATGTTCACATCGCGATATTTACAAGGCTGCCCCAGCATTTTAGCACACGTTAGTTTTTTGAGAAAACCGCTGTTTTCTCCAAAAACTAACGTCTACTAAAATGCAGACTTACCTATCCCTAACATTGGTGTGGATTATGCTGATATTTATCGCCGTTTTGCAGGGAACATCGCTGGAAAACCAGCGATGTTCCCTGCAAAACAGCGATAACCTCGCTATCTCTGGAATTTTTATCGCCCTCTGAAAAACGCGTTGTTAATAACGCGCTACCAGGGCGATAAATTCCAGAGATAGCCTGCGATAACAAAATTATCGCTTAGCACGGCAGCAATAATTATCGCTGGTCGTTGATAATATGCCCCCATATAAGCAGGGCCACTGGAATTATTCGGTGGGGAGGGCCACATTATGTGGCAGGGTTGACTAAATTATATGGCAAAAAAGGCAAATGATGCAACGTACTTTTTCCTTATTTTGTCATTTTTATACTTGTTAAAACTGTCTGTACATAGGCTGTACCTCGTTAGTACCGGTTTAACACCCAAATATAGCAATAAGCAATAAAAAGGTGATCATTCAACCTTTGCAAAGGGCTTTCAACAGAGCAACACCTTTTGCTGCATTTTTAGTAATTTTTTCACTCATAATTCGATTGGCCATAACTCTAAGTAGAGCTTTACATTGTTTAACACTAAGAAACCTTCTTACACAGATCTCTAGTCCAAGGACTATTGATGCCTTGTTTTCATAACATACATTTGTATTTTTTTAATGTCTAGTATTTAATAATATATACATTTTTTCTTTAAAAAAAATAAAAAGTAAAAGCACTGTCATGGCTTGGCTTGTTGGCATTAACTCAGCAAGTGCTATTGGGCACTTTGT
The DNA here is from genome assembly GCF_964204655.1 of Triturus cristatus. Taxonomy (NCBI): domain Eukaryota; kingdom Metazoa; phylum Chordata; class Amphibia; order Caudata; family Salamandridae; genus Triturus; species Triturus cristatus. The sequence continues at coordinate 769,998,155 of NC_140580.1, forward strand.
GGAGTTTTGAGTTTCTCCTTGAGTAAACCTCGGGCTGCACTGCCTTATTAGCTTGGAGTTCAAGTGCCAAAGGGATGTATTTAATGCTCAGTTTGGGGCCCATAGTATAGATGCTCCGGGTCTTTGGCTCCACTCCTTTGTTGATTGTGTTCTTGATGGACATTTGATTGGGCAGCAGTTGTGGTAGCCAGGCTATGAATTTGTTTAATTGCTTATAGCTGATAGGGACATTCTTGATGCAAATCCTTTTGTCAAATACAGTAAAAAGGGGAAATGAATTGTGCACCCCCCTGACAAATACAGCAGAAAGTGGTATTTATTTATTTATTGTATTTATTTATAAAGTTTTGTATATCGCGAACAAGACCCAGATGGGTATTAGAGCGCTTCACAATTTGGATTGTCGGAGGTACAAAAGGGGGAAGAAAAAAAAAGACACAAGGAAAAAAGAAACATCATTTGAGAATTAATGCAAGGATCAATGAAGAGGGGTTATCAAAATAACAAGACATTTAGATAATATAAAAGCGTGCTTGGAGAAGAACAAACATAACCAAACAATTCTGAGCTACACACTTGCTAGACTCCTAACATAGTGAATCCAAGGGCAGTGAATGAGACAGACGAACCATGGTCATTTAAGGCAAGAACTTGTTCATAAGGATTGTTTTCACTTCCTTTTTGAAAGAAGCTGTTGAAGAGATTCTGCAGACTTCCGGTGGGAGAGAGTTCCAAATCTTCGGGGCGGAACCTGAGAAAGCTCTGTGCTTCATACTATTTTTGCGGGAAAACTGTGGTTTCAAGAGAAGGTATTACAGTGTGAACTCTGTGACAATGGAGTAGGAATCATATATGTTATATTATGAACACTGGTACAAATACTGTTGGAAGGGTGTTTGACATTATGAATGCAGTGACATTAACCTTAGGAAGAGGCTTTGTATTGTTTGACAGTGAAAGACCTTCTTACCCAAATTTCTATTTTGGGAGGAGGTGATATAGAAGTTTAGTTTTCATTGTTTATTTTTGTCATGTTATGTTTGTTATTTAGTTCCGTGTGAATTAACGTATTATTAAAACTAATAGCACTGAATGGACATCAATTTAGTAATTATTATTGCATGCTTTGAGGGGATCTGCGATTCCGACTAGCACCATCTCACCAAGCATTTGACAGCTCTGCTTCACATCCCTTTGAAGTGGGAAAAAGTGTATACTTTGTGCTCAGTTTAGGTCCAGAGCAAACACAAGGAGAAGATGGACAGAGCACTGAAACCTTTCAGACACTCACCCCAGTCACAGATCTGGGTTGAATCCATCATCGTTCTTTAGCTCACTTTGCCTCCTCAGTTCAGACCCAGCTATATGCAAATCAGTCTTGCCCCTGTGCCTCATGGGAACAGTCCAGCCCGAACTGCCAAGCCAGGCCCTCCCTGGACTGGAACCAAGCATCCTAGGACCGGTTTCGGGGTAACACCCCTTATCAGCCAGGCTAGCTTGAATCCAGTTCCAAAGTGAGTAAGGAACCCACATCTTGGCATACCCTTCCAACTTAGGGCGAACAAAGCAAACACAAGGAGACGATGGACGGAGCACTGAAACTTTTCAGACACTCATCTCCAGTCACAGATCTGAGTTGAATCCATCGTCATTCTTAGCTAACTTTGCCACCTCATTTCAGACCCAGCTGTATGCAAATCAGTTTTAACCATGTGCCTCATGGGAACAGTCCCGCCCGAACTGCCAAGCCAGCTCTTCCCTAAGCCGGAAACAAGCATCCAGTTTAGGTCCAGTAGCAGGGAGCCCTGGACTTTGGTTCTGCCCCTCTGTAGTTGTTCTTTACAGATATTATTTTGGCTCCCGTAATGATAGCCACCTCCAAAGTAGTTCCATTCTTCATAATTGATGGAGACTTTGTTATCACGATCTGTGTTTCAAATTCCATGGTCTTTACGTTGTGTAACATAGTGCCAAATGCAATAGGAAGTGGTTTGCATTGAAAACTCTCTGACAAAAGAAATAAGAAGGGACTTTGCATGGTGGAATCTCTGATTAAAGCAATAGGGGGAATTTTAAGTTATGAACTCAATAACAAATACAAAAGAAATAGGTTTTAAATGCAAAACTCAGTGACAAAAATGGAGTATGAAGCGGCTTACATTGTGTATTCCATTTTTTCATTCATTCTTTTCATTGTTCAACACTGAGAGACCCTCTCACTCAAATCTCCAGATTACTAGAGGCTAAAGAGATCTGTTTTTGCTACATACATTTGTATTGTCATGTTCTGTAAATAGTTGTGTGTAAAATAAAGTGTTTTTTCTATTTAAAAATAAAAACATGAATATAATAATGTTATTGTATGCTTTGTCGATTTCTGAGTTTCTGACCCACCCCACCTACCTGAATACGGCTTGGAGTGTCCGGTATCGCTACCATTGTTCTCGGTCCTCAGTCTGGGTCCAATAGTAAGAAGGCCTCAGCACACCAGATGTAAAGGACTCCAAAGTGTCACTGTTGGAAACCACTACCCATGTGACCGCCATTTGACCCTCAAATCAGTTTTCTCATTTCCACATGAGCCATCCTGGAAGTGCACTAGTATTACCCACTGCCTACAAGAAACCTGCCTTGTCACTGTCTATCTGCCCCAGGGCCCTCTGCCCTAGCACTCCAAGCTACACCATCTCCAATAATGATGGTTGCTGCTGAAAAACAGCAAAAGTGATCATGCGGCATGTACCAGAAGCAGCAGGGCTGGTACAACTTGGCATGAGTGCTGTAGATTCCCCATTCCTAAGATGGCCACTCATGGACGTCCCCCAGAGACATCACCCCTCCATCCCACAGGGCGATGACAGCAGTGTGGTGGTGGGGCCTATGTTGCGTTGTTCTGGTTTATCTAGTGTGCGAGAATGGCACTCTTCAGTGCATGAGTAATCATATGATCTTTGCTACATACGTAATATAGTGATCCAGTCATGTGGCTGCTCCTATCAGCTCACTGTACCTCAAATGTGCCCTGCACATGGTGGGCATGTATTTTAATGGATATGTATGCATATGGGGGAACCTGAGTGGCGTCAGAGGTGGTGCACTGGGAGAGCAGCTGCTAGAAGCTGCTGAAGTACTGTTCATGTGATGGCAGAGGCAGAGTTCTGGTGCGGTGTATCAGCATATGTAAGCATGGAGGAGGGATATAATTTTTTTACTACGTAACTGATGCGTGTTGATGTCAATAAAAGCAACCAGTTGTGCACATGATGAACAAGTGGTTAGTGGTCCATGCAGGGTGGTTGTGGATACTATGCAAGATTCCATGTAAGTCCAAATGCAATCAATTACAAACTCAAATAAATACAAATAAATGCAAGAAAATAGATGGCGTCCTGGGTCATTAATGCCCACCCTAATCTTTTACCATCCTTGGTAATAACGCAGACCATCAACTTGAATCAAGGCTCACAAGTGGAGGAAGAGGACATTGAAATGATTGTTTCAGCGTTGTTTCAAGAGTCTGAATCATTCCTCATTATTCTATTCTATTCTATTGGATTCTGTTGGATTTGCAGGGCGCACGGCTACCCGAAAGCACCCCAGCGCTGATTACATAAGTGCAGAGCATGTCTTCAGCCAGGGCCCCAAAGGAAATACAAGTAGAACTGTTTAAACCCTGGTATTGGAAAAGCAACACCATAAACAATACTGACACAGTCTCGCTGGCTAACAGTCACACACTACCAGAAGCATTCTCACCTCCTCATACCAGCACACTTGCACTACCAACAACACTCCCACCCATTCGAGTGGCAGTCATACAGTACCAGAGGTGTCATTAAACCCACCACACAGCAGTGCTGTTGCACCAAAGGCAGCACTCGCACCCCTGACACACTAGCAGCCTCACACTACCAATAGCACTCACACCACCATCACACACTAGCAATCACACACTGTTGACAGTACTCTCACACCCCTCACGGAGCAGCAGACGTAAACCCCAGACACCACTTTGACACCCCTCATAAGCTGGCAATCACACTGCTGGAAACACTCTCATGCCCCCTAACAGATCAGCAGTCGCGCCACTCCGCTAGCACTCTCACACACCTCAAAGAGTAGAAGTTACTACAGAAAGCACCATCACACCTCTCACAAACTGACAGCAGATTCAATACTTCTGGCTGATAACTAGCAGAAGGTGCCACTTCAATGATATGTACGGTTGTGTGTGGGGTACTGTGGAAGTCCAAAAGGGTGATTTCAGGTCTGAGTTAAATGGCGGATGAAAAGATGAATGAGTTCAAGGAGGTGTGAATGAGCGCATGGGCAGATGGACGAGTGACGTCATGGATGCACCAGGCACTTTCGGTTATTAGCTAGACTCGTTCTCCTTACCACTCTTCACATATACTGTCTGCACCCCAAGCATGTGTCAGCCTCGGTCACATCTTAGATAATGCACACGTTTGCCATCTCAAGAATAATAATTTCTGTTTTTATCCAAGAAGACATTTTTTATGTCCTGCAATTTCACTCAAGGGGTTGTCAAGCTGGAAGCCTGGCTTTAACAGGTTATTGATTGTAAGAAATTGCCTATTGATTGATTGGCGGTCACCATTTCATTTCGCTTGTACTAATTGAAATGGGCCATCACTTAGACGGAGACAGTGAGAGGGAGTGAAGCAGGGGAGAGAGGGATGCAAGGAGAGCGGGGTGCCCATGTAGGGCGAGGAGGTGCAGCCCCCACAGCCCCTGCGAGGCGGAGGGGGGGGGGGGCGAGCTCCATGGTGGCCCATCCAACAATGTGCATGGGCAGGCCTGAGAACTCCTGACTGGGTCCGAAAGGGGGTGGGGGAGGGCTCAATGTACTGTGCAGACCCCCCCCCCCTCAAGTTTCGTTACGCCATGGGGGTGGGGGGGGGGCTGAAAGATATGAAACGGGCTGGAAAGCCTACAGAAGAAGGGAGAGCGCGGGAAGCAGACAGAACAAGGGCCAGTAACAGCGCGGGGAAAGCAAGGGGGTCTCTATGAGCAAAGGCAGTGGTAGGCCAAGGGGTGTAGGAGCAACGACTGTGTAGAAAGAGAAGAGCAGAAGACAGACAATGTGAGAGCAAGGTCAGGAAGTAAAGCAGCGAGGTAAGGGGAGCTGAGAAAGCAAGGGGGTCAGAAGAGATTAAATACAGCTGAGAAAGCGTAAAAACCGAACGCACATCAACAGTTGCACACCCCCCCGGCTAACCCAGTTTTTGAAAATCAATAAAACCGTGAAACAAATAAGAGTTGGTAGATCCACTGCATCTATCAGTGTGTGGTTTCTCCCTCTTCTTCACGCTGGTCAGGGCCAGTATGTGCATCGTCCTTTAGTGCTCGCAGGACCACACAGTGTGCAGACCTGTGATTATCTTTTTATACGGTGCTGTCCATTTTCCCCACCGGGCATTTCCCCAGTGGATTGGAGCCTCTGGCAGCCTGTTTTTAGGGTAGGGCCCGCTGGTGACGCCTCTGTCACTTTCTCCTGATTTCCCAGGTTATTGCAGCTGGGAATGGGGCTTAGGGCAGGCGCTTCAGGAGAAACAGAGAGAAGAGAGGGGCTAGAGGGCGAGGAGGGAGAGATTAGGGCACGTTTGAAAAAAAATTCTGGGGCAGCTTTTGGCTCCCAAGCCGGCCACGACGGTACTGTCTGAAGTTCTGGATCAGTACTTGCATGCATGTGTTCCCCTAGGGCCTATAGGTCTCCATAAGTATCCATATTTATCGGTCATAGCAGCATTTCTGGGACTCATTGACCCACATAGTGTCCATTGTTATGGAATTTTGTCACAACTTAAATCTCCACAGTCTTACGTACAATAGCATTCATAACATATATTTAATATGCATAATTTGCATATCCACAACAGAGATAATGATTTATCCCCATTGAGGCAATTGTTTCCCCCGTTGGAAAGAGAGGCAACATTGATCCCCCCCGCCCCCATCAACTGGGGTCTGCCCACAAATCTCTGCATGCTGGGAGCGAAAGCCTCACCTTCATGCAGGGCGTAAACTGAAAAATCAAAAATTTTCAGCAAGGCTGAAGTAGATTGAAAGGGAAAAAACAAGCAGTTCTCAGCTGGCCTTTTATACACAATAGGACAACACCAGACCTTTCCAGAAGCGATTCTATACTCAGAAATATACAATACCAGTACCTCTGAGCAGACCTGAGCAGCCATTTTCTGGCGCTCCAGCCTGCAACTAATGCCGAATAGCTCTGCAGAGACAGGGTATAACGTCAGAGGTGCAGGTCTGATGGTGTAGGCTCTGTTGGTTGCCATGGCGAGGCTGGTGGAGAAGGCCGAGGAGCTGGGGAATCAGTTTGAGTGAGTGATGCCAATCGAGAAGGTGCATCCAGAAGTAGTGGTACAGGTCCCAGAGGGAGAAGGGGACTGAAGATGTCTCAAGGCTTAACTGCTGACCAGAGGAAGAAACTCTTGTGAAGCAGTCAGTCATCCGATGGAAGGAAGAGAGCCTGGGGCGAGAAATCAGTGTAGAAAAAGACATGCATAGCTGAGGAATAGAAGTGGTAAAGGCTAATACAAACACAGGCATGTGTCTGTGAGGTAAGATGCTGCAGGCTAGCTGGAAGCACCCAGTGAGGGACTGAGTGCTTTGTTAGCTGCATGGAGGGGTGGAGTCATGGACGTCAATTCACCAAAACGCCAGGGGTAGCGTAAGGGACATCACATGCCCTTTGACCTTCCCTTTCACTCAAACACACATATTCACACCCACACACACACACACATTCACTAATACATAGACTCCCGCAAGCATGCACACAATATACATTTAAAAGCATTTTTTAACTCACATCATCTTTCAGGAAAAGTAATTTTCTAGCTCTTTGTACTCCGTTTTTATAACCCTAATTGTGAATAATGTAACATTATTCACTATTGGTATACAAATATTGACAGAAAACAAGGAGAACTGGGCCCAAACGATGTCCATAAGGACAAGCTGCCCCTGCGTTCCTGGCACTGATTTCACCACCTCTGAAAGCTAAGGGTCGCAAAGGCAGTGCCAGGGGTAGGAAGGAGCGACTCCTGGTGACCCCTAAATGATGTCAAAGGGTGTAGTGCCTAGAAGTGCCTGGAGCTGGCTGGAGACTTCAAAGGTGAATGTCCACCCTCTGTCTCTTTACTTGGACCCATCAGATAAGGGTATGACCTGCTTTTTGGACTCTCTATACTGAGAATCATATTTAGTCACAGCACCGTGGGCAGCTTGTTAATGGCCGTCCCCTGAAGCGGCAATGTTGGGTGGGCCCCTGGCGTGGGGTTTGGTTGCCGTTCCCACGCCCAGCAAGCGTGAAGTACAGCTGGACCTAGCACCAGGGAGGTTTCAGGGATGGCATGGTCACCCTGGGTGTGGCTGCATGGAGACGTTTGGGGCCTCGGTTTAGATTCTAACCCAGCAACACTGCTGAGCCAAGGCAGGTCCTCTTGCGGCAACCCAGTGTGACAGGCCCCGCACCAGGGTCTGGGAAGTGGAAACAGGCCCTGAATACAGAATTCATTGCAGCTGTATGCTAATGGCGAAGAGTGGGAGTAAAAGAGAACCTTCAGTAAAGAATTTGTTAGCACAAAAAGAGGGCAAGTAAGCCCATGATAATCAGGGCTTGGTTGTGCTTCACTCACCTCCAGATAAGTTAATGCTTTCAGACATTGCAACTGCAATCACAAAAGACCTTATGCAACAGTCTAGTTCCTGGCACTCACCAACCTGAGTTGGGTATGTGGATATAATGATATTTAGTTGGAGCTGTATTCAGCAATCAAAACTGAATAAAAAGATTTGATTCTAAAGAAAGACAACCAGTTCTTCTTGGGATAATGTCTGCACTCATTATAGGTGAATATAATCACTTCTCTGAAGGGCTGCTATACTCATAAAAACACAATGGAAGTACTTCTCGGTAGGGCTTCTATACTTATAGTAGGACAATGCTAAGGCTTCTCAGGAGGGCTACATAATAGGATGATGCCAGTACTTCTTACCATGGCTTCGGCGAAAACAAATGTACAATCTTGTCTGTTATTATGCAAACATACTCAATCAATCAATCAATCAAAGACATTTATAGAGCGCACTACTCACCCGGAGGGTCTCAAGGCGCTTGGGGGGGGTGCCACTACTGCTCGAACAGCCAGGTCTTGAGCTTCTTCCTGAAGGAGAGGTGGTCTTGGGTCAGGCGCAGGTCGGGAGGGAGGGAGTTCCAGGTCTTGGCGGCCAGGTAGGAGAAGGACCTTCCTCCTGTTGTCGCTCTTCGGATGCGGGGGACGACGGCGAGGGCGTGACTGGTTGATCGGAGATGGCGTTTGGGAGCGTAGAAGTTGAGGCGGTTGTTGAGGTTGCTCGGGCCTTGATTGTGTAGGGCTTTGTGTGCGTGGGTGAGGAGACGGAAGGTGATTCTCTTGTTGACCGGGAGCCAGTGCAGGTCTCTCAGGTGTCCGGAGATGTGGCTGCGTCGGGGGATGTCGAGGATGAGTCTGGCTGAGGCGTTCTGGATCCGCTGGAGTCTCTTCTGGAGCTTGGCGGTGGTACCAGCGTAGAGGGCGTTGCCGTAGTCCAGTCGGCTGGTGACGAGGGCCTGGGTGACCGTCTTCCTGGTCTCGGTGGGGATCCACCAGAAGATCTTACGTAGCATGCGCAGGATGTTGAAGCAAGACGAGGAGACGGCGTTGACTTGTCTGGTCATGGAGAGGGAGGTGTCCAGGATGAAGCCCAGGTTGCGTGCGTGGTCTGTCGGTTTGGGTGCGGTGCCCAGGGCGGGGGGCCACCAGGAGTCGTCCCAGGCGGAGGGCGAGGAGCCCAGGATGAGGACTTCTGTCTTGTCGGAGTTCAGTTTCAGGCGGCTGGTAGTCATCCACTCGGCTACGTCTTTCATCCCATCGTGAAGGTTGGCTCTGGCGGCTCTGGCGGCGGCTGTGTTAATAATGATACATGTAGCCATGAACGTATCTACCATATGAATCAAATATAGATGTTGTTTTATATTACTTTAAGACTTCCTGTAATCCTGAATAAGTTTGCTCTTTTTCATGATTCTAGTGGGTTCAGAAACCATAGGGTTCTGCGTTTTACCTTGTACAATTTCTAACAGTGTAACCTCATTTTTAACCCCTTCGCTGCTAGGCCTTTTCCCCCCTGTGTTAAGCCTTTTTTTGGCTATTTGGGGTAGTTCGCGCTTAGGCCCCTGTATCTTTTTGACCACATAAGGTCCCCATGCCAAATTTGCGTCCTTTTCTTCCAACATCATGGGGATTCTAAAGGTACCCAGGGTTTGTGGATTCCACTGGAGGGGACCCAGAAATTAGCCAAAATACAGCTAAATTTGTTTTTTGTGTGTGGGAAAAGTGGAGAAAAACGGCTACAGATGAAAGCGTCTGTTTTGTTTCCCTGCAAATGATATCAACAAAGTGGTTGTGGTGCTGAAATCACAATCTTCCCAGATTTCAGGGACAAGCAGACTTCTGTTAGGAAACCAACATTTTTTACACAGTTTTGGCATTTTTCTGAGACATAGCCTATTTTTGCTATTTTTTGTGCTTTCAACCGCCTTCCAGTTAATGATAGAAATGGGTATGAAAGCAATAATGGATCCTGGAAAGCTATGCATTTTAGAAAAGTAGACAAAATTCTGAATTCAGCAAGGGGTCATTTGTGTAGATCCTTCAAGGTTTCTTTATATAAACTAACAGATAAATATAGGAAAATCGAAAATTAGTTGAAAAAAACTGCCATTTGTGTCAATGTTTTCACCTGTAACTTCTTCTAATTATGACAGCTGTTTGAGAGCAATATACCGTTTCATCCACTGGACCTTTCTGGTTGTGGGGATATATAGGACTTGTCGGTTCACCAAGAACCCGACGAACCCAGGGCCAATAACTGAGCAGCGTCTTGCAATTGTTTTTTATTATGTACCCGTTATATAGCAATTAATTTGGGAAAATATATACATGGAAAAATCGGTATGAAACACCTATGTACTTCTGAAATTGGAACAAATTATAGAGTTTAGAAACAGTAGATATTTGCACATTTCCGAAATTGTGAGTACCCATACTAGCTTGAGAATTATAGGTCATTTTTCAAAATGACTTCTTTTTTACACATTGTCTTTCATTTGGAAGGCAGAAATGCATCGAAAGTCAATAGGTAATAACAGTTGCTCTACAATTCTGTTACCGAGTCTCCCGATAAAAATGGTACCTCACTTATGTGGATAGGCCTAGTGCCCGCGACAGGAAACGGCTCAAAACGTAACATGGACAAACTTTATTTTTACAGTGAAAACTGGCCCTAGGAGGGCCTTTAGCCATCAGTCTTCACTTGTGCTTGTGGCGGCATCCACTTTGCGGGAGAGAGCAGCGGCGCACCACAAGCATGAGTGCAGTGCATGAAGAGTGAAGTATGCGCGCGCACACCCGCACCACTCCCGGGCTTATTTTCCATTTGGGTTTGAGCACTCTTTTTTTAACTTCCACAGCTAAGCAGGTATTTGTGCTGTATATGCTCTGCTCTGTTGCCATAATGCTTATTGACATCTCACTATTGTCTCAGTTGGGCTTATGTTTTTAAGGGAATTGTTCAGAAACCGGATGTTTACTTTTAAGCGGATTTCCGCTATGAATATATTACTATTGCCGCTCTTTTGAAGGAAATCTAATGTGCTTTATATGTAACCACGGCCACATCTTTGCAAAAGTTTTATTTGTAATGCACTGCGCTTTATATTTTATCACTTTGCATTTCTGGTGCATGTTGTAAAGTGGACGCCGTTCGTTCTTCACATTGGCGCTCGCGTTTTATGTTTTCACATTGTATCAGGAAACAACGTGTTTACTTTTGTTATTTTAATTAATGTTAATGTTTTTAGGGGAAATTCTCGTTTTTGGTTCTCTTACTTGCGGTTCGGGTATCAGACGGGGTGGAGCGTAGGCCATGTAGGGAGTTACATTGCGCAGGCGCTAGCCTTTTTTCGCATCATGTAATGCTTGTTTGCATGTTATTTTGAAAATATTACAGGTTGACTCTGAAGCAAAAGCGACCTGATACTGTACACACTTTCTATTAACCGGTGCTCACAAAATGCAGATAGGATGAATAAAATACAGTGGATAAAAAATAGTTATGACATCTCTTCTGTCCGTCTCAATGCTCAGAGGGTTGGTAGCTCTGCACTGCAGTTGCTACACGAGTTCCTGGGAGCTGGGTCTAACTGCCCGAGGACATACCAGAAGTGACTCTTGGTGATCGCTGTCCTGCAGGCTCACACTGGCCTCCTGCAGTTTTGCTGGGTGTTTTGTTGCTCATGGCGTGGTGTTGCCAGCATCACCATGTTGGCAGCAGTGGTAGATACTAATGTGCATTTTCACAAATGATGCTCCCGGTGCCAGAGCAGATGGTCTCTGCCATCCTAGCACACTTTCCTCATCACACAGGGTTGCATTCTTAGCATCGGCTGAGTTGTGCATGCACCTGCACAAGTGTTGCTGCCCAGTGCATGAACAGATTTCTGTCCCATCCCATTAAAGGGGCAACAATATTTGAGTAAACAGACAAACACTTTCTATGATTACAGGAGATCAAACCGGACTCCTGCCTGCATTTATAACCTTAATACCCCGTTCTAGCAGGAATGGCAGCCTGCCATAAAACTGCAAGTACTTCTCAATGCAGTGCTATGTTAAAGAACAGTAGATGTGGCAGCACCAGTAAAATGTGCCGCATGGCTAAATACTTATAAGGTCTCAAAGGCGAGACCGATTGCATTGCAAATGCTTGTTTTGTAAAGTGCCTAGCTGTAGATATTGCGCCCTAGCTCTGCCGGCACCTAGGGAAACCTAGCAAACCTATACATTTTTGAAAACTAGACACCCAGGGAAATCCAGGATGGGGTGACTTGATTGGCTCTCACCAGGTTCTGTTACCCAGAATTCCTTCCAAACCTAAAAATTTGTATAAAAAAACACATTTTTCTTACATTTCTGTGGTGGAAAGTTCTGGAATCTGCATGGATCCACAAAATTCCACCCACCCCACGTTCCCCAAAGTCTTTCAAGAAAACTGGTACCTCACGTGTGTGGGTAGGCCTAGTGCCCGTGACAGGAAACAGCCCAAAATCCAACGTGTACACACCACATTTTCACAGTGAAAACTGACCCTTTTTTTGCAAAGTGCCTAGCTGTAGATTTTGAACCCTAACTCTGCCTGCATCTTGTGAAACCTAGCAAACCTTTACATATTTGAAAACTAGACACCCGGGGGATACCAGGATGGGGTGACTTGACTGGCTCTCACCAGGTTCTGTTAACCAGAATTCCTTCCAAACCTAAACATTTGTAAAAAAAAAAAACACACATTTTCCTCACATTTCTGTGGTGGAAAGTTCTGGTATCTCTGTGGATCCACAATATTCCACCCAGCCCGCATTCCCCAAAGTCTTCTGAGAAAAATGGTACCTCACTTGTGTGGGTGGGTCAAGTACCCGTGACAGGCAAGGGCCCAAAACCTATTGAGGCGACGTCAAAATGACCTATCACAAAACAACCTTGTTTTTCAAGGGGGGGTCCCATGAGTTTTTGGCCCCGGGCTCTGCAGCCATCTAGGGAAACCTACCAAACCCATGCATTTCTCAAAACTAGACACCCTGGGGAGTCCAGCAAGGTATGGCTTGCGTGGATGCCCCAACATTTCGCTACCGAGAATCCCCTGCAAACCTCAAATTTAGCTGAAAAAAAATCACTTTTTTCTCAAATTTCTGTGTGGGAAAGTTTTGGAATCTGCTTGGATCCACAAATTTCCTTCTACACAGCATTCCCCGAGGTCTCCCAATAAAAATGGTACCACACTTGCATGGTTGGGTCAAGGGCCCAAAACCTACTGAGGCGACATCAAAATTACCTATCACAAAACAATCTGGTTTTGCAAGGGGGGTCTTTGGCCCCGAGCTCGGCAGCCACCTAGGGAAACCTACCAAACTCACACATTTCTGAAAACAAGACACCGGGAGAGTCCAGCAAGGTGTGGCTTGCATGGGTCCCCAACATTTCCCTACCCAGAATCTCCTGCAAACCTCAAATTTTGTTGAAAAAATCTATTTTTTGTCACATTGCTGTGTGGGAAAGTTGTAGGATCACCGGGCTGACACACATTTCCTACCACCCAGCGTTTCCCAAGGTCTCCCGATAAAAATGGTACCTCACTTGTGTGGGTAGGCATAGTGGCTGCAACAGGAAATGGCCCAAATCGTACAGTGGGACTTCAAAATGACCTATAACAAAACTACCTGGTTTTGGGGGGGGCACCTGGGTTTTTGGCCCGGGCTCACCGCCATCTAGGGAAACCTACCAAACCCACACATTTCTGAAAACTAGTGGAATGGTTCAGTCATGAGCACAGGAGCACTGGTGCTTATGATGGATCCATTCTGTCATGAGCACAGAAGGGGTTAAACCTGGCAAGTGGATGCAGAATTTTGTGAGGTTAATGAGGCTAATATTATGCATATGAAAGATTGCGTCTCTCTTCAGAGCAGGTCTATTCTTCCTTGGGGAGAAGAAGACCCTGCGACCTGCACAGTAGATAGTTTCTGTCACATGATTAGGCTTCATTGACTTGTAGTAAGAGAAACCCTAAAAATATAATCTAATTTCCTATGTATTTTAGCTTTTGGCTCCACTGACCCTTTTCTAGCGAGAGGCTTGGTCAGTTGAAATGATAATTGTATTTGATCCTTTGCTGTGTGGCTTTCTGTTTAGCATTAAGCGCTTGTTGGATTTAAGCCTTCAAATTGTGTTTTGTCTTATTTTTGAGACTTCTAATCTTATAATAGGAGACTAGCAACCCTTCTAGCAGAAAAGCTGAATGCATTTTAAGAAATGGAAACCTGCAATTCTTAGCAGGTCTTCTGTACTAATAAAAGGACAATGTCAGCATTTCTCAGCAGCACATCTATAATCATAATAGGACTATACAAACACTTCTCATGAGCGCTTCTCCACTCATAATAGGACAGTACAACAACTTCTCAGCAGACTTCCATACTCATAATGGTATAAAATACAAACACTTTTTAGCAGAGATGCAATATATTTAAAGAAACAGAACCAGCACTTCATGACAAGTCTTTAATACTAATAATAGGACAATACCAGCACTTCTCATAGAAACCTGTTTTTATATTAAGTAGTCATGGGTGTAATTCAAATTAGACCTGCTTGGTTGGTGATGTGGTTCACTGGGTTGGCACACCCATCCTTGTCCAAAATATTTTGCCAACACAAAGACAACAAGCTAACTTGTGGACATCTTGAATCCTGGCAAGGCTAGGAGGGTCTGCCATTCTGGCTGGCACCACTGGCCTGAGGGGAATGGCCCTCCTAGGTGAAAGCCATGGTTTCACCAACCTCTTATTAGGTATTACTGGTACTATTCAGCCCGGCAGGAGCCCTAGATTCCTCCTCAATGTGATGCCATCTTGCCCAGGTTAGGTTGTCTTGCCTGAAGTGAGGAGCCCTGGCTGGCAGTATCGGGGCCTCCAAAGCAAAATTCATGGCTTCGCCCATCTCTCGCTGTAGATTATTAAAGCTGTTCAGCCTGCAGGGGACCCAGACTCCGGTCCAACGCAATCCTTCCCCAGGTAAGGAAGGTGGCCCTGCCTGGAGCCCTGTACAGCATGCTGCATGGTGTAGTTGGAGGTGGCTTCTTATAGGCCGAGATCCCGACCCTTCCGCTGAAGGGTGCAATAAGGATGCCATGGGTGAAGGGTAACAGGCGTCCATGGACAGAGACAAAAGCTTAGCTCAGAGGAGGACTTTCAGTATCTAACAGAGAGGTAGCTGCTTTGCTACATACAAAACCCTGACCCAGAATTTGGTTATCTACAAATGATTTAGCACAGTGTGCCCACAAATATGTAGTGCAATAAGAGTGATAGAGGTGGCCCTCTTCCATCTGCACTCCAGACTCGAAGCGATTCACTCTATCCACTGACCCATAGTCTGGCTATCCAAGGCCAATCAGCAGAAATCTGACTCGGAGGCCTTCAGTTATAATCCCGCAGATGGTGGCTTTGCCATCTTGGCACCTCAGCCAAGGACATACACCAAATGTTTGAAGCTGTCGTTCCTCTCATCTCGTACCGAACATGATTACTATTGCAACAACACATCATCATTGGGGTAAAACTAATCTGTCTCACAAAGATCTAAACCCAGCTCATGTTTAGACCTTAATCAACTCTACAAAGGGCAGGGACATAATCAACGCAGGTTTATGACCCACACTTGCTGGGAATTCCTTGTTCATAGTAAATAATTGAAATCCTCAATCCCTATCATGAATGGAGTTTAGCGTGTTACCTGCATCTGTTGGCGAAAGGGTGACGGGCAGACACATGCTGATCCGTTGAGTGTAGCGCATGCAGCCGCGGCTATCTAAGGGCATCACACACCTGTTACGGCTTAATCTCATGTGGATGAATGCCACTTGTCCCTCTAAAAAGTTGAACGGCAAACACTGGAGGTTGCGTAAGTAGTTACCAGAGAGGAGTCTTGTTCGTTATCAGAATTAACCAGCAAAATTGCTCCACCATCTAAGAGCAGCCATGCACAGCAGGGCGGTAAATGGAGGCAAGGGCCAAGCAGGGGGAACCCTGGGCAGGCAAAAAAGGCCCTCCTGTTGGGACCCCGAAACAGTCTCTAAGTGACACAACAGGCTGGGGAAGGAAGCCTAGAGCTGTGGACTTCCACTCCCTGGTCTGCTGGAGCTGTGACCCGGGGACTGGTCAGTGCTTCTTAACCCAGGCAGTCCAGGGAGTCCATCCCAGGCTTGTGGGACCCCAGCCCAGGCTCTAAGTGACACAGAAGGCTGGAGAACAGAGCCCAGGGCTCTCACCCCTGAGCCTGCTGGAGCTCTGATGCAAGGCCCGGTCAGAGCATCTAAACCTGGGCAGACAGGTGAAGCCCTCCTGCGCCTGCAGGACCCCATCCCTGGCACTTTGCGACACAGGGGTCAGAGAGAATGGAACAGAGGAGGGGTGTTTCCACCTCAGTGCCAGCAAGAGCTTACATCCAGGGCATGGTCAGAGCTTCTTCACACGGCCAAGCAGGGAAACCCTTCCGGGGCCTGAGGTACCCTGTCCTTGGCTCTTTGAGATACAGCCTCCTAAAGAATGGAACCCAGAGATGGAGGCATCCAGCCCTGAGCCAGCTGGAGCCCTGACCCGGGGCCCAGTCAGACCTTCTTCACCAGGCCAAGCAGGATATCCTCCTGGACTCTGTGGGAACCTGCCCCAGGCACTTTATGACACAGCGGCCTGGACAATGCAGCCCAAAATAAGGGCTTCCACCCCAAGGCAAACTAGAGCTCTGAGCCGGTGCCCGGTCACAGTTGCTTGACCTGGCCAAGCAGAGGAGCCCTCTCCAGGGACACTTTGTGATACAGTGGGCTGGCACACGGACCCCTTGTCATGGGGCCTTTACCCTTGGCCTGCCAGAGCACTACCCATTCTTGTAATCCATGCACACCAAGTTTTAGAAGGGTACATTCAAGAAAATATATTTGACTTCCTTGTGCCCTGACTGGGCTTGAAGCTTCGAATGAGTCCTTATTGGAACATTCTGGGCAGCTCAGAATTCTGAACACTGAGTCAAGTGAAGGAAATTATGTATTTTGTTTATTGATTGTAAGTACAAAATGTCACTAGTGACGTTGCCATGGTACACTTTGCTCCACCCATGTAGGCGTAGCCAGTGACCCCTAATTATAATTTCAAACATCCCTAATTTTAAGTACAAATTACTTAGTGCAGAAATTAGTCCTTCAATGGGAATATTTTATTTTGTTCAAAGGTTGCTATTGTTTTAATTCAGCATTACCTACACTCGACAGGACTTGCTGACCGGAGAGGAAAATCACCAAATTAGTATTGCTCACTGCTGCCTCCAGACTCCATGATTATCACATGAAACTGAAGTACTTCTAGCTCCAGATCAGTGCTTGTGAGTACGTGTTTATTCAGTGCCTGCAGGTGTGAATCAGTACTTTCATGTGTTTATCCTTTCCGCAACTTTAAATGAATACTCATATGTATATATCCTTCCTCTATCTCTGTATCTGTATGAGTATATCCATCCTTCAAGCCCGTATCAGTATCTGTGTCTGTATATCCTTTCTTCAGGCCTGTATATGTATCTAAATATGTATGTCCTTTCTTTAGATATACGTCAGTATCTGTATATGTAATAATAATAATAATAATACTGGATTTTATACAGCGCGAACAGCTACCTCGCGAGGAGGTGTCCCGGCGCTATCCTACCTTCTTCTATAACAATAACTCTTTGTATGTTTACACAGTACCTACAGGCTTGCATCGGTCCCTGTGTGTTTCTGCAGCCATTGCAGAATAATGGAGCTCATTCATTACTCTGATTGATTTAAGAAACATTTTCAGCTCATTTGAATCACTGACTTTGTATTGATCCTATTATTGATTGAGCTGTGAAGGCTTTGAAGACAGCTTTCATTGATTACTACAATGAGCTGAAAACATGCATCCAACAATAGTTTTCTGAGCAGGAGGATGGGGAGTAGGCTGACGTCTGACCTGGAATGTGACTGGTAATATTTTGGGCATCAGCAGTTTTTCCCTAATAGATTACAGCAGGTCAAGTTATCAGGGGAAAAGGCTGTGAAAAAAATGCAACACGTGCAGAATTCAGTTTGTTACAAAATCTGTTCTACCTGTTATGTGTAATTTTAAAATTGAAAACTCAGAATAGGAGGGATTTACAGTGTGTGGCAAATACTTCACGCTAGGGCAATGGTATTTATCACGTCTGGCAAATATCCCACGCAATTTCACCCAACTTGTAATGAGGGCACAGAGTATGAAAAAACATCTCAGCAGCTGTCAAAGTATATGATGAATTTACCAAACCTCTGATCCAAGATAAGATGAGTCTGCTGTCACCCCCACTGATGATACAATGAGCCACTTTTCACCTCTGTCCAGCACATGAGTCAGTCTCCTCCCTACCCACACAATGTTGAGGTAGCTTTCCTCTTACCTGGATGTGAGGCACCAAGTCTCTCCCCACCCAGGATATGATGTGCAAGCTCTCTGTATACTCAACTATTCCATTGACGCTAGGTATAATGAGTCCCCTATTTCTTTGACCCAAGAGATGATAGTTCATCTCCTCAGGTTGTGAAGAATTAATGTTTGCTTGGTTTCAGGAACAATTTCCGTACCACTGAGGCAAGTCAGATCAATTTTTAGAGTCCCTGGAGCATCATGGATAATTCAGAGAAAAGATTATTATTATGATAGTTCCTATTGTTTGGATCATGTACAAACCCTAATAATGCATTTCAAAATAATCATTGCTGACTTAGGTTTTATTGTGGGAATCGTAGTCCAACTCACTTAAAGGGTCATCAGTTGAATGATTTGATGGACTTTACATTACCACACAGGGGGGCATTTTTTTAACATAACCACAATGGGAAAGAAATCAAAAACAAATGAAACAATTGGCTAATACTGAAGCATTACTTTCTACATTACTGGGGAATGCCATGATGTAGCACTTTGAAACTAGAACAATGATGGTTTAAGTACACTGCTTGTGTTCTGTTACCAAGATCTGAGTCAATCTAATCCAGTCAGTGCCTTGTCTTGAATGGCATCTTCCATGAACTGGGATAGTAAGATGGAACAGAAGACCATGTTGAATGCTGTTGAAAGATATAACTAAACAAAGGCTGTTTATTCGCCTTGGTCCTTCATAATTCTGAAGTCATCTAATACAGATAGCAATAGAGTCTCTGTACTATGTTCTGAAGGAAAGCTAGATTGAGCAGCATCAAGAAGTTGGTTGCCTTCTAAGTAATATAAATGAAAATGATTAAAGTAATGAAAAATGTGTCTGTTCAAAGTTTTTATAGATGTAGCAGAGCTGAGGTTGCTACCATAGGACTAATATGAAACACTTTAGAAGGACAAGAGTCACTAGGTGAGCCAAAGGAAAACCCCAGTGAGAAGATTAGTAAACTCTGGGAGGGATATTTACTCAAATCTAGTCAGCTGAGAAGAACAAAAAGAGATGTGGAATCAGTCGCAGGGCCTGAGCGACTGAGCAAGGAGCACACTTTTGCCCTTGAAAGAATAACAAATCATTCTGATTTTATCCTCATACAAAAAGATAATTCATGACACAGCTTAAGAAGGTTCAGGCTCTGTGGAGATATAACCTGGTGATCGAAGAAATTTAAAAATCTTAAACACTTCTCTTTATAAACTATGTGCTCTCCGAATTTTAGATGCATATAGATTCATAATAGTTAGCTTTAGTCTTTCTGAAATGTATATTTTGTCTGAAAAAGTCATGCAATCAATGAAGTATTAAGTTATTTTATTTAATTTTGGTCCTCATTCTTCCAGTTATCAAACTGACATTTATATTGTGTCAAATTTCTCATTTTGTACATTTACCCTCAATAAAATGTACTATGTAAACATAACAAAAACATTGGCATAGCATGAAATTAACATAGAACAAAGTCATAACTATAATATGTTAAGGAGGAGGAATTGAGGGAGAAGGAGAATACAGGAAGTGACATTTAATATTGCAAACACTGTGATTAACCAAAACGTGTATAGTATGATTTCAAGAAAATATGAAGTCTATTATAACGTATACATTTAAACAAACAATGTGAAGAAGTTCTGTACAATATACATCAAGGTGGCTCTGGTATTACTTCACTGTATTTAGAATGCATTTTGGAGTCTTTTGAAAGTTTGGAAAGAAATTAAGTTACAGGTATCCATAACAATCCTTTTTTGATTGTTAGAGTCAAGTGTGCTATATGTGCCCTATCTAATCTATGATTGCTACATACTCCATACATTAGGCCATAAAAGCCACTTTGGAATTATCTTTCCAGGGTTTCGTAATTTGGTGGAATGCAACAGCAATCAAAAGATGAACTATATGAACATTATAGGAACAAGCCTGAAATTAATCCAAGAAACTACCTAAAAAGATATTGGTAATAGTAAACAGTATGTTGACCTGAAATATACAGTTAATTTGATGCCTAACAATATGCCAAAAATCTGAAATATTCTTACAATAATCCAGCAAATGTGCTACAGTTGCATTAGGAGCATTACATGACCAACAATAATGTTGTAGGGAGGGATTCATTTTGTGCAAGGACTCTGGTGCGATTGATAATCTGTTATAGATAAAGAAGAGAGTTTGTGTAGCTGTAGCAGTGCAAGAAGATTTTTATAGCTCCCTCCAAATCTGGATTAATAATGAAGGGGGCTATTAGACATTTAGATTGCGTACCCAAAGCAGTTTATTGTTAGACTTTAAGTCTTCATCACAAGTGGATTTCCCTAATGATTTGTAGATGATGAAAGCTTTTGAGGTGGTAGAAAGTAGCTGAAATAAGGTATTGTAGTGTGTATTTGGTGAGGCACAGCTTTCAAGAGTATCAGATAATACTTGTGTCAAGATATTGTATTTATGTCTGTATGAAACAGGGAGGTTCAGTAAGTATCTAGCAGCTGAGGATGGAATAGGTGCACATATGAGATAAGCTGGTGAGCAATGATGACCAGTAATGGGATTTATGATTCACTGTAATCAATTTATGGAACCATTTTAGGGAATTAAGAAAAGTTAGTTTGGCCACTTGATCAGGTAAAGGAAGTGGTTGAAATAGCGTGGATATTTGTTTAACTATACGGTTACATAGATGTGGAGGTGCTTTTTGTAAGGTGCAGAAATTCAGTGAAAGAAAAAGGGAGCATGAAATATTTTTCTATATCTCACCATAAAGGGGAGAAAGGGTTAACCTGGTCAGAGATCTAATAAGAGGACTGTCAGTATAAGTAAGTTTTGTGATATAAGATAAAGTTTGGAATATTAACTCCACCTTCATTTTTAGGCACTTCTAATTTCGATAATCAAAGATGCAAATTATATTGTTTCATAAAAAGGGAGAAAGAAGAGAGTCCAATTGTTTAATTAAGGATATTGGAAAAGGGACAGGAGTCATGGCAAGTGCGTACATATAGAATGATTGGTACCATCATCATCTTTATGGAATGAAGAGTACCCCACCAAGAAAGGACAAGGCAATTCCATCTAGAAATTAAAGATTTTAGTTTATTATAATTAGCATCAAAATTAAGTTTAAGAGTATCTTCACTAGACTTAGTAAACCAAAAGTTTAAATATTTTTTTATAAGGATTCCAAGCAAAATTTGAAATAGCAAACATTTGCTTTAGACACAATTGCTTTTAGCTGCAGTATCTCAAAATTGTCAGAGTTTAATTCATAGCCAGAAACAGCAGCAAACAAATTGACCTCCATAAGCAAATGAGGGAGTAAAACTTCAGGATTAGTTAAAAATAGAAGAATATCATTTGTATAAACAGATCATTTTAATTGTCTCTCTCTATATAGAATGTCTTGTTTCCTTTTTGATGTGTTTTAATAAAAATGGTTAAAGCCCCAATATAAATGGAACTGGTGTTATTGGGCATTCTTGTTGTACACCTCTTTGGAATGTAAAATAATGATGTAGAACGTTTGCCCCTAACAAAAATGAAAACTTTTGGTCCTGAATATAGGAGCAATATTAAAAGAATACATTTAGGACTAAAACCGAACCATTAAAGTGAGTAAAACATACAGTCCCAGTTCATTCTATCTAAAGCTTTTTCTGCATCAAGGGTGACAGCTGCTAAAGGATATTTATATAATGAAGATTTACTCAAAACATTAAACAATAATCTAGTATTATCAGAGGTTAAGCGACCTCTGACAAAACCCGACTGTTCTTGACCAATTAATTTAGGGAGCTAGGGTTCTGAACACAAGGCTGTGATTTTGACAACATGTTTTATAAGCAGTATTAACTAATGAAATTGGTCGATCACTTTTACAAAATTTAGGATCACAGTCTGCCTTGAGTCTTGGAAAGTACCTTGTAAATTTGCAAAGTGAGTAAAAGGAGTGATAAGTTTGGGTAGTAAAAATGGAGAGCAAAGGACATAAAATTCAATTGAGAACCCATCAAGCCTGGGAACATTATTCTTTTTTTAATGAATGTATTGTTGGGGTAATTTTGCCTATGGAAAAATTATTTCCTGTTGATGTAAAATAAATATCTGAGGGGAACGTTTTATTAATTGAAGAAAAGTATTCATAAAGTTTACTAGCTGGGCTAGGATTTACTAGAGTATAAAGTGATTTACAGTACTAAAAATTACTTTGATATTTGTCTTGGCAAGTTAATGCTTCCATTTTAGTATAAACACTCTGAATCATCGTACGTTCCTGTTTGACTTTTATATTTTCCTGTTTTATTTGGACCTCCATAGTATCTTGCACTCGATTTAAGTAAAAAAGCAGATGCATTCTAAGAGGTTGTGAAGACCAAGAAGTGTAATATAGACGTTCTAGATTTTTTTACGTAGGAAAGTATTTCCTTTAATTTTGTTGTAATCAGTCTTTTTCCCAGCAATACATCTTATAAGAAAATCTCTGACTCTTGTTTTAAAAGATAAATGCCAAATTATATGAAATGGCATGTCAGGTGTAGTGTAGTGTTGAGGGTAAATAAATTGCCAGCTGAAGATTGAAAACATTGTGTGAAGATATGATCAAATAAAAGTGTATTATTAAGTTTCCATCTTTAGGACCCTTGTGAGGAAGGAACAAAATCCATATCTACTGTTAGTGGTGCATAATCTGAGAATAGAAAAGGACCAATGTTAGCATGATTAATTTGTTTGGTTTAAAATTTACTAAGAAAAATCTATTCTGGTTTGGGAACCATGAACCGGTGAGTAGAAAGTGAATTCTTGTTTGCCTGGATTGGCAAGCCTCCAAGCTTCACTTAATGAGCGTTCAGCGATGGCTTTGAAAAATTGTTTTTGCATAGTGTTGGGAATGTATTTACCCTTAGAATGTCTATCAAGAAAGGGATCCATTAATTGACTGCAATCTCCAGTGAAAATCATGTTTTCATCAAGATAGTCCATTAGACTAGAGGATATGCGATTCCAAAAATTATGACCAGCTTGAGGTGGACCATAAATGTTAACCAATGTAACTGGTATATTATGAATTGCTAATTGTAAAAATAACAATCTTCCCTCTGTATCAATTTCCTGGGCTGTATGAACTATTTTTAGCTTTTTAGAACAAAAAATAATAACACAATGTTTCTTCTAACTAGAAGGACAGAAGAACACATTACACACCCAGTTAAGCTTAAGTTTGGCAGATTCATTGACATTTGTATGCAATTCTTTTAAAAAAGAAATATCAACAATAAGTTTATGTAAATGATCTGTAACCCTTTGTCTCTTTATAGGTGAACCAAGCCCCTTCACATGCCAAGATATTATCTTGAGTAGCATATGGATAAAACAGTATTTGATAGATACATACTATCTAATACCATTGATAATATTTAAGAGGTAGTTGAGAGAGCATGAAGATACAGGTGATAGCATCAAGGGAATGTGGAGGATAGAATAGAAGGTGAGAAGAAAGAGGGTAGAAAAATGAAGCAAGAAGTCAGGAGCAAAAAATAAAAAACAAACACATACCTACAATGTACAAAAATAAACAGGGATGGTGAAACCACAACATTTAGACAGTACTTCTTCACTCCAGGAGGACCAGAAAGGGAGTATTATTGATATTCATAAGAAAGCGAAAATACAGAAACCAAAATATATTGCTGTAAAAAAGAAACATGTTTTAACACGTAAATAAAGATTAAAACATTACTTCAAGTAAAATACTTCAAACAAAGAAATGCAATAATTGAGATGGAGAAATCAAAGTTCAAGAAATGGCAGATTGTGATATTTCTATGGCGTCATTTCTATAACTAGTCAAGAATTGCTGTAGTTTAAGAGGATCTTCATAGGTCATACTTTCATTCTTATAAGTTACTTTGAATAGGCATGGATGAAATAATGCATAGTGAGCATTAAGAGCACATGGAGCAGGTCTCATATCTGTAAATTTCCTTCAGTGCTCAGCAGTAGGTTTAGAGAAATCTTGGAAGAAATAGATCTTATGGCCAGGCCAGTTGATATGTAGTTTACTCCTAACTGCAAGGATGACTTTGAGTAAATCAGTGTATTCTTATAAAAGAAGAAGACTTCCTCTTGGTTAAACAGGTAAAGTAGAGGTGCAGGTTTGTGGATCCAATCTGCGTGCTCATTGGATATTTAAGATATTGAATCAGGCATATCCAGGCATTTCAGAATAAAGGATTGAAAGAAAGCAATAGGATCATTGCCCTCAGTGTCCTCTGGCAGGCCATATATTCAGAGGTTATTTCTTCAATTCCTATTTTATAATTCTTCCGTCTATTTCTTAAGGTGGCAAATTTCTTGTTGTAGAGAATAAATTCTCTGCATAGAGTCTTGTAAATCACTGACATGCTGTTTAACTTTTGTCACTCTTTGATCCATGTGATTCCATTTACCATCCAGGATATGCAATCTTTTATTTGTCTCCTCAATACTGAGTCTCAGAGCTATAATTTCTCCCAACAGTAAATCCATTGAATCTGATGAAGTAGATGGAATGGAAGAAGGAGGATCCCTTTTCGGTCTTTTAGAGGAAGAGTTTGCATCCTTGCAGAGGGTTTATTTGGAAAATTGTGTTTGGAGATACTGGAAATGGTGAAGTCCTGTTTCGTCTTGCCATGATCCTCCATATTGTCTGAGTGGTGTTGTCTCTTGGTGTTGGGAAGGATCAGAAAAAATTTGGAGAGGTGTATCAGATAATTTAAGTTTTCTGATGTTGCCCATATGAGGAAATGGGATCCCACACAGAAAAATTCTATTATGTCTGCAACTGAAGAACACAGCAAATTCTCTGCAAAGAAAGTTTATTCTAAAATAGTATGTGACGAAATGTCCAAATTCAAATCATGAGGAGATTTGTCAGATATATCACGAGGACAATCCCTGTGTGACAAATAACAATGCAATGAAATGGTAGCCACTATGAAGTGAAGGGATTAATGTACTGAAATAGGGTGCAAGTGCTTCCAGTGCGCAATCATTTATATGTGACTGGCAATGCAAGTGGTGGCAAATAAAAACATTGTTCACCTTGACAAAATGGCAGCCATAGTAAAGAGATTAAAGTTAAATTAAATGGAAAGGAGATAAAATTTCTCACGCCTCAAGGTGGCTGTTTTATAGGTTTGTTGAAAATGCGTGTTGGAGTTTACAGGTGCTGACGTTAGGAGCAGCATGAAGAGTAATGGAGAGTGCGCTTACAGCAAAGCACTAAAATGGCAGCTGTCTTGAGGAGAAACTCCCATGATCCATGAGGGTTAAAATAAAAGCTTTCAAGTAGTCTTCAGAGTGACAACTTATGTGTGGAACCTGTATGGAGGCTCAGAATTTCTGTTGTTGAGAAGTAGAAACATTCAGGAGCGTTTCACATTATCACATGAAGAAAGTGTTCTAGAATTACAACTAAGGTGGCTATCTTTGTTGGCACCTAGCCACGCCTGCATTGAGTGTTTAAAGGTGGCGCATAGAGCACATGGCTTCTAAATGACAATCCATCATTATTTTATATTCCAACTTTCTCAGAGAAGTATCCCCTGGGGGAAAACTGCTCCAGGCAACTCCGAGTAGTCTGTTATTTTCGGGACCAAAATTCCAAGATCGCTTCAGGAAAAACTACAGTTGGGAGATTGGCAAGGGCTGTGGGTAAATGCACAGCATGGACCCCAACCGCCCCTCCAGCATTTACCAACCCCACAGATGGCTTCCCTGACCCACTTAAAATCCCCACTCTCATAGGCCCATCTACATATATTCACCACCTGCACTAAACCTCATGAAAAGTGGAAAACCTATGCAAAAGGTCCAGCTCATTCTGGTTAGAGCATGTTATTCCTCATTCTAGGAGCTTAATTCATTATCCCTGTAGACTCATGAGGAGATAACATCTAGAATCATCAATTCCAGATTAGTGTCCCACTAGAGAGTTAACAGTGAACTTGGAATGCACTTCTTATGATCTAATATTATTAACAACACTGGGTGACAGAAACGTCTCTGCCGCTCTCTCACTAGCAGATACCCCATGCATACACAGGGGTCTGCACCTTCTTGTACCTGGCCCCTAAAGCCTGAAAGCACCTTCCACAGCACATCAGAACCTCCTCCTCTCTTCTTGACTTTCTCAAGAAGTTGAAGCAGCCCTTCCTTTTCCGGTAAGCCTCTAGGGCTAGCCTAACACTCCTTGTACAGTGATACCCTCATGGGTGGTTAGTGCTCTATAAAAACACTGATAACAACATAACAAATGTGCACAGCAAACGGAAGGACCAGATGCCAGAGTAGGATTCATCACTACCTACCAGCTTAAAAAGTTTCCTAATTTTGCTAAATTGTAAATAGGTCCATATTTTCATGAAGATTTAAAAAAAAATGTTTGCTTTACCTCTGGCCACACCACGAATCTCACTCACAAGAAAAACAAAAATACCACTTTAGGTTCACTTGCCAGCAAAGAAGTGCAGGATAAAATTCCAACTCTCCTCATGTGAAGAAAAAAAACCTGCCTTAGTTTTGTATGCACATTTATGTGGCACTATCTTTGTCACTCTTGATGTCCTGATGCCACTAGAAAGTTATGTTATCAGCATTTATAGAGCGCATGGCTGCCCCAGCAACGGGGTGTCCCAGCGCTAAGCCAGGGTAAAGGCGACAGAGAGGAAGTAGGCTAGAGATTGGAAAAGAGCCATGTCTTGCTCTGTTTCCTGAAAGCCCAGTGGTCTTGCATGCCATGGGCATCAAGAGGGATGGTATTCCAGAGAGTAGGACCAATGTCCTAAAAGAGCGCCCTCCAGCTCTGGTCCTGCGCACCCGTGATACCAAAGGGGATGATGGACGGAGCGTTAGAGCAAATCAAACACTCACCCCCAGTCAACTGATCTGGGTTTAATCCATCATCATGCTTTAGCTCACTCCACCACCCCAGTTCAGACATGGCCATATGCATATCAGTCTGACCCTGTGCCTCATGGGAACAGTTCAGCCCGAACTGCCCAGCCATGTCTTCCCTGGACCGGAAACAAGCATCCTGAGACCGGTTTTGGGTTCATGACCCTCGTCAGCCAGGGTATCTTGAATCCAGTGGCAAAGTGAGCAAGGGACCCACGTCTGGGCATACCCTGCCAACTTAGGGCGAACAAAGCGATACCAAAGGGGATGATGGACGGAGCGTTAGAGCAAATCAAACACTCACCCCCAGTCAACTGATCTGGGTTTAGTCCATCATCATTCTTTAGCTCACTCCACCACCCCAGTTCAGACATGGCCATATGCACATCAGCCTGACCCTGTGCCTCATGGGAACAGTTCAGCCCGAACTGCCCAGCCATGTCTTCCCTGGACTGGAAACAAGCATCCTGAGACCGGTTTCGGGTTCATGACCCTGTCAGCCAGGCCGTGAGTCCCTTGCTCACTTTGCCACTGGATTCAAGCAAGCCTGGCTGAAGACGGCTGAAATGCCAGAAACCGGTCCTAGGAAGCTTGTTTCCGGTAATACTACTGCAGAAAAGTGGATAAAGTGCAAAAAGTCATAAAACACAAAAGATGTGAAGAACGATACAACCTACAGATATACCTGCTTATCCAAAGATAGGCGGAACTGCAGGGGTACAGAATGATCACCCGCAAACAGTCGGGGATGTAATCCTACACTCCTGATGACGACTCAGGGCGTGAGGCAACGCTCTGTCCATCGTTACGATGGACAGAGCGTTGCCTCGCGCCCTGAGTCGTCACCAGGAGTGTAGGATTACATCCCCGACTGTTTGCGGGTGATCATTCTGTACCCCTGCAGTTCCGCCTATCTTTGGATAAGCAGGTATATCTGTAGGTTGTATCGTTTACAGAACGACTGAGTGATTCATAAAATGCGGTTATCCATAAAGAAGCTCAGTGGGTCAAAGCGGGCCATCCCGTGAAAAGTAAGATTCTTGTCTTCTTACCTAAATTTACATCATCAAAAATCGACAATAAGCACTCAGGAATGTCTCTGTTCGGCGAGGTCTGGTTGGGTTATGACACCCATTGTGACATCATTCACCAGATGGCCCCTTCCAGGTTCTTGCTGCAGAAATTTCTTTTCAACATGCAGAGTGAGGGCTTCTGAACTTAACCGTGACCTATAAACTGAATGCAGCTAAGTTGGATAGGACCAACAACCAGTGCTTCCTTTGTGAAATAATAAATGCAGGGGTTGCATAGCAATATACTGGTATATATATTAACATGGACAAGCAGAAACACACCAGTGCAGAAGAAAATACACACAGGGAGCAGGAAGATAGAGAGCCGAGCAGAAAATCACCTTTTCGCCACATTTTGGTGAATTTTACTTGTTAGACACTGGGATGAGATACATGGATTGGAAACATGCCTTCTAAAAAAGTACATACCGTACTTACGACGGATAGAGCATTGCCTCACGCCCTGAGTCATCACCAGGAGTGTAGGATTACATCCCCGACTGTCTGCAGGTGATCATTCTGTACCCCTGCAGTTCCGCCTATCTTTGGATAAGCAGGTATATCTGTAGGTTGTATCGTTTACAGAACGACTGAGTGATTCATAAAATGCGGTTATCCATAAAGAAGCTCAGTGGGTCAAAGCGGGCCATCCCGTGAAAAGTAAGATTCTTGTCTTCTTACCTAAATTTACATCATCAAAAATCGACAATAAGCACTCAGGAATGTCTCTGTTCGGCGAGGTCTGGTTGGGTTATGACACCCATTGTGACATCATTCACCAGATGGCCCCTTCCAGGTTCTTGCTGCAGAAATTTCTTTTCAACATGCAGAGTGAGGGCTTCTGAACTTAACCGTGACCTATAAACTGAATGCAGCGAAGTTGGATAGGACCAACAACCAGTGCTTCCTTTGTGAAATAATAAATGCAGGGGTTGCATAGCAATATACTGGTATATATATTAACATGGACAAGCAGAAACACACCAGTGCAGAAGAAAATACACACAGGGAGCAGGAAGATAGAGAGCCGAGCAGAAAATCACCTTTTCGCCACATTTTGGTGAATTTTACTTGTTAGACACTGGGATGAGATACATGGATTGGAAACATGCCTTCTAAAAAAGTACATACCGTACTTACGACAGATAGAGCATTGCCTCACGCCCTGAGTCATCACCAGGAGTGTAGGATTACATCCCCGACTGTCTGCCGGTGATCATTCTGTACCCCTGCAGTTCCGCCTATCTTTGGATAAGCAGGTATATCTGTAGGTTGTATCGTTCCTCACATCTTTTGTGTTTTATGACTTTTTGCACTTTATCCACTTTTCTGCAGTAGTATTACCATATGGTCCTGATGAAAGCCATGATCATACTGTCAGATCACAGTTGGCTGAAACATGTAGACCGCGTTTGTCATTAACGTGCTCGGAGATTCACCGAGAACACGTTCTTTTTTGGTTTTTATACTTTGACACCTTTAGATACTTAATAAACATATTTTTCTATAGGTAGTCAATTTTAACTCACTGTTCATATACACTGCACCTTGTTTCACCACACTGCAGGCAGCTTCATTGATCTTTAGGAGATCTAATCCTCCGTTTTCATATTCAAAACATCCGCGAGCTCCTCCTTTTTAAAATAGCAAAGGAGTTGTAGCTCCTTAACTGCACCAGGTGCAGTTAAAAGGAGATCCCAAATATTGAAGCATGCCACCTCGGTGGGTGATGGGACTTTGTCCTCTTTAAGAGGACTCCCTTTTTGAATGTGTTGTTTTTGTTGTCATTAGTTCTCAGTTTTGCTCATGTAGTCAAACCTCACCCTGCTGAAGTGCCAACCAGCACCCAGGACTGTGTAAGGTATGTACTTCTTTAGAAGGTATGTTTCCAATCCATGTGTCTCATCCCAGTGTCTAACAAGTCAAATTCACCAAAATGTGGGGAAAGGTGATTTTCTGCTCGGCTCTCTATCTTCCTGCTCCCTGTGTGTATTTTCTTCTGCACTGGTGTGTGTCTGCTTGTCCATGTGAATATATATACCAGTATATTGCTATGCAAACCCTGCATTTATTATTTCACAAAGGAAGCACTGGTTGTTGGTCCTATCCAACTTAGCTGCATTCAGTTTATAGGTCACGGTTAAGTTCAGAAGCCCTCACTCTGCATGTTGAAAAAACATTTCTGCAGCAAAAACCTGGAAGGGGCCATCTGGTGAATGATGTCACAATGGGTGTCATAACCCAACCAGACCTCACCGAATAGAGACATTCCTGAGTGCTTATTGTCGATTTTTGATGATGTAAATTTAGGTAAGAAGACAAGAATCTTACTTTTCACGGGATGGCCCGCTTTGACCCACTGAGTTACTTTATGGATAACCGCATTTTATGAATCACTCCGTCGTTCTGTAAATATAGTGGGGTTGGGGGCTGCAGGTATAATGTGTGCAGTTCAAGCAATTGACTCCCATTAGCACCCCAGGATATATTTGCTTAGGCTGATATCGCAGAGGATCCTGGGACATGAAGCGAGCGAGGAACACGCGCAAAACAGTATGGAGGAAGGCAGGGGGGGCATTGGGTATTCTTGTACTGGGTACACAGGTTTAGAGGAACCGAGGATTTGCTGCTCACAATGCAGAACATTATTTTGCGGGACGAGCTCAAAGGATAAGATGAATTTCTAGCATCTCACGTGTGCAAAATGGTACCTCCCCCAGGATGACGCTAATCCCCAGGCAGAAGTAGGCGAGCCCCAGCAGAAGATGTCTGCTTTGCTGGACTGGAGAGATGCGATGATGGGCAGGGACTGTCTTGGCAGCTCAAGAGCAGAGCAGCTGATTGGCCTATAAACGAGCATATATTGTTTGTGCAGCACCTTTCCCGAGACTATTGTATATTGTGACAATCATAGCGTTTTCACCACTTGTGCTACTGCACCAGCTCACATAACTATACCATTGTGAGGTAGCGTAGAAAGGATGCTCTGGGCACTAGTGAAAGCAGGGGAAATAGCCCATTCGATTGTTATTTGGGTAGTAAAATAGAGCAATTATCGTAGTTTAATGGGCCCCGGTGGCACTACACCTGCCTCGTGGTAGATATGCCCCTGCAGGGATCAATGGGCCCCTCTGGGTCTTGAGCCTCGGTGCCACTGCACCTGCTGGACTCGTGGTAGCTACGCCCAGCTCTGCCTCTGCTGTCCCTGGGGCTGTAGATCCCAAAATGCAGTTGAACTGGTTTCTCACTGCCTTAAGAGTGCACGTGCACACTCGGGATGTCCACCCTGTTACTTTCCAATCCATGTCTCAGTGAATCTACATCTGAGTGACTCAGTGGAGGAGCCTGTCCAGGGATTCACAAGTCTCTGCAGCTCGGCGGGCCCTGGGCCGAATCGGACAACTAGAGGCAGCTTCATGCTGCACAGAGGTGTGAGGACGTGCCTGCTCCGTCCATCAGACGCCCTCGTCTCTGCTCTGCGCTCACTCACCGGATGCCCTCTGTCTACACTTGTCCATCCATCCACTCTCTGCTTCTCTCCTACCCGCCTCACCGACCCTCCATTCATCACAGAATCTCTTCCACCTTGTCCCTCATCCCACTGCCTGTTCTCTGCCTCTCTCTCTGTCTCTTCACTCCGCGGGAGAGCCGTGCATTTCTCTTCCTACCCCACTATTCACCAAGCCCCTCTAAGTGTAATCCCTCTTGAGACTGTCCCTCTTTTCACTGCTCACTCACTCTCTAATTCATCAGACCTCCTCTCCCCACCCTGTCCAACCACTCATCCCCACTCTGCCCCAAACTTCATCACGCGACCACGCTCCTCTCTATCTCACCCTCCTCTTCTGCACCGTGGAACAACCCCTCCCTCTCCGCTCTTTCTCTTTTATCACTCGACCCCGCCCCTCCTCTATTTCTATCATCCTTTTAGAATGAGACCCTGCCCCCTGCACTTTTAAATCCTGCCCCTTTTTTTATTGTGCGTACCCCGCCTAACCCCCTTCACAGGTTGCTTCTCCCCCACCCCGTCCCTCCATTCATCATGCGACCCCTGCCCATCCCTTTTCTTATCCGTCCACTCATCACATCGCGCTAACTCTGCCCCTCCCTCCACCACCTGCGCTGCCTCATCCCCTGACTGTCCCATACAGGCGCTCTTGGGTCGTTCTTCCCCTGGACGCTGTGCACATTTTGTATGGTAGCAGCCCACACATACTTCCTGTCAGAGGCCTCTGGTGCCTCCTTCCTGTTACCAAGCAGTACAAGGCCCATCGCCCGCCGGTCAGTCGCTTCAGCTTTGTGTGTGACGGGTAACAACGGGGCAGTGTTTATAAAGGGCAGGAAAGTCACCTGAATAGCTTGTGATCCGGATGCCAGCATAGCCCCTCCCCATACCTGCCGCTCCCAGGAGCTCTTTTAATCTCACCCACCCACTTGCTTCACAGATACTTCACAATATACAGACATCCAGTATCAATTTCGACTCCAGATTAAAATAAAAGCATGCCTGTTTATTTTTTAAAGACTCAGTGCTACATACAGTTTCTACCACCCTTATGTGGTCGTGTCAGCTAAAGCATTTCGATAAAAACAAGCACGGTCCGCTTTCACTTTCGTCCGAAGAATGGGGATCTCTTGTCTTTATGGGCCCATGTGTTTTGAACACATGGCCCCATAAAGATAAGAAACCTTTTGCGACGCATAGAAAGCAGATGAGCCCGTCCAAGTGGGCCGTCTGAAAAATCCAAAAGTACACGACATAAAAAGCTCTTTTACAATGGCTGGCCACCGTTTAGCATAAACGGTGACGCCAGCCAATAGGAAAGAGGGGCGGGGCTTGAAGCCCTTCACTGAAAGTCCTCTCAAAAACATTAAATCTCACCGAGCGAGCTGCGCATATGTGCAGCCACGCTAGCCGAGACCTAAAAAGACTGGTATAACAGGGGTGTCGTGAATCGCTCACACCACCAGGCCGAAATAGCCCTGCATCTGCTCCAGCATTGATTGCTACAGCCATGTAGTCAGTGCATCTTCACAGTACACTTTACATTGTTCTGCGAAGACCCGTTGAAATGTAACACACTACAGCCGATGCTCAGTAGACACCTTCCAGATAGTGCCTAAAAAATCATACAGCCTGATTTAGAGGTGGCTGTTCAAGATCAATTTGTCAGAAAATGGTAGAAGTATGCTAATCAACATGCTAGATGAGTAACCATTAATTCTGACTTTTTCAAACAACAGATATCCCATTGGCAGTAACTCCTCTGGCACTGACATCTCATCTGCCAAGGTAAAGAAATGACACTGGCAGAAAATGTTTCAAACCGCACAATATACAGAGATTGATTAGCCACAATGTCTGGCAGAATCGCTTGTATGAAATAATGCTACTTTGAGGTTGGTCAGGTAGTGTCTCCAACATGTTGGGAAACACCTACAACATGTTACGAGTACTAGTCATGTGGGCACTACAAATGTACACTCTACCCCCACTTTCAGGGTGTAGTTCTAGTTTTCACATATAATGGCAGAAATTCAAGAAGCAGAAATAAAAATTGATAGATTGTCCAATAGACATTTCATAATCAATAGGTTCCTCCAAGGAGATACAACTATTTAGGCAGAGAAACATCCTCCTCCTTTTGACAGATTTAGTTCCTCTTCTACATTGACAGAGGAGGTAAATCCACCACAGTGGCAGACAGAAATGTCATCACCCAAACTCTAAATCAGAATAATAGTCATTGTCAAAGGGCCTGCTCAGAGTTCTCAAAAGCTACTGTTGCAGCTCCAGACTCCATGTCTGCAATCCACAGCCCTGTGCAAGCTTTGCTCTTCTCAGTCACACACTCGTGACCTTGTCAAATTCCACGGTCCTCAACACCACCCCCAAGTTCATATGTTTTCAGCATTTCCAGCAGCGGAGGCTGCTGGTCTTGCCGTTATGCAAAGAATCACATACAATATTCCAGTACCAGAACTTTTCCATTGATATTTCCCTTATGTCATGGGTGGCCTGCATGTCAAAGGATATCTCCAGAATTTCAGAGCCAGCATTTTATCATGTTTTTGCCCCCCCCGCCATGCCCCCAGCCACACATCAGCTGCAATATGCCGTGGCTGCCATTTCTAAGCAGAGAATTGCCTCCAGTGTGGGAGCACTAGCATTTTGCCAGAGGCGTCCCCTTATGGCAAGTATCCAGTAATGCAATTCTGCGTCTTGCTATGTGTGGCCTCCCTTGCCCCAAGAATTACTTACAATGTCCCAGTCGAGCTTTTTGCCACAGGTGCCCACATGGGAAGAATGTCCTCCAGTATGCAAGCGCAGGCATTTTCCCACAGGGGCCCCATGCCAAGAATTACTTCTAGTATGTCAGGCCTGCATTTTGTCTTGGGTTTTTTCCCTTACAGGGCAGACTGGCCATAGCAGGCATCGGCCATTTCTCCAGCAGGCTGGAAGGGTGGGGGCCAAATTTGCAGTGGTGGGAGCTGGTTTTGTTACTGGGGGCTGGTTTTGCAGCAGTGCTGCAATATCTGCCCCTAGTAACAACAGCAGCAGTGCTTCACACTGGTGCCCCCTCCTACAACTGGGGCTAGTCCCAAAAAAGTGCCAGGACTGCTTTGAGTACCCAGTCCAGCCCTTTATCCTTATGCTAAGAATGATCTCCATTATGCCAGTGGCTGAGCGACAGCATGTTACCTTGAGTGCTGCCAAAAGACAAGAGTTATATATATTGAGAATGCCATGGCCAGCGGTGGACTCACAGTCATAAAACACACAAACACACTCTTACTCACACTATCTCACTCATACTCACTGCCTCTCACTTTTACTGATTTCCCACTTGCTTTAACTCACACTCTCTCACTTACTCATTCTCACTCATACTCACTCACAGTCACAGTTGTTCTCGCACTAACAAACTCATGGTCACTAGTTCTCACTCTCATTTACAAGCACCCTTACACACACTCACCCTTTCACAGTCATTAACTTTGAGCCCTGATGCAACTGCCCCTGCTGCACCATAAATAGCTACACCCCGACTCACATCTACGCCCTCTCTAAGTCTCTGATCACTCACTTCTTCTAGCACACTAACATTCTTCACTCACTCTGTCACACTCACTTATTCATATAGTGTCTCAAACTCAGATTCTCACTTTCACTCTTTTTTTTCTTACCTTGCTTCCTTTTCCGGCAACTCAGAGGCTTCATGGCAGCAACAGAGGAGGAATCTGCAGCTTGACATTAAACATTAAATTCATCACACCATAATTCCCAATGAGGAGTCAGTCAGAGCAGCAAGGTCAGGTTTGAAAAGGGGAAGACCCACCTCAACCCCTCTCCAGGCTTCATGATAGGACTGGAAGTAGAGCCCTATAGGAAGCTGGGATACTTATTGGACCCGCCCCTGCTGCCCCTTGTGGCTCCTCATTGGCCTAAGGGATAAGGTGATGTATGCACTGACAGTCACATTGCAGCAGAAATACTGTACTGACGGAGGCATGTGCAGTATGTCTGCTAAATAAAATAGTTTAGGCCTTTATGAGCGGATCCTAGTTGAATGACACCCCTCACATGTACACTCGAACATCCATCCACAGAGCACTGTCTTTTTAAACAACACTCTGCAGCTGGATCATGCCTCACCTCCCTCCTCCTCCTGTGATCAGGAGCCTGGAAACTAGGCAGAGAGGGGTGACCTGTGCACTGACAGTAGTCAGTTGAAACATTAGCAGCAGAGGGCTGTAAGTGGTGCCTGGCAGGAGCAGGGCTGTGCCCTTAAGCCCCTGATAGGGAGCTGCTACTGCCTTTTAAATAGGTTGAAGCCACCCCCTTTCCACTGTGTGACCTTACAAAGGCAACAAACAGTCTGTTTGGTCACATAGAAGTGTCATAGTACATATTTTGTCTGCAGGTCCATAACTCACAAAGGGCCTCATTCACTAAAGCATTTAAGAGTATGGGATGTAGTTTTCACAGGAATACTCTTTCACATACTCTTATGTGCCTTTGTGACTCAGCCCCAATACCTCAAGCTTCCTCGTAGTAAAAGTGTAAAAAGAACATAGTCTTTTTTGTTTGAATATCCATAATTCCTGAATATTCCTATTTTCAACATTTTGGGGCCAATTCACACAGGCTCATAAAAGTATGCAAAAGAACACAACGGACATACTGCTTTACCTACTCCAAAATGCCTTTCTGAGCATGCCGCAAAGTATACACGCACAATATTTTAGAGCCAACATGGCTCTGTCACCCCAACCCACGGCTGTGGTTTTCAATGACAATACATCTGCAATCATCACAGCAAGGTGGCTGTGGAGCAGCTCATTGCTTTGAATGTTAATGTCTTTTTTTAAAAATACACATGTGGATGGAGGTATTTAAAAAAATAAAATTACCAATCAGCACCAGGCATTTGAGTCACCAAGATAACGATCGTTCTCTTACTAATGGAATTTGCATCATCAATTCACTGTTAAACCAATTTCAACGGGAAGTGAACACTATAAAAAGGAAGTAGATTGTGTGTGTTCCCGAAACAGAAGTGGATGGTTTGGAACCCTTCCTGTGTCTGTTCTCGTTATTTGTGTGCTTTGTGTCTTCAGAATCCACATGCTGACTGCAATTACAAGTGTCTGGTTTATGTTCAATCGGTGACATCACTTTACGTTTCTCTTCATTGTACAACCGCCTCTTTCGTACAGCTCCTCTCTCCAGACAAGGCCTGAAATTCTTGTTGATCCTCTAACCAAGCTGATGGTTTCCTTGTGGAAATACCATATCTCAGAACAGGGAATTTCGTTGCCTCCATTTTCTCTTCAAGTCAAGCAAAACACTGTTTCTCGTGCTCAGTCTTATTAGGATCTTTTGATTTGGTTTCATTGTGCTGTATTTCAGTAAAGACTCTTCTCTTCTCTTCTCTTCTCTTCTCTTCTCTTCTCTTCTCTTCTCTTCTCTTCTCTTCTCTTCTCTTCTCTTCTCTTCTCTTCTCTTCTCTTCTCTTCTCTTCTCTTCTCTTCTCCTCTCTTCTCCTCTCTTCTCTCCCCCTCTCCTCTTTCCTACCCTCCTCTCTCCTCCCCTCCACTCCCTTCCCCTGCCCTCCCTTCTCCTGCCCTCTCCTCTCCTCTTCTCCCCTATCCTCTTCTCTTCTCTTCTCTCCTCTGCGCCAACAATTATAGTTCATTTAGAATACTGGATATCATCAGAATGTGAGGTCTAAATTATTATATTAAGCATTGATAACACTAAAGGCCTAATGACGAGTCTTCCGGTTTGAGGACCAACAGATTTACCTGGGTGCGGCAGTGGCAGTCCAGCATCCGCCGCACCGGCGGTCTGACCCCATTATGAGTTGGGCGGTTGGACCGCCATGGGACCACTACCACACCCAGGGAACTGCAGTTCCCTGGTGGTTTTGTGGTGGTCAGAGGCCGCAATATGCTTGGCGGGAACACGGCAGTCCCGCCAAGAATATTACAAGTTTCCTCTCTATGGAGGTTCCTCCCATAGGGTCCCCTGTGTCTCCTCCGCATGTGGATGCACACAGGGGGCATAAAATGGTCCCCCTATGTGCATGAACACTAGTTCCTGCATGACATGGACTTTCGAGTCCATGCCGTGCAGGCACCTTATTGTGCAGACCCATTGTGGTGCCTTTGAAAGAGGCACCACCGTGGAACTGCCACGCTGCCCGCCAGATCACTTTTAAGCCATAATCTGGCGGGCGGGCAGGCGGCGGCAAGTCTCGGCAGTGTGAGAGCGCAGCAGTGGCACACCACCCTCTCCTGCACTTCAGAAACTTCGACTCGGGCACTATGTATGTATTTCAGTAGGATGCAACAACAGTTGCCACCTCAGTAGCAACTGTTTTAGAAATCATATGTGCAATAATCTCATCTTCTCCAGCTTTGAACTTGTATGTGCTTATCAACGAAAGAAGGAATGTCCATCCTATTTCAAGGAGGGCTGGATCCATGCCAGATTTTCATGATATCAACATAAGATTTATTTACATACAATTAATTTAATTGGAAAACAATTAAATAGTCACGTTATCCTGCAAATCTGACAAGGACCCAGCCCTCTAGAAATAATGCTGGCCACTCCTCTAACAAAGTTTCTCAAGTTAGTCTCATCTTTACCTGCTGGGTACTCTCATGTGTATTATCTTTTAAAAGGTTGTCATGTAAGTCACATCCTCTCCATCTTTGATACTATCACCTGGATTGTCTTTTTAAGGTTGCCAAGTTGGTCTCACTTCTAGGTCTGATATACACTCACACATAAGGCTGTAATGATTGCCATATTACTTAACTTATGTGCAGTGTCTGAAAATGTTAAAAAGCTGGACTCTTCAATTCCTGTCTAAGTTAACACGTCGGCTGTTTAGCTGTAGGTCGTCATGCCGATCTGGCATTTTGCATCACTAGGAACCATGTGTGCAGGATGTCTGCAGATATCCTTGTTAGCTTTATTTTGTTGTGTCTATTGCATCGTTGCTTAGCTACTCAATTAACTTCAAGCCAAACAAACAAACCTTCATCAAGAGTGCTGTCTACAAGGACGCCATTAGGCAGATGCCGCCTTTCCTCTAAACTTATACAACTAGCATACAGCAACAAGCCTTCACCCAGGAAACACCATCATGAATGTTGTACTCTGGCCACCGATCTACACTGTTACTCAGGGCCAGCTTCAGCGCTGGTGGCGCCCAAAGCGACAAACATTTGTGGCGCCCTCCCTCCCCCATGACTTCCTCCCCAGATTCCCTCACTTTCATCAGGCATAAGTGCCCCTCATCTCTCTATAGCCCCTCTCTCACATACATTTCATGGGGTATATTAATGTAGAAATCCTACAGCACGGCATGTCACCTTGCTGCGCTGAGCTGCGTGATAGTGTAAGGCCAGGAATGCACCGTATTTAAAATAATACAGGACATTCCTGCCTTTTCCCAGCACCGGCGCACAATGAGCACCAATGCAGGCACACTTGCACCTTGGTACAAGTGTGCCTGCTTTGTAAGCAGGATTGTTTTTTGTGCAGGAAGGGGCCCCTTCCTGCACAAACACAATCCACTGAGGAATGTTCCCCTTTCTATGTGTGCAGCAGAATTCAGCACTCAGAAAAAGGGAAAAGTGAGGAGACATAAACATATTTCTTCTCATTATTCCTCAGCTGGGGAGGTGTGGCAGTTCACTCACTCTAAAGTGAATTCCTTAAAGCTGTCCATCCCCCCGGCATTCACACAATTACAACATGAGGATCAAACTGGTTCATGTAAAGATACATCACAGAACTATTAAACAACAAGTCAATATGAGGTAAACACAGCACAAGAGTAAACATCCTTGATTTAGACCGCAGTTTACAGATTGATTTTATAACAGAGACTTGGCTGAATGACCATTCTGTTTTTGATATTCTCTTCGCTGTCCTAATTTCCACATACCCCCCCCCCCCCCCCCCCAATTGGACCTTCACAACCCCCCAAAAATCGGCTTAGGACCAAAACACAGCTTAGGAAACACTTCTCTAGGCCCGATAGAAGAGTCGTAATCTCTTCCCCTGAATGTTACTCTTAACCCTAAATGTACTATTAAAGCGCCTCTGAATTACAGACCCCTGGTTCCTTCACACCATTTTACCATGCCTGCCATCCAAGCTCTACCATCCGTTTGTTTGGAAACTAAGAACTCCATTTTGCTTCCAGATTTCAATATGCAGAACAATGAATCCTCAGCTGCTGAACCTCAAGAACAAATTAAATCTTGTTCTGCTCTTGAGCTCTCAAAAGTGACTGAACCCACTGACCAAGCTACCCACACCATTGACCTTATCTTTGGCAACATCAGCTTGGTCCAATTTGTTTTGATACTCAAGGTAGCTTGGTTTGTCTACAAAGCAATGTTGTTTAAGATCCCTCCTCCCTCTGCAGATAGAAGTACTGGGTCAGCATTATCATCCCAGGTTAAACATCCTTGGTCTAAACCAGTGGTTCCCAAACTGGGGTCCGGGGACCCCCAGGGGTCCGTGACACATTCCCAGGGGGTCCGCAGGGAGCAGTTTTAAAAGCACTGCAAAGTTCCTTGCATAATCAGCAGTTTTTGGGCAGTAATAAAAGTGTCAAGATAACTCAGGTGATTAATATATTTGCTGGAGAGAGATGGGGGTTTTGTCCAGTGGCAGCTTTGACTCATATTAGGAAGCCCAGATGGTTAACATGCCTGCTGCAAAGAATGTCTACCATGCATTAAAAAAAACAGTATTTTGTTTTGTGCATAGCTCAGTGCGTTCCTGCTTTTGCCACAGAGACTCTTTTGTTATTGTGCAGTTCGTAAATTCACTGCCATCAAAGAGCTGCATGCAAACTGCATGGTACAAATTAGTAAGTTATGCTTTTTCCCAGTCTTTCATTATCCTGATGCTGCTAAAAAGGTTGGTTTGGGTAGAAATAAATCCTTATTATTAAAGTCAACGCTAACCCCTGTGTTATTTTCTGAATCCTGAGTTTGTGCTTCTCCAGACCAAGCACTCTTAAAAAATGCCTACCAGTATGGATGACTTGTGAATCCTACACCTTGTAGTCCCCTTTACCTTATGTAACATTTTCTATTCACTGAATTATACACGCGTGATTAATTGTCTCTGTATGTGTGTGATGTAAAGTGCTCTGACACCCTACAGTGGTAGGAGAGGTGCTATAAAACAAATTAAATACATGGGACAGTGGGGCTATGGAGAGATGAGAGGCACTGATGGAGGGCAGAAGTGAGGGAATCATTAAAGATTGTCAAAAGATTGTTGTATCCTGGTGCATAGTAAGGTCATTATTTACTATGCTTTGAAAGCTAAAACAATTCAATATATAATGACAAATGTTTTGTAAAAACACAATTTTACCCCAAATTTTCTTGGTGGACAGGCCTCCAAAGCCCCCTTTGTAGGGGTCAGCCTCACTCGCTGCACTTGTTGTGCACTGTGAGGGGACGGGTCTGACAACATTTGCCAGAGCAGCTTTAAGATTCCAGTCCAGCCTAGGCAGGAGCAGGAGCCTTGGGTTGCAAAATAAAACCAAACAATGTAAAGGTAGTGGTGAGACGCAGCACCAACATTCCCATTAGGATTTTTCGATTTTTGCAAATATTTGTAATATAAAAATACTAAAATCTTTAGTAATTCAAGTCTAGTCTTTGTTTGATGTGTACACGTGTGCAGGTTTTTTTTCTTCAAATTACAGTTTTAATATTTGACATTTAAATCATACAAATTGCCTGGGAGTCCCCGGCTTCCAGTATTGACTCAATGGGGGTCCTCAGCAGTGAAAAGTTTGGGAACCACTGGTCTAAACTGAACAAACATCTCCTCACCTCAATCCTTGAAAATTCTTTACATCTTTTTAATTCTGACATCAGTTTTAGCACTGAATCTTTTAACCACTGGATTGTGGCTGCACTAGAAGCCACACTTCCTTTAAACATTTTTAAATGTCATTGACACTCTGTTTCTGCCACCTGATTTGCAGAACTACCAGCAGAAAAAAAGATAATACAAAAGTTAGAATAACTCTAGGGGCAAGGGGAAACACAAGACAGAGCATCAGAATTGCAAAACAACTTATGAAACAAACACAAGAAAAGTATTATTATAATTCTGCCATCTCACCCAATAATTCTTCTGGTTGATTGCCTTGGGTCCAGGTTTTGGATGGAAGGCCTTGTGGTGGTATTGTACCAATGGGCTGCTGCCATGCCCTTTGGAAAGGGCAAATCTTTTATAATTTTGTTCTTTACCTGCATTGAGGCAGGGTGTGTGCATGAGGGAGACCCTCTGAGTCGTCATAAATTATCAGAGATAAATAAAAATGTGTTTTTGCATATTTCATAATATGTCTAATGTAATCATGACAGTTCATTGTATTTGGTTTTCTTTGCGGAGGGATCACATTAGACTGGGATCTGACTCGCGCTTTAGTGCTAAAGGTTATTTTACACGTGTCTCATAGTCCAGTGGTTTATATTGTTGTTTTGTTAAGGGCCTATTGCTTTGCTGTTCCCTTTTCATCTATCAGCTTCACCACAAAACCATGGCCATGATGTGCAGACGTTGCCCTGCTTTTCACAATATGAGTATATCCTGTACCAGTGATGGGCAATGGCCCTCGTGTTTTGTAACCCGGACTATGCATTTCTTTGCTCTTTTGTAATGCTTCAATACCGAATTAACAACAGCCATGTTGATTAACCCATAGCCATTTTTTATGCCATGTTATATTAACACTGTTTGAGTTATCTCGGCTCTGATGTGCACACACCCCATGTTCCTGCTTGGCATAGCAAAGTGAGAATTATCAAGTGAGCTAGAACAGTCTAAGATGTTAACTGTTGTTTCTTTTGCACTCTTTCGCCTGACAAAACCCTGCAACTGTTAGTACTGTAATCTAAATGTTCACGTTTCCAGCATAAACTCTCGGTTTGAAGAAAAGCCATTAAAGTTGAGGAAATATTTGCGCTGGGGTGAGCATGAATTGCCCATGTCCTTGGGGAGGGGAACCTCTGTCTTTCTGGCTGCGATATTACTATTTTTGCATCATAAACATGTTTTAGACCTCAAGTGGGCTCAGAGAAAATATTTTCCTCAAAGAGACTTTGAGCAACAGAAAGAAAGAGAAAGGATAAAAGAAGGAGTAGGAGAAAAATGGGATACAAGTGTCAAATGTAGAAAGCAGAGATGAAAAAAGAACTCACAAGAGTGAGATAAAGAGACAGGAAGCGTAGGGTAACGGAAGAAAGTGGCATGAGGTGTAATGAAGACGAGGCTGCCTTTGTTTTTATGGAAGCCTCAGAATTCCGCAATGCCTGCAGCTGTCTTCTAAGGAAAATCTTTGACCTCTCACTCTATTATTTTTTTATTTTCATATTTGCAAGAAACTGTGGTATCCCTTGTTCCCTGTTGTCCTGTGTATTTAAGTCTGCGCTGTGTTCTCCTCTAGCTTAAAGTTCAATTTACAATGTAGACATATGAACTGGAGTTTGTTGTCTGAACTGAGGACTGCGCTATAAATCTGTGCAGCTGTGCCCTTTTTTTTAGGTCTCGCCTAGCCAGCGCATGCTCTGTCACTTGAGACATGCTGTGTCTACTGTATGGGCTTTTAGCACACCCATCCATTTTCACTCGTTCCTTCATTTGCCTCTCCAAATTCCTTTGTTTTTGTTGGTGAATAGTTTACATTTATCCCTCTTTTTGCTGTTTTGGTCATGCCTTGGAGACTGGATCATTTCACTATTGGCCATATGTTAGTTTGGCACACTATTTTTTCCTTTGCCTCAACATGTTTGGCTTTCCGAACAAGCTCAGCTGAGGGCTGCAAATCATGTCCTTATCTTGTTTTCCACTATCTTTGGTTTCACAGGAGCTTTTACAGCCAATGGCTATGTTGTTTTTCATTCTATAACGTTTTTGGTTTCATTAGCTTAAATGTCCAAACCTTAAATAATATACTTACTTAATGAAAGTGTAGTTTAAGAAGATGGCTGACAGTAGGAGCAATCTATTTACATTGTGCTTTTGATAGGTGAGTATTTGGACAGGATTGAAGAGGTAAACATGCTGTTATTGCTGTTTTATGAAAATAGAAGCAGCTTTCAGTTGTATGCTTTAAACTTTTGATATCGTCTTTTAGGTTCCAATAATTTGTAAAATAAAACCAAGATCAAGGGATACATCCTCATGCTCTCCAAACGGGGCATGTAATGTGAGGTTACTTCACAATATATCCTGCAAGTAGATAGTGCAACACATCCTCAGCACCACCTCAGCAACACCGCAGCAATACATCAGCATCAGCACAGCACCAGTCAGTTTCACTCAGCATCACTTAAGCACCACCGCCACAGCACCACCTGGGCATCACTCAGCAGCACCTGAGCACTAACACACCAGCACAGCACCACCTCAGCACCAGCGCACCATCTCAGCATGAGCACAGCACCACCTCTGCACCAGTGCAGCATAACCTCACTATCAGTGCAGCACTAGTGCATCACCACCGCCTCAGCATCGTCACAGCATCAGCACAGCATCACTCAGCACCACCACAGTATCACTCAGCACCACATCAGCACTAGTGCAGCATCCTTTCAGCACCACTCAACACCACCAAAGCACCACCTCAGCATCAGCACAGCACCATGTCTTCATCAGTGCACCTCCACCAGCACAGCACCAACTGTGCATCAGCACAGCCCCACCACAGCATCAGCTCAGCACCACCTCAACACCAGCACAGCACCAGCTCAGCAGCAACTCAGCACCAATGAGGCACCACTTCAGCATTAGCACAGCACCACCTCAGCACCAGAGCAGCATC
Source organism: Triturus cristatus (assembly GCF_964204655.1). Classification (NCBI taxonomy): domain Eukaryota; kingdom Metazoa; phylum Chordata; class Amphibia; order Caudata; family Salamandridae; genus Triturus; species Triturus cristatus. The sequence goes on from NC_140580.1 coordinate 770,042,699, forward strand.
ACCTGAGCACCCGCACAGCACCAACTCAGCATCACTCAGCACCACCTCCACACAAGCACACCACCACGTCAGCACTACCTCAGTATCACTCAGTACCACCTGTGCACCAGTGCAGCACCACTTCCGTACCAGTCAGAATCACTCAGCACCATTACAGCAACACCACTGCAACACCACTGCAACACCAACTGAGCACAACTCAGCAGCACCTGAGCACCATCACAACACCAGCACAGCACACCTCAGCATCACTCAGCCCCAGCTCTGCACCACTGCAGCACCAGAGCCGCACCACATCAGCCCACCTCAGCATCTGCACACCACCTCAGCACCAGCACAGCACCATCATTGCATCAGTGTACCACCAACAGTGCAACCCCACTTCAGCAGCAACCCAGCACCACTTCAGCATCAGCACTGAACCACCTCAGCAACAGCACAGCATCAACTCAGCACAGCACCAGCTCAGAATCACCCAGCACCAACTGAGCACCAGCTCAGCACTACCTGAGCATCAGCACGGCACCACCACCTCAGCTTGACTCAGCACCACCACAGCTTCACTCAGCATGAGCACAGCATCACTCACTGCCATTACAGCATCATTCAGCACCAGCAAAGCATCTCCTCAGCATCACTCAACACCACCACAGCACCACCTCAGTATCACCACAGCACCACCTCCGCATCAGTGCACCACCACCAGCGTAGCACCACCTCAACAGCAACTCAGAATCAATGCAGCAGCACTTCAGCATTACCACCTGAGCACCAGTGCAGCATCACCTCAGCACAAGCGCAGCACAAACTCAGCATCCCTCACCACCACCTGAGCACCACCTCAGCCACAGTGCAGCATCTCCTCAACATCACTCAACACCTCCACCTCAGCACCAGCGCAGCACCACCTTAGCATCAACACAGCACCACCTCAGGATCAGCACAGCACCATCTCAGCATCAGCACAGATCCATCTCCTGATCAGTGCACCACCACCAGTGCAGCACCATCTCAGCTTCAGCACAGCACCACTTCAGTATCTTTGCACCACCACCAGCACAGCCCCATCTCAGCACCAGTGCATCCCCTCCTCAGGGCCAGTGCAACCCTACCTAAGCACCAATTCCTCAAACTCAGCACCAATTCAGCATCAGTGCAGCACCACCTCAGTAATCATGTAGCAGTACCTCAGCATAGCGCTACCTGAGCACCAGCTCAGCAGCTCAGTACCACTTGAGCACCAGGGCAGCACCACCACCTCAGCATGACTCAGCACCACCTCAGATTGACTCATCACCATCTCAGCATCATTCAGCACCACATCAGCATCACTCAGCACCAACTTAGTTTCACTCAGCATCCCCTGAGCACCACCACAGTACGAACACGGCATCAGCACAGCACCATCTCAACATCAGCACAGCATCACCTTCTCATCAGTGTGCCACCACCAACCAGCACGAACTCAACATCAGCACAGAATCAACTCAGCAGAGCACCACCTCTGCACTAGTGCATCACCACCAGTGCAGCCTCACTTCAGCAGCAACTCAGCACCAATGTAACACCACTTCAGCATCATCTCAGCACCACCCCAGCATCAGTGCAGCACCACCTCAGCATCACCTGATCACAGCACCAACTCATCATCACTCAGCAACACCTGAGCACCAGCTCAGCACTATCTGAACACAGTGCAGCACCACCTCATCATCACTCAGCACCACCTCAGCATCAGAAGAACACCGCCTGAGCACCACCACATCACCATCTCAGCATCATCTCAGCATCAGCACAGGACCACATCCTGATCAGTGCACCACCAACAGTGTAGGATCAACTCAGCATCAGCGCAGCACCACCTCAGCACCACCTCAGCACCAACACAGCACCCACACAGCATCACCTCAACATCAGCACAGCACCATATCAGAATCATCACAGCACAACCTCAGCATCAGCACATCACCTCACCTCAGCACAGCACCAACTCAACATCACTCAGCACCAGATCAGCACCACCTGAGCACCAGCCCAGCACCACCCCTCAGCATGATTCAGCACCACCACAGCATCACTCAGCACCAGCACAGCATTACTCAGCACCACCACAGCATCACTGAGCACCGCCTCAGCGCAGCATCTCCTGACCATCACTCAACACCACCACCACAGCACCACCTTAGCATCAGCACAGCACAACCTCCTCATCAGTACACCACCACCAGTGCAGAACCAACTCAGCACAGCACCAACTAAGCATCACTCATAACCACCTGAGCACCAACAGAGCACCACTTGAGCACCCCCAAAGCATCACTCAGCACCACCTCGGCATCATTCAGCACCACCTCTGCCGCAGTGCAGCACCAACATTATCACTCAGAACCATCTGAGCACCATCAGAGCACCACTTGAGCACCCCCAAAGCATCACTCAGCACCACCTCAGCATCACTCAGCACCACCTCTGTATCACTCAGCATCACCTCCGTACAGGTACACCACCACCTCAGCACCACCTCAGTATCACTCAGCACCCCCTCAGAACCAGCATAGCATCAGCGCAGCACTACCTCGGCATCAGCGCGGCACCCCATACCACAGCACCACCTCAGCACCAGCACAGCACCACCTGAAGCACCAGCACAGTACCACCTCGGGATCAGCACAGCACCATCTGCGTATTAGCACACCACCACCTTCTCATCAGCGCACCACCACTAGTGCAGCACCAACTCTGCATCAGTGCAGCACCAACTCAGCATCAGCGCAGCACCACCTCAGCACCAGCAGAACATCACCTAAAGACCAGCACAGCACCAGTTCAGATTTCAGCACAGCATCATCTCCGCATCTGTGCACCATCACCACCACCTCAGCAGTACTTCTGCATTCGTGCAGCACTACCTCAGCATCAGCACGGCACCAACTCCGCATCAGTGCACCACCACCAGCGCAACCCAGCCTCAGCACTAGCACAACCATACCTCAGCAGCAAATTTAGCACCAATGCAGCACCACTTCAGCATTAGTGCATCATTTCCTCAACATCAGCGCAACATCACCTCAGCACTGCACCGCCTCAGCATCACTCAGCAGGAACAGAGCGTCAGCTCAGCCCCAGCACATCACCACCACCTCTGCATGACTCAGCACCACCTCACCATCACTCAGCACCACCTCAGCATCACTCAGTGCCACCTCAATATCACTCAGCATCACCTGAGCACCACGTCTGCATCAGCACAGCACCACTGCCTCATTAGTGCACAATCACTAGTGCAGCACCAGTACATACACACGGAGCCAAGAGCAACCGCAATCTGGGCAGCTACTTTGTGCACATAAGCAGTGCAATACGAGAGATGGAATCCAGGATCCCATCCTGGCATCAATCTATGCTCTGACTCCAAACCCAACAGGGCCTAGTAGTAGCATTCAGCACTACACACAAGAGGACTGAAGTGGTACAAGTCCCATAGACAATACACCACAGGACACGAGACAGGCAACTGCATTCGGTCTGTTGCACATCTGTATACCAACATTTTATTGTAATTAAGATGTAGTGATTTTATTTGTTGCACAAAAACTGTTCCCCTGATTAATTCCTTATATGTATTCATGAAGTGTTGTCATGTAAGTTGGTGTGCAGACAGAATATCGAGTTGGAAATATCGACCTACAGAAATATCGAGTCCTAAATATTGTGAGTCAGAAATATCAACAGGAACAATATCTTGGTTAAGAATATCCATTTTAAGGTAAGAAATATCATTTTTAATTAATTAATAAGTTGTTAATCAGTATTAATTAATTAATTAATTGAAAATTAAATATGGAATATGTGTAATTAATTTTAGGTGTGGGTTTTGGGGTTTATAGGGGTAATGGGTGGGAAGTGATTTATTTTTGATTAATTCATAATTAATTGGTAATTGATATTAATTTATTAAAAATTATTTATGGACATTGTGTAATTCATTTTAGGTGCGGGTTGTAGGGTTTATAGGTCTAATGGTTAGTAAGTAATTTAAGTTTAATTCATCAATAAATAATTGTTAATAAAATAATTGTAAATTAACTATAGATATTGTGTAATTAATAATTTTAGGTGTGAGTTGAGGGGTTTATAGGGGTAAAGCGTGGGCAGTAATTTACATTTTTTAATTAATAATTAGTTGATCATTAATATTATTTAATTAATTTATATTTAATGAGGGTAACTGTTTATATTGTTTTGTGTGTGGGTTTCACTTTCATAGGGGTAAAGGGTGGGAGTAAATGAATTTTACTTACTTTACAATTAGTTGTTAAATACTATTAGTTTTTTAATTGAAAATAGGTTTTAATAGGTGTGATGAATTTTTTTACATTTTAATTTTAGCTGTGGTTTGTGTGGGTTATAGGGGTAAAGTGTGAGAAGTTAAATAATTTGTATGAGTTTTAATTTGTTTTTAATAATATTTCTTTAATTGTTAATTAATTATGTTAAATATGTAAGTACATTTTTAAAAATGTAGATGTGGGTTGTGAATTGTGTGGTGTTTTAGGGTAGGAAATAAAAAAGTAACTTTATAATAATAATAATAATAAACTTCTTTATTCAGTTTTTACAAAGTGTAAAACCATAAAAGGTACATTTCACAAGAAAAAATACAAATATACAATAAAAATGATAATCATGGCAAAAAGTTACACAGGTCCAAAGTCAGGTATTTTACAAAAGGCAATTCTTATGATTCCGGTAACATTTTGTCTTACAGATTTTTCCTGTGTTTTACAATGCATTTTAGGAAATTGAGAACACAATAACAGACCAGTTCAGATTCTAGCATTTGGAGACGTAACATGGCTGGACGACATTGTCTAAATCCCCACTGCTTTAATAAAGGAAGTAGCCAGACCCTCCTGTGTGGGTGATGGAATTTACAGAACAATATTGTGTGTAAATTTGACTGTATTGATTTTTCATCACAGGGACAGGTGGAGAGAATTAAATCTCACTTTTTTCTGTCAGGGAATGCTACTAATCTGTGAAACAGATCTAGTCTGAATCTTGTTAATAGCATTCTGTCATAGGTACTAATCTGTAATGTAAGATAGGGCTGGATGGAAAACGTGAGCTGGATCAGATGCCAGCCTCAATGATTCTAAATGTGTCAGAGCCAGTTGTTTCAATGATCGTTTTGATACTTCGATAACATTTTTAGGTTCATAATAATATTTCTCCAATCCAAGATCTTTGAAGAAATTTCTAATGTATCGAAGCCATTTAATTTTTGATGATTGGTCAAGGCTCATTGAATCTGCAACAATTTCCTGAGTTATACTATTTTTATCAGAGGTCCATATGCGCCGCCAAAGCAATAGTGGTTGGACCTTTACTAGATCCTCTAAATAGGGGATTCCGAGTTCTAAATGAGAAGCGTAGATCGAGGTACTACGTGGTGTTGCTAGCAGGAAACTGAGAAAGGTGTTTTTGACCACCTGTAGGGCACTAACATCTACGTGTCCCCAGAGTCCCGCCCCATATAGTGCAATGGCCTGGCATTTGGCTATATATATTCTTAATAGTTCCACTGGGGGCCTTTTCCCCAATCTCTGAGAGAAACTCATCAAGGAAATTATTGCTCTTTTGAGAAGATGACATCTGGCCTCTACTGCTGGTCTCCAATTAAGTTTTTCATCAATCATGATACCCAGGTAGCAGTACTGAGTGGTTAGCTCCAATTTTTGATCATTAAGATAAATATTCTTTAAACGTTTTTTCCCACTACCTGCTACCATGATAAACGTTTTTTTAACATTTACTTGTAGATCCAGCCCACCCATAAAATTGACATATCTGTTCAGGGAACTTTGCAGTTCTCGCGGTGTACGTGCCAAAATGACAGCATCGTCTGCATAGAGCAAGGCGGGAATCAGGCGTTGTTTTACTCGTGGTAGGTCCTGCGCCCCCCTCAACATCGCTTCCTCTAATCCATTTGTGTATAAGGAGAAGAGGAAGGGAGCCAGGACACATCCCTGCCTGACTCCACGCTCTACTGCAAAAGGTGCTGTCAGCTCCCCTCTTGTGCCAAAGCGAACCCTTGCTGTTGCATTTGAGTACAGTTCTCTTAAAAAGTCTAAAATGGGGGAATCCACTCCCATGTGGGCCAAAATCGTCCAAAGTTTTGCGTGCGAGACGCAGTCGAACGCAGCGCACAGGTCCACATAAACCATGTAAACTGTGTCGTTCTTTGCTTGGAGATATTTGGCCATTATCATGCTTAGATTAAGAGCCTGCTCCACGGTTCCGAAGCCCTCCCGAAAACCGAATTGAACATCTGAGACAATATCTTTCTCTTCAGCCCAGTTCCGGAGTCGCTCAAGCACGACTCTGCCAACAACCTTTCCCAAGGAGTCTAATAGGGAGATCGGACGGTAACATTTCACGTCTTGACGGTCTCCCTTTTTAAAGATAGGGACCATAATCGATTTTGTCCAAGATTTTAACAGGCCCAACTTCGCTGATGCAGTGCATACTCTCGTAAGGATGGGGGACCAGAGATCTAAGTTAAATTTAAAAAGATCCACTGGAACCCCATCTGGGCCTGGGGCTTTCCCACTTTTGCTCGCTACCAAAGCCACTATAACTTCGGAAATATCGAAGTACAGGAAAATTGGATATACGACTGTAGGAAGTAGCAATTGTGCCCCTGTCGGTGTAGCTGTATTATTAAAGATATTAGAGAAATGAGACACCCAGATATCTTCCTCTATTGCGACTTCTATCTTTGGGCCGTCTTTATCTTGTAGGTAAGGAGTTTTAACAATTCTCCAGAAGGCAGCGCTATTATTGGAAACGGCGCTAGAATGTAAATCACTCCAAAGTTTCTCTTTTAAGTCTTTGGTTCTTTGCTTACGTGCCCGTCGATATTGATGTCTCAAGAATTGGATCTGAACCTGATCTCTATCGGTTTTGTTTAACGCCTCCTTTAATTTAGTTAGAGCCACAGTACAGCTATGATTAAACCATCCTTTTGTAGTTGGATTTGAGTTCTTTAAAGTTACTGTGAGAAGTTCCTTAATTTTCTCTAAAATATGTGCAAAATTATTTAGGACTTCTACATCTGTTACTCCTAAATCCAAACACTTGATTATATTTTCATATGCCTCGTTGACCAACTTGCCTGTAAATTCTTCCGGATTCACTTTTCCCCATTTTAAGGTATAACCATTTTGCCTTCCCATCTCAAGGTTATTTTGTGCGAGGGTCTTCGCTATAGCAGCAGTTGGAGATTGACAATCGGTTACATGACATTCCATCCTTAGGGCAGAATGATCACTTAAATCGTTTGTCAAAACCTCAAACAGCCTGACTCGGGGCAACAATCCTGTTGATACGAGGATATAATCTACTGTGGTTTTATGGCCCCGCCCCACGTATGTTGGTTGCAAGAAATTTGTACCTGGACTTGGTTCGTTAACGATTACAAGTTCCAGGTCTGTTAGAACATTATTCAATGCATTTCCCCCCCTGCTATGAAAAAAATGCGTCAGGGGAATGTCATTTTCGTCCACAATCCCGCAACGATTTTTCCCGACATGTGGGCATGGGTGTAGATTCAAGTCTCCTCCCCATAGGAGATGGGCTGCCCCTTTTCCCATCCTTAGTTTATGGATTACCCTTTCTTTAATATTAGCGAGAACAGACAAAAATGTATCCTCTTCCAAGTTGTTGTAAAAATTGAGCAATAGGATCGTCTCTTTGTTATTTTTCAGGAGGGAGAGTAACTGAAAGTTTGGTTCATACACAACTACAGAGACTTTCAAAAAGTTAACTGTGTTTGCTATGTATGTGATCAGACCTCCCTTGGGTCTACCTACATTGGTACTCTGGGCGGGAGTGAAGAATGTTTTATAGCCCTGTAGATGGAGTTCGGTCATAGACCATGTCTCCTGGAGACATATGATTTTCCCAGACTCCAGGAAAGTAACAGCCGTCCCATCGTTAATTTTGGAGCGGAGGCCCGCTACGTTCCAAAAGAGGATAGGTAAGTGCTGCGATTCTGTATTAACCGGGGCTTTATTTGTTATATGGGTCATTTTTTCTTTAGGGTCTGGGTAACCTGGCTTGGAGTTAGTAATTTCCGGGTTGGTCACAAGCTCATTTGTTAGACAGATTGTTTTTACCTTGGACTTTAGTTGGCATGTTGTTGTTTCTGTCATGTCTTGTAGTCAATCAACTGATTCGAGGACGCTATACCTATTTGTCATCGGAATACTAGACCAAAAATCACTTTGGGGTGGCTCTCTGTATACCATTCGAGAACCCCAATCCTCCCGCCCTCCTCTCCAGTGTTGTGGTCCCGATGCATGCCAGGGGCCATCGTGGTCATAGTGGCGAGAACCCACTACTTGCCAATGGTTATGTTGTTTCCCCTGAGGTGGAACTATTGCTTCCCAGGGGCGAACGGCATGATTTGGGATCCCTTTAACAAGACCAGAAGGGTAGAAAAAGGAGAGTCTCCTAGTTGCTATTTCCTCATTTACATTCGAGAACTCCCAGGAGCAAATATAATTTACCACTCTTGGGTCCTCAAATGTGATCAAAATACAATCTCCTGGTATAGTTTTTCTACTGTTTCCCACCCATGGGGTCCTGCGTACCATCAGAATCCTACAAGTCCAATTTACTGGTATAGGACGATTAATATTAAGCCAGTATTGGACTTTATTTTTTAGTGACCACGTAGGTTCTGTAGTTGGATTATCTATTTCAGGGACGCCTGTCATTACAACCACGAAGGGAGTTGCTTCTGGGGGCAAATCCACAGCCAGTCTAGGTTCGGGAGGCTTCCTCAACTCGCCACTGTTACTATCGGGCACCACAGTTTTTTTGGGGGCTTTGTTTGTGGGCGTTATTTTTATGTTAGGCATGAGTTTTTTAGGTGCCAAGGTTATCGGAGCTGATATTTTTTCTAACGGGGTGTTGTTCTGAGGTGAAGTTGTCACGAGATTTAGGGTGGATTCCACTACTCTATTGCCGTTACGCACTTTAGAAGGAGGTAATTTTGGTGTTACTTTTACAGATAGATTTTCTAAAACTTTATGTTGTCTGTTTGCTGGCTTTTGAGGGGGCAACTTAGTTCTTTCCTTGCTACAGTCCCCTGGGCCTTGCTTAAGTTTAATATCATCTATCAGGTTCACTAGCTGTTGCTCTATTCGCGTTAGTCTTGATTCAAGTGGAGCGAGGGAAGATTTTAAGAGGGCCGTAAAATTGTTAATCAATTGTGAATTGTCAATCTCATTTCTTGTTTTACTGTGGGGTGAATGCAAAGGAATTTCTTCGCTTGTTAATTCTAGAATATCTTGCGTAGACTGATTTATCGCTATTAGATCAGATAGATGTTCTTCATTGTGAGGTTCTATCTCTGCGCCGCTACACTGATCAGCATTTTGTCGAAGACTAGAATTTTTTAAGGTATTTTTTTATTTCCGTATGGCACCCTCTCTCCTCCCTCTTGATTGTCTCTCTTCTTCCGGTGTTAATTGAGGAATCATGTCTGGTGTCCTCTCTAAATCTAGGCTTGTCTGGAACTCAGATAATTGGGAGGCCGATAGATCAACGTTATTTGGCAGGCTACGCCTACCCTCGCAGGGTGGCCTGCTCCCATCAGTACTAAGAGTTTCCGGGCTTTTTGCATTCCTGGTTTCCAATGGACGATCTTTTGGCCAAAGCTAAATCCAGAGAGACCCTATCTTCTATTAGGCTGATACTATGGTCAATGAATGTATTTGCCTTGGCTATAAAGTCGTCCATGGGGCCTAGGCATTTCCCTCCACCCCCCTTCACTTTAGTTTTTTTCCCTCTTGTTAATACCATATTTCCTAGATACCAGTGGAAAGTGGGTGAGGGTTTAAGTGTACGTATTCAATAATAGTCACACTTTTAAAACATAAATATACTCTAAAAATATAATATAATAAAATTACATGAAATAGTACGTACACAAGTCGCACAGAGTTAGGGGCGTTAGGGGGATGGCCCGGTCCGGTCTCTTCCGTTCTCTAACGGCCTCAAACGGCCCGCTCTTTGCCCGGTCTTAGCCCCGTGCTAAGACCCGCGCGCGTCCCGCTAGCGCGTGAAGGCAAAATTGAGTTCTTAAGGATGTAGGAAACGATATTGGGGGAGGAGTCGGGAAGAGGACCAGGTGCAGCTGATCAGCGCCACGCGCAGCACCCTGGTCCTCGCAGTCCCGATAGCACCGGCCACTCACAGTGAACAGAGTGACCGGGTACGCTCCCTCTTCGATCTTAGGCGAAATTCAGCGACCCGGGCAGCGTTGAGCAAAGACACCGGCTGGGACTCTAGAGATGTGGAAAGCAGAGTCTTAGTCCCTCAAGCGGCGCCCGCGCAGCGGGGGCCGCGAGACGTGGAGGCAAGTTCCAAACAGTTAACGGGTAAAATCCAGATAGTCACCAGGATAGGAGATAGTAGACTTCCAACCTTTCAGAAATGTAGCCCAAGGAACAAGAGCAACAATGGTTGTTAAATATGTTGGGGGAGGAGTCGGGAAGAGGACCAGGTGCAGCTGATCAGCGCCACGCGCAGCACCCTGGTCCTCGCAGTCCCGATAGCACCGGCCACTCACAGTGAACAGAGTGACCGGGTACGCTCCCTCTCCGATCTTAGGCGAAATTCAGCGATCCGGGCAGCGTTGAGCAAAGACACCGGCTGGGACTCTAGAGATGTGGAAAGCAGAGTCTTAGTCCCTCGAGCGGCGCCCGCGCAGCGGGGGCCGCGAGACGTGGAGGCAAGTTCCAAACAGTTAACGGGTAAAATCCAGATAGTCACCAGGATAGGAGATAGTAGACTTCCAACCTTTCAGTAATGTAATATTTAATGTTTTTGTTTCTAAATAATTTCTAATTAAAATATTTATTTGTTTGAAAAATGAACCTTTTCTTGAAGTGTGTGAAACAAGCGGGCTCCACCCCCACTCTCTGGTTGCACCCGCTGTGAGTTCAGCGGCCGTAGGTGGAACGCTGTCTTTGATATATATATATATATATATATATATATATATATATATATATATATATATATATATATATATATATATATATATATATATATATATATATAAATTTATATAATTTTAAAATTATAAAATAAATTAAACATAATAGTTTTATAATTGTTTTAAAGCATATCTGTATATATATATTTATATATATAATTATTTTTATATATATATTTAGTTATTAATATGTATGTGTAATTAAGTTTATTTGTTATATTTGTTGAAATATGTATTAAATACAAATTGATATTTTGTACAACTATATTTTTAGCATCGATATATTTTTTTCGATATTTTTGTACAAACAACCATTAGAAGAGGCAGGAACAGGTTGCCAGCATTGCAAGGACAAAAAACTAGAAGACAGTTTTTTATAACACTGCTCTACAACATAGAAGAAAGACGTTGGCAAAGACAATAGCTCCGGCTAAACACTTATAAGGTCCTAAAGGCTAATCCACTGCTTGTCTACAATAAATGCTTCACCTTGGACTCCTCGTCTCAGCTTAATTTATTTTCCCCCAGTTCAAAGAAGATTGCTACAAGAATGTAGCGATCTCCCCATTCCATAGAAGCTGAGATGTCAACAAGTTACAACATGATGTTGACATCTGAGTCCAGCTGTTACCAAAGAGGTCAATACGAACATGTCAAGCCTCACAATCAATATGACACAATCATTCTCATTGATCGTGACATCTAACCAATCAATAAGTGAAACTCACTGCACCAGAAGGAACATCTTCCCAAGGTGAACCCAAATGTGATAGATTAGGAAATACAAAAGAGGCATTTGTTCAGCACAACGTTTTTCAGAGTTCAGTCAATATTTCACGTAAAATAAAGCCACAGCATGGTGTTTCTTCTGTAATTGCACTCTTAAATAGATACAAGTGACTAGAGCTGGGGTGTCCAACATAGATCCATGCTAGCTTTTCAGGGTATATACATAAAATGCATTTGCATACAGCAAATCTAAACAGAGTTCTTTTACTTAGCTGTTGATTATCCTCAACATCAAGCTTGAATCAGTCTCCCTGGCCTACACTGCACACCCCACGGCCAGAGGCTCATATGCCCAAAGGCTTCATTTCTTCACTTTATGTCCTAAAGTTATTTAGCTCTGATATGCTGCCTGGGCCACTTCCAAGCACAAAACAGTCCATATTTTTACTCTCCCTTTGTAAAATTGTATTTGTACACTCTTCTCCTTTCACTTACAATCTGGATTCCCCCTGTCCAGTCCAGCCCGAACTGCCAGGCCATGTCGTCCCTGAACCGCACCTCACTGTGCCACTTAAAAGATCCTCCACAGGATAAGACAGGCTCATTGTAGATTTATAGCAGGAGTTTATTATATAGCAACTCATCCATCAGCAGCTGGGCAGCAACTGCCAGATGAGACACAGGCACATAAACAGTCCCAAATAATTTACGTCTTGTACTGAAAACTTACATTTCTCAAATTTCAACGTGAGACCAGCTTTTTCAAGTTCCCCCAGCACTATTCTCACTCTGGTATCATGCTTTTGCTGATTTGCACCAAAAATTAATGTCATCATGGTAGCATTTGACCCCTTTAACTCCTTTTAGTATGGAAGACATCTCCCTCTGAAGTTTATTATATAGCACCTCATCCATCAGCAGCTGGGCAGCAACTGCCAGATGAGAGACAAGCACATAAACATTCCAAGTTCTATGTTCCATAGAACTTACATTAGAGAAATGTTATTAAGGAAGACACCACACCACTGTAACCTATACCTGGCTAAAGAGCCCCTAACTAGGGTGAAACCAGTCCTAGATTGCTTGTGTTCCGGGTCAGAGAAGACCTGGCCTGGCAGTTCGGACTGGACTGTTCCCATGAGGAGCAGGGTCAAGACTTATTTACATATGGCTTGGTCCAAAATGAGGTGGCATGGTGGGAGAAAAACGATGGATTGGGATGTGGCCTGAGCGATTGCCAGTGGCAGAGAACGCCATACATCACCTTGTTTTTGTATTTATCAAGGTTGAGCACATCACCATATATAAAACAAATTTATCTTCTTTGTCCAAAAATCACCAATTAAGTTCGTCAAATGTGTATTTCACTGTTTCACACAAAGCAATGTTTAATAAGTGATTGTTGTAAAAAATGTTAATAAAGTTTTATTTAGAGAAAATAAAACCAACATGTCTTTGAGTCTTTCTGTTGACATTTTTTAGCCCACAAAATGCATGAAAACAAGAGGGCCTTGAACTTCAGCTGAAGATCATAGAGCTCCAGCTAGCAGTGCTGTAGAAATAAATGGTAAGCTCTCCTGAGGTCATGGATTTAATGACCCAGGAGACTTACTGTTTTTTTTATGTTTTGTTTTTTTGCTGGCGGGCTGCTGCACATTAAAAAATGTTTGATGGTGGCCCTGTCCTGCACCGGCAAGAAAATATTTATTTAAAAAATGGCCCTAGGGCATTAAAGGATGATCCTTGCCGGAGCAGTGAATAATAATTGAGCGGGAATGCCCAGTGCATGGAGTTAGCCGTGGAAGACTCCAGGTTTCAACATCCTCAGGCCCCTGGAGGTAGCTCTTAGTGCTTTCTCCACATGTGGCTGAAATTTGTTCTATAAAATATGTTCTTCTACCCTGCTGCACGGGACTCACCAGGGCTTGTTCCCGAGCCAAGATTGGGCCAAGAGCGAGCTCATCGAGGCTGGGCAGGGCCCGTCTCTTGGCTCTGACGTTTGTTAAAAGCCTTCTTGTTCTGGCTTTACGGAATTGCTGAGGATAAGCCAAGTTTTTTCATCCTGTTGTTCTGCTCACAGTTAGAATAGGGAAAAAAATTACTGCAGGCAGGGGGTCCTGAGGGGATAAAGGGCTCCCTCACACAGCCCCAATTACAACCTACCTTACCTCTGCAAAGGGGACTATTTCCTTCGAGCTGGAGATTGTGGAAAGCCACATAGACGCGGTGCAAAAGCTTACTATATCAAAAGACTCTACTGGTCCCTCCAAGCAGTGGATGTATGCGCCTCACCTAGTAACTCTGAACAAAACCAGGAGGACTTGCTTGCCACTAGACCCCCTTTAGACCCTGTTGTGGTCATTCAAAAGCCTTGCATTACTTTAGAAGCTCTTTTAAAAAACCTGCCTATCAGTGACAATAACCTTTAGGTTCCCAAAGGACTCACTATGTGCTAAAAAGCCGCCTACATAACTCAGCGAGCCCCGCTCTGCTTTTAATCTAATATTGTTCTCCACATCAATGTTGCCCTATTGGAGGTGTGCAAACCCTTTTTCACTAATTTAGAATCTCTCTTGTTGGAGCTTTGGAATGAGATCTCTGCTCAGTTAAAGTCCCTTGGGGAGCAAGTCCAAGCGCTAATTACCCAGAGTCCTTCTTTACAATCAGATCCAGGCAATCTAGAACGACCGCATCCTTTGCCCTTGTCTACTTCTTGTTCCAACCCAAGAGGCACATCTCTGCTTGCGGCCAGCTGCTTCCAAACCACAATGCGTGCCCAGCCCCACAGTCTCAGTTCGACAGCACTCACATCATCTATTCCAAATCGTACCTTGCCAGACCCGCAAGTATGGTTTTACTCATCAGTGCAAGTCCCTGTATGAGGAGGCTTGGACCCAATGCAAGAGTGCACAGACCATTTGCAACTCCAGCCGGATTGTACACCATATGTCATTATCCTTGTGGGTGTTCCACCAGAGCAGACAGAGGACATGAAAGCTGGCAGATTATGAGGAATAAGGCTGTCCGTTGGTGCAACAGAAATTCTGTCTGGCCAACAAAACCTGCTAATGACATTATCATCGTCAGGAGGGTCGGTGGGTAGGGCTTTCCCAGAAAACGATTAGTGGGGATTGCGTAGTAATAAACTTTTGAAACTCCTATGTGATAGGGCACCCTTTACACAGGATCAAAAATCATCCCAAAGACCCTAAAGGTCCAAATTTGACCTGTGCACTACCACTGGGTAATTTTTATCGCACCCCCTGTCATCTCCTCCCTCATTACAGAGACCCTTGGGAAGTGGAAGTTCTACATCTGTTCTAGCCTTTACCCACTCCCATCATGTTGCTGTCTTAGAGGGGCTGTTGGAGGTAGACTGACTGGTTGAACAATTGGCATCAAGCTTAACTCCCTCCTCAGAAGACCCCCCTGGCCCTTTATCACATACGAATGGCATACCCACCATGAATACGCTCCCCTTTATTTCCTGAAAAAATTGCTGGCATCAGGAATAAACATGACAATCCTGACTGGTTAGAGTTCATTAAGGATTTTGAGGCGGTCTGCTGTCAGGAAACCTGGTCCCAGGATGACTTCTTTAAAGAAGGATTCCACTCACCATCTGCTTCAGGTCGTGCTAAGGGAGGGTCTGGGGGTCGCGGTCTCCTTAAAGAATGGATTCCTAAAAGTGGAAAAGCTATGATGTTCATCTTGATCCCAAATCCTGCATCTTGTAATTCCAAGTTTTTTGGATGTTCCCGTGCATAATTTTTATTTGAACTATTTTCTTATTCACCCCATTTATTTGGCCAAGGATTTTTGTCAGATTATCTCTTTAGTCATCCGAATAGTGAGGCTATCTTTTGGATGGGCGATTTTAACCCCACCATTTTGTCCTATGGGGAATGAGCGGGTGTGTGGGGTTTCGTATGGGTCAAATGAGAACTTGACCCACTCTTTACACACCTTGTAAGGGGACACCTTGAATCCAAATATTGTGAAGTTTAACTTCTTTGTGTGCTGATTTTTCTAAGGAAATCGGTTTCCCCATCCCACATTTACAGGTAAAGAAAGAGGCTCTATAATTGATTATATTTTCCTTCCCTCCCATATAGCCCTGCACCTACGTTACTCTGACACTATGCATTTGCTTTTAAGTGATCACAATCCTATTGTTATGGTTCGTTCATGTCTCATATGAAACCTCAAGGGACTAATTGCCTATCTGATTTAAAATTCTCAAAAAACAAGAGCATCCACCTTAAATGGGATAAGATTGACCATGGCAAATTTTGGGAAAACTTAATTTCTCAGAGCCACCTGGACATTATGGTCTGTTTGTCAGAGAATGTTAACCCTGTTGATATGGTGAAGAGCTTTGAGGGTATTTTTGAACAGTCTGCCAACCAGTTTGTTTTTGAGGGGAAACCAAAGGACCCTCGTTCTTATAAATTGTTTTCTTTTAAATGCACAGCTGCTCTAAAACAGCTTAAGGAGGCTCTTATAGTGTTGCCACACACCATTGCTCGAATCAAATCGCTCAGATCTTCATATAAAGCAATTGTTACAGCCAGAAAACTGGAGGAAACAAGAGATCAGGGATCATGCTTGGGATGATTTATTTTTAGCATCGACTTTAAGAGACACAAAGGCTTTCTGGGAAGTTATTAATAGACCTTATTTTAACAATAACAATTCTCCGGAGACAGAGGGGTCGATTTCGATCTTGTATTTTTTTTTCCGTACGACTCGTATCCGTAATTTGTTCCGTACGAATCGTACAAGTCCCGTCCGACCTGTGAAGTACGATTCGTACGGGAAAAATACATACGGATCGGCCCGATCCGTAGGAATCGGATCGGGAAAAGTTGTACAATACAGACCCGGACACTTTTCCGTACGAATCGTAAAAATACAGTCCGACCTTACAAGTACGATCCGGACCGGCTTTCCGATTTACGATTGGTGCGGAAAACGTCCCGTACACGGGGAATGGCTTTACCCGCTACGAAGCGAACTTTGTACGACTCTTATCCCGGGAAAAGTTGTTCCCGGGGTGCGAGTCGTACAGGACCCCCCATGTATATGTATGCACCTTACAACAACATCGCATATGTACGCACCGTACGTACGCAATGTTGAGGTACGCACGGTACATACACAATGCATGGGGGTGTATGCCTGTATGACTCGTACCCCTGTACGACTCGCACCCCTGGGGACTCTGCTTTTACGGCTGTTTTTGGCTCCCGTAAGAAAAGAGCCGTACGGAGTGCCGTAGGGACGAATCGTACTTGCTGGGCCGGAAACCGCTGCTTAAATACATCCGGGCGTCGCGTACAGGCCGTTCCAGATCTGATTCGTTTTTTTTTTTTACCCGTACGGTCTTTTGTACGATTCGTACGGAAATAGGCATTCTGTACGAATCGTACTTCCTAGGTTGTACGGAAAGTTTTTCGGGTAGGAGTCGTTCGGAGAAAACGCTCCGTACAACGATTCGTACAGCCTTTTTCCAGGATTGGAATCGGCCCCAGAATGTCTCATTCCAGCCGCCGAGTGGCTTGACCACTACTCGCAAATGTTTAGTAATGTTTGTCCATCCCAAGTCACGCAAGGAGTAATTCTGTCTATAGACGAAGCCTTAGCCCTAAGTAATGCTATTGACGTTAATATGGTAACAAAAGCCGTTCTTAAGTCTTCCCGAGGAAAGACCCCAAGGCCAGATGGGGCACGCATTGATGTTTTCAAACAAAACCCTGGTTTTGGGTTCCCTTTTTAACAAATGTTTATTGCAGCGGAGTGAAAGGCCAGATTCCCATCTCTTGGAAGGACCGAACAATAGTCCCAATTTTTTAAAAAGGGCAATAGGAACCTGCCCTCCCATTACAGACCCATATCTCTTTTGGATTCTTCTTGAGAGATGGGCCAGCGACACTACGTTCTTCTCGGAGGCTCAATTTGGTTTCAGCCCAGGAGTTGGAGCTGTGGAACAAACATTGAACCTCTTCATGATCTCAGGCAAATACGTATAATCAAAGGGTAAGGTGATCCATATGGATTTATCCAGCGCTTTTGACCTGGTAGACAGGGAACAGCTCTAGTTAATGATGGGGAAAGCTGGGATCACCCATCGATGATTGAACTTTAGAAAAGATTGCACCAGGGGACGAAGACACGGGTCAATGTTGACATAAATGGAGATCGTATACTTTTTTTCTTTTCAAATAAAGGTGTCAGACAGGGCTGTATTTTAGTTCCATTTTTATTTCTTTTTTACATTAGTGCTCTAGAGAGTGAACTGGTGTCCAGAGACAAAAATTTACCCCGGATTGGGAACTGTCTCATCCTAGTGCTTCTTTACGTTGTTGACACAGGTCTATTATTTCGAACCTAGAATGGTCTTCAGTCGTTATTAGAAATTCTTAATGATTTTATGAGGGAGCTAAACTTGAACATCAACCACACAAAGTCTCATGCTATGATTTGTGGGCCCCAAAAGACACTTTCCTCCCCCCACACCATCACAGGGATCCCCATTACAAAAGTCGAGAACTTTAAATATGTTGGGGTATTGCTGTCATGTGACTTAATATTAAATACATTTTTGACCTAAAGAGTTGTCAAGATGCAGGGGGCAATAGAGTCAATTTTGCGATTTTCGAACAGCCTTAGGCCATAAACCAATTATAGAGCAAATCATCTTGTATGCATCCAAATGCGCACCACAGGCCACATATGTGGCAGAGGTTAGGGGATATGCATTGCCGGGTATATTGCAAACAATAGAAAAAAACTTCTTGCGCAGGCTCCTTGCTGTGCCAAGGAGCACAGCCAGTCTAATTACCCACTAGGAATCCTGCCTTTCTTATCTTGAAAATATAGTTTTATTTCCCCCCCCCCCCGATCTTGTGGCTTAAGATATGGAGTCTATCACTTGGTTATCCTACATTAAAAAGTAATTTATTGACCTTGGACTGCCCCATTTATTTTCTCTCCAAATTAAATTACTAGAAGTGCAAAAAACGATGTAAAATCTGTGTTCTTTCAACATAGAACCCAAATGAGACTGTCTAAACAACATTCCTCAGCTACAGTAACACATTATCTAGATCTTAAACAAGAAGTGGGAGTTGAATGTTACCTCCTTTGGGTAACCACCTCTGACCATAAGTTTTATCTAACATGATTCAGACCAGGTATCGTTCAGTTTTTGGTTGCTTACCCTCAGCAGAGCTCATGGTTTTACAGTCTACCGCCTTGTCCCTGTGATGGTATTGCTAAACAAACACTTGCACACTTTTTATTTTTCTGTGGATTTTCTACTGAACTCAGAATGCGTTTTTGTGGCCTGTTCTGCATTCATTTGGCGACAGTTCCCACAGAATCTGTTTCTCATGTCCTTTACGTCTTGAGTCAGAACTATGTTACTTTGCCATTACAAGTTTTGTCTGTCGAGCCATAAAAATGAGAAATCTACGAGTTAAAAAGCATGTTAGCTTTTAGTACCTGTATGAATTATGGTTCTTCTTTTAATGTCTTTTAACTATTGGCTAAAATCTGTATACATTGTTTTTGAGTAACGTCCACAATTGTCCAAATATTCTTTTTAAATGTTTTACATTTTAACATTATTACAGAGTTTTTTATTTGTATTGTGTAATTTTTATTGCTCTTGTACTAATGTACTTTTATCTATTTTGGCATGTCCTATCTTTTATGGTCCCATGCTGAATAAAGTTATATTGACTGACTGGCTCTGGCTGCTCATTTGTTATCCACTTTTTCTTTATGTTTAATTGTTTATCAGTGCCCCAGAGCCCGTCTGGAACACTTACAGCTTAAATCTTGGTTGGGGGCCGTGGAAGGGAACCCCATCGTGGGTGACGGAAGGAGTCGGCATTGTTTTATTTAATGGGCGTCCCAAAGCCCACCAGGGGCACCCATAGCTCAATTGTGTTGTTGTTGTTATTGGGGGAAGCCCCATGGCCCCCAAGCCCCTGCTGTCTCCCCGTCCTGCACCGTACTGGGTACCAGCAGGAGCCAGCACCAGTCCTTTGATTCTGCCCAGCGGAAGAGCATTTTTACCTGCTCCTGCCGGGCCAGAGCAAACTTTTGCTCCTTGCCCGAGAAGTATGCCCACACTCTCCTGGGCAGGAAACCACAGTGTCCCTGAGTAAGCATTAAGATCTGCACTAGGGGATGGTGTCCTGGGACCAATATCGGCTCGGCAAGAGGGGCCACTCATTCCCCCTCCAATATACTACAAAATTGGGCATGAGGGTTGGAATTCCCGGTGCAGTGTCCTGCAATATTTTATAATAGAGCCCTTTCAGCTCCTAATGGACTCCATAGAGCTCTGTCGTAGGTGTCAGAGCCCTATACCATGAAAGCTTGTTTTAGAATGTTGAGTTTGCAGTTACACACAGCTGAATAAAGACATGTGATACTACGTTCCCTGTGTGATGTGGTCATTGGAAGGTACACATATAGTTTGTAGCTGGTGCTACTACTTTAAACCAAATGTGTGGCCCTCGCCCTTAAATTCTGTTCTAGAGA
Organism: Triturus cristatus; assembly: GCF_964204655.1. Classification (NCBI taxonomy): domain Eukaryota; kingdom Metazoa; phylum Chordata; class Amphibia; order Caudata; family Salamandridae; genus Triturus; species Triturus cristatus. The sequence continues at coordinate 770,063,055 of NC_140580.1, forward strand.
TAATACTCCTGGGTTTTATTCAAGGATTCATGACTGCCAAGCAATTAAACATCTTGCCCCAAAAAATATCAGTTTGAGTCATCATGTACTCATGAATAAATAATCTAATCTGGTGATGGTGGGATACAAAGAGTTCGATATACTCTAGTTTCCTGTTTGGAATAAGGTGGATAACAAGGGACTGAACTGCTTGTTCATCCCATGCATTGCATCATTCTCTCAGGGGAAACCATTCCATGGGTGTGGGTTGGTCTCCAGCGAGGTTAGCTATCAGACCCTTGCCACCAGGCTTGGCTACTACCTTGCTTGCTAGGATTAGCATTGAAGATTGAGCCATGTGGCTTTAGTACCGTGGGATTGCTCTTTATGTTGGATATTTCCTTATTTTGCAATGATTGTGATATGCTTTGTCTATTTCTCCTTCAAATTAAGGGACATCATTGAATGAGTTATGGTGTTTACTCTTCTCCAGTAAAATTGAAACAAAAGATAGTATTGGGTGTATTTAATCATATTGAATGCAGCCACAGCCGTGATTGCTTTATAACATGTTTGTATTTAAATTTGGCATGTCCCAATCTGGCGACTAATGGGGTAAAATGGTTTATTGCAGGTTTGACTGATCATTGCAATGTCACAGTAATCTGAATTTCTCAAATTGCATGCTACTACAATGCTACATTTTTGCTCTGATGTCGGTCTTTTCTTGTTCTTTAGTTGCTGAAATCACTGAGAAACTCACATACAAACATACAACATGCATCACAGAACATAAATGGCTGATTTAAACATTGTAAATGGACAATAAATTACCAAATAAAGAACAAGCAGCAATGCTTGGGATAGAGAGGTAGCTAGGTAGATCCAGATGGACCTGGAAGCCAGGAAAGACATGTCCTGTAAGAACTGCAAGAGGATCGAAATATTTAATGAAACCATTAGAGCAAGTTTGAAGAAGCAAGGAAGCACTGCATTACAGACTGTGCCATCAAATCAAGGACAAAACATGTATGTCCGTACACCCAAGTGTGAGTATAAAACACTTAAAAACAATGAGATATAAACCAAAATATGCCACTCTACAGAACTGAACGTAGTATGTGGACAGCGGCGTAAAGGGTGGGTGTAAAGGGTTGTTTTGTTTCATAGATACAAACTCTGCCCATTTAACAATGCTAATATTTCTATATGAACCACACAGGCACTACATATGTATAAGTCGTTTCCCCTTGATACTGGAAGGTTCATGACGGTGTTTGTTGAGGTGACTGGACATGTTTCAGTGGTGTCTGGTGTTCCTGGCAACTTTGTAGGGTTGGTTTGTGTTAGATACTATGCTATCTTCTCTTTATTGGAGATTGTTGCAATGTTGTCTTCTGTGAGACACAGTGTTGCTTACTGCCACTGACACGGTAAATAAATATTTATTTCTGTTAGATACTGTTGTTGCCTTCAGGTTCCGACATAATGTTGCAGGGTTGGCTTCTGTAAGACACAACGTTTTGAGTAGGACATAATGTTGTAGATTACTGCCAATACTAACACGTTGTTGTTCTTAAATGAAACTGCGTCCATACATTGAAGTCACTGTAATTTAATAGGGAAATGTGTGTGGTTGCAGGCCCGTGCACCTGCTGTTGTGTTTGCTAATGCACTGGTTAGAGTATGTAGCAATTGCACGTCATTAGATAGGGAACATTATCCATTTGATATGTGTGTGTGTGTGTGTGTGTGTGTGTGTGTGTATACACACATACAGAGGATGTGCAGTATATATTATGCTATTTTTTTCTGTTGTTGAGTGTGAGAGGAGTCATGACTCACGAAACATTAAGCCTTCATTGGGTCATAATGTACCTCCCCTCCCTTAGCAATAACAATGAAAAAATTTTAAAAAGATATTTCTCCTTTTTTGCCAAGGTTGGGTAAGTGCACCATTTTAACACAAACCAATATTTACTGACTTTGGTCAATCTAGTTTTGCATCAAAATTAATTGGTGGATGTACGGGAACACCCTTAATCCACCCATGTAACGCCTCCCTGATGCAGGTTAACGCAAGGCAACACAAGGCACTGCCTTACGTTATTTTGCAGGTAAAAATTGATTCAAGGCCACTCAAATATCAATTTGCGTGGCTTTGTAAATATCACTTAAGCATGTGCATTGTCTTGCATCGATGCAAAGACAATGCAAGTGCTTAGTGTATCTAGGCCTAACTTTGAGCAGTAAGGTAAAATCACATAATCATAATGTAGCTGCTTCGTAATAATTAGGAGAGTGGATGACCAAGGCAAAGACATTTTTACCTGAAATCTGTGAGGTTGTAAATAGGGTATTTCTGTCGTCAATTTTGCTGTACTGTGGTAAAAGACATATATATGTATAGTTTCACTAAGAAACCAAAGATTACAGGGACGTTATAGTTAGGTTCAGATTTTACTCACATAAAACCATAGAAATTCAGCATTTATATTTATAGTCATCTCAAGAAACTTTAGCTCGTGCCCTAAGGTAACAATAACTCGCGCCCTCGCCATGCATAGTTTTTCCATCAATAATTTCATTTCAAGTGTTGCACGATATTATCAACGGTGTCATAGAAGGTGTTATGACTGTGTGTGGAGTAATTAGCAGTGCATGGTGATGGCACTGTGTTAATCCTATGTATAAAACTCTTCTATAAAAATTGACATTTGAGTAGGCGTGGGCAGAGAACTCCGCTCTGCTGGTAGAGCTTGCGGATTTTTGCATACTCTGCGTTCTGCTGAGAATGCAAAGTTTATGCATAACTCTGAATCTGCAGCAGAGCGGAGTTCAGCCCCGGGCCCTCCCCGCCTCCACCCCCCCTCAATAAATATCTTAAAAATTAAAATCAAGTAAAAAAACACACTTAACTTTATTGTGGCGTCTCCGGGCTGCCCTCCTCCTCCTCGCCATGGTCTCTCCTGCAGAATCGCCTACGTCAGTTGTACGTCATGGTAGGACTCAGTCCTACTCACGATGTACGTCTGACGTAGGGGTTTCGGTTTGCAGAAGAGACCATGGCAATGAGGAGGAGGGCAGCCCGGAGATGCTGCGATAAAGGTAAGTGTGTGTGTTACCTTAATTTTAAAAATATTTATCGAGGGGGCGGCGGAGGCGCGGAACGGAGCACCACAGAGTTTTTGCCCAACTCCGTGGAACTCTGTGTAGAGCAACTAAGCCAGCTCCACCTGGGCCTGCATTTGAGGTGAACAGATTCAGAGTTTAGCTGGTGTTGTAGGATGCCTCATATAAAGAAGCTGCTCTCTGCCTAAACTTGGGAACTACCCAGATTTTCTTGCTTCCTATTTTGCATTCTAAGTCTGAAAGGGTATTGTCTTGACTGGCACTGGGTGCTCCCTTGTGTCTGGACAAAGCTGTATCTTTCTGATTAGCCCTAACTAGAACAAAACACATGTCATGGGTTGCTTGTATTTATTCCAGGTTGGCTTGGATGGTATTTTACCAATCTAAAGCTGTAATATTGTGCCTGGAATGGGAAAAGGCTTTCGTCATGTTACAGCTCTGCATGGATAGCACTAGCTTAAAGAATTTGCTATAGAAATGACAAAATACTTTGACCCTTTCTAGCTCGGTGTGGATGGCACTGTGCTAATCCAATGCTTAAAAACTTAGCTAGAAAACAGATACTTAAGGTGAGCATATTCAGAGTGTTGCTGGTGTTGTACAGTGCCCTATACAGGAGCTGCTTTCCACCTAAACTTGGAAATTACATCTAGTTCTCTGCTTCGCGCTCTCTCTCTCTCTCTCTCTCTAAATAAATATATATATATATATATATATTTTTTTTTTACTTACAGAACGGTGTTCCACTCACACACTCAGACCGTCAAATCAGCAGGGTTCCACAGGAGTTTGACAACAAAAAGGGGGGGTTGTTCAAGTCATAAACCCGCCGTGACGTGTTTCGCCCTCAAAAAGGGCTGGTTCACACAGCGAAGTTGCAATTTACAAGACATTACATACTCTTTCTAGTATGGCCGTAAACATAGTGAAAGGACTATACACGTCTATCTATGCTCAATAAAAGTGACATTGGGTGCCATATTGTCCTAGTGCAATGTTAATGCTATCGAGATCAAATCATTACATGATACCGTGTAAAACATAAAACATGGATCATTACATTTTGGCATTATTCCTTCAATGTGTATTACTATCTACAAACCACAATTTTTCGTAATTTTGAATGTTACGAAAAACATACGTATTTTTATTAGCATCGTTGTTTATACCGTAAATCAACAGTAGTATTCATGCTTAAGGAGATCTATCCTCAATATTCGATGGTCATAATATATACGCGCAAAAGAGTGCATGGGGCTGACATGTTATTCTTGCCCTACGATGTTTCTCACAATGCATTCTGGTCTATGTGGTTTGGTCTCCTGTACAGTGTATCCTCGTATGTCCACGTAATTTATTATAATTGTACAGAACTAGGTTATGTCAACACCTGGCTCGTGTACAGTACAGACCCCAAGTTGGCGCGACGTGTTGCAGTCCATTTGCAGCGGCTGAATAAATATGTATATACAGTGTCCCTTGTTAGTGGGAGGAAGTGCTGTATTCCTTTTTGGCAAAATTACTCACGTAAATTCTGTGTACATAACATGTCTTTGTTAAGAGAAATTAAATCATACGTAATTAAGTGATGCATGTAAGAATTGAAAGTCAACTGTGAATACCCTAATAGTGGGAATACTTGGGTCCATTAGACATGTTACTTCAGGTAGGACAAACTATCCTATGTCATAAGACAATCTTTATTCAGCCTCTGTGGAGGGAATAAACGTAATACATCAAATTCAGTCACTTAGTGTTACCTTACGACAGTTACTTCTGAGTTGCTAAGTTTGTTTATGTTCAGCCCCTCTGTACCACCCCTAGTGCTACCCAATATACAATGACCACAAATTTGAAAAAAATCTTATCTGCATCTTGGAGTGAAGTTGGAAGAAGAGTGAAGAAAAGGGTAGGGATCCCAATGCCACTGGCTTGAGACATTATCCCTTCCTTTCCTCCTGCGAAAGAGAGATAAATGTTATCAGAAAGAGTTTAGCATGAGTGTCTTTCCTGTCAAAATAAGATAAAACTTAAGACAATTTCTGTAATCTTATATATGCAGGCACGGAGACCACTATGGGGGCTGTTATTCCCCTTGTAAATGAATTGCCGTTTCCTCATCCAGATTATGCCCATTAGGAAAACGAGTGCACATACCTATGATGTGTTTAGATTCTCATTGTCTTGGTCTTAGAGTGTGATTCCCCCTCTTTTATTGGGTAAAATCTGTTCTATGGCATAATATGAAAGCTTGGTATAGTCCGAGAAATGATGGCTTTCAAAATGACGGGCAATAGGGTACTGTTTATCTCTTTTTGTAATTGCCCGCATGTGCTCCAAAATGCTTTTCTTCACCAAATGTGTTGAGCTGCCCACGTATCTCAACTGACATGGGCATTCCAACACATATATACTGTAGGTGCTGTTGCATTTCAGAAACTGCTTTATACTAACCATGGTATTGGTACTAGTATTCCAAAATTCTTTGACCATCCGGCTGTTCCCACAGGCCTTGCAGTGGCCACATGGGAAAAAGTCTTGCAGGTCAATTCCCCTGCCGCTTACAATTTCTGTTAGATCACTATGTACAAGCAGGTCTCTAAGATTGCGTCCTCTTCTATAGGTTATGCTTGGTCTGTCTGGCATGCTGTTACCTATTATCGGATCACTTTTCAGTATGTTCCAATTTTGTGTGATAGCCTTGCGTACCTGGTTTGAATTACCATTATATGTAAGAATCATGCGTGTTTCATTCTTTTCATTCTCTCCGGGTGTTTTGGTGATATCTTCCAGCATACTGGTTCTGTCAGTTTCTTTTATTCTTTCCATTGTTTTTTTGAGAACCCAAGCTGGGTATTCTCTGTCTTTGAACCTTTTAATCATGATCTTTTCTTCTTTTTGGTAATCTATTGCAGTGCTACAATTCCTTTTTGCTCTGAGCAGCTCCCCGTATGGTATACTCCATTTCAAATTATCTGGGTGGCTGCTCAGAGCATGCAGCAAGGTGTTACCTGCTGTGCATTTGCGGTAAAGAATTGTGTGAATTTTATTGTCCACTACTTGTACCCTTGTTTTAAATACTCAACCTCCCTTTTGCTGATCGTACTAGTCAGGGTAAGGTTTCTTTCATTTCGATTAAGGTCATCAATGAACAGCAAAACATCACGTTCTTCTCCCTGCCAGACAACAAAAATGTCGGCTATGTACCTAAGCCAAAGTTTAACTTTGGCGAAGGCGTTGTTTAGGTGGATATTTGACCTATTGTCCTCTTCCCAGGCCCCCATGAACAGATTCGCGTAACTAGGCACAACACATGTACCCATCGCGGTCCTGTGTGTTTGTTTGTAGATGCCCCCATTAAACATGAAAAAATTATTGATTAGAAAAAAATCTGATCAGGTCTAAAATCATGTTAGTGTGTCCCAGGAACCTGATATTTCTGCGTTTCAGGAATCTTGCACATGCCTGTATCCCTTGTTCATGGTCTATCACTGTGTACAGAGAATTGATGTCTAAGGTCAGTAATATGTGATCCTCCCTCCACTCGAGATTGTCAATTTTGCTTAACAAATCTTTAGTGTCCCTCACATAAGAAGGTAAACTGGATACAAATTCCCTTAGGAAATGATCCACGTACCGTGAGACGTTTTCAATGACACTGCCTCTATATATATATTTATATATATATATATATATATATATATATATATATATATATATATATATATATATATATATATATATATATGTTTCAACAAATATGAGATGTACATGCTTTTGAACATTAAAAACATATATTTTTTCAATGAAGCCGCCTTCAAATAATCCTCCATTGAGACGAGGTGTTCCCACACTTTCCCACCCTGGATGTGAACTTATTTCTACCTTTAACGAAAGTACACTTGAGTGTGCTTCCAGGGTGGGGGAAAAGTACAGGAGATGTGTGATTGCCAACAAACCTATGAGCTCGTTGTCATCCATGAACTTTTGCTGGTTGGTGCATACAAGAGTTGGCCCTTAGTCGGTTTTATGAGAATTTAAATGGCAAGCTTAAATTTTGTCTAGAGGATAATAAATAAAGGTAGATGACAGCTACCCAAGCTTCCATCCCTCAAGCTATGTTTACACCATGTTGATTTTGTGATGGCCAAAAGATAAGGGGTGTAATATATAATTAAGTAATAATGAATATGGGTATACAAAATTCGAGTAAAAAGTCACGAAATTGCACAGGATTATGATAAACGAAAATCTTGTCATTTTGTACTACATTGTATCAAGAAGTGCGTTCTTGCATCAATTCTTTGATGTGAGGATGCCTATCATTAAAAAAAACTGCAACAAAAGGAAAACAATTGTAAACAGCAGCTGTTCGCATTTTGTTGTTTCTGTGTATTTGTGGAATTTTTTTGCGGTGAATTGCATGTTTGCAGTACATTTTCAGAACGAATGGTGCATAGTTACGCAAAGTGTCGTACTAGTGTCATTTCAGGAATTTCTCATAACAAGCATAATATGAAATTTGTGAAATTACACGAATTGCGCCAACGTAATTTAAATTTCACCCAGGCCTCATCATGAATGTTTAATGTGTTTTACAAATCAATAAGGACATCTAATAGGAGTTGATTGGGGCTGTTGCAGGGGCTGTTGTTTGGTCATTTACTTTGTTGAAAGGGACCAAAATATACCAGCCTGAAACTTGGGCCAGAATATAGAGAATCATTGACCAGATGGGCTGAGTGGGATCGACTGCATAGTTGCCCCCAACTTTTTGCTGATGTTTTGACTGTTTTCTGACTCTAGCCAGGCTGTGGCCCTGCTATCCAGGACCCCAGCCTATCTGCTTCCTCTCTAAACGGATGTGAGTACCCTAGGTGCATCCCAATTGGATACTGAGGACACCCTATCAGCCCCTTGTAGATGGTACCCTAGGTACCCAGGGCATGGGTCCCTCACAGACCTACCAGGGGCTGCAGCACTTATTGTGCCACCCCTGGGACAGCCATACAAACTGACACCACCAGACCACTACTGTAGTCTGGTAAGGTGGTGCTTGCACCCCTTACAGGGATATAGGTATCCTGTATCCCACTTAATACAACACATATATCCTCATAGGTCACCCCTAAGGCAGGCCTTGCTAATCCTACAAGGCAGGGTGCTGAGATATGTGTGAGGGGGAATCCCTACCTGAGTAGGGCCCCTCTGCAACCTTCGGAAAACTACTGCTGGGTTGTTTGTAGTGCAGCCATACCATATACTCTTAACCGCATTATAAGTAATCGCGATAACGTGATAACTTGAGAGTGGCTGCACAGAACCATGTCATGTTTGGTGTCAAACATGTAGTAATCATACCCCAATCCAACCATGGAAGTTAGTGCATGATTCCCCCCTGCTAGAGGGGCGATATGGTAAAAGCGGCAGATTTTAGACACCGATTTAAAAGTGCACACGTAGTACAAAATGGATGCTACCCGCCACCCACTCGACTCTGGCTGCCTGTTGCTGGGCAGAACTCCAGCCACGGCAGCTGGATAATAGGGATCTTGTTGCAGGGAGGTGCTCCCACCTCCCCAGACAGACTATGTGGATTGGAACTGGGTGGGTGCACCATAGGATGTCTTTCAGACTTGCACGCAGGCTTCTCCAGTGCCTACTTCTGCATACATTGCCTCAAACCGGTTAGGGGCATCCGTCCCCTGCCCAGGCAGGAAAACACACAAAGGGGACAGGGGGTAGCCACCCTTTCCCGCGTGAACTCTCATTGGTGGGCTCTGATCTGGACACTCCCCTAATCCTTGGATATAGGTGAATACAGGGTCCCCAGAGCCTCAGATTTCTCTTGGACTTTACAGACTTGAAATTTGACTTCCTGCCGCACAGCTCAATGAAGAAATCTCCCTTGGGGTAAAGGAGTTCCCCCCCCTGCTTGGCAGGCACCTGAAACACTGCAAGTGACCCAGTTGAAACTTCACTGCTCCTATGGACATCGATGACTCTTACCTACCTTGAGGTGGGTTTCCAAGCATCACAGAGGCCGGTGAGTGTGCACAGCAAAGCTCAGCACCGTGGACCCCGTGGGTACCGAGATCCCCAATACCCCAGGACACCGCCCACCTCTTGCACAGCACACGAACCCGACAAGTGAGGAAGTTGTGCTTTGGCCCATTATTGAGCCAACCTCTCACCATCATCTCTGCCAAAGATCGATGCCCTAGCCTGCTCTGGCAACCAGTGAGCGCATCTTTATGCACGCCAAATTGCTGCCTCCCGCGGTCCTTTGTCTCTCGACTGGTGGGCCCTGGCGGAGGTCAATCTTTACTTCCAAGAGTTCCCCTGGTTGCTCCAGGCTTGCTCTTCAGTCTCTTTGCTGGAGATCTTGCTCAGACCTTGTGGATCTGCACCAGTAGCTGTTTTATGATTCTTGTGTGGGTTGCGGTTGCCAAGGCTTAGTGAACCCAATCCGGACACTAACACCGCAGCGACCCTCATCCTTTGTGGGACAGTCGCCCTCCAGAAGCTGGCCTTCCTTGAAGCCTCCTGGACCCCGTGGCTGATGATCCAAGCTACCCATCTTCCACCTGGAAGCACCCGACATTGAAGGGCTCTTTCTCCTGAGCCCCCTGGTCACTGTGCCGTGACCCAGACTCTGTCCCCTCTGCTTTCAGGTCCTTCTCTTCAAGATCTACATCTTCAATCTTCACGACATCGACGACGCTTTTTGCTAGCAGCAGTTCTTCACGTTTTGCCATTGAAAATCAGCCCGCGACCCGACATCGAAAACGACCTATGCACCCGGCTTCCCTGGGGCAAGTAACAGTGGTACCTCGGTACTCTCGTGGGTGTGGGCCCTTCAAAAGCTTAACTCTAAACTCTTGAACTTGAACTCCTACTAGAAGTGTTTTTAATCTTGTAAAATTCAACCGTGACATTCTCCATAGGCTTTAATAGAGATCCCGACAGTAGCTTATACCACTGCACGCGTCTCCCGTGGGTCCCCTTCCTCACTACCTTGGGTGGTTTCACAAGGGGCCAGCAACCCTAAATGCCCTAGGCATTGTCTGTAGAATTGTCGTGGTACTTATACCACTTTTTTGATATATGGTTTGGTCCCCCCCTGGGGCCCTATGATTCCAGTAATATTTATTGTAACTATCAATGCTTGTTTGAATTGTATCTTTACCTCCAGCCTCATAAAGAGACTAGTCGGATTATTCTTAGAATAAATACATATATTTTATATATATACCTGTGTGGACTACTCTTTCATTTGGTTATTCAAGAGGTTATCTATGGTGAAACAATAAGCTTAACACTCCTTCAAGACTTAGCCTGAAGGCTGCTCTCCACAGCTACCACTAGGATAGCTTTTTTTAAAGGTTGTCTTAAACCTATCATCACAAGAGTCGAATTGGACTGGTGCAAGGTGTCCCCTATAACTAGTGGACAGCATATGCCAGGACAACTTCTCACAGGCTGCTGGACTCATGTTAGTGCCTTGATGTTGGACGGAGCTTGAATACACTGCAGCTCGTGGCTGATCTGTGACAGTCTCTTGTAAATGCATGTGGGAGTTAATTGACTGGCATTCATTATGCTAAATGTGCATTTGTGATTGTGTGCACAGTTGCGTGTCATTGCAAGAACCCGGCTGGCCTCCAGTGATCAGGAATCAAGATGTTAGTTGCACTTTTACCGATTTTGGGAACAGAGGATGTGGGTCTCACACTCAGTGAATGGATGTTGTATTTCGCAGTACACATTTGCAGCCAAATCAAATTAGGCGATAGTGATTGCTTGGTAGCATTAGTTTACCATTGTTATAAGCGTTTAAGGCTAGGAAGGTATGATTGGAAAAGAATAATGAATGGCCTAGCTTAATGTCTTCTGTGATTGTGCCTAAAGAGTCACTTGGAAGTCACTGCTTTAAATTATTTCAAACAGTAATATGTATTAATGTTTTGTTTTGAGGAGAACATATGTCATAATATTCTTCCTTCCTTTTTTCCCAACAGGGGTGGGTAGTTGAGCTCATAGACAGTGGGCCAACTCCAGTTAGTTCGATTGCTGTGATATCAGGGACTAATGAGCCAGAAGCAAGGGAATCATGGGGCCTGTTTTGAGGCACTGTAGGTGTGGCTCAGCTACATGACGCTGGAGCAGTTAGGCCAACCAAGCTGCAGCTATCTATTTTTGCCTTTCTTTTCTCTTGTATTGAAAGTGTATCTCTCTCTCATGTTATACAGAAGTATTCTGTAAATCCTATATGGCCTGTCTTCTAAAACTAGCCACAGATTCTATATATGAATATAGGAAATGGATTTCCACCCTGTTGCTTGCACATTATCTCACAGGAGAGCTCCAAGTTGTCTATTTTGTGAGTCCTTGGTGTCTATCTTCTAGGACCACTTACATTGTGACATAAAGGTCATGGTACCTATTGCAGTGTGAAAGGTGATAACGACTATTGGGAAGTTGGTGAAATGCAGTCAGAGAAGGACGAGGGATATGATCAACCTACAAATAACTAAGAGGGAGTTTGTTTTCAATGTATTGCTTTTTACTAATTTCTGAATCCAAAGGTAGGTATATCTCTAGCAGAGAAGGAGACAAAAAAAGTGAAAATAGTGGTCTCTGCAGAATCAGACAGTTTATACGTGTCTTCCGAACTATGTGGCATCACAGCCTTCTGAATAAAATTAGATGAACCTGGATAAATGGCGAACTAGGGATCACTCCCTGAATCCCGAGGTTTACACACTAAGTAAAGCTTTCACCTTGAACTGAAGCAGGTGTTCCAACCTACCAAAGAAGAAGTATTTGTCTGTCCTGAGTAAGTCTGAATCGGACATTATAATTGACTCAACATTAGATCCCAACTGTCTGATATAATGTTTACGCTCTCTCAGATTGCTTATAATGGGTTGACAGAGGAATACGGATCATATCTCAGGCCTCGGATAGTCTCAGCATTTCTTGCTCATCGCAAACCTGATGAGATTTTAAATTGGATCCCTAATGCACAAAGCTCTTTATGGGGTGGCTCCACCTTATCTTGTCAGGAAACTAAAAAGCAGGCCCTTAAATTTATATATTTAATTACGAGGTAGCCTTACAGAACACTGTGCTGTCCTTTAGGGCCACTGATTACAATTTTCTGTCCCTAATTTTAAGAAAACTGCTTTTGATACATTCTCAGATTCAGAAAGTTACCCCCATTTTTTTTTTAAATATTCCAACTGTTCTGTGCCTCGGATGCTTGTGCCCAACTCACTGAAGCTATTAACTCAGCTCAAGCTATCCTTGCAACTGCTTTAAACTCCTTTCTCATTCAGTGGTATTTACTCTGAAGTGGTTGCCGTGATCTAGACAGGACAACCAATTAGCACCAGTCTGCAAAACTACGGGGCATATTTACAAGGGCTGTCACTTTTGTGACGATCCTGTGGCGATAAACCTTTCGCCTTATTTACAAGGTGGCGTTAAGCCACTTAACTTGGCTTAGCGCTGCCTTGTCAATAAGGCCCCCTTTCACGTTACACTTAGCGTGAAAGGGGTGGGTAACGGGTGATGCGGTGGGCTTTCCGCTTCATCACCCATTGATTTTGGCACAGCCATCCATTTACAAGGGTGGCGTAAATATGGGGCAGCACCATAATTAAGACCGAAAATAACCTGGGCTTAACATGGCAAAACGAGGAGAAATTATTAATTTCTCCTCATTTTTGCAGTTTCTATGTGTGCTGCATTGTGCAGCACACATAAAAACAGCAAATCGCCATGAATGATTGTTTATGTGCAGGAAGTTGTCCCTTCCTGCACATAAACAATCATTTAAAATATGGCATTTTGCAACTTCTATGTGTGCACAATGCAGCACACACAGGAGTTACAGATCACCATTAGTGATTGTTTATGTGCAGAAAGGGACAAATTCCTTCAAATAAATAATCAGTCCCTCAATGCAGGTACCCTGCACTATGGTGCAAGGGTGCCTGCGTTGGCGCTAGGCTGCTGAATTTAGCAGAAGCGCTAGGAATAACGTAGGGGTGCACCATTTCATTGTGAATCCTGCGCATCCCTGCGTTTTCAGAATGGCAGTGTGCAGCGTTTGCAATTTTAGCTTAACGCCGCTATTCCTTTGTAATTATGCCCCTACATTGTTGCAAACCTAGATGGAGCACATCACAAAGGACCAGGATCAAGTCCCCATATCATTGTAGGCTTTAAAGGCTGTTATGGAGGGGACAGGCACCACAGATGGTACAAGGGGCTTGGATTGCTCTTTAGATTTAAATGGCTGCTGCAAACTGAGCAAAATATTTACAGTGCACCAGAACGCAACATGCGCACTATTATAGACTGTAACTGTGTATGTGCACTGGGAAGTCTTATGGTGTAGCAGTGCCCATAGAATATAAGGGTTGCAGTAGCTGGATGATAAGCCTCAAATAGAAGCGGGTGCCATACTTGGTATGATTTAAATATTGCTATAATATTGGTAGGCCACCTCAATAACTGCCCGGGCCCAGGATGTGTAGTTTCATAATAGTTGTAACCGATTATGAGGATTACACAGGCTTGCTCAAAGGTTCCAGCTCTCTTCCTACATTATCTGGAAGCTTTCACGATGCTGATCATAGGAGGTAGCTGCATAAAACTAGTATTAGGAAATTAAAATGAAACACTGTCTACTCCATAACAAAAAGATTATTTATCGTGTAGGTGTTTTAGTGCATACTGAGCCACTACAAGATCTATAAAACAAGCTCACATTGACCAAGGTTTTTCTGGTACATGCAGGCGTCTTATCTTCAGCAGGTATATGTTAGCTATATTTACTCAAGTTCACAAATGTACAGATGAGCAGGCACATCCTGGGCTGCCACCGTCTGTTATTGCAGCTTCTGCACCCAATGACATGGATTTTGTGTCTTTCACCTGTCCCCTGACCTCTTGTCTTTTCTTCCTCCTTTGTTTGCAGCCCGATCGAAGAGCTTGGTGATGGGGGACCACAACAGCTCTTTCTCCAGTCATGTTCCATCCCCAAGCTCCATGGACCGAGTACTTAAATCAGGATGGCTGAAGAAACAGAGGAACATCATGAAGAACTGGCAGCAGCGATGGTTTGTTCTCCGTGGAGACCAGCTCTTCTACTACAAGGATGAGGATGAAACCAAACCACAGGTACGGGACCAAGCACATGCCCATGGAAACCTTAATGGGGGCTTCTGAAGTTTGTCAGACGTTCCAGGTATCGGGTCGGGCATGCTCACGGAATACCAGATTACGTTTAGAGAGTAAGTTAGCGGCCCACAATTCAGGAGTTGAGAACATGGCCAGGGCATTCAACATCAGGATGGGGCAAAAAACAGACTCTCAGACATATTCAAGGGATGAATGTAATTTATGAATGCCGTGCTCAGGAGTAGAATTGAAAAATGAATGAATGAATAAAATAATTTGCATAGTAGGCTGCAACCAAACACACATTCTGCTGGGGCTTTAGAACATTCCTCTGCATGTCAAACAGGCCTATGTACAGCACAGGAGCCACTGAAGTCAGGCAAATATTTTTCTTAAATTCATACTGAAACATAGCCTGCATTTAACTCAGGAAGTGTCGTTTGCAATAGGGGTACACTTTCCAAAACCAAATTTCAGAGTTTTGTGTTTTTTCAAAAAAACGAGAAAAGTTCAAAGAGACCCAGATGATTAGATCATTATCGTTGGGGACAGGCAAGAGTAAATCTTTGGATTCCTCTGGTTAGGAATTCATAAGCCCTACCCATCAGAGCCTTATGGCACAGTAGGTAATCTTCAAAGTGACACTATCATCTACCGCCAACCAATATAGTGATTGACGGAGAAGTTTAGCATTGTGTCATCTTCATGGTGCACCAACTAAACTAACACGGTTCAATAGAAAATACATAAGCCATGGCACAATGTCAAAATGGCAAATGTTGTCAGGTATTAATAAATATAAGAGGTTATTCCGTTGACTCAGCTCTGCGCTCATCTCCAGACCCTGTTCGATCTGTAACCTCTCTGTCCTGTACCATAGTTAATGGATCAACAAAAGGGGACCGAAATTCAGATCATTCACAAAAGAAAGGAAATAAACATGGAATACGGGCGAACAAATCTCTATAAACTCTTCATCCTTTACTATACAAAAGTTACGGTTTCCATTTCTATCGATCAGTTATTCACATCCCTCTCAAATATCAACTCCTATATTACAAAAGTTCATCATGTCCGGATCCAAGATGCGATTATTACGTCCAATTCTATTTAATTTGATGTGATTTGAATAGTCCAAGTTAGCACCAATCCAATGGTTAGATCAAACAGATGACCCAATCCTGAACTTCATCATAGTCACATCTTTTACACTTGGCCAATCATGTTTCGCAGAATCCTGCCCCTATTTCAGGACTCTTGTATATACAACCACTCTTATGCATGAAAAAAATAAAAAATTAATGAAAAAGCAAAAAGATTAAGAAAAAAGGTGACAAACGCAAAACCAACACACTTGATGTCTATATTGCACACAGAGTGTAGATATCTTTACAAATACATTCCACAATACCTAAAACGCAAAAAGGATGCATTATTACACAGCTTATGGGGTCATCTTACTATCCCAATTTATATTCAAATTAGGTCCATCTAATTGTAATAGAACTACAATCACTAAAATGGCTGATATCATCGTCTTAAGGACCTCACTGAAGAAGGGAAGGTTAGGCAGGGTCCCAGATTGAGATGCCGTATATACCAGATGGCTGCTTGTAAATTCATTTTGTTTTAAATTATGCTTCATACTTTTAGGAGCTTCAAAGCTGATGAGTGTGGATCAGTTAAACTTCAGATCTCACTTTGCCATGTATTGTAAACAATATTTAAGTACTAAGGCCATTTTAAGGCCTTGTAATTTCTGCACTGAACCTTAAATGCACTCACATGCTCTTCTTGGCATCCTTTCATGCTGAGGTGATATTGGAGAGAAGCTGGCAAAAAATGATTCAGAACTATTGGAGAGCAAATTAAATCAACACAGATGAGTTAATACAGTTGATATTTTATGAGTAAAACCGCATTTCAATTAATAGCATAAGCGAATCAGCTAGTACACTTTGGGAACTGTTCAAACTCTTTCTTGCATGGGACTGTGTGTTGGTGAGTCCAGAGTATTCCATTGTATTAGATGTTGTTGTAACTGATGGAGTCACATGCGCTGAAACATTCATCTTCACACAGTTGCTGCTCTATTCAGTACACTTCCTTCACTTAACACATATGATGTATTTTTTTGATTTAGATCAAAAAAGCTTTTCCTTCCATATCTTCTTGTAGGTTGATTAAGTTCTTATCTGGGTAAGTGTGTAATCCAGTGATATTTTTTGTGCCCAGTCATTTTACATATAGTTCCTAGACAGCTCGTCACACCACAACAGCCTTCAAAACTGGAGCAGATTGTCTCACCATCCAGGCCATCTGAGACAACGCAACCAAGACAAACAACTACGTCCTCAAGCCCCATGCTTCCTAATCAAATCTATGGAAGATTCAAAGACATTTGTCACTGGTCAAGGATGACTATGGTAGTGCACATCTACCGTTGGTGGCAAACCTATGCAAAATATTTTGAACAGCTATTCAATTACAATAGTGTCATTAGGTCATATAAAAACACTTTCGTTCAATTGTTTCATGATACAGAGGATGTGCGTGTGTGTTGTGTTGAGTTACGGCACGTATTGTAGTTTATTGGCTAACTCGTAGTGAAGGGGTGAGCCAAACTTTGAAGTCAAGCGATTATCAACTTCGAACTTCTTAAAACAAACTTTCCAAGCCTTGCAAATTGCAAAGCCTGCAATAAAAAGGGCAAATTCAAAGGCTTTCACCATATTAGCAAACAGTTCCAGCTGCATGCAGGTCGAGAGGTGGACTGCCATCACTGTGGACACTTTGAATCTCTAAACTGATACCTCCCTCTGCCACACAAACTGACCCTTGTATGCTCATTTTGTACTCTGCCCCGAGCTGCCCTTTGCAGCAGCACTTTAGAGCCCTCTGCTCCCTCCAAACGCTCTCTACTTCCACCTCCCGAGCTCACATATTTGCAGGGAGAGTTGCAAAAGCCATCTTAGGTTTGTGTACCCACAGATGTACCACTAAACAGGGGTGTAACAAAGGCAGCCCCTGCGGTGTGGGGGGGGGGGCAGGCTTACCAATTACTGGAGCGTGCCCCCTCAGCCCCTACTGATGTGAGTATGAGAGGCCCCTTCATCATATCTTGCAGGGGGGCTAACTCACGTTTTCTTATGCCACTGCCACCAAATGGACATCCTGCACCAAGAACTCTTGATTCCTGACCTGCAAAGGGGGTTTGTGGATATACCTTTACTCTCGGTGAAGCGGAGTGAAGTCCGGAAGCTTTAACACCCTAGAGGAAGAAAAAGTTCTACAAATTTGGAGGTAATGGGCAAAGCTTTGTGTTTCTTTAGAATGCATGTAATTTCACCTATGGGATCATTGCATTCAGAGAGACTTTATAGGACACTTGTATCTTGGCTTGAACTGTAAAATAGGCCCATTCCTTTAAAGGAAAGGATATGTTAGGACTGTGACATCACTTTCTGTGTCACCACTACATGCAACGTCATTGTGCAGTGCATATGCTAATTAGCCTTCACGTTATGTTTTCTTAAGATTGGTGTTCTGAAAAATACAACCACCAACCAACTGCCACTTTGCAAGGTAGTCGAAGCAGGATACTTCCTTAAGGAATGGTAGAAGATCACGTTTAAGGCCTCACCTCCCCCAGAAATCCTTAAGGGTTCTTCTGACAGAGTGCTGGGACTGGTTTTTCAGTGGTCCAAAAAATTAATAGCCAGAGCTTAGACTAAAATATAAGGGAACATTGGGAGGGGTTGAGGGCGAAACAAAATCCAGACCGGCACAGCTGTTGATTGTTTGTCTCTGCAGATCTGTAGTTGGGATCCATCTTCTTTCTGTGACCCTGGTGAAAGATGGCTGGTATGAACTGGTCAATGGACAGTTCTTCTGCCAGAGGTAATTCCTACATGTTTTATGGGAATCTCATCCACATAGAGGTGTCAACCTGGGTCCATGGATAAAGAATCTACTAATAGGTTACTTAGAGGCCTGTGCTCAAAAACTACAGGTAACCCATGACCAGCTCACTGTGATCTCTTTGTGCTCATTTGGTGGGCAACTTACTTAGCGCGGTTCATGCTCCCAAGATCAACAGCCCACTGAGCACTGTCTTACTGCTCAGGAGAAAATGTTGACTCCGGACTGCGCCTGCTCCTCATGTAACGCATATCCCACTGTGGCTTTTCGGTGCATCTTAGGAGAACGGCTCAATATGAACTGTTTCTATTGATAATCCAGTGACTACGTCAGAGTGCACTGTCTGTTTCTCCAGTTAACTGCTGACAGTGTACGGTCTGCTCTCCTCAGGTGCGTAGCTCACTGTCTTCTCTTGGTGCTTCACAATGACGAGGAGCACAGTGTCGGCTGTGCAGGATCATCATTTAAAGCGGAGGTGACCAATGCTGCTTCTCACAAGCACAGCTCCCCAAGGACTGCCCAGGACCTCATGCATGATCATCCCACAATAAACCTTCTGTACAGTGGGATAAACTGCGCATGTTCTTTTTCTCTTTTGTGAACGCTTGATAAACACTTTGTTCTCATCAATGGCCACGTGATGAAGAGCTCAATATGCTTTGCCGACTCCTCAGTGATGCACAGTTCAGCATGGTAGGCCATAGTTTTAATGATCAACACCTCAGCGGTGATGAACATCTCCCTGTGCTCTGAGTGCACACTCCTCAGTGATGAACAGCTCATTATGCACTGTATTTGTCCTATTTGCGAGAAATTATGCATGATTACCTGTAATGACATAAAATGCGTCTCCCTGCTTCTCACACAAAAAAAGTATGCGAAGGCGCATTTCACATTAAAAACCATTGCGAAATGGCATGTTGTGCAATGCACATGCCTAGCCATTTTGAACAGGAAGGGCCACTGTCTCTAGCCTACTCCTGGTTCTTCCCTAGCTGTGTTTCCTAATCTTACCCCATCCATCCCTGTTATGTCTATCTTTCCCATTTTTAGGTCAAAGCCTCTGGTTGAGAACAGACTTTGTGTGGGCATTCTGAAAAATTCCCTAGGAATGCATTCCACTCATTGCTTACCATTGCCTTTGTGGTTTGCAGCTCATATTTTCATGCTTTCTATTTTGTGACTTAATTTGTTTTAATATGTCTTCCACGAGTCCTCCCTTTCTGTACTCGGGCCTTTATATTTTGTTCTCATCTTGTCACATTTACTGTGTGTTCAATGACAGAGGTCAAATGTCAGGCTCTGTCTTCTGAGGGAGCTTGGAGTTTACTTTTCTTTATCTGATTTCAAAATGAGAGGAAATAAAAGTTTTTTTCGAGCACACAATAAAATGTAAATATCCGTAAATGAACTGTGTAAATATTTCAAAATATATCAGATTATGAATGCACAAATGAAGCACAGGATGGAAAAAAATGTACATTCAGATATGTGGTGAAAACAAATATTTTAAAACGATTAAAACAAATCAGGACACTAGGTAATGTAATTTCCACACATTGCCATTTGTGTGCCGTATAGTTTTATGAGTAAACTGTATGTGCAAATGTAATGGTCATTTCAATTGAAAATGTGGTGTCTGAAATGGCAGTGCACTAACACACCATGCAAACTCCACTCTAAGCCACTCCATTCTATGATACTCAAGTCTACATCACTCCACTCTACTCTACAAAACCCCACTCCATCACACCACACTCCACACTCCACTCTATACCACTCTATGCCACCTCACTGTAGGACAGTCCACTCCATGACACTCTACTCCATTCTACATCACTCCACGCTATGCTATGCCATTCCACTTTATGAATTTTTACACCACTTCACTCCATGCCACTCCACTTTACACCACTCCGCTCTACGTTACTCCACTACACTACACTCTACGACACTTTACCCCACTCTACACCCCTCCACTCTACCCCTCTCTACTTTACTCAACTCTGCCCCACTATACGCCACTCCACTCTACATCAATCAACATCTCTACTCCACTTTACGCCACTCTATGACTTTACTCCACTCTATGACTACTCCACTCTATGCCACTCTACGCCACTCCACTCTCCAAAACACTTTATTACACTGTACGCCCCTCCACTCTATGACAGTCCAGTCCATTCTACCACACTCCAGTCCATTTTACGACACTCTTCACCACTCTACAACACTCCACTCCACACCACTCTCCTCTACAGCACAAAATGTTAGCCATGCTGAACAACAGTCACGCTAGTGTACAGCATGGCTAAAACATAAATAGCTCTTGCATAGGCAAGAGTTATTGGTCTTGCCAATGCTTGTTTTGTTTTCTTGCTTCTTTTTTGTCATGCCAGGAAGCAATATCTTGGTTCAGAAAGCATGCTCTTTGTGATTTGGTGTAAATTTGTTCAGTATTTTTGGAGATCTGAAGGCTCACAAATATATGTATATCTGGACTATTGGGTTTGAGGGACTCTTCAAAGAGTCCATCTAACCCAATTAAAAAAATACAGCACTCTAATTGGCGTAGGGTATTTTTTCCCTTGGGCCAACATGATCCCACAGTAGTAAGGCTCCTGAGGGAGTGAACATTCGGGTTGGTTGCCTGCAACATGAGAAAAAATGTTGCAGACAGCCATAACAGGACTGTGGGACTTAATTTCCTGAGTTTGTTATTGAAAACATATAAGGGTGCAGGGTAGAGACATCCTAACCCCCTAGCCCTTGTGGGTAGGTCCTTGAGGAACACACCCTGGAATAAAAATTTAAAAAGGTAATTGCGTGGGACCATCATATAAAAAATGAAATGGTGACTGGTGACCACCGTTTTTAACAAAGGGGAGGGTACGCATGGCCCTCCTCCCTGAGCTTCAGTTTCAGCCCTGGAAACCCTATCCCACCGAGGCCGGCACAATATGAAAGAAGATGGGGTGCACAGCCACCCTCACCAAGCCTCACTGAGGTCCTGGGGACCCCATTCTTGAGGCCAATTAAAAATGTAAGGGGAGGGGCCACATATAATTATATGAGAGAGGACATATGCCCCCCCCCGAGCCTCTAAGGGCCTTGGGCCCCCATCCCCCAGGTCCAGCTCTCCGACCTGGTGAAAGCTTTGAAAATGCTTCCACTGGGTGGACACAGGTTTTTGATTTCCTTACAATGCTCCTGCAGCCAGGGAACCTCAGGACATGCCTCTCTCTTTATGTGTGGAGTTCGCTCTTCACTGCTTGGCCAGCAAAGAAGGAGGCATGAAGAAGAAAGACAAAAAGGCCACCGGCAAAGTACCAAAAGATTCCCCTTACATAAATATCTACTTACAGGCAGTCTCCACACTCATCCAAATTTGCTAACACTGGTCCTTTATGAAAACACATACACAGAATGGAATCCAAAATGGTTAGCAAAACAACAATCCATAAAAATATTATGAAGAAACCCAACAGTGTACCTTCATATACAACATAAAGAGTACAATCAAAAATACATCAAATATAAATGACAATAATCAACAATACATCACATATAAATAAAAACAATAAGTCAGGTGTGGTTAACAGCCCAAGGGGAGGCAAAGTATCTTAAATACTCCAATCAATTATTCAGAAAGAGTAACATTCTCATAAATAGTGTCATTGGGTATCGTTGAATAAGTTCACTGACATATTATACTCATGCAAGCACTGTGAGTCGTGGTTGTGAAATCTGTTGACGCGTTTCGGTGGTCTTAATTGAATATACCACCTTCCTCAGGACTAATATATCAATTCTCTCCTCCCAAAAAGAATATCTATAAAAACGTGTTAACATAACATTTAAAGCATACATCTGTAAATCAAATCTTTAAACAACGTAAACAGACACCAATAATACAAAACAATATCCATGACTTAAACATATTCACATATATGTGCAGACCCAGTATCCTGTGGCATACAATTATGGTTGTAGCACAAATACACCATCTCATCCTTGACCAAAAAGTGTCATGGTTAGAGTCTAACATCCATTCCTCAGTTTCCCTTCCATACCATCAGATAACTATCTATTTCGGGGGCGTGGCTAAGCACGCGATGGAAGCGGACGTGCCCGGGTAGAGCTCCCGATCGAGCCCTCCTGCCCCGGGCCGCTTCTCCGCTGCAACAATCCTGAACGTTGCGGATTTGGTCGGCGGGCCCTCCACGGAGCTTTCTCCGCCACCTGGCCAAGTTTGAGGCGAATCGGCGGTGGAACACCGCGCCGGCCCCACGGACGAGGCCGTGACCGCTCTACAGGACGCGCGGCCGCGGCTCGCGACTACGCGAGACCGGGGCGCTGCCCTGTCCCTTAGGCCCGAGGCTGAGGAGGAGCTACCGCGACGCCGAGCGGCGGCCCACGACTGCGACGAGGGCGGACTGGCGACGGGGAGGCCACGCTTGAACTCACCTGGGGACCCCCCTGTGACGCCACGGAAAAGACGGTGCCAACACACGCTGTCACCACCCACGGAGCCCTGGAACCGCTGGGGGAGCGCAGACCTGGGCCTCCTTGGCGCACACACGCAACGCGACCCCTGCGCCACGTGCTACGATACGAGCCGACGCGGGAAGAAGGACTCAGGGGCGCCCCGCGGACTAGAAGAGGGACACTGAGAGCTGACCCGGCTGCGACTGAGCCCCCCACTGGCTGAGCCCCTGAACACGCGGCGAGGGCGACACGGCCTGGCTGGCTGAGACGGTGAGACACGGCGAGGTGAGCCGCCCCCATCCCGCTGAAGCAGGGCATCAACGGAGCAGCACCCCCCTACCCCACGACGACAGGGGGGGTCGCCTTCCGCGCGCTGCTGGCTCCATGCCTAGAGGGGCGCGAACCCGCTCCGGACCGGGGTTGACGGCGGAGAAGAGGCGCCACGAGCCAACGAGGCCTGCGATGGATACGGACCATGTGACGGCGAAACTGGACAGTGTCCTGGCGGCCATGGAGAGGATGGAGGAATCGCTACAGCAGACGCGCGCCTCCCTGGAGACCCGCATAGACAGTGTGGCAATTGACCTGACGCACCTCAGAGCCGACCACAAAAAGCTGCAAACGCGCACCACCGCGCTGGAAGACGCCATGGCAGAGGTCGAGCCAGCGACGAAACGAGCAGAAGCCGGGGTGAGCGACCTTCTACACCGGGTGGAACTACTAGAGGGAAGGGCTGAGGACGCGGAAGGCCGGGCACGAAGGAACAACATCCGCCTGGTGGGCATCCCGGAGCGATGGGAAGGGGCGAATCCTGTCCGCAAGGTCGAGGACTGGCTACGGGACCTATTACCGGACAACACGCTCTCCCCGCACTTCGTGGTGGAAAGGGCCCATCGCGTCCCCGCGAAACCACCACCTCCGGGCTCTAACCCTCGGCCGTTTCTCCTCCGAGTCCTCAACTACAGGGACCGCGATGCCATCCTACGGGGGGCCAGAAACCTAGGGGACATTACCATTGACAACGCGACAGTGATGTTTTTCCCGGACTACACGGCGCGAGTACAGCGGCAAAGACACTCTTTCCTGCCCATCAAACGACGGCTGCGTGAAGCGGCCCTCCAGTACTCGCTGCTCTTCCCAGCCAAACTGCGAGTGGTGGCACACGACAAAACCCATTTCTTCACGAGTCCCGAAGACGCGGAGGCCTGGCTTGATGGCGGAATGCCAGCCGCGCCGCGACAGACGACGGGAACAGGCGCGATGGAAAGACCGAGGGGACCAAGACGACGACGCCACCGCGGGTCGCCCACACCGCCGCCAACCGGCGGGACACCGAGCCACTCCCCGCCAGCGGACCTTGTTCATCAGGAGCAGCGGGACGCCCTGCGCAGGGTGGCAGAGATTAGCAACTCTCCGGCGTCGTCGGCTCGGCCGGACGCCAGCCCGACGGCCCACTCAACGGACGACGAGGCAATCTACGGCATCCCGGACACACAGGAATCTGGAGGACCCCCGGAGGTCACACCGCAAACAGTGGACCTCTTTGGCTGAGGTGCCCCGGAAATGTGATGCCACCTGACGTACATTGCCGACCTCCCGAATCCCTACGAGATGGCCCCTTACGGACCTGAACTTGCTTGAAAGGCCTAGGCACCTACGCTGACGGCGCTGAGGGGGGGCCCGCCTGTGGGGCCGGACACTGTAAGTACAATTTCTACTTATGGCCGCACGGCCTACACACCTGATTCACACTCATGCAGAGGCACCTTTTACTGCCGCATGCTCGGCTTGTTACTATTGGGGGGTCGTGGGGGGGAGAGTGCCCGCGCCCTCCCCCTTCCCCCCCCCCCTCTCCATGGGCATCCCAGCCCCCCGCTGACATGATGGCTGGGCGCACAGCTGCTGCGGCCGTGAACTATGGCCATCGGACGCCCGCCGACCGGCAGCAACATGTACACAACGCCTGGGAGGCATGCGAGGCGCTTCCGAACCTACATTGCTTCCGTTGTTGTTCAGAAGATACTTCACCCACCCCCCGAGACTGTCTAGTTCGTAAACTCGCTTGAGTGTTTGGACGGCGACCTGTTGTGCAGCCGACCTTTTGGTATTCTACAAGTTCTCATCTCTCTTTATTTAGTTGCCACGTTTCGACTTTCTATGCACCCTTTCTTCCCTCTTCCCTCACCCTGTTGGAGATCACGACACTGCATGCACATCACTAGCTGTAGCTACGCAGCGGGTGCGGGCTGCTGGCCCCGGGGGGCCCTTGAGATGGGGGGATGCGCTCTTGGGGGCGGAGGGAGACCCCCACACACAGGACAGTAATGGCTAGTACCCAAATATGCACCTGGAATGTCAGGGGGATGCACACACCGGCTAGGCGCTACCATATTTATTCGTACCTAAAGCGGCACAAAATTAACGTAGCGCTGCTTCAGGAGACGCATCTGAACGGCGCTGAGGTGCGGACACTACACCGTAGATGGCGGGGACAACTCTACGCCACGGAATACTCCTCATTCGCGCGTGGAACACTGATATGGATCCGCCCGGGGACCCCGTGGGAGGCCACAGACATTGCGATAGACAGCGAGGGCAGATACACGGCCGCGCGAGGCAGGCTAGATGGTCACCCTATCACGTTGATGTCCCTTTACTCCCCCAACATCGAACAAGCAGGCTTCCTGGCGCGGCTATCAACGACTATGGCGCCCTGGCATGACACTTCGTGGATTATAGGGGGCGACTATAATTGCACCTTAGACACCACGCTGGATCGCTCCTTCCCGCCCCCCGCGAACGCCCCTACCAGGGGAGCCACGAAGGCGTTGCTGGAGTGGGCTGCGCAATGGGACTTACACGATGTCTGGCGACAGCGCAATCCGGGGACGCGGTCGTACTCCTATTACTCTGGCGCTCACGACCTGTACGTCCGCCTAGACCGCTTCATGGTATCCACAGACCTCCTACCTCATGTGACGGACGCGCAATACATGGGCCGCACACACTCAGACCACAATCCGCACTTCATGTCCGTAGCCTGGGCCCACCCACACCCCCCTGTCCCCACATGGCGCCTGCAGCCAGCGCTGCTACTAGATGCGGCTTTTCGTGCTGCCCTACTCGAGCGTACTGCGCAGTACTTCGAGGACAACACTGGCACAGCAACGGACTCGAGGGTGGAGTGGGATGCCTTCAAAGCCGTGATACGGGGTCACTGTCTGCGCACCCAGGGGCAGATCAGACACCAACTAGAGGGAGATCTCACTAGGCTGGAAACGAGTTTACTTACGCGGGAGGAGGAGGCGGCGGAGGGAGACGAGGGCCCGCTACAGGACGCCCGCTCGGAACATACACGCCTCCTGGAGCGACTTCGCCATGTCAACTACGCGGCACACTCGGCGAGGACTCACCGCCTTGGTGACAGGCCAGGCAAGCTTCTAGCGTGGCTGATTTCGCGGGATGCCCGCTCCAAGCCGGTAACGGCCATACTGGGCGAGGGTGGGGAACTGGAGTACACGCAAGCTGGCATCCATGACACTTTTACTGCCCACTATACCGCATTGTACCGCTCCCGGCTCGCGGTTCCCTACGCTGCTATTGCAGACTATCTCTCCCCTCTGCCGATGCCGCAATTGACTATCGCTCAGCAAGACGAACTCGGCGCTCCACTGGAGGCGGACGAGCTTAGAGAGGCCATCTTTCAGCTCTCCAACGGGAAAACTCCGGGCCCGGACGGGCTACCGGCTGAATTCTACAAGGCTGGCTCGGATATCTTAATCCCGGAGCTCCTGCGCATGTACGCGGCGGCGGCGGAGGGCGCTGCCCTGCCCCCAACATTGAACGAAGCCACGCTGGTCTCTATACTTAAGCCGGACAGGGACGGCACGCGGGTGGGCTCTTACCGCCCACTGGCTCTTCTAAACACAGACTATAAGATTCTTGCTTCTGCACTGGCTAGGAGGCTGGCCCCTCACGTACCCACTCTTGTACACCGGGACCAAAATGGGTTCGTCCCCACACGCCATACCTCCCACAACATCCGCAGGCTCTTCCGGGTACAGGAATACGCCACGCGGCAGTGGCCCAGGGCGGGATGCCTGATACTGGACTTGGAGAAAGCCTTCGACTCCGTCGAGTGGCCATACCTAAGGGCGGTTGCGGAGAAGTACCAATTGGGGGGCGGCTATAACGCCATGATCGCCCTGCTTTACAGTGAGCCGACCGTCCGGGTCCGCACGGGTCGCATCCTCTCGGCCGCCATCCGAGTCCGCAGAGGCACCCGCCAGGGTTGCCCGTTGTCGCCGTTGCTATTTGCACTGGCAATGGAACCCCTGGCTGCGACGCTCCGAGCGCACGGACTGGAATGGGGAATCCCATTGCCGGACGGCCTACACACGGTGTCCCTATATGCAGATGACCTGCTGCTATACGTCAGAGACATGACCGCCATCCCTGCTTCCCTCGCTGACGTTTTCCGCACCTTCGAAGCACTGTCGGGCCTGAGGGTTAACTGGGCCAAGTCGGGAGCCTACCCCTTTGGCTCGGAGACACCTGAGTGCGACGTCCGACTGGGAGGAGACAGGCTGCGGTGGTACCCCACCACCTTCCGCTACCTGGGGATACGGATCTACAGGTCCCCGACGGACGTCCTAGATGGGAATCTCCTCAGAGCAATCACATCCGTGCGCACGCAGGTTAGCTACTGGAACACCCTGCCCCTCAGCGTGCCTAGCAGGGTAGCACTGACCAAAATGATAGTGCTGCCCCGCCTCTTGTACTACTTTGCAAACCTGCCCTTGTATGTGCCCGTCAGAATATTCCGCGACCTGGAGGTATTGCTGCGCACCCTCATCTGGAACAAGGGAAGGCCGCGGGTAGCACTGGCCAAACTGTACATGCCTGCTGACTCTGGGGGACTAGCGGTCCCCAATCTGGAGCTATATTATCTTGCAGCGCAGATGCAATGGGTGGCGGGGTGGCTGAGTGGCAAGCAGCTAGAGGACACTGCCTCACACGCGGTTGCTTGGACGCGGACGCAAGTCCACACGCTGTTCCATCCGCTGACTCGTGCGCCCTGCCCCTCCCAGATTTACCTGGCGGTGGCGCGCAGGTGTTTCCAGAGGTGCCTTCGCCTCACCCGCGCGACCACACCGTACGCTCCGGAGTTACCACTACTGGGCATGCCTAGCCCGACGGGACCCCTCACGGAGGCCCATTTGGCAGGGTGGGAACAGGCAGGTGTAGATACGCTAGGTGACCTGTATGAGGACGGCGACTTGCTGACGTTTGCTGCCCTGACGGACGGCACGGCGCTCCCGGCAGGGCAGTTTCTCCTGCATGCCTCCCTCATGCAGACGCTCTCGGCCTCTTGGGGCGACATGACGACGGAGCTGCCGACGCATACCTTCATCCAATATCTGCATATTATGGGCAGTGGCGCACACGTCATACACTGGCTGGTGCAGGCACTCCTCGCACACTCACGACTGACCACCTCGACATTAAGAGAACGCTGGGCGACGGACAGGGGCAGAGACTGGACAGATAAAGAATGGGCGATGATACTGGCCAGCCCGGTTAACGTTCCACGCAACCCCCGCTTCAAGCTCATACAATATTACATATTGCAGCGAGCGTATCTCACCCCGGAGAAGATCAATAAATATTTCCTGCGCACGGATGCCGCCTGCCCGCGGTGCTTGTCACCAGGAGCGGACCTTTTGCACATGCTCTGGCACTGCGCTGACGTACAGACGTATTGGAGCGACGTGCTGTCACTGATCGAGCGCGGCGCGGATGGACGACTGCCACGCACGTGGGAAGCGTGTCTCTTGGGCCTGTACAAGCGCACAAAAGCGAACAGAGCACAGGCGCGCTTTTGGGACATGGGACTTGTTACAGCCAAACGCTTGCTCACCAAGCACTGGAAGGCGACGGCCCCTCCGCACATCAGGCACTGGAGGGCATCCTTCGTCAACTGGGCGCAGGCGGAAAGCGCAGTGCTCCTCCGTGAGGAAACTGCGGGACTCAGGCAGTACCCCATCGCTCACCTTTGGGATGACCTCCTCGCCACCTTTCAGACGGCCTGCCGAACCCGTGGGATAACCTAAACACTAGGCGGACACTGATACACTACTAGATCGCTGGCAACATGTCTGAGACCCCGGTGCGGTTAGCTCCTGGCCCCCTCGACCTGCATATTCCCCTGACACATCTCACATACCGCGCGACAGGCTACTACTGACAGATACTTCTTGCGCTGTGCTCTGGCGCACGCGCGGGACTTACTGCCGCTGCTACCTGGGAGGGCACGCACAATGACGACCCCCCCCCCCTCTTCTCCTCCCCCCCCCCTCTCCCCTCCCTCACGATCGGCCACTCGACGCGCTCCCCGGGCGACCGGCTACGCCCTGCTGGACAGCCCCTCTCTCCTCACACATTGCTGCACGCGGATCTCCTTTTTTCCCCCCCCCCCCTCACCCTTCTACTTCTGGCCACTACCCGAGTTCTCGACCCTGACCTTGATCCCTAAAGTTTACGTTGCACACCCGGGGCACAACTCGGCGACTGACTACGCTCCCTAGCAAAACATGTGTTCCATTATAGCAACGGCCGCCACGCGCACCCTTGCGAACTACGCTGCAACCTCCATGACGCGCTTCACCCCACGCTACACGCGGGCCACCGGGACTCCGATGTCCACACATCAGGGCGCTTGACGGACAACCCAGCACCCAGCACACATCCTTCTGCGAGCCCAGGAGCTAGCTGACAATGATGCGCAGCGGGCGGATACGAAGCGCCCCCCTCACACGCGGACAATGCGCTTTAGCTGAGAAACAACGCGACACATATCAGAAAAACACCACCGATTCGCTTACACGCAATGTACACACCTGAATCCTCTATCTAGGTACAACTGAGCTCCGCCGCCGGACCTCCGGGTTGTCGGCTAAACGGCTGTGTTTAAACATTTGACTGTATGTACCCGAACATTGCTGACCTGGTGCTCTGTCGCAGAATTGTACATTGCCAATCGATGCAACTATGGTTAATAAAAGTTCTCAAAAAAAAAAAAATCAGATAACTATCTATTTCACCACACTCAAAAGGGGTGGTTAAGAATAATTGTTACCTATTTGAAAAAAAACTAACCAAATTTAATCTTGGATGTAGACAGGAACATAGTGCCTCAGCCTCCTAAAGGGAAATAGGTGTTGTACCTGGGATAATTGGAAAGCCAAATGATCCTTTTAGTATTGAAATCAAAAAGTGTCCTTGGTACCATTGTAAGACAAATCTCATTGACACGGAAGTACAAACCGAAAACCAAACCCAAACATGAAGTGTTAGTATTTATTACTCACATTCAGAACTGACGGGACTTAGAAATTGTTCCCATCACAAATGCATCAAGAGAATATTCAAAAGAAAGGAACCTATAAACATAAATGATATATGTGCCAGCTCGAAAACAACCCAAAACACAGTGGGTTATTTCACCTCATTCAATCTTTTGCCCATTCTAAAGGTCCCATCCAATACGTGTCCAATGCATAAAGAACCTTACCAAAAAGGAGACAAGACTGCCTTCTCCTAAGCAGCATCTGTCCTTGATAAATTTCAGGTCGGCCAGGTATCTTTATAATTTTCAAGTAGGAATCTATGTAAACCCTGTATTGGGATTATAGAAAAAGATTAACTAAACTAAAGTGGCCATGTTATAAAAAATACTTCTCTATCCCAATACAAATTAATATTTCTTCATTAGGCACATATGTTTAACAATTAACCTTTGTGATACAAATAGTCCCATTATTCATTGAAGGATTAAAATTAAGATTAAGCAATCGAGTACTGTTGACTGTCCTAGAGCAACGTAATGTTTAAACAAAAAACACCCATGTGTATTTCAGCACAGTTTCGTTTTGAAGTTTCCTTGGATGTCACGGAAGACTTTTAAATACTCGGGCCCATGTGAAGTTACAGAAATAGAGGATAATAAAGGAAATGCCGAGGCACGATTCTAGACACTCGGACCTGTGTATAATTAAACAGAAAGCTGGTGATTCTGCTGGTGTCAGCTTATGGTCTTTATGTTTAATAGGGTGCCAAGACAAAGTTAAGAGCACTCAGCACCTGAGCTCCATTTAAAAAATACAAAGTCTGCAATCACAATAAATATAGAGACCAGATGTGCACACGGTACAAAGCGTAGGATTGAAAATGTCCTTTCGTTTTACTGCATTCTTGTCAAAGTTGTTACCTGTAATCCAGTGGGTCTCTGCAGCATTTCTATTACCTAACTGGAAAGGAAAAACCCCAATGTTCCCTATAGTGGCCTTATTTCAGAAGTGAGGTGTTCCCATTCTTCTCTACTATTCCTACCCTAACAAAGTTGAATTTTGAAATGTAAATTGTTCTCTCAGCTTTCTTATGTTGTTCAGGTAACCACCTCTCCTCCTGCTCTAATTTTTGTTAATGAACCAGTTTAATTCAGTTTCACTATGTCCAGCCTTTCTCAAATGTTCAACTAAGGGAGCTGTAATCTTGCCTGTCCTGATGGCTGGCTTATGTTCATTAACTCTTAGTCTAAATTCACACACAGTTTCACCAGTATACCTCTTTCCACAGGGACATAAAATTAGATGAACTATATTTGCACTATGACAATTGGTGAGGAACTGAATCTCATGAGAAACCCCATGGCAGGAGACCCTAAGGTACCTATTGCAATGTTGGCAAATACTGCAATTGCCACAACGAAAGCTGCCCACTATTCTCCTATTCCAGTCCACACCAGTTTGCTTATTTGATATTCTCTCTCTATAAGTGTGGACTAGAGTGTTCATAGGATTTCTATTTTGCCTGAAAACAAACAGTGGTTTTTCAAATTTCCTACCCTGTTCACTATTCAGGATTATTGAGTTTTTGTTTTATCACATTTTTTATCTTATTACTACTGCCAGAGAAATTGCTAACAAAGACCACCTTGTCCATAGATCATTTGTTGCTTTCATTAGAAAACATGCTGTCCCTATTTTAATACCTGGCCCGTTTGTATGAACGTTTTATTAGTGTACCCTATCTTTGAGTTTATTTTTAAGGGAATAGGCATGTCTGCCAAAATCAGTTATGGATGTAAGGTTTTTTCGAAGATGTGGGAATTGTCTAAAAGGTATATTGTCCCCCTGTCTTCTAGGGTGGTAGCTGGAATAGTGTAATAACGTATTTTTGTCAGTAGTTTTACAAAATAATTCCACCTTCTATGATAATGAGATCTAAGAAGTCACATTTGGTCCTGCTTATTGTAGCAGTGAAATGTAGATTACTGTCTCCCAGATTTAATCAGGAAATATAGTCCAATAAGTCTTTCTCTGTGCCTTTCCATATGAAGAAAATATCATCAATTAAGGGTGACCAATGTTTGAAATTTTCGAAGAAAGGAGCTACCTCTATATAGACATTTCTTTTCAAACTCCCCTACATATAGACAGGCCAGATTTGGGGCACAGGTGGCTCCCATGTTTGTCCCTTTTAGTTGTAAAAAAAGGTTAATCCTTGAATAGGAAGATATTATTTTTTAGGATCATCCTGACACAAGATACAAGGAACTCATTATTGATTCTCTGTACACGGGAGTCCTCCAGGATTCGATGTATGAAATTGATGGTATTGTCCTGCGGAATGTTGGTATATAGAACCTCAATGTCAAGGGTGATGGAAAAAGTCCCTGTCCTTATCATACTCTAAACCCTCAAGCTTAGAAATCATATGACCAGAGTCCTTTATATAGGACTGCTGCATCCTGCCTAGGGGTTTAAGGAAACTGTCAACATATTTACTAAGAGGATCCATAAGAGAGTCAATATATGCAACAATCAGTCTGAGGGGGGATTCTATATACTTAGGACAGTCTGTGCAGTGTTGGCCACAGGGTTAGTCCGGTTTTGTTATGCCTGGCATCACTATGTTTCTGACTACGCTATGTTTCTGATCACGCTAGATCTGTAAAACTGATTCTTACATGCTGCATGAAAATTCTCACCGCTGCTATCTTTAATTTTAATGGCACCGTTTGTGTAGCTTGTCTTCACTTTTAATCCCCTGTCTTCGAGCAGTAACCGCAGTCCCCGTTCCGCCACGGCTTGTGCCAATTGAGGGGAGGGACGGTAAGGCTTACACTTCACTTCCGGTTGCTCACCCAGAAGCGCAGTCAGCGCTCCAGCTTCTGCACCACATTCCCAAGGTCTACATAAGGCCGGCGCAGGGCACGGACGAGCAGTGGGCACTCTATGAAGTGTTGGCCACAGGGTTAGTCCTGTTGTTTTATGCCTGTCATCACTATGTTTCTGACTACGCTATGTTTCTGATCACGCTAGATCAGTAAAACTGATTTTTACTTGCTGCATGAAAATTTGCACCGCTGCTATCTTTAATTTTAAACGCGCCGTTTGTGTAGCTTGTCTTCACTTCTAATCCTTTGTCTTCGAGCAATAGCCGCAGTCCCTGATCCGCCACGGCTTGTGCCGATTGAGCAGAGGGACGGAAAGGCTTACACTTCACCTTCGGTTGCTCGCCCGGAAGCGTAGTCAGCGCTCCAGCTTCTGCACCACATTCCCCAGGTCTACATAAGGTCGGTGCAGGGCGCGGACGTGCAGCGGACGAGCCCAGCGGCGCTCCGGTGGCACGCCAAAGGCGAGTCCATCTGCGCCCGGCCGCGCCAGACTGCCGCCAGGACCCTCTTTCATTTTGCCTACGCCCCCTGCACTCTGGTCAGTGGCCCAGAAATGGCAAGGATACAATACTCTAGCCAAGAGCATAAACATTTCAATGAACTTTATCTAGAACAACAAGCTTTCCAGGGCAACATAGCTACCAGCAACATTCAAGTGAATTTGCGCCTCAATGAATCAACACCATTGAGCACACCCCAAATACTATGTAATTTGCCTCACAGAAAAACTTCCAAATTGCTAAAGGGGATATATTTCAATGCACGCTCCATTCCAAAACATACCATGGAAATATTGAGCCTTATGGATATGGAGTCACCAGATATCTGTTTTGTAACAGAATCCTGGCTACATGAATACTCCTCCACAGATGTGGTAGCTGCCTTCCCACCCCAATATAACATAACCAGGGTGGATAGGAAGGGCAGAAGAGGAGGAGGCTTACTTATTGCTGCAACTCCTGGTATGACCATTACCACTCTAGAATCTACGAGTACCGATCAATTAGAAATATGTATTTTTAGAATAGACGGGCTATCTCAGGTCACCAGGAGAGGAGCTTTGGTATATAGACCGGCCGGCCCAAAAACACAATTTTACATACAAGCTGTTAGAGAAATTTGCTCCACATGTGTTAGCCACTGACCTTTTCCTCTTAATAGGAGACTTTAATTACCATGCAGAGATTCTATCTGACCCAGATACTAATCAGCTCATTACCAATATGAGCACTCTGAGGCGTGTCCAAATGGTGGAAAGCCCCACCTATTCTGCGGGCCACACGCTCGATCTAATATTTACAAGCTCCCTGGGCATTACGGTGGAAAATCCATCTTCGCTATTATGGTCAGACCATGATCCACTGAAATTTACCATCCCAGCCCATATTACTAAAACCGAGCTCAAGAACGAATTAAAATGGCGAAGGTCATGGCGGAAAGTTACTCCCATCTCCTTCTCAACTCATTTAACCCTCTGCCTAAATGTCAAGCAGATAACATTGATTTGGCAGCAATTTCCCTTGAGGAAGCTATAACATCTGCACTAAACAAAGTTGCCCCCCTTACTAAAGTCAAATTTAAACCCAGGACCACTCCCTGGTTCACAGAGCAACTGAAGACAGTAAAGCTGTCCTGCAGGATGGCGGAACGGAAATGGAGAAAAAACAAAAGCTCGACTGACCGCGAAAAATACAGAAGTATCCACTGTAGCTATCTGGAAAACATCAGACAAGCTAAAAAATTGTTTCTCCTAAACCAGACTGAAAAGGCAGCAAACTCCAACAAGGAGCTTTATTAAATCTTAAAAGAATTTACGTCGCCCCCAGCCCAGTCATCCGTCTCTATTTCACAGAACTGGGCGGACTCCCTTTCCAAATTTTTTTATGACAAAATCAATGTAATTCATAGCTCTTTTACGTCCCAAGAACACATAAATATTCCGGGAAATCATTCCATCGTTTCCACGGGTTCTCCTCCCATTCTAGAAGAATTCTCTTTGTGTAATTCGGAAGATGTGGCCAGAGTTATGCCAAAAATCAAATCCGGATCACCTGTGGATCCTATACCACCACGTTTCCTCCCAACCATTGCACCAGATCATCTCACTGGCCTATTTAATAGCTCACTGTCACAATCTGTTGTCCCAAAGATATAGAAGGCCGCAAGAGTCAGGCCCATCCTAAAAAAATCCACCGCAGACCCTAAACTTTTAACTAACTATCACCCAATCTCACTTCTCCCTTATATTGGGAAAATGCTTGAATCATTGGTCTACTGACAGCTCGTCATTCATCCAGAGAGCCATGGCTTACTGGACTCATCACAGTCTGGTATCAGGGCCGCCCATAGTACTCAAACAGCATTGGTAGAGGTCACAGATAACATCAGGCTAGCATTGGACAGAGGACAACCATCTATTCTCGTCCTGCTAGATTTATCTGCTGCTTTCGACACCATCTCCCACAGCATTTTAGATCTATGGCTCTGGGAGATCAGTGTCCGAGGGAAGGCCCAAAAATGGCTCAGGAGTTATCTAATGGATCGAGTCACCGATGTTCAGATTGGTGACATCGTCTCATGCAATAGGCCAGTCAGGATGGGAATGTCACAGGGCTCTATTTTGAGCCCGATGCTCTTTAATCTATACGTGACTCCATTGGCCAAGGTGGACAGATCCTATGGCTTTGATGTAGTGTCATATGCCGACGAAACTCAGGTTCTGATCACCCTTGGCCCAGATCCAACAGATGCGAAATCACGTTTTAAAGATTTCATGATCCATATCGATAGGTGGATGAATTTAAATCATCTATAACTAAACGGAGGAAAAACTGAAATAGTTCTCTTTGGCAAAGCACATAAACATCGGTCAAGTGACTGGTGGCCTCAAACCCCCGGCCCCTGCCCAGTGC
This sequence comes from Triturus cristatus, assembly GCF_964204655.1. Lineage (NCBI taxonomy): Eukaryota > Metazoa > Chordata > Amphibia > Caudata > Salamandridae > Triturus > Triturus cristatus. The sequence goes on from NC_140580.1 coordinate 770,098,920, forward strand.
CAAGACAATCAGTTCGGAACTTAAGTATTCAAATAGACAACCAATTATCAATGAAAGATCAGGTTAATTACCTAATTGGCTCCTGTTTTGGCATCATGCGAAATTTGCGCAAAGTTTTTCTATGGCTCCCGATGGAAGCCAGGAAGCCATTAGTCCAAGGTCTGATTATCAACCGTATGGACTATGGAAACGCTTTGCTGTCTTCAATAAATGAAGATCTTCTTACTAGGCTCCAAGTCCTGCAGAATACTGCTGCCAGGCTAGTGCTGAATCTCCCGATGGGATCCCCTTTGGCACCCAACTTGAAACTTCTTCATTGGCTTTATGTTCAGAAGCGGACTCGTATTAAGATTCTCTGCCTAACACATAAGAACATGTACGGCAATGATCCCGATTACTGGAAAAAGAAACTCAGGTTAGTACCGGCCATGCAGGGCTCTAAGATCCAGCAACAAATCCCTTCTAACACCTCTCAAAGTCCGTGCCATAAGAAAGGGAGGGAGATCTTTTTCATTTCTCGCTCCTGCTCTCTGGAATAAACTGCCACTACATTTACGTATTGTCTCTGATCATAATTGTTTTCGCAGGGAGTTAATAACATGGCTGTTTGACAATTAACTGACTCTTGTCCAAACCAACTCCTCAGTATTCTGCAAGCGCCATGAGACTTCCGGGTGATATGTGCGCTAAATAAATATTCCTGATTTCATTTGAGTTGATTTGATTAGGACACCTATGACACATACATAGACACACACAGGGTCCACAAAATGGCTGTTGCACATGGATGCATGGAAAGCAAAGAAGATTGCTACCCTGGCTGAATACCTTTCCTCCCCCTCAATCAACAAAATCTTGCAGGCTTTTAGGGAAAGGATTACAAAAGTATACACCCAAAATGTGACCGGTACTATCTGTGGGCCTAGTAAAATGCCAGTAAAGTTGCCACCAAAAATTCAACAACACTGCAAAATGGAAACAGTGAGAAAAGTTTAAAATCAACCTTAAAAATGCCCCAAACAGCACAAGGCAGCAGTAATCCCTGCAAAATACTTCTAAACATTTATCAAAACAAATTATTCAACCATCTCACACAAACACACACACAAATGTTGGGCAAGTACATGGGGAAGAACCAAGGAAAATGTCAGGCTATGGGCCTGGACTCCTGGGGCCACCCTCACCCTAGCCACCAACAGGCATACGCAGACAAAAAATAACATGCATTTGGCATTAATGCAGCCCCGTCCACAAGCCCTAACAATAAAAGATATCCCTAGCAGACGAGCAGTGAGAATGTAAAAACAGTTATTTAAAATACATCTAAGGCCTACTGTAGGCTAGGCCTAAAAAAATACAACTCTCCATAGTATGCAGACATATATTGAAAAATGTGCACAAAAATGGGGGAAATGTAGTAATGTTATTAACCCCAGGCCTCCACAATCCAAAAATGTCCATTAAGCTGTAATATCACATGTGCCTGCCTGCACATTCCCTAATTTGTACTCTAGGCCATCAGCAACTAACAAACAAACATTTTGCAAAGAACTACATAGCATCTAAATGATTTTCCCATAAAAGTAAAACATTCAACTTCTAAAGGTGAATGATACAGTGGAGATTGCAAACAAAGGGAGAGTGATGCTTTCCACACAAAATCCAAATACAAAATAACAAAGAGCAGGACACAGGAGGAATCTTCATGACAGGAAGAGGAAGATAATTCTGTATGTACAGCAACCTCACTCTCTAGGGCATTGCCTCTGCATAGCCCCATAAAAAAAAAATGTGCACCCAAAATTAACCCAATAATCTGCTTCCAGAGTTTCCTCCGCCCAACACCGTGGCAGAAACGGGACCGACCGACCTCCGGCTGGCAGTCCCCACCGCCTAATTGTGATGCAACAGCACGCGGTCACATTCTCCCATTTCTGTATGGGAGCTTGTGTTACGGCCGTAAACCGTCTGTAACACAAATTCCCATAGAGAAATGTGAGATTGTGTTAATCCCTGCAGCCCGTTGCAGGCACCTCAAGCCCCCAACCGGAGGCCGCAATGGAACGGGGACCCTCTAGTAGCCCCCAAACACACTTTCCAACAGGGTTTTCATATCAGAAAGGCCAGCATGGAAACCCTGCCGGAAACCGTGCATCATAATCTGGATGGCGTAAACCATTTCCATATGGATTGTGGGCTGGTTCTGACCGGCCGACGGGCTCCTTGAGTCCGTCGGAAGCCAGCCAGAATGACCGGCTGGTTTCAATTCTGACCCACTGCATCATAATCAGCCAGTTGGAATTTAAACCGACGATGTCGGTCGTAAAGCCTCTGACCTATGGTCAGAGGCTTTACAACCGACATCATAATCGGCCCCTAAGATTTTCCTCGCAATGGACATTTTATTTATGATAGGCAGTTTAATAGTGTAATCTCTGGCATTACATGCAATTTTTGTAATTCGAAACCCTAAAAATTATTCTTAATTATGCCAGATTAATGAGACGTATGTCAAGTTTTTAACAGTCTTAATCTATTGGAAGCCTCATTCTGGCCATCCACTCTTGACAAATGCCCTCAGCCAGTCACTTGAGTTTAGGGCATTCGAGCAATTTTAGACTCCAATATTAATATCGAAAAACTGATTGCCAAAATGACTAAACTATGCAACCACCGGATTAGAATGACAAAACACATTTCTTTCTCATATAAAATCGCTGTTGCCAATGCCTAAATTCAGTATGGTTTAGTCTATGGAAATCCAGCCATTTAGGTCCCCTCCAAAAACAACATCATTTCAGAAATGTGTTTTAAACAAATCTACAACTGCTGCGTGTCTACATTTTTGGTTAAAAAAAATAAGAAATATGTAACCACCAGAACTTTAAGATCAAGCAAGAAAGCTAATTTTGTAGTCCCCTCTACCAAATATACCAGATGGGGTGCCAGGCCCTTTAAAGTCCATGATGCACACTATGGAACAGAAATCCAAACCATCCCACAGTTTATGAACTTCAGAAAAGCTGTAAACTGCTCTGTTTCTTCAGCAAGTAACCACCTCAGTTCTTCCTGCCAGCACTAAAAGATTCTTCTGGAGTGATAAATAAATATATAAATAAATACATACCCCTAGGACACACAAGGCTCTCTGCAACAAAAGCATTAACCCACTGAGCGATCTTATATAAAATACAAATAAGCAAGCACATCAACCATCTGTGCTATGTTTTGATGATTCTAACCTGAGACAAGAGCATGAATATCTCTCTCTATCTTTTTTTCTGGAGTTTATATAGCACAAACTTGACCCGAAGGTATCAGAGCGCTTTACATGAGCACCAATTGTGTTACAGACAGACACATTAATTGTTTGTTAGGCACGGGGATATTAAGTGATTTGCCCAGAATCACAGGATGTTGTGCGTCCCTGCCGATACTCGAACCCGGTTCCCCAGAGTCAAGTCACCACTCTAGCCGTAAGGCCACATCCTCTCTACAGCAGACATGCATTAACCACAGAAGTTAACTTGCCGCTGCCATACTCCCATACTTGCTGCATAAGCTCAGATCTCTTAACCAGAGTGTTTTCATTGGGCAGGGCCTGACTGCACTAGGCACCCGTCCTGGCTACACTTTGTATCCTCAAGAAACAAAAATGAGTTGAAAGTTGTACTTAAAGGGCTCTCTTTTTATGATGTCCTCTCTGGTTCTCCACCCCAGCCCTAAAACTCCGGAAACTACTACAAAAAGAACACAAAACCACAGAGACATTCTTGAAGTCAGCACCTAAATGACATGGAGGACGATATGGTGGGTTTAGGACTTCCTGTAGGATCGTATTAGGTATAGTACATTAAAACGTAAAAATTTTGAATGTATGCGCCTCCCAAATTTGTTGTCATAGTGTCATTGGTCAGAATAAATATTCTCTTCTTGAACAAAATATAAAATGCTTGTTAGGCTAGAATATGAATTACATTTTTCTGGTAGCAATCTTTGATGAAAAGATGAAAAGTGCAACATTACTGTCTTGATTTGAAATGATACAATATTAAGGTAATACAAGTTGTGTGGCATTTCTGGCTATGACTTTCTCAGGGCATCAGTTTATTTATTTATTTATAAAGTTTTGTATAGCGCGAACAAGACCCAGATGAGTATCAGAGCGCTTCACAATTTGTATTGTCGGAGGTACAAAAGGGGGAAGAAAAAAAAAACACAAGGAAAAAAGAAACGTCATTTGAGAATGAATGCAAGGATCAATGAAGAGGGGTTATGAAAATAACAACATATTTAGATAATATAAAAGCATGCTTGGAGAAGAACAAACAGAACTTATGATAGTACAACCAAACAATTCTGGGCTACACACATGCTAGACTCCTAACGTTGACAGATCTATGCAATAGAGTCCTGAGGATTTTAGAGAGGGCACTCCAGCATGCGCTGAGCGAGGTTGCACCGGTTAGCTCCGCATCTGTGCCTGACCTACTTTTCAGACAGCAGTGGAAGATTCTTTGTTTTGACAAATGTGACTATGACAATAAATTTCAGTAACCTGGAGCAAGGCAGGAGGTTGTGTAGGGGGACCACCAACAGTATAACAAGGACCGGAAGAACTAGGATAACAACAGGATCTGGACCATGAGAATTAAGAGAACCAGGGCCAGGATGATGAGGTCAGGGGAGAAGGGACCAGGAGGAGAAGCACCATAGGAACAGGGCCAGGTGTTCCACAGCCAATAGGACTAGGACTAGGGGTGGGTTCAAAACAATAAAGGCCAGGTGGTCAGGGGTCAATTTGGCCAGTGCCAAACAGTGGAGGCTAGTCATCTTTAAAAGTGGTGAGGAGTAATACCAGCATCATATTCCAGCGAGCAAAGTGAGCAAATGCAACTTCTTTTAGGAAGGATCAAACAGGTTCTTCCTAGAGAACATTTTTGACAAATGTGGGGTCAAATAGTGCCTTTCAAAGCATACTTTCACACATATTTGCTAATGGTGTGCCAGGCCAATGAAGCATGATGTTCTACAGGAGTTGGTCCCATGTTTTTCAAAATGTGCTGTGGGTGCCCTCTTTATAGGTCAACAGTTACCTCCATGGTGCGAGAGCCAGCAATTTGTCATGGATGCCCCACAGATGCCATTGGTTCCTTATCAAAGTAGAGACAAGGAAACCCTATTGATCAGAGGGGACCAAGGGTGGAAAGTTATTTATAAGAAACAAGGTCCCATTCAATTAAGGATAGGTATAATATCACAATTTTCCAATCAAAAATTGGATTATATGTTTTATTCAAAAAATGACTTAGATATAATGCAATTACTACGAAACAAAAATATATGTGGTGAAATAAGTGAGCAGCCCGTGAGTTGTAAAAGGAAATCAGCCGATTTCCTAACCGCAGGCAAGTGACTTAAAATGTGACTTTTTGTGTTTGTGAAATAAAGATTATTGAAAGTCACAATGGATCAACATCTCGTGCTCAAATAAAAAATTACAATGTATCATCAAGAGATTAGAGATGTAAGTCGACGACGTTTCGATGCCCAAAGAAGTGGTGGGATCTCTTCAGGACTAACCGATTGATGGAATGCCTGGGAAAGTATGCCTGGGTAGGTAAGGGAAGAAGGGGGGGAAACGGGAAGGAAAAGAAAGGAGGGAAAGGATTATTAAAATAGAAAGGAAAAATTAAAGGCGATTGCGCTGTAGGGCGCATTGGGCAATTCCAGGATAAAGATGCGCTGGAGAGGGAAAGCAGTAAGCATGCTAGGGAAACAAATTGCAGGAGGGGTGAGAGGGGGTGGGGTAGAAAGAGGATGTATGGTAAGAAAAATAGAAGGGAGGGAGCACCAAGGTGAGGAAAAATTCCATAAATTAGGGGACAAGTATAGGAGAATTAAGGAAGAGGGAATGGTAGAGAGAATGAGATGTGAAAGGGGAGTGGGGTAGTGCCTTAGGGGGAAAGGAAGAATGGAGGTTGGGGGGAGAGAGAGAGAAGGAAGAACTTACTGTGAAATGGACAGCAGAAAAAGGAAAAGTTGAGCGAGATCCGCTTCGTTCGGAAAATCAGCCGGACCGTGAGTTGCACGTATCTGCGCGCGTAGGCAGAGTGCAGTTCGGGTAGGATGGAGCGGAAGGGGTCCACTGTCCCGCGGAAAAGGACCTGTGGGCGAGATGGTAAAAGTAGGGGGAGTGAAGGGGATGGAATGTCGCAGGGCCGCATGAAAAAGAGGGTAATAATTACCTGGGAATAGTGTCAATAGTCTTAAGGAACCATCATGGTTATTGATGATGGTGGAGTGTTCGCGAGTGATCAATACGAGCACTCTATACGTGGCGCCGGACGGCGGAAGCTCAATCGTTGGCAGCCGAACTGGAGGCGGGAAAGGGGGGGAGTGTGAGTGCCGGTAGTTGGCGTGATGGAAGCCAGCACAGGGGCCGGTGGTAAGGTAGGGTGATAATTACCTGGGAATTAGGACAAAATACTTGTAGGTCCGTATAGGTCAAGGAAGACGGCAGAGTTCCCGCGAGTAATCACTCCTGGGGGCCGGACAGCGGAGAACCAACTGTAATCAGACGAATGGTAGAGGTTCTGGGGGCGGGAAAAAGGGGGAATAAGTGCCGGTAGGGCGAACATTAGCCGAAGGTATGGGGGGGCCGATGGGAGTAGGCATAGCGATCACATTACCTGAAGGATGATCAGCTGGATCTCCGTAGCGAGAACAGTGCTCGCAATGAAGTTCCCGGGTCTGCAGCGAGTGTCGGACCGGAAGGGGCGGGCATTATGAATTCTCCTACGTAGGAGAGGGTGTGCGATGACATGGGGGCGTGTCCCGAGTGATGAGTGAAATGGAAGGGGAGAAGAGGCCCGGGACGGGGAGAGAGGGGCGGCGTGGCCATGTTGGAAAGGGAAATTAAGAGTACATACATGTGAGTAGGAAGGCACAGTGGGGTGAAGGGGATTACATGTAGGGGGAATAACCAGCACCAATGGCAAAGGGAGAGTGAGGTTGAAGAGTGAAGATGTGGGGAAGGTCGCTATAATAAGAAGGAGTAAAAGGAGTAAAAGGAATAAAAGGGGGGAAGGGGGGGCAAATCAGTCACAGTATGTGGACAACACTATCAGACAATGATGGTTTACAGAAGATTGGACCAGTCCTCCAGTCGGTTAAGCCCGGTATGCAGGCTGTCAGTACGAATTATCCATTTTAGTTCCTCTTTGTCCAAAATAGCAGCAATGTCAGTGTTCCTTGAGGGTTGCTGAATCACGTTAATGACTTGCCATCTGATGTCGTCCTCAGTGTGGTTCAGGTTGATGAAATGGTCCACAAGTGGCGCATTAGGTGTTTTGCAGCGTATACGACTTCTGTGTTGGCAAATCCGAATCCTGATCTTTTGCGTCGTTTGTCCAACATATATCAAGTCACAGGGGCAGGTAATAGCATATATCACATTGGTGGTATTACAGTTTGAGAAATGTAAAAGAGTGACATCAGTGTTACCATGCACAAATTTTTTCGTGTCTTTAGTGAGGTTACACACGCTGCAATTCCCGCACTTGAAGTGGCCTAGTAGTGGTGGTAAGCCCCATGCGCCTCTAAGGGATTGGTCCTTTGTCTTGATGGGGAGTGCGGCCCTTACGAGGTTGTCTTTTATGTTTTTGCTTTTTTTGAAAGCAAAGAGAGGGCGTTCAAACTTCAAAGTGCCAGCGTTAATTGTTGGCCAATGTTTTAGAATGCATTTCCTAACTGTGTTTGAGATGGGTGAGAATGTGATAACGCAAACTATCTTGTCGTCCCTTCTTTTCTCTTTGGGACTGAGTAGTGTGTCCCTAGGGCAATACCATGCTCTTTTAAGGGCTAGTTTTACTAGTTTACGTGGGTAGCCTCTGTTGGTCAATTTTTTGGAAAGGATGGAGGCTTCCGCAAAATAGTCTTTCTTAAGGTAACAATTGCGGCGTATTCTAAGGAATTGTGAGTAGGGAAGGGAGTCTCGCAGGGCTCTGGGGTGATGGCTGTTGTAGGATAGTAGAGTGTTCTTTTCTGTGGGTTTGCGATAAAGTGTAGTATAAAGACCGCCATTGTGAGCTATGATAGAAAGGTCAAGAAAGGCAATTTCGTCTTTACTGTAGTTCGCAGTGAATTTGAGGCCATTGCAGTGTGAGTTGAGCCAATCTTTGAATTCGGTGAGGTTCTCCTCACTGTTGTTCCAGATCAGGAAAATGTTGTCAATGTACCGCTTCCATTCCAGAATAGAATTTCTGAAGGGGTTCATGGGAGATAGTATGCGGTGTGTCTCCAGCCAATCCATATAAAGTATGGCAAAATTTGGAGCAAAAACGGCACCCATACTGGTACCCTTCACTTGTTGACAGTAGTTACCATCAAAAATGTTTCCTTTTTCTGCTGTCCATTTCACAGTAAGTTCTTCCTTCTCTCTCTCTCCCCCCAACCTCCATTCTTCCTTTCCCACTAAGGCACTACCCCACTCCCCTTTCACATCTCATTCTCTCTACCCATTCCCTCTTCCTTAATTCTCCTATACTTGTCCCCTAATTTATGGAATTTTTCCTCACCTTGGTGCTCCCTCACCTTCTATTTTTCTTACCATACATCCTCTTTCTACCCCGCCCCCTCTCACCCCTCCTGCAATTTGTATCCCTAGCATGCTTACTGCTTTCCCTCTCCAGCGCATCTTTATCCTGGAATTGCCCAATGCGCCCTACAGCGCAATCGCCTTTAATTTTTCCTTTCTATTTTAATAATCCTTTCCCTCCTTTCTTTTCCTTCCCGTTTTCCCCCCCGCCCCTTCTTCCCTTACCTACCCAGGCATTCTTTCCCAGGCATTCCATCAATCGGTTAGTCCTGAAGAGATCCCACCACTTCTTTGGGGATCGAAACGTCGTCGACTTACATCTCTAATCTCTTGATGATACATTGTAATTTTTTATTTGAGCACGAGATGTTGATTCATTGTGACTTTCAATAATCTTTATTTCACAAACACAAAAAGTCACATTTTAAGTCACTTGCCTGCGGTTAGGAAATCGGCTGATTTCCTTTTACAACTCACGGGCTGCTCACTATTTTTGTTTCGTAGTAATTGCATTATATCTAAATCATTTTTTGAATAAAACATATAATCCAATTTTTGATTGGAAAATTGTGATATTATACCTATCCTTCATTGGTTCCTTATGTCAAGAACCATGTGTGACCCATATGTTAAAAATTGTCTCTAGTATGTTAGGGCCAGCATGTTTTCATGAGCCCCCCTCCCCCCACTTCCCCATATACCGTGGTTGTCCTCCCTTTACCAAGAGCCTCTGGCATAACAGCACCAGCCATAAGCCAATAATCTCAGACAGTTTGCCAGTTACCCCTCATGTCAATAATTACCACCAATATGCCACTGCTGGCATTTTTCCAATGGTGCATAATATGGCAAGAATTAGCTCCAGCATGTCAGAGCAAACAGTATACGGACAAGAGTAACACACTTAAAACACACCCCTCTACTGACTTACTTTCATTCACTCATGTTCATTTGTGCTCATCTGCAACCACACTTCCTCACTCTTACTAGCGTTCAAATTTCCTCATACTCCCTCACTCTCATTCACACACACTAATTTTACCTGCTGCTCTCACTTTCACTCACTCCCTTACTCTCATAGTCTCACTCTTTTATTCTCACTTATTCTTACTCACTCTGACTTACTTATTCTCAACAACAGTACACTTACATTCTCCTACACTTGCTAATACTCACCCACTCCCCCATTCCCTCACTTTCACTTGCTGCGTTTCATTCACACGCTCTCTCTCTCTCTCTCTCTCTCTCTCTCTCTCTCTCTCTCTCTCTCTCTCTCACACACACACACACACACGTACTCTCTCTCTCACCCACAAACATTTGACACTTTTTTATGTAGCTTCAGCTGCTAGTGATGGATGGCCACTTGGGGAAGGAACACAACTCCCTACCACCTTGAGCACTGAAACAGTAAACTGAAAGTTGGAACCACTGTAGAGATGCCTGGTTCCAGCTTTCAACTTCCTTCTTTTGCAATTCACTTACCTGATATTGAGTTGCCCGACCTGGCGGTCAGCATTTTAGTTAATAATCCCATAGCGAACAATAAGCAAGTATTCACTATTGGTACAATAAAAAAAAGATAAGGAAACAGAAAGGAGAGACCTCCGCAGCCTATAAGTATGAGCCAATGCTTGTGCCAGGAAGAACAGAACCAGGAGGATCAGGGGGAACAGAATAATGAGGCTCAGCACCAACTGGACTGGCATCAAAAGGATTTAGGATAAGCAGACAAGGTGGGGCGTGAACAGGTCCAGGCCTACATGTGCCTATAATAAGACTTTGAGGACCAGCTGAGGACCAGAAAGAGTAGGACCAGGAGGCTAAGCAGTAGAACTAGAAGAAGGAAGGCCAGAAGGAGGACCAAGAAGAGAACCAGCAGGAGGAGGAGGGCGAGGAGGAAAGGGATGACAAGGGTCTAGAAGAACTAGGACAATGATTAGGAGGATTGGGACTAGCAGAAACAAGACCAGGGCCTTAAAGAAGACTAGGAGTACGAGGAGGGTCAGGAAGAAATCCAATAGAGGAGGAAGAGGGCCGAGAGTAGAAAGACGAAGAGGAAGAGCAGAAGATAGGCCCAGAAGAAGGATGATGAGAAATAACAGGAAGGGGAGAGACCTGGAGGAAGATGATGAAGAGGTGCAGACGGATCATGTAGAGGATGAGGGTCAGGAGGAGGATGACCAGGAGCAGGAGGAAGCTGATATAAGAACACACCCTTACTTACAGAGGCCCAGTGCTTAATTTGAGCCGGAGCTTTCCGGTGCTAAGCACCGGCATTTAATTTGTTTCCGGTGCTCAGCACCGGCACCTAATTGTCAACACCATACTTAGAACAGTCCACCACATGGTGGCGCTGCTCATCTAATTTAGAGATGAGCAGAACCGCGGTAGTTTAGGAATACATTATATATTAAAATTGCTAATAGCTGCCTCCCCAGCCATTCCTTTAGGGGAATAATCTGAACTGTCGCATTTACATGCAAGAGAGATGGTTAGTAGCTGTTTTGGCAGTGATGACAAGGGCGATGTGTGGGCCTGCAGGTCAGAGCCCTGGCACCTAATATTTGACGAATTAAGCACTGCAGAGGCCACACCTCTTATAAAAGATTCTCAATTACTCTTCTTAGGCTACATATCATTTATGAACCCCCTTATTTTTCATCTTACTCAAAACAGTGCTTAACACTCTCAGTTGGAGATACATTTTTTCTTTGTTGACAATTTTGGTGCTATCAGAGTTTGCCAAAAAATAATGCATTGACTGCTTTTGGTTCCACTCCTCATGACACCGCCCCTCAAGCTGTGCCCCTCTAAAGTTCATGGGATTCCAGACAGTGCTTTAAATGGGCCGGCACAAAATGGTACGGAGTACCGGCACCTTTTTATTTTGAAAGGGACTTCTCAAGAGTGACGTAATACTTTTAATTGGAGAATACCAGCATTTCTCAGAAGCAAGCAGGTACTCTGAAAGTTATTCAACAAAAAGGCACGGTTGTGACTGACACATAAAAAACGTATGCATTCTTAATCCATTGGGTATCAAATACACCTCCTGGGTATGGCTATGCTTATATTATTTAGTCATACCTCCCATGTGTGTTCAATTATTTTGAATAAAACATTCAACAACAAACGTACCCCAAAGATTGAGGATGATACAGGTACATTGGTCAGGAAGAATGTGAAAAAATGTGAGGTGGGTCAGACAGTGTACCGGCACCTTTTTATTTTGAGAGGGAGAGTACCGGCCCTTCTCAAGAGTGATGTAATACTTTTAGTTAGAGAGTACCTGCACTTCCCAGAAACAAGCAGGTACTCTGATACAGCGTGCCTGCACTTCTATTTTTCCATTTCAAGCACTGATTCCAGAGTATACTTTTTTCCATTTCCAGACTGTTTCCCTGTGATGGATTGCTCACTTGGCCCTGCCCATGCCTCTTAGTGTAATAAAAATCCCAGAATGCACCATGCGTGCATCGTGGCAGAAATGTCCCACTGTACACTGTCTTTGTTGCTTGATTTGGGAAACCCTACCTGAACATCCTCTGCCCTCCTCACTGAGTAACAGCCCCCTTAGTGATGAACCTCTGCGTATCCTGCTAATAAACAACTCTTGGCGTTCTCCGTGCTCCCAGCGGGATTATAAACCTTCATTAATAACGGAAGAGCCTGCACAGACCAGGAGAGTGCAGAGTAGGCAGAAGCCATCCATTCTGACGGGCCGGTCATTGGATCGCATCATCATGAAATGTACAGAGCCACTTACGCTGCGTTACTGCGCGGGGTCAGAGGGCACAGAGAAATGGATTCCCGGAGGCACAGCAGAAATATCACAGCAGATAGATGACTCCACGCTATGAGTGAGTCATATGTGCAGGGTTACCAGATGGCCCCATGTCACCGACATACTATCTTGCTTGGCGTGCAGGCCTGCCGCAATCATCAAGTGGATTCATCTAATTACTTTAATTGAATTGAGCCATGACTACAACTCCTAAAATGGATGCTTTCGCTATTTGAATATCCAGGCTGGACAAAGCGGGTATCGCCGAGAATATGAGCTTCCTGGTAGCCCTAGTTACAAGCCCTCTTTTAATGTTGCGTCATACAGGCGACTTGATGCTTTGCAAACAATTTATACTGGGCAGGCAATGATTTTCCGTTCCAAGGGGCATATTTACAAGGGCTTTATCTCCGCTTTTTTGGCTTACAAAGCCAAAAAAGCGGAGATAAAACCAGCGCCCTATTTACAAGAGGGTGCTAACATGCATAATCGCATGTTAGCACCCTTTTTCCCAACGCCTCACTTTGCATCTCCAATGAGATGCAAAGTGGGCGTTACTGGGCGTACCCAAGATGGACTACCTTGCAAATATCGCTGATGTTTACATCGCAATATTTACAAGGCAGCCCACATGATTTTAGCACACATTAGATTTTGGCGAAAACGGCCATTTTCACCAAAACCTAACGTCTGCTAACATCCTGACTTGGCCATCCCTAACATAGGGGGTGGATTATGCTGATACGACCCTGTATCAGCAAGGTCATAGCCCTTTTGCAGGGAACATCGCTGGAAAACCAGCGAAGTTCCCTGCAAAAGGGCGATAACCTCGCTATCTCTGGAATTTTTATCGCCCTGCGCTACCAGGGCGATAAATACCAGAGATAGCCTGCGATAATATAATTATCGCTAAGCACGGCCAGCGATAATTATCGCTGGCTGTTGTTAATATGCCCCTAAATTCATAGAAATTGTCCTTCTTGTATTTGAAATAGATTAGCAATTTATTACATTTAACGGGATTGCCGGCATCTGCTACAGAAAACTTAATTTACTATTACGGATTAAATAGCTCGGATGTCTCATCTAATACCTGTTACTTTACAAAAGTAACATCATGGGTCCTAGTCCTCTGACCTTTACTCAGCCCTGGGTGCTTATTTCCCTCAGAATTCGTGTTCGTCCTTCTATCTTCACATACAGACCTAGGATCCTCTCTTTATTACGAGTCATTCTTCAGACAGTGCCAGCCCCTGTCGCTGCAGATAACAGCGGTAGGGCGGTGGGGCCAGGTGAGGGAGGATTTCGAGAGATGACCACGAGGGAAAATTAATTGTTTATTTAATTTTCCCTCATGGTCGTCTCGCGAAATCCCCCCTCACCTGGCCCCACCGCCCCACAGCTGTTACATGTAGCGACCGTGACTGGACAGTGCTTAATTTTTGCAGGTGGTTGACGGTAGTAGGCACCAGACTTGTTTTTTATCGTCAGACATTGTCCTAGAGCGAGAGAGAAAGGCAGGAGAAAAGGAAAAAGGAGGAGGAGAAAGAAAGGGAAGCAGTGACATAAGGAGAAAGCAGAAATAAACCAGCATCTGCAAAGCCAATAGGTCTCATGTATGCGAGAGTCATGGCTTTAACAATGGGTTTTTAGCCATGTTGTGGACCAATGTGGCTGCTGTTCAGCATGGCTAAAAGTCAGTAGCATTGAGTGGGGTAAGGTGGGATGGGGTATATTGGAGTAGGGTAGTTTGGGGTGGAGTGGAATAGGGTAGATGCGAGTATAGTGGAGTTGGGTAGATTGGCGTAGAGTGGATTTGGGATAGGCTTGAGTTGAATGGAGTAGGTTGGATTTGGTAGATTACAGTTGGGCGGAGTGGGTGAGTTAGGTAGGTTAGTGTGGTAGATTGGAGTGGGGTAGATAGAATTGGGGGAGATTGGGGTGGAGTGGGATAGATTGGAGTTGAGTGGGATGGATTGGAGTGGAGTAGATTGGGTAGAGTGGAGTGGGATATATTGTGGTAGATTGGAGTGGGATATATTGGGGAAGAGTGGACTGGGGTGGATTAGGATAGGTAGATTGGAGTGGAGTGGAGAAGATTGGAGTCGGGTACATTGGGTGGATTATAGTAGGGTAGAATTGAAAAAAAACATACTGCACCCCTCCTCTTACATGGGTACTCACTTTGAAGTCAGAGAAAGAAAAATAAATACCAAGCTCTCTAGAAGAGAGATTCTGACATTTGACTTCTGTCTTTGAAAGCACAGCCATGTGATAAGATAAGAACACGATTTAAGGCCTATTTACAGAAAGTGAGCTCATGGAAGAATACAGTAAACAGGGTTGGGGCAACAGGAGGGACAAACTCGAGATGGACAGCCTAAAGCAAATAAAGCCAGCAAATAGAAAGCCAGAAAATGGAATGTGAGTTACAAACCACAAAGCCAATGGTAAGCAACGGGCAGAATGCATTCCTATGTCTACTTTCACAAAGTACCCAAAATGTCTTTAGCAAACGAGACAGCTGTATTTGGTAACACTGACATTCAGCAGTATGAATCACGGGCTCCTAAGAAAAAACGTGGCCCTCTGCAGTTAGTGTTTCTTTTACAAATGGCATACAACTCCTTGATGCCTGTGCTTGCCTGTTGCTATCCTGCTTCCTTTTGCGACAAGCTTTATTTTTAAGAGTGTACTTCTCTCAGTATGCTTGTTTCATTCTACTAGCTTTCCTCATTCCAAGATACGTGGACTGGTTCTTTTTATGCAAAGCTTCACTAATGTGCATGTACCTATGCATGCATGTGTGTATTTGTGCTGCTAGGAATCCATATTCATTGTAAAAGGTTGTGGCACTCCATGATGTGGTCAACTTGCGGTATTCTGGTTTCTGCTATCCTGTGCCAAGCTTCTCTCACTCCTGGGTTTATGTTCACTAGGAGGCCTTCCACTGGAAGCTCCTTGGCTCCCCGTGTGCTAAGCTCCTCTCCCGCTCATGCTTTCACGCTTCTTTCTCCATAGGGGTGCATCCAGCTACAAGGGAACCAAGTGACCGAACTCATCCCCAACGCAGAGGAATCTGGAAAGCACCTCTTCGAGATTGCTCCAGGTAGGTGAAGGTGTAGTTATTGTTGTTACACCTGGGCGTGTGTATTTCCTCAAACATTCTTGTCACTAATTTTCTTACCACATTTCAAGTGGGTTTTCACATCCCCTGTAATAAGAAATTACATCACTTGAAATTTTTATACCTCATTATGCTACTCTTCCCCTTCAACCCCCTTCACTTCCACAGCACTGGAGTCACACAACTCCCTCTCTTTTCTTCTCCCACTAACTTCATGGGGGACGAGAGATAGCCAATGATTGGCCAGGTTTAGATTTGTTTTATTTACTTGAAATAGAAGCTGAGACAAAATGGAACATGATAACACATGTGATACATAATGCGACAGAGGTGGATGTGTTTTCCAAAGCTGCGTCATCTGGACCTGTGAAGCCTTTGACTAGCATGTAAATGTGCAATACAAATAGCTACACAGAACTTCATGTTCTTGTTACATGCGCTAGTCTTGGCTGGCATCCGAATTTAGGATTTTATTCTGGAAAATGTTTAGATTTCACATTTTTTTCACCAGGGCTGCGAAATACTTTTTAGCTTTCTACATTGAATTTTATAATATAATTGATGCTGAAATCTTTATTTGTTATAGCTAGTTGGATCCATATGTGGTTATCATTGTATGTTCTATCAGAAGTACTTGTCTTAGAGCCAACAAACGCTCTATAAAACTGAAATTGCTAAATATACCTACAAACACAGTTTTGTTTCTCCATTCTGCATCAAGGGTATGCATAGAAGAGGTTCCAGTTGCAAAGAACCCCCCGCCCCACACACCTCAGATTTAACAAGCGGTGTGGTCTGTCTTTCATATCTTCTCAGAAGTCAGATGGCAGCTGCATAATTTACTGACTGGTATATTCCAAAAAGCAATCTATGGGGCTGATTCAGAGTTTGGCAAATGGGTACTGCGTCACAAACATGAAGGATATCCCGTCTGTCTAATTACAAATGTAATATATCCTAACCCTGGCGTAACTAAACTTGAGGGGGGCCCCCCAGAAACGTACCTGGAGGGGCTCCATCCGGACCCATTAGGGAGCTCTCTGGGCAGAGTACTGTGCTGAGGGGGCCCGCTGGAACTTGGGGCCCCCTGCACCGCGGGGCTGCGGGGTCCTGTGGGGGCCTGTGTTACGCCAATGTATCCTAATGCACTTGTTATACAGTGGACAGGCCATCCATCACACTTTCGATGGAGTAAGCCATCTGCCAAACTATAAATCAGCCCCTATGCCCCTTGCTCATGGCTTCAACGTACACAGGGTCATGAATACTTGTGACAGAGAATGGGAGTGCCATGTGTCGGCAGCAAACTGGCACCCGACTATGCACGCTTATCCAATGGCCACTGATGCTGCTATCATTTGTCCCAAGTGGTGGACTGAGTTACAAAGGGCCAGATAGGCTAGTCTGGCATTTCCCCCAGGGGGCTGCTTTCTGAGCTACCGTTACACAATCATGAAGGGCCTCCTCCTTTCTACCACCTTTGTAGTTCATCCTGGTTTGCACATTTCTGCCAAGTTTGATTTTAGTTTCCACTCTGGTCCTGGTTAGGCCTGTGGGGCACTGAAGTTGAAAAGCTGTTAAAACTATTCCTACATTAACTACTATTGTATTGAAATCCTATTTATGTAGCACTATATATCACAGACGAATTGACAAACACTTCCAGTGGACAGTGAGCATGTTATTACATAGGGTTAGGACTCTAAGCAAGAGCTTACTGGAATGAACATGGACTTTGATCACTGCTTTGAATTAAAACAAATGTCACATCAGGCACCTCTGTGCCCACTGCCACTTATGTGGGGGTTCCTAGTAGTGTTTCAAGGTGTGGAGAGGTCAATCAAGCAGCTGGAGAGACAACAAGAGGGCCACTGCAATTGGTCCATTTGCAATGGGAGGTTTTCTGTTGAAGCATAGCGGGAAGCATTCAAATAAAGAGCAAGGCTGAGTATTCTCGCAAAGGAAATCCTGGAGATAGAAAACCTTTACTGATACTGTGCATACCTTAAATGTTATATTATGAACAGTTCTCACAACAGCTGCTGTAGTAGTGATAAATGCAAAAAGAACAGATGATGGACGGAATGTTGAACAAATCAAACATTGACCCCCCAGTCACAGGTCTGAGTTAAATCCATCATTTGTTTGCTTGCCACGCCATTCCAGTTTGGACCCAGCCATTTTCAAATCAGTCTTGATATCAAAAAGTACATCTGATTTTCATGAGTGTGAGACCCTAAAGGCCATATATCACACCAATTCAGTAATCTCCTTTCCACCATTTGTCCTCATTCACCATATTGGCAAACACCAGTACTAATATCTGGGTCTGGTCACACTTGCCATACATGGACACACCACATTCCCACCCACAGAGGCCGCAGTCAGGTCCACGTTTGGGTCCGTCCCTTATTTATACCACAGAAAAAATCTACAGTACACACATTGGCAGGCCAGTGGCAATACAACTACATGCTTAATCCAAAATAAGAATAGATGTAACTGCTATACCCTGACAACTCAGCTTAACTTGTTCTTGGTCTGAGAAACCCCCTAAGAATTCCATGTTCTGGCCCTTAAGAATTTCAAAAGACTTTTACAATTCCAAGCAAACTTCAGGCTCTAAAGTTTAATTAGGCTTTAATGCATACACTACAGACATCTAAGATGGTATTCATCTCATTGGCTAATGTACCTTTTTTTCTTCCCAACTGTCCCTTT
The DNA here is from genome assembly GCF_964204655.1 of Triturus cristatus. Taxonomy (NCBI): domain Eukaryota; kingdom Metazoa; phylum Chordata; class Amphibia; order Caudata; family Salamandridae; genus Triturus; species Triturus cristatus. The sequence continues at coordinate 770,117,154 of NC_140580.1, forward strand.
GAATAAACCCTTCTCGCAACAAGCCCATTAGAGTGGGATTGTGTCCTCCATTTTGTCATCCTGCAATGGCAATTTCTCTTGTCTCTGACAAGAACACATTTGCAAATGGTTACAGAGCGGGAAACTTCTCCATTTGGTATACTATCAGTCAAGATAGTGATATCTTTTATTATACTGGCTGAAAATATTTATATCAAGGTCGAACAAAACGCTAGTTTTCAAACCTTTTTTCAGGTGTCATTAAAAAAAGCTTTCAAAGATTCACGTAGCAAAATTGGAGTGTTTTTTCCACACACAAAAATATGTTTGCCACAGGAGTAGAGAGATGTGAATTGAATTTAACAGCGTCAGACTAGAATTTCAGGGAAGGGCCGAGGTGTCTAGAAATCTGCAAATTCAATTTCCAGTTTTGTAAATGAAAAAGTGCAAATAAACTTGCATTCAGAGACAGGCTGCAAACGAGTAAAGATGACATACAAAAGAACTTGTTATCTAATCATCCAATACCTTAGCATTAGATTGAGGATGTATTTGTGAAAAATGCATTGTAATGTCTGTAGGAGTCTATTTAACCAGATGTGTTTGTTTTGTGAAATTCTATATGGTGAGGACTTTAGGTGGATTCAGAAGAAGACCCCAGTATAGAATGCCCTCATGTAGACCCAGCTCTAGGCAAAAGCAGCCAGTTATGTGCTGCTTCCAAAAATGTTGAGATGTATATCCACAGCCTCCCATTTTGGTGTACAGTGCTTTGAAAAGAAAGGTTTTAGTGCATGCACACATGCATGGATATTTAATCAAGCATTGGCAAAGCCAGTAGGTTTGATATTTGTAACGTGTGATACTGGCTCCCTAGTGCTTGTTTGTGTACTGGAGCACATGCACAAACAAAATAATCTCAATAAAGGATGCTACAGAACAAAGGGTTATTTTCCTCTTCCGCAGCATTAATTTTTCATATGTATTTGTCAGCACGTGCTGCCCATTGCTCCTGGGCTGCTCGCTGACTGCAAAATAGTCTCTCATGCATTACAATGGACACCCAAACAGCAAGTAGAAAAACAGCAAGACTAAAATGCACCTGTGTGCTGATCCTAGATGAAATTGATACTTCCTCAATCTAATGTGGAAATGTGCCTTTTTAGGGACACACCAGTGCAGGCTTCACCCTTCTCTGTCCACGGGTCCTTAAACCAACACAATAGAGATTGGCACTGAAGCTGGAATTCAAATAACAAGTTTATTAATCACTCATGAGTGGGACTACGTCCACACAGCACTCTCAAGTGCTGCCTGAGGTAGTACTTTGAAGTCACAGAACACAGGCTATATATACAGAGTTTGTTGCAGAGTAAGCATGTAGTTACAAATAGAAGGTACAAGCATACACAGGAATAACTACCGTCAAACATGGGCAGATGGGAGATCACCTAGTCGGCAAAGTGAGAGGGGGAGCAGAACTGCTTACAGTTGCAAGACACAGTTGACAGTTATGACTTTAGTCAGGTGCATTCCAGCAGGTACAGGCCTTTTCTCAGCACATATACATTGCTTGAGCTTAGAATAGAAGGAGTTAACTAAAGCTGATGACTCAAGCAGAATAGAAAAGCAAGCAACAGTGAAGACGGTAGAATCACAAGGCTAACAAAATGGATGCTACAAACAAGATGGCTTCAGCTCATGCTAACAGCAATTATTTTTGATTTACACACTAATCTCTCAAGTCTAAGACTAGGTTGGGACCACTGACAACTCTTAAACACATAAAAAAGTTGAGTTTTCTTTTTCAATGCAGAACATTTTTCTTTTTAAATGCAGTCCCATTTCCATTAAGGCAAACAGGATGCATTAAAAAAAGATCTGCTTGACTAATAAGAAATCACCGAGACCACTAATAGCACGCATTCTGAATTACAAAGACCATGACACGATCTTGCGGGCTGCTAGGGAGAACACCCCTATTCGCTTTGAGAACAAATCGATTTCCCAGTATCCGAATTTCACGCTGGCGGTGCAGAAAGCCAGGGCCACCTTCATGGAGGTTAAGCGGACCTTGCGAACACGGAATTTGAAATATGCTTTGCTTTTCCCGGCCCGCTTGAAAGTCATTCATGGTTAGAAATCCATTTTCTTCGATAATCCTGAAGAAGTAGCAGATTGGTTGGAGATAACATTCATGCCGACGGCTTCGGACCAGACACAGAGTCCTCTCACGCAGCGGGATGCCAGGACCAACATGACAGAAAATACCGACATGGACTCCTTCTCAGGACCAGATTACGACCAGTCAAAAAGACGCTCTCCTGACGGTGGCGGCACTGGCTGCACACGACGTCCAAACTGCAGTGGTGTCGACTCAGTCGTCATATGTGGCTACAGTCCGTTCGGACTCCGAGGCTAGTTTGACATTGTTCCCATCGATCACCGCACAGATGGCAAGAGAATACTAGAACTGTAATGCAGGGTTTGCCGGGACTGGTAACGTATATGATAACAAGTAATATGTTCCATGTTGATTGATGTATATGAGAGGTCTAGGGGTTGGTATTTGCACAGGGGAACTATGATGACATACTAAGTTCATTCATACTGAGTACAGAGTAATGTCTGTCGAGAATGGGGCAGTTGTAACCTCCTCCCCCCTAGCGACTGCACTATGGCAATTCTTGTTTATGGTTCAGGTTGAACCTCTCTTTAATGTTTGGTCCTCTGGTGTTTTTCAGAGGAACCTAGTATTGGGGAGTTTAGACAGTTATGAATGCTCGGCCTTTCTCCCTGCAACACTTGACAGGCGTAGGGATTCACATGCTCCACACAGAAAGTATTTACTGAATACAGATGGTGTCGCTTAACACATATGAGTTCTGTACTTTGAATGTGAGGGGGATGAGATCAGTCCACAAAAGGCACCGAATATTAGCGCAACTGAACAGACGGAAGCTTAACATAGCTTTCCTACAAAAAACTCACCTTAATCATGACGAGCACTCAAACTGCAGCGGAAGTGGAGGGGACACTTGTTTTTAACATCATGCACCGCATTTGTAGGAGGGGCTGCGATCTGGGTTAGAAATAATACCCCCTTTAGATTATTGGAGCAAAAAATAAACCTGAATGGCAGGTATGTATTGCTACACAGCTTATTGGATGGGGCACATAGTTCTTGGGAGTGTATACGTCCTGAACACTGACCAGGACAGATATCTGGACACAGTTAGTGTGGCACTAGCGGAATGGACTGATTATCCTTGGGTGATAGGGGGAGATCTTCACGCGGTATTAGATCTCGACTTGGACAGGTCGTACCCTCGATTGCATGCAGCTGAATGCAGAAAACAGGCAGAGGCGCTTAAGAGATGGGCGGGGGAATGGGACCTGAAAGATGCTTAGCGATTGAAAAATCCGAACCATAAAGTGTATTCCTTTTACTCCCCACCACATAAATTACATACTCGCATAGACAGAATTCTTTGCTCCAAAGCCATGCTTGGTGTTGTTAGCAGTGTATTACACATGGTTAAGACACTATCAGATCACAACCCAGTAGAGTTGACTCTCCAATGGGGGATAATCCCAACCCCAATACCGACCTGGAAGTTACAGCCCCTGCTACTGGAGGAACAAGTCTTCCGTAGTACATTATCTGATGCTATTTTCAACTATTTCTCCGAAAACAAAGGGACTGCTAGTACGCGTCAGCTGGAGTGGGACGTTTTCAAAACTGTTATAAGGGGAGTTACAATTAGCACGAAAGCGGGAGTCCGGCTTGCCCTTATTGATCGCATTAAGGAACTGGAAGGCAAATTGAACACATTAGAAAGGGAAGCTGCTAGGACAGTCACAATTACAGGAAGCCAACATACAATATGCGGAGCTTTTGTAGGAACACCGCATAGTGGACTATCGATTATACACACAGAAACAACACACTCAGGCAGATAGAGCGGGACCCCTTCTAGCAAAACTGGTTAAAAATACTCCCCCGCCATCCCCTATATTGGAGATTCGGAATGGGGAGGGCAATATAGTAAACACTCAATTGGATATTAACACTGTATTTTGGAGCTATTATGAACACTTATATAGGCCGCCAGCGGGACATACTATTACAGAATACGAGCCCTTTTTTGAGGGTTTGCAAATTCCACAGCTTATACAACGGCATAGTAAAGAACTAGCCAAACCGGTAACTAGTGTGGAAATCAAACAAGCGATTAAGGTTTTACCACGCAATAAAACCCCTGGAATGACGGCCTACCTATTGAGTTTTATGCTGTATATGCTGACCTGCTGGTACCGCATTTACAGTGCCTGCACCAAGCGTCACTGGACTCAGGTGTGCTTCCCCTCACTACGTTGCAGGCGACTGTGGTTTCACTTTTGAAACCAGGAGGTGAGGGTTCTGACATGTCAGGATACAGGCCTCTGTCCTTTCTAAATTCTGACTATAAAATATTGAGTAAACTGTTGGCCACTAGACTCTGTGAGTTCATACTGCAACTAATACATACTGATCAATGCGGTTTTGTTCCAGGCAGGAGTACGGCGCTTAATATTAGTAGGCTACATCATATCATGACCATGCTTTTTTTTGGAAGGTACCCTAATGTCACATGAGGTCTTTGTACGAGAGCACGGAGCACCGAATGGACTGTTCCTATTACATGCTGGCATCGCTAGATCAATTCGAAAGATTTGGACACCAGGCGGTGACGAACCTGAGACACACGCACTGCTCACTATGCAATACCTAATGGGAAACGGGGCACATCTTACAAGGTGGCTATATTAGTGGATCCGTACAGTAGCAGCGGTATCATAACAACCACTTCGTGATAAGTGGGAAAGGGATATGGGACGTACACTTACAGATAAAGAATGGGACACTATATTGGGGCATCCGAAAAAAATATCTCATAATCCCAAATTTAAATTCATCCAACTGATGTTGGTGCACAGGGCTTATTTAACCCCGCGCCGGCTAAGCACCATATTACCGGAGGCCGGGTATACGTGCCCGCGGTGCGAAGCCCCTAATGCAGGATTAATACATATGATATGGGATTGCCCGAGGCTGGGATATTACTGGAAGTCTGTATGTCAGATAATGAAGGACATAACCCCAGTGCGAAACAATGATTCCCTGGAGTATTGTATATTAGGGCAAGGGCCGAAAGGGAAAAAGCGCGGTCCAACTCATAAGTTCGCCCATCTGGCGCTTTTATTAGCTAAAATAAATATTACACAACGGTGGAAGGCCAATAGGGCGCCATCATTAAAGGAGTGGCATGCGGAAATGACCCGATGGGGTAAAGCGGAGGGGGCGGAGCTGAAGAGAGAAGAACAAAGGGGATTACGTGAAACACCGATATCTATGGCTTGGAACACACTAATGGAGGAATTTACCGCGATTGATCTACAGTCATATTGAGGGGATGTAGCTGTGTTTACCCAAACCCTGACTGACAATAGACACCGCATACGAATATGATAACAGCAGAATGCATGACGGGACGGAACAGGCTGGAGACAGCTGCGTCAATCAGTAGCTTATGTATCCGGGTACTTGGAAGGAGCATGTGAATATATATATAATGGGAAATATTTGCTGAGCAAGGGTGGGAGAGAGGGTGGGGGGAGTTTGTTATAAGTTAGGTGTTCAATGTCAGGATGACTATATATGTTTCCTTTTTTTTATTATAAATGATATGAGGACTGTATACGAGAAGATAGTAGTAGACAGTAATGCTATAGAATGGGACATAAACTGGCAGCATCATTATTAGTCGAAAGATGAAACTTAATGTTATGGGCAATACATGAAAGGTCGTAAAGAAATATGTAGAGTCCTTTGTACAAATGTATTATTCATATTTGTTATGTTATGTGGATGTATCCTAACACAGTACTTGGCTTCCTATTACATGTAATCTTATGGTATAAAATCAATAAAAATATGTTAAAAAAATAAATAAAATACGAATAAGAAATCACAGACATAGTGATCCTCTGACCCCAACAGGTCACCAAAAGAGCCAGATCTTCAGTTTTTTTTAAAGAATTGAGCAGTAAGCCCTAATGTATAGAGGGAGGCTGTTCTAGGTCTTGGCTGCGCTTTAGAAGAAACCTAGGCCTCCCATTCTGCTTCTGTGGATGCAGGGTGTGTGTGCGATTGAGAGTGAGGCTGAGCGCAGGTGTCTGGTGGGTTGGTGGCAGTTGTTATAGTACGTTGGTCCGATGTTGTAGAGTGCCTTATATGCATATGTAAGGAGTTTGAATTTGCAACATTTATGTATGGGAAGCCTGTGGAGCTCTCTGAGATGTGGTCCAACATGTCTGCATCATGGGAGGTTGAGGGTGAGTCTTGCTGTGGTGGGTGGATGGTCTGGAGTCAGTGGAGGAGATGGTTGGAGATCCCGGGATAGAGTGTACTGCCGTGGTCTAATCTGCTTGTGATGAGGGATTGTGTGATGGTGCATCTGGTGTTCTAGAGTGGCCACTTGAAGATCCTGGTGAGCATGCAGAGTATATTGAAGCAGCAGGAACTGACTGCGTTGGCCTGTGCTGTCCTGTTGAGCTGGTCATCAAGAAAGATTCCCAAGTTTCTTGTGTGGTTGGTTGGTATGGGTGTGGGTCTGAGCTCTGATGGCCAACAGATGGAGTCCCAGAGAGAGTTCTTGTTCCCGAAGATCAACACTTCGGTCTTGTCAGAGTTAAGTTTCAGGCGTGTGGCTCTCATCCAATCTGCTTCGCTGATCATTCAGTTGGAGAAGATGGTTCTGGTGGTGGTGGACTTGTCAGTAAGAGATAGGATGAGTTGGAAGTCATTGGCGTAGGATATGATGAAGATGCCATTTGATCTGACGATGTTGGCGAGCACTTTAATGTAGATGTTGAAAAGGGTTGGGTTGAGCGATGAACCCTGGGGGACTCAGCCCATCATTAATGTTCATGAGGTAGGTCAGATTCTGACCTACTAAATTCATATTTTTAAGAACTGAACTATTAGTACATAGGGTGGTCTTAAAAATGATTACTGGTCATGAAATGAATGGGTGGAGTTTGAGACCAGTATTTTGCAGCCAGAAAATCGTAAATCTGGCCTTTACTTCTTCAGATAAGCCCATCCAGGAATATTCTCAAACTGAACAATCATGCTACAATTGCAAATGCTGCAGTTCTGCAATATATGTTGATTTTCCTCATACAACAATGCACCCTATGAATGTGAACCCCCAACAATTCTGATTCTGGAAATGATGACATGCATTTAAATTTATAAAGTGCTTCTCTGTACACCTGGGTGCCATTTAGGTACAGAAAAGGGTCTGCGAATCTGTTTTTCTTTAATTCACATCCCTCTGTCCCTAACTTTCTCTAAATGTGTTTCCTTCCCACTTTCCTCTTTTCCATTACTTCTCAATCTCCTCCCGTCTCTCATCTCTCTTTCCAACACTTCTCTTCTTTCTTGATCCGCCTCTTTTCTCTACATCTTCCTGTGCATTATCCTCCTTTCACCACTTTCATTTCTTCTGTTCTCTTCATTACCACCCACTTTTCCCCACACAGATAGGAGGAGTCTCCCTAATTCTGCTGAAGTCTTCTGCCTTTAGAAGTTGTCTTACTCTCCCTCTTGCCTTAAAATACCAGAGAGCATCTATGTAAATCCTTATTTGTACTGTTATGCCAAATTAAAATATGTGTTTTAAACGCTTTTATAATCTTTACATGCAGCTTCTTATATGTATGTTGCATGATGCAGCTTCCTACGTTTATCTGTTTATTGGAAGTGTTCTTAGCAAATGTGTGGATTTGGAATTTTTTTTGGATATAATTTTCCTTTTAAAATCTTCAGTAATTCACTTTCTTAGCTCCCTTTACCGTCAGTATCATGCCCCTTGAACAAGAATCAAAAGCACTATTTTTCAATATTACTCTATCCTTATTTTTACGTTAGTAAAGTTACTCCTTTCCCTTGACACGTGAGGTATCCCCAATACTTCCATCTCTGTCATGTTATCACCCCTCTTTCCAGCTCGCCCTTCTGTCTTTGTCCGACCTTCGCCTTCTCTCTGTCCCCCAGGTCTTTCTTTAATTTCCATGACCGGTCATAAGCCACGTCATTGTACTTATCCTTGATCATTCCGGCTTGCCTTCAGCTCCCCCGGGCTGCAGAACTCTGCTGATTTGGCAGAACCAGTAGCATGACTCCCTCCTCCTGTGCAAGATCTGATCCAAGGAGGGGGGGGGAGGAGAGGCTGGGGACATACTGACATCCCTCTGGCTTCCTCCTCTGCCCCTCTCCATCCCTGCCCTTGCGAAGCTGAAAGAGGTCGGTGCATCTGCTGAGACTGCACATTTCCTGCACTCCGCCACTGGCAGAGGTCTCAACCTGGCGAGAGAAAAACCCCTGGACAACATCTGAACACACACCTCACTATCTCTTTCTCGGTCCCACTCTCCTCTCCTTGAAATGGCGAAGAAATTGGTCCACGATGGACTTTCCAGTGCTCCGGTTTGTTGAGAAGGTTATCTACAATCTACTAAATGGAATTTTGGATATGTGATTTAATAATTTTGGAGTTGTTAATTCTTCGTAGACAATACATTTAAATATAAGCAGTGGTGAACACAATTATAGTTTTGCTGGCAAATGTTTGTAAAAGCGATAACGTTTCAGACCACACATTTTTGCTTTTGCACAAATCACAGGAGGGTGAAATGCCTACAAAAATAAAGTTTGCTAAACAATTTTCCAGCAAAAACAATTTGGTGAAACACTTCTCCTGATAAAGCTATCTTTTTGTGTGGCTTGTTTCCCACAAATCCAATATTTAATGTGCTTTTTCCCCTCAATGGCCTTTAAAATACTGCAGTCTTGTTGAGCTTCATGTAGCTTGAGAACATTTTAAACAAGCATTGGCATAGCCAATAGGTCTCGCCTTTGGGACCTTATAAGTGTTTAGCAATGCAGCACATTAGCCCCCACTGGCATGCCCACATACCCTTAAAAATTTTTAATCATCGTACAAGTTTTTATTTCTTTTTTTAAAGTCGATATAACAAAGAGAAGGTGTGGCATAACTGCCAAAGCAGCCAACTTTGGAGCGGAGGGGGCCAGGTTTGAGCCTCCTCGTAGGCTCAACATCCTGTGATTCTGGGCAAATCACTTTATCTCCCTATGCGCCAAGGCCAAAACAAGTAAAGTTATTTACATATAAATGCAGAGTAAATGAGCCAAGACTGGTCCCAGAACTGGATAAGGTCGCCGACAATGAGGACAATGTTAAGAACAGGTGCAAAAATATTTGAGCTAAACCCACTGGATAGATATAAATAAATATCAGGCCTACCCAATACTCAACCTGAAAGATATGACTTGTCAAACCTAACCATAGAAAAAGTTTGCTCTGGGGAAATGTGGTACCAGGGAGTTGCATGGAACAAGAGAAACCCTATCTCCAGATCTAGCCATGCCAGGACTTAATGCTTCAAGTCAGCATCCTTAATGACAATAAAGAAGAGTAGGGGGCAGTACATGGGTAGATGAGGAGTGTAGAGGACCAAAATTATCATACCGTTAACCTCCTCTATAATTTGCAAGGTCTTCTTGACTTATCAAACAGAAGTAAAATGTTGAGGTTCATGAATCACGACCAGCATGTCACATTGGATGATATCCTCTTTGTAACCATTTAAGGGCGATCGAGAGCTTGAAGGATCAACACAAACTCTTCGGGTTTCAAATGTCTTTGTTAAATTGGTGCTCAACCATGAGGCTTTCCTTTCTAACTGCGTAGATGGTCCGTTCCACAAGGAAGCGCTTTTATTGAACTATGCTGGCATTTACAGAGCATGGAAAGATCCTCTGCCGTAGGCTCCGGTAGAGGTGCATTGAAATAACTGTGGGTGCGAGCCCTCTAACAGCGGAGAACTGGTAAACTTATGTGAAATGGAATCCACAAAATGCAAGTAAATGGGGAAACATCATCACAATATGGGCAGGAAAGATTCCAAGGAGTGCAATCATTTAAACGGTCGGCTGTGGAGACCTTTTGAACTTAGTCCAACATAAAAAGGGCTTCGGACTAGTTATCAAAGAGCCCTGCTGGCAACTGAAGCAAGCGGTGGTTCTCTTTGGTGCCAGCGAGGATTCCTTACTATCCTAAAACCTAGCAGCCATGAAAGCTTTTGGTTTTGTAGCTTGCTTCGATATAACTTCACCTGAGATTCAGCACTCCTGGGGCCGTATTACGCATGACGTTGCCGGCGCTAGTTGTCAATGTGCGCCAGAATAGGTTTGTGTTTATGTGCGTTTGCGTCTGTGAGCTAATACAATATGCGCACAGACGCAAACACACAAACAGAGCTCGAAGTCTGCGCCAACATCACTGCCCATCATAAACCGATCCTTCATAGTGCGATCGGGCGTATATTCTGGCGCACATCAACAACTAGCGCCGGCGCTATCATGCGTAATACAGCCCCTGATATTCACAGTTCATTCCTGGGGTCCTGTTTGTTGTTACTTCCACTGCAAAATGGTACCTCAAGGATAACCGTCATTGTCACTCAGGGTCTTGGTCTCGTGATCATGGTGTTTGTAACAAGGGAACAAGCAGTCACTTCATATTATTGTGCTAAAAACAACGGTCTCTTGAAGTTAATGCTTGCTTTTGTTTACGTTGCACAATATTGTGCTCTGTAAATGCATGCTGGCATTATGCTACCCGACTTAGGTGTGGATTTTACTCCCTGTACCAGCATAAGATTGGTCCTCATGGTATGCCACAATTCACATTGTGAACTTTTTTTTAGACAGTGTTGTGTGACTTTTAGCAGAGACAATAAATATTTTATAATTCTAGCCGTCATGCGGAGTGTCTTTGTGTGTTCCCTTGAGGGCCTGAGTCTGGTGACAAGGCGGTAACATCCAGCTGTTTTTTTTTACTTTGACGCAGTCCTTATAGAGAGGGTATTCTTGATTACCCATTATGGGGCCTATGCATCAACAATGCCATTTGCGATTCCTTATTAGCGAAAAATAAGGAATCGCTAATAAGGAATAGCAAAAGGCTATGCATGTAGGAATCGCTATTCAAATAGCGATTCCTTAATATTCCTTATTACCGAATCGGTAATACCGAATCGGTAATAAGGAATACCTACCCATTCATTCCTATGGGCTTGGAGGCCCATAGGAATGAATGTAAAGCCAGTCTGTATTAGCGATTCGGTATTACCGAATCGCTAATAGCGGGAGCACTTTCAAGGGTGCCAGGGTGTCAAAAGGACACCCTGTTGCACCCCTGAAAATGATATGTGCACATATGTTGCACACACACATGCTCTAAGGGCATGTGTGTGCGCAACATGAAACTTTGAAAAATGCACAAAAGTGCATTTTTCAAAGTTTTTGCAAATTACCATGCAGTTCATCTTCATGGTAATTTTCTCCCCCTATTAGCGAAATCGCAAATTTTTTAACTTTCATGCATTGCATTTAAGGAATCTCACTTTGGGATTCCTTAAATGCAATCGCTATTTAAGGAATCGGTATTTAAGGAATCCCTATTTAAGGAATCGGTATTTAAGGAATCCCTATTTAAAGAATCGCTATTTAAGGATTCCTTAAATAGCGATTTTTGCTTTTGGGTTGATGCATTGGGATTGGGTATTTTTTACTTAATACCGGGAGCTATTAGCGAATCGGTATTTTACCGACTGGATTTTGGGTTGATGCATAAGGCTGTATGTCAGCAATTTGCATTTAGGCCACACGATACTTCTCAAGAGTACCTGGCAGGCCTAGCATTCAACCGGTATCCACGACTTCAATAGTAAGCATTTAGTAGGTCTGCTCTGCAGCTCGTTTGTTGGAGGCTCTGCGCTCGCCTTGTTCATGATGGGTTCCGAATCCTTTTCAAAGTAGTAGAGGCAGCTCAGAGGCCTTTGTTTTGTGTTTTGTTATTGTAAGGACTCTGAAACCTCTGGGTAAAGTTTGCGCTATATAATATGCATAAATAAAGGGGCGGGGTAAGCTTCTTGGGTAACAATGGGCACTAAGCTCCACCCATCTCCTTTGCCATGCCCCTTCCATTTCCCCACCCAGGCTGTTTGGGTAGTGAAGTGAGTGAGCTAAAAGAAATACCCTTGTCCAAACCCCTCCATCTCCCGCAGTGAAAACGTTTCTCAGGTTGGCAGGCCTGGTTAGACCAAGATGGATGGGGGAAGTGGGGAAGATTATGCAGCCAATGTCCGTGCACGCATGATGTGTATTGGCAGCTTGTTCGAGAAATCTGCTTGCCATTATAGAAGGGGTGTGAAATTTAAGCTACAGAGGAATTAAACGTCTGTTTATTCGACTGAATTGTACTTTCAGGTTGCAGTACGAATTTTTGTTACTTGATGATGCCGACATGTAAATACAACAAAACCCTTAGTCGAGAGATTAGCATTTCTGCATGCATCATTCTCTCTACAGTACATACTTGACAAATCTTACCACTCCTGAATATTTGAAATTAAAGATAGCTGCATTTTCAGTGGAAGCTCACTTTTAAAGATGCGCGTAACTGAGCAAATCTAATAACATCAATAAGCGATTCTAGCATCGCTAGAAACAAGCACTGGCAAAGCTGATAGTTCTGGATATTATATGCCAACACGTAAACGCAGGGCTTCACAAATGCTGTGTAAACCAGACCTACAAAGGTTTGCGACGCAAAAGTGAAAGTGATCGTGCGATACCATTGTGCTGCTCAAAACATGGAAGGGTGGTGTCCTAGTTTACCGCGTTTGATGTTTTGGACAGCACAGTGATAACAATGCCTGTTTATTTTAGCCAAACTGTGTTAAAATTTACAAGCATTGTTAGCACCGTGCTGCTCAAACCACTAAGTACGGTATCGGAAAAGAGGGAGCCAAAGGATTGAGGTGGACCACTGCTGCAGAGGCCGTGTGCGCTCCGAGGGAGGCGAGGCCCTTCAACAAACTGCGACAAAATAAGCAATCATTGTTTGCAACGTGCTGTCCAAAACATGAAGCACAGTGTCATAGAAGCGCGTGCCGTGCTGATATATGAAGTGAGGTGAAGCAAGACAATTAAGCATCAAAGATAGGGAGAGTTATTATCCTCTGCCAGACTGCCTCGAACCCATGGCTGTTTTAGAGGTAGTGGCAGCCGCATTTAAGGAGTATGATTACGACGGACTCAGCGCGCACCATCTGTGCAGCGCGAGTCCTTGGAAAAGGCACTGGTCATTTGCCTGGGGTGCAATATGACGGCTGAGGTCCCACTGAAGGCCGGGACGGCGAGACACAGACATCCTTGTGGCGCTAGTAGGCTAAGCAGAGTGAGAGCAGGTTTGATAGCTCTTCACCGACAAGTTCACAGCAGAGCAACAACAATCTGTCGCCATTGTGAGGGAAGTGGGATAAGGGAGGGGGTGGCAAATGGTGAGCACTTTCCGGCCGCTTTGATGTTCTCATCAAAGCGGCCGCGAAATGAGCTTTTGTAAACGGGGGGATTTGAAAGTGCAAACTAGTGCTTTCAGGCTGCCAAATGGTGCGCGCGCCCTGCGCATATGCACTGTATTTCGAGGCCTGAAAATCACTAGTTTTCACTTCCAGATCCCCCTTTTACAAAAGCTCTCGCGAGAGCAGCGCTAAAGCGCTGGTTCAGACGAGACCTAAAAACGCTTTACTTGATTTGAGAATTCTGGAGGGCTGTCTTTCCACAGACCACTTCAAGCCGCCATGTTTAAATGTCTCAGAAGGGTGTGTAGGAGTGTTCGGGCAGGGGTGGAGTGATTATGTGTCTCCCTCGGATTGGGCAGAGGTGCCTACCTTCCAGAAGTTTCCACCCCCATTTAAAAACCCCTGCACCAGGGCATCCGAATAGGTAACACATTGCAGGGAAACTCCTTGTATGCGGATGACGCCCTCTTTTATATAGCCTCTCCTCCCTTAGCTCCTGCAACGTCTGGAGGACTTTGGTGCGGTCTCTGGGTTACGCCTTAATTGCCGCAAATCCTTGATCTTCCCCCTGGCATGCATGGCCACACTGCCTCTGGAGAACCTCCCTAATCTTGGTATGCATTGGGAGCCGGCGCACTTTCGGTACTTCGGCATGCAGGTGGTACTTGACAACGCCCAGCTGATACACCATAACATAGACAGACCAGGTCATAGATACGCTGCAACGTTCTGTGACCTTTTGAAACTCGCTGCCACTCTAATTGATGTGCAGACTGTCGGTTTCCAAAAGGGTGGTGCTGCAGTAGAGTGGAATTGGGCACATTGACTTGTCAGTATGAGGAGGGGGGTTTAGAGGCTCAAAGCCTGGACCTATACTACTATGCAGCGCAATTACAGCATGCGTCCTCTTGGTTAGATGATGGATACAATTGGGAGAAAAGACTGCTGGCAGGGCGAGCTCACCCAGAAACACTCCCGGTTGCATTGATGCAGGGCAGGGGGGGCTCCTGACGATATGCCCTATATAGTTTGCCACACCGTGAATATTTGGCAACAATATGTGGAGAAGGTACTGCGACATGCCCCGTTCCACATGGAGCTTCCTATATGGATACTCGCCCCAGTGAGGGAAATTAGCTCACATATGTCCTTCCAGGTGCGGAGGGAGGGAGGATGTGAACTCTTGGCAGACCTCTATCTGAATGAAACATTCATCACATATGAGCAGGCCTGTGGCGATTTTGAAGTAGAACAAGGGCATGCAGCTTCTTATATGGAAGTTGCACGATGCAGCCTCCTACATTTTTCTGTTTATTGGAAGTGCTCTTAGCAAGTGTGGCTTTCGAAATGTTTCTGGATATAATTTTGATGAGCTTGATGGAAATCGCAAAGATAATCTGGCCCACGTACCCTGACATTCCGCAAACAACTCACACCCTGGATATACTGCTCACATGCGGCTCTGGACGCAGGCAGATTTACCTCCTGTACAAAGAAATGAGGATGGACTCGTCTGGCCCTCCTCCTCATGCAAGAACAGGCTGGGATGCAGATTTAGCTGGCCCCCTGGATGACAAGACAAGGGCAGCTATAAGCATGCTTATACACACAGTGTCCTGCAATGCACTATTTAAACTGATACACTACAGTTCTTTAACACGGGTGAGAATACAGCACATCTCCCTGACCTGAGATAACACGTGCCCTCGATGCGATGAGGAGGAGGAGGCAGATTTTTTTTTACTTAACATGGAGATGTCCTGGGGTGAAGCAGTTCTGAGATCAGGTGGTGGAGCCATTGCAATGCTTGTTGGGCCACATTAAGAAACCCAGGAAGCAAAAAATGGCTTACCAGCTGCTACAACTGATGTTGGTACAAGCTAAACGCAGAGTGGCTATCACTTTGATGGGACAAAGGGGCCCGGACATAACAGCATGGCTTAGGCACATACGCGAGTGGTTCTTAGCAGAAGAAGTCCACATGAAATGAACCATAGGGATGACAAACTGCAGGAAGACCTTACTGAGTGGCGGGAATTGTGCAATGCTGCTCTGTCCCCCAGGGACGAAGCAGGAATATGCCCCACAATGTGCTCAAATTCCCCTACCCTTCAAATATCCAGGATCAGCACAATTTCTTTTATTGCTTGTGGTGGGGAGGGAGGATTGCTTAGGGTACCCTGCCCAGAGAAATTTCTTGCCCCTGGGGACCTCATCCCATGGGGCTGATGGAAATTGAAGTTGGTCCTAGGGGCCCGATCTCTCTAAGATAGAAGAGACACCAAACACAGACACTGCAGCAGTCACACGGCCTGAAGCTCCTGGGGCAGCAAACCCTGTCCCTATCGCTTGTAGTGCTTGACAAATTTGGCTTGGAGGAAGGGCAGCTCTAGGTCATGCATGAGCCTATGCACAGTACCAGGTGGATGGATCGCTGCACTCTGTGAACTTACCAATAAGTGGAGAGAGGCCTCTGATAAAATAGGACATGTAAGAAGCTGTAAGATGCTGCATTTGATTTTTTTGTTTACACAGTCTCCCTATTAGAAACATTTCAGTAGACCACCCCAAGGCCTACTGCAACTCGTCAGAACGTTTCACAAAACATAGATGGGGCTATTCTTAAAGATAATTTGCACTTGTGAGCTATTTACACATGTAAATTTACTCTTACACTTTTGAGTAACTTTCCTACTTGTGGCTATCTACTAATTCAGAGTGTAAAGTTTCTCAAAAGTGAAGGCTTACACATCCCCACCCCTTGAAAAATTGTATGGAGGCTAACTGTTGAAATAATTTAATTTATTTTAATTTAACACTGTTCTCTTTTGGATTTGATTTTAAGTTCCTGGCTCCATTATTTTCTATGGAAGTGGGTTGCAATACTAATGGCTGTCCTTGAGTGGTGCTACACTCACTAAGCTCTGAGCTGGAGTTCTATAATATGGTTTTGGGGCCTTTTTGGCTGTGGTAACTATAGACGTGTATATTGTGATACTTATTTCTGGGTGGGTTGATGTCCCTCCCATAAACAACTCCCTGATCCTTCATGATTCTCCCCAAACCCATCCTTACTCCCCTGTGTCCCTCCCACATTTACTACTAAAACATATATCTATATGTGGGGAGATTCTGCACCCAGGGAGGAGATTTCCGCATATATATGTATAGGAGAGGCAGAGGCATAAACTCCTCACCTAGGTTTGCAAATGGCATTTTGTACTACATTTTGCAGTACTACAAAATGTACTACTAAATGCAGTTTGTTCATGTTAATTAGGGCTCCCTTATGCTTAGGTACCTAGCACAGAAAAAAGATGCCCCTGTAAAAAAAAGTGTAAATAAGAGTGCATTCATTTATTTAGGTTTACAAACTGATTTATTCAAAAGAACCTAATCATGATTGAGGACTGATCATTCAAGAGAATAAAAAATGGGTATACCTAGGAGCAGTATATATCAAAGTAGTGCGCTAAATATACACAATCTATTCACATGTACTTTTTGTAAATACATTAACTCTCTAGAGGCATCTCATAACTAATATCTTCAAAGGAAGAAGTTGCAGGATGCACCCCAAGAGGTGCATTTACTTGATGTTACAGATAACTTTAGATCACATATAGTCCACAGAATAAAAGCAAATATTGAATGTGAGATCAACTAGTAGAATAATGTCTGTTGGACCTGGTCCTCTCTGCAGGGTCATCCCCAAACCTTTTAACATCACCCCCCTGTTTTCTGAACCCATTTTTGTTGGCTTTTAGAACTCTGTGTACCTTACCACTGCTAACCAGTGCACTAAAGTGCTTGTGCTCTCTCCTTTAAGCATAGTAAATTTGGCTTATACCTAATTGCATTTTAAATTAAATTTAAGCCCCTAGTAAAGTGGTACTACAGGTGCCCAGTGCCTATAAAGCAAATTCTATTAGGGGGCGTGCAGCACTTATTGTGCCACCCACATACATAGCCTGTTACAACATGTCTGAAGCCTGCCATTGCAGCCTGTGTGTGTAGCTTTAAAATGCCATTTCGACCTGGCAAAATAAACCTTTTACCAGGCCTAAACCTTCATTTTTAATACTTATACGTCACCCTTAAAGGTAGGCCCTAAACACTGATTTCAAATAAATATGTACAACATATGTAACATTTGTTCTACACTATAATTTTTTTATTTAGTGTTTTTCTAGAGAGCTACATGTCTCTCTCGTCTACTTCAGAGCACAAATAAAATCCACCCAAACTAGGTTGTTCGTAGGATTTGTCTTTCAGATATTCACGAGGCATTTATTTTCAGAGGTGGGGTTTGAGGAGATTAGTTGCTTTCACGAAAACCATAATTAAGCTTTTGAGGAATATGACTTTAAAATAAACGAAGAATCAGTACACTAACACTGGGCTAAAGATCTGCTCAATTTCAGGTTCTCTTGCACAGCAACCAGACTGTCCCATGCCGCTTGCTAATCCCCCTGGTTTCTCCGTTATCTGGGATTTTTTACAACCATGAGGATTTGAATATTTTGTAGATCGCTTTCAAATCTGCAAATATGAATAATTCATTTCCTGCGTGTTGCTGTCCTCTAGTGGCAGCAATAATGAATGTCCGTATAGTCCAGTCCCTTGGCAAACCCTTTTAAATAAGCGAGCTTTTCATTGACTCAGCATCCTGTTGACATTTCACCTCGAAGACCTGTACTTAGGGTGACCAGATTATCAGATGGAAAAACTGGGACTGACACAGACATAGAAATAGGACTAAATGTCCTATTACGTCTCAGGACGGATCAAACATATATATATATATATGTATATATATATATATATATCTACACACACACACAAACACACGTGTGTGTGTGTGTGTATATATAAATATATGTATATATATATATATATATTCCAAACGAAAAAATCCCCACGTCCGAGGATAAACAAGCCCACCAGCCAGTAGATTTAAAACAACTTCTCTTTAATTCGCAGAGGGTTTTTGCATTACGCGTTTCGACCGCACTCGGTCTTAATTCGTTTGGAATATAATGGTGGTGACGCTCCACTAACAAGCCCCGGTCCGCCAGGAAGGGCGTCCTTCTCAGCGTCAACTTCGTTTGGATATATATATATATATTCACTGAAAAAACCATAGGTTTCACACACGTTATAGTTAGGAATTAGCATTTAAAAAACCTTGCAAATTCACTGAAAAAACCATAGGTTTCACACATGTTATAGTTAGCGGAAATTTTACTGATAAAAAACCAATGAAATTGCCCCGTTATAGTTAGTGCTGGCAACTATAACTCACGCGACCGCAATCCTCTGCTGATGCTAATACTGTATTTAGACACTTATTTGCCAATGTCTTCTTCCATACATTTTTAGCTATACATATATTACAAATATTTTTTTTTATAAAGACACATATGTCATCAGCAGAAGATTGCGGTCGCGTGAGTTATAGTTGCCAGCACTAACTATAACGGGGCAATTTCATTGGTTTTTTATCAGTAAAATTTCCGCTAACTATAACATGTGTGAAACCTATGGTTTTTTCAGTGAATTTGCAAGGTTTTTTAAATGCTAATTCCTAACTATAACGTGTGTGAAACCTATGGTTTTTTCAGTGAATTTGTACGGTTTTTTAAATGCTAAGTTACTTTACGCCATTCGAGGCGTGCGCGCCCACTTAACGCAGTGCGTTCCGTGCACGGTTTTTATCAACTTTAATAAGCCCTGTACATTTGGTGGCCTTCGGCCACCAAAAGCACAGGGGGTGGGGTCAATGTGGATAGTGTTTTTTTTATTTCGATTTTATAATTTCATGTTGCCAAAATATAGTTTTTTTACTGATGTAATAAGCCATGTACATTTGGTGGCCTACGGCCACCAAAAGCACAGGGGGTGGGGTAAGTGTGGATAGTGTTTTTTTTATTTCTATTTTTTACCGTACGCTTACGG
Organism: Triturus cristatus; assembly: GCF_964204655.1. Lineage (NCBI taxonomy): Eukaryota > Metazoa > Chordata > Amphibia > Caudata > Salamandridae > Triturus > Triturus cristatus. Next base: position 770,136,591 of record NC_140580.1, read on the forward strand.
TAAGCGTACGGTAAGCGTACTCGGCGAAATTGCCGAAAAAAAAATAAAACCGTTTTTGCTCTTGGGGGATGTTTGGGGACTCCCTCAACATGACTATGTGGGAGGGAGTTGTCAAAACAGCCCCGTAACATGTTTTTGGGCATCATGTTTGATAAATAACACTCAGTGCGAGAGACAAAATGGCGGACGCCGCTTCCTGGTTTCGGCCGATTCGAATGTTTACTAAGATCTAAGAGCCAATCAGAATCGCGCTCGCGCACGCCACCGTACGCGTACGGTAAGCGTACGGTAAGCGTACCGTAAGCGGGCTCAGATATATATATTGATTTAAAGGCTATTTTCTCAGAATCTACTGAACAGATTTACACCAAACCTACAAAAGGCACTTCCTTGACATAGGGACTACCTCTCTGCCAAATTTCTAGTAATTCTGTTCAGCCGTTCGGGCTGTAGCTCTGTCTAAAGGTCCTATGGAAAAATGCATGGGAAAAACGCGTTTTGGGACCCCCCTTTTATCTCAGCCCCCGCTTGACGAATCCCCCCGAGACTTTCAGGGTAGGAGCGGAGCGTAGCGCCCCACCTATTTTGAGAAATTCGCGAGGATTCATCGACCGGCGCCAAAGTTATTCAAAATAGAATGTTGCGGATTTCCTATGGAAAAGGGGTCCTAACTATAACTACCTACTGGCGACCGCCAGTAGGTAATATATATATATATATATATTGCTGGCTTCGTCTCAAATATCCACTTCTTCTTGGAAAAAGGATGAACGCTGACCCAAAGTTCGAAGTGCAAACATGAGTTTTAGTTTAAATGCCCTGCATCTCCGCCATAACGCGTTTCAGCCCCACCTGGGCCTTGATCACATGACCTATATATATATATATATATTGCTGGCTTCGTCTCAAATATCCACTTCTTCTTGGAAAAAGGATGAACGCTGACCCAAAGTTCGTAGTGCAAACATGAGTTTTAGTTTAAATGCCCTGCATCTCCGCCATAACGCGTTCCAGCCCCACCTGGACCTTGATCACATGACCTATATATATATATGTATACATTTTTTTTTCACCTTCCCGCCCCTGCCTGTGAAGAGCTTCAGGGTCCGGGTGCGGGGCCAGCGGCTCTGCAGCCCTGATTAACACCTCATTCACACCACATTAACTCCTGATGTGTGGCTTGAATGATGTGAGGCAGGGCAGCAGGAAAGTCTAAACAAATTAACTTCTGCCCCTGTTTTCTAAGAGGGCGGTTGAAATGTAAAACTGCACAATACTGTGATTAATGTGCAGGTTCACCTGACCCTCCCTTAAAAAACTTGAAATGTTTGTGTTTTAGGAGAAAGTGTCGGGACGCTGGACAGCTCTTTCAACGCTGGGACTGTCCGGGCAAATCTGGGATGTCTGGTCACCCTACCTGTACTTCGAAACGCACAGTGCAAGATTTCCGGTCTTATTTAACAGCATTGCTTATGTATTGAACTTGGCTTTTGATCAATTGTTTCGCTGTAATAATTCTAGAACAGAAATAAAGGTATATGCATAGGCGTAGGGCTTTAAGTGGGTGAAAAAAATGGGGGTCTCTCAAAGGGGCGTGGCTGATGCAAATAAGGTTGTGGCTTAAAAAGCGTAAACTAAAAAACTGTGCTTAGCATAGTGGGCCACCCGATATTTTGCTGCTTCTGTGATTGAATCCAGATATATAATACAACAAGTAAGATTACCTACAACAAGCCAGGGCGATTGGCTTTGTCAATGGCTGTTAGCTCCATAAGTTACATAAGCAACAACTACAACTATGGCTTTGTTGCATATATTATTGAAAATGCTTCTGTTCTGAAATGGTGAGGCTGTGAAAGATTTATAACGAGTCTCTTTGGTTACCTCAAAGGCAGTGAAGGGTGGTACGGCTGCAGAGATGAGATTTTTATTGTTCACCCCAAGGATGAGGGCAAAAATGGAAAGCCCGATAGGGACCCATCTCAGCACCTGATATTTAGTGGGTCCCGCCCACTTAAAGCCCTGCATATGCGACTTTATGCAAGCAACACGTTGAGACCCAACCCCTTGCGTGCTCATGACGGAACCACTCCGTCATGAGCCACGGGCGCTGTGTGCTCATGACGGAGTGGTTCCGTCATGCTGCGGCTGTTGCGGCCGCTCCGCCCACGCGGCGCTGTTTCCCCGCCTGTGTGGGCGAATAATGCGAGTGGGCGGAGTCGTGACGGAACCACTCCGTCATGAGCAGAGCGCGCCCGTGGTTCATGACGGAGTGGTTCCGTCACGAGCATGGCGGCGCCACGCTGACCCCGAACCCATCAAGCGCCGCGGCGGAATTCGTGCCGCGGCGAAGGGGTTAACATTTCTGTGACAAAGTTAGTAAGTCGAGGGCCAATGCTTCTGATACTGGTAGCAGATGCCAGATTAATAGTCGAAAAGAACACTGTGTGAACTGAAATTAAATGGGGTCCATTAAGTGATGTAATAAATATGCTGTTTTCTGTTGACATTTTGAACTTTGATTTTTTTGGTCATGACTATTTTGCAAATGTTAACAGTGATAATATATCATTAATATTGGAGTTTCCTATACTTAGCTGTGCACCATGATGGTCCCGTATTTCAAAGGTCGGGGACTTCCTCGGGAAGAATGCTATTCCTGATCAACCCCGGAGGATGTCTGATAAAAGACTTTGGGTCTGATGTACTTACAATTCCTAGTTGCAAAGCAGGGATGTGTGGTTTGCACATCAACTGGTTCGCAAATGGGAATGCAATTTGCAATGCGACCTATGTACTTTGTTGCATCACGATTGATACGTTTGTCGGGTGTTTCAAAATGATCTGCATAATTAATGTTGATTTGCCAGTTCACAATTTGCAGCCTTCTGTCATGAAGGCCTGCATGTGACAGCGGACCTCTGTCCCTGTTTTGCTTCTACTAATGGGAACCATTTTGCTAAAAAAAAAAGTAGGCAATGTCTATTAAAGGGACATGTGCTGCTTTAAATAAAATGCTTCTTGTTTGGGAATACATTGGTGGAAATAGATAGATGTCCCTTTGGCAAAAGCCATCACACATCAATGCTGGAGACAGGATTCCCCAAGGAGAATCCATCCCACTTGGACAGATTGCCCTTTGCAAATCGGTTACCACCTTAACTCAGGAGTTGGTAACTGATCAGTGGTTTGCAACCTCATTGCAGTTACACATCATTGAAACATTCCATTGGGAATACCAAATAGGAGGGATGGGGTCTTGGAATCATAATGAATCGCACATGCCTTTTTAGTAGCCAGAAATAATTTTCTTAATCATAAAAGGGTTTGGATACATTGTAAAAATGTGTTTTGCAGTTACAAACCCTGCGTTTTTGCAATTCACATGCTTTACAACTGTAAAACATCTTCGTACATGTGGTCTATAGGTGAGAAGCTAAATAGTAGGCCTGGGCGGAGTTCACAGAGTTCTGCGGGAAGTGACCAAAAAAACTCTGCCGCGCTATGCAACTTCCGCAAGCAGCGAAGTGCGCTAGGTCACACCATTCGCTCGGACTTTTAGCGCCAGGTGTTTGTCCTGCGCTGAAAAATCCACGCAAATGGCACCATGCACAGCACAAGAGGGCGCTGCTTCTTTCTGATGCTCGAGTGGCTGTTCTATTTGAGCGACAGCTTCTTCAATGCAAACGGAGGTTTTTTGCAACGCGACTGGGTGCGGCCATTAGCAACCAACCACATTGACATGAGGTGGTCTGGAGTAAGATTTTCCTTGCTCTCGCTTGGCAACTTAACATTGGAAATTATGAATTGGCGAGCGAGGAAAATACTTCGCTACGCGGAGCGAAGTGGAGCTTTTCGCAACTCCACCTGCTGCATGGAGTAGGAGAAACTCTGCAAACTCCACGAGCTTAGTGGAATTTTTTTGCCCAGGCCTACTAAATAGGTCCTCTTCTAAACAGATAGTGTCCACACATGTGTGATACAGCCATTGTGAAGAGAGCCATTGTTGGCCTCAAATGTGACAGTCCTATCATGCTTGCTCAGGATATACTGTACAGGCTTTTGGTCAAACAATGTACTCAGTTCCAGACAAAATCCTTCCCTCACTGCACCATACCTTTCAGAACATTAGCACATAAATCAGTCTCTCTAAGGGATTTCACCCTTGTAAGCCATCTACAAGAAACTCGTCACGCGCCTAGCTAAATTCATTATATAGATTTTGAGACAGGCTCCCTTTTTGTACAAGGATTTTCACTCTTGTAGATGACTTCTTCAGGTTCCACAAAGAATTTAATTGGGTGGAAGGGGGACAATCACCTTGAGGCATCCACTGCAATGCCTTAACAGCCCACCTAGTGCACCAAGTCCCCATTTAGCCTTATAGCTGAATACGTGACACACAGTGATGCAAACAAGATGTTCAATCAACTTTAATGTGCAAAACGTTTTTGGTCCCGAAAATTGACACCAGTTGTGCCAAACTCATGTTAATGTACGCAAGGCGAGCAAAAGGGGGTAGGGACAACACAAACATCCATAGAATACCCCTAAAAGGTATATTTACAAATGTAGTGCAACGTGGCTTTGCATGAAAAACTAGTGCCAAAGAAAAGTATGGACAAACAATGAATAAAAGTCAAGTTGTATGATTTTTCTACGCAAAATGAAATTACACATGCATAATACACAAATGGCCTATGCATAATACCAATCCATAATACCACAAATTACTTATGCATAATGAAATTACGCAATTTATCCGATGGTAGTTGTCTGTGAATAGAAATTTGTATTGGATGATGTTCCTCGAGTGCAAATCTGACATGACACCACTCACTCACCTTTGTGCCATGGCTCAACATGTAAGGCCCCTCAAAAATGCTTTTTTTGTGCAAGTGATTCCAATGTAACATCAGCACAAGTCTTTGCAATTAAGGCACTGCACAATCAGTTTTACCCTGAGCACAATACAGGACTGCACAAAGTAATTATGGGTGTATTGTGTCCTGACTTGATGGCATCCTCCCTATTTAAAAGTTGGTGTCCTTCACATGTCTCTTATTCAGATTTTACGGGCAAATTGAGGTACACCATTGTGAGAGAGACCAGGATTGAGCCAAGCTCCTCCAGTCTGATAAGGGCCTGAGAGGAAAGGAGTAAAATCAGTGCTAGGATCTCATGGTTGGTTTTGTGAAATCAGGTGTAGGAATCTAATAACAGTACTGGCAGGCAGGGCTTCATCCCAGGAAGCATACTAACACCACCACTCAGAGCTAGAAGGGTAGCTGACTTCTTGCTGCTACCAGCTTGGAAATCCAACTGATGTAAATTGAATTTATATAAGGCTTACTACTCCTGATGAGAAGTTGAAGTGCTTTTGCTGCGAGTAGCACACGACTGCAGAACTCGATATTAGAGATAAATAGTTAGTAGATTAGTAATATGCACTTCAATTTATCCTTGTGGATTTGTTGTGTTAAGTTTGTGATCTTGGTTTCTCCTGCGATTAGTAGAGTTTTGAGTAGGGATAGAATAATGGGAATGGATTGGAAAAGAGAAGTAATATGTTGTTATTAGGAGTAGTGAACATGTGCATTTGTTAGTTGGATGAACTAGCTAAAAAGGCAGGATTTTTCAAAGTATGTTTGGGAGTTCATAGTAGTTAGAATGGTTTAGGATGAGTTTGCAAGAGGAGGAATGGGGCAAAGGCTGAAGGCAGTGTGTGTGTATATATATATATATTCACTGAAAAAACCATAGGTTTCACACACGTTATAGTTACGAATTAGCATTTAAAAAACCTTGCAAATTCACTTAAAAAACCATAGGTTTCACACAAGTTATAGTTAGCAGACATTTCACTCGTAAAAAACCAATGAAATTCCCCCGTTATAGTTAGTGCAGGCAACTATAACTCACGCGACCGCAATCCTCTGCTGATGACGTCAGATATTACATCACTGTATTTAGACACTTATTTACCCATGTCTTCTTCCATTAATCTTTAGCTATACATATATTACAATATTTATTTTTCATAGAGACACATATGTCATCAGTGATGTAATATCTGACATCATCAGCAGAGGATTGCGGTCGCGTGAGTTATAGTTGCCTACACTAACTATAACGGGGGAATTTCATTGGTTTTTTACGAGTGAAATGTCCAGCTAACTATAACATGTGTGAAACCTATGGTTTTTTAACTGAATTTGCAAGGTTTTTTAAATGCTAATTCGTAACTATAACGTGTGTGAAACCTATGGTTTTTTCAGTGAATTTGTAGGTTTTTTTAAATGCTAAGGTATTTATTTATTAAAAAATTTTTTTCAGGTTTTTCACCGTGCACGCACGCACAAATTATTATTTTTTTTTTAAATCGCGAGGTGCGCGCACGGTGCGCTTCACGCACCGTGCGCGCGCTGTGGGCGCTCGGTGCGCTTTGCGCACCGAGCTCCCACGGTTCGCAGTGCGTGCCGTGGGTGCGCGGTGCGCGCACCAAGCGATTTAAAAAAAAAAAAAAAATTGTTTTTTTCTCCCTTGGGGGTCCTTCTGTGACCCCCTGACCAAGGCTAGGGGGTCAGGAACTGTCCACTCTGCCCCCTTTTCACGTTCTCCACCTTTTTTTTTCACCCCCTCAGACTGCGCGAGACAAAATGGCGGCCGACACTTCCTGGTTTCGACCGATTAGAATGTTTACCGATATCTAACAACCAATCAGAATTGCGTTCGCGCACGGCAGGGTGCGCGCACAGTGCGCGCACGGTGCGCGCGTATAGATATTGATATTCTTTTAAATGCTATTTTCTCAGGAAATACTGAACAGATTTACACCAGACCTGCAAAAGGCACTTCCTTGACCTTATGGCTACCTCTCTGCCAAATTTCACGTAATTCTGTTCAGCCGTTCGGGCTGTAGCTGCGACTAAAGGTCCTATGGAAAAATGCATGGGGAAATCACGTTTTGGGACCCCCCCTTTTTCTCGGCCCCCGCTTGACGAATCACCCCGAGACTTTCAGGGTAGGAGCTGAGTGGAGTGCTCCATTAGTTTTGAAAATTTCGCGAGGATTCGTCAACCGGTGCCAAAGTTATTCAAAATAGAATTTTGAGATTTCCTATGGAAAGTAGGTTGTAACTATAACTATCTACTGGCGACCGCCAGTAGATAATATATATATATATATATATATATATATATATATATATATATATATATATATATATATATATATATATATATATATATATATATATATATATATATATATATATCAACACTGCACAATCCTCCTTCTGGTCAGCTCGGGACCCTTGAAGAGAGGCGCACGCACCGGCGGGGAAAACCGGTTCGTAAATAATGCATAAATCCTCAAAAAGTGCGCTCTCAGAAAACACCGACTCCGTGTAATATATGAATATCGCTGTTTATTCACAACGCGTTTCGCTTAGACAAGCTTGATCACGTGAATACCGTGCACCCAATGACAGCCGAACTTATAGTAATCATGTCAATCACAGGCAAGATAGCAAACAAAGAGAGAGGACTGAAAAGATTCATCTTGGCAGATATCTTAGAACGGAGCATAACCCATGGACAACGGATAAGTGCCTTGGATGCCTCTAATTTAAACAAGATTCAAGGTTAAATACAAAATGAGACCAGTGTCAAAATGAAGCATCCTGCTGGGGCACCTCTATATGTGCAAATGCAAATAATAAGTCATCCGATAACTCCAAATAAAACAGTGTAAACATGTTGAAACTGAAGCAATAAATGTGCTTAGATATATAGTTAACTGTTGGTAAATAAGGTGTGTACTGTGTCAACAATACAAGTTTACCAAAGACCTGTCGGTTATCATAATGCTAAAATTTCGAAACAGATAAGCTCTCATCCGATTAATCTGTGTCTGGCTCCAATTGGCTGAGGTAACGAACAGATAAATATTTATGTGTATGACGAACATCTAGATGGGTGAAAAAATTGACAAAATAGATGAATGGCTGCTCCATTGTCGTTGCATAATGTCAAAGAAAGGGGGGTAATAAGGCAAGTGCCCAAAGTCTTAAGGGTGATGTGCACTAGGTCTAATGCATACTATTCCATTAGTGTCCAGAGATAGTTCCCATCTTCCCAGATTCCAGGAGATGACACCCCTAGTGTGAGCAGCCTACAAAAAGTTAGAAAATTGTCAAGGCAATGTCGAGCTGATCCTCACCCTACAGCCTGCATCTTATGTATCAGTTACATAGTGGGTTCAGCCGTCAAAGAAGAGTGAGTGAAATACGTGCCCTTGATACGAGAGAAAAAGGGTAGGCGGCCCGTGCTGGTGAATGCTGGTGGATGTGTCCCTTCCTTTCCTCCTGTGCAAAAACAAATGAAAAACAAACAAGAAAAAACGAATTAAAATAAGGATCACTCAATCCTTAACATACTAATGTATAAAATGTACATTAAATAAATTCTGTAAATCACTGCTAAGGAAGGGGAAGAAAACTACTGTTCGCTAAGGAAACATAGAACAAGCTGCAGGAATGAAAACCGGCTGTACCTGCCAGGTACAGCCGTTCAACGTAAGCAGAGTCATCAGGCTTAATAAGAAGCATACAAACAAAGAGAGGGAAACAAGAGAAGGGAAACAGCAAGAAACCGCTGAATTAGCAGACATAGCAGAAATAGCAACAGTAAGTGGGTACTCTGTGAATAGAAATCAGGAGTCATTCTTTGAGGTGTATCGATAGCTCTTCATCTTGGTTCAGTCCTCCTGGATTTTTTGTTTGGAAGTCTATAATGTATTTAGACTCCCTCTGTCTCAACATGAGTAACCTGTTGCCACCCCTGGGATGTTTCTCGATCTTTTCCAGGATGAAGAAACTCATGTCATTGGTGTTCGAAAAATGTCTCTCTCTAAAGTGGCGCGCTACGGGATATTTGGGGTCAAAATTGTTGATGGCCCTCCCATGTTCTAAGATGCGCTTCTTGGCCATGCATGTGGTGCTGCCTATATACCATAGATTGCACGTGCATTCGATGGCATAAACCACGAACGTAGAACTGCATGTGAGAAATTGAGTGAGTTCCTTACTGACACCATTGTATCTGACCTGTTTGCGGAATCTGCTGTTGTTACATGCTTTGCAATGGCCGCAGGGGAAAAATCCCCTGAGTCCATGCAAGTCCCTGTGTGGGTATATCGTGATGTCACTGTGTATCAGCATGTCCCTGATGTTCCTCCCTCTTCTGAAGGTTATGTTGGGCCTGTCAAGAATCGACCCCCAATAACGTTGTCACTTTTGAGGGTATCCCAGTGTTTTGAAAGAATGTGCTTGATCTTATTGGCATCTGAGCTAAAAGTCGTAATCATTCTGGTGTTATTCTCTTCACATGTCTCGTTGATAAGTTTGTCAGTGATAGTAGAGGATCTGACTACCTGCTCTGCTCTGTTATATGCTCTCTTAAGTACCCATCTAGGATACCCTCTCTCACTGAAGCGTGTAATGATGTTGTTGCTTTCATGTTGGTACGCATCCTCAGTGTTACAATTCCTTTTTGCCCTCAGCAGCTCACCATATGGAATACTCCATTTCAGAGTGTCCGGATGGCTGCTGAGGGCATTCAGGATGCTGTTGCCTGCCGTGGATTTCCTAAACAGAGAAGTGTGTACTCTGTTTTCTTTGACTTCTAGCTTAACATCAAGATACTCAGCACGAATGTTGCTAATGTTCCCACTGAGCATGATGTTTAAATCATTGTTGTTTAGTTTGTCAATAAAATCCTTTGCTTCCTGCTCCGTCCCTCTCCAAATGATGAATAGGTCGTCGATGTAGCGCAGCCACAAAGACACATGTCCAAAACCAGAAGAGAGAGCCGGATGGGATCGTATGCTCTCCTCCCAGCTCCCCATGAACAAATTCGCGAAGCTGGGAGCAAAGCACGATCCCATCGCGGTACCGGTAACCTGTCGGAACAGAGAACCATTGAACATGAAAATATTGTTCAATAGACAGTACTCTGTCATGTCAATGAGCATCTGGGTATGTTCACGAAACCTGATCGGCCTGTCCTTCATGTAATGTTTGCACGCTTCCAATCCCTGTTGGTGGTTAATGATGGTATAAAGGCTGTGTACATCAAGTGTAATCATGAGTAGCCCATCGTCCCATGTTAAATTTTCAATCTTTTGGAGGAAATCCTTGGTGTCACAGATATAACTAGGTAAAGTGGTGACATATTCTCTCAAAAAGTGATCAATGTACTTAGAGATGTACTCTGCCACACTGCCTCTGGACGAGACGATGGGATGACCAGGGGGATTCTTGGGGTCTTTATGTATCTTCGGGAGAAGATAAAGGACAGGAAGAACTGGATAGTCTCTCTTGAGATATCCGTATTCTTCCCAGGTGAGAATACCTTTATTCTTCCAAATCTCAAGTAAGTCCCAAATGGCAATGATGCTGTTGTTGTACCTGTCCATATTGACTGGTTCATAAAAATTGCCATCTTCTAGTTGTCTTCAGGCTTCATCGATGTATTGTTCACGGTCAAGGATAACGATATTGCCCCCTTTGTCCGCCGGACGGATAATGATCTCTTTATCTTCCATGAGGGATTTGAGGGCCTGTCTCTGTTTGTAAGAAAGATTGGAATCCCTATTAGTGTTAGTTTTCTGATTCTTATGTCTGAATTTGTTCAGTGCTTTGCTAACGCACTCGTGGAATGTGTCAATGTTGTCGTGTGCTGACATGGGTATGAAACTGGACTTGGGTTTAAATTGTGTGGCAGTGGAAGCAACTGTGATAATATCTAACTCTACCAAAAGTTGAGTGGAGGTGGTATCCTGCTCGTTGTTAGCGTTCCCTTGTCCTAATGAAATCATAGTATTGAGTACCTCTATGTCACCAATGTTGAGATCATTATTGGTGTCAACCGGGATCACCCGAGACAGAGTGTTGTCTATATTACCTTTCAATCTGTGCCATTTTTTAAGCTTAAGTTTGCGCACATACTTGAACAGGTCAATTCTGGTGTTGGTGTAGTTAGAGGGAAAAGAAGGACAGAAAGAGAGTCCCAGGCATAGGGTTCTTTTCTCTATGTCACTCACAAATCTAGTGGACAAGTTGATTATAGTCATATTAACCATTGTGTCATCCATTAGTAGTTTCTTTTGGGCGTGTCTTGGCATTTCCCATTGCGCCACGGCCCCTGCCTCTTCTGCCATCACTGCCGGATTCTTGTTTGCCGATTTCTCCGTATCCTCTTCCTCTGCCTCGCCCCCTTCCCCTCTGTCCTCTCGTCTTTGGCAATGGTGTCTCTCTCGTGGTTTGACGTCCCCGTATTTTCAGTCCTCTCTCTTTGTTTGCTATCTTGCCTGTGATTGACATGATTACTATAAGTTCGGCTGTCATTGGGTGCACGGTATTCACGTGGTCAAGCTTGTCTAAGCGAAACGCGTTGTGAATAAACAGCGATATTCATATATTACACGGAGTTGGTGTTTTCTGAGAGCGCACTTATTGAGGATTTATGCAATATATATATATATATATGTATATATATATATATATATATATATATATATATATATATATATATATGTGTGTGTGTATATATGTGTTTGTATATTATCTATCTACTGGCAGTCGCCAGTAGATAGTTATAGTTAGGACCTATTTTCCATAGGAAATCCGCAACATTCTATTCCCAATAAGTCTGGCGCCGGTTGATGAATCCTCGCGAAATTTTCCAAACTTTTGGCCAGCTTTACTTCGCTCGTAGTGATTCGTCAAGCGGGGGCCGAGAAAAAAGGGGGGTCCCAAAACGCATTTTCCCCATGCAATTTCCCATAGGATCTGTTGTCGCAGCTACAGCCCGAACCGCTGAACGGAATGACTCCAAATTTGGCAAAGAGGTAGTCCTCAGTTCAGACTCGTGCCTTTTGCATAAATGGTGTGAATCCGTTCAGTAGTTCCTGATAAAATTAGAGTTAAAAGTACATATATATCTATGGCAGGGGAGGATCCGCCCACCCTGCCCGAACCGAGTGCGCACCCTCCCGATCGCAAGCTGAATGCTAATTGGCGATCGAGTGTCTGTCTACATTCGAAACCAGGAACTGTTGCCGGCCATTTTCTGCTTCGGTAGAAGCGAGGCTGAAGAAGCAAGGGGAATAAGTGTGTAAAACATATAAAGGGGGCAGAGTGGAAATACTCTGACCCTCTAGAGGTGATCAGGGGGTCCCAGAAGGACCCCCTGGGGCCCCCCTTTTTTTTTTTTTTTTTTTTTTTTAACGGGGAAATGCGCGCATCCTATCGAGTTGGGTGCACGGATTCCCTTGCGTTGGGAGCGCGGATCCAAGGAAAAAAAAAATGAAAAAAGACAAGAAATCATTGGTTGTATTACAACTTTCTACACTGAAAGGTAGGGTGTATATTTCTGTTTGTTAAAGGCATGATTCTTATTGGTTAACAAAAACAGTTTGTAAGGAACATTATATATGATAAGCTGATATGTTGAAAATTCAAGCACACTTGCTGTCTTGTTTAGCAACATTGTGTGCTGAACTTGTGACATGTGTGCTCAGTGCAGTGTTCCATGACCTGTTTCTATGGTAACAGGCAGAAGGCAGATTGGGGGAAGGGTTGAAATGTATTTCATTTGGAAAGGGTTGAAATGTTTAACCAATAGAAATGTGTGTTTGCTTTTGAATTTATGTGTGAAGGATTGTGATTTGATGTTTACATGTATATTTGTGGAAAATGAAAGGGAAACTTTTCCATTCTTTGTTTTTGCTGAGAGGTGCACAGTGCAGAGATTCTGTAAAAGAAAATCTGGTGTGTGACTGATATACTTCTTAATCTACAAAAAGGTGAGTTATTTAATTGTGAGGGGATGTATGTAGACTATTTTGATTTTAATCAGACTAATGTATTTCTCCTGCTAAAGTGTAGGGAGTACTTGTTTTCTCTACAATCTTATTGACAGTGTGTGTGCATGTAGAAACCATTCTGTGATAAGCATTTGTGTTTTTCATGTGTTTGCAGACAGATAACTGTGCTGTTTTTATATTTTGGTAGAATTAGAAACCAGTCATTGTTTATGAATTTGTGAAATAAGTTATGTTTCTATACTAAAATATAGTACTCCTTCTAGATGAAGAAATGTGTTTTGTTATAGTGCAAGGGATAGTGTTGTTTTTCTAGAATCACACAGTGAGAATGTGTACATTTGGGAACCACTGTGAGAGAAGCATTTGGTAACATCGTGTATTTGCTGGCAGATAACTGTTTTAAAACCTGTCATGTTGTCAAGTTTTAGTAGCATTAGAAGCCAGTCTTTGCTTATGCATTGATAAAATATGTCATGCTTTGACACTAATGTGCTGTACTTTAATATGTAGATTGTGTGTAGTCTCCTTACCCCTTGCACAGTAGTGAATGAGTTTTGGTAAGCTGCTAGGGATAGTGTTGCTTGTCTAGAATCACACTGTGAGTCTGTGTGCATTTGGGAACCACTGTGAGAGAAGTATGTGGTAATATTGTGTATTTGCTGACAGATAACTGTTTTAAAACCTGTCTTGTTGTCAAGTTTTAGTAGCATTAGAAGCCAGTTTTTGCTTATGCTTTGATTAAATGAGTCAGGCTTTGACACAAAAGTGCAGTCCTGAAATATGTAGATTGTGTGCAGTTCCCGTACCACTTCCACTGTAGTGAATGAGTTTTGGTAAACTCCTAGGGATAGTGGTGCTTGTCTAGAATCACACTGTGAGGTAGTGTGTATTTGGGAACCACTGTGAGAGAAGCATTTGGTAACATCGTGTATTTTCTGACAGATAACTTTTTTTAAACCTGTCATGTTGTCAAGTTTTAGAAGCATTAGAAGCCAGTCTTTGCTTATGCATTGATTAAAATGAGTTAGGCTTTGACACAAAAGTGCAGTCCTGAAATATGTAGATTGTGTGCAGTTCCCTTACCACTTCCACAGTAGTGAATGATTTTTGGTAAACTCCTAGGTATAGTGGTTGTTGTCTAGAATCACACTGTGAGTCTGTGTGCATTTGGGAACCACTGTGAGAGAAGCATTTGGTAACATTGTGTATTTTCTGGCAGACAACTCTTTTAAAACCTGTCATGTTGTCAATTTTTAGTAGCATTAGAAGCCAGTCTTTGCTTATGCGTTGATTAAATGAGTCATGCTTTGACACTAATGTGCTGTACTTAAATATGTAGATTGTGTGCAGTACCCTTACCTCTTCTAGACTAGTAAATGAGTTTTGGTAAACTGCTAGGGATAGTGTTGCTTGTCTAAAATCACACTGTGAGTCTGTGTACATTTGGGTAAGGATTGTGATAGAAGCATTTGGTAACATGGTGTATTTGGTGACAGATAATTGTTTTAAAATGGGTCATGTTGTCAAATTTTAGTAGCTTTAGAAGCTATTCTTTGCTTATGCATTGATAAAATGAGTCAAGGTTTAACACTAAAGTGCAGTACCATGTACTATTCTCTTCACTGTGCCAGAACTGAAAATTTAAAGTTTTACCCAGGCACTGTCCTAGCAGTAGTCTGATGATTTAGTCAGTTTCCAAGTACTCATGTTGTGAACCATACATTACCACATAGACTGCTTCAAATGTCTATGCAGTATGCATGCAGTCTTCTAACATACTATCACTTGTCTTTCACATCTTCAATTCCCTAGTCAGTATCCATACAGTCCAGTCCAAAACCCTGTCACTCCCTTTGCACTCCTCTAGTGACCCATTCAGTAGCAAGTAGTAATCCATTCCCTGCACCAACAGCCTATCACTTACAAATTCACCCAGGCACTCTCCTTGCTGTACTCTAATCATTCAGTCAGTACCCAAGTACTCATGCAGTGAGCCAGGCCTTATCACATAGACTGCTTCAAACCCCTATCCACTATGCATGCAGTCTTCTAACCACCTAGACACTTGTCTTTCACACCTTCAATTCCCTAGTCAGTATCCATACAGTCCAGCAAACATCCTGTCACTCCTTTTGTACTCCTCTAGTGACCCATTCAGCACCATGTACTAATCCATTCACTGTGCCAAAACCCAAACACTTATAAATTCACCAAGACACTCTCTTTGCAGTACTCTAATCATTCAGTCAGTGCCTAAGTATTCATGCACTGAGCCAGGCCTTAGCACATGGACTGCTTCAAACCCCTATCCACTATGCATGCAGTCTTCTAACCACCTAGACACTTGTCTTTTACACCTTCAATTCCCTAGTCAGTATCCATACAGTCCAGCAAACATTCTGTCACTCCCTTTGCACTCCTCTAGTGACCCATTCAGTACCAAGTACAAATCCATTCCCTGCGCCAAAAGCCTACCACTTATAGATTCACCCAGGCACTCTCCTTGCTGTACTCTAATCATTTTGTCAGTACCCAAGTATTCATGCAGTGAGCCAGGCCTTATGACATAGACTGCTTCAAACGCCTATTCACTATGCATGCAGGCCTCTAACCACCTACACAGTTGTCTTTCACACCTTCAATTCCCTAGTTAGCATTCATACTCTTCTAGCAAACACCCTGTTACTCACCCAGTGTGTCTCCTTATAGTACTGTAATCATTCAGTCAGTTAGCATGTAGTCTTTTAGTGAGGTAGGCTTTAGGGCATGAACTGCTTCAAAGTAGTATGCACTATGCATGTATTGTTTTAACGATCGTCACACTTGTGGTCCAGGGCTATAGTTTCTTAGTCAGTTTTTATATAAAATGTGTTTGTACAGTAATGGAATAGTATACATTTGAAAGTTATTAATATACATTTATTTGTGATTCTTTTTTACAGATACAGAACAGGAGTGTTTCTCATCTGTTTGCACTCTTCTCGTGCAAGATTGTTTGGATGAAGGGTCCTTCGGTGTTTCATCATACTTGCCGTGCCGTACGAGTATTTCTTGTTAGGATCCCCTTGCAACAGAACTCTTTTGCAAATCTTGCACGTGACCAAGGTGGCATTGATCTTTGTTTGCCCCTCGGGAAAAGTAAAAAATCTCCACACCACTGAAGGAAAACGTTGTGGGCGTGGTGCGTCCTCCAAAAAATCATTCTTAGATTCGGTGAATATTTTAAAGCGACAACACTTACAGTTTTTGTAAGTTAAAATTATAAAATTTTGTTAGCTGTAAGCATTTTATATATCTGTAATTTGTATCTTGTGGTATTTTGTTGAGAATAGCATGTTGTTGTTTTTTTAACAATCTTTCTGATTGGTTTTTTTTTTGCCCGCTGGTAAGTGATGAGTACAATTGAAATCACTATTTTTAGTGAAATTCAATATATTCTGAGAACAGCAAAAAAGGCAGACAAATTACTTTGTGGAAATTATGCTGTGTTGTAAAAAATGTATTATTACATGTTATCATTTTTTTCCCTTTCCTTTCACAGATCTAAATTTTAAAATAAGCAATTTATATGAATTTAGATTGCAATGAAAATCTGGAAAAAATGTATACCATTTTTTATTCCTATTACTGTGAAGGTAAGTTTAACTAAGTCTTAATATGCAGAATGAGGAGGTCTGCAAGAAGCTACAAAGTTGAAACACGTTTCTAAAAACACTATGTTTATACCTATGTAGTTTTGAAATCTGACCATAATCAGATATCATGTGACCTGCAAAAAAAGAGATTTGAGGGGTTCATAATATTTCCCATTGTAGCTATGAAGGACCGCAATCATTTCAATCATTCTTCTTTGAACATCTTTGCAGCCAAAACTCTGTGGTTACCTTCTATCATTCGCAAGGGATTTTAAAACCGGAAATATGTCACTTTTTGTAACATTTGAGATGTCATCAGTGATGTCATCAGTGATGTCACTGACCATGTCATGCGTGATGTAATATGTGACGTCATCAGCAGTGCATTGCGGGGGCGCGAGTTATAGTTAGCTGAACTAACTATAACAGGGGAATTTCTAGGGTTTTGTACGAGGGAAATGTCCAGCTAATTATAACGCCCCTGAAACCTATGGTTTTTTCAGTGAATTTCTAAGGTTTTTTAAATGCCAATTCCTAACTATAACGCCCCTGAAACCTTTGGTTTTTTCAGTGAATATATATATATATATATATATATATATTCACAGAAAAAACTATAGGTTTCAGGCACGTTATAGTTAGGAATTAGCATTTAAAAAACCTCAGAAATTCACTGAAAAAACCAAAGGTTTCAGGGGTGTTATAGTTAGCTGGACTTTTCACTTGTACAAAACCATTGAAATTCCCCCGTTATAGTTAGCTCAGCTAACTATAACTCGCGGGCCCGCAATGCACTGCTGATGACGTCACATATTACATCACTCATGACATGATCAGTGACATCACTCATGACATCACTGATGACATCTCAAATGACATCACTGATGACATCACTGATGACATCATCCAGTGAATGTCTGTTTTTCTGAAAATTAAATATGTTTTATATATGTATATCTCAAGGTCGATGGAAGAATAAATGGGTATATAAGTGTCTAAATGGATGATTTGTTTTTGAAAAATTGATTGTGTAACTGACTGATTAAGTGTATCATAGTGAATACATGGCTTAGTGAGTAATGTTTAAATATGTAAATATCTGTATCCGTCTCTTACTTTCTGTATAAGTGGCTGCATGGGTTGGTGAGTAGCTACATGGGTGTCTATATAGGTTATTAGTTGGTTTTTTGAGTATCAGTCTGAGTGTCTGCATGGTTCGGTGGGGGGTATTACGTAGTGCATAGGTGCATGAATGAGTGACTCACTGTTTGTATGTGTTGAAGACAGCATGTGTGCAGGACTGTATGGGTGGATGAGTGTGTGTATGGGTGTGTTAGTGAGTGAATGACTGTCTCAATAGTGTCTTTATGAGTAACTACATATGTTTTAAACTAGTATATGTGACTATTGGTGTATATAAGTGAGTATATGTGAGAGTGAGAGATTGAAAGAGTTCCTGTATGAATAAGTATGTGTTTCTATAAGTGATTGTTTAAAAGACTAAGTATGTGTAAGTTTCCGTAGAAGTAAGTGTGGTGGTGTGTGTATAACTGTGTATGCAAGTAAATGTATGTTTGATTCTTTATTAGCATGAGTGACTATGTGTGTGAGTAACTCTATGGATGAGTGGCATTGTGTAACAGGATGTATAGGTGTATGAGTACATATGATGAGTGAGTACATGTATGAGTGACTGTATAGGACTGTTGGTGAATGAGTGGATGTGTATGTGGATCTTAGAATTACTGAAGAGGTTGTTGTAACTGGTATTGGTATGTCCATTGTTTTGAAAATTTTAGTCTCTATTTTTGAATGTGTGTATCAAAGGTTATATTAGGGTGAGAGGAGGTCTGCCACTCTATCACAAGGATGATGTCATCAGTGATGTCATTTGAGATGTCATCAGTGATGTCATGAGTGATGTCACTGACCATGTCATGAGTGATGTAATATGTGACGTCATCAGCAGTGCATTGCGGGCGCGCGAGTTATAGTTAGCTGAACTAACTATAACGGGGGAATTTCAATGGTTTTGTACAAGTGAAAAGTCCAGCTAACTATAACACCCCTGAAACCTTTGGTTTTTTCTGTGAATTTCTGAGGTTTTTTAAATGCTAATTCCTAACTATAACGTGCCTGAAACCTATGGTTTTTTCTGTGAATTTCAAAGGTTTTTTAAATGCTAATTTCTAACTATGCCTACAGAGATAGGACATGTGAAGAAAGAAGAAAAAATGCACAGAAAGAAAAAAAAGAAGTGCAGAAAGAAGCAACAGAAGTCCTCAAAGACGAAGAAAAGTGCAGGAAGAAGGATAACGTGTAGAAAGAACAAAAAGAAGAGCAGAAAGAATCCTTGTTGCAAAATCATCCTGTACCCTCAACTTTTTCAGACGGATACTGGTGGTAACTGAGTCTGACTAACCAGTCCTAGAGCCAGTGCTATGTTAAAAGAAACTTAGAATACAGTGAAAACACCTACATACACTAGGGAACATTATGCGTTGGGGTCCCCCTGTGATTAGCATGACCTCCTCTGTAAGCCCCTAGTATATAATAGCGTTACAACAAACAAATGATGGACGGAATGCTGACAATGCAGACATTCTCCCCCAGTCAAGAGATCTGGGTTAAATCCATCGTTCTTTTGCCCACTACACCACCCCAGTTTAGACATGGCCATATGCAAATCAGTCTTGACCCTGTGCCTCATGGGAACAGTCCAGCCCGAACTGCCAAGCCATGTCTTCCCTGGACCGGAATCAAGCATCCTAGGACCGGTTTCTGGCTATCAGCCGTCATCAGCCAGGATAGCTTGACTCCAGTGGCGCAGTGAGCACGGGTCCCACGTCTGGGAATACCCAATCCACTTAGGGCGAAAAGCGTTACAACAAAGAAATGATGGACGGAATGCTGACAATGCAGACATTCTCCCCCAGTCAAGAGATCTGGGTTAAATCCATCGTTCTTTTGCCCACTACACCACCCCAGTTTAGACATGGCCATATGCAAATCAGTCTTGACCCTGTGCCTCATGGGAACAGTCCAGCCCGAACTGCCAAGCCATGTCTTCCCTGGACCGGAATCAAGCATCCTAGGACCGGTTTCTGGCTATCAGCCGTCATCAGCCAGGATAGCTTGACTCCAGTGGCGCAGTGAGCACGGGTCCCACGTCTGGGAATACCCAATCCACTTAGGGCGAAAAGCGTTACAACAAACAAATGATGGACGGAATGCTGACAATGCAGACATTCTCCCCCAGTCAATGATGGATTTAACCCAGATCTCTTGACTGGGGGAGAATGTCTGCATTGTCAGCATTCCGTCCATCAATTGTTTGTTCTAACGCTTTTCGCCCTAAGTGGGATGGGTATTCCCAGACGTGGGACCCGTGCTCACTGCGCCACTGTAGTCAAGCTATCCTGGCTGATGACGGCTGATAGCCAGAAACCGGTCCTAGGGTGCTTGATTCCGGTCCAGGGAAGACATGGCTTGGCAGTTCGGGCTGGACTGTTCCCATGAGGCACAGGGTCAAGACTGATTTGCATATGGCCATGTCTGAACTGGGGTGGCGTAGTGGGCAAAAGAACGATGGATTTAACCCAGATCTCTTGACTGGGGGAGAATGTCTGCATTGTCAGCATTCCGTCCATCAATTGTTTGTTGTAACGCTTTTCGCCCTAAGTGGGATGGGTATTCCCAGACGTGGGACCCGTGCTCACTGCGCCACTGTAGTCAAGCTATCCTGGCTGATGACGGCTGATAGCCAGAAACCGGTCCTAGGGTGCTTGATTCCGGTCCAGAGAAGACATGGCTTGGCAGTTCGGGCTGGACTGTTCCCATGAGGCACAGGGTCAAGACTGATTTGCATATGGCCATGTCTGAACTGGGGTGGCGTAGTGGGCAAAAGAACGATGGATTTAACCCAGATCTCTTGACTGGGGGAGAATGTCTGCATTGTCAGCATTCCGTCCATCATTTGTTTGTTGTAACGCTTTTCGCCCTAAGTGGGATGGGTATTCCCAGACGTGGGACCCGTGCTCACTGCGCCACTGTAGTCAAGCTATCCTGGCTGATGACGGCTGATAGCCAGAAACCGGTCCTAGGGTGCTTGATTCCGGTCCAGGGAAGACATGGCTTGGCAGTTCGGGCTGGACTGTTCCCATGAGGCACAGGGTCAAGACTGATTTGCATATGGCCATGTCTGAACTGGGGTGGCGTAGTGGGCAAAAGAACGATGGATTTAACCCAGATCTCTTGACTGGGGGAGAATGTCTGCATTGTCAGCATTCCGTCCATCATTTGTTTGTTGTAACGCTTTTCGCCCTAAGTGGGATGGGTATTCCCAGACGTGGGACCCGTGCTCACTGCGCCACTGTAGTCAAGCTATCCTGGCTGATGACGGCTGATAGCCAGAAACCGGTCCTAGGGTGCTTGATTCCGGTCCAGGGAAGACATGGCTTGGCAGTTCGGGCTGGACTGTTCCCATGAGGCACAGGGTCAAGACTGATTTGCATATGGCCATGTCTGAACTGGGGTGGCGTAGTGGGCAAAAGAACGATGGATTTAACCCAGATCTCTTGACTGGGGGAGAATGTCTGCATTGTCAGCATTCCGTCCATCATTTGTTTGTTGTAACGCTTTTCGCCCTAAGTGGGATGGGTATTCCCAGACGTGGGACCCGTGCTCACTGCGCCACTGTAGTCAAGCTATCCTGGCTGATGACGGCTGATAGCCAGAAACCGGTCCTAGGGTGCTTGATTCCGTTCCAGGGAAGACATGGCTTGGCAGTTCGGGCTGGACTGTTCCCATGAGGCACAGGGTCAAGACTGATTTGCATATGGCCATGTCTGAACTGGGGTGGCGTAGTGGGCAAAAGAACGATGGATTTAACCCAGATCTCTTGACTGGGGGAGAATGTCTGCATTGTCAGCATTCCGTCCATCATTTGTTTGTTGTAACGCTTTTCGCCCTAAGTGGGATGGGTATTCCCAGACGTGGGACCCGTGCTCACTGCACCACTGTAGTCAAGCTATCCTGGCTGATGACGGCTGATAGCCAGAAACCGGTCCTAGGGTGCTTGATTCCGGTCCAGGGAAGACATGGCTTGGCAGTTCGGGCTGGACTGTTCCCATGAGGCACAGGGTCATGACTGATTTGCATATGGCCATGTCTGAACTGGGGTGGCGTAGTGGGCAAAAGAACGATGGATTTAACCCAGATCTCTTGACTGGGGGAGAATGTCTGCATTGTCAGCATTCCGTCCATCATTTGTTTGTTGTAACGCCTAGTATATAATAGGGCAGGGGGATTAAAACTACCTCTTAAAACATACCACAGGGCGTTTTTGCACACGTTAACTCAGGCCCCGTCCCCTCCCTTCACCACTGTGTAAACACGCCCTGTGTCCGTTTTTAGTTGGGAGATTAAGTTCATTTGAATCCTGAGGGTCCCTAGGGTCCAACTAGCCCACTAGGTACCTCCAGTAAGTGCCACAGAGCTGCGTTGCAGAGAGGTGTAAAAAGTGGCACAGCCTAGACCACCTGTCTGCAATGCAGCTCAGTGGCGCTTACTGGAAGCACTTGGTGGGCTAGTTAGCCCCCAGGGGCCCTCAGTATTGAAGGGAAATTATATCCCCAATTTAAAACGTGCCATAGTGCGTGTTTGCACACGTCACCTCAGGCCCCGTCCCCTCCCTTCACCACTGTGTAAACGCGCCCTGTGGCTGTTCTAAGTTGAGAGATTAAGTCCCCTTGAATCCTAAGGGTCCCTAGGGTCAAACTAGACCACTAGGTACCTCCAGTAAGGGCCACAGAGCTGCGTTGCAGAGACGTGTAAAAAGGGGCTTGGCCTCAGAACACCTGTCTGCAGCGCAGCTCCCTGGCGCATACTGGAGATGCCTGTTGGGCTAGTTGGCCCTCAGGGACCCTCAGTATTGAAGAGGAATTAATTCCCCAACTTACAACTCGCCAGGGGGCGCGTTTGCAGAGTGCTGCAAGGAGGGGGCGTGGCCTCCGGCACGATGCCAGTCTTTTATTCATTTTAATTTTTTAAGAAGGGGGGCTGTGTGGTTCCCCTTCTTATTCTAATTTATTGGCCCTGATGACCCCATCCACCAGGGCCTGTCTCCTAATTATATTTTTTTGACCCCAATCCCCAGGGCCGGCCACTGTTTTTTATTATTTTTAAAAAATATGTATTTATAGACACACCTAGGACATGCTGGACAAACCGTACGTACCTATCACCATGACGATTTGAGTGATATTCATTAAAAGGCGACTATGCATACAATGAATCCACGTGGAATGGATTTACACCACTAGTGAAGCTCTGACATGTCTGATGCCCTACCGTGCCTAATCCCGGTAGACACCCTTGTCGTTTATTTATACAAACATGGGTAGCTATTGACGGGCACATTTAATACACATGCACACCAAGCCATTCAAAGGGGATTCGACAAAAATTCGACCAAAACTATGTAAGAAACCCCCCTCACGGTTATTAAAACACACATCCACTGCCGGATGTGTAATACTTTTTATTTTACTCTCTGGAAAGGGGACGAACATCACTTGAGAGTCACAGCGCGCTCCTGGCAGAGCCCAATGCTGTGTTACACCCACCATTGCCTGCCGAGTGCCACACACCTCTGTGTTGTATTCCACCAGCTAGTGCATATGCTATGACACTCTCTAGCCCATGTGCACTGTAACACCACCCCGTGAATATGTCATGCCACACTTGTCTTCGCACGGGTTATATTGCCCCATCTAACGTGCCTTCCTCGATGCCTATGTTATAACGCACAGTGCTATGCCATACATATTACAATCTGGGATCCATATCTTTGTCACAGTGCATATGCAACGTTACACTCCCCAGCACATATTTTATATTACAACTTTAGAGACTAGTTAGGTTACACAACACTGCCCTGTGCATATTACACTCCAAGGCGCACATCGCATAGCACGCGCTAGTGCCTGTGCTATCTCGCGCTCTCCAATGAATCTGTCATTGCGCACAATGTATTGCATATTATATTTCACGCCCGGTTCATCTTATAGCACACTTTTTGGTGCATAGTTTATACCATACACTATATCTAGTTTTCATTTTCAATCGTGCTCTCAGGACTATGTTCTATATAACACTGTGTTCACCTACCCTTTTCACGGGCATTACATTTTGCGATAGGGGGTGGAGGGTCAGGGGGTGTTTCTGCCAAGTGAGCCCGGAGTCACAGTCACAAACGTCCTCTTCTTCCTGAATAAAAGTGAGATTATGCTGCATACTTGTTCATATTTTAAGTAGTTCGCACAGACACACGTTTTAAAAACAATAAAGTTCCTAATACCTGCCTTTTCTGAACAGTTAGCTTGCAGCCCCATCCCCCTCCTCCCTATCCTCTGTTGTGTGAATCCATGGACTACCCTCCTCCCTCCTGCCATGCATGGTCTGATGTGCTGCCACTGCCCTCAATTTAGTATGATGTACCAGTCCCCTCCTCCTGCCCTCCATTGCCCAATTCTATGCCCCATCATTGACCTCCTGCTTAAACTCTGTGCTTAGCTTGCTGCCCCTATTCTCCTTCCCCCTGCCCTCCGATGTCTTTGTGCATGCCCCTGCTCCATCCTTTTTGCCCACCATGTTCCATGGACCTGCCACTCCTATCTACTCTGAGTGTTCTGTTGAGCTGCCACTCCGCTCCCACCTGCCTAGCATTGTCAGATGACTGTAACCTGTCCCTGCCACCTCCACCCTGCCTGTCCACATGCCATGCCCCTATCCTCTTCCTCCTGTCCTACATGGTCCATTGTACTGCCACACCCTTCTACCCTCCCTGGTCTGTTGTGCTGCAACTGCTCCTCCTGCCTGCCCCGTGCGGTCTGTTGTGAGGCCCCTTCCCCTGAACTTTCTTGTCTGTGCACAGGTCCTGACCCTCCCTTCTATCCTCCATCGTCCTTTGTGCATGCCCCTGCACCCTCCTTCTTGCCCATCATAGCCATTGTGCTGCCACTAACCCTCCCACTTGCCATGCATGGTCTTCTGTGCTGCCATGGCCCCTCCCACCTTCCCTGTGTGGTCAGTTAGCTGCCCCTGACCCCCTCCCACCTTCCCTCCATGGTCTGTGTGTATGCCATCACAGTCTCACTGTTGCTCTTCATGGTGTGTCTTGCTTCTAGTGCCCATCCTGTCTGACCTCCATGGCTATCTTGCTGCTCCTGCCCTGCCCCCTTGCCCCCAGCCCTCTGTTTACATGTCCAGACCCCTACTCCCTCCCTCCTGGCTTGTCTGTTCCATTGTAATGCCCCTGATCCGTCCCTCCTGCCCTTTATGGTCTGTTATGCTGCAGCTTTCTCTCCTGTCTGTCCATTATGGTCAGCTAGCTACCATTGCCTCTTACCCCTCTGTTCTCTGTTGTCCATGTGCATGGTCCTGTCCCCTCCCTCTTGCTTTCTATGGATTGTTGTGCTGCACTCCCGTCCCGCATGCCCTGTGTGGTGTATTGTGCTGCTGCAAACCCTGATGCCTGCCCTGCAGGGTCAGTTTGGTGCACCTCTCCATGTCTCTCCTGTCCTCTGTTATCCAAGTCCATGTCCCTACCCCATTTCCTTCCATGATCCAATGTACCATACTTGCGAACATTTTGAACTTGGTAAGAGGGAGATTTTGAAAAAAAACTGGGGTATTGATTTTCCCCTTTGAGTTACATTGAAAAAGAGGAGATTGTAGACAGGAGACAGATCAAATAAAGCCAATTTGAGCTTAAAAACATTGGACGTTTCCTGGCTGAATCGGGTCTGTTGGCATGTATGGTTGTACTACCATTGCCTCTTCCTTCTGCCCACAATGGTCTATTACACTGCCACAGCCTCTCTTGCAAGTCCTGTATTGTTGGTTTGTTGCCCCTGCCCCCCTTTCCACTGCCCTCCATAGTCTGTTGTGCTGCCATGGCCCTTCCTGTCTGCTCAGTGTGGTTAAATTGTTGCCTTTGCACCCTCCTACCTGCCTTCAATTTTCAGAGTCCGTGCCCCTGGCCTCTGCCTCTCAACAGTATCCTAATGAACAACTAGATTGCTAACATTCTATATTTATTACAAAAGTGTGGAACGCCTGACGTCATCTTGATGTAATCAAAACTGTAATACCTAGAGCATTTCCTTGAGAAATTACATATATGAGAGGGTCTTATTGGCATCAAAATTATGGTTAGTGCTCTAAAAGACTAAAATAAGGACATATTTTCTGAGTTTTCAAATAGCGACAAAGCACTTTTAAATTATTTGTTATCTTTATTTTTTTTATCCAGTTGACCACTTGATTAAATGTTGCACTTAGGGGAGAGGATGTGGTGTTACTTCCAGAACTGCAGATTTTGCAACTGGGGAACCAGGTTGGAGTTTCTGCTTCAGCTCGACATTCTGTGATTCTGGTCAAATCACTTAGTCTCCCCATGTCTACAACCAAAATGAATTTGTTCTTGTGTGATGTAACCAATGCTCATGTAAAGCACTCCAATACCTGACAAGTCTGCACTATTTAACACTGCAAAAACACAAAATAATAAGTGTTTTGCACACTTCTGTCATTGGGCTATATTTGGGCTACATCTGGGTGATTTTGGGCTACATTTGGGCTCTTTTGTCTCCGGTGGCCATCTTGGGAGATTTATTTGTTATGAAGTTTCCTAATTTCCTCATGTACTGCAGTCTCCTCAGTAGGAAATGCTTTCAGTTTTTTACTTTGATTCCATCATGAAGGTATTCAGATATGTCACACATTTGCCATAAATTCTGAAAGTTAGCACTCTAGTTGCTCATTAGATCACTGTAGTAAAACTACTGTTCACCATGGAAGTCTGCTCCTGGTATTAAAAGTGCATGTTTCAGTCTGCATGTCAGAATTTTTTAATGAAATAGAAGAGGATTTGAGAAGTCACTCAAAATGTGCCCTCGTTTTCTTTCTTCAGCATTAATCATAATTTCTATGGCAAAATGAACCCCCTCATTGTGTTCCTTTTTAAATTAAATGTTTTAAGTGTTACCAGTTTATTCCAATCAAGATGGCTTCAGGTGTGCCATACTTTTGTCATAATGAAGACAGTAAGCGCTCTAGTTGTTTTTAAGAACACTCTGGGACATTCTGTCATTGGGCTATACTTGGGCTACATCTGGGTGATATTTGGGCTACATTTGGGCTCTTTTGTCTCTGGTGGCCATCTTGGGAGACTTATTTGTTATGAAGTTTCCTAATTTCCTCATTTACTGCAGTCTCCTCAGTAGGAAATACTTTCAGTTTTTTACTTTGATTCCATCAAGAAGGCATTCAGATGTGTTACACATTTGCCATAAATTCAGAATGTTAGCACTCTTTTTGCTCATTAGATCACTGTAGTAAAGCTACTGCTCACCAGGGAAAACTGCTGCTGGTATTGAAAGTGCATGTTTCAGTCTGCATGTCAGAATTTTTTGATGAAATAAAAGAGGATTTCAGAAGTCAAAATGTGCCCTAGTTTTTCTTTCTGCAGCACTAATCATACTTGTTATGGAAAAATGAACCCCCTCATTTTGTTCCTTTTTAAATTAAATGTTTTAAGAGTTACCACTTTAATCCAAGCAAGATGGCTTCAGGTGTGCCATACGTTTATCATAAGTAGGACTGTTAGCGCTCTAGTTGTTCTTTGGAACACTCTGGGAAGCTGCAGTAGAACACAAAGGAATCAACTGACAGTCTCTGCCCTTGTTGGATGTACATGTTTTACTGAGAATGTCAGACTTCATTCTCACATGACTGAGAAAGATAATGTGAATTTACAGAAAATAAGCTCTCAGTTTAGCTTATACATCATCTTCCAAACCTCTGTGGGAAAAGCATGAGAAAATATTTTTCTCTCAATCATGATATCCCAGCAGAAGGCTTTTTCACATGGTGAAATCATCTTAGAACATACCACAATTCCTAAAATGAGTATGGTACCATCAACAAATGATTTATAATGTAACTAAAGTCTTAAAACCTTCTATTAACTGCAATGCTTTTTAATGAGGTGCTATCATGTAAATTGGTCCCAAGAAGGCTGCCACCACTTCTTGGATGAAGTGCTGACAGCCAATCAGATCTCAGGATGAGATATGTGGTTAGGCTCCGCCCACATATATATATGATTTTACTTTTGATTTTCTCAGGAACTACTGAACAGATTGACACCAGACCTGCAAAAGGCACTTCCCTGAGCTGAGGACTACCTCTCTGCCAAATTTCAAGTAATTCTGTTCAGCCGTTCGGGCTGTACCTTGGACTAAAGGTCCCTATGGAAAATTGCATGGGGAAAATGCGTTTTGGGACCCCCCTTTTTTCTCAGCCCCCGCTTGACGAATCCCCCCGATACTTTCAGGGTAGGAGCGGAGCGGAGCGCCCCACCTATTTTGAAAATTTCGCGAGGATTCGTCAACCGGCGCCAAAGTTATTCCAAATAGAAGTTTGCGGATTTCCTATGGAAACACGGTCCTAACTATAACTATCTACTGGCGACCGCCAGTAGATAATATATATATATATATATATATAATATATATAAATACACATATATAATGAAATTAAACATGCAAAATACACACACATATAATATATAATTATTTTAACAAATCTGTATAGAGACAATATCCACAAATCTAAATAGATATGCACGCTTACATATACACACATGACACCTAGGGAAGTATTAGTAGAAGGCCTAAACCCCTACACACACCCATATGTACCACGAAGCAGCAATATTATCATGGTCTTTTATACACATGTATCTTGTGTCTTGGGTATTTCGCTCCCCCAATGTTAATGTATCTGCTTAGAACTCCCACTTACAAGGACACATGTATAACAACCTCCTCTTCATACCCTGACAAGCATATTCTGTCATGACTAAGCATACATGCACTTTATATATACTTAACTAAAAAATAAAAAAATGTTAAAGGGGTGTTATAGTTAGGTGAAAATGTCAGTGAAAACATACATTTTTAAATGAACATAACCACTTAAATTCACCAGTTACAGTTATCTCAAGTAACTATAACTTGTGCCCCTCATGCACAGTTTGGCATTTCATGTGTTTCAGTGATATTATCAGTGATGTCATAAAACATGTCATGAGTGATGCAATATGTGAGGTCATAAGCAGTGCAGGGAGAGGTTTATTTGGGGCATGAGTGATATGCACATATACATATATATTACACAGTGGTAGTTTTCACTGTAGTTATTAGTAGGACCTAGCCACCGTAGGAACTGGATATTCCTTTGGTTTGCTTATACCTTTGGTGTCACTTAACAAATCTTCACAAAACATTTTTTTTTAAAGTTTATCCACCTCAGCTCCTTCCTTGAACGTTTCAGGGTGATTCGTCAAGCAGGGCTGAGAAAAAATGGGGGCTCCAAAATGCCACGTCCCCATTATATTTCAATAGGGCTTTTTTACCAGCCCTACAGTCCAAACAGCTGAACAGAATTACACCAAATTTGGCAGAAAGCAAGATCTTTACATAGAAAACATAACTGTTGTGAATTGGAGTAATCGGTTCAGTAGTGTTTGAGAAATGTATGTTCAAAATGTATGTATATCTGGACAACTGGGTTCCCTGGACTCTCTCTGGAGTTCCGTGGGCAAGCAACGTCAAATAATAGAGTGATATGATTGGCCAAGGGGGCTTCTTTCCATTCGGCCACCGTGCTCCTGTAGGTGGAAGAGGCTCCCTCGAGATAGGCAGGAGCTTGCACTTTGATTGTTTGTCATTAACATGAAGAGAAATACTTATACTGCCATAACAGGAGACCGGAACTCGTTCCCCTTGTCCTGAAAATGAAAACAATAAGGTATGAAGTACCAGAGAGGGGGGAGGGGCCATAGGGACCCCCACCCCCTGGGTCAAATTAAAAAAATATTTATTTTTGGGGTTGCCACGATCCAGCTGGACTCTTCCTAAAGCCCCAGCTAGAGACGGAAGGGAGCACCAGAATCCTATGTGGTTTGCAAGAGAGTCCCGCAGATCGAAAAGCCATTTACAAAAAAGAGGGGTTTCGGTGTCTGTGGAGGGTGGCCCATGGCTCTGTGGCCAACTGCCCAGTGTGCAGCACCAAAGGCCATGCTTAGAGTAGGGTTGGCTGTATGTGGGTGTTGACTTCAGGGCCTACTGCTTCACATAAAAACAACTAGAAATTCACTGAAAAAAATCAAAGGTTAAAGTAAAGTTATAGTTAGGTGTAACAAAAAAAAGATGTTTTCATATATGTAGTTAGGTGAATTTGTCAATGACAACATAAACGTTTTCAACAAAAAAAAGAATTCAGAGAAATTTACCCCCGCAATGCACTGCTTATGACCTCACATATGACATCACTCATGACATGTTCTATAGCATCATTTATGACACCTCAAATGACATCATTGATGACATCACTGATGACATCATCCAATGAGCATGATAGTTTGTTCTATAGTTTACATAATATTTATATATATATATATTCTAGATGCCTTGAGATACTGAATGATGCAATGTATGAAATGAAATCCTCATTATGTATGGAGTAATTCAATTCTTTAATTATGTTTTTTTAAATCTAAATATATGTAGACATAGAAAACGTATGTATGTCTTCACAGATACATACAGCTAACAATACAATCCCCATATGAAGTATAGACCCACATGTCACTATATATGTACATACTGATAATGCTGCCTCTATAACTATACATATGCTCAAGGTTCCTTTATTGTATGTACTTAGTCATTTTCTTCCTAATGAATAGCAGTCCTTTGCATGTATTGATTTGTGGGTGATACAAAGCAGCTTTTAGGTGACTCCATGTCATCTATTGATCAACGGCCCAGAGGCAACTGCAGATTTTGGATTTTCCAATTTCAGAAGTATCTGCATAGTTATAGAAGATAAAGTGAAAACCACTGATTAGATCCGCTAATGATTCAGGGGATGTTGAATGGCATGGGTCAGATTATTGCACCTTGAATGACTCCTGCTTTAATGCTGTATGTTTTTGAGGCGAATGGAGGAGTATGAATGATATTTGTTCTATTGTGTAGGTACAGTGTGATTCAAGATAGAGCTGTGCCCTTTATTCTGGCTTCCTCAAATTGTTATATTAGCTTGTCCTGATCAATTGGGTCAAAGCCCACTGAAAGGACCAACAGAAGAAGGACAGCAACCCTGTTCTGATCTACTGTTTCTTTTAGGTCATCCCACATTCAGATTATGGCAGATTCAGTGCCTCCTCCTAAACTGAATCCAGTTTGCAAGTCAGACAGTAGGGAAATGTTTTCAATGAATTGTCAACACAATAAGATGGACGGAGTGCTGAAACTTTTCAGACACTCACCCCCAGTCACAGATCTGGGTTTAATCCATCATTTTTCTTCTGCTCGCTATGCCACCCCAGTTTTGACCCAGCCATATGCAAATCAGTCTTGACCCTGTGCCTCATGGGAACAGTCCAGCCCAAACTGCAAGGCCAGGTCCTCCGTGGACGGGAAGCAAGCATCCTGGGACCGGTTTTGGAGTTTCACTCTTCATCAGCCAGACTAGCTTGAAACCAATGGCAAAGTGAGGAAGGGACCCACGTCTGGGCATACCCTGGTCACTTAGGGTGAACACAGCAGATACAATAAGATGATGGATGGAGTGCTGAAACTTTTCAGACACTTACCTCCAGTCACAGATCTAGGTTTAATCCATCATCATTGTTCTGCTCACTAAGCCACCCCAGTTTGCGTCCTGGGACTGGTTTCAGAGTTTCACTCCTCATCAGCCAGGCTAGCTTAAATCCAGTAGCAAAGTGAGCAAGGGACCGACGTCTCTGCATACCTGGCCACTTTCAATGAATTGTGACCTCTAGGCAATTGCTACTTTTGTATACATTCACTCTGGTATGGTAGGTTTGCTATAGTTCTGTAGTTGTTGGGGTCTTAGATGTTCAGGGTAGTTTTCTTTAATAATTAGCATAATTATGCCTTTTTTATGTCTCCTGGGAAAACTGCTGTTGTTAAGGAGTTGTTGATGAGTGTACTGACTGGCAGGACCACTGAAGTTGTTAAAATAATGTTTTTGACGATTTAAGGTGGATAAGGGTCAGAGAGGCAATTGGCTGGCTTGACAATTGTAATTGTAATTGTAACTGGGTTTTGTATCGCGCCAACTCACCGACAGGTCTCAAAGCGCTACTGACCAAGTACAGAACAAAGATGGAATGAGAATATATGGGTATCAGGTCTAGCAACCGATTATTGAAGCGGGAATGCGTCTTTAAAGAGTAAGGTCTTCAAGGACTTCCTAAAGTGGAGAAGGTTGGGCTCTCTACGAAGCACCTCCGGTAGCTTATTCCAAATGATAGGAGCCTGCACTGAAAAAGATCTGCCTCCTTTTGTTGTTAACTTGAAACGTGGTCGAGACAGCAAAAAAGATCCGGACGATCGCAAGGCGCGTTTAGGTTCGTATATTTCGAGCCTTTCTTTTATATAAGCTGGCGCTTGTCCGTGGATTGCTTTGTGGCAGATACACATACTTTTAAACTCCACTCTCTGCACCACGGGCAACCAATGTAGCCCGTGGAGCAGAGGGGAAGCATGGGTTCTCCTCGGCATTCCAAAAATCAGACGTGCTGCGTCATTCAGAATAACCTGAAGACGGTTGATGGAGTTCTTTGGAAGGCCGAGATACAGCGCATTGCCATAGTCTATTCTAGACACTATTGTGGCTGAAACAATGGTTCGCAGCATATTCCTCGAGAGCAAGGGGACGAGTTTACGTAGTTGCCTGATCAGATTGGTACAGGAGCCAACTACAGCGGATACTTGGTTGGCCATCGAGAGTTCCTGATCAATTTTCATCCCAAGACTCTTGACATTGGGACATGGTTTTGGAGTAGGTCCTAGTTCTTGTGGCCAGAACAAGTCGCTCCAGGGGGAAGCAGAGGTTGAAATGATGAGGACTTCCGTTTTGTCTGGATTGATTTTCAGCAAATTGGATGACATCCAATTCACTGTAAATCGTAGGATGTCTTGTGCCATTGATTGTGCCGATGATGTATTATCGATACTCAGCAACAGCTGAGTGTCGTCGGCATAGTTGAAAACTTTACACTTCATGTTTGCCAGGGACTCTATCAATGGTTGTAAATAAAGATTAAATAGGAGCGGCGAGAGCGCTGACCCCTGCGGGACCCCACAGACTAACATGCCCACATCTGAGACCTGGTCTGCCAACTGGATCTTCTGCGTCCTTCTTGTTAAGAAGGCTGTTAGCCATTTAAGAGCTTGCTCTCCTATCCCAAACCTAGCCAATCTGTCCAAGAGCAGTGCATGGCTGACAGTATCAAACGCCGCTGAAAGATCTAATAATATCAGGGCGCTTGGTTTTTTACTGTCAGCCATGCATCTTAACTCGTCCAGTACCGACAGCATTACTAGTTCTGTGCTGTGGTGGGCACGGAAACCAGCTTGCCTCTCCTGGAGAAGATGGTGAGATTCCAGGAGGGCTGACAAGGATTTTAGTACGTGCTGTTCTAGTACCTTTGACAGAAGTGGCAGCTGGGAGATTGGCCTGTAGTTCTTCAGGCTAGTTGGATCAGCTCCAGGCTTTTTTATCAAGGGTCTGACGCATGCCTCTTTAAAGGTAGATGGTAATGATCCAGTGGCTAGTGAGGTATTTAAAAGGTCTAAGATCTGGTATTCTAGAAGCGGTATTGCCATCCGAAGGATGTCAGGCGGGCAGGGGTCAGCGGGGGAACCAGATTTGATTGATGCCACGAGTTTTCTCAGAGTAGTAGAGTCAATGTAAGGAAAGCTGGTAAAAATTGGAGTTAAAGAGTCTGGGAGGGGCAGTTGTTCGATGTAAGGGACTGGATTATCCTTCTTGATATCAGACAAGATGGTCGCTACTTTTCCAAGGAAGTATCCTTGAAAGGTATCGCAATCAATCAGGATGTCTGCCTTTTCCTCCTTCTTACTCAGCTCTTTCAGAATTTGGAAAGTCTCTCTCTGAATATTAGTAGCGTTGTTAATACGCATCTCATAGTAATCCTTTTTGGCTGATGTAATAAGCTTTTTATATACTTGAAACGATGTTCGATATGATTCCCTATCGGTATCCTTTTTAGATTTCCTCCAGCATCTTTCGAGATAGCAAAGCTTTCTTTTATGTTCGCGTAGACCTTCAGTGAACCAGGGGGCTCCTTTCTCTACACCTTTTATTTTTTGTGTCTTTTCAGGAGCTAACTCATCGATTGATTGCCTAAGAATGGTTGTTATCATATTGTACTTTGAGTCTAGATCAGTACTATCAGAGGGGATTATAAAGTTCTGTATGTACTTGGGCATGGTTTTGGCTAGGGTCTCAGAATTCACTTTTTTCCATTGGCGCACTTTTTTAGTTTTTAACGGTAGTTTGACCTGGCAGATATCTTGCGATAAGTCATATGAGATAAGATGGTGGTCTGACCAAAAACAAGGTGAGATACTTGTAATGACCGCTTTTGGTGTCGAAGACCAAATAAGATCTAAAATATGGCCTTTTATGTGGGTTGGAACTTCCACAAGTTGTGTCAGTCCGAGGGCGGTCATGATGGTCTGTAATTTCTGGACTGACGGATCTTGATTGCTTTTATCCCAGTGGACATTAAAGTCGCCAGTTACCAGGATATTTTTATAACGTGTGCATAGGTCTGATATAATTGGATAAAAGAGATCATTGAACATGGGAGTACTTTGGGGTGGGCAATATACTGTTAGAATAATTAAACAGGAATTGCTCATGGTAATTTTTATCCCCAGTAAGTCAACAGTATTTATGGTCTCAGATAAGATCTTTGTTACCATATATTGCCTTTTGAAGATCGTTGCTACACCCCCACCTCGGGCCCCCTCCGGTCGATTATGCCAGACCATATCATACCCACTGGGAAGGGCGGCGATGATATCCGGGTAAGAGGCATCACTCAACCAGGTTTCGGTGAGTGTCAGGATATCAATAGTCTCCTCCTGTAAAAGGGTGAAGATCTCTAAATGGTGTTTCTGCAGTGACCTGGTGTTAAGGGTAGCCAGCTTCAAAGGGGTTGAGCGGCTTAAGTTCTTACAGCTAGAGATGTGCAAGATGTTGTGTTCCTTGAGAGTAGCACATACAATCGGGGATAAGGTGTACATGTCAGAATTCAGTCCTAGGAGATCCGCTGAGGTATAGCAGGTGCGTGTGCCAGAGTCCCCGAGCCCTGAGCCCGATCGTGCGCGGACGGGCGCAGACGGGCAGGACTCTGGCACGACTCCGGCGCAGGTCCGGCGCGTCCGCTGGTCGCGTCCGCTGCGCGGAGCCATCACTGTCCGTTTTTATAGCGCTGACGATGGCCTCACTCACCCAGCCCGACCCAAGATGGCCGCCAAACCCGGCGCCCAGCGCTCTCGGCGTCAATATTCAGCCGAGAGCGGGACTGGAGCTGCAGGGAAGGGGTAGGAGTGAATTCTAGGCGCTACTAAGCGCTGGGGGGTCACAGCACACCAAATAAAATCAAGGTGTGAAATTCACGAACAAAATGCCAAACTGTTAAAAACACGATTTACAAACAAGAAAAGACAGGAGACCTCCCGGCTTCCGCCTCAGGAGGGAAAGGTGCGTACAGTGTCAGAGTTACTCGTTACCAAGACCTGGCGCCTTTTATAGCGCTGACGATGGCCTCACTCACCCAGCCTGACCCAAGATGGCCGCCAAACCCGGCGCCCAGCGCTCTCGGCGTCAATATTCAGCCGAGAGCGGGACTGGAGCTGCAGGGAAGGGGTAGGAGTGAATTCTAGGCGCTACTAAGCGCTGGGGGGTCACAGCACACCAAATAAAATCAAGGTGTGAAATTCACGAACAAAATGCCAAACTGTTAAAAAACACGATTTACAAACAAGAAAAGACAGGAGACCTCCCGGCTTCCGCCTCAGGAGGGAAAGGTGCGTACAGTGTCAGAGTTACTCGTTACCAACACCTGGCGCCTTTTATAGCGCTGACGATGGCCTCACTCACCCAGCCCGACCCAAGATGGCCACCAAACCCGGCGCCCAGCGCTCTCGGCGTCAATATTCAGCCGAGAGCGGGACTGGAGCTGCAGGGAAGGGGTAGGAGTGAATTCTAGGCGCTACTAAGCGCTGGGGGGTCACAGCACACCAAATAAAATCAAGGTGTGAAATTCACGAACAAAATGCCAAACTGTTAAAAAACACGATTTACAAACAAGAAAAGACAGGAGACCTCCCGGCTTCCGCCTCAGGAGGGAAAGGTGCGTACAGTGTCAGAGTTGCAGAAGATGCAGTCTAATTGGTGACAGTTCTTGAAGGAGTGAAGAGACTGTGTAAACCTCCCCTGGAGGAGTCTATTGCACATGGGCTGGGGTTGTTGTGTTTTTGCTGGTTAAGTAAGATTCCAACATGTTTGTTTTAGTTGTGTAATGATTGGCCAGCTTGTCACAAACATCTTAAGAAATTCAATCGATACCTTCTGTGCATTTTGGCTTATTTGTGTGGTGCTGGCAAGATTTCAGTCACAAACCTATCAAGCTGCAACGACGCATGATGCAACTGAATAGGTATGTGACTGTGATGAGCTGAATATCAGCTAAGGTCTCAGCATCCTGAGTTGTTATTATCAACTGTGGTGATACCTGGCCGCCCTGTAAATGGTAGGAATGGTATAGGAAGAGATGGTAAAGAAAACCAAAAGTGAAGAAACACCTAGGAGAAGGAGTACAGGACATGAGGTGGACAACATTTTCAAATTAAGAAGTCACCTTCACAGGTGCAGCCGGCACCGATTGGAGTTAGGGGGATGGGAGCACGAGGGGGGGTGGACACGTGAGGTAGGGGGGAGGACATGGGAGGGGAGAGGACATGGGGGAAGCGACTATCAAAAAATGAATTAAAAATGTAACATTTTCGCTGCTTCCTCACCCGTCTCTCCTCTGTATTCCTCCTTTGCTTGGCTACAGGAAGCACACGCAGGTTCCCAGTCAGCCAATCACAACGCTGCCTTAGCAGCATTGTGATTGGTCTGAATGCTGTGTTTCAGTGCTCAGACGCTGACTGGAGGCCTGGGCATGTTCTCCACGGAGGCTGTAATGCAGACTCCATGGAGAATACGCAAAGTGCACAAGACTGCTTTTGGCAGCCTGAGAGGGCCATCCAAGCAGTCATTACGCACTTTAGGAGCCCCCTCACTCAAAGCTGTGGCCGGAAGTACGAGAAAATGAAATTGATTGATTGATTGAAGAAAATTTATATTGCGCAAAACAAAAACCCGCAGGTATCAAGGCGCCTATTAAAGAGGTAAAAATATCAGTATATCACCTTACGCATAGGCTTGCAGGAAGAGGCAAGTTTTAAGGGCACTTCGGAATCTCTCTAAGGAGGGCAACGACCTGAGATCCAAAGACAAATCATTCCACCATTTAGGAGCCAGAGTAGAGAAAGCCCTACCACCCCACTTGGCTTTTCGTATACGGGGGACTGTGAGGAGCAATTTCCTGGAGGAACGCAGGTCCCTTCCAGGAGTAGAATGAGAGATGATGGAACCAACTCCCATATCATTATTCCTTGCAATGGCTCTGTAAGTCATACATAAGACTTTAAACCGTATTCGGTATTCAACCGGTAGCCAGTGCAGTGTCCTCCTAGCCAGAGTGGCCGAGGAGCGTCTAGGGACATCCAGAACAAATCTGGCGGCGGCGTTCTGGACTACCTGCAAGCGTTGTAGTAGGCTTCTATTCAGCCCTGCATACAGCGCATTACAGTAGTCCAGTCGTGAGCCGATAAGGGCGACCGCTACTTGCTTTCTGGACTGTAGGGAGAGGTACTTCCTGATTCTTCGTAGGGTATGGATTAAACCCCAGCAGGTAGAGATGGTTCTACTAATCTGTCCGCCCATATTAAGGGCAGGATCTATCATCACCCCCAGATTTCTGGCAGATAACGTGGGGGAAGGGCATACTCCCAACGAATCAGGCCACCAGCTGGCTCACCAAGTATTCTGATTCCCTCCAAACACCATCACCTCAGTCTTCTCCCCATTCAGCTTAAGCGAGTTTTGAACCATCCACTGACCAACTGCCTCCATACAAGATCTAAAGTTGGAGGCAGTTGGTACGTCTGAATGGGAGAGAGAGACGAGGATCTGGGTATCATCTGCATAAGAGACTACCTCCATCCCGAAAGTTCTGATTAATCTGGCCAGTGGGGTCACATAGATGTTGAATAGGGTCGGACTAAGAGCCGACCCCTGCGGGACCCCACAGAGCACCGGTCGGGATGGAGATAAGAACTCTCCCAGCTTGACTCTTTGTTCCCTTCCATTTAGGAAGGAGGTCATCAGATCTAGAGCTGCGTCCCTCACCCCCACCTCCCTCAAACGGTGTATAAGTATTGAGGGGGAGAGGGTATCGAAGGCCGCAAATGATAACATCGCAAGGTATTATCATTTTAATTTCTCTCTTTCACTGCAAAAAAGGAGTGGGGCTGCGCTCCTCTGCCTTAGCTGAGGAGCGCCACTGCACCTTCACAACAGTCACAACGGCAGTTAGATCCTCTTGAGAAAAGGGGTAACGCACGTGTCAAGTTGTCGGTCAAAAGCACGAGGAAGGTAACTTAGGGGCATATGTATAAAATGATTTTGTATTCGCAAACGCTGCGAATCGCAAAAAAACAGCGTTTGCGAATACAAAATCGCAAAATGAGATGTATGAGGCATTTCAGC
The DNA here is from genome assembly GCF_964204655.1 of Triturus cristatus. Lineage (NCBI taxonomy): Eukaryota > Metazoa > Chordata > Amphibia > Caudata > Salamandridae > Triturus > Triturus cristatus. The sequence goes on from NC_140580.1 coordinate 770,174,915, forward strand.
CTCGTATTCTTAAGGAATCGCTAATTTTGCGATTTCTTAAGTTTGCGTAAGCATTTAAGAGATCGCAAATTGCGATTTCTTAAATGCTATGTAGCACACACCCAAGTTGTGCGATTTCTCCTTAGGAAATCGCAAATTACCACCAACTTGAAGTTGGTGGTAATTTGCGATTTCTTTGAAAAATGCACTTTTTTGCATTTTTCAAAGTGCCATGTGGCACACATACATGCCCTTAGGGCATGTATGTGCGCCATACGCGCACACATGCTGATTTCAGGGGTGCATCAGGGTGTCATCATGACACCCTTGCACCTTTGAAAATATTCTCAATTTGCGATTAGCAAATAGCGATTCGCAAATTGAGAAGGACTTCCCATTCATTGCTATGGGCCTCCTGGCCCATAGGAATGAATGGGAAGGTATTCCTTAATTGTGATTTCGCAATTTGCTAATCGCAATTAAGGAATTTTAAGAATTCGCAAAATTTGTGCGAATTTTTAGATACATCCCGTTTTGCAATTCTCAAATAGCGATTCTCAAAAAATCGCTATTTGAGAATCGCAAATGGAGATGTTGATACTTATGCCCCTTTTTTTTTTTTTTTGGTAAAAGATTTTATTAATTTTTAACACCCAGGTTCCTGAAGACCAACAGCACACATATGACCAGCAGACGAAGAATCCCCCCTCAAAATACACATCAGAAGAAATCTGTTCCACTGCATTCCTACCCTACATCCCCCACCCACCGCCCCCTCTACCCCCACCCCCCCCAGTCAGTGTGCTCGCAGTAATTCCTCATCAGCCACCTTCCATCTGGCCCTATGGCCTGAGACGTCCCAGCTCCGGGCAAACGGGCAAACCCCTGCTAGTATTCAGCCCGAGAGAGAGGGCCCCGCCGTGACCTCCCTCCGCAGCCCTGTTCCCACCTGCGCTCTTCAACCGCTGCCCAGGTAGAGTGCAGATAGCAAGTCCTCCATGAGTGTAACTAAGTGACCCCGTCCTGCATGTACTCCCCCGTGGCCCCCACCGACCCCGTCCCAGGTTCCACTCCCCCATCCACGTCTACAGAATCCCCATCCTCCACAGCCTCCACATTCCTCGTCTCCCAGGAGCGCAGCTCTTCCACCAACACCCCCCACGCCCTCGCCACATTTGATACTTATGCCCCTTAATGCTTTATTTTATTGGATTACAGTGGTAGCAAAATTATGTACTGTGTCCTGGTCCATTTGAGATAAAGAACCACTGGATGTATTTTTTATGGGACGGTTGGCAACAAGCTTTACAGTGTATGATTCATTACTCTGTTCCTTGATAAACGTTCGTGGTGAAAGAGAGACTGTTTATATAGTTTATAAAAGGTTCCTAAGAGCATCTAAACACCCGGAAGAAAAAAATATTCCTCCAGTTTCATCTTCGAGTACACTTTGGACTTGATTGCTGATCTGGCGGAAGGCCCGGTTAGCATCATGGCACATTCACTGGGTGCGCCGGGCACAGATTAGGGCTGGATCCTGAAACAGCAAAAATAATGCGCTCTCTACGTTGAATGCACTAATTCTCGAAGTTGGCACATATGCTGGAGAGAGCGCCAGGAAAACATAGATCGGGGGTTCAAGCCGCTACTTTATGATTCTTTGCAGGACCCCCATCATTTAAGGGAGCGGTAAAGACTGAGGGTAGGGTGCAGAATGAACAAGCAGAGAACCACTTGTGTGTCTTCTTCCATGTTGTCACTGTCTTTGGAGGTGTGGTAGATGCCCACATAATGTTTTTATAGAATGGGTCACAAAAGCTCCTTGGCACCTCCTGGATAACATAAACCGGCAACGCCAATAAATACATTTAATGTGCTACCACATACAACAAAAGCACATTAAAGCCTGACAAAGAAACAAAATGTGGACTATATTGAGGGCTCTCTTTCATTCGATACAGTCTAGCTTGTGTTTCCAGGTCGATTAAAGGTTAGATTACAAAGGCACCATCTGTATAGTCCTTCTTTAGTTTCCATGATAAATCAAATAAGCATTGGCAAAGCTAATAGGTCTGGCCCTGACAAGCTGGTGCAATAGTTCATATTTTTCATTGCAACCAAATGCCACAAATATCAAATAAAAACAGAAGCAAACATGTTGCTACCTAAACGTGGCAGCAATTAATTGCAATAAAGATGTTTAATTTAAAAAGCAGTACAAAAATGTGGCAATTTTCCTTCTTTTTTTGTTTTTTTTTAAAACTAAAAAGCCTTTTGTTGTGCCATGCATTTTAATATTATTATTTGGGAAGAGAACAATAATGAGTCACCTCCTAATCAATTACTCAAACCGCAGGAAACTACATTGTCACTTAATTACTTTTTAACAGCAAATTTAATAGGAGGCAGAAAACAAATTAGCATCTGACTGGGCACTCAAAGTTCAAGCAAAATAAATAACTGTTATTCAAATACAATTTTAACAATGTGCACAAGCATTATGCAGTCACTCAAAGTGAAGGAAGCCAGTGGGTAAAGTGGGCTGATCCATTGCTCAGTGTCGTATATGAGTGGAGCAGTGAATGAACTCTGCTGACCAAAAGCCCCTCTCTGCATGTTTATTATATATGATTTGAATAGTCTGGTCAGACATCTAGAGCTATCTCAAAGGACAAACCTAAAAAGTAATTGCCATAATAATCAATGCTTAGCTGCCTGGTCTTCTTTTGGCATGGAAAGAAAAACAGATGGTATTGAATGCTTTGCCACCTGGCCTTTCAGGACAAAAAGACAAACCGGGTGGTGTTAAATACAAGGAAGCCTTCAGTACAGCCTGCCTTTCTTTTGTATTAAAAGAGAAAATAAATACCAGTTTAGTTTTTGCAAATTTGCTTTTTTGGTTCCAATTTTGATTTCTTCTTATGCTCCATTTCCTTCTGGGCAATACTCACAGAAGGTGTGTTGTACCCTTCCAGTCATCAGCTCCAGTGTCAGTGGTTGGCTGCTTCTCTTTTTTGTTCCTGGAGGTTATGGATTGATTTTTCAAGAACCCTGGCTCTAAAGAGAGATTGGGGATTAGTTCAAAACCATTCCAGAGAAAGGGCCTGATATAGATCTTGTTGGATGGGTTATTCCATCACAACGGTGATGGATATCTCGTCTGCAGAAATACAAATCTCATGATATCCTATGGGATTTATGTTTCAGCTGGCAAGATATCCGTCACCGTTGTGATGGAGAAACTCGTCCACCAAGATCTAAATCAGGCCCAAAATGTTGATGATTTTGATCCTCTTAGTTACGTTCCCACTCATATGCTTTGGTCGCACCACTTGTTTGTTTCCAGAACATAGACTTGTTTTTTGTGTGTTTTCTGTTACCAAATTGCGTCATTTGTTTTTCTCCATGACCTCTGTCCTACAGCTTGTGGTGTGCTTCAACTTTCATGGTCTGCCACACGTACCATTGAATCTAAACTGTACTTTGTGATAACACAGGATTTTCTCAGACCGTGCTTAATCAATTAACCAACTTATTGCACTTATATATCAAAACACGTTTTTTTAATATGATTATACTTTTATGACTATCTTTTGATAGACGAATAAAGTTTAAAACTGAACTGACTATTTAGAATGCTATTGAATTATGTTCCTCGATCTTTTACATTTCTCTAAAGATTTTTTAATTCTTCTGAGAATCTACATGACCAGTAGAACCATTTATTTTTTTATTTTCCAGTTACCCTGTTTCATTTCTGATCTATTTGGGTTGCCCTATCTTTACAAAGATTTTAATTGTAGGAAGCATCAATTTACATAGTTAGTTTTGCCACAGTGGTCTCTTGTACCCTGTAGAGATGAATGTGATATAACTGTAGACCAAAAAAGGTCATATACTAACCTTTTGCATTGGCTCTTACGTGGCACAAAGCCATGAAAAGCATCCAGCTGAATTAGTTGACATTAAAAAGGGCCACAAATGCAGTGCAAAATTGAGCATTGACCTGCCATTGACTGTGTAAGTAAAGTGGATTTATAGAGCGCTGCTTGTCATCCATGGGGGTATCCAAGCGCCGTGGAAACCTTAGTAAATCTAAGCTTAAGTTTCCAAGGCTTTGCGTCCATGATTTCTGTCTTGCATTAAACTAGGAGGCACTACAGTCTTGACTGTTGGTAGAAAAGTTTCCCTGGTTGGCTGAGTTAGCCATGATAAATCTAGTTCTCCTTGCCTCATCAGTATGTGTAAAGGATTCAGTGACCAACATGAACATTGCCATATCAACGGTACACATTAACAGATGGGTGACACGTGATCCAGGGCTTTCCCAGAGCTGGATGTCCAGATATGCTCTTTGGTGCAGTGAAGTCTGTTGGTTTAGTGTGTTTTCTGTATCAGGATTTAGGAGGATGCTGTACAAGACTAACTGTGCAAGATCCACCCTCCATCTCTGGTTACTGCCTATCTCTGGTGATATTTGTCCTTAATGAATACAATTGAGGACTACATTCATAGACTTCATTCTATGAGTGGGGATGCAGTACCCCCCTGTTCAGCACCAAACTGCAAAGAGGGAGCTTTGGGGCTGTATGTTTTTTTTGTCCTTGCCTAAAGAAGTCCTTGTTTCTTTCCCTGGTTTCCACAGTCCATGCATGAATACACTGGGAAGAGGTCCAAGCTATTCTGGACATTTCTTCTAGAAGAAAATCTGTTTGTTTCTGCTTCTGGAACAGGCAGTTATTAAAATGGAATGGGAGTCCCTGGTTTCTCCTCGTTTCCTCTGGGCCCCAGTTCTCCTTCCACTGGTCTGCCAGATACTGCCCCCCTCAGCTTGGAAACTGGAAGACTGTGGATACAACCGGTTTATCACTGACAAGTACATCCTCTAAGATTCCTTCTACCTTGAAGGTCTATGATTGACCTTGGGTCCACTTGCGAACTTGGTGTGGGTAGAAAGTCTTTGCCCCTGGGACTGTGATCTAATCCAAGTCCCTCCCTTCCTCCAGAATGGTGTGAAGTGGGCCTTGGCCTCTTAAAGGCTCTAAGATCGTGCTCGTGTTGATTCGTAAATGTTGGGCTGGTGAGGTAGAGAACAAAACTCTGGACATCCATGATTCTTGCACCTTTATATCTTACAACCTGTCATACAAAGAATGCCATGTGTACGGAGCCAGTCTCCAAGAGCACGGCCACCGGTTGGGTAAAGGCATCGGGAACTCAATGTCAGCTGGAACTGAAGTGAGAAGAGCTGCAGACCAATTCAACACTTGTGTAGGCCAAATAAATCCTGTTCTGGTTTTTATTAAAGACTATTAGTCACTGGTTTGGGGATATCCTAACTTATGTAAGCAATTGGATGAGGAGCATGACGAAGATGTTGCGTTTCAATTACTCTGACTCAGTTTTCCTCAACTCCATCCTTACAAGCCGCCCTTGTTAGAAGTGAGTACTTAGGGTTTCATTTTGAGAGACACTGGTGCACGGACACAAGTGTTGGTGGGTTATCCATGAGAGACCAGTTCAGAAATGTGGAGGTTTCACAGAGGCTGGAGACCTCATGTGCACTTAGGTGCTATGGGCAGCAGGGAGCCTGTCTCATGAGGTGACCCACAATACATACGGCAGACTGGATCCAGTGAGCTTCAATCGGATTAGCCAGATTATCTGTAAACAACCAAGGCATTACTAGTGTTGCATCAGAGTCCCTGAGAATATATGATGTTACAACGCTTGCAATTACAACGCATTCTTTTACAACGCAGTCTTTACATCGCAACTACCATTACATTGCATGTTTTTACAACGCATGCCATTATAATGCATGTTTTGAAACTACCATTACAACGCACTCCATTATAACGCATACCTTTACAACGCATACCTTTACAACGCATACCATTACAATGCATAATACTTTAAGGGCAACAGTAGGGTAAGTGTTGAATAATGTAGGGGTAAAAAATACTATTCCCACTCCAGTGAGTGCGACAGTAGGGAAAGTGTTAGATAGTGTAGGGGTAAAAATTACTATTCCCATGTCCCCCAAAACCCATACCCACCCTAATACTAAACAAATCGCCATTACTTATCTTTTATTGCGTTGTAATGGCATGTGCTGTAATGGCATGCGTTGTAATGGCATGCATTGTAATGGCATGTGGTGTAAAGGCATTTGCGTTGTAACAGTTGCGTTGTAAAGGTAGGTCGTTGTAATGGATGTTTCCCGTCCCTGACTTGCTCTACGGTGGGCTTTAATGCTGCTGTCTAGAAATCATAACTGCAATAGGAGTTACGGTATGGTGACGCAGCAGTAATCTGGGATGCTGAATATTGCATGAGATCTGCCTTAACCTGCCAATGTAGTGGTTTTTTTTTCTTTGCAGACTCTGGCAGGAAGCTTTTCATATCACAGTTAATGCTCCCACACCTCCTGGCTTCCACCACAGGAAGCCCAGTCCCAGAGCAATTAGAGCGGCCTGGGGATCCGAGAGTGAACGCTCCCCTCCCAAGTCATCATTCAGAGCAGATGAGAGCCTGGCGTCCAGCCATCCCCACACTCTCGGAATCAATCTCAAATGTTTGGAGCGTGAGGTGGAATGAGCCTGCATTATACAGCAGTCTGATTCCAGACAGCGCAGTCAGGCAACGCCACGCTCTATGGAACCAGGAGGGGCACAGGGACAGTATCCGACATTACAGCTGCATTCTTCTGATGCCCACAGAGACATGGGGAAAGCCACACACAGACTAGTGTTGCAACATGAGGTCAATCACTTCGGCCTACATATAAGGTTTGGAAAGTGCCCCCAACTTCCTGTAGAAATACTGCACAACATAGCAACAGAAATGCACGGTGTTGCTCATCAAAATCTTCGAAGCATCCTTCCTGTGGTGAACTCTTCAAAGTCATCGCGCTGTGGAGATTGAGAAAGAGCATCAGAGAGGCTATATCAACAGGAAGAGGGACTATACCTAGTGTAAACTAGAGACCTTTCTAAAATGTTGATCCGGTTTGATTCTGGGTTCGTGCTTGTTCTTTAGCCATGCTCCACTGAAGGGTGTGGATCCAGGAGACCTCTATGATGAGTAACACTGGATGTGCGAGTGAGGGTCCGTCCTGGCAGTCTGAATTCACAAACTCTTTCTTGTCTCCTTGAACCGCTCAAGGACTCAGCCTTTGGCCTGGGCAGACTTGCCCGCTCATCATTGGATGAGGGTTTGGGATGAAGGTTGGAATGGGTGTCCATGTGGGTGAAAGTGATTGAAAGTGTCTGTGTATCTATACCTCAGTCCCTGTTGACAAGATGTTTTAGTGGAGAAAGCACACTGGTCTCTTGTATGGTAGGCCCAGTCTTTTCAATATGTATTTTTAATTGATGATGAAGACCATGTCAGACATTTAACATCTTTAATATGAAACAGAGATTTTCCTAGCCAGCACAGAAAAAACATTAAGATTTTATTAAAGAAAAGGCGGCAGATATTAAAAAAAAGAAATCTGAAGTGCAATTCTCAGCAGTAGTACATTTCAAACACACTAATTGATATCAGATTTTCACATGCTTCTTTCTCTCTAGGCACCTTCTCCTTTGTTTGCTGCTTTTGATGAGTTAAGTTCCTTTTTTTATCCTCCTTCCTGCTTCAGCTACCTCGCCAGTGGTGCTTCTGTCTTTGTTTTTTAGCATTCCCCTAGAATGAGGGGTATACATACATCATTCCCCTGTTTTTTCAATTATTTTTTATTATTAATTGTCTCTCAGCTGAGTTATAGCACTCTAGTTGTTCCCCGTGTTAGATAAGGTTGATTTCACATGCTACTGGTTTAACTGGAAAAAGGCCAGGGGTTATCCTGTGGGCTGAGCATCCCAAGATTTAGCATTAGGGCCGGCTTTAGCGTTAGTGGCAGATGGTACAACAATATTTTGTGGCAGGTTTCAACCACTTTTAGAAACCTTACTATAACGAAAGATTGAGGAAAAACAATAAGGTTCTATTTTATGACTCGCAATTTGCATGCAGTGCTTTAATGCAAGTTCATAGCTCAATGTGCTATCTCAGAAGGATTATAATTTATAATCTCCAAGTAACTAAGGTACCTCTTTGAGGAAAGCACTGCCTAACATCAAGGACTTATCCTCTCTCACCCCTGAGATACACCTCAATGTTGTCTCCATCGGTCTGTTATGAGAGGCCTGGACTGGACCTTTGAATGGTGCCAGGGCCAGTTCGTGGACATTTGAGATCTTTTGAAGAGGCTTCTAGATATGGCAGATTGAACTCCACCCTCACCAGATGAACAAGATATTTCTACTGTTTGGACCTGGGCTCACAGTGCAGTATGTTTCGTAAACTGTGCTAATGTCATATCACATCTCATTAACACAAGTCTATCTTGAGGTGGATAGATAAAAAAGCAGCAAACATTGGCTCAGACAACCCATCTCAAATCCACTACAGTTGGGGTGGGTTGTCAGTTTCTCAAATATATATTTAAGTAGATCACCACATTCACCTCCCTTGTCTTTCTCCAGTCCTACATGAGAAGGGTCTTCTCGTTCATGGTGTATTTTGGGTCGGTCAGTGATACACGAGGTCATCACTACCACCATTTTGTGATGAAGAATATGTCATATTATTAAAACAATTAATGCAAAATAGAGCTCATTGCTTCCCTTCAAATCTTTGGGGCTACCACCTTTACATTTAACAGAAAACTTGTATGTGGACCGGCTACGCCAAGAACTGGACATAAATTACCTCCTGCATCATATTCAGTGTACGGCTTAACTTCAAGGAGCTCTGTGCACTTCTATAGATGAAGGCAAGTAGCAGAGGCAGAATTTGCGGCTTTCCTCCTCGTCCACCAGGAATGAGAAAGAAGCAATCTTGCTATTGCTGAAGGAATCCAGGGGGTTGGCTGCCCCGCATAAGGAGGGGTGACCCTGGCCAACCACAGCCTGAGTTCAGCATTCAGAACCTTATCATGAGTAGGTCAGAAATGCTAAGCATGTGAGATTGGAAGCTGAATACTGCTACCTAGCCCGACGTGTATCCTCTCATGTGCAGCCACTAATGACTGAGGGCCTTCTGCTGCAGTTACTATGTGTGACCATTCATATAGAAGATAGTAGGAGACTCAAGAGCTTGCACCCTGCATTGCCAAGCACTCATCCTCAGCATGGCACTGATGTTCATATGAGGCCTTTGCTCCTGCACTCCTATCAACATACCCTCAATGTGGTGATGATGATCATGTGAGATCAGTGTGTATGTGCCCTGCATTGTCATGCATTATTTTTCCAAGCTTGGTTGATGTCTGCAGGAGATCCGTGTGCCGACATCTTGCATCCCAGAGCACCCTTTTCTCAAGCACGCTGATGCACTGGAGAAGCCCATGAGCTACACCACCCACAGTCCCAATCCAGATGTTCCTTTCCTGAGCAGATGCTCAAGCACATTGGTACAAGTACCACCACACACCACTGCCGCCCACTCACTCCTGCTAAACCCTAAAACTGCTTCTCTTTCCCACAAAAGCAGGTAAGCATAAACTGAGTGACTGCTGCTGAGCAAGACAGCTGGGTAGTCCAGTCTCTGCATGTGGCCACTGAGTTCATATGCTGGAGGAGACTGAACAGAACTGAAATCAGGGTTTGAACTGAGCCATAAGACCACATAAAACAGGTATTTATTTTCCTGATATCACCAACCAGCACACCGGCATCATGCTAATGGAGACAACCTTACACCTCCAACACTCTTCAACTGGAATCAATCACAATTGCCCACATGGCCCACATACTGTTGGATATTCCTTTGGAACCTATCTGCTGGCTAGAAACATCTGTATCTACTGATTTGCACATGAAATGTATATTTTCTTCTACTGTTAGTTTGCTTCTGTTTCCTACTATGCACTTGATAACGAGTGCCTCGTAATTTTGCGACCCATACGGAAACCCTTGTTTACACATGGGTCGCGATTATGATAGTGAACGTATTTAATGCTTCCGATAATTATCGGATGCATTAAATAACTTAACCTTCGTTAAATTTCAGCAGGTCAAACCTGCTGACATGCAACGGGGAAAACATACAGTATTTCAAGTATCATGTGGATTTTGGTGCGTAAAAACACCCTCATGTTTTTCCCCATAAACTCATAATAGGTGTTATTTATCGCACTCAATAAATAAAGTACCCTGTGGTATTGTTATTTAGCTTGTAATCAGGATCTACGTTATATATAGGTACCTCCCCTTACATCTGGGCCAGTGTAATTGTTAACGTATTATTGTATTTCCCTTCTGTTCCTTTCTGTAGAGCACTCTGACATCCTCTTGGATCATGTCCACACTATAGAAAAATGTAAATCAATAAATATATAAATAAATATGAAGTTTTAAATGAAATGTGGGCAAACAACCTGTGTGCTAAGGCACCTGAACATCCCAGGAATCTCCACAGGATTGTACATTATACACAGCCACAATTCATAGCGAAACAAGGGAAGGGCTCCGACATGCTCATGCAGACATTCAATTCCTTTGACCCACATATGGACCCCAAATTGAACTGAAATATGGGAGGAGTGCACGCCCAGCCCATGCAAAGACAACTCCCTCTCTGATATGAAGCAAGATGGATCCCACGCTAAACATCAAGAAGGAAGTGGGCAACAGGAGCCCACGTATCAACGATGCCCCCTACTAGTGATGATGAAACTGCTATGAAACCACCTCGGGTAGGTTGACAGAGAGAAGGTACAAAACCGAACAGGCACAGGTGCCCTTTACAGTCCAAGCAAATGGTGGGACTAATTAAAGGGTCCTTAAATGAAAAGGTTGAATTTTCATAGACATAATTGTGGGTTACTATTAGACTTGGCACCATTGGCGTGAGTCTCCCTTCCACTTTTTGCTGTTGCCTCGTCTGTTTTTGTTGGTCTAGATGCTTTGGGCACTTTGCCACTGCTGATCAGTGCCAAAGTGCAAGTACACCCTATTGTAAAATGATGTAATGGATTAGTGGTTTCATGATTGGTTATTTGATTTACTTATCAGACCCTAGTACAGTGCACCATGTGTGCCCAGGGCCTGTAAATCAAATGCTGCTGGTAGGCTTGCAGCACTGATTGTGCCACCCACAGAAGCAGCTTGCAAAATATGGCTCAGGCCTGCCGTTACAGAGCCTGTGTGCAGCCTGGGACTGCCATGTCGACTTGGCAAGTGCACCCACTTGCCAGTCCCTAAACCTTCCAAACCTTCCCTTTTCTACATATTAGTCACCCCTAAGGTAGGCCCAAGGGCAGGGTGCATTGTATATAAAAGGTAGGACATGCCCCGGTGTGTGTAGCATGTCCTGCTAGTGAATTGCAGCCAATTTCGTTTTTCACTATTGCAAGGCTTCCGGTTACCATAGGCCAGAATGGGCAGTTTGATTATAAAATCTTATAATCCTAACTGACCCAGGGAACAAGGTAGAAATTCGAGTTTTGTATGCCTGAACTCAGAATGTTAAAATACATCTTTTAGTGAGTGTGATTTTTACATTCTGTGTTTGAAAATACCACTTTCAGAAAGTAGGTATTTTCTTGCCTAACCATCCAGCATGCCTCTGCTAAGTTTTTGTATTCCATGTCTGGTTTGTGAGTGACAGGAGGCTGGAGAGGGCCTGGGCTCCATCAGTCTGATGGGTCAGGGCTGGGCTGAGTAGGACCTGCATTGAATAGAGAGTAGGGGGCGTAGATTTCCTTTTACTGACCAGAGCCCTCATAGAATAAAGAGTAGAGGGAAGAGATTTCCTTCCACCTACCTGGGCCAGGTCTGCTCTCAAACAATGCTGTCTCCACCTCCTGCCAGGAAGCTGCACCTAAGAGGACAGAACTGGTTTTGACTAGGTACAGACACTCTCTGCCTTCAGAGACAAAGGATTTGTGTGTATAAAAAGGGGGACCCAGACCCCAGAACTTTAGATCACTTCTGGGAAATCAAGAGGAGCCTTTGCCAAGGAGAAGAAACCGGAGAAGGTGAAGGAGGATTACTGCCCCTGTGCTGTTTGCTGTCTAGGGTTGGCCTGCAGTGGTTACTTGTTGCCAAGGAAAGGAGAAAATGACTTTGCTATTTGCTTTGTCATCTTGAGGAAGATCTCCAAGGGCTTGAACTGAGCTTGCCTCCTGTCTGAAGACTCAGGGACACAAAGACTTTACCACCAGCTCCCCCTGAATTTCCTTGCTGGGAATTCTAACCTACAGAGAGGTGCCTGCAGCTTTTTAGGACCTCTAGAGACTGTCGCTGGGAGCTGGAAGCGTGACGCAACGAGGAAGAAGTGTGTCGCCGTTGCATCGCAGCCGAAGCGTGTGACATCACCAGAGAAGCGTGCTGCCGTCGCAGAGGTCGCTGTCGCATCACCGGAGAAGCGTGTCGCAGGGCCTGTCGCGGCTCCAAAGTTCATCCATTTCACCGCACGGCCGTCTGGCGTGCACGCATCGCATCCATGTAGTCGCATCGCAAAGACGCCATTTTGTCGCATCGTACCGGATCGTCGCATCGCATCGAGGTGCCTACTTGTCACTTCGCACCAGATCACAGTAAGAAACCGACGCATCACCTCCTCTCCGGTAAGGAACCGACACATCACCTCCCCTGCGCTGCAGTAAGGAACTGACGCATCACCTCCCCCGAAGCAAGGAACCGACGCATCACCTTCCCTGCTACCCTTTTGTTTGTTTTGCGTGACGCATCCAAGGTACTGTCAGAGTAAAGTGTTGCATTTACCATCTACATTGAACTATGCTATTTCTACCATTTTAAAGTCATATTTTAATTACAGTATTGTGGATTTTTGTCATTTGGTCTTGTGTTAAGTCTAGTAAAGATTACTTATTTTTCTAAACTAGTGTGGTGTCAATTTGTAGTGTTTTCACTGTATTACTGTATGTGTTCACAAATGCTTCACACACTGCCTCTGAGATAAGCCTGTCTGCTCGTACCAAGCTACCGAGGGGGTGAGTAGGGGCTATTCAGGAGTGTATCCCCCTTTCCCTGATTAGAAGCAAGGGTCCCTATTTGGACAAAAGTGTATACAATTGCCAACTAGAGACCCCAATTTCTAACAGTTACTGATCTAGGAAGCTGGGGTTTCCCCTCCAGGGATAAGAAATTGAACAAATAAGGAGATAAAGGCAGATTGCGGAGGGTGTGCACATGGATGCTTATCTGAAACACTTGTGTGAGTGGATGGAGGCCTCAGAGAACTTAACATCTGACACATTCAATGCAACGCACAATTCTTGGAGTGCTGAAATGTGTGCTGGAATTCCTGCTCAACTGAGCAGCAGCATTCTAGATATTAGTAGACCTGAGATATGTATGAATAATATAGTAGTTGGAATATGCTTGAGTGGTTGTGGATGCATGTCATGTGAGATATATATTGATATCACTTTTAATCTGTAAATTATAGGTATATGGGTATTTCTCCTTTTTAATCTATATTTTAATCTATTTATGACCTTTATGTGTACCTTTTTTAAAGCAAATTACTGTATATGTAGTGCTCATAATTTATGATCTGTATTATATGCGTGTCACGATTACACTATGGTCTATTTAATGAAACTAATAAAAATTATTTAAATAAAAACATTCTAGATATTATTGCAAGTTCGCCGAACGGCCATGTACTTGTCTTTGGCCTGTAAATTTCGCGGGGACAGAGGCAAGATCACACAATTAAGTTTCATCTTGGAGGGTGGGGATAAAAAGACTGGTTCACCTAGCACAAGTATTTCTTACAATAAATAGAATATTCAAGAAGTGTTGTTCTTTAGAAACAAGAATATAGCTTTATTTATATTAAGGAAAACATGTTCAGTTACTGCAGGGAATCTTGCGCCATTAATCATTATTAATAGGTAGTGCATTTCCTCTGCGATTATATCTGTAATGGTCTGCATATGTTGAAGGCAAGAACACATTTTTAAGTGTTGCCTAAATCTAAAGCCAAAGCGTAGTGTTGGGTTGGTGCAGCAGTCATACTGTTCGAAATCTTACTCCCTTCCTTGGGTTGGCAGTCTGGGTTTTGACATTGTGCGATCTTGAGGTCCTTTTTGCCAGGCACTCGTTAGTCTTTTTTCCATCCTGGCCCGCTCTATAGAGAGTTGTTTAGCTATGTCAATCGGGGGCATCACATGTAGTGTCGTGCAAGAAGGGGAGCAGGATGATGCGGTGGTAAGGGGGCAAACACTCTGCCCTTACGAGGGAGATGAATGCCACTAAGGGTAGGTTTCAGGTGCAACAATGAAGTGCAGAGGAATATGGGTCCAGTGACATCACTTGGGATAATGTAACATGCAACGATGTAGTGTAGAGTAACATGTACCCTCACTCCAAGGACAGAATTGGTCTGTGTTGACTGCACATTCGGCAATGAGTCAGACATACCGGCCATCATGTATGATTCATTGCCTGTTATGGGTGATCGCCAGTGTCGCTCAAGGGTGATTGCAGGTGTTGCAGTGGCCTAAGTCACAAGGGCCCGTACTCCGGGGGCAACCGCGGTCCGAGCAGCTAACAGCAGTGGGGCGGCATTGGGGGGAATTTGGAGGGATGATGCCAAGAGAAAATTAATTATTTATTTAATTTTCCCTCTACATCGTCCCTCGAAATTACCCCCAACGCGGCCCCGCCACCCCACCGCTGTTACCTGCACGGACCACGGCTGTCCCGGGCTCAGCATTACTCAGCTGATCCCAGAAAAAGCTTGGCATCGTCTCAGGCCACTAGTCTCATCAGAATCTGAACGAACTACTGGCAATGCACCGAGTTGACTGGCTTAACAGATTGTGTGCATGAATCTGGCAAGCTTCTTCCTACTGTTCAGTTGCAGCAGTGAAATCTCCTCATTCTCGAGATGAGTATTTCCTACCTCTCGAGGGAAGACAGACAGAATTCCTGTCTCTGGCCCTAGCTTTCACCCACACAGGTATGTAGAGCCCTTCCAAGTGAGCAGTTGATAAGTCAAAGGCTTTAGCTTATATCTATTACAACGGCAGTCTTCCTTCAACTCAGTGTCCATTCAGATTCAAGTTAGACCCAAACTTGACGGGAAGAAATTTGATACAAAGTGCATTTCCTTCACGTGCACCACATTATTCAACCAGCCATGGCAATAGCCACTGTCAGGTTGTGGATTAAAAACAATATGACGTCTCGCCAATCAGATACTGTTTCTGGGTCCTGACTTTGCTGGCAGAGAGTAGGACACAGGGTGCGGTGGAAAGGTCCATGAGCCTATCTTTTTATTTAGGGTGTGCAGCTTTGGACACATCCTTGATCACAGTCCTTATTCAAGTGTTGCTCCCAGGGTTTTCAGTGGGATGAAAAAACTTGGGGGATCTCTCAAATGGGCGTGGTTGATGTAATTAAGGGTGTGGCTTAAAACACTCTGTGGTGATGTGATGTTAATGCTAACACTGGTAGAGAATGTAATGATGTAACATGGAATGTGTTAGTGGGGTTCTGCTCCGGAGTTCTGCGGTGAGCAGTTGGGACTTCGTGTTGGAGCAATGCCGGTTGGGACGGCTCTCTGTACCAAGAAATAAACTTAACGCATCAAAAGTGTCCTGAAGCCATTGCCTCGTCTTTACAGTGGCGACAGAGGATGATGCTTCTTATACCGCTACTACAGCTGACTACATTCGGCATTTGAAAACTTTGTAGCCTAGGGTCTGCATTCAACTGTGAGTAATTTTGTTTTTTTTGTTCGAGTTAACATCGGACGTTCGGTCGTGCAGAGAGCCGTGCCCATATTATTATTCGTCTGCCCGGAACTATGTTAAAATAAGTTTGCGGGGGATTATTATTCGTCTGCCTGGAACTATGTTAAAACAAGTTTGCCGGAGATGCAAAGAACATGTGTAATTTTTTTAAAAAAACTATACGAAAGAGAAGGATAATATTTTAAAGAAGGACTTTACCTTACCTGTCACCGCTATATTTTAATTTCGAGCGTCGTTGCAGGGAGCAGGAGGTGTTCATCCGTCCGTTACTGTTCTTGTTTGATGACGTTGTGGAACCTTCAGCGGAGCTTGGCGAAAGAGGCTGAAAAGGGTTCCATGTTCTTCAGTGTGCAGGAAGCACCTTCACTGAGACGCTTATAATTTGACGTCAACGCGCAACGTCGCGTTCACAGCAGCCATTTTGGATTGGTCACATTATAATTTGACGTCAACACGCAACGTCGCGTTCACAGCGGCCATTTTAGATTGGTCAAAAAAAAAATTTCGTTTGTTTCATTATTTGCTATTTTCATACGTAGCGTTCAGTTGGAAGTTATATTTTATTGTCTTGTGCGCACGACCACTTGTAGACTTGGGCATTTATAACGCAAATGTGGTATTGGAAATGCATATATTTTTTTTAATATACACTAAGAATATAACTCCTACGGTGCAACGCTACCATCTGCTGGTTTGAACTGGAGATTTTATTTTTTTTGTCTCTATCTGGATATGCTGCTACTTGTGAGAGGTGTCAGCTTTGTGTTTCTTCTCAGTTCAACAGAGTTTTGACCTTCTCATTTTCTGCTATCTTGCAGAAGCAGTGAATTTTCAGGTATTATTTTTTTTTGTTGTTGTTTTGTTTTGTTCTTCTTCTTCTTTCTTATATCTATTTCTTCTTGTTAATCAATTTCATTCCACAGTTTTTTTTTTTATTATTATTTTTGGTTCGACGAAATGCAGTGTCATTGCTCCAGCGCCTTTTCTACAAGAACCCGGAGATCCTCCTTTAGAATGGAAGCTATGGTTTAGATCGTTCAAGGCATATCTAGGTGCGATTGATGGTCAGAGGTACAGGCCTGAGAGGAAAAAGAACTTAATGTATTACCATCTAGGGGTTGAAGGACAAAATGTATTTGATCACCTACCTCCCTACGATCCACCTGAAGGAGAAGATCCTGATGAGTTCCAAACAGCGGTAGCGCAATTGGACAAATATTTTACTAAAACCAAGAATATTGTTGTGCATAGATATAAGTTTTTTACGAGAACACAGAAATCTGATGAGAGCATAGATACTTTTATCACAGCTTTAAAAGTTTTGGCTTCTAAATGTGAATTTGAGAATTTCACTTCTCAATTAGTGAGAGACCAACTGGTCGCACGTTGTTATTGTAAAAAGATACAGGAAAGGCTACTAACATGTAAAGACCCTACTCTAGACAAAGCGGTAGATATTGCTAAAAGTATCGAAAGTTCAATGGATGACGCAAAACAGCTCGAAACTGCTCTATCTAACTCTTCCATTTCAGGTGCTGTTTCTACTAAGCATCCCGGTGCCAGCTCTGTCAAACCTTCTATTCCCATGCTTGACAACGCTTTTAGGGGTAATGTTTTTCGTGGCAATATGAGGAGACCGGGTATTATTAGAGGTGGAAGATCATTCGCACAAGATAGGCAGTTCAACTCTAGAATATATTGTTATAGATGTGGTTCTCCTTTACATGTTTCTTCCTTTAAAAATTGCCCAGCTATCAATCAACAGTGTGGGCAATGTGGACGAATGGGCCATTTTGCTAAAGTTTGTATGAGTAGCAGAAGGAGAAATGTCAGATGCGTAATTAATGATGAAGAAAATTTTCATGATGAAGATGTTGAAAATCAAGAATATGTTGTAGTGGTAAAGAATCGCAATGAAGAAGGACAACTAAACATCCCCGATCCGGAAGTTTTGGTTACGATTGAAACAAGTCAAATCCGACTTCTGGTTGACACAGGGGCTCGTATCACTATTGTGGCACAAGAAAAGTATCAAAAGTTCTGGTATCAGAAAAGTCTTTTGCCACCTGACGTTCTTACAGTGGCTTTTGAAGGTAGTAAAATTGACTTGTTAGGATACTTTTGGGCCACCATAGGGGTTTTAGGTGAAACTATCAATGGTAAGGTATACGTTGCTAAAAGAGGGATCAATGTTCTTGGTCTCGTTCACCAAGCAGAATTCGGATTAACCATTAAGCCTGGGTTGAAGAACCCTGTTTTCATTGACAAGCAGCTTGATCAGAAACATTATGATAAACATGCCTACTCACTTTCTAGCACACAGTCATTCAATGATTGGGAACACAAGTTCAGTAATGTTTTTAAAAATAGTCTGGGAAAAATTACTAATTTTCAACATTTTATAAGGCTAAAAGAGAATACCACTCCTGTCAAACACAGATTACGCAATGTCCCATTGAGTATCAGAGAGGATCTTTCTAAACACCTGCAAAATTTGTGTGAACAAGGCATAATTGAAAAAGTTGAGTCCACTCTTTGGCTTTCCCCTATTGTTTTGGCAAAGAAAAGGTCTGGGGACTTGAGGATGTGTGTCGACTTGAGAAGCTTGAATGAGGCCATTTGGGTTGACGGCTTTCCTCTTCCACGTATTGAGGACCTGATTGCGAAAGTTGGTTCGTCTTCGTGGTTTACGAAATTGGACCTCAAAGCTGCGTATCATCAGGTCGAACTTCATCCTCAGTCCCGACACCTCACTGCTTTCGTCACTCCTGATGGTGTTTTCCAATTTTGTCGACTTCCTTTTGGGCTAGCTTCTGCGGCTGCGGTCTTTCAGAGACTAATGACTGAAATGTTTAGACATAACCCCAATGTGGTGGTATTCCAAGATGATATTCTTGTTTTCTCTAAAAGTGAAGCAGAACATGATGTTGTTCTTAATCAAGTTTTTAGTGTACTAGACAGTAGAGGGGTGACCTTACAGAAGAGTAAGTGTTCCTTTAAGGTGAAAGAGATTGAATATCTAGGGCATGTAATATCAGAACGAGGTATAAAACCAAGACCTGGTTTAGTCAAAAGTATAGTAGAGGCTCCAGCTCCTCAAAACAGAGAACAACTGATGTCTTTTCTCGGACTCTGTGAGTTTTATGCAAAATTCATGAAAGATTTTGCCAAAACTACAGAGTGTTTTAGAAACCTACTTAAAAAAGGAATGACATTTGTATGGTCAGAAGAATGCGAAAAAGGTTTTCAATCTATTAAGAATCACATTGTTAGTGCACCTGCCTTGCAAGCTTTTGTGGAAGGAAGGCAAACCATCATTACAGTTGATGCATGCGAGTATGGTCTGGGTGCTGTATTGTCACAATTTGCTGAAGGGAAAGAGTTCACAGTGGGATTTGCATCCAGGACCCTTCGTCCTGTTGAGCGAAAGTATTCGGTTATTGAAAAAGAACTGTTAGCCTGTGCATGGAGTGTTGAGAAGTTCAAGTCATATTTGTGGGGCAGATCTTTTGTCCTTAGAACTGACCATCGACCATTAGTTGACATTTTGTCAGGAAAAAATATTAAACGCACCACTGCTAGATTGGCTAGGTTATCGACCAAATTGCTAGAATTTACGTTCAAGGTAGAGTATATTCCTGGAGGGAGAAACAGTAGAGCGGATTGTTTATCTAGGCTTCCCATTCAGGATACTGATGAGCAAGATTGGGAAACAGATGTAGAGGAATGCTTTGTAGCGTGTGTCAATCAGGACATGCTCTCATTTGCAGAAGAAGACTGGGTCGCTGAAGTCAATAAAGATATTGTACTTAGTGAGGTTATTTCTTTGATCAAGAGAGGTTGGCCAAAAGAGAAACTTCTTACTCCAGAACTTCAAATGTTCTGGAAGGTCAACAGTGAACTTTCTCTAGAAGGTGGAAAAGTAGTAAGAAGTGACAAACTTGTACCTCCCTCGTGTTACCGAGATAGAATCATTTTGGCTGCTCATGCAGGTCATCTAGGTGCAACTATTACTAAAAGAAAGGTGAGATCTGATTTTTGGTGGCCAAGAATGGATTCTCAGATTGATGAGATGGTCAAACAATGTGTAAGATGCAATACTAGTGACAAAGTTTTGGTATTAGAATGCACTGTTAACTCTCCTGTATTTCCTCCTGGGAGAGCATGGCAGAAAATAGGCATGGATTTTCTTGGACCTTTCCATGTTCTCCCTGCCAATTCTAAATATTTGTTGGTGCTTGTTGATCATTTATCCAGATGGGTTGAGGTTGAGCCCATCAATGTTCCTAATTCCGAAAGTTTTATCGCTTGTCTCAATAAGATTTTTCTTAGGGAAGGTTTTCCGGAGGAAATTCTTACAGACAATGGGGTACAATTTGTCTCGAAAGAGATGGTTGGTTTTCTACGTTCTTGTGGTATTAAACACACAAGAACTCCTCTTTATCACCCACAAAGCAATGGGAAAACTGAGAGATTCAATAGAGTTGTTGTAGAGTGTGTTCAAGCAGCTTTTAGGTCTAAGACTTGTATTTTCAAAGCAGTGAATGATCTTGTATGGTCGTATCGCACATCGCCCCATGTAGCAACCAATTTTAGTCCATTTGAACTTATGAGAGGGAGGAAAACTCCTTCGCAAGTTTATCCTTTTTTTTTTTTGAAACCGTTAATTGCAATCTCAAATAGTTACAGGTATGGGCCTACAACCGTCTGGCCGGCCGCTAGAGTGGCAGAAGCATATGACATATATACAGAAAAATCTCTTGGCGGTGCAAAAAGGTAAATCAGGGGATATCAGTAGTGCAGGCCACATAACTCCAAACCCACAATACGGTTTCCTTTTGTCGAAACACAACAACACAAAAAACCACACCCGCAAGGCAACCCGCAATCCCAAGTGACAGCCCGCGCTCCTTAAGTGGGGGACCCCAACCAATCGCCAAACTCTAAAGAGGGGGAATGAGAACAGATCAGGGACTGGGGAACCACGTGCCCGTGGCTAGGGGAGGGGGTCGGCTAGGGGGACGGGGCTGGTGAGGCAGCCGGCAGCAGTGGCGGCTCGCAAATACCCCCGCGATAGGCGTTCCAGGGGCCCCAGATTTTCACCCACGCCCCAGGCTTACCCCTCGCAACATACACCACCTTTTCACGAAACATACACCAATCCATGTGTTCTTTCCAGGCCGACACCGCCGGGGGCCTCTGGGATCCCCACAATTGAGCAATGTCACGCTTAGCTATCATGTATCCCAGAGTCAACCACCGCGTCTGCGGAACCGAGTAGTCAGTTGGCTCCCACACATTCAGCAAGCATCTCCTCGCTTCAGGCAACAGCGCGACACGCGTAACCACTCGCAGGACCTCGTGTACACCACGCCAGAATCGCTCCACCTTTGGGCATTCCCACAGAATATGCAAGAAAGTTGCCAAAGCACCACAGCCACGCTTACACAGTCCATCCTCAGCAAAGCCCATACGTAGAAGCCTCGGCCCCGTCACGTAAACCCGGTGGAGGATCTTAAGCTGGACGAAGCGAAGGCGAGCCGGGATGGCCACCTCCTTCGGAGAGGCCACCGCGGAAATCCAGTCCTCGTCGTCCAATTCCAGCCCATCGGCAACCCAGGCCTCGCGGAGGCCAGTCAGCAGGCCCGATCGGTCGTTGATCAGTTTTTTATATATAAGGGAGATCGTGCTGTCTGGGACATGGCCATCCAGCACTCTGTCCTCCAGGGGGGAAGACTCCGGAATGGACGCGACATCCGGGAAGACGGAGCCCAGCGCGTGGCGGACTTGTAAGTACCGAAAGTACTCACTGCCTTGCAACTGAAACTCCGTCTGCAGCGTCTCGAAAGTTTTGAATCCCCCCCTCGTCCAGAGATCTCCCACTGTGCTGATGCCGATCGTATCCCACTTCTCGAAGCCCTTCGAGGTCCACAGGGAGCCCAACCTCGCAGACGCATATAGCGGTGACGCCCGGGTCAAACGGTCCTTCCACCCCATAGCTGCGTTAGCCGCGTGCCACACACGCACCATGACACGCGTCGGTCCCGTCAGGCGAGGGTCCGGCGCGCCAGAGTAGAGCGCTCGATTGTAGTCGCCACCGGGCAGGAGCGTCTTGTCCATTTCAAATGCCGGGTTCAGGGCGGGCCCGTAAAGGCCATGATTAAGCGCAGCTAGCTGGGAGGCCCAGTAATACCGTTTGATATCCGGGAGGGCAACCCCCCCATCGTACCACGGGAGCGTCAATTTAGCCAAGGCAATACGTGGCCTCCCGTCCCAGAACAGGCGACGCTGCAAACTCTCCACCTCACGGAAGTAGCGCGCCGGGACCAAGTCCATAGTGTTCTGGAGAGCGTACAGAAAGCGCGGCAACGACATCATCTTAAACAAGGCCGCTCGGCCGAGCGGCGAAAGCGGCAGACGCCGCCAACGCACCACATCCTCCTTCAAGCGCTGGAGGGGGGGCAGCAAATTCCACTCGTAGCGGGCCTTCGGGTCCAGAGTAATATACCTACCCAGGTACCGAAACCCCTGGGAGGCAATCTGGATCGGACAGTCCCGTGGTAGGACCGGAGCCTCCCCGGCAAGCACATATACACAGGATTTCGCCCAGTTGATGACGAGGCCTGAGTTGCGACCGAATGAGCGCAAAACATCAACTAGGACGATCAATGATTTACGCGGGGAGGCGAAATATAGAAGGATATCATCAGCGTAGAGGGACACACGGTCCTCATGCTCGGGGGTCCAGCGGAGACCACGGATGGAAGGGTGCCACCGCAGCCACTCCGCCAGGGGCTCCAGGGCCAGTGCAAACAGGAGAGGCGACAGGGGGCAACCCTGTCGCGTGCCCCGTCCCAGTGCGAATGGGGCCGAAACTCGTCCATTCACCACCACCTGCGCCAATGGGCCAGTTTATCCTTTTTGGATGGTGAAATGTTTTCATCGTGTTAGTGACATAGGGAACATGTGGGACTCTGCTAGTAGAAAGTCATCCGAAGTCTGTAAAAGAATTGAACCTGTTACTGGAAAAGATGTCCACAGTATTTGCATTGGTGATTGGGTTAGAGTGAAAAATCCGGTGTCAGTTAGAAAAGGTCTTTCAAAGTTTTTAGATTCTCAGCAGGTTGTGGACATTAGAAAGAATGCTGTTAAGTTGGCCAACGGAAATTGGTGGAATACTTCTCGAGTAGCAAAGGATCCATGTTATTTTAACAAGAATGGGGAACATGAGAAAGTTGCTCTAAGGAGTGATAATTGTGTGAGAAGGAGCACCAGAACTCATACAAAGTCAAGCAGGTTACAGGATTATGTATACGTTATATTGTGCTATGTTTATTTTTATTACTCTTCTTTTCTCTTACATTTTTATTGTATTATTTTATTGCTAGAAGTCTGGGTTTTTTTCAAAAAAAGGGGGGAGGTGTGGTGATGTGATGTTAATGCTAACACTGGTAGAGAATGTAATGATGTAACATGGAATGTGTTAGTGGGGTTCTGCTCCGGAGTTCTGCGGTGAGCAGTTGGGACTTCGTGTTGGAGCAATGCCGGTTGGGACGGCTCTCTGTACCAAGAAATAAACTTAACGCATCAAAAGTGTCCTGAAGCCATTGCCTCGTCTTTACACACTCCTAAGCTAAAAATCTTTGCTGAGCCTGGTGTGCCGCCAGACTGGTATTTTGCTGCTTCTGTCACGGCATCCAGACATATAATACAACAAGTAACATTACACCTACAACAAGTCAGGACTATTGGCTTTGTCAATGGTTATTAGTTGCATAAGATAAATAAGCACCAACTATGGCTTTGTTGTATATAGTGTTGAAAATGCTTCCTTTCTGAAATGATGAGACTGTAAAAGTATTATGATGAGTCTCTTTTATGTTACATCAAAGGCTGTGAAGGGTCGTACTGCTGCAGAATTAAGATTTATATTGTTTCATCCTGATGATGAGGGCAAAAATGGAGAGCCCAATAGGGACTTGTCTCGGCACCTGCTTTTTAGAACTGCTGGTGCTGAGCACCGTCAGGACCCAGGCCACGTAAAGCCGTGGTTGCTCCTCTCAAGCTTCAGAAGGACAGATACAATTGGCCTGGCCTAGAGGAGGTGAACACAAAGGGATCTCCTCACTCCCGTATGTGGCCAGGGTCAAACTGCCATTTAGGGAATCAGGCAGTGGCTGAAGGGCTTGTTTGACAGGCCAGTTAGCGCACCATTTTTTCACGGTTTGTGGGCCTGTTTTATGGTTTGCTGGGCTGTTTTTTACTGTTGATTTTACAGATATTTAAAAAAATATTGCCCCCAGCAAGTTCAAATCCACGTAGTCCTCCATATATTGCAAAATACATATACATTGTGTCTTTAAAAAAATTAAACTGACTCAATTTGCAAACATGGGCCACAATTTTAGTTGTCTAATTAATTTATAGGGGTCACTTTTATTTGGGTGCCAAGGCCTATTTTCTGCCCCAGTCTGACCCTGTATGTGGCTAGGATTTGAGACGCACGCATACACAAGACTTTACTGTGGTTTTGGAGGGGGAAGGTAGAGGTAGGAGAAGAGAACCTTGGGAGGATAGACAAAGAATTGGAGACAGTGGCAATGACTACAACTAAATAAGTAGCACTCTACATCTTTAGAGGATAGAAACATTGAGGGCCGCATGAGTACCCCGCTCGTAAGCAAAGTCAATACCGCGCACTCCATTCTCTAGAAGAATGCAAATCTGAATTGGAAGCTTAGAGGCAACATAGGAATGGGAGAAGCCTGGATGAGAAGGAGGTGTGCGAGACACGTGCCCAGCAGCACAAGATGGCGAGCATCAGGCGCTGGGTAACGTCAAAAGTTTTGTGTCAGCAGTATTTGAATTTGTCGGTGGTGTTGGCTTGATAATCAGTTTTATGTCAGCAGGATTTAAATTTGGTGGTGGTGTTGGCTTGATCGCTAATCAAATACTACTGACACAAAACTGATTAGCGATCAAGCCAACACCACCGACAAATTCTGCTGACACAAAACTGAATTTGTGGGTGGTGTTGGCTTGATCACTAATCATTTTTGTGTCAGCAGTATTTGAATTTGTCGGTGGTGTTGGCTCGATAATCAGTTTTATGTCAGCAGGATTTAAATTTGGTGGTGGTGTTGGCTTGATAGCTAATCAAATACTGCTGACACAAAACTGATTAGCGATCAAGCCAACACCACCCACAAATTCAAATTCTGCTGACACAAAACTGAATTTGTGGGTGGTGTTGGCTTGATCACTAATCATTTTTGTGTCAGCAGTATTTGAATTTGTCGGTGGTGTTGGCTCGATAATCAGTTTTATGTCAGCAGAATTTAAATTTGGTCGTGGTGTTGGCTTGATCGCTAATCAAATACTACTGACACAAAACTGATTAGCGATCAAGCCAACACCACCCACAAATTCACATTCTGCTGACACAAAACTGAATTGGTCGGTGGTGTTGGCTTGATCACTAATCATTTTTGTGTCAGTAGTATTTGAATTTGTCGGTGGTGTTGGCTTGATAATCAGTTTTATGTCAGCAGGATTTAAATTTGGTGGTGGTGTTGGCTTGATCGCTAATCAAATACTGCTGACACAAAACTGATTAGCGATCAAGCCAACACCACCGACAAATTCAAATTCTGCTGACACAAAACTGTATTTGTGGGTGGGGTTGGCTTGATCACTAATCATTTTTGTGTCAGCAGTATTTGAATTTGTCAGAGGTGTTGGCTTGATAATCAGTTTTAAGTCAGCAGGATTTAAATTTGGTGGTGGTGTTGGCTTGATCGCTAATCAAATACTGCTGACACAAAACTGATTAGCGATCAAGCTAACACCACCGACAAATTCAAATTCTGTTGACACAAAACTACATTTTTCGGTGGTGTTGGCTTGATCACTACTCATTTTTGTGTCGGTAGTATTTGAATTTGTCGGTTATAAAAGCTGTTGGCTGTATTTTAATTGATCACGCAAAAACATATTTATTGAATTGGCACTGGAAAGGCAGAAAATACATTTTATAGTGATAACATGAACGGCAGCACAAATTCAAATTCCATAGGCATAATAATGTTTATGTGATCCATTACCTCATAAGCAATTGTTTCTGGGACGCTTGGGTTAAAGCAGCGACTGAAATGCACTAAGTAGGGACACTCGAATGTTGGTCTCGAGCTGAGCAAGAAGGATAGAGCAGGCTGCAGGGAGGAAAGTGATCAGCGTAGGCGCGAAGAAAGCTGGGAGAAGAGAAGCAGCGCCCTCGGTTTCACATGTTCATGAGCCACTGGCTCATGGAGTCTATGTGTTCGTGTACTTGCAGTCCTGAATTTAGAAAGACATAAAACAGCACGCAGGAGCCATGATGACAAGACTGGCCCTGGACTGAGCTACTCACGCGTGGATTCGTGAGACTTAGACGCGCTGCATGACGGGTGAAATTCGGAGACCCGATTTCGGTGACACTTTGAGTGGAGCTAATGGGAAAGGATACTGCCCCCTGCTAGTTGCAAGAAGTTGCACACACTCGGTTAGCCAGGTAACAGGGGTAAAGGAGAAGCGATTGGAGGGTAGATGGAATGAACAGTATTAGTCCGAACACGTGGTCCAGGTGCTAGTAAATGCTAATATTTATTGTCGGCTAGGATGAGAATGCTAAAAAACAACACGTCGGTGGCAGTATACACGAGTAACAACAAGAAACATCGTGGTATGCAAAGCAATAACAACGCTCCCAAGAATGCGGGTGTGACATAACGGGCAGGGGGTGAGGCCTGGCCGGCCCAGCTGCCCTGAGCAGGCCCAAACAGGCAGGGAAGTGTCAGAAGGAAGAGCGCGCGCCTGGCGCAGCGCCACGCGCTCCCTGTGCCCTGCCGAGGGTTGCCCAAGGCACCAAGAGCGAATGATGCGCCAAGACCGGACTATGGCAATAGGTCACGTGCACGTTGGACGTGCAGAGACAAAGCAGGCTTCTGTAAGGGGGCGTGGGGCTTGTACGACGGGAAGAAGATGGTATTCTGGAGGCTGGTGAGGGTAGGAAGCTCAGACTAGAAGAGCAAAGGCGCACCTCCACAAACCAAGAAATCTAAGCGACGCCATTCCCCCGCATCTACCCTGGGCAATCAAAGCAGTAATCACTAGTACAAAGAGGTCTTCAAATGGTGCGGCCCAAGGTCGTGGACCAGGTGTAATGCATATTTGCATTACTAAGGACATGACATTGCATGTACCAGGCCATGTGCGCTTTATATAGTAACTGACCTGCAACCTTTCCTTGTGCGTAGCTTACACTGCTTATCTATAGTAGGTAATGATATGGTGGTTGTTCACAAAGCACTTAATGCATCCCTGATCTATCCATACATATTGTACACAGGACATTTCTTGCAGACATGCCCTACACGCGCTATGTTCCATGCTACACAACCGCATAGTACACACTGTAAAGAATCTGGTATCTCTGTGTGCACACCCACAGCCAGATGAGCAGATCTGAATGTCGACACATGCATCCAAAACACTTTCCCCACATATCTGCAGGTCATGCCTTGGCATTTCATGGTGCTCGATTCGCAACTTTATGCATACAATCCCTGTTTATGCAAACGTTTTCTATCCAGATCCCTTGATCCATTCTTGTGAAAACACTCTAAAATAATCTGTCAATCACGTCAGGCATAGAATCTTAACACTGTTCAGGATCAAGGCCCACAAGTCACAACATTTTTTTCTTTGGCCGCCTCTTTTCAGGGTTTGCTAAACAAAAAAATACAGAATGGATTTAAAACATTCCCAAAAGAATGTACAAGAGGTGGCCAGTCTCTGCCTGAATGCTACAATTAATGCAAACCTGTACTGCAGTTTTTGTGCCTTCCTTTCACTTTCGTTATCTAACTTACCTATCTTACAGTTCTCCCTCTTTCGGTTTCTGAGCAGGTTATCACACAGAAAGCGAGACATTAACAAATGCAAATCAGTAATTGATCACCAGATATCCAAGAAAACAATAACACAGCTGCAAAGTAAATACCCTTCAAAATGGATTTTCAAACATTTTTCTGCAGTCAGAAATATTTATTTAAGGTTCTAGAAAAAGACCTTACACCCACATTCACAATGGCCCATGGGGCCCAAAGAACTGATTTGCCACCCCCATACGCGCTCCTCATTTCGCTGTTGCAGTTATTGGCCTAAATGTCACCTTTCAGACTCCTGCTATCAGTATGCTTGGTGCAGAAATCATAAGTATCACATTTTATTTTCGTTAGTATCACTTCCTCTTCTCACCTTATCAGTTTTACTTTAACCCCCTCAACCAATTAACTTTGCTCCCTAATCACCTTTCTCTTATCTCCCACAGAAATACTCAGTCCCTCAGAATCAACAACATTTCCACTGAGCGCCATACTGGGCTTTCTAATCGCCTTCCCTTTCTCTCCAGATCACACACCGAAGCCCAGTCAATCATGTTCCCTTTCCCGGTCGTCAAGTTCCTTTTTCCCTCTCATTATGTTCCCAATCACCCTTATTGCATTTTTATACCTTCCTGAAGTTCCCTTTTCCCTCTCATTATGTTCCCAATCACCCTTATTGCATTCCTATACTTCCTGATCGTGCACTCCACCCAGACTGTCAAGGGGTACAAGTGCATAGCACCCTCTGGGTGCAGTACCCAGACAGCTAAACTTCCCTGGCAAACTTTATACCCATGGAGGAGGAGAGAGGATCTGTGGCAAGATGGCTAGCATGAAGATCTCTTGTTCTATCACACGTGTATTCTCAACTGGGGATCAATAGCTTATTTATTTCTTAATGACCTAGTCATGGCCATCCCTGTCCATATGATATTATTAACAAGACATTGACCATTTATTAGGTAACCATTAAATCAATGTGTGAAAGAGTAAAGAATTTCATGAGGTGCGGTAATTTCATTGACCAATTAATCCTTTTAAAGCCTCATGTTTCATGCAAAACATATAGAAAAGCACAAGAAAACATTTCAGTATCCCAAGTGGAGCATATTACATAATCCTTGTAGAAATATGCTCATTGGTAATTTACATTGATGTTTCAATGAGCCCTAAATGTTAAATGGAGGCCCTTTTGGCCTAGAGAAAAGCCAGTTATATTCACTCAAAGTCCACATTTTAAATGTCTTCTAGAGAATGAGTTGCCTCCCCTCTGACTGCTGAATCGGTTTGCCCCCTACACAATTCCTGCCCCTCATTAGGACAATTTCTATCAATGATCTGTAAATACATATTGCCACTACATTCCATGTTAGTGATATTAAAAACGTAAATATACATTTGCGGGATCTCTGTTATTTGCTTTTTACTATTCTTGAGAAAAAATGGTTTCTTGTGACTCTTTGTAAAACTTTGGACAGCAGAACAAAGTCCTTGCTCAGTATTATCATTTCAACCTAACAGTAAGAAATAACAATCTCTATATAACTTTGGAAGCTCATGCATTCAATTAAACAAAGGTGCCATTGCTTTCAATCTGATCCATACCAGAATCCTCCTCGGGAAGAATTGGGGTAAAAGGTCACATTGAATCTTCCAATAAACCTTAAGCACTGCCGTGCACCCTGAAATTCACATTCCAGTCCAACATGTTATACAAGGTTTACAATTCTCACCTAATAGAATTATTCGCTGGCATGATGCGGGACACTATGGGAACAATATGGCATTCTCCTCAAACACCCTTTGTTATGCAATCACACAGTAAGTATAGTACATACATATCCCGAAAGCAGCATAGCCACCATCTTGTGTTCTTGTGTATTGCTTGGTAAGTACCGGGTATGCTAAGGTGAACTGGCTGCATCAAATTCTATTATTCCCTTTGCCCCAATTGCTCGGGGTGATTGCCTTCATCCCAGAACTATTTTATCCATCCTGGTAACTTGAACTATCTTGGAGCTAGCCCCTTTTCAGCACCAATTTAAGTATTGATTTGGAGAGCATTTGAGCATTAAATCTCCACCATTCACTTTTTCCCAGCATCCCACGCATTAACTTCTGGTTCTTCAAAAGCCATAGCAACTGAACATAAAATTGGGAATTAGTCCCTACCACAAGACAACCATCTCTTTTTTGATGGGCGTGCCCTCCAGTTCACTTTGGCCAAGGTATTTTTGTCAGTCCTCACTTTATGGGGGTGTTATTGCAGAATCTGAGCCTCTTAGCCTCAAGTTGTCATGCCTCACAACCAGGACCAGGCAGAAGCTAGGGCGAAGGGCAGACCAAACACATAGAGTGTGGCTGCTTTGTCTCAATACGCCTTGTAAACAAAGCCCATAGTAAAAGGCTGTTTCTGAAAGTAACCAAGGATGTGGAACCTTTCATCTTTGGACAACATTGGCCAAAGGGCAGCATGGCATTTGGGTTATATCTCCTTAACACTGAGATCTATAATTACATTTGGGCTCTTTTATTATTTTATATTATTGATGTATCTGAGTGTGCAACTTACCCACTCAGACATATATCTCAAATATGCGCATAGGTTACCTGCGTTGCCTTCCATGGATACAGCCCAGTGATCAGTCGGAAGACTGCATAAGGAAACAAAGGGGTGTAGCTCAGAGTCAGGCAGTCAGGCACACCCTAGGGGGGACAGCCTAGAGCGGAGCCCCTGCGCGCGCGTAGACTGCTTGGGAAGAAGACAGCTGGGGAATGGGACAGGCCTGAGATCGGGGACAGGTAGATGGCGCAGGGCATGCGAGAGGACAGCTGCTCCTCCTCCACACTGGTGTCTTCTGTTCCTGCGGCAGCCACAGCTGTTTATGGGCCTTGAAATATTTCAAAACACTGCTGGAGGGAGCACATAAGAGCCCATGGAATATCAGGGACAGAGGTCCCCCGCGCCTCGACCTTGCCTCGCAGCTATCTGTGTACAGATGGGGAATATTTACAGAGGGGAGGGCGGTGAATTCCTAAGATGCTCCTGGATGCAGAGAAGTAAGCAGGAAGCTGAAGAAAGACTCTTCCTTGGCAGCACTGTCTTCATCTTTAAGAGGGCGAGCTGCAGGAAGAGAGACTCACTGACAGTGACGCCTAGTGAAAAGTATCCCCGTTCCTTGCACCAGTAGACGGAAACTCGTAATACAGTGACCTGCGAGGAAAACACAGTCACTAATGTACCGCACCCCAAACTTCAATATTGGAAAGAGCAGGACGGCAGTCTCGCTATATGAGCCCCATCAGTGCCACTGCACTGACAGGTATCAACAGAAAGGGCAGAAGGGATGGTATCCTGGTAACACGGAATTTGTGATCTATTTAGCGGTCGTAAAGGAGGAAAGTTGGTAAGGATGTAGTGCTTACTACCTGCAGCATTCAGTTGAATCAAACCCCTCAACTCGCCCTTATTTGGAAGGTGCACCCTCCGTGGACTCATCTTCATCCTCCAGTGGTGTTCTGGAATATTAAGTAGGGCATATTGTTATACCTTAATATAGTAACTAAAATATCAAATAAATACTTGTGAATAAAGGGAAGCATATGTTTACTAATCTTAACTCCACCTCTACGTACCTTCATGATATATATATATATATATTTTTCAAGGTACACAGAGATGGAGGTAGGCATAGAAAATCTATATATACTTTCTTGACGTGATTTTGATTTCGATATTAAGGTATAGCAATATTTCCTACTCGATATTCAGGATTCGCATCTACACTGTAAACCAGTGATCTTCAAACTTCTTAATGCCATGCCCTCACTGTAAAAAAAATCCTCTGTCTCCCCACATTTTTTCCACAATTATTCTGCTAAATTTGCAATGTTTAAATATGTTTAAATATTGCAGTTAAGTTCTGCTACCCCTTTTACCCATACTCCCAGTCAGAATATAAATGACAAAAGATTTTAGTGATGGCCCACTACAAAGTGCCTTACTGCCACTCATGTTTTTATCACTTAAAACAAAGCATGTAGCTTCTTTTGGTCAGATCCTGGCGCACCCCTTGAGATCACTTAAGGTCCCTCCAGGGGTGGCCGCCCCCAGTTTGAAGATCTCTGCTCTAAACAAATAAAACACCTACTATAGACCTCAATGAGAACTCCCCCTAAAAATGTTTGATCTTCATTGATTTCAATTGACTCACCCTTCAAACCACTTAATCTCACCCTGCTTGGAAACATGAGAGATCGAGAGGTATCTTAGAACTCTATCAAAAACAAGCACTCTACCTTTAATTGAAAGCAATATTGTGGGAACAAAATCCCCAAATTACTGCAGAAAGCGCATTGCCGCGATACGGATAGCAGAAACCTCCTACACAAATGCTGATAACACTACATGATATAACACCGTGCAAGTAGCGCTACACTGCAGATCTCAGCAAGCTGATCCAGAGAATAAACACAGAGCTCAGATCAGAGAGCAGTGGAAACAGTAATGAAAATAGCATTACCTACTCATTATTTCTATGTCATGAGAGTCCTTTTAATACGTTGAGTGCCACATCCAGTATATAAATATGGAGTACAAGGGACATGAATGCTGAGGCTTCCCTCGTCAAAAAATGTATTCTTTCAAAAATAAGATAAAGAGTTAGTGCAAGTGTAAGAACTCATTGGTGGTCAGACATCACTTTTCTTCATTTATAGAGCAGTTACCTACCAGAAAAATATTTTCAATGTAGAGCTTAACGCAATGCACAAGGCCACTCTTACACAACCCTTGAAGGCAATCTGTATCTTCAAACAATTACTGGGGACACCTCAATGGAGTGCCACCTCCAGACAGGCATCCTTCTCCCCAGAATAGAATATTAAAACATTTTCAGCAGTTAACTCATTTCCCCCTTAACCATGGGCTGTAAAATTCCAGTCCTCAAGTTACCTTCTGGGAGACGGGATTTGCCAGAGGCTTTACACACTGGTTGAGTTGGTGTCCATCACGGAGTTCTATCACAAAACACAATGAGGGTCTCCTGCATGGGCTTGTTGAATAGTAATTCAATGATATTGGGTTGGGAGGAGCAACTGGATGCCAAGACAATGTGTACCTGCATATTTGACTAGAGCGTCTGAGCCCACAGTATCCTAATTTCAGCTGATGGATATCGGGGAACTGTGCTTCAAGACAATGTGCTTGCCTCCCTCTTTCTTCACTCCCCATGAGGAGAGAGATTTTTGAGCTGTCCCAGGGAGAAAGAAAAAGACTATTCTTTCTGCAAGTTGGACGAATGGCACATACACAGAACTAAACAAGCATTTGCAATGCAACAGGTCTCGCATTTACAGGAGTTTAAGCTAATTGCATTGTAAAGGACAACAGCTTTTATTGATCTGTTTTCATAATTAATGCATAAATAAAAGGCATTGTATGTTAAAATGCCAATAGCTCAAACTCTTGTAAATACGAGATCTATTTCATTTTAAAGAAGCGACTGACATTGTCCCGGGCTGCTTGGAAAGTGAAAGTGTGCATGGCGCGCTGAATGTTGCAGGAAAGCATGTTGTGCCTGGAGTAGGCGAAACTCATTAAAGAAAATAGTGCTTACAGACTAAGTAAGACATACCGTGTAACAACAGAAGTAAAAGGGCCAGTCCTCATAGGAGGTTACAAATGAAGACAAGGCTGTACTAAGAAGGGGCTAACAAGCCAATTAACGAATCATAAGCCACCATGTACGAAGGACAATGACACAACCCAATGAAAAATATGGGCGGGGTTTCAAGTCCATACTCGAATACAGCATGCCTCGCAGAGCAGCGCATGCACTGCCCTGGCTCGACCTAAAAAACTTGAGCAGTGGAAAATAAGAATTCTGAATGGACCCAGAGCACGTCCTCATTGTTGAGAGAGAACATCAAGGCAACATATGTAAGACCTCAGAAGAATTCCAAAAGAAATTAAAAGCTGATAGAAAGTATTCCCTATTCAGCTTAAAAATATGGGTCTAAACTCTAGTCTAGCTGCAAATTCCAATTATTCAGCAAACAGCACATTTCAAATGAATCACAATTACTAGTTGTGAGCTAATTATTGCACCTTGCATATTTCATTAGGAAAAACCTGGCAACATATATTGGGGAAAAATACAGAAAAAATACATAAAACAAGCAGATTTAGGTGCTATAAGTATTGCATTCTCCTATAATGCCTTTTTAGCAGGGCTGAAGCTTGCAATAGGAAGCAATCGCTGTGCCCTGTGAATAAGGCATCGCGGTTAATAGTACTTACCAAGCGTGTTAAATTTCCCTGAGTTTTGTCCAACTCACATTCATTCTCTAAGTGTATTACTATTTTTAAAAAAACATACATATTGTAAAAAATGCATATTCTAGTTGAAAATACACATTGATATGAAATCAGATAGAAGCGAAACTACTAAACTACATACGTTTAAAAATAGTGTTTGGAATTCATATATAAATGAGTTATTGTTTATCAAAGCTTTGAAAGTCATCAAGACAGTTCTTATAGTACTTAGTATGTAGAGATTTCATACCTTGCGTTCACAATGAAGCATAATGTGAACTACATTCTATTGTCTTAACAAAAAAAATATACACATCAGTTTATCTTTGGGGGTGAACAACCATCTTCATCAAAAGTTGCTATATGGTTGAATCTGCTATGTATGCGAGCACTGTGTGATTAATGTTAGAAATAGGGGGGGGGCTCTAGTTGTCAATGGTTTGCGCCTTTGTCCAAGTAGGAACCCTTCTTCCTAGTCAGGGTAAGCGGGATACACTTATAAAATAACTCCTGGTCACCCCCTTGGTAGTTTGGCACAAGCAGACAGGCTTATCTGAGAGGCAGTGTGTAAAGACTTTGTGCACACATACAGAAATATATTGAAAACACTGCAAATGGATACCACACCAGTTTAGAAAGATTATGTAATCTTTATCTTAACCAAACAAGAACAAAACGACACAAATCCAACATACAATAATCATTATATGACTTTTAGAAGGTAAAAACAGTTCTGTTCATAGCAAACTATGGCTGCAACACCTTCAACTTGAATGAGTCAAAATCATAAACAAAAACAGCAGCAGGGAAGGTGATGCATCGAGTCCTTACGCCCAGGGAAGACGATGCGTCGGTGCCTTACTCCAGGGGAGGTGATGCGTCAGTTCCTTACTGCTACACAGGGGAGGTGATTTGTCAGTTCCTAATTGAAGAGGAGGTGATGTGTCGGATTCTTACTGTGGCCCCAGTGTTGTTGTAGACTTGGCTCCCCGTACGATGCGTGAAGAGTCGGGGATGTGTCGGTTCTCGATGTGGCCTCAGGGGCAATGGCACTTCGTTGATCTCTCCAGCCACGGTCCCACGATTGCAGTTGCACATTCAGGAAAGGCAGGACACACCTCAACCCCCCAGTGGCTGTCGACAGTGAATGCACATCCCCAGCACCCTGTCACTCAAAGCCAGCGGACAGTCAAGCAACAAATCAGAAGAGGCACACAGGATGGCTAAGAAAGAAAATACCCACTTTCTAAAAGTGGTCTTTTCAAACACACTACATAAAAATAGTCTTTTATAAAAGATGCATTTTTATATTCTGAGTTCAGGCATACTAAACTCCTTCTTTCTAACTTGTCCCAATGGGAAGTTATATTTATATTTATAAGATGTTATAAATAAACTCCCATTCTACCCTATGGGACAGATAGTGAAATACAGTGTATTTTGTTTTTCACTATCAGGACATGTCACATACATCAGTACATGTCCTACCATTCACATACACTGCACCCTGCCCACAGGGGTACCATGGGCCTACCTAAGGGGTGACTCACATGTAATAAAAGGGAAGGTTAGGGCCTGGCAAGTAGGTGCACTTGCCAGCTCGACATGGCAGTAGGGACTGCTTGCAGGCACTGCAGTGGCAGGTCTGAGACCCCTTTGAAAGGCTGCTTGTGTGCATGGCACAATCAGTGCTGCAGGACCACTAGCAGCATTTGACTTACAGGCCCTGGCACACACAGTGCACTGTACTAGGGACTTAGTAGTAAGTCAAACAAGCCAATCATGGAAACACCAATCCATATTTACAATTTACAGAGGGGGCACTGATCAGCAGTGGCAAAGTGCCTAAAACTTCTAGAACAGCAAAAACGAAATCCAGCGCACAGCAAATATACAGGAGGCAGAGGCAAAAAGACAGGGGAAAACCAAGCCAAGGATGCCAGGTCTAACAATGAGGAAACTGTTCATCAAATGGCCTCTGTCATAAAGTCTGCAATAAAACCAATAAAGCTTGGTATTTATATAACTGAAGTATGATTACAGTGACCAGGGTCTGATCTATTCCCTAACAATTAACTCAAACATACATCTGCTCACTTAAACCTTTTCTTACCAATTTGTAAACATCAGATCATATTCCTCTAAACCTCAGACTTCATTTCAATTAGTTCTTTGTTTGCTAATTCGTCTATACTACCCGCGGGAGAATGGAAAATTGAGTAACACCAGGTGATTGTCATTTGTCAGCCTCATCTAAGATGATATCAAGTTCAGGTCTAATCTTGATTCTATCACAATTCTCTGTTGCAGTTTAAGGAGGCGATGCAAAATGGAGCCTTTTGATGATTCCACTGCTTTCGAGGGTACAGGGAACCATACTTGACACCCTTATTTACAGATGGAGTAACCTTCGCTGTCCTTAGATATGGACCTCTCCTGCATTCTGAGTCTTGCTATCCAGTCTGCTGCCATGATGAAACACAGCAGGAGATAACCCATAAATATTTGATGAACGTCAATATTCTTTTCCAAAAGGGAAGATGGTCGGTCATTGGATTTCTCCCAAGGTTCTTTTGAATCCTATGCCTCAGCAGCTTTAGGAAGAGGTGAACAGAACTGCCCTTTAAATGAGCCTAAATACCTGTCCCTGAGGGACATTCCCTTTTTATACTACCACTTGACTATAGTAAGGGGCCTATTACGATTCGGCCCGTAAAGGCTCCGACCAACATTCGGAGCCTTCTGGGTTGCATCGTAATCGGCCCATCAGTTTACTTTCCGACTGCCGCATTACAATGCTGGAGGTCAGAAACTAAACTGGTCGTTCATTCTGGCTGGCTTACGATGGGCTCCAGGAACCAGCGGCTCGTAATCACAAAGGACAGGCCTTTCCGCCCTTGGGATTAAGAGGCAAGGTTCCCGGCATGGTTTCCATGTCGGCCTGTCCGACATGGAAACCATGTCGGTAAGTGTGTTTGGAGGCCCCCAGCAGGGTCCCCTTGGGTGCGCGGCCACCAATTGGGGACCGAGGGATCCCTCCACCCTGCGAGGTGCCTGCCACAAGTGGCAAGGATGAACATCACCTCCAATTTCCCTATGGGAGCAATCATTACGGCCGGGTTATTGCCGCAATGCATGAGAAATTTAGAACTGCGATTGAACAGTGTCCGGTCACATCCTAATGAGGCGGTCAGGACTGCCCACCAGAGGTCAGTCTGTCCCAGGACCTAGACGGTGTCGGGTGGACTTTGTAATTAGCCCCTAAGTGTTTAGACACTTAACAAAACAATACCATTTTAAATTTAGATTTCTTCTTGCTTTACACAATTGCATTCAATATAGCTTTAACTCTAGACTCAATACAGACATTTTTCCTCAGATTTTAAGAACTACTCTTAGATTCTGTTCATTTTTACCTTTAATTATATTGCAGCTGTACCAACATTCAGTCCATTACAGTCAGATTCAATATGGGTTTTAACTCAAATTAAGCACAACTGTTTTATCAAATTTAGCCCAGCTTTGTCTTCATAAAAGTCCAGTTTTACCCTCATATTTGCTCAACCTTTGCTCCAGATTCAGCTTTGTCTCAAGATTAGTTGAAACTTACTTTCTGGAACAGTCCAGTTTCAGTGTTAAACTGAAAGTAGATTTACTTTCAGATTTAGTCTAGATTTCACTCAAGTTCAGTCCAGATTAACTAACAAATTCAATAGAACAATGTCCCCTTTTCAGTGCCTCATTACTCCCAGATTAACGCCAGCTGTAACATTAAATTCAGTCCATCACAACCCTATATTTGGTATCATTTAAGTATAGATTCAGTCCAACTGTACAATGAGATTTTGCCATACTTTACCTTGGAGTCGATTAAATAACATAACAGATTTAGAATAGCATTCTCATTACCCCCACGTATGGTCCTCCTCATCCCAGTACTAACCCAAGAACCATGTGAGCTGACTAGCACAAGCGAGTTTTTGCGTCCCCTGCGGTAATTTTCTAATTCTGGTGGTGCCAACCGTTCCCAGTACTAACCATGGAGGCCTTCCAGCCTCCAATAGGGATCGCTTACACAAGACAATCAAAGTAAAACAAGCACAAAGCTCCTAACAATCCCTCCTACCCCATTTACTTTCTGTTTTTCATTCCTGTCCTCCGGACTGTGGATCGCTTTTGCGTTGGGGAGAATAAATACTCAGGACCCATAGGTACCCCTCTCCCTTGAGGCCAGCTTTAGCAGCCGCTTGTTGCTTTGCCTTTTTGATTGTTCTCTTCTTTCCGCCCATGTGCCATAGATTTGCTGCCACTTGAGTAGATTTTCCACTCGAGCTGCAGCAAAATCTTCTTGAATGGCTGCACGTTTTTGTGCAAAGCATGGTGCCATTTGCACTGATTTTCAGAGCTACTCACGCTATTTGCGCTAAATTGCAGCACGAGCTGCGTATAATCCGCCAGTTGGCATAATTCCTCAGAATCTGACTGATCTTTTCTATAACTCTGCGGAATTCCACAGAGTGAAATGCACCGAGTTCCGCTCACCCCTAGTTTACACTCCGACATGTTGACCCAATCCTCCCACAACTCAATGTAGTACATAGACTGTAATTTACCTACAAGTCAGTCATTTTGAAATGTAGATTACCCCCATTTTAATTATTTTAGAACTTACAAATTGCTGTGTTAGTGCTAGAAATCTCCTCGTACTTGTTTCATGGTTTTTGCCATTCATGCAAACATGCCGCTGCTAGGTACTTGGCCAGCTTTCCAGTACCTCTCTGTCCAGTAGGCGGGGCTTTAAGTGGGTCGGGTCTCACCGGTGCTGAGCATCTGCAGGTTTTTTAAAGGGGGCCTCGAAATGGGTCTCTATCGGGCTCTGTTTTGCGCCCTAGCACAGGCGGTCCGTTTTTTCCGGACTGCAGTGCCAGCAGGCACATTGATGTGCGTGTGCTCACACTGCTCACTTCTCACTAGTGGAGAAGGTACGGAATAACGTCATGCCAGGTGAGCATTGTAGGGGGAGGGAAATCCTTTAAAGAGAATAATTTTCTCTCTGGATTTCTCATCTCTTATTGAAACTCAGGAGCAGCAACATTGTCGTGGTGTCACTAGGGCTTTAAGTGGAAGCTTTTTCAATATTATATACAAGCCGTAGTTGCTGCTGATTTATCTTATGCAACTAACAACCATTGGCAAAGCCAATAGTCTTGACTTGTAGGTAGGATGTTACTTGTTGTATCATATATCTGGATGCAATGACAAAAACAGCAAAATGCAAGTCGGGTGACACACTATGCTAAGCACAGATCTTTAGCTTACATGTTTTAAGCCACGCCCCTAATTACATTGGCCACGCCTCTTTGAGAGACACCCCTTCCCCAGTTTTTGATCCCACTTTAAGCCCTGCCCTTTGGGTTCAACTACACTGTGAATGGTTGTGTACAGAGAGGAGAGACATGTGAAACGATCAGACGTGATGCCTCGCCTGCTTCAGTTTCCCGCTCCAATCGACATGCTGTTCCAGCCTCTGTTGACAGTAAACTGCAGTTAAACAGGAGAAAGGCACTCGCGACTGATGCTTGTTCAGATCCGACACGTGCCCCTGGCTGATTCAAATATCAGCAAATCAGAAAGCAGTGCCGTTTTATTCAAATGCGAACTGCCTTTTGCAAAACGACAGCTGTGGAGTCTGTCCTCATAATTTACAAGTGTATATAGACAAATAACGAATCCTGGCTGTCCCAGAGCACGAGGCAGACGGGGGCTGATCTCTGGCGCTGGGCATGCGCCAGCTGTAATTTCCTGGAATGCGAGCCGGGTCTGAAGCACAAACACCAGCAACTGATCTAACTGACAAATCAAACCTGCAAGCCGGGGTATCTGTGCCGAGGTCGGTTTAAAGCATTTGCACACCTTCTTTACTTCGAGCAAGCCGAGTTCACTGTGAGCTTTGACGGCCGTTTTAAGTCATGAACGTTAAAGTTTGAATGTTTTTGAGGTGCTGTGAAGCAGGAACGTTGTGAGCAAAGTCAGCGCTGTGTTCTACAGCTTATGAAGGGGGCAGCTCAGAATGGTCCTTTTAGGGTTTTGGGCATTTAGGTTGGCGCTCTGCATATCACACCCGCAAATGTGGTCCCCTTTACGCCCTGTTTCGGAAGTACTCTATTTCTAGATTTAGACCAATCACAGCTAAGATAAAAAGACCTCGCATGCCTTGCCCACTGATTCAATACCCTCAGATTCAATTGTTACCCTTACCCACCATGGCCACTAAAGTTATATGGCAGAAGAGGACCAAATTACGCGTCAGAGTTGACTAAATTATGTGGCTAAAACAACTAAATTATGCGGCACAGTGCGACACATTTTGTGATAGTTGTATTCCATTATTTTGTCATTTTTACACCTGATAACAGATTTCACCTTATTAGTATCAATTTAACACCCCAAAACAGCAATTAGCAACTAAAAGCTGACCAGTCTACCTATGTGAACAGAGACTTCCAGTGCTCAGGAATGTGAGTTGCCATGTTTTTGGTAATTTTTTATCCATATGAGCAAGAAACAATGTTTTTGTTAAAATCTGCAGATTATGCAGCAGATGATGGGTTATGTGGCAAATGCGGAAAGTCCATAAATATGTGAAAAACACCACAGCCACCGAATCACATAATTCCAGTGACCCTTCCCTCACCCAAGCTTCAGCTTCAAATCAGCAGTACCCCCAGATCCAGCATGACCTGTGCCGTAAGTTTCAATCTCCTAGGTGCGCATGACGGTTTGGCCTGCCGTTTGGGGCCAGCCAAACCGTCATGTGCACTGTGCATGTTCTCCACCGGCTGTATTGTACAGCCTGGGTGGAGAACATGCAAAGGCTCCTAGTCTCCCTCTGAGCACCGACCCACGGCGCTCAGACCAATCAAAATGCTGCAGTAAGAC
Source organism: Triturus cristatus (assembly GCF_964204655.1). NCBI lineage: Eukaryota > Metazoa > Chordata > Amphibia > Caudata > Salamandridae > Triturus > Triturus cristatus. The sequence goes on from NC_140580.1 coordinate 770,215,857, forward strand.
AGCGTCGTGATCGGCTGGGAGAGTATCAGAGCCTGGGTGCTTCTGTTTCTGAGAGAAGAGAATGGTGGAGAGGCGTCGACGGCGTTCACAGGCAGGTCTTTTTTATTTTTTTATCCCCCCATGCCACCGTCCCCTACCAACCGCCACTGGATTCCACCCAAATTTACTTCTGGCTAAACCCTACTTTGCCATCAAATTCAGGCTGGTTCTGTCCACTGATTCCATGAGGCGTAACCAATCGGCTAATTTGATCTACCCGCTCTGGTTCAGTTCAATTTAAATATCAAATTCAAGTTATCTTTACCGTCATGTTAAATTTAGAGTTACCTTCATATTCAAAACGACCTTATTCCCAAATTCAGAATTGTCCTACAATGTAAATAAGGTTTAACTTCACATGCAAACCAAACATACACTAATATTTTATCCACTTTTATCTTTCAATTAAATACATCTCATTACTCAGATTTAGTTCACCCTTACACTCAGATTCGACTCTGCGTTACTGTTACCATCAATTCAGATTTGCCCAAAAAATCAATTTAGCTTACGTAAGACTAAATCTATCTTTTTTTTCTGCAACTTTAAGATAACAGAGCAGTTTATTTTCAGGTTCAGTCACCATGGGTACCCAGACTACGTGTGAATGTAATATCAAATTTAACAGTTTACCCTTAGATCCAAACTAGGTTTAATGTCAGTTTTAGTCCATACGTTCCCTTTAATTCAGTAATGTTTAACCTACAAAACCAGTCCAGCTTCACTCCCAGTCTTGATCATTGTTTACCACAAGATTCACTTCAGTCCTGCTTTACGCGTGCATTTAGCTCAGCTTTTTCATCTGGTTCAGTCTTTTTTCTGGTTCATCCTATCTTATCCATACATTCATTATAGCTCTGGTGTCATATCCACCGCATCAGTGTGGCTACATGACATTAGTGAGGCCCTGCCTGGCAGTTCGAGCTGGACTGTTCCCATGAGGGACAGGGTCAAGACTGATTTGCATACGGCGGGGTCCAAACTGGGTTGGTATAGTGAACAAAAGAACAATCTCTCGGCTGGGGGTAAGTGGTTGAAAAGTTTCAGCACTCCGTCCATCGTCTTGGTTTACATGATATTAAGCTCACCCTTGCATTCAGAACTCAGTTTATCTACATGCTCGTACTGATACAGAGTACCACTGTACCACACATGGAGTAAGCCAGCATTCACTCCTCCTGCATCCGTAGACTGAGACAATCTTTACCTTTCTATTCATCTCATCTGCTTTTTTTGACTTTCAGTCAATTTTTACACTGATCCTTTAGCCCCATTTGAGCGTTATCTGTAGAGCTAGTTTATTCTAGTCTCGGGTTTAACCCACCTGAGTCTACAGGTTTTCTCAGCTCCTGGACAGAACTGAGCTGAACTTCACCCCATATTCAGTTCAACTTGACATTCTGGGGCATATTATCAAGACAGGCGATAAAATGATCGCCGCTTTGGCGGCAGAAAACTGCCGCTAAAACGGCGATAATGGGCTTGATAATATGCTCTATGGAATTCCAATTGAAACCCATGTTAGATGTGAAGGACATCTAACCTGAGCTTCAATTGGAATTGTGCACACCATGTCACTTCAGTTTGAAACCAGCCATGTACAAATCAGTCTTGACCCTGCTTCAATGGCAACAGTCCAGCCTGAATCGCCATGCCAGACCCTCTCTGAACCGGAACACAAACAAACTAGGACAGTTTCACCCTGACTGGGGCTCGTCAGTCGAGTGCACGTTGGTTCCAGTGAGTACAGGACCCATGTCTAGGTGCACACACTCACTTAAGGTATTAAACTGAAGTAGACAAAAAGTGATGGACGGGATGCTTGAATTAATCTCAGCCTCTAGTAATTACTCAGAGCCACATCCAAGTCCATCATCATTTTGCCCCATGTCACCTCACGTATGCAAATCAGTCTTGACCCTGCTCCAATAGGAACATTCCAGCCCAAACTGCCAGGCCAGGTCCTCCCTGAACCGGAATACGAGCAGGTTTAATCCATAGCAGACCACAGGCTGCAATAGTGCCCCATGATGTATGACTCCAGAGCAGCCCTTGTGCCAGCAGAACAAATGCCCCTAGCTGAGTGGTGAAAGTCCTCCCTTGAGTGCTCACTGGGCTAAGGAGGAGTCAGGAGCAGTGTCCTTACTAGGCGGCTGCCAGAAGTGGTGCCCATGCATGGGTTCATGGAGAAACATCCCTCTAGAGTTGGGATTCTTTGCAGTGCCCTGTGCTTAATGCGAGCGCACTCACCAAGTGAGGCGCAGAGGGATCCTCAGAGTAATACTCCATGTGGAGAGCGCTGCTTGAGGGGGGCCTTGCTCTCTGTGTCAGGAGTGGTACTTCTGGTTTTGGGCTTTGGGGGCGACGTCTGTTGCTGAACCCAGTAATGGGTGCTGTACTTACCCTTAACCAGTGCTTGAAAAGGAAAAATAGCAGTGCAGTTACTCTGTACCAGAGTACCTGCTTGTTTCTGAGAAGTGCCGGTACTCTCCAATTCAAAGTATTAGATTTCTCTTGAGAAGGGCCGGTACTCCCTTTCAAAATAAAAAGTGCCAGTTGTCAGTGCCGCCCATTTAAAGCACTGCGGCCTTAACAGACGAGCGCTATATGCCCCAAGTGGAGCCTGAGTCTCTGGAGCCCTGGCTGTACTAAGTGAAGACAAGGACTACAACTACCAGAATGCATTGGTGCCTATTGTGACCCGAGCAAATCAACTCTTGGTCAGTATACCAGTAAGCCTGAATCTGCTGGAGCTTGTTCTGCCCAGCCTCTTGGACTAACTCTTTAGAAGTTAGAGCTAGCCATGCCTTTGGGAGATAGATCGTTTTTTTTGTTTAACTATTCCCGTGTTTCCACTTTGACCTAAAAATAACTTGTTTCAGGGCTCATGGTCCTTGGCGAGACGCCCGGCTCCCACGCTGCTGCTTCCCGGGCTCTGCTTCCGATGAGCGGAGAGTGACTCTGGAGGAGCCGGGGTGCAGGCAGGGTCTGGGAGAGCCAACTGGGACGGGCGAAACTCTCCCACCATTCGAAACGAAAGATTAAAAAAAAAACAGCGGGGCATTTCGGGTCTGACAATGCTCCGGGCTACACATCGCTTTTAATGCACTAAGAAGACTTGTTGCGGAAGAACAATAGATGGTCTTTGTCTGGAAAAACACCCTAATGCGGGACCGTTCCTCCTAAAGCGGGAAAGTGTCCCTTAAAGCGAGAGCCGGCACCTTAAGGAGGGACGGCGCCTCCAAAATAATCTCTAAACCTCGTAAAGGGAGACAGCCAAAGGGTAAAGGCTGCGAGGGCGGGGGTTGCCCTGTGATTGACTGGCCGGTCAGGGCAGCACTGGCCGCGCTGGGGCTGCGAACAGCCTCCTGGAAGGAGAGCGCGAGTTGTGGGGGTTTCTAGCCACAGCTGTGCCACAGAAGCCGAGACCCACGGGGCAGACACAGCACCCGCTGCCAAGAATGCCGCCCGCCGGCTAGGTGCACTCTGGACCGGCCGCAGCCCTCTCACGGGAGAGGAAGTGCTTCGTCGGAAGATCCTGACAGCTGCGAGACTTCCAGCCCCCGCGGGAGCAGACAGACATGGGGCTCTGCTGGTGTCACCGCTCCCCGCCGCGGGAGACAGCAGGTAACCCTCCGCCACAGCACGAGCAGCAGCTGCACACCGTGCTGCCCTGGGTGTCATCCTCCAGCGCTTGGCAGACCCCCAACAGTAGTGTAAACTCGCCGCCTCTGTAGTTCTCTTTCTGCCACAGGTTAGCTGACCCCTTCTTTCACCTCAGCACGCTGCTTGAAACCCCCGCGCATTACATGGCCAGAGCGCGCGCGTATACATTTATAATCCATAATTCCAAGCAGAACCCACTGTCAAATCCCGTAGTGCACAGGTAGCCTCCGACGTCACTGCCCACGTGCCCACATGGACCGACTGGGTCCACTGCACCTATGCTTCACCTTAACAATTGTGAAATGTCCATTATTAATTGTTATTAGTGACTTTGTTCTAATAAGTGTAGCTAAACTGCGTAAGTGCTACAACAACTAGGCTACATTGATTTATTAAAGCAAAGCCCAGAAATGGAAATTTGGTGGCCCGGAGACAATTCGGTGTTGCCCACCTCAGTTCATGTGACCATGGAGACAATTTCCAGTGCTGGGCTTTTGTGTGACTTACTGTCGCATTCTGGGTGTTGTAGTCTTGGTTTGCTTTCATTGACCAAATTACACCAACTGACCTGATAGTAATTGATTTGCATCAGAAAGGTCCATGACTGGAAACAGTTTGCCTGTTGACAGGGAATAGGTTGGGCACCATAGGGGACATGATAGACTAACACACAGCTAACCATTTGACGTCAATAGCCACGGCATACAGGGACGGTTTGTCCTTAGACGGCCCTTCTTGCAAGCCTCAGGTCCTTAACTTTACTTCCTGAGTCACCAAAACCGAGGCATCGCACGTTTTCCACTGCCCTAGCCCTAGAGAAAGTTTGCCACGTTTTTGTTCTACACATAAACAATGTATTGTTTGCTATTATTACGTTTGCTTCGATTAAAATTAACCCAGTGAAAAGTTATATTTAAACTTGTAAAAACAATATCAAAATGCAAAGCAAATAAGTTTGTGACATTTTTTAAAATTCTGCTAACAGGAAAGTTAAGTATAATTTTAGTTGCCTTCTTTTAAAAATATATTTCAAAATGTCTTAAATAATGCAGTAAATGTATAAATCTGTCTACTGCTTTTCCAGTTAACTATTCCATAATCATTTATCTTGAACAGTGATGCATAAGATATTCACTAAACTGGAACCTAATAGAGGCCCCAATTGCAATAGTGTTTCCTCTAAGCGACCAGAGATTTCTCTAGACAAAACGGTATAAGGGTCCTTAAGAGCAGATGTTTCCTGTTGGCCTAAATTCCAGTTTTTCTTAATAATCCCAGACATATGACAGCCCTACACAGCACATGGTTAGCCGGACTTCAATGCAACAGAGAGGAAAGCCTGCTCCCTCACTATTACCACCCCAATGTACATGGCCATTGAGTGCCCCCTTTCATGTTAAGCCTTCGCTTACACTACACCCATGGGGAGCGCACTGCCATCACTGTCCAGAGCATGACAATCACCCACCTCTATTGCCTCAACACACAGATAACCATCTGCGTTCCCTGGCACAGCATGGTGGTAACCCTCACCCATCACTGCTATACCACAAATGTATACATCTAGGACATCCTTTCTAACCCAAAAGTAATTGCTCACTCCCCATGCAGGTAACCTTTCAAAATCATAGGTAGCCAATTATAGGTAGCCTTTCAAAGTCACTGCCTCAAAAAAAGGTATCGCATCACTGTTACATCTGCACACTTGTGTTTTTTGCATTGTGCTGTTTGGCATTTGTGTTGTGCGTTACCATGGCCCTATACCACTGTTGGCGGACTGGGCATACTTCAGCAATTGGTTCCTGGATTTTGCATCCCTGTCAACGTCTGGTTCATCCAGTGAGGATCGGTTCTGGGTATAATGTCACTTTTTGGTTGGTGGCGGCATCACATTCAATGAGATGTGATTTTGTTGTCCAAGACCCCTGCCGGAGCACATTTACTCATTGCCTCTGCATCCAAGATCCTTCCGCTGTCATGGTAACAGGGAACCCTCCACCTTCATTGCTGCAGGTTGGATTTTGTTATTTGTATTTGTAACACCTGAATCTCACCTGTAAGGGCCTTTTGCGCAGAATAGAAAGTTATTGCCTTTATGTTCAAAACTAAGCTAGTTAGAACAGCCAAACTTTAAGTTTCTGTCTAAATTCCAGTGGAGCCAATAGAGAGAGGAAGCTATTTCCAAGCATTAGGAGCCAGGTAGGGAAAAGAGCGCCCTCCTCGTCTAGCACGCCAGATGCAAAGCCGGCGAGGGAGCAAGTGAGGTGTGGAGCGAAGGTGTCTGTAAGGAACACAGACGAATATGTGGAAGGGTCAAGGATGTGAAGTGCTTTGTAGATATAAGTAAGAAGCTTGTAGCGGGAATGCCTATGGGCAGGCAGCCAATATAGATTATGTGAGTGGGCGTTGACGGTTGGTACCAGGAGGCACCTTGAGCCTGGCAAATGTGTTCTGGAACACTTGAAGTGTCTTGATAAAGTCTGCAGAAATGCCAACATGTTGGGAATTTCCGTAGTCCAGTCTACTTGTAATGAGTTCTTGGGGCACTGTTTTCCATGCCTTCAGGGGGCAGCCATTTAAACATTTTTCTGAGCATTTTAAAACTGTTAAAGCAACAGGCAGACATCGCAGTGACGCAGTTTACCATAGAAGGCTATCATCAACAACGATGCTCAGGTTTCTGGCCACTTCCAAGGCTTGGCGGGGGTGCACCGTGCAATGGTTCCGAGAGACATAAATCTACCAAATAGCGCAAGCTCTGTTTTCTCACTGTTTAGCTTTAGGCAATTACAGCTCATCCAATCAGCAACTTCAGACATACAGTGCATGACAATAGTCTGGGTAATTGCTGTGTCTACTGAGAGAGGATCAGCTGAGTATTATCCACATAAGAGATAACCTGAAAGATCTAATGCTGAATGTCAACGGTGTAATATAAACATTAAAAAATGTGGTGCTCATGGAAGATCAAAGCAAAACCAAAGGGGATGATGGACGGAGTGTTGAACATTGCAAGCACTCACCCCCAGCCAACTGATCTGGGTTTAATCCATCATCATTCTTTAGCCCACTCTGCCACCCCAGTTCTGAAATGGCCATATGCAAATCAGTCTGACCCTGTGCCTCATGGGAATAGTCCAGCCCGAACTGCCAAGCCATGTCTTCCCTGGACCGGAAACACGCATCCTGGGACCAGTTTTGGGTTCATAAGGGCACCCTGCACAAAAGTTTGGAAGTATCAAATTGAGACAGTGGTAGACACACCAATTGGGTCTGGTGAGAGAGGAAAGAACTAAACTATTGAAGAGCAGAATTACATACAAGTGCATTAAAAAGGCACCAGAGTTCAGTGGTGTGCAGTTCTCAGTGAAAGGCGCCACACAAGATCTAAATGAATAAGAGCAGCAGTAACACCCATATCATTGATAAGTCAAATGTCTTCCATGGCGATAATGAGGGCACTTTCCGTGCTATGATTGGCGCTAAAGCTAAATTGTGAGGGATCGAGTTGAAGGTGATACTCTAGGTAGCTGGTAAATTGCTGGTTGACTAGTTTTTCCAGGCCTTTGGTTGGGTAAGGAAGAAGAAAGTAAGGTCTAGTCATAGGATCAATAAAATGCTTTTTAAGCAAATGCAAGACCGTCCCTTGTTCTATTCAGTAGGTAAATGGCAGTCAATAGCAATACGTTTAAAAGGGTAGTGAGTGTGGGGTCAAGGAGTTCATGACCGAGAGAAAAGATGTAGTGCGGACACAGGTCAATAAGGGAGCCAGATTTAACAAAACTCATTGACCTCATAAACCCTCCATTGTAGATGAGTCAGACTGGACATGACTGACCCAAAGATGTAAAGGGGGGGGGCATACTTATGAAGTACAGAGAATCTAGAGGGAGTTGTGGGTAGAAAATAAGATACATTTGTTAGATCATATCGTAGAAGTAACAAAAAGGTCAAAGCAGAGATACTGGGATGGGGTAATGGAGCAGGAAGAGGCAGAGGGAGTGGTAATTTCCTTTATAGTGGTGAATATTTCATTTGTGGAGTTGCCGCTTTATTGGATCTGGAAAGTCATGGGAGGCACATGTTTTGTTTTGTTGAAATATTTGTTATTGAATTTTGCATTGGGAGTAGTAAATCAACATTGACACCGTATTGATACATGGGTAATCCACCCACAGGAGGCTGCCACAGTGTAATCAATAATGAACAATGCAATATATAACTTCCAACAAACCCCTCCCGCACACGTATCCCCTACACCGATAGCAATACAGTCCAGGTAGCAATTTAGTGTAAAGAAACACAACACTATGGGTAGCATAACGATCACTCCACGGTCTAGTCTCGCTCACGTTCCTCCCCCTGTACCAGATCTTCCAGAGAATAGTAGGAAATCCATTTACCCCCATATTTTATGGAACTTTCTGGGGCAGCCCTTGTTGAAATAAGTCACCCTCTCAGCTATCGTATACATGTCCGTAGTATTTCTCCATTCCTGAGCTATGGGGCTCTCCGCTGAGCCCCAGTGACGAGCTATGTCCCTTTTTGTCACTACCAATGGAAGGTAACAGAATAACAGCTGGGGTCGTGGCAGCTCAATATCACAGGGAATCCCCATAACAATAAACCTAGGGTCCACAGGGAGGTGATAGTCAATTATAGCAGAGAGTTCCCTGGTGATGGTTGTGGTCGTAGCAGGTCAATATCACAGGGAATCCCCAGAAAAATGAACAGCCGCGGTCTGTGCAAGTAATATTGGTGGGGTTGCGTGGATGGGGATTTCTACAGACGACGACGAGGGGAAATAAATTAATTATTACATTTTTCCTTGTGGTCGTCTGTCAAACCCCCCCCCCCCCCAAACCCAGTCCCACCCCTCGCTGCTCTTACCTGTATGGGTATGGGCCGCGGCTGACAATAAACCTAGGTTCCATAGGGAGGGGAGAGTCATTTAGAGCAGAAAGTTCCTTGTGATGGCTCTCCAGTATATTTGGATTCTGGGGAAACTCCAGACTGTATAGAAGAAGGCGTCCTCGATGTCAGCACATCATAAGCAGGAGGGATCAGGCACTCTCCCCATGGCTTGAAGCCGTTGTCTATCATCCTAGACTCTATGCAGGACTGTAAACTAAATCAGCTAAATTTGTGCCTTTATTGCTGCTTCAATTTACATTTCCCCAACGTCTATTTCCCATTTCTCCATTAAGCCTTTCAGCTCATCAGGTTCATTATTGGGGATGGCTCGATACGTAGAGGAGATTGCTCCCCTCCCCAAGTCCTCTATAAGGAGCCTTCCCTCAAGTGGTGCAAACTCAGGGATTCCATTCCCAGGGAGGCCCTCTGCTTACCATGACTGACTGAGCTGCGCATATTTCAAAAATTGGGTGCGATGCATGCTATATTCATGCTTCAGTGAGTCGAACGACATAAGGTCGCCCCCTTCCAGCAAATCTCCTATTTGGTGATCCCAATCAGATCCCATCCCCTGAAACCTTTCGGTTTACCAAGCTCAGCTAACTATTTCCCTTCCCACAAGGGTGTTTCCCTGTTGGGCCTACCGGACCATCCCAAAGCTTTCGTAGCTCTGGTCCAGTTCTCTATTGCCACCCTAGTGGCAGGGATGAGGAGTAAGGCCCCATGACCCCCATATAGGTAATAAAGGCAGGATTGGTGGGTCCCCTGGGCGCGTACTAGGCTAAAAGTGGGTGAGCCAGTCATTGATGTTAATGAGATGGGAGGATCCCCGAATATCAGGTAGGGCAAATCCGCCATTGTATGGATTACACTGGAGTGTGGTCAGGGCAATCCTGGGGTGTTTATCATCCCACAAAAATGTATGGAAGCCCCCTCTATCATCGAAAAAATATCTGGGGAAATCGGATAATATGTATGATAAAGAGCATAAAGTAGCTTGGGTAGCACTATCATCTTGACTATCGCGGCTCTCCCCCAGTAATGTAAGGGGGAGCCCCTTCCACCTGCCCATGTCCTCTTGGCAATTGCGCACAACCCTCCCCAACTTACATTAGTGGTTGATTTCTTTGTGGAGAGTCAGGAATACGCCCAAGTACGTAAATCGAGTGGTGCATATCAATTGCTGAGGTAGGGAAAAGGCTAGGTCGGCACCTTGCGGAAAGTACAGGAATGACTTACTCCAGTTCAACCAATATCTAGAGTATCTTACGTATTCATCCAGCACTTCAAATAGCAGGGGAAGAGATACAAAGGTCGAGTCACATAAAGGAGAAGGCCGTCAGCAAAGAGGGATATTTTTTCCCCCTTTAAGGGAAGAGATGGCAAAGGTCGAGTCACGTAAAGGAGAAGGTCGTCGGCAAAGAGGATTATTTTTTCCCCCTTTAGGGCATACCCACCCGATACACCAAACCCATGAATCCCAGGTTGTTCGCGGATTCTGCATGTCAGTGATTTTATTGTGAGGGCAAAGAGTAGGGGAGAGAGGGGACATCCCTGCTGCATCCCAAGGATTATGGCAAATTCGGTGGATATCACCCCACTCACCCTCACAGATGCCTTAGGTTTCTGGTATAGTAGCTTTACTCATTTTCTGAAATTAAGGACAAAGCCACATTTTATTAACCCCTTTGGTGCGTCAGACGGCCGGGGGGCCGTCCGACGCACCCGGGCCGTCTGACGCACCAGTGCTCATGTGAGTCGGACGGACCCCGGCCGCCCTCGTACATGGCACAGGGAATCCCTCTGGTGCGGGCACCAGAGGGATTCCCTTTACCGCCCAACTGCCACGGGAGCTGGGGAAGGGCTTCCCCAGCTCCCGAGGCTGCCTGTTTTGTTTCCCTGAAAAGACGATCAGCGCACACGTCGCGCTGATGTAATTTCAGAGAAACCGAAACTGAAAATAGCCAAGAGACTCTTTTCAGTTTCGCTTTCTACGTGCTTAGGGGGCTATCTCAGCCCCCTGAGCACGTAGAAAGTCAGGAGAGGTATTGTTGGAAAGGGGAGAATCTTCCCTTTCCAATGGTACCCCACCCTAGTGAATCCCTGATTGGGGATCGTCCCAGGAGGGCGATCCCCAAGCAGGCATCCACCCACTAGGCACCAGGGAGGGGGGAGCGGCCCCTTGGGCAAGGGCCTTTTCTCCCCCCCATATTTTTTTGGGCAAATCTAGTCTTTCTGCCCTCCTTGGGGGGGTAGATGGAGGTAGTAGCCCCAAAGCCCTCTAGACACCAGGGTTTTTCCCCCCAATGAATTTAGGGGTGGGGTCGCCCAAGATGGGCATGCCAATGCCCCCACCCCTCCTCCCACAAAATTACAGTCTTTCTGCCCCGCCTAGATGCCAGGGATTATTTTTTTTATAGGGCCGGGGTGGGAGCTGCCCAGAACGGGCATGCAAATGCCCCTCCCTACCCCCCCCCACCCAAAGAAAACAGGTTTTCTGCCTCCCCCATGAGGCAGATGGGGCAATAGCCCCTGATCTGCCACCCGGGGGGCAGAAAGCCTACTAAGCCCCAGGGATTTTTTTAATATAGATAGGGGTGGGGGCTGCCCAGAATGGGCATGTCAATGCCCCCACCCCAAAAAAATGCTACAGTCTTTCTGCCCCACCCTGGGAGGCAGACGGTGCAATAGCACCTTATCTGCCACCCACTAGCCACCAGGGATTTATTTTTCCAAAGTTCAGGGTGTGGGCTGCCCAGAATGGGCATGCTAATGCCCCCACCCACCCCAAAAGAGATGCCACAGTCTTTCTGTCCCTCCCAGGAGGCAGATGGGGGCAGTAGCCCCTGATCTTCCCCCGGAGGGTGGGGGGCCGGGGGGGCGGGGCAGAGAGCCCACTATGAGCCAGCGGATTATGCTGGCTTTTTTATACGCAGGGATGGGGGCTGACCAGAATGGGCATCCCAATGCCCCCACCCCTCCAAAATAATAGGCACAGTCTTTCTGTCTCCCTCAGGGGCATATTGGGGCAATAGCCCCTGATTTCCCCCCTCCCTAGGGCAGCAGAAAGCCCTGTAGGCACTGACTTTTTTTTGGAATTTGCCTACCTGTGGATTTTGGGTCCTAGCGCTGCCAGCACCTAGGGAAACATAGCAAACCTGTATATTTTTGAAAACTAGATACTAAGGGGAATCCAGGATGGGTGACGTGTGTGGCTTTCACTAGGTTCTGTTACCCAGAATCCCTTGCAAACCTCAAACTTAGTTAAAAAAAACAAATTTTCCTCAACTTTCTGTGATGGAAAGTTCTGGGATCTGCGCGGATTCACAGAATTCCACCCACCACGCATTCCCTAAAGTCTTCTGAGAAAAATAGTACCTCACTTGTGTGGGTAGGCCTAGTGCCCGCGACAGGAAACGGCCTAAACGCAACGTGGACACACCACATTTTCACAGTGAAAACTGACCCTTTCTTTTGCAAAGTGCCTAGCTGTAGATTTTCAACCGTAGCTCTGCCAGCACCTAGCGAAACCTAGGAAACCTATATCTTTTTTTAAACTAGGCACCCAGGGGAATCCAGAATTAGGTGACTTGTCTGGCTCTCACCAGGTTCTGTTACCCAGAATCCCTTGCAAACCTCAAACTTTGGAGAAAAAGACACATTTTCCTCACATTTCTGTGATGGAAAGTTCCGGAATCTGTGTGGATCCACAAATTTCCTACCACCCAGCGTTCCCCCAGGTCTCCCGATTAAAAATGGTACCTCAGGCGTGTCAGGCCGACATCCCTTACTTAACTGACGACGACTGGGCCGAAGCCATCGCCAGCCTGCGGGGTGCGGCGGTCTCTACTAGATACCGCCTAATACAGTTTAAATACCTACACAGGGCTTACTATACATGGACTAGACTCTGGCAGATGGGAGTGATTCCATCCCCCGCATGTCTGCGATGTGAGTGAGATGAGGGGACTTTTCTGCATACAGTTTGGGGCTGCACAGTATTGCAGCTTTTCTGGCGCAGAATTATGTCCTGCCTCCAGGAGGTGCTCGCGTGGGAACTCCCGATGGATCTGAGACTCTTCCTCTTACATAGCACGGATGATATATAGGGGGAAACGTGTGTAAGCAACACTTACTGTTTTTAGCCCTCACTATAGCCAAGCGCAACATAACACAATTATGGAAAGGGACTTCTGCCCCGACGTTGGGTAAATGGAAGACCGAAATGGACAGATGTATGGGGGCCGAAATGGCAGTGTTCCTTGCTCGAGGTTGCCCTGCCAAACATAGGAAAATCTGGACCCGCTGGGCGTCGTATCGAGGAATCAAGCTCCCCCCCTACCGCCCACTGACCCCTGAATGGAGCCTTGTTTTCTAATTTATATTGTTTGGAAAGTCCCATATAAGATGGCCATGGAGTTTTATAACCTTTTAACTAATACGCACGTCCTGAGATCTAGTACTGTCTGCATGTTGTTTGAGTTTTACCCCCTGCATGTTGGGCAGGTGTTGAATTTTGTTCAAAATGTAGGACTCACTGTGATCTTATGTGATTTTCTCCTACAGGTCATTGTAGGGCTTTCGCCCATATATCCAACGAAAAACCAAATAAAATTTATTGTGAAGAAAAAAAAAATGGTACCTCACTCGCGTGGGTGGGTCAAGTACCCTCGACAGGCAAGGGCCCAAAACTTATTGAGGAGACATCAAAATTACCTATCACAAAACAACCTGGTTTTGCAAGGGGGTCACGTGTGTTTTTGGGCCCTTGCCTGTCGCGGGTACTTGACCCACCCACACGAGTGAGGTACCATTTTTATCTGGAGACCTGGGGGAATGCTGGGTGGTAGGAAATTTGTGGATCCATGCAGATTCCAGTATTTTACCACACCGAAATTTGAGAAAAATTTGATTTTTTTCATCATAATTTGAAGTTTGCAGGCGATTCTGGGTAGGGAAACGTTGGTGGATCCACGAAAGCCGTGCCTCCATGGACTCCTCCGGATCTCTAGTTTTCAGAAAGGTGTGGGTTTGGTAGGTTTCCCTAGATGGCCCCCGAGACCGGGACCAAAAACTCATGTGACCCCTCTTGCAAAAGCAGATCGTTATGTGATAGGTAATTTTGATGTCTCCACAATATGTTTTGTGCCCTTGCCTGTTGCGGGTACTTGACCCACCCACAAGAATGAGGTACCATTTTTATCGGGAGACCTGGGGGAACGCTGGGTGGTAGACAATTTGTGCCAGGCTGGTGATCCTACAAGTTTCCCCACACAGAAATGTGAGAACATTTTTATTTTTTCCATCAAAATTTGAGGTTTGCACGGGATTCTGGGTAGGGAAATTTGGGGGGAACTACGCAAGCTATACCTACCTGGACTCCCCCAGGTGTCTAGTTTTTAGAAATGTGTGGGTTTGGTAGGTTTCCCAAGATGGCCATCGAGCCCGGGGCCAAAAGCCCAGGTGACCCCCCTTGCAAAACCAGGTTGTTTTGTGATAGGTAATTTTGATGTCTACTCAATAAGTCTTGGGCCCTTGCCTGTCACAAGTACGTGACCCACCCACGCAAGTGAGGTGCCATTTTTCTCGCAAGACTTTGGGGAATGCGGGCAGGTGGAAATTTGTGGATCCACGCAGATTCCAGAACATTCCACCACAGAAATGTGAGGAAAACATGTTTTTGTTTTTTTACAAAGTTTGAGGTTTGCAAGGGATTCTGCGTAACATAACCTCGTGAGAGCCAGACAAGTCACCCCATCCTGGGTTTCCCTGGGTGTCTAGTTTTCAAAAATGTATAGGTTTGCTAGGTTTCCCTAGGTGCCGGCAGAGCTAGGTTTCGAAATCTATAGCTAGGCACTTTGCAAAAAAAGGGTCAGTTTTCACTGTAAACATGAAGTGTGTCCACATTGCATTTTGAGCTGTTTCCTGTCGCGGGCACTAGTCTTACCCACACAAGTGAGGTGCCATTTTTATTGGGAGACTTAGGGTAACACAGAATTGTAGAGCAACTGTTATTTCCTATTGACTTTCGATGCATTTCTGCCTTCCAAATGAAAGACAATGTGTAAAAAAGTAGTCACTTTGAAAAATGTCCTATAATTCTCATGCTAGTATGGGTACTCACAATTTAGAAAATGTGCAAATAGCTACTGTTTCTAAACTCAAAATTTTGTTCCAGTATCAGAAATACATAGGTGTCTTTCATCCCGATTTTTCACTGTATATATTCTCTCAAATTAATTGCTATATACCCGGTACATAATAAAAAACCATTGCAAGACGCTGCTCAGTTATTGGCTCTGGGTTCCACGGGTTCTTGGTCAACCTACAAGTCCTTTATATCCCCACAACCAGAAAGGTCCAGCGGATGTAACGGTATATTGATTTAAAAAATCTGTCATAATTAGAAGAAGTTACAGGTGAAAATGTTGGCCAAATGGCTGCTTTTTATGTCTCGCCTAGCGTTGCAGCGAGAATGCGTCGCCATCGCTTTGCGAGGCATGCAGTATACACTATAGCTGGAAGCTTCATGGAAGCTCCGCCCTTCTCCGCCCCCATCTCTTTCATTGGCTTGTCTCTTAAATGCTGCCTTCCAATTGGTTGTAGGCTTGTTAGTCCCACCTTAATGACGAGCATGTCCTCATTTGTGTCCTTCCACGGCTACTGGCGCCTTTACTGACAGCACTCTTTTCATTCCGTGCCTCCTCCCCCTGTTTAACTCTTATCCTGTCTCTGGAGATCCAAGTTATGGCCATGCTTCTTTTTAAAGGACATAAATGAACTGTGGCTTCTCTTCCAGCCCCTCTCACAATCGCTGTTTCACAGCTGGCGTTTTCAGCTCGACTCTTTCAGACCGCCTGGCCTCAAGATCCTGTGCGTGTGTAAAAGAGGAGTGAGTGAGTGTGCGCTGCTAAAAGAGATAACGTGCGGTGGGAATGCTGTTAGCAGTGAGGGGCCTCTGTGAGAACACGATTAGTCACAATCTTTTCCACCACACTCACAGAGGAAGGTGTGGGTGGGACAGATAATCAGCTTCCAGTACGTGGGAGTATTATGAACGAGGATGTCGCTCAGTGGTATAGCACATGCTTTGCATGTTTGAGGCCCTGGGTTCGATCCCCGGCATTTCCACTACTTTTTCTACTCAAAATGAATTATCTATGTTTCTAGGTGACGGCTACTAACTTAGCCCACCGCCATGTACTATATTATAAAAAAATAGTATTCATTGTTTTATGGACCGCAAATAATATCTATAGAGCAGCATTGTATTGGCGCTGGTAATGGCTAAAGAAACGAGTAGAATTAAAGATCGCTGGCCGGATAGAAAGTCACTACTTTGTCTGGTGTCACAGTTTCTCAATCACGTGCACAGTAATGTTAGAAAACTCAGTTTATAATTTTTTATTGTCAAGAAAATCAATAAAAATAAAGAAACCCAAAAAATATGGAAATTGAGAGGCAATGCGCAAAAATACAGTCAAAAACAAACTGTGAGAACATGTGTTTAGACAACATGAAAAACTCGGGGTTGGCACAATCGTACAAATTAAATAGGACAACATTCAATGTTATACTTAATTTGATTGTGTTAGATTAGGAACACTCTTTAAACAGACGAAAGGGAAAAAAAGCAATTGTTTCTTGCACAATTGTAGTTTTGTGAGAAAGCAAGGGATGTGTTTCTTTCTGGCTCTCACCAAATGTTATGTTTCCAGTTTAGAGTGTGAAAGCAGTTAATTAATTTTACATCAGAAATCTCTTCCAATACAAACAACGTCACACACTAGCCAGCTTGTGTGTTCTTTGTCTTCAAAGATTTCGCGTCCGGCAATTTTGCATCAAGGGATGTAGCTCAGTGGTAGAGCGCGTGCATCGCATGTATGGAGCCCCGGGTTCAATCCCCGGCCTCTCCATTTATTTAATAAAAATGTGCGTTTTTTCAATTACTCTTTTATTAAAATATATAACATGTCTGATTTATCTTTCTCCAAAGACGATCCCAAATTATCTGGCGACAGAAGTAACGTCATGCCTATCTCTAGCACCTGCTGTGTTTAAGTGTTACTTACAGTCTACATACGACACAGACACGTTTTTTAGCATTTTCTCGTTACTTTGTCACTATATCTTGTTTTCAATATATTTGCCGTGACAGATATGGGGTTTCACATAAGACGTTAGTTCAAGGCTTTCCGATAAAGGGAAGTTTGTTTAATTAACTGTGTTGCAACAACTATTTGATCGAAGGACCAGGTATCAACACATCAGCTGGTCTGTGCAAGGCATCAGTGCATTATTTACACCCAGAGATACACCTGATAGACCGTTTCTAAATCACTGTAATGGGATTGAGTGTTAAAATATAGTTGAATATTGAAGAAAATAACAGCATACACCTGCAGCAGTAAAAAGATGGGATACAACCAGGAAATACAACCACACTAAAAACTGCACAGAAACCAGTTAAAACTAAGTAACTTTAATTGGTTCCGACCTGGAACTACTTTTAGAGGCACCACAAATGGACCAGCCTCCGGCGGGATCTTGAAATGGGAAGCCTGTACAGAGTGGTTTGTGGGCTGTCGTTAAATTAAGTAATTTTTAATAACATGACTTAAACACATTGGCAGAGCCAATAGCTCTGGCTAAACACTTACAAGGTCCCAATGGTGAGACTGATTGCATTGCAAATTCTTGTTTCAACTTATTTGCAATTTTTCCTTTTTTCAACTGTTAGTTTCTATAAAGAAACCTTGAAGGAGCTACACAAATGACCCCTTGCTGAATTCAGATATTTGTCTACTTTTCTCAAATCTATAGCTTTCCAGGATCCATTATTGCTTTCATACCAATTTCTACCATCAACTGGAAGAAGGTCGAAAGCACAAAAAATAGAAAAAAAAATAGGCTATGTCCCAGTTAAATGCCAAAACTGTGTAAAAAATGTTGGTTTTCTGCCAAAAGTCTGTCTGTTCCTGAAAGCTGGAAAAATTGTGATTTCAGCCCCACAAACCCTTTATTGATACCATTTGCAGGGAAAAAACGAGGCGCTTTCATTTGCAGCACTTTTTTTCCCATTTTCCCCCAAAATCCCCATGATGTTGGAAGAAAAGGACGCAAATTCGGCGTGGATACCTTATGTGGTCAAAGAGTTACAGGGCCTAAGTGTGAACTACCCCAAATAGCCAAAAAAAGGCTTAGCACAGGGGGGGGAAAGGCCTTGCAGCGAAGGGGTTAAAGTAAGCTGCAGAAAGGGCCAATCAACGGCATCAACCTCTTTCTCTGCGTATAGTGCTAGTAGGACATGTGGCTCCGAATCCCCTTGTACTTCGTTGATTCAATTGTGGGCACGTCTCAGATTGTAGCTCGTGAAAAGTATGGAACACTGACTTAAAGTGGCTTTAATTATGAATTTTATGGAGCTACACCAGTGCTGCTCAACTTGTTTGCAATGGCATTTAAGCTCTCTGAAGTCCTTTATATAGCAACTAGCTTTGGGGATATGTTTTGATGTGGAGTATTTCTTTGATGGGTAAGGGCATTAGCTGTATTTATAAGCCAATTGTTAAAGCTAATGATTACAGTAGACAGTTCAATGAAAGGAAGAGGAAGGAATTTGTTCAACTTTAATCCAGCTATCCATGGAGATTCTCTTCCACCACCGTGTTTAAAGATTATGCGGGACTGCATTATTAGGTTGAAAGAAGGGGATATTGAAGATGATTAATAGATGACCTGTTCTTGTCCGGGGCAGGAGTCTCTCTACCCTAGTATGCGGAAACGTTGGTGAAGATAGGGTACGGGTAACAGTCCTACTTTACTACATCATGCATCGCTAGCTCTTCCTCCAGACCTTCCTCAGCACTCAAAAACATTCTGCAATCAGAGGAAAAAAATTGGCTAACACTTTATCATTACTGCCACAGTAGGAACGTGATCCTATGTCATGACTCTTCATTGGACAAAGGAAGTACCAAATTTTCTCCTGTGGAACAAAGCACATTTAAATTGGGGCCAGCTTGGTATTTGTTTTGGCAAATCACCTGACATCTCAATAACAAATGAAGATAGATCAGGTTAAAAATAATCCTATACTGTTACAGAGGGATCAAAATCACATCCTAGCAAAATGGTGTTCTTATATAGACCTGTTGATGTACAACTTTATAGTTCAATTGATATCATTCATTACCAAAACTTTACATAGTTTGCAGTTTGTAGTGTAGAAAATTAAAAGCTGAGTCTCATAAACATTTGAAACTGTAATCCTAGGGTGAGCTGCTATTAATACAGTAAATAAAACAAAGTAAAACACCCCCAGTGTAGGAAAGTAGGATCTGCTTCTTATGGTTACACTAACCTTTTGCTGGATGTTATGCTGTTTTTGACTAGTCTGACTGGGATCCTGCTAATCAGGACTGCTTTCTCCCTAAACTGTTATGCTATGTACTTAGGTACACCCCAGATTGGATACTGTGGTACCCTTGTCAGTCCCTAGTATATGGTACCCATGTACCCAGGGCATAGGTACCCCAGAGGTCTCCCATGGGCTGCAGCATGTTTTTTGCCACATATGAGAGACCATTCAAAATGGACCTACAGGTCTGCCATTGCAGCCTGTGTAAGTTGGTACATGCACCACTTACTTAAGATATAGCTACTATATCTAAGGGTCACTGCTCTTAAAAGCTATAAGTCACCCCTATAGCAGGCCTTTACAATCCTGAGGGCAGGGTGCTTGGTTCTAAGTGAGAGGTTGCCCCTGCACGGGCAGGAAACCCCTGCAGCCTACGGAGTCCATTCTCCCGGTTTGTCAGTGAAGCAGCCATACACTAATATAGAGGGGCATTACGCGACCGCGTGATGATCATCTCAAAAACGGCTGCAAGAAACCCTGCCATGTTTGGTGTCAGACATATTGAAATCATACCCTCAGAGGTATGATTCCGCCTACCAGGAGCGCCATCCGTGGTGCTCGAGGTGATCCGGTACCAGCCTTCTAGTACCAGACAGTACAAAATTGTTGCTGCTGACCAGAGACACATTTCTGCCCTCCTGCTGCTGAGTCCAGCTCGAGCAGGGGGAGGCAGGGCAATAGGCATCCTGTCACAGGGAGGTGTGACCAGCTCCCAGACAGGATTTAGTGTATTAGGGCTGAGTGGGTGCGCTTGCCAGCACCTGAAAACCTGCAGGAGGGGCACTGTTCAAAACAGTCCTGGGAGTCGTTGGCTCCCACTCTGGTGCGAAACTGGACAAAGGACATGGGAGTAACCTCCCCCCCCCCCCCTGTCCAGACGCTCCCCTGGGAGGGTCCCCTGAATCTCTCCAGCCCTCTTCCATGGCTACGTAAGGGTTTACCTGGTTGTAGGATCTTAGATTCGTCATGGACAAGATTCAGAACTGAAGCCAGAGCACTTCGACCGTCTGGGCACTCTGGACTTCGCTGGACTTCGTTTGGGCCTGACTTCATCTCCCTCTCGGTCTGCTGCCTCATCTGTGCCAGTGCACCATACAGGATCCGTGTAGGGCCTGTGGAGCATCCAAGACACCTGATAATCTCCCTTGGAGGGAAGGAGTCACTCTCCTGCATTTGCAGGCACTGCAACACTGTTGAACGGTCTGCTGATCCCAAGCTCCTACAGACTCAGAAGGGTTCAACAAGACAGGAGGTGGGTTTCTACATCTCTCGAGGCCCGAGCTGCCCTCTCATCCAGTTTGAAGTCAGAATCCCTTGTGGGGGGCTGTAATACCCAAACCTCTGTGCACAGTGTACTTTTGCAAGTGCAAATGCTTGTTGGCAATTCTGCAGCAAGTGCAATGGGCTCTGGGGCTATCCCCAACCTCTGGCAACTTCTCCTGCAAAGCTCTTCAGCCACATCACACTGCTTGCTCTGTGGCCTGTTGTTTTGTGAAGCTGGCTGAGGTCCTCCTGCGACTCCAGTGTCTTCGACCTGTGGGTCCTGCAGAGGGTCAACTATGTTTTCTTTAGGGTCCCCCGATTGCTCTGCACTTGCCCTGACTCCCCCGCTTTTAGTGAGTCTCCTGGACCTTGCTGGTCCTCTTCCTGCAACTTCTTGACTTCCTACATGGGTTGCTTTTGCCAAGGATTGTTGGTGCTCCGGCCGGACACCGAACCCTGAGCACTCGACATCCTTCATGGGACAGCTCGTATCCACCTCCTGGTCATCCTCCGCGTCGCCTGGTCCCTACAGCTACAGAGTCGAGGTAATCAACATCTATCCTGAAGCACCAGTCCATGGTAGGCATTCGTCTACTGAGCCCCTGGTCACTCTCCAGTTACCCAGATTCTGCCCCCTCTGCTTTCAGGTACTCTTCACCAAGAACCCACATTTGGATTCCCACGGACACTTTCTCCTCTCCCAGCAGCGGCCCTCGTTTCCCAGCAGCGGCCCTTTCCTGAAGTCCTCCATTGTGTTCAGCGGCGGTTTCTGACACCACTTCACACTGGGATAGGTAACTTGGGTACCACGGTATCCACGGGTGGGGTGGCTCTCCAACCTTCTGTCTTCCACGGGGTTTCTTCAGGGTCCACTGGGAAGGGTCCTTAATCTTTAAAAATCCAACCACGACTTCCACACAGACTTGTACGGAGCACGCGGTCTTGTACTCGCACTCCACACGCTCTCCGTGGGTTCCCTATCTACTCACCCTGGGTAGTTCCTTGGGCTCCCAGCAATTCTACATCCTCTTGACATTGTCCTGACTCGAGTCGTGGTTCTTATACCACTTTTTTAGTATGTGGCTTGTCCCCCCCCCCTGTATA
The DNA here is from genome assembly GCF_964204655.1 of Triturus cristatus. Taxonomy (NCBI): domain Eukaryota; kingdom Metazoa; phylum Chordata; class Amphibia; order Caudata; family Salamandridae; genus Triturus; species Triturus cristatus. The sequence goes on from NC_140580.1 coordinate 770,237,263, forward strand.
TTAGAGCTATTTACTGTGATTTCTTTGCTATTGTATTGTGGTCTTTGTGTATATCTCCGTGTGCGAGATACCGGAACATACTAGAGCGTATTATATAATAGATACTTATTTTTATAAATTGCTTGTGTAGTTCTCTTTCATTTAATCTATAAGATTACATTCTGGTAAAAACAAGCTGCTTTACACTACTTCAAGACTAAGCCTGAAGACTGCTGTCCACAGCTACCACTTGGATAGCTTTCTAAGGTTGTCTGAGACCTCTTACATCACCATAAGGGTTGCCTGGACTGGTGCAAGGTGCCCACTTACATTAGTGGACATCACATACCAGACCATCTTCTCACATCCAGCTATAAGTCTAGGATGATGGGTTTGCACAAGCAATGATTGGTATCTCATCCCTAAGGGCGAAAGTCTATCCTGTTTTTTTAAAGTATGTATCTTTCATAGGACATACAATAGAGTGGACGAAAATGAGTCCTCATCTATGTCTAGGCATGCCAAAAACTCGAGGCAGCATTTCTAATGAAGAAGAGTGAGGATGAGAAATTAAGAATCTGAAAGTATCAAATGCATAATTACACCTTCACAGGAAAAAAGGGAAAAAAAGTAAATATTCACCACAGCCATGAGAGCAAACTATAAACCATCCACCACCACAACTCGGACAACGATCTACCATCTTACCCACAGTTCTCATGTGAGCCTCATCACTCAATACCATACTCCACAGGTAACTCTACCAACACTGCCTCACACACCCGTAATTTTCTGCCACAAACAACATGGCTTACAGGAACCTATGGGTCAACACTGTCTTAGCACATCAGTAACTATTATCCATCACAGTTAGTCACAGGACATGGGTAATCCCCACCATCACAGTAGAAGGCATCGAAGACCTTGATTTCACTAAAAAAAAAGGCAGACCATCATTCGCTTGTGTACTGAGGTAAATCTTTCCTATCATTACCACATTATAATGTACGGAAGCACCATTGCTGTCCAAACACAGTAACCACGGCCCAACCCACCATCTTCTTTTTCTCAGCTTACACTTTGCCCTCCTCCGGCCTGGCTGCCATAGCACCCATGTAACCGTCCACCATCACCACTACTCTGCATGGGTAGCTCTCCTCAGTCACTACCACACTACACTGGTAACGTTTTGACATCACTGTTCACTGCTGCAGTGTCCACATAATCCTTCACCAGAAGTCCTACAGCATGCAGGAAAAAACTGTCATCACTGTCACAGCACAGGCATCAAAACTTTGATACACTACAGTGTAATCATTCACCATTGCAACCCCATCAGAGCACAGGTAGCCATCTACAATTACTGTCAAAGGCCACATGTCATTAAAGTCACAGAAGAGAGGAAACCATTCAACAGTACCCAGCAGCACAAAGGTAACTTTCTATCCTCACTGACACATCTCCCAGAGAACTGTCTATCAATACTGCCACAACACAAGAGTCCTCACCAATAATGTTATACCATACAAGTGGGCCCTCTACCACAGCTGCCATTTGTCACCACACCCACATCAGAAAACATACGCTCCAATTCTAATGCCACAGGAAACCAGTGGTCACATAGCATCACAGCACCCACAAAAGTCCTGAAATATCTGCCACTTCACTCTAATATCCCTCCATGGTAATTACAGAAGTGTTAAGGTAACTTTACACAGCCACAGCACACAGGAAAACATTTACAATCACCACTGCAGCACACTGCTATCAATGCTGTTTGTCTTGGGTATCCCTCCGCCACTACTGCCACAACACAGAGGATAAGTCCCTCATTACTGCTAGAGGACACTTGTGAGAAAGCTTTTATTGATGAGGAGGTGGGAGAGTGGCTAGAGATTTAACATGCTTTTGTATCTTTATATTTACTGCTTTACTTCTAATTCAGCAATTCTCTCTCAATATATCTACTACCTCCACTCTCTGACTCATCCCAAACTCCATTCTACTACTATGATCTTCAAACCATGCCTTTCTAAACCCTTCCCTCTGACTCTCCCCCCCCCACCACCACCCCTTTAATCATTCAAAACCCCCTCATAATGGTATGAACTCTAAAAAAAGAAACACTTTCTGGACCCTTCCCTCTTCTATCCCTCCACTATCCTTTTCAATTCAACTAACATGTCCACAGGTCAAATAAATGTCATATTTAGCTATAATAATTTCCCACTAATCCTGTTGGAGATCCGGAGTTTCGTGCAACCCGCCGAAAAGCGCTTTGACACCCCATCAGGGTTAGCAAGCGCTATATTAATGCAAACCCTTCCCTCCTCTATCCTTCCACTATCCTTTTTTTAATCCAAAAAACAAACTCACATGTCCACCGCTCAAATTCATTTCATATCTCCCTATACTAATTCACCACTAATCTACTTTGAGTTGCGAAGTAGTGTGCTACTTGCCCAAAAAGCACTTCAACGCTCGTCAGGGGTAGTAAGCGCTATATAAATGCAATTACAATTACCTAAACCTTCACCTTCAAATCTCCATTTCTTGGAGTTGGCACAGGGGCAAGTTTAGAGGTCAAGTCTCCCGCGGTGCATTCTTTGACTCACTTTAAGGTAGCACAGGCTAAGCTTCATGAGTTCCCTCTTTAAGAAGATTTGTGTGAGTGTAGAAATCAGGGAAAGCATTTGCAATTCCATTAAAAGACGAAGTACAAAAGTTCTACCCTAATTTTTACAAAAAGTAAAATTATTACTTGAAGTACACTAGAAAGATGTGGAAATAAAATTATACAAAAACTCCAAATATTACTCTTTCACATTATACAGTAAAGTCAGTGGTTGTCCATGTTGATGTGGAAGTATGTGATGGATCATTACATTACACCAAAAGACAACCACGTTCCACATGGCACTTTCAAGTGGAACAGAGCCCTGGGATAAGTTGAAATGTGACTGAGTGTAATTGAGACAAGATGGGACTTTGGGTCCAGTTGGGAATATTACCCTTGTATTTAAGTCACTTGCATAGACCAAAAACCCTATACTCTGGGTCAGTTTGCAGGCGCACACCAATGAGGCTTCCAAAACTCCAGTTTTGAAAGAAAGCGGAAGAACATCAAATAAGGTCATGAAATACAGCAGGGAGTGGCAGGTGTCTTTTGGTGGTCGGTGCTCAATACAAAGTCATTGGGTTGATGAGGTACCATTCCTTTCTTATTTCACTGATTACAGAGCCCAGTCCAGTGCCTTTTCTTACTGTGATGAGGATGAAGATGATGAGCAGGCCTGATTTTCTGAGCAGAATAGTCCGGGCGTGTCAGATTGGTTGAAGGGAATTGAAAGTGAGCACGATTACCAGAAGAATATTGTAGATTTGCCCCAGTCACCTCAATGAAGTTAAAGAAGTAATAAACTCTTTTTAGACAGTAGAGTTTCCAGTGTATCATGGACCCTTGTGCAAGGAAAGAAATGGGCCACCTCGCTGCTGTTTGGATTATAAAAGACAGCAATATTCAGGGTTCAGCAGAACCCTCTGGGCTCCAGGCCAGTGCAAATGCTGCATTAATTGAAGCTAGGCCCCTACCTTTCGAAGGATTTCTTCACCAAAGCCTACACCTTGCAGGCTTTCAATCCTGCAAAAGAAAAACCTTTTTTAAATGGTCGCCAAATGACCACGTCGATAGACCATCTACGGGCCAGCACTACAGGTGATGCACCAGATGCACCTACCCCTGGTAAGTGAAGTGCATTGAGGATAGTCTTTCAGGTGCTCAGAGGTTCCTCTACTGGGCTTTTCTATGGTTCTGTATTCACTTTCCGTGGTGCTCAAACGCCAAGCACATCCAACAGTAACCCTGGGTTCTGCACACTGTAGCCAGACGAACCACAAGAAAATCGATGTCCCCTACATTAATGTAGTCTTAGCATTGCATTGACATAACCTAGACAGACAAGCACTGGCAAAGCCAATAGGTCTCGCCTATGCAAGAGCTATTGTCTTTGTCAATGTGTCGTATCTATGTTGTACACCAGCGTGGCTGCTGTTCAGCATGGCTAAGTTAGTGGTGTAGAGGAGAGTGGCATGGAGTGTCATCGAGTGAAATAGTGAAGATTAGAGTGGAGTGGAGTGACATTGAGTGTCGTTTATTGGAGTGGCATAAAGTGGAGTTGAGTAGAGTGGACTGGTGTCGAGGCATTGGCGTGGAGTGTTGAAGAGTATAGTGGCATAAAGTCCAGCGTAGAATGTAGTGGTGTACATAAAAGTGTGGCATAGTAGAGTGTAGCGGCGTAAAGTGCATGGTGCAGAGTAGAGTGCAGTGGCGTAGAGTGCAGTAGTGCATATTAGAGTGGTGCAGAGTAGAGTGTCGTAGAATGCAGTGGTGTAGAGTGGTTAGAGTGCATTGACCTACAGTTCAATGGTGTGGCGTAGAGTGCAGTGGTATAAAGTGTAGTGGCAGAGTAGAGTGCAGTGGCATGGCATAGACTGGACTGGTGTAGAGTGCATTGGCGCTGAGCAGTGGTCTTCAAACCTTTTAATTCGCCCTCCCCTCATGTAAAAACCAAAAGAAAAAATAATCGGGCCACCCCAAACGTTTTCACAATTATTCTATCCAATTGGCAATATTTAAATAGGTCTAAACATATTTAAACATTGCAGTTAAGTTCAGTTACCCCTTTTAATAAAATGTAATCAAACCAGTTTGCCAAACATACTATTCTGCTCAATGCATTGTTATCAGTATGATGCTTCTCTCGACCATAGCCTGGCACCCCCAGGGATCAAATAAGGGCTTCCCAGTGGATCCTGCACCCCCCCCCCCTCCCCAGTTTTAAGATCTCTGGCATAGTGTTGCAGAGTGTCGTGGTGTAGAGTGCAGCGACCTAGAATTCAGCAGTGTAGAGTGCTGTGGCATACATTAGACTGCTGCATACTAGAGTGCAGTTGTGCAGAATAGAGTAGCGTAGAGTAGCAGAGAGTGCAATGGCATAGAGTGGAGTAATGTAGAATGAAGTGGCTCTGAGTAGAATGGTGCATAATAGAGTGGCGTAGAGTGCATTGGCATAAAATGCAGTGTTGCAGAGTAGAGTGTCATAACGTGCAAGGGTGTAGAGAGCAGAGTGCAGTTGCGTAGAGTAGATTGTTTCAGAACAGAGTGAAGTAGTGCAGGGTAGAGTGCAGTGACATAGAGTAGAGTGGCATAGAATGAATTAGAGTGGTGTACAGTGGATTGGCGTAGAGTGGTACAGAATAGAGTGTATTGGCATAGGGTGTATTGGCATAGAGTGCAGTGTTGCAGAGTAGACTATAGTGGCCTAGACAGGAGTGGTGTAAAGTACGGTGGTGAAGAGTACAGTGGTTTAGAGTAGAGCGGCTGAGAGTGCACTGGCATAGAGAAGTGTGGTACAGCGTATAGTAGAGAGGCGTGGGGTGCAGTGGCATAGTGTGGAGTGGTGTAGAGTGCAGTGGAATGGAGTAAAGTGGAGTGGTGTAGATTACAATGCAGTGACGTGGAGTGGTGCAGAGTGGAATGGTGTAGAGTGGAGTATGGAGGGTGTGGTAGCACACTGTCATTACAAATAACACATTTTCTATTGAAATGAGCATTACATTTGCACAGACATACAATGTTATTAATAAAACTATCCAGTTTACAAATACTTCCACAGTACATGTAAATGTTGTAGTGTGCTAGAAAAAAACCCTTTCCTACCTCCAGTATCCAGCACAGTTGTCGCATAAATCCTCTCACTTTGAAGTCAGAGAAAGAAATGTAAGTGCCAAGCTCTCTCGAAGACTGAGCCTGACATTTGACCTCTGTCTTTGAACGCACAACAAATGTGACAAGATTTACATGGCTGATTACATAGAGTTGCACTCGTAGAAAAATACAGGGCGAGGTAGTGAGAAAAGGCTTTGCTCCTTGGGAGGGACGAACTCACTCTGGACAGCCTAAAACAAATAAAGCCAACAAATAGAAAGCCTGAAAATGTGAGTTACAAACCACAAAGCCAATGGTAAGCAATGGGCACAATGCATTCCCAGGGAAGCTTTCAGGATGTCTTAGCAAACCAGACAGCTGTTCTGTCTGGTTCGCTTCGACCTAAAAAATGGTGTCTGTTCCATAGGTGTTACTTGCACCATAAGAAGGCATGCATTTTTCCACAATTCCCACACTCTAGCGTCACACTTCGACTCTATAAGAGACTAAGCTCACAAGGCTGACCTCCGCACTGGAGAGAGCAGAGCCTACCATAGGCACACAAAGATAACGCCACAGCAGGAAAGAAAGAATCGTAAGCAGATGGCAAGAACGCCATTTTAACTAAACGGCAGCTCCACAGCAGCATACCATGCACTTTCAAGCAGCAGGATTTACAGCGCAAGGGAAAGAACAGCATCAGGCATGTAAACTTTCAGATGTAGAAAAGCAGCCTTCAGATCAGAAGCCGCGCCAAGCCAAAACAAGATAAGTGCTTCCAAGGTCGGGAAGAACCCCCCCTCTTCCTAGGCTTGTTGAACAGTCTGACACAGTGATACAACAAGCACAGGGCACAGATGAGAGCTAGAACACAGGATTGGCTTAGCATTAGAGTCCTGCAGGGGGAAATCACTGGTTTCCATCCACGACAATGCTTCTTCGAGCAACAATGGCTGAGCATTGCATGAAAGACACTGGTTTGATGGCGCACATCTTAAAAATAAAAAACACAACGTAGAGAACGTGTGCTTTCAGCCTAGAAGCAGATGCTCACGCCTCCAGCCCCAGTGTATTTAGAACGTGTCACAGCCTGTCTATTCAAGTCTTTGGGCATAACGATTGCTCATTACATTGCACCCTGGGAGCTGTAGTTTTTGGTTGCATAATCAGATCCACTTAAAAGCTGCTGGTGATCTAGTGCTTCTGTCTTGTGAATGGGGATTACCCCTGATAACAGACAATGGCTTCAGACAGGCACTTCTCTTGACTGCTCACCCTAGCACCCCGGGTGCCAAGGCCGCAGATCAAAACATCAGAAACCAAGCAGGGCAGAAACCTCTGGCATTGAGCACTACCACTGCTCCCACTCGCCTGAGATGTGAGCACTAGCCGACGACAGTAGAAATGGCAACAGGGTAAAGGTCCAGCCAAAGAGCTCTCCGGTGTCTCCAACCCTTTCTGTACTGAGAACTACTTATGAAATGAAATGAAATCCAGTATTTGTAAAGCCACAATTACCCGAGGGTGTCAAGGCGCCGGGGTCCTTCGGGACGAGTAAGCGATCTATTGCCCAGAGTCACATGGTGCTGGGCTAACCTGGAGCCGGCACCGGGGATTGAACCGTAAAACCCCTGGTCCAGAGTCAGGCACCCTGACTGCTCCGCCACACCTCTTCCACCTCTTATGTTCAATAAAATGCTTTGAGAGCTACTAATATTATTAGTGGTGTATAATTTCAATTTTGTTTTATTTATTATAATTGAACCCAACAAAAGCTTTCTAATTTAATAAACTGGGCTGCACACAGGTGAGCTACTCAGAGGAAATGGAGAGCTACAGTAGCTCGAGAGCTACTGGTTGGAGACCCCCATCCTGGGCAAGAGGCCTCTCCTCTCTGTGATGAAATGTCAGCAGGTGACCGGTCGCTCTCATGTTAGGGGTATTCTAATCCTTGAGGGAAGACTTGTGTTTGGCTGCGGGGAGCAACTGATGGTCCTTTCAAATAGGTTCACCTTCCTGGGACAGTGAAAATACGTACTGCCCTTCAACACAGCAGAGGCACCTTACACGGAGGAACGCAAGCGAGAAACTCTGGGCTGGTCCCATTAGAAGTAAAGATCATTTGGAGATAATCCTCTTTGGGAACTTATAAAACATATGGCGTTTATATATGTCCTAGGCTCAGGTGATATTGCTGGCACCATCTTAGAAATGTGAGTACAACTGTGTTATGTTTCATGTTAATCTGACAAGGACTACTGACTCGTTTTATATTAAAATATACGGTTTATAAATCTTAAAATCAAAGGTTGCGATTTCCCCGAATCTGGGAAAACCGCCAAGGGGATTGTTTGCATCACCTTTGTACAACAGCAATTAATTTGAAAAGAATTTAGGAACATTTGACTAAATATTTCTTTGGTTCACGATGCCAGCTCATGACTTCATGAGTGGTAGGTAAATAAAACCGTCCTTATGTCACCCTTTGGCCTGCAGTAGCACGTAACAACAGGGTGCCAGGGCTGGAAGCCGCAAAGCCACTACAGGCACAAAGTTTCATACATACACGGGAAGGCGTGGGGGTCTGAGCTGGCCATCAGCTGAAGCAGTTTTTAGGTCGAGCCTGGGCAGTGCATGTGCTGCTCTGCGAGGCATGCTGCACTGAGGTAGGGACTTGAAGCTCCATCCATATTTATTACTGACTTGTGTCATTGTCTACTGTAAACTGTAGCTTTTCATTGGTCAATAGGCTTAGTGGTCCCTCCTTACTACCGCCTTGTCTCATTTTGAAACCTCCCATGAGGACACCACCTGTTGCGTGTGTTGTTACCTGGTAGGCTTTAATTACAGCCTCCGAGCACTATTTTCTCATATAGCTGCTGTTGCAGGCAGGACACGCTTTCTCCTAACGCTTTAAAAAAAAAAAATCATTATAGCACAGGCGCATTTTGCGAGAGTTTGACCTATTGGCATTGTAAATGACAATGCCTTTTATTTCTCTGTTTTAAAAACAACACATAAATAAAAGGAATTGTCATTTACAATGCCAATAGCTCAAACTCCTGTAAATGCAAGACATATTGCATTGCAAATGCTTGTTTTATGTACTAACTAAAGGTTCCTCACAACAGTCCACTTTCCTCCCGCCACAGCACCTTAGTAACCCACCCCGGTAACCTAAATCTCTCAACACTGCTAGAGCACGCATGGTGTTCCCCACGTCATTCCTTGGGTGGGATGAATTCAGCCCTCCATTTTCAGAGGTACTACATGCGGATAATTCCGCCCAGCCGCGGCCTTGGCGTACATTTAAACCTCTGGGGTTGAGATGGCTTTGGGATGATAGCATCCAACAGTACAGGGTATACTCCACCATTCCTTTTACAAGGCCCAGGAAACCCCTCCTCCTTCAATGTCAAGGGGACAGTTGCAAAGAGCAGGGAATCAGTTTAAAGAGGTTTGCTAAAGCCTGGACTGGGACTCCGCTAACCCCACTGTATCTGGAGGCTGAAATGTTCCAAATATCAGATTCAGCGCTCACGTTGCTGGCTCCTACTGAGCAGAAACCCTCATGCAGGAATTGTTCTAAAAGCATTAGTTGAAATAACCGAATCAGGTGGTACCCGGTGCGGAAAATTACATGTCAACCCCTCCCCTCATCCCCCAGTACAAACTGCAGAGACAGACTTCAGGCAGAAAGAAACAGCCCCTCCCCTTCTTTATCCATACGTTCTCCACCATTTTGTCACCCCCCTCAGTTATGACACCCGGGGCGGCCAGCACCCACCGCACCCCCCTTCCTACGCCGCTGAACTGAACTGACCACGCTCTCTAATAATGCATGGGCACTTTATGCCAAAAGAAATTCGACTGATTTAGGGGGTTGGGTGGGCAGTTACTTTTGGTCCAACCTAGCCTCTATCACCACTGATGCTAACTCTAATGTCAAGGTTAGTTTTGAGTGAAATTTGAATGCTCGCAGTGCACAGGTGGACTAGTCCTATTTGACTGCTAGTTGCCCTCTGTCAAGAGAGAGCCCTATCTTAATGTGGTATTTCCAGAGGCACGTCACACTTTACATCTCAAATTCCGTCTGGGGGTTATCCCTACCAGAGGGAACATGTCCACATTTTTAACTAACTCATCTACTGGTTAACTGTGCGACTGTGAGATTGGGGAGACATATTTTATTGCATTTTTATGACTTTGTACTAAAACTCAAAACCAGCAGCAAACAATTGTTAGTGCCGCTTTTTAAATTGTTTTCAATTACAACAAGGAATAATGCACTTGCACCTTGTCATAGAACATATACTCGACTGATTCGTAGGTCCGTAGCAATTTGCCTAGGAGGAGACCCATCAAGGCATGAGACTGGAGTTAGTCGTATGTTACTTTTTCTGTCACTGGATTCACAGTTTATATTGTAATCCTGATCTATGAAATAGGTGATGTGCATGTCTTTTAACTATTTTTTTTTTAAAGTATGTTTAACTTTATATTGATCATTTTATAATTATAATTGTTGTGACTTGGGCTGAAAACAATAAACTATTATGAGAATCTCAAGGAGAGTTTGTGCCAATTCAATGAATATGTTTAAGGGGCAAGAAGATGTCAAGAATTATAGAAAATAGTTAGGAAGGGGATTTTGTATTTTTTTTTTTTTTTTACAAGTTGTGGGGTTTATTGGCATTGCTGGATGGAAAGGAGCTGCTTTGATTCCTCACCCTTTGCAATTAATTTACCATTTTGTCTTTTTGTATGATTCTATTTATCTTGCAGTCTATTTTATTCAAACTATGAAATGTATACGATTACGGTGTACGGATTGCCCCTTCTTCTAATGAGAGAGCGCTCCATAGCACTTGCTCACCACAGGCATTAGGCATTGAGGAAACCGGCATGGGAATATATGATGTACATCCTGGACTGGTATGATAGCAAAACACACAACTCAACTATCTGATGTCCCAGCCTATAGGATAATGATAACATATGGCCTGCACCACTCCTAGCACCCGGAGCAACAGCCCCAGCAGTCTTAGCAGCCACTAACACATTTGTTAACTGTTGATGTGGTTGAGTCACTTCCAGACCCACTTCTTTGAAATTGCTATTTGCTGGGTGTTGAGGCAGCCAGGGGACTGTGGTTAGAGGAGAGAAGTCATCCGTTTAATGTGGTGTGGAGTGACGGCAGGAGCCACCATTTAATGTGTTCCTTTCTTGTGCCGCTGATGTCAGCACATAGCGAATTGTGCTACCTGTGTTATGTTACAGTGTAAAGGTCTACACATCTTTTTACGTGATATATGAACATAGCACACTTCAATCTAAAAGCTCAACAGAAAAGGTAAGCGCTTTCTTCCTTTCTCCCATCATTTTTCCAAACTCTAGAATGGACATTTGTATCAGACGCAGCTCACCTTTCATCCATCTAGTCAAATAGTACAAATCAGCTGTCCTTTTGCAGTTCGTCAGCTCATGAAATCTGAAAGAATGTAACTCCAAATTTTTGGGTGGTGGTTATGCCATTCATTTAACATAAAATAACATAACGTGTATTTATAAAACGCACATTCACCCAATGGTATCTTGGCGCTGAATAGCATATGTTTATTGTTACCCAACTCAATGGTACTCCTTTTATCGACCTCAGAACGATGAGAGGCTGAGATGACCCAACGGGATTTGAACATGTGACCATGAGGTCAAACACAGGTCTCTTCAGTGAACTCATTAGTATACTGAGCCACCAGACCCGACAAGATTTAGAGGATGGAGGTTATGGGGCATCTGCCCAAAAATGGTAGATGCCCTCTGTATCCACCTCTCACATCCTTTACCTCCTTCCGAAGCTATGGGGTGTTGATGCTGGTTTTACCAATGATGAAGGCCACGTCGGATCTGATGTTATGCAGAACACGCCGAACATTAGCTGGTTGCTTTGGCCTATTTGGGTTGGGCCTTCTAACACCATATCCACGTGATTTTGTTTCATCACGGCTTGCCTGGCAGTCCGGGACATACGAGAAAAACTCCCAACATGTCATGGCCATTGGTCTTTATTTTCCCTATCGTTCCCATCCCCCCCACACCCCACCCAATAACACTTTGCAGTTTGCACTGGGCTGTTGCTTTTGAAGAGGACCAAAACTAATTTGCATACAGTTGTTCCCCATGTGTTGGGTGACCAGGCGTCCCGGATTTGCCCGGACAGTCCCAGATTCTCACCAGCTGTCTCGGCAGATTTCAGCAATTTTGGGTCATGTCCCGGTTTTTAGACGGGGTCGACTGAAACCAGTGAGAAGCACTTATTGGGTGTTCTAAAGCTGTGCTAGTTAGCAACTGTTAAAAGGAACCAATTTAATTAACCGGTATGATGTTGGTTTTAGAAGATGCATTTTATTTAGTTTCTTAGTGCTTCTTCTGTGTTCCTATGCTGATAAGAGTTGTCGTTCTGCGCAGCACCCTTGATGTAAAATTGTAGTCCTTCTTCTATTTTTGCAAAATGTCCCGGTTTTTGGTTCTCAAGATCTGGTCACCCTACCCATGTGGAGTGGCACATTGTGCAAGCAAACGATGGACTGGTGTGAGACCTCTAGATATTGGCAGAGACTGAAACTGACGCAAGCATTCAACCCATTGCCTTTCGTTGTTGTGACCTGATGCCCAGGTATGGGCCTTATGGTCACTGTCATTTCATTCATGAGGCCCAACAAGACTGAAGCCAGTCTGTGGCCTGGTGTTTCTGCTGGATTGCTCCCACTGGAGCGGGACCAAGGTTCATTTGCATATGGTTCGCTCCCTTTGCATTCCACCCCTCTTTTTTTGAAGCTTTAATATGACTTTTAATTTTGTGAACCCAAGTATTTTTCACTTTATTGAGAATTTTCAAAAATCCTTAATTTGGACTGGGAGGTGGTTCTGATCGCATCGCTGAAACGCATGCAGAGCCTCAAAAAGACCAGAGGGGTGGGGGCATCGTTTCAAAGAGACCTTGCTTTGGTTCAGAGAGATTGCAGAAGACATGGATCATTTGAAAAGTCCTCGGTACACGAATAACTTAAGAGCCCCGCACAGGGAGAGCGCCAAAGAGCACTTGCATTACTTCATAGGCCTAAAGCACCGACATTGATTTAGAGCGGCCCCAGAGTAGCAGCATAATTCTGAGGGTATCTGAATGCACCTTCCTCAGTTCAGAGGGGCCGTGGAGCGCCTGGACCTATTCAGGAGTCACTCGGGTCCTTGCCTCAGTGTGGATGCAGAGCCTGACTGATCATTTATTCCACCAGGCTTTTTCCCAGTGGATTCGAGCCCTTAAAGACTGGGTTTGAAAGCCCAGGGCAGCTGCTGGTGTCCCTTTCACTTTCCTTAGCGACCCAAGGTTAATTATAGGGGTGTGCAAAGTTTGCTTAGTTAGATTTCAGGTAATTACATGAAATTTCGTGAAAGTTGTGTGAAATGCTAATCCATCATTCCTGGGAGAAAAAATAAAAGCCCCCCCCCACCCCCCCCAAAAAAAATCACCCCAAACAGCTGCTCGCGTCCTGGTCATGTGTGTTGTTCCTGTGCCCTCACGCTATATTTTTACGAACAGCAGCAGAATTATGCAAGTGGACTACCGTCATAATTATCGGAATTTCGCGTAATGGCGTACGACAGCTCCCACCCCCGAATTAGGTAGATTTGCCTCGGCGTAATTACAGCTTTGCCTCGTCTACTTGATTGGAGTTGACAGAGGGCTTTCAATATGGAAGAGAGAGAGCAAGGGTGAGGAACGAAGGCTAGAGATGAATGGATGAATGAAGAGCGGGCTGGTTTGAGAAGTTTTGGGAGGGCTGGTTTTGGTTCACCAGCCCTGTGTATATTTGACATAAAGCTGTGGTTCACTGGAGCAAACGAATATGTGTCCATGAGTACCAGCAGAACCTGCACAGGCTCAAGCTAGGGGAACAACCAGATTATCTGCATACATTTGGTGGAGTTCCCATCTAGCACAAGCATCAATTCAGAAGTGCCTTCTCAGCACTTGCATCAGTTCAGAAGGGCCTTCTCAGCACTTGCATCAGAGGAGAGGGATGTGGAGCACCTGCATCAGTTCAGAAGGGCCTTCTCAGCACTTTCATCAGTTCAGAAGTGCCTTCTCAGCACTTGCATCAGTTCAGAAGGGCCTTCTCAGCACTTTCATCAGTTCAGAAGTGCCTTCTCAGCACCTGCATCAGTTCAGAAGGGCCTTCTCTGCACTTGCATCAGTTCAGAAGTGCCTTTTCAGCACTTGCATCAGTTCAGAAGGGCCTTCTCAACACTTGCATCAGTTCAGAAGGGCCTTCTCAACACTTGCATCAGTTCAGAAGGGCCTTCTCAGCACTTGCATCAGAGGAGAGGGATGTGGAGCACCTGCATCAGTTCAGAAGTGCCTTCTCAGCACTTGCATCAGTTCAGAAGTGCCTTCTCAGCACTTGCATCAGTTCAGAAGGGCCTTCTCAGCACTTTCATCAGTTCAGAAGTGCCTTCTCAGCACCTGCATCAGTTCAGAAGGGCCTTCTCTGCACTTTCATCAGTTCAGAAGGGCCTTCTCTGCACTTTCATCAGTTCAGAAGGGCCTTCTCAGCACTTGCATTAGTTCAGAAGGGCCTTCTCAGCACTTGCATTAGTTCAGAAGGGCCTGCTCAGCACTTTCATCAGTTCAGAAGGGCCTTCTCAGCACTTTCATCAGTTCAGAAGGGCCTTCTCAGCACTTTCATCAGTTCAGAAGGGCCTTCTCAGCACTTTCATCAGTTCAGAAGTGCCTTCTCAGCACTTGCATTAGTTCAGAAGGGCCTTCTCAGCAATTGCATCAATTCAGAAGGGCCTTCTCAGCACTTGCATCAGTTCAGAAGGGCCTTCTCAGCACTTGCATCAGTTCAGAAGGGCCTTCTCAGCACTTGCATCAGTTCAGAAGGGCCTTCTCAGCACTTGCATCAGTTTAGCGGGGCCCTATGAGCACTTGCATCAGTTTAGTGGGGCCCTAGGAGCACCTACAGCTGTTCAGAGGGGCCCTGGTGCTTTTGATTTTGTTTAAAGAATAGTTTGAGAACCTTCATATTTTCAAAGACTACCTAAAGTTGCCCCGAAACACCTGCATTGATTTATTTAGGCCCTCTACGCACCCAATTCCCTTCAGAGCTGGACCAGGAAATATGCATTATTTTTTATGGGCACCTGGAGCCCCTGCATTGGTTTATAGGTTACCCTAGAGCTCTTCAAACATATCTTCATTGTCCCTGAAGTGCCCCAGACATCTGCACTGGTTGAGAGGGGCCCAAAGCACGCGCTGGTTGTCAGTTCCTTGCACAGCAGCTGCTCTGTTTCAAAAGAGCCTACCACCACCAAAGGTACAAGGTTTAAAGCATTAATCTCGGGCCCCAGGTATGCCGACCCTGGAGTGCAGCAATATCCCACCCTCCCAACTTCCATCTCCTATTGTTGGCAAGGATCGTCACATGTATGTGACACGAGTCCTAGATGACTACTACAAAAATTGTCATCTTTTATGTAAGCCAGACCTAAATAAGTCGACATGCGCCTATCTCAGAGGGTGTACGGTAACTGCCTTGGTACAGACTGGAACCAACACACCTCAGCCGTGTGTCAGAGACCCCGGAGCTCTGTTTCGATTTGTTCTCTCTGGTTCTGGTGTGCCCTCCGGGACGAACAGATCAGTCCAGCCTGGAGTATTCAGGTCATGTCAGGAGGTGCCACCCCGGGGACTGCGCAAGTCTCGGTCTTTGGCGGGCTACTTTGACCATTTCCAGCAGCACCCCGGTTGTGCGAGCTGTGCTCTGAGCATATGCATGCGGGGACGCTGTGATCTCTCCTCTCCGTCTTGGGTCTGTGTGGTGCAGCTTCCATTGGTGCAGCAGATGCAGTGGCGCTGGACCCCAGAGGCCTGAGGGGCCCACTGAACCCTGATTATTGCTGTATTTCACAGTTCAAACACAATTTCCTTCCTGGCACTAGGGCCCACAACACAGTGGCTATGCCACTGGCCCATGATCAATACATTGGGCGCCAGGTAGCCGTAGGCCATGAATAGGGCCACAAGAATTATGAGATATTGTGGCCCAGTCATTTTCGGCATAATGATCGACTGCCCACGTTTGCCATATGACCAGTCTTCTGCTGCTTATTCTGCAGATTTTAACCAAAAAATTGGGTCTAGCCAGACAGATAAAAAGTTACTAAAAATGGAGCGATGTGTATTGCTGCGCAGTGGCTGGTCTTTCACAAAGGTTACATTTCTGTTGCTTATTGTTATATGTGGGTGTTAATTCGGTTATAATAAGGTGAAACGTATGCCTAGACAGTGTTAACGAGCATAAAAATAACAAAATTATGAAGAGATACTATCACAAAATGTGCTACATAATTTGCCTTTTCTTGCATAATTTAGTCAATCCTGCCGCATAATTTGATCCTTCCCACCCATATAATTCCAGTCACCCACATTATGAATGTGCAGATCTTTGACTCTGCTCCATCTCACGTGTGAGGAGAGGATGACAGGCTGTGGCTCTACTCACAAGTGTTTAGTGGGTTGCGTTCTATGTTCCTTCTAATACATTTGCAACCAGCCGCGGCCTGTGCAGGTTAAAGCGGTGGCCCTGTTGCCTGGGGGGGGATTTGACAGACATTGACGAGGGAAAATTATTTATTTATTTAATTTTCCCTCGTCATCATCCATGGAAAAATCCGACCCGGCCGTTCACTCTTACCTGCACGAGTCGCGGCTGTTTGCAACGCGATTGTGTTCTTTTTCATAACTGTTTAGGGTTCTATGGGATACGCGCCTTGTCAATCATATGCAAAGGCCCACGGGCTGGCCTCTAAATAATGCCTGCTAAGGACCATTATGTGATTAATAGTGTGCAGAGGACTATGGACTCGACAGTGCAAAACGGGTTACATTTTTAGATTTTGCAGGCAGACATGGGCCACTTGTTGGCTGTGCAGCAGACCATTGGCTGTTCTTCCTTTCATGAGTGCATAGTAGTTGGATGGGGAGGATCTCAGCCTCATGAGTGTTAAAGGACCGTGAGTTATGTTCGAACCTATTAATGTACACAGGACCACAAGCTGTAGTCTATGCCGGACCTTGTGAATGTGTGCCCTGGGACATGAGCTGTCGCGGTCTCTCTTGAGTGTGGGCAGGACCAAGGCTTTGTGTCATTCATGTGGTCCTCATCCCTTGTGTGTTATAAGGTGTCTGGAATAGTGAGAGTGATAGATGACGTCATGAAATGTTGATGTGATGCTGGGTGGAAGCCTGAGAGAAGTTACCGTCGGCCCCCCTTAAAAAATGAAAGGAACACAATTCCAAGCTGAAAGACCGCTCCCCTTAATTATAAGTGGGCAGGTGTTCCCAAGTCCATATTTTCGAAGTGTGGGAACATTTAACATAATTTTACTGGCCAGAAAATACAGCTGGTAGAATTGCATTGGGAAAGGCCTGCAATGCAGCTCAGCACCAGACCCTGGCCCCTGTAAGATACTTCCCTTCCCTCTCCCACTATCACCCCTCCTCCCATAGGCTGCACAGATGTCTTGCAGACATTGACCACCTGGTGGCAAATGTCTGCATTAAACAACAAGGATTTTTAGGTCTCGGCTAGCGTAGGCTGCGCAGACATGCGCAGTCTTGCTGGCGAGATTTTATGTTTTTGGGTAGCTTTCACTAGTGGGGTTTAAGCCCCACCCCTCTTTTCCATTGGCTGGCATCACCGCTTATGCTCAATAGTGGCCAGCCATTGGAAAAGAGCTTCCAGTGATGTACACTTTTCTCTTTTAGAGCCGTCCCAGTTGGACTGGCTCGTCTGACTTCCTGCTGGTGTAAAAGGTTTCTTATCTTCTTTATGGGGCCAAACACATGGCCCCATAAAGACAAGAAACCTTTTAGCAGGCGAGGCCGTCCAAGTGGGAAGGCAGAACAATGCGACAAAAACGTCATCACGAGCGCTTGTTATTTTCTTAGTGTCATGAGCTATGTCACTGTAATCCGTGATTTATCTGCAGGGAGTCCTTCTATGCCACACACATGCACCTTCATGGCACTTTGTGCCACAACAGCCGTTCCTAAACATCTCTAGCTTTCTTGCGTGGAGACAGTACAAGCAATTTCCGGGCATGTAAGATCCGCAGAGCCGTGTTTTTTGTCTCGCAGTTTTATATTGCTCGAATTCAACCTGGAGGTATCGGGGCGCTTTACAGGAGCACCAGCTGTTCCAGACGGGCACATCCATGTTTTGTTAGGCGCGGGGAGATAAAGTGATTTGCCCGGAATCACAAGAGGTTGAGCCGCAGAGACTCGAACCTGGTTACCCAGCTTCGAGGTCATATGCTCTAACCGTTAGGCACATCTTAATGAGTCCAGCCTGCAGGGACAGGGGCCGTTGTACTTACACTCCAGAGTGTGTCACTCCTGGGCATGTCACTCTTAAGTTTGTCAGTCCTGTGTGTCTCTCCTGAGGTTATCACTCCTGTATGTATCACTACTGGGTGTGTCATTACTGAGGGTCTCACTCCTGAGTGTGTCACTGGGGCATGGGGGAGAGCAAACAACCCCGTACTGGTCACCGTGTTCTATTTGTATGCCGATGCTTGTTTAAACCCGAGAGGCACACTTCACACGTACTGTAATGTACAAACTACGCACAATCCGTCATGCTCAGTCTTCTGAATGAAAGGCAGCTACCGTTGAATAAATAAACACTGATCGTGTCTCCCAGCTGTTTCACATGTAGACACCACAGAGGGCAGTGCTTCGACGCGCACCCTCCGAGCTTTGTAACACTCACTTGCAGCCTCCGACTCTGTACACCTCCAGAGCCACACACCTATTCCTATGTGTACCTCTCCTCTGTCCTTGGTCTCACGCTTTCTGAGCGTACTGAAACTCCCCTGGATGTCTAGCTCCTCTTTACTCCTCTTGGCGCTATGTCGTATGCTGCAGGAGCAGGCGCAGTGCTGTGAGGTGAACAAGGGAGGGCGCCTCATTGCCTCACAGCTGTGATCGGTAGCAATCTGAGTATGTCAGGCATGTGAGGAGGGGCACCGACCACCAAAAAATACAATAATTCTGTTTTAAATGCAAGCCTGCAGCTGTTCCACAGCTATATGTCAACAACATCGGTAGTCATAGGCGCACTGTTGACACATTCTGTAGTGTGCATACCAAGCACACACTTGACACGTACTGTAGTGTACACACCACACACACACTTGACACGTACTGTAATGTACAAACTATGCACAATCCATCACGATCAGTCTTTTGAATGAAACACAGCTACCGTTGAATAAATAAACACTGATCGTGTCTCCGAAGTCCGCACTCGGCATTACTCACAGTGAGGACTCTAGAATCTTCCTTTCAGAAACTGTTGCTAAGCTCAAAACTGCATTAAAGGTTTGCAAGATTTGGCTCCCTCTAACCCACAGCTCTTACCTTCATTAGGTATGCCTTCTGTGTTGTATACCGTTCCCATTGTACCCTTCACACTTTGTAGCACCCAGTGTAGACCAAGGGTATTCATAGAGAAGTGTAGACACTTTCTAAACAAAGGGGTCATATGTGGTTCGGCGAAGTGGCAAACCCTCTGCAAGGGTTAACTGGTCAGCTTTCAGTTGCATTCAGGTGTTACTAATGAGGTGCGGCTTTGCTCATACACTATTAGTAGTTGTTAAACTGTCAAAAAACTGAAATATTACTGCCACATATTGTGCCACATTATGTTACATATTCGACTTTCCTTGCTGCATAATTATGTCAACCCTATTCTTCACTGCCACTTAATTCTAGTGGCCGTGCTATAGTGCTTTATAGTGTTTAATTAGCTGATGTAAGAAATACCTCATGGGCAGATCTTTCTCTTGTTCTGATGTCAATCTGGCACTGACCAGATGTGGCAACAACACCTTGTCACAGCCTGGAGTGCTGGTCCATTGGCAGTACCCCCAATCTGAAGCGAGAATAAACAGTATACATGGGTGGCGGGTCATTATATCCAAATACGTTTTTCTGCCCCTATAGATTTTGTTTCCAACTATCGCTATCATGTACTGCTAGTAACTGTGGCCTCCGTGGTTGTTCTTTCTGGCTTATCTGCACGTCATGGAAATTTTCACCATTCAGAAATTAATAAATCTAAAGGGAAAGTTGAAAGAAATGAAGGGCGACAGCAGCTCAAGTATTTAGGATTAACAAGTCAGGATTCACGGTGTTACAGTTCGCATGAAGCGCACAACAGGAAGCAGCTACGGATAGGTCACATTATAGTACTTGGTGTCATGTGACACAGAGCGCCACCCTCTGACACAAATGTCACCTGATAAGTAATGTAAACCCTTCTCCCCACCATAATAACAAAAAGATGCAACCAGGTCTGGACTGGCCCAAAAGCAGCAGCAAATGCTGCTCAGTGTGCACATTCACCCTGCCAATAACGAGGATTACTGCCTTCACTATTGAAAAACATAGCCAATAGGTCTCGCCTTTGAGCCCTTATAAATATTTAGTTATGCAGCACAATATCCTTGGTTCTACAACATCAACCGTTGCATGGCTAAACACTAATAAGGTCCCGAAGGCGAGACCTATTGGCTATGCTAATGCTTGTTTTTTTTTATTGGAGTAAATTTTGAACAGCAGATTACCAGAAACAACTAATTAAATAAACCAGATCATACTAAAAAAGAAGAGAAACAGTCCATATCCTTGGGGAGGAAAAACCATAAGATAAGTTGCAACAGCATGAAGTGCAGGGTGCGTCAAAAATGTCTGTTAGAAATAATTTCGGAAAATACGGGGGGTAGTTAAAATCCCTGGTGGTGAGGGGTAGAGTGCAAAGGATGAAAGTTCAAACTGATAAGTCACTCTGCATGAAATTCATATATATAAGAGTTAGGAGATATACTGGTCACCATGTTTCGGTAGCCTGTATGAATGAGCAGTTGCCTGGAAATTGCAAGAGAATGGGTCCACCACCTCGTCTAATGGGTGATGTATAATACCTCTCTCCAGCCCTGTCTTGACCGCACTGTTTACACGTCTCCATAGTGGTCCATGCACTTCAATATGTGAAGGTCCCCTCTCGCCAGGTGGACCCATTCACTTGCAATTTCTAGCCAATCGCTCATTCGTACAGGCTACCGAAACATGGTGGCCAGTATATTTACTTACTCTTAAACATATGAATTTCATACAGAGTGACACCATCTCTTCCTGAAGAATGTCCCTGAACCCCTGTTGGGGTCACTAAAGGGCAGAAACATATTGACTTACTGTAGGGGTATATTTGCTGACAACCCCTAGTCCTCTCTCTATTTAATCCTGTCCCAGGAGACCGCAGAATAAAATATATTTGGCCTCCTGTATACACTTTTAACCTTTCTCCTTTGCACTCTGCCCCTCACCACCCCTACCTTTGTCCCCTTCCTTAAAACACCTAAGCTCCTCTTCAAGCCCAGAAGAGTTGTAGCCAAAATCGGTGATCTTGCAGCCCTGGTGTGATGAGGGAACCCTATGATGAAGCATTTCATCTTCGGGTAAGTGAGTCTTCCCTACAGGGCCTCTCCCCTGGATTACCAGTGTGTTTTTATAGTATCTAGTCAGGACCAGCCCGAAGCTAGCTCAGCACCCCCCTCGGAGGGTCCCAGTTCTGCTTAACCTGGTTCTAAATTCGTTGTTGTCATTAAAGACATCTTGAGCGAGCCTGTTTTCAGAAATTCGTGCCACCAAGGCATTTGGCTTGTGCCTCCCTGAGTAGCCAGGGTCAAGCCAGCTATAATCTTGCCAGAGAAATGGCAACAAAATATATCCCTGCAAGATGCAGTGGGATGGATGGCGAATGCCCAAATAGAACTAGCTTATGGTCCCAGACTACATTGACCTGACAGATCTGGTTAAGTTTCCGCATAATTGCCTCCCAAAAATTACAGACGGGCAGGTGGAAAAAGTGCACGGCTTCTCTTGGCTCAACCCCACACTGAAAGCATTTCACATCTTGTCCAACCTTCATAATGTAAAGATAAGGCGTGTAATAAAAATCATTTATAAACTTAAAGTGATGTACCTTGACCCTCGATACATTAAGAATTCTCTGCGCAAGCAATTTAGTAAACCTGATATCATCAAGAGTCAGCCTTATCCCGAGGTGCCTGCTCCACTTATCGGCCTGTAATTGAAATGGATCATTCCTCTGCCCAACCATCAGCCAAAGAGATCATCATGTAAGCAAGCTGATGTTCCCCTTATGAGGACTTTTCATCAGTTAATCCAGAAAGCTATTCTGAGAGTAGCCAATGTCGTCTGGCTTTAGACTACCTAAGAAATGTTGGAGTTGTAGATACCTAAAGAATCCACTATGGGGGAGTCAATTCCATTGAGCAGAGTCTCATTTTAGAGAAGTTTGCCACCCTTATATAATTGCCCCAATGTGAGAAGTTTAGAGCCCTGCCGACACTCCTGAAAGCTCTCGTGAACATGTCCGGAAGCATCTTTCTAAGATAAGACCAGATGGAATGAAACAACCTCAGGGTCTTGAGCTTAGTCCTGTAAAAGTAAACCATGTGGATAATACTGGTGCAAAGCAAATCATCCTCCCCCTCGGCAGATACTTTGGGAACATATGCCTCAGAACCCACTGCTCCCTACCAAGGACCTTCGTTATTCGTGACATGAATGCGGCCAAATAGTAGACCCGCAAGGCCGGTAGGGAAAAGTCACCTCTCTCCCACGGCAGTTGGAGGAACTGCATGTTGGATCTACATTTCCTTCAACTGCCAAAACGCCTCCATCTTTTTAAAAACACTTTAGGAAGATAGAGGGGTATACACCTTAAAAGGTAAAGATAACGAGGTAGAATGGCCATTTTAATGATGTTACACCTCCCAATTAATACCAAGTGAAGTGAAAGTTCCACCAGTCGTGGCTGGAGCAGGTAAGTGCGGTGGGGCAGGGCGGGGGAGTAGTCGATAGACGACGGAATAGGATTTATTTATTTTGTTTTCCCTATTCCATCGTCTGTTGACACCCCCCCCCCCCTCCCTCCCGCCCCATCTCACCATGCTTACCGGCACTGGCTGGCACTTAGTTCCACGCCAAGATATGTTGCTGACTGGACCCAGGGCCTGTCATGATCTGGAGTAGAGAAGTTCGTCAAGACCTGAGTTTTGTCGATAATCACCTTATACCCTGAAACGGTGTGGAATACCCTCCCTATTGTTTCTGCTGTCGGTAAGGCGATGGCGGGGTTAGGAGTCAGGATAGGGCGCATTATCTGCGTAGAATTGAATAGTGAGCTCTGGCCGATGTATATGCAAAAGGCAAAGGGCCTTTGCCATTTTAAGAGCTTGGATGTAAGGCTCAATATAGAGCGCAAAAAGCTGTGGGGGGGAGGACACCCCTGGCGGGTGCCTCTGGTGATCATTATAGGATTCAAAAGAATACCCAGTGTGAAAGCCCTCGACTTAAGGCCTTTTCCCCAGTAAGATCCTACCCTTCCTTCTCACACTATTACCCCCTCCTCGCACAGACCGCCTTGCAGAAATTGACCACCTGCTGAGACCTAGTGGCAAATGTCTTCATTAACCTCTTCAGTGCCCCGCCCTTTCCACGTCCTGTGCCGGGCGTTTCATTAGCGGGCGGGGTTCATGACGAGATAGTCTTGTCATGGGCACAGCGCAACCGCTCTCCATGACGAGACTATCTCGTCATGGGCACTGAAGGGGTTAAACAACAAGGAATTGAGAAATCTTTGTAAAATACCACCCCGTAAATCTGGGTCTGCACAATTCCTTCCCATTCCGTAGGGTTTAACTCTTAATAGGAATTTATATGTATGAAAAAACCGGGAGGTAACAGAAGCTTTCAGAATGTCTGCATATATGTCGGCCTGACTTATAAATAGGTTGTTGGTAAGGAATGTAGCACTAAATAAATGTATAAAGATGACAATCCTGCCAGAGTGGCTGTTGACTTATGGGAGGAGAGCCTCCCTCCAGTCATTGTAAATTGTATTTATATAACAATAACTACCCTTGACGAGGCAGTGAAGTGTTTTGCGGCAAGCAGCTGTCTCCGTATTCTGAGGTGAATAGCTAATAGATTTGTAATATGTGCTTTCTTTTTCTTTTAGGATTAGTTAGGTTATGTTTGAAAAGTTGCATAGAATTTTGAATACGGATAAATTAGTTAAAGTGGAGCTAGTAAAGGGAAGATGTGAGATGTTATTGGGAGTTGTGGACATGTGCAACCTTTGGTTGAATGAATTGGATAGAAAGAGAGAAGAGTTTGGGGAAAACAGATTTGGGAGATGACTGCAGTCAGAAAGGTTTGGGATAAGTTAGAGAGAGGAGGGAAAGGCAGAGGTGGATTTCTTTTAATAAAGACATGAATATGTAAATATATACATACACACCTAGATATAATCCTGTATGTATGTATATCTATATATCTACACATAGTCATATCTCTATGCAAGGCATTAAACTACATGTATACCGTGATCAAGACCAATCTGGTCGAAACTCGTTGGTTTTTGAGGACTTGGTGTTGCTGGCTGTAACACACTGGAATAAATAAGCTTGATAATTGAATCTCCTGGAGCACGAGTAATTCCTTTTTGATAAAAAAAAATATATATATATATTCACTAAAAAAACAGAGGTAAAAGAGACGTTATAGTTTAGGTGAAAATGTAAATAGGAAACTCTTTTTTTTGAGGTTGCATTATTGCGGGACTTTTGCGAGCCTCTTGTGAACCCAATCGTCCAGATATACAACGTTTTTTAACCATAATTTCTCAAAAACGACTGTACTGATTTACACCAAATCACAAAAAAGCACGCTTTCTGGACTACAATCTAGCTTTTTGCCAAATGTGGTGTAATTTCGTTCAACCATTTCCGCAATATCGATGCGCAGTTTTCCCACGGAAAAATGAATGGAGAAATTACATTTTGGAACCCCCTTTTTTTCTCGGCCATTGCTTGATAGATCACCCCAAAACTTTCCAGTAGGAGCTGAGGAGGATGAACGCTTTTTGTGGATAATTTCGTGGAGATTCGTCAAATGAGGCCAAAGTTATTAGCAAACAAAAAAATCAATTTCTTATGGTAACTGGGTCCTAACTAGTACTACAGAGTGGTGATATATATATATTTATATATATATATATATATATATATATATATATCTCCTTGGCATTGTTTGACGAATCTGCATGAAATTTTGCAAAAATATGTCATGGCGGGTACTATTGATTGGGAAAGTTTGGGGTGATCCATGCAATGGAAACTGTGAATTTGGGTCACAAAATAAGGTTGCATTTCTAATGTTAATTCTCATAGGAACCTTTAGCCACACCTACAGCTTAATGGAATTAAACCAATTTTGACAGGTAACTAGATCTTTCTCCCGAAAGCATGCTTTTGGTGTGAATCTGTTCAGTAGTTTTTCAGAAATTAAGGCACATAGATAATAGTTAGTAGACGTTAGTTTTGAGAGCCCCTTGCAAGAGCCCTGCTGGCTCAACATAAAAAACAGAGCATTCCTATTAGCATAGAGGGATTTTTCCCCCTTGGGCCACCTCACTCCCACAGGAGTAAGGCTCCCCCGGGACCAGACACTCTGGTTAGCTGGCCTTAGCATGAAAGAAAATGTTGTGGCTTGGGTTGATGTTCCACCCATATGTGTTTTCTTGTATGATGGGATTTTGAGACAGGGTGCCAGTGTAGAGCATATGTTCCTTTTGTTGTATGTCTTTTATGATTTTCTTCCGGATGAATTGTGGTCCTTTGAGATTTATTGCCTTGTGAGTTATACAAAGCACCTTGAAGGAAGACCAGTGGAGTGTCTTCAAAGCAGAGGAGCTATTGGGTTGCAGCTTTGCATGTAGGAATAGGCAAACAGCAGAGTTCTGAATTCACTGTAATCTTGTCATGGTTGAAAAAGGTGAGCCACGATGTGGACCATTAGTGTAATCTAGTTTTGATAGTATAAGTATAGATTGTTGCTTTGAACTTGTGGGGGAACCCTAGGTGTGAGAAGATGTGTTATAGCATTTTCATGGTAAGAAAGCTTGGTCTGGATAGCTTATCTACTTGGGCATTCATGGAGAGCTTAGAGTCTATGGTAATTCCAGGTGTTTTGGTGGCTCCATGTCATTCGCTGGTCAACGAAACGTTGGAAACTCAAGATCTGAGATTCCAATTGTCTTGATGCTATCCAATTTAGGAAGTATGTGTGTTGTCTGCGTACTTATAGCTGGTGAACTCAAAAACATGTGTCAGTTCTGGTAAGGAATTCATGTAAATGTTGATAAGGAGGGAGGAGATGATAGAGCCTTGAGGGACTCATGTTTTTGAGCTTTGGGGTTTTGACGAGAAAGGAGTAGTATGGATCACATTTGTTTTATTGTGTAGGTAAGATGTGATGCAAATGAGTGGCACCCTCTATGGCAGCTTCCTTGAGTCTTCAGATTAGTGTGTCATGATCGCTATGTCAAAGGGAGCTGAAAGTTCCAAGAGAGGTAGCACAGCTACCCCATTCTGGTTCACTGTGTTTTTAAGATCGGCCCAAATGGAGATTAGGGCTGATTCAGTTCCTCTCTCTGGACAGAATCCCATTTGTAAGTTTCTTCATTGATTTGTGTTATCTGAGTGAAGGTTGGTCTGTCTATAAGTTTGCCTTGGAATGATGTGCTTACTGTACGTCTGTAATTGTTGGGGCATTTAGAGTCTAGGTTTGTTTTCTTTAATAACCAGCATATGTATGTCCTCTGGAAAAACTCCTGGTACAATGATTTGAGGTGGAAAAGTGCCATAGCGGCAACCAGCAGGCCTTGTAGCTTTGTCAAGATGCTGAAATTCAGTTGGTGATATTTCTTTGAGGGAGTCCAGAGGCTGCATTAACTGACCCGTGGGAGAATTTTTGGGAAATGGGTAGTGCTATTGGATTTTTGTATGTTACTAGGTATGAATCCAACATGTCTCCTTTGGTTGTGTAATGCGTTGCCAGTTTGTGACATTTCTGAGGCATGGGATTGGTTCCTTCTGTGCATTTTGGATTGTGAAATTCTGAGTATTTAAAAAAATCTTTATTGAGCTATTTTGATTTTTTGATTATGGTTGAGTAGTAGCTTTTTTGATTGTTGACTTGTACATTTGTTTATGTCTATGTAGGCATATTTTGTTTTGAGTGTTGTTTGTTTTGTGATAGACCATTTGAAGCTTTGGAATTTGTTTATCTTAAAAATCTGCATTCATCCAAGTTCTTTTTTCCTTTTTGATGTTTTGATATTTTCTGTGGGATTCATATAACAGGAGCTTCATAGAGCCATCCATGGAATGTTTGAACTGAGTGTATTGTTTTGAGATATATGTTGGATGTAAGCTGGGGTTCTCATTCTTCTAAATTCAGTTTGGTCCAAAGTCAATAAGGAGTTGGAGAGTAAGCTGAGGTTTCCTGGGGTAAGTTGTGGTGTTTGTGTTGGAAGGCAACCAGGTGGCTGTCTGACCATGTGACCAGAGTAACCCTGTGGAATGAAACTAGGTCTGAACTGGGTTGCCGAAAATTACATCTAAGGTGTGTCTTGTAATGTGTGTGGGATTGGGAGTGAGTTGTTGTAGGCTGAGGGTGTCTAGGCCTGTGAGAATTGTTCTGTGGTGGGCATATTAGGTTTGTCAAACCATGTGTTCAGGTCACTAATGATGCTTAGGGTTTAATATTTTGTAAATAGGTTTGAAATGTTGTCTGGAAAGGGGTGTGGGAATGTTCCTTTAATAAGTGGTGCTTTGTAAATAAGGAGAAAGTTGCAGGAAAAGGTGGGGTTGCATCTGATGAGGAGGGCCGAACAAACTTGTAAGGAAACATCCTCAGCTTAGATGAGAGTTGTTGCTTCCTTAAATATGATGGCTAAGCCACCTCCTCTCTGCCTGTGCAATTTTTTGTAACATTTTGGTAGTCTGGTGGAACAGCTTCATGCAATACTGGAGCCATGTCTGGGTGTGTGAGTTCTGTTGTTTGTGTTTGTGCATGAATGCAGTGTTTGCATGGCTTTGGCTTTTGAAGAAAGTTGGAAGGAAGCAATGCTGACCTTCAGCCGTTGGTTGCTGGTGGCAGCCACTGGCACTTATTTTTATGCATCATATATTTACCAATAGCAAGAGAGGGGAGACACACAAATTGGAAAGACGGAGAAAGAGAAAGATGGCCAACCCCCCACAAAAGGAGAAAACAGGATCTCGCAAAAGTGAGATAAATGGTCAGGGAGTGTTTGGTACTGAATATAAGAGACATGAGGTGGTTTAAGACTATCAAACTTGATATCAGTTGTCCCAACATTTAATTGCACCAGCCAAGACTTCTGAGCACAGCTTTCATCACTGGCCCTCTTTCTTTCACAAACCGAGCTGCTGAAAGATGTGGATTTGTAGGGTGATTGAGCGTGTATTATAGGTTTTGACTTGTAAGCCTAGTCATTGTCAAAGTCTATGTTCCTGCTAAGGTGCGTGCTTGGGTGAATGTCATGCACACTTTTCCTTATCAGCATTAGCAGAGATAAGAAGTGCTGTTAAAGCACAACTTGTGATGACATGTTTGGGCTGTAATACTTGCTCTATCCTCCAATACAAACAAATGTTGATTACTCAAAACACACACCACACACCTCCTGTTCATACTATCAAGGCTGAGAAAGAGGCAGGAGTAAGAAATGCACATCCAACGCCCTGGGCAGCATGCCTCTTACAAATGTATTTTTAGGTCGAGCATTTGAGACCTCTTGTATATACATTAGTATATACTTATATGTGTATGTACTTTGTGGGCTCTGGAGATCAGCCCTAGAGCTTGTCTACTTCCGCTTAGGGACTTTTTTTCTGTTCATCTGCCTCTATATAACTGTCTTGATAGAAAACGACCAGTAGAGGTCAGTAAAATACCAGAATTACTTTAGCATTCTATAGATTCCAGTCCATAGAAACTGAGCACCAGTAGACAATAATATTTTTGTCAAATCTTGTATTTTCAGTGATACGACCACCGAAAGCCCTGATTTTATATTAAAAACAGAGCTTTGGGCTATACCATTTCCAGCTGAAAGGCAATATTTTTCTCCATGTGTTGCCATACCTGGCCTGTCATGCAGTTTGTTGCTTACTTTCTCTCCATGTTAAAGAACAGTAGATGTTTCAGCACCCAGGCTAATGTGCTGCATAGCTAAACACATATAAGGTCCCAAAGGCGAGACCGATTGCATTGCAAATGCTTGTTACACTAGTGTTCAGACTGACATATTTGAAATCTTCCTTCAAGAAAAGAACTTGTATGATTCACTCTGTTCTTTCCTTGTTCCTATATCTTCCATTGCCATTTTCTGTTTCGTGCACTGTCCCTCATTTTGCACCTTTCATTGCTCCCCTGCTCTGTCCTTTAATTTGTTAGTATTTTGGTCTCATCTGCTGCATGATTCATTGCTACAATTTGGAGACCTTCAATTTCCAGTTAAGTACACAGTTTTCATTTGTTTAATGCACATTTTTTTTTATGCACATGTTCAATACTGTTTCAACATTACTGAAATGATAAAACACATGCACCTAAATTACTGAAACTAAAAAAAGGAAATACTGCATAGACAAAGCAGAAGCTCATCAGAGCACTAAAATGTCCTGCATTCATCTATACAGTAGTTGGAGAACAGGGTCGCCTAATCATAACTGACTAATGCTAACAGAACAACATGTCACAAATCTTCCGCCGTGCCCATGCCTGATTTGTAGTATTCGTCCATCAAAGTTCCACCTGTCTAAAACCATAAATGTAATTACAGAAGTGGCTGCTCACCTTTCAAAATGGTGAGGCGTGCATGACAGCAGCGTCAGGATTGGATGTAGAGGTTTGGCCTAACGCTCCTTCAGGCCCTAGAAGCCTGTGCTTGGAGCGGGTTGGCCTCACACTCCAGGTCCTAGAGGCCTGTGCTTGGTGTCCACCCAGCTGTCTAAGACAACTGGGTGGAGAGCTTCAAAGTGCGCATGTCATTTTGGCCGCGCAAGACCGCTGGCCAAAGTGACAGGCGCACTTTGAAGTGTGTGGCCACGTCTACTCCAGTCCTCCTACTGCCAATCGGCAGCAGAGGACATGCCATCTTGGCTTGGAGGCAGGATGGCGGCTGCGGCGCGCCTTGGTTAAAAATAAAATGGCAATGAAATCAGCAGCGGGAGGGAAGGGGGCAATGCTCCGGCGCCCTCATAAAGAAACTGTTGATGTGTCATTAAGAGCCTTATTTAGAGTTTGGCAGACAGGTTGCAAAGTTGAGGATTATCCCTTCCACTGGATTACAAGTGCCATAGGCTATAATGCACTTGTAGTAAGGTGGGGGAGATATCGGTCACATTTGTGATGGAGTAACCTGTCCAGCAAAGTCTGAATCAGGCCCTATAAATTTTGTGTTATTGTCACTTCACATTTCTGTAGTGTTCCGCTGCCTTCCATGTGGGCTGAAACAAGGTAACACTCTTACCATGGTCGCTCTCATAATGGCTCACTACTCTCACTAGCGCACGGTTGAGAAAAGCGTGCACACAAACATACTGTTTCTGCATATATGTAAAATAATTAGGAAAATAATTAGAGGGGACATTGGTCGAGGTGTAAATGTAAAGATTTTAATCAACAGGGGGAGGGAGAAGCAGTCCAGGGTCCACTCAGCTTCCAATTATAATCTAATATAAATCAAGGGGGGAGCAAAACTCACCAGTCTATAGACCAGAGTTTCAAAGAAATTGTCTCCGAGATCCTCAACCACGTTGTCACCTCAAAGTGTATATTATCTCCATTGGGGTGACGTAGTGGATAGTGTCGTCATCGGGTCTCTTCACTTGAGTGTTCAGTTCACCAAGTGAATCAAACCTCCACCAGGAAGGAGATTGTCTGGGTGTAAGGCAATGGTGGGATCTGGGTGACATAAGTAAAATTACCTCCTATACCTGAAAATATGATTTACTGGAAAAGACGGGATGGGGTAAGACTAAAAAAGTAGCGATGTTGGTTAGGACAATTAACAGGTTCTCAACATCTAAAGATCTGGTCGAAATGTTTCGGCCTTGTGTTGCCTCTGTGGGTCCATGGCCTTCATCAGGACGGTGTGTGGTAGATCCCAATATTCGTCAACTATTAGTGGAAATGTTTAGTAAGTATATTAACTTACGGTTCTTCTCTCTCTGGCCTCATTATGGCCCATGACCATTACAGTTCTCTGTTATAGGCGTGATTCTTGCCTTTAACTAAAAAATGGGGTATGGTCGGCCCCATGGGTTTCGGGTAGAGTAGAGGGTTCCATCTGAAACCTATTTAGTATGTTCCTCCTTGCACCATCACTCTCTGCATCTCTCCTGTTCCGGTCTATAGACTGGTGAGGTTCACTTCCCCCTTGATTTACAGTGCATGTAAAATTGTCTGGTTGGTAGGAAGTAGTTGGCTTACTTTTTCTTCGTGAAATGTGGATAGCATGGTTCTTGGGAAGGTAGCAGGAAACAAATGAATTACAGCATCTACTATTCAAATGACAAGCTTCTATGTTAACAGCATGAAACGTATGAGACAAATTATTTTGCAGCGATTCCATAAATTTACTTTTAATCCCAATTTATTCCTCTGAAATTATACATTGTGAAACAAAAGTATCAAGTTGTAGCAAACGTTAAGGGAGTTTCATGCGCCCTGTACATTAAGTGTGGTTAGTGATTGTGTTATGTTCACCAGAGTGTTAGGGTAACTACAGCAACCTATGTGATCTAAGTCTGTGGAGTTGTTCTTGTACAGTGTAATGTGTAGTGTGTTGCTGGTTATAAGTGAGATAGCTTTGTTTTTCTTTGTTGCTTTTGCAATTGAGAGATTTATGTGTTGTTACAGTGTGTTTTCCGGTTGCATTGGCATGAGCATCTTTTTGCAGTTGAGCGTCTTCTGGAAAGTGACTGGACATGAGGGCTTTTACTTTATTTTGTTTTACATTATGTCAAGTTCTACTCTCCACCATTATTTTTCTGCTTTGAATGTGCCAACTTGGAATTGACATGTAAACACCATGTTGAAAAATGATTGTTGTGGAGTTTCCGCCTCTTCTATGCTAATCCTCTGCTTTCTTGGAGTCTTTTATCATTCGTTTTCTCTTTTTTTTTTTTATTACAAAGTGTGAAGCTTTCAGATGTGCAGAAATAATGGCATGTCTGCTTACTATCTAAAGTGACATATTTTCTTGTTAATAATGATGGACACTGCCATAACACGGCCACGGAGTACACGGTAAAATGAGGTTGAAGAACTTTGCGGGAGAAGTTGCCAGAAGTTGGAGATTCTTAGAGTCCAATGCACTTGCTGCAGAATTTCCAACGAGCATTTGCACTTCTAAAAGTATGTGGTGCACAGGGGTTCGGGTATTGCAGCCCAAACGAGGGATTCTGGCCTCAAACTGGGTGAGAGGATGGCTCCGGCCTCAAGGGACGTAGAGTCCGTAGGAGCTCGGGATCAGCAGACCGGTCAGCATTGTTGCAGTACCTGCAAATGCAGGGAGTGACTCCTTCACTCCAAGGGAGATTATCTTCAAGTGCCTTGGATGCTACACATGCCCTACACGGATCCTGTATGGACCAACTTACACAGGCTGCATTGGCAGGCCTATAGGTCCATTTTGAATGGCCTCTCGTGGGTGGCATAATACATGCTGCAGCCCATGGGAGACTTCTGAGGTACCTTTGCCATGGGTACATGGGTACCATATCCTTGGAATTGACAAGGGTACTCCAGTATCTAATCTGTTATGTACCGAAGTACTGAACTCAACAATTTAGAGAGAAAGCAGATAGACTGGGGTCCTGATTAGCAGGATAGTAGTCAGACTTCTCAAAAAACAGCTTCGCTCCAGGCAAAAAGTGGGGGTACACATGCAGAAGGATCCTACCTTCCTACAATTGCCCTTCAAAACGGTTTAAATCCTATTTTGTTATAGCTATGCATATGATTGTATGTGTGAGTGTATGTGCAGGCATACATCCCACATTCCTGAGTGCTGAGTGCTGACAGGGAAAGCTTGTGTATTTGGTCTAATTCAACATTTCAAGCTATATTCAAAATGCAGGAATTTCTCTCTCCCTTCCCTTTCTTCCTCCCTTCCTGACCTGTTTTCCTCCCTTTGAAAGTGAAGAGATGCTCGTCTGTTTTAATGGTTGCTGATAACTCCTTCGCCTTAACTGCCACCACTCAACCCCTCCCCCATTATTCACAAGATGATTTGTTCTGATTTGGGCAATCCCTGTCCAAAGACCCATCCTGTAGTGTATGCACCACCCAATTTACCCCCGCCCTTCTCTTTCCTTTGACTGAGACAGAAAAGTCAGCTGTGTGGCCTTAAATGGTTTGTACCAAGCTTTTTATTAGACCCACAAGGAAAGTCTGACTACTTACTGTGCCCCATAAACAAGACTCCCTCATCTCAAAGTCCTGGCCCTTTAACCTGTTATGCGTGTATCCAACTGGGTCAAAATGCAGCTTTCTTAGCCACGAGTGCTCATTCCATTGATATAGTCCCAGGTAGAAGTCTTACCTTCAGGCAAATTTGTTTGATCCCTTTCTTCCTCTTTGTGTTCACCCTAAGTAATGTTGATTACCTGTTGTCAATATTTCTTATTTGGTAACATACTTTTTACGCAGAAGCACCTAAATTTCCCTCTTTGTTATGACTAAATAAAATTTGGGGTATTATGTGGATGTGAAAAGTCTAGCAGAGCCCAAGAAACTTACCGCTCATGAGAGGACACCTCGTGAAGCTTCACCAGATTACCTGTGATCAGAGTAGCGGCCTTCCCTCCATCTACCACCTATGATTACTACTGGTCTATGATATTCAGGATTTATAATTCTGAATGGGCTTTCATTTTTATTGTAGCTGATAACTAATAAATAACATAAATCAGTCTCCCTCAATATTAAAACAATGCAATATGGACTTCTGTGACCATTAATCAGTTGTTTAATTCCATTTCCATGACTGTTGTCACTCACAACTTGATCTGTGTTTTTCTACCTGAAGGCCCTTCCTGTGATGTTCAAAGTATTTTCCCATATTTTTGTGTGACACTGTAATGGATGTTTTACTGATTGTAACTAGAATACATACAGTACCCGGTCAATCAGAAAAATAATTATTTTATTGTTTTGGGGGGCATAGTGTTCACCAATTGCTGTCTCGGATCCTATTACCTTCACGTGTCAAGGAACATGAATTTTCTTTTTGCATGCATGGTTATTTTATTTTCTCACTCCTAATGTTGGTCTGAGTGGAAGTGCATGCCAGACATCTCACTGCTCTCACTTTCATAGGGTGAGCCTATACCTGCTATACTCTAGTCCCCCAGAACCATTCAAAGCCTCTAGTGAATGATCAATTGGGGTTGCTTGTGTTGTTGGTGTCTAATGTTTAAGATTTGTTAATATAATAGATTGTATGTTATAATGCTCCTAAAGTCTTAACCAACTGTACCTATCAGGATGTTTTCCTCAGCAGTCACCCAATGTGTTATTCTCTACTTTGTGTTTTATGATCATACAGGATAAAACACAGAGTAGAGCATGACACGAGGGATCACTTCTGGGAAAAACATCCCGATAGAGTTGATTACATATACATTACATGATTACATTAACATGGTATTTATAATGCTTTAGATCCCTCCCTAATTTAGAGCCAGAGCCTGGCAGAACACCAAGTAATGCCATTTGAGAACATGCAACGAAATTGCTATGGTCTGCTGTGTACAATACAATCAATCTACTCCAGTGTGATGTTACCATATGCAGAAGGATAATCTTGAACTATATGATATGCTAATCTGAGGCTTTGACTCCAAGTGAACTAGATTTTGTTTTAATTCCCAAAATGATTTCAAGTTTCTGTGCATTACTAGGTAATACTGGCGTGTCTCTGAAATAAGGTACTGCAAGTAAAGTCCTAGCTACCTAGATCTTCATCTTGGCTCCTTTCAATGCAAGACAATTGTCCTTAATCTGCGTATGCCTCACTAAAGATATAAAACAATACGTTTGATTAACTCTGCGCTGCATGCCACCAACATGCTTTTTAATATCACAGTTGTACTTGGAGACAAAATCAACCAAGAGACTAAAGCGTGACGAAGAAATATGTGAACCTTGTGATAAGCAACATGTGAGCGGTTATAGAGAGGACTTGTAATTCAAGCTTTTGACTCTCCTCAACTCATGACCTGCTCCCCTCAATTGGATCAGAGTGCAAACATTCTATTTCCTGATCATGTACCTAACTAGAAGGCTACTTTTTCCTCTTTGTTCAATTCTCAGTTGTGTCAAATGAAGGATGCTAGGTCAAATATGAATGCTGTGCTAACTTTTTGGTTGCATGGTACAGCTTTTTTCTGTTTATCATTTTAAACATGTTCTCAATAAACCTCACAGTTTCAACATCATTTCCTTGGTTCACTTGAAAGGCTTGCTCGCCTTGCTTAGAGGGATTAGCGTTTCTCCCCACCTGGCGAGCTTCCCTGGTTCTTTCTGGCTCTTCATAGACGTTTCCACCCATGCCCTGACATTTCTATGTACCTCCTAAATAAAAGAATTGCAAAGTTATTTATTATTTTTTTTTTTTAAGGATGGATAAGCAGGAGGTAGTTGGTGGCTGGTGTCAGAGATATAACACGCTTTTTTATTTACATTTTCAATACTGTATTTTGTCTACAGCCTCATTTGCTCCAAAAATCTCTTCCATTCATGCCTTGCAGTAAGACAAACGCCTGGCCAGTAATGGCATGACAGTAAACCGCTGTGGCTCCCTCAACTCACAGGAGGCTTCCTGGCTTCATAGATGTGTACACAATTCTGACGGTGTCCTGTAAGGGGCCTTCAACTGACATAGACACATCAAATGAGCTTGAGATGAAGTCGCTCCCATCGACTAATTTGACATGGTGCAGAAATGAAGCTTTTGCTGGGATGGTGAAGGATTGGATGTTTTCACAAGTTAAAAAATGTAGATAACAGACCGTCTGCACTCCCTGCTCGTAAGTAGGGCGAGGGGTAAAGAGTGTGGATGCTCGGCCTCCTGGGGGAAGGCATTGAGAGGGCCCCATCCCACCCTTCGACTTCATGCTTTCGTCAAGGCCTATATTAAGATTTTAAAAAAATCACGCTGCGTTGATAACACTTGTATTGCTGGGAATGTTCATTAAATGGCAAAACCTCGCAACAGTGAGAAGATTTCAGCGCACAAACATGCCTTCAGTTGTGTGAATACAAGCCCTGCTTTCAGACGGAGATCTTGTGCCTGGACATGTGGCCGCAGCTGCCTTGTGAGAGGAGGGGGCGGGGCTGCGCGCAGCAGATGTGTTCACATGGCAGCATTCGGCTGCGTCGAGGAATGCCTTGGTTCCGGCTGTAATCCCAATTCAGGGCTGCACGTCTACTATCTGATCCCAGTTTTTTTTCGTTTTATTATTTCTTTACCAAACGCTGAACATTTATTAATTTAGTAGGTGTGGTTTGACAGCACAGTTATCTGTTTGACCTGCACTTTTTCAATGCAACAATCTCTTTTTCGCACGTTTTGATCCCCCTGCTCTCATCCCGTATCGCTTCTGCCTCTCCCATGTTTCTCTCCCCCCCCCCCCACGCTGTGCCCCGTTCAGTCTTTGCCCCCACCCGTGCCCAAGTGTTGTTTGCGCCCCGTGTTCTTTTCCCCCACCGCTTTAAAATCCCCGCCATGGTCCCCCCCCCCCCCCACACACACACTTTTTGCTTCCGCCCCCACCAGTGCCCTGAGTTGCTTCGGTCCCCTCCCCAGCCCACCGTGTTGCACCCCATTTGTTTTTTCCCCTCCACCCGTTTAAAAAGAAACGTAGTTTCCTTTTCAGTTACTTATCCAGCTCGGAACGGTAACTAAAAAAATAGAAAATAAGCGACTGACTACAATCTTTCAAAACATATTCTTTATCCATACGACGCAGCATCGGTGATACCCTGCTGCATGGCTAACACCATTGGTGCAAAGTCGATAGGTTCCAAAGGTGAGACCTATTGGCTTTGCCAATGCGTGTTTATTGTTTTAGTCCGGATTTAAAATGCAAGCCAGACCTATTGTCCTTGCCAATGCTTCTTTATTTAAATTGATAATATCGATCTTCAAGGTCCTCGGCACAGGGTACCAAAGTGCTTTTCAGAGAATGGTAAAACAATAACAGAGACCAGACTAAAAACAAGCATTGGCATAGTCAATAGGTCTCGCCTTTGGGACCTTATAAGTGTTTAGCCATGCAACAGTTGCATAACTAAATACTTATAAGGTCCCAAAAGCGAGACCTGTTGGCTATGCCAAGCGATCAAACATCAAAGCGGCCGTGCGGCCGCGAAAGTGAAAGTAATCGCGGTAAAAGCACGGCGCCCGCGCACATGCACTGTAGCTCTAGGCTGGCCTGGTAGCACTTTTTGGAGCCCT
Organism: Triturus cristatus; assembly: GCF_964204655.1. Lineage (NCBI taxonomy): Eukaryota > Metazoa > Chordata > Amphibia > Caudata > Salamandridae > Triturus > Triturus cristatus. The sequence continues at coordinate 770,274,508 of NC_140580.1, forward strand.
CTCAATAAGTCTCGCCAGACCAGCACATGCGCTGGGTCAGGCGAGACCTAACTAGGCCATACTAAACAAGAACTTAAGTATTTGGAAAGATGTGGAGGTCTTTGTGATACAGATATGGGGAGACCAGACACAAAAGGTGGATGCATAGAATCCAATGGGTAGGCAGTGTGCCCAATAGGTGGGAGGAGGAGGTAGATAGACCACCCAATATGTTCTGGGGATACCCATAGCTGCACAGGTTCTGGGAGGTGGCATTCCGGAGTGTCCTAATGGAGTAACCTAATGTGGTGTCCACCTCTCAGCGGAACTGATGCTGGATGGTAGCTGGTACCAATATTTTCACATCTAACCCAGATGTGGCGCATCAGTTGCTGTATTTTATTGCTGTGAAAATTGCAAGATTAATGATTTGAAGTCAGTGGAAGGTGAATGGTGCATGCACGGAGTCACAAGTTACCAAGGATGACTGAAATATCCTCTTAATCAGGGGGGTGCAATCCAGAAGAGCAGTGGAGGAGAAGCAGGCCGAACTGGATAACTGGATAGTCGTTATTCTAAAATATGTATATTTGCAACAAATTCTAAACATGAAAAATCAAACCAAAAATATAGGTGGGCAGTGTTCCCAATTCCCCAGGAAGTTCTAATTTCTGAGGATACTCTCATAGTGCACCTTCTAATACCCACTATTGCTCTCCCCTGAGTTTCAGGTGCCCTGGCTATCGATGAAGATGGGAGGGTGAGTACCAGGTCCGATACATATGACTTGACTGGGATGGATGTGGGAGTGCTGGAGGGCCACTAACTCGAGGTCTGCAGAAGGGTCTCACTGAGATGGGGAGCCCCACTTGCTGACTGCTTTCCCTGGACAAATTTGCCCTTTGTACACTGGGGTTTTTCAGGTTATTTTGGGTTCCAAAAACTTTATTGGCACTTAAATTATCATAATAACAGTTCAAAAGTGCTTAGACCTTGCATCACAAAAGATGCATAACATAGTACAGTATAAGGCTTTTCAGTTTTTACAGAAAAAATAAGCTATCTGATAAGAGCCAGTGGAGAAGGATACGGAAAGACAGTCAGAGCAAATGTGGAAACAAGGGAGAAAAAGCATGAGAGGTAGACCATGAGAGTGTGGCCAAGAATGTTTTACCAAGAGAGAGGGGTGGAGCTATCCAGTGCAAGATGGATACGAAGGGAGGAGGATACGGTGGCAGGGGCAGTGCTTTAAAAGGGCAGGCGGTACTGTCCGGCACTGAGTATCGGCACTGGTTTATTTTGGGTAGGAGAGTGCCTGCACTTCTCAAGAAAAACGTAATACTTTTAACAGGAGAGTACCGGCACTAGCAGGTACTCTGACTGTCACCGAGTACCTAAACTTCTATTTTTCCATTTCAAGCCCTGGGCAGGAGTGACGGGGGCCAGGTGTGAAGCAGGTAAATAAACAGGCACGCTGGTTAGGCAAGAAACGGGAACTGGAGTGACCTGACATGAAAGGTGGAGGTAAGAGGGCAATTGTTGAAATAGCAGCCTGCCATAGGAAGATGGAATCTGGGAGACTCATGTCCGAGATTGAGCTAGTAGCGAGGTTAGTGGGACTGTGGAAGAGAAAGAGAGAGGAAGAGAGAGGAAGCAAGGGAGATTTAAAGCGATAGCAATATATTCATATTTTTATTGAGGTTATTTAACGTACAAACAGGTTTAAACTGTAGTTTGAAATTGGCCCTGTATGACTTAGTCATTTTGTTACTGGGCATTAGAACTTGTATCTTGAGCCAGTGTCACTTCTCAAAGAGAGGGTTGGAGTGGGAGAATGTATCTCTTCCTGTGAATGCATTTGCTCCAGAGCAGCCACTGTATACATGCTTGGTTCGGCCAAGGCAGGGGATGATTCCATGGGCAATCTTGGGTCTACTGATCGCCTCAGTAATTGTGTGCACGTTTATCTCCTCAAATAGCTCAAAATGTCCTGTAGAGTCCACTGTGAAACTGGGAGCTCTGAGTGATGTGTTTGTTTCTCTGAGTTCAAATCAGAGTGTATCTTTTTAAAGCCTGAAATTTAGGGCATTGGACCTCCATATAGGATTTTTTCAAGCTGCTGAGGCTCAGCTAATTGATTATGGAGATAAGGGTATAAATGGAGAATACAGAGGAGTTCAGAGACTCTGCATTTATGATACGTTATTCTGAAGGAGTGCCTCATCTCTGTATATGTACAAGTCAACTCTATGTTTGGTACGGAGATAATGTATGACGTTCACACAGATGTTGATTTGAGCAGAGAATATTGTTTAGTCCTGATGCACCCTGTGTGTCTATTTTGTGTTAAGGTTTCTGAATTCTTCCACGAGAAGATATGTGTGTCTGTTGATTCGAAAAGAGGCAAACCAGTTGAACACGTTTATAACTTGCCCATGGCCAATTGGAATCAGTGCCTAATGAGGTCATAAGTGGCCAAGAGACCAAGGGGAATATTAATGCTGGTTCCATGTTGTCTCCAATAAACAGTAATTCTTCGCAAACGTCCAACAGCACTCATCTGGCTTTTCTTATTGATTGGTATAAAGATTATCACATGCCTAGACTGTTGTGGTCCTGGGTGTGGTTGGTGAATCGGAAGATAATTGTAGTTTCCTGAAATTGGGTGTTTTAGAGACTCGCATGTAACGTGCCAGGTTGTCCGAGTGTGAGGATGTGGATGGTGACTCCATCTAAAGATGTGTTTGCTGGGACTAATTTTGCAGTTAACAGAAAATTCCAGCAGGTTACGGACTGAGAACGGAACTGGGCCAATAACTGAAATTATTAACATAAAACCATATCTGAGTACAGTAGATAGGACCAAGACCCAACTTGATAATGAGATCGAAGCCATGCAAGAGGGCACGGTCCCACAACTTAGGCAGGAAGAACCCTGCCCCATCAGTGAGGGGTTTCGTCTGCTTAAGATATCTTCCTGGAATATTGCTGGGCTTGCGAAAAAAGCGCGTGACCAGCTATTTCTAACTTTCATGGAAAAGCAGGATATAGTCTGCCTACAGGAGTGTTGGGATCCATATGAGACATCAGTAGAGGGTTTTAGCACTTTCTACGTTCCCTCGATCCAGGGTAACCGAGGCAGGGGTTCGGGGGGACTTTGTATTTTTACCTCTAACCTCTGTAACATAGAACAGAACATGTACGAGGCAAATGGGCCAAAAGCAGGTGTAGGGAGTTCACTACTAGGATTGTCTTTTAAATTAAATGGGCGCTCCTTTTTTCTGATAAACCTTTATAATAATATGCCAAAAGTAGAGGTAAAAACTCTAATAGCGGAACTGGATTCATTGCTAACCAAAGGCGGTCAGGCGGCAGACTGCTTACTCATAGCAGGGGATTTTAATTGTCATTTATGTCCCTATAGCCAAACAAAAAAATGTGGCATTTTCGATTCACAAGGGGATCCCACCACACATTTTGAACATTCCCCAGCGGGAAATCTGCTAAATCAATTCATGCATGAATGGGATTTGGCTTTTGCAAAGGAACTTTGCCAGCCACCCGTAGTGTTTCAAACAACCTTTTTTGGTCATGGGGCAGGTACTGTAATAGACTTCATCCTGGTCTCAAATAGGAACCAAGGTTGGGTGGGCGGGTTTGAAACGGAGGGCCTAGCAATAAGTGACCACTTTCCCATCAGCACTTCCCTTAAACTAGGGAAATGGGGCACGCAAAAAATAAGCACCACGGAAATATTGCATGGCCGTTCAGTGGCACTGGCCAGGAAAAATGGATATGCCATTAAATGGGCAAAAATTGAACCCACGAACTTTCTGAAAGATCTATTACAGAAAGAAACTAGTCATTTTAACACCTGCCTGGAACCAAGCATTAACCCAGAACAAATAATACAGGCATTTGATGAGATTAAAGCAGAAATAAACGCCAAGCTAACTAAAAAATTAAAGGTAAGGGAGGAAACGAGAATATATGGCTGGTTTAACCGAGCCTGCACAAGTGCCCATAAAACACTCTTACAGGCTTTAAAGACTATACCCAGGGATAGCAGACAAGTCAAGGAGGCTAGACAAGCTTATAAGCTGACTCTCCTGACAAGAAAGAAAGAACTCAAAAATGCAGCTTGGGAAGCCTTGATAAAGGCAAGCGCACTAAGGGATAATACGTCCTTCTGGAAAGAGGTAAATGCCCCCTTTTTTCTAGATAGGAAGGTAGATTCCATGGAAATTGGTATAGTTGAAGACGTTTGGGTTAAGCATTTTACTGCACTTTACAAGAAAGACTTACTTATGTTGACCTCACAAGAGGAGTTGGCTGAGGGGAGGGAGACCCTTTTACAACCACAGGGAAATTTCCCATTAAAAGTAATGTTCACCCCTGCAGACCTGGAACAAGCGATTTCCCAGAGTGCAAGCCTAAAAGCTCCAGGGCCTGACGGTGTACCCATTGATCTATTTAAAGGGAATGTAGATCTCTGGGCTCCCTTACTGGCAAATGTTCTAAATGCCTACACCAAATTGGGTTTCCCTAAAACATGGAAGGAAGCGATAGTTATTCCAATATTTAAAAAAGGAGATAGACAAGACCCAAAATGTTATCGCCCAATTTCTCTGTTAGATAATTTAATGAAGGTGGCTGGCAGGGTGCTACTAACCAAACTACAAACCTGGGCCAAGACTAACGGGATACTCTCAAAATTTCAATATGGTTTTAAGTCGGGGGTGGGAACCATAGAGCAGGGTTTAAACCTGTCCCTTATAATAAACAAATATATTGGATCAAAAAAAGGGAGCTTGTTCCTGACATTTGTCGATTTAACTTCGGCTTTCGATTGTCTGGATCATGGAACCCTGTGGAAAACCCTGACTAATATGGGGATAGATAAAAACATCCTAACTTTTATCCAGGAACTTTACAGAGATGCAGGAGCTACGGTGAGATATGGCAAAAACGGCGAGCAAACCAGAAAATTCCCAATTGCAAAGGGCGTTCGCCAGGGTTGCATCCTTGCACCGTTTTTATTTAATTTGTATATAAACGAGGTAGCAGACTCGATGAATGACCTGGAGGTGGATTACCCCAAGATAAACGGACTCGCAGTCCCGTTATTGCTATACGCTGATGATGCGGTGATTATGGCCCGCACTCAGCGGGGACTCCAAAAGGCACTAACAGGCTTTGCAACTTTCATGAGCTCTAGAGGCCTCATAATAAATGTGGGGAAAACTTTCACGATGTCATGCACAACGAGAAAAAAAGTACCAGACTGCAAAACCTTTGTTAATAATTCAAAGATAGCGATGTCGAAAACTTTTTCCTACTTGGGTATCATTTTTAATAATAGGGGGACATGGTCTGCAGCGGTTACCTCCCGAAACCTGGCTTTTGCCCGCGCAATAGGGGCGGTTAAGCAATTTGCTAAAAAATTGGGCGGGAAACCGGTAGACACACTACTTAAGATCTATGCAGCTAAATGTGTGTCCACAGCCGTTTATGGGGCGGGGATTTGGGGTCTTGCAGATAGTTCCGAAATTCAAAGGGTGGAGAATGCCTTCCTGAGGTACCTCTTAGGAGTCCCGCGTTCCACATCTACTACTATCTGCCACAGCGAACTGGATAGATTTCACATTAGTGACATTATAAAGATAGCGCCAGTTATGTTGTGGCATAAGATCTGGACATGCGAGGACACAACCTTTAATAGGGAGGTAATTCAGGACTGCCTGCAGCAAGGAAATGGCGCTAAACAACCTTGGCTAGCCTACGTTAAAAAACTCCTGAACTCCATCGGCAACCCAGAACTCTTTTCAGACCCAATATCATGCGCCCAAATCCCCAAAAAAGCACTAAAAGAGACGTGTCTTGGCCTATTGGAGGAGAGGAGATACTATTTAGATGGGAATAAATCTACCATTATAGCCCACCGCCAGATTTTGCATGAACATGGTTTACATCCTTATCTGGCGCCAAATATCTCCCCTTACCATAGAATGCTGTTGGCTCGTCTGAGGACAGACTGTTTCTTCAGGTTAATAACGTTCCCTACACCGAATGATTGGTCAGTGAAAATGATTAATTGCCCGTGTGACGGAATAGCTACTCAGTCTAACATACATTGCATACTGTTCTGCAAGTACTATCAATGGGGTAGGAAAAAACATCTATTGCCTCTGTTAAAACTGTGGGGCTTGAGAAGCTGTAAAGCAGCTCTCCACAGATTGTATCTGCTTCAAGACGAATGTACTATTGGAGTGATGATAAAATTCCTGTCGTTTATTATAAAATGTAGAGGGTCTATGAGAAGCGATTAGTAGGTTGAGGGTTTGTAGGAGTATTATTTTGTGCCTAATAACATCATATAATACATAAATATGTCATATTTACCTCGACCCTTCTATCACCTTTTAGTATGTAAATGTTTAAATAACGTTGTTTTAATCGTATTTTGTAATGTTTGCTTATATGGTGTTTGTCAAACACCGAATAAAGCTATCTTTGAATTTGAATTTGAATTTGACTAATTTTGCAAAGCTCATTGTTTCCAGCTTATTGTTCTCAGATTTCATGTCCACCCTGGATACGCACGGTCATTTTTATGGTAATGAAGAATAAGTTTGCGGAGATGGCTGGTAGGTTTGTTGGAATGGTGGCAACAATTTGTGGGATCGATAGTCCTAGTGGTGCCGATATCAATACCTATTCTGATATTTTCGATTTGTTTGATCTGTGGTTATGAGTTCTGGTGCATTGATTTGCTTGCTAATAGAGGAATGTTTGTAGAAGAAGAGGGAACTTCAGGTATTTTAGGACCTTGGACAGTTGCTTCACCAATTTGCTTGCTGTAAGAATCATCTGTATGTGCCATTTAGATTCCAGAATTGCCCTCGGGTATTTTTGTTACACTGCCTTTAGTCAAGCAGGCTTTTGTTTTCTGAAGCCTCTTTTTATTATCCCTTACCACCAAATTAACCCTATCTGCTGTGCAATTTGGCTGTTATTCTTAAAAGGATGTAAGGGTTGTTGTGCTATGAGGGTTATTGAAAGTGTTTAATAATATATTTGTTTGAGCTCTTCCATGTCTAGTGAGTCAGTATGAAGGAGCAGGTGTGCTGTCAATAGTGGGACAGAGTTGTCCCTTTTCATATTTCTGTACCTATTGATCATTCTTGGTGAGTGGAGTGATGCTATATGTTTGATCAGGTTCAGATGGATGATATCACATTCTACTAAGTGGACATCAGTCCAGTCATTTTCTTAGCAGTTAGAGTTGTAATATTTGGTATCTAAGCAAAAGCAAATTAAACTGTGGCTCTAGAAGTGGTGCTGGGCACTCATCCATTTGTCAATATACCGTCGTATAAGATGAGCCTACGTTAGCTAATCAGCTAATCCTATTCTGTTGTGGAGTCGGAAACTAAAGCACTTCTTTGTGTGTGGGGTGCCTTATCATCACAACTACTGAGAACATTAGTTTGTTATTGATTTACAGTCTGCATGTTAGAGCTTCAGGAGTCTTGAGAGAGGATTGTTACTGGTGTTTGAATTTCTTGCAGTGCATCCCACCCATTCCCCCTCCTCTCCTGTTCTATCCGTAATTTGTGATCCATTGTGTATAGTATTCAGGGACGTTAAGGTTCCCTTTTTTTCCAAAGGGGCATCTAGACCATTTTACTCATGAAAACTCGTCAAGTTTGTTCCAATTATTCATATCCACATTAATAGCTGGATAGAATTTGACATTTAGATGGACTTATTTTCAGGCAGTAGTTCTTGTTTGTATGGAGTAGGATGTTAGGTGATGGTGCAACTAGTGGGATAGCATTTGGAGCTATTTGTGTCTCACTTGTTTTTGCCACAGGGTGGCAAATGCCTTTGGCTTCTGCTTCTTTTTACAGGTGCCCTTGGTTAGACTACTGTGAGTCTTCTCCTTGGCTTGAAAGGTTTTGGCGGTGACAATTATGTGATTGTTCATATTTACTGCCTTTTTATGGCTTGTCACATTTGCCCTGCAGCTGGTCTTTGTGGACAATTCCCATCAGGCTCATATTTCCAGATGTCCTTTTGGATTTGACATATTTTTAATATGTTAAGATTTATCATTTACTTGTTTCATCATCATTCCATTGTTTTTTTTAATTTATAATTATTTTTATTAAACATTCATCAACATAAAAGATACAGCACAGAGGGAGCAGATTATACTTTCTGATTAGCAGATATATTGTCAAACAGAGTTGCACAATAGTACACTGTAAGGACGTTTTATGGGGTGGGTGATCATCCAGCTCAATGCTCAGTGGCTGGGTGCAAATATTCCCTCGGTAAACATTCCAGGGGCCCCATATCTGTGACCACTTTCTAGGGCAACCCCGCGCAACATATACTGTCTTTTCCCTATACATACACCAATCTAGATCAGCTTTCCAGTCCTCTATTTTGGGTGATTGCGAGGCACACCACTTTTGTGCAATATTTCTCTTTTGCAACATTAACCCCAGTGTGACCCATTGTTTGTTATGGTGTTTCATGTCTGTAGGCTCCCACACATTCAGGAGGCATCTCCGTGCCTCCGGACGGAGGACAAGTGTGAGCACTTCGCCAATGACGTCCTGTATTTTACGCCAGTATGCTTGTATGTGGTCGCATTCCCATATTATGTACATGAACACATATCATTCCAGTGTTGAATGTTAATTGTGGTTTGGATACAGCAAGAGTTATTGTTAGCTTCCCACCCTAGGTGTTTCCGAGACCTCAGGTGTCATGAAGAGGTGGCGGGTAGCTAGTTGTCATTTATCCTTCGAGGTATTTAATGGATTGGAGTGTTTTAATGAGGTGCAGTGAGAGATTTTCTGTCGGAGGTGGTGAGTAGGTGGTAAAGTGAATATATTTGCTTGTCAGATAGAGGACTTTATTTGGATTATTATCCCCACAGATTATAGGTTCAGAGATGTTAGGACTGGGAAGAACAACTTCTTCCCAGCATTAAAGGTTTCTGGAATAATCTGGAAATCTGTAAGTGATAAAGGCTTCCAGAGAGAGCATTGGTGTACGCCACTAGGGTACAGACCACAATATTACGTGCAATCGTAAAGACAAATGGGAGGCATTTCCATAGGTTCCTTCTTTTGAAAATTAGTGTGTTAGTGGCAGCGACTATGTGATAGAATATTCTTAGGTCTCTATTAAAAAGGGTGGCCATCTTTCTTATTTGTGGTGTTGTGTAGGTGGTGTGGTCATTGAGAAGTGATGAAGATGGTGAATGCTCGAGTGAAATGCTTCATCTGGGTGGATCCAATGAGGAGCATCTCTGGCTTAGCACTACTTAATTTTATTTCATTTCTCTCAATCTATTCTTTAATGATGTCAGGCTGTTATTGGTGTATGTTAATGGGCTCTGTGGGCAGGTGATCTTCAGGATGTTTTCATGAAAGTTTGCATATATAGGCACTTTTAGATGGACTGGGGTCTACTAGCCAACATAGTAAATGAGGTAATGAAGCCTCATTTTCTAGGTTCCATCTTTTATTAGCACCACATAATACTGGGGAAAAGCCTGGAGACATAGGGCAGGATCTGCCATACATTTGTTAGTGTGCCTGGGGAAACTGAGTCCTTTTTTTTTAATTTTTTTTTATTTTTTTATTGAACATCATCAAAACAAAATATATACATAAATTTACTTTAACATAAATATCTGATACCGCAAAATTCCTTCGGTTTAGGTTTTAATCTCTTAAAGTATATATAAAAATACAATATATCATTTGTATATATGAAAAGAAAAAGAAAAACATGGTGAAAGATCTTGAGAAGGAGACATAGAATCAGAGATGTATATAATTAATTATCGAGCAGTTTCCATATTCCCATCTAACACCATGTCTGTATGAGTATATGTCTACCCCCTTTTTTTTTTTAGTTTAGCCATCTGTTTTAAGTTTCCATTTTTTTCAAGTGGGGCCCAGATCCGTTTCCCAAACTGCCTTGTATTCCCACCTTTTTTTTTGTATAGAGCTTTCTCTAGATTGTAAATAGCCAATAGTTTTGTAAGCCATTGTTGGAATGAAGGAGGGTTGGAATCTTTCCATGCCGTTGTAATACAAAGCCGGCTCAACGTCATTGCGATAAACAGAAATTCTTGATGGAGTATGTCCTGCCCTTCCTTTACCACACCAAGAACCATGATCTCATTAGTTAAATTAATAAACTCAGTTTCTCTTTATTAATTTAACTAATGAGAAACTGAGTCTTATACAGATGTGTTTCTGTGTTAATAGGATTTCCCAGCGTGCATCTGGTTGACTGCAAACACAATACTTCCTAATGTATCACTGGGATTAAGTAAGTTCCCATTTTAACAGTCTAGCTTTTCTACCAGTAGGTTTCAATAGGATTGGGACTGACTGGATAAACACTTGTGTTAGCAGAGGCAGGCCTGCGGAGCTGGTAAGGGTGGATGCTCAATATCAGATGATACTATGACCTAGCCTATGTTGGTGAAAGCGGTCCATGGTGTTCTAAGAAGCTCCCTACTGATAGGGTGCTGCATACTGCACATGGCCAGTATGTGAGATGATAAAGGGCTTAGTGGCTAGAGGATTCCACATATGCTGGAAGGAGCTGAGGAGGGTTTAGGCATTTTATCCAGTTGCTTCTTGTACACTCCAGAGCAATCACAAGACCAGAGGCCAGCGAAAAGTGATTGCGTGGGGTGAATCGGCAAATTCCACCAAGCCTGCCCAGTTGACATTCTGGCTGTTCAGACTGTCTCTTCATGGCTGACCATTGAGGAGACCAACCCAGAGAAGTGAGCCAATGCGGCTAAACTGCTAATCAGTAAAGCCATCTGCCCTCCAAAGGCAATGTGTTTTTACAGCTCTGTGCTGTCACTGTCCAAGGTGTTCATATTGTTTTGTTTGACTTGTTAGCGTGTGTGCATTTGAACTTTGACCTAGCTTGCCCAGGTGCATACTAAATGTGAGTAAAGCAGAGTTGCTTGCTTGTGCGTCTGGGTTCTGTAGAACTGCTTAGAATAGCTTTGTTGGTTTAAGACCATGTTTACTGTCTCTCTGGCTGCTAACTCTGCTGGTTTGGAGTTGCATATCTTTGACTCCAGGTCCCCATCGCTGCAGGGTTTTAAGGTGAACCTAAGAAAATTGTACAGGATCACACCATGTTTCTGTGAGGTGGCTGAAGTTATTTCTTAACTGAAACCCGCGCTGGAGTACAATCGAGAATTGTTCATGGGAATTTAGGAGACTAAGGACGGCGGGAGGCACAAAACCTCAAATAAGACAGCGAGGTGTCTTCCACACAGTAGACAAGGTGACACTAACTGTTTTACGTTTCTGTGATTCTGCTCGCTTTCCTTCAGGTTGCCTCTGCGCCAGTGTATTTACATGTGTGCATGGTTCCAAAGGAAACTCTGCATCTAGGGTTCTCAAATGTCCAAGTATCTGTTTGCTATTCACTTTCTTCAGGGTGGTGTGTGCACAAGAACACATACTAGTATCCTCAAGCTCCCTTTGTATGTTCATCAGGCCATTCTCTAAATATTTTTGCCCTTCTCTTCCATTTTGGGTGTCAAATACTATCTGGTCTCACAGTTCACTGGGTACATTGCACGCCTGTCTCTTACTCCCCTTCTTCTTTCTCGCTGAATGGCTTGTAAATCATGCCCCAGCTGGTACTGGTCTTGTTGTCTTAAATCTGAGAGCTCGGGTAACCTGCCTGCTTGTAGGCCTACTGTGGCCAGTGGAGGATAGTTCTCTTAATGATTAAGCTTAAAGGAAAATAACCCTGCTACTTTGTATATATGTGGAAGACAATGGGATGTATAGAGGGACACCGGGGAGTGAAAATAGTTTAATAATGCATAGTGTTCTCGCCTGAGGCAAAGGGTAACCCATCTAACATGATGCTGAATGATCAAGTTCTGTTGTAGTCTTTTGAGGAGAGAGCGGCATAGCATGTATTTGATTTGCCTTTTTCATTGAGCCCCACTGTACCATGAACAAAAAATGAATCTGTGCACTCTTTGACTAACAAAACAATGCAAGTGCAGGGAATCTCTAGCAACCCTTAACAAGAAAAATAAAGACTGACAACCACCCAGTAACAAGCTTTGGCAAAGCCAATAGGTCTTTCATTTGTTGCCACACGTTTGACTACGTCAATGCTTATGCTATTGTCTTGATTTTTTAGAAACTATATAGTTGGGGAGCTGCTGTTCCCTCGGTCATATATTACAAATGGCTAAAAACAGAGAATATGGTTTTGGTCTCCAACACCACACATTGCCATAGCAGACGCAGGGACTGAAGGGAACTACTATATATACAGACGTTTTCCATGTAACAGACCAGAATGCTGTCACTGAGTGAAGTTAGCCAGTGGCTGACAAGGGCTGACCCATTGCCTCATGCTGTATACTGTAGTGGGTGGAAGAAAAATGTGAATGACACTACAACAGAAATAATGGATAAAATGTGCTAACAGAAAGCCTGTATTAGTATTGTAAAAACAATATATGTATCAGACAGTATAACACGTTTTGATGGAGCATAAAAAGGTGTATCTTCTACTTTGTGAAATGAGGAAGATCCTGCTGCCATCTCCATTTTCTGATTGTCTTTATTTCTAGTTTTAGCCTATCTAGGCTTCAGGGGTTTCTATTTCCACCAGATATTTGTTGTCACTAAAGGAATGAACTGAGGATTCTGGAGGTGATGGACTTTAAAGGTCATGCAGGTCAGCTTGAAGTTTGTTGTCGCTTCTAGCGGGAGCCAATTGAGTTTTTTCAGATGTGAAATGAAAAACTTTCCTCCCCCTTTATGGGACTCGGATCCATAACATCAATGAATAGAAAAGAAGAAGAGCACAGTGATGAGAACTGAAAAACATTTTATGCACTTTATTGTCTTGGAATTAAAATTTTGTAATATGATGTTGGGCATTTTGTTATTGTTTTAAGCACTTTAACATTTGCACGTTATTGCTGAAGTACTTTAAAGTCATGTGGTCTTGCATTTGGGAGGGAATCTAATAGATTTATTGTCCTGTAGCATAGGCACTTTCTTTGAAGTATGCAAAATTGTTGTCTGAAATGATATGTTTAATGGCTTAATATACATAAGACCAGGAATTATCGGAAACGTTGTTGACGAATTAAATGTTATATTTGGTATTGCAGTTGATTGGTCTTGTAGTGCTTGATATCCAGGTCTCTAACCAATTTTATGAGATTAGTTATTTAAACGGTGTCAGTCAGTCAATATCAGGTAGCTAAATGATACATAAAATGATATTGGGCAATTTGATAGACTTTGTCTTGCTCCTGAGATAAAATTTGTTAGCAATGTTTTCCTTCTGAAGAACTTTAGCATTTGCACTATATTGCTGATGCACTTAAGGACTTTAGGATTATACTACCAGATGCATTTTAATTCAATTATCATACTTTAGTATTTGCACTCTTTTGAGTCTTGAGAAATTACTTTTTGGCATAATGGGAATAGTTCAGTATGCATAATACCAAGGAAATATCAGAAAAGGTGTTGATGGACATTAGGTCTCAGGGGACCTGCAATTAGAGCAGTGTATACGAACTAAGATCAAACAGTCAAATGAGTTGTATTGGGCATTTTCAATATGTATTGTTTATGACCATCTGTTGGTGTTTGATATAAGGAAAAATGTCTCTTATTGGGATGTAGGGAGAAAATGGATAGGACGAAAAATATCCAAAGAGATTGTGAGAAATTGTCTTCCTGGTGTAAGCCCCTACCCTCTAGAATCGATGTGGAGATGGATCCTTTACTTGAGGACACATGAGAAAACTACTTCACACAAATTCTATAAGTGTCCTGGGGAAAATGCTTCCTCTCCGATAATCATTGCATTGGAGGATTATTACTTTTTTTTCTATTGTGGTATTAATTTATAAAGAAATGAGCAGTATAGACATGAGAAAAGAATACATAAAATAATTTAACATTGAGCACAATGACAGGGGTGGAAAATTAAATCCGATAACAATGTAAAGTGAAAAAAAATCATTGTAATGACGGGAGGAGGTGGACCGATGTATTGTAACTAAGTAACCATTCTAGTTTTTTTAGCAAGAGTAAAAGGACTTTTACACTGTGACTCTCTAAAAAGGAATGTCTGTACTTTTGGACTCTGTGGTCCAGTTAAAAGCAAAACGCTGAAACGCGTCGGCCGATTAATGCACGGTTTTGCACTTTGCGGTAAAGGCTAAATATTGAGATTTGTTGTTTCAAAGTGGATCATGGTGCTGCCTCTCCGTTCTGAAGAAGAAACATAAGGAGATTATATATATATATATATATATATATATATATATATATATATATATATATATATATATATATATATATATAGTGAGCGCTGCTTTGTGACATTTTCTACATCACTTTAATAGGATTTAATGAGCGGCTGGCAACAGTAGGTTAATGAATTGGGTTATCTGTACTTGCTGACACATTGGAAAGCACTTCAGAAAAGGTGGTCAAGACTCGGAAACCGACTTGGGGGGGGGGGGGGGGAATTGGTGTCAGGTGCTTAAAGCAGGCACAAATGCGCGTTCCGCCCCTGGGGCACTTCAGTAATACAGCCCCAGGATTTTGGAGGCCATGGACTTCAAAGGTCAGAGGCCAGCTTGAAGTTTGTGGTCGCTTCAAGCAGGAGCTAATGGAATTTTTTAGAAATTTAATCAAATGTTATCTTGAAAAAATCTGAATGAAAAAACTGTTTGGCTGTAGCTGCAAATGGTTTTACAGCGCCATTAGTATGAGGGTAATACCTGAATAACAAAGTGAACGTCTCCAAGTAGTGGAAAGGGTGTATTTCTTTCAGTGAATGTAGGGCAGGTCTCAAGGTTTTTGCTGTGTGTTCAGTTTATGAGGGCATGGACAGATATGAGTCAAGCCATGTGCTCAATGAGTTGACTTTGCGACCAGTGTGTGGAGAGGGCAGCAGCGTGTAGTTTCGAGATACAATATTTATAGGATTTGCAGGTGTTTGGGTGGAAAAGAAGAATGCTTTCTCTTCTATTCAGTTTGAGAAAATTCAGACATTAAGATGTGCAGACTTCAGAGTGTTGAAAAACAGTGTTCGAGAGAGTGTTGAAAGTGAAAGAGGGGTCAACTACTAAAAGCATGAGGTGCGAGTTGGAGTCTTTAGAGCCTAAGATGTCCTCCTGTGCTATGTAGATAGGCTTTCCACTATATTGTTTATGTATAAATTTAATTGGCACTTGTCGCGGATGAGGGAAGATGAAAGGAATTGTTGTATTATTTTTTTTATCGAGAGAAGTCTACCAGTAGTTTCAGACTGAGAGAAATGAATAGTTCTGATCCTCTAATTCTGGAATCCTCTGCTGGTTCCTCATCCAGGTAAGTGTCGAGGCCTCTCAGAAGTAGAAGAGGAACCCACATGAACAGCCTTCCATGTGCAAAAGAGAACTGATTGATTGGAAAGAGATACATAAAGGGACAGAAAGAAACACCCAGCACCGTTGTGGCTTCATTGGCACCACCTGATTAACCCCTGACACTGACACCCTAAGTTGTTTATCAATGTAGGTTAGCCCTCCGCTGAGACACTGTGGCTCCATGTGGGCTTCCCTCTGTGTAGGTTGTGGCTCACGCAGACTTCAAACACTGGTGATCTCTGATTCGCTGTTAACAAGTCATCCATTTGTTGTCCCCTAATACTGCACATTATTCCCAATAGTAGATTTTACTAACTGATGACAGCATGACAATGACCGCAACACCCTGTTGCAGATGATGCCTTCTAATAGCCCCTAAGACTGAGCCAAGAGTGTTTTCTTTTGACAGATGCGGTCTTCTGATGATCCCAAACATGGCCACCTGGCTTCCTTGTTTCCTCCTCATGAACACCAATCCTGAAGCCATATCTGCTATTCTGTTGCAGGTGGTGCCGCAGATCGCGAGAAGATGCCTGTCAACCATGAAGCTTTCCTTCTGATGGCCAATTCGCAGCATGAGATGGAGGACTGGGTGAAAGCCATTCGTCGGGTCATCTGGGCACCTTTCGGTGGAGGTATTTCTTTGTTTTATCATGGTCTTTGCTAGAGATGATACACATCACGTAAGTGGCCTCAAGGCACAAGAACAGTTGAGGTGTGCTAAAGGGCATTAATGCAGATAGTTCAATGGTGAACAGCCAAGGTTTGGTTAAGTTCCTTAATTAAAGATGGTTCTCAAATTGATGAACTGTGATCTAGTTTCTCAGAAGCATGGATGCCCTAGTGAGAAAGAGATTAAAGAATACAAAGTGAGATGAGGGAAATGTCTGTGAAATTTGCTGAATGCAAGAGGGGGCAAAATCCATGAAATGTGTAGTGACTTACAGAAGTGTCTTAAATTGCATTATTTTGTGGACTGGAAGCCTAGGAAATGCTTCAAGATAGACCGGTGCTTAGCCTTGCCTGGCACCATGTATGAGAAGATGGAGTGCTACATATTGAAAACATTTGTAGGTGCTTATTTGTGTAGAATCACCTCACATGCACACCCAGGAGAGGATAGCAAAATCACAAATCCTTGGAGGGAGAGGCCACATTACCATAACGATGTTGTTCTTGCAAAACTAAGTGCATAAAGTGCGTGCCAAAATCAACTCCTATACTTAATTTCCCTATTTTGCATTATAAATGCTATTCATTCAGTGTTAAAATGCAAAACCAAAGGATATATTAGTGTTGTTGCTATTCCTACTGGTATGCCTTGTACAACTTCTACTACTATCATAAAAAAGGCCTTCTCACACAATTGGTACTGGGCTGCCGTTATAGGAGTTATGTCTGAATCATTTGATTGTGAGTCATTCCACCTCACCCAGTGTAAGAAACCAGTTTTTTTTTGCAGATGTTCCCCTACTTTCTGCCCCCATTTGGACCACTAAATGCTGGTTTTTGACTCTGACAGTGCACTGAAGCCTGCTAACCAGATTCCACTGCCAGTGCTCTCTCCCTAAAACTGTTATGTGAAAATTGGCAATCAGAATTGACAAGAACTTTACCCCCTTCCAATTCGGTTTTGTATGCTACCAGTGGTACCCAGAGCATTGGTGGTAAAGGGGTCCTCTGTGCTTGCAGCACTGTTTGTGCCACTGTGAATGACCCAGGCAAACAACTGGCAGCAGGCCTGCCCTTGTAGACTGCAAGAGCAGTGCTAACTGCTCGAACTCCACTGTGCCTTCACCATGTGTGGCACAGTCAATACATTATTTTTACTATATATATCAGGCATCCCGAAGGAAGGCCTTCTGACTCGAGGAGGCAGGGTGCATTATATTAAAGGCGAGGACATAGAAGTGCAAGCCTATATGTCCCTGCAGTGCAGTTCCTCATTGGAAACTACTATAAGTTTCAACTGTCCATAGGATAACATGGGCTGCCGCCCGGGCATTCTCAAGGTTGGCATGCTCCATTATGGTGCCGCCAAAATATGTCATGTTTGGTATCAAGCAATGTGCCTTCTCACTCCTGACATGAATTGCATGCCCTGTGTGATGTGACATGCACCCAGGTGGCTACCTTAGATTAGTGGTTGCCCACTAAGTTGGTCCAGCTTCTCTGTGCCCTGGCTGGCAAGCCTGTGTTTCCCGAGTATGATGCCTCCAAACAGTATTCTGACCTCCTGCCAGGCAGAGTGGTTCCTCCCAGGAGTCTGGAACGAAGGCTTGGGCAGGAAGGACGCCACATTTACCTCCTCCCAAACAGGCTAGTGAAGTGGCACATCAAGGTGGTGAGCTTGAAAGGCTGCACCACATCTGATATGCATCTAGGCCAACTCCCACAGGAGAAAAAAATCCCTCCCCCTACCCCAGGCACATATGCACCCGGGCAGGTGTGGAACTGCGATACCACTTTAGGCATGAAAGTGGGGTTAGTACGTAGTACAACTCTGTTTGCGTGAACCTGTATGAATAGCTCTTGAATGGTTAGTGCCTGGATTTCAATAACTCTTCTTAACGAAGTGATTGCCACTAAGAAGGCTACTTTCCAGGTGAGGAATTGAATCTCACATGAATGTAGAGGTTCAAAAGGTGGACCCATCAGTCTGGTGAGGACCACATTCAGGTTCCACACCGGTGCTGGTGGGTGAGTTGGAGGAATCACTCTTTTGAGTCCCTCTAAGAAGGCTTTGATGGCAGGCACCTTGAACAAAGAGAGGTGCTGCCTGTTCTGAAGATAGGCCGCTATTGCGGTTAGATGTATACGGACGGAGTTGTATGCCAGATTGCATCGGTATAAGTGTAACAGGTAACAGATGATGTTCTGAATGGATGCATCCAGCGGGTTAATGTCATTGTTTTTACAGTAAATGACAAACCTTTTCCATTTAGCCGCATAGCAAGCTCTGGTCGTGGGTCTCCTGGCCTCCTTGATGATATTCATACATTCTGGAGGCAGGTTCAGTTAGCCGAACTCTAAGACTTCAGGAGCCAGATCGCCAGGTTCAGCTGTTGCGGATCTGGGTGCTGAATTTCGCCATGGTTCTGTGTTAAAAGTTTGGGTGTTAGCCGCAGTCTTTGAGGCGGCACCACAGACAGTTCTAGTAACGTGGTGTACCATGGCTGGCGTGCCCACATTGGAGCAACCAGGATGAGTGTCATCGAGTGTTGCCGTAGTTTGCGTGCCACTAGCGGTATTAATGGCGCTGGGGGAAAAGCGTACGCAAATCTGCCTGACCAGTTCATCCATATCGCATTGCCCTGCGACTGTGGATGCGGAAACCTGGCGGCAAAGCTTTGGCATTTTGCGTTTTCCCTTGTGGCGAATAGGTCTATCTCTGGATGACCCCACTGCTGAAAGTACGGTTGGAGTACTGATGGATGTAGCTCCCATTCGTGCATTTGGTGGCTGTGTCTGCTGAGCAGATTCGCCATCTGGTTGTCCTTGCCCGGGAGGTGTTCTGCCATGAGGAACATGTTCCTCTGAATGGCCCACTTCCACATGCTCTGAGCCAGATGAGACAAAGTGTGTTCCTCCCTGCTTCTGTATGTAGTACATGGCAGTCATGTTGTCCGTCCGGATCAACACGACTTTGTTGCACAAGTGTAGTTTGAACGCCTTCATCGCCAGGAAGATAGCCATCAGTTCCAGAAGGTTGATGTGCATCTTCTGTTGCTGTGTCGTTCATAGTCCCTGCACTGTGTAATTGAGTACATGAGCTCCCCATCCCTGGAGAGACGCGTCCGCCGTCAGTATTATTTGTGGAACAGGCTCTTGGAACGGTCGGCCCTTGCAAAGGTTGTGTGGATTCCACCAATGCAGAGAGTTGTATGCCCGACCGCTCACCAACACTAGGTCTTTCAACTGTCCTTGAGTCTGATTCCATTGACGTACCAAGCACTCCTGAAGCGGGCGCATATGTAGTCTCGCGTGCGGGACTATGAAGATGCAGGAGGCCATCATGCCTATCAACTGCATGAACACTCGCGCTGGAAGGGAGTGTTGTGGTCTGAACTTTTTTATCAGCAGTTGCATGCTGTTGATTCTCGCTAAATTTGGCTGAGCTTTGGCAGCCAGAGTGTCTAAAGTCGCGCCCAGGTACTGCCGTACGTGGGCGGGTTGGAGATGTGACTTTGGATATTTCAGTGAGAATCCCAGGCTGTGAAGAAGGTGAATGGTGTGGGATATGTGGCTGGCACACTGCTGGGCTGACTTTGCCTGAACAAGCCAGTCGTCCAGGTAAGGGAAGACGTGAGTGTGCTGTCTCCTTAAGTGTGTGGCCACTGTCGCCAGGCACTTGGTAAAGACTCTGGGCGCTGTTGTTACTCCGAAAGGGAGTACTTTGAACTGATAATGCTGATCCTGAAGAGTGAACCTGAGATATTTTTTGTGTGATGGGTGTATGGGTATGTGGAAATACGCATCCTTTAAATCTAGTGTTGCTAGGAAGTCTCCCTGACTGAGTAACCGCAGAACCTGCTGGAGGGTGAGCATATGAAAATGCTCTGACAGAATGTATTGGTTGAGGGGGCGGAGGTCTAGTATAGGTCGTAAAGACCCGTCCTTTTTTGGGATTAAGAAGTACAGAGAGTACACCCCTGACCCCCGCTGTTCCATAGGCACGAGCTCTATGGCTCCTTTTTGCAGCATACTTAGTACTTCTTGCTGCAATAATGTCAAGTGCTCTGCGGACATAGGACGGTGTCTTGGTGGTATGTTGGGTGGATTGGATGTTAATTCCAGACAATAACCGTACTGGACAATTTCTCTGACCCACCTGTCTGTGGTGATGGATCTCCAGACTGGCAGGAACTGTTGGAGTCTCCCCCCGACCGGTGTTATGTGGGCGGGGGGCAGCGACAAGACGTCACTGTTATTGGCGGTGGACCTGGTGTTGTTGTGTCCTCGTCCTCTGCCTTTGGTGCTGGATCCACGATATCCACCCCTATTGTTTTTATTATAGGTACTCTGGGTACCTCCTTTATTGTACTGCTGCTGGGACCCCTGACCTCTAGCTGCTCCTCTATTCCCGGGGCGACGGAAGGAGCCACTCCGAAACTGCTGCGACTGTAGAGCCCCCATAGATTTGGCAGTTTCAGTGTCCTTTTTAATCTTTTCCAGTGTGGTGTCAACCTCGGGGCCAAATAAAAAGTCTGGGTTGACTGGTTGATTCAAGATATTATTTTGAATCTCAGGTTTGAAGCCTGATATTCTCAGCCATGCGTGCCTCCTCAACATTACACTAGTGTTGATTGCCCTTGCTGCAGTGTCAGCAGCATCCAGTGCACATTTGATGGACGCATTTGTAATGAGTTGTCCCTCTCTGATGAGGAGCTCCGCTCCATCTTTGTATTCATCTGGTAGTTGTTCTAGCAGTGTTTCTAGTGTATCGTAGTGTGACCTGTCGTAACGGGCCAGGAGTTCCTGAGTGTTGGCAATGCGCCAGATGTTTGCTGCTTGTGCCGCTACCCTTTTGCCTGATGTTTTTAGCACTTTGGACTCCTTGTCCGGAGGAGGAGCATCACCTGTGGTCTGCGAGTTAGCTCTCTTGCGAGCATTAGAAACTACCATGGAGTCCAACGGCAATTGACCCTTAATGTACATGGGGTCTCCGGGTGCAGGTTTGTATTTCTTCTCTATTCTGGGGTTCAATACCCGTGCCCTGGTGGTTTCCTTAAAGATGTCCTTAGCATGTTTAAGAACTCCTTTTAGCATTGGTAGAGTCTTGACCGTTCTTTCTGATGTGGAGAACGTGTCCACCAAGAAATCCTCCTCCACAGAGTCAGAATGGAGTTCCACTCCGTGATTGGCAGCCGCCCTTTCAATGAGGGCGTTAAAAGCAGCAGTATCTTCAGTGGGAGATGGTTTGATATTGTAAAGATGAGTGTCAGGAGCATCTTGTGGGTCACCTTGGTCAGTAGGGTCTCCCCATGCTTGATCTTGATCTTGCTGTTGGTCATCAGGGTCATTATCCACAGGATAAGTGGTATCATCCCCAATATAGCCCTCTCCTGCATCCTGTTCCGAGTGTGTAGGAGAAAAGGATGGTGGTTCCTGATGATAGGTGTGGAATGTTTCTACAAGCACTGGCGTCGAACCTGATGCCAGTTTCCTCTTTAGTGGAATCTTGTAGGAGTCCAAAGCCTTCTCTGGAACAATTCTCCGCTTGCGGAACAACAGCTTACCAGTGTCTGCGTCGATAAACTGGTCCTGCGAGTCCTCGACATTGGTTCGTTCCGTGGGCACTGTTTGTGTTTGTTCGAGACTCCTCCTAAGTTCGAACATCTTCGGTGCCCCCGGCGGCGGCAATCCAAACTTGATCGGTGCTGGCGCCGAGTGAGCTTTAGCGACTTTGTGTGGTTCGGGACCCGTTCTTGGTTCGAGGGTTGCCCGTTCCCTGATGCGCTGTAGGGACTCCGACACCTGTTGCAATGTGAATGCAGACGGTGCTTTGGAACCGATAGGCTCTTTGGAGACAAGCCTGGATGCGGTCTCCGGTTTCTTCCCAGCCTTCGGGTTCTCGATCCGAAGTTTGGGATCGACACCTGGTTGATTCGATATTTTGGCAGTCGCCGCACTCTTCGGTGTCGACGTAGTCGGATCGACCGCCGTGACCTTGGTGGTCGGTGCCCCAACCTTCGGTGCCATAGGCCGTGGCGTCTTCTCGGGACCGAGGGCCTTCTTCTGTGTCTCGATGCCGAAGCTCTTTCTTGTCTTCTCGGTACCGAAGTCCTTCTTTCTTTGCTCGGCTCCGATGTCCCTTTTCTGTGTCGACAGATTGGAGGGCTTCGATGCCTTCGATCCGACTTGAACCAGTTGCACTTTCGGTTTCGATTTGACCGGTGCTGGTTTTGGTTTCACTGAATCGAATCCAGTCTTTTTTGATAGTGTTGGCTCCTTTGAAATGTTCGAAGCCGGGCCTTCAGGCGGGGCTGTAGAACGATCTGACTGATCTTGGGTAAGGCCCGCAGGCGATCCCTCGACCTGAGCCTTGTCAAGACTGTGTCCTGCAGCCTTCGCATCGACGGATTGGCCTAGCTCCTCGCCCAAGCTATCTTCCTCGGCCCCAAGGGCCTCATCATCGTCTCCTACCTCGTCGATGACGTCTTGGTCCTCGAAGATCACTGCATCATCGTCGTCAGATTGGGATTCATGCTCCGAAGCATGGCTCGAGTCTATCTCTTCGACGCTCTCGACTTCCTCATCCTCGGTGCTGAATATGTTAACCGGGTTAGGCGCTGATTGTTTGGCCTCCAATCTAGCCGCCCGTCGATTCCGAAGTGTCTTCTTTGACCGGAACCGGGCGCAGGCCATACACCTTGACTCATCATGATCCGGTGATAAGCATTTGTTACACACCGGATGGACATCGATGTGTGGATATTTCGCATGACATAGAGGACATCTCTTGAAGGGAGTCCTCGATTCCATCCTCGAACGTCGATCGATGCTCGGACCGAGACTAGGTCCGAGAAGTGTGAACAAGACCGAGAACGAGTATAATAGTCTGTCGATACCGAACGCAAACAATACCGACGATACCTAAAGGCTTTTGGCCTTAAATAAAGTTTTCCTAACTTGAGCTAAGATAAGCACATCCGAACCCAATGGCGGAAAAAAACAATCTGAGGATGGAGAGGATGCCCATGCGCACTGTAGTCCAGGGGAGGAGCCACCTATCTCGTGATACTTCGAAGACTCTTCCAGGACAACAATGTGCAATCATCCCGACCCAACACTAGGCGGCGATCTATGCACAGATATGAATGTCAGCAGCCCTACATGCCAAGAACAGATGCATACTGGTAAGTAGCATATTCAGTCAAGGAGGTGTACACCTCCAGAAGGCTAGCCACACCTCAGCCTGGTCCAGCACATTCAAATTAGATTCCTGCCATCTTGGCAGAATAGAGGGTTCTGGGTAAAAAAGGTGACCTACACCCAGGATGTGGTCACCTCCGGGGCAGACTAGCTGCAGGGACTAGCTGCCAATTGGCTACTAGCTCCCACACCACTAACGTCCCTAAATCCAGGATTTAAGGGACACCCCTGACACCAGAACCTCCGATCTGATCCAGCTTGCATCAATGAGGACATATAAGGGACCAGTGTTATTGACCAGTGTCATTGACAACAGCAAATTGCGCAAACAAAGAGGAATATACTGTGGACCTGTGACAACACTTCTTGGAACTGTATGAACAAGGTTCTCCTAGGCTAAAGGTGATTCCCCCAGACTGAAGGACCCCCTAAGAGAGCCAGAAGCAAATTCAGACTCCCTTGTACTAGTGGGACTAGTTCCCTGCAAACTGCAGATAAAATGAGACTCGGGAACAGAAGAATCACTGGCCATGAGGGATTGGCCAAATCCAGATGGACTGGTGCATTGTGGGAACTGTGGTCCAGCCTTCCACGAAGTTTCAAGCTGCTACCGTCTTTCCTTGAACCTCCAGGCGTTGAAGGAGATCCCAGCTGAGCTTACCTGCTACCAAGACTTGTTGGTCGCCAGTTGGTAACCGACCCAATAACTCAATGCTGAATCAAGAGGGCATTCCACAACACCTGCAACCAATGTCAGCACCTACCCTGCTCTTGTGTTTGTGCATCTTGTTTTCAGCAGCACCATGTAAAGCGGTAAAGGCAGCTCTTCCACTGCTTCCGTTCAGCACCAACGACTTCCAGGACAAATCTGCACCGTGCTCTACAAGCCAGGTAAAATTGAACTGCAGGTTGTGTCAACTTTACCCTGCAAGAGTAAAACGCAACTTGACCTGCTTGTGACCAATTGTATGAGTGGATTTTTCCCATTGACCACAGCTTTTCATTTTAACTGTATTATTTTGAATTGATTTTCCATTGCTTCTAAAATCTATAACTCCGGTTGTATGCATACATTGCCATTAATTTTGGTGCTGAATTTAAGATAAGAATACAATCTATTTTTATAAATTGGTGACAGATTTCTCTTGAGTTGTGTCAATTACTTATGGTCCATGTTGGTACTCTGAAATGCTTTAATCATGTTCCTCTAGTAAGGCCTGACTGCTCTTTGCCACTCTACCTGGACTGAGCTAAGGATTTAAATATTTTAAATTCAAGGACCATCGTTGTGTTATTGTGATAGTATTAGATGGTGAGGACTACTCCACACATATAATACTCTGCTTTCCTACACCCATTTATTGGTTAACTATTCCAGGGTAGGACTGGGACAGAAAATAGCCCTAGGCACCAAAATAAAAGTGGCCCACATTAGTGAATGGGCTAAAAAAGTGCCCCATTTTTGGAAATAGGGGATGTTTGGAACTTGTAAAGCCAAGTTTTGCAAGTGTTTTACAAGGCGAGGAAAACTATTTGAGCTTACTTTGGGTAACGTTTGTTTTAACATCAGAGCAACGTATCGTAAATTTCAGCCCACCAGACAATGAACTAGGCTAACAAATAGGAAAAGAAAACGGCCTACACATTGACCTGTAAGAGCAGCCCTTATGTCAGTGTCTGATTTACCTGTAGGCCAGTCCATCTCTTTTAACTGATAACAAAAAAGAGCACTTCGAGGAGAGTGGTTTGTGCGGCTTTGGCCTCATAACTAAATTACCCATAGATTCACTCCTGAGGAGCTACTTTACTCCTTTGGTGGAAAGAAACATAATGGTTTAGGTCACCCACAATGGTTGACTCCGTCATATTTTCCAGGGGCATAGATCTCTTTAGTGCAGCCAGTGCAGAGTTACCCTGCACACAGAGTTGTGAGGGGCACACTGCACCCTCAGTTATGAGTGTCCTTTGCTACTACTGAACTGGGCACAGCGCATGTCACTGAGTAAATGCTGGTCCAGGCCAAACTAGCGTTGAGTTAATCAGTGGTGCAATGAAAAATGCAGTAAGTTGAAAGTCTTAAGGGAAACGAAAGGAAGTTATTATTGTTTTTTTCCTTATCTTTGCAGAGTTGACTCAGCCTCTTCTTACTCATTGTTAATCCTACATTCAAGCACTTCCCGCAAGACCCTCGGTGCTTCCACCTTTCATATCTGCACTACTGTGCCTATTTGTGATCCCAAAGTACATAATTCTCTTAACCATGAGTGGGTTACATCACTAGCCACTGGAGCGGAGTCCTCGGTAGAGACACCAGGCGAGCCATCACTGGCTACCGGAGTGGAGTCCTCTGGAGAGACACCAGGCGATCCATCACTCGCCAGTGAAGCGGAGTCCTCTGGAGAGACACCAGGCGATCCGCCACTGGAGCGGATTCCTTTTGAGAGACACCAGGCTATCCATCACTGGCCACTGGAGCGGAGTCCTCTGTAGAGACACTGGTCGATCCATCACTGGCTACCGGAGCGGAGTCCTCTGAAGAGACACCAGGCGATCGATCACTCGCCACTGGAGCGGACTCTGGAGAGACACCAGGCGATCTGCCACTCAAGCAGAGTCCTTTTGAGAGACACCAGGCTATCCATCACTGGCCACTGGAGCAGAGTCCTCTGGAGAGACACCAGGCGATCCGCCACTGGAGCGTAGTCCTTTTGAGAGACACCAGGCAATCCACCACTGGCCACTGGAGCGGGGTCTTCTGGAGAGACACCAGGGGATCCATCACTGGAAAATGGAGCGAAGGCCTCTAGAGAGACACTAGGTGATCCATCCCTGGCCACTGGACTAGAGGCCTCTGGAGAGACACTAGGCGATACATCCCTGGCCACTGGAGTGGAGTCCTCTGGAGAGACATTAGGTGATCCATCCCTGGCCACTGGAGTGGGAAGGTTCATGATCTGTTAATTAAAGTTCTTTGTTCACCAAGTCGACCTTGGTTCCCAGACCAGCCAGACACGAAAGACGTCCTCCCTTCTCGCTTCCAACTGTCTTCAAAGCATTCCTTGTATCTTTTCCAATCTGAAAATAACGAGTTGGCATTCCGATACCTGTAGTAGGATGAGAACACTGCTATTTCTTGAAAACAACATGCATTTAATTCTTTATTTCTCAAGAAGTCAAGGAGGTGCAAAAACTACAGTCTTGGGCCTATGAACTTTGGCAACCTAAACTACACACAGTTACATTATGTGGTTATGAGACTGTCCTGCTCTCTGTATATGCAGGCATGGCGATACATACATAATCATACTATAACATTTCGCTACAGTGAATGTTTGAATGAGTCTACTGGATACATATTAATGATCATAAAACACTGCAAACAATAGGAATATGTGGAGGTGCATATCAACCATGATTATAGTGCACCCATACAAAATAGAGTGCTGAAAGCGCTCTATCAAAGGTCATGTGCTTTACCTACAATGGTTGGAAGCACATAGTGTTTTTTAAATACCCCTCACACACCAAAAGTGCCCTTGGTGTCATGCTTCATCATAGGGATCTTCGCGGCGTGCTAAGACCTACGAATACGCGGGAGCACTGGTATCAGGGTCAGGGGTGAGTGAAGGTGAGTTTAGAAAATACCTAGCTCCTGTAGAGTAGAAGACTTTAATATTCCTTGGGGCCGGTATTGTTAAAAAAGTGGGTAGGAGGTGTGTTGCAAAGCCTTCTGTGTGTGTCAACATGTTTCGAAGTGTGCTGCTTCTTCTTCAGGACAGGTTAACAGATCCCTTCTGTTCTCACATAGCTCTTATGACAATGTCAATTGGTATAAAGTGATATATATACAAGTAGTGAATGTTACGTGATAAAGACAGCCTTGTCTCAATTAAAATACAATACCAAAAGGAATATCCTAAAGGGTAATTTGTTGTATTAAAAAGCAATGCCTCATGAGCCTTTGAACGAGGGGGATAAGTGCCTGTATTTGGACTATGCACCAGGACACTGCCTTGCACAAACGTCTCCTCCTCGCGGCTCGGTTGATGCATCAACAGAGCCGCGAGGAGGAGACGTTCATCTTCACTCACCCCTGATCCTTCCACTCACTCATTCCTACACCACACATAGTCTGTGATACCAGTGCTCCTGCGTATTCGTAGGTCGTAGCATGCCGCATCCCGTAGCGGGGCGCGAAGACCCCTATGATGAATCATGACACCAAGGGCCCTTTTCGTGTGTGAGGGGTATTTAAGAAACACTATGTGCTTCCAACCATTGTAGGTAATGCACATGACCTTTTAATCAAGAACCCTCTATTGAGTTTCTGAAGGGTGGCTCTTAGTGTAGATGATATATCCATCACTGGCCTCTGGAGGAGAGTCCTCTGGAGAGACACCAGGCGATCCCTGCTCCTAGTTTCACAAACACATTTGGGGCTCCAGCGGATCTTTCTCAAACTCCACATCCCTGCAGAAGCTGAACTATTATGGATCACATTTTCTGAATTATTTCTTTCACATTGTACCTTTCTTTTGGTTGATCTCTTCCATCAATGTAAACCGCATTCTTGTTCTCTTGCAATCAGATACCCAGGTTCCCACTTTCCCTTTATTCCCTGTTCTATTGCAGAGTATAAAATGTGTCATAAAAATCCACCTCTCAGTTCTCGTTATCCACTGTTCTACCTAAAGAGAATGACCTGTGAAACCTGGTCCTGGAGCACCAACAGGATATGTAGACTTTCGATATTTCTTTATCAAGGGTTGCAGACAAGCCTTCGCTGCCCTTCTATGTGACACTGGAGAAGGACTGGTAGGTAAAGCTTGATTGTTTGCAGATGGTATGAAAACCTGCCATACAAGCCTTGCCTGCTCTGGTCTCTTAATCTGCTTTTAGCTCTGCCAGTATCAATACTTTGCTGGGAAAGGTATGCCTTGCTGGACACAGTGAAGGCATGTTGTGCCTTGCAAACTGGTTGCAAAACGTTGCTTAGCCTCGAAACCTTGTAGCATGGTGTAAAGAGGCCATAATTCGTGATGCTCCAGCAGCAATACTTTGGTCTGGTAGTTCAGTCACATGCAGGGAGTGAGTTGGCTCAGAGGTCATTTCTACTTTCCACTGGAGCGGGGTCCATCGATGCCTCGCGCTGGAGCGGAGTCCATCGGCGCTTCGTGCTGGAGCAGAGTCCATCGGCGCTTCGCGCTGGAGCAGAGTCCATCGGTGCCTCGCGCTGGAGCAGAGAGTCCATTGATGCCTCGCGCTGGAGCGGAGTCCATCGGCGCCTCGCGCTGAGAGTCCATCGATTCCTCGCGCTGGAGCGGAGTCCATCGGCGCCTCGCGCTGAGAGTCCATCGATGCCTGGCACTGGAGCAGGATTCACCGATGCCTCGCTCTGGATCGGAGTCCATCGATGCCTCGCTCTGGAGCGGAGTCCATCGATGCCTTACTCATGCAGTGGCCTAAAGATTCTTTCTCTAGTAATGAAAACAATGATGTCACTCTGTTTGTTGAACACGAGTCCTTGCTCCGACAGTGATCCCTTGCTTTGCCATGCTGTGGCCGACAGACCCCCTCCTTGCCTCTCTTTCTCATGCAGCCAGTGAAGGCTTGCACTACAGTTGCACCTTCTTGTCACAGTGCAACTTTGCTCTAAAATGTAGGCCTTGCTCTTGAGTGTGACCTTGCGCTGGTAGTAAAGACTCACTAGGTTATAAGGGTCATGTTTGGCATTTGGGTATTATTGGTTAGTGAGACCTGGCTCTGCTATGAGGGAGGCCTCGCTCTGTTACTAGTGAGGCCTGGCTATATTAGCAGGGCATTGCAACAGGCCGGATCTGAAGCCGAGGGTAATTGCTCCAGCACTGAGCACATGGTCACATGGCCCCACCGTTAATGCTGGAGCCTCTGAGTGCAATTCCCCTTTGAGACCTGCTGCTGTGAATCCCGATTCCTCTTTAGCCCCCTACTAAGAGACAGAGCCCATTTCACTTCCAGTAAAAGTGGACACATGGATTTCATCAGTTACAGCTGAAGTCTCTGGATCCAATTGTCGCTTCATTAAAAGCTGGAAACACTCAGTCTCACTCCCTTTAATGAGAACCTGCATCCCTGGAGCTGTGTTGCCTGATGCTTGCAGCCTCTGTATCGGGACAGGGAGTGTCTTTTGCCCTCCTGTCACAGTTCCCTTCCAGTGTCCTGCTTCTCACCGCAGTATCAGGACTGCTGTGAACGGGTAGGGTCCTTATGCCCTTGGAGCAGGTGTTGTTCTACAGGCACACATACAGGGGTCTCTCTTACTCATGATTGCTGTCTCCAGCAGAGCATAACAAGTGATGAATGTAAACAAACAAAACAGAACACCCTGATTGTATCTACGGCTGATCTACTGTTGACGCGAGGCATGCGATTGGCATGGTGCTTATCTAGAGGGACATGTTTAGCACCAAAAGCCAACATCGCTTAACATGGATTATAAGTGTATAGAGCTTGTGACATCTGACTGATGTCGTCACATGTTGAGTATTTATCCTGTACAGTCCCCATTGATGACAGGCTTTTCAATGTTTTAAAAATGGCGGTCTATGTTGAGGAATCTGGTGTTTTAGTTTTGGTCGCACTTGTATTTGCAAGCAACTGGAGGGGTACCTTTTTATCTGAACCTTGTTGAGGATTTATTAGTTGAAATAAAACGGAAACTAATAATGTTTTATGTAAAACTATGCACACTGTTTAATATATTGGCTATAAATGGAACTTGCCAAATCCGTTGTGTTTTTTATCCTCAGGCATCTTTGGGCAGCGCCTTGAAGACACGGTGCGGTACGAGAGGAAGTTCGGACCTCGGCTCGTCCCTCTGCTGGTGGAGCAATGTGTGGACTTTATCTGTGAGCACGGCCTGTCAGAGGAGGGCCTGTTTCGGATGCCAGGACAGACCAACCTGGTGAAAGACCTACAAGACACGTTTGACCGTGGGGAGAAGCCAGTCTTTGACAGGTCAGTGGTTGTTCATGCAGGGAGCAGAGCCATGAACTCGCTTCTACACGCGACATTTGCTGTAAATTTCAGTCTTCGGATTACCGAACAGAGGCACAGGTTTTCACTGCTCATTTTGGGTTTACAGAAGTTTCTAGATTAGCCGTGCACCTGGTTTTGTCTTTGAGGATAGGCAGTGGCGCGTTAGAACCCTGGTGCCATCTTGATAGCCCGACATGCTTGAGTGGAGTCAAGAAACTGGAGCGGAGTTTTCCGGGCCTTGGATTGTCCTCCTTTTCTGGGTATCAACACCATGCCTAACGCAGAGTATCAGAGCTGCCCTCATGCTGCCGGCCTTCTTGGGCCTGTCGTTTGCCCACAAAAGCTTGGGTGGCTAACAAAACACCTGTGGTTTCTTTCCTAGCACATGACAGAGAATGGTGTTTGCTATAGCATGGAGAATAATCAGGGTTCATGCCCTAGCTGGTAGTCACGTGTTGAAGCATCCTTGCGCCACAGAAGATCATTTTTAATGTCATTGAGAGAGATGAGTCATCCACATTGAGATAAAACATCCTGAAGTAATGTGTGTTGCTACTGTTGTAAGTTGGATGTTGAACCAGCTGGAGATAAGATTGTATTGTAAGTAGTAGTGATGATGAGATGTAGGATGGTGCCACACTTAAGGGTGTTGGATCCTGAGATAAAGTGGTGATACTCTAAACAAATGGGGTGGATCTTTGTGGTGTAGCGCCTATGATGATAACTACTCAGATGTTCGCAGGAGTGATGTTGGTGCAATTCACTGTGTTGCCAGTGTCATGTAGCCTGGAATGGATGATCAGCAACATCTTTTTGAGGTTTTTAAGCTCTGTTTAGTGATGGGGAGTTACATTGTTTCCGGGTTTTCATTGTGTTGTTCTCTCTAAGACAGGTTTTCATATGTGTGCTGTTGTGCAGAGTTTTCCAAAGTCAAGGAAAGTTGAAGACTCCTGTGTCTGTGATGAGATCATTGAAATGCTGAGGCTGCTTGCCAGGTAAAGGGATTGTGTGGAGATTGAGGCAGAGGAGTTTAGGAACTGGAAGTAATGAGAGCAGATGTGGTGGCGTGGAGCTGCAGTCGTAATGCAGCGAAACCTTCATACAGGTAGCTCCTGGGGAGCTCATCATTTTGAACGTTCCCTGGTCATCTCTCAGGCTTATCATGGGCGAGGTTCCTGAGAATCACTCCTGGCTGAAACGCAGATTCTGAATTAAACAGTACTCGCAGAGACTAACAGGAGTCCATACTTTAACAGAATTAAAGCAACAAAGGAATTTTCCCGATTTGCCTGATGGCTCAAACGTCCACGAGGGTAGAATGGGATGAAGTAAATATTGAATGTATCATGCCAGAGAGTGCGCAGTTTACCCTTGGACTGGTGCAAAGATGAGTTACCGAACATGTTGGAGAGGAACGTGCTCCCAGAATGTGTAGTACACATGCACAAAACTGTACACTACTAGACTATCAAGTAGTATCTTTTGAATAACTTATTCTCACCGATGTATTTGTGAGGTGGATTTCATTTGACATATATACTTTTTTCTTATCTGAAATGAGGCTAATTACAGCATAAATCTATACATATTTTATTAATGGAATCGTGGGCCTGATTACTCCTTTAAGGGGTAAATATCACCAAAGATAGAAAACCTGTAAAGAGAGCTGGGTGAAGCAGAGGCTTCAAACTGTACTTTTTTTTAAGTAGCTTGATTGTTAAAATTAAGAAACAAAATAATGTTTTAATACCTCTTCATTGAATATATATTTTGTAATAATGTTTTTGTCTGTCTGGTATAATGAAGTTTTAAGGTATTGCATCTATTCAGTAGGAACAGTGGAGGCATTATTGATTTGTAAGATGTACCCTGACAGAGTGTAAGGTAATGTATGTAGGTGAGGTCTAGGAGTTGAAGTGCTCTGGTAAACTTAGCCATAGACAAAATGTGAGAATGGGAACTTATCACCTGTGCTTACCAAATCACACAAAACAGGAAGTCGCTCAATATGAGTCGCCTCTTGATTCCATTTTGAGAAGAAACTCTTGTTTCCTCCTGTAGAAAAGTAGGATCTGCTTCTGATGGTTACCCCCACTTTTTGCTGGATGTAATACTGTTTTTGACTAGTCTGACTGGGATCCTGCAAATCAGGACCCCAGTCTATAGCATGTGCGCTTGCAAGCAAATACCCTTCCAAAGCATCCATCAACTAATCACTCTCCTCAGAATTGTGAATCTGACTGATGGCAGTATAGAGGCTCCACCATATCCAGCAAATAGTACTACATGGGAACTTGTTAGGTTAGCATCACTAATTGTCCATAGCATCTTTAATCGTTACTCTCCACGCTATCTTAGGGTATTTTTTTTTAATCCAGTAACCTGAGATCTCCTCCGGTGAGGCTCTGGCTAGTAGACCCTCTCTTCACTGCATGTTTTGTTTGGGTACTGTTTAATCTATACTTTAAAATGGACTGTCCAAAAAGACAACCTAATAATGCTTTTGCCATCTGCCTTTTAGTTTGTTTAGCTACATAATCGACTCCAAGATAATCGTGAATCTAGAAATTCCATTTATCAAAACTTCAGGAATTCACTCCTGTGCTACTGGACCTCTGGTCACAAGAGAGGCATTCCCTCTCATTCATCTACTATTAGTAAACAACCATTGGGTGCTAACAGTCTCCAGATTCACCAGCAGGAAGAGATGAGGGGGCATCACAGAGCGACAGAAGGCACCATCCCGCCCAGGTCTTCTGGTGTTAGGCTGCGAGTGTGTCCAGCACTGTCTGTGGGCCATCAGGTCTTTGGTTGTGTGCTTGTTAGGGCCAACTAAGAATACCTAATCTGTTCTGTCTCCTCTATTAATCCCACAAACCATGTGCATGAACTCACATACTGTTGTTGTGCTCTACCTAGTTCTAGATGGACCAGGACCGTTGTTAATCCCTTTACAGATTTTGGTGCTCTTTTCTGAACCTATGTCTCATTAAATCATACTAAATGACATTTGGTCCTATGACAGACAGCGAAGTTTTAAACCTTAAAGGTTAATTTTCAGATTTTCGTCATACAGAAATTAATAATATAGTCGAAATCAAGTAAGCAATAAATCAGAGTGCAATTCTCAAAGTATAGAATCACTCAAAGAACTCAGTAAATTTCAGGTCAGCAAATACAGAGATTAGAATGGGAGAGCAATCCGACATGAACTACCTCCAAGGGTCAGTAAGAAAATGCCTCTCACCACATCTAAAAAGAGCACACTTTAATAGGGTTCTGAACAAAGGATTTCATAGGTTCAATACAGTTGTACATGGTTCTCACAAATCAGACCAATCAGAATTAAGTGGAGTTGAACAGTTGCAAAGAAATGCATTTAGAAAGACTCTCACAATTCTTCAATATGGAGCTTCTTGCAAACACTACCAGTACTAGAACAACTTTTGCTACATTATGTTTGATTCTTCTAAGACACCTAGGTGACAACCTTGAACATGAGCAATTGTGCTGATACAGCGTTTAATATTCTCATGAAGGTCATTGTCTTGCCTGTGAAAAGTACATTCAAGTATTATTCTACTGGGATATGAAAATACGAGTTTAGCCTCGTGATACAGGACACTGGCAGTAAACGTCACAAACAAGATGGAGTATGAGGCCTAAAATTTCTGGGTTAGCTAGAGTTCAGGTTTTATGAAAGCAGTGCATATTTATTCAGTTCTATCAATACTATCCTCTAATGATCAGTCCTAACTCCTAATAATTTAGTCCATCACAAAGAAACTGGAGTGAATGCTTGGACTGGTTTTCTTGTCCACACAAGAGTGATCCCAATAGCTAAGAGTCACCAATAATACTGGACTAACCACTAACCTTGTGTTAGGGAGCAGCATTCTGCCAGGCGTAACATGCTTCACCACCTCGCCAGGATTAGTAAACGCTATGTAAATTAAATTAAAATTTCAATTGGCAAAGCTATTAGGTCAGGCAATGTTTAGTCCTGAGAAAAATATTATAATAGAGACTGCTTCAGTGTAAGACCAAAACCGATTGCTTTGTACGTGCAATACATCTATGAGATTATGAATTTAATGTGAGAGGACTCAGAAAAGTTTTAGGATGGTAAATGAGACACTAATGGATTGCAATGCAAGCACACAATAGCAGGCGTAATGATTCAAGAAACCGCCAATACCATGAGGTGAAAGTTAAATACTTCTCAGAGTATAGCCAAAGCCCACTCTATGTATGCTGTAAAGAATTGATGGCAATGGTCTTGCAGACAGCTGTGTTGTCATTCCAGAGCTAAAAAGACTTCAAAGTTTAGATCACCCCACCATAGTTGAGATATTCCTTGTTTCATTTCCATTGGGTTCAACACTTTACTGTCATAAATGAATCAACCAAATGAGACAAATTTTTTAAGAAACCCCAAAATTTGCAGGTTCCATGCTCTTTCCCACACCAGAAAACTCAGAGCAGGATATGTTCCAAATAGGCCACAAACATATTGCTTTTGCTCAATATAAAAAAAGGAAAGTGTTTTGTCAGTCTCCTTCACTCCCACATGTTTCCTTTTTTCAATATTTTTGTCCCCCACCTGTCCTTTTCTTTCTCTGCCTCACCCTTTCTGCTGATCCTCCTTGTCCATTTTCTCTCTGAATCACCTTTATTCTCTTCCCCACCTACAGTAGCACAGATGTGCATACAGTAGCCTCCCTCCTGAAGCTGTACCTACGGGAATTACCTGAACCGGTCATCCCCTTCACCAAGTATGAAGATTTCCTCTCGTGTGCCCAGCTGCTTTCCAAGGACCAGGAGGAGGTCAGTGACTCACTTTGCCTGGGCTGCTCATTGCAAGGGGTTAACTTTTTTTGCATCAATTGCATCAACTCACATATGCACTATGCACTTTTTGGAATTTAGGGCGAGAGACTCTTTGCAGTGTCTTTGATTGCCATACTAAACGTCTACCACTCTTGTATATCCTTCCAAAATGCCTCTTCCTACATTGCACAAATGTTTAACCACTAGCAGGACAACATTTGAAATTTGCTACGTGAGACTGACACTCACATTCATAACACAATACCATTCTTCTCCATTTGCCAGAATCCTTCACGCCTTTCTTTGTACTGTGCTCCATTTCATCTTTGTTATTTACAATGTTAACAGCAAGGCAGATGTCTCCCCGCATTACTGGCCTCCATTTTGGCTGTATTAATGGTGCGTTTAGTGGCATATCTATTCCCAACCATAAACGTTGTTGAACAATCGTATTGATCGTTTTCATGAGGATTGCATCTCACAAGACATTGTCAGAATGTATATGTTAGAATAGCATGTAATGTAATGTAATCTCCATGCCGCCGAATAATCCCCAATGGATTAATGTTCACCTTGCTTCCTGAAATAAAATGGGGATCTCTCCATAATCGAGTTAACCTTTTGTCCATCCCGCAAATCCATTTGTCTGACTAAATATGTGAAAATCTAAATGTTACCCGGGTCTCTAAAGTTGGTAAATTCTTAAACTGTTTTAGGCCTATTCACAAACTGTATTTTGTAGTCAAGGCCGGACTGGCCGTAATGGGCATCAGGCGTTTCTCCTGGAGGCTGGAAAGGTGTGGGTCCGGTTTTGTTATTGGGAGCATTTTTAGAGCAGTGCAGCTGTTTTGAAAGCACACACTGCAGAGTTCTTTTGTATTTAATGTAGTTTTCAGCCAACAATAAAAGTGTCAAGATAACTCTGGTGATTAATGTACCTGCTGCAGAGAGATTGGAGTTTTGTCAAATGGTAGTTTTGACTCCTCTAAAGTGGTGCCGAGGGTTTATATGCCTACTGCAAAGGACGTGTTCCATGCAGATCACAGGATTTGTATAGCTTAGTTGGTTACTGCTTTTGTCACAAGACCCTTTTTTAATTTTTTTTATTTTTGTCCTCATACGCCATTAGATCTTTACGGTACATTGCTGATATTCCTCTGCTGTCCCCCCTTCGTACTGGCACCAGCAGGAAAGTTCTGATCTTAATGGTTTGCACTTTACACAGAACCTCTCAGATTGGTCTATTCCACTCTTCTATCTATACGCCCCTGGAATTGACCCGAGTGGTGAAGTAAATCTATGTAGAGGCATAATCATTGGACTAAGTTACTCCCAATTTAGTCTAGAGACTATCCAACCAACTTTTACATGGAATCCAGAAGGCAACCTTCTTACTATTCTCTTTTCTTGTAGCCATGTCCAGTTTCATTACATATTTAATAGCATTTACCCATTCTAGAAAGGTCGAAGGGGTACTTTTAATCCAACATTTACAAATTTCCCTTCTGGCCAGTAAAATGAGATAAAAACACAACTTATTAGAATCTAAAGGTAAACTTTCATACCCATTAAGGAGACCAAAGAAGAATAAAGAGGTGCTCACCTATGTATCGAACCCAAGTATTCCTTCCATACCCTTTAACGCTGGGCCCCAGAACTTCTGAATTATTAGACAACTTACAAACATATGTTCATCATTAGCTTTTTCTTTTCGGCACTTTGGACAGCATGGAATAACACCCTTTGCAAATTTAGATAGTTTTAGAGGCGACCAATAGACCCTTTTGTTAGTGTGCCGTTCATAAATTACAATCCTAATCTAGCAAAGTGAGCTATGAACTGCCATCAAAGAGCTGCATGAAAACTACATGCTACACTTTAGAAAGTTATGCCCCCGAGTCTTTCATTATCCGAAGTTTTCTAAAATGGGTTTGTTTAGATAGAAATACATTCTTATTAGTAAAGCCAACCCTAACCACTGTGTTACGTTCTGAATCCTGAGCTTGTGCTGCTCCAGACCATACACTCTTAAAACATCCCTACCAGTATGGTGAAATGTGAATCCCACACCTTGTAGTCCACTTTGTCTTATGTAACATTTTATATACACTGATTTACATACATATGATTCATTGTCTCTGTCTGTGTGTGTGTTTGTGTGTGTGATGTAAGGTGCTCCAACACCCTACACTGGTCTGAGACCTTCTATAAAACAAATGAAATACATGTGACAGAGGGGTTATGGAGCGATGAGGGGCACTGTTGGAGGGTGATAGTGAGAGAATCTTTGAAGAGCCCCAACAAAGACTGTTGAATCCTGGTGCAATCTAAGGTCCTCATTTTCTATGGTTAAAAGTTAATACAATTAAATATATAATAAAAATTGTGTTGCAGAATGTGACATTTATGCCCAAATTTTCTTGGGGGGGCGAAGCCCCCATTTATAGTGGTAGGCTCACTCACTGCACTCACTATGCACCGTACGGGGGTCGCCTGACAAAATTTGACAAGGCTGCTTTGGGTTCCTAGTTTAACCCTGTTTGTAGTACATAGAGTAGTACTACTTGTGTACTTCAAAATGCTATTCACGTACCTGTATGCGGAGACCCCCTCTCTGCCTCTTCTGTGCTATCTGTGCAGGGATCTCACAACAGTTTCTGAAGTCTTAGCCCCTGTTGGTATACGTTTTAGTTGTATATGTAGGAGGAACAAGAGGGAGTGGCTGGAAAATGGGAAATGCTAACTTCTTAATCAGAAAGGTTTATGAAAATGGAAGGAGTGGTTTAGGGTGGGACATGATATTTCAAACACACAGCCACAAAAGAGTAAGATCATGGCTCTTCACAAACTACACTTCTAAAGTTAAATAATAAACTTTAATAATTTCCCCTATACTTTCTCAGAGGTAGATCTCCTCCATGGTGGCAGAGATCTCCATCTGCATTTTCAAAACTACTAGTAGTGCCTTTACACTTGTAAATCCTTTTGTAGAACGGTCCATCGTCCTGATTAGCAGCTGTTGAAACATGTAAATCTAAACGTATGTATAAATCATCACTATAAACATGGGGAATAGCATAAACTGTAGAGTTTCACCTAAGTGAAGTAGCAAATATATGCAGGATTACATTTATGAATATTCATTATTTATGAATAGGCCACTATAAGCTCAAATCTAAAACTACTTTAAGAAAATAAAGTTTTCTTTTGGTTCTACAATCATTCTCTTTCAGCACCTCCACATACCCTACAACACATGGACCAAATATCCCAGTCCATTAGCGGTTCCCCTAGAGTTTGCATAAATGAAGTAGGTGGAATAATGCTGAACATATCAATGTTAGGTACAGAACACCTTCGCTCAAAGGGTTATGCTTAATGTCATTTGGAAAAGTTTGAAATTGAAACGATTCCCCAAGAGACTTCAGACTTGGGAATCCTCAAAATGATAACAAAGTATGCAATAATAAATTACATTTTTTGTGATGCATAACACAAAAAGCAGGATTGTGGCAGACTACACAAAATTGCATGCACCATAAAATTCTCTAGAATAATGCCTCTGTAATGGATTATCCATATAGACATGACAGTTTTACACCACAAGGCATTGTATAAATTAACACTTTGAAGCACCTTAAAAATGCCATGCACTAAATCCTTTGCAGCGCTTAAACCAAGTGGCACAGAGTCGCCTACCCGCTGATTCAAATCTATTGCGACAATTAAACCAAGTGGCACAGCATTCTCTGATTCTTCATATTAGTATCAGGAAAGAGCTGTGATTGCCAGTAATCGGAATCCGCACATGGACAGGCAATTAAAGATGCCTGCTGTCGAGGTGGACATTGAACGTGATGACGGTAAGATAACAATATTGCAGTCCAAACTAAAATGGCAGCCACATGAACAAAATGTGGTGACGAAGTACAAGGAGTGCTGCGCCAGGCGTAGTGCAAAGTGTGGTAATTTCAGCTGCTATGTGCAAGTGGTAGATATTGGCCAAATCCTTTGGTTTTCCAAAGAAAAAATAGCCTGATTTCATCCACCAGCTCCAAACCGCCAATTCAGTGTTGCAGGATGCTCTCTGATCTCCTCACACCTCCTCCACGGGTCCCAGGATTTGCTTTCTGCAAGTGCGATAGCTCCCAATAGCTCCAGTCATTGCCACTGTTGAGTAGGTTGGAACAATTTTTTTATAAGAAATGATTTCACAGTAGGAGTCATTGAGTGAACAGTCTACCACTTCTACAATCCCTTCCAACTGCGTCCAACTCAAACCCTTACATTTTCATACCTCTCATATCACATTTCACTCACCACGTTGAACACAAGCTTAGGGCAGCATGCTACCACATGAAGTGTGGGTACTGTTTCTACAAGGGACAAGTGAAGCGTTGTTACTGATGCCATTAAGGGCCAGGGAAGAGATGGTACCAATGTCACTAGGGCCAAGGAATGAGCTGGTATTGATGTCACAAGGAACAGGGAAAGAGTGGATGGGAAAAGCGGACACTGATATAACCAGATCAGGGAAGGTTGGCTACTGATTTTACAAGATGAGAGGAGACTCATGCAAAGTGTCTACTGCTGTCAGGAGAGAAGAAATAAAAGTAGGTTTTTATGTCACAAAAGGCATCGGTGGAGGGTTGAGTACAGATTTCACAAGAGATTTCTTAAGAGTGGGTACTTATGCCACAAAAGACATGGCTCGCTTGGGTACTGCTATCACAATAAGCGGGGATGTACTTTGGAACAATTGCTCATGCACTCTCCAGTCTCCCCACCCGTCTATAAATGGAATGTTCAGATGTCCTCCAGGATGCTCAGCCTTGCTCTTTAGGTATCATGCAGTCACCATAAAACCAAGCTGATACCCTCTCTCATAGTGCAGCCACTATGAGACCACATTTGTGCCGCACACCCAGAGATGGACCTTTATCGACTCTCATCTTCTCCTTCTCTGTTTGCAGGGCACCCAGGAGCTGGGCAGACAAGTGGTCAATCTCCCACAAGCCAACTACAATCTGCTGAAGTACATCTGCAAGTAGGTGGTGAGAGGCCACTGACGCGGTCACTGTGTTCTGCCGTTCACCCATTGCTTTCCTAAACATTTCATTTTGAAGCAGGACATAGGAATATCACTGCTGGGTGAACATTCACACCAACTTGTGAGCAGGATCAAGGAGGTTCTGCCCTAGCAAGGTGGAAAACATGTCTTGTAGGCTATCATTTTAGTGGGAGGGCAAATGAGTCTTTTGGGGAGGGGGAGTGGAGGGCAAGAGGGGCATGGGAATTCCGTTAAAAAGAATATTATAAAAATAAATTTGTGAAACCAATCTAGCCACCAAGCTGATTTTGTTTTGGACTTTTTTGATTTAATTGTGTTTTTTTATTTATATTTTAACATTAAACATCTAAAGTTTTCTACACTCTTCAGAACTGTATACACATAAGCACCATTTAGCATTTGAGTCTACCAGGTTTGAATGGAATACAGTTAAGGCTAATTTTGTAAGGAAAAAGTAGACTTTTTTGAAGTCCGTATATCAAAATAAGGAAAATTCTGTTTTTAATATATTTAGTTTAAAGAAATAGCAGAATAGAGACAAGGATGATGTGTTACAAAATGGAATTGGGTGCATCTGAGCAAAGGAGGTAATGCAATAAACGCTATTTCAATGATTATACTATAGCACCTGAAAATTTATGGAGTCGCATGTAAGTGAACATTATTAATGTTGCTTCTGGGAACTTTGTGCTGTTGTGTATGTGTATTTTGGTATGGTGGCATTGTCTTTTGGTGATGTACATGGAGTTAGCACGTGTGGGCACATTGTGATGTATGTCGTGATGTGTATGTGCACTTGATAATGGGGCATTTGTGCAGTGGAGTTGTTGGTTAGCTGTTGCTGGTTCATGTGGACACATGGCAGCCTTGTTGACATGGACTTGGTTGTGGTTATTGTGCTTGTAGGCATTTAGTTGTTCTAACTGCAGAACATCTTGAGGGTGATAGTTATAGTTATGCGGTG
Source organism: Triturus cristatus (assembly GCF_964204655.1). Classification (NCBI taxonomy): domain Eukaryota; kingdom Metazoa; phylum Chordata; class Amphibia; order Caudata; family Salamandridae; genus Triturus; species Triturus cristatus. The sequence continues at coordinate 770,315,719 of NC_140580.1, forward strand.
GAGGTGATGACTTAATTATGTTCTGTTTGAACACCTGGTTGTGGTGTTGATGAGTACTTAGAGTAAATGGGTCTAATGGGGTTGTTAATGCGCAAGTGTGATAGCTCTGCATATACCAGAAGGCATCTTGGCATTAGGACTAAAATAAAATTACAGCAGAAAATGTCTAACAAGAGAAATTAGCTTTAAGGGTTCTAAACAAGGCTCTGTGATTGGCAATTTGCTGAAGGGCAATTAGAAAATTAAGGTGCTATGTTAGTACTGAAAGGGCCCTTCACCAAGGCGTGTGCACTGAAAGGCCAGAACAGCAAAGACAGGTAGTGCTCTCGATAACATAGGGTGAGAAGGAACATGACGGTGGAATCTTGAGTGAACAAAGCTCTGCTCATAACAGAGAGAGAGGCTTGATGAGTGAGGCATCGAGCAATAAATTCTATTTGATGTAACACTGAGAGTCTGCAGAAGGCGTCAGATACATGATTACATTTCCACAAGTTACAAACAGGCCTAACCTCCTTATTCTGCACAGCCTGCAGTTTCTGGATCATGCTAGAGAGGAGCACTAGTTAGTCATTCGAATAAACTATTCTGGGGAGCCATCCTGCTCCCACAGCTTGAGCTTGCAAATGTTGCTACACAAAAGGAAGGATCTTTCTCAGAAGCATAATCTGATGGAAAGGTGAGAGGACCACTGAGTTCACCTGTTCATCCAAATTCAGCTGTTTCTCAATATGAAATCCAAGGCTTTTAACTTTGAGCATTGGGAAAGATTGAGCTCAAGTGTGATCTTTTCACAAGTTCCACAGACTGTCTTGACCAAAGGTCAGGCCTTCGATCTTCCTGGTTTAGAGCATCAGCAGGTTCTTACTCGTGTAGTCCTGAGAGCAGATGTTCAGAACAGACTGACAGGGCAGAACAGGAGGAATCTCTGACGAAGTCCTATCAAAGTGCACGATTATCTGGGTATCATCAACATATTTATTTATTTATTTAAGCTTGTACCGCGCACAGCTACCCACAATGGGTTTCCCGGCGCCAGGGAAAGACTGTAGAAGAAAAGAGAATGTCACCTAGACTTAAGGCCTCTGCCGACTATTGGTCACGCTTAGTAAAGAGCAGGGTCTTCAAAGCCTTACGGAAGCGGAGTAAGTTGGTCTCAGATTTTAATGCCAATGGGAGGGAGTTCCAGTATTTAGGACCAAGAGTGGAAAAGGAGCGGCCTCCCATTTTTGCCAGCTTCCATCTTGGTACTGTGAAATTGCCAATGTCCGATGACCTTAATGAGCGCAGGGGTCTATAGGGTTTTACCAGCCCCTGAACATATACTGGGGCGCTACACTGCTTAGCCTTGAACATATAGCAGAGTGCCTTGAATTTAACGCGTTCTGGGATGCTCAACCAATGGAGGTCACTACATACAACAATATCCACCACAAAAAATCTTAATATACCAGCCAGATGTTGGCTATATAGTTGAAAAGAATGAAGGACAAGGAGGACCCCAGTGAAACTTCCCAAATGACAGGCATTACTTTAGAAAAGAATGAGGGAGACCTGGAGATAGGCTGAACAATATGGATGTGAAACAGAAGGAGCCACATTCTGCAGGCTGACCACCAACGACTAGTTATTTAGGACCACATGATCGGCCGTGTCGGTGGAATTGGTAAAGTCAAGAAATATAAAGCTGGCAGGGTGCCCAACATCCAGGAAAATCCAGAGGGTTGTCCAACACTGAGACCAAAGCATGTTTCAGTCCCATACCAGGAAGAAACTCATCTGAATGATGTCCTGTAAGTTGATTTATTTATTTTTGAAACTTATAAGGCGCACAGCTACCTCCAACGGGGGTGTCCCGGCACTAAGGCAGGTGGCAGATGTGGGTACCAATAGAGTGCTAAGAGTTGGAAAACAGCCAGGTCTTTAAGTCGCGTCGGAAAATGGATTCAGATTCAGCCATACGGAAGGACAGTGGCAAGCTATTCCAGGTTTTGGCAGTAATCACTGCGAAACCTCTGCCACCCATTCTGGAGCGGCGAAAATGTGGAGTCACCAAGAGGCGGAGATGATTCGATCTGAGTGAGCAGTTAGACTGAGAATGCTTAAGTCGAGCTCTAAGGTAGACTGGGCCCTGACCCTGCATTGCTCTAAAAGCCAAAACCAGTGACTTAAACTGAATGTGTCTAATCACTGGAAGCCAATGGAGCTTCTTCAGGTGTGGAGAGATCGAATGGCGATATGGGATGTTTTAGATCAGCTTGGCCGCTGCGTTCTGAACAATCTGCAAGCGTTTAATCAGGTAAGCAGGAGCCCCAGCGTGCAGACTATTTGCATAGTCCAGATGTGAGGTAATCAGGGCATGAATGATGGTCCCACGAGATTCCTGAGGGAGAAAAGGGATAATTTTGCAAATCATGTGTAATTTACCGAAACATGCAGAGGAAACCTGGTTAATTTGAGATTTACAGGATAACTCGTTGTTAAACCGGAATCCAAGATTCCTGGCTGAGTCCACAGATTCCGGAGGGGGATTCAACTCCGATGGCCACCATAATAGTGGCAGAAGTTTTTTTTTATTTATTAAAAAACAGCACCTCGGTTTTATCAGAGTTGAGCCTAAGCGTGTTTAATGACATCCACGTGGAGATGTTACACAAACAGCATCTGAAATTAGAGAAGGCTGCTTCAGAGTGATCCTTAAATGAAAACACCAATTGTGTGTCGTCAGCATAGTAAATCACTCTGACACCACAAGATTCTACCACTGAGGCCAGGGGGAGAGATATACATTAAAAAATAGCGGGCTCAGCGCGGAGCCCTGAGGGACTACACAACTCAGTGCTTTCTCCTCGGAAATAAATGGCTGAAGGGAGACCTGTTGAGTGCGGCCATTTAGGAAGGATCTGATCAGGACAGAGGGGTACCCTGAATCCCGAGGCTGTAAAGTCTGTCAAGCAAAATAGCATGAGAGACCATATTGAATGCCGCGGACAGGTCGAGGAGCACCAGCATCGCTGCTTCGCCTGCGTCCATGCATTCGCGAATGGTCTCAGAAACCTCCAGCAGCACAGTCTCCGTGCTATATCCGGATCTAAACCCGGACTGCGAGTCATGTAAGAGATGGCAGGACTCGGGATAGCTCGACAATTGCTCCTGAACTACTTTTTCCAGGACTTTGGCTGGTTTTGGTAGAAGAGAAATAAGGCGGTAGTTTTTAAAAACAGAAGAATCAGCGTCCGTTAGAATCGGTATTAACATAGCCTGTTTCCAGGTCGAAGGGAAAACCCCAGTTCGCAGGGAGGTGTTCTAAATCAAATTCAAAGGAGAAATAATGAGGGGGGCTAGAGAGCTAAATAGTAATGCCGGGCAGGGGTCCTTTGGAGAGCCTGATTTACAGGCTAACAGTTTTTGGAGTGCTATATCAATGGGGATCGGGTGAAAGGACTCGAATGTGTCACTATTAGTTACCACAGTGTTTTGTACCGGGCTATCAAGGGTAGGGCCAAACGTAGAGTAAATGTCTAAATTTTTGTCATGAAAGAAATCCGATAGTCCATTACAGAGTTCCTGAGTAGGGGGAATCATGCTAGATGAAGCGGACGGGTTACTAAAATCTTTCACTATTTTAAAAAGGGTTTTAGATGAGTAACTGAGCGCTTAAGTTTGTGAAAATTCTTAATAGCAGGTCTACAAATTGATTTAGCCTCCATATTTTAGGATAATCTCCAGTTACACTCGATTTTTTTACATCGGCTTTTTTCAGCGCGCAGAGCGGGGGTAAACCAGGGGGCAGATGGTTTTTGTCTAGAGGAGACGATAGATTGCAAGGGGGCAACAGTATCAAGGGCTGAGGAGAGCCAACTATTAAAGTTAGACACATCTAGTTCCAAATTCCCCATCAACTGCAAATGGGTGCGAGAGAGGGCAGGGGCCATAGTATTACAAGTGATTTTAAACCATTTCCTACTATAATCCCAGGCCATAGAGGAATTAGTTGATTGAGAGGGAGTAGCCAAACTAAACGGGATTAAGAAATGGTCTGACCACGTAAGAGGTAGAGGCGATGCTGTAGTCCGATTAGGGTAGTTAGCGAACAGTAAATCTAGCATATGGCCGGCCCGATGGGTAAGGCTGCTGACCCGCTGGGTTAAATTGAGGCCTCCCAGGGTTTCTAGGAGCTGGCCTGCTTAAAATCACCAAGGATTGTAAAATGTGGATGTTTAAGCTACAGGTCAGCAGCAATATTATAAAAATCTGTACATTGTTGAGGCAGGGAACTAGGGGGTCTGTAGAAGAGAATTCCAGCCATGGCTATATTCGATGCAGCAGAGATGCTGAAATACATACTGTTGGAAACAGCCCACTCCCACTCCGCAGGGTGGTGGTGGACCTTCCCGACACAACGGGGTAGCTTGGCTCGAGTGGTCAGGAAACAGGCGCAGTGCTAAGCATACAATCTACCCATACAATAACCATGCGTGCATCCGTTCCAAAAACGACTCTACACCGTAAAAATTATGAAAATATGTTCTCTTTATCTTTCTTCTCTTAGTTGCTGATTGGGAAAATAAATAACAATCACAATATATACATTTTTAAATATAGCAGGTCAAATAAATATTTGCTGTTTGCTGAAATAAATAGGGATGATTATAAATAACGGGGCATAAATACAAGTGCAATATATACAGTCAATTAAATACTTTGAGGTAATAAATACTGTATCAATAAATACTGTCCCAATAAATACTGTTCACCAACAAGTCCTGTGGACCTAGAAATTCAGTGCAGCAATAAATAGATGAGAACTTAATAAATACAGTAACCCCAATAAATAATTAGAAGTATACAGTACACTTTGTGAATCAGATGACACTTCACTACTGAAGGGCTGAATTGGCCCAGGCACAGCTTGTAGGGTGTGAAAGGCTTGAGGGGTACTACTCCCTGGCTGAGGCAAAGGCTGAGGCCTAAACTGAGGTAGATCAAAAAGGGGGGGAAATTCCAATGCCCTGGCTTCCCTCTCCACAGAACCTCTCTAGGTTAGTCCCAGTTCACCCCAGGCACAGTCAGGTGGGTTTCAGCTCCTCCCTAGCCCCTTAGAGTAGTCTCTCAGGTCTCCACAGGGCCTTAGGCGCCCTCTACTCCACTTACTGCCCTTTTCTGATGTTCCGACGCCGCTGGAGTCGTGTCGACGCCGTGAGGCGGTTCCGGTTCGGTCTCGGCGGCCTCGGCACAGTGTCAGTTCTTTGACGACGCCGGTAGGCGGTTCCGGTCCGATGTCGGTGGCCTCGGTTCGAACTCGACCTCCGATTCGACGGCGTCGGGCAGTCTCTTCACACGATGTCGACTTCGGGCGGCTCCGGTCCGACGGCGCTCTCGGCTCCGATGACGTCGGCCGGCCTGGCCTCGCTGTCGACTTCCGGCGACTCCGGGGTGCGATCCTCACCCCCGACCTCCGGTGCTCCTCCTCACAGGCTCCGGGCGACTCCGGAGTGCGATCCTCACTCCCGACCTCCGGTGCTCCTCTACCTCGGTCTCCGACGACTCCGGAGGGCAGACTTCACCCTTCCGATGACGCCGCTCGCTCGACCTCGGTTCACCTCCTTCTCGACCCTTGGTATTCCACTCGACCTCCGCCGGCGCCCTCTTATGACCTCAGGCGGCTCCGGGTACGACGTCTGCTACCTCAGTCAGCGCCGCTTCTCCACCTCGGGCTCCAGGTCTTCGGCTACTCGACGCCAGGCTCCAGGGAAACCAACTCTCAGGTCAGAATCTTGTTATCTTCTTGGTTCTAAGGCCTGTTCCTGCTGTCCAGGTCCTTAGGATGGTTTTCTTCTTTCTTCTTCCCACACAGGGCTATAGGCTGGGATCCATCAGCTGGGACAAGTATCAAGGGTGGGTTTATGGACCCCACTCCAGGCACAAGTTTCCACCCCTGCTGCTTCACTCCTTCCTCCTTCACTCTTGTGCTCCTCTCTCTTCACCAGTCAGGTGCCAACTGCCAGCTCCAACTGCCAACTGCTTCTCTTATCCTCCCAACATTCCAAACGGTTTCCAACTGTCACACAGTTCTGGAATCTCCTGGAAGGTTCTGGAAGGTGCTGGTAGGTTCCAGTGGATGCTGGTGATGTCATAGGAGGCCACCATTTTGTGCTTCAGGCCCTCAGACAGAAATTTCAGGGGTAGCTAAAATGGCTCCCTGAATCTGTAGCAACACTAAAAAGTCTGGTGGTTCCCAAAAAGGAAAAATTCAAACAGGGTTTGAGGCAAAAGTGGGACAAAATAAATAATGATGAGGAGGGACCACCCAAAGGGCTGACAGGTCTAACACGCGTCCCCCCCAGCTGAAAGTGGGGAGAGCTCCCCAACCCCTTGGGAGTTCTCATCACTAAGGCGGAAATACCTTGAGAGACCGTCTGCATTGGCGTGGTCCACTCCAGGCCGATGTTCCACCTGAAAGTCCATCCCCTGTAGGGAAATAGACCACCTCAACAACTTGGGATTCTCCCCCTTCATTTGCATCAGCCAACGAAGGGGTCTGTGGTCGGTCTGAACCAGGAAGTGCGAGCCAAACAGGTATGGCCGCAACTTCTTCAGAGCCCATACCACTGCAAAGGCTTCACGCTCTATTGCACTCCACTTCTGTTCCCTGGGAAGTAGTCTCCTGGATAGGAAGACCACGGGTTGATCCAGACCCTCTTCGTTGAGTTGCGATAACACTGCCCCAATGCCATGTTCTGATGCATCTGTCTGGACAATGAACTTCTTGGAAAAGTCTGGGGCCCTTAAGACCGGGGCCTCGCACATGGCTTTCTTCAATTTCTCAAAGGCTTGCTGACAAGCCTCCGTCCAGACTACCCGTCGAGGTTGTTTCTTGGACGTGAGCTCCGTGAGAGGGGCTACGATGGTACCGTACCCCTTCACGAAGCGGCGATAGTATCCCGTGAGGCCCAAAAATGCTCGGACCTCAGTCTGTGTCTTGGGGGGTTCCCAGGCCATGATGGCCTCGATCTTCGCCTGGAGGGGCTGCACCGTTCCCCTACCCACCAAGTGTCCAAGGTACACTACCGACCCCTGCCCGATCTGGCACTTGCTGGCCTTGATCGTCAATCCAGCTTGTCTCAGGGCCTGGAGAACAGCTTGCAGGTGACGCAAGTGATCCTCCCAGCTGTTACTGAAGACGGCTATGTCATCCAGATAAGCAGCAGAGAAACTCTCCATTCCGGTGAGGATCTGGTTTACCAGGCGCTGAAACGTGGCAGGTGCGTTCTTGAGCCCAAAGGGCATCACACAGAACTGGTAGTGGCCATTGGGCGTGGAGAAGGCTGACCTTTCCCTTGCTCCATCAGTCAAAGAGATCTGCCAGTACCCCGAAGTAAGGTCAAAGGTACTTAGATATTGGGCAGCTCCCAGCCGGTCAATCAATTCATCCGCCCTAGGGATCGGATGAGCATCAGTTTTTGTCACTGAATTCAGTCCCCGGTAGTCCACACAGAACCTCAGTTCTGGTTGGGCACCCGGTGGTGCAGCTTTTGGTACTAGCACCACCGGACTGGACCAGGGGCTGCTAGAAGGTTCAACCACTCCTAGCTCCAGCATCTTAGTGACTTCACTATGAATGCTGGCCTTCACCTTGTCAGACATCCGGTAGATCTTGGACTTCACAGGTGGGCTGTCTCCTGTGTCCACGTCATGGACGCACAGGTGAGTCCTACCCGGAACAAGGGAGAACAACGAAGAGTACTGCCCCAGGACCTGGCGACAGTCCTCCTGCTGTTCAGGAGTTAGAGATGGGGAGAGAATCACTCCCTCCACCGACCCATCCTTTTCCTGAGACGCAAACAGATCAGGGAGAGGCTCGCTTTCCACGTCCTCTCCTCCGTCAGTCACCATCATCAAGATGACTTCGGGCCTCTCGTGGTGGGGTTTGAGGCGGTTGGCATGCAGCACCCGCAGGGGCTGACGAGGGGTCTTCAGGTCCACCAAGTAGGTAGCCTTACCCTTCTTCTCCAACACCTCAAAGGGTCCTGACCAGCGATCCTGGAGGGCACTAAGCTCTCCTGGTTCGATCACCCACACCTTCTGGCCAGGCTCCAACTCCACCGGGTGAGCGTTGTGGTCATACCACGCCTTCATTACTGCTTGGCTGGCTTCCAAGTTGTCAGAAGCTTGCTTCCACAACTTAGCCATTTGGCTCCGGAAGGCCAGCATGTAGCTCACCACATCCTGGGGGAGCTTCCTGGGAGTTCTTTCCCATCCGTCTCTCACCAGGTTAAGAGGTCCGCGTACAGGGTGCCCATACAGAAGCTCGAAGGGGCTGAAGCCCACTCCCTTCTGTGGCACTTCCCTGTAAGAAAAGAGCAAACAGGGTAGGAGGACGTCCCATTTCCTCCGCAGGCTTTCAGGCAGACTTCTGATCATGCCTTTCAAGGTTTTGTTAAACCTTTCCACCAGACCATTGGTCTGGGGGTGGTAAGGAGTTGTGAACCGGTAGGTCACTCCACACTCCTTCCACATCGCCCGCATATACGCTGACATGAAGTTGGTCCCCCTGTCGGACACAACTTCCTTGGGAAAACCCACTCGGGTAAAGATTCCCATCAGGGCCCTAGCCACAACAGGTGCTGTTATGGTCCTCAGAGGTATCGCCTCTGGGTACCGTGTGGCATGATCCACCAGAACCAGGATAAACCTGTGACCAGCTGTAGTCGGTGGATCTAATGGACCCACAATGTCGATGCCCACCCTTTCAAAGGGGGTGCTAACGACAGGAAGTGGTTCCAGGGGAGCTTTCAGCTTCACCCCTGTTTTCCCACTGGCCTGGCAAGACACACATGTCCGGCAGTAGGTATCGGACGACACTTTCATCTGAGGCCAATAAAAGTGTGGGACAAGACGGGCGAAGGTCTTGTCTTGCCCCAGGTGTCCTGCCAAGGGGATCTCGTGAGCCAACTCTAACAGGAAGGCTCGAAAACGTTGAGGTACTACCAAGGCTCGTGACGATCCATGTAGGGGTGCCTTGGGTTCACTGTAGAGGAGGCCATCCTCCCAGTAGACACTGTAGTTCCCTTCAACGTTCCCTGCTGCCTGGGCTTCGGCCTGTCGCCTCAGCCCCTCAAGGGTAGGGCACTCCCTCTGGCCCTGGCAGAATTCCTCCCTGGACGGGCCTCCCTCCACGTGCCACTCGGCCGGGATGGGTAAGTCCTCCAGGTTGGTAACGTCCCCCTCCGCAGACTCCTGGTCCACCACCTCCGGTGGCCTATCCGTCCTACGGGGTGGAGACGCCGAGGCAGGCTCCTCCTGTCCTCGGTTCTTCCCTTGACTGGCAGCTGGCTGGGCCTTTGTTCCAGGCTCCAGCCGGAATGAACTCCCTCTTCGGGTAGTCTCGGACCTTGTGCTAACACAGGCCCAGTCAGGTGTACCCAGCATCTCGGTATGAGTCCGGTATTCCACCTCCTTCCAAGCGTTGTGCTCCATGTCATTGCCCAGCAGACAATCGACTGGCACGGCAGGGCTTACGGCAACTCGAAGTGAACCTGCAACCCCCCCCCATTCAAAGGGAACCTCAGCCACGGGATAGTGACCGGTTCTGCCGTCAGCCATCGCGGCTGGGTGGAGTACATCGGGAATGACTTGCTCTGGAGACACCAGTTGGCTACGTACCATAGTCATACTGGCTCCTGTGTCTCTCAGAGCCTCCCCTCTTTGGCCATTGATGGTGATCCACTGCCCATACTTTGCAGTATTTGCGGGCACCTGGATCTTAGGAACCATCTCCCGTTCTCCCAGGGACACTAAAGTGACACCCGCCCACTCCCTTCCCTTAGTTAAGGGCATCTCCTCCCCGAGCACTACACTAGCTACTCCGGGGGGCTTTCCTCCAGTGGGAGGGGGTGATCGTTTCTGACACTTCGGATCTCCTTTATAGTGTCCAACGCCACCGCACTCGTAGCAATGGACAACCCTTGGCTGCTGACTCTGGCCAGGATTAGGGTTTCTGGGTGGGTTAGCCTTAGAGGTGAATCCTGTTCCCTTCCCTTGGAAGTTATTTTGGGGGCCTTTGGAGAACTCCTTTTTCTTTTCCCCTCCTTCTTTCTTTTGGGGGGCGCCCTGTCCGGCCTTTTGAGTATCCCCTCCAGTCCCCCTGGTGGACACCCGGGTACTAGCCCAAATGTCCGCCTCCTCAGCAAGCTTCCGGGGGCTGGTCAGCTTGCTATCCACCAGGTGTTGCCGCAGTTCAGGGAAACATTTCTCGAGTAGGTGTTCCTTCAATACCAGGTCAAACAGCTCCTCGTAGTTCCTGACTTCACTGCCCTGAATCCAACCTTCCAGTGCCTTCTTTGCATAGTCCAGGAAGTCCACCCAATTCTGTGTGCCCAGTTTGTGACTACCCCTGAACTTCTGTCTGTACTTTTCCGGAGTAAGTCCAAACTTCCTGATGAGCGCCAGTTTCATGGTGGGGTAGTGGGTTTGCTCATCCTCTTCGAGGGCCAATAAAGCATCCCTACCAGCTGGAGGCATGTATTTATACAGCCCCCCTCCCCAATACTTCGCTGGAACCCCATGGGCCCTCAATGAGACCTCATAGGCTGCTAGCCACTTGGCGATGTCATCACCTGCCCCATAGCTTGCTACAATGTCCTTTGGCAGGTAAGGTTTGGATTCCCTGGTGGACTCTTGGATTTGGCTGCCACCATTAGGAACAGTTGGTGCCCCAATTCTGAGGATCTGAAGCTCTATCTCCTTCAGTCTTATCTCATGAGCCATCCTCTCTTTCTCCGTCTCATGAGCCAACCTCTGTTCCTCCTTCTCCTTCTCCAGCTTTGCTAAATCCAATGTGAGCTGTCTTTTCTCTCTCCGATCTGCTAACTCCACGCTGGATAAGCCCCCACTAGAGGCACGGCTGCCCCCCCTAGAAAGTGTCCTGGGCCCTGCTGACAGGTTCCCCACCTCAGGTTGGTACATCTCAGCCCCCTCGGGGTCAGGCTCTCCATCCCTGTCTTCCTCCTCAGCCTTGCCTTCCCTGCGTGCCTCCCCCCAAGCCCTTAAGCTGGTTTGAAGTGCACCCTTCTTTGCTCCTGGGGGACAGTACACCCCCTCTCGCTGGCAAAACTCCCTGAGTTGGGCCACAGTGTATGTTTCTAAATCTTCAAGAACAAACTCCATCTTGCCCACCCAGGTTAGAGGACAGGTTTTGTGCAGTAACAATGCAGGGGGGTACCTTTAGTAATACCTCCTCCCACCACCAGAGTAAATTTGGAAAAAACAAAAACCCACAATTTGGAAGGCCGCTGTGAGAAAACTCCCGGTGTAGGCCTATGGACTACCCACAGTTATTGTTGAGTATATGTAGGCACAGCTCTATCCCACCACTGAACACCAATTTATGTTGGAAACAGCCCACTCCCACTCCGCAGGGTGGTGGTGGACCTTCCCGACACAACGGGGTAGCTTGGCTCGAGTGGTCAGGAAACAGGCGCAGTGCTAAGCATACAATCTACCCATACAATAACCATGTTGCATCCGTTCCAAAAACGACTCTACACCGTAAAAATTATGAAAATATGTTCTCTTTATCTTTCTTCTCTTAGTTGCTGATTGGGAAAATAAATAACAATCACAATATATACATTTTTAAATATAGCAGGTCAAATAAATATTTGCTGTTTGCTGAAATAAATAGGGATGATTATAAATAACGGGGCATAAATACAAGTGCAATATATACAGTCAATTAAATACTTTGAGGTAATAAATACTGTATCAATAAATACTGTCCCAATAAATACTGTTCACCAACAAGTCCTGTGGACCTAGAAATTCAGTGCAGCAATAAATAGATGAGAACTTAATAAATACAGTAACCCCAATAAATAATTAGAAGTATACAGTACACTTTGTGAATCAGATGACACTTCACTACTGAAGGGCTGAATTGGCCCAGGCACAGCTTGTAGGGTGTGAAAGGCTTGAGGGGTACTACTCCCTGGCTGAGGCAAAGGCTGAGGCCTAAACTGAGGTAGATCAAAAAGGGGGGGAAATTCCAATGCCCTGGCTTCCCTCTCCACAGAACCTCTCTAGGTTAGTCCCAGTTCACCCCAGGCACAGTCAGGTGGGTTTCAGCTCCTCCCTAGCCCCTTAGAGTAGTCTCTCAGGTCTCCACAGGGCCTTAGGCGCCCTCTACTCCACTTACTGCCCTTTTCTGATGTTCCGACGCCGCTGGAGTCGTGTCGACGCCGTGAGGCGGTTCCGGTTCGGTCTCGGCGGCCTCGGCACAGTGTCAGTTCTTTGACGACGCCGGTAGGCGGTTCCGGTCCGATGTCGGTGGCCTCGGTTCGAACTCGACCTCCGATTCGACGGCGTCGGGCAGTCTCTTCACACGATGTCGACTTCGGGCGGCTCCGGTCCGACGGCGCTCTCGGCTCCGATGACGTCGGCCGGCCTGGCCTCGCTGTCGACTTCCGGCGACTCCGGGGTGCGATCCTCACCCCCGACCTCCGGTGCTCCTCCTCACAGGCTCCGGGCGACTCCGGAGTGCGATCCTCACTCCCGACCTCCGGTGCTCCTCTACCTCGGTCTCCGACGACTCCGGAGGGCAGACTTCACCCTTCCGATGACGCCGCTCGCTCGACCTCGGTTCACCTCCTTCTCGACCCTTGGTATTCCACTCGACCTCCGCCGGCGCCCTCTTATGACCTCAGGCGGCTCCGGGTACGACGTCTGCTACCTCAGTCAGCGCCGCTTCTCCACCTCGGGCTCCAGGTCTTCGGCTACTCGACGCCAGGCTCCAGGGAAACCAACTCTCAGGTCAGAATCTTGTTATCTTCTTGGTTCTAAGGCCTGTTCCTGCTGTCCAGGTCCTTAGGATGGTTTTCTTCTTTCTTCTTCCCACACAGGGCTATAGGCTGGGATCCATCAGCTGGGACAAGTATCAAGGGTGGGTTTATGGACCCCACTCCAGGCACAAGTTTCCACCCCTGCTGCTTCACTCCTTCCTCCTTCACTCTTGTGCTCCTCTCTCTTCACCAGTCAGGTGCCAACTGCCAGCTCCAACTGCCAACTGCTTCTCTTATCCTCCCAACATTCCAAACGGTTTCCAACTGTCACACAGTTCTGGAATCTCCTGGAAGGTTCTGGAAGGTGCTGGTAGGTTCCAGTGGATGCTGGTGATGTCATAGGAGGCCACCATTTTGTGCTTCAGGCCCTCAGACAGAAATTTCAGGGGTAGCTAAAATGGCTCCCTGAATCTGTAGCAACACTAAAAAGTCTGGTGGTTCCCAAAAAGGAAAAATTCAAACAGGGTTTGAGGCAAAAGTGGGACAAAATAAATAATGATGAGGAGGGACCACCCAAAGGGCTGACAGGTCTAACACATACCTTCTAGGGAGCCGATATTAGGGATTTTCCTAGAAGAGATATCCCAACACGAACATAGGATCACTGGAATCCTACCACCCACCTTGTTGTTAGCCTGATTAATTCCCACAAAACAATAGTCAGGGGGATAGCAAGATTAAGGTCGGGATTAGAAGAATCCCTAAGCCACGTTTCGGTGAGAAACATTATATCCCAGGCATGAGTTCAAGGGAGAGCCAAATGTCACCCGAATGGCGAGGTAGCGTTCTACAATTGAGTAGACAGGCTTTGATGGCAGGCGGAAGACCAATTTGCTCCTTTACGGGTCCCAGGAGACTTGGGGATAGTCTGGGAGGGGCTGCAGGCTCTAACTTAAAAGTGAATAGACAAGCGGCACAAATTAAATTGAGCCAAGGGCCCGGAAAACTCACATAAGGTTGGGGCACTACAGCACCTTTCTCTCACTTCAAACAATTGAGTCCTGGACCAAAGGATTCAAGCACCGGGGGGATTCCAGCAGCATGGCTGGCGCTGGCCGCGGAACAGGCATGGACGGACGCAGATGGGCTTGCCTTTGGCGTGCCACCGGCGCGTCCGCTGTGCAACGTTAATGCCAGGATTAAGTAGTGAGCGGGCGCTAGTGCGCTAACCCGCTAGTTCCGCCCCCAAAAGCAGCCAGAAGTAGAGAACCCGGCAATCCTCGATACCCTCCACAACGAACAGGCAAGCCTGCGGTGGACCGGAGTATGAGGCAGGAAGTAGCTAAGGTAGGGGCCCTAAATAAAAGATCAACTAAAGTGCAGTGTGCCAGCAATTGATTAAAAACAGCTAAAACACCCAATGTCAATTTCCAGAATAGATCGCAACTAGCACGAGTGCCTCACATCTGCGCGCATCCGCTGCGCAATTGAAATGCTAGGATTAAGTAGTGAGCGGGCGCAAGTGCGCTAACCCGCTTGTTTCGCCCCCCAGAAGCAGCCGGAAGTAGAGAACCCGGCAGTCCTCTATACCCTCCACAACAAATGGGCAAGCCCGTGGTGGACCGGAGTATGAGGCAGAAAGCAGCTAATTTAGGGGCCCTAAATTATAGGTCAACTAAAGTGCAGTGTGCCAGCAATTGATTAAAAACAGCTAAAAACACCCAATGTCATTTTCCAGAATAGATTGCAACTATTGCGAGTGCCTCACATCTGCAATCTCAGGATGGTTTGAGAGCTAGCAAACAAAGTATGCCTGCAGGTGGTGTCTGGAGATATATGTTTGTTGTGGCTGTAAGTAAGTGATTGTATTAGTGGGCATCTGTTGTTGCTTGCTTACAGATGTTGCTTTGGGGAAAGTGGTGGTAGACCTTTTGGGTTTTAGATGCTGGTTGTCAAGACAGAATCTTGTTGTAGGTTGTTGGTGGAGGTGTGACATGTAAATTTGCTTTTACCCATCTGAGGTGGTGATTATTGTCAGTCAATACGCTTATGGATTCTTCTGGTTATGTTTGTTGGCCAGTGGTAGTAATTTTATGAACAATGCAAAGGTAGTGCTTACAAGCATGTGGCCTTGATGTGGTCAATTACTTTTGGTGGTTTAGACAGGTTGTGCTGCTACAATACACATGTTTATCAATGCTTTGTTGTCAGATTGTGACAACACTGAACCCCTAACCCCAATTCACATGTCCACTCTAAGTGTATTGGTGTTACTTAACATTGATTTCAGTGTTGTCTCCTTTTACAGATTTCTAGATGAAGTTCAGTCTCACTCGAATGTGAACAAAATGAGTGTTCAAAATCTGGCCACTGTGTTTGGGCCGAACATTCTGCGCCCAGCGATGGAAGATCCAGTGACCATTATGGAAGGTACGTCAACTCTGAGCAGAGTGATGGTTTATGCAGCCAAGAAGTCATGTCTAGCTCTGTTTACCTAAACATGTGACAGTTAATAAACCTTATGAGTTAAAGTAAGCAGGCCTGTGCAATGCCCCTTCTAATTTGCTGTCTATCAGAGAATGTGTGTACATCAGAACACCTCAATAAAAAGGACATGTTTGCGCTTTTGAAATGTTGAAGGGATTACTGGTCTTTATGTGAAAAATCTCCACCATGGTTATTAAAAATAGGGGGACCATTTAGTATTCAAAGGCAGCCCGAAGGGCCAACACCAAACGTCCACATCGGTATGTGATACCATCAAATCAGCATCTCAGTCCTGGATGCAGGAAGACCTGACTCGAAATAGTACTCTACTAATATACCATGATGGTGATGCTTATATCAAAGCGGACCTGACCGCTCCACTGAGAACTGAATGTGGTATCACTTAAGAAACAGATTCCTCTTCACTAAGAAACAAATACCCATAGCTTAGTGGCTCTATTTATATGAGAGATAGTCTCAAGCCCTATCCACCCAATACAGATATCTTAGATGCCACATGTTATTCTATAAAAGTGCCCCCTACCCTTTACAATTGGAATGCTATAGAACTCCTTACACCATAGAAGTCAAGCCCCTCTGCATATGTATGCATTTTGTGAAAATTAAGGATTAAAATGAAGACAATCCTAATGAGGAAGAGAAGTGAAGAACAGCATCAATGACGTTCATTAATTTTAGGTAATAATGGGGGGAAAGATAATAATGTAACATATATTTGCAGCATTTGCTGCTGTATATCACATCCAGTGAACACTCCTGTCATCCACTGTTGGGCGTGGATGTTGCAACTTTTTTTTCCAGATGTATATTCGAGAAATCCGGTACATAGCACTACAAAAGCTCAAAACGTCAGTGCTGAGGCACTGAAATGCCAACTTTCATCACGCGACAGTCTCATGTGGCCATTGAGTGCTTCAGAGACGTATAATATCGGAATCCCTGGATAAGGTTGTATGAAAATGACTTGTGTGGAGGAGGGTATGGAGAAAACATATTTTAGGTTTTGCTCCAACAAGTACCAGCGGTTGGACTGGCATCAAGTCTGTAACCTAAGGCTTCCAGGAAACAACAACGTGTCTGCTTATGTGGCCAGTAAAGCCTTTTGGGTTTGGAAAAGGCCATCCTTGCATAACGTATGGGTCTGCTACGTTCTTGTCCACTACAATGCCTTTTCTGGAAAGTGTTTATCCTCCTCACAATTACTTCACTCAGTAGCATTAGAGAACTGCAAGCCTCAACAGTCAAAGAGACATTTTTCCAAGTGCACACATTTTGGGTTGTCTCCAGAACATACCCATGTTCTCTGCCAAAAATCCTCTCTCCTTTCTACAACAATTAAACAATTTGTCCTCTTTTTCCCTCCAGTGCAGTCAGTGGTGTAATGGGTTTCACACTGATGTTAATAAAGCCCTTATGTACTACATTGACCATATTGAACCTTTTAGAGATAAACGAGCAGCTCTTTGTTGCTTTTAGCAAGCCCCAACTAGGAAATCCAGTTTCCAAAGTGGGCCTTTCCAGATGGATCATCCAATGCAAGGAAGTTGCTGTGCCAATGCCAAACGCACACTACAGAGTCTGTGCCTAGGGCACATTCAGCTTGTAAAAAAGGGGCCACTATGGCTTTCTTAATCAATATCCCACTCTCAGACATCCGTAAAGCTGCAACATGGTCTACTGTCCCCACATTCAGTAAGCATTACTGTGTAGACATGCAGGGGCATAGCTTGGTCATTAAGATTTGGTGGCGGGGGGAGATTCAAATTTCCCAACAATCACGGTGGCATATCTTGTTAACATACATTATCTGAGAAGCAGGACATGAGGACGGGGCTTAAGGGCAGGGAATAGGAAGAGCTGTTCGGATTGTTAGTGATGCTTAAAGCAAAATATTTTGTAAAATAACCAACCTTTTTTAAGAACTTCAAAATAGAGAGGAGAGAGTGTGTGTGTGTGTGTGTTTTAGTGTATGTGCATGTAAAGATCCTACGTGAGATCCGACAGACATCTCACCATACGCGACTGGAAGCACCTGTGCCCCACTATTTACTACATAATACATTTAGGGGGTTGTAACACCCCAAACACCCCCCCCCCCCCCGAAGCTATACCTCTGTGGACAAGCATGCTCAATAAGAAGCTAAAGTTGCACAAACTGTACATAAAACTTTGTTCCAAATCCCTTCCGTTTAGATCCCAAGCCACACTCAAATGAGATGGGTACCTCTGTAAAGTTTATGCACAGCGGGTGATCTACAGGAGCTAATGCTGCAAACGGAAACCATTACTTACCTGTAACAAACAGTTTGCAGCTTGTGATGCTGTAGATTGACATGATCCTCGCAGCCCCGGATTTGAGCTCACTGTACGTCTAACAATCACTATCTTTATAAATACATATTTCTCTACCAATATACATAGACTTTACTGCTTGACATCTCTACACCTACTTACATTTACAATACAGAAAAAATACATTCTAAGCTGGGGTCTGTATAATGTTTGATTGCTGGTTTCAGGGGAGGTATCACAAGTCACTTCAAAACCGAAATCTCTTGCTCAAAGGAAACCAACATAGAAGATCTGAGCCCAACACTAGATGGCAATTGTGTGAACAGCATGTGAATTTACTGCACTACTCACAACAATCTGACAGTTACAGGTAAGTCAAGTTTTCCTAATTTTTATCAACATAAAAATAGTAAGGGTTGTTGAAAACATTAACAAAAGATTAGTATACAGTTTATAATATTAGGGTAAGACCAGCGGCGCATGGGTCAGGTTTCATTTTAAGTATGCGGGTTAACATCACAGTGGAATTGGGTTACATTTAGGGTAAATGTTTCTGGTGATGGATGGCATTTCTGTAATTTTCACATTTGTCATAATTGTTTCTTAAGGTCAAGTCGAAGTTTTGTCATAAATGGGTTCATCATTGATAGTTGTTCCTTGCTGTATTTCTTCATTATTGCAATATTCATTGTCACTTAGCTCCCATTTTAACCTCTAAACTACACAAAGTGAAGATCAAAAACTAAGAAATAAGAGACCGGTCCACTGCACCTCTTAACCCCTTCCCTGCTCATGACGGAACCGTTCCGTCATGAGCCACGGTTGTCGTGTGCTCATGACGGAACGGTTCCGTCATGACAATCCTGCCGGCGGCCGCTCCGCCTGCGCGGCGCTGTTTCCCCGCCTGTGCGGGGCGACAACGCAAATGGGCGGAGTCATGACGGAACCGTTCCGTCATGAGCACAGCTCAACTGTGGCTCATGACGGAGCGGCTCCGTCATGAGCACAGGCCCGCCGCGCTGCCCCCCTGCCCCCCCCAGCGCTGCAGCGGAATGTCCGCAGCAGCGAAGGGGTTAAAGCATTACCAGTGCTCAGTAACATCTCTTACAATCTGTGCAATAAATACCCATTGCACGTGCTACTATACAATAAGAGCACAATAACATCTTTTATACAGTACAGTGGCTCAGTATGGACTGTAATTGTTCTGTGTGGAGATCTATGTGCCAGAAATCGGTTTGGATTGAAGGCAATTGAGCTGGAGTATTTCATAATAAATCAAACCCAATGGTGAGTTTTCAATAAATCTTTCCAAGTGTATCTGTAAAAAATACAAGCAAATATTTTTTCAGAAAGAGATCATGACAATTAGCTTGATAGCGTCCCAATTTTATTTAGAAATTAGATTGATGAGGTGAAAAAAATACAAACAGTCCCAGATCTCCTTTCTGAGTTGGTGTTTACATTTACTGGTCTTGGTTCATGCCCAAGTCCTCTTAGCTAGAGTTACCAGATAACTTCATGTCAACGGGACACATCCAGTTCTGGGAATTTCCTTTTACAAATCATTGTTTCCTCTGTGTGTTAGACTAGATTGAATGGAATCAGTACTACAACTCCCAGAATTCCCCTTATTGTTAAATAAACATCAGGTATACAATCTATGTGCATCACTGACAATAATGTGGTAATCCTCCATTTGAGTCAAAGCTAGATGATGTCATATAACAATCTTTTTGATTTTTTTTCATATTATACTCCCAGTACTCCATCTGCAAAACATCTGTCATGTATTTAGCAAATCATGAAAATATATAGCAATGTGGACGATATCATTATTACTAGTAAAGTTTTCAACTCAATAGTCACAAATTCAGGTTCTGATCTCCACAGTGCCATAGTCACATGCTTTTTTGTTGTAGCCACTTTATTTTATTTCCTTTCCATTTGTAAGTTTAATCTTTTTGACATCTTGTGGATTCAGCTGTGATTGTCTTAATTATATCCTTCTCGTCCCATAGATGCCTTATGAAACTTTAATATATAAAGAGGTCCCCCAGCCCTGTGTAGTCTAATTCACTAAGTCTTGTCGCCACCAGGTTTCCCAGGTCCATGTATGACTTGCTGGTCCATCATGGTCTTGGACTTTACCCTGGTCTCCAGACTCCAACTCTACTATTTCCATTGCAAGCACTTTGACCTTTGGCTTGTTGCGGATGAAGGCTGCTTAGTGCATGAAGCTTTGGAAGGCCCACCACACTGTAAAACGAGAAGGACTTTGGATTCTAGCAATCAACCGATTGCATCACATCCCCCACTCCCAATCACCTAGCTTCATTCTCTCAAAATATCAAAGAAGAAGGGGGCACTTCTGTTTCTGCAGCTCCACAGTTTATGCTTCTAGGATGGGCCTTTTATACAACTTCTAGTGGCATGTCTGTGAGCTAAGATTTTATCTCTGTCCAAATTGAGCACCCTGTGCACAGGTTGTCGTATGTTATCTCTCAGCAGCATTGCATACAGCATTTGTGAGCATGATAATATTTACTTGGTTTAGTTTTTACTTAGTTTAGTTAACATTGATGGTAGACTTTGAGAAGTAGCATTTGTTAATTATGCTCATGACTGAATTAGTCTCTTGATTTAGAGCTTTTTTGTAGTTTGTACGAAGTTAAATAGCGGATTATTAATTTCCGCTTTAAGACAAGGAGCCCATAGGGCCTCAATGGAGATGAGGAGTTATATGTACATTTGTAAATAATATACTCTTAAATTTAACTCTGAATATGGACAAATTTGAATTTATTCCAGAGGTGTTTGATTGCTGCTATCTGAATCACTGCAAATATTAATACATGAACTGACTACCAAATCATGATGAATTGAAGAATAATGTAAAAATCATTGTTAGTAAAAGTTTTTGTCCATTATTTGTTTTGCTGTCAAGCATGGTGTCATGCGCCAGTTGAATTATAGAGTTATAACCGGCACTTAGCCGAGATTTGTTTGACACTCAGTCATAATCACAAAACATTTGCGAGTTAATCGCTTTTGAGCAAGCCCGTTTACACGCACATTTTAGCAGTAACGCAAAGCGTTAAGAGTGATAAACTTAAATCACTCTTGTTGGGCTCACTTTAAATAAACAATTAACGAGTTAAACAATATCTGTAACACACCGGTGCTGGGCGCTTGTGTCAGACAGCAGAACCAGCATGGTTTGGAAGCACGGAATGGTGTATGTTTTATTAAATGAACTACCATGCCCACAATGCCTCATTGCGGGTTACTATGGAACTGTGGTATAAAATGGTGAAACAAACATAGGACTTATGTTACTATCGTGATCAGGAACTGTGTAAGTTCGAAACGCGTAGGCGGAGTGAAGGTAATTAAAACTGCGTTAATAACAATGCAGGAAGAGTGCGGCATACTTTATTCAATTTGCTTTGATAATAATTGTGAGGTTGTCCTTACCTCACCGCCGGCACCAGCTACTAAGAGCTCCCCCCGCAAGGACGATTTGTTGGATATATATATATATATATATATATATATATCGCTCCAGCGTCCTCCTCACATACAGGAAAACTGTATGTGCCAGGAGCACCGAAACACATTGGCGTTGTTTAATTCTGCCGAATAAACATCTTTAGCAACCACCTTGGAGTGCCGAAGTTTTCCTGTATGTGAGGAGGACGCCATATGTGGGACACTCAGTGTTTTCATTTGTAATCCGCTGGAGGTCATTTAAAGCATAACAAGTACATAGTCAGTGATGTAAATCACATAGGGGAGGGGAAAAAGGAAGGGAGACAACAAGGAGATGAGAAAAAAAGAGGGTTTATATTGTAGGTAGTTATTACAGCACTACAGTACAATAAAGGTACAAATGACCAAAAACACTAAAGTGAGCACTAGACGTGCTATTGAAAGTGAACGGCGCAGTGACACAAGGGTGAAATGCAGCGTGAACGGCGAAAAGTTGATAAATTAACAATGTGGTCAAAGAAATTATTTATATACAGTCTGGTCTTTTCAATGAACAAATTAAATTGACCACATCAATGCCAAAATTCTTTGCCGGGGGTGGTCGACGGCGTTTCAGCCTGATTGATTCCAGGCCATCATCAGAACAATGGTCATAATTTAAAAGAGTGCTGGGCGTAGTCAAGGTACGTTCAAAAGAGTCCAATCAAATTTGAAAAACGCGAGCACAGATCAGCGCATTGTGTGTGTCCAAGGGAAAGGTTCCTGCAGTCAGGGATCACCAACAATTGGGCTGCATCCGGGAGTAATTGAGTCCGGATGCCGGGTATGGGAATCAAATCTTGTTAATTAAGCAATGCAGATCGGTCCGTGGGTGACTAGATCGGTTCGATTGGATTGAATCCGGGTACGACGAAGAGTAGAGCGGGTAAAGCGTCCGTGCCGTGACGAACCGATCTAGTCACCCACGGACCGATCTGCATTGCTTAATTAACAAGATTTGATTCCCATACCCGGCGTCCGGACTCAATTACTCCCGGATGCAGCCCAATTGTTGGTGATCCCTGACTGCAGGAACCTTTCCCTTGGACACACACAACGCGCTGATCTGTGCTCGCGTTTTTTAATTTTGATTGGACTCTTTTGAACGTACCTTGACTACGCCCAGCACTCTTTTAAATTATGACCATTGTCCTGATGATGGCCTGGAATCAATCAGGCTGAAACGCCGTCGACCACCCCCAGCAAAGAATTTTGGCATTGATGTGGTAAATTTAATTTGTTCATTGAAAAGACCAGTCTGTATATAAATAATTTCTTTGACCACATTGTTAATTTATCACCTTTTCGCCGTTCACGCTGCATTTCACCCTTGTTCAGTGCGCCGTTCACTTTAACTAGCATGTCCAGTGCTCACTTGAGTATTTGTTTTGTCATTTGTCCCTTTATTGTACTGTAGTGCTGTAATAACTACCTACAATATAAACCCTCTTTTTTTCTCATCTCCTTGTGGTCTCCCTTCCTTTTTCCCCTCCCCTATGTGATTTACATCACTGACTATGTACTTGTTATGTTTTAAATGACCTCCAGCTGAGACGTTGTTGTTTGTTGAAAACTATTGCACGGTCTGTGCTGGGAAAACGGGCTTACTCCTGTCCATTGTACCTTTTCATTTGTAATCCAGCGTCAGGTGAGGGGATGTATAGGCAAGTTATTACGGTTGCCAATTGATTTTTTGGCGATGTTCATGCCATAGATATTGCATTAGGCAATAAATAATCAAGACGGTGACGCCTCATTGCCGGACTTTCATTGGCCAAGGATCCACCAACCATATGGCAGGACCGTTTAAATGACGGTGTTTTATTGACGGCTTTTCCGCACTGATGACGGCTATAGCCAGAAACGTGTCTGCGGATGTTCAATAGCCGACACACACCCCGTGAGTGCACCGAACCTTGGGAGTACCATGGTCTCCTTGTTTTTGTTGTTTGATAAGCGGTTTCCCATTTGAACCCGCCGCCAGTTTGGCTGGTCCTAGGTGGAAAACTGTGCTTTGTGTGTGTGTATATATGTGTGTATATATATATATATATATATATATTCACTGAAAAAACCATAGGTTTCACACACGTTATAGTTACGAATTAGCATTTAAAAAACCTTGCAAATTCACTTAAAAAACGATAGGTTTCACACATGTTATAGTTAGCTGGACATTTCACTCGTAAAAAACCAATGAAATTCCCCCGCTATAGTTAGTGCAGGCAACTATAACTCACGCGACTGCAATCCTCTGCTGATGACGTCAGATATTACATCACTGTATTTAGACACTTATTTACCCATGTCTTCTTCCATTAATCTTTAGCTATACATATATTACAAATATTTATTTTTCATAAAGACACATATGTCATCAGTGATGTAATATCTGACGTCATCAGCAGAGGATTGCGGTCGCGTGAGTTATAGTTGCCTGCACTAACTATAACAGGGGAATTTCATTGGTTTTTTACGAGTGAAATGTCCAGCTAACTATAACGTGTGTGAAACCTATGGTTTTTTCAGTGAATTTGCACGGTTTTTTAAATGCTAAGTTATGTATTTATAAAAAAAAAAAATTCTCAGGTTTTTCACCGTGCGCGGTCCGTGCGCACACGGTGCACTACGCGCACCGTGCGCGCGCCGTGGGCGCTCGGTGCGCTTCACGCACCGAGCACACACGGTTTGCAGTGCGTGCCGTGCGCGCGCGGTGCGCGCACCTCGCGATTTCAAAAAAAACATTGTTTTTTTCTCCTTTGGGAGTCCTTCTGTGACCCCCTGACCAAGGCTAGGGGGTCAGGAACTGTCCACTCTGCCCCCTTTTCACGTTCTCCACCTTTTTTTTTCACCCCCTCAGACTGCGAGAGACAAAATGGCGGCCGACACTTCCTGGTTTCGACCGATTCGAAAGTTTACCGACATCTAACAACCAATCAGAATTGCGCTCGCGCACGGCAGGATGCGCGCACCGTGCGCGCACGGTGCGCGCGTATAGATATTGATATGCTTTTGTTGGACCTGTCAGCCCTAGGGTGGTCTCCCCTTCTATTTTTGTATCGTGCCTCATTTTTTCCACCCTCCTTTTTATGTTGGACTAGGTCTCCGGGCACCTTTTCATTGCCAATCAGTGTTAAGGTGCAGGTGCTCCCTTCTCCCAAGATGGCTGCCACAGGCCCCTGCTACTGCAGAGTGGTCTTTCATAGTAGCACCCTAGCTGCCAGGAACTGGCTGGAACCCCACAACAATGTTGCGACTCCAGCCTGCCTTTTTGTCCCATAGGTAGAGTGGGGAAGCTCCTGGACTGTGCTGGAACCTTCTAGAAGGGAGGTGTGGTTTTTCTTTTGCCGCCTTGGCCAGAGGTCACCTGACCTAGGGCTACTTAAGAGAGGGTGGGAAACTTTTGTGGTGAGTTGGCCATTGGGGTGAAGCAGAGCTGGAAGAATCCACCAGGAGTGTAGGCGGTAGGGCCTAGCCAGGGACTTATGCCTCTGAGAGTGACAGGATTTAGGTGCTGCCTCTTAAGTGAGTGAGGGACCCTGTGAAACCCACTGATCTTGCCCAGCAGTAGGAGGACCCAGAGACTCTCTGCCCAGCCTCACTAGGAAGGATCTAGTCGCCCTCTCCATCCCTACCCCCCTGTAACAGAACCCTTTAAGGGCGCCAGATACATCTGCGCCAACAAGACTTTATCTAACATCTGAAAACAGAGACTTATTTGCCAAGCACTGAGACTGCGTGTCCAGATTGAACTCTCAAACTTATATGCCAAGCACTGAGACTGCGTGTCCAGATTGAACTCTAAACCTTATATGCCAAGCACTGAGACTGCGTGTCCCGCCTGACCCCTGAAACCATATGCAAAGCAGATTGAAGAGCCACCGGGGATCGACCAGGTATTAGCGCTGTGACCCCTGCGCTCCCTGACCTGGCCTGGGACCCCCGGCAGCGTGCTCCGCTGAGCGCGGATCCCCCATCCTTAACTTGAGCCCCCCCCTGTGACGTGGAAGCCAGCGCGCTCACCGCCGCGGCCCGGAGGCCGGAAGAAGTGCCCTGCAGAGTCGCGAGGCCCGTGAGAAGCCCGGGGCCCCGCCGCTGCCGTCGCAGCTGTGTGAGAAGGTGCGCGAGGCCTGGGGCCGAGTTTCCCCCATCGTCGCTGGAGCGGACGCCGTCTGACGCCGAGGACGAGGTAAGCCCGGAGGCTGGGATTGCCCCTGGTGCGCCCCCTACTGGTCGGGAACCGCACCGCACCCTCAGCCCGGGTCCCCTCTCCGTGGGAGTTCCCCCCTGCCAGCGCGACAGAGAGACCCCGCCGAGGGATCCTCTCCTTGTGCCCCCGTGACTGCTCTGAAGCGAGGTGCCCTACGAACTGCACCGGAGCCGAGAGACTCGCTCCTCCCGTCCCGGTCGCTTCCCGCTAAAAGCTTCGTGAGGCGCATTGACTGTCGTACCCCGCATTGAAGTACCCAGCGCCAATAATTACAAGTAGCGCTCTGTTAGTCCTGTGCCGGATTGAAGTGCTCAATGTCCATAATTACAAGTAGCGCTCTGATATTCCTGTGCTGGATTGAAGTGCTCAATGTCAGTCATTACGAGTAGCGCTCTGTTATTCATGTGCCATATTGGAGTGCTATATGTTGGTGATTACGAGTAGCGCTCTGTTATTCATGTGCCATATTGAAGTGCTACGTGTTGGTGATCACGAGTAGCGCTCTGTTATTCATGTGCCATATTGAAGTGCTACGTGTTAGTGATTACGAGTAGCGCTTTGTCATTCATGTTCCATATTGAAGTACCACGTGCTATTGATTACGAGTAGCGCGCTGTTATTCACGCCCCTGCTGAAGGGCTACGTTCTATTGATTACGAGTAGCACGCTGTTATTCATGTTCATAATGAAATACTAAATGACATCTATTACGAGTAGCTCTCTGTGCTAGATGCCCCGTTCTGAGGTTGTCACCAGTTAGCGCGCCTAGCGCCATCCTCACCCCCCTAAGGCGCTACAGGAACGTGAAGCGCGCGTGTACCTCTAGGTGAAGGGTAGTTGTACCTCAGGCAGTACTGATTTGTTATGAATGTCATTTGTGGTATCACCAGCTTATGAAATGTACTGCTACCTCATGAACTGCATCTAACGTGATCTACTTGGATAAACTTGAGTATTTACATAACTCCTACAGTGTGGCGTCACTTATTGTGGGTGTTCCTCGTCGCATGTGAGGTGCGTGTTTTATGGTTGCTTTACACACAGACCTTTGGTGGCCCGACCGCTCGTGTCACGTTACCGCCCCATAGGGCCTGGAGACCCCAGGTCCTACATTGTTGGCGAGCGGTGGGATCCTTAGGACCTGTGACCATACAGCACCCTTCTGTGAGGCGAAGGGCGCCACAATTAAACGCCTAATTGTTCCAGAGCTCTGAAACCATTGATTGCTGCATTGTTATATCCACTGTCCAGGTTGAAAGTGCAAGAGTCCTGGTTAGCTGAGAACTGTTACCTATACCCTAGGAAATGTTCTCCTTAGTGTCTAGGTCCCCACCTGCCAGAATGGAATTCCGGTTAGCTGACCTCGAGGGGTACTCAGTGAAGCAACTAAGGGAGTTCGGGCAGGGGATGGGGGTGCCTGGGGTACGGAAGGCCAAAGGACCGGAACTCCGCACCGCCATTAGGGCATGGGTAGAAGCCCACCCAGAAGGGAGAGGGGATGAGGGACAGGAGGCACCAGAGGCACCTCAGGAGGAGAGCGCCCAAGAAGTGACCGACATATTGAATGTAGATGTGTCTGAAAATGTGCCCCCAGGGAGACGTTCTGGGGCCAGTAGTAGGACAGGGTCGAGGAGGAGCGCGTCTCCAGAGGAGTACGAGGACAGGAGGGAAGAGTGGCAGTTAAGGTGGGAGCTGGCCAAGTTAGAACAAGAGAAAGAAAGGGAATTGGCCAGAGTGGAACAGGAAAGAGAAAATAGGAGATGGGCAATGGAGGAGAAGAAGCTTGCGCACGACCTTCAGCTAAAAGAGCTGGAGTTACGCGCCCTCCAATTGAACGCGTCCAATAAGGACAATGGTGGCAGCATACCTAAGGAACCTCAAGAGTCAAAGTTCTACCTACCTAAAGAGGTAATTGCCAATTACACAGTGGGGGACGACATCATGAAATGGTTGGAGGCATACGAGGTAGCCTTGACGGCCCATGGGGTACCCGAGAGTAATTGGGGAGGTGGTTTTATACCGGTATTTACCTCCCAATGTTAGGGACACCCTGTTATATTTGGCCAAGGCGGATCAGGTAAGTTATGCCCCCATGAAAGAGGCCTTGTTAAAAAAGTTTGGTCTCAACCCCGAGAGGTACAGGCAAAAGTTTCGTGGCAGCCATAAGCTGTCCACACAGACATGGGTAGATTTTTTTGATTATGCGAGGAAAGCACTAGATGGTTGGGTGCGTGGCAGCGAGGTGCTGGACTACCAAGGGTTGTACGATCTTTTTTTAAGGGAGCACCTCTTGGATAAGAGCTTTCCGGAGCTGCGCCAACATCCGGTGGACCGCAAGTTGATGGATCCCCGTGAGCTTGCGGAGGAGGCAGATATTTGGGTGAGCACCCGGGTGTCTCACAAGGGCCCCGGGGGAGATGGCTCGAAAGGCGGACAGGGTTTCCCCCAGAGGAAAGAGGGGGGAGATAAAAAGGTGGAGTTCTCGAAAGGTCCCCAAAATAAGTTTGGGAAGGGAGTAGGAACCCCACCCCCGTCCAATTCCACAAGACCCACTTACCCGGACAGGAGTCAGCAGCCTAGGATTGTGCGGTGCTACGAGTGTGGGGAGATTGGACACTACAGGGGAGATCCCAAGTGTCGCAAGCGACCACCAGCCCCAACGGGCGGGTAAAGTCCCGGGGTGAGTAGTATAGCGCTTGGGGTGGAGCTGCCCTTAGATAGGGAAGGGGAGTGGACAGGCCTGACGCTGGTTTCACTCGGGGATAGAGAGGTGGTCCCCGTAGTGTCCCTGCCCCCGAACACTGCTAAATATCAGCAGAGGGTGAGAATTAATGGGGAGGAGGTGGAAGCTCTGAGAGACACAGGGGCCAGCATGACCACTGTCGTGCGGCAGCTGGTGTCCCCAGACCAAGTAGTCCCCGAGGAGTTCCATCCGGCCGTATTGGCTGACGGCAGTATGAGTCACTATCCAGTGGCTCGTGTTCCATTTGAGTGGGGAGGAGTCAGAGGCCTACTGAGAGTTGCTGTGAGCCCTGCCTTGCCTGTGGGGTGTTTGCTAGGGAACGACCTGGAGCACACCAAGTGGAAAGACGTCGAGTTTCACGCTCACACTGAGATGCTGGGATTACCAGGGTGGACTTGCGTCAGCACGCTGTCCATGGCTGCCCGGCATGGAACTCACCCTGGGTTGGAGCATGGAATCATGGCCCAACCCGAAGCCAAACATGGAAAGAAGAAGGTGGTAGAGGACATGCCCCGTGAGATGGATGGGGAGGCCGCAGAGGTGCCCCCGGAGTCCGCGGAGGTAGATGTCGTTCCTGTGGAGGACTTGCCGACCCTTGCTGACTGGCATGTGGAAGGAGGGCCTACCCGGGAGGAATTTTGTCAGGCACAAAGGGCGTGCCCCACGCTTGAAGGCATGCAGCGGCAGGCCGAAGCCCAAGTGGCCAGTCAGGAACTGGGAGGTTATCACGTGTATTGGGAGGATGGTCTCCTATACAGTGAGCCCAGGGTGCCGGTACATGGATCTTCGAGGGCCATAGTGGTCCCCCAATGTTACCGGGCCTTTCTGCTGGAGTTAGCGCACAAGATACCCTTAGCCGGACACCTGGGTCAGGACAAAACCTTTGCACGGTTGGTCCCCCATTTTTATTGGCCCAGGATGAGGATTGCATCAGACACCTTTTGCAAGACCTGCAAGTCTTGTCAGGCCAGTGGCAAGACTGGGACTAAGTTGAAGGTCCCGTTGGAACCGCTCCCCGTGGTCGGGACCCCTTTTGAGAGGGTCGGTATCGATATTGTTGGGCCATTGGACCCTCCGACCGCAGCGGGACACCGGTTCATCTTGGTTTTGGTGGACCACGCCACAAGGTACCCAGAGGCTATTCCTCTGAGGACCATCACTGCACCGGTGGTGGCGCGGGCACTGTTGGGGATTTTTACCCGAGTGGGATTCCCCAAGGTCGTGGTGTCGGACAGGGGCACCAATTTCATGTCGGCCTACATGCAGGCCATGTGGAAGGAGTGTGGGGTGACCTACCGGTTCTCCACTCCTTACCACCCCCAGACGAACGGACTTGTAGAGCGCTTCAATAAGACGTTGAAGGGGATGATCCGAAGCCTACCAGAGGGCTTGAGGCGTAAATGAGACGTCCTCCTCCCCTGCTTGTTATTCTCCTACTGGGAGGTACTGCAGAAGGGAGTCGGGTTCAGCCCGTTTGAATTGCTCTATGGCCATCCCGTTCGGGGGCCCCTCAGTTTAGTGAAGGAGGGGTGGGAGAAGACTTCACAGAAGCTTCGCCGTGACATTGTCAGCTACATGCTGGCGTTCCGCAGCCAGATGGCCAAGCTGTGGAAGGCAGCCACAGAGAACCTGGAGGCTAGCCAGACCGTGATGAAGGAGTGGTATGACCGCAACGCTCGGACGATCGAGTTAGACGTTGGACAGAAGGTGTGGGTTATGGAACCTGGGGAGCTTTGTGCCCTCCAGGACCGGTGGACTGGCCCGTTCGACATTGTGGAGCGGCGAGGCCAGACCACGTACGTAGTTGATATGAAAACCCCACGTCAGCCCCTCAGGGTGCTCCACGTCAACCGCCTGAAGCCGCACCATGAGCGATCAGAGCTTGCTCTCCTTATGGTGACGGATGGGAGCGAAGAGGAAGAGAGTGAAGCTCTTGCTGACCTTCTAGCGGTGCAAGAGAAGGATGGTTCGGTGGAAGGTGTAGTCCTCTCCCCATCCTTGACCCCAGAGCAACAGAGGGACCGTCGCCATGTCCTGGGACAGTTCGCCTCGTTGTTCTCCCTCACGCCTGGAATCACTCATCTGTGTACCCATGATGTGGACACAGGGGACAGCCCCCCGGTGAAGAACAAGTCTTACCGGCTCCCTGACCGAGTGAAGGATAGCATCCAGCGTGAGGTGGCAAAGATGCTGGAGCTGGGGGTGATAGAACCTTCCAGCAGCCCGTGGGCTAGTCCAGTGGTGCTGGTGCCGAAAGCGGCCCCACCGGGTACGACACCGGAGCTTCGGTTCTGTGTGGACTACCGGGGGTTGAACTCTGTCACGAAGACAGATGCTCACCCCATCCCACGTGCAGACGAGCTGGTGGACCGGCTGGGAGCAGCCCGGTACCTCAGCACCATTGACCTGACATCCGGATATTGGCAGATTGCCATGGCCGATGGAGCAAGGGAGAAGACAGCGTTCTCCACCCCCGAGGGCCACTATCAGTTTCGAGTGATGCCCTTTGGGCTCAAAAATGCTCCGGCCACATTCCAGCGGTTAGTGAATCAGGTACTATCTGGCCTGGAGTCCTTCTCAGCGGCCTACCTGGATGACATAGCTGTCTTCAGTGGCACCTGGGAGGACCATCTGCAACACCTCCAGGAGGTATTGCAGGCGCTGCAATGCGCTGGCTTAACAATTAAAGCCAGCAAGTGCCAGATTGGACAGGGATCTGTCGTGTACCTGGGACACCTGGTGGGCGGAGGTAAGGTGCAACCCCTCCAGGCCAAAATCGAAACCATCTTGGCTTGGGAGCCCCCCAAGACCCAAACAGAGGTCCGAGCTTTCCTCGGCCTCACTCGGTATTACCGCCGGTTCGTCAAGGGGTATGGCACCATCGTAGCCCCCTTGACGGAATTGACCTCAAAGAAGCAACCTCGCAAGGTCATATGGACAGCTGCATGCCAAGAGGCCTTTGACACGCTGAAACATGCGATGTGTACCGCTCCAGTACTAGCAACACCAGATTTCAGCAAGGAATTTATTGTACAGACAGATGCCTCAGAGCACGGCATAGGTGCGGTGCTCTCACAACTCAATGCCGAGGGCCAAGATCAACCTGTGGCCTTCATATCCAGAAGACTCCTCCCTCGGGAACGGCGATGGAGCACCATTGAGAGAGAAGCCTTCGCGGTGGTCTGGGCACTGAAGAAGTTGAGGCCATACCTCTTTGGCACTCACTTCCTTATCCAGACCGACCACCGCCCCCTTCGCTGGCTCATGCAGATGAGAGGCAAAAACCCCAAGTTGTTGAGGTGGTCCATTTCCCTACAGGGGATGGACTTTCGGGTGGAACATCGGCCCGGAGTTGACCACGCCAATGCTGACGGTCTCTCCAGGTTTTTCCGCCTTAGTGATGAGAACTCCCTAGAGGTTGGGTAGCTCTCCCCTCTTTCGGCTGGGGGGGGACGCATGTTGGACCTGTCAGCCCTAGGGTGGTCTCCCCTTCTATTTTTGTATCGTGCCTCATTTTTTCCACCCTCATTTTTATGTTGGACTAGGTCTCCGGGCGCCTTTCCATTGCCAATCAGTGTTAAGGTGCAGGTGCTCCCTTCTCCCAAGATGGCTGCCACAGGCCCCTGCTACTGCAGAGTGGTCTTTCATAGTAGCACCCTAGCTGCCAGGAGCTGGCTGGAACCCCACAACAATGTTGCGACTCCAGCCCGCCTTTTTGTCCCATAGGTAGAGTGGGGAAGCTCCTGGAATGTGCTGGAACCTTCTAGAAGGGAGGTGTGGTTTTTCTTTTGCCGCCTTGGCCAGAGGTCACCTGACCTAGGGCTACTTAAGAGAGGGAGGGAAGCATTTGTGGTGAGTTGGCCATTGGGGTGAAGCAGAGCTGGAAGAATCCACCAGGAGTGTAGGCGGTAGGGCCTAGCCAGGGACTTATGCCTCTGAGAGTGACAGGATTTAGGTGCTGCCTCTTAAGTGAGTGAGGGACCCTGTGAAACCCACTGATCTTGCCCAGCAGTAGGAGGACCCAGAGACTCTCTGCCCAGCCTCACTAGGAAGGATCTAGTCGCCCTCTCCATCCCTACCCCCCTGTAACAGAACCCTTTAAGGGCGCCAGATACATCTGCGCCAACAAGACTTTATCTAACATCTGAGAACAGAGACTTATATGCCAAGCACTGAGACTGCGTGTCCAGATTGAACTCTCAAACTTATATGCCAAGCACTGAGACTGCGTGTCCAGATTGAACTCTAAACCTTATATGCCAAGCACTGAGACTGCGTGTCCCGACTGACCCCTGAAGCCGTATGCAAAGCAGATTGAAGAGCCACCGGGGATCGACCAGGTATTAGTGCTGTGACCCCTGCGCTCCCTGACCTGGCCTGGGACCTCCGGCAGCGTGCTCCGCTGAGCGCGGAACCCCCATCCTTAACTTGAGCCCCCCCCCTGTGACGTGGAAGCCAGCGCGCTCACCGCCGCGGCCCGGAGGCCAGAAGAAGTGCCCTGCAGAGTCGCGAGGCCCGTGAGAAGCCCGGGGCCCCGCCGCTGCCGTCGCAGCTGTGTGAGAAGGTGCGCGAGGCCTGGGGCCGAGTTTCCCCCATCGTCGCTGGAGCGGACGCCGTCTGACGCCGAGGACGAGGTAAGCCCGGAGGCTGGGATTTCCCCTGGTGCGCCCCCTACTGGTCGGGAACCGCACCGCACCCTCAGCCCGGGTCCCCTCTCCGTGGGAGTTCCCCCCTGCCAGCGCGACGGAGAGACCCCGCCGAGGGATCCTCTCCTTGTGCCCCCGTGACTGCTCTGAAGGGAGGTGCCCTACGAACTGCACCGGAGCCGAGAGACTCGCTCCTCCCGTCCCGGGCGCTTCCCGCTAACAGCTTCGTGAGGCGCATTGACTGTCCTACCCGCATTGAAGTACCCAGCGCCAATAATTACAAGTAGCGCTCTGTTAGTCCTGTGCCGGATTGAAGTGCTCAATGTCCATAATTACAAGTAGTGCTCTGATATTCCTGTGCCGGATTGAAGTGCTCAATGTCAGTCATTACGAGTAGCGCTCTGTTATTCATGTGCCGTATTGAAGTGCTACATACTAGTGATTATGAGTAGCGCTCTGTTATTCATGTGCCATATTGAAGTGCTACGTGTTGGTGATTACGAGTAGCGCTCTGTTATTCATGTGCCATATTGAAGTGCTATATGTTGGTGATTACGAGTAGCGCTCTGTTATTCATGTGCCATATTGAAGTGCTACGTGTTGGTGATTACGAGTAGCGCTCTGTTATTCATGTGCCATATTGAAGTGCTACGTGTTGGTGATTACGAGTAGCGCTCTGTTATTCATGTGCCATATTGAAGTGCTACGTGTTAGTGATTACGAGTAGCGCTTTGTCATTCATGTTCCATATTGAAGTACCACGTGCTATTGATTACGAGTAGCGCGCTGTTATTCACGCCCCTGCTGAAGGGCTACGTGCTATTGATTACGAGTAGCACGCTGTTATTCATGTTCATAATGAAATACTAAATGACATCTATTACGAGTAGCTCTCTGTGCTAGATGCCCCGTTCTGAGGTCGTCACCAGTTAGCGCGCCTAGCGCCATCCTCACCCCCCTAAGGCGCTACAGGAACGTGAAGCGCGCGTGTACCTCTAGGTTAAGGGTAGTTGTACCTCAGGCAGTACTGATTTGTTATGAATGTCATTTGTGGTATCACCAGCTTATGAAATGTACTGCTACCTCATGAACTGCATCTAACGTGATCTACTTGGATAAACTTGAGTATTTACATAACTCCTACAGTGTGGCGTCCCTTATTGTGGGTGTTCCTCATCGCATGTGAGGTGCGTGTTGTATGGTTGCTTTACACACAGACCTTTGGTGGCCCGACCGCTCGTGTCACGTTACCGCCCCATAGGGCCTGGAGACCCCAGGTCCTACAGCTTTTACATGCTATTTTCTCAGGAAATACTGAACAGATTTACACCAGACCTGCAAAAGGCACTTCCTTGACCTTATGGCTACCTCTCTGCCAAATTTCACGTAATTCTGTTCAGCCGTTCGGGCTGTAGCTGCGACTAAAGGTCCTATTGAAAAATGCATGGGGAAAACGCATTTTGTGACCCCCCCTTTTTCTCGGCCCCCGCTTGACGAATCACCCCGAGACTTTCAGGGTAGGAGCTGAACGGAGCGCCCCATTTGTTTTGAAAATTTCGCGAGGATTCGTCAACCGGCGCCAAAGTTATTCAAAATAGAATTTTGAGATTTCCTATGGAAACTAGGTTGTAACTATAACTATCTACTGGCGACCGCCAGTAGATAATATATATATACTTACTCTGGCTGGGAGCAGTGTAAAATAAAATTGTAATAAATTAATAAATTCATTTTATTACAATTTTATTTTTCAACTACTTTGCAGTGTTAAAAGCAATGGGGCGACGCGTCTCCACCCTAATGGAGGTGCCTGGGCTGCCACATCCGTGGCAATATTGAAGAAGTTTGACAAGAATTACAAAGTGCCCATATTGAAAAATGCCATTGTAACTCGCAAATAGTGTTGCCACAATACATTAAGAATGGAATTGGATTTTGATTGGCTCTCTCGGAAAAAATCTTCTCAGGCTACTTAGTGGTTCGTCAAACATAAAATAGTATGTAGCTGAACAAAGCATAGCCTTGTTTTTGTTCAGTTTGCATATCAAAGTTGTTCAGTTTTCATATCAAAGTTAATTTACCCTCCTGTATCATTGTTTCTGTACCCTGACATTATGATATTAGCTCTCTACTATCTATTACCATAACAGTAGTAATCAAATTTGTCTGACCAAATATGGATGGTGAAATCTACATTTTCTGATGGAACAAAGGCCCAACCTCCCTAGAAAACTGTTTTGGTCTTTATTGTGTACACTAATCCAAACACAGATATTGAGGCAATATCCTTCGCGTCAGAGGCTGTTTTTAATATAGTAGGCAGATAAACCACTTTAAATGTAAGAGGGCGTAGTCAAATCCCTTCTGGGCACAGCATTTCACCCAAGATCTTCCCCTAGCACATTAGCAGTTCAGCAACCTTGCTCGTCATTGACCTCTCACAAGGAGCCTTTTGTTTACACTTGTAAGGGGTTAAGGAGCTGATGGCACTGTTGACTTGACATTCTTATCAAAACCTACAAGCCCATGTTCAGCTCTGATCATCCCTGTCAGCTGGCACACAGAAGAGGCATTCCATTCAGCCATAGCCTCTTGAGTTCAGATGAACAACAGCCTTTTTCCAAGACGGACAGTCGGACACACAAGGTCATTTCACCTGTATTTGGAAGAGCGAAAAAAAACCACTAGGGAGACACTTTTGAGAATGGCTTGAAACGCTTGTAAGAATAGCTCCTGCAAGCTGAATGCGCTGAAGTTACCCCGACCTTTAGATATTGACTTAGAACTTAACAACGTAAACAGTTTTCTGAACCAGTGACCGTTAAAAACGGTTATTTATTAAGTCTTCTCAAAGTGAAATGCATGAATTCACCCGGAACTATGTATAAGGAAGTACTCCCAGAAAACCTGAAGGCAGTGCTTAATTTGAGCCTGTGGTTTCCGGTGCGCAGCATCAGAACTTAATTGTCATCACGGGCACTGCGCCGGTTTTATCTAAATGAGAGATGAACACAACAACACTTGTTTAATATTTCAATGAACATTAGAAATGACTAATATCTGCTGCCCAAGCTATTATTGTACCTTTGGGGCCTGGAATAGTCTGAAATGCCAGGCTTGTAGGGTGTGTTGATTAGTAGTTGTGTTAAATCTGTTACTGGCGACACCTATAGGGGCAATGAGTAGTACAAGCTTCAGTGGCCTCTTGACAAGGGCCCCTGCTCTTATTTTTTCCAAATTCAGCACTGCCTGAAGGATGGGGAAGTGCAGTCTTTCACACGAACAGCACTCACTGTAAGCTAGCTCAGCATATAAAGAGGCAAACTCTTGCGGGTAGTAACAGGTCCTTGTGTGTCTGTTGGACACCTCCCCTTACGTACTTTTTGAATCCCCTAGTTGTCTAAAGGGAGACCAGCAGTCGTTGTCCGCGACTCCCAACGCACGGACAAGTGATGTGAATCTGGGACATTTTGCAGGTTGACCTCGGATTGCTTCGGTGATGGTGATGCTCGAACAATGAGTGTAAACTGACCACCTGCTTCTCTAGAGCATTGGGGAGAACCAGGAGGGAGACAGTGCAGATCTGTCCCTAGCACATTGAGCTCTCTATTCTAGAGGCAGCAGGCCTTTCAGACTGAGATGTCAAAGACAACTCACAGCTGTAACAAGCATTCATTATGGACCACATATGGTCTAATTATCATGGCATCTGCTTTGAAGTGTCTGTACACTTGCAGACTTACTGAGGATGTCCTGCCGTGATGCTGGGACCAGGGGGAAGTTGGTAAGAAGAATTCTCATTAAAGCAGACTTTTAAAGTGCCCGTTTCTTATTATCTGTGTTTTGAAGAGAGTCAGATTTCAAATAACATTAAGGAGAGCGAAGAGACAACTCATGACCACCCACTGCTTATTTATTATGTAGCATAATGGCCAGAGCTGCCGACTTCGGAGTTGGGGTACCAGGTTCTAAGTACCTCGGAGTCGCCTCAACATCCTGTGATTCTGGCAAATAATCCAATCTCCCCGTGTCTACCAAATATGAATGTGTCCTTGTGTAACCTAATTGGTGCCCATGTAAAGGCTCCAATACTTTCGGGTCGAGTTCACGCTAAATAAAACTGCAACAACAAAAAATGATCATGTAGCTCATTGTTTACATGTGTCCTCTTTTAAAATAAGGTCACCTTGAACTTAAGTGGTATTATTGCAGAATTCCTGGAGAAGTGAGCAGGGGAGACTTGCATGGCGGACATAGACTTAACAGGAAGACATTTTCTAAGTGCTTTCTAATATTTACACATTTGTAAATATAAAGTACACTGGCCTCTTAGTAGACGATGGAAACAAGGATTTTAAAAAGGGTCGATGAAAAAATAAGCATTTATTTTACTTTGTTTTGTGATGCGCACACAGCGTAATCTTTTTCCAGTTAAAAATGGTGCAAATGCAGATTCAATCATGAGTTTAGGCTGTGGCAAGCAAGGCAGGTCCCCTGCCAAAAATGAGGTGCGAAGCACTATGTAAAGAAAGGCGTTATTTATCATTATTTGCAAACAATTTCAGTAATGTACACTCAATTTGTGTGGGGTTTAATGTTTTTAATCCTCATACCCTATTATTTTTCTGATGGTTTTTGAAGAGCTAACAACACTGGCCAGCACCCACACTGTAAAAATGGTTTCTAGGCCTCTGACACCAGTCCCAGGAGGTTTTTTGAACCACTAAGTGTGATA
This sequence comes from Triturus cristatus, assembly GCF_964204655.1. Lineage (NCBI taxonomy): Eukaryota > Metazoa > Chordata > Amphibia > Caudata > Salamandridae > Triturus > Triturus cristatus. The sequence goes on from NC_140580.1 coordinate 770,353,163, forward strand.
TTTGGATTCTTTCACTGTCTTCCTCGTTCTTAATAGAATGAGGAAGACAGTGAAAGAATCCAACAGAGTCTGGTTCTGGGCTTGATTCTGTAGCCCCAAGCTCATTCAAGTGCTGTCTTTCAGCGTTCTCCATCCCTCTGAGACTCCTCTGATGCATTCTACCTCTCTGCTGACCCGGCATCCTGCTGCCCTTCTGTTTAGTGCATCTCTTACTGGCACTGAGCCCGCATTCACCAAATAATTCGCAGTCGGCATTTTTGCAATTTCGGATGGTTTCTTTCTGGCATTGATTTGCGTGCATCCGACAGTCACGTGGGGGACACGGCCTTTATGACGCTGGCTGAGCCACGCGTGCCGTTTCCCCACCAGCGAACCACGCACGCAGTGCACCGTCCAGATGCGCGGATGGGCGGGCACAGGCGGTGGAAGGATCGGGAGAGGATGCGGTCTGGTAAGTGTGGTTGGGGCATGGTTTGGGGGGGAGGTGAGAGTAGTTTTTGGGGCTTAGGGAGGGCTTGGTTGTTTTTAGGGCATAGGGCTGAGTTTTAGGGCTCAGTGCAGGGGGACGGGATAGTTTTCAGGTGTGGGGGTTAGTTTTTAGGGCTCAGGCAGAGAAGGGACAGTTTCCAGGGCTGGGGGCAGTTTTAGGGCTCAGTGAGGGTAGGCTGGAGTCAGGTATGTTTTGAGGACATGGGGCCGAGTGTTAGGGCTCAGGACGGGGAGAGGGAAGGGACAGTTTTCAAGGCTGGGGGCAGTTTCTGGGCTCAAGGGCCGGTCTGGGTAGTTTTAAGTATGTGGGGCTGGGCTTTAGGGCTCAGGGCGCATGGGCTGGGGTGTGATCTTTACCACTCATCCCTTTATTAAACATGCCTTTACCACAAAATTGAGTGGTGAAGGCAAGCGTGGTAAAGGAATGCGCTTTTAAGACTTACCTGTTGTTCGGGCTTCTGTTGTAGAGGCATGCAATGGTTTAGCCCTGCGCGCCTCTGTCATACAAGTGTCACATGGACATCAACATCCTACCCTGCGCCGCTGCACAGTCCTCCATGCATCAACATTGTGATTGTAAGTTTTATTTATATGGCTCTTACTACCCCTGACGAGGTGTTGAAGCTGTGGCGAGTTGCACGCTACTCCGGAACCACAGTCTAGAGTTTAGTACATCAGTAATGAGTGCTCTCTTTTTACCTTGCGCATTAGTTGTGTCAAGATTGTGCTCTTTATTTCTTGCGTGTTTAGTAGTGTTCAGAGTAGGGTTAGAATGATTGGAATGGATTTGAAAAGGGAAAGTAGTAAATTGTTTTTGTAAGTAGTGGTCATGTGTGCCTGTTAGTTGAGTGAATGTGCTTAACAGGGGGGTAAAACTTGAGAAGGATGTTTCGGAGTTCATAGTAGGCAGAACGGTTTGGGATGAGTCAGTAAGAGGCGAGATGGTACACAGGTTGAAGGGAGTATTTATTATAAGAAAACTGAAATTAACTTGTACATACATATATGCATATGACACTTGGTAAAGGTGTAATGGGTGAAGTGCACCCCTGTGTATAAATACCCGTATGTACATAGAAGCAGCAATATTTTCATGGTCTGAGGTGCACATGTATCTTGTGGTGAAGTATGCATTTTTGTTTATCAAATAACTATAATTAACTTATATATACATGACAGTCTTAAAGGTTTAGTAGCAGGCATAAACCCCTCTATATATGCACTTATATGCATCTAGACGTCGCAATATTGACATGGTCTGATATACACATGCATCTTGTGTTGTAATGTACAATTTGTTTCCCTTCTATAATTGTATCTGCTTATACCAGGAAGCATAGTTCAATGTACAATGACACATGTAAAACAACAACCTCATATCCATATTATGAGAAGCATAGTTGGTCATGTCTGACTATACTATTGTGGTACACTGTTGAGTTGTGAGTATAATTGTCATGTGGGGGAGAGCCAGCTCTTGACTAATCTTCTGAAGTCGAGGTGGTAGTCAGTGGATCTTATGTTTATGGGTAGGAAACCCCATAGTTTGGCTGCATGAACAGAGAAAGATGTTCCACCCATGGTTTTTTTTCTTGTTTGTAGGAATTTTGAGAGACATTCTCAAGCGTAGGTTCCTTCGTTGTATGTATCTGTTGATTTTCTTCCTAATAAAGAGTGGTCCTTTGCCATGTATTGTTGTGTGCGAGATACAAAGCAGCTTGAAGGTGGATCGTCTGGCAAGTGGTAACCAGTGTAGGGCCCTGAAGTCAGGGGAAATGTGTGCTTGTGTCTTTACATGCATAAGTAGTCTAGCAGCAGCATTCTGAATTCTCTGTAATATCCTTAGAGTTGATAAAGGTGAGTCGTGATATAGACCATTAGCGTAATCCAGTTTGCTAGGACAAGAGAAATGGTAGCTTGAACCTTGAGGGCAAATCTTAGGTACAGGAAAATGCGTTACAGTGTTTTCATTGTGAGAAAGAAGGATTTGGCTACCTTATTCACTTGTGCGTTCATTGACAGCTTGGCATCCATGATAATTTGAAGGTTTCTTACCTCTTTAAAAATTGTTGGTGGTGGTCCTAGATCTTTATGCGAAGCACAGAGGGGGTTGTAGGTTTTTCAGTCACCACAGGTGAGTATTTTGGTTTTGGGGGTAATTCAATTTGAGTTTGCTCCATGTCATCCACTATCTACAGCCCGGAGACAACTGAAGATTTTTTTTAAAGTTATTTTTATTGAACAGTTTAAACAAAAAAAATCCAAACAAAAACAGTAGACATTGCAGAACAGAAAATAAAGACAGAAGCAACAATTGACAAGGACCCTTAAGGACCACTACATATTGACATTAGACCATTGCAGCAACATTACACTGGTCACCAGTGAAATCCACATCCACATCAGCAATATTAGGAAACATCATCCGTACTTTTCGGGGGCCCACAGAGGTCACATTGCACTTACCCCATATCTTAATCTATTTATTTGGACAACCACTCCCTGCCCATACCACCCTCTCAGTCAGCATGCAACAGTTCATGTCTCTCTTCCAGTGCCCCAAACTCTGGCTCAAATCGGATCGCCACATGCAAGCTATGTTTCGCTTAGCCACAATCAGTACCAAGATAAGCCAGAGTCGGTCCATACGATTAAGGTCTGTTTCAGCCCACGCATTGAGAATGCACCATTTGGCCGAGAGTGGCAGACCACTTCCCACTACTTCATTGACGCAAGCCAGTGCCCTCCCCCAATAATGTTAGAGTTTACAGGGCAAGTCCACAGCAAATGGAAGAACGAGCCTTCCTGACCACATTTCTAGGAAACTAAGCTTAATCCGATTTGCCCATTTTAACCAGGGTAGTGCATGCATAATAGCTGCGATGAAGACTTTTCAGTTGCACCAAGCAAAATCTGGAGTGGATGGCCACCTCCCCTGGGGAGGCCAGAGCTTCTGGCCACTCTCCCGCCTCCAAGTCCCCTATGTCCACCTCATCAGCAGTTTGGCCAGAGGACAACTGAAGATTTTTGATGTTCCAGTGTCCTTTGGGCTTTTCAATTTCATAAGTATCTGTGTACCATCTGCGGTGTTATACCAGGTGAAATCAAAACAATTGATCAGATGTAATGATTACATGCAGATGTTGAAAAGCATAGGTGAGATGATTGAGCCTTGAGGGACTCCTGCTTTAATGCTGTATGGTTTAGAAGAGAACTGAGGAGTATGCACAATATTTGTTCTATTATGTAGATGCACTGTGCCCTCTATTCCAGCTTTCTTAAGTCTTGTGACTGTGTCAAAGGCAGCTGAAAGGTCCAAGAGAAGAAGGGCTTCAACCTTGTTCTGGTCTACTATGTTTTTAAGTCCATTCCACATAGAGATTTGAGCTGATTCTGTGCCTCTTCCTGGACAGAATCCAGTTTGGATGTCGGAAAGTATGGAATTGTGTTCAATAAAACATGAATTCAGGACGAAGGCTGCTCTTTCTTTGCCTTGGAATGGTCTGCTTGCTCTGAGTCTGTCGTTTTGGTTGTCCAGAGTAGGTTTTTTAAGTAATGAGTGTATGTGTGCCTTTTTTAAGTCTTCTCGAAAAACATCTGTTGGTATGAGTTGTTGATGTGTGTGCCGACTCGGATGGCCGCTGAGGTGGATAGTAGTATGATTTTGAATATGTGAGGTGGACAAAGGTCAGAGGGGCAGCTAGCAGGCTTGCTCGTTTTGACCAGATCCAGATGGTATTTAGACAGAATATTGGAAAGAGAAATATCGTGGATCAAAATATTGTGTCAGGAATATTGAGGACACAAATATCGTGAAGGTAAGTTTCTATGTTTAAGCACATTTTTACTATATATTACTACACATATATGTACCTTGAAGTTATAGATCTCTTCAAGGTGCATAGATGTGGAGTTAAGAATCGTAAATCTATAATTGCCTATTTGCACTTGCCTTCTCGATATTTTAGTCCTCGATATTTTTGAAACAATATTATTTCCACACAATATTTCTGTTTCCAATATTCTGCCCATGATCCATCCAGATTGTGCAGCCAATTACATCCACTCACCAAGTATCTCTCTGAGAGCAACAAGAGAATGATAAAATGGAGCACTTTTGTAATTAAAGAAACACTTTAGCATTGATACCATTGACAGCCTAGCAGATCTCTGGATTCCTGCTGGGGAAATCATTTTGCCACTATACAAACACTGAACGTCCGCGACATATGACTAGAACAAAATCAGCTCTGCTCTGCACTATGAGAAGGACATGGGGCCTGGCAAAGTGTGCAACCTATAAAATAAGAGGTGGGTTTGCAATAATTGCTTCGTACAATGGCAATTTACTAGAAGACCCTTTATATCGAATGTCACCTGCACATACTATTTGAAATTCATAGAGAAAAGATTCTGGCATTTAGAATCCATGTTTTTGATGGAAAATAAGAGGAACCTGAAATCAAAAACCAGTTGCATAGCCTTACGAATTACAGTTGCACCAGAAAACTCTTATTATCCCTACAGACTCTGTCACACACATAAGGGCTTTTAGGGGCATGACACAAAAGTGCTCGAATCAGAGCATTTATTGTGTATTAACCTCATACCTGATAATTCCATTCAGGGCTGCGGTGTAGCAAATTATAAATGAAGTACACAGATGTACTTATAGTCCAAGTTGGACTGGAAACCAGTATCAGCCCTGGCAAAAATGTCCCAATCTCACTACTGCACGCCGAGCCTAGAATTGGGCTATCGGGTGTGAGTAGCTCATGCAAGCCCAACCTGATTTGAAAGTAGCCCGCTAGCCTGCAGCCCACTGGGGAAATGCCAGAGTGGCAGAAAAGCAGTCTGGTCTTGCCTCTTAGGTTCTCTAAATTACATTTTTACAATTGAAACAGAGTTTCTACTAAAAATCATAAAACAAGAGCAGAGCACCTTGACAAGAAAATCGAGAGGTTTGTAAACTAACACAGCATTTTTTATCCAAGCATCAGGCAAATGGCCAAAAAATCAATATATTCAAAATGATAATTGCTTGTTAAGCCATGATTTCTGGTGCATATTATGGTGGTGTAGCACAATAAATAAAATACTATACTGTTACCTAGCTCAAAGGCACTCATTAAATCTTCCTAAGGTGGGTTCAAACTTGGATTTATCACCAGGACAGAAAGGTCAAGGGGGTTTCTTTTCTTCTTCTTCAACTTCTTTTGCCCTTTATTTCGATGTATTTCCGAAAGTCCCAGAATCTGCTACCCAGAATCTATACTTTATGTTCACAATCCCTTAGTTTCCCTACTGTCGCACCTTTCAACTTTCTCTTCCTGACCACTTTTCCTCCCATCCACCCTTCCTTGATCTTTTTGTATCTGTCCTATATTAGTCCATCCATCATTTTCACTCTTTTTAATGCCGTAATTGTTTTTTTCCTTCTTGTTATCTTTTACCTTGTTCCGGAAACCTTTTGATTTCTGTCCTTTGTTTTACTCACTCTGCCTCTTGTTGCCTTAGCTTCCTCGTAACTTGTTGTAGTCTGTTTATTAATTCAATACTGACATGCATTTCTGTGACAGTCACTTTGTTTATGACCTCACTGTCCATATCTTTCTACTGCAGGTACCTCCCAAGTTCAGCACCTGATGACAGTGTTGATCCGGGAACACAGGCGGCTTTTTGCTACCACCAGGGCTGACCTCTCAGAACTCATCATGGACTCAAGGTCTGGAATTCAGCACATCTCTATCAATGGGGTATCAGAAAGAGACAGAGACAGTTCCAGGACTGAAGACATTGTTGTGGACCAACCAGATATGTTACCTTCTAGAGCTCCAACTATGGAAGCTGCCAATGCCAGAACAGTCAATAGAGCTACAGCTCAGTCTGCGAATACTCCGAATAAGAAGGTGCAAACTTTGCAAAGTTGGAAATGTGCTCTTAAACCAACGGGGGGAAGATCCCCCAGTCCCAAGTTTGGCAACTCCAACTTGGATATTCCAAGCCTATCGCCTAGTGGAAACTGGTTGATGAATGGATTGTCCTCTTTGAGGGGACATCGTAGGACATCATCTGTTGAGCGAGTTAAAGACTCTGGCTCAACCCAAAGGTTCTCGACCTATGATAACGTTCCTTCTTCTAGCCTGTCCCTGAGCGCACACAGCGTGGGCTGCAGCACATGGTCCTCTTCATCTTGTGAACTTTCCATTTCGGACTCGATCAGTAGCTGCCCCGCCTGCCGCGGCAGCGACTCTTCTGCCTTCATGGGCACAAAGGCAGACTGGCCAGGGCTGTCTTCTGTGTCTCAGAGTGAGGTGAAAAGCATGGACAGCAGCTTTGAGAGGTTACAGGTGTGCTTCAGCAGTGACAGCAGCATTGAACAAAGCCTCCCAGTGACAGCAACAAAAGACCCAGCACGCTACTCCCGAGCTCTGCAGGGCCTGGTATCGGAGCTAAAAAATGAGCTTGAAAGACAGAGATCCGAGTACGAGTCCAGGATACAAAGGTATAAAGACAAGATACAATTCACTATTTTATTCATTACTAATGATTTTCCAACGTGTAATTGGAATGTAAGACATAAAGTGATTTTTTTACATAATAAGGGAGTATGTTTGTAGTTCTCAAAACCATTCTAATGAGACACAGTTGGAAGGAGTACAGGTGAGAAAATAATATCATTAGCGTTTGTCGACTTAGGTCGTGATGACAAGTGGATCGGTGTTTTCGGACCGTTGCGTAAACCCATCTTCACAGGGGTCGGAATTATTAGTTGAGTGGTGTTTACTGCATCTGATATTTATCCAGTGCATTAAATATCCAACTCTTCATTAAATTTTGACAGGTCAAACATGCCGGAATTTAACAGAGAAAAAGTGTACATTATTTACCTTACCATGCAGATTTTGGGGCAGGAAGCAGCAAAATCTGTATTTTATTCCACAGAAACTCCTAATAGATGCTATTTATTGCACTTGACTAACATATCCCAGGGTACGTTATGTATCTAGTGTGATAAGAAGCACAGAGATTCTGACAAATTCTGAAGCAGTGCTTTAGGTTGAGAAAATATTGTATATGTTATCTTGCAATTGATGACACTGTGAAACAAATTATTTATATATATGTGCCACGCTGTATTCTGACATCCTTAAGTACAGGCTGCCATATTTGTCATGATGGGATTCAATGTAAAACAGATCCTAGGTTAATGGTTCTGTGTGTTGTGTTTACGGTTGACTAAAAAACAATTCAAGTGATGGGTGGGCAGCCAGCCCCCTCCCACGTTAACATCTGCCCATTCATAGATTTTTTGATTTCACGGACCATATCCATTTCTGGACCATGCCAGATGGTTCACACTTTCCCCTTCCCTTAATGTACACCCTTTAAGTTTTTCTTAGGTGCTTGCCTGAATAAAGGGCAACTAAATACCAAGGAAGGTAGCCTAAACCTGATTCCACCTCATGCATGTTTCTACCACCACCCTATATTTCTTATCTCTTCATCTCACTTGCTCGTTATTTTTCATTGTGGCTTTCATTCTATGTCACTATATTCTTATTTGTGCTTCCTCCTTACCTCTACACTTTGAGGATAGGAAATTGGTTTAGTCCCCCATCTGCATACATTGGTAAAAAGTAAGCATTGGTTCGCCATAAATCCCTGTAGTAAATCCCTGTGCACTTTTAACACTTACAAACCCTGCACTCTACTGTAAACCATTAAGGCATGTGAATAGCAGCGTATTTGATGAAGAGGAACCACACAACCCTCACAGGCTCAATACGAAGCACTTGGTTTAGCCCGGGTCTTACCTCCTTGACAGTGGGCATTAACTGGACGCTAAAGTGTCAGACAGAAGAGGGGTGTACATTCGTACATGGCCTTTATACAATGGCAGGCATAACATGCTCTCTAAAGACCTATCGGAACAGGCTGATATCTGAGGAGAACAGAGACGTTTTAAGGCATGGGCAAAGTGTGCTCTGGCCCCGGGCTCCGGCCTTTCATGGGCCCCAGGACAGAGCCACCTTTGTTCTGCAGACAGTCTTTCCCTGATGACCTTGAAAAATTCTTAAACTGATTGTTTTAAATAACGTTTTCCTGTGTGGAGGATGTGTGAGCGTCTATTACAGACATTTCGCAGAGACGTGTTTGTTTTATGCAAGACCCATATAAATGTTTTTTTTAGATCTTAACAGGAACTTACTTACATGTGAGAAATGGGAGGGTGCCACAGAGATTATTTGCAGTAATATTAGTGAGCTGCTGATGTGTGTTTCGATATTGGAAAACACATTTACAATTTGGAGGAGTGTGCCTGTGCACTTTCAGTGACCTGGCCAAAGAGGGCATGAAAAATCTGAAATTGGATCATAAATGCAAAGCTGTTCAGATCAGGCCTCTCCCAAATATTTTTGGCCCAGGGCCCCCAAAATCCTTGAGATATTCCTGGAGGGGTGGGGTGTTCTAGCCATAGGCACACTTCCCCTCCACACCCCTGATCCTGCTCAGTTCTAAGTCATAAGGCGCTACATAAGGCACTCTCAGCTCTTGTCTGCTTCCAAGAGGTTTTTAATGACAAGATATTTTATTAGTGAATACATTTTTACCGAGGTACGTACCTCCCTTCATATTTAAGCCTTCTGCAGCAGAGTATTTTTTAATGTGATTGACACACCTAAATGTCTATAAACATTCACGTCTTTGATCTTCCGCAAATGCTTTAGGCTTACATTTTAAGTGTCATTTATAATATATAGATATCAAAACAGGGTTTAATCATTGCAAAATAATGTTTATCTTCAGAGAACCAAACTGCAGCCGCTCCTGGACAAGGGCGCAGGGGATGCACCCTCTTTCCTTTCATAGCTTCCTTGTATAAAGGGTTAAGTAAATATACACAATTAAAACGAAGGTTATATTAATAGGAATTTTTGCAAGACGTGCCCCTTCATGAGAATGTAACTGATTAAGCACTTGGAGGGCTTACCCACACACAATCCTGGTCTTTCCTCACAGCGCCGTGACATCACTTTAGTTTCTCCACCTTCTTCTAGAGCGTCCATTAAAAACAGCCTCGGGCGTTTAGCTTTCAAGCCCGGACGGTACCAGTTTGCACGCCACTCAGCAGCAGTTACTCCACCCTTCAATATCTCGTTACTGGGTGAGGTGGAGCCAGCAAGCTTCACTGATCACACCCAGCCATGGCCCGTATAGGGCTTGCTACCGGGGCGGTGACGTAGGGCGGGGGAGGGGCAGGGTGGGGGTTTGTAAAATGCGGCATACGGCCGATTTCAGGTAAGTAACAAAAAAATAAATAAAACTAATTTTGCTGCGCGTGCTGCATCGCATTTGGCGATGCAGCGCACAATGAAATTGATTTTACGTCACCGCCCCGGTAGCACGCCCTATACGGGCCATGGCTGACCACACCCCACCCTGTGACGTGATGTGAAAGGGTGGGTTTAGGAAGCATGCAAAAGACGCCACAGACAAACCTATTTCGTTAGTCTGTGGTGTCAAGTCACTCTTGATTTAGTGGGTTTATGTCCAGGACGAGTCCATTCATACTTAGCACCGCATGTAAGAGAATCCGTGATCCAATACTGCAGCTGCCACAACATGAGAAATAACTTCGGCAAATAAATGTGGGAGCTGCGTCACATAAGGTATGGAACGCGCAGTTAGACAGTACAAACATCTCCGCACGTTGAGTAGAGTTTCACTTGTGAAGCAGGAAAGGACCTAGAACATTTGTCATATAGGTAAGAATGTAACTCACTGAGAAGAACACGTATGTCTGAGGTGAGAAATGTACAAACCTGCATCCTGGACGTCTTAGTTTAGTGAAGTTAGACGGGCTTGAAACAGGGTTTCATCTTTATGCAGTGCCACACGAAAAGCTGTGATGCTTGGAAATGTAATTAAAGGTGTGGTGTAATGACTGGAACTGGGGAGTCAGGTTAGAGTCTTGGGGTCAGTTTAACATCCTGCGATTCTGGGCAAATCACTTAGTCACCCCGTGCCTCAGAATACAAATACGAATGTGCTCTTGTGTAATGGAACTGGCGTTCTCGTGAAGGGCCTGAAAATGTCTTTGGGTCGAGTTCCTACCAAATAAAACTGTAAAAAATGAAGTCCTGATGAGTGTGACCTAATGTAACCTTTTCAAGGAAGATGACCGGGTCAACTGCTGCCTCAAAAAAACTACACAAATAAGTTGGAGAAAAAAGTAAAAATCTATTCCTTTCTAACTGCTTTCCTGTCTCCTCTGCAGCACCCATGGGGTCAGTGCAAATCTCTTTACTGTAAAAATTACATATGGTTCTTTTATCTCCCTTGCAGATCAAATGTGCTTATTGCTGTGGCAGTTGAGAATAAAACGAGCACTAGCAATGCAACTTAGTGTAGCTTTTTATTAATGAACTTGCTGGCTACTCAATGAGTGGTGTTTGGTGTGTTAGTGTGAATGGGTGAGCCATTGAATGTGTGGGGGTTGGCTGTGTGGATAGGTAAATGTGATGATCGGTTATATGAATTTGGTGAATGACAGTGGGAGGATTGATGTGGATGGGTGAATAGGAGTGAGTAAGTGAATGAGGTAAGGTGGGAGAAAGTGAAATAATTATTGAATGTGGTTAGGCAGGGTAATGATATTAAGTGAGTAGTTGAGTAAGTAATTGGGTGGATGACTGAGAGAATGATAAGGTGGGTAGACGAAAGCTTGTTAAAACACCATGAGTTGACTGAAATGCAACCTGCTGCCTTCAATAACCTATTTAAATAACTGAACATATAACAGTGAGTGGGTAAGACAATGTGAATTAAGTGAATGAGTGGGAAGGTAGTTAGATGAGCATGTATGATTGAGTTGTGTATGAGTGAGTGGTTGAAGAGCAGAATGGGTGAGTGTGTTGGTGGAGTATATGGTTCAGTGGGGGAATGAGAGTATGGGTAGATGGATGAATGCGAGTTGATGAGAAATTGTGCTGAACATACGCTGGTAATACTGGTGAAAGTTTGAATGGAATCTGCTCAGCTTCGGGCCTTTTGCCTCTTAGCAGGGTCTGAAGGCTCTTTGGACGAATGCATTCATTAGGCCTTCCAACATGGCAGATGTTCTCCTTTCATCCTTTCTAGGTCGATGAAAGAAAGCTACTGAGTTGTGTAAAAATGAACATCTGTGTTCACCCTCTCTTCCCAGCCAGACATTCCCTGAGACAATCAGGGATCAGGTTGCTTGCTATTCTATATTGCGTAGTGCAATTCTGTGTATGGACTTCCGCCACACCACTCTTTGAAGTCACCAGCCGCCACTGGAACCACTCTAAAATATTGATGTCTAATGAGAAAAATGCTTTAAAATGCATCTGTATATTATCAAATAGATAATCTATAGAGACCGAGCCTTATAAAATATTTCAGATTATATGAAAGGAGCTACATGTAGATGCACAATCAGGCCACAAACTTAAGCAATTCAAATGTTTATTAGGGTCTGTGACATTAGCATGTCTTCTAATTAATTCAAGAAAATCCTTGGCCAAGCCAGGCATGGAGCAGAATGTGTTTCCTTTCGAATCCTCTCCGGTCCATAAAATTAAGCCCAGCATCAGTGTCTGTTTGTGGCCTCCCCCGCTACGGGAGCCAAAAAGCAACACCGGAGGATCAGGTGCACAGTGGCAAACAAAGTAGAACAAGTCGTGGACCACAGCAAAAGAGAGGCTGCGAGGAGGCTCTGGTGGTTGCTGACACCTGTCTGGTGAGGCACGCGTGACTGCTTAGGCTTGCTCAAGATATAGAAGAGAGGGACCTTGCCCTGAACGACCCTGGGTGCTGCGAGGGCAGAGGTGCTCCCAGGAGACTGGCATATGCAGAAAGCGCTATAGAAAGGCCCTCAGGAGGTGGAATGCAATTTTGATGATGTGAACACTAAAGAGGCATGGGAAAACGAAGGGTCATGCCAACCGAGAACCTGTAGAGGCCTGTGCCATATTAAAAAGAACAGATGATGAACGGAATCCTGAGTCAATCCAATATTCCCCCCCAATGACAGATCTGGGTTAAATCCATCGTTTAATTGTACACCACACCATTCCAGTTTAGACCCAGCCATATGCAAATCAGTCCTGACTTGTTCCCCATGGGAACAGTTCAGCCCGAACTGCCAGGCCAGGTCCTTCCTGGACCAGAAACAAGCATCCTGGGACCGGTTTCAGGAGTTCACCCCTCATCAGCCAGGCTAACTTGAATCTGGTGGCGTAGCGAGCACGGGACCTACGTCTGGGCATACCCTTTCCACTTAGGGCGACAAGTGCGAAAAGAACAGATGATGGACAGAACGCTCAGTCAATCAAACATTCACCCCCAGTCACAGATCTGGGTTAAATCCATCATTTTGTGCACGTCACACCATTCCAGTTTAGACCTAGCCATATGCAAATCAATCTCGACCCTGTTCCCCATGAGACCAGTCCAGCCCAAACTGTCAGACCAGGTCCTCCCTGGACCAGAAACAAGCATCCTGGGACCGGTTTCAGGGTTTCACCCCTCATCAGCCAGGCTAGCTTGAATCTGGTGCCGGAGCGAGCACGGGACCTACCTCTGGGCATACTGTTCCCACAGAGGATGACAAATGTAAAAAGAACAGATGGTGGAAAGAATGCTGAGTCAATCAAACATTCACCCCCAGTCATAGATCTGGGTTAAATCCATCGTTTTGTGCACGCCACGCCATTCCAGTTTAGATCCAGCCGTATGCAGATCAGTCCTGACCCTGTTCCCTGTGGGAACAGTCCAGCCGGAACTGCCAGGCCAGGTCCTTCCTGGATCAGACACAAGCACCTTGGGTCCGGTTTCAGGCTTTCACCCCTCATCAGCTAGTCCAGTTTGAATCTGGTGGCGTAGCGGGCACTGGACCCACGTCTGGGCATCCCCTTCCCACTTAGAGCGGCAAATGCAAAAAGAACAGATGGACGCACTTGACCCCATAGTGAGGTGATCCATGTGTAGGCTGCTGTAGCTGGGCATATTATCGTATGACCTACAGGAGCGAGTCAGGGAGAAAAGACTTGGGTGAAGATGCGCACATGTGCTGCTTGGTTGGTATCAGACCTCCCTGGGGCCCTGTTTGAGGTACATGACTGGCTCCCTAACCAGGAAAGGGACTAGAATCTGGGAGCATGTGGAGAACGGAGAGGCTAGTTGGGATGCATGCATTCCCCCCCCAACTCTAGAACTACAGAACTTAATCCCACATATCTACCATGCCTGATGCGTGGCCGCCAGGATAACTACAGAACCGAAGAGAAGTAAGTACATAAAATAGGAGGCTGAGTAGTTCGCAGGCTGGAGAGAGAGTTTGAAGAGGTTCCCCAGTCAAGGCTTTGGGAACAGCCATGTTGGAGAAAAGTCACGCTGAGTGTGAGAGCACATAATTTAGTAGGCTGAGGGTGGCAGAGCTTTGCCTAGAGAGTCCCCTGAAGCAGCTTGCTGACGAGTCAAGTCTTGCCCAGCACACAAAAAGCAATTAGCTATGAACAAGCAAGCAGTGGGGAGCTGGGTTTGACAGAGTTGCTGTGGGGCCTCACCAAGGAAACTGCACAGGCCCTCCTCCTGCTGAAAAAGGGGCGTTAACAGCTAATAGGTGGTAAGGAAGTGTGGTAGGTGGAGCACACCAGTAGAGCAGTGAATTCCATGGTCCCCATAAGGAACCGTGAACGGGGGAACCCTTCCTCAAAACCAAATCATGTGCTGCTGGAGACCCCAACGGCAGCAGCATATTTGGAGTAAAGAGCAGAAAGACTACACAGTGAAACACATGGACCCACTCAGCACAGAGAAAGGAGAAACATGGCAAAGAGCAGAGGCTTCCATGAAGGATTGCATCAAAACCCAGTTGCCCTGTCATCTCCCAACCATATCTAGAGAAGTTCCTGAAAGAAATGGCCTTGCAGGTGAGCTCAGTCAAATTGGACCTGGAAACCAGCCCAGATCAGCTCAAAGAGGTGAAGACTCTAAACTAGGTGGAAGAGAGAATGAAGTAGAGCAAGAGGTAATGATAGAACAGAAGAATATGCACATCTATGAGCAAGAGTGCAATACCTTGAAGAGAAAACAATTGAACTTCAAGGCAAGGAGGAACCACTTCTGGTGAAACAACCTCCAAATCAAGGAGGGCATCATGAGAGTGGAAGGCAACAACATCCAAGACTTCCTGAGAGATCTACTGCACTTGGTCCAAGGTATGTCAGATGCTTACCCCTCAAAGCTCGATTTCACCCACTGAGTCAATATAAGAAACAACGAGGATTCACTGACTAGGGTACACTCCTTTGAGGACAAGGATATGATCATGCACAGAATGAGACAGAAAGACAAAGTGACCTTTCAGGCCATTAACTATAGCTCTTTCAGCACTGTTCGGTAATCACATTCTGCAAACGATGAGGCTTCCAACCTGTGACTGAACACGTGAGAGAGCAGCAAGTGGGGGCATCCCTTCCTTCTTCAGTTTCTTGGAAAGGCAAAGAAATCGCTCTGCTTTCCTTTTGGTTGACAAAAATCCTCTTGGTACAGGGAGACAATGAGGAGGATCAGAAAAGCAATACTGCTTCGCAATGCAACAGTTTCTCCTGTCCCATTTGGCAGATGGTACCGTCCAAGAAGAGACACATTTAGCAACACACAAAAAAACTTGGCAAAAGTGAGAGGAAGTGGTACAACAGCTCAGGAAGATCATAGAGACAAAAGAAGAGAACTCTAAGTCTGTAGCCACTGTGCATGTTGGGAACCCTCAGGAGGACTCCAGTTTGTGACATGATGATGAATTGTGTGGTGGTTGAGGGGGGGGCACACATACGCCTCAGTGGAGTGGAGGCAAGCCATAGACCAGGACTTTTGGTTGACGGTAGGGGGAAGTTCTCCTACCTCCGTCTAGGATAACCCCGATTGGCTGGGTCCACCAATGAGAGCGGGAGAAGAGTGGGATAGTTAACTACCGACCTCTTCAACAGGTGGAGACGGGAATTAGGTTGTTCAGTGCAATGGGCCTGTGTACTTTATTATTCCCCATGTTCTTCCAAGGGAAGGTTTGCTGTAGACATGGAGTGGCAACTGAGATTCCTGATGGACTGGGAAGCAGCACTACTCATGAAGCAACGGCTCCCTTTATTATCCATTAACGTAAAAGGCCTATACTACCCAATTAAGTGATGTCAGGTCTGGAGCTACATAGGCAAACACAACCCAATGTTGTGTTTCTACAAGACACATCTGCAGCAATGGAATCAGTTCAAAATACAACATAGGAATAATCCAGATCAATAGTGGGTTTCAGCAGGCTAAGGTGGCAAACTTATGCAAGAAACTCATGGGTGGAAGAAGATCAAAGTCAAAAAGGACAAGTCGGGACAATACAATAGTATCCTTCTCATGCTGTCCACAATGGCCCCTATGTTTCCAATCTATGTTCCCTGAACACGGCTCAGGAATCATTCATTCACGAAAGGATACGTGTCATGCTGGCAAACATTGAGGGGTAGATTGTGGCAGGGAACAATTTCAGTCTGGATTTGACCCCTGTCTAGCGAAAGATCATAAAACATAGATAGGCGCAGGGGTCTTGACAGTACAACGGATGAGGAAGTTAACATACATCTGTTGAATGCATGAAGAAACCTATACCTGAAAAGACCTCTCCTCCACCATGCTATTTGTTTGAAGGAACCAATCTTTGCCATGTGTAAAGGTTTTGCCTCATGATGGGGATATATTGACTGAATCTTTGAAAATGGAGTAAAACTGTCACCCAGACTTTTTTGTTAAAGTAGCAAAAAATTGGAGATGCTTGAAAATAAAGGTTGAAGGTATATGAAGAGGTTATTACTCTGAAGGTAAGAATGGTGAAAACAATTAGGAAGAAGTTGTGAAAAGTAGCATATCCTTTCTTGGAATTACAGTTAGCCATGAAGAAGCAGTGGACTACTGCTGCAAAAAGTGTTCTGGCTGTTCCTTGAAAATCTTTGTAAACTTTATGGATACAGAATTGCACTCAGTTGGAAAGAAATGTAACTTTTCTGATTTTGTACAATGCAAATAGATTTACCAAATACTATAAAATATTAATAAGATTATTGTTTTTAATTGATTTAGAAAACTAAAATTATTTTACATTTGTACAACAAAGTCAACAATTTTGTGATTGTATAATAGATTTTCCACACATATTGTAGCATCTTTGTGATGCAACTTTGTTTGTAATGTGAACCATTTGGTTGGGTTTGGGGATCTCCAACTATGTGGGTTTGAGTCTCTGCAGGGTCACTGGTCACACATAACAGTGTACTTTTAGTCTATGTTAAAGAACCCCTATTGAGGACAGCGGTAGGAGTTGGAACAACTTGAAGCATTCTTTGGCTTTAAATTCAGCAGACCAAAATGAGTCCTTTTGAACCTATTGATCTTTTTTGAGATGGAAACCTAACTGCAAGCAAATTTCCCATTTCCAAGGTAGAAATATTCATTTGATATCTGTGACTTAACATTACTGCTTAGGTTTAACAGATGGTGGACAGCTAATTGGCTTGCCTTTCCAGAAGCAAATGTATGAGAACTTGAGAAGGTGGAAGCCCCTACATCGATCATGGTAGGGGCACATAAACATGATTAGCATACTGCCACAGATCTGTTATGTCTTCCAATCACCTCTAGTGAGTATTCTTACAAAGGACATATGAACCTTATAAACCCCCTAGTTGAGTTTGTCTCTCATGGGAAGCACACCCTATATTCTCGAAAAAGATCTTGCTGGAACCCAGGGAAAGGTTGTTCCTGGCTTGCCCAGATCTTATCCTGTACTGCAGGGATGCACACCTCCACATAATCTCTGAATAGACTGTCAGAGAGAGCAAGAAAAAATGTCTCTTCCTGGACAGGGCAGTAGTTGGTTATTCATTGTGGGTCGTGGTCTCTCTAGGAAGAGGCCTGCCCCCAAATACACACTCCTGGTGATCCCAGTGAAGACAGTCCTGGAGGTGTGGGATAATATAGCAGAGAGGGGAGGTATGACCACTTTCGCGTCTCTAAACACAAGTGTACATTCACACCAGTTATGAGAGGAGAAAACTTTCATCAATAAGAGAAGGGTAAATGCGGAATGTTGGCTGACTTTATCCACAAGGCCAGATATAGCCCTTCACTCAGTGTAGGTCCTGAGTTTGGCATGTGCAAACAGATAGACTCCAATATTGCCAATGTTGGCACTGCACTCTCTACCCTACTAATTCAAAGACAGCCACTAGACTGCTGACACACTTTCAAAAGCTCATTCGAACCCATTCAAGCTCCAAAGGTCTAGCCTGCAACCTCTATTGGGTCCTGCAACTCAAGAAGGCCATCGGATGATGGCCAGATCAATTGAGTTGGTAGGGAGACCTTCAGGATCCGCTTCTAGGTGAGTTATGGGAAACTCTCTGGTCTGATATTCCCAACAGAAGTATCTCCAACATGCAGTCGGCCTATAAGGTAATGTACAGGTGGTACATGATGCAGACACACCTGGACTGCCTTTTTCCATCCACCTATGCCTATGCCTCCTGCTGGAGATGTGATGTGAAGAAGGGCCTTACCTTAAGTTATGGTGGTCATGTAGGGGCATCTAAAATCTACTAGGAGGAGGTCCTGGGGCACATCAAAGGGGTTTTAGTGCTCCCAGTCCCCACCGACCCAGCACTCACAATCCTGGGCATTAGACTGGCACAACTGTAGGGGATGAAAACATGTTAATGGCCGTATTACATATCTTATGTGCTGCAAAACAATTGATTACTCTGTATTGGGTTTAGCCAATTGTGGCAGCTCCTGCTGATAGAGATTGTAACACATAATGTAGCTTAAACTATTCACAGTGAGGTGGTCTTATCGGATTCCGTAATTTTCTGAACTGGGACCTCCTTGTTTTTCGCCTTCTCAGCTGAAGGCACTCCAAGTATTCGACAACGCATAACAGAGTGGTTTGCATGTGGACCTTCTCTCCTTATCTTGGGCCAAGTGGTACATCACACATGCCCCCTTACACAGTACAATGGCCCAGAAGACCAAGTGAACTTGAAGTGATGGATAAAAACCTCTATGCCTTGCCTCGGCCTATAGCATTCTAGTAAGTTTGGTGACCCTAGATCCATATCTGTAAAGGAGGAGGACTGCAGGGGACATTCTGGTTGAGGGTCTTTGTACTTGATGGTCAAAGTACCCACTAGGTGTACTGGGAAAGGAGAACCTCTATATTTCCTGTCTTTGTATGGTTCATGTAAAAACAATAAAAAAGATTCGAAACAAAAAGAAAACTCAATGTTTTCAGGAGCTGCTGACTGTTAAGGAATCTCTTAAACAGTGGCATATTTTTGTTAAATGCATATATACCCGAACAGAAATGTAAGAATGTGTGTGTGTTTAAAAATAGTAGCTGTTCCTTCACTTTTCATCTAGTGTGTAGTTTGGACACAAATATCCTCACACTTAGCCTCTCTGAACTGAGCACGGCAAGCAGGACCCAAAAGGTCTGTTTTGTCTGCATCCAGGTTCCTGCTTATAAATATATTCATTTCATATTAAAAAGTGCAGTTTGTAGTTACACAAACATTAGCAAAGAATGGAAAGGATATGTGAGGCTTATCAGGACTTGTTGATTACTACTATTATATGCAATGAATTAGTGCATGTTAAAAAAGTAAAATGTTTCTAAAATCCCACAGCATACATGTACTTTAGATACATTTAGGGCCTTATTACAATGTCGGGCAGTCGCACCATTGCGGGAAAGGGACTGCCCAACATTAGGTCAGCAGTGCCGACATCCCAGTTTGGATGCGACCGCATATATGGCCTTTGGAAATATCCATTATACAATGGAAGCTTGTGCGATAGACGGATGAGGTCCGTAGCACAAGCCCGCCATTGTACTTAATTCACTATTTGCTGCCTCCAAACTGGACGGTTCGTGACGGCTCCACTTCCTCTTCTTTCGTCCAGAGCATGGACCAAGTACTGATTGCTTCATCTTGATTAGGGTCCTTCCGCTGTTGACGCTATGATTGAGATACTATTTTTCTTTTTCCTATTGTCCCTGTCTTGTTCCTTCTTTTTTTATATTTTTCTTCCCATTGTGTTGCTTCTTCCCTCCTACACCCCTTGTCAGTGTTGCTTCTTCTCTCCCACTCCAACAGTCCCACTTGTCCATTTTGCATCCTCTCTCCCTCATCCACCCTCCCGTTGTCTGTTGCTTCTTCCTTTTCCACCCTCCACGGCCCTGTTGTCAGCATTTCCTCTTTCCTTCCACACTCCTGTTGTTGGTGTTGCCTCCTCCTGTGGTCCGTGTTGCCTCTTAACTTACACTCCTGATCGATTCCCCTCCCCCAAGCGCCTTAGGACCCATACGGGTGAGTAGCCGCGCTTTACAAGCCACCTGATTGATTGTCTGTTGCCCACCCCTACTGTAAGAAATAAAAAGTCACTACGATGAGGTCAGTACTGGCCATACCATAGACCTTTTTTTTTTTTTACCCTTGTGTGTCATATTGTTTTTTGCCTTTTTTCAAATAACTTTATTATACCTTTTTTTAAATAGAACTATTTGCCACACTGCTATACAAAATAGACTTTGGCAAAGCCAATAGTTTTTATAGGCTTTGCCAATGCTTGTTCTTTAGATAAGCGGCTCTAGCTGAAAGATCCAGCCTCAGTAAAATGAAAGTAGAGGACCTCCTCTCTGAGGGGCCACTTTCTTCTCATCTCACTTTCAGAATTATTTATTTTTATTTGTTTAATTTATAAGAGCCGACAGGCCGAGGGAGAAGGAACTGTCAGGGAGGTAAGAGTTTGCTGATGTCATTTGTGGCCTGCATTATATTAGTGCAAAAGCCTTAATTGGACGATTTTTCTTTCCCATGTATTAGAAGGGATTTCCGTCCAGCTTTAATGGCCATTTCAGAGAATGCTCTGAAAGGATGGTTAAGTCACCTTCACAACTTAATGTTTGCTGGAATGTAAATACATGGATCTGAGCCTGCTGTAACCAGTGCTCTGATTAAGCCAATCACAGCTTGGGATGGAAAGATACGAGTGTTACCTTCCATTCAGTACAGCAAATAGGCTGCTGCTTAGTCGGCCTAAGGATTAAAAAAACAAAAAAATCCTAGTTTATTTATTAGTACTAAGAAACAGTACTATCAGAATGTTATGTTTTTATGTTGCAATGTTGTTGTGTGGCAAACAGATCTACTGTAAACAAGTTTTCTCTTAGCTTCTAAAGGGGTAGGTACACCTAACAATATCCCACCCCCCTAACATGACACTCAGCCCCGAATGGCCATCCTCTGCATTCTCTCCCCCTTCCAACAGCCACACATTCATCTCCTAGCTGGCTTGAGGCTCAGAAACCTGTAGTAAAGCCTGAGGCCGGATCACATTTTTAGGGCGGTGAAGGTAAGGATATAAAAGCTACTTTTTCTGTGTAATGAACAATAGTGTTGATCTCTCAGGGTTCTGAGAAAGACCAATTCCTTTCAAAGATAACTGGGATTGTAAATTCAGTCTCTTGAGGGGCTGTCAAATCCACATTGGGGTGCATCTCTCCTATGGCAACGAGAACAACTGCATACATAAGCCACAAAGGGATGCAGCAGGTTTCCTGTCTAGGTTTAAGCACAAAGTTGTCAAGACATCGTATTTCGGCCCTAATTACGATGTTGGGTGGACACCATTGAGGGAAAGGAACCACCCAACCATGGGTCGGTAGTTCCGCATTCTCCTTTAAGATGCGACTGAACATGGTGCGGTCCCCAACTTAAATTTTTCAATGGGAGCTTGTGGAGCGGGCACCTCAAGGTGCCTGCCACACGACGCAGGGATGTTGAGGCCCAAATGCGGAGGGCCAGGGGAAAGGGGACCTTGCTATGGGTGCTAAAAACACTTTCCGACAGGCTTTTCATGTCGGACAGCCCGACATGAAAAGGCTGTACATCATAATCCCCACGACAAAACACCGTCCTTGGGGGATTATGGTGCAGGTCTGACTGGCCAAAGGGCTCCTTGAGCCTGTCTAAACCGAGTCGGATTCCCCGGCAAGTTTAAACTCCGACCGCCGCCATCCTAATGCGGCAGTGGGAGTTTCAACCTACCATGTCTTGTCTGGGGCTTTCTGACCACATAGTAGTTAGACCCTTAGAGTTTGTGAATGTTCTGCCATGTGATTTGAATGGATGCGCTACTCATAGTCATGTTCATTTCTACGTAGTCTCTGATGGCCCCATTGACCATTTGTTGTTGATAATGTAGACATCTCAATGATCTTGGTATCGAAAGGCATGATCATGATAGAAGAGGATCACAATACCCCTTTATGAACTGCTCCGTTTGCTGCCTACTGTAGCAAGAGGTCATCCTGATCAACAATTGTACGTATGTGTCTGATGGTGAAAAGGATGGAGCGTCAGATGTCCCTATTTGCTTTGATTAGCCTTGTACGTGGGTAATTTGGCACTCATTCTTGGCTCGATAAATCTCAATGAACCTTGGAGCTTTGTGCTCTATACTCTAGAATAAAACCTATTATCTTTCCTTCTTCCTCAGGCTGGAAAAGACAAGTGCAGAGCTGCGAGCCAAAGTCAACCGCCTGGAGGATGACATGGACCAAGGAAGGAGAAAATACGCCATGTTGGAGATCAAGCTGCGGAATTCTGAGCGTGCGCGAGAGGACGCTGAAGGACGCAATCAGCTGCTCCAGCGAGAAATGGAGCAGTTTTTCGCCACACTGGGAAACCTGTCACTCGGATCAAAGGAAGAGGACGTCTGAGCCCAAAGTCTATGAGAAAAGGACAAGCCTGGGCAAGACAAGTGAGGAGTGGAGAGTGGCTGGTCCAAACATTCCTTTATCAATCTATGCATCAAGTGTTGAATATGAGGCACTCTTTCCAAGCTGACCTCCCTTAAAATGCTCTAGGGAGACTGAATAGGCCTTCAGAGGCTAAAGCGAAACTAAGTTTACACCTAGAAAAAACCCATTCCATGTATAATTTACATTTTCCAAAGTCTTTTGAAGTTAGGATGACTTCCAGGGACCCAGCATTCTATGCACCTTAGCATCTCCACGGCTGGATCCGATGATAGCAAGCCATTTGATCTAATGTTTTTTTTTTTTTTTAAATAATTCATTGAAAACTCTAAAGCCTAACAATAATATTTTACATCGGTCCTTCGTTTATATTCAGATTAATTTTATTTAAAGAAGCCGGCAAGACGGACAGAATCGATTTGTACAGCGTTTTTCTTGTTTACATTATTGCTATAATATGCCCGTCGAAAATCCTCAATTTTTTTTAATTAACTGTTCCTAAGATGCATCCTCTGATTTCCCCATTATTTTATGTCCACCAAATCTAAAAATGTTATTGAAATTGCCTTTTCTGGTGGTCATTCTTCAATCAGAGTGATCTTTTTTCCTACGTTGCAGTGTTCCAAATCGAGCTGTACCAGGATGCCCCCGGCAGTGGTTGCTCCCAAACAGCACAGTGACATTGTGATGAGCATGGACTCATAGTTGAGGAAAAACAAGATAAATGGGCAAGCAACTAGCCTGAAGAATGACATGAAAGATGAAGTGTGTGAGGGCTGATGCTTAGGATAACTCCCTCGTTTCCCTGTTGCTATATCCCCTCTTGAGGACTGGTTGCCCTGACCGTGTTTGCACTGAGCATCATGTAGCTTATTCCAATTGTACGTGATTCATAATAAACGACTGGGCGATGGGCCTAGCTTGCTTTTGTGGCGGGGTGATGTTTGTCGGCAACGTGCCACTCTTCACATGGTACTTATGCACAGGTTTATAGTGTGAGGGAAGGCTCCGTAACCACAGCTTTGTCTCAGGATGCCTGTCCTGCCATTACCTCTGACACCATTACCTATCCTACCATTAGCTTTACTGAGAATAACTTGACAATTTTATCTCATCTGTCTATATTCTTAAATAATTTTGTCATGATCTCAACACCATTTCCATCTATAAGTTGCATGAGAAAATCCCGCTGGCATTAATGCTTAAACACCAAGGGGCATATGTATAAGCCCCTATCTCCACCGGTAAAGTATAACCACACTGGGGTAACCCTGTGTCCCTCAGAACCTGGTTACATACATGAGAAGCTACAATGGTTCTGTCGGGAAAGATCTATTGCTTCACAAGTAATAAATAAATCCTAGAATAGCCCGCATATTCAATGCTGTTGGAACACAAAAACAATGGCAAATAAGTGCTTGCAAAAGTATTACTTTATGTAAATTAGAGTGTTCATGTATATTTACAGATATTTAAAAGGCTGTCAATATTGTGACATATATTATAGTGATAATCGGTGCTCAGTGTCAGTGATGCAGTGCATATCATATATACAGGGTAAAATTATGTACAGGTTATCGAGGAAATTGGTGGTCAGAACACAATATCTCTGGTAAATAGCACATTTGCTTATTGTTTTGAAACCAAGAGCCTTGATGGAGCTGAGCCATATATTATCGTCAACGTTTCGACCCTGACAAGAGCATGTCATGGCGGGTCTTCTTCAGGACAAGGGAAAAGAATGACAGCCTGAAAGCAAGAAAGGTAAGTATCATTGTGTGTTCCAACTAACAGGGGCAAAGAGATAACAGGGGTAGCAAAACTCCAGCTACTCACCCAACATGAGGGTGGGTTCCCTTAGGCGTCCCTCGTTGAGTGGAGGCTGCCAGTGAATCTATAAAAAGTTAGATCAATCAATTTAGAAGTAATGTTTAGGATTGTACCCAAGTATTGGGGGGGGGGGGGGGGGAGTAGAAAAAAACACAGTGTGTGCAGTCAATGAGTCTTACCTGCACATGTCAGGAAAGCTCTAGAATACCGATATGCTTCATTTAATGCAGTCTTTGAGATCTAAAGATAAATATATACATTGAATGAGGCCAAGGCTATATACATACGGGCCATGCAAGGGTTATATATAAGCCGGGCCGCGTTGGAAGGCTTACCTAAGTTTATGGAGTCATGGGCGGGCTGTTAATCGGGCAATCAGCTGGTTTTGGAGGCAAAGTGAATTAATTCCCAAGGGTTAGCCAGTCCTCAATCCTGTAGTGGGAGAAGTGATGAGGGAATTAGCGCTAAGTTGGACAAGGATTCAAAAGCAAACACAGGAGCTAGCAGGGTTAGCCCGCTTACCTGGCAGTACACGTTCGCTCCGCAGCAGTCTTGAATGTGACTGACTGCCTCACTCGCAGTTAAGTACTGAACCGGGAGCAGCTCACGTGGAGCGGTGCACGTAGTCAGTGTGTGCGGCGTGTAGCAGCAGCTGGATGCTGCCTAGCATGTCACCGCTGGCCTCACAGTGTCAAAGGTACTGAGTTCAGTCTTACGTGTTACCGCAGCTGGAAATCATGTCAAGCGCCTAAGTATCAGGGGAGTAGGATCTAGTCTCACTATGGATGCAGTTATAGAAATGATACTAAATGCATTAACAGGCATCAATAACGAGAGGCGTGATTAATAAGGAGAAGTGAACATCACAAGTCATTGGTATGAATGAGACTGCATTCTCATAGGCTTACAGTATACTTATGCACAAAATGCTGGTAATCTGAAGTAGTTTAAATTTAGGATTTGACAAACAATACTTCAAAGATTAATACAAATGAAAATAAAACAAATGAGAATAAAACACAAGTAGCCAATGTCAGTACACTCACTTCTGCTGAATGTGTGTATAAGGTTGGTTGCTGGCTATACACCTAAATGTTGATTGACCACCTTACATTAGTTAGGTCATTGCATTAGTCACAATAAGAAGCTACAAAGCAATAACAAAAAAAGTATAAACTCATAACTCAAAGGACAGAATTGAGAAAAGTAACTGAGAAAAGAGCGTCCAGTATTGGCCTCATAGAGTACACATTCAGTGGGCATACAGGTACCCGGTACAAGCAGAGGCATGCTGATGATGTATGAGCTTAAGAATTATCACTAGTGAAACATTTGTTTGGGTGATCTTTGCTTAGCCCTGTTTGAACCACTAAGGTAAACAATGTTATAAAGGTCAAGATACATAGTTAAAGAATGAATATGGAGAACGAATAAAGGTGATAAACCATCAGGATATTACACATTTGGGCTGGACCCCATGGATTAGTCCAACCGCAGGCAATAGGATTCAGGATAGGAGGCATGTTGGTGGTATGTGCGATTGTGCACTATCACAACTGACCCATTTGTTTTGAGGTCTCCTCCAGTTCATTCAACCCATTGTCAACTGTGTTTAAAGAGTAAATCCACTTGCACTCTTTGAAGTTAAGGGATGCAGCTATTGCGCCACCTCTCGGGTGTGCAAGTATTTTTTCTACCACCCACCATCTTAGGCTTTCATGTGTGTGGTTCATGGTGTTGAAATGCTCAACTAGTGGGGCACCTTGTACTTTGCACTTCACCCTGCTCATGTGTTGCAAAACCCTCGCCTTGACCTTCTGTGTAGTTTTTCCTATATATGGCATATCGCAAGGACATTTGATTGCATATATGACATTTGCACTGTTGCAATTTGTGTGTAAGGGAAGATTGTACGTTCTGTTCTGGTGTATGAATGATGTGCCTTCCACAGTTTGGGAACAGGCCTTGCAGTGGCTGCACTTGTGGTGTCAGGTCAGGGGAGGCAAACCAAGCTGGCTTCTGATATCGGGTGGTTTCAGTGGCTCCAGATAGGCTTTGACCACAATGTCCTTGATATTTTTGCCTCTCTTGAAAGCGAAGATTAGGTCTTCACTCATGCCCAGTTCACTGGAAACTAAATTCCAATATTTTTTCACAATCTTTTTGATCTCATTGCTTCTTGGATTAAAAGTGATGACACATAAGATGTTCTCTTGTCCTGTTGTTTTAGGATTTCACTTGCAGGCGGAGGTCACAGGGGCAATACTAAGCTCCTTTTCTTGCTCGTTTGAGCAATCCCATCGGGTATCCTCTCTCCTTAAGGCGGTCGGTAAGGGTCTCTGTCTCTTTGAAGAAGTCCACCCTGCGGGTACAATTTCTTCTGAGCCTGAGAAACTGCCTGTATGGCAGGTTGTCCCTCAGACTTCTCGGATGGTGTGAGTCATATTTGAGCAAAGTATTTCATTCCGTAGGTTTCCTGTATAAGTCCGTGAAGAGTGACCCCTCCTCTACTTTAAAGGTGAGATCCAGAAAGTTAATGGTTTCATTGCTATAGGACATAGTGTACTGGATATCGGTGGGTCTGCTGTTAAGCCAGTCTTAAAGTCAATCAAGTTGGTTTCAGTGCCAGACCAGATCATCATCACATCATCTATAAAACGCTTTCATACAGCGATGTGGTCTATGAAAGGATTATTGAGATTGTATAGGTGCTCATCGTCATACAAATCCATGAAGAGTTGGCTAAGCTGGGTGCGAACCCCGCCCCCACCGTGACGCCTTTGCATTGATAAAAATACTGGTTCTGAAAGATGAAATAGTTCCTCCTCATTGCAATGTTTCGGAGCAATACCAAGAATTCAGTGGGTATTCAGTGTGGTTTGGGGCGTTTCTCTAGAGTTTCTTTGGTCACTTCTAGGGCCCTCCCCTATGGCATGCTCGTGTAAAGGGATGATACGCCAAGGGTAACCATGAGTTGGGTGTTGGCATCAAAAGGTTGGCCTTCCAGTAACTGGATAATATGTATGGCATCTCTTACAAACAATTTGGTTTCCATAACCCATGGATGTAGAAATTTGTCAATGTATTGATTCAGGGGTGCCAGCAGTGAGCAACAACCTGAGATGATCGGCCTTCCAGGTGGTTTGTCCAGGCGCTTGTGGACTTTCAGTAAAGTGTAGATTGTGGGGATCCTCGGTTCCTTTTTGTTGAGGAAGTCATGTTCCGGTTGGTTTAGGAAGCCTTGATCTAGACCATCCTTGGTCAGATCTTCAATCAGTTTCATAATCTGTGGTGTGGGATCCCTTGGTATTGGGAGGTAGCTCTCCCTGATGTTCAGTTGTTGTTCTATCTCATCTACATAGTCGGGCATGTTTTGCACCACCACAGCTCCACCCTTATCTGCCGCATTGATGACGATTGTTTCGTCGGCTGCTAGGGCCTGTATTCTTGATATACTTTCGATTCTTCAGTAGATCAATGGTTTCTTTGAGGACAATTTGCTTGTACGCCAAAAATTTTTGTCTCATCAGATATGCTGCTTGGAGCATCACTTTTATTTTACGCTCCAGTGGCCTACCGCCATTTCCCATATTTACAAGGTGGCGCTAAGCCACTTAACGTGGCTTAAAGCTACCATGTAAATATGTCCTTTTCTGCCGCAGTCCTCTGCGGCAAAGGGTTGTGCCACACACCCATTGCTTTTTGACGCTGCCCCGGATTTACAAGGCTGAGGCAGCACCAACAGCAAATGCCAGGGAATACCTGGTCTTACCATGGCGATACTAGGAGCATTTATTAATTTCTCCTGGTTTTTTGTTCTTTCTTTGTGTGCTGCATTCTGCAGTACACATAGAAAGAGCAAATCGCCATTATTGATTGTGTATGTTCAGCAAGGTGTCCCTTCCAGCACTGGGCAGCTTTTTTTCGCTGCGTTTACAAAATCTCAGAGCCCGGCGTTGCCAAATTTGGTGCGGCACTGCACTCCGACATTTTTTTGTAAATATGCCCCCAAAATGGCACACACACAGATCACTTAACAAGTCTAAGCCATCAAATCAAAAATATGACCAGCGCACCCACCTAAAACGCATCATTCTAAGCTGAGTTAGATCTCAATCTGCTGAAGTCGCTAATCTGGACCTATGTGGGAAGTCACCAGAAAGGGCTGTGGTGCCATGCCAGTGGCAAAATGTGTGCTATCTGAAGGCCAATGTAGGCATATTGGACATAGCAACTGCTGACGAATATGAAATCTCCAAGAGGTTAAGCAGGGTGAGAACTCCACGATCAGTGGGCAAAGGACAGAGAAACCAGAAGCTCTGACCCTAGGTGAGAATACTACCTTTGCAGGTAAATACGAAGTCAATTATGCCGACTGAAAGTGGGAATGATAAGCCTCCTTTTTGATGTGTGCAAGGAGAGGAGGACTTCCCAGATCATGACTCTTCCAGTACACCATGCTCTTGTTTATAGAGATGCATCTGCTATAAATGTAGACCATCCCTTCCATCCACGTAGCCTAACTCAGAACCTTCTTCCTCCTACATTATGTTCATCCCCTCAGATTAATGGAGATATGTGTTGTGTGAGTCTTAAATTAAAGAACGATGGTACGCTAAATCGATTAGCATGAGATGGATATGTGACAACTCCAAGTATCCAACTCTGAACCTAAGAAAGTACATAGAAGAAAATGTATGTATGTATGTATGTTGCAAATCTGTTACCCAATAAGTGAATTAATGGCAGGGGTAATGGAATTATGAGATTTTGTTGCAGCGGTGTTATCCACATAAGTATAGATTTGCTGCATTTGCCCCATAATCCTTTATCTGGTGCATAACCTGCAGATTTGAACAAAAAAGTTGTTTCAAGGAGAAACGCATCAAAGTTACTAAAAATGCAGTGACCAGTGCTTAATTTGTAAACAAAATATATATAAGTGCCAGGAGGCCACTGCAGCCTCCACCACACGTTGCCCCTGCTATGCTGCCAATTATAGTACCAACACAACTACTAACCATCACACTCTCACAAGTGTGACAACTCGGACTATTTCAGGCCCCCAAAGCTATAAGAAGGGCTTGGGCAGCAGGTAATAATCCCTTTTAGTATATACTAAAATTAATTATTACCGGTTGTTGCGATCATCTCTGAATTGGGCAGACAGCACCACCTTGTGGCGTACTGTCATAAGCGCTGTGTCTACAAATTCAGTGCCACTGCCATGCACCGGACACCACTGGCTCAAATTTAGCACTGAACTGTGACATGTTCCCAGGAATGGTAGGAGCCATGCAAAGGTCGACCTCTCAGGGAACATATTGTTGTATTTGGGGGTTGAATTAGGTGTAACGTTTGCCCAGAGAGTGTTAAGTGTCAAAATGACAAAATAGTCAAGTAAAGCTACCATAAACTGTGCCACATTGTCGCATAATTTGTTGGGTTTTTTGACGCATAATTTGGTCAACCCTGCTGCATAATTCCAGTGGACCTGATTAATCGTCAACCCCTCCTATGCTCCTCTTAACCACTCCCTCCTTCCCACAGAGGCTCTGTAACCCCAAATTCAGCAGCATAATTGTAGCATTAAAAGATAAGACCTGCCATGCCCATCCCTAAGAACGATGTAACTAGACATTCCTTAACAAAAAACGTCCTGTTTACATATCAAGGCCTTTATTTAACATATTCCGTTCATGAGGGTTAGTCGATTTTTCATACCGGACAACGCTGAAGAATTTGTGAAATCTAAAAATCGGCGTTCACGTAGTGAGCCTAGAATGTGTGTTTTTGCAATTTCCAAGGACTATAATAAGGGCCCCTGAATGGCTCGTTATCAAAATCATCTCTCAAACATGTCAGACCTCTAGCTACTCTTGTTGAAAAACAACTTGTGAATAGTTTAACATCTTTTATCAACGCATCATCCCAAAGTTGAACAGACCCCCGTCCTAACAAATGTCAAAGTTTTTTTATAGAGTTTTAAAAAAAAATCTGATTCTACAGTAGAGATAGGCGAGCAGAGGCAGAGCCAAAGATAAATGGTGCAATAGGGTGAGACACTGACTGTAATTTGTAGTGCAGAGTCCAGTAAAAGCAAGTAAGTGAAGCAGCCCTCCACCGACTGGAAAGGACTTGAAAATGTTCTTAACCAGTCAGGATAGGCAGATACGGGTGGATTGAGACCTTACAAAGTGTAAAGAAGCTACAGAGTATGATAGGAACTCTGTCTTACGGTAGTGAAACAGAGTACAAGCTTGGAAAGAACAAATTAACCCTAGAAGAAGACCAACACTACACACAGTGTAAACACTTGCTGAAACTCAGAATCTAAATCTTTTGTTTGTTAGACCTCAACATGCCTTTGTAATATTTAACAGTCCAGGGGCAACTGTCTGGAATATCTCCAGCCATGGAGTAGCTACTTTCTCCAGAAGTCACTGCAGATCTTGAAAGCACCCACCAGGCTACTTTTGTGTCAAAAGCAAGAAACACCTGTGGCTCTGTCTCCAACAAACCTGCTTGAGGTATTAGTCCTCCGCCTTTGCACCTCACCTCAAGCTTCTTTCAGGAAGTACAGTCCATTGGAGACACATTTCTAAATTACACATGGAAGCGTGCGCAGCTGCATACATGAAACATTTATTTGTTCAAGATAGAGTAGGAGTGTCTTCCTATGTAATAATGAGTCATAGCCCCATCTGTTTGTAGGTTCCATTTTTCTATTTGCAGAGAGGTAATTTCATGTGCGATAGGATTTAGGACAGGAAGAGGATGTTGGACCCTAAGTATCTGTTATGAAACTTTACTGCAACACCAACAATTGATGGACATAATGCAGAACAATGTCATACATCACCCCAGTACAGAGATCTGGCCCTAAATCCATAGTTTCTTTTGCTCCCCATGCCATTCCAGTTTGAACCCAAACATATGCAAATTAGTCCTGACCCTGCGCCCAACAGGAACAGTCCAGCCTGAATTGCCAGGCCAGGTCCTCCCTGGACTGGAAACAAGCATCCTAGGACTGGTTTTGGGCTTTCAGCCCTCCTCAGCAAGTATAGCTTGACTCCAGTGGCATGGAGAGCAAAAGGCCCACATCTGGGCATACCCATCCCACTCGGGTTGACTAATGCAAAAACAACAATTGATGGACAGAATGCAGAACAATGTCATACATTCACACCAGTGTTACAGCAAACAAATGATGGACGGAATGCTGACAATACAAACATTCTCCCCCAGTCAAAGGCCCTGGGTTAAATCCATCATTCTTTTGCCCACTACGCCACCCCAGTTTGGACCCAGCCATATGCAAATCAGTCTTGACCCTGTGCCCCATGGGAATAGTCCAGACCGAACTGCCAGGCCAGGTCCTCCCTGGACCGGAAACAAGCATCCTGGGACTGGTTTCAGGGTATGTCACCATTCTTCAGCCAGGCTAACTTGAATCCAGTGGCACAGTGAGCAAAACCGGTCCTAGGATGCTTGGTTCCAGTCCAGGGATGACCTGGCCTGGCAGTTCTGGCTGTACTGTTCCCATTGGGTGCAGGGTCAAGACTGATTTGCATATGGCGGGGTCCAAACTGGAATGGCATGGTGAGCAAAAAAAACAATGGATTTAGGCCCAGATCTCTGTACTGGTGTGAATGTATAAAGAACAGTTGATGGACAGAATGCAGAACAATGTCATACATTCACACCAGTACAGAGATCTGGGCCTAAATCCATTGTTTTTTTGCTCCCCATGCCATTCCAGTTTGAACCCAGCCATATGCAAATTAGTCTTGACCCTGCGCCCAACGCGAACAGTCCAGCCCGAACTGCCGGGCCAGGTCCTCCCTGTACTGGAAACTAGCATCCTAAGACCGGTTTTGGGGTTTCACCCCTCATCAGCCATGATAGCTTGACTCCAGTGGCATGGACAGCACATAACCTTTCTATGTATTACTCTTTGGGGTATTACACAAACATGACATGCATCCCTAACTGAATGAGTCATTCCTTATGCTTTCGAAAGTGTTCTCAGCCCACATCTGAACAAACCACCTACAAACCCAGAGATCCTGACAAATCATCAACCAATCTCGACTACCTTTGTCCATCGACATCATGAAATCACTCAAAGAATATCTGAATATAATCTATCTCCTCCAAAATCACCAGTCAAGGGTTCAGAAGCCACATGAACCTACATTAGAGAAACTCTTCACCTCTCCTTGAAATAAGACAAGAAGCCTTAATACCCCTTGACCGCTATGCTGCCTGCAATAGGGTGGGCCAAATAAATCCTGCGAGTATGTATGTATATGGTATTTCTGTTGTGCCAAACTAGCCAAAAGGTAGAGGACCGCAATATCGGGTCATAAAGTTAGCGAGTGATAGGAGCGATAGCTGGGTTGTGGATGGTTGAAGCAATGTGATGTAATGTTCTTAAAGAGACAAGTCTTCATCTCTTTCCTAAATTGGTGCAGCGCTAGGACGATCCTGATGGAAACAGATGTTGTTCTGGATACTCGAAGCATAGATGAAAAAAAACGCCTGCTGTCTTGTGTTTTTTTTATTCTTACACTTACACTTAGTCTGCAGTCTGATAATGTCCTGTTTACTGGTGTATTGAGAACCATCCGAGATGGCGAGCTTGTCTGTAACATAAGAGGGGGATGGTCGTGATGATTTTGTAAATGATGCAACTCCTGGAAATACTTAACAACTAAGCACAAGTGTCTGGAACCACCTTGACCTGGATATAGTCCCTCTTTTCCACACACACAAAAACATAGGAATGTTTTTGGTGGCAAAGTCTTCATGGAGAGAGCCATGCTGTCCTGCTTGATCGTCAACATCTACATACACTTTCTGGCGGAGCTATCTCAGCAATGGTGTGTGGATTTTCAAGTGTATAGAGAATCTTTAAGTTGGAGGACAATGTGGAAATCACGCCAGTATCACCACATGCGTGGACCATGTTCACTTTTGAAGAAGGCAGGTTTTCTCTACATGGCACCAAAAACGAAATCCTATAGAAAAAGGTCTGAACATGGCACCTTTGAGATTAACTCTAACGTTGAACTCTCATTCATCACACAGATCAATGCAGTGGCCAAGGGGATGAACATGTTTTGAATTGGTTTAGTGGTCCCTGAACAGTAAGAAGTTACTGGACCCCACTTGTAACAACTAGGGTTGTTTACCTCCTGTGTCCTTGGGTCTCCTTACTGTTGGACTCAGACTGAATGCCAAATAAACCCTTTGAGGAGTTAGCTCCCAGATGAGCGTGATGGAGCAGTCTAGGAGGAAGTGTGGGCTAAAAACGAAGAACTATGCAAACTTAGTAACATCACTCAATAATGATGCAAATTCACTCAGTGTTTCTACTTTGTGTAGCATTTATTTGTGGCTGATTTAAAATACTCAAAGTTCGAATGAAGACAGTAAAAAGCAGATCTCTTCAGCCCCTCTTGAACGAGAGATCTATATAAACACATATTTTACAATATTAGCAATTTAAAACACTTTGCTATGGGGTTTTGTCAAAGAGTTACACAAAGAAAAACCTCTTCTCATTCTAATTGTCCTGCGGTTATAAAGCAAAGCACTTTCCTACTTTATTAGACTCGGTGTTTTTCTGTGGGCTTAATATATATCCATGGCGCACACAAGCAAAATGAGCTATGCTTTTCTGCTACGGTCCTCAAGAGTCATGTGTACATGCACAGTTATTTCAAAAGTGGCACAGCAGTCATGGCCAAAGATAGAAAGTATTTACAGGCGGGTTGTGCTCAACTGGGATAACATGCAGCACACACCCTCACCTCAGGTATCTTTCTGCCTAAGGTCACAGGTTCAATCTGAAACTCGTCCCCCCAAAAGCGCTCTGATGAGCTACACTCATATCTTGATATCCAGCAGGAGGCGGAGTCATGGGGCCACATATCACAAAAAGATGCGATGGTCATTCAAGGTATGCCTAATTTAGGCCAAATTCAGTCTGTATATAATGGCTATGTGGCCCTTTTTGGCCTAACAATTTCAGCTGCTATACATAGATATGCCTGCTATATTGGATGAAAATGCCTCACCCACATTTTGTGGCATGCTTCATCCTTGGCGACTTCATCCCACCCTGGTAAGATGGTAATATCTGGGTGGACTCAACCTCAATACTGGGAAGCTTTGATATTAGATATGCGGGATAAACAGGGGATCCAGATGAATTACATAAAAATGCCTTGAGGCAAACTCAAGGATATTCCTTTATTAGCAGGTACCCCGGTAGAGTAAAAAACCAGACAAGTGGAGGGTGGATGCCCCTTTGGTAATGGGTAATGACCCATGCATCTGTGTCAAGTCAACGTGTTTCTGCCTTCTGTATTTTTGATAATGGCCTCAGGCATTCGTAGGAGCAATGGGAATCTCTATCTGTTATTTGTGTTTCCTAGGAGAACAAGTGCACAGTTTCCATAACGGAAATTCCTTCCTTGAGAAGAGGCCTAAGTAAGGGTTCCTGAAATAGAGATTAAAAAAGGAGAAACCATCATTGTTCATATTTTCTCAAGCAACACAAATTACTGGCATAAAATTGCCGGAAAGCCATGCTTTGTGAGTATCAAGAACTTTAAATCAAGTGAAAACGATGCTTCTGTGACACTGCACACAAAGAAAATGATGCAACACACACGTTTAGTGGTAAATGGGATAGTGCACATTTCCTACCTAGTGCTTATCCACATGTTGTGACAACTATACTTTTAGGTCTGGTTGGAGGAGATACCCTCTGTAGTCACGCACTATGTTTATACGGGTAAGAGAAAAGAAAAAGGAAATCAATCAATCAATCAATCAATCAAAGCATTTATATAGCGCACTACTCACCCAGAGGGTCTCAAGGCGCTGGGGGAGGGGGGTCCGCTACTGCTCGAACAGCCAGGTCTTGAGTTGCTTCCTGAAGGCGAGTTGCTCCTGGGTCAGGCGGAGGTGGGTCGGGAGGGAGTTCCATGTCTTGGCTGCGAGGTAGGAGAAGGACCGTCCCCCTGCGGTGTCTCTTCGGATGCGGGGGACGGCGGCGAGGGCGTGGCCGGTCGATCGAAGCTGGCGTTTGGGAGCGTAGAAGTTGAGGCGGCTGTTGAGGTATCCTGGGCCTTGGTTGTGTAGGGAAAGAGAGTGGACATATTATATCATATCCAAGGAATGAGATACTGGTGAAGTCTCCAGGAGTCATACAAACTAAATTCTCAGAGGTAAAAGTGAGTGCTTTTATTATGCATCCATGTTCTATACTATGGGACAAATATTCAATCATAAAGACCAAGTCGGTCAAAGGTCATCAGGGTGCTAAGGATTGTACCGTGTTGCTCATGTCATATGACCATGTTGAGAGTGCATGAACAACATTTACTCTTGACCTTAACTAGGGATACACAAACAAAATCTCCAGGTGTTGCCATTCAAAAAGATATATCGCCTCATTTGTCAAGGCACACAAAATAAAATGTCACACACTCCAGTTATATATCAATACTTATTAGCCATAAGTATTTATTCCAACTCTTTAGTGGCAGGAGTAATTACCCCCATGATGCTAATTAGCTGTAAACGTAAACGTTTTTTGCCCCAACTCATTGGTGGCAGTGGAAAGCAGGAACAGAGGCTCACCAATTATTCAGGCCAAAATAAATAAATAAAACACATTGATGCCAACATGTGATGTGCATAGTTTTTTTTGCCATTTACTTTTTAACCTACTTGTCCTCTATGCACCAGATGTTTCTGTTAGTACGTGGTGCACACAAATCCTTTGCGGACGGCATCTGTGCAGACGTGTGTTGCTCGGCAGCCCAAGGCATGCCAGGAGTTCTGGGGGCATATTATCAAGACGCAGTGATAATTATCGCTGAACGCACTTAGCGCGTTTTTTTCTATCGCCGGCAATTGCTGGATTATATCACCATAATAGCACTGTATTAACAACGCTTAGCGCATTGGCGATATAAATTCCAGCGATAGCGGGGAAATGGGCCAACATCGCTGAAAAACCAGCGAAAATCAATGCAAAACAGAGAAAACCTTGCTGATACGACCATGTGGCCTTAACCCTATAATCCACCTCCCATGTTAAGTATGCCTTAGTCAGGAATTTAGCAGACGTTAGATTTCTGCGTTAATGGCGAGTTAGCGTGAATATTTTTATCGCTACGATGGTCGGGGACTCGTTGTAAATATCGCAAAGCTGCGTTAGTGATATTTTCCCATGAAGTTTTGTGAGGCACGCCTACTTTGCATCTCATTAACGATGCGAGGCATGAGTAAAACGGGTGCTAAAACATGGAAACACGCGCTAGCGTGCCTTTGATAATAGTGCAATAAAATTATCGCCGCTTTTCGGCCGAAAACGGACGCTAAAGCGGTGATAATTTCATCGCCCCCTCTTGATAATATGCCCCGTAGTTCCTTATTAGCCCCGACTGTTTCTGAAGGAGTGTGTTGATCATGTTTCCAGAAAAACCCAAATGAAGGGAGTTATAAATGTAATAGTGGTAGAGAACAAACGGCCAATATGGTAAAACATTCTGACATATATTAGAACAAGAATATATTAGCATAATACAGTCTTCTGGTCAGATATCCTAGCTTCCCAGGTGTACTGTCAGCACTCAATTATCACAGTGACTTAAATTCCAGCTTATTGGTATATTGGACGAGTGACTACTGTTTCTATAAATATGTTATATAACTAGCATGTTTCAATCACTAAGTTATATGTGACCATAACTGATGCTTAGAGTTAATACCCTTGTCCAAAACCAAGCCATGTCATCTCATCATGCATGTAAATTAGACTATGTTGTAATCATCTGCTCTTCTTGCTGTTCAAGTAAGAGCTCAGGATGTCCTCATTCAGCCCTCTGATATGTGTTCAGTCTGTAAATCCAATGTTGCTCGAACCACAAAGGTGGTAAGGTCATGTCTTTAATCAGAGGTCCTGGTTTTCCAATGGCACACCCGAGCAGATCATTTTCAATGTGCGCGGAGTCCAGATAAGGCTTTCTCAATTTTGTTGCCTCTTGTCTACACTGATAGTACTGCAGTGCTCATTAAATCTTATATATACATTCCTTGTTGTCATCCCAATACACGTAAGATTACGGGGGCAAATAATGGCATAAATTACATTTTTAGAATTGGAATACGTGAATTGTTTCAAGTGCCTTGGAGTTCATAGGCCTAAATCTAGCTGAGTCACTTTAGGGGTAAGGCAGCACACATTACACCTACCACAAGAACTGTGACTGCTGGTAAGTTCCCTAAAGTGGGGTGGTCTTCTCTGCTTTCATGTTTCCTTGGGCGCTGTACTAGGATGTCCTTTAGGCTGGTACCCTCTTTTGGGAAAGCATCAGCTTCTCAAATGAAAGGTTTCCTGATGTCAGAATACACCAATGTTTATTCACAATTTTCTTTTGAAGGTATTTGAGTTAGGACATAACATAGTAACACATATTAGCCTATTGGTCTCAGGCTTGTTGTGAGTTTCTAGTAGTTGATCCATATTGTTGTTTAAGGCTCTTTTACTGGTTCTTTTGTCGTTTGTGGGGGATAATTCTTTGTTGAGTTTTTTTGTATGCGTTTTATAGGCCAGCACTTCTACACAATTTTGTCTCAAATGCAAGAACATTCCAAAAGGCAGATTTTCGCTCAGTGAACAGGGGTAGAAGCTGTCAAAGTGGAGCAAGTTGTTTCTACCCGTCAGTTTGTATTATTCTTCAGTCTTCAAAAGTGGGAGTCTTTTGGAGGCAAAGTTGGCCCACTGTTCCTGCGTGACAAGATCTCTG
The DNA here is from genome assembly GCF_964204655.1 of Triturus cristatus. NCBI lineage: Eukaryota > Metazoa > Chordata > Amphibia > Caudata > Salamandridae > Triturus > Triturus cristatus. The sequence continues at coordinate 770,391,209 of NC_140580.1, forward strand.
GGCTGCAGTGCTACAAGGTAAAAATACTATAACTTTTAAAACACTGTACAGTTATAAAATTCTGAAATCAGGAGTATAAATGGCACACGACTTTGTAACCAACTTCATGGCTCTCTTTTTCTTGTGGTGGAGGCTGGCCAGGGTTCTGAGGGACATGTTAGAAGGAATCAAGCCTCACCCTAGTGGGACTAACATGATCTACAACCCTACAACTGCTGCACAGATCTCAATTCAGTTTGTGGCACTGAGCTCAAGGCAGCCTCATTGATCTACTCCACTGATACGCCTTCAAAGCAGAAGGGAGGACCGAGGTGACCAGTGGGTCCAGTTGGCTGCAACTAAGCACACACTGAGGATAAAGGACAAACGGGGTCCATGCATTGTTGATGAGAGATGCTGCTTCATGTCCTACACAGCTCTTCGGTGACTTCTGCAGACCTCATACAACTCCGCCACAGGCCCCACACTGCTGGGTTTATAACTCCTCTTTGAGACAACGCTCTCCTCTGCAGGGGTACATCCACCTTATTGACAGCAAGTAGTCTATGCTTCCCTCAAGGGAGTCAAACAGTTCTCCATAGCAGGCATTTGACCAAGTCCAGTTTTAAAGGGGAGGTGGCAATCAAGGATCCGAGCCTCAGAGCTCGGCAATCCTCTCTGGTCAATTAGAAATTAACCACCCTCACTCAGCCCCTTGAGACCCTAACGAGGAAGTAGTTGCGCTTTACAGAAAACCGGATGGATTGATTGATTGAGAAATTCTCCAACCTTCAGTAGGGCAGCTGCCCTGTATTTATTCACAGGCTAACCAGCCAGTTCCTCATACTATTGAAAATGTGGCTGCGCCTTCAGTCGTGCCCTGCATGATCACACCCCTGCCTGAGCACTGGGCACTTGGAGGCTTCCCATGGTTCTTTCTAACCAGTCCAGGTCATTTTTTCTATCCAGGCCAAATAGACCACCAACACCTATTGTCAAGCAGATGCATAGGCAAAGGAGGTGTTTGGTCCTGACAAGGGAACAGCACAGGGCAGGATATTCACACTGTACAATACTGAACTCCTATACATTGAAACTCCACTGGAGGGTGAAGAATGTTCCAGAACAGGCTCCCAGGTCAAATAAAGACCCGAGAAAGTCTCACCAAAGGCCCTTGATTTGTATTGCCATTCCCACAAGATCAGTCCTTGATGGATTCCCTGCGTGCACTGAGCCAAGCACACATGCTCTTCCAACACTCAACCTGCAACAGACACACACAAAGTGCACATGAACCATTAATGGGGACTGGCAGAAGCTTTTACATGCTCTGGGGTCTCACTCCTCATTAACAGGAAGGCCCTCACTGAACATGCATGATTGTCATGGTCAGGGAGGTAAAAATCAAAAACCTTGACACAGCACAGAGGAAAACAACATAGGGAAGGGATGAATGCTTACCAGAGCCAGGTGTGGAACATTCTGTCCCAATAACTTTCAAATCTGCTTCATCTGAAAAATTCTACCTCTTTTCTAAAATTGATCACCAGGAGGAACTTACAAGACCACTGATCATTGAATACCTTGATTACTGCACCATCATCTGCTCAGATCGCCCAAAGCATTATATTGATAGACAACAAAGCCTGCCAAACAAGGCAGCCCAAATCTGCCCACGCCTATGCAAACATGACCACATCAAATCAGCACTGAACATTTTTCAGTGGCTCCGAATGGAAGTAAGGATCAAGTTGAAGGTCCTCTACGCTGTCCATAAAGTATTCGGTGGAAAGAAGCCAAATATTCCTTCTCCCACTATCACACCACTACTCCCCAATCAGGAACATTCACTCATCAACTGCAAACCTCCTCCTGCAGCTTCAAGGGGCTCACACACAGAGGCAGGTACTTGGGACTCTACAGCCCTAGGTTTTGGTACCACGTGTGGTTCCAAAACCTAACCAAAAAAAAAACTACAGCATCTAATTTGCCACAACTGACCTCCCGCAACAAAGGTGTAATGGTAAAAGAGCATTGGAAAACGTGCCGCATTATGGGTCACTCACACACAACCCAACAATGTTGACTCTTCTTTCTGTGCCTCCAGAGCTGTGAAGAAACTGAAAGGACGCATGTGTTTCAGCGAAGTCACTGCTTCAGAATTTATGGTTTTGCCAGTGAGGTGACAGTTTGGCTTCAACACACATTTTCCTGCGCTGTTGGGCTCTTACAACACACACTTGTTCCACTCATCCAGAGATAAATTACTTCCAGCCTAAAAGGTCAAGATGGTATGGGTCTCTCAGTCATCTCAAAACACAGTGATGAATTGAGGTGTTTGGTTTGCATCCTCTGAGAAAGCTTGAACTCTGTTTTTTTCATTACATGAAACTCTGCCGTGTTACGTCGCACAAACAGTAAAAAAAATTAACTGAGCCATATTTAAAAAGAATCGTACTGTTTCTGTACTGTTTCTGTCATCAGTTGCATGCATGCAAACAATGGGGCAGATTTACAATAACTGGCGCATCCCTGCATATCAGCAGTGATGCGCCATTTATTGTGCGTCACGGCTCCGCCACCATGGATGTGCCACATTTATAATGCGGCGCACCATGGGGCAAAAATGGACAGATGCGTCACGCATCTGCTGCCGTAAACGCGGCGCATTGCTGGAGTTGCGTCGCAAGCGCGACGCAGCTCCAGCAAGGCTCGGGGGTGCCCTATCTTTAAAATGCTGCCTCAATCCTTACGCCTGCTTCAAGCAGGCGTAGGGTTTTGACGCAGCATGGCCTTAAAAGTGGCTGAGTGAAATCTTGTAGATTTCACTCAGCCACTTTTAGGAGGCGTTCCTGCGCCGGAACGCCCCCCCCCCCCGCGCCGGAACGCCTACATGTGGCGCAGGGCTTTACAACGTGACGCATCTCCCAGATGTGGCGTAACGCCGCCTTGCAAAGAATGCCCTTCACTAAGCACTTAGGGGCAGAATTACAAGCCCCTTGCGTCACTTTTGCACCGTTGTTGCGTCACTTTTGTGACGCAGCGGCAGCGTAAAAGTTGCGGCCCATTTACAACGTGAGGCATCTAGGGAGATGCGCCACGTTGTGAGGCCCTGCGCCACATTAAACCCGCGTCAGGTTTAATGTAAGCAGGATGGGCGTTCCGTCGCAGGAAGCCCCGCAAAAGTGACGCAGTGAAATCTACAAGATTTTACGGAGTCACTTTTACGTCCATACTGCGTCAAAACCCTGCGCCTGCTTGAAGCAGGCGTAAGGAGTGACGCAGCATGTTAGGCATAGGGCGCCCCTGAGCATTGCTGGAGTTGCGTCGTGCTTGCGACACGACTCCAGCAATGCGTGACTTTTCCGTCAACAGATGTGTAAGAATTTCTGACGCATCTGTCAATCCTTGCGCCATGGTGTGCCGTATTGTAAATATGGCGCATCCACGGTGACGCAAGGATTTAGCATGTTGGCGCAGGGAAAGTGACACATCTCTACAGATGCGTCACTTTCTTGTAAATCTGCCCCTAAGTGTAAAAGGGACGGGCAATGGGTGTTGCAGTTAGCGTTCTGCCAAAACACCCATAGCGTTTTGATGCTGCCTCCTATTTACAAGGGTGGCATAAATATGGAGCAGCGCCCGAAATACGACCAGGGAAAACCTGGTCTTACCCTGGTGCAACAAGGAGAAGTGATTAATACCTTCTTGTTTTTGCTGTTGCTATGTGTGCTGCATTCTTCAGCGCACATAGAAAGAGCAAATCACCATTAGTGATTGTTCGTGTGCAGGAAGGTGCTTCTTCCTGCACATAAACAATCAATAGATAATGATGAGTTGCAACTTCTATGTGTGCTGCATTAAGCATCACACATAGAAGTTACAAACCACCGCTATTGATTGTTTCTGTGCAGGAAGGAACACTTTCCGGCACATGAACAATAATTCCCTGCAACGCAGGCACCCATGCACAATTGTGTAAGAGTGCCTGCGTTGGAGCTAGGCAGCTAAAGGTAGCACCAGCGCTAGGGGAAACGCAGGGGTGCGCTGTATTATTGTAAATACGCCGCATCACTGCGTTTCCAGAATATCATAGCCACGGTGTTACCAATTGTGGCATAACACCGCTCTCCGCCATTCTGTTGTACATATGCCCCAATATATTTTTGTCATGCAATGCTTAGGTCAGGATATTTGGGTACCATACTGCTGGAAGACTTTTGCCCCATTGTTTTAATCTTACTGGGAGGGACAATTAATACAACAATGTTGATCCATTTATGCATGAGCACTCTGGATCTCATTTGTTGAACAAATATACACCTACAGTAGGAAGTGTTCACTACATTTCAAGGTTAGAACACTTCCATATCAATAAATCTCAAAAAGAGCTCATGGTAAGCTTACTGGCAATAGCTAGTGCAGGTGAGGAGAATCCTTGATAAAAAAGCATGCCACCAAGCGTAGGTTAGGGGCATGCATTCTTTTAAACCTTAATCCATTTCTGGATTTCAATCCGAGATCGACCATGAAAAGGAAAGCGCCTTGAGAACTCTCCAAAGCATCTAGCTGCTAACGCCACAGTCCCTCAGCACGGAGCAACTAAACAGGGCAGGAATACAGTGGTCCTTATCAAAATCTTCTCACTCCTCTGTTGGTTACACTAAACGAGCTATCGAAAGCAGAACTCTTTGACTCCATACAAGGCAGTAAGTGGTCAACACATCCCATGCATGCCAACATTTCACAAAAGGGATACAGAGAGAAATAGATCGAGGAAATGTATTTTCCCCATTGACTAACATTATAACAGAGCCAATTTTTGGTGGAAGACTGCTAAAATAAAGCTATTTTTGCTTTAAAAATCGGAAGTCTACCACGTGAATCGGGTCTGTTGGCATGTATGCACACAGTGGGTCACCCCAGCGCGAAGGGCAAATTTACATATTCTCCCTATGTCACAGACTCGTCATCACACTAACTCATTCATACATTCATTCATTGGTTGGGCCCATAACACCAACACTCATACGTCTCACTCGAATCTGTGCACAGGAGAAAAAGCGCTGGACATGTGGGGGTACCTTGTTACCTATCGGAAGTCATTTCTTTACATTTTATACATTATATACATTAACACCTATAGAATCCTGACTTTAACATCAAGGCACTCCACCACTTGGTCGACGGACCAATTAGTTGGACTGGTTGATGGTGATTTAGAACCCGTTAAACACAATTAAAGCCTAGGAAACCTTTGATTAATCCTCAGTACCTAATTAAAGAACCACAAACTAATTTCTTATTAATCCAAATCTTGTTTATCTAATATTAATTTAGCATTCAGGGAATATGGAATAAAACATGATTCAATTTATTTCACAGCGACATCAAATCTTTAGAGCATAATCATCGATTTCATCTTTCATTATATTTACCAAAATCTCAAGCTGGTGACCCTCCGATTACAGGGATACAATATCCAAAATCACGACTGCACTTTCCCGCACTGACTGTCCAACCCACGGCAATAATCAAGCATCAGATGGAAGAGCTTTCCCGAATTTCAAAGAAATCCAAGGTGAACCATGGAAATCTTTGTCAGTTCAACGCAGACCCAACGCCATGGATGATCAGCCTAACGAACCAACCCCCTTTCGCGGACGAGGGTCTTTATACCCTTTCCCCCCTTACTTTAGGTCAATGTGCAACAATTTTTGCGGTAGACAGTGTTCTGATTGGCTAATTCAATTCAGTTGGTAAGTTCTTGGAGTTTTCTCATGTTCGCCTGTTTTCCCATAAGACCGGGCATGACAGAGAACAAATATATATCCTTTAATGCGGGTCACAGGCGAAAGTTCCGAAGTAACAATAAGCAATCCTCCTCGTACAGGTCCCTCATTGTCCCCTTGGTAGTTCACACTGTTCATCATTTGGCAGTCCTCCGTGCTCCTATCCTTGACAAGGAACACCCTGGTTCGGGGTTGAGGTCACTTGGAGATCTCCAGAGCCAGCCGATTCTGCGCAGTAGCTATCGCGCTCACATGACGTTGGCACCTTCAGAACTCCATCTTAAGTACTGCGGCCTAGCAGGCCCGAATGCCAACTTAAGCAAAAACAGACATGACAGTAATTAGAATATAAAAATGAAGATTCTAATGTTTAATCCCACACTAATCCCAGTATATATTAGTATTTCCTAGCTTGTAGCAACATTTAAATCAATAATACTCACCATTCTGCAGCACTGGAAGCACAAACCATCACAAATGCAACATGAATCATGCAGCTTTCTATTTCACCACATTCTAAAGTTAATTCATGTACCACAGTTAATAATTTTAATCGTTTTGCCATGCAATTAGCATTTTAGTCCCATGTGTATCTCGTGTTTATCAAGGTGCAAATGTTGATTAGTCGTTCCACTCTACACTAGTTAGTACGAGTTAATGCTTAATATGGTTAAACATTAATTGCATGCAAAATAGAGGAGGTATACAACATTTTGTTTTACCGGCTCCATCAATCCCCCCTTTGGTGATTTTTAACATCCCCACTAATCACTAAATTTCAAAACATTTCTACAGAATTGGTTACTCAGTTCCCTTGCATTTGTTAGATTATATCCTAGTATTTCCCATATCGTCTTCTCTTGTTTTCTTGCACATGTTTTCTTTCAATTCTTCTAGTTCTATATCTTCTATTTCTCTTTCTCTTATTTCTTTTTCTTTCTTAACTTCTCTTTTTATCTTGTTTTGTAATTTTTGTCTTTCTATACACATACATCCTAGCCTTAATATCAGTACTAATATTATCACACAGGTCACTGGTATCAATATTTTACCCACAAAAGAGCTACCTAATTTTGTTAGTAAATTCTTAATGGTGGAAAAACTTTTACAAAGTTTCTCCCAAACACTTTCAACCTCCAGTGGAACAATTTCTTCATGCAAATCAGTTATGTTCTTAATATATTTCTTTAGATTTTGACTTTCGTCAGGAATGTAAGTGCAGCAATGTTGTACCTTCCACATTCCACAGACTCCTCCCTCTTTGGCCAAAATAATATCAAGGGCAAGTCGATTTTGCATAATCATAGCTCTCATGGCAACCATCTCGTATTCACCATTAAGAACCCTTCAGCTGTGCTTGTTGACAAGCGATCTACAACTGTGGACAATTTTCAAGTTTTATGGGCATTCAGAGATATTCCAACTGCTGGTATTAGTGCTCCAAAAATATCCCCTATAATCTCTGACCAACTCTCCCTCCTTCTACGTGTTAGTTGTTTATCTATTTTGTGCAAACCATCCTCTCCCCTTTCCACATGAAATATTTTTGGGAAGACCAGGCCTAGGTAGCATGTGCCATACCAGTGGTCTGGTAACCTATAATAAGCCCTAGTCCCACAGATGTAATATATGCCAGGGAAAACCGGATAATTTCCTCCTTTAAATCCCCATCCTCCCGTGATTTAATATAAGTCATGGCATTCACTTGCACCTACAAAGTAATTATCAGAAACAGTGTTATCTCTACTGATGCACAATTTCCCGCTCTGGGGCCAATCTAAAGCCATTGCTGGATTTGTTTCTCCCTTTAAGTAATTTTATTTTCCAACATCCCAAAATGTTGTTTCCATCTTTTCCCCAGACACTTTCCTTTGCATCTTAATTCTCCTCTCCTCAACCATGTTCAATAAGGTTTTCTCTTTTCTCAAACTACAAGTAAGATTATTCTTAAACACTTCTTTTAAAGTTAATTCCCTTGTTTCCAAGAAAAATTCACCTAAGAGTCTACCCGTAATCACCTTGTTTAGTTCCGGAACTACAGGTATTTGTGAGAAAACATTATCAACATCAGTGTAATAGTATTCTAATTTCCCAGTTCTATAAAACAAGCTAGCTAAAACACTACAAGTTATCCCATATGTCAAAGGAAGATGATGATAAGTGACACCTTTGGATACAGATTCAGGTAACTGCATGCAAACGTAGCAATCCCTAACTGCCATGGTTTTTACATACTCATACAGTAACTTTGAAAAAACATTATTAGAAAAATCACTCATGGACTTATCTTTATGAAGTTCTGTTCTATCTACCAGTTTCGTAACATGACTGTTATCAATCTTTCCCTTGTTTGTTCTATTCTCGGTGTGTCTTTCTATATCTACAAATGTTATTCTAAATGAAATTATTATTGCCAATATTATCCAAACAAGCACTAGTAATCCTGTGCAACAAAAAAACATTTTACACCATTTTCGGAGAAACCCACATGTACGTTTTCTACCTTCTCTGTTTGCCATTTTCGGTAATGATCGGTGTCTTTTGACTTAGCCTCTTTTCATCAATAATTTTCCTTCGTCTAAATCCAAGGCTCTGACTGCCTACTTGGTTCTTTTTCTGGTTGTGTGTCTCGTCCGGAGTTTTAATTCCTTATGATTTTCTTTGTCATTTCAATCCATGCATGGATCGTCTTTGTCTCTGTTTCTACAATCTTGGTTCAGAACTTCCTGATCATCCGTTTCTTCTCTGATGTCAGATAAGATAACTCTCATGATTTCCGAATCTTCTTCTTATTCAACCACTTCCTCTTCAACCACTCCTTGTACCGTCACTCCTAGACTTTCTTGGCTATGTGCTTCCTCTTGTATATCAGGAAGTGCCACATAAGTCCATTCGGCTGACTTGTACTTCTGGTTCAGTTTCTTTATCCTCTTTGCTCCTTGCAAACGTTTCTACTCAGTGTCTTCTGATTTATCCTGACTAGATACTTCATTCACTTGTTCAGCATTAGAAGATTTTACTCTCGTTATCTCAATCTTTTCAGTTTGTTGGGCCAAATCTCTTCTTTTGACGTTCTCTTTAATTTTGTTCTTTTCCCTTCTCGCTCCGTTTTCCAAGCTCTTTTCCTTAAAGTTCTTCCTCCTTTATCTTCTTCTTCACTCTCTCCAGATTCTGTATCGGTCTAGCTTTTACTGTCTTCGGATTTTATTCTCAGGACTTCAGGTTCACTATCTACATCTATCCCTCCTCGTGTTTCTTCCACACAATCTTCCTGCTGACTACCTATCCCTTCTTCTACCTGAGTGTGTGTTGTCCCTACACCTCCTCGGGGGTCTTCCGCAATGATCTTACCTTCACTCTCTCTATCTAATTCCTCACCTTCTATTTCTATGATTTCAAGCAGAATTTCTCTTGTGCTTGTACTTGGTGCTTCTCTATCAAAGATTTCTTGTTCAGTATTTTCTTCTTTTCCTTCTTGTATTCCCACTTGTTCTGTCTCTGATTCGGAACTGGTGTCTGAAATTTCTAGTCATCTCCTTAGTGGTATATCCTCCTGCCCCACTACTGAGCTCAAATCCGCCTTTCCTGTTTTTGGGGTTCGTCTTATTCTTGTTTCTTCAGACTCTGATTCAGAGCTGGCCTCTGACTCTTCCAGCTGCTCGTCTTCAGATCGATTTACAGGACCAGGGACTCGAAGAGTGTGACTGGCATGAATCCAATTCTTTACCTTGGCACACTTCACAGCAGTCGTCGTAGTCAGAATCACTTGACATGGTTTCCCCCAGCGTGGAACCAGACAATTTTTTTTTCGGGTACTTTGATGCGTACCCAATCTCCCGGACTTAAGTCATGGGCGGGCTTCTTTTCAAGAGTGGTCGCATCTGGTCCAACCTAATAACACACAGAATGAACTGTATCAGCCAACCCCTTGCAATAATCCAAGACAAAGTCATCAGATATAGGCAGTAGTTTGTTGACAGGAATGAAAACATGTCTCATTGCTCTACCCATGATAATTTCATGGGGGCTCAGACCAATGCTCCTATCAGGAATTGACCTAATAGTCATAAGCACAAGAGGCAAGACATCTGGCCATTTGTGAACTGTGGCCAAACACATTTTCCCCAATCTGTTCTTTATGGTGCCATTCATTTGTTCCACCACTCCAGATGCCTCTGGTCGATAGGCACAATGTCGTTTTTGTTGTACATTCAATGCTTCACAAAGTTTTATAATCTAATTTTGGAAATGCTTTCCTCTATCTGATTCAATCGTTACTGGGAAACCAAACCTAGGAATGAATTCTCTCAATAGAAGTTTTGCTACAGTAACTCCATCACTCCTTCTGGTTGGGTAAGCCTCCACCCAACGTGAAAACAGGCAGACAATCACCAGTACATATCTTAACCGGTTACACGGGGGCATTTCAATGAAAACAATCTGCATTCTAGCAAAAGGACCTTCTTCCCGTCCTATGGTTCCCAAACTCACCACTGTTTTCCTTCCTGGATTATACTGCTGGCATATAAGGCATCTTTGACAAAGGCTCTCTGCTATAAGCCAAAACTTTGCATTATACCAGGTCTGTTTGAAAAGTCTAATCATGGCATCCCTGCCTATGTGAGCCTGCCCATGGTACATCCGTGCCATAGTAGAGATCATGCTATCAGGCATTACTGGTCTTCCATCACGATAATCCCAAACTCTGTCTACCTCTCGTAGTGCACATCCTGATTTTATCCACTGTTTCTTTTTCTCCTGCCTCTTCCTGCAACTGCCTCACTTCTACCCATGTATTCACAGTGTTAGTAAAAAGCAAGGGACATGACTCCAATCCTTTCTCCCTGTTACGATTTTTTTAATTTTGATTTCGCGCACAATATTGCACCATGTTATTGGCAAACTCATTGCCAGCTGACACATAGTCCGTTCCCTTTGAATGCGCTGCACATTTTACAACTGCGATTTGCTTAGGCAGCTGTATCGCCTCAAGTAATTTGCCAACCATTTCAGCATATCTAATTGGAGTTCTCCTCAACATCAAAAAACCTCTTTGGGACCAAATTTGCCCAAAGTCATGCACCACTCCAAACCCATACTGACTGCCAGTCACCACAGTGACTCGTAGATTCTTTCCCAACTTACATGCCCTAATCAGTGCAAACAACTCAGCAACTTGGGCGGATCTTACTCCTTTCAAACAAGATGCTTCCAACACAGCCGCTACAGTACACACAGCATACGCAGCATTCAAAATTCCTTCTCCAGTTCGCAGACATGATCCATCCACAAACATCACATAGTCAGTCTCTTTCAGGGGCACATCTTTTATGTCTGGACGTGGTTTTGTGCAAAAATCAAGTACTTCCAAACAGTCATGATCAACCTCGTCCTTCACTTCCACATTCACAGCATCAGATAGTAAGGTCGATGGATTCACATTAAGGCACCTTACAAGGCTCACATTTGTAGCACCCAAAATGACCTTTTCATATTTTGTTAGATGACTGTGCGTCATGAATTGTGTTTTGCTCCTTGTCAAAAGGATTGCGACATCATGGGGCACAAACACTCTCACAGGATATCCCATCACAATTCCCTCACTCTGTTCCAATCTTTTACACGTGGTTGCTACAGCTTTCAAACAAGCAGGTAAAGCTACGGCTACGGGATCTAGTATAGCCAAGAAATAAGCAATCGGTCGTCTCAATCTCCCATGCCTTTGTACAAATACAGAGAGTGCACATCCATCTCTCTCACTGCAATAGAGCTCGAATTCCTTTTCGTAATCAGGAATTCCAAGAGCCAGTGCTTCACACAAGCTGTCTCTCAATTGTCTAAAAGCTTTCATCTCTTCTTTATTCAGCTCAAGGGGATCTTTCACATCGCTTTTTGTTAAGCGTACTAATGGTTTTGCAATCAGCTAAAAGTTGCTGATCCACTGGCGGCAATATCCTACCATTCCAAGAAACATTCGGACTTCTCTTTGTGTCATTGGTGCTCTCATTCCTTTTAATATTCTAATTCTGTCCACAGTCACCTTTCTCAGTCCCTATTCAATCTTATGACCTAAGTATTGTACTTCTTTCTGACAAAACTGTACTTTGATGGGAATACTTTGAGTCCTCCATCAGCCAAATCATTTAACAGTGCAACTGTGTCCACTACACACGCTTCTCGTGTCTTCGATGCCACCAATAGGTCATCGATGTATTGCACGAGTACTGAACCTTCGGGCATTTTTAAATCTTCCAGGGACTTCTTTAGAATCTGATTGAATATTGATGGACTTTCTATATACCCTTTAGGGATACGGCACCATGCCAAGATACGCTCGACGAACCGGAACGCAAAAATGTGTTGGCTGTCAGGGTGCAATGGGATAGAGAAGAAAGCATAATACAAGTCAATGACTGTGTACCATTCCGCATCATGGGGAATCTGATTTGGATTACCGAAGGGTTCGGTACAATGGGACAACATGGAACAACGATTTTATTAACTTTTCTCAAATCCTGTACAATCCTAAAAGTCCCATTCGGTTTTTTCAAACCCGTGATCGGAGAATTACATGGACTACTCATTATTTTTCCCAGAATTCCTTGTTCAATCATTTTGTCAATGACAGGCGTTACTCCGGCAATTATCTCTGGTGTCAGTTTATACTGAGGAATATTCGGGTAATTTACTTCTTCTTTTACAATTATTTTCACAGGATCTACTCTTTTCATCAATCCAATATCCTCTCCTGTAAAATCCCATACTTCACATTTTACAGTTTTCTTCAACTCTTGTGGCAATCCTTCCGGATCAAATACAACAAATGCCTCTGTTATCTCAGGTTCTAAGTTTGCCATGGTCATTCTATACAATACGTCCTCGTCAGGGGTTTCAAAAGCAATGCCATCAGGGGTACAGAAAATAGTGCAATTCATTTTGCACAACTAATCTCTCCCCAACAGATTTACGGGACTAGTATCACACACGACAAATCTATGCATGTCAGTGAATTTCCCTATTTTAACCTTGACAGGATCCGTAAGATAAGTTTTTATCTGTCTATTTGAGACTCCAATTACTTGGATTTTTTCACCAGAGATAGGAAGATTTTTAACGTCAGCTGAACTAACAGTTGAACGAGTAGCACAAGTATCTACTAGGAAAGTGATGTTCTCTTCATTCACCTTTCCATCCACAAAAGGTCCTGTCTGGTCTACCTCTAGAGTTCCGCCAAGTACGCACTCCTCTTCCCCTCCCGGGCACCGTCAATAACTCTCTTCTGACTCACTCTCATCGCGTTGCAGCCAATACAGCGAAACAGCACTAGCGTGCGGTAGCTTTGTTACCTGTTCTTTAGTGTAGAATCCTGTCTCATTACTGTATCTCTGAGTATTTACGTGCTGTGGAAAAGGTGGCTTTGGCACCTGACACAGTTGGGTAACAACCTGCTGCTGTTGCGGCGGTTGGCAACTCACCTCACTCTGCACCTGTGGATTCAATGATGAATTATCGCCATTAGCCCTCGGTGGCAATTTACACTCGGATTTCCAATGCCCTAATTTTCCGCAATTAAGACATGGCCACTTCTTTTTAGCTTCTTCTAAGCTGATCTGTCCTTTTCCCTTTCCAACATTAGGCTTTTGTTTGGCCTGGCCAATGCCATTAGCTTGCTCAATCAGCTGGGCTTCTTGTCGCTCCGCTACCTTAACTTGTGCCCACATTGCCTTTTTTTCAGTATACATTGCATAGCTTCAATTTCATCACTAAAATATTTTGCATGTCGTAATACCTCATCTATCTTTTAATTCTTCCAGTCTACTGTATGTTGTTTGATCATTTCACCAACCTCCGGTTATAGACCATAAACAAACCTATACACAAAATGACTCAGATCCTTCTCGCTTAATTTCTCATCTCCACTTTATTGTTTAAAAGCTAGCAACAATCTTTCATAGTATGCAGGAACAGATTCTTTAGCCTCTTGGTGGGTTCTGTCAATTGTACCCAGTCAGTTTCCTTTGGAGGTACTTTATTCTTCAAAAAGGCAATTACCTGATCATATTTTTTCATTACCTCTGGGTCAGGGGCTCCCGTTTTAGGAACCCTAGGATACTCTTGCATTGGGCAATCTATTGTAATCTTACATTCTGCCCATAAATCTGCAGGTACAATTATATCAAAGAGACCGTTCAGATCTATCCACAACACTTTCGACAGTTTGACAAACCTTTCCACCTGCCGATACCGTTCAACTGGTTTTTCTCTTAACCTCGGGAAATCATTAGTACATGACAAAATATCCTGTCTAGTCCAAGGAACATGTACATAACCCCCTCCTGGGATCTCCCTCATGGGACATTTGGTCACCACTGGCTCTTTTTCTCTCACCGGAAATGCTGAAAAAGTCTTATCTGTAGCTTCCTCTCTTTTTCTGAACCATCTACTCTTCCACCGATCTACATCACCCCATTTTCTTAGCAAGGCAATCAGTTCTTTAATTTGGGTTAATCTCCCTGTAGTATTAACATTTTCAATATCCTTTTTGGAAAAATCTACCCTATGCGGTTTCTGTAATGATCTTATTTTCTCAAAATCAATCCCCATTTCACTTGCTGTCTCTTCTAATTTTTCATGCAAGGTTCTCGCTCTCCAAGTTATACTTTTGCAGAGGAACATTAGCTCCTCATTCTGATATGCTTTTAATTTTTCAGTTGGAATGGTTCCTACAATTAATTCTTCTAATGTTACCTTCAGTTTTGCTACATCTAAAGGTTGTGGTTCGGTATCTTATTTTATCCGTATTTCTCTCCGGGGTTTCTGTTGCTGATTCTGTTGTCACAAGTGTATTACTTGCTGGTCTTTGATTTACAGTCAAATTTTAGGAGTACTTTAAACCTGATGTTCCTGCCACATTTTTCCATTAATTTCCAGAACTGCTTCTTTCTGTCTCTATTTGTCTACCACAATTGTAGGGAACTGTTAAACAATGCTCACTATCTTTCTGTTTATCAAAGACCGGCATCACCGGCCCTATAGTTACTGGTACGGTCACTGCTTCCATATTCTTAGTTAATTCTCTAATTTTCTCAGTTAATTCCAGTGTAGTTCTAGCCAACTCCGCTGAATTTTCATTTCCAGTTCTTACGGGTTGTGACATTTCAGAATCTTTAAATGGATTAATTTTCCCCAAATTAGGTGGCGTATGCTCAAGATTTTTATTTATCATTGTTTCTTTTACCGGCGCACTCAGCGTCCGCAACCTAGAATTCGGCTGATACGGGGGAGGGTTTTTATAAAACATGTCCTCCAGCACTTCATCCTCCGATTCACTCACACCATATCTATAACCTTCTGACCCTGTATTATTTCTCTTTTGTGTACATTTTCTACCACTCGTTTCTCCAGTATTCCTCAGAGGAAACATGCCATCAATCATATTCACATTCCGCCATCTTCTCATTCTGTCATCATGACTTTCCTGACCACAATGTCTACCAAGCATGTAATTGTACCTTCTTCCACTCCGATGCCTTTCCCTTTCATACATCTCTTCTTCCCACTCCGTCAAAGCCTCCAATTGGGTAGGTCTGGGTTTCGGTTCTAACCTCATCATTCTTTCTCTCAAATTTCGTAATACTGCCAAACTAAACAAACCACTTTCTGGAAACGCTAGTACCCTATCTTCTTTGGTATACTTTGCCCAATTTTCCAACCAGATACATGTATGGTACCCATATTTTGCTGCCATAAAAGATGCAGGCGATTTCGGTGGAGGAAGTATCTGACCTTTCCTAGTCACAATCGGCTTATCGTTCTTAAAGAAATTTTTAATTTTCCAAAACCATGATTTTTCTCTTTTTCAGGTGGATCGTAGTACATCATTTTTATTTTTCAAAGTTCTTATTTCACTAAGCTTTGCAAATCGCTTCCTTCACTGCTTCTCCGTATCCTGTCCAATCCCAGCTCGACTCACACTAACGCACCAATCCTGGGCGTCTACGTCACTCCTGAATCTCTCCAATCCTAGCGCGACTCACACTAACGCACCAATCCTGGGCGTTTACGTCACTCTGATAATTCTCCACTCCCAGCGCGTCTCACACTAACGCACCAATCAGTGTAAACTTCGTCTCTCTACAGCTGGCCAATCCCAGTGCGGTCTTTCTGACGTCAGCCTTTCTTGCTACTCCTGCTTCTGCTGACCCCTCCTTTACAAAATTTTATTGGCAAACGTTTTCTTACGTTTTCGTTAATTAAAATCTGTTAGTAACAACATAAAACATCTCCATTGCCTGTTTCGCTAAACCAAAGAGATAGTTTTGTCCATTTACACAAGAACTCTGTATGTCCAGTAGGCAGTGCTTACCTCTACCCTACCACAGAATTATTCCGTTTCTCCAATAAAGTAGCACTTCCCTCTACCTTACCCTTCTAACAAGCAAAATAGCAAACTGTTTCTCTGGGGATAAAACACATGTGGAGATTACAATGCTCCTGAGAATTAAGGCCAGAGTTTCACAAGAATAACTATTGCTATTTTCACTCACACACGTTCAAACGGAAAATGTCCCTAAAGATAACACACAACAATGTTACCACCTTAAAACCAGACAATGCGCTGAGCGACTTCACTTGCCACACATTTCCCCTGCCTGCATACAGGGCAACCAACTTCCTACTTCCCGGAAGGCTTTAAAACAAATGACACCATAAAACTCAACACAAACTTAACATAAAGTGTTACACATAAATCAATAATCACCAAACCAATGCAATAAAACCATCCTCTGCTACCAGAAAAACTGCTCCATCGCGAAGGGCAAATTTACATATTCACACTATGTCACACACTCGTCATCACACTAACTCATTCATACATTCATTCATTGGTGGGGCCCACAACTCCAACACTCATACGTCTCACTCGAATCTGTGAACAGGAGAAAAAGCGCTGGACATGTGGGGGTACCTTGTTACCTATCGGAAGTAATTTCTTTACATTTTATACATTATATACATTAACACCTATAGAATCCTGACTTTAACATCAAGGCACTCCACCACTTGGTCGACGGACCAATTAGTTTGACTGCTTGATGGTGATTTAGAACCCGCTAAACACAATTAAAGCCTAGGAAACCTTTGATTAATCCTCAGTACCTAATTAAGGAACCACAAACTTATTTCTTATTAATCGAAATTTTGTCTATCTAATATTAATTTAGCATTCAGGCCATATAGAATAAAACATGATTCAATTTATTTCACAGCGACATCAAATCTTTAGAGCATATTCATCGATTTTACCTTTCATTATATTTACCAAAATCTCAAGTTGGTGACCCTCCAATTACAGGGATACAATATCTAAAATCACGACTGCACTCTCCCGCACTGGCTGTCCAACCCACGGCAATAATCAAGCATCAGACAGAAGAGCTTTCCTGAATTTCAAAGAAATCCAAGGCGAACCAGGGAAATCTTTGTCAGTTCAATGCAGACCCAACGCCATAGACGATCAGCCCAACGAACCAACCCCCTTTCGCGGACGAGGGTCTTTATACTCTTTTCCCCCCTTACTTTAGGTCAGTGTGCAACAATTTTTGCGGTAGACAGTGTTCTGATTGGCTAATTCAATTCAGCTGGTAAGTTCTTAGCGTTTTCTCATGTTCGCCTGTTTTCCCATGAGACCGGGCATGGCAGAGAACAAATGTATATCCTTTAATGCGGGTCACAGGCGAATGTTCTGAAGTAACAATAAGCAAGCCTCCTCGTACAGGTCTCTCATTGTCCCCTTGGTAGTTCACACTGTTCATCATTTGCCAGTCCTCCATGCTCCTATCCTTGACAAGGAACACTCTGGTTCGGGGTTGAGGTCACTTGGAGATCTCCAGAGCAATCCGATTCTGTGCAGTAGCTATCGCGCTCACATGACGTTGGCACCTTCAGAACTCCATCTTAAGTACTGCGGCGTAGCAGGCCCGAATGCCAACTTAAGCAAAAACAGACATAACAGTAATTAGAATATAAAAATGAAGATTCTAATGTTTAATCCCACACTAATCCCAGTATATATTAGTATTTCCTAGCTTGCAGCAACATTTAAAGCAATAATACTCACCATTCTGCAGCACTGGAAGCACAAACCATCACAAATGCAACATGAATCACGCAGCTTTCTATTTCACCATGTTCTAAAGTTATTTGCGTACCACAGTTAATAATTTTAATCGTTTTGCCATGCAATTAACATTTTAGTCCCATGTGTATCTCGTGTTTATCAAGGTGCAAATGCTGATTAGTCGTTCCACTCTACACTAGTTAGTACGAGTTAATACTTAATATGGTTAAAAATTAATTTCATGCAAAATAGAGGAGGTATACAAAATTTTGTCTTACCTGCTCCATCAGCATGTATGCACACAGTGGGTCACCCTAAAGGACTATCAGCTTAAATGAGTGAAAAAGGGTTAGGTGACGCCGCACCACCATATCTCGGAAGAGAGGCTGGGACCTGGGTTTCAGCCTGAACCCCTCATTGTCTCCCACCTACGAGTTTAGGGTTGACATATAAGGGTTAAAGCTATGCATTGGCCTCCTAGAAAAAGTTGTCTCTCTTTTGTTTCTATCTGATGCTCGCCAGGCTAGGTAAGGGAAGCTCCCATGTAGATTGCAGGAAGGCTATGTTGGTACTGTGATTCTGGTCTTAATATTATAAATCCTGTTTAGGAGATCTGGGAGTGCAAATCAAAAGGATTCTAGGTTCAGATTGGGTGGGATCTGAGTGGTGGAACCTATTTGAATGATATATGTATGTCCCCAGGACACAACTTTGCTAATGGGCATGAGCTTGTAATCCAGTTTGGGTGGGGAGATTATTGGGTTGTACAACGGTGCAACACAGGGAAATACATTGCATGACTTTACCATGCATTTTTTACCACACATATGGTTTTACAATTATGCCATTACCATGCATTGTTTTTATATATAAAAACAAAGGGGCTTACTTATGAGTAGTTTGTGCACCCATTACGTCACTATTTGTGACACTGCAACGGTGTAAAAAATGTGCCACGTTGCGTCTTATTTACAAAGTGACGCATTTAATGCTTCACTTTGTAAACCCCCTGCGCTACATTATACATGTGTCAGGTATAAAGTATGCAGGGTGGGTGTTACCCTGCAAAAAAGGGTTGTAGAAGTGGTGCAGGAAATCTAAGCGATTTCACAACGCCACTTCTAGGGCGCCATTGGGTCAAAATCTTACGCCTGCCTCACAGCAGACCTAAGACTGACGCAGGCGCCTTTAACATGAGAATTACCCATTGCTGGAGTAGCGTCACTTTTGGGACACACTCCAACAATGCATCATTACTGCGCCTACAGATACGTCAGAAATACTGGCGTATCTGTAAATCCTTACGACATGGATTGTTGTACAGTAAATACGGCGCATCCATGGTGCACCCAAAAGTGTTGTATCGCTGTTTTCACACAGCGATGTGACACTTTTCATGGTTGAGGCCCAATGTATTTGTGGGGGAGACCCCCCACACCCTCCAAGTTACCTAAAATGCGTGGTAAAGGTGTGCTTTGTAAAGGCATACACGTGGTAAAAATATGCATACTAAAAAATGTGTGGTAAAGGCACAGCGAGGTAAAGACCTCGTTGTAAAGGCTGTTTCCCAGATTATTGATGGAATTGCCTATTTTGTATTTTGGTGAGTGTTGCATCTCGTATTTTGTTTATGAAAATGTCCTTTTTGCTTGCGTTTCTGGAGTAGTTCCATATTGCGCGCCTGCTTTTATTTTGTTTGCATTTGCCATTCACCTGCGACTGTTTTGCTTTCTATTCCCATCAAGGTTTTATGGTGACTTGAGTCGGGTGCACGTTTGTGCTAATCCGTTTCTACTTTACATTGCAGGGTGAACACCAGACAAACACCGACAGGCAGTCAGGGTGTACTGTACACAAACACTGAGAGTCAATCAAGCTGAGCAGTAAACAAACACTGGGGGCAATTACCATGGGCCATGAACAAATACCCAGAGTCGATCAGGTGGAAAAAAAGGCAAACACTGTCGAGGGATGCGTTTCTCTCTCCATTTTTCTGCTGTCAGTCAAATTCCCATAATGTGTGTCACGGCTAGATTATCCTGATCAAATCAAACTCAAGCAAACCTCCTGATGACCTAAAAAAGCGCCTGAAACTTTATAACTACAAAATCTTCCTAAAAGGGATAAAAATGAACCATAGTCTGCCAGAAATTGATTATAGTGTTCCTGAACGTTGGTCGATTTAAGAAAATGCCTAGTTAAGCGGAAGTGACCTCATGCATCGTTTGACTTCCTCACGACATCACAGCCTTGACCCACAGTCCTACCCCTACGCTCTCAAGAGCTTCCTACTTGGTGATAGGGGATTAAGGAAACGCTAAGTGGAGAAGACTACAGAAAATAAACAAGACTCAGACATCCATGTTTACTTGTAGCTCGTACCACACTGCCTCCTTCAAGCCAAAGGGCATGCAAGCACTGGCGACCCCTGGCGGCCCCAAAATGACCTCCATGACAATGTGTCAAATCTCTCTCACAGATACAAATATGGTCGACGAGACTTACTACGTGCACAGATGAAGGCTGTGGTTGAAGTGGCACAACAGAAACATGATTGCAAACTATAGAAGTGAGCAAAAAATATCATAGGGAAATGTACTAACTTGATCGAGCGCAACAAACAAATTTGCAGCACTGCGTCACGTCAAAGGGAAGTAAAAAAACAGCACCATATTTTTGTAGATATGACGCTGCTTTTCTAGAGCTGGCGCACCTTGGATTGCCTTGCGTCAATACACTCATCCTTGCACCATAGTGCCTTTGTATGTACATTATGTCAAGCATAGGTTTTGTACTTGAAGGCCATCATTCCAGTACGAAATACTATGTTTTGACAAAGTTTAACAGTTTTCCCACTTTGTGTGTGTGTGTAGTACAGTGCAGCACACATGCAAAGTTGAAATAGTTTGAACGTGTTTTGAACTTGCTCCACTGTTATGCCTTCCTCTCTGAGGCATCATTTTTGGCACACATCCCGGACTACAAATCTTAGTAAATAGAGATTTGCATCAAAACCCATGGGTGGTTGAAAGGTAAAGCACATGTACCACCTGTGTAAATCCCTTGACATAACGTAGCACATAGCACTTTTTTTTCCCACTTTGCGCAGGGTTCGTGCCAATTATGTGGCACAAACCCAGTGCAAAGCGTTAGCAAATTTCTCCATTAAGTGGAAAATAACCAGTTTGATGCGATTGGTGTGTCTCATGTCACAGCCCTTTTACACAACCCATCTGTGCCTTATGTAGGGTAGTGGTGAATGGCTATGCTTTAAGCACTGCACCAGGTGCAGCTGCCCTCAGTAGGTCAATGTCCGAATTGGCTCATTTGGCTCACGGACACAACTGTTCCACTAAAGTCAGTCACTCCATCAGTAAATTCCATCGTCATTAGGCATCATCATGAAATAGCCACTCCTGTTAGACACAAGCACTACTGGGAGGCAGTATTATTACATAATTTACTCCTTCAGGCACAGTCACCATGAGGCATGGTCACATCAGGCAGTGTTGTAAATATTCATTCCATCAGGAGTTGACATTTCATAAGGCATGGTCACTCCATTACATGCACAGAGGCCTATCTGTCTCAGTTATTCCATCAGGTGTACTCAACCCTTCAAACAAAAGATAGACAGTCACCCCATCAGGAACAGTTTCCCTCCCCAGGCAACATTATGGAACCCTCACCTACCCAAGGACCTTCACCTAGCACAGTCACCCATCAGACACAATTACTGACGTAGTGGGAAGGGTGATACTAAAGTCACCAAGGAACAGTTAGAGGTCAAAACCATTGCATATCCTCCAACAACAAAACATAAGACCACAGAAAAATGCCATGGTAATCAAGGGTATTCAACATCCCGGAAATAACCGGAGCACCTAAACAATACAGTTTAGACTGGATGAGGAAGCTCACTGTTGGAAAGTTGTCCTTTTAGCTCCGAGTCCCGAGATATTTTGCCTTCTGTTGCTGAACCCATTTGTTGTCATAGACCTCTGTGCACTTTAACCTTGTCAACCAGTGGTAGAGTGCTTGTGCTCTCCATTCCAAACATGTTAAAATTGGCATGTAGCTAATTGATACATTTAATTTACTTACAGGAGTCATCTTGACATTTTTATTGTTGCTTGGAAATTTACTGGAGTCAAGGAAGTGGCAGCAGGTGCTTTTAAAACCATAACAAACTTGCAAATATGGCGCCCACTGAAGTGGCACCTATCGCACTGCCCTGAAGCCAGCCTGGGCTGCAGCACTAATTGTGACACCCACTAAATTAGCACTGTAAAACATGTCTTCAGGCCTGTTCGTGCAGTCTGGGTATCCAGCTTTGAAATTGACTTTTTGGCCTGGCAAAAAAACTTTCAGCCTGGCATAAACATTCTGTTTTTAATACTTATAAATCACGCTAAGTTAGGCCTAAATACCCACAGCACAGGATGCAGTGCATTCACAAGTAGGACATGTATAGTTTATGCTTCACATGTCCTGGCAGTGAAAAATCTACAAAGTTATTTTCCATAGCTTAACAGATGTTTACAATAGTCCATTTATTAAATGATGAATCCAGTTTAGGAGTAGCTAGAAAAATAGTCCAAAATAGTTTGAGGACTCATTTTAATAGTAACTTAAAATCCAGCTTAAAGGTCAAGTTTGATTTTATTTGACTATTTCAGAAATGCTGCTTTTAGAAAGTTGTACGTTTCCTTCCTGAGCCAAAACGCTCTCCTGCCAGTGTCCAGCTGTCTCCTTTGGTGAGATGTGTATTTCTCCCAGATAGTGCACAAAAGCCCTTGGAGTGAGCAGGGCAATAATGTCGGGGGGGGGGCTGTGCTCAGACCCTTTCTAAACTTCAAAGTATGCCTACCTTGCCACTGACAGATGAAGCTCACGCCTAGGCCAGCATCCCCTTTGCCTCTCTCATCAGACTGGCTCCAAACCCAATTGGGTAGAGGAACAGACCAGAAGTAGTTTAGTGGTGTACAAAGGCTCACCATTCCCTCCACAGATTGGCACTGGGCATAAAAGTGGACCTCTCCTCAGAACACTCCTGAACCCGTGGAGAAGGAGGACTGCCCTTTTGTCTGAAGAGCCTGACATAAGACTGGACTTGCTTGCTTTGAACCCAAGACCCTAGAAGTGACTCAAAGGGTGAGTTGACTGACCTCCTGTTTGAACTATAGGGACACAACAAGCCTCCAGAGGTGCCTCTCCCAACAACTGCCCAGCTGACCAGTACCAACTGGACCTGCCCTGGACCCTTCTGCTGGCCTCTGTTGAAGTGAGTCATAACCCCCAAGTGGTGCTCCCAGGACCTTTGGCTGGCATTAAGGTGTACTCCCCCTGTACAAACTGTAGCAGCTGAGACTTAAAAACGTTTGCCTAATGTTCTGTTCCATGCACACATGACATTTAGTCATCAGCCTCAATAACCACCCTATTTGTTCTGGAGAGATGTATCATTGGTGACATTGGGGCCTAGAAGTTCTGTCATCGCCAGGATATAGATTGTGGCAAGTTGAGAGTATAATTAAAGTATGTCCGTCTGGTTCTCACACCGATGTGCAGTGTCCTTGATGGGTTTGATTCAGAGACAGATGACAGTGGGTTCATATGAAAAAATAATGTTAACCTGCTGTCCCCATTTTCACGGTCACACCATATTTGCAAACCGTCTGTACATAGTCAGTTACATTGTTTTTGACCATGTTTTACCAAAGAGGATTTATGGCAGGCTGTGTTCCCTGAAAGGTTCTTGT
This sequence comes from Triturus cristatus, assembly GCF_964204655.1. Lineage (NCBI taxonomy): Eukaryota > Metazoa > Chordata > Amphibia > Caudata > Salamandridae > Triturus > Triturus cristatus. Next base: position 770,414,863 of record NC_140580.1, read on the forward strand.
GTACAGTGTGTGTCAAGCTACCATACAGTGGGTTATCTCAAGCCTTTGTATCTACCTTTGTGGTAGCCACTTTGTGATCTAGCTGTGAGAGAATGGACAGGCACCCACAGATTCACACATGCATACAGACATGCAGTTAACCAAGCACACTCCAACTCCCACAGAAACTGTGAATGTTTCTCGTAACCCTGAATTCACTCTGGCAGGAAGGATCTCCTCCTCTCTGAGCACATGAGAGGCCTTGTTCATACACTTATTTATAAGCCCCTTGCGCCGCCGGTGCATCACTTTTTGTGACACTCCAATGGCGCAGGAGTCTGTTCCATATTTACCAGGCAGCACCTTGCCACTTTTTTGGCTTGATGGTGCCTTGTAAATATCTCTCCCTTTAATGCATTTTGCTGCGTTAAAGGGGCGTGCAAAGGATGTTGCCAGGAGCGTTCCCAGCAACATCCATTGCTTTTTGACACTGCCCCAGAATTCAGTAACTCTGAGGCAGCGCCAAAAACTTACGTCTCCACCGGGGAGGAGTAAGGGAGACACAACAAGGAGAAATATCTTTATTTCTCCTAGTTTTTCCTTTTTCTATGGTAATGCAGAGTATATCAAGGGGGAATGTGTTTATTTATCAAAAAAGCTTGCCTCACTTGTGTGCTGAAGGGCACAGCACATATTCAGTGCGTGAGATCCTTTTGAGTTTCTCTAGGCATGGGAATTTGTTCTGAAAGGTTATGCCTCCAGTTCAAAATCTATGCTAGACAGTGGATAATCACCTCTGCACCATGGTGCAAGGCTATGCACCCTGCAAGGCAACACTATTAGCGTGCCAGTGCAGTTGATGACAGCAGCAGGCGAATCTTACGGAATATAGTTCTTGTGCTATTCTTTTCCTTTGCCCAACTCAGGGGCAGATTTATGTTCCCTGGCACATCCCTGCAAATCAGCATGCATGCGCCAGGGAAGATGCGTCACGAAAGTTTACCCTTGCGCCACAATAGATGCGCCGCATTTACAATGCAGCGCATCGTGGCGCAAGGATAAACAGATGCGTGACGCATCTGATGGCGGAAGGTTGGCGCATTGCTGGAGTTGCATCGCAAGCGCGACGCAGCTCCAGCAAGGCTCGGGGGTGCCCTATCGTTACAATGCTGCGTCAATCCTTACGCCTGCTTCAAGCAGGCGCAGGGTTTTGACGCAGCATGGCCGGAAATGTGACTGAGTGAAATCTTGTAGATTTCACTCAGCCACTTTTCGGAGGCGTTTCTGCGCCGGAACGCCCCCCCCCTGTGCAGGTACGCCCACATGTGGCGCAGGCTTTACAACGTGATGCATCTCCCTAGATGCGTCACGTTGTAAATGGGGCGCAACATGGCGCAGGGTTTACGCTACCGCTGCGTCACAAAAGTGACGCAACGGCGGCGTAAAAGTGGCACAAGTCCGTTATAAATCTGCCCCACAGTTTAGCAAATTCAGTTGTTGCAACGTATGAAAAATGTGTATATCTATCCCCGTATAAATACACCAGTGGCATATGGGTGCACCACACCAGGTGGACTATAATAGTATAAAAAATTAAAATAAAGAACTGGATATGAAACAGTTTTTAATTGAATAGTGACTTAATGATGCTGACCTTTTAGTCTTCATTTCTTTTTTAATGTATTTCAATTCTATTGGCATAATCCTAACAAAGCATTCCTATGAAGTTCCTTTTCTTAATGGATGCATTGATTTTTAGTGTTTTTGAGGCCAGGTACAAACACAGCCCCTCTACAGCCATTTTGTGAATCATACTTTGGTATTACTTGTCCCCTCCCTTGTCGCCCCCTCCCCCCCCACAACAAGGCATGTTTATACCTTTTAAGCTAGATTTATCTCTTAAATTCCTGCTGCTTGTATATTGTGGTGAGGAAACTGAATGTTGCAGGTGGCAGGCTGATTGTATATGGGCCCCCCTCACTCTACTGTTGTAACGCCCTGAACGTCTCAGGATCGTTTAACAGACACGACAATGAGGACGCAACCACTTGTGAAGGGTTAGTTCTTTTAATGAAGGCAAATAAAATACAAAGAACAAACAAAAGTTATAGTCACTGGAATCCTCCAGGCTAAGTACGTTACCAGCCCACAGCACGGATGGTCCTAACCGTCCTCTGCATATACGCCGATCCCGGCGTATGCCAACAGAGGGCAGAAATGAAATGGCCGACAATGCCAATCGGTAGGCTGTGAGGGGCACGAAGAGTGTTGGGGAGAATCGAGGAGTCAGGGAAACACCCAGCCGGGGTCTCTACCTGAAGGGAGCAGCCGCTCAACCTCTTCCTCAGACTGCACCGGGACGCGGAGTCACCTCCTGGTGATGCGTCACCGATACCCCAATCACAAGCAAGAAGACTGAACCGAGAGCAGCCGCTCGATCGATCCTGTGGACTTCCGAGTCTGTAACGCGGCAAACACCTCCTGGTGTGCGTTACAGCTGGCAGTCCCTGTGTCTCTGGTCGGGCTGGGAGTTACGACTCCAACCAGCAAAAGCGCCACTGCGCTTGGACTCAGCCGAGTCAAAAAGCGAAGCTCAATGGTTGACCGGTAGAGCTTCCGGGTCCTTCACAGGTGACGATGGGGCAAGACACGGCCCAGGGAGTAACGACTCGACCTACCTCCGTTCTTGCCTTACTGGAGCACCACTCCTGAACACTGCTCTTCACGAAGCAGGTACGTCGGTGTAAACACAATATCCGACAGCCTTGTACCTCCCGGTTCCTCCCTTTATAGGGCGTGTTTTCCTTGAGTTATGTAACAGCTCTCCTGTTTACATAAGGGCGTGTTTCCCTTGAGTTATGTAACAGCTCTCCTGTTTACATAAGGGCGTGTTTCCCTTGAGTTATGTAACAGCTCTCCTGTTTACATAAGGGCGTGTTTCCCTTGAGTTATGTAACAGCTCTCCTGTTTACATAAGGGCGTGTTTCCCTTGTATGACAGGAATTCTTGACAGTACATCCTCCCTCTCAGCGGCTCCCCACGGGTCCAGCGCTGGCAGGAAAACGCCGATGGAACAAGGAGACAAAGCGCGGAGCATGAACCCCTTCAGCCGGTTCCCATGAATGCTCCTCCGGGCCATAGCCTTTCCACGCAACCAGGTACCACAGCTTCCCCCTGCGCCATTTGGACGCCCGTATGCCCGACACTTCATACTCCACCTCCGACTCCACGCATACCGGCCTAGGTGTCCCAGACGGCTTGGAGGGTGCTGGTTTGAGCAATGATACATGAAAGACAGGGTGTATCCGCAATGACTGGGGCAAGCACACCTTCACGTTCACGGGACCCATACACTTGGTAATTCGATAGGGGCCCATGTACTTGGGATGGAACACACTGTTCTTTCGAAACCTCATGTTTCTTGTGGATATCCAGACGTAGTCTCCAGTGCGGTACAGTGGCCCGGGCCTTCTCTTCCTATCTGCCGCAGCCTTGTATCTTCTCTTGGCCTCTATTAGGACAGCCCTTGAGCGCATCAACGTGTCTTTTATGTGTGCCACCCTGTCCGCTGTGGCGGGAATCCTGTCCTCTCTGAACGGATGTAGAAATGGCAAGAACCTGGGATGTTGGCCATAGTTGCTATAGAACGGAGATGACTGTGTGGAGCTGTGAGTGGCGTTGTTATAGGCTATCTCTGCAACCCATAGCAAGTCGACCCATTCTTCCCTGCCCTGGTCCACAAAACATCGCAGATACTGTTTGAGCGTTTGGTTCAGGCGCTCGGTTTGGCCGTCCGTTTGAGGGTGGTAGCTGGTGGACAGGGCGGTCTTAACATGCAGCGCAGTGCACCAAGTCTTCCAGAATTGCGCAGTAAACTGCGACCCCCGGTCCGACACGATCACCCCAGGTAATCCATGCAGTCGTACCACATTCTTTAGGAGTAGTGACGCCAATTCCCCGGCCGTAGGGACTCTCTTGCAGGGGATGAAGTGCCCCATTTTCGTCAAGCAATCCACCACCACCAGTATTGCCGTCATCCCCTGGTCTACCGGTAGGCCCACCACGAAGTCCAGTGATATGCTATCCCATGGTCTATCCGGGGTCGGAAGTGGATGTAAGAGCCCTTGGGTTCGGCCATGGTCGGCCTTCATGGTAGCACACGTAGGACACTCCTGTCCCCACCTCCTGACATCCACTCTCATGGTTGGCCACCAGAAATGCCGTCCCATGCTAGCCACCGTTTTTTCAAAGCCCAAATGACCTGCGCATGGAGAGTCATGGCACCAGATGAATGCTTGTTTCCTTAGCCTAGGCGTGGGTATCAATAGGCACCTGCCCTTCAGGGGTATCCCGTCCTTCAGCTGCCATTCTCTGTGACTGAGGAGCCACCTCCGCCATGCGAATGACCTGATCCCTCTCTTTATTCCCCTCAGGAAAGTATCCGGTTGGATAACCCCCAATACCATCCTCGGGGAAATGATGGAACGCTCGGTTGCAGGCAATGGTTCCTTAACTGCAGATTGACGGGACAGGGCGTCCGCCTTCCGGTTTTCCGTCCCCGGCCGATATGTGATGCGGAAGTTGAACCCCGCAAAGAAGATCATCCACCGCAGCTGCCTGGGAGAAAGGTGTCTAGTGGCCGTCATGAACTGTAGGTTCCGATGGTCCGTGTACACCGATACCACATGTCTTGCCCCCATCAACCAATGCCTCCATTCGGTGAAGGCGTCCTTGATTGCGAGAAGCTCCTTCTCCGCAATATGGTAGTTGCGTTCGGCGTCGTTGAGTTTGCGGGACATGTACGCAACGGGATGAAGCACCCCTGTGTCGTGGTTGCGTTGGGACAAGATAGCCCCCAGCGCCACATCCGACGCGTCCGCTTCCACCACGTAGGGGAGATCCGGATCGGGGTGAGCCAACACCGGCGCCTTACCAAAGGCGCTTTTCAGGGCCTCAAAGGCTTTGTTCGCTTCAGGGGACCAGACAAACTCCTTGGACTTCCTCAGTAGCTGTGTGATTGGGGCCACCACTCCTGAAAATCCATCTATAAACCGCCTGTAAAAGTTGGCGAAGCCAATGAAACTTTGGACGTCCTTCACGCTTTGGGGCACCGGCCATTCTTTCACCGCCTTGATCTTTCGTTCTGCCATCTCCTGTCCCTCTGGACTCAGCATCACTCCGAGGAATTCCACGGATGTGACGTGGAAGTCACACTTGCTGAGTTTACAAAACAGCATGTTTTCCCTCAGCTTTTGGAGCACAGCTTTGACGTGGTGTACGTGCTCCTCCACACTGGACGAATAGATGAGGATGTCGTCGATATATACGACCACGTAGATATCCAACTCCTCTCTGAATACCTCATTCAAAAAGTACTGAAAGGCTGCCGGGGCGTTGCACAGACCGAACGGCATGACGAGGTACTCAAAAAGGCCGAACCTGGTCTTAAAGGCGGTCTTCCACTCGTCTCCGTCCCTCATGCGCACCAGATGGTATGCCCCTTTCAAATCCAACTTGGTGTAGATACGAGCTTTCTTGACCTGTTCCAGAAGTACACTGATGAGAGGCAAGGGGTACCGATTTTTTATGGTTATCGCATTCAATGCCCTAAAGTCCACACAGGCTCTCAGCTCCCCATTAGCCTTCGGGATGAAGAAGAGTGGCGAGGCGGCCGGAGACTTGGACGGGCGGATGAATCCTAGCCTGAGGAGTTTATCCAGGTACCCCCGGAGATGCACGTTTTCAGGCTCCGTCAGGGCATACAGCCTGCCGCTGGGAACGCTGGCCCCTGGCACCAGGTCGATCTGGCAGTCAAACTGTCTATGTGGTGGTAGCACTTCCGCCTTCACCTCATCAAATACATCCTCAAAACTGTGATAAGCCTGGGGGAGAGCCACATCTTTTTCTGCCGCTGTAGCCACCGTCTGACTCCCGCTCTCATCTGCGTCAAGGGATTCCGTTCTTATTCCACAATGCAGGATGCAATACGGTGACGTCATTTCGATGCGATGTGTTGGCCAATCCACAAAGGGGTTGTGTTTCTGTAGCCACGGCAATCCCAATATGACGCCATATTGGGGCGCTCGGATGATGTTAAAATCGATTTGTTCCAAATGGTTCCTCCCATATCTCATCGGAAGGACCCCCGTGTGCTGTCCGATGGGCCCCGTCACCAATCGCCTTCCGTCTACCGCATAGACGTCTTCGGGTACTGCTTTGGGAAGAAGCACTAGCCCTAGCCTGCATGCCTCGTTGTGGTCCATAAACATGCCAGTGGCCCCTGAATCCACCATGGCCACAACGGGTATCCACTGGTCATGCACTCCCACGTGCACCGTGATAAACAGGTGTCGTTGTCCCTTAGTGACCGAGTTGGAAAGTGAAGGGATGGATGAGTGACTCCGAGATGCCCCTTCTCTGGTCTTGGAGTCCTCTAGTTTTCCGCCGGTATGTCCACCACGGCTGTTACCGACCGGTTGGCCCGATAACGTGACGTCTTCGGTTTGGCAGGGCATTCACGTACGTAGTGGCCTTTTTTGCCACAATATAGGCACAATCCTTGTTTACGGCGTGACTCTTTCTCCGTGGCTGTGAGGCTCGCTCGTATTGCGCTGATGTCCATGGGTTCTCCCTTGGATGCGGTGGAAGTTTCAGGACTTCCCACCGTCACATAGGATGGAAGGGATTTTCCTTTTCTCCCATGATCCCCCTTTCTTTCACTTAGCCTATGTTCCAGCCGTAATACCAGGTTGATAAGGCCCTCACATGTCTTGGGTTGAGGGTCAATATGAGCCACGGCGTCCTTGAGCTCATCGCACAGCCCTTGATGGAAGAGTGCCGTCTGTTTAGCAACAGGCCACTTGGTTTCCGCAACCAGCCTTCGGAACGCGTTGAGATACTGCACCAGGTCGTTGGATCCCTGTCTCAACTCAAGCATTTCACGGTCCGCCGTGTACGAGTCAGCCCTTCTGTCGAATACCTTCAGGAATTCCTCGCGAAAAGCACCCCAATCACATAAGAGGGGGTCGTCCCTGCTCACCAGAGGTACGGCCCATTGTGCCGCGTTTCCAGCCAAATAGGATATAAGGAAAGCCACACGAGCCAGACTCGTGGGGAACGCCTTTGGTTTGCACGATAAATGTAGCGCCACTTGTGTGAGGAATACCTGCACTGTGTTAGGATCCCCACTGTACCTCTCTGGTGTTGCCAAGGGGATGGCTACCGGCATTTCCACTACTACCGCAGGGGTCTGGTTCGTGAGGGAGGTGCTGGGCGTGAGCGGGTCCAATTGGATAGCATCCAGTCTGGCTTTTACATCGGCTGTTTCTTGCCTAGAGGCAGCCACTTCAACTTGCATGGCCGCTAAAGCAGCCAGCACATCATCAAGTGTTGCCATGTCTGTTATTGACCGGGAGACAGTTAGTGTTTTTAAGGTCGGATATTTTGTAACGCCCTGAACGTCTCAGGATCGTTTAACAGACACGACAATGAGGACGCAACCACTTGTGAAGGGTTAGTTCTTTTAATGAAGGCAAATAAAATACAAAGAACAAACAAAAGTTATAGTCACTGGAATCCTCCAGGCTAAGTACGTTACCAGCCCACAGCACGGATGGTCCTAACCGTCCTCTGCATATACGCCGATCCCGGCGTATGCCAACAGAGGGCAGAAATGAAATGGCCGACAATGCCAATCGGTAGGCTGTGAGGGGCACGAAGAGTGTTGGGGAGAATCGAGGAGTCAGGGAAACACCCAGCCGGGGTCTCTACCTGAAGGGAGCAGCCGCTCAACCTCTTCCTCAGACTGCACCGGGACGCGGAGTCACCTCCTGGTGATGCGTCACCGATACCCCAATCACAAGCAAGAAGACTGAACCGAGAGCAGCCGCTCGATCGATCCTGTGGACTTCCGAGTCTGTAACGCGGCAAACACCTCCTGGTGTGCGTTACAGCTGGCAGTCCCTGTGTCTCTGGTCGGGCTGGGAGTTACGACTCCAACCAGCAAAAGCGCCACTGCGCTTGGACTCAGCCGAGTCAAAAAGCGAAGCTCAATGGTTGACCGGTAGAGCTTCCGGGTCCTTCACAGGTGACGATGGGGCAAGACACGGCCCAGGGAGTAACGACTCGACCTACCTCCGTTCTTGCCTTACTGGAGCACCACTCCTGAACACTGCTCTTCACGAAGCAGGTACGTCGGTGTAAACACAATATCCGACAGCCTTGTACCTCCCGGTTCCTCCCTTTATAGGGCGTGTTTTCCTTGAGTTATGTAACAGCTCTCCTGTTTACATAAGGGCGTGTTTCCCTTGAGTTATGTAACAGCTCTCCTGTTTACATAAGGGCGTGTTTCCCTTGAGTTATGTAACAGCTCTCCTGTTTACATAAGGGCGTGTTTCCCTTGAGTTATGTAACAGCTCTCCTGTTTACATAAGGGCGTGTTTCCCTTGTATGACAGGAATTCTTGACAACTGTGCAGGGCTTGTAATGCCACTGCACACATCACATATCAAAATAACTCTATCACAAATATGCTGTTCACAGCAAGAGAAGTTTTCACATTAATGCCCACTAGATGAACAGTTACTACACCAAGAGGTGTGTTAATATGAGTCATCTATACAGCTCTCCATCAGCTGGAATGGCAGGGAGATGCAACTTGGTTTGCAACATTGCAATCATAGCCTGAATATCTTGGACGTGTTTAGGTGGAGGAAAGGATTGGAACAGCCACATGTCCAGGATGGCTTCAATGAAACAGAGCTTCTGTGAAGGAGTCAGGTGTAACTTTGGCGCGTTGATGGTAAATCCCAGGGATGTGAACAGGTCGACCATCTTCTGGTGGTGGTTCACAACTGTTTGATATGAACCGGCCTACCAAAAGCAGTCGTTGAGGTATGGGAAGACTGGTATTCCCAACCTACTCATAGGGGAAGCAACCACGACCATCACTTTTGTGACCACGCGAGGGGCACTAGTGAGGCCAAAGGGGAGCACAGAGAACAGAAAGTGCTCATGGCCTACCTGAGACCGCAGGTCACGTCTGTGGGATTGTAGGACATGAATGCAGAAATAGGCATTCTGCAAATCCAATGCCGCCATCCAGTTGCCTGTATCCAGATCTAACAAAACTTGGCCCAAAGTACGCATCCTGAACCTGTCATTCTTGGGAAAGAAGTTTGAAGGCCGAAAGTCTAAAATTGGATGAAACCCTCCGTCCTTCTTCAGCACCAGGAAGTAATGGGAGTAGCACCCAGCCACAACCTCCAATGCTGGTACCCTCTCTACTCCAAGAAAGGGCGAAACCGGTCCTCGGTTACTTGTGTTACAGTTCATGGAGGACCTGGTTTGGCAGTTTGGTCTGGACTGAATGCAAGACTTCAAATAAGGTCTCCAGAATTGAACATAATACTCAATGACAGTCTCCACCAAAGATAAAATGTTCCAGAACTGTGCACAGTACCCCAGAAATTATCCCCAGTGAAAACAAACTACAGGATTCCAGATCACCCCATCAGAACAGAAAAATGTTAGGCCATATGTGGCCTTACCAGTGATGCATAAAATGTCCTTTAGTAACAAAGTCTCCCTTTCTGCTACTTTTGCTACCTCTCCATCTGCAACCCAACATACCCTTTCCTCTCCCTGCAGCCCTGTAATCAGTGACGGCTGGCACGGTATGGGGGTGGTGGCGTGAGGGAGGGGTTGGTGGGGGGGAGGGTGGCGTGGGGGCTAGTGGGGGAAAAAAATTAAATTCACTTACCTGGTTTTGTGTCAACTTTCCCACGTTGTGTCTCTTTCAAGAAGCACCCAGGCTCCCCACAGCCAATCACAATGCTGCAATGCAGCGTTGTGATTGGTAAGCACCCAGGCTCCCCAGAGATAATCACAACCCTGCAATGCAGCGTTGTGATTGGTCTGAGCACTGTGGTTTGGTGCTCAGACAGGCGCTGGGAGCCTGAGCATGTTCTCCACCCAGGCTGTAATGCAGCCTGGGTGGAGAACATGAAAAGTGCACATGAAGCTTTGGCCGGCCCGAGAGAGCTTGCCAAAGTGTCATGCGCACTTTAGAGTGCAGCAACCACTCTTTCTCCCTGATGTCAGGGGAGCCAAGCCCCGCCCGTTACGATACTAAAAATAAAATGATAATAAGTTCCGTTATTATGCTTTTCTTTTTCTTTTACACTGCTCCGTGAGCAGTGGGGTGACGCTGCTTGTAATATTATTTCCGTGTGTTATGAAAGCTTTCTCTGTTGCTGCATGTTTTGTATGTGTTCTGGTACACGAGCAAACCTCTCACTGCTGTGGCATATGCTGGTCCAGACTGGGTGGGTAAGCAAGCTAGGACTCTGATGCATCTGTTGCACGTAGTTATGCGTTAGTGACACTTGCACATCTGGTACGGTGCTGTTCCAGTGTTGTGCATAATAGTGTGTTGTTTCTAAATCTTTACACTTTTACAAAGTCAGTGATTGGCTTTGTCAATGCTTTTATTGATGCATACAGCTTGGAAATAAGGCTGTACCAACCAGCAAGGAACAAGCTGGTATTCAGAAGGCCACAGCTCCTAAGTGTTACAGCTGCACACTACTTGTACTGGGGAGATTGTTCTGCATGGGGCGGGGTGCAGTAGTGTGGGGGAAATACTGACACACTGCCTGGGTGGGTGTGTTGGGGATAATTAATATAACTTAATGGAACTTATTTTATCCACATCTAATATTATTAAAATATGAGGCTGTATTGCAGGGATTCAAACCTCTGATTTGCATAATACACATAGTTCTCTGCAGCTGGATTCAACCTGCTGAGCTAGTTACCAGACTCCAAGGGCCCTATTATGTACAGGATGCACTTTTCCTGTTTGCGCCACTGCGCACCTTCAAACAGGGGCGCTGTGCGCAAACAGGGAAAGTGCGCCATATTAGTTTGAATGTGCTGCCCTGGGGGCAGTGTACTCAAGTGAAATACAGAGCAGTTGCTTCGTGTTTCACTGTGCAGGTGGCCACCGCCTGCACTTTAAACAGGGGAGTGAGATTCCCTTTCAGACGGGTACAGTGAGTGACTGCCTCCAGCTGCAAGGAGATGTCTGTGGGGTCCATAGGACCCTTCGACTCCCTCCAGAGGGTTGTCATCAGGAAGCGAGCTGACAGTGCGCCACCTTTTTGTGGTGCACTGTCAGTGCACCTCCTGACAGCTTCTTTGCCTCTGCGCCTGTGTCCATAATATGATGCAGGCACAGAGCTAAAGAGATTTCCTCGTTTGCATGGGGTCACGCCCCCATGCAAATAAGGGAACATCCTCTTGAGATAGCGCTGGCGCAACCTGTTCACCAGCGCTATCCGTATTATAGAAGGGGCTGCATAGTGTCTGCGGCCCCTTCTGTAATACCAAAGTGCCCTAGGGTGCACAAAGCAGATGCAAACGCCCGTCAAACAGGTGCTTTGTGCGCAAACAGGGAAAGTGCGCCATATTAATTTTAATGTGCTGCCCTGGGGGCAGTGTACTCCAGTGAAATGCAGAGCAGTTGCTTCATGTTTCACTCTGCAGGTGGCCACCGCCTGCACTTTAAACAGGGGAGTGAGATTCCCTTTCAGACGGGTACAGTGAGTGACTGCCTCCGTCTGCAAGGAGATGTCTGTGGGGTCCATAGGACCCTTTGACTCCCTCCAGAGGGCTGTCATCAGGGGGCGAGCTGACAGTGCGCCACCTTTTTGTGGTGCACTGTCAGTGCACCTCCTGACAGCTTCTTTGCCTCTGCGCCTATGTCCATAATATGATGCAGGCACAGAGGTAAAGAGATTTCCTCGTTTGCATGGGGTCATGCCCCCATGCAAATAAGGGAACGTCCTCTTGAGATAGCGCTGGCGCAACCTGTGCACCAGCTCTCTCTGTATTACAGAAGGGGCCGCACTAGTGTCTGCGACCCCTTCTGTAACCAAAGTGCCCTAGGGTGCACAAAGCGGACGCAAACGCCCGTTAACCCTGTTGTGATGCATTAAAGAAGCATAAGGTGGAATCAAGACAACGGAGCCTTGAAATTCGATAATCCGACCTTCAACACGGCCGGCTTCTGAACAAAACTTTGGGCCCTGGAACTTATTTTCTTGCAAATTAAGCACTGGTAAGAGTAAATAAAAGAATACTACTTTACATAAAACAAAAAGGCTTTTCAAATACGCCCCTATATGTCTACATGACAAAGATGAAGGGAGAGTGCTTGAGGAACTGCATGAGTTGATGCGTTTGTGACAGAAGTAACGCCATTAATGTGCGAAGCGAGAGGGGGCCTTACTTTGCAAATTGTGGGCCGCCTTTACTATATTTTGAAGCACGGCAGTACGCGCTGCCGTGCGTCAAAACGGCAGGAATGTTCCGTATGGACAAGATATGGCATGTTCCTGTCCTCCCCAGCACCAGCGAAAATACAGCAGCTGTGCGCCAACGCAGACACCCTTGCGTCATGTTGTAAGGGTGCCTGCGTTGTGGGGATGATTGTTTTTGTGCTGGAAGGACACCTTCCTGCACAATAGCAATCATTGATGGCATTTTCCACTTTCTACGCATGCAGCAGAATGCAGCACGCATAAAAAGAGGAACAAATGAGGAGAAATAAAAGTATTTTTCCTCGTTGCACCAGGAGGCGTAGGATTCTGACACATTCCCAGCTTTACAAAACGGTCTAAATCTGGGAATGCGTCAGGTTCCATGAATGTCGCATGGGAACACTCACAGCAACACCCACGGAATGCCCCTTTCACGCAGAGTAATGCATGAAAGGGGCCCATATTGACAAGGCCATGAAAAGTCACGCAAGGTGACTTTACATGGCCGTATAAATATGGCCAAGTCCATTGTGCTGCCAGTGTGTCAAAAAAAGTGATCCACCTGCAGCACAAAGGCTTGTAAATTAGGCCCTGTATGTGCAGTGGTATAGGCAGTGGGGCATATTTACAATAACTGGCGCATCCCTGCATATCAGCAGGGATGCGCCAGTTATTGTGCGCCACAGCTCCGCCACCATGGATGCGCCGCATTTACAATGCAGCGCACCATGGGGCAAAAACGGCACAGATGCGTGACGCATCTGTGCCGTAAAAGTGGCGCAATCCCGGAGCTCCAGCAATGCTCTGGGGGGCCCTATCTTGGTAATGTTGCGTCAATCCTTACGCCTGCTTCAGGCAGGCGCAGGGTTTTGACACAGCATGGGCCTAAAAGTGACTGAGTGAAATCTTGTAGATTTCACTCAGCCACTTTTAGGAGGCGTTCCTACCACCCCCCCCCCCCTGCGCAGGACCGCCTGCAAGTGGAGCAGGGCTTTACAACGTGACACATCTCCCAGATGCGTCACGTTGTAAGTACCCCGCACCATGGTGCAGGATTTGCACCGCCACTGCGTCACAAATGTGACGCAATGGCTGCGTAAATGAGGCTCAAGGGGCTTGTAAATCTGCCCCAGTGTGTCATGGGCCCCAGTGCAAGGAAAGAGATGCCCCCGCCAATGTTTGAATTGTGAAGTACAGCGATAATCATGGTTCAATCGGACCGTGAGCCATCTGGGTCCCGGTGCCATTACACCTTCTGCACCAGTGGAAGCGACGTCCTTGTGCATGTGCCAAGGACAGCAAACATAACTCCGTTTTATTCATTTTATTTCCGCCTTTCCTGGGCCCATCCACTTCGTGTTTTACAACACAGTCCAGTACAGTCTAAGGGGCATATCAACAACAACCGGCGATAATTATCTCTAAGCGCACTTAGCACTAGGATAATTATCGCCGGCTAGCGTGAATTTTTATCGCTGAGATAGCGTGCTATTAGCAACGCTTATCTCAATAGCGATAAAAATCCTCACGCTAACAGGCTAACGTGAGATTATCGCTGGAAACCCAGCGATAATCTCATGTTACCTTGTTGATAGGGACAGGCAAATTTAGCCATGATATCCTCCTTCCATAGGATATCATGGCTAAGTCAGAAAAATACCAGACGTAAAAAAGCAGCGTTAACCGCAGTTAGCGCTGCTTTTTTTGTCTCTAACAGGGTTAGCGACATTCTTGATAATAGGAGAAATGTCGCTTAGCGACATTTCTCCTATTATTTTGCTCTGGAACGCCCCCTTTGCATCTCATTAGAGATGCAAGGGGAAGCGTAGAGTAAAAGGGTGCTAACATGCAAATTTGCATGTTAGCACCCTGTTGTTGATAGGGCGCTAGTTTTATCTCTCCTTTTTTGGCTTTTAAAGCCAAAAAAGCAGAGATAAAGCCCTTGTTGATATGCCCCTAATTGCTTAAATAATTTAGGGGCATATTATCAAGCCAGGCGATAATGGGCTTGATAATATGCTCTAGGGAACTCCAATTGAAGCCCATGTTAAATGTGAAGGACATCTAACCTGAGCTTCAATTGGAATTCTCACGGACATATGATCAAGCCCATTATCGCCGCTTTAGCGGCAGTTTTCTGCCGCTAAAGCGGCGATAATTGTATCGCCTGGCTTGATGATATGCCCCTTAAACATCAATAAATACCAAGAACAAGACAGACTGAATGGCAGCAAGCAGGGTTAACAAGGATGTGTACCAGGAACACCAGAGAGACGAAAGCAAGTGGCAAACCGGGCTGCAGAGGCACAGAGCAGACAGAACCACAGAACCGGTGATTGAGCCAACAGGGCTGGGAAAGGGCAGCTGCTAAACATGTTTAAGGTCGGTGGAGTGATTTTTGTGTTTTCAAAGTGTATTGACGGCTGCTATGGCAATAGTTGTGCCATTTCCATCAGTAAAAGAAACATCCGCCCTATGTTTGCGGGCAGGAATGGCATTTCACGTCGAGCTGCTGTTTTCTCAGCAGCAAAAGCTGCAGCCCGTAGGTAACAGCGCTATGTTGGGCGCTTTGCTTTTTTACCCCCCAGTGTAATGAGAAACATAAATTTAAACTGGTGATGACTACTGTCTTTGTCAAGGACAGCAGAGAGAAGAGGTCGACAAAGTTTTGAGTCAAGATCTTCTGCGGGGGTTCAACAGTGGTTTCCCCACATTTCCTAGCAAGAAATTCACTTGGACACTGTACAATGAATGCTCCTCGGTGAAGGCAACCCGAGCTGCGTCCCCCAGATCCCCAAACCACACCTCAGAATGGACGCGGGTCACACTTTTATTACACCACTTGTTAAATTAGAGGTGGGCCATAAACTACTAGAATCCATGAGCTCTACAAATAGACTGCTTCTTGGTCAGCATTCAATACCTGGAAACCTGAAAATATTTACCTATGACAGATGCTTCCAGGAAACCAAACACTATTACTTCCGGGTAGCAGTTCTAGCCTAGAAACGTAATCCAACCTCCTCCGAGAGATCATTCATTTCTGAGAAATCATAATCTACCTCTAAGTGACAGATAAAGTTAGGAAAGCCTTGCAGAAAAAAATGAGTCTCTTCAAAAGGTCAATTTACACGCGAGTAAATCTACACCAGGGCAACTGGAATTATGTGATTTTGCGGCAGCGGCGGTTTTCGCATAATGAAAGATTTGCCGCATTTTCCACATAATCCATCACCTGCCGCATAATCTACAGATTTTAACAAAAAATGTTTTGTTTCTGGCTCAAACGGGTCAAAAGTTACTAAAAATGCGGCGATAATGCGTTGCCGCAAAGTAGAAGGCCCTTTGCAAAGTTGGACTGGCCACTTTTCTGTCGCTTTTGAAGCACATTAAATCTTCAAAATAAAATGGTTACTAAATATTAGACAAATTGAAATATATGAATTTATTTGGTAAATAGACTCGACCTGCAACTTTATGTTTAATATTGAGTAAATGCAATTAAAAGTTGTGTTTAATTAATGCAAATTGTATAATATTGAGTAAATGTAATTAAAAGTTATGTTTAATTCATGCAAATTATATTTTAATTTTGAGTAAAAGTTTAAAAAAAAAATAATATTTTTAATACGTTAAAGGAGAAACTTTTGACCCAACAACATATTTTTAAACTTTGCATAACTTTTAAAACTATATATTTATATTATTTAAAAGTCAGAATAATTTAATTATTTTACTAGTATTTCCTATGGGGTGGTACATTAATTCCCTAAGTCCATGCCTCCATTATTTTTTTCTATGGGAGTGTGCTGCAGTACCTGTGAGTGGGCTTGGGTCGTACTAAACTTATTAGACATTTACTACTGTTTTGTCAACTTTAGGTCAGTAGTAGCTTTAGAAATGAGGTGGGTGAATAGCAGTGGTCTTCATGTTTGTGGATGGGGGGTTGTATTAAAATTTCTCTTATTAAACTCCTCCTTACACCTCTTTAGCCATCCCTAACCCCTCCTACTTAGTAGTAGGTATTTCAGTATTCCCCATTTTTACACCATACCCCTATTCACTTACTACTAAGAGGTAAACTTACATGTGCAGAGATACCGCCAATGGAAGATATCGGAGAGGTACAGATTTCCACCCAAAGGTTTGTGAATTTGATATTATAGTTAGTAAGCAGCAGCCCCGTTTTACATACTACAAAATGCAGTGTATGAATCAAGCCCGTACTGCTTATAAATTCCTGAATTCAAGGTAAAATCATGTAGTCGATTCCGCTATTCGAATGATATGGCTAACAATGCACCTAGAACTCATCCAAAGTGGGGTTTGGAGCGTTCCATGAATCAACCAAAGCAAAATCTTTAGACATTGAGCCCACGGGCATGAGGACCATGACCATGAGGTGGATTGATGTAATGAAATCTTTACCAACGATTGTAGCTCTGTTCTGTGCCTTTTGCTATGGCAAGGATTCTTAATGAGACTGTGTGGCAGGCAGAATGGGATAAAGCACCCCATGTACAGAGGTCTGCCCTCTGCCCTAGTTTCGCTGTTGATGCGATGGGAACATGGTGAAGGTTGTAGGGCCCAGTAAGTTGACAACTTGTGAAATGAACATCTTAAGGTGGCTGGATAGATGAGATTTCACTGCCGTTTTGCACCAATTGCCCCTTCCCTTCATTTTTAAAACGTTCTATTTAATTTACCTATATATTATCTGCATGTCTAGGAGGCCACTAATCTAAGGGACCACCCAGACATTGGCTCCATGGTTGCTGCAGGGACAATCGAGACCCCCCACTCCCTGAAAGGGGCCCTTTACCATCAGCCTGGGAGGGGGGATCTCACAAAGCCAGGTGAGATGTCTACTCATCCCCTGTCGGCCTGGAAATAGAAAGTGCCCCGTTGGATTTGTGTGTGACAAAATGATATCTGTGCTTGAGAGAAGGGAGTTCCTTCCATCTGTAATAGTCGGGAAACATCCTTTACCCCGCATACTTTACTCTGCATGCCATTACCCCACATTTTTTACTCCACATTAACTTTTACAATGCAGGGCTTTACACCGCAAAAATGTTACAACGCATTCCCCAAAGTAATGCCCCCCTGGAGTTAGAATAGTAATTGCATTGGAATGGGGAATGTGTTGTAATAGACTGCGTTGTAAAGCCCTGCATTGTAAAAGTTAATGCGGAGTAAAAAATGCGGGGTGATGGCATGCGGAGTAAAACATGCGTGATAAAATGTCCTATTGGCAATAGTCCGGCGCTCCTGTAGGTACTTTATGCATCCTAGTGTGGCAGGACCCCAAGCTGAAGGAGAGCCTGCTGCACCACCCTGCTCTGCGCTCATCTCCTACTCTTTCATCCTGCTCTCCTGTGTGGAGAACAAACAAACCTCCCTACCATGAAACTGAACTGGGAGAGAGCCTGAAAAATCTGAGCAGCAAACACAAATGAAATTCTTTACGAGCTCTTTTTGCCTGTCTTGATAAGACTCTACATAGGATCCTGCCAAAGACACTGCAATAGTGGGAGAAATCCTTCAAGGGTCCATTTCAGCCGCTTATTTGGCACCAAAATTATTCAACATATTTATTTTATTTATGAAGTTTTATATAGAGCGAACATAATCCCGAAGGATATCAGAGCGTTTTACAATAGGAGGGAAGGAAGGAAATAAGTTGCAGTACCGGCATCAAATATGAATAATACATCAAACATTTACAACATTAGAAGGGTCAATAAAAAGTAAAACAATAAGTGGTTCAAGGCGTGCTGAGCTGGGAGCAAATGATAGGTTAAAAGAAGAGTAACACTCAGTGCTGGTCGTAAGTTTGTAAGACCAGAGCCTTAGAACCGATGATCCAGAGCTAATTAAGGTAGGAACTTGTTCAAAAAGAATATTTTAGCTTCCAATTTGAAAGCAACTGTGGAGGGGATTCTGCGTATTCCTGGTGGAAGAGAGTTCCAGATCTTCGGGGAAGCGCCGAAGAATGCTTGGTGGCATGTTCTCTTTTTGCGAAAGATCTGTGGTTTCAGGAGGAAAGAGTTAGCACTTCGTGAGGGTCTACCCCCTCCGGATAGTTCTAACTTTTGTGCTAGATAACTGGGGGTTTTGAAATGGAGGGCTTTGTGAGACAGACAGGCAATCTTTAGCTGAATTCATGCTTCGTAGGGCAACCACGTAAGGTATTTTAGGACTGGGGATATGTGCGCATTTTTTCTGGTACCCGTAACCAGTCTGACAGCAGCGTTCAATGAAGCCCTTAGTGGGGCCAAGGTATATTTGGGGAGGCCACAGAGCGTAGCACTGCCATAATCTAGTCTCGGCAAAACAAGCGCTTGGTCTACCTGCTTGAAATCAGCTTGAGGGAGGAAAGGTTTGATGTTCCTGAGTGTCCTCATCAGGTGATTAGCTCCCTTGCACACATTGCTGATATGATTCTTCATGTTCAGATGTTTGTCCAGGGTGATTCTGAGAGATTTGGCTGAGTCAATGATGAGGGGCGAGCAGTTGAAGGCAGTGAGGTGGTTCATCCAAAGGTCTAACTTGGGGATGTGATTCGGAGGCGAAATGAGAAGGAATTCTGTTTTGGAGGTGTTGAGCAGGAGGTGGTTCTCGGTTAACCAGTTTTGAGTAGACGTTAGAGTAGTGTTGAGTGATATGAGGTTATCCGGGGAGGATGTTTTCAGATAGAGTTGCGTATCATCTGCATACATGTGGAAAAGAATGTTCGTGGAATTTAGTGTATTAGCTAAAGGTTCCAAGAACAAGTTGAAGAGTATAGGACATTACCGGACCCTTGGGGGACCCCCACGGAAACTGGAGAGGGCTGGGAGAGAGAGTGGTTTGCCTTAAATCTTTGTGATCTATGGTAGAGGAAGGACTAGAACCATTGCAACATCCGACCAGAGAGACCCACCCTCTTCTTCAAAAGGCATAGGAGGTTGTATTGATTGACAGTCTCAAACGCAGAGGAAAGGTCAAGGATGATTAGTAGGCAAGATTCATTTTGGTCAAGCATTTTTAAAATGTCATCCATAACGTGAGTCAGAGCCGATTCAGTGCTGTGCCCACTCTGAAAGCCAGATTGATGCTGGTCCAGGAGTTGGAAGTTCTCGATGTGTGCACAGAGTTGTGATTGGATGCATTTTTCTAGGAGTTTGGCTAAGGTGGGGATGTTAGAGATAGGGCGGAAGTTATTAAGGTCAGCACTATTTGCATATGGTTTTTTTAGTATGGGTGATACCTGAGCTGCCTGTAGGCAATCCGGGATCATGCCTTGTGACAATGAAGCGTTGATGATCTTTGTCCAGATGGGGATGACGACGTATTTTATTTCTTTGAAAATGGAAGGTGGCAACGGGTCGCTAAAGTGATTAGATCGGTTGATACTCTGAAGAATCTTGTTGATGTCTCTTTCACTGAAAAGAGTAAAGGTGCCCCATGTGGCATTGTTCTTCGTGCTCAGGCTGATTGGTTTGAGCTTCACTAGGATGGCAGGAGGTGACGCGGACCCATAGGATGGCAATAGAGCCTTCTTAGAAGCGAGTTCAGTATTGATGAGTCTTGATTTCTCAGTAAAAAAGGCAGCCAGTTCATCGCATGAGGGTGGGCTGACTCCAGAGTCATGGCAGTTTGGAGCTTCCAGTGATTGCTGTTTAACCAGTTCAAAAGGTTTCTTGGGGCGATTAGCGGCTTGATCAAGTTGGGATCGAAAGTGGTCTGCCTTAGCGCTCTTGATTAGTTTGCTGTAGGAACTTCTAACGTCTCTAAGGAGTTTTAGCTGTTCCGAGGAGGGGTTGGACCTCCAAGATGGTTCAGTTACCCTAAGGTTGCGTCGTTCCGAGTTTAAGTTGTCATTGAACCACGGTTTGGATATTTTAGATGAGGCATTTTTTTGTTGTAGTGGTGCAATGGATTCCATGATGCTAGATATAGTAGAGTTGTAGAAGTCTGTGAGTACCTGAACCTCAGACATGTCGGCTATGGAGGAGAGGGCATCTTTACATTGGGTTGCTAGTTCTTCTGTATCGATAGATCGGAGGTCCCTTTTCCAGATCTTTAACTTCTTTGGTTGAGCCTTCCTCAGAGACACCTCCCTGTTAATATAAAAGAAGATGCTGTGATGGTCGTACCAATCGCAAGGGGTAATGGTATCCAGCGTGATGGTGAGTCCTTTGGTGATGATGAGGTCTAGAGTTTCTTCTTTAATATGGGTTGGCCGGTCACAATGTTGTATCAACTCATGAACACTTAAGAATGATTTAGGCATATTCCAGCTTGGTCATTGGGGTTAGATCAGTGAAGGTTGAAATCACCGAGGAAGACTTGGTACATTCCGGAATCGCATTGGCAGAGATGATTTTCGTTAAATGATCGATAAAGGGGAGATTGTCCCCCGGGGGGTGATAAAAAGTTTGAAGTTTGCACACTGGCAGAATGTTACTTGAAATATTGAGACAGAGGTATTTGCAGGAGGATGGAGTAGAAGATTCAGAATGGGGAACAGAGAGTGAGCCCCGATGTATACAAGCTAGGCCCCCATCCAGCTTTAAAGCTCTATCTAGACAAATTATGTCGTGGGTAGGAGGCACTAGGAGGTCTAGGATAAGAGTGGAGGAGGGATTGAGCCATGTTTCGGTGAGGATGATGATGTCTAAATCATTGTGTTGGATGAGGTCGAAGATACCGGAGGCATGTTTACTGGCTGACCTGCAGTTGAGTAGTACGCATTTGTGTCGCACCGGGGAAAGGGGGGACGGAGTCTGGATGATGTTCACTCTCATGAGGTTGTTATTATTAATGACTCTAAGATTGTAAGGGGGTTCTCTGTTCGGATTGGGGAGGAACGTGTTGAGGTCTAAAGAAGGCAAGTAAGAGTTGAGTACGTCATCGATATCATTCGGCGCAAGATAGGTCTTCAATCCTCTGGGGCGTTAGGTAAAATAAAGGTTTTCAAGATATTGGGGGGGGGGGGGAGAAAGTCCAGGGCGAACTCTACCACCAGGGGGGGTTCTTGGCAAGTTTGCCAAGGAGAGGAGGGAGCTGATCAAGGGGAAATGTTCAAGTGAGAGGGCTTTCAGTTCATGAAGTTTGACGGAAAGAAGGTGCAACTGAAGAGATATATCGTCCAGGCGTGCCACAACGTCTGGGTGCTGGGTGGGGGGTAGAGGTTGTGTTGGGAGATCTGGCAGATAGGGGGGGCCTCGATGTATGCCCTGGGGGTCTAAGGCGGTGATGCGGGTTTCCGGTGGGGGGGAGTTGCTCATTAGGGACTGGCAGTGTTCCAGGATGCTTGGATGGAGAGGTTGGCAAAGGAGAGAGGGTGGGAAGGTCATTAACCTGTGAGTCAGGGACGGTCCGATCCGGGTTGAAAGGATTTGACCAATCATGGTCCATGGTGGGCAATTGCCATGTCTCCGGTCTAGCGGGTGGCGTGGAGAGAGGGCTGAAGGAAGAGGGATCATTCTTTGAGAGAGAAGACGGTGGGGTGTAAGGGAACCTCTCAGCAGGAGAATCAGCCCGGATCAGACTGGAAACTGTGGGCAGAGCGAACCTGTGGGCC
This sequence comes from Triturus cristatus, assembly GCF_964204655.1. Classification (NCBI taxonomy): domain Eukaryota; kingdom Metazoa; phylum Chordata; class Amphibia; order Caudata; family Salamandridae; genus Triturus; species Triturus cristatus. The sequence continues at coordinate 770,436,736 of NC_140580.1, forward strand.
CGCCCGCCTTCTGCGTCAGGGGGTCCAGAGGGTTGGGCCAAATCGACCGGGGACTGAGAGGCTCTGGGATCAATTAATGGAGAAGAGTGATTTAAGGAGAGTGAGGACCTCACGGCTGGGACGGGGGGAGGATTAGTTAGGTCCTGCGTATTGGTAGGGTGAGGGTAGGGGCCATTGGATTTCGCCGAGACCGCGTTTTTGAGTGTAGGGAAGATATTGATCATCTTGACTAGGTTGACATTGGAGGCTTGGATTAGGATGATACCATTGTTATCGAGGGTGATAGTGGCATTGATGTTGAGAGTGGGCGCAGGAGACATCATTCATTTGATACCATGAGGTGTTTTCCTAGTGCCTGATATTCGAATCATGAAGCATAAAAGTGGCATTGATGTTGAGAGTGGGCGCGGGAGACATAATCAATTTGATACCATGAGGTGTTTTGCTAGTGCCTGATATTCGAATCATGAAGCAGAAAACATTCGGCCAGCCAGCTCCTTTTCTGGTATAGAAGATGAGGTCATTGACTATACTACCCTTATTTGTACAGAAATAGACGTCTGAGATTAAAGTTTCGGATCCTGCCTTGAGTATGCGATGTTTGTGTTTTTTGGCAGCATTTTTGGGGAGGTTTGGCAGGTAGTTGATAATACCAGTGGGAGTCCACTGATCAGCCCAAAACTGAGAATACTATAAGGCGTTCAAACCTAGCAAATTACTGTACCACCACCAGCTCCATCTTATGTGAGAACTGACGCTGATGAATATGATGGTTGACAGGCCAACTGAATTAGGATGGCCAGTTAGTTTTCATTTTAGTCCACAGCAACATTGGGAAAGGCTGCTTGGTGAATAATAGGATTTTTTCCCAAAACAGGCTTTCAAGAGTCCCCTATATGATAGAAGAAACTTCCCAAATGTCAGTCCCATGAAATGTGGGTACTAGCAAAGTACCACCACTTTCAGGTGTGCATTTCCTATACCCACTTATGGTGGCAGCTGCACAATGATGGTGAATTTGTCACCACAGAGTTATTTCCCTATGGTGACTCCAGCTCTGGTGGCAGGAGCCATTCTGAGGGGCACAATCCTCGATGGTGGGCCATGTTGAAATACCTTCTACTCCTATTGTGGAAAAGAAGGAGTTACCTTTTTTAGACTGGTAGTATGAAGGTACGCCATGTTACACTTTATCAGCCCCCTTCGTCCCACCACCACCAGTTGAATTTTCTCCCCTGCACCATTGAGGGATCTTTTTTTGTTATATAGTAGGGACCCCCTTTTCATTTCTCCTAGTACACAATAGCAACCACTGGCATATCCTGACCAAGGGCCTCTGCTACCCTTTGATCTCTGTATTGAGTCAGTGGGATAAATTATTCTTCCTTATGACTCTGCCCGCTCCTGCCCCCCAAGATGGAGAGTGGCTCCTGAGACGGCAGGGCCAGTTGTGTTGACCATGGTCTGTCCTTTGGGGATTACAAGTTAATTGTTTCGGAACAAGTGTAAATGAATCCATAACAAGGGCTCCCTTAAACTCAGGACCATTGCCCCTGCGTGCCTAGAAGCAATGGAGCAGAACCCTAAAATCCTAAATCAGTGCAGTCCCTAACAGTGAAGTTCTTGCTGTGTCATGAACTACCGAGCCAGAACATGAGTTAATTGTGAATTATCCAACAGAGCCGCAGCGCTAAGGATTTTATCTTCAACATCGATTTAATGTGCAGAGCTTAAGACTTAAGCTTAGCACCATTCTTTTAATTTCTACTGTACTATAATTAGGCTTTCCTGTTTTCATTTTTTATTTTTGGTAAATTCTGGTGGGGTTTTTTCAGTTTTTCCAATACCTTAAAAAAAATAGTGGTTATCAGTGGTTACACATTTTTGCGCCAATCAAAAACAACAGAAACAGTGTTTTTCAGGTGTTTATGGAATTGTAATTTAATTTTAATTATTGCTTGCCTTCTGCCCTGATAGTGCATGTGTAGAGATAGCATGTGCACAGGGTATATGAGGTGCAACTCCATTTTTACTGCAGCAGAATGGACTACAAATTCAATCGCATTCTTCATTAACTCTGAAGATTGTAAAGATGCTTTCAGCATACAATCTAGAAAGTGACAAGGATCTCTTTCAGGGAAGCACTTCAGCTCAGGTATTGATTTTGACAGGCCATCATACAACTTTTTCATATACATAGCGGAATTACTGCAAATACAAACAATATCACTCCAATTTTTATTGAACTTGGTAGGAACTTTATTCAGCAGCATTCCAAGTGACACTGCACTCCATATTTCCCAAACGTTTGGTGTTATGTTTTCACCACTATCTCAGATGCTTGGTGACAACATTCTTTTCACATATACCTGTCACTACATCTTGCATTGAATGTTTAAAGCCTGGGGTGTTTGGCAATTAACTTACAATCAATACTGACTTGCTAGAAAAGGGGGCTGATGTATCAAAAGATTTCACCCATTCTCTGCCTGCGGGTAAATGTGATGGTACATATTAGGAAAGATTCTTATGAAACCATCCATTTTACCTATCAGTGAAATCAAATGTAGCCAAAATATCATATATGATTTTGAGATTTCCCGATTCTCTGCAGTTTATAAAATAACTAAATAAGACCTAAAACATGCATCTAAATACTGCATCGTTAGACCAAAGACCACTAAACTGAAAAAAGCAAAAGGAAGAAGAGACAATGTTTTAGTGTCATCCCTAAACAAAAAAATTCAAGCAGAATAACGTTAGCCCAGTCTTTCTTGCTGCTACCTTGTATAACAAAGTTACATTGTATGGGCCCCTTCAGGAAGAAATAAAAATTACTTTTTCACTTGTCTTTTCTTTTTTTGAATGGCACTTAGTTTGTGGTTGCAAAGGCCTTTTTGCAGTGTTTATATGTTTACACCGGTGATGGCTATTTTCCTTTCGGTGGGGTTTTATCAGTTATTATAGGTTTAAACCTAAATCCAGATAGCCTAACTATAATTCAAGCTGCATTTCTTTTTCAGTGATGAACCTGAATAGATAGTCGTCAATAGTGTGTTATAATTAAGCTTTCTTGTTTTTATAGAATTTTACACAGAGGCACAAATCAATTTATCTGCCTGCGTTTATTTATAAAAACATAAAAATTGGAAAATTTGTATTTTAATTACTTTGTCATGAAGTCACAATGATCGCCTATGCAATGCCTGTGCAGACTGAGAGCTTGGAAACCACAAAAAGACATGTGCCCTTCCATGAAGCTTGGCACTGCAGTCACTCCAATCAGCCTCCCCAAAGTAACAAATGCCCAACGCTCTCATCCCTCCCTCACTGTCCCCTGAGGTGGAAATATGCTCCTTTTGTTTTTGGAAATGTGGGTCCAGTGAGTACATTTTCATGATAAATTAAAGATGGTTATCTTCCTGCAATTTTACTGATTGAGCCCATCCTTGCTTTTCAATCAGGGTCTGCTGGGGCCACTTTTTGTGAACAACCTTGGACTATGTTACTTTGTATAAGATATGAGCGCTGAAACAGTTTTTTCTGTATTTTGCTGTTTAACTGCACCTGCTTGGAAAATTCCACTGTGGGCGTGTTCTGGCCCGGTTACGAAATGTACATTATGTATCTTTATGCTTGTTGATTTCAGTTCCCTCTGCAGCACTCCTATCGACTTGGCAAATGGGGCTCCGCTTTGAGTGTATATTAATAAACAGTTATTGGCTTGTATTCTCTACTGTCTGACCGACTCTTGATGTAGTATGGAAGGCTGAGAGGTGGTCATTAGTGACCCGGGTGGCCCTAAACGGGTCACTTCCTTCACGGGTCACTTCCTTCAGTTGGTGCCCGAACAGGGACTCCTTCGGGTGATTGATCCATCCCCTTTCTGCAGACGGGGGGAGGCTGAGGACATCTTCGGGTTGGACTGACGGCTCAGGGATCTCTGCACGGAGAGTTTCAGTTACTTGCAGCTGCTCATTCTGTCCCGTCGGACGGTGCCTCGCCCAGTGGTCATCCCAACAGGAGTCCTGAACAGCGAAACCCTGGGATCTGACCGTTTGGTCTGAAGAGTCGGCAGTGGAGAACTGGTTTGTTGTACTACTGTTATCAGGTGAGTTTGTTTTGGTTCTTTGTGGACATGGTACCGTTTGGGTTTGAGCTTGGTACGGTCTAAAGACTGTGTTTGATAAAAAGTATTTACAAATACTTTGCCAAGTAAAAACTAATGATTTGTTTCTTTTCCGAAATGCCTGGCCTAAGCAGGCTTTGGAATCTGTGTTGTAGTTGTTGTTTTGCAGATGCTCGATTGGAAGAAGCTCAGCCTGCGCCTCCTGAAGGCAGCCCTAATTTTGATATGTCTTGGCCCCATTATGTTTAGTACATTATGGAACAAATATACAGGGGGACAATGCCGAGTTGCAGTGGCCTTTGACGGCACTTCTGATGAACAAATGATTGGGTTTTTACAGGAACAGTTGTTTAAGAGACGAAGTAGACAGTCCATGTTTGACTCCCTTCGGACTTGGCAGAAGGAGGCCAGACAGAGGCCGTTAAAGATGGAGAGGGACGGACGGAAAGGGTAAATGCAAACGTTGACACAGTAAGCTGTGGCATATGATAGAGAGAAACAGGAGACAGGAATTGAATGTGAAGAAAGAAGATTTCGGTTGCATATTAATAAGTCTTATTTGGCTAAAGAGAACAATGATGCTTTTGTAGAGGAGCTGTTCGACACTCGACCCCCGCCTCCTTATGTCCCGCAGAGGATATATCCCACTGTTCCTTTACAATCACAGCAGTCTGTTTCATCTGCTGTGGTGTTTCCGTATCTACTGCTGTTACCTCGACAGCTTTGGCTACCGCACCCCCTGCTCCTTCCTTGTCCTCGCCATCTTTGAAGACTGTGACCTCTAGTACATCTACTGCTCCAACTCCTGTGTCCTCCGTTCTTTCTCCTCCGGTATAAATGTTAACAGTGATTGTACCTGCTACCTCTGTCACTCCTCCTTCCTCTGGTTTTATATCTTCCGATGCTTTCGCATGCTGAGACGCCAGTATGAGGGTTTGAGGACAGGGATTGGGTGAAATTTGTGGAACTAATGGGTCCGTTGGTGCTCCCTGGAGTAAGAGAAAATGAGAAGGAGGTGTTAGCAAGACAGAATATGAAGTGGGATAGTAATCTGGTTTATGGTACCAAGGACATTTGGCAAGCTGTGCATGAGTTTGAGCCTTTTCTACAACAGCACGTTCTTCAGCATATGTCCGCTACATTGATTGACCTTTGGCGCACACACGTTAAAATAGAGGCCCCACAAGTGTTATTTGATATTAAGGACCGTGTTTATGTAGCTGATTTAGCCCCAGGACAGGTGCTTGCAAATATTGCTACTATAGTCTCTTATAGAATTCGGTTGTATGAAAAGAGTCCCACAAAAATTACTCAGTTTCCTATGTGTGAGGTTCATCCAATTTATCATCCAGAAATACCTGAGTTAACGGACCAGCTCAGTAACTTCAATAGACCAGCCGTAGCTGCCCGTTTTCAGGAGCAATGATTAACCCATGGAAAAATGGAAAAATGGAAAAGAAGTGAGGTTTTAGACCGTAAGGCTATGTTGCGCGATCCTAGGAAAAATCCCACAGCTTATTATAAGGAATTAAAAGAGGCTGCTTCTTCTACTGTTATGACTCTTGCTGAAATTGAAATGTTTTTTAGTCTTCTTGTTCCGGTCGATATTTGGCAGCAGGTGCATACTCAAGTTTATGTTGCAGAATTGGGTGGTACATGGGATGTGATTAAAGGATGGGATCAAGAAAGGAATCCAGGAGATAAACCCCATACTGAAATACTTGCTTTGCCTGGTCGTATTATTATGTACATGCACACTCATATTCCACCTAAGAAGGTACGTTGGGACAGATTGACAACTTGTCGACAGAAGAAAGATGAGAGCATATCTGATTTCCTTACTCGGTTTGAAGACACGTTTTTGGATTATAGTGGGCAGGATATGTCCACTGAGGGAGGAGTTCCATTATTTGTTGACAGGTTTGTTACTAATCGTCTTCCTGAGATAATGACTCACTTGCAGGTGTCCGAAAGTACTTGGTCTACGTCTTCTCCCTCTGTTATTTTGAATATGGCCTAATATTATGAATATCGAAACCAGGAGGAAAAAGATAAAACTGAAAAAAAGCATAAGGATTTAAAGACGAAGGTGTTGCTGCAGAATGCATTTAGGGGAAACAGTATGGGACGAGGTGGTCTTCTAGACAACTTCTGCATACTAGGCAGCCTTCAACGACACCTTTGGGGCAGAATCAGTGTGAGTATTGTAAGGAGGAAGGACATTGGCAGCAAGTGTCCGGCGCTTTTACAGAAGGTTGCGTCCTCCAGAGGACGAGGTTCTGGTAGTAGAGGTTGTGGGACCGACTGAAGTCAGAATGCTGCGACTTCTGTGAGCTTTTCTGACAATAATTATTTTGATGATCTAAGAGATGGACTGTATTATCATGATGATTATGACATGAATGACGTGAGAGGTATGTCTTATAGTTAGGACAGCCAGGGACAGAGTGAGGGACCAGTTCTGATATCTGTAGATCAGCGTGGTCCTTATGCCACAGTGGATTTGCAAGGCTTGACTAAGGAATTTTTGGTGGATACAGGTGCGACAAAGAGTTCTGTTTCTCGGCATATGGTCCCCGGGGCGGCTTTGTCTGGCCACAATAATGTTTCGGTAGGTTTTTCAGGTGTACCGATTGTAAGCCCCTTTTCCCGACCCCTTGCATTGACTGTTGATCCTTTCACTGTACAATCTCCGTTCTTGTTAACATCTAATTGTGGTGAAAATGTGATGGGTCTGGAACAGTTGAAGAAATTACATGCAACTATCTATTCTTCCCCTGCCGGTGTCTATATTGCTATGGGTCTGGATGTGAGTACTAGGCAGTGTTTGTCTCAGTATGCGCTCCTTCCTGCTGAATTTGCTCAGGTACCACTCACACTGTGGGCCACAGGTGATACAGACGTGGGTTTGTTAGATATACCACCAGTTTCTATGCAGGTTAAAGATAATGCTGTTCTACCCCGCATTCCGCAATATAAGATACCACAGGCAGGCGAATGGGCTCTTCTTCAGATTATTCAAGATTTGATACAAAAGGGAGTGGTTGAGGAGACGTCTGCCAACATTTGTAATAGCCCTATTCTCCCGGTTCTTAAGAGGAGATCTTCGGGTTCCCCTGATGTTCTTGATGATGTGTATATGTTTGTGATTGATTTGCGAGAGGTTAATAAAATTGTAGTTCCACAGTTTCCAATGGTTCCTAATACCACTATGCTCCTAACAATGATTCCATCTACTGCTAAGTTCTTTTCTGTTATTGATATGAAAAATTCATTTTTTAGTATTCCTTTTCACCCAGACTTGAAAAACCCAGATTTGAAAAATGCATTTTTTAGTATTCCTTTTCACCCAGACAGTATGTATTTGTTTGGATTTACACTAGCCGGCAGAATCTTCCGATTCTGTCCCACTCCTCAAGGCTATACGGAGAGCCCTAGTATCTATAGTTAGGCATTAAAAAGTCTACCTACTTAGGTCACCTACTGTCAAAGGAGGGTAGGAGATTAACCCCCTGAGCGTATCTGTACCATTGTTAAAATGCCCATTACATAAACTGAGAAAGACATACGTGCTTTCATAGGTATTACTTCCTACTGGCAACAGTGGACATCAAATTACTCGCCTTGGACACCCGAATTTCAGCATTCTTTTGAGCAATTAAAAACTGCGCTTTGTCCGGCTCCGGTACTTGGCACACTGAAATATAACAAAACGTTTGTGCTCTATGTCCATGTGATGGATGGCTGCGCACTTTCTGTCTTAACACAAAGGTTTGGGGATAAGCAGGGACCTTGGGCTTACTTTTCTGCTGTGCTTGATCCTGTCGCTAGGGCCCTGCCAAGTTGCCTTAATGCGGTCGCGACTGTGGCTACTTCGATCAGGCAATCGGCTGGACTCATACTTGATACTGACCTCACAGTTATGGTACCCCATGCTGTGGATACACTTTTGATCAAGACAAAGACACAGCACCTTACCAGTGCACACCTTACTGGTTATGAATTGACATTGTTTTCTAAACACATTACGATTAAGAGATGTGCCACTCTGAATCCAGTTACCCCTCCCTTTTGAGAATGATGCAGTCGACAAACATGACTGTATTTTTCAGACAGAGGAAGAGACAAAAGGATGGGTAGACCTGACAGATGTTCCCTTATCTGACCCTTAAGGAGAACTATATGTTGATGGCTCTTGTTTTAAATTACCAGATGGCACCACCACTGCAGCTTATGCTATCACTACATTGCGGACGGTGGTAGAGACATCACAGGTTCCGTGTCAGTCGGCTCAAGCTGCTGAGATTGCTGCTCTCATCCGAGCTTGTGAATTAAGTGAAGGACTGGTTGTCAATATTTATACTGACAGCCAGTACGCATTTGGGGTGGCGCATAATTTTGGGTGGCTTTGAGCAGAGAGAGGGTTTCTTACCTCTCATGGTGCCAAGATTCAGCATGGGCAGCTTATATTACTGCTTTTGTCTACTTTAACGCTCCCCAAGAAATTGGCAATGATCAAGTGCAGCACCCATAGAAAAGTTACAGATGATGTGGGTAGAGGAAATGCTTTTGCAGATCAGGTAGCTAAGGAAACGGCCCAAAGTAAAATGAAAGGTATGTTCGTTGCAGGTCCAGCTAGGTGCGTTCCCGAAGATGTCATGTTTGAAAATACCCTTGAGAGTGTAAAAGAGATACAGAGTGAAGCCACGATAGAAGAATATGTTCTTCCCGTGGTTACTGTGGCACATGGTCCAGCTCATATTAGTGCAAAAGGCATTTGTAAATAGTTAGCCCCTGTGTGGCATAATGATAGCATCTCCAAGCCACCTGCGTATTTGGTAAAATACTGTATGGTTTGCATGATGTATAATCCAGGGAAGGGTACCCCTACACCACCTGGTAATTTTGCACCACCCACTTTTCCGTTTCAAGTCCCTCAAATGGACTATGTCGAATTAGAGAGATGCAATAATCTTAAGTATGTTTTGGTGGTTGTATGTGCGTTCAGTAAATGGGTTGAGGCATACCCCACTAAGGATAATACGGCCATTACGACTGCGAAGGTACTCCTTAAAGAGTACTTTCCTCGGTTCGGCTTGCACTGAGTTATCTGGAGTGACAACGGAAGTCATTTCAATGGGAAAGTGATTAAATTGAGTTGTGAAGGGCTACACATTAAGCAGAAAATTCATGCTGGCAATCATCCCCAGTCAGCTGGCCTTGTTCAAAAGTACAATGGTACTCTCAAACTGAAATTGGCAAAAATACCAGAGACAACAGGGTTGAAATGACCAGATGCCCTGCCCTTAGCTATCTTGTCAACAAGAACAACAGCTCATTCTAGAATAGGATTGTCACCTTACAAGGTTGTCTTCGGTCGCCCGGCGAATGTCTGGGGAAGTCCTGCGTCCTCAGATAGTGAATATCCTGTGTTGCTTGATTATCTCGGCCAGTTAACAGAAAGTTTACGTTCTTTTTACCAACAGGTGCAGGAGTCCCTACCTTCTGTACTAGAGGGGCCTGGCCACGACATTCATCCTGGGGACTTTGTGCTTATCAGGAATTTCCAGCGGAAGAAAATTTTGGAGCCGTGCTGGAAGGGTCCTGAGCAGGTTCTGTTGGTGACACGGACTGCTGTAAAGGTTGCTGGCCGAAAGAACTGGTTTCATGCTACGCATTGCCAGAGGATTCCTTTTCCGTTACCATACGATCAGTGGGTAAAAGAGGGAGCTGGCGATACAGAGTGCGAGCAGGTGCCCATGTTTGTTCCCTTCAGTAACGCCTAGTTGATCTGTACCAAGACAGATAAGGAGAACAATGATGTTTTGAATGAGGCTATTCCCCCAGAAACTTGAGCTATTCAGGAGCATTTGTTTATTGATCACACTGTGCCTGGGGCTACCAAGTACAATCTGCCCCCTCGGCTGAGGGATACTGAGTCCAAGGAGAAGAAAGATTAGGGATTGACTGTGCAAGATAGGTAGGACTGAGTCATAGTACTAACGGAATTGACTGAAATTAGTGGAGAATTGTGTACTCACTCTGCCTTTATCTTCTGAACATTAGCTAGGGTGAGCAGAAGTATAACTTACAGGTCTACCATCTTTATTGACGTAGGATAGATTATAGGAGCTTAGGACAGAGCCGGCTCCACTGTTGGTGCTTAAGAGTGCCAACTTATTGATGGACGATAGGAGCCTGCACCAGGGAGGCTCTGACGGACACTGGGAACTTGTATATTTTCATTGCATTTGTGCCTCTTTGCAATCCATTATGCATCCCTTTGGTAGAAAGGTCGCAGATGAAGAGCAGCCAATGGTTCTTGTTGCACAGCATACTATGATGTGGACATGGCAGGACAAAATAATATTTGTTGTTCTCTTGGTCTTGCTGCTAATAATATTGTGTGGGGTGTTATGGGTTTTGGAAAATGATCAAAGTGTACCTCTACGCAATAAGGATAAGGTTATCTCCCCGAAGAAAAACAAAAGACCAGCCCAGAGTAATGTATTTCTGGAGGCACATAAGAGATTCTTTGGAAAAGGAACAGCTTGTTACCCCACCCTATCCGTCACTAGTGTGTGAACTGCATATCCATTGTCACTGGTGAATTATACTTATACCTGTCCACCCCAATTTACAGAAGTGAAAGGAGTATTTGGTTTTCCTGGAACATGTCTATACCATAGAAAGCCACTGGGAATGAGTTATCCAGGTTGTGATAATAATACATATTGTGACAATTTCTATATGGAAAAACAAAATGTTACATTGGTGGGTTGGCATTTCAAGGAATTGATGGTCACCTGGGAGGCTGCTTATTATCCTGCTTGTTGTCCAATCGTGAATAGTACTGACACTTCACTCTATATAGATTGTTCAGGAATATTGCTGTATAAGAATACGATCTCTTTGGTGAATGACAAGGATCCAAGTACTTTTGGAATGAACTCTAGGTATGCAGCAGTAGACTATGAAGGACCCAGGGTTTTACTCTTTGTCCAACTGCACATATTCCAGTGTCCACAATGGTAAGGATGATGTAGCTCTTGGAATGGTGCTGCCTTTGGGTGTACCTTGTAAATATACTAAGCCTAATATACGATGGGTTAAAAGGACTCTAACGAAGGAATTCCGTGAGGGAGTTATTACTGTTTGCAGCTTTGTTTTTTCTTGTTGCCATTAGAAAACGTTTTAGCTCATGCTAAAAGGAGGGTCTGTTAGAATAGAAAGTGTTTATGCTCTCGCAGTGCTCCATGTAAGTTAGCATTCGCTGTGTCATTTTCTATTTGGGCGCCATTTTAGGTTTCATTTCTGCCACGTCATGTTTGTTCCTGTAATGAGCACACTGTTCATGTCAGCATATAGCTTTCTCACTAGGTAGAGGCCCTCTCCCCCTTGTCTGGTGGCGGGCTCCAGATGGAACAATCTTGGACTATTTTACCTTGTGGAAGATATGAGCGCTGAAACTGTTTTTTCTGTGTTTTGCTGTTTTACTGCACCTGCTTGGAAAATTCCACTGTGGGCGTGTTCTCGCCTGGTTATGAAATGTACATAATGTATCTTTATGCTTGTTGATTTCATTTCCCTCTGCAGCACTCCTAGTGACAGATGGGGCTCCGCTCTGAGTGTATATTAATAAACAGTTATTGGTTTGAATTCTCTACTGTCTGACCGACTCTTCATTTAGAACAGAAGGCTGAGAGGTGGCCATTAGTGACCCTAAACGGGTCACTTCCTTCAATGCAGCACACATAGAATGAGAAAAATACCTCTTGTGCAAGAAGATACCCCTTTTGGCACAAATGCAATCCTGCCAACAACGCAAACACTCTTGCATCATGGTGCAAGGGTGCCTGCATTGGCGCTAGGCACCAAATTGTGCACCAGCGGTGGCTGAAAGGACAGGAATGCGCCGTATATAAAAAATATGGCAAATTCCTGCCCTTTCATTTTGACGTATCACTGCCCATCAAAGTGACTTGCTGCAGAAAAGTGTATCCCTATGGCGACATATGGGTGTGATGCATGGGGCTATAAGGATGTGAGGGATATTCAGGGGGTCGAGAACAAATTTATGCGGGGCCTCCTTGCTCTTCCCTCAAGTACCCCTGCCTTTATTTTGCATGAAGAGCTTGTCCTGGGATACATTTCCGATCACATTGCTGTTGCACCTCTGATGCATTGGATGAGGATCTGGTCGAGTACCTCCACCAGCCTGAACCAGATGATTATAGTGGACTGTATCGCCCTTGATGGGGCCCTTCGTATTCCGTGGCTAAAATATATATGGGAGCAAATGAGGTGGCTTGATTTCCCAGATATGTACAGCAAACCCAGACCCTTAGGCCCGGCAGTCATTAAGGATGTTAAATTTAAGTTTTTGGCCAGGCAGCAGGTGACCAGGGAGAGCTTGGAATTAGCCAAGCCCTCAGTGAGAAGGTATGTTAACATAAGTCTGACACCACAGTTACAGCCCTGTTTGTCATTAGTCTCCAACGTGCAACATCGCTTTGTTTTAACTAGATTTCGGCTGAATCAGGTACCTTGGATTTTAGCCTTCTCCAAGGGGTATTCTTTGCCAGGTACTCTAAAGCCGTGTCCTTGCAATAATTTCTCGGAACAGGACACTTTGCATTTTATTTTGTGAATTTTATGCCCCCTTTCTTAAGAAATGTATACTGCCGGTATTCTTCAAGTAAGGCCTGTATTACTATTGTTGCAAATGCTATCTTCCCCTGTGTTGTGTTTTGGGGTTGTGAGCTTTCTGTTAGGGGGCATGAGATTTAGGAAGAAGATGCCCCTACAGTAGCCACGTAACATCTCTTTAAGCATGGTTATGGCATCATATGCTCTTTTTAGAATCTTTTAAACGTCTAATTAAAGTTGTTTTTTATAAAACTTATATCTTTATGGTATTCTAATTGCTGTATTTCTATTTATGTATTGACATTCGCTGTTTGACGTTTTATAATGCGTTTTTAACTTGATTAAGTGATTAATTGTAGTATATGTAAAATGTTTATGATGGGGCTTTTGTTCATAATGGACACGTGCACTTTCCCTCTCTTAATGTATTGATTATGTTTTTTAAGTTTTGAATATGTTTCAATTGTCTGCTTTTATGGCTTTTAGTAGCCGAATCAAGTATTTTTGACTTGACTTGACTTGCTGCATTGCCCTGTGCCAAAAACTCATAAATAAGGAGCTTACTTCCTGCCATTGAAATAAACTGCAGCACATGTGTCTTGGTCGTAAGCTTTTTCTGAGCTGGGTAGCGCAACAAATACAAATCACTGGCTCTGAGGCCAGTCGCAATCTAGTTTTGGGGGAACTGGCGGGAGGCTAGGCCCAATGTTGTCCTTCTTCAAAATTCACAATTCCAGATAACAACTGCTAGACACATTTTTACAAGCTATTTGTAGACTGGAGGGAAATGTGCATGTACCAAGTGGTCAAAAGAATGTGGAGCACAATCCCCTGAAAAGAGTTTCACCTCCTTACAAACAGCCCCATCCATTCCCAATAGGCAAAACGATGTGGAGCACTACAGACCATGTGAGGACCCTACTACCCTCCTCCCATCTGGGGTTCCCCACTGGAGGCAACCAGGAGCACTGCACCTCCTACATCTTGTGCGTTACAGGGCCCCCTGCACGACATAGGGCGCAGCCTTGAGCTGTGAGCCCACTAGCACGTGGGGGCAAGGGGTCTCTGAGACTGTGGACTGTTGGGCCCGGGCCTGGACTGGGGCCTTCCTTTTGCCCACCCCCCGCCGTCCCCCTGTGCATCTTGCACACTGTTGCCACTGAATCACACCGGGCCCCTGCCATCGGCACCCCCCTAACCCACCATGGAGAATCTGCCCACTGCAGCACAAGGACAGGTATGTCCCTTGGCAAGACAATGGGCAAACCTGTCCAACAACTGCTCTTCTCTGAGCCCCTCAACCTGCCTCACACTACGTCGACCCCCCCTCAGGCGCTGCCCCCTCTGCAGGGCTCATCTCGACCCGATGCAGCTAGCCCCCTGGAAACCACTGTGGAGTGCATCCTACAGGAGATCACCGCTTTGGGCCTTCGCCTGGAGGGCATGGACGTGAACATCTCCGCATTGATGGCTGAGTCTAAATCCATCTGCTTGGACAGCGCAAATTGTTTGACCCATGAGGACCACATCAATATCCTGCCGGAGCGGGATCAGCAACTTTTAATCCTCTGCAGCAAGGTAATTGACTTGGAAAGCCGGATTCGGTGGGACAATGTATGATTATTTGGATTCTCGGACTCTGCGGAGGGGCCAGATACCAAAACCTTCCCTAAAAACACACTCCTGATCCTTAGACCTGACCTTGGAGATGGAATGAGCTCACTCCATGGGTCCAAGGCGGGGAGCGTCCACATGTCCACACCCTTCATAGCCTGTTCCCTGCGCCACAAACAGGCCCAACAGTTGATTTTAGCATCCCAAACTCATGGCCTGCACATTTACGAGAGGTTTGGATGGTGGCAGACTTCTCCAGGGAGAAAAACTAAATTTGCATAGCCTTTTTATCCCTCCACCCCACGCTCCGTCAGCTGGACATTAAATATGGACTCTTTGAGCCTGTTCACTTTAGGGTTACCAAGGACGGAGTCTCAAAAGAATTCTTTGACCTCTCCACTCAGGCCATGGACTCTGTCACATCAGCTAGCACTGAGGATCATGCCCAACCATTGTCCTCCCACACCACCGCTCCCAGTGGCCTCTGGCAGAGCTCCGGGGGCTCTCGGCAAAGGGGCAGGGATCATGACAGAGCCACTGTTTGCTTGTCATGTATTTCACTGTAGCGTGCTGCGTGAGCAGTCCCCTGCTCCTGACCAATGTGTGCATCAATGCATTGACCCCTTAACCAGGGGTGGCACGCAGTCGCCACCCTCTATTCCTCACCTATTCACACCCCTGCTACCCGTAACCCATGCATTGCGCGTCTAGTTTCCCAGGAGGCTCATACACCGATCCCTAACTGCACATCCCGCTTATGGGATCGCCCCCCCCCGGCAACGTGCCCTTCACTGGAGATGACGGACTCTCTGCCCGAGCTGCGCCCACGGGACCTCGGTCTAATGGTCACCTCCTGTCCCCGCGCATCCATATCTGCACCTTTGTGTGCTTTCCAACCTGCCATGCCCTTGAAAGGGGTTCTCCCTGCACTCTGCATCCGCAAGCCTAGACCGTAGCACAAAGTTTAGAGCCCCAGATGCTGCTCACTCTGCTGCGCTTCTCCAACAAAACCGAACCACCAATTCCCTCCTTCCACCTCCCATCCCTACTTCCACACTCTGGCCCTTCCTCTGCGTTCTAGTGTCACAAGACCTCTCACCACACTCCGTAGACTCTCACAGGGGTGCTCTGGGTGTCCACGAAGGCAGCCATCCGTGGCCAACTAATGAGGGATGCCGCTGTGGCCAATAAGCAGGCTTCTCTTCGTAGTGCCGAGCTGGTGGCACGGATCACCACTCTCAACTGCCTCTACTCCTCTTGCCCCACTGTGCTCAATCGCCGCTATCTGGAGCAGGCCTGTATGGCCCTCAACAGCCTTTATACCTCTAAGGCAGAGTATGCCCTTCAGCGCATGAAAGGGAGGCACTACGAACAGGGGGAGAAGGCATGCGGCCTGCTAGCAGGCTGCCATGGCCATTCCGGCTATGAAGTCAACGGGCAGGGAGATACTCACCCAACCATAGGCCATTGTTAAAGCGTTTGCATTATTTTACAGCACACTCTACAACCCAGAGGTACCAGCAAGTGCGGATCGAATTACAGCCTTACTTGAGAAGGTTGACCTTCCACACTTAACCGACAAGGACCAGAGCTCTTAGCAGGGGACATTAGTCAGGAGGAGATTGCAGCAGCCATCTCCAAGCCACCCTTTCACAAAACATCATGAGAGGACAGCTTCCCGCTGATTTCTACTGATGGTCAGGGGAAGAGATGATTGACTCCCTTCACGCGGCCTTCCAAGAGGCAGGGCGGACGGATCCTTTGGGATCCCTCTCTAATAGGGCGGTGATCGCGGTCCTCCCGAAACCGGAAGGGATCCATTGCTGTGTGGCAGCTACCAGCCAATATCTCTCCTAAACTGCAACATTAAGATCCTCGTGAGCATACTGACTTCATACTTAAAAAGGGTCCTCCCCTCCCTCATTCATAACACTCAGGTCGGTTTTTAACCAAGCCGTTCCTCCAGGAATCATCTCTCTGGACACAGTCTCTTGACTGCCAGGAACCTTCCGGAGTAGTCTGTAGCTTTTTCCCTAGATGCGGAGAAGGCATTTTACCGCATTGAGTGGGGATACATTAATGCCACCATGAAACGGTTTGAACTGGGGGACCACTTCATCTCTAAGATATGGCCGCTACATGACTGCCTGATGGCCCAAGTTAACTGTGGAGGGTTAATCTAAGACCCCTTCCAGTTCCAGATGTGCACACGCCTAGGCTGCCTGCTCCCTCCACTCCTATTCCTACTGGCAATGGAACCCTTGGCCTCTATCATTCGCCATTTACCGCTCATAGCCGGCATCCCCATCGTGGGAGTCCTCTCCAAAGTATATCTCTATGTTGACAATATCCTGCTCACCCTGCGGGATATTTGCAACTCCCTTCCAGCATTACTGGAAGTCATAGATGACTCTGTGGCACTGTATGGTAAACTGGGCCCTTCTGCTGTCGACCTCCACCACAAAGGCGGCTATCTGGGGATCTTGGTCAACAGGGGCCTGCAACAATGGTTACGGACTACCTGACTCCCCTCATCACACCGATAATACAGGACTTTGATAAATGGTCTTTGCTGGGTTTATCTATGTGGGGTAGGACACAGGCGGTGCGGAGGGTCACACTACCGTGCTTTACATACACACTCGGCATTCTCCCCGTTACGGTGCCTCTGGCTACGCTCTGTCTCATAGACTCCCAGATTCGAGCCTTTGTGTGGGGATCCACCCTACCCCACTAGCCCCAACTTGCTCCTATTCCCGACTACATAGCAGGGCGCCGCTGTGGGCCTATGACAGCCTCCGCATTGATGGCTGGACCGTTCGCTGGTAGCACTGGGTGGAAGCAGGCATACATACCTTGGACCAGGTACTACAGGACGATGACCTGAAACCTTTCAACCACTTGGAGGAGGAATTTGTCCTTCACCCACGACAGGCCTGGCAGTACCTACAACTGCAAAACTGCCTGCGACGTTGCCTGGGTCACTGCCCATGGTCCTTACAAACCTCGCTGGTGGTGGAATACTTGTTCATGTGGTTTCAACTTTGGGGCTTTACAGCATACTCATGAACTATCTCTTCTAACCACTTCTCTCCCGCAGCCTCCACACAAAGTGGCAGGACTGCCTTTAGATTATCATTGAAGAAGAGGACTGGCTATAATTTCTGGAAGCCCTGGACAGAGGCACTGGGAAACCCGATTGAAATTCTGCTTGTTCAAGATGCTCCATGAGTGTTATGGGACCCCGCAAAAGCTGCAAAAGTCTGGCCTCCTATCCCACTCGAACTGCTGGAGGTGTTTGGCTACCTAATGTGACCTCGCCCATATCCTATGCGAATGCCCTTCAATCCAGTTCTTTTGGGCTTATGTAGGGACACCCCGGGGGTATCCATGCCTCTCCAGTTCTCCTTTACTCCCTCCGTTATCCTCCTACACGATCTCAGAGGCTCTCCTGACCTATCCCGACAGCAGCTCTGCCTCCTGCACACAGCGCTGCCCACAACCAAGCTCTGCTTTCTTCACCAGTGGCATTCACTCAGGTGGCAATAATACAAACGGCGTCCCATGAACGCGTCATCTATGGTATGCAGGACCAGGCCGAGGTGTTCACTCAGACATGGGCGCCCTTCCTCCAAGATGCTCCCTAAGGTTGATCGCACCAACACTGACTTTCTTTCCCCCTCCTATTCCTGACAGACGCAAAAGGCAACCTGATCCAGATGCAGTGGTATAGGCTCCTCCCTTCCTCCCTTGGTTGGGATCCTGGACCCCACCCCAGCCACCCTCATTTACCCCTTCCCCCTCCCTCTTCTTGTCCCCTCCTCCATTCCTATGTCTCTGCCTCTCCCTTCTGCTTCCCCCCGCTGGACACGCAGATGTATGGATCCTCACTCTTCAGCAAGGATCCCTGACATCCTACATCTGCGCCCTTATGTGCTCCCCCCTTTTTTATAAAGAAGACTGTACGCACCAATAAACCTGTGACCTAGGACCCCCTTGATTCGCTCCCCGGAACCCCTGAGGACCCCCACCCCACCCCACCGCTACCCCCACTCCCATTGCGGCCTTTTCTTCATGGCTGGGGGCCTGCAGTCCACCCCACCTTGTGGCATAGATGGCGGCCTTCCCCTTACCCGGCCTGCCGCCGCCCCTTCCCTGCACGGAGACCCCCCAAGACACCCACTCCTTTCTCCTCCCCCACCTCCAGAGACATCACGGCACATGAGCCTCAATGCTGATTGTAATGGGGAAATGCCAATGCCCACAACACTGCGTTGATCGTCCTGGGTCAGGCACATACCGATGGGTCAAAAGGTAGGATACTCTGTCTCCGCTAGTGACCTGCGCCCTCCTTGCACTCATGCAGCTCCCACCTCCCAATCTCGTCCTTCCTCCCTCCCTCCCATTTCTTTCTTACTTTGCCATTCAATGTTGTTCACTATTGCATTTCTTGCATTGAAATCCTGTTGTATGCTTTGACTTCAATAAAAAATTATGATACAAAAAAGACTAAGTGTTAGGAGGAGCATTAACTTCTATGTAAGTGTTCATTGCTTCTCCTTTAATGAAGGTGATAGCTTAGGAAGGTTGTTAAAGGGTTGTTATAGGTTAGGGTGGAGCAAATCTGCATTCTCCACAGAACAGACGTTGTGATTCCTATATGGTCAGAGGATGTGAACTGCAGCACCTCCTATAGGTTGCACTAAGATTCCCATGTAGCTACGTCATGAGTTGAAGTGGCACTTGGCCACCTCTTAGGCTTACCACATAAGCCTCTGTTTTCCAGAGCCTACTGACAGCTTACGTTTTCTCAGAAAAAAAAGGAGGCCAGGACGCTGTTTAAGAACCGTCTGGCACAGGTCCTCAAACAAAATCACAGAATGCAGCAGCCAAAAATGCTGCGCTGCATTGTGTGACAGGGAGGGAGCAGGAGAGCGCCATATCTACAGAGATATGGCTCTCTCCTCCATTCTCCTTAGCGCCAGCGCTGATTTTAGCTGCTGTGAGCCTGGCACACACCTTAGTGCCATAGTGCTATGGTGCAGGCCTGAGTCTACCATAGCTTTTGTACTGTAAGGGTACCCTTCCAGTGCACAATACTATGCTTAGATACACCTTATAAACGTTCTTACTTTGTATGTGTGCAGCACAGTGCAGCACACATGCAAAGTCTGAAAAGAAAGGAGAAATAAAAACATTTCTACTTTTAATGCCGCCTTTCAAATGGCATTAACTTTTGGCGCTAAACCTGTCTACTTTTGTTTGTGAATTTGGTTTTGCGTCAAAAGGCATGAGTGGTTGCCTCGGAATGCCCATATACCACCCATTTAACTGCCCCTTGGTGCTAAGTAACACAGAGCAGTGCTTCGCGCTGCTTTGTATTAGTTTTAGAGTACTTTCCAGTGCACAATTTGTTTTGCACTGGATGGTGAATTAGGAAAAAAACCTTTGTGCTAAGGATGCTAACCCAGTGCAAAATATTTGAGAATCTAAACCTTTGTCTACACACTATTCTGCTTGGGTGGTGCAAATTACTTCCTAGAGTTAGTGGTGTATGAACAGGTACCCTACACCACCTCCTAAGCGTGAGCTATACCTGTTCAATGTCTTTGTCCCTCTTGACCACCTCAGGATCCAGGCCAAAGGCCTATGCAGGATAACTGGATGAGGGAAGACCCAGGCCTAGTACACTATACTACCAAGCTCTTCTGTCATCTTTGATAAAAATGTGGGGTTGTGGGTGTCAAACCTGAGAAAATGTATTAGGACCAGCTTTCACATCCCTTTATTTTGTAATAGTCTCAGAATCTCATTTTCTTCGTGTTCTACTGAAAGAAGCCTCTCAGTCTGTGCTCCTAAAATGCTACTAGAGAAGTTTAAGTTTTTATTTCAAGTGGCCCGTAGATCTAAATAGCATTATTAAAGCGATATGCTTTAATTCACATATCATAAAATAATACTACCATCTTTGCCATCTATCACTTTCGCCACTGCCTCAAATAACAGGTTACTTGCCTTTGTCAATGGTCTTACTGGTGGATATTCTAACAGCAGATTCCTCACCATTAGAATAGCCCTAGGGATCAGATTGGAACAGGAGAATCTTTTCAACAATGCTCCCGCACACCCTAGTCTGTGACTCTGTGGTAAACCCATCCCACCCTGGAAGTGATGGAGCAGCACCCTATACAGGCGCCACACATGTGCACTAACATCAGTTCCCTTCTTTATGCTCCCAACTTTGTAGTCTTCTGACAATTTCAAAATGATTACGCCAGTGTGCTAAGGAAAATACTCTCATCAAGGACAGGATTCAAACTATGCTAAGAGTGCAGTAAGCAGATGTCCATCATAGACTCACACGGTGTGAATTTGTGTGCTTTGGCTTCAGTCGCATCTCAAAGTCATGGGATAAGTGCACCTTCATCGACCAGTGGTGATCTAGGAATGAGACTGAAGCTCTAAGTTACTAAAGATGAGAAGAGGTTACAGTAAAAACAAGTCCTGCACCAAGCTGCAGAGTCTCTCGCTGTCGTGAAGCCTTCCACATAAAAGTCCAATTCTCGGTTGAAGTCTTGTAGTAAGCTGAAGTCAAATTTGGGTCATAAGCGCAAGAAAGACATGCAGGACTTGATCCCATCATGCCTCTCACAGTCTGGTGAAAAGGTGTAAGGACAACAATCGAAAGCCCTCACCCCTCTGTGGTTACCAAATTTCACCAAATCTAGCAATTGGTACCAGCATGCCCCAAGCCATTGTCTATTCTGCAGCAAATAACAGCTTTCAAAGAAGCCACGCAGTGTGTGGAGTATGGGATGCAGCAAATACGTGACTCCGAACTTCCTAGCGAGATCAAGGGATTGATTCCGTAATCTGATTCTATGGTTGGGTTTATTAAGAATGGAGGGAAAAGTTGGTTCCAGGATTCCTGGGTTTCATTTGTAACATGATTTGAGTGAGAGGTCACTGTCAATTAAGCCCGGGCGATCAACTCTGCTCCGTTCGCGGATTTTGTGGAATTCCGGCAATCCGCAAAGGAAATATTCAGGCGCAGAGCAGAGGCTTTTTTTTCCGTTTGCGCGCTCGAATTTGCTTTCGACGCTTAACTGTGAGCGCCAAGAGTCTCAGGCCGCTTGCGAGCACACGCAAGACTTCTCACATCGCTTGCGAGCTCCTGCGAGACTTTGCACTCACTTGCACGGCTTCCGGTCGCGACGACACCAATCTAGCATTCTTAGTGCCGATCCTAAATGGAGAGGTCGAGCAGGTTTTCCGCTTAAGAATGCAGCTGAGTGGCATTTGGAGTGGATTTTCTTCACAAACTGACTGTTGAAGTTGTTCATTGTGTGCGAGAAGCTATTTATCCACAACTTTTTTTTTCAAACCAAAAGGAAGTGCCCCAGAGACTCCAACTTCCTGTACCTGTCCAGCAGGCTCCTCCCTGTGCTTTGTCCCTCTCCTGTTCGCTTATCATTGTGATTTGAAGCTGGAAGGATCTCTCACCTTGTCTGCTGCATATATACCATTGGACTTAAGGACTTTGTTTTTGAGGAATCCCAAGTCAGTTGAAAAACTGGTGTAATAAGGGTGTTTGTTTGACGGGGGCATGAGCCCGGATTTATTTGTACTTTTATTCGATTTTTAAAAATTTTTGTGGTGTGTGGCCTGTAGTTTTAGTAGGGGCATAGTTATTTTTTGCATGAAATTTATCTTCTTTTGTAAAGGAAAAACGTTGCACAGGTCAGTACGTTTTCTTCTCTGTGTTTTTTAATAAGTTTGCAATATTGATTGATTTAATTCACTATTTATCCTAATCTGCCAATGGCCCTTCCAGCCAGTAGGCCCTGCACTATTGATGGGTGCATGAAACAACTGTTTCTGTAATGTCTGTAGAATTGAAACATCATTTAGGCCATGGATGGCACTGGATTAAAATCCAAAATCCAAAATGCGTTTTTTGTGGTATTTCCTGTTTTTTTCCTTGCAAACAGTGTTTAGGTGGGTTAATGTCTTTGGAGGATGTGTGCTGTGAACATTTTTAGCCGTGTTCATTTTTGTTTTTGGCATTGCTGAATTAATACTGTGTTCTCTGTGGTACCATGCGTCTTTTGTCTGGTCACTGTGCGTGTATGTGTGTTAGGCATAGGCTACCATTTGCCTTTTTTGTTCATTATGCCATGTAGCCAGGGGCCATTTTGAATAGTCAGTGTTCACATGTGTTCTTTGTTTTCGAGGCCTCCTGCTTGTTGTTGTTCTGACCATGTGGCTGGCGGCTGTTTGTGTAGCCAGTCTGGGTGCTTTCCTCATAGGCCTGCATGTCTTCTTTGTTTGTGACCATGCCTCCTTGCTGGTTATTTTTGATCTGACCATGTGGCTGGCGGCCATTTTGTGTAGCCAGCCAGTGTGCTTTTGCCATAGCCCTGCTTGTCTTCTTTGTTTGTGAGTGACCATGCCTCCTTGTTGGTTGTTGTTGTTCTGACCCTGTGGCTGGTGGCTATTTTGTGTATCAATTCAACCAATAAGTATCCCACCAAGGGTCATGGGGGTTACTTTATATGATGTACGGGACAAGGGATATAGGGGTAGGTCACCCCACGTGGGTATGCTAGCTGCGCATGACTTGTCCGGGGAAGGAAAAAATCCCTTTTTATATATAACGCTCACACACTCTAGTAGTGTCATGCTTCATCATCAGGTTCACCCTGACTCCTAAAGGTCAGAGTGGGCTTGACCGTATTTCAGGGAGCACTTACTAGAAGGGTTACCAGGGGGGGCTTAACTTGAGATTTAAAATCCCTCACCTTCTCCTAGGTATCCCATTATTCGTGGGGAGCCTAAAACAATAGCTCATGGGTAATGTGGACATTTATGGTCCTATGACTGAAAACTGTTCTATCTGGAGATTTTCTCTTAGTAACCATGGGTGGGCACTGTTAAAATGCAGTACACTATTACAGTAAATAGGTTTTGTGCATACAGTGCTTGCAAGTTTTCCATCTTTTGCCAGAATCTTCACGTCTAGGAAGGATAGGACAGTTTCTCCGCATTATGAGAAACTGTTCAGACCTACGGGATTTTAAAGATGAATCAGAAAAGCTCACGAAAAAACTAAAAGAGAAGGAATATCCTGTGCAGATCATTAACCAGGCACAGAAAACAGCACGGAATACACCACGGGCAGCATTACTTGACACCAATGTAAAGCCAGAGACTGACTCCCTGATCTGCGTTACCACATAGAACTCTTGCCCCAACGCAGTTAAGAAAATATATATATTTTTTTAAACTTGATAATTCTCACTTCACACAAACTCTCCTACAAGCCCCCTCTCTTCTCCTTTAGAAAAAAAGGAGTATTAGGGACATGCTGGTTCATAGCGACATAAGAAAACTCCAACCTGAACATCTACTGACTCTATGGCCCAACCCTGTGTCATGGAACATTAGCCTTGTGGCTCATGCACGGTATAAGCACCTGCCAAACAATCTAAATACATTGACTTGGGACTCCCTACACCATGGAAACAAAGACAACATATGAATTGTAATAGCAATAACGTAATATACACCACTATGTGCCCTTGCAACCTACGGTACACAGGGATGACGACAAAAAAAGTCAAAATCAGAATCAAAGAGCACAGGAGCACCATACGATGCAAGAGTAACTCCATAAAATTAAGGACAAACTTCTTGAAGAAGGGACATTCTGACATGGATGTGAATTGGACGATAATAGAAAGAATGGACAACACTTGGGCCCTAACAAAGAAACTATTGACCCAAGAACAACCATGGGGATGACTGAGATACTAACCAGTATAAGCCCATATTTTTATCCCTCCCTATACATATAGACAATATATAACACTGATGATTAAAAAGTTCCTATGGCATACCTTAGTATGAGACAACTATGGGACTTCACACCTTATAGCTCATGCTACCTTCCCAGCACCACACCACTCTCCATTTACAAATTTGAGGTAGCTGGGAGTTTATTATACATGATCCTGAGGTGGATATCTGTTCACAAAGTGCCATGTGTCAACCATCTTTAATGGCTATAATATGCAGACAGATGGCTAACACTGGAAATAAACCTGACCTTCAAACACTATTCGCTATGCAGAATTTTATACAGTCTATTCTTCCTTTATTACCATTCCCAGCTTTCCGGGACGTCCAACTACATTTCTCAGCATTCAATGGGCATTTTTGTAGTCCTACGCCATCACACGTAGAAAGCAAGTCACGTCTCATGCCGATCACGTGACGTGGAACAGAACAACTTCCACTGATCAATGTTATGACTTAAATACTGATGCCTCCCGGTCCCATTTCACCAAAAGCCAGGAGACATGGAGGGCACTTCAGGCTTCTGGCTAGTAGCCGGGCTACACCTTTGATGAAGTAAGTGGCATGACTGGACTTAGCCAGTCCGATGGCGGGTGTCGCCCGTAGTCACTAAGATAAGATCACCTTTGACTTTCCTGCTTTAACAGCAGCTGCTGCTCCGCTTCCTTCCATGTCTGTCACCCTCAGTGTTTGACCACAGGACGCCCCACCCCCACTCCCCAGGCACTTGAAACCCAATAATTGTGGGTGAGTATTTCTGTACGCATTCACTTACTATATATTTATATTTATTTTTGTTACACCGCAAACTCAATCTAAATGAATGTTTTTTTAAACTTGATGGTGATCGCTTTATTTTGGGTTTGTAGAACCTCCTTACTTCACGTAACACACATGCAAATGACACATTGAAATATTACCGGTGGGGAGACTATGTTGTCTCAGAATAGAAGACCCACATAATATGTATGGATGAATGATGGAGTTATGAGAGGGACTACACGTTTATCGGCCCTAGAAGGACTGTCATAAATTTGCACAAAGAAATTGAATGACTGTCTCATATAGACACGTTTTAAACTCGCGTGCAGTGGAATATGCATGCCTCCTTAATGTCCACAGCCATACTATGGATTTTCACTCACATTCGAAGGTCCCTCTCAACCCTCCATATCCAGCAGGGCTCCTTGTTTGGATCTTTTGTTTACCACAGCTATTTTGTGTAGCCAGCCAGTGTGCTTTGACCATAGGCCTGCAGATCTTCTCTTTGTTCCCCCATGCCCCCCTGCTTGCCGTTTGACCATGTGGCTGGTGGCCATTTTGCCTAGGCATCCAGTGTGCCTTTGCCATAGGCTTGCATGTGTTATTCTGCTATCATTATGCTGCAGCCATGCCTCTTTGCTTGCTGGTTCACCATGTGGTCAGTCAGTGGCCATTTTGTGTCAGTAGCCAGTGTGCTTTTGCCATAGGCCTGCATGTCTTCTCTTTGTTCCCAGTGCCTTTTTGCTCTGTGTTGTTGTTGTTGATAACCACGTGGCAATGGCAGGCCGCCATTTTGTGTGTCTAGCCAGTGTGGCCCTTTGCCCTTTGGTTGAGGTATGAGATAGCAGTTTAATAATATTGAAATGATATGCTTGAGGATAATGTCCTTTATTTACAACTTTTTTATTTTACTTTTTTTCAATTTTAGTTTAAACATTTGTTTGTTAATTGTTTTTTCATTTTTAATATTTTTTACCAATTTTAATAACATCTGGCATCAATGAATCAGCCCTATGTCTGCTATAGGTGCACAACAGCATTCATTTTGTAAGGATTATTCTATTGTCATTTTTCAGCTGCAACTCCCTGAGTACCAAATCCCACGTGATGCACATAAAGCAAACAGGTATAGCTATATGTTTTGTTGTTGTTGCTCATTCTTATCCTTCCTGAGCCTACACCATGAACGTTTATGTTGGTATAGTTTTCCATTTTACGAATGAACACTGTATTGTTAATTATTTATAATAACTTAAGTAACCACAAAAAATGATATTGTTTGTTTGTACTACTACTTGAACTGCAACAATGCCACGTTTCATTGATGTTTTTCCTACTTCTTTGCTTTTAGATGCAAAAAAGAACAATTGATGGACGAAATGCAGAACAATGTCATACATTCACCCCAGTGCAGAGATCTGGGCCTAAATCCATCACTGTTTTGCTCCCCATGCCTTTCCAGTTTGAACCCACCCATATGTAAATCAGTCTTGACCCTCCGCCCAATGGAAACAGTCCAGCCCGAACTGCCAGGCAGGTTATCCCTGGACTGGAAACAAGCATCCTAGGACCGGTTTCGGGGTTTCACCCCTCATTAGCCAGGATAGCTTGACTCCAGTGGCATGGAGAGCATGGGACCCACGTCTGGGCATACCCGTCCCACTCGGGGTGACAAATGCAAAAAGAATGGACAGCATGCAGAACAATGTCATACATTCACCCCCAGTGCAGAGATCTGGGCCTAAATCCATCATTTCTTAATAGTATTTAGTTTTTTAAACTGGGGTGGCATGGTGAGCAAAAGAACAATGGATTTAACCCAGATCTATTGACTGGGTTAGAATGTTTGATTGGCTCTGCATTCCGTCCATCATTTGTGTGTCTTTTGCTTTCTAGCCCTAAGTGCGCCGGATATGCCAAGACGTGGGTCCCGGGCTCACTGTGCCACCAGATTCAAGCTAGCCTGGCTGATGAGGGGTGATGCCCCGAAACCGGTCCCAGGAGTTCAGGGAGGGCTGGCTTGGCAGTTCGGTCTGGACTGTTCCCATGAGGCACAGGGTCAAGACTGATTTGCATATTGCTGTGTCTAAACTGGGGTAGCATGGTGAGCAAAAGAACGATGGATTTAACCCAGATCTATTGACTGGGGGAGAATATTTGATTTGCTCTGCATTCCGTCCATCATCTGTGTGTCTCTTGTTTGATTTTATGTGCAGAAGAGAATAGACATCATCAAAAGAAGCAGATTTTCACCACTGGCGTGCTGACCGCAACCTTTTTCAGGAAAGATGTGCCTACTGCACCAGCCTCCGGTGAGTAAGCTGAGAGCAGCACTCCTGCATCAACAGCACCACCCACCCTCCCCCCAACCTAAGCCCACCACCATGTCTGTCAGTGAGACAGCCAGTGCAATCGTGTAGATGCGGACGAGTAGTGATGTTGAATTGGATTTGTCCCTTTCGCAAAGTAGTACACAATCATTTCAGGAAACACAGCAAAGTGGATAGCAGCGGCAGCCAGCAATGGTACATTTGTCCGAAGTTGGGGCAGAACAGGAGGTTGAGCGTCCTTCAGATCAAGAAGTTGAACCTCCTCTTTTATAACCATTAGCTCCCAGATCTCCAGCAAGGAAAAGGAAGAGTACTGCAGCACCTTCTTCTTCAAGCACCACTTATAGGACCTATTTTGCCAGAGTGGCTGTTCCAGCACTGCATCATGATGTGCTGCAGTTGGTTGGCACAACCTTTGCAGCAAAGTGTTGTTCACACCATCCACCTGATGACAGACATGTGAACCAGTTGTTAGGTGACTGATTATATGTGCATCACTGCACACTGGATATCTTTTGCAGGATTAAAGCAAAAGATATCTGAAGCTTTTGGCCCTGAAGAAAGTTTTAAGAGCATTCAGCGGCCTGCAACAGCTGCCAAGTTTGCAATGGAAAAATCACATTCAGCTGTAAACAAGTTGGAGGAATTTAACAGCAAGGTTTATGAATGGCTGCAACCCAGAGGTTTTAGCATTGGATTTGTGCCACGGACAGTAACATAGTCAAGGCCATGTCAGACGGTGGCTATTTGAGGGTCCTGTTTGGCCCATTGCATCAACTTGGTGGTGCAAGACTTCCTTAAAAAGGAAGACATAGTCAGCAACATACTGACCACCAGCAGAAGAATCTGCACCCATTTCAGCTATTCCTTTAAAGCCCGGAAGCAGCTGCGTATTATTCAGCGTAATAATAGAGCACCAGTTAAATCCTCAATGCAGGAGGTGCCAACACGCTGGAGCTCCACCTTTTACATGCTGCAACACCTGTTTGAGCAGTACAAACAGATCAATGACTATGTCATTCAAAGAGGAGTTGGGAAAGCTATGACCATGGATGCAGACAAATGACTGTTAGTCAAATGACTGACACAGATGCTACTCCCTTTTGAGGTTTTCACATGGGAAGTTACCAAGGAGGACAGTACGATGGGCCAAGCTATGATGTTTTGGCATTTCATACAAGACCAGGTAAAGAAGGCGTCTGAAAGGCTTGACCCTACAGGTGTGTATAAATACACAGAGGCATATGCCTTGGTTGAGACTTGAGACCTTAGTCCTGCGCTTGGCTTCTAATATTAGGCTGCAACATGATATCATTCAGTCCAAAGAGTACATATGTTCCACACTACTTGAACCACAGTACAAAAAAATTCTGCCCACTTTCAACCCTTTTTCTGAAGGGGATGTTTTAAAATACAAGAGGTGGATCATAGAGCAAGCCGGAGATTGGAAGAAGAATGGCTGGCACTTTGAGTCCCACCCCACAGTTCTGGGTGCCGCCTTCAATTTAAAGAGAGGGCAGTCTTGTCTCACACCAGCCAATAACACCATCAACCAGAACACGGGCAACAGCAAAAGAAGGACTGGACCACACCTCGGCATTGTATTGGTTTCAATTGGCAGAGCTCAAGTCCAGTGCAGATGCAATGGCAAAACAGGTTGAGCAAGTGGCAGCACCAATGACCATCCACAGGATGTTTCAGGAGTATCTGGATGACCCAAAATAGGCCTATGTGGATCAAAATCCAATGATGTTTTGTGATTGGAAGATGCGCCAATGGTCAGAGCTCAGCAAACTGTCAATGAAGTATCTGGCTTTTCCTGTCACCAGAGTGTCTGCTGAACGGGTGTTCAGTGCAGCTAGTGCGGTCATCACAGTGAGAAGGACCAGTCTCTCGCCTCAAAATGTGGAGAGATTGACTATGATCAAAATGAACCAACATTTTCTGCTGTACAATTACACCATTCCTGAACCAACAGCACAGGCAGAGGAAGAGGAGGATTGGGCCAAAATTGAATCAAATGTGTTAGCTGACCAACTTCTGGGTGAACCACCTGAGTTTGAGGACAAACTCTACTTCCCGGACTAAGTATGCCAGGGCCCCCACACAACTTTCACATTTTTCTCATTGAACATAGTTCTTTCTTTGCACACAAAAAAAAAAGATTAGCTAGAGGAACATTATTTTTGTGTCAGACTTATGCTGCCCAACCTTTTTTATTAGTCACATATAGATTGCCGGATTGCAGTTGGACCAGTGTGTATTGAAGAAGCCTTCACAATTCCTTCATCATATTAGGGGCAATTCTTGCCCCCCTCGCATGCCTATTGCCTAATGCCTATTCCTTTTTGCATCACTTAACACTAGAAGGACTGCCCCATAAAATTATTTATTATACTACAAGACTGCCTGCCAAGACCAAATTCCAATGTACTTCCTGAATCAAAGATGATTGAATACCTATCTGAACTACCCATGCTTGGATTGGATGAGGTAACTTCAACTATTCCAAAGGTAAGTGAGTGATTGCGTGAGTGATGATTTAAGTTGATTGATGATTCATGTAGTGGCAGACACTGAGGGAGGGTATGAGTTGAACTGTAATATGGAAAATGTCTTGAGATGATTATTGATTTGCCTTGTTTAGGGCTTGCGTGATGGGTGCTCATTTTTTCCTTGTAGGTGGTGATCAGCCTTTTCATACTTTGCCAGATTGAATTCATTGCAGGGTGTTCTTTTTTTCTGGTTCTTCAGAGACCAGACAGTCACTTTAGTTAACAAACAAAAACTTATGCAAAATACTGCAATTCTGTTTCATTCTCTACTTCTTCAACAGCAGTGCACTGCACTCTACGTCTGTCTTTCTCGGGTCATCGTGTTTCATGAGTCATGATGATGATGATGTTGACTGGTCTGGGATGGCGTTACCCGGAGTATGGACTGGAAGAGTATCATGGAAGAACTCAGGGTGGGAGCTACATGACTACCTCATCAATATCTAGAAGTTATCGGTTATACTATCGACCTGAGTTCAAAGGTAAACCAAGAGTCTGAGGCCTAGTACTCAGCTGTGGGGAATAGAGAGAGGTGCGTTTGTGAAATGCTGCTCTGTGTGTGTGCGTTGGACTTGTGATGCCTCCCCTGTTATTGCGGTACAAAAGGGGGTGGTGATGGACGGAGCATCAAAACCAATCAAACACTCACACCCAGTCAACAGATCTGGGTTTGGTCCATCACCGTTCTTTAGCCCACTCTGCCACCCCAGTTCAGACATGGACATATGCAAATCAGTCTGACCCTGTGCCTCATGGGAACAGTCCAGCCCGAACTGCCAAGCCATGCCTTCCCTGGACCGGAAACAAGCTTCCTAGGACCGGTTTCTGGCATTTCAGCCATCTTCAGCCAGGCTTGCTTGAATCCAGTGGCAAAGTGAGCAAGGGACTCACGTCTGAGCATACCCTGCCAAGTTATGGCGAACAAAGCGGTACAAAAGGGGGTGGTGATGGACGGAGCATCAAAACCAATCAAACACTCACACCCAGTCAACAGATCTGGGCTTGATCCATCACCGTTCTTTAGCCCACTCTGCCACCCCAGTTCAGACATGGCCATATGCAAATCAGTCTGACCCTGTGCCTCATGGGAACAGTCCAGCCCGATCTGCCAAGCCATGCCTTCCCTGGACCGGAAACAAGCTTCCTAGGACCGGTTTCTGGCATTTCAGCCATCTTCAGCCAGGCTTGCTTGAATCCAGTGGCAAAGTGAGCAAGGGACTCACGTCTGAGCATACCCTGCCAACTTATGGCGAACAAAGCGGTACAAAAGGGGGTGGTGTTGGACGGAGCATCAAAACCAATCAAACACTCACACCCAGTCAACAGATCTGGGTTTGATCCATCACCGTTCTTTAGCCCACTCTGCCACCCCAGTTCAGACATGGCCATATGCAAATCAGTCTGACCCTGTGCCTCATGGGAACAGTCCAGCCCGAACTGCCAAGCCATGCCTTCCCTGGACCGGAAACAAGATTCCTAGGACCGGTTTCTGGCATTTCAGCCATCTTCAGCCAGGCTTGCTTGAATCCAGTGGCAAAGTGAGCAAGGGACTAACGTCTGAGCATACCCTGCCAACTTATGGCGAACAAAGCGGTACAAAAGGGGGTGGTGATGGACGGAGCATCAAAAACAATCAAACACTCACACCCAGTCAACAGATCTGGTTTTGATCCATCACCGTTCTTTAGCTCACTCTGCCACCCCAGTTCAGACATGGCCATATGCAAATCAGTCTGACCCTGTGCCTTTTGAACTGTTCCCATGAGGCACAGGGTCTGACTGATTTGCATATGGCCATGTCTGAACTGGGGTGGTGGAGTGAGCTAAAGAATTGTGATGGATTAAACCCAGATCAGTTGACTGGGGGTGAGTGTTTGATTTGCTCTAACGCTCCGTCCATCATCCCCTTTGGTATAGCTTTGTTCGCCCTAAGTTGGCAGGGTATGCCCAGACGTGGGTCCCTTGCTCACTTTGCCACTGGATTCAAGATAGCCTGGCTGACGAGGGTTATGAACCTGAAACCGGTCCCAGGATGCTTGTTTCCGGTCCAGGGAAGACATGGCTTGGCAGTTCGGGCTGCACTGTTCCCATGAGGCACAGGGTCAGACTGATTTGCATATGGCCATGTCTGAACTGGGGTGGTGGAGTGAGCTAAAGAATGATGATGGATTAAACCCAGATCAGTTGACTGGGGGTGAGTGTTTGATTTGCTCTAACCCTCCGTCCATCATCCCCTTTGCTATCGCTTTGTTCGCCCTAAGTTGGCAGGGTATGCCCAGACGTGGGTCCCTTGCTCACTTTGCCACTGGATTCAAGATAGCCTGGCTGACGAGGTTTATGAACCGGAAACCGGTCCCAGGATGCTGGTTTCCGGTCCAGGGAAGACATGGCTTGGCAGTTCGGGCTGGACTGTTCCCATGAGGCACAGGGTCAGACTGATTTGCATATAGCCATGTCTGAACTGGGGTGGTGGAGTGAGCTTAAGAATGATGATGGATTAAACCCAGATCAGTTGACTGGGGGTGAGTGTTTGATTTGCTCTAACGCTCCGTCCATCATCCCCTTTGGTATCCCCTGTCATTGCTGCATGAATATTCAGGTAAGACAAGTAGTATGGATGTAATTTAACTAAGTAAGAAATACATTAACTGCTACTGTTTTTTTATTTAGATATTTCAGAACTTCGACACAATATGGGTCATCATGGCAGCATTCCCCATAATGGTCAAGATAGTTAGAGAAGTAGAAGCCTAGAATCTATAACTAAGTGCTACGCTATCTCTTAAGTTACAAGCACATAAACATGCTGCGTAAAACTACTTTAAGGCAACAGTGCAAAGTAAAAGTAAAATAAACTACTTCAGGCATACATTTAGATTAGAGAAAATTGTTCCCCCGTTACATAGCGACCCATCCTCTGCACCCAAACAACATGCCCACCCCTCTCCGAAACAAAACTGACCCAAGCCCCAAAACTCAAAATGTCCAAGAAAGTCTCTCCAGTCCCAACTCCCATCCCACCCTCTCCACTCAGCCCCAACAAACAACAAATCCCTCCAACCAAAACAATTTTGCTTAAAAAGGCTCAAAAAGGGCTTTAAGGACGTCGGTCCAAAGCTGGTCCATGCTCTGTTCCATCAAGGTGAGCCGGCCCTCAATGGTGTCAGCCGCTGCAGGATGCAGCGCAGCAATGGCCTGTTGCCATTCTGGTGGGGGGTGACAGCAGTTGGCTAGCAGCGGTGCCGGCAATGGAATGGCCAGGAGGCTGGAGGCTGAGGGGGGCCAGCTGCACTGGGGCCCGGCTGTTGTTAATTTATTTCTTTCTCCTCTTCCAGGACCACCAAACATCGGTATTTCTGCTGGATACGCTCCAGCCTCTGCCGCCTCAAACAGGCCGCTCTCTCCTGCCTGTCGGGTGGTCCAGCAGGAGCAGATATATTGAGAAAATCAAAAGAACAAATTGTAAATAATGCTCTGTGCAAACAATTGTTTTAAATAACTCGCTAGCACAGTAGCAGTACATTGCTGGTCCACTAGGGCCCTTGGAATTTATTTGATGTGATGATTACGATTAGGAGAGTCACAAGGCCAACTTAATGTTTTACCTACACCACACATGTTACCAAACATAAAAAAGCACTGACTGTGCGGTAGACAAGTAACAGGCAGAGAATTACATCACAGAATTAAATAAACTGTGATTTTTTTTCTGAAGGCTTTTCAAATAACTACTATAAACAGAGTCAGACATTTTTAGAAGAAAAATAAATGACTTCTCATTGATGAGCATGGCATTATGCACTATATGGAGTGCAAGTTGTGTATGGTGTTAAAATAATGAAGCCATGACAATTGCTAGCCAGCACCTCTGCTAGTTTGCTACTGTCTGCAGCTGTAGTTGACAATTATCTATTTTTAATTCCAATGGTCCTGCTTTTCGCCAAAGGCATTTCAATTTCAATTTCAATTTCAAGCTTTATTTCGACTTATTTTGTCATAAAAGCAACATACATAGATATAAAAATGACATATACAATACACAATCCAAGTTCCAAATAATACATGTGAAGATCAAACCACAATAAGTTCTATCCCAGCTGTGCTAAAAACATTATAAATTAATTAAAAAGCCAGATAATATTTTTAGAATAATTCTTAAAATATATATAAAAAGGGGGGAACAGGTAAAATTCATAGTGTCTAATCAAGCTAGGAAATGGTGTAACCAGCCAATAAGTTTTACAGTTTACAGCCTATCTGTTTCCTTATAAGATACACATTAAATAGAAATCTACTTATGCTGAACACTATAGGTTGCAAAGTATTTGACTTAAATGTGCGTTCTGCCTCTTTAAAAAACCTAAACCCCATGTTTTTACATAAGGGTTTAATCCATCGGTCCCTTGGTTTTTTATAGACTGGACAAAAGAACAGTAGATGGGCATCATCTTCTTTTGCTTCCTGAGAACAAAGGGTGCACAATCCTCTATCATCATTGTCCCTCCAGCTACTAGTATTTGCAGAAATCTGCAGGACCCCATATCTAAATTGTAAATATAACGTTTTTGCTAGAGGGGGTCTTATCTCATCCATAAATTTTTCAAATACAGGGGTATCCTTGATGGACAAGAATCTCTGCGTCAATTTACCTAGTAAGGAACTAGAAGATACTTCATTCTTAATATATACCCAATAAGCCGATTTCAAAAGTTTTTTTGAGGATGGTGACATGTTCTGAGGATTTTCCCAAAAATGGGAGAACCCAAGCCTTATGAGCCACTGGGAAATATGTTTTAGCCATGTAATATTTTTGTACTCATCAATCCTAATTATTTCCATCAGTCCATTTTTATGGTCACTCAGCTCAGGGGTTGTCCATAATCTAACCCAGTAAAGTAATGGCCTTAATGTGGCTTGATAATCAGTCCTTTTAAGATTGATATCCGTAAACACTGGGATTATCGGGGTTCTTGTTGGTATTTTGAGTAACCTGCGTATGAAGATATTTTCTTCCTTCTTAAAGGTGTTATTGCAGGAATAGCCCCATACCTCAGCGCCATATAATGCTGCCGATTGAGCCTTTGCTCTAAATACTTCTAGTGCCGGCGTAATTGCTTTAGATTGACCACTGCCATGCACCTTAAGAATAGGCAATAGATTTTGTTTCAGAATTAGTTTGCTTTTTTCCAATTGCCCCTTCCAATTAGGCATACTATCCAGCGTGATACCCAGATAGTTAAAACTCTCCACATACTCCAATTTTTGATTATTTAAGGCCAAATTCTTTCTGAGGGTTTATGGACATATATTTTGTTTTGGATGAATTTATTTCTAACCCCTTCTCCACGCAGTAGTTATTAAAAGTATTTACAAGGTTTTGTAGGCCCTGTGGGGTTTGAGAGATGAGGATTGTGTCATCAGCAAAAAGTAATGCGGTGATCACCTCATCTCCTAGTTTCGGGGAGTCATGTTTGCAATCTCTTAAGAAGGTGGGTATGTTGTTAACATATAAAGAGAAGAGTGTGGGCGCCAGCACACAACCTTGCCGTACACCCCGACCCACAGGGATAGCCTTTGTAATTTCTCCTCCCTTACCCCATCTAACTCTAGCATAATTACCTGTGTGGAGTCTAATTATTTCCTTAAGTAACTCACTAGGAACTGCCATATCTTTAAGAGTGGACCATAATAGTTTGCGTGGTACAAGGTCAAATGCGGCCTTAGGTCGATAAATGCTACATACAAACTGCCCTTCCTTATATTAATATATTTCCAGCAAATGCACATAAATCTGAATACCTGATCAACCGTGCTGGTTTTTAACCTAAATCCTGCTTGGTATTTAGACAAAATCTGTGCCCCCTCTATCCATATTAAAAGTCTGTTTAAAATATGCCTGGCAAAAATGTTTTGTAAAAGATCTATTAAACTTATAGGGCGGTAGT
This sequence comes from Triturus cristatus, assembly GCF_964204655.1. Classification (NCBI taxonomy): domain Eukaryota; kingdom Metazoa; phylum Chordata; class Amphibia; order Caudata; family Salamandridae; genus Triturus; species Triturus cristatus. Next base: position 770,472,578 of record NC_140580.1, read on the forward strand.
TGGCTGGGTCATAACGATCCCCTTTCTTAAAAATTGTAACAATTTCAGCCCCTTTCCAGGATTCGGGAATTGGTGTCCCAGCCACTATAGAATTGCATAAAAAATTAATATAAGGTCCCCAAATTTCTATATCATGCTTTAGCAAATCACCGGGGATTTTATCGGGGCCAGGGGCTTTGCCCATTTTAATAGCCTGTAGCGCCTCAATAGTTTCTTCTAAGCTGAAGTACAAATGGGTATTGACAATTGATGTATTTATCTCCTGGACCTCCATATCTATCCCCTCATTAATGTTGCGATATAATTTAGAAAAATGATCACACCAAGTTTTTTCATCAAGGTATATATCCCTATATGATCTGCCTTTTTTATTTCCTTTAGATATTAAATTCCAAAATGTGCCCTGATCTTTCCGGTTGGCCGCATTTAAAAGATCATCCCAAAGGGCATCGTCCCATGCTTTTTTTGCTTGGGCCAATATTTTGTTATATGCTAGTCTACTATCTTGAATTCCCTGGGAATTCTTTAGTTTAACAGCCTTGATCAGGTCAGTCTTGGCTTTGCGACAATCATTATTATACCATTGATTTGTTGTCTCTAAGTGATTATTTTTCTGGTTCGAGTCCTTTTTGTAGATTTTGCTTAGATGGGGAGTTAGTGCATCTACTAATTTATAATGTAAATCTAAAACATCCTGGGTGCCTAGAGCAGGCATTTGGCATGCTTCAAATATATCGGCAAAAGTATTTTAAATATTTGCCAACGTTTCTTCCTTGGCCAAGATATAGGGCCACTTTATAGCACGCCTATTGTTTGTAACCTGGAGTTCTCCAGCGGGGCTATTTGACATGGCTTCCATACTTGTATTAGATATAAAAGGCTCTGGATGTAACCATAATTGGAGGGGGAAGTGATCACTCTCTATTCTGTGGTCTATTTTAAAATCTATTATTAGAAACCATAGACTCAAGGAAACCAATACAAAGTCTATGTGTGACCTATAATTTCCCCTACCAAATGTTGGAGCCGCTGGTCTGTCGGACTGAAAGCGGCCATTACACGCCCTTAATTCATGATTTATTGAAATTTGTAAAATCTGCATTGCTGCTATAGAATTTTTAACTGTGCTAATGGACTCTAGGGGCAGGACATTATTAGCTGTGTCCTGATCATCGAATAGAGTGTCCAAGCCCAGTACTGGTTCGTATTGACAATTAAAATCTCCTCCAATAATTATCTGTTTATTTGGATTTAGAGTATTTAAAAAAGAATCAAGGAGTTCTACCACCTCTGATTCTTTATTTAAAGGGTGCGGTCTGTTATATATATTTAGTAAGTATATGATTTCTTTTCCCCTTGTTGCTATTTTTAGACCCATTAAATCAGGGGAGGCAATCGGCAATAGTGTAATATCTAGCTCCAGGGTAACCCTTACCCATACCACCAAGCCCCCAGATGCTCTTCCTCTTCCTGACGGTATTGCGCTGCAACTGAATGTTCTATATCCCAGTCTATGTGGTGTTTCTATAGCCCAGGTCTCCTGAAGGAGAACAATATCATAGTCCTCAATGCAGGAGCACCAAGCTTCATCCTGTAAGTTCCTGGTTAGCCCTGCTATATTCCATGATGTTAGTCTAACAGATAGAGGTTCAACTACACCATTCGCAGGGCTGCTTAGAACATTAGTTCCGTGTAATGACGGCTTTGCAGCATTTCAATGACGGCTTTGCAGCATTTCACTTTCTACACTGTTTTTAAAGAGGCAGATGAATAATAAATAAGATACTACATCAGTCACACACCTCATGTTTGAAATGCGGATATTAATACATTATCATCTCTGCCATAAGTAGACGTTGAGGAAAATGAATTGAATGGGCTGCACTACAGGTAAAGGAACGCATTATATAGAATTTATGTGGCACAGTCGTCACTGTGTATCCCTTATGCCAAACTTGATTAAAAATCATGCACTTAGTCCCTCTTTACTCTGTGGCCTCACCCGTCACCACGTATTTCCCCAAAATTAATTTGCTGGGCAGTAACTAAGGAAAAGAAACTTGATTTTCTCTGCTGCAGGGGGTAGGGTTGAGGGATTAGACAGGTAGGGTAGAGCTTTTTTTAATATATAATAGAGGGGCCAATACACTGATCATCGATTCATCATCTTGGTCTTATTATTCAGGCACGGTTCAATTCAAAAGGGAAAAATTTGAACAGATGTAAATTAATTTTGTTATAGGAAAGCATTATATACGTTCTGGAATCACTTCACATGGGTATCGCATGATGAAATGTGGCACATGCCAAGAATGGATTTCCCAATTTGGTAGGCTGGGACAGAATTAAAAAACAAGGCAACCAAAATTAGAGCGAGGTCAAGCCACGAAACAATTTAATATGACCAAATAGAAATCATCATGACATAGAAATCCGCAAAAGGCAAAAAATGAAGGAGACTTATCTGCATTCTGCTGGAGCAGCGAAGAAAGAGGAAAATTGAGCATCTACAGGGACCGTTATTCACACCATGGCATCCTTATTGGATAGACCATTTCTTTGGTTTTCCCAGTGTACCAAGGGAAATGTGGTTTTGTTTTAAGAAAATGTTGTTTTAAAAAGGCTGCTGTGGAATGAATGCGAAGAAGGAAAAGCCCAATCCTCGCCTCTGGGTCCTGCCATAGAATTCATATTTTCAAAGTGATTAAAAGCACAATTACATGTGTATGACTGTTTCCCAGTGCCGTAAAGTTATAGGGACCCTGTAGCAGTATGAAATGTGAGGCTGCATGTTTTCCCATCTGACCAGAAAGCTGCAAGGTGAGTCTGCAAGCGAGAGCTGAGACTTTTTAAGTCTCCTAGGCACACCAGGGTAGCCTAATAGAGCAGCAAATACCCACTATCTCAAGGTTGAGGCTAGATGCAGCAGAACATAGCCAATGCAATCACAAACAAGCATTGGCATAGCCAATAGGTCTCGCCTTTGGGACCTAATAAGTGTTTAGTTAACCAGCACAATATCCTTGGCGCAACAACATCAACTGTTGCATAGCTAAACACTTATAAGGTCCCAAAGGCGAGACCTATTGGCTATGCCAATGCTTGTTTATTTTGAGGACGAGAGTACTAGCACTTCTCAAGAGAAATGCAATACCTTTAATTGGAAAGTACCGGCACTTTTCAGAAACAAGCAGGTACTCAGGCACAGAGTACCAGCACTTCTATTTTTCCATTTCAAGCACTGCTTAAACCACAAATAAAAACGTGAAGGAGGCATCTAGTTTTCCATAATCCTAATTATGTTGAAGATTCCAAGACTCCAGGGCTGACCAGAGTCGCACCCACCTGTAGCCGTGAACTATAAACCCATGAGAGAGAGAGAGAGAGAGAGAGAGAGAGAGAGAGAGAGAGAGAGAGAGAGAGAGAGAGAGAGAGAGAGAGAGAGAGAGAGAGAGAGAGAGAGAGAGAGAGAGAGAGAGAGAGAGAGAGAGAGAGAGAGAGAGAGAGAGAGAGAGAGAGAGAGAGAGAGAGAGAGAGAGAGAGAGAGAGAGAGAGAGAGAGAGAGAGAGAGAGAGAGAGAGAGAGAGAGAGAGAGAGAGAGAGAGAGAGAGAGAGTGTGTGTATGTATATATATATATATATTACCTACTTGCGGTCGCCACTAGATAGTTATAGTTAGGACCTATTTTCCATAGGAAATCCGCAACATTCTATTCCCAATAAGTCTGGCGCCGGTTGACGAATCTTCGCGAAATTTTCCAAACTTTTGGTCAGCTCCGGTCCGTTCCTATCCTGAAAGTTTCGTGGTGATTCGTCAAGCGGGGGCCGAGAAAAAAGGGGGGTCCCTAAACGCGTTTTCCCCATGCAATTTCCCATAGGACCTGTTGACGCAGCTACAGACAGAACTGCTGAACAGAATTACACTAAATTTGGCAAAGAGGTAGTCCTCAGTTCAGACTCGTGCCTTTTGCATAAATGGTGTAAATCCGTTCAGTAGTTCCTGAGAAAAAAGATAGATATATCTATGGCCTCGGAGGATCCGCGCACCCTAAGCGCACCCTCTGCGAACCGAGCGCGCACCCTCCCGATCACGCGCTGAATGTTAATTGGCTGTCAAGTGTCTGTCTACATTAGAAGCCAGGAACCGTTGGCAGCCATTTTGTGCCTCGGTAGAAGCGAGGCTGATTAAGTAAGAGAAATATGTCTGTGAAAGATGTAAAGGGGGCAGGGTATAAATACTCTGACCCTCTAGTGTTGCTTAGGGGGTCCCAGGGTGCGCGGATCAGGCCGAAAATAAAAAAAAACACCCGAAGCGTGGGCTTCCGCGCTTCGTTATTAATTAGCCCCCGGGGGGCCAAATCCAGGGGGCAAAAGCTTTACAAATGAATGGTGGAGGGGCGCTACGTGGCCCCCCTCCTGGAGTCCTTGAGTGCCCCGGGGACCGCCACCCCCCACAGCCGGCTCCTACAGTGTCCTGGGTTGCCCACCCCCAGGACACTGTTGTTTGCTATGAGAGGGCGGGAGTCTCCCGCCCTCCCATAGCAAACTTCATTTGGATTTTGAAAGAGAGAGCAGGGAAATCTCCTCTCTATTTCAAAATCCAAACGATATTGCTTTTCCACACGGGGAGCTGCATGTTAGCAGCTCCCCATGTGGAAAAGCAATGCCGGCTCCCGAAGGACGCGGGGAGCCGGCTGGGACCGTGGGGGCGTTGGGGCTCCCCCCACGGTCCCCAACGTTTTTTAATAAACCCCGGGGGATGGGGTCCCCGGGGAAAATAAAAATTAGTGATAGGGCCTATTTTTTTTTTTACGGTGAAATTAGGAGTCGCGCATCCTAACGCGTTGGGTATACAGTTTCTCTCGAGTTGGGTGCGCGGTTCCTAACGCGTTGGGTGCGCGGATCCAAGGGGAAAAAAATTAAATTCTTGGGAGATAAACATCAAGCTTAAGTGTTTTGTTCTTGAGTGGCCCTAAAAAAAGCCTTTGTGTTCATTGAGTGTTTTTGGTACTTACAAGTAAGTACCTATACAGAGTCTAAAGTTGTTGAGGAAGACTCTGTTTCCTTCATCAGTCAAGTGTACTCCATCTCTCCTATACATCTCTTGCATATGAAAGCGCAGATTGTTATTGTAAATGGACCCCATTCTATAGTCTCGGAGAAAAGCAGAAACAGATTTATTCACATGTTTCCTAGCTTTCTCAATTTGTGGACAAAAATGATTGGACCAGTTCCATTTCTGCCTTTGGCATATGTTAGAATACACAAAGGCAGTTTTCGGAAAAAGTGAAATCAATTCTGCAAAGGTGTCCTTCATAAGCATTACCAGACCTACCCCAGTCAAAGTACCTAGGTCATTGCCACCACAGTGCACTATTATGAGGTCAGGGTGTTGGATATGCATAAAGGATTTTACCAATGGCATCAATTGGTGCCACTTTAACCCTCTCTGTCCAATCCATTTAATGTCTACATTTGGCAAACCTAGGTCTTTGTGAATGCCTTTGTTTTCTGCATACCTTTGGCTCCAGAAAATATAGCTGTGTCCCACAATCCACACTCTAAGCATCTTGAAGAGAGGTCTGGATGCACTCAGATGGTTTCTGTAAATGAAATGGCAGTTTGAAAAGTAAGATTTTTCTAAAATGGTGGCTAAGATGCAGTTTTGAAAAAAGACAAGAAATCATTGGTTGTTTGACAACCTTCTACACTGAAAGGTAGGGTGCATGTTTCTGTTTTTTAAACGCATGATTCTTATTGGTTAACAACAACTGATTGAAAGGAACATTATATATGATAAGCTGACATGTTGAAAAGTCAAGCACACTTGCTGTTTTGATTAGCAACATTGTGTGCTGAACTTGTGACCTGTGTGCTCAGTTCAGTGTTCCATGACCGGTTCTATGGTAACAGGCAAAAGGCAGATTGGGGGTAGGGTTCAAATTTATATCATTTGGTAAGGGTTGAAATTTTTAGCCAATAGAAATGTGTGTTAGCTTTTGAATTTATGTGGGAAGGAATGTGATTTGATGTTTACATGTACATGTCAGGAAAATGAGAGGGAAACTTTGGCATTCTTTGGTTTTGCTGATAGGTGCACAGTGCAGAGATTCTGTGTAAGAAAATCTGGTGTGTGACTGATATACTTCTTAATCTACAAAACACATTGAAAGGTGAGTTATTTATATGTGAGGGGATGTATGTGGTCTATTTTGATTTTAATCAAACTAATATGTTTCTCCTGCTAAAGTGCAGGGAGTACTTTTTTTTGTCTACAATCTTATTGACAGTGTGTGTGCATGTAGAAACCATTCTGTGATAAGAATTTGTGTTTGTCATGTGTTTGCAGACAGATAACTGTGCTGTTTTTATATTTTGGTACAATTAGAAACCAGCCATTGTTTATGAATTTGCAAAATGAGTCATGTTTCTACACTAAAATGTAGTATTCTTAGATTAAGAAATGTGCTTTGGTATAGTGCAAGGGATAGTGTTGTTTGTCTAGAATCACACCGTGAGTCTGTGTGCATTTAGGAATCATTTTGAGAGAAACATTTTGGTACTAATCTGTAGTAGAAGATTTTCTGCAATGTGTGCAGTCACCTTAGATCTTCTAGACTAGTATATGTATTTTGTACAAGGGATAGTTGGCTGTCTACAATCACACTGTGAGTCTGTGTGTATTTGGGTAAGCATTGTGAGAGAAGGATTTGGGAATATCATGTATTTGCTTGCAGATAATTGTTTTAAAACCTGTCATGTTGTCAAGTTTTAGTAGCTTTAGAAGCCAGTTATTGCTTATGTATTGATAAAATGAGTCAGGCTTTGACACTAAAGTGCAGTACTGAAATATATAGATTATGTGCAGTACCCTTACCCCTTTCAGACTAGTGAATGAGTTTTGGTAAACTCCTAGGATAGTGTTGCTTGTCTAAAATCACATTGTGAGTCTGTGTGCATTTGGGTAAGGATTGTGAGAGAAGTATTTGGTAACATTGTGTATTTGCTGACAGATAACTTTTTTTAAACCGGTCATGTTGTCAAGTTTTAGTAGCATTAGAAGCCAGTCTTTGCTTATGCATTGATAAAATGAGTCAGGCTTTGACACTTAAGTGCAGTACTTAAATATGTAGATTGTGTGCACTCCCCTTACCCCTTCCACAGTAGTGAATGAGTATTGGTAAACTCCTAGTGATAGTGTTGCTTGTCTAGAATCACACTGTGAGTCTGTGTGCATTTGGGAACCACTGTGAGAGAAGCATTTGGTAACATCATGTATTTGCTGACAGATAACTGTTTTAAAACCAGTCATGTTGTCAAGTTTTAGTAGCATTAGAAGCCAGTCTTTGCTTATGCATTGATAAAATGAGTCAGGCGTTGACACTAAAGTGCAGTACTGAAATACGTAGATTGTGTGCAGTCTCCTCACCCCTTCCACAGTAGTGAATGAGTTTTGGTAAACTCCTAGTCAGTATCTATATACTTCAATAAACACCCTGTCAATCATCTTGCACTCCTCCAGTAACCAATTCGGCACCATGTACGAATCCATTCACTGCACCAAAAGCCAAACACTTATAAATTCATCCAGGCACTTTCCTTGCAGTACTCAAATCATTCAGTCAGTACCCAAGTACTCATACAGTGAGCCAGGCCTTAGCACATGGACTGCTTCAAACGCCTATCCACTATTCATGTAGTCCTCTAACCACCTACACACTTGTCTTTCACACCTTCAATCCCCCAGTCAATATCCATACACTTCCAGGAAACAACCTCACACTGCCTTTGTACTACTCTACTGATCCATTCAGCACCATGTACTAATCCTTTCAGTGTGCAAAAATCCAAACACTTATAAATTCACCCAGGTAGTGTCTTTGCAGTACTCTAATCATTCAGTCAGTACTCAAGTGCTCATTCAGTTACCAGGCCTTAGCACATGGACTGCTTCAAACCCCTATCCACTATGCACGTAGTCCTCTAACCATTTACAAACTTGTCGTTCATACCTGCGATTCACCAGTCATTATCCATACACTTCCAGCAAACATCTTGTCACTCTCCTTGCACTCCTCTAGTGACTCATTCAGCACCATGTACTAATCCATTGACTACACAAAACCCAACCATTTCTAAATTCAACAAGGCACTCTCCTTGCAGGACTCTAATGATTCAGTTAGTACCCAGGTACTTATGTAGTGAACCCGGACTTAGCACATGGACTACTACAAACGTCTATCCACTATGCATGTTTGCCTCAAATCACCTATAAATTGTCTTTCACACCTTCAATTGCCCAGTCGGTATCTAACCTCCTGTCACTCCCCTTGCACACCTCCAGTGATTCATCCAGCACCATGTACTAATCTATTCACTGCGCCAAAACACAGAAACTTAAAAGATTCATGCAGGCACTCTCCTTGCAGTACTCTAATGATTCAGTCAGTACTCAGGTACTCATGCAATTACCCAGGCCTTAGATAATGGACTGCTTCAGATGTCTGTCTAGTATGCATGCAGGTCTCTAACCACCTACACACTTGTCTTTCACACCTTCAATATACCAGTCAGTATTTATACAGTTTCCACAAACACCCTGTCACTCCCCTTACACTTCTCCAGTGACCCATTCAGCACCATGTACTAATCCATTTACTGCGCCAAAAGCCAAACACTTATAAATTTGCTGAGGCACTCTCCTTGTACTTCTCTAATGATTCAGTCAGTACCCAGGTACTTATGTAGTTAACCCGGTTTTAGCACATGGACTACTTCAAATGACTATCCATTATGCATGCAGGCCTCTAACCACCTACACAATCGTCTTTCACACCTTCATTTGCCCATTCAGTATCTATATACTCCAATAAACACCCTGTCACTCCCCTTGCACACCTCCAGTGACTCATTCAGCAGCATGTACTAATCTATTCACTGCGTCAAAACCCCAAAACTTAAGATTTATCCAGGCACTCTCCTTGCAGTACTCTAATGATTCAGTCAGTACCCAGGTACTCATGCAGTGACCCATGCCTTAGCTCATGGAGTGCTTCAAAAGTCTGCCCAGTATGCATGCAGGCCTCTAGTCACCTACACATTTGTCTTTCACTTTTTCAATTAACTAGTCAGTATCTATAAACTCCAGTAAACACTCTTTCAGTCCACTTCCACACCTCTACTGACTCATCTGGCACTATGTAGTAATCTATTCACTGCACCAAATCACAAAAACTTAAAAAGATTAACCCAGGCACTCTCTTTGCAGTAGTGTAATGATTCAGTTAGTACCCAGGTAATCATGCAGTGTCTGAGGTCTCAGCTGATGGACTGTTTAAACGTCTTTCCACTTTGCATGCAGGCCTCCAGTCACCTACACACTTGTCTTTCACTTCTTTAATTAACTAGTCAGTATCTATATACTTCAATAAACACCCTGTCAATCATCTTGCACTCATCCAGTGACTGATCCAGTACCATGTACTAATCTCTTCACTGCGCCAAAACTGAAAAACTTTAAAGTTTTACCCAGGCACTCTCTTAGCAGTAGTCTAATGATTCAGTCAGTTCCCAGGTACTCATGTAGTGAACCATGCATTACCACATGGACTGCTTCAAATGTCTATGCAGTATGCATGCAGTCTCCTAACATACTATACACTTGTCTTTAACAGTTTCAATTCCTCAGTCAGTATCCATGTACTTCCAGCAAACACCCTGTCACTCCCCTTGCACTGTTCCAGTGACTTATTCAGTACCATGTAGTAATGCATTCACTGTGCCACAACTGAAACACTTATAAATTCACCCAGGTACGCTTCTTGCAATAGTCTAATCTTTCAGTCAGTACCTAAGTAGTAATGGAGTGAGGCACGCCTTAGCACATGGATTGATTTAAATGTGTTTCCACTATGCATGGAGGTCTCTAAGTATCAACACAATTGTCTTTCAGACCTTCAATTTCCCAGTCAGTATCTATAAACTACAATAAACACTCTGTCACTTCAATTGCACACCTCCACTGACTCATTTGGCACTAAGTACTAATCTATTCACTGCCCTAGAACCCAAAAACTTAAAAAGATTCACCCAGTCACTCTGTTTGTAGTACTCTAATGATTCAGTCAGTACTCAGGTAGTTTTGCAGTGATCCAAGTGTTACTCTATGGACTGTTTCAAACGTCTATCCACTATGCATGTAGGTCTGTAGCCAGCCACACACGTATTTTTCACACCTTCAATATCCCAGACAGTATTCATACAGTTTCCGCAAACGCGCTGTCACTCCCCTTATACTTCTCCAGTGACTTATTCAGCATCATGTAGTAATGTATTTACTGCACCAAAATACAAATACTTAGAAATGTATTCTGGCACTCTCCTTGCAATACTGAAAACATTCAGTCAGTATCCAAGTACTATTGGACTGAGACAGGCCTTAACATATGGATGGATTCAAACAAGTATCCACTGTGCATGTAGGTCTCTAATCACCTACACACTTGTCTTTCACACCATCAATATCAAAGTCAGTATTCATACACTTCTAGCAAACACCCTGTCACTCACCCAGTGTGTCTCCTTATAGTACTGTAATCATTCAGTCAGTTAGCATGTAGTCTTTTAGTGAGGTAGGCTTTAGGGCATGAACTGCTTCAAAGTAGTATGCACTATGCATGTAGTGTTTTAACCATTGTCACACTTGTGCTTCAGGGCTATAGTTTCTTAGTCAGTATTTATATAAAATGTGTTTCTACAGTAATAGAATAGTATAAATTTGAAAGTTATTAATATACATTTATTTGTGATTCTTTTTTACAGATACTGTTTTTCAACGTTAAAATAGAGAAATCATGCCAGAAAAAAAAGAAAAAGAAAAGAACAGAGACAGGAGAATTACTTGAAGAAACATCAACCACAAGTATTGAATGAACAAGATAATGTGGCTAAAAAGAAAAAATCTTCTGGTAAGATCACAAAGCAATTTATTAAAAATGTTTGTAGGACCAAACAGAATGCACAGAATGCTGAAACCTCTGAGAATGCTTCAACTAGAAAAAAAATTCAAAATAAGAGGAAAAGCAAAAAAAGCAAATGGACAGTCAAAGGAGACAAAGTATGGTAAAAGAAGGCAAAATCAGTATAAGGAATTATGCAAAAAAATATTTTACAAGAGAGTAGTACATCATTTCCTGAAAGATGTGAAGAAATATAAAAAGAGAGCTCTATTTTATATAAAAAAAAAAACATATTGAAACCATTGTTGAAAAGGCCTGTGAAGTAAAAAGGAAACTATTCATTTTAGTATTAAACAGAATTCGATCACTAGATAAACCAATCCATTTAATGAAGGCCAAAAGTAGGAGGAAAAGAGTAATTAATAGAAAAAAATGTTGTGATTTTTTTGGGGAGAATGGAAACACAGTTCCAGTTCAGAGCTTTTCTTTCATGAAGAGAGTTATTTACAGAGCAAACAATGATTGTATGCAGTTGACACCAGTGGTAGAAGTTATGAGGTTAGAGATGGTTGTCCAATTGAGAAAGAGAAAATGGTTGAAAGAAATGCAGAAGAAGTGATAGCTGATGAAGTTCTAGGAAGACGTCCTAAACACCCTGTGTACACTTGGGATTGCAGTAGTATTTGTAGTGTACGACAAGAATCTATTGATAAATTATGTAGTTTTGTATGAGCATATAGTAAAAAAAAGTGTTAAACAAATGATTAAGGTGTTGCAAGGACTAGACCCTTGCAGAGTGAGAAAAAATACTGGTTTGCAAGGTCATTCTTTGGCTCGTCTTTCTAGGAAAGTTTGTCAAAGTGTTTTTCACCATTTCAGGATGCTGGCAGTACATCATACTCAAATGCGGGAGTTAGTGAGAAGATTGTATTATGCAAAAAGTCCAGCACTAAAGTCAAATGAGTTGAACAGTGCTCTTTTGCGTGGGTCAGTATCAGATGTGAAGAAGGTTTGTGATGATATTGAGTTTTGTTACTTTGGTCCTCAGCAAGAGAGTGCAGAAACTGACACATTAGTAGAATAAAATGTTGAAGACAATGTAGAACCCGTAATTACTAACAATTTTGAGGATCAAATCACAAAGTTTAAGGTAATTTAAGGTGAAAGACCAAATGTTTCTTGTATTTGTTGTCAGCGAAGTCAAAATAAAAATCAGACTAGGGGTGTCAATCTGTATTTAAAAAGTGAAATAGAAGATAATGATAAATTGATGGAATTTGCAATTTATTTGATGGTAGAGGATTGTTTTGATTTGGAATCTGAGCAGCGTATTTGCAAATATTGTTATAACAAATTAGATGAGAATAAAATGCCTACTAGAGCTGTTCATAATAATCTAGAGTTGGTTGCTATTCCTCCAGAGCTGATAGATTTAAATACGTACGAGTCTATTTTCATTCATTGTGTGCACCCGTTTCAGGCTATTGTTCATATGGAGCCTAAAACAGGTAAATTACCTCCATCAGAGCTACAAAGAGAATTGAAAGGAAGAGTTGTGTATTTACCGTTAGATTTAAAGAAAAATATTGAAACTATTGGTGTAGACCATGCAGAAAATGAACCACTAGACATTCTAATTAATGGTGTTCCTACTAAGAATAGGAAAATCTGGCAAGAGTTAGTGGATGTTAGAAAAGTGCAAAAGGCATCATTGTATCTGATAAAAAATAATGAGTACTATAGAAATGTGTTTGTAGGAGAAGAAGAAATAGATTTAGCAGAAGATACTGAAACATTAAGTGGACAAATTGAAAAAGTGGACATGTCCAGATGTGAAGAAATCTATGAACATTACAGTGTACATCCACTTCATTTCAAAGAGGTGATGGGGAATACGATTGAGTTGTTCCAAATGAAAAAAGCAAGAGGAAGTCCCATGAGTGTATGGGAAGAGAGCTTGGAAGCTCATTGTTTCCCGCAGTTGTTTTCCAACAGGAAAAGATGGACGATATGATGAACATCCTGTGCAGATTCCTGCATCTGAATATTGGACAACAACATTATATGCAGAAGATCCAAGATTTCGACAATGTATCCCTTATATGTTTCATCTTCTGTTTGAAAGTGACTTGTCTGGACTATCATATGAAGTAAATCACATTTTAAAAACTGGAATGTAACTGCAAAGGATTTTATGGATAAAGTGCATCAGAGAGATGATCATTTAAAATCTCAGTTGATTAATCTGATGGCATGTCAGCGTGGGACTAATGAATATTGGTACCGTCGTCATGGAGAACTGAAATGTATGCTACGGAACTTGGGAACTCATACATGGTTTGTTACACTAAGCTGTGCAGAGTATGCTTGGGATGATTTACTTGAATTTCTTCGAGAGGCAACTTCCAATATAAAAAATATTGAATACAAGACACCTGGAGAATTGTGCTCTTTGGATCCTGTTAATGTATGCAGATATTTCAATCATAGATTTGAAGCTATGATGTCTTTCATCTGCAATAAAAAGAATCCTCCTCTTGGAGAAGTTGTGGATTTCTTTTGGAGAAAGGATTATCAAGCAAGAGGTGCTCCTCATATACATATGTTGTTATGGATCAAGGACACCCCCAAATTTGGAACAGATTCAGATGAAACTGTATTGTCTTTCATTGAAGATTATGCCACATGTGCTGTACCCATTAGCAGAGAAGATAAAAACTTAAAACAACAAGTCTTACGATTCCAAAGCCATAGGTGTGGAAAATACTGTCGACGAAAGTACAAGTCAAAGGATAAGTTCTATACCAAATGTCGTTTTGGATTTCCACGTCCTGTATTATCCAAAGGAAGAGTGAACAGTATTATGTCAGCTATGCAACATACCATCACAAGAAAGTCTCCAAAAAATACCTACAACTTAAGAAGAAGCGAAGAATCAAAATACATAAATGACTACAATCCAGTTATTTTGTCCATGTGGAACGCTAACATGGATATTCAGTATGTTGCAGACAATTCCATTGCTGTTGCTCGATATGTAACGTCCTACATTACTAAATCAGAAAAGACGGAATTGAAAGAAATGTGGGAAGAGATTTCTCACGAGAAGACTCAAAGTAAGAAATTATACAGTTTCAGTTTGAAGAGGTTATCGCATCGTGAAATTGGAGCATATGAATGTTAAGATCGGTTATCATCTGCAAGTCTATATTCCAAAAGTAGAAGAATCATTTGGGTGAGTCTAGGTCTTGTAGGAATGCGAAATCGGGTACTGAAATCTGTTCAAGAAATTGAATATTTAGCAGAAAAAGAACCAGAAAGTACAGATATTTTTAAAATGAATATGTTGGACACATATTACCCAAACAGAAGTCATCATCTTGAGAACATGTGTCTCTATGAAGTGCTGCAAAACTACATTTTTAAACGGAATACTATAGAGAACATCAATGATGGAAAATATGCAGTGATTGGTTCCGAAGGATGTCTGGTGAAACAAAGGAAAGGAAATTTAATTAATCACAGGAAACTGAGTTGCGACACTGCTGACAAAAGAGAATTTTACTATTTAGCCCTTTTGCAAATGTTCAAACCGTGGTGTTCAGAACTGGAATTACTTGGAGATTTTCAGAGCTATGAAGATTCATTTAATGCTTGTAAAGATAGCATACAATGCAGTGCTTTTGCAAATTATGTGAAAATGTTGAATGATGAAATTGATTAAGAAGCTACAATTGCAGCTGAGATTGCTAGAGACAGTTCTCAAGACAGACAAAGTTCTGCTGCACTGAGTCAAGATCCACTAGGACAACCAATTGTTGAAAATGAAGCAGCGACTGCCATGAATGAGGTGGAAACAGAAATGTATCAAGCTCAAGAAGATGTAATACAGTTAGGAAACTTGGAAGAACAACTAAATGTTGAACAGAAACAAATATATCAACAAGTGAAAGAGCAGATTGACCATGGATTACTTCATGAAAAGAAAGGGTGCTCATGTATATCATTTCAACCTATCCGAATGTATGTGAGTGGTCAAGCTGGAACAGGAAAAAGTTTCTTAATTAAAGTAATTACAAGTTATCTGCAGAAAACAACTGAGTCGCATTTGTCTTGTATTGTAACTGCTCCAACTGGGTTGGCAGCACATAACAATAAAGGAATTTTTTTACATCGTTTACTAATGCTACCAGTAGAGCATGAGAACAAATTGGAATGCCACAAGCTATCTGGAGAAGCTTGTTGTGAAGTTTCAAGAGTCCTGAAGAAAATGAAACTTCTCATTATTGATGAGGTAAGAATGGTCTCAAACTTGATGCTTGCCTTTGTGCATTTAAGAATGCAGCAAATTCTTAAAACAGAGTATGACGTGTTATTTGGAGGAAAACACGTCATAGTTTTTTTGAGATCTACTGCAACTGACTCCAGTAAAAGGACAACCAGTATTTAAAACACTTGCACATGAAGATACCAGAAAGTCTCTTGGTAGTGTTGGTAATGTGAACATTTGGACTTATTTTGAATACAAAGAACTGACAACAAATATGCGACAGGCAAATGATGCTGAATATAGAAGTATTCTTCAAGATATAAGCATTGGAATTCTTATAGAACATGGCAAACAATCTTTGGAGAGTCGATTACTTTGCAATTTGTTTCCAAATGAAAATAGAAAAGACACTATATGCATGTGTAAACTGTCGGGTAATTTTAAGGCGTAATTTGGATGTAGAAAAAGGTTTCGTTAATGGAGCAATGGGTAAAGTGGTGGATTTTGTTAATTATCAGATAAAAGAAGGAATTGAATTTTTAAAAATTAAATTTGATCAGATTGAAGAAGTTAAAGAAATTGGTCGTTGTTCAATTCGTTTTTTGCTTGTTAAAGATTTATATGTCCATAGGAAACAATTTCCATTTTCTCTGGCATATGCAGTGACTATTCATAAATCTCAAGGATTAAGTGTGGACAGTGCATTGGTGAACATTGGATCTACCGTATTTAAAGAGGGTATGGCATATGTTGCTTTGTCGCGAGTAAGAACATTATCTGGTTTGTTTTTGATTGATTTTGATGACACAAAGGTTACTGCAGATGCAAATTGTGTAAAAGAGTATAATAGGTTAAGAAGGGTGTATGCTCCAAATTTAAGTCAATATCCTGTATTTGAAAAGCGTGTGGTTGGTCGCAAAAGAAGGTTTGAGAATATCTGTTCTGAAGGTGTAGAGAAGGGAAAAGAACAAGATAATGTTGTGATTGCAAGTAAAAAGAAAAAGGACACTATTGAAGAGATTGTTGGTTATCAGTTTGAAAATAGTTCAGGTGTCAACTGCTATGCTAATGTAGTGGTCAATGTTGTTTTTTACCTTGAAGGTTTGCAAGAACACATTATGCAGAATCGGCAAACAAGATTTTGTTCTCTGTTGCTTTCTGTTTATGAAAAATTGACAACAGATACAAGTAAAATACAATCTGTTTCAGATGTTCGTAATCTTTTGGATGTGTGTTCTGGTTCTACACAATTTACACAAAATATCCAACAAGATGCTCAGGATTTTTTAATGTATATGCTTTTGCAAATGTTCAAGCCGTGGTGTTCAGAACTGGAATTACTTGGAGATTTTCAGAGCTATGAAGATTCATTTAATGCTTGTAAAGATAGCATACAATGCAGTGCTTTTGCAAATTATGTGAAAATGTTGAATGATTAAATTGATTAAGAAGCTACAATTGCAGCTGAGATTGCTAGAGACAGTTCTCAAGACAGACAAAGTTCTGCTGCACTGAGTCAAGATCCACTAGGACAACCAATTGTTGAAAATGAAGCAGCGACTGCCATGAATGAGGTGGAAACAGAAATGTATCAAGCTCAAGAAGATGTAATACAGTTAGGAAACTTGGAAGAACAACTAAATGTTGAACAGAAACAAATATATCAACAAGTGAAAGAGCAGATTGACCATGGATTACTTCATGAAAAGAAAGGGTGCTCACGTATATTATTTCAACCTATCCGAATGTATGTGAGTGGTCAAGCTGGAACAGGAAAAAGTTTCTTAATTAAAGTAATTACAAGTTATCTGCAGAAAACAACTGAGTCGCATTTGTCTTGTATTGTAACTGCTCAAACTAGGTTGGCAGCACATAACAATAAAGGAATTACTTTACATCGTTTACTAATGCTACCAGTAGAGCATGAGAACAAATTGGAATACCACAAGCTATGTGGAGAAGCTTGTTGTGAAGTTTCAAGAGTCCTGAAGAAAATGAAACTTCTCATTATTGATGAGGTAAGAATGGTCTCAAACTTGATGCTTACCTTTGTGCATTTAAGAATGCAGCAAATTCTTAAAACAGAGTATGACGTGTTATTTGGAGGAAAACACGTCATAGTTTTTTTGAGATCTACTGCAACTGACTCCAGTAAAAGGACAACCAGTATTTAAAACACTTGCACATGAAGATACCAGAAAGTCTCTTGGTAGTGTTGGTAATGTGAACATTTGGACTTATTTTGAATACAAAGAACTGACAACAAATATGCGACAGGCAAATGATGCTGAATATGGAAGTATTCTTCAAGATATAAGAATTGGAATTCTTATAGAACATGGCAAACAATCTTTGGAGAGTCGATTACTTTGCAATTTGTTTCCAAATGAAAATATAGTTCCTGCGAAAGTGTACATGAAAATTGCAGAAGATAAATCAGTGATCTGCTTAATGCCAACACTGCGTGAGTGTTCCATATTCAACGAAGAACTATTGAAACTGAAAAATGAAGAAATTATAAAAATGGAAGCCATCGATAAAATAAATCATGAAGGAATCACTATTATTTTGACGGGAAAGTTGAAAACAAAACTGGATTCTTTAGAAAAAAAAATATC
Organism: Triturus cristatus; assembly: GCF_964204655.1. Taxonomy (NCBI): domain Eukaryota; kingdom Metazoa; phylum Chordata; class Amphibia; order Caudata; family Salamandridae; genus Triturus; species Triturus cristatus. The sequence goes on from NC_140580.1 coordinate 770,490,425, forward strand.
TAAAACAGCTGGTTTAGAAAAGACACTATATGCATGTGTAAACTGTCGGGTCATTTTAAGGCGTAATTTGGATGTAGAAAAAGGTTTCGTTAATGGAGCAATGGGTAAAGTGGTGGATTTTGTTAATTATCAGAAAAAAGAAGGAATTGAATTTTTAAAAATTAAATTTGATCAGATTGAAGAAGTTAAAGAAATTGGTCATTGTTCAGTTAGTTTTTTGCTTGTTAAAGATTTATATGTCCATAGGAAACAATTTCCATTTTCTCTGGCATATGCAGTGACTATTCATAAATCTCAAGGATTAAGTGTGGACAGTGCATTGGTGAACATTGGATCTACTGTATTTAAAGAGGGTATGGCATATGTTGCTTTGTCGCGAGTCAGAACATTATCTGGTTTGTTTTTGATTGATTTTGATGACACAAAGGTTACTGCAGATGCAAACTGTGTAAAAGAGTATAATAGGTTAAGAAGGGTGTATGCTCCAAATTTAAGTCAATATCCTGTATTTGAAAAGCGTATGGTTGGTCGCAAAAGAAGGTTTGAGAATATCTGTTCTGAAGGTGTAGAGAAGGGAAAAGAACAAGATAATGTTGTGATTGCAAGTAAAAAGAAAAAGGACACTATTGAAGAGATTGTTGGTTATCAGTTTGAAAATAGTTCAGGTGTCAACTGCTATGCTAATGTAGTGGTCAATGTTGTTTTTTACCTTGAAGGTTTGCAAGAACACATTATGCAGAATCGGCAAACAAGATTTTGTTCTCTGTTGCTTTCTGTTTATGAAAAATTGACAACAGATACAAGTAAAATACAATCTGTTTCAGATGTTCGTAATCTTTTGGATGTGTGTTCTGGTTCTACACAATTTACACAAAATATCCAACAAGATGCTCAGGATTTTTTAATGTATATGCTTTCCATTTTTGAAAATGAAGGTGTAGAAATAGAAAATATTTTTTGCCTTTCTTACAAATGGGAACATCATTGTGAAAATTGCATGTATACATGTACCACTAATGTAGACACTAAAAAGATTTCTGTATTTAACATTGCCAGACTGTAAATCAGTGTCTTTCAATAAATTAGTTAAAGGTGCAAATCAAAACATGGAGTATAGCCAATGTAAATCCGAAATGTTATCCACATTATTTTTAACAAAATATGGACAATACATAATTTTAATGATGCAACGTTGTACAGCTGATGGAAGAAAATCGGATACTTTAATAAAGCAATTTGTAGCAACACAACTATCAATATCAGGAAGGACTTTTGTAGCAATTGCAATCATTTTCCATGATGGTCCTTCCACAAGATCTGGACATTACACTGCCTATCTAAAATGTGACAAAGGCTGGACACTTTGTAATGATGCCCAGTTGGTTTTCAAACAACGTTTGCCTAGGGAATTACCAAATTCCTACCTAATATTTTTAAAGTCAAGGTTTTAGGAAGATAATTCACTCTCTGAGGAATTTATTATTATAATTTAATAGGATTACCATTGGACAATTTACATAAAAAGGAGTACAAAAATACCATTTGGCCTCAAGGAAAGGTATGTGTTTGAATTATGGACTTTTTGGTGCTCATTGACTAAGTGAATATTTTAAAGCAACAACATTTACAGTTTTTATAAATTAAAGTTATAAAATTTTGTTAGCCATAAGCATTTCATATATGTGTGATTTGTATTTTCTGGTATTTTACTGAGAATAGCATGTTGGTTTTTTTTAAACAATCTTTTTGATTGTTTTTTTTTTGCCCGCTGTTAAGTGATGAGTACGATTGAAATCTCTATTTCTAGTGAAATTCAATATATTCTGAGAACAGCAAAAAAGGCAAACAAATTACTTTGTTGAAATTATGCTGTGTTGTAAAAAATGTAATATTACATGTTATAACTATTTTTTCTTTTCTTTCACAGATCATAATTCTAAAATAAGCAATTTACATCAATTTACATTACAAAAAAACATCTGAAAAAAATGTGTAGCATTTTTAATTTCTATTACTGTGAAGGTAAGTTTAACTAAGTATTAATATGCAGAATGGGCAGATCTGCAAGAAGCTACAAAGTTTGAACACGTTTTTAAAAACACTGTTTATACCTATGTCGTTTTGAAATCTCTTTGTTATCGTATATCATGTGACCTCCAAAAAACAGATTTGAGTGGTTCATAATATTTCCCATTGTACCTAGTGAAGGACCGCAATCATTTCAATCATTCTTCTTTGAGCATCTTGGCAGAAAAAACTCTGTGCTTACCTTCTATCATTCGCAAGCAATTTTAAAAACAGAAATATGTCACTTTTTGTAACATAGTTATTGCGTAAGACACTCTTTCATATTTACAAAGAGAGGAAAAGGCACTCTGTATACTTTTTCTACTCCATGTAAATACAACCTCATCATACACACCACTTTGCATTGAAAGGGTGTTCTATAAGTGTTGTTGTGCATGATTTCACTGAATACTCATAGAACAAGACACATCTCCAGATTTATCAGAAATCATAAATCTCGATATGTGTGTGTGAAAGCTGCATCATTCTCCAATTGGTGTAGGAAAGCACAACAAGGAGAATTGTTTTCATTTCTCCTCATTTTTAAATCTTCAATGCATGCTAAAATGTACAGCATACATTGAAGGAGAAAAATGCGTTTTCTGATTGTTTTTGTGCAGGAAGGTGTGTCTTCCTGCACAAAAACAAACAGCACATGACATGCTATGGTGCAAGGGTGCCTGTGTCACCACATGGCTGCAATTTAAGCAGCCGTGCAGAGAGAAGCATAGATTTGCAACATATTTATGTACATATGTTGCATCCCTGTGCTTCGGAAGTACTACTGCACACTGCAGTTAAAGAGGTTACTGTGTGATGCTGCAGCACTTCCTCATAGTTCTGCACTTATACATTCACCATACGCTACTAATGCATTCATTCAGTCAATTACATACTACACATACATTCATCTAAACTTTCACACACTAACAAACAAATATAGCTCTTTTTTTAAAACAGGAAAGTTAGTTCTTAGAAGAACTGGTTTTTTTTCTTCTTTTTCTTTTATATTTTTTGGGGGGTTTTTGAACAGTTTTTAATTTTTGGGGGTTTTTCTTGGAAAAAAAAAAAACAGAACTGGAGGAACAAAACAATGAACTTCAGGGAGAAAAAAAAAAACTAGCAATGGTGACTCTCTTGCTTTCGGCAGATTAGATCGATTGACTGCTCCCCATAGCATAAACAACATTGCATTTTATGCAGAGCACTTTCAGGTATTGAAACTGTGGACGGATGTCCAAATTTTGTACAGAAGGATCCACCCTTGAAGTGCTTGGCTGCGATGGATTTGAAGGAGCAGGAACAACTCTCATTCTGCGGCATTCCTCCCGAGCAAGGTTCACCGGATGAAGGGTCCTCAGATGCTTCATCATACTTGCAGTTCCGCAGAAATATTTTTTGTTCGCATCCCCACGGGTCAGCACTCTCTGGCAGATCTTGCAGGTTACTAAGGTGGCATTGGTTTTCGTTTGCCCCTCAAGATAGGGGAAAAATTTCCATACCACAGACGAATATCGTGGTGGGCGTGGTGGCTCTTCCAAAAAATCATCCTCAGATGAATGAGGAGATCCTGGAGATGCCTGCTTCCCTGAAGCCATTGTTTGTAAAAAAAAAGTTTGAGCTAAGTGTAAACTTAGTCCAAAAAAGCTTCTTCTCTGCAAAGAGATGCTCCTCCAAAGAAGGTCAAAGAAGAATGATTGAAATGGGTGGGGTCTTTCAATAGTTAGAACAGGATGTGTAATGAACCAATCAAATCTCTTTTTTTCAGGTCACATAGGATCCGTGCACCGTGCGCATAGGCAGCACTCACCCAGCGCGCATCCGCGAAATTGAATTTAAAAGGAATATAGGATTGGAAGTAAAAAATATATTACTTTTATGAGTAGTTTAGAGTTTGTCTCCAATTAATATTCACATGAAATACATATATATATGTTTTTAAATGTAACATATTTCACGGGATTCGCGCACCCACCGCGTCATACACGCACATGACGTATTGCGGAAGCGCGCAAGCGACGCGTAACATGCATCGTACGTGTCGCGTATAGGCATGGAGTCACGTATCGGTCGCATTGCAATCGCGCACCAAACACGTACCCAACGCATACCGTACGTGGATGCTTTCGTGCAGGGATCAAGAACGGTGCGCATAGGGTGTGCGAATCCCCCAAAAAATGGAGAAAAAAAAATAAAGTATTGAAAATATAGTTTAAAAAATATTTTAAAAAATATTTTAAAAAATGTAACAAAATTTACACATTTAAAAAAAAAACATTAAAAACAAATAATATTTTTTAATTTTTAAAAGAATTAATTGTAAAAATAAGTTAAAAAAATGGTGATAAAAAAGTATTTAAAAAAACATAATTAAAGGAATTGACACACTGAATTAGAAAAATGTAGAAATCCAATGAAAGTCATTAAATATCATAGCTTTAGAGATAAGTAATAGATAAGAATTAGCATTTAAAAAACCTTAGAAATTCACTGAAAAAACCATATGTTTCATGCACGCTATAGTTAGGAATTGGCATTTAAAAAACCTTAGAAATTCACTGAAAAAAACCATAGGTTTCAGGGGCGTTATAGTTAGCTGGACATTTCCCTCGTACAAAAGCCTAGAAATTCCCCCGTTATAGTTAGTTCAGCTAACAATAACTCGCGCCCCCGCAATGCACTGCTGATGACGTCACATATTACATCACTCATGACATGGTCAGTGACATCACTCATAACATCACTGATGACATCTCAAATAACATCACTGATCTTGCATTTTGTTGTCATTGTTTAACATAAAATAAATTATATAGTTGTATTGTTGTTTTTACTTCACACCACTACAAGTGAAGTAAGAGCCAAGCAAGTAACGTTCCCTGAGTAGTATTACGATGCAGACAGAATCACCATATGTACACGTGGAAACTTAAAATGCACGTGACATAAAAGGGCCTGAAGATCACAGGTTTCTCTTGGTGAGTAGGGGCCTCTGCGGGGAAGGTCCTTTTCCATGAACTCACGGTAAACAACGATAAATGAAATCCCAGCGTACGCACAAGTATCATTAGTGAACAGCTAGAATCTACGAGAAGAAAATAAAGAGCCCTTCATCCGTGCTTCTTTCAGGAAGTGCTCACTCAAAATAAAAAATAAATAAAAAGTCCACCAAAGGTTGGCGTGTCTGTGCCTCTAGTCCTAACAAGGCTGGTTAGCAGCATCAAACACCAAGGGAGGGCCGTGGCGGCTTGAGGGGTTATTCTACAATGTTTAGCCTGTGAGCGCATACTTACTGTTTCTGACATGCTGAGAAGTGGCTGGCAGAAGGGTTGCACTGCTTATTTTATCCATATTTGTAGAAACTGCAGAGCTCCGTGTTTGCCTAGTGGAAGTGTCAGATTGCATGAGAAATATTCAAGCATTTTTAAGTCCCTAAGCACGCCTCTGAACCATTCACGGCACAATGGGGTGCGAGAGACACCAAAACAAAGGATTTCTGAACTGTTCATTTACTTATGAGATTCAGGCACTTTACGTTTTTAAATAGCAGCACCCCTACCCGTAAATAAGGTGCCAGGGCATTTCAAAATAAACAACGGAGTTTGAGGTTTTCTTATATTATGAGAGGAAATAAATCAGCCCATGATGGAAAATGAGAACAAGTGCGCGCGAAAATCATTGGCCACGCGGGCGCCGATAGTTAAAGTGATCGCGTTGCACTTAATTACCCGTGACGGAGAAAAGACAGATGGCGGCTGTGCGTGTGCACGCTCACGTGCACGCAAGCTTTAGGCCACCAAAAGCCTCTGATAGCACTTTGAAAACCCCCTTACTAAAAGTCGAGCATGCAGCGCATGCGTTGCTCTAGGCTCGACCTAATGAAGGAGTGAAGTACTTAGAGGTGACTGAGTGGGTGAAGGGACAACACACTTTGTGTGTTCGGTTTGCAATGCATTTAAAACATTACAAATGCTGCATTAACTGAAGAAGACACACATTACACAGCCAACACTGCAGTCACAAATTGATTGCCCCATACTGCACTTTGGACATAGTTGGTAAAAAATGCCATGGGTGGGGAGGAAGGATGATGAATGGTAGGTAGGATAGATCTGACTCACTTAACATATACAGCGAGTAAAGGAAGCAGAACAAAGAATACAAGTAAATAAATACCATACACTTTGAAGAACTATAGCTTGGAATGATAGTGATAACCCTACATAAACCAAGTAAGCAGAGTAGGTGAGCAACAGCACGCTCCTCATGAGAACTGAAGAAGAGCTGCCTTGCTTATTCATTCAAACAATCCAAATATTCATTCATCCTTTCATTCTAATTCACCCATAGCCACCATGATTAAGCTTTACTTTCTCCCATCCAGTTTTTCACCAAAATTTCCAATACATTTTCCACCCATTCGATACATAGCAACCCTTTCTTCAAATGATCCTTTCTCCCATCTACTGCGCACCCTCACTCATATACCATTTTCTTTCTTTTCAGCTACCTTCCGTTCTTTCATGTCTCCCTCAAGCCATCAAAGCTTATTATGTGAGATTTTGCTGAATTGCAGATAGAAGAGAACATAATAATAACTCAGCCACCGCTGTGGCTGGTAAAGCTAGGGTGGGGTTCACCTCACGGTCATTTTCGGAGACAAGGAGTGACGCCATGGCAATAGCTAGTGAACATAGCAATTGCAAGAAATTATGTGACTTACCAGTGCCCTTCCCTGCGTCTGCTTCTCCCCCTCCAACTGACCCATCGCTGTCTCCTCCTGCAGCAACGCTGGGGCCGGCTTCACCGATTTTTGGTGTGGCTAGAAACAAATTACACATAATTTAGATCCCAGATACCAACCCAAATACAACAGCAATGCAGCACTACAGCTCAGTTAGCACATCAGTATCTTTCAAATATCACTAATAGCATTTGATTGGTTTGTTCACAAAGTTAGACAAGCCAGGCGTGGAATAATGGTCGATGAAAGACATATGGTGTTGGATGGTAAATGCAATGGGAGTGGGACCTCATACTTTTTTCCAGCCTTGCTGCACTGTCATTGGAAACTGCTGGTATACTGTAACTATAAATGAACAGGTCTGCAGCACACTACATTGGGGAGGGGGGGTTGGAGTGTGGTCCATGATGACCATGGCCACTGTCTTGTGAACTAAACTGTGTTTGACATAAGCAGGAAAGGAAAGCCTTCTCAACAAACATACATGGTGTTTTTTATTTAAAATACGAGCTTACTTGGGCCTGCTATCTGAAGCTTCACAAATCACGATTGATAGCATCAACATTCCAATAGACCAACACTCCAAGATTCTACGGTTCTACCCTAAGAATTCCACAACAATCAGAAAAGGACTTACTGGGATCATCAGCGCCCTCGGCAGCAGCGCTGGTGGTTGGTGCCGGCTGACAAGCTTGTCCCGGATCTCCGAATCGTCACTCTTCTTGCTCTCGGGTGCTGATGAAAGAAATGAAGAAGATAAATAGAAATAGATTAGTGAGTCTGTTAATAATCTCCACAAAAAGTTTTATGAAAAGCAAACGCATTCGCTAAAGCAGATCACCTTTAGTACTACTAGTTTCGGCATCGAGTCTATCGACTGTCTCCAAATCCATATTCCAAATCTCCTTAACAAAAACTACATTTCGAACTAAGCTATTGAAGTGAATAATCTTTGATTCAATCTATTACCATTTCTCAACACCCTTGATGAGCCAACTCAGTCACCCTTTTTTGCAATGCATAGATGCAATTTGCATACTTCACTACATTACTGTGAATTCAATTGAATAACCTTGAACTGTACGAGCTACATAAACAAAGTCAGAGAGAGAACGCGCCCCTAGTGATTCACTAAAGTGACAGAAGAAACAGTCTGCAATGGCTTCTTAATTAATCAGCCAAAGCAAGCACTTGATTAATGCAATTAGGTAGCAGCATCTGCCTAGCAGAAACTAGAAACTGGATCACACAATAATATAGCAGCATAAACCTTACTAAGCATAACTTACCTCTCAGTGTGAGCAGCATGCTATTCGGATAATATTTTTTGCATTGTAGAACACAAATACAACAAATAAATAAAACTCATGAAGCCTCGGAATCTCGACGCCTAGCATGTCGAGCAGGTTCTGTTGCCGGTTAAGAATGTGTGCCCAACGGTGCGTCCGTTGCTGGGCGGTGCGCCGACCCTGGCTGGTGGGCTGCACGCACCGGCACACGGCACCCCAGTGCCACCGATGCTCCCGCAGGGTGTAGCCGCTACTGGGCCTGCTGCCAGCATGGAGGTGCTGCCACCTCCTCCTCTCGAAAGATCGCCCAGGGCTGCAAGCCTGGAAGCCATGGAAGTCGCCCCTCTGCAATGGCGATGGGAGGGGAAATAACTAAGAAGGAAAAGGAAGGGAAAGTAAAGAAGAAAGAAATAAAGAAAGAAGGAGAAATAACCTAAGTCAAAAAGTCACAAAAACAGGAAAAAATGTACACAAAAACATAAAATACACAAACACAAAGACAAACACTATTAGAAAAAATAAAAATTAGGGATAGAAAAGTAATAAAGGAGGAGTACAAAGATTAAGTAGAGATAAAAATTTAGGCCCAGCACCATTACAGAGAGTAGAAAAACAAGATGGCCAAGCCCTTGCGGACCGCGTAGTGTCGGTCACGTGCGATTTTAGAGCGAACAGATGGACTCTGCTTTCACAACGTGAACAGGCGTGCCAGCAAACTCAGTCCGAAAGCGGACCTCCGCATAGCACGGCAGGGTTTTTTTGCGACTCTGCGTAATTCCATGTAGTAAGACTCCTAAAATTCCGCCCACCCCTACTGTCAATAAAGATCTCAGGTCCCTACTCACAAAGGTAAATTAGAATGTGGACAACAATGCAATGGAGCTCTGGAAACACAGATGGTAAGCTCAGCAACAATGTGCATATTGGCAATGTCATCTATGAATCACACTGTAGATGCATCATTCCGAGGAGTCATGTTAGTCAAGGTTTTAAGATAGGTCCTAAATGGACACAAGATGCTGCGTGGTCAGGATTGAGGGGGTTGCAGCTCCGCATAATTCTCAGCTCTTTCTTGTGAAGGGGCTTCCTTCATCTTTCAGCCAGACAATATTCCTAGTAGAGGGACCTGGCATCCAGCAACAAGCCAGTTTTTTTTTTGCTAAAAGAAGTAAAAATCCTGTAAACTGCATAATTGGTTTCGGAGGATTAGTGTACCCTAGTAGTGCCATCAATGAGCACATTCAGTAGGAGATTCACTATCTCTTTTATGGAATGAAACATTTATTCCCAATAATTTCTGACTTGAGGACACCCCTAAGCTATGTAGTAAAAACTGGCACAGTAATCTAGACATCTGGGACATTGTGCAGATTTCTCTGGGTCAATTAAGTGCAGATATTGCGGGGAACAATATAGTCTGTAGAGAAACTTAAAATGGAGCAGAGTATATCTGTAGTTGATTGATATCAACTTAATTTGGGCACAGCAATATTTCCAGACGGCTGGGCTAACATCTCACTCACTGTATAGCTGCCAACTTTCCAAAGCACTGTGGTTTGTGCATGTGCAGAGGTCTGCATACAACTTGAATAGTGTATAGACTCAGCCTCTTTTTTTCTGTTTTGTGGATAGGTTGGGTGAGCATGTTAAACTTTGGGGGTTGGTCAGGGAGGAGTGGCCATATTGATGACGCTGCATATCATAGGGACATATTGTCGAATATATTTATATGTAAGAGTTTGGTACCCTCTAAACTGATCAAGATTAAGGAACATCCTGTCTCTAGAAAGCTGCCCCACTAACCTTCGCTCAGTCTACTCATCACACCGGTGTCAGGCGTCAGGGTGAGAGATGAGTTGATTTACAGAGGACTGTGTGGTGAAAGTGGTTGTGCAAGTAAGGCCAGAGTAGCCATGGAAGGTGTGTATGATGTCTACCGGTTTCTGGAGATTAGTGGCTACAGCAATGCATAATTCCCCCCTCAACACCAGGTCCTTCTCTATAGGAATATGAGGAGCGCTACATTTAGGGTGGCCTGGCAGTTCAGGCTGACCTGTTCCCATGGGAAACAGGGTCAAGACAGATTTGTATATGGCTAGGTTTAAACTCGAATGGCATGGGAGGCAAACAAACGATGGATTTAGGGCCCGATTTCTGTACTGGGGTGAACGTTTGACATTTTTCAGCATTTGGTCTATCAATTGTTCTTTTTGCATTCGCTAGTGATGACATCATCCCTCCCCCAATACGTTTTCTGGGCATGAATATGGCACCCCTGGCACTCTCACTTCAGTTCATGACAGACTGGAGCAAGGACCTAAGAAGGACTGCCCGGCTTACCCCTTAACCTGGCAAGAGAGGCTGCACCTTGCTCTAGCAAAGTGTGGAATTTGTCTGTGGCTTCTGGCTAATGGAAAAGTCCCTTCCAAGCCCCAGGCCAAAGAAGTGACTGCAAGGGTTAGTCAGCTGACCTCCGGGAACCAGTATCAGAGCCATCAAAACTAAAGTAGCCCATTCGAGCTTCAGACTGCTACAGGGCGACCCGAAGAGACTGATCCTCAATGACCAAAAGTTGCACCGGGGTCTGCTCGACACAAGAGTGTTGTCTGAATCCAGATTGTTCACCAAAGAGGGACAACAGCCTTCGCCAAAGGATACCACTGGACCCACTGTGTACAGAGATCAGTAGCCCAGTCATAGCTGGCCTTCAAAAGGCTCCAAGAGGACTTTGAGAGACATCAACCCCTGTGGGCAAATGTGCCCCATCTAACACGTGGACCGAGGAATAACCACAAGGACACCACCTTTGACTGTACAGCACCCATGGAATCTTTCAGCATCCTGAATCCCCAGCATCAGGACCACTCGACTGAAGTCTATGGTGGTCTTGATGTAAAGTGTGGAACTGGAATTTAGACTGCTTTGGTGACCAGGTAACTGCCGATATACTCTTATTGCCCCCTCTGATGTTGTCCCTGTCAAATTTGGCCACCCGACTCGGGCTGGAATAGCCAAACACACTCTTTCAAACTTTTCAAACATTTCTAAACTTTATGGTTATCAGTGCTTGTTTGCACTTTGGAATAAAAAGCTGAGATTTACGTTTTATGTGAAAACCTATATCTACAGAACCCTCCAGTGTAGTTCACTCATCTTGGTGTCTAAAAATTCATAAAATAATAATCTATGTCTATAAATTGGTGCCAGATTTATTTTGTGTTGTGTGACTTTGTTGCGTTGCTTGGTGTTTCCTAAATGCTTTACGCTAGTTCCTTTGTTTAAGCCTTGCTGATAGAAACCACAGCTACCAAGGTTTAAGCTAAATGGTTTATAAATGAGCCTGACTGGATCCAAGAGAGTTTTCCAAGTGTATTACATGTTATATTCGCACAAGCATACCATATAATTAAGGCTCCCTGTTTTCCGTTTTTACTGATTTTTACATATAAATACAGACAGAAAACCATTCATTTTCTTGTCTGTATTTATTTTTAAATGTGGATAGAAACGGAAATTGGGTGCTTTTTGACTGATTCTAAATATACTTTGACATGACTGTCAGGCCAATAACTGTGCGGATTGATAGGTAAGGGGTTTAAAATTTTTTTATTAAAGAGGCTTAAACTGCAGTAGCAATGCACAAGGTTGATACTGAAATGTGCATATTTTCATGTAAGTGCATTGATTTATCTTCGGCAGTTGTTCATATCCCTGAAACCGCATGACTGCATATTTATTGGTTAAATAAATGTGGAAATATATCAGTTTCAGCTTTACTTTTTTCAAAAACCCATAATAAATATGGATAAATACAGATAAAGCTGACAAAAAATAAATATGGATAGATACAGACGGAAATGACTAACAAATAAATACCATAAAACCGGGAGCCCTACATATAATACACCACAATCCTCACCAGTACATTGATTTACTAATCTTACTAACCTTTTGGAACTTTGTTCAAGAAGTCAAACTTTTGGCTGCATCCCGGGTTCACAGGTAGACTCCTTCTTGTTGTTTAAGTATGTACCGGAGTATGACCAATACTTGAATATGGTAATATTAACCCTGCTGCACATTCACTTTATGTAAAATTTAGACTGGGTATTCTACCGTTGGCCATGTTCACTCGTTCCTAGACACAAAAGGGAGACATAATAAATCTGTGACCTGGGTTGTCAGGCACCTGAGAATACTGAACAGGTGTTAGTTTTCTACAAGGCTTATGCTAAACAGCGATCATGCTGGATTATTACTCTTTGTAAACTCCTCAGTTTTAGGGATCGCCACACAGCTCTTAGAGGATGTCAAACCAACACGAGAGACTGTGTGGTGTTTTCAATCACAAGATATCTGTTGGCCATATGGTATATTAGGTTGAATGCATTTTCAAATCAGCAACTTTACCTTTTGCACATCTATCATGCTCTGTAGCTCAAATGTATTTATGGTAGGCTTCGAATCCTTTTTTCATTGATGCCGCACTTACATTTCTTTGTAGGATATTACTTCACTTTCTTATAAATCTTTTCAGCTTGGGATGCTTCTTTTTCGGTGAACTTTAATTTTATGGATTTTATAATATGATGAGATTTGTATTGTTGGACTGTAATTCCCGAAATGAGTTTGAATTTCCTAGGATTCTTTTTTTTAATGAATTTGCATGTTTTTATTGTATTTCTTTTAAAATGTTTTTTACATTGTATCTTTTATGGTTCTAGTGAATAGAAATAAAGGAAACAGGATGATGATACACATCCAGTAATAAAAATTTATTCATTTAATTTATATTGTTTTAAACAAAACTTTATAAAAAAATCCCACTTGCAATTTAATATTGAATTATTAATTAAAAGTCAAATGTATTTTTTTATTTATAACAATTTTAAATTAACTATAGTGAAAAAAGACTTGACAAGCATCCAAATCAATATTAGAAGAAACAATTTTCTCAATGTACATTTGAATGTCTTTTGCATTTAAAATCAAATTATTAAGCATAGAAAGCAAAACAAGCTGTTTTTCATTATTCTCAGATATGTAAAAAAAAAAAACCTCATTCTATAATTTATTCTGCAGTGTAGCTCATTATTGTTTGTACTGACTAGATTGAGTGAAACCCATGTTTTAAGATCACTCCTATATTATGAAAAACACTTGTCTACATCACATCACACCTATGCCCTTGTGGGAAAGTAATTCTACCTTCCCGTAATCTGTGGATACTATAGTGTAGTCTCCTTTTCAGTTTTACATATATTATTTCACGGATAATATCTAATAGCAAAATATAATACATACAACTGAAAATAGGAGTGCACTGTAAAATCCACATATTAACACGATGGAAGATGACAGAAACACAAAGTCACATCAAAGGTGAAACTTGTCTCACAGAGGGAATTGTAAAGTACAGAACTCAGGACACTCATTTATTCAGAGGTGGTGAAAAAGTCCACTTGGGACGTGCTCCACTGGGGTAAGATTCCTTGGACCACCTCCAGTTGGAGACCCATTCGTGGTTGGCAGCATAATGCCTGACTGGATGTTGTGTGACCCTGCCAGAAGACGTGCCAACTGTGAGTTCTTATTCACTGCAAGCTTGTGTAGGGTTTTAGTGTTTCTATGCAGATTGTGTGGGTGTCACAATCTTCTTGCAGCAAGTATTAAAACAAGCATTGAAAGTCCATCTCATCAAAAATGTTTGTACCAATAATGTTCCAATGCTTAAACAACAAGAAATGTTGTACTGCTGTGGTGTCTTTGTTGTTGCTGTTTTGTGTGGTTTGGCGCACATGCCAGTCGGGGCTTCAATGTGTGGCTCATTTGTTTGTGCCCACTTGGATGACTCATTTGTTGTTTCCCTTTGGATAGTTCTAGGGCATGCTCAAATGGCCTGCTGACCCTGATGACTCATTTGTTTTTGCTGACTCCGGTGACTTCATTGTTGTCTTTCTTTCGTTGCAAGTGTACATCTGAAACATGCCCAAATGACCTTCCAACCCTGTTGACACATCTGCTTGTCCTGACTCTGATGACTTCATTGTTGGTTCCCTTTGGCTGTAGGGGCAAGTTCTGGAACATGCTTGAGGGCACTGCCTTCGGAGATGGTACCTCTTATTAAAGAGGCTGTGTCCTTTCAGCTTTGCTTGCTATTCATGTTTGGTTTTGAAAGGAACTGCCACATTGAGAAGCCAAACACCCAATAGGTTTTCTTGATTTCAGAGAGCTGTTCCAATCTTTCTACAGATCAAGGAGGCTCGTGTTTCCTGACGCCGCGCTCTCTAATTGCAAGCTTTGAGTCCCCGATCACCATCTTTAGACGTTCGCATGAGGTAATGCCTTCTGGTGCTTGAACAGAAATTCTTCTGGTGAATTAGGGGAAAACCACACTTTGGTAAGGTGGCGATTTGGGGGGGCACCTTGGGGTCTGCACTAGTGGCTGGTGAAGGGATATCAGCAACCATAGCATGAAAGACACACTGGGAACTAACTCCTAGAGATGTGTCTTTGGATATATAGGCTTGTTTTGGGAACTTGCAATGAACCTTCAAATGAACTGCTACAGCTTTTGATACAGGAATATCAAGAACTTTGAGTGATTTAACATAAGGAACTGTAATCTTGGACTTTGCTCTCTTAATGAAAACAAACAGCGTTTTCTTCTATGAAATGCAAAAACAATTCTTCGTAAAAGTAGAGATAAGAATTGTTGACTAACCTGTTTCCTACCAGGTCTTCTTCCGTGCAGTACCCACCCTAACTTCCCTTGCCCCCGTTTGGCCACATTTATACTCTGGTGGAAATATAAAACTCAGAGTCAGTGCTGCCAGAAGGAGGGCATCTTGAGAGCATCGCTTTTGCAGAACTGGGACTAACTGTGGGAGCCCATGCCATCCTGTTTTCTGAAGTACCACATGTTGTCGAAGAGGAACTTTCTTTTGAGTGATGAAAGAAATGTCTTTAGGATAGATGTATTGCCCACAAAACCATGAGGTTTATGTGGTAGTGCTGTTCCAACAGGGACCAAAGAACCCGAATCTCAACCTTGTCCTGGTGAACCACTTTCTTCCATCTATGGGATGATGCATCAGCCCCCAACGTGACAACTGGCACATGGCAGAGGGGCCTGCCACAACTGAGATTGTTACATATCTGGCCATACTCCCCTCCGGATTGCGCAACCAATGGATGTAAGTACACAAACTATTTTCTAACCTTTCTCGCTTCCTGCAGTGCAGCTCCTTCACTGGGCCTTCTCCTTTGACCCTACATGAGTTGGACACGACACCATTGAGTGTCCCAGCATACCGGAGTGTTTGGTTCCGTTTCCCCGCCGTTTTCTGGTAAGTCATCTTTCTTTTACCACCTTTTGGGGGTCTATCCACATGGCCAAGATACTCCTTTGAATCCCCTTGGACAACCCTCTTGCCAGTTCTGCCGTGAGGCATTCCCATTGATGCACCCTTGACAGCAGCCCATGCAGTTGCAGGGGACTGCTGACCCCCCGGGGGGGAAAATCTTCGAATTGGGGTTTCCATTTCTGGGGGCCACTGTGTCTTGCCAGGCCATTGTTGTATACACCCTTCACGAGGCACGATTGATAAGAATGTACATTGAGTCTTTCACTTCTCCTAAACACTACATGGACATTTTTTATCTAGTTCACTGTGCATCGAGTGTTATGCATACAGCAGTCGAACTACTACTCAACCACCGTTATGGAACGATGTTGGTTGTTAATGCCATTGATCCTTTCCTTTATCGTATCATTTGACCCCCCTACCATCCCCCGGTTGGTGTAATTTGGCGAGGATATGGTTATTTATTTCTATACACAGATATGAATTGCCCCTCAGTGAGTAGTTAGTAGGGTTTTTATGTCCTCAAGAAATGCCACGATCTTAAAGACACTAGACACGTGTTGACCGACATCCTTACTTAAATGCTTGATGAGATTACTAGATCCTCCTCTTGCAAGTATTGTAGGTTTTTAATCATGACATAGAACATGCTAATTAAAGTTGGTTTAGCTGGTTCCCAGTTATTTTGAATGCACATCTCCCCCACACTCTACTCACCTTTGTATATACACCTCATATACCACACACAACTACTTCATCATCGGCCAAGATCACAGGTAAAAGATTTCTGGCAAAGAGCCCCTCTGTGGGGCCCGTTGGGCATTGCAGCGCCAGCCCAACGAGGAGCTGCCCGATGATGAAGCATGACATCCCTCGGGGGTATGAGGTCCCTTGCTGCTTACAGGAGTACTCCCCGCCCCCCTGGTTAGGACCTTAACCTCCTCCTTCTCCTTTTTAGGAACTGCATACCTCTTGGTTTCACAGTATGTATCTTGGGGCACTTGTGCTGGACCTTTTTTGCCCCAGTCCCTCCGTGTTTATTTGTTAGAATGAACAATGCAAGGAGCATGATGAAGTGCTATGCAAGCAAGGGTGACACCACTTTTGGAATGAAAGACGCACAAGTACTAAACTCTAATGTTTGAGGGGTGCTGTGGGCAAGATGGCGGCCGTGTGACCAGTGCGGACTCACCTCCCGACCGACCGATTGATGTGCCGATGATTTGGAACTCACAGGAACCTATGTCTGGTCTTTCAGTGTTTTGATGGAAATGGTTCGTCACCCCCGATGATTGCTCTTCGTGTTTCGTTTCAGCTTCCCTTATGAGCCGCTGCGGGGATTAGCTGCGGCATTTTGCGCGGCCAGATCAGCCTCCGGATACTGCGGGTGTGGTTTGCCGGGAGCTGGTGGCCGTGGGCGGTCAGAATGGCCCCTCGAAGAAGCGCTCTGAAAGAAGCTGCTAACAGCTCTAAGATCGCCGCAATGTCCAAGAAGCCGCCCGCTCCCAAGCTGGCTGAGGTTGTGCGAAGCTTCCACTCAAGAGAGAGTAGTAGGGGGCAAGGTCGGTTCTCCCAGCGGCGCCCAATGTCCTCCCCCTGCGGCGGGTCTGAGGACGAAGACGCCGACGGTTCCAGGGATGTTTTTCGGTAAATCTGAAAGCGGGAAACAGGTCAGAACTTCGCTTGAGCACGTTTCTAATAACTTAATTGATACTGACAATGTATGTAACATTGTAGCGGAAGGCGCCGCTATACTCGATCTTCCCTGCACATTAGAGATTGGCAATCCTATTAATAACTCTGCCATCTCAAGTACCTTTACAGGCAAGGTTGAATCAGTACACAATGGGAGAGGTCAAGACCTAGCTGCGAGTGAAACACTGCCATTAGCTCGCAGAGAGTGCATCAGGGAGCTGGGGTTAAAGGGCCAAATACTCCTGATGGAGAAAACTTTTTTTTTTTGACAGAGGACTCTGATTTTAACAACGCCACTGATCTAGATAATACAGATATTGATGATATTGATGCTTCCGGGGATGACAGCGACAACCCTCCCACGACCACTGACACTCTGAAGAGGGCTACTAGACGCCCCAGAAGGGGAGGGGGCATTTCTGATGATATACAGTCTGGAAGCCTAGAAATTAATGAGCACCTTCAATGGGACTTTTCTACCTCCCAGCTGGAAGTTGCGGCTGGGGGTGGGCTCGGACTTCAGGATAGCGACTCCAGGGCCACTGGTAGTAAACTTGAACCGGCTCCCTCTATAGGTTTAATAAATGCCACACTTAAGGCAATGCAGGTCGAAGCTCGTCAGGAGCATAAAAGAGCTCAACTCGCGACTAAAAGAATTCAGTGTGCAATTCGTAAAACAACAAAAGCCTGCACCGAGATTGTAGCCAGAACTACCGCCCTGGAGGAACGTGTTGTAGGGCTGGAAGCTGGCCTGGAAAGTACGGAGCAGAAAACTTATGCGAATGATGCTAAAATGATGGATATTCTGTGGAAGTTGGAAGAATCCGAAAACAGACTACGGAGAAACAACTTACGCCTGCTGGGTGTTGAAGAAAATGCTGAAGTGAGCGATGTGCGAGGATATGTGCCCAAACTTTTCAAATCTGCTTTCCCCGAGTTATCGCACTGGAAATGGGAGGCAGAGATCCAGCGAGTACATAGATTTCCTTTGATGCTAAAGAATAATCCTGGCCCTAACACAAAGCCCCGAGCGATTCTAATTTGAGAAGGCAAGACCAGATGCAAAAAGAACAGCCGAGGGACAGACTTTTTTTGTGCGGCCAGACTTTTGTCATACAACAGTGGAAAGAAGGTGGCGGCTGCGGGAGCTGATCAACCCCTTCCAAAAAAGAGGCTGTGAAGTGTATTTGATGAATCCTGCTCGGTTGAAGGTTATTTTTCAGGGGAAGGTTAGGCTGTTTACCTCCGACATTCTGGCTGAGACTTATTTGCAGGAAATATCTGGCCACGATCACAACTGAATCTTCCTGCTAGTTCTGTTTTTTTAGAGAGGGGGTGACATTGGGCCAGGGAGGATGATCTGGTTATGATACTGTTAGGTATTCCCAGATATTCCCAGGCTTTTCTCTAGGCTGCCTTAAAGTAGGTTGGGTTCCTTTTTTTTTTCAGGCTGGTCGGGATGTGACTGGGGTGCACATGGTACACGGGAGGCATCACAAGGGTCTGAGGACCTTTTTTGCCTTTGATGGGGGTTTGGGGGAGGGGGGGGCGGAGGGGTGGGGGGTGAGGATCCGATTAGGAAGGTGAAGATTTTATGTGGTGTTTTTTTTTTTAATTGTTTAAATGCTATCTTCCTTTTTTTTTCTTTGGTCCCAAATTAATCTGGACTTAGTGTAACCCGATGTGTTCTTTATCTATAAGGGGGTGTATAAGGATCGCCTCTATCAAAATTTGTGGTTTAAATGACCCAGTCAAAAGGCGCAGGATAAAGGAGGACATTTGAATCTTGAAGGCAGATATTATCTGCCTTCAGGAAACTAATGTTGCCGCTAGTAATAAACAAATCATTGATTTCGATGGGTTTCAACTAATTTCATGGACAAGGCAAGATGGTAAAACAAGAGGTGTTGCAATATTGGCTCGTAGGGGTCTGGCTAGTTTTACGAGATCTCTCTCAGATAAATATGGCAGATGGGTTCTAGTTCAATGTGTAATTGATAGCAATATATTTACTTTATGTTCTGTTTATGGACCTGTATTGGATGACCCTGATATTTTTGATTGGCTGACTTTAGAATTGGTGGGCTGGCCTTCCCCAATTATATTATGTGGGGATTTTAAAATAAATTTGAATTGTGAGATTTCTAACCACCCCGAGCCGATATATCAAGGGCGGAAAACTAAAAGTATTTAAGTCTCTTCTTCATTTAAAAGAATTGCACGGGCTGGTTGACATATGGGCACTAACGGAAGGAAATGACTCGGGGTTTACCTACTTTTCTGCCCCACATAGAACCCACGCACGATTGGATTATTTTTGTGTTTCGGGTAATATGGTTCAGGGTAGTAAGATTATGAAATTTCCTAGAGTTATGTCCGATCATAACCCTCTGGTCCTTGAACTGAATATTAAATGTACAAAACAAATATCTACCTGGACCTTTAACCGGGCATTGCTAAATGATAAGACTTATATAGACCACATGGCAAAATGGATTGCTAAGTTTTTAGAGTATAATATGGGAAGTACCGGGGTTCAAAATGTCTGGGACACTCTTAAGGCTGGGATTAGGGGTTAGACGACGCAGTTTGGCTGGGAGATTCAAAAGAAAGAGAAGAAGAAAATGAATGAATTGTATCAGGTATTAGGAAAAGCTGAAACTAACCTTGTTAAAGTACTTTTAGATGGTGGAGCGCCCGAGACAGCACAAACTGCAATTATAATTGCTAAATCGGCTATAACTCAAA
The DNA here is from genome assembly GCF_964204655.1 of Triturus cristatus. NCBI lineage: Eukaryota > Metazoa > Chordata > Amphibia > Caudata > Salamandridae > Triturus > Triturus cristatus. Next base: position 770,510,335 of record NC_140580.1, read on the forward strand.
TTTCATTTGCCAAATCTGCTGGTAGGTATCTAGCTTGGCGATCTAAGCTTTATGAATGTAGTGAAAGGGTGGGTCATATGTTGGCTGTCCGGGCGAGAGAAAATGAGTCATTAACACGGATCGCAGGAATTTTAGACCCAGATATCAGCTTGGTCACTGATACAGGTACAATTCTTCTGGCTTTTCAGAGATTTTACCAGAAGCTATACTTGGAAGATATAGATGATAATTGTGGGATCCAAACTGAAATAGAAAGATATCCTAGGGAGGCTAAACTAAATCAATTGACCTCTTCAGATCAGGATATGTTGGACGCCCCGATTCGGGCGGAAGAATTACAAACTGCTATAGATTCACTTCCACCAGGCAAAGCTGTAGGCCCCGATTTCTTACCCGGCGAGTTCTATAAGATTTTCCGAACTCAATTGGCCCCAATTATGATGGAGATGTTTCTCCTAGTACAGAGTGGAGACACTCCTCCCGAATCCTGGAAAATGGCAAAGATTGCTATATTTTTAAAGAAAGGGAAAGACGCGACAGATTTAGGGGGCTATAGGCCTATTTGATAAGCAAGTTTTTATTTTGCATATAAACATACAAAAATACATGGACAACCGTCCAATCGAACTGGCATCAAGAATATAGCTCCTATGTTCATCGACATTCAAGCAAGACCTCCTGCCCCCTCCCCGACCACTTCGCTTCCCCCACCCGCATCAACACCCCTAAATTATACCCCCTAGCCACTTCCCCCATACTCTGTTAAACTTTTTGGGACAACCCCGCACCGAACACATCATGCGCTCCTGTGTTGCGCACCAGTCCACCCCCCTCCTCCATGTAGCACAGTTGGGTGGGTCAGTCTGCTTCCATGCGGCAGCAATATCTCTTTTTGCCACTACCATAGCAGTAGTTAGGAAGAATTTCTCATGACGGGAACCGTCCAGACCGTCCATTATCCCCAGCAGGGCCAGCTTGGGATCATGGGGAACCCCCCACCCCAGCGTCTCCGTTAGTTCAGCCTCAATCTCGCCCCAGTAGGCCTATTACCTTGATAAATAGTGATATTAAAATTTACTCCAAGATTTTAGCAAATAGATTAGCATTAGTTATCAAAAATATTGTCTCTCCTCAGCAACACGGTTTTGTGCCTGGAAGGGAAACTATAGATTATATACGTCGGACAATTGCATTATTTGATTATACTAAGGTTACAGGAGACCCTATGGCCTTAATCTTGTTGGATGCTGAAAAGGCATTTGATATGGTCTCCTGGCCTTTTTTATGGGCAGCTATGAAGTATAATGGTATCGGTGAGGGATTTATAAGAGCTATCCAAAGCATGTATAAAGACCCAAGTGCCAGAATAGCTTCAATGGGAATTCATTCGGGGATAATCAAGATATCACGCGGTACTAGGCAAGGGTGTCCATGTTCTCCCCTTTTATTTGCCATCTATATTGACCCTTTAATTAGGAAGATTTTAGAAGACCCAAAAATCCAACCTGTTCCTGCTAGAGGGGGGAACGTTAAAATTTTGGCTTATGCTGATGATTTAGCCATTACAACAACCGACCCCCGGTCTACTCTTGTAGAAATAAATAACTTAACGTTGCAATTTGGTAGTATTTCTGGTTATCATTTGAACGATTCTAAAACGCAAATTGTAATTAATGAAAAAATTACTTTAATCGATTCACGGATAACATCAAGTGCTAGATATTTAGGCATTAAAATAAGCTCTAAAATTCAGGATATAGTGGACATCAATTTGACACCATTAATACAAAAAATCAAATTTGACTCACAAAGGATGAATAAGCTGCATTTGACATTCATGGGGAGAAGCAACGTCATTAAGATGATATTTTTGCCTAAAATTTTATATTATTTCAGAGCGATTCCCTTAGATATAAACAAAATCTGGCTTCAGAAACTCGATCAGTTAGTCTCATGGTTCTTATGGGCGGGGCAGCGCCCTAGAAGGGCTCTTAGATATATGACTCTATCTAGAGATAGGGGAGGGTGGTCTGTCCCTAATTTCTAAACTTATTATTGGGCAACTGTATTGAAACAGATGGGGGAATTGCTAAACGAAGGGAATATGCAAGGTGGGGAAATATCAATTTATCATTTGATTTATGGGTTCGAAGTCATGCGTCATATAGATTATGCTTATTTTAAGAGGGTTAAATTTAAGGTTTTGCTTGGAGCCTACCAGGTTTGGACTGCAGTTAGGAAAAAGGTTGGGATTGGGCGGCTGCATTTATACTCCCCTTTAGTAAATAATACTCTACTTCCGGATATATTTCAAGATGCATATTTTAAATGCTGGAGTGAAGAAGGTATTTGGTGTGTAGGGGATTTTATTTCTGACTCTAAAATTTTGACTTTTGAGGCTTTGAAAGATAAATTTGGGATCAAGAACAATTTTTCTTTCAAATATTTACAGATAAGGGATTTTCTTACGAGAATATTAGTGTCTCGGTATAGAATTCCTTTATTAGATATGATTTTTGGAGGGCAAGCTACAACATCTTTGTTATATAAACTTTTAAACGGCGTGATGGAGGACGATTTAGCCAAACATTTTGATCGATGGCAAACGGTATTACATGCTGGACAGGCAGAATGCGAAGACTCTCTTATGTATAGCCAAACGGCTTGTATTTCGGCAAGCTTGCAGGTACAATGCTTTAAAACTTGGTGTGATTTATATATATCTCCGGCGCATATTTATCGATGGGGGGGGGGATCTTCGGGGATACACTGTTCTCGGTGTGGGCTGTTGGCAGCAGATAGCACACATATGTTTGCTACCTGCCCCAGTCTCAATCAATTGCTCATTAAAGTGGAATCGTGTCTAGAATCTATATTTGGCTATCTAGCCCCATTGACCTCCCAGGTTATAATGCTTGGGATTTGTAATCAAGAAATAGAGGAAGCCAATCGGAAGTTGATTTATATCACAATGGCTGTATCACGACTTTGTGTGGCTACTGCCTGGCTAGATCAGGATCCCCCTTCAATACATATGTGGTTTAGCAAATTAATTTATTTTTATAACTGGGAGATTTCTGTGTTTAGGAGAAGAGGTAGTCGGGCAAGGGCTAAAGGCGAAATGATATGGGAACCATTAACCAAGTGGTTGAATAAGGAGTATTAGTAACTGGGGTGTGAAGCCCCCCCCTTTTTAGTATGTTTGTATGGTTTATATCTTTCTTCTTTGTTATTCTCTTTCCCTGCTCGGATCCACTGGGGTGGGGGGTTTAAACCGGAAAAATTGGACATCTGGGATGTTTTTCTTTTTTTTTTGTATTTTGCAGTCAATTTTTATGTTTTGTCTCTGATGTCTCGATAAAAAATAAAAAAACAAATAAAAAAAAACTCTAGTGTTTCAGAAAAGAAGAAAGCATATGGCAGCTGGACTAACAATGCTTGCAGCTCACTGACGCAACATGCGTAAGTGATTGCAATGAAAAATATAGCCATCAGTATTAGAGCCAGAAGGTACAAATATGCAGACGTTCTGAAGGAGCACACATCACAACAGGTGTATGAATAAGGAGGGCTGATCGTGCAAAAAAGAAAGGCTAAAAGAACTACAAGTAAACTTTAAATGTGCCCACAGCAAAGCATTGCCAAGCCAAAGATAATACAAGCAAAAGAACATCCGACAACTTAGCTTTCAGTGGATCTACCTGTTTTTCCTCACTCCAAACTATGCACTTGCACCAACAGCCTAAGTAGATGGACTTTGTGGAAGAACGGGGAGCAGCCGTGATGTCCCCACCACACCATGTCCAACTATGGAAAATTGTTGTTTAATTATTTTTGCAGCGGTTCCCTAATGGAAATCGGCATTATCAAATAATGTAGCCTGCTGTTTTCTTTTGGTACAGCCAACCATACTACAGTGAAAATAGCTTTTAGTGCTTTTTCATTGTACAGACATGTTTAACATTGAATTCCTACATGTCCTACTTTAAAATACCATGCATTATGGGAAATAAGGCTTACATAGGGGTGACATATATATTTTAAAGGAAGGTTTCAACTTGTCAAAAGGGGTTGAATTTGAAGTTTAAAACTGCAAGAGCCAGGCTACAAACAGTAGGCCTGCAGTCGTGTTTGCACTGTCACTGAAATGGATGTGACAATGTGTGCTGTAGCTCATTAGTGACATTTAACTTACAAGTCCTGGATAACCTTTGTACCATACACTAGAGCCTTAAACGTAAGTTAAACATGCCAATCAGGATTATGCCAAATTTACCATGTCGAAAGGGGGAGCACTGTCACTTTATCTCTGGTTAACAGGGGTTAAGTGCACAGAGTTCTATAGCCATCAAAATAAAATGTCCAGAAAAAGGTGAAAAATCAGGGTGACCCTGCAGAAAGGGCATATTTCCCACAGCCTGGTACCAGCTCTCTCTTCAAAAGACAGTCAAACTGTTTTTTCCAGAAAGAGACCACTGATGAAGGAAGACTACTTCAAAGAAGGAGGCATGCAGGAGCACATGCAAGACGTCCACCAGCTTATAATTCTCCTGTCACCCAGGAGCCTCCAGGCAGATTTATAATGGACCTACATTTTCCCTTTCAAGTCCAGTGGGTGGCAGCAGCGTGGGAAGTGCTGGGGAGCAGCAGGGTGAGTTTGCAGGCCTCTGCTAGGTCTGCATTGCAATAATTTTAGTCAATATTGCCACTCTTCACACCAAGCCGTCACGACTGCCATGTTGTCTCACTTTGCTACTTTGGTGTACTTTACGGCCTCGCCCTCTTGGTTAGATGAAGGAAAGCCAAATCTCCTCTCATTATGTTTACTCTCTGTGGGGCACCTACTACATTCTCCTGCTGGCTGAGATATCTTGGCTGAATTATTACTGGAGGCATTTTTCTATTTTTCTATAATGCAGAGATATCTCCTTCTGCAAGTGTTATAGTATTACCTCAGGTACCCATGAATGGCTGCTGAGAGTATTTCTTCTTCTGCCTACGAGTGTCTACACATACCAGAGCAGTGCATTGTCTAAGCATTCAGCGAACTAGTTTCTTTTTGCAGCATCACTAAACATCTTATCACTAAGTCGAAGTTGGCATTGCTTTATCAACTATTGACAAGCAAGCTGCAGCAGTATCTTACAAGATGGTAACCAGTTCTCCTCTACTTCAAAATCTATTGCTCCTCCCATCCTCTTACTGATTTGTGTAAAAAAAAAACAACTGCCAAAGCTAAAAAGAGGGAAAAGGATCCTATTTCACCTGAAAAATCTATGCTCCTGGAGAATATAATGGATGACATTTCAAAACCTTTTGTTGTTGAAACGAGCGCTTTCCTACAGAAAATTAAAGTGAAATGGTCTAATTTGGACTCCAGAGACTTGGAAGTAGAGCAGGTAATCAGTAATGCTCAGGATGTTGTGGCCAACATAGATTTGCTGTCAAAGGAAGTTCTACTACTAAAAAATAAAGCAGACAGAGGATTTGGAAAAACACAAAAGGCACAACAAAGTGAGAATTTATGGAGTTCCTGAAGTAACAGATGGGTCTGACATCATTACATTCTTTAAGCTCAAGGTTCCCAAGATTGAAAGATGGTTCTGAACAAAATATCCAGATAGCGCAATGTGTTGGATTTTTGCCCATGTCTAAATCTACCTCTGGTCGACCAGGAGGTATTATAGCCTTTCTCCTACAGTATTCAGATCATATGAAAGTCTTTTCAGCTGCAAAGCAAAAAAACAAATGTTATGGTCAGGCTGGACGATTCTTTTCATTCACGATGTTGCTCGAATGAACAACTAATCACTGGAAGGAATTTCTGGATTTACAACTGGCTGTGCAATCCATAAATGCCCAATTTGGTCTCATTCACCATTGCTTCTTTAAGGTTGCTTTCAATGACAAAACGTCTACATTCGGCACTCCAGAGGATCTGAAAAGGTTTACTCACACACACAAGAGAGAGGCGATGGAACTTGGCAAAACGTGATCCTTTCTGTTGACACTGCTTAGTTAAGTCATAATTACTTGTGCATTGTATTCTATTCAATAGGTCCACTAATTTGATACTTATGTTTCTTAATGTTCCCCTTCACAAATATATTGTGTGTCCATGAAGTTTGGATTGATTTGTTCTCTGTTTCTGTGTCTTACAAGTTTATCTAATTGTTTTGTGTTTCTTTATCAATGATCGTCTCCTATGAGTAGTCTGCATATTCCCTCATAGATTCTTAAAGGTCTCCATAACCATAATAAAAAACAGATTTATTACTCACTTATCTAGGTTAAAATTTCCTATTGCTCTACTGCCAGAAACCCACCTTGAGGAAAATAATACTACTTCTCTAAAGAATAATTGGGTTGTTCATGTTTTCTGTTCACCTATTAAGAACAACACAGATTGTATAATTATTATCTTTCACAAGTCTTTGACTCTCAATATTGAAACTGGAGTTAAAGATGAGATAATGATGGCTGGTGGCTTTTTCTGACTCTTAAGATGAATGATTCCCCACTCTGTATTTGTAATGTTTATGGTCCGACAGGAGTTGAGTTTGAATTCTGGAAAACTCTTTCCACTCAGCTAATGCCCTGTCTGAATAATAATCTTATTGTAGGTGGGGTTTATAATCATCTTATTGATCCTTTCACAGATAGGAGTTCACAGACTTAATATATCCTTAATAAAATGCAAAGGATTTAGAAAAACAAATCAATACTTTCAAAGGGATTAGATGATGCATTGATACCTTTTAACCCTGATGTTATGGTATTCACATTTCATTCCCCGGTACACCATTCAAGATCTAGCATAGATTATATATCTTTAACCCACAACATTTTTAAATATATGGAATAGGCCAACACCTGTTCTATCCTCATTTTATTTGATGCCCCAGTCATAGTCGGTGTTAGACCTGGCAACATTGCCGTGGGTTTCCCCTGTATTTTTTGCCTCTGCCTCCTGTCATTGTGTTGGACTTTGTTTTTGCTGGTCTAGAAGCTTTGGGCAGTTTGCCACTGCTGTTCAGTGCCAAAATGCAAGTGCTCCCTGTAAATTGTTGTAATGGATTGGTGATTCCATGATTGGCATATTTGATTTACTAGTCAGTTCTTAGTATAGCGCATTGTGTGTGCCCAGGGCCTGTAAATCAAATGCTGCCAGTGGGCCTGCAGCACTGGTTGTGCAACCCACATAAGCAGCCTGTGAATGTAAGTCAGACCTGCCACTGCAGTGTCTGTGCGCAGTTTGGTACTGCCATGTTGACCTGGTAAGTGCACCCACTTGTCAGGCCCTAACCTTCCCTTTTCTTACATGTTAGTCACCCATAAGGTAGGCCCAAGGTACCCCTGTGGGCAGGGTGCAGTGTATGTGAAAGGTAGGACATGCCCTGATGTGTGTGGCATGTCCTCATAGCAAAATACTGCCAAGTTCGTTTTTCACTATTGAAAGGCTATCTGTCCCATAGAATCAAATGAGAAGCTTGCTTATAACAACTTATAAGCATAACTGCCCTTGGGAACAAGACAGGAAAATAAAGTTCGATATGCCTGAATTCAGAATGTTAAGATGCATCTTTTAGTGAGGGTGATTTTAACATTCTGGGTTTGAAAATACCACTTTTACAAAGTAGCTATTTTCTTGCCTAACCATCCAGTGTACCTCTGCTAGGTTGTGTATTGACTGTCTGGCTTTGGAGTGACAGGGGCTGGAGGAGTGCATTATGTTCAGACCGCCACTTGGGTGGGTTAGGTGTGTTCTGGGGAAGAGGTGTGGCGCAATGGACAGGGCGACTAATCCTGGAACATGGGGGCTCTCGGTTCGATCCCCAGCGCCAGGTCAGCCCAGCACCACGTGACTCTGAGCAATCGCTCGCATAATCTTCCCGACGGCCCCTAGCGCCTTGACGCCTTCAGGCAATTGTTCGTGCTTTACAAATACTGGATTTACATTTACATTCTTGCCTCTCCAGGGTGAGTCAGGGCTGGGCTGAATAGACCTGGGCAGCATTCACACCTGAATGGGCCTGGTGTGCCTTAGACAATGCTGTCTCCATCTCCTGCCAGGAAGCTGCACTAGAAAGGACAGAACTGGTTTTGGCTGGGCAAAGAGCTTCTCTGCCATAGAGCACAAATGATTTTGTATTGTAAACAAAGAGGCCCAGACCTCAGACTTTTAGATCACTTTTGGACTTCAAGAGGAACATCTGCCAAGGAGAAGAGCTGGAAGAAACTGGAGGAGGAATACTGCCCCTTTGCTGTGTGCTGTCTGGGGTTGGCCTGCAGTTTCTGCCAAGGAGAGGAACTGTGTGTGTATATACTGCTTGAGAAAGTATCTCCAAGGGCAGGAAAAGCAAAGACCTCAACATCTTTCTGGGCACCGTCTCTGGAACCACTGGTTTCAGCAGCCGCAGAAGAAGGAGCAACCAACTCTGTCAGTGAGACCGTTGCAGGGTTCTGTGTCGTGAAGGCACTGTAGAAGGCCCCGCCGCACTTCACACCTCATCCTTGAGCTCACTGTCTGGATGATCGTCGCCGAGCCGTTGCTTGCACCGCGTCCTGTGGCCACCGCACTCCCTTGCCTCATCTTGCCTGGACGTCACCAAAACCGTCACTGCACAACCCACACATCGACCGGCTCCATCGGCTGCGACGCAACCTGCCAGCACCACCTCACCCTGCACCATAAGCCTTGGGCGCACCAACGCCGTCTGGACGATTGTCACTGAGCCGCTGCCTGCACCGCTGCATAAGGGCACCGCACCCTGCACCACTTCCATTTGTTTGCACCGCAACCGGGATGGTTGCCTTCGACCGACTCACACCGATGTGTCAGCCGCAACGAGAAAGGTACTGTTCACAAGTCCGTCAACACTTTAGCTGGCCCATACCGACGTGGTCGGATGGAACTGTTACACTTTGTTATTTCAGCATCGTGGTAGCCCCGGACAGAGCTACCGACTCGGGAGAACTATGTTTTTCAATTTAAAGGTTATCTTGCAAAGTAACTATTTTTACAGTATTTTATGTTGGATTTTTGTTGTAATTGGTCTTCGTTGGTTTAGATAAAGTTCTGCTTATTTTTCTAAACTGGTGTGGTGTCCATTTGTAGCATTATCACTGTTTTACTGTATACATGCACAAATGCTTTACACACTGCCTCTGAGATAAGCCAGTCGGCTCGTGCCAAGCTACCAAGGGGGTGAGCAGGGGTTATTTTAGATGTGTATCCCCCTTACCCTGACTAGGAAGAAGGTTCTCTACTTGGACAAAGGTGCAAACCCTTGCCAACTAAAGACCCCAATTTCTAACAGTCAATATAGATCTACTGCCAGATAATTCAAGATCCAGCAGATTTAATAGCGCATTATTGGGTGATAAGACTTTTATTGAGAAAATTGAAACATTTTCCACTGAATTTTTTTATGTTAGTTTTAGTTGAGGTACCAAAATTCACTTTATTTGGGATACATTTAAAGCAACCGCTAGCGATTTTATTATAGACTATGTTGCAACTAAAAAATAAAAAAAGAACGCACTGTAAGAATTTTCTACATTGTTAAAATATATTAAAAATCTTGAACATCATTTTACCATGCACCCAGAAGGATACTTCAGCTCGCTTAAAAACAACCTACTAAAAGTGCTTGTGGAATTCTATTAAAAGTTAACAAAAAATATTATGCTGGGTGTAACAAAAAAGGCAATTATTAGCAAACTACCTAAAAGTTCAAAAGCAAAAATCTAGAATTAGTGAAATTATGGACGAGTATTGCGACATTGCACCAATTCAAAGGTTTTGGAATGCTTCATGGATTGTTATAACCAATTTTACACACAAGAACACATCCCATCATAGGATGCAATGGCCAATTTCTTTAATTCCATTCCTTAAAAAGATCATTGTCGTTATCTATGCTTATTTCAGCAAATCACTTACATTCATTTATTCACTGAGATAACCCTCGCTCCTATTTTCTCAACCCTAGACTGTACCATTTCCTGCCTGCATTTTATTCTCCCTTCTACCACCATTTCCCCTCTTTCCTCATTATATGGTTGGAACGTTCCCTTCTGTCAAGTGTCACCTTAGAATGTTGTTATGAGACAGCTGATTGGAATTGGTGATGCGTAATAAAGTTACCTTGTTTTATTTTAGACAATCTGTGTAGGGGGATGGAAGGAGCAGCATAACCACCCATGTGTACCTTACTTCTTTATAACAACCATTCAGTTGATCTTTCTTCTTTAGATGCAGAAATATCAGTTGCTGAGATTAAGGCAGCTACTTCCAAATTACCTATAAATAAAACTCCTGGCCCAAATGCCTTTCCATTGGGGGTTACTCTCAATTTTCTTAGATTCCAGTTACAAAGTTATTGATTCAACATTCTCTTTAAAAAATAAAGCATGTGGTAGCTTTCTTGAAGCTATGCTTTATTGGATTCCAAAGAAGGGCAAGGACTTGTTTTTTTGTGGGAAAGATAGACAAAATTCAATTACTGATATGGATTGCAAGATATGTATGAAGATCTTGGCTCTGTATATCAACCACGTTATTCCTGATTTAATTAGCATAGAGCAATCAGGCTTTGTAAAAGGTAGATATTTTACTGATAATTCTAGAACTTTTCTCAACATTATTAACCTGACATCTAAAGGTACTACTCCAATTGCAGCCAGAATACCAGGTGCTGAAAAGGCATTTGGCCGCGTTAAATGAGACTTCATGATTAGAGCATTGAAATGGCATCGTTTTGGTACTGAAATTCTAATATATCAGTTTACTTTATTCTGCATCTACAACCTCTACTTTTATTAATTGTTTACAATCCCCATATTGTAATTTACATAGAGGTACTCAACAAGGTTGCACGTTATCTCCTTTGTTTTATACTGTCTCAGGAACCTATCCTGGAAATAATTTGTAGATCTTGTAATTTCTCGGGCTACAAGCATAAAGATATTGAGGTCAAATTTACTGCTAACACTGATGATGTTTTTCTTTTTGTATCTGATCCCCAGACTACTATTCCTATATTGTTCTATTTATTAACAGAATATTGTGCTATATCGGGGTACAAATTAAATACAGACAGAAGTTATGCCCCTTAACAATCATTGTTTTAAAGTGATTTTTTAAAGAGTCTGGCTTTACATGGAATTCTAAATATATCAAATGTCTAGGTATAATGTATTCCATTTCCATTACAGACACTATTTTGATCAACTTAGATGCAGTCAAAGAAAAAATATTAACTTTGCCCGAGAAATGGTTGCCTTTACTTTTATCATGGTGGGGCAGATTAGATACCATTGAAAAGATGATGCTGTGGTTTATTAATGTTTATTTATTCATGCTTCCTGAGAGCCTTCTGAATACATTTTTAAATCAATAAATAGCTTGTTGATACAGTTTTTATGGAATGAAAGTAAAGCATGTATATCAGTATGTGAGCTTCAACAACCTAACGTTTTTGATGGGGTCAACTTTCCTAACTTTACGAAGTACTGTTTTGCTTTTTACCCTTAAATAGATTTGGACCTCTTTATCGGATGATTTCAATTCCACCCTGAAATATACCACAGATCGGAACATTCCTTAATGACACCCTTTTCCATCAGGGATATGGTCTATTCTATATCTTTAGCTATGGCCATACTTGCACTCTATATTTCAGATCTTAACAATGTTAAACATTCTCATACTGGTATGTGTTATAAAACAGGGCTTTTTTGCAGATTTCCCCCCACTTTGTGCCCCCATTTGGACTGCTGGATGCTGGTTTTTGACTCCGACAGCGCTTTGAAGCCTTTCAGCCACACTTGGTATTCGTGTTTGGTTTTGAAAGGAACTGCCACATTAAGAAGCCAAACACCCGAGAGGTTTTCCAGAGAGCTGTTCTATTCTTCGTGCAGATCAAGATTTCCCCGACTCTGCACTCGGTCTCTGTGCACTTTTAGTCCCTGCTCACCTTCTTCAGATGTTCAGACGAGGTACTGCCTTCTGGCGCTTGAGCAAGAATTCTTCTGGGCAATTAGAAAAAAACAGCAGTCCAGTAAGGTGGCGAGTTGGAGGGGCACGTTTAGGCCTGCACTTTGGGTTGATGACAGGAGGTAAACCAACCATAGCATGAGAGAAATTGGGAACCAACTACTAATCCCCCTCAGGAGAGATTTCAATTTTTAATATATATACACATATATTTGATTGCGTTGGATGTAACCTCGCTGTACACATCAATCAAACACAATGATGGACTACGAGCATTGAAATATTACCTGGCAAGAAGAGGAACCACCTATGCTGAACATAATCAAATGTTGATTAACATGGTTGAACTATGTCTAACTAACAATATATTTATGTTTCAGGACGCGTTATACCAACAATTACGCGGGGTGGCAATGGGTGCAAGCTTCTCCCCCAGCTACGCATGTTTACACATGGGCTGGTGGGAGGAGCTTGTACTCATGACCAAATATCATGATATCTTTAAAAACAATATTCAATGTTGGTTTAGGTTCATTGACGACCTTTTTTTGGTATGGAAGGGAACAGAACAAGACGCAAGGAAATTCATTGACCAACTTAACATCAATGACCTAAACCTAGAATTTACTTCCAATATCAGTAAAACGGGGGTGATATTTCTTGATGTAGAGGTGTACATAGAACAAGGGAGGGTAGAAACGAAACTGCATAGAAAACCAACGGCAGGAAACTCAATTCTGCATGCAAGCAGCTCCCATCCTAAGCACCTCATCCAAAGCATCCCTTATGGGGAACTGCTACGAATAAAACGCATTTGTAGTGAAAGTGGATCCCTAAAAATAGCACACCAGGAATGCATTAATCGCTTTAAGATGCGAGGTTACAGCAACAAATGCCTAGAAAAAGCCCTTACTAAATGCAACCAGGTTGATAGAGATATGCTGATCTGCCCAACCCCAAAACAAAAAGCCTCTGACGATGAATTAACTGACAACTTTAGATTTATCTTTCAATATAATCGTCAGGAGGGAGCAGTAAGGAAAATACTCAACAGAAATTGGTACCTCATAAAACAGGACCCCATAATTGGTAAAAAGATCCCCAAACACCCAGCGATCACATATAGATGGGGAGTATCTATGAAAGATTTGTTGGTGGATAATGACCCATGTGGGGTGGGAACCAAGGGATCTTGGTTGTCACAAAGACGGGGATTCTTTAAATGTAAGGTTTGTAAGGCCTGCGAATACGGGGTCTCCACAACAAATTACACTACACCATTTGGGGGCCCTAATAAGGAAATTACCAAATCATTGAACTGTAAAACTGACCATGTAATATATGTTTTGGAGTGTACATGCAAATTAAGGTACATTGGGAGTACCATTCTCCCGGGCCACAAGAGAACACTCCAACATATACGTGCAATCAAAAATCATGACCAGGCGTATCCAGTGGCGCGTCATTTCCAAGCGAAACATGAGGGCAACCCAAAAGATTTAAGTTACTTCCTCATTGACTCTGTCCCTAAAAACAAAAGAGGGGGTGACAGAGAGAGAACACTCAGAATATTGGAAATGCACTACATCTTAAATCTAGACAGTAAACACCCACATGGATTAAACAGCTCATAATTGTCACGCTCATGTCAAGGTATCCAACTCCACCATTTACATATTTATATTTATATTTTACACAAATCTCTTTCCCTTGCTGAAACCTGATTTTAATCTGGGGCTGACAACCAGACTAAAACATATTTACTGATTGCTTGCATTTTCTTCAAGTTCCAGCAGTATTTTACTATTTATATATCGGCCGATATTATAGTAACTACTGGGCTACTATGATTTCTAAACTTGCTTCCTTTCTCTTATATATATTTTTATATTTACTACCAAGCACCTTTCACTCTTTTTAGTAGTTTTAAATTAAAGCACATTTTGCACACCAATATAAATATTAATTAAGACAAAAAAAGAATAAATCAGATAAAAATTACAAAAATCTCAGTGTGGAGGGCCGTATCTGGTATCATTTTACAGAGGGCAACCTGATCTGTCTTTTCTTAGTCTTTCCAGTTTATGACCATTAATCGCAGGGAACTATTGCTCCCAATGTGTCAGCTGCAACTAATCAACGGTGGTCATGACAGACAGAACACATTTTATGATTGTACTTGTAATAAATTGTGTAGTATTATTTAATCTTTTACTCAGAATTTTATACATTTGTGTGATTTTTATGTATTTATACATGATTTTAGCTTGGTCATTGTGACACAGGAAATGTTTTTATAAATTTATAGACTACTCTATTTATTTATATATTTATATATTTATTTCTATCAATGAAATATGATCTGTTTAAACATGACACAGTGAACACAAATATAATCACAAATGCGAGTCTATGACGATTGATATTTAAATCTATATTAGGTGACATTAGAATATCTATACTACTAGGAAAGAACTAAGGAAAAGACAAACTGAAAAAGTTAAACCAAACATACTGTGAATAAAGTTCTTTGTTTTATAAAAAAAACTGTTGAAACACACGATGCCCTACCCCCTTTAAAAGTGCAACACAATTGGTGGTTCAGCGTCATGTGATCAAGTCCCCAAGCAGGGACGAAACGCGTAATGGCTGCTGTGTTGTGGATGTAACCCTAAGGACAATAAAAACTATCGGTATCAAAGGATTGTGGTCTGTGCTCTTTTTCCGTGGCTGGTGGCAGAATCGCGGAGTGGAAGAGTGCTCGAGGATATATATATATATATATATATACACATATATATATATATATATATATATACACATACATATATATATACTTCTTTTGGGAACTTGCAATGACCCTTAAAAAGTAGTTACAACTTTTGATTCAGGAATATGAAGAACTTTGTGTTATTTAACATAAGGAACTGTAATTCTGAACATTGCTCTCTTAGTGGAAACAACCAGCATTATCTTAGCTGAATCGTAAACCTAATTCTTCATTTAAGTAGAACTAAGAATTGTTGACTAACTTTTTTCTTTCCCGGTCTCCTTTCCTGCATTACCCTCCCTTATTTCCCTTCTCCCTGTTTGGCCACATTAATACTTTGTGGTAATATAAAACTTGGAGTTGGTGCTGCCAGAAGGAGGGCATCTTTAGAGCATTGCTTCAGAGGAACCATGCCATGGTGGAGTGAGCCCTCAATTCTTCGCAAGGCTACTTCTAAGCAAATAGGTAGCAGATTTTAATGCAGAGGACTATTCACCTGTACAAAGTCCGTTTCTGCACCTCCTTCCTCTAGAGAATCACCCACCTGATAGTCTTTAGTGCAAATCTGTAAAAGCTCAAATCTCAGAGCTTTAAGCTCAGAGCTCAAAGCTCTTTTGGGGTACTTTTTCAAGGTGTGAGGCAGAGCGAAAAATGCTGGAAAGTTGATGGATTGGTCAACGTGAAAAGGTGTCAACCTTCAGGAGCAAGGCCACCCTACACCTCCGCACCAATTAGACTGGAAAAAAAGATTGTTTAAGGTAGTTGCACCGAGGGCCTGAAGCTCACTTATGCAGTGGGCTATAATACCCACAACAATGAAAACAGTAAGGAAATGCAAGGAACACATGTTGAAAATCAGAACCAAACTGAGATCCTATTAAGACATCAAAAAGGATTGTGGTGGAAATGTGTGTCAAGCCTTCCTCAACACAAAAGGTGATTTTAAAAGGGACAGCTGGTCTGGCAAATGCAGAAATGACAGAAATGGAAGGACAGACTTTATGGTGCCCACTGCAAAGCCTTGCTAGGCCAAAGACAAAACAATGAAATTTCGACAAGTTTAACCAGTAATGGGTCCATGTAGCGGGATGCTCACCAGGCCACAAATGGTCTGAGTGCCCTGGATAAATGGATTTTGTAGAGAGACGCAACACAGTTAGGCTAACATCCAAAACCTCAGGAGGTAGACAAATGCAGTAGACTGTCGCCACTCATTTTCCACACATAGAGGTATATATTGCACAGGCCTGGGTGCAGAACCCTTCCTTGCAGCTGCAACAGAAGGTCCTCCCGAAGTAGCAGCCTAATCAGAGAACAGATGCTCATGCCTAAATGTTTGGGGTACCACACTCTACTGGCCCAATCTGGAGCCACTATGATGACTTGGACCAGGTTGTTCCAAGAACTCAGGGCAGGAGAGGTAGTGGTTGAAAGGTGTTCAGGAGCCCTGTGCTTCACTCTAACTTAAATGCATCTTCTAGCAAGCACCTTTTTGGACCTCTAGGGAGAAAAAGTGTAGATAAAAGATCTAACATTGTTGGAAAATTCCTGCACCACCTCTGTACTGATTCGCCATTCTTGATCCACCAGGCGTCGTCGGCTGACTTTGCCCGCCCTGGCATTCAAAGATCCTGGCATTCAAAGATCCCGCCAGCTGGTTCACTGCCCGAGATATACCCTGAGACTCCATCGACCTCCAGGGAGAAGAGCCTCGGGGCGCAGGACCCCAGCCCGATGTGCTTGGATGATGCAGGAGGCCAATTGATCAAGAAACCTCAGAGCTTAAAACTAAGGCGAAGTACCAAGGGAAAAACATCAAAATTATAGCTCGTTTGGGCTGGTCTCGTACTCTTGACGGAGGAAAGGTTCGAAACTAAAATTATCTAAAATGGCTCCAATGAAAGGGAGCCTGTTCAAAGAAGTCAAGTGTAACATCAGCACGTCGATAGTAGACCCCACCAATGTAAGAAGGTTCACAGTCATCTGGAGGTGATCTACAATTGTGGCGAGCCCTTCAAAAGGCAGTTGTCGAGGTAGAAAAAAATCACTATTCCTAACCCCTGAAGGTGTGCAGTGACTACCACCATCACTTTTGCGAACACCCGAGGATCAAAGAGGAAAGCAATAAATTCTAAATGCTCCTGCCTATCCCGAACTGCATGTAAGGTCTGTGGAACTGCAGAATGGGTATATGAAAATATGCATCCTGCAGGTCAGAGCTCATATCCAGGTGCCCGGACCTGGGTCTATTTGAGCATCTTGAATTTATCCTTCTGCAGGATGGCATTCAGAGGGTGAAGGTCTAAAATAAGAAGGCGGCCTCTGTCCTTCTTCAGGACCTAGAAATAGCGGGAACAAGATAGTTTCCATTTCCAATGCTGTTACCCCATCTATGGCCCCTATGGACATGCGAGCATGCCCTTCCTGTAGTAAAACTGCAAGGTAGCCCTCTAAAAGTCTCTCTGATGTAGGTTGAATATGAAGTTGGTCAAAAAGGAATAGACGGGCGTAGCCCCATTAGACAATTTCAAGGCACCATATGTCTGAAGTAATCTGTCACTACCCTTTGAGAAAGTGTTGGATCGGACCTCCTACAGGGTGATCCGGAGGTGCTAACAACAAACTGAAGATTCTTGGTGGCAGCTTCCACAGGGCTGAAGGAGGAACAGTGTTACTGATGACCAGTACGTTCGCTGTGTAATCCCCATTCCTTACCCCAAAATGATAGGGATGCTGATTTTGGCAGCAATGAGGCATGGTACTATCTATAGGTCAACCCTCTGTGGAATTACTAAAAGCGGAGAGTTTGTTGAGCAAAATGCCTAGCAGAAGCAGTCCGGTCCAAGGAGTTTAGCGTGGCTTTCCGTAAAGCACTGCAATGCTGAATCTGCTTTCTCCCCAAACAGGCGGGGA
The DNA here is from genome assembly GCF_964204655.1 of Triturus cristatus. Classification (NCBI taxonomy): domain Eukaryota; kingdom Metazoa; phylum Chordata; class Amphibia; order Caudata; family Salamandridae; genus Triturus; species Triturus cristatus. The sequence goes on from NC_140580.1 coordinate 770,528,019, forward strand.
CAGTCGTTTGGCAATTCCACTTTGGAGGCCTGCACATCCCCTGAAAAACGAGTAGATCCTATCCAGTAATGGCAATGGAGGATCACGCTGGCCTGCTCAGCCTGAGCAATCAATGGTGTCCAAGGCAAACTGAATGACATTTAACCACATCTTGACCATCCTGAATGGGTTGTGCCAGGAAGGCCTAAAGTTCTTCAGGGTCTGCCAACAAGATGCGCTGACCAAGTCCCAAAGAACATGCATACAAAGTTCAAACAAGCACTGGTGCTGATGGTCACAAGGCTAGGTAGTCTAATGAGAACAATTGCTTTCCGAATGTCTCGCGTCTTTCAACTCTCTCTCCAGAGGAGTTGTAGGGAAGAAGTTGGGGTTCACCTTGGTGGTAAAGACTTGAACCACCAGATTCTCAGGACTGGGATGCTGATTCAGGAAATCAGAGTCACCTGTGACACTTCTCAACCAGCTCGTTCACCAGACTTCGCCCATGTGCTCATCAAGGTCAGGGCTTCATTAAAGTTAACAAGGGCTCTTAGGAAAGCTGCCCAGGTTGCACGACTTTGGTAATGACGTTAGTTTTGACCTCCACACGGGGAAGTTGTAGGTCTAATGCACTTATTTCTGTTGGTGGTCCTCGAGAGGGGGGTATGTTGGATGGGGGAAACCAACTTAGTGTCAGGGCATGTATCAAAGCCACTGTCCTCCTGAAAGGCCATATACAAATTGTCATCATGGTGTGTGTGTGTGCACACGTGCGGGGCTAACAACCACCATTATCACCACTTTCATCTTCAAATGGTGGCAGATTCTGATCAGAGTCTAAACCAAACTGCAGGTGGAGTACCTGATGGTGGCAGGGGTAGTGTTCTGTTCATAACAGATTGAAGTGGACATGGTGCTTCAACGTTTAGTCAGACGTGACCTTATTCACGGCCGAGAAACATTTGTCCCGCATTCAGATGCTGAAATCAATACAGGGCCTTTCTCTGGTGCCAGCAGCTTTGTTTCTGGTGTTGATGTTAAAGAGACTGGTGCAGATTTCTGGGCCAGAACGGAAGTCTTAACCAATGACTGTGTGGAATCTGAAAAAGTGCAGGAGCACAGACTGCGCAGAGAATAAATCCACCTCTGGTAGCCTGATTGGAGGCCTCTGCGGATCCTTAGGACCCAAAGAGAGAACCAGTAGAGTGCCAAAGATGGGCAAAATGGCCTCGTGAATGGCTCAAATTGTTGTGATGTCGGTGATGACTCAGGAATTTTGGAGAGAATCGAGATAAATTGTGGAGTCGGCTCCTCGGTGAATAGGGAGCATGTCAGATTGACACAGTGATGCCCTTGCAATTACTCTGCTGAAGAAGAGGCAAAAGTGTAACAAGACCAGCTTAGTTTTCTTGTGTTTTCTCTTGGATTTTTAATTAAGCTCACCAGATTACTTCGACCACGACGAGGACCTACTGATAAAACAGCCTCAGGAAAGGGGGCAGGGCCATCCTCTCAAATTCAAACAGGAGCGGGACTCTGGTTTCTTTAGTGTTTGGTGCCTTACAGCATCTTTTCATGCTCTCATATCGCCTTCAGGTTCAAGAGGGCCCATTCTTCACGAGACTAGAAGTCATGACCTGGGACTTAACAAAGGCATACCTCCTGGGTGTCTATCAGACATTTGTTTGTGACAGCTCCTGTATGATTTGCATCTCATGTCTTTATAGGGGACGTAGTTTCCTTAGACACTGATTTAATTAAAAGTTTTGGAAACTTTTTTTTGCAAAGAGTCAAGCAACGGAGAAAAGGAAAATCAGAGCTCTGACTCCACCTAGGAAAGGAACGGACGTAAGTAAACAGAGGAGGCATCTATATCGACTCCGCTCTGTCACTTCCATGGTAAGACAAAGTCAACACGGAACCATATGACACTACCTATCAGCATGTGGGAGTATAGCTGAGAAAAGCAGCCAGATCCAGTCTGTTACCTGAAGATTATTATAAAGGTGATGAATCTGTGGTTATAAGTACCCATCAGAAGAGATCTTCCATGGATATGAGTGAGAGATACCAGGATATTGCAAGATGCCATGGGTCCCAGGACAAACAAACTTTGGTGCACAATTGGGTCATACTTTGAAGACTGTGATACTTTAGAGTAATATACTCTTGCTTCTGGAGTATACAATGCAGTTCCCACTCGGCAGATGGATAAAACTGGGATTGATGTTGACCTAGTTTTAATGACATGTAAACCCAGACAGCAGAAGGCAAATACAGGAATCTGAAAGTGTAAAGTATCTAAGCATAGAGCCTTTGTGACGAGTCAATTTTCAAGCTAGGGGAAACCAATAACTTCTCCAGTGCACTGCTATTGAGATGTGATAATAGGCATCCTTAACCTCTACTGTACACATCCAATCCCTGTGATAAAGAGAAGTGTTAGTATGGAGAACAGCCATGACCCAACATTTTATATTCTATATATATTTAAATGCTGTTTTGAATTTATGCTTGGTTGCCTTATTTGAACCAGAAAGTAAATCAGAATAAATGCATTTTCCTTTTGCGGAAATTGGAAACCAGCCACGGCTTGCTTCTCTAGGATATTGACCTCCTATTGCAGCCTGTTTGACAGAATGGGGATGACTTTTTTGGAGGCATTGCAGGCAGTGGTGACTTGAACCGGAGAGAATAGCCTATTTGCACAAAATATGACACCCTTCTGACTTGTGATTTACTGCCGTTTACTGGGGTGGAGTGGAAGAGTTGGGAAGCAGGAGTCCTTGCTTATTCACATAAGGCAGCCATAGATGCCTGTACCCCTCCTCTCCCTCTGGCAGGCTGCCTTCACTGATACCTTTGCTGCTGTTAATGAGGCCACTTGAGAGGTCTTAAATCTTTGCTTAAAACACTAGTGTTTGCACGGCCTACTTCTTTCCACGCCCCACAACTCTTAAGGTCTCCACTTCCATTTTAATACAGCACATCACTCTTCAGCATGACTTACAAACATGGTGTTACAAGAGAATGAAAGGTTTAGGATTTGTCCCTGAGCCTCACATTTTCAGCTTGTTAGGTGAAGCCAGGATGACTGCTTCATTTTAAGACTGTGGAAACATCCATGCCTTGCTTAATTAGCGGAGTGTATTGCTGCACAGATGATCTGGGTCAGGGCCGTCTTGAGGATCTCATGAAAGTCCGCATATCTCTTGAGCATGGTCTTCTACAAATAAATGCATATGAACCACTTATACCTTCCCAGCAGCTATATACAGATTTAATTGAAGTAGCAAAATACAGCAAACTTTCCTTCATGCTGAATCAAACCTCCTTATTAACAGCCGGGCATGGATGAAATTCACTTAGAATTCACTCAAAAGAAAAGAGGGCCTTTTGTCAGAGCTCTATACTTGTTTTGTGAGACAGAGCCCTATACTTCTTTTATGAGACAAAAAGAATCCAGTTTTTGTATGGATATTCTTTTTGAAAAGGTCCACAGCTGGCTCAATCAAACATGGGACCAATGGTACCATTGGCCTGGCAGACCCTCTGTGGTGAAGAGTTCTGAAAAGCAAAGTTGATAATGTGGGCAGACTAGGGATGAGCATTCAGTTTTGCCACACGTCTCACCAGACATTCATTAAAAGTGTTTATCTCATCAAATTATTAAGGGTGCGGAATCATAGTTGGTGAGTACCTTCTGAAAATGAATGAAGAAATACAAAACATTTAACTTCTGGGAGCACATAGTGTGTGATATCCCCTCCTTAAGTACCTTGACCTGGAACCACGTGAGCAATGTCTTGAATGATACCTCCAAAGATTATGAGATAATGTTTAGAGTGTAAGAGAACACACTGTAGGAGTAGATTGAAGCGTAGGAGTAGCAGGAAAAGCCTAGGCTACCTGCTATGATGAAGCTGGCTGTGGACCATTTGGAACTAGTGGACTGAAGCCACAGGAGTCACTGGAGGTGGTGAAGGTACAGTGTGGAGATGTTTCATGTGAAGAATCATGTGATGGCCTATTTGTAAACTCTACTAATGGTGGGATTACCTCTATGGCAGCCTTAACCCCTTCGGTGCTCATGACGGAACGGTTCCGTCATGAGCCACGGTTGAGCTGTGCTCATGACGGAACCGTTCCGTCATGACCACGCCCGCGCAGAAAAGATCAGCACAGCAGGGGAATCCGTCCAGCATGGAAGGGGTTAACTACTGAGAAACTCTATGTGGCCAAAAGAATAGTATGCTAATTCATAATCTAAAATGATGACAGATGAGTGACTAGACACATCAGGTGCCATTCTAATGCCAAATAAGTTCTTGAGGTCAAGCAGGTAGGGAACAAACCTACTCAACATTGTTGATCTAGAGGTCGATAGGGATTTGGTGCAATTTCTTATGTCAAAATACTTTTACATCTTCCCCTATGGGAGTCCTGAGAGATGCTGGTCACAGCTCCGTTCGAAGGAGACCTTTCGCCTTACTCCCAGATACAGATTCTAGCCATTTTCATGGGCAGCCTTCCTGCTGGCCAAGAAGGCAGATCTTCTCCCAGTATCTCACGGTTCTCCTGGAAAACATCAGACACTTGTCTGAGAAATGACAGTCATACACATAAAGCACAGGTCATATGAGTACTTGTGTGACTTTCTTTCAATCTGAGAAATACTTCATTGAAAGAGATGCCATTTCAGTTCAGAAAATGAAACCTTCTGGTCACAGAATGTTACTAACAAACCACTCAGATGGAAAAAATAAGGTGAGTGAAGATTTCCAAGGTTTTGAAAAGATCTGGAATTTTAAACTGGCAGAGGTCAAGGTGACTGCTCCTGGACCCTGTTGTCATGAACTACAAAAAGGGACCTAGATTACTATCAATGACAAGGCAGAATGAGATACTGGTGGATTGTACTTCCATATCAGTTTCCAGCATATTAAAGCTACGGCATGTCTTTTTAACGTCATTCTTTAAAAGTTTCCAGTCCAGCAACATTCTTGAATTAGAAGTAGCTTTTTAAAGAACGTTGGCAAATTAAGCGTACTGGGTGGCTGACAAAAATAAGTTTATTTTAGCATTGGCTTTTCTTAAGAGAATAATTACATTTTAATAAAATTAAAGTGTTCTGGTAGAGTGCTATAGTGTTGCAATACTCATTGCTTATGGCTTCAATAGAATACTTTGAACGAGAAACATTAAGCTATGCGCACTACCCAATGGCAACATTGACAATTCACTCCAAGGTGGTGGTTTGTCCACAACCGAAACAAAAATAAAAACTGTAAAAGGAAAGAAAAAAAAAACTATAAAGTCCCGATTTAGCAGTTCTGTACCACCTGATATCAGAAACCATTAAATGCCATGTTGTTGTCATCTCCGTTCTTTGTCTTACAGAAAAAAACCTTCACCAGGTTAATTCTTTCTTGCATTTGAAACCAATGAGTGTCCACTGCATTGTCACTAATTCTGTAGCCAATGCCAACCGGGACATGCTTCTGAACCTAATGGCGGAAAATACAATCTGAAGATGGGGTATATGCTCGATATCACCAGGAATGAATGACTCCGCCTGTAGTTAGCCCCCAAAACCTTACGATGGTTTTCTAAGCCCAACCACTAGATGGCCTAGTAGCACAAGTATAAATATAGAGCAGGTTTATCTCTGAAAGCAAGTGTTGACTTCAAACAAGCTTTGATCTCCTTGCCTTAAAGGAGGGATGTCAAATTCAAGCTTCCCGAATAGTTTCCCATCTTGCTACATAATTTCCATCATTTTGTCTTCGAAATAAATTCATGGAAGGGGCCCCAGCCACAGTTTTACTCCAATGAATATTGATTAAATATAGCTTCTTTTAAAATAAACAGAATTAGGTGAATGCAAGCTGCATATTGACATGAATCCAAAAAATACTTCTGTTTTAAAAGAAAGATATTGTAAAACTGACCTGGGATCACATATGTTGCAGGAATAATCTGTTATGATTATCAGAGAAATTCCAATGATTAAATCCAAAGAAGAGCCTAGTGTTCAACACCCTAACTACAAAGAGAACTAAATGCCAGTATACTGCCAAAGCCTTGCCAGCAGGAATAGCAGGGAACCTGGCGTCCAAAAGAGACAGTGCAGTTTTGATGTGTCTAAGGATATTCTGCCCATATGCCCACTTTGTTTAATGTTTTCAGTTTCTTTTTTAAACAACATTAGGAGTGTTTTGAGGCTGAACCTTTATCTCCCAATTTCATAATGTAATTTGCTTAAGTTTTCAAAATAAAAAATTAACCTTGAGATAAGTATAAATGAAGTATAAATGGGTTTCTCCAGTAAAAAGTGCCGGGGTCACACTCGCATGTACAGCCACTACAAGGTTCCTTGTAAGCACAACAGATAAACATTTGCTGAGAGGGTAACCACAATTATTGGAAAAGGAGCCGCGAGGAGACAGGCAGCAAATAAATATTCTTCTGCCAGAGACCAGTAAATATGCAACCTGGAATGCTTTTTAGGTCTCGCCAATGTGGGAGACAGTGTATACAAGGGACTTGAAGCTCGTCCATTGCTTACCTTTCATTGGTACTCTTAATTGCTGCCTCGGATATGACCACTGTCTGTTGGCTTCACTTTCTCTTCTTTTGTGTGGAGCATGACCAAGTACCCATTGTATCATCTTGATTACTGTCCTTCCGTTGCTCGCACTGTGATTGAATTACTATGTTTGCCTTCCAGCACCGTTGCCCACTTTGCTTTGTCACCTTCCACCTCTTGTACTTGTTGCTTCCTACCCCCCACCCCACCACTGTCCATGTTGTTTCTAACCTCCCATCCCCCACCCTACCGTTGTCTATGTTCCTTCTTCGTTTCCACTCCCCTCTTGTCTGTGTTGCTTCTTCCTTCCCACCCAAATGTGTGTTGCTTCCTCCCCCCACTAACCACCCTGCCCATGTTCCATCTTCCCTCCCACCTCCCTGCTGTCTGTGTTGCTTCTTCCTTTCCACCCGTTTGTGTTGATTTCTCCCCCCACTTACCACCCTCCCTTTATCCGTGTTGCATCTTAACTCCCATCCTCCTATTGGTATGTGTTTCACCTGCCATAAGCTAAATATATGCTAGACATAGCCATGCTGGTCACGTTATAGCGTTTTTTTGTTTAACCCTTTTGGTGTCCATGTTGGTTGTTCCTTACCTCCTGCTGCCCATTGTTCATGTGACCCACCCGTTATGAGAAAAAAGAAGCACTATGATTCGGCACGCGCTGGCTGCGTGATAGCGCTTTATCTCTGAATTTTCAGCCATGCTGCACAGCTCTGAAACATGGCTAAAAGACACTGGCAAAGCCAATAGCTCTCACATAAGCACAACCTACTGGCTTTGCTAATGCTCATTTTCCAAGGGTATCTTTATTTCAAATGATGATGGACTCCAGATGCAATCTTTGTTGATGAGAATCCAGCTATGTAGGTTACTGCTGAAAACAAAACAGGCATACACCTAATAGAGCAATCTGCAAAATACAGATGCAAGGTTATACATTTTAGTGTCTGGTTGGTACCATTTAAACTTAAACGCAGTTCAAAGTCTCCAACATGCAGGTGATAAAGCACGGACCCTGTGAATATTAAATGCATGAAAATGATCCATGTCTAAAGGAGAGAAAGTAGTTAATGAGGATGAGGTTAATTAGTATTGAAAAGTAAGTAACCGCTCATGCGTGGATGGCATTTTCACTACCCACCCTAATTTACTGAGGGACATCTTACCTCTTACTTGGTCCGACCACTTCGTGGTCAGGATTAGTTTTCACCTAGAATCATGGGAACCAGTGTCTAGGAACCCTGACAAGGCCAGACTAACACGAGCCTGGAACAAAGTAAACATGGATTAGCGGACTATGACGCATCTTTGTCATTGCTGGTAGGTAACCCCAATAGTGCAGCCGCCTGCTACGAAAATTGAATAAACCTAGCTGTAAATAAATTGGCTCCAGCTAAATCGATTAAACGTTTCAGAGTAAATCCTAATGCGCCCTGGTTCTCTCCTGAACTTAGGGAGCTAAACAGGAGCTGCAGAAAGCAGGAGAGAGACTGGCGGAAGAATGACTACAATCGAGAAAGAAAAATATAAACTTTGAATTCAGGTCTATTAAAATGAAATCATGGATGAAAAAACTAAATTTTTTGCTGAAAGGACTAATAGGGTGAAAAACTTGAGTCGAAAACTATTTAAAACTGTTCAGACATAGGCACATCCACCAGCTAACAGTGCGCTAATGCCAAGCCAAAACCTCTGTGACAATCTGACAGAGTTTTTAAAGCTAGAGTGGAGAGTATCTACAAAGTATTTGATTTAACTATAGATCCCATTTCCCTCTGTGCAGAAACGGAGTCAGAAACCCCTCATCGTTCAAAGCTCCTCACTTACTCTTCTTTTTCTAGTGAGAAAGTATTGGATCCAATTAAACAGACAAAATCGGGCTCCCCATCAGATCCCCGCCCTCCCTAAATACTGCACGAGATGGCAAGCATTTCGTCCTCTCCGCTTACCACTGTATTGAATCTGATCTTGAATTCAGGCACCTTTGCATCTTATTGGAAAAAAGCCTCCAGCTTAGCATTGTTTAAAAAACCTGAACTGGACTATCCTGCAAACATTTTGGAGAAGCGTACGAGTAGAGTGATTGCTGAATATCTCAATCAGAACAAGTTTTTGGATGAAGCTCAATTTGACTTCAGAAAGCCGCACGGTACTGAATCGGCACTAGTAGTAGCCACTGAAGAGATAAGGGATATCTTGGATAATGGAGGTAAAGCTGCAGTGATCTTATAGGATCTATCCACAGCCTTTGACACTGCGAGCCACCCGCTTCTGTCACAAAGACTAACAGAAATTGGAATTAGGGAACTAGCTCATGATCTCCTGCACTCATTTCTTTCGACAAGAGAGCAACTGGTCATGTTAGGAGAGTTTGTTTCCAAGCCTTTTGTTCTACCGTGCGGCGTCCTACAGGGATTGTCGCTTAGTCCAACCTTATTTAGCATTTATATAGCACCTCTTGTGAGACTCAAAAGAATCTTTGGCTTCTAAACCATCTACTATGCTGATGACACGCAAATAGTCATGTACCAAGAGTAACATCGAGGAGATGGCGACAAGCTTTAGTGACTGAATGCGGGCAGTGGTTAGCGGGATGAGCAACCACTGCTTTAGGCTCAATTCGGATAAAACCGAAGTACATCTTTTTGGAGTGACACCTGGTGGCCACAGAAATTAGGCGCTGTGCCTATTTCAGTTTCCAAGGTGAGATATCTTGGTATGATTTTTGATTGAAGACTTGCTTTTTCAGAACAAGCTTACAGACACCTGTTTTTATCAGTTAAAAACGAGAAAGAACATTTTGCCTTTTCTACCATTCGAATTACATAAAAACGTGTCATCTCTCTGGTTTTACCTAGATTAGATGATTATAACACGCTATATTTGGGATCACAACAAAGCTCTATTAAGAAACCGCAGTGGGTTCAGAACGCAGCCATTAGACTGATTACAAACATCAAAAGATTTGACTCAATTTCCAAGGCTCTGGAGGAGCTTCCTTGGCTCCCATTAAAGAAGAGAGTAGCATTTAAAGCGCTTTGTATTGCACATAAGGTGCTCCATGGCTTCGGTCTAGAGAATTTAAAGAAAAAATTCTCATGGTACCTGGCAGATGCCTACAGTCTGCTACCTCCAGAACAGTTAGGATTCAGAGAACGTACACTGCTTCATGGGGTGGTAGAGGATTTGTCCACGTAATCTGTTAATTGTGAAACAAGCTTCCTGAGCATTTGAGAAATCAAACAAATCTGTTGAATTTTCATACAAAATTAAAACATGGCTTTTCCATCTTTCCATAAAGCGTATGCTTGCTTAACTATGGTTCTCCTACTTCCTGCAGAATGATCGCTCTAAGATGCCTTGGGGCATTTGCAACGCTCTACAAGACAAACAAATAAATAAATGAGGATTTTAAGACGAGCTTTTTAACTAGTGATACGTCGCCTGAGGGTTCTTGTATAATGCCACTGCATAGCAAATTAAAAACCAGCATTGGCATAGCCAATAGTTCTCACCTTTGGGACCTTATAAGTGTTTAGCCATGCAACACTTGATGATGTTGCACCAAGGATATTGTGCTGGATAACTAAACACTTATAAGGTCCCAAAGGCAAGACCTATTGGCTATGCCAATGCTCGTTTCCCAAAGCTTTCTCAGCAGGGAGAATTCCACCCACCACCCTACTCCCATAGAAGATGTCATGCTAACCTATTGTGCTTGCTTACAACAAATCAGATGAATGTTACCTTGAAATATCATGTTGGCACCTTAATGTGGATGAAATCTAAGACATTTGTCTCTGCTGTGTTATGTTAATCATGCAGTTATGAAACATCAGCAGTGTTAATTAATGTGATGACATTAAGGTTAAGGTCATGTGACATCACTTCCTGCGAAGATTCGGGGTCAAGGGTCATGTGATGTTACTTTCTGTGATGTCATTAAGGTCAAAGTGAGTGAGGTCACTTCCGCTACCCCTGACATGTTGGTGATTTGACGCCCATGCACAGCAGAAGGCCACATTACACAATTCTCTTTAGCGGTGGCAACCAAACAGATGGGTAATGTTTTGAGACAACATGAATGCAGCTAAGCAGCTTGTCGTTTGCATCCATTAGCGGTTGTCCCAACTGTACAGTGAGCAAACACAAAGAAAACAATGCGATTTATAGTGGATACGGTAGTTTCCAGTAGCACAGGAAAATAGTTCTCAATATGGCAGATGTAAAGCTTCCCAAAGCTCATAAAATCCCTACAAAAATCCTTCTGTCTCGTGTAAGAGTAGGGGAAACTTCCAAAACCAGTTATGTTTCCTTCAGCCCACAAAATAAACGCGGAAGCCACAGAGCCATCTTCTCGGATGTAAAATATAAAGACTGTTTCAAGTTTTAACGGCCGTTGGGCGCGCGACTGTTCGCGTTACCATATTTTATGCGTTCTTGGACGCAGATCTTTAGTTATCCTCCCCTGCCCGATCCTCTATCCTGGCACTTGCCAAATGTAAAATGAAAAACAGCAGTTTGAGATGGGAGGGGCTTGCACATAAATTACCAAATACAAGGCCTGACCGACCGATTAAAGCAAAAACCAAGAAAACGCATGCACATGTCCAAGTAATACGCAATGACTTTTTTTATGACTCTACAGAAAAAAACTGAGCGCAGACTTCCACCACGTGACAGCCAGTCCATAAGAGGGGTTTCAATACATTTGAAGTGGTCAGCACAAGACCCGTGTTTTAATTTTTTCGTAATTTTTTTTTCGTACAGCGTTTATGGTAACTGGTTTTCACTAGCGAGAATAAGGCATGGGCATTTGATTGGCTCTCATGCTAGCACTGCACTTTTCATTGTTCCGGATTATTACATGTCACGGGGAATCAAGGCCGTGTACAGTTTGGGGCTGAGAAAGAAAAACGCGACAAATAAGGTTATTAAGATAGAGGAAGTTGGGTAATCTTTCAACTTTTGACCATTGAGCCGTGCTGTCAACGGAGACGTGGCTCAGATGTCAAGATTGAGTCAACAATCTCTAATCTTGACTCCGGCATCAAATTACAACCCAAAACAGACGGAGGTCATGTGGAGGGAAACCTTACTCCGAAGTAAGTCGGTAAAAGAAACAACAGAGTGCCTTATTTATTATTTTTTGCAGTTTGATATAGCGCGAAACCGACCGGAAGTTATTGGAGCTGTATGTGAGCACCAGTTACGTTAGATTCGTTGTACGCTTTTCTAGCTCTGTGTGCCAGAGGCATTGTGGGAAGTAAAATGTCAGCTAGGGCATCAGAAACGGGAGCTGGTGTGTGCTGCAGCGACGCTCCTCGAGTCCTTTTCATCTTCCTGAAAATCGGATACAGTGACATAATTAGTCTGCAGCGGGTTGCTATGCAGGTATAGTGTTTCTGAAAAGTTAAACCAAGAAAAATAAAAACCCACCGCCTGATTAACATTTTTAGAAGTCAGAAGGATAAAATGAGTGGCGGGCTGCAAAACTATCAAAACAAGTAGAAACTCGCGCACACGGCATAGCCCGCGGGTTAACCAGTGGGAGGGGTGGGGGGCAGTGCGGGCGAGAGAGCAGACAGCGTTTCCCTTGCGGAAGCGAGCAAGGGCACCATCTGTTTGAAAGTTACTTACAGCAAAACACACAAGATGATGGACGGAATGTTGCACATTGGCAAAACATTCACCCCCAGTCACAGATCTGGATTTAATCTATTGTTATTTTGCTCACCACGCCACCCCAGTTCAGACATGGCCATATGCAAATCAGTTTTGACCCTGTGCCTCATGGGAACAGTCCAGCCCGATCTGCCAAGCCATGTCTTCCCTGGACCGGAATCAAGCATCCTAGGACCGGTTTCAGCCCTCTTCAGCCAGGATAGCTTGACTCCAGTGGCGTAGTGAGCACGGGACCCACGTCTGGGCATACCCTTCCCACATAGGGCGAACAGCAAAACACAAACCGAAACCGGTCCTAGGATGCTTGACTCTGGTCCAGGGAAGACATGGCTTTGCAGTTCGGGCTGGACTGTTCCCATGAGGCACAGGGTCAAGACTGATTTGCATATCGCCATGTCTGAACTGGTGTGGCGTGGTGAGCAAACTAACGATGGATTAAACCCAGATCTGTGACTGGGGGTGAATGTTTTCCCAATGTGCAACATTCCGTCCATCAACTTGTGTGTTTTGCTGAAAGTTAATTACAAACACATGGTTTCAAAGCTCACTCCCGCAAGAGAATCACCAAACGTGCACGCGCTGCCATTGAAAGCAATGCAATGCCTGCACGTTTTTGGCCTAAAAATCGAATCGATTACAAGAGGTCCCCTCCTATGCAACGCGTGCACGCTGCGTAGGCGAGACCTAACCAGTCTATGCTATGTAGTTAGGAATGCAATCAATATCTCAGCTGGCAAGCTAGGTTGGTCAAAGAGATACACTCACTTGTGTGTTAAGTAAAACTTAATCCGAGTTTGCCAGCTACGGGAAGCCACACAGGTCTTTTATAATATCTGCACTATGAGGCACCGCATGCACATTGTACAAGTCGGGTGCTCTGCTTTGGTCCACAAATGTCTCCACATATTTGTTATCCAGATGAAAAAATACAAATTTCATGGGAACTGATGAAGCACCCAAAATACAATTTATCAAGGGATGTGTTTTCAAATGGATTTTATTTGGACATCTCTCAAAAGATGTCCATTCTTCTACTATGCCCACTGCTGGCCTTTGAGGCCGCACCAACTTCCAAATGTGGGAAGCAGTGGTTATGTTCACTAGCATTCAATGTTAACTGTCAAAACGAAATGAATGAAAGAACATACTGCCAGATAAAGAGGCCACATAAACCAAAGGAAACATTCATATAACTGTCACATATAGTCGGAGGTATTTTATGCCTTGCAGTAGGCGAGTATAAAGACCCACTGCATCCACTTTATGTCCAGCTATGTAGAAGTCTTATACATTTGCGTGTCTCTTATCTTAGACTGTCGAAATTTATGCTATTTCCTTTACATTTCACTCGCCCTCAGTGGGGTCAATACTTAATTGTTTTGCACACCATGCCACTTCTGTTTGAATCCAGACATATACAATTCAGTCTTGACCCTGCTCTAATGGGAACAGTCCAGTCCGAAATGCCAGGCTAGATCCTCCCTGAACCAGAACACAAGCAACCCAGGACCGATTTTGGTCTTATTAGAGCTCATCAGCCAGGTATACTTTGGTTCTAATGACACAGTGTGCAAGTGAACACATGTCAGGGCATACAAGTAAATTTACAATTGATAGGGATACGGCCCGAGTAATTACAGAGTTCAGTTTCAGGTATCTGGATTTCATCCAGGTGACTACGTCAGTCATGCATGCGGAAAACTCATTCCTACTGTTGGGTGTTACTACAATATTTGGTGAGTCGGTATGAGAATAAGTAATACATCAGCCCTTTGGAGGTTCTGTAACTTGCTAGGGCACTGTGAATTAAAAAAAAATCAGTGGCCAAGAATAATAGAAAATACGTGACGGTTCTAACATCGTGAATAAGGACGGCAGAGTGGTTTACATCAGGTATTGGGTGAAGGGTCGTAGTAGTGATACATAACTCCCCTTTGTATATAGACTGAAAAAACACTCTAAAATATCCTCAGTAATTCCGGAGCCTTATGTTTAGGTCACATTGCAGGTACTAATAATACATAACAATCTGCCAATTTTCTGAAGGGCAGGATAAGGAACTCCCCTGTAAGATTAACATACTTAGACATTTTTGGGGCCAAGTGTTGAGAATAGAGACTATTCCAATATGGCCACCCCCGTTCCATGAATTACACAAGGATCTTGGAAAGGGGTGTGTACCAGGGAAACATGTGGGCGGAAGAGCTTGCAGTCTTAGGGAGGCTGGTGAACACCTCACGCACCGGAGGGATCAGAGTGGCCAACCGGAAACACCCGTACCTTGAAGTAGTAAGGTGCGTGTAGGGGAATATGCTCCACCATCCCCGGCGAACGACGGGCCGGGTCGTCTGTTAATAATTAGAACAATCAGACCTTTCGGTAGAGAGATCATTGAAACCAGAGTCCAATAACAGGACTTAAGTGGATAATCTAACTTCTGAAATAACGTGTTTTTGTATTTTTATATTCCTTTACATGAATGATGAAGGAGCACCCAGTAACAAGACTTCCTTAAAAACACGCTCTACCAGTATTCATTAACAACTACTATCGATAAGCTAGGGGCACTCTAAGTAAGATTATGAAGCGTAAATAAGTGGCAATTTTCTTAGAATAATCACCTTGACCACTAAAACTTGTATGGCGATACATGACTTCCTATTTTCTAAATGTCAGTCATTGGTTTTCAATTTTAGAGTGTGACTATAGGTCGGTGTCTCCACTCTGTCCTAGAGTTAGGATCATCACTGATGAAACTCAGGTAAGTTGGGTACCATATAAGCTACTGGGCATCTGGATAAATTATAGATCACACGGAATGTGTCACCTTTCACTGGGTATATGATTTTAATATGTAGGGAACACACATTTGGGGGAGAGAGCAACACAATTAGTTAAAAGATAACTTAGTCAAGGTGGGGGGTAAGGGAAGTTATAGTAATATGAATTAATACAATTATAATTATGAATGGTGTTTTATTCCCATAGGTACGCAGACAGTGTGGGTCTACGAAAAGGGAAAGCATTGCCATTAAAAAGTCCCCTACCAGCTAGTGATAAGACTAGGAGGTAACATTATTAGGGCTTTCTTTTAGGGATCTCGATGAATGCCAACGACGCTACTGGGTGGCAATCTAGGGCAGAAACTAACAAGTTACTTACCTTTGGTAACGCTTTTTGTGGTGGATACAGTATCTGCCTGTGGATTCCTCACCTTTTGAATTACCTCCTGCGCAGCATTCCACGGACACATTTTTCATACCTCTCCCACGTCAACGAGGACGTCACAACAGCACGGCTCCGCTCGCGACAACGTAAGACGTCATCGGTGCCATAAGAAGACTTTGTTGGCGTGCTGACGTTAGTTCCACCCATTTTTTCATAGCTTTCGAGACAAACGGGTGAACCGACAACATTTTACAAGTATATAATATATGTACAAATATAGACAGTATATGATTCTATTTGCAATGCCAATGATCACAAAACTGACATACCCAAAATTCCTTTCGGTATAAGTAGGCAGACAAGGGAGAGGCAGGTGGGTCAGTGAGGAATCCACAGGCAGATACTGTATCCACCAGAAAAAGTGTTACCGAAGGTAAGCAACTTGTTCTTCTGATGGATACATCTACCTGTGGATACCTCACCTTTTGAATTGAATCCCCAAGCAGTCCCACTCCAGGAGGAGGGTGTACAGCTACCTACACCAAAAATCCTGCAGTACAGAATGTGCAAAGTGGCCGTCCCTCCTCACCTCTGAGTCTAAGCAGTAATGCTCGGCAAAAGTGTGAAGGGGGCCCAAGTTGCCGCCTTGCAGATGTCTACAAAAGGAACACCTCTAGCCAAAGCTGAAGAAGATTCAGCGCTGGTGGAATTAGCTCAAATACCTTCAGGAGTCACCTCCTTGGCCAAAGCGTAGCAGATCTTGATGCACAGGATACTCCACCTGGATGTTCTCTTGGGGACATCCTTGCCCTTCATCTTCCCCACATAACCAAAGAACAGCTGATCGTGCAGCCTGAAGTCTTTGGTTCTGTCCAACAGAAACTGATCGCCCTCTTAGGATCCAGGCGGTGAAGTCTCTCCTCCTCCCTAAAAGGGTGAAGTAGAGGAAAGAAAGCGGGTAAAGAAATAGATTGTCCTAGGTGGAAGGGGGTAACCCCTTAGGCAGGAAAGCAGCTCTGGTCCTGAGAACCATCTTGTATGCATGGATAGATGTGAAAGGAGGCTTAGAACCAAGAGGCTGTAGCTCACTAACCCTACTAGCAGAGATAATCGCGACCAGAAAAATTACCTTGAATGAGAGAAGTCTCAGTGGACAACTATGCAGGGGCTCGAAAGGAGACCCCATTAAGAAGGTAAGAACCAAATTTTAATCCCGCTGAGGCATAACAGAAAGAGTGGGAGGAAATCTATTAGTGAGATCCTTAATGACTCTCATGACAATGGGAGACTTAAACAATGATGGCTTGTCTGGCAAACAAAAGGCTGACAAGGCCGACAAGTAGCCCTTAACGGTAGCTACAGCACAACCCTGCTGAGCCAAAGAGAGAGAGAATTTAAGAATGTCAGACAAATGGTCTCTTAGAGGATCAATTGAACTCTCTCCAAACCATTTAACAAACCTGGCTCACCTACTGAAATAGACCGATTTTGTCAAGTGTCTTTTCGGCCGATAGAATAACATCCACCACATCCGGTGGGAGAGATAAGGAACTCAGGTTGCCCCGATAAATCTTCAGCCAAGAAGGTGCAAGCTCTGGAGGAGGGGGTATAGAACATGCCCCAGCGATTGTGTGAGGTTTGCCCTGAGAGGGAGATGGAGCGCTCAAGCAAGCACGTTTTATTAGTCGATTTCAAGGCCATGCTGGCCGATGAACACCTTTTTTGCAGATTGGTCCAACTTCTTAGAGTCTCTATCCTCTGGAGTGGAAAGGAAGGAACCAGCAGATTGCCTAGAGGAACAAGACGCTTGATCCACCAAGCTCTCAGGCGAAGGGTGTGATCATAAAAATGCTGGATTCCCAGGCGCAACCTTATAGCACCATGCCACCTTTCTCGACACAGCAGGGTCAGACATTGGCTTGTGCCATACCTCTAAGATTGGATCTGTTAATGCCTTGTTAAACGGAAGCTAAGGTTCCACTGCAGATGAAGGGGAGTGCAGAACCTCGGTTAAAATATTAGATCCGACCTTCGCAGTTGGCAACTGCAAGTCTAGAAGGTCAGCAGACTTTATGACCGAATGATATGAGGCCACATCCTGTGAAGGAAGAGCTTTGGGAGAGGAGAGCTCCCACTACGGTGATGTGTCGAGCCCACTGGCTTCTTGAAGCCCATCAAACTCATCCATAGGGTCTAGTATCTTACCCTCTTCAGCCTGCTCCTGGAAATCCTCCTCTTCCAGAAGCCTCTGAGCCTCCCTCCGTGATCGCATCTTCGGAATCGGCATAGATTGTGCCAGACGTGGCGCCAGAGACCTCTGAGCCAGCTTTGATAGAGGACCTTCAGAAGCGGGCAGCGGCGCCGACCGAAGTCGAGACAGCGCCGGAACGGAGCCCAACGGCGCCGGAGACTAGTCCACCCTTCCCTCCAGTGAAGGAATTTGCTTCGAGAACCTCGGCGCCAGGAGACGCCAAGACTGAGTCATCGGCATAAACAGCATGAATGGTGCCTGGGCATAATGTTATGGAACGCCCAAATTATAGGAAAGCGGACCCACGGGGCCAGCCGGCGCACCGGATAGGTTAACTGCCCTGACAAACATGCCGTACATCGAATGTGATGGATCTGCCCCTGGAGCCGGGAAAGGTGGGTACGGATCCGGAACCACCTGATCTGAGATAGATAGAGGTCGTATGGCGGGTTCTGGTTGCAGCGCTGGAAACACCGGATCCGAAGGCACGCCTAAGGCAAGCCCGTCTGCGCCCGTCCACGCTCAGACCGGGCTCAGGGCCAGTCCCCCTGTCCGAGGGTTCCCAGATACAAGGAGATATAGCAAACAGGAGCTCCTGGGGCTTATGCCAGGAGGGAGTATACTGAGTTGTCCCAGGCTTGTCAGGGATTCAGGAGTCAAGTGGCCAGTTGGGGTGTGTGATACCTGTGGTCTGCAGTTGCCAACTCTTATTAATCAACCAGCCTGTGGCCCTCATAATATGCCCCCTCGCTAAAGATACTAGTTCCACCATTAAGTGTGTTCTTTTTAACTCTAGGTCCCTAGTTAAACACAGTACAGAATGTGCACTTCTCTTAGGAGATCACAATATCAAATTAGCATTTATCACGGAAGCCTGGACAGACCAAGCCTCCGGGCCTGACCTTGTGAAAGCCACACCCCCTAGTTTTTCCTGCTACTCCTTAGATAGACTCCTAAGGAAAGAGGTGGTGGGGGGCGGGTCTAGCTGTCATTCTTTGAATGCAGTATTCCATTCCGCATCCAATACATTCTGCAAAGCACCTTCCTTTAACATCAATGCTCAGTGTCATAGTATCCTCAAAGGAGTTCTTCTCTATCGTCCGCCTGGCCCTAGAACGGAGTTCCTGAAATTGATAGGTACCCTTCTTGAAGATGGTATGAGCTTAAATTCTCTCACGGTACTTGGCGATTTTAATTTCTATCTTGAGGACCTCAATGATCCAGATAACTCCTGCCTGAATCGAATAATGGAAGCTGGGGAGCTCAAGCAGCTGGTTGTGGGTCCCACCTTAGATGGGATATTCTCTAATAACCCTCATATATCCTCCTCAGAGGTATTCCCCCTGGCCTGGAGTGACCACAGCGCTCTACTTTTTGAGCTGAAGAAGCCATTAGATCCAATTTCCAACAGGGCTCCACTGATGACGCTGGAAAAAAGGGCATGGAAAGACTTAGAGGGAACACAACTAGAGGAGGAGCTGAAGAGTGCCTTACCTCTTCCCTCTTTTGAGATTGATAAAGCTGCTAAGGCCTATACCTTGATATATTTATATGATTGATATAGCTGGCAAAAAACTGGTTCCAATTATAAAATGGATTCCTAAGCGAGCTCATCTATCAGGCCCGTGGTACTCCGACAAGCTCAAACTTCAAAAAATGGCCTGCAAAAAACTAGAACGAATCTGGAGAAGCGGATACAACATCTCTGACAAAGTAAACTACAAGCATAGCCTTAAATATTATAAAGAGATGTTGACGGAAACAAAAAAGTTTTTTCTCCAGTAAAATCCTCCTTGCGAGATCAAATTCTAAAGAGCTTTTTAAAACAGTGAAAAAATTAGCCTCGCCTATTATCATTAAAAAGGATAGCAGTCCAGAATTGTGTGAAACTCTGGCTACCTTTTTTCTTCAAAAGTGGAAGGTATTTTCTCCACTTTTTCCCCGGAACCGTATGAAGTAGGTCTACTTCCAGGGAGAACAATCCAAGAATACCCCGAGTCCGGACAAGTCTTTGATCATTTTTTACCTCTTGGGCTAGAAGAAACTGTTAAACGTCTTAGCTCTGCTCGCTCAGGTTCCCCCATTGACCCCTGCCCAGTCTCAATACTTAAATCCATTCCGGAAACCATATCCTCTGTTTTAAACCCACTGATTAACAACATTTTTGCCAACGGGATCTTTCCGACAGATTGGGAAAAGGCGTCCATTCTTCCCCTTCTTAAAAAACCTTCCCTAGACCCTTTAGATCCCGGCAGCTATCGGCCAATTTCTCGGCTTCCCCTGCCCGCAAAAATTATAGAAAAAGCCATGAACTTTCAACTTAGCACCTTTTGCAATAACAAAAATGTCTTTGATAAGACTCAATATGGCTTTAGAGCTGATCACAGTACGGAACTGGCCCTAATCAAATCTTGCGAAGAGATAAGGGAGGCTCTGGCCTGTGGTGGGAAGGCTGTGTTGATAATGTTGGATTTGTCGGCAGCCTTCGACACGGTCCATCACAAGGTGTTGATGGATAGGTTGTCGGGGGTTGGGGTTCGTGGGGTTGCTTGGAAACTCCTTCAATCCTTCCTATCTGATAGAACACAAACTGTCGACCTGGATAACCATAAATCAAAATCTTATAGCCTTCCTTGCGGGGTTCCCCAGGGGTCCTTGCTTAGCCCCACCCTTTTTAATATTTATGTGATATCGTTGGCAGTACTGATTAGATCCTTCGGTTTCCAGCTAACCTCGTATGCCGACGATAAACAAATTGTTCTTTCCCTTAAAAACGGTCAGGAAAAAGAAACCGGAGCTCGCTTTCATGACTGTATGCTAGCCATAGCAGGATGGATGTCAATGAACTGTCTAAAACTGAACTCAAGTAAGACCAAGGTGATTGTATTCGGAAACAATCCTCATATCTGGACCCCGGACTGGTGGCCTAAAGAGTTGGGAAACCTATCCTATCCAAATTCAAAGTAAAACATTTAGGGGTCATAGTGGACAATAGATTGACCTTCAATGACCACATAAGTTCAGCAGTATCTTCCTGCTTCCTGATTTTGCACATTTTGAGGAAATTAAAGCCCTACCTCTCAGAAATGTATTTTAGGACGGTAGTTACAGTCCTCGTTAAGTCATGCCTGGACTACTGTAATAGCATTTATCTGAATGCCCAAAATCAACATGTCAATAGGCTTCAGATAGCTCAGAATGCAGCCGCCAGGCTGTTAACAGGCACACCGAAATTTGTCTCTGTAAAAAGAGAGTTAATTCGGCTACATTGGCTCCCGGTGAAACAAAGGGTTCGTTTTAAGGCCT
Source organism: Triturus cristatus (assembly GCF_964204655.1). Taxonomy (NCBI): domain Eukaryota; kingdom Metazoa; phylum Chordata; class Amphibia; order Caudata; family Salamandridae; genus Triturus; species Triturus cristatus. The sequence continues at coordinate 770,549,003 of NC_140580.1, forward strand.
TGTGCATAGCCTTTAAGGCTCTCAATGGCATTGGGCATGACCAATTGAGGCAAAGGTTCAAATGGTATGCCCCCGCCAGGACCCTGCGGTCCAAAGGAGCAAAAAATGTCCAAACCCACACCTTTAAAAAAACCAGCTGGGGAGGCAGGAGCTTCATTACCTGTACGTCCAAGGCATGGAACGAGCTTCCGTTCTATCTGAGAAATGCCGTAGACCTTCTTTCTTTAGAAAGGGTTTGAAAACCTGGCTCTTTTATCATTGAACCTCTCCGATTATCGGCTAAGCTCAGCGCTACGACACCCCAGGGTAATCGCACCCTTTTATAAATGTAATTAACATAATATGTTTCCCTGGACGCCGGAGAAACTCTGGGTGTCGAAGAATGCTCTGGAGTCACCTGCGGTGAAGGAAAAGACTAGATGTCATTCTTTCTATGGCACTGCTAAACCGGGGATGCTGACTTCGAAGACTTGTCCTTTGAAGAGTGACGGTTGGACCCATGACGCTGCTGCTTCTTATGTTTTTTGGACAACCTCGAGGTGTGCGGAGTCGGTGACATTGACCCCGACTTAGTCCTCTTCCGACCTCTCTTTTCCTCTCTCGCCCGGGCCATGAACAGCTTCGCTTCTTTTTCTTTAAGTTCCTTTGGATTCATCTGACGAGACGAGTATCCATTGACGTCGCGGTCAGACAACACACACCAAAGGCAGTCCTCGTGGGGGTCCGTGACAGACATATGGCCCCCACATTCCCTAGAGGGTTTAAAATGAGGCTTCTTCTGAGTAGCCATCGAGCAGAAACAGTTTGAAGACAACTGCAACAAATAAGACTACAAAGCAATGGAGAGTCCTAGAAAACAGTCAGGTGTTGACGGAGCAGAAAAAAGGAACGGACGTCAGCACGCCGATGAGGTCTTTATGGCTCAGATGACGTCATACGGCTATTGTGACGTCCTCATCGACGTGGGAGAGCTATGAAAAATGTTTCTGTGGAATGCTGCGCAAGGGGTAATTCAAAAGGTGAGGAATCCACAGGCAGCTGTATCCATCAGAAATGTTGATACAGCAGACAGGGTAATGGTGATGTTACTTTCCCATATACCCAGGTTATTTTTTCCTTTTAATCCAGCCAAGTGGGATCCACAATAAAGGTCTCAGATACCCACTTAGACAGTTTTAGACTTTTCTCTGCATTAGGGATCCCTATCTGTCAAATCATTTTCTTTTCTATACTCTATTTTTACTTGAGCTCCATCCTGGACGTTGGTCTTCGTCAGGCAGTTGTAGCGGCCCTGTGATGAAGCATGTCACTCATTGACTGGGTGAGGGCAGTATTTACAACCCTTAGGTATTCCCAAATTGGTTATTTACCTCCAGAGGTAACTCTGGCACTATAATTTCTAGCCCCCTTTCAAAGGTCTGGTTATTGGTTGTTCTTTCCTTTTTTCTTCTTACTAGTGTGGGACCAGCTGGCCCACTTTTATAGGGGATAATGTATTCTAGAATCCATTACCCCTAAGTAGACGTCCTTCTCGTTTAGTGAGCTGTATAGGTTTGATGGGAAAATGAGGGAAGGCATAATCTCTCGGCCCTTCTCTATTGTGGATTTAGGTCTTAATCCTGACCGTATGTCATTGAGAATCTGGTGTTTGGTGAGGTAGTCTGAGAGTTGCTTGTTGATGGCTTTTTCCAAGTCTTCGGCTGGGTAGGGAAGGAAGGATATCAGTCGGCAATTGGAGAAGTTGGTCGGGTTGGCTGGGGGTTTCTTTAGGAAGGCATTGATGCATGCATGTTTCCAGGATTCCTGGAAGGTAGCTGCACTGAAGGAGGTGTTGAGAATGGGGGGGGGGGGGGGGGGGGTGGGGGTGCCTTGCTGATAGGGATTGCTCCTTTACCAAAGGCAATATGGTGGCAGATGTCCGCCGGGACCCTGGAGCAAATGGTCTTCATGATTGTTGTGGATTCCTTCTCTAGGAAGCTTTGAAAGCATCTTTTACCACTATCCTTTACTGGTTTTCCCTTTCTTTTTTATTTTTATTGATTACACCATTGCACAGTTAGCACATATCATCGCACAATCTCCAATAATAGATTTAAATTCTCATAAAGCATTACATATCATAACGTTTCAAAACATCCTACTTATTAAAAAAAAAAAAAAAAGGTTGTTTCAATACCTGGTAACTCAAATTTATCCCAGCTCCCCAGAAATTATCCTCTAGACCCAAACCCTCTTTCCATTTTATAATAGGGTCCCATATCCTTAATCCCAATTTTCTCCCTATTCAGTCTTTCCGGGCATATATTTTTTTTCCCAAATTATAGGTAGATAACAGGTTAGCGAGCCAGATTTGCATTCCTGGGGGATTTTTATCAAGCCATGCCCTGGCTATACAGAGCCTAAAGACTGTCATTGCGACAAAGATGAACTCTCTCTGAATAATATTGGTGTCTGTGACTATCCCGAATAATATTTCGGGGGGGATTTAAGCTAATCTGGATATTCAGGGAGGCATCAAGAAACTTCTCTATATCTTTTAACACTGTTCGAATTTGCGGGCAAACAGCAAATATATGGATTAAGTCTGCATCAGAGGAGCTACATCTTGGGCATGTGATACCTGCCGTACCCCCCCATTTTGCTATCTTTGCTGGGGTGAAATATAGCGAGTAGAGGGTTTTATACTGCTGTGATTGCAGCGGCGCTGAGCAGAGGAGAGTACGCCCTAGATCCAGTGACTCTTTAAACCAACTAGCCTCACCTATCAGCTTATCTGCCCACTTTTTACTATACTTATCCATATCGTCTGGTTTCCCTGCTAACAGATTCGCGTAAAAACTCCTAATAGAGCAATTCCCCCCTAATCTTATTTTCTCCAGTATTTCTACCTTACCAAACCCAATCCTCCCCCCCCTGCTTATTCCCCAGAAAGCTTCTTAGCTGCAGAAACTTAAAAAAATCCCTCCTATCTAAGCCAAAACTGTTCACTAAGTCCGTAAATTGAAACACCTCCTCCGTATTCCTCAGGTCCCCCATCTGTACTACCCCCTTCTCCATCCAGCCCGCCATTGTGGTATCCCAGAAAATCTGTCTTGGGAGGGAGACATTTTTATACAACCTAATGTATCTGTTATACCGGCCCAAACCAATTTTTTCCTCACTGCATTCCATATCTTAATTGCGGCTTGGACCGTCTTAAACCTGGTTCTTTTGTAATACGCAAAGTCAATACATTTAAGAAAAGAATTCTCCACCTCTGGTCCCAACACTATAGAATATATCCTAGATGAATCGTTTAGTATTCTAACGTCCAAACCGCCCCCACCTAACAGCCCACGCATATATTGCAGTGCAGATGCCCAGTAATATAGTCTGAAATCTGGAGCTCCCCAACCACCTCTCTCTCTAGGCAGAGACATAAAGCGATATGCCCTGCGAGTCTTACCATGAGCCCAAATAAATCTGTTTAACATATTATCGAGATCTTTAAACCATTTCGCCTCAAACCATAACGGTATTGTCCTATAGAAATACAAACATTTTGGCAATATTAACATTTTTATAACATTGGTGCAGCCCACTAGAGACAAGTGCATATTATTCATTCGATCCAGATCCGTCTTAACTTTTACCATCAGGGGCGCCAAGTTCTTCTGTATCAGTAAGTCTAAATCCGCTGCAATTACAACCCCCAGATATGTCGCTGAATCAGTGACTCTTTGATCATTGAACACAATATGTTGGTTACATATTATTTGCGTTTTGGAGCTGTTTAGGCTGTACCCCGATATTTGCCCAAATCTTTGGGCTTCAGATTCAATTTCTCCTATGGCCATACTGGGGTTGGGTGTCAATATGGCCACGTCATCAGCATAAGCTAAAGACTTTACCTCACATCCATTCAGACTTATTGGAGGAATCCTTACATTGCCCTCTATTTTCCTTATCAATGGATCCAGATAAAGAGCAAATAGTAGTGGGGAAGATGGGCAGCCCTGTCTAGTCCCTCTCCCAATGCGAACTGCTGCCGATTTACCCCTATTGACTCTGAACCTTCCTGACGGATTCTTATACAGAGTCTGCATTGCGGTTATAAAACTATTCCCCAATCCGTTCCACTTTAGTGTTTGCCATAAGTATTCCCATGAGACCCTATCGAACGCTTTTTCGGCGTCCAAGAAGAGTGCCGCGATAGGGTCCCCCAGTACACCAGCCGCATCAAAAGCTGTAATCACCTGTCTAACGTGTTGTGTAGTACCTTTTCCTGGAATGAACCCATGTTGAGTATGACTTACTAATCCCTCTATTACCTCTGCGAGTCTCATTGCTAGTATCTTGGAGTAGACCTTCGTGTCTGCGTTCATCAGTGTAATAGGCCTGTATGACCCTGGGAGTGTCGGATTTTTTCCTTTTTTTAAGATAACAATAATATCCGTCTCCCCCCATGATTCTGGGATCTTGGTCCCCTTCTGCGCTTCAATCATGACATTAAACATGTCCATTCCCATGGCTTGATAAAAGACTTTGTAAAACTCCACCGGGAGCTGATCTGGACCGGCTGCTTTACCTGCTGGTAGCCTAGTTAATGCCGTGAAGAATTCCTCAAGACTAAAGGGGGAATCCAACCTATCCTTTTCTTCCGTAGATATACTCGGAGGAGTACTATCGCTAAGATAACTTTGAGCCTCACTTATAGATCCTCCCCTACCTCTGGTATATAACTCTTCATAGTACTGCCTGAACGCTTCTCTTACTTCAGTCGTTTCAGTAACCCTAATTCCATTCCCATCCGTAATCTCCGCAATATCTGATGCTGCTAGTCTCTGTCTGGTACGTACTGCTAATAAGCGGCCTACCTTCTCGCTTAATTCGTAAGCAACTTCCCTCTTTGTTAAATAATTCTCTGCTGCTTTTTTTGAGATGCATTCTGCCGCCTCCGCCCTAAGAGCCACTATTTTCAATAGATGATCTTCTATTGGTGCCTTTTCGCTTATATCCCGGACCAGTTCCTCCTCAACAACTTTTGGTAAACCTCCTTAATTTTAAGTCTTGCCTTTTTCTGGGATGAAAACACATAGCTCATCGTCTCGCCCCTAACCCCGGCCTTAAAGGCATCCCATACTACTCCCAAGGGAGCCGTACCTTTATTAATTTCCCAATAAGTCCTAATCCAATCAGTCATGTAGACCCTATATCCTTCATCCTTCAAAAGGGCTCTATCAAATGACCACTGCATATCTTTCCGTCGTATCTGACCCATTATAATAGTTAAAATCAGAGGGCTATGGTCTGAGACAATACGAGGTTGTTTTTCTATTTGTGCCTCAGCCATCAGGGGAATTGAAATCAAGAAGTAGTCCAATCTTACAAGTACCTTATGAGGGGCGGAATAAAAGGTACTACCATCAATACCAGGGTTCAGCTTAATCCACGGATCGACCAAGGAATTATTTGACACCATATCTGACAGTGCCCTATGTGATCTCTTTTTCCTCCCTGCGTAGATCCTCCGTGGCTGAACAAATGAGCTACTGGGATCATGTATATTAAAGTCCCCGCAGCATATAATTGGTTCGGGCCATAGTGCCAACTCGGTGTCTAAAAATTGAAAAAGATCAGGGTCATCTTCTGTCGAACCATACACAGAAACTATGGTACATTTTTCTCCCTTTAAATTCATTTCCACTATTACCCACCTACCCCATTGATCTTCCATTTTCCTTATCACCTCCACATCAGTGGATCTCCCAAGTACAGCCACTCCCCTATGCTTCGTCCCTTGCTTAGTATTTGCTAACACAGCAAACCCTAGGTGGTCCAAAAGATAGCCCTTAGAAGCTTCAACATGTGTTTCTTGGAGGCAAACCAAGTCTAGCTTGAATGTCCTAAGTAATTCCGCCACCCTAAGTCTTTTACCCGGGTCGTTGAGTCCACAGATATTGATAGTAGCAATCCTACAAGTCATTAAAATACATCATAGGATTTATCCAACTCTGCATACCTTACTTGCTCTATCACTTTGCTGTGAAGGTGTATCTGATACATATCGTATGTCCTCCTCTTTGTGTCTAGTACGTATTGTATAATGTGAACTCCCTGTGCGATAGGTTGTGCTCTCCTGTGCTGCTTCTTAGATCCTACCTCGCCTTTTTTTCCCTTTTTACCCCTCTTTCCTCCCCCTAGCTCCCTACCTCCCCCCCACCCTCCCTCTGTCCTCTACCCCCTCCCCCCCTTTACTGGCAAATAGGTCTGTGAGACCTATGTGTAGCCGCGGAAGCGTGCGTGGATCGCTCCTCGCTCTCCCCCCAATACCTGACCCTCCCATACATCATATACCCCTCCACAATATCTTTATCTTAACTGTTTGTCTTTTTGTGTGTGCTACCCCCTTACCAATAATCCATCCGGTGATGTAGCTATATCTATAAGCTTCCTCTCCCAGTGTGTACACCCCTTTTCATCATGTTCCCAACCCTTAAGAATTAAACATTTCTCTGACTTCTCAGCCCCTTGGTTTCTCAGCCTCCTTTCTGTGTTTTAATCGCCTCTACGAACTGTTGGGCCTTGATCTCAGAAAAGAAGATAATCGTTCTACCCTTGGAAACTACCTTAAGCCTTGCAGGAAATAAGAGAAACGCCTCAGACCCAAGAGCCTGGAAAGGTTTGATAAGCTGTCTGAGTCTCCATCTTCTCTCTACCGTTACGTGGCAGAAATCTGGCCTGGCGAAAAAGGTTTTTCCCTCAAAGGACCTTTTCCTATCGGGTCTAGCCTTGTCAATAATTTCCTCCCTGAGCAGATAATTCCCAACATATATCAGGATGGCTCTGGGATATGCCTGTTGACCTGCCTGCCCCTCGCCCCCTTGGGTTTTTCTGATGGAAAAAGGGAATCTGTGGGCTCGTTGAATCTTTCTCCCACTCCCAATTTAGTTCAGGGAAAGCACCTCTCAGCAAGTTAACCATAAAATGCATAGTGTCGTCTCCCTCTTTTCCTTCCGCCACCCCCAAAATGCGAATGTTATTCCGCCTCTGACGGTTTTCGAACTCCTCCAGCTTCCATTGTAAGTCGCTAGTCAGCTTTTCCTGCTCCAGTTTGAAATCCTGCCATGCCCCAAAGTCATCCTCCAATTTCCCAGTCCGCTCCTCGACCTGTCACCCTCTCGACGATCCCTTCATAAAGTTTATTGACCTTCTTGAGGGTATTGTGTATTTTTTTTGTGGCTTGTCTAGCCCTCTGACTTTCCGACCTTGCTTCCCCTTGCATCTGCTTAAGTGTGGCGCAGATCATGTTAAAGGGGGCCAAATACTGCGCAGAAATGGGGGTATTATCTAAGAGCTGTGAGTTACCTTCCTCTGAGTAGGATTGCGACGTTGCAGAATAGTCCCAAGCTAACTTCTTCCCCCCTACTGTAGGTGATTCCGATCTTTCACCGTGCCTTCTGCCCTTGACCCTTCTCTTTTTCTGCGTGGTCTCTTTCATAGATGAGTTGGATCCGGAGCTTGTTTCTCCGCCTAACTCCCCCTCCTCTGAGGTGACATCGCTTGTCTGGGAGATATCCGGATCCTCATTGAGTGAGAAAAAACATTCCCCATCAGCTGAGGCTCCCTCTCTCTTTTCCAACTCTATAGTTTTGCTATCTGCGGCCGACTCGACGCTCTTTCCTGCTGAATGGAGGCTGGTGGCATCGTTCTTTGTTTCTTTCCCCTTTTTACTAACCATCTCAGCTTCTAACTGTCTAAGCGCTTCCATCATGTCCGTGTTTCCAGCTGCCCCGGGTGTGTATATACCGCCAACTGCATCCAGAATTAAGCTTTTACTAGGCCCCTTTGTCATTTTCAAACCACTGCAATTAGGCGATGTGGGTTGCATTACCTTGGTCGCTGTGGCTCCTGCGTTACCTTCTGTGTTAGCTCCACCACCGCCATAGCTACTAGCGAGTGCCGCTGCTGAGACTCGGGGTTGCCTAGCGACGGATGCCTCCGCGCCGGGAGAGTCTACCGTTGCGTTCTCGAGGACATTCAGACTCCCGGGTTGCTCCGTGTCCGGCTGAGGGCCTTTCCTGGATATGAATACCTCCTTGAGGGTAGGCTGCCTTAATGTCGCTTCTTTACCTTTGATTGTGCCTTGATTTATTCCTGTAGAGATGTCTTTCACGGACTGATCCGTAACTAGCCCGGAGCACGGTCGATCAGTGCTTTCTGCTAGCGTTAAGTCCAATTTTGAACATAACTCAGCGTTCTCCGCTGCCTCTGCCTCTGGTTTTGTCATTTTCTCCAATCTCCTCGTCTTCTGCGCAGGTATTACCTTCCGTATAGCCCCTAGCCCCCGCTGTTGTAATCCCGGGGGTGGGTCATTGCTATTTCTTTTAGAATCTGCATGAATGCCTCTATCACCCGACTCACGCTGATTTGCCGGTATGTCCTGCGGCGCTTTTGTTTTATCCCTCTCCTTTTCTTTGTTGGTTTTCGTTAGCCGCGCCGGCATCCTCATCAGTTGAGCACGGACCAGAGCTTCCCACTTGGTTAATCTTATGAAAAACTGGGTGATTTGAGCTTTAGAGCTAGGATATTTTGTGCAAATCCTGGTCAGACCTGCCTGGAGCCAAACAGCCAAATCCATGGGAGAAGTATATAGTCCTTATACAGCAGCCATCAGGTATCTTGGGAAGAGAGGTCTGGAGCGACTTCTCACCACAACCTCACGGCGGCCATCTTGCCCCGCCAATGCTGGTTTTCCCTTTCTGTTCCAATTGTTTGCAGTCTTTCGAAGGTCTTTTGAGTATACCAGCTGTCCTGTGTTCACATTTTTGTTGTGTTACTTTGTTTCATGGTGGCCAGTGTCAGTACATTTGGTGATCCATTTGTTGAAGTTCTTGATGTCATGTGCTAGGAGGCCAGGGGACTTTGGTTTGTTTCGGTGTAGGTGTGCTGATCCTGCTGGGGGGGGGGGGGGGGTTCTTCTGGGTTGATGGATGTAAACGGTGGCCAGGAGACAGGTCTTTGTGCTTTGATCATGATGCTGAATTATAAGAAGAAGGGGTCTAGAATGTGCTCAACAGCATGGATGGGCTCCATTCGGCGTTGGATTAGTCTCAGGTTTCCGAGGTTGTCAAGAAGGGCAGCTACGCGGAGATCAGTCTGGTCTTCGATTTGATTGGACCCATTTTTTTTTAAGCCCAACACATGCCCAAAAGCGTGAAGGTGCTGTAGTCATGGAAGTCTACTACAGTCCAGCAGCGGAGAAAACACTTACCACATGATAATTGGTCTGTCTAAAAGGTAAGTAGCCAGATCCATAGAGCTTTTCGCGAGGGCAAATGTCCTTTACTACAGATCAGAACCGGAGGAGGCAGATTCTACAGTCTGGCTGCAGCGACTAAGAAACCTCTGCCATCCCATCTCTTCTTTCGGAATCTGGACAGGGTAACTAGTTTACGATGGGTTGAACAGAGATCATGTAACATGGCTTGTATAGAATATTTGTTTTGACCCTCTGATGGAAACTTCTTTAGTGACGCATGAACCCAAAGAATTTGCAGTTCTCTAGAATCACATGATTGGAGGGAGTGCCCTTGCTTTTGCAAGAATCTTAGGCCTGGAAAAGGCTCAACTAAAGTCTTTGCAGTTTGTTTCTTTAGTTATTTAGCTTTATAAAAGAAAGGTTAGCAGAATTCTCCCCCTGAAATAAACTTGATGCCAGCTCAGTAAAATGAAAGTTGATTTGGCTGCTGTTAACGTGAAAACCCTCTACTTAGTAGTCTGGGTTAGATTTGCATTTGGAGTTAGGAACGAGCTTTATGTTTTAACTAAGTTCTACATATGCCCCTGGCTTTCTCAACCCCACCTTGATGTTTTCTGACCTCTCCACAGCTTTAACTGACACACATTACATCCACTGAATCAATCTGCTGACATGAAAAAGGCATTCAAGTACCTTTAGGAAGGCACAACAACTGTGGACACAACATTTAAACAGCAGGATACATGTATGGCTGCTCTTGCAATGTTTTGATTTCCATTCAATTAAGTGTTACACAATGAGAAATGATTGCATTAAAATTCCCAGTCATTCTCAAGCTCAGCAACACATTTAAGTAACTCACTTCTGGAGGAAGTATAATGCCTAAAGAAGGAAAATGTTGCTTACCCTGTAAGCATCTGTTAACAGCGTACAGTGCTGTAGACTGATATGCTTTGTGTACTTTAGCCCAGTGTTTCCCAAACTGGGGTCCGAGGACCCCCAGGGGTCCGTGGCACATTCCCAGGGGGTCCGCAGGCAGCAGTTTTAAAAGCACTGCAAAGTTCCTGGTAAAATTAACACTTTTCGAGCAACTATGAAAGTATCAACAAAATGCCAGTGATTAATGTACCTGCTGGAGACAGATGAGTTTTGTCTAGTGGCAGCTTTGACTTATCTAATGTGACACAGAGGGTTAATATGCCTACTGCAATGAACGTGTACAATGCATTTTAAAAAACTGTATTTTATGTGCATAGGTCAGTGGGCTACTGATTTTGTCACATAGATTCTTTTGTCACTGTGCAATTCATACGGGACAATCATAATCTAGCACAGTGTCCTATAAACTGTCCGAGAGCTGCTTGCAAACTGCATGGTAAAAGTTAGCAACATCTGTTTATTCCCAGTCTATCATTATCCTGATGCTGCTATATTCTCACTTCCTGCACATTAACAATTTTGTAATGCCTTTTTATCACTTCCATGTGTGCTGCTTAATGGAAGTTACAAAACGTCATTTTTATTAAAGATTGTTTATGTGCAGGAAGGGTCACCATCCTGAACATAAACAAGCTAAGGTGTTTTGCTTTTTCCGTTGGAAAAAGCAAAAACGAGGAGAAATAAGGCATTTCTCCTCATTTCGCAAAGTTAAGACCAGGTTTTTGATGGTCTTAATTCTGGTGCTGTCTCCTATTTAAGCTGACCTTGTAAATAGCGGGCAGCGTCAAAATCAATGGGTGTTGGAGTGAAACACCCACTGCAACTCCCACTGCCCACCTTTTTCACGCTAAGCATTGCGTGAAAATGGGCCTTATTTACAAGGCAGCGTTAAGCCACAATAAATGGCTTTTGGCTGCCTTGTAAATAAGGCAAAGCCCCTATTGCCATAGGAACATCGCAAAAAGTGACATTCCCATGGCGATAGGGACTTGTAAATATGCCCCTAAAATCCTTAGTAATTTGAGTATTTGTTTTGTGCACACACGTTTGTTTATTTTTTTTCGAATTACTGTTTTAACGTTTGAAATTTAAATCCTACAAATTGCTTGGGGGTCCCTGGCTTCCAGTAGTGACTCAATGGGGGTCCCCAGGAGTCAAAAGTTTGGGAACCACTGCTTTAGCCCATTTAGTGTTGTTCTCGGACGTTTGCAAGCTGTTTTCCTTGTAAGTATATGGTGACTTCTCCTTAGGCTGGTATGACCCATCAGAACCGACTCCATGTTAGATAGATTTTTTGCCCGTCGAGTGAGAGTAGGTGGAGTGGAAGTGTGTGATGCACATGTGTATTTTTATACGTTTGTGTACAAGAAGAGATCTGCATCCAAATTCACAAAATCCAGGGAAGAGGGAGGGTGGATGTGAATCTACAGTACTAACCTCTATGAGCAAATTCTTAACAGGGCAAATGTTTCTATTTGTAGCAGTTCCTTCCAACAAGCAGTGGTTAGTGTATGGATGGGGGCAAATTAGAGCAAGTTGTCTAGCAAGACTATTCACACAGTAGTGTTTAGTAAATGCGTGCGCTAGCTTTGGAATCTCTCACCACCTAGGACTGGGATTCAGCTTTTTATTTCTGGCATTTTGGAGACTGATTAGAGACTTAACTGTGCATGCAAGCCAAAGTAGAGTTTATTTATCAATATTATTAGCATTTATTTTTAGAAATGGCCTCCTAGTAACTATGTGTCTTCTAGATTTAAGATTAATTTTTAATCAATAATTGGAATGTGCTTGATTTCACAGAATTAGTCGTTAAGGCACTGTGAAGGTTGGGGCTACTAATGCAAACATTAAGGTTTTTATGTAACAGGTTGTGTGGGATGTGGTGTGTCAGGGATCGTTTCAGAATGCAAAACCCAAATACCACACCCCTGTGCTATTAAGGCAAGAAAATGCACCACAATATATTATCCACACAAAAGCAAATAAAAGAGTTGGGAAGTAACCAATTTATTGACGTTGTAGTGTATTTTCTATGATTCCCCTGGCTCCACATAATATTTGCTGAATGTCATATCCATTCCCAATACAGGCTGGTATCTGTGCTTGATAGTAAACATGTTCTCACAGGCATGCTTTATTTCAGCCATATAACAGTTGAGATCATCAAGACTTTAGCACAGTAGGACACTGATTATTTGTAAGCCAACTCCATTAAGAGAGGTTCTATTCCTCTACTGCACTTTTATAGTTTAAAACGTACTTGCATTTATGATGACTGCAAACTCTTAGAACAGGGGTACGTATAAGGTAAATGGGGCAAAGATTTAACAAACCCTGCACTAACTGATGGACAACCCGCAATTCTGAATCTTGATCTACGGCTTTCCCAAAACTTTCAAAGGCTATGGCTCTTTCCAGAAAACAACCAGAAAAGCACAAACTGGAGCCATACCCCAAATTTGTGCATTACAACCCAGTGGAAATGACAAAATAACTCCCCTCCGTCTCTCAATGCAGCCTTCACCCAATTAGTGCAGCCACGGCTCACACCAATTAGCAAATAATGCCACAGACCTCACAGTAGCTGACACTAGGAATGCTATAGGATTTAAAGCTAATGGGCTTATTCAATTTCTCAGCTCACTACAGCAGTGATTTCAGTTCCAATCAGTTGAAATTCACAATCAGTCACCACAGTTTAGTAGGGACTGCAGCAGTCACTACTCAAATAAATGGCTAACAAGCCCTGCAAGTTTCTCAGCACATACAAAGATTTACATATGACAAAATCCTTAAGCACCCACAGCAGCTTTCCACCTATCAAACTCCATCCTTAAAACACTTGCTTCAGCTTTCCTAAAGTATTCAATGATAACGTATTTGAAGAGAAACCATCCACAGTCTTCAGAGGTTAAAAAAAAAAAAAAAAACAACTGACTGAATGATTCCTTGAATAATAATGATTGCAATTGATCCGCATAATTATAAATGCACCACCTTAGCAAGCAGCTTTCCCTGAATATTCAATGATTGCAGCTGCATTTCAAGATAAAAAACAGGCAATGTCAATAAAAATAAATGCAGCTTTCCATCATGATCAACTTCCTTCAAACTCCACCACCTGTAAAGTCACATACATAACATTTTTTGAAGCTCAAGCTGCGAGGCTACAAACCTGCCAATGTAAATGGATGAATGACTGCCTGGAAAAGTATAAAACATCAACAAATACCAGTTTGGTGAACAGAGGCATCATGAGGTAATGTGACACGTACAATGTCAGAGAGTCTGAGATTTGAATTCCCCTCAGTGCTGTATTCTAACCATGCGCCTCCACAATAGTTCAGCAGCACCATTTCTCATGTAGCTTTTAATGGTCTAGCAGACAGAGCTTCAACCTGACTTTTAGCCCCGAGTGATGGATGTTTTGCTAATCCAGGGCATGCCCAGGGCCCAGTCACTGCCTTGTGCTGTGGTCTAGGCGGACTAAGAATGCTCTTTCTAGAGAGCTAACCAGGACAATCCAGCAGAGAACGTGGAGGGAAAACACGATCAAACCACTGGCAATACATTCGAAGAAACAAAGAACTATACAAATCTTAAATAATTCACATCATGGTAAAAAGACGGCACATTTAAAGTCTCTTTGATAAAAAGAAATCGCACAAATTCGGTGAAAAACAAAGTGCGGCACAAACCGCGAAGTAAAAAAAAAAATAAAAGGCCGAATTTAAACTGTGATACAATTGTCAGTGATATCTGAAGGAAATTCGAGGCAGCCCCCAATTAATACAATACAATACATATCTCATGGCTGCTCACACAGGACTGCTTCATATGACAGCACTAGAAAATTAAACCCACTATAATGTAAAAGGAATCCTACAATTCTTTATAATATACACTAAAAAAAGAACTCCCCATCATCTTAAATTTGCTTTACCAAGATTAAATCGGCAGTTCCTGTACGAACCCCTCACCCTACCCCTAACCCACCCTCACCCAAAGTCATCTGCAGCAGCCCAAAGAGCCGGCAGAAGTTTCTAGGCTGCTGTCTGTGTCGGAGGGCAACGTTGGGTCTGTTGACATGGAGGAGACCTCAGCTGAAGACGAAGAGGATGGGTTCTGAGAGCCATTGGTCACTGCCGCACCTGTGCTATGAGAAACAAAAGAGCAAGTCACTTGTAAGTACAGTCCTGGGGACACACCTCACAGCTCATTAAAACTCCTGAGATCACACAGCGAACTCTTGTCTAAGACTACCCAAATGCTTGGCTTTCATTTAGTGTGAAAGTACCACAGACAGTTTAGCTAAAAATCGGGATCATAAAGTATGTGAGCAGGATGGCAACATGAACCTCTGCCTAAACAATGAGACAAGAGAAAATACAAATGTGTGACAAAATTAGGAGATACAGATTCAACCTGGGTAATGCAGATGGAGACACTCTAAAGAGGACATGTAGAAAGGGCAGACTAATACCAAGGGTACGCACAGGGAGAGAAAGATCATCAAGTACAGTCCATCAAGGCAAGGAGGAAGGAGGAAGGATAAATACAGCAGCAAGCTTTGAGGATATTACAATACAGGAATACAGGGAATCAAAGTGAGGCAGCTGGTAGATATGCACCAACAGCTGAAACATGGTAATATTAACCCAGCTTGGAATAACACAGAAGAAGTAAAACTCTAACTAAGGCTATATTCTGTAGTGCTGGTGACAAGATTATACAAGTAGATCACACACTAGTGGGATACCATTACTTCCACTCCTTATAATTCAGTGTATGAAGAGGCTCATCTTTAAAACCTGAAAAGCTAATGTTGGTACCCCTAACACATTCCATTTAAATTCCCACGAGTGAACCCAGTTTCCTTCAAAATAGGCATACAGTTCCAGGAGTCAACCTGTCCAAGTTCAAGGATCCCATGAGCATTGCTGCTAGATTCTGCCAACTTGTTCAGTTTGAAAAAAAATGTATTGTCCAAATCCAAAGACCTTCCTTCATTGAACTCCTTAGGAATGGCAAATGCAAAGTTTGTTGGAGACACAAGGATATCTGCCCCATGCTGATGCCAAACTCAAAAGGCCTGTTACCGCTGGAACTCTCATCACCATGATGTTGATGCAAAAGAAAAATAAGAACACTCAAAATTCCTTCATTTATTGAAGAAACCCTCACCCAGGGTTCGCTCTCACAAACAGACTCAAGATGGAGTCTTGAGAAGGAATATGTTACTCAGCCTGTAGGCATCTGTTCTTAACATGTAATGCTGTAGATTCACATGCTCTCCATACTCCTTCCATCTAGTATTAAGCTCGGATATTTGCAACTTGTTTTTCTCCGAGGAAGTCTTTCAAGCCACAAGGGATTTAGCTCTGCCGTCAGTTGGCAATACACATGAGCACCAGCTCCATAGTTAGATTGTTTTCGGCATAGCGTGAGAGTTTAGAGATCGACCGCTGGATAGGAAAGTATGGGGACCATGCAAGAAGTTGCGCACAAAGCATTTAAGTTAAAGAATGTACAAATGCAACAACCAAAGGTTTCTGGGGCAGGAGGTGAGCGCATGTGAATCTAAAACACTACACGCTACAAACAAATACAGGATAAGTAACCTATTCAGTTTGTGTGGGTGTAGGTACACGTGCTGCAGAGACTAGAAAGCAGTACTCGTCTAAGCGGTGGTTAGTCAGTGGATGTTTCTGAAGACAGAAAGAGTTTCAACAACAGCTTTGTCAATTCTTGCTTGTTGGTGCGCTAAAACATCCACACAGAAGTGCTTAGTAAATGTGTGTGAAGTGAACCATATAGCTGCCTCGCAAATGTCAGCTATGGGTAGTTTTCCAAGGAAAGCCATAGTGGCTTCATTTTTGTGAGTGGAAAAAAGCCTGGGCAAAACAGGCCAATTTCTTTTAGTCCTAAGGGAGTAGGTTTGAGAACATTTGACAATCCATCTTGCTTTGCCCACTTTAGATAGATTGTGCCCTCTGTAAGGTTTGACAAAAGCACCTAAAAGTTACTAGGTTTTGTGGAAGGGTTTGGTCCTCTTGATGTAATAAATCACAATACGCTTGGCATCAAGAGTGTGCAGGGCCCCTCTCTGCCACCAAGTCTGGATGAGGGAAAAATATCAGGAGCTAAATGGTCCAGTTGAGATGGAAGGGGGACATCACCTTAGGTAATAACTTGGGGCTGGTTCTGAGGACAGTTCTGCCGTTATGAACTTGAAACATGGCTCTGCCAGGGTGAGGGCCTGCCATTTGATAATGTGCCTTAAGGATGTGATAGCACCAAGAAAAGCAATAGTCCAGGAAAGGAATTCGAAGGGCACAAGTGTAGGGGGTTCAAAAGGAGATTTCCCATGAGTCTGGTAAGGACAACATTACGGTTCCATACAGGGGCAAAGGAAGCCTCGATAACCAGTTTGAGTCTTTCTGTGAAAGCTTTAATGACAGGGGTTTTAAATAAAGAAAAGACTTCCCTGTTCTGAGCAAAGGCTGCAAGTGAAGCTGTATGGAAGTGTAAGCTAGATGTGATTTCTGTAATGAAGAAGGTAGCCGACGATATTCTTGAACTGCAAGTTTAAGCAGGTCTATGTGCTTATGAAAGCAGTAATGGGCAAACATTTTCAACTTGGCAGCGTAGCAGGCCCGCGCATAGAGTCTGTGTGCTTTTCTAAGTATAAACCTTCACTCTTGAGGAGGGATGTTGAGATTGCTGAATTCTAGGAGCTCAGGAGTCAGATCCCTAGACTGGGTTGCCTGTGGTCTGGGTGCCCGATTGCACCTTGGTTCTACTTAAGAAGGTCCAGCCTGTTGGGGAGCTTCTCGTGCGGAATCATGACATCTCTAGAAGAATTGAAAACCATATGGTTGTCCGGCCCATGTGGGAGGTAGCAGGATGAGAACAAGGGAGGTTTGCCAAAGCTTACGGAACAAGTACAAAAGGAGTGGGATAGGAGAAAAAGTGTGGGCCAAGATCCCTGGCCAGTTCATCTATAGCGCATGGACCATGGACTGCAGGTTTGGGAACCTGGAGGTGACATTTTGGTATTTTGGCTTTTTAAACTGCTGCAAAGAGCCCAACCTCAGGACCCCATCCAACAGTGGAAGTACTGTAGTAGGTCTACAAGGTTTAGCTCCCACTTATCGATTTGTTGATGCATTACTCGGCCAGGTGTATCTGGTGGTGAAGTGCCTATTGCCAAATGCTCTGTGCTATGACTGCTGTGTTGTGTGCCAGTTTGCTTTGGGAGATAAATGATTGCAGAAGTGGTGTTCATTTTTTATCAAAAGACACTTTGTGCTGAACCTAGTGAAATAAAGCATTGACAGCTAGTTGGATAGCCAGGAGCTTGAGTTAACTGAAGAAGAGCCCTCTATATTGCAGTGACCACATGCCCTAAACAGTCAGCTGCTGAAGATGCTCTCCCCAGCCCGAGAGTGAGGCATGCATGATGGTCACCTGTGGAACGGGGTCTACAAAGGGCTGGCCGTGTAAGTTTGTTGCCGTTCCACCAATGGAGAGAGTGATTGGTGCTGGGACATAACACTAAATCCTCTGAGTGATTCTCTGCTTGTGACTATTGTGCGGACTGGCATTGTTGGTGTGGACCCATGTGCAGTCTGGCATGGGGAACTATCGATATGCACAAGGCCTCTATTCGAGAAGGCTCGTAACAGTTATGACCATCAGTGGGCAATTTGGCTAAAAAAGAAGCAGAATCTGTAGGAATCCTTGCAGCCGTGACGGACTGTGGTAAGTGCTGGCAGTAACTGAATTGAGTATGGCTCCCACAAGGGTTGCATCTGAAGGGGCTCGAGGTGGGAACTAAATGGTATTTATAGTCAAGCCCAAAACTGTGGAGATGGGGAATAAGGTGGCTTGGGTGTCAGCGAGAAACTGCTTGCACTCTTGATCAGCCAATCGTCTAAGTAGGGCAATATGTGAATGCCATTCCTTGTGAGAAGTACTTTGTGAATACTCTCAGTGGTGACCCCGAATGGCAATACTTTGAACTAATACTGACCAATTGTCACAAAATGTTGATAGGCGATGAGTGGTGTGGATAGGTATGTGGCAGTAGGTGTCTTTCAGACTGAGGGCAGTCATGAAGTCACCTTGATACAGCAGAGGGATGACATCCTGCAGAGTGACCATGTGGAAATATTCTAAGAGGATCTATTTGTTGAGGGGCATGAGGTTGAGTAAAGGCCTTAGAGTCTTGTCCCTTTTGGGAATTAGAAAATACAGGAAGTACACCCCCTTACCTTGATGTTGCAATGGCACTAGTTCTATTGTCACTTTGAAAATAAGCGCCTGGGCTGCTTACTAAAAAAGAAGCTGGTGTTGTGCGGTTGGAATGTTTAGAGGGGTTGCAATGAGTTCCTTACAGGCAGTAGCTGTGCTTTATGAGTGAGAGGACCCATTGGTCAGAGGTGATCTCTTCCGATTGAGAACGGAATCCCTGCATTCTCTACCCGGCAGGTGTAGTGTGATAGGGGGAGTAGAAAGGAGTCAATGCTTGGAAGAGGCAGCTCCTTTCACCAACCTTCCTTGGCTACCTCTAGTGTTGTTACCCCTGTAGTACCCTCTACAATACCCCTATGTTGGCTGGTGGTGGTATTGTTGCTACCTCTAGTAGGAGGCAGGAGAGTCTGGTGAAGTTGTCTTACTGCCTCCCCTGTACTGGGACTTCTGAAAGGACCCCCTAGGATTGGATGACAGAAGGGTATCTTTGTCTTTTTTGAGCTTTCAAGCATCTGGTCTATCTGCGTGCCAAAAAGGTGTTCACCATCGAACAGCAGCTTTAGCAGATGCTGCTTGACTTCTGGTTTAAAAGCCAGAGAAACAGAGCCAATTGTGACCCCCGACCAGGCTGCTGGTATTAACTCTTCTGGCAGCAATGTCAATGCATCCAGAGCACAGCGGATGGTGGCTTTAGAGATGGTCTTGCCATCTGTAACCTGCTCTTGCCCATGCTGCCTATACTCCGCAGGGAGGAATTTGAGAAGTTCCTCCATCTTGTTCCAATGCACTCTTACTTAACTGAGCTGGTAACTCTCCAATGACTGAGCTGATTGTACGGTCACCCTCATGCCCGCCTTGTCAATCTTTTTGGTCTCCTTATAAGGAGTTAGAGCATTCGCTATACCTTGGGTGCTGGCGCATTTCATGTGTACGACAAGACAGTCTGAAGGAACGTGCCCACGAATGTAAGGAGGGCTACTGGGAGAGGGTTTAGATTTTTTGCTGAACCTAGGTGTGATTACACAAGCCTCGACTGGCTCTTTGAATGTTTTGGGCACAGTTTTAAGCATTCCTTTTAGCACTGGGAGGAACATGAAGGTGCATTTTGTCTTGAACATTGTTTCGACTAGGAAGACATCAACTTCCTGTACGACATGAGTATCTATGTGAAAAGTAGCATCCTCATGGTATGCGGTAGCATCACCCGGGAAGAAAGTTTGGCAGGGTAGAGATCACGGTCTGGATCAACTGGGGTTTCAACATCATAGTCGTCCCACAGATCACCTATGGGCTTAAGGTCCTGCATCGTGGGGTCAGCTGGATACAGTGAACTGCACTTCCCATACGAAGTGGTAGTGACCCCTCTGAAGCAGCTGGAGCATATGGTGGTGGGAGTGGTGGAGTTGGAAGGGGAGGTGAAGAAGTCTAGGGGGAGGGGGCTAGTGCCCCTCACCTTCTGTTTCCTATGCTTTGGAGGTGGAGGCTCCAAAGCAATTTGCTCCTCAAAAGATAACCTTCTCTTCCTAGGAAGAGTCTAATGAGGCTTTGGAGGCAGCCTAGTGGAGATTATACCAGTAGGCAGGTGGAAAGAGATGTTTTTAGTAAGCACAAAACTCCTAATGCAAGTGTTGGAGAATACGTTGCTCAGAGTCGTCGGAGCCAGGTCGTTGGAGGTTTCAGCGCAGAATGGGTCTTTGGCGTTTATTGGACCCTTCGGCATGGAGGCTTTCGGTAAAGATGTTGACTTCGATGCAGATGTCGGCTTTGGGGCCAGTGATGGCTTTAGTGCTGGTGTCTGTTTCAGTGTCCGCTTCGGTGCCAGACTCAACGAGCCAGTCATCTCCGGGAGTGGCCACCATTTATGTGGGCCTTTTTTGCAGAAGAACAGAGCATTTTCAGATCCAAATGTTTGTTGGTGTCGATCATGGCCCGAAAACAGTGCCAGCCCATGAGGCTGTTGAGGAGACTCCGGGCTAAACGCCTGACCCTCGCTTGAGCATTGCTCTGCCGGTCTATGGGGTTAATGGGTGGCCACAGGTTGCGAGTGGGTGGTGACCATACTCACTGTTGAGGTCTTCGAGGGTTGTTGAACCTTAGGGTCTTGTAACTGTTCTCCCTCAGATTTGGAAGGCAACCTCCCTCCCCCCCAAACCGCCTCGACTGGACCAGCTGGGCCGGCTTCTTTCTCTATCTCGACATTGCGCTCCCCAAAGATGGTTGTGTGTCATCCGCTTCTTATCTCTGCATTCTCCCACTGGCACACCTCCACTTGCATCAGTATCGAAGAGACTTCAACTGGAAAGTGAGGCAGGCCCAGTATGTAGTCTCGTGGAGCTCGGGGGAAAGACAGACTGCTGACTTGATGGTGTTTAGTCCAAGGTAACTTGGAGTAAAACTGGTGTAGTTATTTCCAACAGGGAGTTCTTGCCATCAATGATCTGGCAGGGACGACAAGCGATCGGCCATGGCGGAAACGCACAGAGGCAAGTCTGGTGGTTGAAGTTCATCAATGACAAAGCAGCGCGAACAAGGATTCGTTAAGGCACTTCTATGAAACAGGAGGGGAGTGGTTTAGTCGGCCCAACGGAAAATACTGTTAGGCACGGAACTGGAAGCTTAATCGGTACATGTCGAAAACCAAAGGCAGGAAGAGAAAAAACTATCTAAGAGTGGAGTTGGTGCCCTGGCACATGGCCCATTAAGGGAGGAGTCACTATACCCCATCACCTCAAAAGACTTCTTCAAAGAAAAACAAGTTTCAAACATCCGAGCCCAGAACTAGATGGCAGGAGTATGCAGAGCATGAGTATTTACAGCCGCACATGCTACAAACATGCTTTTTCTCGATTTGAAAGTGAAAAATGGAACAGGTGATTATCCACTTGTACCTCTAATGTGCATTTGTGATCCTCCTGGAAGCCCTGCTAAAAGGCATCTGTGTTGTGGTTCTGTTATTCCAGGAAAATGTCCAACTGACACTACAACTGAGCAAGAGTTAACTTTGAAATCTATTGGGCCATACTGAACAGAATGAATCCTCTAGAACAGTGCATCATATTACCACTACCAGGGAGTAGGACGAATTGTTATGGCATCAATTCCACACCGAACATGAATAACGAGCAAGTAACTTTTCTCCATCATGGGATATTTCCTTTAATATGTGAAAATGACAGCAAACTAGTTTTACCGCGACGTCATGCTGGCGATCCCGACGCGAATGACAAAGGCGGTGTCGACCGACGCCACCTACAGACACGCAAGGGTACTGCTGAGGAAAACATTCTCCGGATCCAGTCCGACTCCTGGGGATTCTAAGGTAAGGAATCTATAACTAATAGTCTCTTTCAGATCAATGATGACACATATAAATATCTACAAGGTAAGAAACAACTTTGTTCCTGTTTAAAAATGTACTTTTATAACATTTATTGATCTGTTACCTCTGCAAGAATGTTATGGGCATCAGGAAGTGAATGTATAAGACATGATGTAATGGCAGATGTGGACGGGTTTCGGGGTTTCACCCCTCATCAGCCAGGATAGCTTGACTCCAGTGGCATGGAGAGCACGGACCCACATCTGGGCATACCCATCCCACTCGGGGGACAAATGCAAAAACAACAATTGATGGACAGAATGCAGAACAATGTCATACATTCGCCCCAGTACAGAGATCTGGGCCTAAATCCAAGACAGAAGTGAAGCAGAAAAGGAAAACAAATAGACATGCTTCCAGTCTAGAGGGCTGCTTGGTCATTTCACAAAGTCTGTAAATTAGTTTGATTTCACTCACATGGATGCAGTCAATGAATGGCTCTCGCTTTGCGCAAAGAGTCCTTTTCCTCAGGCTGGTAGCCAATCTCCAAGACTACTATGAACTATCTCAATCACTAGTCACTGCAAAGGTTTTTTGCAATTACCAGTAATATCTTTTCAGACACCTGTAAAATCAGAGGAGACTTTGGCAGCACCTTTCTCACCATTAACTATTTTGAACACCAATATGGAAGGAACAGTACTTTTAATAATAATCGTATTTAATGAAGGGTTCTAATGGTAAAATCATACAAAACCATTCCTTACGCACTCCAAATTACTCATTTACTGTGTATGTGTGTGCATCAAATGTAAGAATGGTGCAATTCTCTTAAACTAGGAGTCTGTCTCAGTGATGGGATTATAGGCCCTGGGGTGCCTTAGGCTGGGCCTCAGAATAGTCCTTTGCACCAGGGAGGAGCTGCAGATTTATTACACAAGAGCACCACAGGTAAAATGAAAAAGTTACTTACTGTAAAAAAGTTACTTACCTTTAACTAAAGCTCTCCGGCATTAGTATCTTTCATATATTCACGTCTCTGAATCATTCTTTATTATCGAGATGGGAGCCCTACCGTAACTGTACAGTAGCAGCACAAGGGGCCGACTGCCTGAAAGGCCCTAAAACAATGCCACTTTTCACCTCAATTCAAAAACTCAAACTTCAGCAAATAACATGAGTGCCCTCAGCCTCATCGCTTCCAGAGGCTATTTCACCTCAGATTTCTAGCACAAGTGTGGAAAGGATAATTATTCAGGGAAAGTGATCTAGGTAAGCCTCTATTTAGAGAGGCTGGATAGGAGTTAATTAAGCTACCAGAGCTGGAGAACCCTTTTTCTTCCCCATGCTTGAATCATAGTAGAAAGCAGTATTGACGATTTACACATCTCCATTTTGACACTGGGAACCCTTCACGTGGATTTGGAAAAGAAAGTAGCAATTGGTTCGACTTTTTAAAATGTTTTGTTTCCTCCAGATAGAACTTAAGGCATCTCCTTAAATCAAGTGCATTAGAGGTGTTTTAGAAGAAGGCTTTAAGGACATGTTCATTGGAGTGAAATTCTGTCAGAACATTTAGAATACATTTTGCACTAGTCTTTAGCACAACTTTATCCGGGGTAAACTGCAAGTAAGGTTGTGCAGTAGTAAAACCGCAAATCTTACTCCACTCTTGGAAGTTATGTCAACAGGGTAGCTGTCTTTCGAAAGAGTTTTTATGTGCAAATGGTGAACTGATTTGATGATCGGTTACTAGTTGGGATAGGATGGTTTTCAATTCCCATTTTATTGGAAAAGAGTTCTTGATGGTGGAAAGAAATGGGGGAGAGGAGTTGGCCCAACGGCTAGGGCGGTCGACCTCGAATCTGGGGAACTGGGTTCGACCTCAGCAATGACGCTGAACATCCTGTGATTCTGGGCAAATCGCTTAATCTTCCTGTACCTAACAAAAAATAAATGTGTCCTCATGTAACATAACTGGTGCCAAGTAAAGCGCTCGGATACCCGATTCGGGCCAAGTTCGCACTATATAAAACTCCATAAAAAATAAAAGCAAATCTAAAAGAGACCTTTCAGGAGCTTTTTAATAATTCTTTGCAACCAAAAAGGATGGTTCTTTTGGAGAGCTTCTGTACCTTGAAACTGCTGCAATGTGGACTTTAATCAATGCGGTTTTAAGTCCTATTTGAAAAGGCTCAAATAAATAGGGCAAAATGTGATGGGCTTGGATGAGAGGTGCATGTAATCCATTTGAAGAGCACAGACAAGAATCTTTTACATTTGGAAGTGTTGGTAGTTATTTGTACTGGATGCGCCAGAATATTTCTGCAATCAATCAGGGATGTCACCATTGTGAAATTCAGTGAATTTAAGAGGCAGTAAGACTGCTTCAGAGACCACATATTGTGATGTAGGATATGCTACTGTCATATGGAGAAGATATCTGCATTTGTGGAAAAGGTGCTATTTCTGCTAGAAGTAGAAGGTCTGTTAACCATAACTGCCTCAGCAATCAGTCTGCAGGGTATCCTCTTCACTTTGGCGATCATATTTTGCAGCAGGGAAAGTGGTTGTACAGTATAAGCAAATATCTTTCATCATCTGATCAAAAAGGCATTCCCCCATGACTTTGGCAGCAGATGCCAGTTTGCATATAATTGGCATTTCTTGTTGTGAAGAAGTCGGACTTTGGTTTCCCCAATTAGTTGAATACCTTCTTAAAGGCGCAGTCATTCAGCCCAACTCACAGCAATATTTCAGTGCTCTGCTGAGATATTCCACCTGAGCGTTTTCCACACCAAGAACATGCTCTGCATGCATCAAGATGCAATGGTGGATGGCCTAGTGCGCCTCGGATGAGAGGATCTGCAAATGAGTACCTACCTGCTTAATAATAACAAAGGTTGCAAGGATGTTGTCAGTACTGACCAACAAAAGTATTTTCAATGAAAAGGGGAAACTATAGGGCTCTTCTGACAGCTCTCAGCACCAGGAAATTTACAATGAAAGGATGTTACTTACCCTGTAAGCATCTGTTCTTGGCATGTAGTTCTGTAAATTCACATGCTTTGCATAAGTCCACTATCTAGTGTTGGGCTCGGATGCTTGCAAGTTATTTTTGCTCGAATAATTTTTTCGAGTCACACAGCTGTGTGACTCCTCCTTTTGGTGATACTGCGCATGGGCATCAACTCCATTGTTAGATTGTTTTGCCACAGGAGAGTGAGAATGGAGGTGGAGTAAGCATTAGTAACGTAATGTCCATGCAAGTAATGTGAATTAAGGTAAATATAAAAGTAAACTGAGACCTACACAGGCGTCCAGGGAGGAGGGTGGGGGCAAGTGAACCTACAGCACTACATCCCAAGAACAGATGCTTACAGGGTAAGTAACATCCGTTTGAGGCATGTGTGGCTGGAGATATATATGCTTTGCATAGACTTTAAAGCAGTTCTTTCCCAAAGCAGTGGCTAGCCTGTGGGGGTTGAAAGAGTACACAGTAGTGCTTGTCCAACATTGGATTGTTGACGTGCTAGTACATCCACACAGTAATGTTTTGTGAAGGTGTGTAGAGTGGACCATGTTGCTGCTTTGCAAATGTAAGCAATGGGAATGTCCCCTAAGAATGCCACAGAGGCACCTATTTTAAGAGTTAAGTGAGCCCTGTGGGAATAGGTAAAAGTCTTTTTGCTTAAGCATACTAAGTTTGGATACATTTCACTATCCATCTTGAACTTCCACTTTTTTGAAATGCAATTCCCAGTATGAGGAGGTGAGAAAGCAACAAATAATTACTTTGTTTTCCTGAAAGTTTTGGCTCTGTCGATACAATACATTAAAGCTCTTTTAACATCCAACAGAATCAGGTTGTGGGAAGAAGACAGGTAATTCTATCGAATGGTTAATATGAAAAGGTTAGACCACTTTAGGAAGAACTTTGGGTTGGTTCTAAGCACTACTTTGTCTCGAAGTCAGAAGAATGGTTCTTCTAAGGTTAGTGCCTGGAGCTTACGGACACATCTGAGTGAAGTGATTGCTATTAAAAAAACGCTACTTTACAAGATAAATATTGGAGTTGGTAAACTGTAGTGGCTCAAATGGGGGCCCCATGAACCTTGTTAGTACAATGTTTACATTTCATGTTAGTGCAAGTGTAAGGGGAGTTACTCTTAAGTCTCTTCATAAATGCTTTAATGACAGGTATTTTGAATAAAGATAAATGTCTGTTTTGCAGGTAGGCTGCAATGGCAGCAAGGTGTAGGCGTATTAAAGTGTAAGCTAGACCTGAAGTTTGAACATGCAACAGATTACAAAGAAGGAACGCGTTACTTACCTGTAACTGCGGTCATCCAGTATTGGTATCTTTCATAGATTCACATGCCTGAATCATTCCCCGTCGTCGGGAATGGGAGTCACCGGTAAATAACAAAGTAATGTCCAGAAGACATAAGACAGCCATAGGCCTCAGAGGCCTTAGCTTAGTAAGCTATCCACGTCCTTATGTAAAAAAGGACCAAATTTTGGCCAGAGCCAATCAGCTAACACCACCCTCTAGAACCTTCCTGGTAGGAGCTCTAGTCCCTCAGATTTTCGTGAGCACAGTGCTAAGCAGCTGTATACTGAGAAATCCGAGAGAGCCCTTCCAGGGGAGGCGGGTGGGTTGCATGTGAATCTATGAAAGATACCAATACTGGATAACCGCAGTTACAGGTAAGTAACGCGTTCCTTATCCAGTATTAGGGTATCTTTCATAGATTCACATGCCTGAATCAGAGTAGCAAGCAGTGAAAAAAGCACATTTCGAAAGATATGGATAACATACAGGTATTAGATAACCACATCTATCTGAGATAAACAACAGTGCTACTGTAAAGCAATGAATAAGTAATGCATACATTATAGTGCGAAATGTGCATAAACTCAGGATGGTGGGATGAAAGAAAGGGCTCACCTCTATTTAAAAAGAGGACGTAGAACCGCTTGACCCACTGACGCATCCTTCATGATCTCCGCATCCAGGCAGTAATGCTTGGTGAAGGTATGCGGCGTCTTCCATGTGGCCGCTCTACAAATGTCCACAATGGGCACCCCAGCAAAAAAAGCCATGGAAGTAGACATGGCCCTTGTGGAGTGGGCACGGACCGTTTTTCTCAACGGACGTCCTGCCTGTTGGTGACAGAAGGAAATGGCCGAAGAAATCCAGCGGGAAATGCTCTGTTTTGTGAGCGGAAGCCCTCTTCGAGGTCTGCTGTAGGCTATGAATAGCTGATTTGATTTACGAAAAGATTTCGTTCTCTCAATGTAAAATTTCAAGCAACGTTGAATGTCTAGTGAATGTAGAGTTCGTTCCGCCACTGTTTGTGGATTTGGGAAGAATGATTGTAAAACAATAGGTTCGTTGAGGTGGAAGTGAGATGGAACCTTGGGAATGAAAGCTGGATTTGTGCGGAGAAGGACTCTATCCTTTTTGAATTGCAGGAATGGGTCCTGGATAGAGAACGCTTGGAGCTCCCCCACTCGCCTTGCCGAGGTAAGAGCTAGTAGAAGTGCCACCTTCCAGGAAACAAATTTAAGGTCAGCTCTGTGGATGGGCTCAAACGGGTGCTTCATTAGTTGAGCTAGAACTATGTTAAGGTGCCAAGCCGGTGGAACAGGCTTTACTGGAGGGAATGTGCGAAACAGTCCTTTCATGAATTGCTTTATGAGTCTATGAGACCATAAAGAGGGGCCGGAAGAAGATCTTCTGAAACGTGAGATTGCAGCTAGGTGAACTTTAATGGAGGCATGAGCAAGACCAGATTCTGCCAGATGTAAAAGGTAGGGTAAGACTTGTCCTGGGGTGGAAGAGAAAGGATGCAACCTATTCGTCTTACACCAGATACAGAATCTTTTCCACTTGAGTGAGTATGTCTTGTTGGTACTATCTGCTCGAGCCCGAGCTAGAATTCGTCTGCAGTCTGGAGGAATGTCTAGGCCCCGAAACTCTCTGAACTCAGGAGCCAAGCTGATAACCTGAGAGAGGCTAGATCCGGATGTTGAATCTGCTGATCGCTGAGCGTCAGAAGAGATGGAAACGTTTTCAGTCTGATCGGAGGTTCCTGGGAGAGGAGGTGAAGTTCCGAGAACCAGTGTTGGCGTGGCCAAGCTGGAGCTATCAATATCAAAGTGCAAGGTTCCGCCTTCATCTTCCGTAGTACCCTGGGGATCAGGGGAAATGGCGGAAAGGCGTATGCAAAGACGTTGCACCATGCTATCGAAAAGGCATTCCCCAGGGATCCTGGTTGGGAATGCCTTGGCATTTGGCGTTGCGTTGGGTGGCGAATAGGTCCAGCCGAGGTGTGCCCCATTGGGCGAAGATATTGTTGGGGACCTGCTGATCCAGTTCCCACTCGTGGCACGCTGCCTGCCTCCTGCTTAGATAATCTGCCAACACGTTGTGGGTGCCTGGAACATAATCTGCTCGGAGAGAGATGTTGTGGCGGAGCAGCCAGTTCCAGATTTTCTGTGATTCGCGCGAAAGCGTCAGTGAACGAGTCCCTCCCTGCTTGTTCAGGTAGTGCATTGTCGTGGTGTTGTCTGTCCGGACAAGCACTACTGAGTTCTTTATCCTCGGGAGGAAAGCCACTAGAGCTAGGTAGACTGCTCGGAGCTCTAAAAGGTTGATATGAAGCATTTTCTCCGAAGGGGACCACTTTCCGCTTATCTGTAGCTCCTGAAGGAAAGCTCCCCAGCCTTCTATGGAGGCGTCCGTGGTGATTATATGAGGAGTAGCAGGAAGCAAGAAAGGCAAGCCTTGCGAAAGGTTCTTGGGGCAAACCCACCATTGCAGAGCCTGTTTGATCGCCGGGGTTACTTGGATGACGTCGTCGAAAGACCCTGTACACTGGATCCACTGGTTCGACAGAGCCTCTTGTAGGGGTCGCATCCGTAAGCGGCAATGTGGGATTAATAGAATGCAGGAGGACATCATCCCGAGGAGGGATTTGAAGAGGCGCACCGACAGCGTCTTTCTTGTCATTACCTGGAGTGCCAGAGATTGAAGTTTGTCCTGGCGTTCCTGTGACGGGAATGCTTTCCTGTGGATGGTGTCTAGTGTAGCTCCCAACAATTGCATGCATTGGGATGGTTACAGGACAGATTTGTCGTGGTTGAGAGTGAGCCCCAGTGACTCGAAGAGTGTCAGACAAGCGTTGGAAGATCTTATCACGCCTTCTTGAGATGGGGACTTGATAAGCCAGTCGTCTAAATACGGGAAGACTTGGTGGTGGAAACGGCGTAGGTACGCCGCCACTGGTGCTAGGCATTTGGTGAAAATGCGTGGCGCCGATTTGAGCCCAAATGGCAGAACCCGAAACTGGTAATGCCTGCCCGCCACCATGAAACGCAGGAACTTCTTGTGGTTGCGGTGTATTGGGACATGAAAATAGGCGTCTTGAAGGTCCACCGACACCATGTAGTCGTTTGCGTTGAGTAAATGTAAAACCTCCTGTATGGTAATCATTCGAAACAACTGTTTTTTCAGAAATTTGTTGAAATTTCTGAGGTCCAATATGGATCTCCATTTTTTCTCTTTCTTTCGGATGAGAAAGAAATGGGAGTAGAACCCTCTCCCTCGTTGGCTTTGGGGAACTTTCTCTATAGCTCCCTTTAGAAGCATAATCTTTATTTCTTGGAGCAATGGGCGTAGGTTTTTGTGAATCCTTTGGCGTGGAGGAGTTTGAGGAGGAATTTGTATGAATTCCAGGGAATGGCCGAATTGTATTAATTGGAGGACCCATCGGTCCGTAGTTATCGTTTGCCAATTTTTGAGAAAATGGGAGATTTTTCCGCCAATCTTGTAGGGTGGAGACAAGTTTGAGACCGGCTGCATCCGGAAGTCATTGCCGCCGCGCGGCACCCTTTTGTCTTCCTCCTCTAGTACGAAAGGAAGTTTTGTGGTAAGAAGACTGTTGTCGCTGCTGATATTGTGGACGGTACTGCTGGGAAGAGGAGAAAGAGGAACGCTGTTGAAAGTCTCCTCTGGTGGAAGTCTGACCTCTTCCTCTTGACCCACGAAAGGAAGGGTTCCGAGATTGCAGAGACCCCAGGGCTCTGGCAGTATCTGTATCTTTTTTGATACCTTGCAATGCCTCGTCAATAAGAGAACCGAATAGAAGCTGGCCATCATAAGGCATGTCCAGGACTTTTGTCTGGACCTCCGGCCTGAAAGAAGTTGCCTTGAGCCAACCCTGGCGCCGGAGAACAGCCGCACCCGCCAGCTGCCTAAAACCTGTGGAAGCAATATCCATTGCACAGTCTATCAGTTCCGTGGCAGATCTTTCACCCTCCAACAGAATCTTCCTTGCCTCTTCTTTTGATTCAGAAGGCAAATCCGCTAGGTATGGGGCAATGTCCGCCCACATTTGTCGGTTGTACCGTCCCAATAGTGCAGTAGCGTTGGAGGCACGTACTGTTAAGGCTGACATAGAGGAGAAACGTTTCCCTATGTTATCCATACGTCGTCCTTCTTTATCCGGCGGAGCTGTCAACAGCGCAGCTGGGTTGCTTGACCTCCTCTGCGCAGCTTGAGTGATAACCGAGTCCGGCTTTGGATGGCCTGTAAGACAAACCGGAGCAGTGTCCGGAGCTTTATATTTCTTGTCCAGGCGTGGTAGAACCGGTGGTACTGATGAAGGGTTCTGCATTATTTTTATGCCCTGGTCCCAAATATAATCAATTATCGGGATTGCCCGGACGGACTTCTTGAAGGGTTCCTTAAAGTCATATAAGAAACAGTCTTGTTGATGCGAAGGCATCGGGATCTGGAAGCGCTGGGCCGCTCTTTCAATGATGTTGTGGAAACCGCCGATGTCGTCGGGCGGTGAGTCGGCTGTGGTAGGGACTGGCGAAACCAGACCTGGAAGGATGTAATCATCCCATTCATCTTGTTGGGATTGGACGTCCTGGAGTTCTCCTTCTTCTGGTTCCTCCTCCTCCTCCTCCTCCTCCTCCTCGTCCGTGGTGGGGCGAGGCGGAGATGCCCTCCTCTCCGGTTGCAAAAGTAGTGGAGGCGGTCGTGGCCGTTGAGTGGAAGGCCCCGCAGGCATCGGTGGAGGTGCTTGAGTCGGAAATCGCTGTTTATAGTCCGATATTAAGAACTGAAGGTCTGTGACCAAGGATGCCGGTAGACACACCATGGAAGGTGGAGGCGGCATGTATTCTTGATGAGGAACCTCCTCATAATCCTGGGGAATGTCTTCGTAATCCGAGACATCCTGGTACTTTACATGGAGCTGTGATGGACTAGTCGCCACAGGAAAGAGACTAGCGTCGTCCGAATCCTCCTCTTCAAAGAGGCGAGTAGGAGGCAAGGTTGGGACCTTACTGGGTGAAGTGAGGGCCGGAGTTAATGCACGTTTCGTTATTTGTACATGCACAAATGTACTCTGGTCTTCCGTGTCCATACCCCTCAAGGGGCTCGATGGTATAGCTGTAACCGACGTTACAGGTATCAATGTCGTCGACGGGATCGTCGTCGGGGTCGTCGTCAGCAACGAGGACGATGAAGACGGTTTCCTCGTCGACAATGGCGTCGACGATGGCGTCGACGATTGCGTCGACGGGGATGTGCTCGTCGACGGTACCCTCGTCGTCGACGGTGTCTTCGTCGTTGGCAGCTTCGTCGACGGAGTCCTCGTCGTCGACGATGTTGTTGTCGACGATGGAGCTCTCGTCGACGGTGTCGTCGACAGCTTACTCGACGACGACGACGACTTTTTTATGGCTAACGTCGACGAGATTGTCTTGCCTGCCGTCGACGATGGAGTTGTCGTCGAGGACATGGAATGAGATGTCATCGTCGATAGAGTCGTCGTCGACGATGTAACTGAAATCGCTGTCGACAGAGATTTTCTCGTCGACGCTACAGTCGACATTGTTGTCGTCGACGAGGTGGCAATAGGCTTTTTGAAGGTGTGGGGCATCACCTTAGGAGACGAGCTCCCTGGAATAGGCGAATCCTGGACCTTTGAAGACTTTTTCTGCGTCTTCTTCTGAGGTGGCTGCGACGAAGGGCCCGGCGATGCCACCCTTGGTCTTTTACGTGAAGAGTGAGACGAAACTGAGGAACTCACTCTCCTCAGAGGACACCACAGCCTCCTTGTCCTTTAGCCTTTGCAGCCAGATTAAAAGGCGCCCCTCTCGGTCTTTCAAGGTCTTAGAAGAGAAAGTCCGACATACCTTGCAGTCCTTAGAACTGTGACTGGGATAGAGACAATACAAGCAGTCCTTGTGTTGGTCGTCGATATGTAGCCTCTTCTTTCCGCAAGAGGCACAGGGCCTGAATAAACCCTTCTTAGGTGTATCAGCCATGCTGAAAATCCAGAAAGTTGAGAAGAAATACTGTTAAATCCAAGGAAATGAGCAGAGCTCAGTGGAGACTCCCTTAGCACGACGTGCGGTAGAAAATCTGAGGGACTAGAACTCCTACCAGGAAGGTTCTAGAGGGTGGTGTTAGCTGATTGGCTCTGGCCAAAACTTGGTCCTTTTTTACATAAGGACGTGGATAGCTTACTAAGATGAGGCCTATGGCTGTCTTATGTCTTCTGGACATTACTTTGTTATTTACCGGTGACTCCCATTCCTGACGACGGGGAATGATTCAGGCATGTGAATCTATGAAAGATACCCTAATACTGGATAATTGTTTGTATTTGGGCATCTAATGGGTTTACCTTTTGACGCTGACAGTATATAACAAATCATTTCTGTTTGGCAGTGTAGCAGTTTCTAGTTGTAGGCCAGGGAGCTTGTTTGAGAATATCAATGCATTGTTATTGTAGGTTTAGGTACCCAAATTCTAGGACTTCAGGAGCCATATTGCAAGGTTCATTTCCTAGGGATGTCTTATTTCACAATGGTTGTGTGTGAGAAGATTCAGGTTGAGGGGAAGCTTCTGGTGTGGGACTAGCAAGTGTTCCAGTAGTGGGGTGAACCATGGTTGACAATCCCAGGTTGGAGCTATCAGAACTAGGGTGAGGGAACTCTGTCTGAGCTTTCTGACTACTAATGGAAGTAATGGGGGAGGTGGAAAAGCATAGGCAAATATCCGGACCAGTTCATCCATAGAACATTACCCTAGGATAGTGGATGTGGAAACCTGGGTGCGAAGTTCGGGCATTTTCAGTTTTCTGGGGTTGCAAACAGGTCTATTTGTGGAAATTCCAAATTGTGAAAGTATGGTAGGAGAACTTTGGGGTGAAGTTCTCATTCATGGACTTGTTGCTGCCTCCTGCTGAGAAGGTCTGCAACTTGATTGCTTGTCCTTGGTACGTGTTCTGGTAGGTGAAGATTGTTGTGATGTACTGCTAAGCGCTATATGGTCTGGGCTAGACGTCATAATTGCAGAGAGTGAGTGTTCCCTCTGACCCTTCCCCTGTTTCTGCAGGTAGTACATAGTTGTGATATTGTCAGACCGGATTAGGACAACTATGTGTAGTAAGCGAGGAAGGAACGCTTTCAATGCTAAGTGAACATCTTGAAGCTCAAGGTAGTTGAGATGTAGACCCTGGTGTTTGGCGTCCCAAATACCCTGAATTATAATATCTTGAAGGTGAGCTCCCCAACTTGTCAGGGAAGCATCTGCTGTGAGAATGGCCTGGGCAACTGGATATAGAAATGGTCGCCCTCTGGACAGGTTTTGTGCATTCCATAACTGCAGAGAGTGATGTGTGCTGCTGTCTACCAACATTAGATCGTGTAGTTGACCTTGTAACTGGGTCCATTGACGTGAAAGACATTCTTGCAGTGGTCTCACATGTAAACAAAGAATGTGGGACTAATGTAGTGCAGGATGCCATCATGATCAAAACGCGCTTGAGTGTTCTGACTGTGGCCTGGGTCCCAGTTTGAAACTGTTGGGCCAGTGTCAGAATGGTTTGGATTCTGGTTGTATCTGGGTATGCCAACCCCAAGTGAGCACCGAGTATGGCCCGTAAATATGGTTGTATTGGACATGGTTGTAGGAGTAATTTTTGCAGACTGAAGGTAAACCCTAGTCAATGTAGTAGTGTTAGTTGTGTATGTTGGCTGCAAAGGCAAAAGCGGCTTGCTTTTCTTAGCCAATCGTCCCAATAAGGACATATGTGGATGTTTTGCTATATGTGCCCCTGGAGAAGCTTTTATAGGTGGATAACTGTCCTTGATGTTTATAGGAGGACCCTGTGCCCATGGAGGCAGACCTAGCACTTTGTTTGAAATAGGGCCGACGTATGGACCCACAGTAGGTGGGAGTTTGTAGGGGCCCCAATGGTTTTGCAACATTAGTGTTTTTTTCATTTTTTTGAAGGGCTGGGTCTACCCGAGGGCCACAGAGGTGCTCTTTGTCAAAGGGAAGATTAAGAACTACTTGCTGCACTTCAGTTTTAAAACCAGAGACTGAGGCAAGCATGTCTATGTAAGAGAAGGCTGGCATTTATTTCTATAGAAGCAGTGTAAGAGTCCAGTGCGCATTTAATGGAGTTATTAGTGATTCGATTCCGCTCATTGAATATTTCATATCCAATTTTCTTGTATTCCTCTGCAAGATGTTGGAGCAGCCCCTCCATTTAATTGTGTTGTAATAGCGGGCCAAAAGAGCTTGGTTGTTGGTGATACGCCAATGATTTGCAGACTGGACTGCTCTCCTCTTTCCTGAGGCGTTGATACGTTTTGACTCCTGGTCTGGGAGAAGTGCATCCCCAGTTGTTTAGAAGGTAGAAATTTTCATTGCCTTAGCTACTGCCAAGGAGTCTGGGGTTAATTGCCCTCAAATATATATAGGGTCAGATGGTGCTGCCTTATATTTTTTGCCAGATCTTGGTGTTATTATTCATGCTTTTACGGGGTCTTTAAAAATGTCATCTGCATGACATAGAAATCCTATGAGTGGTAAATACTGTGACCCCCTTTGAGCAGCGGAGTGTGTCTAAAAGAGGACACTTGATATGCTGCACCTCTGTCAATCAGGTCTTGATAGGCTAAAGCATCATCTGGGGGATAGATGTGTGGGATAATGGTATGGGTCAGTATCCCCCCTGTGGCTATATATTATAAGCATCCCATGGATCCCTACGATGTGTATCTTCTGGTATATTATTATCCACATCTATTATCGGTGAATGAGGAGACATGTTGCCTGCTTCAGAATGTTCTGGTGTAGCAGGTGGTGGAGTGGATGCTGGTTTTAGAGAGGTTGGGGCAGGAATGTGTAAAGGGCAATTGGCAATGTCCTTTTTCTTCTTTTTGAAAGGTTGAATAGGAAGGTCTATAGCCTCTTCGAAAGACAGCTGTCTTTTAGAGGGTTGAGGCTTTGCCGACTGAAGAATAATCTTCTTTGTTCTGGGTTGTTTCTTAAGTTTTTTTGCGTCGGATTGATCCTTTCCTGCATAACATTGAGGATTGGTTTGGGTAAATGTTTCGGTTCGAAGGTGTAAAATTTCAGTGCAGAGGAAAGTTTTGGTTTCGGTGCAGGTGTGCTCTGAGCCGAAGCACAATGTCCCTTGTCTTTTGGTACTGAAGTTATTGTTCGATCTGTCAGTGCCAAATCCAATTTCGAGGAGGTGGGGGCTTTTGCTGTAGGCTGAAATTCCGGTGCAGAGGGCAGGGCTTCTGAGTCTGTATGTCGGTTCTCGCCATGGCCTTTATGCAGTGGCAGAACGTGAGCAGTTTGCTTGAACTGAGCAGATTTTTTGGGCTCCAGATCAGAGCAGTTGTACTCATGATCCAAACATTTCTGGGCTGACTCCAGGATGGCTGGGTCTTGTTCGGTCTCTGACTCGGAATCTTGGATGGATAAAGATTCTACATGGGCTGCTGATGCTTCCTCTTCTTCCTTCTCTTGTCGACCAAAGATGTACAGTGTGTTATCTGTTTGTCTGACCGGCATTTCTTAGTGACGCGCACTTTGGTCCCGAAGAGGTTTTTTTTTTTAGATCGGAACGACCTACAGGCCTCAAAGGTGTCTTCCCGATGGTCGGGTGAGAGGCACAGATAGCAGACTGAAGGCTGGTTGGGTATTTGGAATGGCAATTCAGACAAATGGAACAATCTGTCAAATTCGAATAGGCCCAGCAGGACGTGGCCCACAGGCTGTCAAGGCAAGTCGAAGAGCCCAACATGCAAACTGTTATTTTGCTTGGAACGCAACGGTAACTACGCGACTGAGCCAATACCGCTGAGTTAGGGTCGACTGGTGAACTGAAGGGAGCCGAAAGGATCTCGAACCAGGGCACAAAAGAGTACATCCAAACATGTTGGTGGAAAGAAACAATCTAACAATGGAGTCTATGACCATGCAAGTATCACCAAAAGGAGGAGTCACACAGCCTTATGACTCAAAAAACTTCTTCGACCAAAAACAACTTGCAATCAGCCACGTCCAACACTAGATGGCCTTGTATATTGTTGTCTTCAATAGACCTCTTGCTGAGAGGTCTTGAAGGTAGGCACCACACCCTTCTGTTGATTCATCCAAAGCGACCACGAAATGTGAGGCCTACTCCTGCATTCATTGTTGACATCCACGATGGGAGAAACTCTCTCAATCTGTGAGGTACTATTACTTGATTATCCCCCAAAAATATGTTGCTCAAGCTCACTAACTTAACTCTTCTTGAATAGGCTGCATTTATAGACAGCAGAATGGTATAGGGTCCATGCATGCACACATGATACCAAGAAAGACTTCTAAGATGCACATTTTCACTTCAGGCTGCTTATGTAGTTGTCTTGTAATGCACGGAGAGCAGATTGCCAGTCGCTCAACTGACAAGTTTTCACCTTTTGCATTCATTGTGCATCGGAGTCTTTGAGCTATTATCAAAGAAGATTTGTGTTTGTTGACAGCAAGTACAAGCTTTCTAACCAGTTTTTAAAACGGTAACTGAGGTTTTACTACAACCTAGAGAGGCACTCATGACAATCCATTCATTTTGATAGCAGGAGAACTGGTGTCCTAGCCATCTTAGGTGGGCTGCAGCTCGCTTCATGCACTTTGTAAATATTCCGGGGTGGATTTGAGGTTGAGTGGGAGTACGCAGCATCGACCTTGGTGACCGACTATCTAGTATCTAAAAAGCTCTGGATGAATGGAATATAGAAATATGTATATTTGAGATCTAAAAACAGCATGTAGGCGAGACAGCCATTCTGAATGACTGTTTTCTTAGGAATATAATGAAATAACAGGAGTCCAGAATGAACTTCTATTCTTTCATGGCTTTATTTTCTATTAACTGTAAAAGCTCAGGTTGTGAGGTTCCTTTGTTGCTGGTTCTATAACTCCCTTCATAGCTTGTTGAGACTCTCTGCTTTAACAGGGGTAGATGGCTGTGTTTAAATATGGGCAGTGCTGTTGGATGATGCTGATGTCCCCCCACAGTGTGTACAAACGGATTTATATCCAGCACTCATGACTGTGGCAATTCTTGCCTATTCATTTTTAGAAAGCATAGATACTGCCACCTACAGGGCACCTTGTGGGGAATTGAGGTGGTAGCCAGTGCCTGAAGATTGTCAAGGATGTTGAGTCTGGACTTATAGACCGTGGCGGCTACCATGTATGGAGGGTGGGGTGGCAAAAAAATGAAACCGACTTACCTTCCGAAGCGATGTCCTACTTCGGTTTCCGGTAGGCTCCAAAGTGGGACCCAGCAGCAAACTCCCCTAACTAATCCAGGCGCTGCTCTCACCAGCATGAGAACAGTGCCAGGAATGGCAGGAGCGGCCTCACTCAGCACTCCTAAGAGCACTGGAGGCCTGCGCGTTCTCTAACGCAGATGTCTAAGACAGTTAGGTTAGAGAACTTTGAAATGCGTATGTCTGGCTGGCTATGGCAAGACAGCCGGCCAAACAGACATGCTCATGTTAAAGCTCACAGCTCCCTGCTGCTGCCACTCAGCACAGCAGCACTGTCCCCACCCTCTCAGTTCAGGAAGGGTAGGTTGCTGAAAAAAAAGGTAATAAACAAAAGTTATACCATTTTATTTTTCAGCTCTGGCCTGGGGCTATCTTAGTGGGGTGACACTCCTCCACTCAAACGGAGGAGCCGCCCCTGCTTTCAGACTGCCCTCCTCCTCTGCGTTTTGCCTGAGGCTTGTTGCATCTTTGGACCTGTGGTGCCCTATTTGATTGCTCTTACAACCTGTAATATTGGTGTTATAGTTGTGGCAGGTATATAGGGTAAAGGGTTTGCGATTCTGCAGTTGGATGTTGTCTATCCCACTTATCACTGCTTTGTCTATTAGGTTATTTCAGTTCTCCTTTTTCATTATTTGTATATTGGTCATCATCAGATGTGTTCTTGCGGTAGTTCAGAGAAAGGTTGGACTTGCTGACATGGAGTTGGATAACATAACATGTATTTGTAATGTGCACATTTATCCAGAAGGGTATCTTGGTGC
The DNA here is from genome assembly GCF_964204655.1 of Triturus cristatus. Taxonomy (NCBI): domain Eukaryota; kingdom Metazoa; phylum Chordata; class Amphibia; order Caudata; family Salamandridae; genus Triturus; species Triturus cristatus. The sequence continues at coordinate 770,587,179 of NC_140580.1, forward strand.
TGAATAACAGGTGTTTGTTACCCAACTCAATGGTACTCATTTTATCGACCTCTGAAGGATGAAAAACTGTGGATCAATCGGGATTTGAACCTGTGACCACAAGGTCAAACACATGCCCTTAGAGTGGAAACATTAGTCCACTAAGGCACCAGAGGTGGATGTGGTAGTGTATCACACATCTGTGGTTTTGCAGCCTCAGACCTGTAATCTGATTGTGGTGATTTAGAAGCAGTTTGCTCTGGAACAGGTTGCTGGACAGGTTGAGGTTCCGATACTGCTGGAAATCGTGTGTAAAAGGCTGTTATCATATGGCGTATATCTTTTATAAAGCCCACTGGCATTTTCATAATTATTCGCTCACAGACTAATATGGGTCATAGTGGCGATAAAAGTGTTCACACTCTTCCGCCCATTACTGTTCTAGATAACTCTAGCAATTGTGTCAAAAGATGCAGGTTTGCGCTGTGGGAGCTTCTCTTGTTCTTCTGTGCTCTGGGTTATAAATAGCCCAATAGAGGTCCTCTGGGTCGGAACCATTTCCTGCCTCAGTTTCAATGAGTTTAGACACCTGTTAAAGTGAAACTTTGCTTGGCTAAGTATATTCAGCGCATAGTTCCTTTGCCTGCTCGTCTTTTGGGCATTTTGAGATTTCCATCAACTCTGTCAGTAGTGAACTGAGTCTTCATCAACAGATCATTCGTCAACAGTGTCTTTGTTGATGGGTACATTGTCAAAGGAGTCTTTGTAATAGACAGTCTTTGTCGATAGTCACTCCATAAGCAGGGTCGTTGACACCCTGATGTCCCTGATGAGGATGTCAAATGGGCTGATGTACATAGAAGAATAAAAGTAGACTTCAGTTTTGGCATCTTTTTCAGGTCGAGTCTGGGCAGCGCATGCGCTGCTCTGCGACACATGCTGTATTGGAGCATGGACTTGAAGCTCCGCCCACTCTCCGACCATATTTTTCATTGTCTTGTTTCACTGTCCTTTGTAAATGCTGGCTTCAGATTCATTAAAAGGCTTGTTAGTCCCTCCTTAGTACCGCCTTGTCTTAATTTGTAACCTCCCATAAGGACGGGCCCTTTTACTTCTGTTACACGGTATGGCTTATTTAGTCTGTAAGCACTATTTTCTTTAATGAGTTTCTCCTACTGCAGGCACAACATGCTTTCCTGAACCATTCAGCACACCATGCGAGCTTTCACTTTACGAGCAACCTGGGACAATGGCGGCCGCTTCTTTGAAATTAAATAGGTTTCGCTTTTACAAGAGTTTAAGCTATTGGCATTGTAAATGACAATACCTTTTATTTATGTGTTAATTATCAAAACAGATAAATAAAAGGCATTGTCATTTACAATGCTAATAGCTTAAACTCTCGCAAATGCAAGACCTATTGCATTGCAAAAGCTGGTTTGTTGTGGCACGAGACGTTAACCAGGGTCATTAATGGTACCACTGATGGTATCAACACTGACGATGGCAATACCTCTGCCTTATTTACCTGAGAAGATGAAGGTCACTGGACACTACCTTCTGTGCTCCTAGTTCCAAGAAGTTTGTATGCAGTTCTTCTTGACGCTCAGGTGAACCAGAGCGACATCATTTTTATTTTTGAGGTCACTGATATGTGCTTTGACACTTTTTTCTTGCCTTCCCAATTAGTTATGGAACATTTTTGTTGAAATGTCTTGCAAATTTAGCAGTCTTCAGCTGTACCATCTAGGTATACACCAAAAATGTAGGATTTGTGCGGGTCTTCTGAAGAGACAAGTTTCTCTACAGCCAACACATTTTAAAAATTATCCTTCTGGGTGATTTTTTTTCTATAGCCCAATCCAGAGGTGATGGAGGAAGAAAGCCGATACTTGCAACCTAAGGAAGGGTTTAAGTGAGTTTTAAGGACAACAACATTAGTAATTTGTTTCTAGTGAGAGCAAAGCATTGGGGCTCTCTTTCCACATGCACACAGTTGAATTCTGAGGTGATATGGCCTCTGGGAGGAGCGAGGCTGAAGGCACTCATCTCTTTGGCTGAGGTTTGAGTCTTTTCCAATGAGGTGAACGTGCTATTAATGTGACACTGCTTTAGGGTCCTTCAGGCAGGCAGTGCCTTGTAGTGCCATTGTAAAGATACGGTGGGACTCTGACCTCAACAACAGGGAATGATCAGCATGTGAATTCATGAGAGATATAATGCTAGAGAACCTAGATTTTGATCAGACAAATACTTCAATACAGTAGCTAAATTGGCCTTTTTTTGAAGCCTATACTCACACTTAAAAGAACTAAGTTATTGCTTTCTCAAATCTGGACCCTTCCCTGTCCCTCAAAAGCAATGCCAAGAAATAATGAAATACTGTTTCGTGGGATAGGGCACATTAGCGCCTACATACGAGGACAGCAGTGAAAGAGCACTCCATTTTAGGGATGTGTCCAGGACAAAAACAGTAGCTAAGTGAATTTGGTATGAAAAGTGGTCAAATCCCTAGTTTGTAAAATTAATAAATTTTTTTGAAGAACTATAGGATGAAGAGGATGCCAAGTGGAAGGGGGTGAGTCTATGAGGATATAAAGAAAATGACACAAGTTTCAAAAAGCTGTTAGGCAAGAATCAGTTAACGTTCTTTAATCTGAACAGAAACTTTAACAAAAATCAGAGACCGAACTTATGGGCGAGGGCGCATGAAGAGGACTTCCAAAGTTTCGAGCCTTTTTTAGGGTTGTGGAATTTAATAAAATATCTACTTGTCCATTGGGCAGGTTGCTTCATAAATCTACTTGTCCTGTACCAAAATCAACTTGTCCCTTTTGTGCCATGTAATGCGGCGACAAATTATGGCAGCAATCTCATTATATAGGAGCTCTGAAATTGCCTCTTATTATGCCAGGGCTCCTACCATAGTAGGGTTTGAATACTAGCAATTCCCTTATGTTGTCACGTTTCTGCAGATCTACATACAGGGGCTGAAGGTATGGTAAGCAATAGTTCCAGGGTTTGAATGCCCTTTTGAGTCTGTGCAAACCTACTAACTTGCAGGTTTTAAGGATTTTCACCAACTCTTCTCTAATCTTTGCCCATACTGAGAAAGGATGGAAATTTACTCCTGACAATGGCAGACATAAAACTTCTTCCAGGGTTGGGGGAAAAATTGGTTGGAGTGAAAGTGAACTGCAAACACTCAGATTTTCTCATGAGCAAATCTACACCTGCATATTTGCTCATGCTACAATGCAGTTCATAAATATTTTCTAGGAGTACTATTTCTTGGCCTACTTCTGTAAAGTCTTGTGAACTCACAAAAGTTGTATATCTGCACTTAATGCAAGGACATGGAGGCACTTTTGAGACTTTATTTAATAATTGGTCCCCTAATTAGGTCTGGTGTTCACCATGACCTTTTGCGTTTATTAAACTCTGTCTATCTCTCTATCTGCTAGCTTTACTGTGAGTGACAGCATTCTGTTCTTTCACAAGGAGCATATCGACACATTTGTTTTGTTCAGAGCCAGGAACTACTGTGGAAATGTGGGCTTTTTTAGACCAACAACTATTTTTGCCTTTGCCAATGTTTGCTATAATGGTGAGGGCCCGGCAGGCCCAACACGAATAAGGTTTTACAAAAACCATGCCATAACAAGTCCCGCATCGACAAAACCAAGAGGCTGACCAACAATTTCAGACCTACTGGTTTTACCAATGCTTGTTTATTTTTATATTTCCCATCATCTTATTAAAGCTGGTTATACTGAATATTTTTGGACAATACTAGTATACATCAACACATGTTAATAAATGTGCTGCAAAGAAATGGTACCTAAAGGTTTACAGTAGTTTAGTGAAATGTTTTTGCATTTTTTTGTGAACATTTTATTTTGAAAGCAAAGAATCCTCAATCTTGTTTTCAAACTTCTGCAAATATTTGCATCTAATCAGAGAGCATTCTGGGAGCATTATACATAGCCTCATATTGCTAAACATTGAAAACGTGTACACACATTTTTATACTGGAACCACTGTCTGTGCAGTCTGAGCTTACAGCATTTACTTAGAGCGCCCACCCTACTAATAAAGACTTTGCAGTAATGAACCATAAATACAAGTTTGAACAGCATTAAAAACATGGACACAAATATTAACTTAACAGCAAGCAATGCCTTTCCCTGATCCATAATGTGGTATTGTAAACTGGCAGCTAAAGGGCATTTGCTGCAGGGGGTTGGGCCTGCTTGTCCCAAGGACAAAATACACATGAAAGCTTGTTGCCCTTGACCCCAAACAATATGTCCCGGGCGTCGGGCTATAGGAATTCCACATACCTGCTTTTTCTTCATGTACTAACCACCGGCACCTGAATCATCCAATAACATATGCCAGACATCCTTAGGAATAAAGAAACTAGGACTTCAAAATTATCTGTCCTTTAACTTCCACTGAAGTTTTACTGGCTTGAAAAAACGGCTTAAATTCATGAGTTGGAAATCTATTAAAGAGCCTGCTCAGAAGAACTACGATATCTGGTAGGGGCAGAGAGATTTACCACTTGATGCGAAGTGACAGTACACCTGCAGCAATAAGACTAAATTAACTTATCACTGCCTACAGACATAGTGATTGGAGTCTAGAGATTTATCTAAGTGCAAAATTAGCTTCATAGGAAAGGTTATCCTTTTGTGCTAACATGTCATTATTGTGCATTACATCTTTTTATAGTGGGCTTTCAGTACTGAATACAAAAAAACCAACCTAAAGGTGCTGGCTGCCCACGTATAACACCCTTCTTGACTCGCTCTTCCCAATCCAGAACCTCCTTGTAGATCAGCTCTGAAAGAAGAGATGCTGTGAGTCATGGATCATGCATTTGGGTCAGTCTCAGCACAGAAACATGCAGAGGTGAACATGGCTAGTGCAAACATTCCAAAAGTTTATCAGAGTCGAGGTGATGCACAATATTCGTAGGTTTACAAGATGTTGAGAGAAGATATATATGTTAAAATTTTACTTGTGCCTTGCTGAAAAAAAGGATGCGGAGAGAGAAGACTGGTATGAAACCTGAGGCACATGAAGAGCCCAGACTAAAGGGCTTTGTACCCTGGTACAGAAAATACTATGTGGAGAATATTAAGTTTAAGAGGTAAAAAGAGCTTGAGTGTAAAAGCTTAAGTGGAGAGAGTTCCCAAACTGAGGGGTGATGCACAGGAGGGTTAAAAAAAAAATGAGTGAGACAGGCAGTGTTTGGATGAAAACTTATCTTCAGCCAACGAATTAAAGGTAGTTGCCCATGTTTCAATAGTGATGTAGAGTAATTACTGGGTCTGAAACTATACCTTTCCATTCCTCAATTGTGTGCTCTCTCTCGTCCAGTTGTCTGTCTGGGATCTTCGGTGGAGGCTGAAGGGGAACAAAAGGGTTCGTCAAAAGCATTATGCAACTGTTCAAGAGATCTGTGTGCATTCCATTCCTAACACCCAGTCTTTCTCCCTTCAAATCGTCTTTCTACTTTTTCTCCACTAAATCTACTTTTGTCATTCTTCTCTAGTCAAATTTGGTGTCCTACTTTTGTCTCTCAACTTTTCCTTTCCTTCCATTACCCTGTATCTGCACTCCTTACCCCATTCTTCTGCTCCATGGATACCGGGCACAAGAAAAACGTCACATTCAACACATGCAAGACCTTGTACTTGCAAATCCTGAATGAAAACTTTGGGGTGATGCTGGTGACAAGAGTTATACACTCCTCATAGCCGCACAGTCTGTGCACATTTACTGCCAGGGCACAGCAAATAAACATTGTACACAAGATCAGGCAAACTAGATATTTTGGATGATTGATGCATACTGCATACTTGTGCACTTCTAAGAGGTGTCCCTGTAATCGTGAGAGCCCTCACTAAACCATCAAACACATGGGCACAGCCAGTGGGAATGGAAAATACTCTGACAGGTTGAAGAACAAACTTACCGCTTCAGCTTCAAGAGGGTCATACCAGACGTTTATGTAGGGGTGAAGGAGAGCTTCATCCACAGATATCCGCTTTGAAGCATCAATCACTAGCATCTTGGAAAGCAGGTCTCTGGCTTGACTGGCTAAGCAAAAATAAAGGATAAGAGATTAACAATAATGATAACAGTAATAAGTAAAGAAAATGTTACTTTTAATTCTCCTACATTTGGATACGCTCTGAATTTTTAAACAGATTTCCTTTATGCACATGTTGAAAAACAAGCATTCGAAGTAAGTGTTATTGAATGATTATCTGAGCATGATGGCCTGAAGACGTTATGTCAGAGATCCCACGCAGCAGTAAATATCCATCAGAAGCATTGTGCCAACTGCTGCACTTTATACTGGAGAGCCTTTACAAGACTTTGCTATGCAGCCAAGTGAAAAAACAGTCACAGTGGTACAAGGTATATTACAGCTATGGCTTTTCTATATTACCCCCGTAGAGGCATTTTAAATTGATAGAGCCTTTTTTACATTATTGGTGGCAACCCCGTCTGATACACTAAAGTGATCACTGCTGGTAATCTTACCTTAGGTAATCTTGTCTGATATGCTCACTATTACAATAGCAGTAACAGTGGCTCTGCATGATATTCATTGAACAGAAGTAGCTCTTATTAAAGAAAAAGTTGAAGGCTCCTGCTTTAACCAGTGTGCAGAACTCCATAATTGGGACCCATTTATGTCAAAAAGTGCCCAGTCACAGAACAGAGAGGGTGGGAGTGTCAGGGAGAAGTCTGCAGCTAAATGGGGTATCTAACAGAAATTCTGATTTATTTATACATATTTATATGATGCAGACATTATCCAAAGGGGCTAGAGCACTTTACAACAGAAATATTTTGTTAAATGGAATTACAGATTGTTTAAAATTAGCAAATACTACCAATGATATTTACAAAGTCCGAGAATAACAAAAAGATAGACAGTTACAGAGAAACAAAATGTACCAGAGGTATATAAAGCAGTGAAAAAGTTGAAGTAGTGTAGATGTCTGTGCCAAGAACTGCTTGCCATGATTTAACTAAACTAATGTTGGGAGAGGGGTTTTTAGGTCCATTTGGAAAGTCACCAGCGAGGTAGTTGTGCGTACATGTGGAGGTAATGAGTTCCAAATTTTGGTTGGGCTAACTGAGAAGAATCGTGACATGAGTCGTTCCTTTTATAAAGGATGGGGGTTGTAGTTGCATTGCTTTGGTGTTTCGCAATGGTCTAGAGCCGCCTAATAGCTGCAGTATGTCTGCCAGGCAATGGGGAGTAGATGTGTGCACAGCTTTATGGGCAATGACAGCAGTCTTGTAAATAGTCCTGGCATCAACTAGCAACCATTCAAGAGTGATCAGAATAGGTGTAATGTGGTCATTCCATTTGGGCCTGTAGGAGAAAAGTGCTGCCTTTCGCCGATAGATACTTCTAACTGCTGATTCCTCACCTTTTGAATAAATAAATAAAGCCTCTCTGGTGGTGGATCTGTGAACTGGCTCAAACAAAAAATGTCCTCCAGGACCAAGCAGGCAAAAAATCACCTCTTGACAAACGTGACTGCTGAGGCAGTAGTGCTTTGTGAATGTTTGAATAGACACCTAAATAATTGCCTGACATCCAGGATGGACACTTTGCATGTCAATGTAGTGATAGCAGCTTTTGCCCTGGTGGAATGAGCCTGTAGCCTTCTGGGGGCTACTTTTTCACCGGTTTCTAGCAGATCTTTATGAGGAGAACAATCCATCATTTTTGTACTGCTTTAAACTTCTTTGCACCGGAAAACACTACGACGAGCCGATCATACACTCATCCTTCCTTGGTACTTCATGTAGAAACTTAATGCTATTTTAAGATCCAAATGATAAAGTATGTCTTCTTCTTTGGCAGGATGAGGTGGAGTAAACGTGCCTTAAGGGTGATAGTCATACCGACATGGAATGGAGTGACTCATTTGGGTAAAGATGAAGCCCTGTCATTAGAACCAGCTTGCCAGGAAAGAAGATGGCATAAAGTAGATTTATATAGAGAGCTTTAAGTTCGCTCATGCGTCTAGCCAATGTTATGGCAATGAGCAAAACTGCCTTTAAGGTCAGAAGTCTCAAGTGACAACTGCGCAGAAGCTCAAAAGGGGAACACATCAAACAAGTGGGGACTAAATTCAAATGTAAATGTAAATGTTGTAAGCTTGTAAAGCGCACAGCTGCCCACCAACGGGGGCGTCCCGGCGCTGTGGACCACTGGGGAACCCGTCCTGGCTATCCCTGTGAGATGGTCCCTTTCTGGGTATCTCCAAGGTGAAACCAGGCATCCCCGGCGTCTGTGGGGGGCCGTTGTAGAGATGAGGCAAGCTTAATGCCCAGAGTTGCCGAGTGTGTTCCTGGTTAGAGTAGGTACCGAGGCGAGAATTATCAAGTCCATTTTGACCCTGGTCCACGACCCTGCCGCGTCGGGAATTGAACCCTGGTCCATGGCCGATTCTCTGCTTACGGGTCTGCCGCCTCTACCTAGTGAGCCACACCTCCCACTAGAACATCACAAAAGAGTTTAGGTAGAAACAAATATTGCAAACCTTTCAAAAAAACCTCATCATAATAGGGGATTTGAATTACAAAGGCTCATCTGGAAACCACAAGAATCCTGAAAGAACCGACAAGTATCCCTTATCACTGCCTTAGACAAGTACCTGCTGGGCTAGGGACAGAATAAGCAACAAACCCTCCGACAACTTAGTCTGTAAAGGGTTAATTTTTCAGGTACCGCACCAATCCACACAATTGTCGAGTGGCTGGCATATGTTGATTTTGTGGAGAGCCACCATGATGGCCTGAACAACCTCAGGATGCAGGATGAAGGATTTCAACCTGTTGCTACTGAATCTCCAAGTATGAAGATGCAAAGTGTGCAGGCTTGGGTGTAGCACCCTTCCCTGCTGCTGTGACAGAAGATCCTCCAGAAGCAGAAGCTTTATCAGAGGCTGGATGCTAATGCCCTGGAATTTCAGATACCACACTTTTCTGCCCAATCTGGTACCACGCCAATGACTTTGGACCATTCATTCATGATCATCTTCAGAACTCTGAGCCGGGAAAGGCAGGAGTGGAAAGGTATAAAAGAGTCCTGAACTCCACTCTTAACAGAAGGCTTAGCTAAGTGAGAACTGATTGGAAATTCCAACATGCAGAAGTGTTGACATTGCAAGTCCTTGACTGTGGCAAAAAGATAAAGCTAGGCTTCTTTTCCCATTGTTTGGAGATGGTTTGTGCCATCTCCAGATCTAACCGCCATTCAAGATCCGTTAAATGCCATCGGCTGAGCTTGTCCTCCCTGGCATTTAAACACCCCATCAGGTGGTTCACTAGCATAGAAATGCCCTATCGGTCTAGCCACTTGCAGAGACACAAGGCTTCCTAGAAACAGGGCCCAAGACTAGGCTTTGCCCTTCCGTACCACATTGTATACATTTTAATATAATATTAAATGTTAACTTTTTCTTCTTTTTGGGGGAAAACTCCCCGCCTTTTCAATGTACTGCTAACTTTACCTCCCCTTAGCATTACCCAAACCTAAAACCTACATTTACTCCTTGGAGTCATGGCATTGTTTTTACACATTTTGTCTTTAGGCTTGAAGAGGTTTGATTTCTGTGTGAGTCGCTGCTCTATATTCGTTCCATGTACAGTGCTATTGAACGTTTGTGTATTGGTGTTTTGGTAAATGATTAGCCATACTCTGAGCCAGTTTTCTTTATTTTTGTTTGTAGGCAGTAGGTAATTGGATTTCTTCTGTGAGTGAGCTGATTAGCTGTTTTGCCACTACTTCGGCATTTGTTTTCCCTGCATTGAATGCATGCCATATGATTTTTAGAAGTATACCACAATCTCTTTTGGAGGTGGGGGTTTTCGGATCTGTTTGTTCATAGACACCACAAGACTAAATTGGTTTGTATTATACAATTCTTCAGGTAATTCCCCCTCGATGCCACGTTTTCAACTTTGAGTTGTGCACTGGCTTTGAGCAATTGGCTATCATATTCCTTTCCTTTTCAAAGCCTTTCGTAAGTTGTCAATGTGGTTGGACTAAAATTGACATTGTTTATTTGATCTTCCTATTTAATAACCTATGCTTTTTATATTGTTTTAGGAATTCTGACTTGTGCCGGTTTTTCTGTTTTGAATATAATTGTTCCCACTCAAAAAATCATTACTCAACATATTTTCTGTAAGTAAGGTTTACATGTGTAATTATGCAGATCTTTTTCTTAACTGTGACCACAGTACATGTCGCCAGTATATACCTCCACTCTTTTCGGTCCGTCTTTGGGTCTAATACAGTTTATTCTTTTAGTTTGTCTTGTAAAGCCTACACATTTTGTCCTTTGATCTTTATTTTGGATCATTTACCCCTCAACCTTCATTTGGCTACACATTCACTTGGGTGTACTTTTTCTTTGTACATATAGAAAGACTATTTTCTAATATTGATTTTCGTTCCCTGTCTTCTTCTAGGTGCTTCCGTCATATTTGTAATTTGTCATAGACGGTTATTCTTTGCAACACTTTTTGTCCTGATAATGGCCCTGGTCTACCCTATCGTTGGGCTAAAACACTGACCATCTCCCAATATTGTGGAGTGCCATAAGTGTATTTATTTATTATTGTTTCATACATATATTGTTTATTCTTTACATTCGTTACTTGCATTTCAGTATAGCTGCATTTTCGGCAGCCATTGTTTTCTGTATATATTTCAGCATTAAATGTGTTTCTCTGTAATTCATCAGTTCTTTTATTAAAACATCATGCATTACATTTACTTGTGTTTTCTGACATGTTAAGTGTTATGGCCAAAATGAAATTGGTGGGGACAATTTTCTTTGTTTATGTATTCTTTTCAACTTTTCTTTTCAATTGTCTTGAGGTATTTCAGAAGGTTTACTCTTTATGTGATAGACTTGACCATTTCTTTTCTTCTCATTCTAAAGCTTGTGCTATATATAGGTTTAATTTAATTGTATAGCTTGACACCGATGGGTGAAAGCTATCCCAAGTGAACCATAGTAATTTGTGTTAATATGTGAAAAAAAGGGCATTACACATTACCTACATATACATTATGACACACTCACAACGTATATGTGTAGTAAGATAATGATGAGTAGTACTTACCTGTCTCCCCACCACCACGGCCTCACTCCATCAGGACTCTGCTGCCAGAACACAGCTAGCCCAACAGGAACATCTAAATCGGCTCGGCGCAAACCACTCAACATGATCGCAATGGTGTACAGTGAGCTAGCAGAGAGTACCGCCGCCAACTGTCAATTGCATAACATCTCATCTAAATTCAGTGGGCGGACCGCCGTCAGCTTGACTGAGTACTTGGAACCGCCACCAGATGACGGTAGTACAATCAAGATCTAAATCAGGCCCTATTTTTTGTTCTATATCTCTCTTGCAAGTCCCTGTTAAAATCTAGAAAATAAGTTAACATTTCTATCTTCTAGAAATGCCATCATCTATTATATACAGACCTATCGGGTTTCTACACCGGTCCAGGACACTGAAGTTACCTCAGTTTCTGCCCTAAAGTAACTTCAAATATCAACTGACAAAGGCCACTTTAGGGGCCATATGTATGAAAACATTTTCCCATGGACACAGAATGGGTAAAACCCTTTGATACATATACAAAAACGAATGATGTTTAAATTATTGTGCATCATGCATAAAGCTTTCATCAAGCTGGGCCCGATATTTACAATGTATATTTGTATGCTACTGCCTGAACAGATACGAGCACTCTGCTAAAGCAAAGTTTCACAGGATTCAGAAATCCAAGAGAGTGAGGGTAGTTGGCAGAGCCTTCTCCTATTAGGTCACATGCCTTTGGAATAGCCTTCCCCTGCTCTTTGTACCAATGATACCCCAAAACCGGTCCTAGGATGCTTGTTTCCAGTCCAGGGAGAACTTGGCCTGGCAGTTCAGGCTGGACTGTTCCCACTGGGCACAGGGTCAAGACTGATTTGCATATGGCTGGGTTCAAACTGCAATGGCTTGGTGAGCAAAAAAAAACATGTATTTAGGCCCAGATCTCTGTACTGGGGTGAATTTACGACATTGTTCTGCATTCTTTCCATCAATTGTTTTTGAATGATAAACTTCTAAGCATCAACACATTATTAAAAACATGGCTTTATCATTTGTAATATTGCATCTTTCTCAGCTCGTTTCTTATGATTTTGTAGCCTTTACCTCTTAGTGCCATGGCACCTGTAAGGCAGCAGGGCGCTCTAAGAATGTAATAATAATAATAAAACCTTTTTCTGTATAAGCATCATCACCCAGTATGCCCTCCTTCCTGAAGCATGGGTGTCCATTTCGGTTGTATGACTGAACCACGGATACAATTATATCGCATGCATCAACAACACTGTCTTTACCGCAACCACATTTTTACCATGCATGCCTTTTTACAACGAATTTCATTGTAAAGTCATGACTGGTAAAGGCATATGTGTGGTAAAGATCACACCACAACTCCCCTGCCCTGAACCCTAAAATCCAGTCCCCAGCCCTGCAAACCATCCCAGCCATAAAAACTACCTGACTCCCCGTCCTGAGCCCTAAAACCCAGCCTTAAATACGACTACAGCTCCCCCGCCCTGAGCCCTAAAACCGGCCCCAGCCCTAAAAAACGGCCCTTTCCTCCCCGCACTGAACCCTAAAACCTAGCCCTAAAAAATACCCTGAGTGCAGCTCCACGCAACAATAAATCTGGCCCCAAGTCCTAAAAACTACCCCTACCACTCCCTCGCAGAGCCCTAAAACCCAGTCCCAGCCAGACTTATCAAGCTGCATTCCCACCCTTCCTGTTCCTCTACGCAATCTTCCCGCCCATCTGCTCTGAATGTAGAGCATTGAATGCCTTTACCATGAATATGCATGGTAAAGGCATATGGGTAATAAAGGCAAGCATGGTAACGCTTGCGGGGAAACGGAATAAGAGGTTCAGCCTGTGTTGTAAATGCAGTTTCCCTGGCCCTTGATCCCATTTGACTTATTGGTTTAGGAATTTTCGCATGAAGCCAAAGTGTTGTATTGTGCATTTAAGTTATGTATAGAACATTTGGGTTACTTTGTTCTATCATGAGCATGTCATACTCTGTATTCCTTTGAGTAGCTCCATGGTGATGGAACTGCATGTTATAACTGTTAATTCAGTGCTGGTCAGTTTCCCCTACTGAGCCAGCTGGATGGATGGGACTTTAACCTTGGAATAAACTTACTTCAACTTTACCTTGAAACTTTCCTTTATTGACCATTTAACTAATTTTACACTGGCAACGAGCTAAGGAGTATTACCCAGTGCATCTTTAAAGAAGGTCTTCAAGTCCCAACATCTACATATTTTTTTTTTTTAGAAAAAGCAGTAAATCAGCATCACATTTCAAGCAACAACTTCTTCATCTCATCTCACTTCAAACAACATCCTCTTCACCTCATCATTCTGAAGGTGTCATGTGATTGAACTTTTCTCATAAATTGGGATATTCTTTAATGTGGATTGGGTGCACTCGCCTCACTTCCCATACTTTTTTGCTTTATTTAATTGGGTAATTTCGACGCGGGCTCATCCACTCATTTATCTGGAAATTTATGGGAATTGGGAGCAGTTGCCGCACATTGCAATCGTTTGAGGATTACACAATTTAAAATATTGGTGCGGGCTCATCCTGTTAGCCTCGTTTTCTCCTTCAGAGGTTTGACTGTTAATGAATGCTTTGCTGACTGGCTCTGTGTTCTGCTTATCTGTTCTTTGAGCAGCATCTGAGTGACAGTGCATAGCGTTCTATTTCATTTCTTCACTGGCAGCGGTTTGTGTGTTTTACTCTCAAGCCCAGAACACATGTTTGTTGCTGATATTTGAAGCCTGCTAGCACGCGCTGCTTATTGAGTCTACACGCTCTGCTGGTCTATTTCATTAATTTTAATTGATTTTTCAATCTTACTTGCGTGCGCTGCTGAGTTAGACTGCACGCGCCCTTTGTCTACTGCATACATTTTAAAACAAAACATCATACCGTCTCGTCACGAACCACGGAGTGTTGAGAGAACGCTTCGCACCTTGTTTTCTCTGCATTCTTCTCCTGTGATGTGTTGAATTTAGGAGTCTACGTCTTTACGTTTGTTCTTTTGACACTGCAAGATGCCGAACGCGTTACGTCCTCTAAGTGGCTGCCATATTGGTTAAACTTCAGGACATAGTTTAACCCTTTTCAGCATTTCGGCTCTCATATTACTTTGAGATGTTCCAATATTATTTATTTTTATAACTTTGTGTGTTACAAGTTGTGCACAAATAGCGACTTGTTTTATTCAATATTATTTACTTGTTTAAGTTTTAAACTTCAACAATTTCCTTTCTTTTTCAGGTTTGACAACCATTTGAATGTCACAACTTTATTGTTCACAAAAGTCATTGCGTACAAAAGATCAATTTTAGAAGGCAATACTTTACAGAAAGCTACGGTTTAACAATATTATACGGTACACTATGTTATTTTATAGATCAAATTAATTTTTATGCTATTTTTCTCACAACCAATTGCATAAGTTCTCGCTTTCTGCATTAATCTAGTTGTTCCATACATTGTCTTTCAGCCATGCAAAATGTGACTACCTCAGCTTTTTTCTCAACATCCCCTGGTGATCCACCCATTAAATGGTCCAAATGGAAAAAAGTGTTTGAAAGATATGCGAAAGTATGTGGGACAAATCTCAGTGCAGAAAGAGAACAGCTCTCCTTTTGCATTGTCTTGGTTCAGAAGGCCAAGAGGTATTCAATCACCTACCCTAAACAGTTTATTCTAGTCTAAATGAATTTGAGATTTGCATGTTACAACTTGACAAGCATCATTTACCCAAAGTGAGCACGATTCTAGAACGGTATCATTTTGATCGCAGATCTCAAAATGAAGGTGAATCTGTAGAGAACTATGTTACCGCTCTAAGAAAATTAGGTTCATCATGTTAAATTTGGAGTTTTATTGGAGGAGAGGATAAGGGACCAATTTATGTTAGGTTGTAATGTTGAGAATGTTAGAGATGATTTATGGCAGAAAGATGAACCTTCATTAGATGAGGTCCTTATAATTGCCAAACGAATTGAGCATTCTCTAAAGTGTGTAGAAGTTCTAACCAAACGTGAATCTAAGGTTAATAGTGTTCATGTATAAAAAGGCTTTGACAAAGGGAAAAATGTTAAGAAATTACATTATGTGAAACCAGAAGGAAAAAACTCACACTTTCCAACCAAAATGTTACAGGTGTGGGAATTTGGGGCATCTTGCTAATGATATGAAGTGTCCGGCTCTTAAGGCTACTTGCTCAAATTGCAAAAAGGTTGGACACTATACTGCAGTGTGTAAAGCTAAGGGAAACAAAGGCAAAGTCAACGCCATTTACCATGATTGTGACACTGATTCTGATTGTGGTTCAGAATTGGACTGTGGTCAAATTGTGTCACGAGTAACAGACAATGGGAAGAAAGGTCCCTTAGATGACCTGTTTGTTGAAGGAGGCTGAACCAGGGTACTTTTTGATTCTGGAGTCAAGATCACCATTGTGTCCAGACAGTTTTATGAGTGTATATTGAAAAACAAAGTAAAAATTTTGAAGGCTGACATCAAACCCTGTGCCTATGGTGGGGAACCCATCAAGCTGTTAGGATACTTTAGGGGATTAGTGGAGTATAAAGGGAGATACATTTCAGGGAAAATATATATTTCACAAAAAGGAGATAGCATCCTCAGTTGGTCCAACCAGAGAGATTTGAGTGTGATGTTGGACCCAAAAAATGAGCCCCTAATCATATTGAAGGAAAAATGTACATGTAAATGAGGTAGCCTTAAAGCAAGAAAAGGAAGATGAATACATGAATATGCTAAAAAAAAACTTTCCAACAGTGTTAAGTGAGTTAGGATGCCTGCGTGACTATGTACATAAGATATGACTGGTTTCTGGAGCAGTGTACATAGCTCGCAAAGTACGAGGAGTACCTCTTACTGTGAGGGATGAAATGAAGTCAGAATTGGAAAAATTGAAAAGCGATGGCAAAATAGAAGAGGTGGAGGGTACCCCATGGTTGGCTCCGGTTGTAGCTGCCAGGAAGGCCAATGGTAGCCTCCACCTCTGCATTGATTTGAGGGAACTTAATAAACAGGTTGTTGTTGATAAATATCCACTTCCTAAAATCTCAGATATGCTTATGTTGTTGCATGGGGCCAGAGTCTTTTCTACCGTGGATCTTAAATCCGCGTATCATCAAATAATGCTAGATGAAGACTCCAAGGACCTAACGGCGTTTATAACACCATTTGGGACTTACAGATTCATAAGACTTCCGTTTGGCTTGGTATCAGCAGCCTCTGTATTCCAAAGAGCCTTAGAGAAAGTGCTAAGAGGTCTTTTGGGTGTAAAAATGTATCAGGATGATGTCCTTATATAAGGGAAAGATGAAGAAGAACATAACAGTAGGCTTAAGCAAGTACTAGAAAGATTTCATCAACACAACCTCACGGTTAGATTAGATAAGTGCAAGTTCAAGAAGGCTTCTATCAATTACTTAGGCCACTCAATATATGGTGAAGGTGTAGAACCTAAGAGTGATTTGGTGGATGCCATACAAAACTTAGCGTCTCCTGCCAACAGGGAGGAGCTCATGAAGTTCCTAGGGATGGCTGAATATTACAGCAAATTTGTAAAGGGTTTTGCCGGCAAGTGTGTTAACATGAAAATGCTGTTGTGCAAGGGAGTAGACTTTGTGTGGTCTGACAAGTGCGAGACTGAATTTAAAGAAATTAAAGAACTACTTAAAAGAACTCCTGGATTGAGAAGCTTCGATCCCTCCAAAAAATCAGTTTTTATCACTGATGCAAGTATGAAAGGATTAGGTGCAGTTTTGCAACAAGAAGATGCTAATACTGAAGGTGTTATACTTTTTCTTTCACGGAGTCTCCGAGGAGCGGAATGGCGCTACTCGGCTATTGAAAGAGAAGCCCTTGCGGTACATTGGGCTGTGAAGAAATTTAAGAATCTATTGTGGGGAACTAAGTTTGTTGTACGTTCAGATCACAAATCACTATGCGAGGATTTTAAAAAGAAAGGCATTGATGCTACTTCTAGCAGAATCTCCGAATGGGTGGTTGCGCTTCAGGGTTATGATTTTGAAGTGAGATATTTACCTGGAGCCAAAAATACCATAGCAGATGCTCTTTCAAGATTGGTGTCCCATGATGATAACAAATGTAATCTGGAAGACGATCTTAATGAATGGGTGTGTAGTTATCATTACTACTTAAGAAAAATTGGAATAGGAAATCTAAGGGTGATTGTGAAAAGTACTGGAATGTCAGACATGAGTTATCGGAGCATAATGGTTTGATATTTAGAGGAACTAGATTGGTTCCACCCGTGGTACTTCGTCAAGATTTATTAGGTCTTGGCTCATGAAGGGCATCAAGGTATGTCAAAAACAAAAGAAACGCTCAGACTTAATTATTGGTGGCCTGGTATGGATCTGCATGTCGAATGTTTAGTGAGAGAATGCGTACTTTGAGTGAGAAGTGTCTAAAACCCAGAACACAACCTATGGTTGTTAGAGAGCTCCCAAGGAAACCATGGGAAGAGATAGCCCTTGATATTTTGGGTTCTATGCAAGGCAATAGTGGTGTGGTCTTTCTTTTTGTCCTCATTGATATGTATTCCAGGTGGCCAGAAATTAAACTCACTAGGAGTATTAATACAAAACATGTGATCCTGTTTCTCAAAGAAATGTTCAGTAGTGAAGGATTGCCAGCAATCTTATTAACCGATAATGGTGTTCAATTAGTCTCTAAGGAGATGGAAGAATTTTGGGGAGTAGCTCCTTCAAACACAAAAAAATTTCATTATATCATCCAGAGACCAATGGCATGGTGGAGCGCTTTAACCGAGTCCTTAAGGAAACTATTTCCATGCAAAACAGAGTAACCTGGATGGGAAAGAGGAGGCGAGTAAGAAGGTAGAGATCTATAGAATTTCTCCACATGCTGTAACTGGGAAGACCCCTTTTGAATTGTTTGGGGGGGGGGGGGGGGGAGAGAGATCCAAGCACATGCATAGCACCTCATTGGTTCAATAGGGCTGCATCTGAAAGAGAGCTCCCATAGAGATAAAAACATCAATGTTGTTTCAGAGGCCACACAAAGTGATAAATGTTCTGACTAATGCTATAAAGACTGAAGATTCTCGTATTTGGAATCTTAATAGGATTGTTGTCATCAATAATAGTGCTGTGATTCATGGTGGATACAATACTCATTCCTGGAATTCTGCCTCACCAGTCACTCCTTCTTCAGCGTCATGGAAAGAAGATGCAAGAGTGAGTCTCCTTAAGGGAAGAAGAATGGTAAAACAACCCTCAAGATTTAAAGACTTTGTTATGGAGCAAATGGAGTAACTTTTTTTTTTTTTTTTATTTGTGTTCATCATTTTATGGCATCTATTGTATTTTTCTTTGTTGTTCTACTTGTGTTTTTGATATAAAGAGGGAAGGTGTGCAGTACTGTGCATGTAAGTTAAGTATAAAACATTTGGGTTACTTTGTTCTATCATGAGCATGTCATACTCTGTATTTCTTTGAGTAGCTCCATGGTGATGGAACTGCATGTTATGACTGTTAATTCAGTGCTGGTCAGTTTCCCCTACTGAGCCTGCTGGATGGGTGGGACTTTAACCTTGGAATAAACTTACTTCAACTTTACCTTGAAACTCCTTTATTGACCATTTAACTAATTTTACACAAAGCTTCTTCTAAGGCCTGCTGTTTCTTTTTAAAGTTATAATCTCAGTGTCTAACACGTTTTTCCTGTTGTCATCTTTTAATGACCTTGTAGGTTTGATTGCTTTAGAAGTTAATAACGCCTCTGAAGCCTTTCAACCATAATGAGACTTAGGACCTTAGTCAATACTCTTTGCAGTCAGTGTTTTTAGACTCGGACTCAGAGGAATTGGATTTCTCAAACTTTTCCTCACCTGAGAAAGATACTTTGACTCACAAAGAAGTGAAAGACACTTTATCCACGGCTCAAAGCCTTTCTGATAGAGGCACTGAAGGGTTCATTCTCTTGCACGTCTTTAGTAAATTATGTTATGGAGACACTCCAAAACCTCGACTTGATGAAAAGTCCATAACCGACAGAGCCAATATATTGTGTCCAATTATCCGATTCTGTAACTGTGGATGTCCTCCAACCAATTCTATTTTTGGTCAGTATGTTATTGTTATATTAGCGCTATTCTCTAGTGTTTTTATCTTAAAAAGAGAACAGGCATGCCATTCTTTGGACTATTACACAATACAAATTGAATGCTTATCATTTAAAGCACAAATTCTTACAGGAGTTTTATATAGCACACACTTGACCCGAAGGTATCGGGTATCAGAGAGCTTTACATGAGCACCAGTTGCATTACATGAGGACACATTAATTTTTGTCAGGCATGGGGAGATTAAGTGATTTGTCCAGAATCATAGGATGTTACGCGTCCTTGCGGAGACTCGAACCCGGTTCCCCAGATTTGAGGTAGACAGCCCTAGTCGTTAGGCCAACTCCTCTCCCAAATTTACAGTGACAACTCTGCAGGTCTTAAAATGGAAAAAAAAGAGACAGACAACAATACCCCAAATCAAACACTCTGACCTTTTCGTAGACTCAAAAAAACTTGCAACAGCTAGATTCACATGCTCTGCACACTCCTGCCAGCCAGAACTGGGCTCTGAATGCTACAAGTCTTTCTACAAAGTGGTTTCAGTTTTGAGGTGACCTATGACATTTTCTCTGAAAAATCGCAATCCATACAGACTTCCCTTCACACTTTAAAATAAAGATAAGAATATGTACAAAAAATCAAAGCATTATAAGGTCTGTTCACTGAGGATGGGGCAGGGTGTTACTAAGAATAATTACAGAGAAACTGATTCACGTCTGCTCGCATCTGCTGAGGCGGGAAGGGTGTACATGAATCTACAGAACAACATGCAGATTGTTAAAGGTAAGTAGCGTTTTATATCTGCTGCAAGTGCTGCTGTAGATCAGATGCTGTGCGTAGACTGAAAAGCATCTCCATCTGGCTCAGACCCTCTAACAATTCCGGATTTCAGACGGCAGGTTGAGGTATGTGTCCTGATCTACGCACCTTCGCAATATCCACACCCTTGTTTGCTTAGAATGATTCGTCACCCTCATGGCTTTTAGACTGATTTTGCTTCTTCAGCTTTATTAACGCGCCAAGCGGCTTCACGGAGGTGTCACCAGTACTCTTTTCCCATTAACACGGCCAACTCTGCCGAAAGCCTTGGGGATTCACCGCTACAGGGTCAGATATTGTTTGCTTAGAGTGATTAGATCACGGCCTTTAGATTGTTTCTGCTTTTTCAGCTTTACTAACGTGCTGAGCAGCTTTATGGTGGCATCACCAGTACTCTTTTCCTAGTAACACAGCCATCTCTGCTGAACGCCCTCACCCGCAATAGGGTCCGATATTAGCCTACACAGAGTATACAGATAGATTTCCACCCTCCTGATTTTGACTGTGATAACACGCTAGACCACTCTTTGTTAGATGGATCTCCCATACTGAATTAATACTAATTTCCACCCTCCTGATTTTGACTGATCTCCCATACCGTAGTAATACTAATGTTCGCTTCTATGCAGTTTTGCATTTGAGGATTGCCTTGCGATTTCGTGGGATCTGCTGACCCACTTTCAAACCCCAGATGATTGTACGTGTACTTATGACCGTGCCGCTTCCCATACTAAGTAAGTTCGCTTTTCTCCAGACCAGGCATTCGTTAATTTATTATGCCCAGTTAGTCCATACTCTAATGTTTGTCTTCTCTGACATAGGAGCTTCACAGAGCCTTCTCACCTTGTCTTCACAGCTTGATTCTTTGTGCGGTTGCTAGATTGGGTCATTAATATCGGTTTTATATGAGCATTCACATCACGCCATTAGGACACACTTCTAATACGGAGTATTCAATTACTTACAGGTGCTCTCTCACACTGTCCTGATGAAGAACCCACACGAAGGATTGAACTACCATGAACATTTAAAGGGATCGAAGCGTTGACTATTACCCACCTTAATACAAGCTCTTACGACTGAAATGTATTATCAGTGTCCTTACAGTGCTATGTTTATGTACTTGAGTATTTGGCCTGTTATAGGCTGGACTGGTTTTAATATGCAAATATAACGTATATATGTCACATTACCTCTCCCTTATCTATTATCCTTACTCTCTTAGATCCAGAATACTCCTACCTCTCTTCCCGCACCAGAGTACCACTGTTGCAAATAGAATTTTGTTCCACATGAATGAATAATTGTGTTGTCCATAACAAGTTATCGATGCTTTGAAAATAAATTGCATACATTGCAGATTTGCAAATTGTGTTGTGAATGCCACCATTTCTTTCATACTGTTAAATTGTTGCTACTGTGACCAATTGTTTACTGTACTGCAGTTGATGAAAAGGGTCACAAGAACCTTGAGGCGAAGATGCAGCATTTTGTGCTTGTTTCGTCCGCAAAAAGGTCGATGCTTGGTCTACCCCATTCTTCCAAGATTTCTTCGACGACTTAGTCGTTTAGAACCAAGGCCTGCTGGTCCCCGAAGTGACGACAGAGTGTCTGCTTGAGAGTTCTGTTCCCCTGGAAGGTGCATTGCTGTGATTGTCAGATCCCCCACCAACAGATTCTCCTGTCCCATCCACCAAGGAATTGATGCTCTGGTTGCTTTTGACAAATGTATCCAGTCTTCCCATCGAGCCGTTCGTTGGTCCCACTTGTCCTCCAGATCCTGCTGTAAAGGACGCATCCTTAACCTGGTGTTGGGCACACGAAAAATGCAGGATGCCATCGACCCCAGGAGAGAGGCAACCTGATGGACTGAAGGAGCTGTTGCGCAGAATCTGTTTGCCTTTCAGAGTGAAAGAGGACAGTCTCTCCTCTGATGGAAACACTTTTTCTACTGTGGAGTCTATTGTTACACCCAGATAGTGGATTTTCTGCATGGGGTGCGGAGTCCATTTCTCGAAGTTGACGTGGAGACCCAATCTTTGGCAAAGGGCTAGACATTGCGGATGGTGGGTCCTAACGCTCTGTGGGGAAGACCTTTCAGAAGCCAGTTGTCAAGATGAGGGTAAACAAAGATACCTTTGCGCCGTAGAGCAGCTGCTACTACTGCCATGCTCTTTGTAAACACTTGAGGAGCCGACTTCAACCCAAAGGGCAGTACCTTCAACTGATAATGGGTCGATCCCACCAGAAAACTCAGGAACTTTCTGTGATGTTGATTGACTGGGACGTGAAAGTATGCATCCTGCAGATCCAGCGAACACATCCAATCCCCTTGTTGGAGATGGGGATATATTTGAAGGAGAGCCAACATGCGAAACTTCTTTCCTGACGGAGTTATTGAGTGCACGATGATCCAGGATAGGTTTGTACGCCGATTACCGACCTTTCTTCTTCACAAAGAAGTACCTTGAGTATAACCCTGACCTCGATGTGAAAAGGAACTTTTTCCTGCGGCAGTATCCGCATCTGATGACACGTAGTTTTTACTGAAGGGATGGAGGGAGGTCAAAGCTGGAAACATAGAGAGTACCCATTCTGCAGCGTACTTAATACCCATTGGTCTCTTGTGATATCGTGCCACTCTTCCAGATGGTTGGCTATACTTCCCCCCCTACTGAAGTGGGAAACCGCGATGGGGGAAGTGAGCATTCATTGCTTCGAAGGAGTTTTTGCTGTGGCCGCAGATTGACGAGAGGCTCCTCTCCTCTGGGAGTGTGGCATTCCTGATAGTGGGATCTTGATTGGCTCTGCTGATGATGCTTCTGCCACCGAGGGGTTTGAACACTGATGGAAGGGCCACCGATCGTATGGCCTGTATCGAACTCCTTTTTCTCAAGCCCAACTGCCTTTAGGGTATCTAGTTCTGTCTTCATTCTCGACATCTCATCTGTGCGAGTGCCACACAAGGAGGATCCTAAGAAAGGAAGGTTGAGGATTCGTGACGGAGCTTCATGCTTTAGCGCAGGTTAATTAGAGCCAGGATGATCGTCTGGCACAGATTCAATGCGCACAGGCGTGCACAGACAGTGTCGCTCCATCAGCTGCGGCCACCAAGCTTCCTTCCTGCAATACCTCCTCAAAGTCTCTACGGTCTTCTTTGGGTAGCTTCTCTGTGAACCTTTGAAGAGAGTCCCACAGAGACCTATCATAACGTCCCAATAGCGCAGAGGCGCTGGAGACCTCCAACTTGCGAGGCTGACATGCCGCACACCTTCCTCCCCCACGAATCCTGGGCTCTGCTTTCCTTATCAGAAGGAACTGTCAATGATGATGCTACTGCATGTGTCTTTTTTGCAGCCGCAATTATTACAGAGTCAGGAGGTGGGTCAGATGTAAGAAACAATGGCTCCTCTTCCGGAGGCCTGTACTTTTTCAAGATCCTCGCAGGTGCAGTCTTGAGCATCGCCGGTGTAAGAAATGTTTCCATAACCGGTTGGAGAAGACCTGGTACCAAGTGTAGCAATGGTCTGGCTGTTGATCTTTGATGTAAAGTCTCAAAAATCACAGAGGTAGGCATAGCAATGTTCAACTTCGTTGCCCCTCTGACCAGAACATCCTGAAAAGTACTGACGTCATCCACCAGAGAGACCTTCGACGGTGGACTGTCTGTAAGAGTAGGAGAGTAGTCCCTCTTTGAAGATTTTGTAGAAGAGGGTGAACGTGTTGGTGACCTGAGCCTTCTACAATGACCTCGTGATGTAGATCTCCTTCTTGAGGAAGGTGCAGGAGAACGTGTATGATCTCGACCCCTCGTTGGAGAAATAGGAGAAGAGATCTACAGCTTGTACCAGCCAGGCCAGAGGAGATCTATGTAGAGGGCTGGAGTAATCCGGAGTACCTTGTATTGTTCCCGATTTCTGCCAGTGATGCAGAGGTAACATCCACCTAGGAGAAAGGTGCACAGATGGAGATTTCTGTGTCTCTTCTCGTGTAGGAGCCTCAGAGCGTGAGCAGGGGGGCGTACAGGTGTAGACGCCAGACTGCTTGACGACGAGATAATCACCTCCAGTGACTTGGAGGACAATGATGAAGTGCGCCTTGAACTCATGCGACGGGTCAACGCCGACTGGTGGAGTATCTCGACATCGAACATGGAGTCACTGTGTCCGCAGCCAGTGCTGGTGATTTTGCCCTCGACATCTGTGATAGAGAAATGCTCACTGACGTGAAGAGGACCTAGCCCATTTCCTCGACATCGAACGCCTCAATGTCAACCGATCTCTGGTAGAAGAACTTTGTCTCGATGTCGATCGCCGCCTAGTTGACTACGATGGAGGTGTTCGTCTCGACGACAATCATCTACGAGAAGAAGCCGACGGAGACTGGTACCTCGACGTCCAAAGTCAGAGTAGACACCGATTGAGTCTCATGCCTCGACGTCGATTGCCGCCTGGTTGACGTCAGAGGTGTTAGTCTCGACGTCGACCGTCCTTGAGTTGACGCCGAAGGAGTCCCCTGTCTCGTCATCGAGCGCCCGTGAGGTAGCGCAGACGTATTCTTGTATCTCGACGTCGACCACCTCTGTGACGTTGACAGAGTCTTGTCTCGACATCGAATGTCTCTGCGACGGAGTCTTATGTCTCGACGTCGATTGTCTACGAGAAGAAGCCGATGGAGACTAGTACCTCGATGTCCAACGTCTGAGGGTAGACACCGGCGGAGTCTCATGCCTCGACGTCGAACGTTGAGCCAATACTGACCGAGACCTACTCCTCGACATGGAGTGTCGCCGGGTTCACATCAACAGAGGGTCCATTACTTGATGACTCTACGTCGAGATTGTCGTCTTCAATCTTGGTGTCGATTGGCGCACCGGCACCAACGATGGCTTCGACGACATCCATTTCTTCGTCGCTGATCCCAACGCCGATGGGGAACAGATCGGAATTTTGCTTCTTGACGTTGATCTGGCCTTCTTTTTCTTCTGCCTCACAGGAGATCTTCCTCTCTCTCAGAAAGTCCATAGAGACGGATCCTCTCTCTCTCCTTGAGAGTTCTCCTAGACAGCTTCTTGCAATGCGGACAGGTCTCTGGGGAGTGGGAATCAGGCAGGCATAGAATACACACAGAATGTGTGCCAGACATGGACTTCTTGCCACAGGAGGGGCAATGGTCAAAAAGAGAGGGCATTATGACAGAAAATAAATCATTTTGTCAAAGAAATGGTTGTACTTCACTCTAATGCCTAAAAGACATCGAGTGAAAGTTAGAAAACCACAAAAAGGTAGAGAATTATTTGACAAAAAGCCAGAGCTGTGAATTCTAGGGTCCTGACTGAAGGAGCCGTAAAGAACAACTGACCAAACTGTCACCCCTGAGAAATGATGGGAAGCTAGGGGTCATGGCTGCCTTAAAGGCACGGCGCCAGTTTTTAGGTCTCGGATGCACAAATGCGCAGTCTCGCTGGCGAGATTTAATGATTTGGGGTATTTTCTGTAAAGGGCATTAAGCCCCGCCCCTCTTTTCCATTGGCCGGCGTCACCGTTTATGCTATACGGTGGCCAGCCATTGGAAAAGAGCTCCTTGTGACGCTTTCCTTAGGCTTTTTGAGCCGTCCCATTTGGACAGGCTTGTCTGCCTTCCTTGCCTCGCAAAAGCTTTCTTATCTTTATGGGGCCATGTGTTTCAAACACATGGCCCCATAAAGACAAGAAAGCTTTCACGACGGACGAAAGTGAAAGCGGACCACCGTGCTTGTTTGACCTATATAAGCAGGAACTTTTAGATAGCTCAGGGGGTTAATCTGTTGCTGCATCATCCAGTGAGTAGTTACAAGACCAACTATATGGATTGCAAGAGATTCCCAAAAAGTGAAGGCACTAAAGCCAATTATTTAACCAATAAATATGCAGTCATGCGGTTTCAGGGATATGAACAACTGCCGAAGATAAATCAATGCACTTACATGAAAATATGCACATTTCAGTATCAACCTTGTGCATTGCTACTGCAGTTTAAGCCTCTTTAATAAAATTCCTTTCTTTTTTAAACCCCTTACCTATCAATCCGCACAGTTATTGGCCTGACAGTCATGTCAAAGTATATTTAGAATCAGTCAAAAAGCCCCCAATTTCCGTTTCTATCCACATTTAAAAATAAATACAGACAAGAAAATGAATGGTTTTCTATCTGTATTTATATGTAAAAATCAGTAAAAACGGAAAACAGGGAGCCTTAATTATATAGCAGTACCCACAGTTAGCGGCGACCACCCGTATCTGTTGCAGTGGTTTGAAATAACGTTTTGAGTGCAGCCTGGCCCACACTAGCTTGTTGCTTAGTTTGCACATCTACACAATAGTGTTTGGTGAAAGTGTGCGGTGTTGACCATGTAGCTGCTTTGCAGATATCATCTAATGGGATGTTCCCTAAGAATGCCATGGAAGCCCCTATTTTTCGTGTAGAATGGGCTTTCGGGGGAATGGATAGCGTTCGCTTTGCTTCATGGTAGCAGATTTGAATGCATTTTACAATCCACCTAGCTATCCCCGATTTTGAGATGGGGTTACCTTTGTGTGGTGGAGAGAAAGAAACAAACAGTTGTTTGGTCTTACGGAAAGGTTGTGTTCTCTGAATGTAGTAGAGTATGGCTCGTTTGACATCCAGTGTGTGAAGAGCCCTTTCTGCAACGGTCTGTGGTTGCGAGAAAAATACTGGTAGTTCTACTGTTCGGTTTAGGTGAAAGGGAGAAATGACTTTAGGGAGGAATTTTGGGTTGGTACGGAGAACAACCTTATTATGGTGCATTTGGAGAAAGGGTTCTTGAATGGTAAGTGCTTGTATCTCACTGACCCTTCTAAGGGAAGTGATGGCTACAAGAAAAGCGGTTTTCCATGTTAGGAATTGTAGTTCGCATTTATACAGAGGTTCGAAGGGAGGCCCCATTAGCCTTGTGAGAACGATATTTAAGTTCCACACAGGTGAGGGTGGCACTCTGGGGGGAATTATTCTTTTAAAGGCCTTCCATGAAGGCTTTAATGGCAGGTACTCTAAAGAGTGAGAGATGTTGCCTGTTTTGTAGGTAAGCTGCAATAGCTGCGAGGTATAGTCGAATGGACGTATAGGCTAGACTGCACCTTTGTAGGTGGAGTAAGTAGCCTATTATGTGTTGAATGGACACGTCTAGTGGATTGATGGTGTTATGGCAATATACAACAAAACGTTTCCACTTGGTGGCGTAGCACGCTCTAGTGGTAGGTCTTCTAGCATCTCTGATGACGTTCATACAGTCAGGGGGAAGATTTAGATACCCGAATTCTAGGATTTCAGGAGCCAGATCGCAAGGTTGAGCTGCGCTGGGTCCGGGTGTTGGATCTCTCCATGGTTCTGGGTTAAGAGGTGTAGTTTTTGGTGCAGCACTACAGATAGTTCCAGCAGTGTGGTATACCACGGTTGTCTGGCCCACGTTGGAGCTACTAGGATTAGTGTGAGGGAGTGTTGTTGTAGTTTGCGCACCACTAGTGGAATGAGTGAGAGGCAGAAAAGCATACGGAAATCTGCCTGACCAGTTCATCCATATCGCATTTCCTTTGGACAATGGGTGTGGGTGTGGGTATCTGGCGGCGAAGCTTGGGCATTTGGCGTTTTCGTGGGTGGCGAAGAGGTCTATCGGTGGATGCTCCCACATCTGAAACTACGGGTGAAGAACTTGCGGGTGAAGCTCCCACTCGTAGATCTGTTGTGTCTGCCTGCTGAGCAGATCTGCCACTGTGTTTTGGACTCCTGGGACATGCTGGGCTAGGAGAAAGATTTTCTGGGGTATTGCCCATCTCCATATGCTCTGTGCTAGGTGAGAGAGCTGTGGAGAGTGTGTGTCGCCTTGTTTTTGAATATAATACATGGCTGTCATGTTGTCTGTTCGGATCAGGACTGCCTTGCCTGAAATTTGAGTTTGAAAAGATTTTAGAGGGCTAAGAAGATTGCTAGTAACTCCATATGGTTGATATGGAGTAACTTTTGTTGAGGTGCCCACTTGCCCTGTGTGATGAGATGTAGTAGATGAGCTCCCCAGCTGGAGAGTGATGCGTCCGTTGTCAGTACTATTTGAGGAACCGGGTCCAGGAAAGGTCGACCTTTGGAAAGGTTTGTGGTGTTCCACCACTGCAGAGAGCGATGGGTGCGACCGTCTACCAAAACCAGATCTGTTAATTGACCCTGGGCCTGGTTCCATTGGCGCGCTAAGCACTCTTGGACTCTTGGACAGGACGCATCTGGAGTCTTGCGTGAGGCACTATGAAAATGCAAGAGGCCATCATCTCTATTAGTTGCATAAACACTCGAGCTGGAAGGGAGTGTTGTAGTGCGAATTTTGCGCGTAGAGCTTGAATGCTTGCAATCCTGGCAGGATTGGGGTAGGCTAGTGCTCTTGAGGTGTCTATGGTGGCACCGAGGTATTGTTTTATGTGGGATGGTTCGAGTGGGACGTCTGGTGGTTTACTGTGAAGCCCAGCTGGTGGAGTAATTGAATGGTGGTAGATGTGTGTTGACCCGGCTTTTATCAGCCAGTCGTCTAAGTATGGGAAGACGTGGATGTGTTGTCTTCGCAAATGTGCTGCTACCACTGCTAGGCAATTGGTGAATACCCTTGGCGCTGTTGTGACTCCGAACGGGAGCACCATGAATTGGAAGTGTTGTCCGTCCACTACAAATCTGAGGTACTTGCAGTGAGCTTTGTGCACCGGATTGTGAAAATACGCGTCTTTTAGATCTAAGGTGGTCAAAAAGTCGTTTTGGGAGAGGAGCGGAAGTACCTGCTGAAGCGTTACCATATGAAAATGGTCGGAGTGTATGTATGTGTTTAGGGGCCGGAGATCTAGGATGGGCCGCAGAGTCTCGTCCCTTTTTGGTATGAGAAAATATAGGGAGTAGACTCCCATAGGAACGGGTTCTATTGCCTGTTTTTGTAGGAGGGAGATTACCTCCTGCTTTAGGAGTATTAAATGTTCTTGTGACATTGGGCGCTGCCTGGGTGGAATGTTTGGCGGGGTAGATATTAGTTCTAGGCAGTAGCCTGATTGAATTATTTGTGTAACCCATTTGTCTGAGGTGATGGTAGCCCAGACGGGAAGGAAATGTTGAAGTCTGCCCCCGACCGGAGTGGAATGGTCTGGGGGGAGTAGGGGGAAGTCATTAGGTAGGCGTTGTGGCAGAGCGGGCGTTGTTTGTTATGCCTCTGCCTTTATTATTGTTACCCCTATAGCCGCCTCTTTGATAACCCCTTGTGAACGTGGACTGAGTGGGGGATTTGTACGAAGTGGACGCGGTGTCTGAGGAGTAGCCTCTAGATGTACTTCGAAAGGAAGAGCGGCGAAAGGAGCGTCTAGGAGGGTGTGACTGTAAGGCTCCCATGGATTTCGCCGTATCTGTAACCTCCATTTTTTCTAGGGCCTCATCCACCTTTGGGCCAAATAGATAATCCTGGTCAAAGGGATGGTTAAGGATGGAGGCTTGTACCTCTGGTTTAAACCCTGATATTCTTAGCCAAGCATGGCGACGGAGGAGGACGCTGGTATTGATGGCCCTGGAAGCTGTGTCTGCTGCATCTAAGGCACAGCCTATAGAGGTGTTCGTGATAGTCTTACCCTCTTGAATTAGTTCGTTGGCCCTAGCTTTATATTTTTCAGGGAGGTGGTGCATTATGCTTTCTAACTCGTCATAATGTGCCCTGTCATATCTGGCCAATAGCCCTTGAGTATTGGCGATACGCCACAAATTGGCTGTTTGTGACGCAGTGCGTTTCCTGATGCGTCCAGTAGCTTTGACTCCTTGTCAGGTGGTGGTGCTTCGCCTGACGCCTGGTAATTTGCCCTTTTGCGTGCAGTGGACACCACTAGGGAATCTAGTGGCGCTGGCCCTCTGATGTAGGAGGGATCTGTGGGGGCAGCTTTGTATTTCTTTTCTATGCGCGGGTTAAAGACCCTGGCCCTAACTGGGTCCTTAAAAACTTCTGGCGCATGCTTTACCACTCCTTTAAGCATAGGTAATATGGAGGTAGACCCATGTGTGGTGTCGAATGTGTCGAGGAGGAAATCTTCCTCCACGGGGTTGGTATGCAAGTCTACCCCGGGATAGTGTGCCGCCCTTTGAAGTAGATGGTGGAACCCCAATGAGTCTTCTGGTGGAGATGGCCTGGAGGGGTAAAGGTCATCTTGTGGGACGTTGGGGATATCAGGGATATTGTAGTCGTCCCATGGGTCTGGGGATCCTGTAGGAGTGGGGTCCCCTGTGGGTAGGTCCTGGGGTACATCCCCTATGTCATCATATGTGTCCCCGTGATCATCATCGTGTGGAGAAGGGGTGGGAGAACGATGAGGTTGGGGTGGAGAAGGCGGAGGTGGAGAAGGTGGAGGAGGTGGGGGAAGGTATTCTGAACGGAGGCGGAGGTGTAGCAGGCTTCTCCAAATGTCTCTTTTTGGAAGAAAGTGTCAAATGTCCAGTTTTTGGATCCTTGGTGAGTGTTTTCTGCAAGGGATCCGGTGTAAATAAGTCCGGTGAGGCTGGCCTGTCAGTCGGCGCCAAAGGCGTCGGGGCCGTTGGCTTTTTAGGCTTTTCCGTAGCCGGTTCGTTGTTTGGAACCTGGTTTGGGAACCTCCGGACGCTTGGTCGGCGCCGAGATGGATTTCGGCCTCGAAGTGTCGGTGCCGGTGGCCTTGTGTGCTTTGGTCGGCACCGAAGGTGGTGTCGGTGCCGAAGAGCTGGGTTTCGACCCAGAGTGCTTCGGTGCGGAGCTTGGTGTCGATATGGGGGTCGGCTTCTTTTTCGGTGCCGAAGCGTGTTTATCGGCACCGGGGATAGGCTGGCTCGAGCCCGAGTCGCCGGAAGGCTTGCTTGGCTTCTTCACCGGGCCCGAAGGTGGGGTGTTGGAAGCAGTGTCCTTGGTCTTGCCTAGGCCCGGAGGCGAAGGTGTGACCGGAGCCTTTTTCGGTGCCGGCAGGGGTGTGGGGGGTGGGAGGGATTAGTACTCACGACCCTCTGCGCCGGGGTGATGTCCTCCACATCTGTCGCCGGCCTCGGAAGCGCTGACGAGGCCCTCTTCGGTGTACCGCTCTGGAGCATCGATGCCTTCTCCGAAGATGTCGTCCGGAATCGTCGTCGAGGAGTGTGCCATAGTTCCTCTGGCTCTTCGGTCCCGAATAGTCTTTTTGGACCGGAAGGACTTACACGCCGGACAGTCTCGAGCATTCGTGTTCAGGGGAGAGGCAGAGATTGCATACGTCGTGGAGATCAGTGTGGGGGAATTTGGACCCACATCGAGGGCACTTTTTAAATGGAGTCATTTCCATTAGCCAGGACCGAAGCTTGGAGAGGCCCGAAGGCCGCCGTCGACGACTGGAACTGAAGGTCCGTGCCGATGAGAAGGCGCGTCGAGTGGGGGAGATCGCGATCGAAACAATACTGCGGTTTGGGGTGAGGATTGCGCGTCGACCGTCGAACTGGAAGCTGTTCGGAACCGGAGCGCGAAGATCACATCCCAGCCCGATGGCGGAAAAAAACAATCTGAGGATGGAGCCGAAGCCCATGCGCAATACGATCCAAAGGAGGAGTCACCGACCTCGTGACTTCCAAAGACTTTCCAAGAGGAAAAACCAACTGCAAACATCCAGGGCCAACACCAGATGGCGATCTATGCACAAGTGTGTAATCTGCAGCTCATATGCCTTGAACACACAGTTATCCAAGTTTATTTTCTATGCTGCTCTTTTTGTGAGGCAGGAGATATGTAGGCTGTGGAAAGCTGAAAACCCCCCTTCCTTTGCTGAGTGCCTTAAGAGTATTATCTATACGAGCCAGTCGGATATGGCCTGTAATCACAGGAGCCATGACAAGGTTTGGACAATGTTGGTGGATTGGAGAGAAGAAGTTAAGCAGGTCCAATGATCTAGCAGTATGTTGTTGGCCCTGTTCTCTCCTGTGTCTCGGTCCCCCTTCGCGACGGAGATGATTGTGGAAACAGCAGTATCCTTGTGTGGAAATGCTCTATTTCTCCCTTCAGTTTTTTTCTGAGGGATAAGAGTAATCCTAGCATGGGAGTTGGCACAATGAGGACAATATATATATATATATATATCTATAGTATGTGAATGCAAAAGCAATTATTTATTGTTACAATTGTTAGCCTCCTTTATAAAGGCTGCATTGATGTGGAAAAAAAAATGATAGAGACAGACACACACACACACACACACACATATATATTTTCACGCTCCAGTTTTGACCCATTCGGCAAGAAGCACTCCAACGCGAACATTGAGCTTCAAGTCCTTTAATAGGTACGGATGCCGTCAGCCTGCTGATGTCTTTCACAGCCGCCACCTCGTTATTGCCGACGCGTTTTGAAGTTAGAAACCTTCTTTTTCGAGGCTGATAGTGACGAAAAAACAAGCACAGTCCGGTCACTGCCGCTCCTGAATACATGTAATTGCACGGCCCCTAGTGGGCTGCTTAGCATGAGGCTGCGTAGAGTGTTTATGGGAGTTGAAGTGCCGGCAGACACAGCGAACCAAAACTGCTTGCAATCTCCTGCTGATACTATTATTGACCCACAGATGAGCCTCAGCAGGCGGGCGCATCCCCAATCCTGTGTTGGTGCCCCACAAGCGAGGCCGGAAAATTCCAACCCCTGTGACCCCCTAAATTCGCAGGGTGGTGCACTCTCGGTAGCAGGGCCGCCGCCAATATCTTCACGCTCCAGTTGTACCCTTTCGGCAAGAAGCACCAACGCCAACACTGAGCTTCAAGCCCTTTAATAGGTACGGATGCCGTCAGCCTGTTTATGTCTTTCACAGCCGCCATCTCATTATTGCCAACGCGTTTCGAAGTTAGAAACCCTCTTTTTCAAGGTGGATAGTGGCTGTGCTTGTTTTTTCGTCAGATTGCCACAGTTTAATCCAGACTTCTTTGGTGAAATTCTTCCTCTGCACTGCACATGGGTTCTTTGAATTGTTGGGAAACTGTAGAAAAGAGAGAATCTCAGATAGAAGCTCTGGAAAGTGTAAAAAAACAAGGAAAAAAGGAAAACTATATTGGTGCACTAGGGTGGCATTCTAAGGCTCTAGTGTTGTCAAACCTGCACCACTTCCGGCACCAAGATGGAGCTAGTGGCACCTACCATGGTATGAGAGCTATGAAATGTTTCAGGATCCAGTCTGGCACTTGGGGATATTCAAAAGAGAAAGGAATCTGAAGAAAATGTCACACAACATGAAGGTGGCAAGTGAGTGATGTAAACTACAGGATGCACAGACAACATTTCCAGTCACCTTCAACTTCAACCCCAACATCTCTGCTGAGACATTTTAAAATCAAGCACTTAGAAACCTACAATCCTTCCAAAATTGCAGAGCCTTTTCACCTAAACCTTCTCCAGGTAGTCACATCACTTAGATAAAGGGTGCCTTCGCCATGTGGACACAAACAAAGTCCACTTATCTTACCTTTCAGCTTGTTGTGCTCAGAGTCAGCCGGGAAAAGAACATCTGGGAAAAGTTTCTCAAAGCTGTAACCAGCATATTTAGGTCTGTTCTCCACGTAGGTCCGAACTGTGGGCTGCAATTTCTTCATAAACTCTGCACATGGTGTCCCAAGCTGCTCAATTACCTTATTCCATTGATCAATATCTGAGAACCAGCAGCTAAGGAAAATAGTCTAGTGATCTGCACTTGCCTTCACTAGCACCAAGTAAAACAGGTAAAAAGGTATACTGACAGTTATTGGTTAGTGAAAGTGTGGCCCATAAAAAGCAATCAGGCTTTATCAACAATCTTCATTCTGATCCTGGAAGTGATGTATAGACATGCAAAATGAGGGAAGCAATAGGCAAATACCCTTTCTGAGGACAGTTAGCTAGAACAAAATTATATATCATGCAGAAAATGGGAACTCCAACTTGAGGTGTGCAATTTCAGACAGGTTTGTACAAGTGTGGTGGAAAGTGACAATCTAAATTAGATAAACTGTGCTATCAAAAGATAAAGCAATGTAAAGTGTATAAAGAGATGAAGGGCATAGCTGGAAAGAAGACTGAAGAATGTAGAGGATACAGTAGAATGTGCTCGGAAAATAAGGTCAATATTAAAAAACATTTCCAAAATGAAAAAAATTGCATTAATTAACAGTGTGGGTGCATATCAGGACTAAAAACACCTACACAAAGTAAATCTAAATGGAACACCAGGTGGGAAAGCAGACAATAGACAATACGTGTAAGGGAGGAATAATGGATTAAATGCCGAGAAAAGCACCTATAGGGTCATTGTGAATGTCAGCACCCTACAGACAATGGCTTCTTACAGGAGGCTCTCAGTGCTTCAGTATCACTGGAACCAAGAATACTGATGAGCCCATAACCAGGGCAAAACCGGGCCTGGGTTACTTGTGTTCTGGGCCAGGGTTAACCTGGCTTGGCAGTTTGGGCTGGACTATTACCATTGGAGCATGGTCAGGACTGATTTGTATATAGTTTGGTCCAAACTGAGATAGCATGGTGTGCAAATAATGTTGGACTGGGACGCGGCCCCAAGTAATTACCAGTGGCGGAGATTAATTGGAGCATTCCATCCATCACTTTTGTAAACTTTATTATGTCGCCGTACATGGGATGGGTATGTCCAGACATGGGTCCCTTGCAAACAGTGTCACTGGAACCAAGCTATACCTGGATGATGATCCCATAATAGGGTGAAAACGGTCTTGGGATGCTTGTGTTCTGGTTGTGGGAGGACCTGGCTTGGCTATTCTGGCTGGACTGTTCCCACTGGAGCAAGGTCAAGACTGATCTGCATATAGCCGAGTTCAAACTGAGGTAACATGGTGTGCAAAACAATGACGGACTGGGATGCGGCCCCCAAGTAATTTCCAGTGGCTGAGATTAATTCGAGCATTCCATCCATCACTTTTTGTATACTTTAAATCAGTATCTAAGAGAACTATAAGTAGCAATAAGATTATCATGGAACTAGCTGGCAGATTATTCAATATGCCTTTAAACAAATACATTTTCTGTGCATGAAAGTACCATTTTTTAAAGAAAGCAATTATATGTGGATAACATTTGAATTTGAGAAGGACGAGCTTTGGAAAGCCAAGGCAGAAGGCCCTTGAATATTTTAATCTACAACTAGATTTGCTAAAATTTAAAAATCCTCCCCTTTTCCACAAAAAGGAGTTTATATAATCCTTCACTAATTGGTACAAGTGGGGCAAAGGCTCATCACTTAAAGTACAGGAGTCCGTCTACTAAGACAGTGAATAACTGAATATGGTCCCTAAGAAATATGCCATTAATATCAATGGGGTATACCAGTATCTCACAGAACCTGGGGAAATATGACAGTATATAGTACAGATGGGTTCTGTTGAGAAAGGTACAATTGCTTTGAAAAAATAAGTTTGTCCTGTTCTGCTTGGACGACCAATCAATGACCTAAAATTAATGCTGATAACCACAATGACAATAAAGAGGAAACTGACGCTATGAGCACAAATTTTGCACAATATATTAAAAAATCATATATCGTATAAAACAATACATATCAATATTTAAGGACACCAGACTGTTCCACAACATATAGGATTACCAGCATAAGTGCCATATACATTACATAGAACACAATCCCAAAAATAAGACAATTGAAATTATCAACACACAAAAAATAACTTGGACGTCTGTGTATCCTTATTTTACATATTAAAACATATGGCCTTATTCTTGGCATCGATATCTTGGATATTAGTAGTAATGCCGATTCTTTATGTAGACTATTTCGACCCCCAATGTAGAGTGTTTTTACAGATCACCACCTAGGGCCTACTTCAGGACTATAAATATATTTCTGAACAGTCGATATAATAAAGAATACT
Organism: Triturus cristatus; assembly: GCF_964204655.1. Lineage (NCBI taxonomy): Eukaryota > Metazoa > Chordata > Amphibia > Caudata > Salamandridae > Triturus > Triturus cristatus. Next base: position 770,623,221 of record NC_140580.1, read on the forward strand.
GTGTGTCAATGTGGTAGCGAGCCTAATGTACGTAAAAATACCCGGTAGAGTTATATGAGCGACTCTAACCTGTTACAAAGGCTTCTTGGTTATTATAGGAAAGGTGGGCTCACACAATCTCGCCACTTCTCAATAAATGCCTGTATTGAGGGAAACAGCATTGACTCCGTGTCTGAAATATAAGCCACATGTGAAAGAGTGTTGTGAAAGGTTGGAACCTTTCTGTCTGTCTTTTACACAGTCACAAACAGATGGAAAGGTTCCAACCTTCTGATGTGAAGGTATAGATATTAACCGTCTGAGCGCTAAATACACTCTCTTTCACACATGGCTTACATCTCTGACACTTTAAGAGGGTCTCTGGAAGAGGCATTGCATAACATCAAGACCAACCATTCTGAGAAAAATACAGAAAATCTTTTATCTGCAAAGTGAACACATCTTTTTAAAAAAAGCACTGGAATATATTTAACAGAGCCAAAACGAAATGTACTTCTTTGGGAGAAGCCCTAGCATTGTTTCAGTCTGCAGTGCGTGCTAGGTGTTTTTTAAATACTATATGTATGGTCAGGATGGTCTTGTAACAGAAAAGATGGAACAACAAAGGCTGAAAAGCAGTGTGTACTGTAATTCACTTGTGGAGATTTGGCGATTTAGTGAACTGTTGACTGATTCTAAAACACATAAGGCAGTGACAAAAGGTAACGAAAAGTGCTCTTGTAAAATAGACCACCGGGGCAGAGAGGACTTAAGTGATGAGGGAGCATAACAGCTGCAGTGTGGAAGTGGTTACACATACTAACATGGTTAACTAGCATAAGAATGGGGCTTTCTGTCATAGATCTGAAACTCTTCAAAACCCATGGTCTTTTAGGGTTAGTTGGTTAGAAACAGACGGCCATTATTATAATGAACAAGTTACTTACCATCGGTAACGATAAATCTGTAATAGACATATTAGTTATGGACTCCTTACCTTAGAATTACCCCCAGGCGTTAGACTGGAACCGGAGAATTCTTCTTCAGCAGTACCCCTGTGTGTCGGTAGGTAGCGTTGGTCAACTCCGCGTTAGTCGCTGGCGTTGTGATCACTGGAATGACGTTGCGGTTCTCCTTAGACGCCGCCCGTGCGCGCTAACGTCAGAAGCGCAGAGCCATGCAAGACACTGACCACTGGTGCATAAAACTAGGGCCCTGAAATGGAGTGCCTTACTCTAGAAGTCAGTTAGCAGAACGGGGAAGATGGGTGGGGCGGTAAGGGATTCATAACTAATATAGGTCTCTTACAGATATATCGCTACCGAAGGTAAGTAACTTGTTCATCTGAAAGAGACTATTCGTTATGGATTCCTTACCTTAGAATAGATACCCCAGCAATACCAACCCCGGAGGTGGGTCTGCGAACACCAGGAAGTCCTGAAGAACAGAGCGGACAAAAAAGCCGTCTCACCGGACTTGGCTGTCCAAGCAGTAATGTTTAGTGAACGTTTACAATGAAGCCCACGTGGCTGCCTGGCAGATGTCATGAAGAGGGACTTCACGCCCCAAAGAAGTAGTGGCTGCCGTCGCCCTGGTGGAATGGGAGCGCAACCCTACTGAAGGTTCCTTTTTCGCCAAGGAATAACAATTTTGAATGCAAAGAACGACGCATCGAGAGATGGCTCGTTTATGCACGGCCCGACCTTTCTTGGTGCCTACATAACCAACAAAGAGCTGATCATCCACCCGGAATGGTTTGGTGCGATCCAGATAAAATGAGAGCGCACGTTATGGATCCAGACGGTGGAGCTCTTCCTCCTCTTTAGAAGGATGCGGGGGCAGGAAGAAGGTGGGCAAAGTGATGGTCTGTCCTATGCAGGGGCGAAACACAGGACCCCGCAGCCCCCGCAGTGGGGGGGGGGTCCCAATCTCCAGGGTGCCCCCTCAGCACAGCACAGCACTCTGGCTGCAGAGCTCTTGATTGAGCCCGGAGGGGGCCCCTCCACGTCCCTTGCAGGGAGGCCCCCTCGAGTTTCGTTACGCCAGTTGTCCTATATGGAAAGAGGTAAAGAAAAAAGGTCGAGTTCGAAGGACAACCTTGTCCAGATGAACAGCAAGGAAAGAAGGCTTAAAAGAAAGAGCCTAAAGCTCACTCACCCTGCGAGCAGAGGTGATGGCAAACAGAAAAGCAGTCTTTAAGGTCAAGAGTCTGATAGGACAATTATGTAGCGGCTAGAAGGGAGCGCAAATAAGGTAAGTCAGAACAAGGTTCAAGTCCCACTGGGGCAGTACGAAAGGAATAGGAGGAAACAGGTGTGTAATGCCCTTAAGGACACGATTTAAAATAGGAGACTTGAAAAGAGAAGGCTGATCAGGGAGGCGAAGAAAGGCCTAAATGGCCGAAAGATAGCCCTTGAGGGTGCCCAGAGCAGAGCCCTGATGGGCCAAAGAAAGTAGGAAGAGGAGAACCTCAGAAAGGAGGGCAGAATGGGGATCCACAGCCTTTGCCGAGCACCATGCCACAAATGTGTTCCATCTACAGGTGTATACTGTTTTAGTAGAGGGACGCCTGGCTGCCAAGATAACATTACAGACTTCAGGAGTAAGGCTGTCAACTGTCGCCGCTCAATCTCCACGCAAGGAGGTGGAGGCTGGATAGGTTCGGGTGGAGGACCGCCTCCTGCTGCTGCGACAGAAGATCCTCCCGAAGAGGCAGTCTGATCAGCGGATCAATGGCCATGTCCAAGAGCTCGTGATACCAGACTCTTCGTGCCCAGTCCAGAGCCACAAGAAATACTTGGGCCCGGTCGCGCTTGAACTTCTTCAGCACTCTGGGCAGAAGTAGTATAGGCGGAAAGGCGTATAGAAGACCGCAACTCCACTTGTGACGAAAAGAGTCGCCTAGCGAGTGCCGCCTTGGAAATTCCAACGTGCAGAACAGCTAACATTGCACGTTCTCTTCGGTGGTGAATAGATCTAACCAAGGCTCTCCCCACTGCTGACAAAGACCTTGCACCACCTTCGAGTGAAGACGCCATTCGTGATCCATCAAGCTCCGGCGGCTGAGTTAGTCTGCCCTGGTGTCCAGTGAACCTGCCAGGTGTTGAATTACTAGAGACATGCCCTGATGTTTCAGCCACTTCCAGAGACGAAGGGCCTCCTGACAGAGGGTCCATGATCCCACTCCGCCCTGTTTGTTGCAATACCACATGGCAGAAGTGTTGCCTGAGAACAACATCGCTACTCTTCCTTTGACAGAAAGAAGGAATGCCTTCAGTGCTAGACGAATCGCCCGGAGCTCCAAAAGGTTTATGTGGCCTCTGATCTCCGCCTCTCCCATGTGGCCGTCCCATGAGTGACGCATCGGTCACCACTGTGAAATCTGGTTGGGGAGAGGGATCTGCCGTTGACCCAATCCTTGTTCGTGAGCCACCACTGCAACTGGTGTGCAGTCCCTGCTGAGAGCTGGACGCCATCAGACAGATTTGCCTGGTGCTGCGCCCATTGGAACTTCAGGTCCCACTGCAGAGACCGCATATGCCACCTGGCATGATCCACCAGCAGAATGCAGGAGGCCATGAGGCCCAGCAGCCTCAGGGTCTTTCTCACCGAAATCTGGGATAGAGGCTGGAACATCGGTATCATAGCCCGAATATCCCGGACTCGCTGTTCGGGAGGATAGGCCCGAAATTGTGCTGTGCCCTGAACTGCTCCAATGAAAATAATTTTTGAGAAGGGTTCAGGTGCGACTTCGCCACATTGACTGTGAACCCCAGCAAATGCAGGAGGTCCGCCGTAGTCTGGAGGTGGGCGACGACAGCCAGGGGCGAGATCGCCTTCAACAACCAGTCGTCGAGATAGGGGAAGACTGGAACCCCTGATCTGCGCAGATGAGCTGCGACCACCGCCATCACTTTCGTGAACACCCGAGGGGCACTGGTAAGGCCAAATGGGAGCACGGTAAACTGAAAATGCTCGTGGCCTACCGTGAACCGTAGGTAACGCCTGTGGGCTGGCAGGACGGGGATGTGAAAATAAGCATCCTGCAAGTCCAACGCTACCATCCAGTCTCCAAGGTCGAGGGCAGACAGGACCTGAGCCATTGTCAACATTTTGAACTTCTCCTTCCAGAGGAAGCGGTTGACGTCCATTAGGTCTAAGATAGGACGCAGGCCTTTGTCCTTCTTGGACACCAGAAAGTAGTGGGAGTAGAAGCCATGACCTACTTCTGGCACAGGGACTCGCGCAACAGCTCCCTTGGCCAAGAGACCCGTAACTTCCTGGCAGAGAAGGGCCAAGTGATCCTCCGACATGCGATGGAGTGTAGGTGGCATGGAAGGAGGGGTAGTCTCGAAGGGGAGGGAGTAGCTCCTTCGGACTATCTGCAAAACCCACCTGTCCGACGTGATGTTGTGCCAGTGGGGGAGGTGATAGCGGATCCTGCCGTCCACTGGCAACTGATGGCCCTGAAAGGTCGGAATAGGAAGGTTTGGAGGCTGCTGCAGAGGGGGCACCGGTGGACTGGCCCACTCGCTGGCCCCCAAGACCCACAGCGGTGGGTCCCACATCCCCAGCTCCACAGAGGCTGGGCAACCTGCGCAGGCCTGTGGCTCTGGGTGGAACGTGGGGGGAACCCCTTCCGTAGCCACGAAAGGGGCGAAAAGCAGACAGCTTGGGGCGAGAGGTGGTAGCGTGGCCCAAGGATCTGGCTGAGCCCTAGAGTCCTTGAAGCGCTCGAGCACATTGTCCGCCTTGTCGCCAAACAAGTGACGGCCATCAAAATGCATGTCCAAAAGAGACGATTAGACATTGCCCGAGAAGCCAGTGGACCTCACCCAGGAGTAGCGTCTCAGGGCTACCGACGTTGAAATCGTCCTGCCTAGCGAGTAGGCGGTGTTAAGCCCACAGCGAATGGTGAACTTTGCTGCATCCCTCCCCTTTGCGACCGCACGGGTGAGTACGGGCCAGGCCTCCTCCGGGTACTGGGGCAGCGCCTGCGCAACCGTGTCCCACACAGAGTGGGTGTAACAGCCCAAGAGACATGCGGTGTTCACCGACCGCAGTCCTAAGCTGGCGGAGAAAATATCATCTTCCCAAAGAGGATCCAGCTCCTTCGACTCCTTATCTGAAGGAGCAGTAGGGAATGCGCCTTTGGACATTGAGGCTTGGACCACCAAGCTCTCAGGGGTTGGATGTTGAGAGGAAAATGGGGTCGCCAGGGGGTGGCATCGGGCAATCATCCTATTCACAGGAGCCCCGGTGGACCAAGTGCCCAGAAGGAGGTCGGTGAGGGCCTCATTGAACGGCAGCAGGGGCTCCAAAGATGTTGGTAAAGGTTGAAGCACCTGCCACCGTTGATAGCTAAAGGCCCAAGACCTCAGCCGCCCTACGCAACAGCACAGCGTAGGAGGCTCCCTCCTCCATAGCCACGGTAGGGGGAGAAAGCTTCCCAAGGTCTGGGGATGTATCCAGACCAATGGCCTCACCCAGTTCCTCTCTCCAGTCCAGCTCTTCAAGCTGGTCTGTTGTCGATAGATTCGGCACCGGAGGAGGTGTCGTAAGGTCAACCGCCACCGATCCGGATCCAGGCCTGGGTCCCTGGGGGACCTGCAGCACCGGGGCAGAAGCCACAGGCATCGAAGGCCTAAAACCCCCAGCAGAGTCCGCTGGGCCCGAAGGCGCGCTGGTGGAGTCGTGCTGCCCAGAGATGGAGTGGTGGGCTTCGTAAAAGCTACGAAGTTGGGGAGGAGTCGCTCTGGCTCCTGGGAAGGGAGGGAAGCTCGGAGCAGACCCAACAGGCTCCACGGGCGGAGCAGACGACCTTCCACATTCCACGTCGGCCGATAGACGGGGAGAAGGCGAAGAGCGACAGTGCTTCTTCTGCTTCGACTTATTCAAAGATGAAGACTTCGAAGAGGAGTGATGCTGGTGACTTCGCAACCGGTCCCGGGACCTCCCTCTCGACCGGGACCTTGAGCGGCGCAGAGCTGACTGCTGGCCCTCGAGAAGCTTTCGGGACCAGTCCCGCAAAGACTTCGGGTTCATGGCCCGACACTCTGAGCCCGACTTCGGGTCGTTGCGTGTTCGAAGCAAACGAGATGTGGGTCCGTGACCGACATAAACTTGTGACAGGAGTCCCAAGGTTTGAAGCCGGTCCATCGATGCGACATCCCTTGCACCAGGAGTCGAATGACTAAAAAAGAAGTCGACAAAAAGTCGAAAAAAACTCTAGTCAAAAACACTGAGGGTACCGCTCTCTCTGGAGCTGCGCTGGCTCGCGCGGAAAAAGAAAGCACTGACGTCCACGCACAGGGGCAGCGTCTAAGTAGATACTGCGATGTCAGTCCGGCGATCACGACGCAAACGATGAACGCAGAGTTGACCGACGCCACCTACCCATGCCCAGGGGTACTGCTGAAGAAATATTCTTTGGATCCAGTCTGACGCCTGGGGGTAAGTCTAAGGTAAGGAATCCATAGCTAATAGTCTCTTTCAGATGTATCGTGTGAATCCCATGGTGGGAGCACAGGGTCTTCTGGCAGTGGTATGGACTCCTTGATCGAGGCACAAGTCCCTCTGTTGCATTCAGGCATTGGTGTGGAGAGCTCAGTCAAAAGTATAATTTCCATGACAGTGAATGACAAGTGTTTCTCTAAAGCAAAGATTTTCACTGCGCCCCCAAACCTCCCTCTGGCAATGGAATGAAAAAACAAAGATTGCTGTTGTCTTATCACAAGACCGCTGGCGTTGGGAATTCTTTATTATAACCTGAGTGGCCCAAAGTCAAATTGGGAAATAGGAACACAGTTGCACATTTTGACCTTTATCCGCTGCATCTGAAGCGCACGGTAAGGATACGATCTGAACCGGGAAATAAGACTCCACCTTTGATCATCTCTCCCAAGATGCACCCAACTGACCAAATGTCCACTGAAAACAAAAGGGAATGGAATTAACAAAAAAGGATCATTTGAAGACCAAGAAGGTGCAGACACAAGACAGTGATGAGAAAGTAGCATAAAGGAGCAGAATGAAGGAAATGAGTGATTAGAAGGTAAATTAACTTGCTACTGTAAAGGAGTTCCAGAAAATGCTGGGGAAGACTGTCTTAGTGTGATAAGAGGATACAACAGGTCAACTGATTGGGCACAGTGGAGATGGTAGGTATGAATTTCAAATGAGGACAAAAGGGTAGGCGAGGATGCAGGGTTTGAATCGGAGGAAGTGATGGAAAAAGGAAACAAATGGAAGGAAAAGAGAATGGGGAATAAAGACATTATGGAGCTTGATGGAAATGTAGAGGTGGTCTTGAAATAAGGGGGAAAGGTAGGTGGTGTTGGGGGCACAGATGATGGGTCTGGAGGTTGAGTACAGAAAGTTATATGGGGTAATGAGATCAATGAAACTGAGGAAATACAACAGATGCAAGTCACAGGGGAAAATTAGTTATGTGGGCCAGAAGATCAGGGGAGAAGTGATTGAAAGTGGGAACAATGCATGGGAAGTCAGGTGAGAGCACAGATTGTCAACATTCAATTTGAGAAAGGGCAAAGGGAGAGAACAAAACACCTTTGTGTAGCAAGAACTGTACTCTTACACTCAAAGCTTTCATAGTTACCATCATGTAGAATAGCACAGCCATGGACCCAGTATGGAAACTGTGCCAATTCTATTAGCCAGCCAGACCTCAAGCAATTGTGTTCTTACTCCACGTTTTAGTCCCAAACGTTTGTACGATTGCTCTAAATGCATGCAATGTAGTTAAATTATAACTATACAATAACTACACTTTGGCTTGACAGAGACTGAGGGGGCTACTGCTAAAGAAACATGCCTAGGGATGCGAGAATAGGAGTTAGTAGATCGGTACGGACTCCTACATCCAAGCTCGATACAATTTAACGATGTGGAGACTCGAAGGGAGAAAACATTATTCTAAGGACGGAAAACGAGGCACCAGAAGAAAACAAAAGGTTTCTCAGCAGGTGTTGCCAAAACTGGGGATACTGATTTCCAAAGATAACACTAGCGCACCAATTAAAAGATTATTCCAATTACTTCGTTAGCACCAAAATAGAATGTTCCCTATTTACTGGGGCCCTTTTCACCTGGTAAATTCATGCATGTTTGACTTGCTAACACATATCAGTTAAAGAAAAAAAAACAACAACAAAAAAAAATCACACTGTAGGAAAAAAAACATACTGACAATTCAAATACCTCTGAAAACAGTTGTTTGCGCGGGTGTCTGAATTTTACGAGGCACTCAATGCCATGTATAATAGTCTAAGTAATTAAAAAAACAAACTGAGGAAAAAGATCATGCCCCATATTTAAGTTCGAACAACCTCCTAAGATCACAGGTTTTGTGATGTGTAGCACTGAGAATACTAGGAAGGCATAGGGAAGCATTCTAAGGGGTATGATAAACATGCCCCTAAAACCCTTGGCTGGAATCCATGTTAGCGGTGTTGCTACAAATTGTTCCTTTCCCTGCCGCCTTAGGGCACTGTAACGTTTAGGTGGAGACGGGATGGGGAGTGGGGGGGAGGGGGGATCATGTAGGAAGCTGGCTCTCTATATACTATACCAAAGTAAGGTATAGTGTGCACAGAGTCTAGTGGAACCCCAAAGGTAGGCAGAGATCAAAGTAGATAATACTTTACTCTCTATTTGTGACACTGTAAGGCTTTATTAGGGGGTAGTGTTAAGCATTTATTGTACACACTCAGGCAAGAAATGGTGTCACACACTCAAAGACTGAACTCAGACCAATTTGTTTGTATAAAATTATTATTTAGTTATTTGATTTCTAGAACCAAGCCAGGCCTGTTGCAGGTAAGTGAAATAATACTTTGCAGGTATATTGCAGTTGAAATACAATTGAAATGCAGTTGAATGCAATTGGTTTGTTTACAGGTAAGTCAACAGTAAAAATTACTTTACAGTTACTTTTGAGATTACTTTGTACATTACTTTGCAGATTAATTTTTAAGTTACTTTTTCTACTCAGTGTGATATGCCTAGATATCACACTGGGACATTTCCTAGAGAAAAGCTAAGTAATTCAGTTTTTGTACATTTGAAGTTTTTCAAGGTTTCATACAAGCCAACTCCACACAAGAATTTTCAAAGAAAAGCACTTAATGCAATCCTAAATTATCGGTTTACAGTTAAGTACTTGGTTGTGGGAGTTGGGTTTCTGGGGTTAGAATCAGGGTACCCCCCAGGGTCAAGGATGCGCTCTCAAAGCAGCCTCAGCAGCACTACGGCGGCCGGGTGCTGAGGTCCAATGTTATCCAATGGGGGAAAGGGGTCCTATGGTTGATGGTTTCTCACAAGCAGGCCACAAGGTTGTGGGAGCAAAGCACCTGGACTTAAGCTCAGGGCAAAGGGGGATCAGTTTAGCACACAAGGTGCACCCACAGCAGCACAAAGGGCGGCCGGGTGGTGCAGGGTGCTGTTTTGGTGTGGGGTGCCCTGTTTTCAATCGGAGTTGCCGGTTTTGGATTTTTGCTGTAGGCTCGGTCCAGGAAGGTTTCCGGGAGGAACCAACAGCTGGGCAGGTAAGTTGGAGGGCTCTGGAACGTAGGTGCACCTCGGGTTCTCTTCTTCAGGGCGCAGGGTGGCTGGATGCAGGGGTGTCTTTTGATGTTGGATTTCACCTTACCCGGCCACTCGCGGTTGGGGGGGGGGGGGGGGGTCTCCCTGAAGAGGCTGTAGGCAACGTCGGGGACTGCTAAAGTGGTCAACCCATGATGGACTCGGACTCTTAAGCGACGAGGGACCTCGATGGGACCAGTGGGCCACTCGAACTCAGTCCGTAGGCGACGGGTACAGTGGCAGCTCCAGGTGCTAGGTTTCTTTGTCCTCAGCAGGCTCAGAGTCTGTCTCGAGTTTGTTTTGAAGAGATCTGCTATTCACAGGAGATCCGGTCTTTGTTGAAGGCAGTCAGTCCTCCCAGGGGTTCTGGAGGTCGCTGGCTGCAGGACAAGGCGACTTTTTGCACAGGATCTATGGAAACTCTAGACAGGCCATCAGAGCTGGGGCCAAGTCAGTTCTTCTCTGCAGTCTCCTCTGCTGGGCGTCTTCTTTCGTCCTTCTTCGTAGGTTGCGGGAATCTGCCATCTTGGTTCAGGGCTGCCCCCTAAATACTGTATTTAGGGGGTGTTTTAGGGGTCTCGAGGTCAGTAGCCAATGGGCTACTGACCTTAGGGTGACTACACCCTTGGTGTGCTCACCCCACGTGGGGGAATGGGCACAATCCCTAATCCTGATTGGAGATTGTCTGCCATCTGCAAGATGGCGGGCACTAAAGAGTGGGCTTCACATCGCCTCCCCCACCTGAGGGGTGGGGTTGGCAGAGGTGGGCACACCTTCTGGGCTGCTCTAATTTTTCCCGCCTGTCTTCCAGACGAACAAGGGGTGAGACAGAAAGGGGGCCTGCTCCTGATAGCAGGAGAGGCTGGGGGTTGCGTTACAAAGGCAGCAAGGCCTTTGAAGCTCCCCTGCCACAGATGGCTCTTCCTGACCTGGGGGAGGTGTGAACTCTTCCACCCAGCAAAGGCTTTGTTTCTGGCCTCAGGGAGCGAAGGCTCCCACTCCCGGGGTCCAAAAACATGTCTTGAGTTGGCAGGCTGGTGATTACCAGTGAGAAAACCCACCAGAGGCTGGTCGTTTTTCAGGGGCATCTCGAAGATGCCCTCTGTGAGCACAATTTGTGGAACAGGGTCGATGAAAGGCTGGCCAGCTGATAAGTTTTGTGGGTTCCACAACTGAAGAGAGCGATGGGTGCGGCCGTCTACCAACACTAGATAGGTCATTAGACCCTGTGACTGATTCAACTGACATGCTAAGCATTCTTGTAGGGGGCGCATGTGAAGCCTTGCATGGGGTACAATTGCAATGCACACAAATGCTATCACAAATATGCGTCTTTTAAATATAGAGTAGGCATAAAGTCTGCTCCTTGTAAAAGTGGGAGCACGTGTTGAAGTGTCACCATGTGAAAATGCTCCGACAGTATAAAGCGGTTTAGCTCTCAAATCTAAAATAGGTCTTAGGGAACCGTCCTTTTTGGGCATGAGAAAATAGAGAGTAAACCCCTGAGCCTTGGTATCATATGGGAACTGGCTCTATTGCCCCTTTTAGTAAGAGGGACTAGACTTCTTGTTTTAGCAAGTGTATATGTTCTGAAGATAACTTGTGATATTGTGGAATGTTTGGGGGATTGCTGGTAAGCTCCAGGCAATAACCATGTTGGATAATTCCAAGAACCCATTTGTCTGATGTTTTAGACTGCCAAATGGGGAGAAATTGGTGAAGTCTGCCCCCGACAGGTGTGGTATAATCAGGGGGGGGATGGGAGGGGGGGGGGGGGGGGAGGAGCCTGGACAAGTCACTGTTTGTTGGGGGAAGGGAAGTTACGAGATGTGTTGCTCTTACCCCTACCCTTGAATTTGTTGCCTCTATAACCTCCTTGAAAAAATCCTCTGGAGGGAGAGGACAGATTGTTACTTTTGTAAGTGTAGGTATTTTGATCTGGAGATGTTTTTGACCCTCCTCTGTAGAAGGAGCGACAACAAAACCCTCTGTTGGATGCAGTTTGAAGTGCTCCCATAGATTTAGCGACTTCAGTGTCCTTTTTCATCTTTTCTAACGCCTGGCCAATGTTAGGGCCAAATAGGTGTTCCTTATCAAAGGGTGTGTTAAAAATGGAATGTTGGACCTCCGGTTTAAAAATGAAATCCTTAACCAAGCGTGTCTCCTAAGGATGATGCTGGTGTTAATCTCTCTAGCTGCAGTGTCTTCAGCATCTAAAGCACATTGAATAGAAGAATTAGAAATGAGCTTGCCCTCATTTACCAAGTCCTGTGCTTTAGCCGTATGCTCATCTGGGAGGTATTGGAGCAATTGCTCCATTTTGTCCCAGTGTGCCCTGTCATACCTAGCTTAAAGGCCTTGGGTATTTGCAATGCGCCATTGATTTGCTGCCTCCTTATCTGGTGGAGGTGCATCCCCTGATGTTTGAGAATTTGCTTGTTTACGAGCGTATGATACCACTAGGTAATCTAAAGGCAATTGTCCTTTGATAAAGATGGGGTCTGTAGGAGAGGCGTTATATTTTTTGTCCAATCTAGCAGTTAAAATGCGGGTGATGACTGGGTCTTTAAAAATTTCGTCAGCATGTCGCATCATGCCTTTAAGCATTGGAAGTGATTGTGATGACCCATGTGTAAATGCTAGTGTTTTAAACAAGACATCTTCTTCTAGTGATTATTTGTTGAGCTAGACCCCATGGTTTTGTGCTGCCCTGGCAATGAGTTCACGGTGTGATGCATTGTCGTCTGGAGGAAATGGTTTGGCTGGGTAAAAGTCTGGATCAGTGTCATCTGGGGGATCCACTGTATAATCTGTCCATGGATCAATTGGAATATTTATCCCCCCCCCCCCATCATCATCGTCGTCGTGATGAGATTGAGGAGAATCTTGAAGTGTAATCTGCAAAGGATTCTCAGGTGGTCAGGTGGTGATGGAGCTGCTGGAGGTGGGGGTGATGGGAAATGAAAAGGACTTGTAGCCACAGCTTTTTTCATAGGAATTGTGTAAGAAATGTCCTCTTCTTAAACCTTGCGTTTCTGAGGTGGTTTTATGTAAATATGACAAGTGTCAGGGTTAATAACCAGTCTCTTTTGCTTCGGATCGGGTGTTAATGGAATAATGTCCACTTTCAGATCCAAAGGGGTCTCTATGTTTCGGTGGCGAAGTTTTCGGGGCCGACGGAGGCTGGCCTTTCAGGACCGAAGATTTTGTCTCAGAACGATGTTTCGACTCTGAGCCGGGATTATGCTTGGAACCAGAGGCTTTCGGCTCCGAAGAGGGCTTTTGTCGACCCGGTACCAAGCCGGAAGGCTTGACTGGTGGTTTCGGTGCCGGGCATGAAGGCGGGGCATCTGAAACATCGTCTCAGTGCCGACCTTGGCCAGAAGGCAGAGGTAGTGCCGAAGGCTCATGTTTTTTTAAGATAGTTTGTTGGGGCAAGGTGTCTTCAGTACTCATGTTCTTCGGCATCGATGTCGACCTCGAGTTCTGAGCCTGAGCCTTGTTCGGAGAAGGCTTTCTCCTCTGCCTCGATATCTTCTTGGCTGGAATCTTCACCGAAGATGTCCGGCGTGTCGTGGATACTTTGAGGCTGCATCTTCCGATGTCGAGCCAGATGATTGCGAAGAGTCTTCTTTGTTTGAAACAATCTGCGAGCGTGTCACGAGTCCGATAACGAACTGCGGACTTTGTTGCCCTTCGATTCTGACCCAGTTGTTTCACCCTTTGTGCAGGAAGGACAAGAGCCCTTTAAGGGAATCTCTCAGGCGGAATCCCCGGGGGTGTGGCCCACGACATCATACCCAAGCGGCTTATCGGAGGAGCAGCGGGCGCAAACAAGAGGGCCGCCCTTCTTTCAGGAGACGGAAGCGGGTTTCCCCGGAGCAGGAGAGGTCGTGGCGTGGACAGAGAGGAACAGCAGAGGCAGAATAGCAGCGAGAAGAAGCGGAGCTGAAGCGGAGCCGAAGAAGAGACCGAAGCAAGTACTGCTGTGGCATGCAGAGACGACAAGCCGGGAGGCCAACGGGACTACGTTTTGCCCAGCCACCCCCCTGGAGGAGGGTGGCTTACTATGGTACAGGCGACGCTACAGGGTCTTACGGGACACAGGAGGGGGAAGGACGTTGTACAGAGGGAGGAGGGAGGTCACGTCGGGGCTAACTCGGTGCCGGTCATAGGTGACTTCTCCCCTCACTCCCCTTCCCTGAGAGAGAAACGCCAGTTTTCCCTGCGACTCACTCCGGTCTATTTCTTTTGTTGTTTTATCCCCATCCACCCACGCCATTTCCATCAACGTTGGGGAGGTGACATACCGAATATCCAACCCCAAGTCCAGGGGAAGACCTGGTGAAGACGGAACCTTTTCCAACCAGGAGTTCGGACCCCTGAAAAACCACAAACTTTGACTTCATTTTTGTGCTCTTGACAAATTGAATTTTGGAATAAAACAGAACTTGCTGAACTTTATCCCTCTCTCTTACAAACTTTCATTGGTTTGGCCAGCCTCCCTCTGGGAAAGATTCCGGATAGCGACAGAGCGTCATAATTTTCTTCTTTGTGCTTGGATGACAAGCACAAGCTGCACACTTTGTGTGAGTCAGTGAGCGGATACTTCGCGTGGCATAGATGCCAGAATTTAAACGGAGTCCGATCCACTGACTAGAGCTAACCCGGCACGGTTAGGCCTCGAAGGCCGTCCACGAAGCTTTCCGATAGAAGGTCGAATCCAACGTCGAAACGATACACAGAGAAGTAGGAACACTTATGGAAACAATACCGTCGAGGTAGAGAGGATTGCTCGTCGTGGGGAACCCCAAGAATCTGTTTCAAACCGGAGCGCAGCAATATACATCCGAACCGGATAGTGGAAAAAACAATCTAACAATGGAGTCGATGACCATGCGCACTATCACCGAAAGGAGGATTCGCCTTACCTCATGACTAGGAAAGACTTCTTTGAAGAAAAACAACTTGCAAACATACGGACGCAACACGGGAGTATGCAAAGCATGTGTAGCTACAGCACACATGCCTCGAACAGTCCTTTCCCTCGTTGAGAGGGAGGAACCTCCTCTATGGCAGATTTTTGTATGAGAGTGGATATTTCTTGCTGCAGCAGTTGCAGCTGGTGGACTGTGGTTTTTACTAGAAGGCTGGCTGGAGGTGGATAGAGAAATCATAGAGAGTACCCATTTTGCAGTGTACTCAATACCCATTGATCTCTTATGATGCTGCGCCACTCTTGCAGATGATTGGCAATCCTCTCCCTCCCCCATATCTGGAGTGGTAAACGGCGACAGGGAAGCGGCTGCTCATTGCTTTGTGGGAGTCTTTGCCGTGGAAGAGGACTGGCGTGGGGTTCGTCTATCACGGGAAGAGTGACGTCATTAGTAGTGTGCTCTGGGCTGGTGGTGTGGTCGTCTTTGAGACCATTGAGGGGTTTAACCCCTCTGATCAAATGGCCTGCGGTCGTATGGTCTGTATCTACGATGGAATTCCTTTCTCTTTTCAAGGCCTACCGCCTTCAGAGTATCAAGTTCTGTCTTCATCCTGGGCATTTACTCGTCCATGTGTGTGCCAAAGAGAGAACTTCTGGAAAGGCGTAGGTTTAGAATACGCTGCTGGGCTTCCGGCTGCAGTGCAGTAAGTTGGAGCCAGGATGATCACCTACCACAAGTTCCATGTGTATAAGAATGCGCAGCCAGAGTAGCCCCATCTGTTGCAGTGCTAATCATCTGCTTTGCCACCAAGCCCCCTTCTTGGAGAACTTCCTCAAAGTCTTGATGATACTGTTTGGGCAACTGGTCTTTGAATTTCCCTAAAGAATCCCACAGGGCCCAATCATAGAGACCTAAGAGGGCTGAAGCACAGGATACCTTCAAAAAGGAAGCAGAGGTGCCACAAACTTTCCTTCCCCAAGAGTCCTGGGCTCTGTTCCCTTTGTCCGGAGGCCCCGCTGAAGAGGAAGCCACTGCATGTGTCGTCTTTACAGCTGCAAGAATAACGGAATCCGGAGGAGGATCCTCACTCAGGAAAAGTGGATCTTGTTCTGGGGACTTGTACTTCAAGATCCTTGCAGGAGCAGTCTTGAGGGATGCAGGCATGAGGAAAGTGTCCGTGACCAGTTGAAGAAGCCCAGGTACCAAAGGTAGCATTGGTGTTGCCACTGACCTTTGGTGCAAAGTCTAAAAAATAACAGAGGATGATTTTTTGAGGAGTGGGCATATCAATATTCAACTTATGGGCCCCTCTAGCCAGCACCTCTTGGAAAGTATTAATATCATCCACCGGGGTGATTCCTGAAGATAGGCTGTCCGTCAAAGTAGTAGAATAGTCCCTTTTCGAAGAATGCGTGGAGCTTGAGGACCACGAAGGCGATCTATATCTTTTACGATGGTTAAGTGCAGGGGATCTCCTCCTCTGTGAAGGAGGTGCTGTCCGAGCACGTTCTCGACCTCTGGGTGAATTAGCAGGAGAAAGGTCTACTGTCTGTACCAAGCGAGCCAGTGGTGATCTGTGCAGAGGGCTAGAGTATCCCATATGAAAGCACCTCCAAATGTGCGAGTTCAGCATGTCTGCTGTACAAATAACTTTTTTGTTTGATTTAATAGACTACATTTTTTCCATATGCAACACAAATCCAGCCACATATAGGATATACATGACCCTTGACTTGCCTCTTAGTTCATTAACAACATTTTCTTCCAGGTGGGGACAGGAATGTTTCTCAAATCAGGTTTAAAAACAATAACTTTTAATAAATACATAACTAAGGCATAAAGTGGTACCACACTGTCATTTGTAATCAGAAGATTTTACATTGACATGACCACAAACTTTCCCACTGACATGTGTCTTTACTGATAAAACTTTATAAAATAGTGTTTGAAAATAGAGTTATTGCAAATATGTCATTTGCACATCACCAAGTACAGTGTTCTGGTTTGTTTTGCTCCTATTTAACTCTTTGTTTGCATCACACTTCTTAATTACAAAAAAAATGTGCTTTTGTAATTCCTGATAAATTTTGAAATATTTGTAATCTTCATTTACAGGCTATTTATTTAAATGTTATGTGTTAGAGAAAAGTAACTGACATCTTCAGACAGCTCACTTGACAAAAACCTCTAACTCTAGCAAAAGAGAACAATAAACCTCATTTTCCAAGCAGCAATTAGTTAAAAGACAAACTGGCATTTGACCTCTTTCCTTGAACAGACAGCAACTATATCAAGCTAAAAACAAAATGTAACGTCTTGTTTATTGCTCATTCACTTGATGAATGTACAGAACGCCTGTTCCTTTTCAGCCCAAGTTTACTCGCCAGATGGGACTAGTAGGTGCTAAACGTAGCTCGACCTGATCAACCTTTATCACAATTGCAAGTAGATTTTTTAAAGGCCTGGGGTGGCATACATCTCTAACTTATGGTAGGCAGCCATGTATTGAATAACACTGTGGTACGCCATGGTGGTAGGAGGCAGAGAGTCCCCAACTGGGACAAGTTCCAGATCAGAGTCTGTCTGTGGATCTATGTCTAATCCTCTGAAGGATCTCCTGAGGTACCAAGGTAGATTGAGGGAAAATCCTCACCTGAGGAATAAGGGCCAGGACTGCCAGTGTCTGAGTATGACTCCGAGGACCCATGAGGCATAGGTGGTGAGGGCAGAGGTGAAGGTAGAGGAGAAAGTGGTGGTGGAGGAGAAAGTGGAGGCGAAGGAGGATTAAGAGAAGGGGAGGAGAAAGTGGAGTGGAAATTTTGTCCTCAAGGCTCTTGGGGGACAAGAGCGGCACAGGAGTGTCCAGTCGCATGGCTTCCTCAAAAAGCAAGCCTGCATTTCTTTGGTAGGGTTTTCTCGGAGGCAGGGATCTTGAATATGCATGTGTGGATAATAATCCTCCTGTGCCTTTCGTCCAACACATGCTGCAGCCTCTCGAGAATGGGACACTCCTCGACATTCAGGACAAAGGCTCTCGGATCCAACTGCGGTTTTGGCGTAAACGACGGCTGTTTTGGTGCCGGTGATGCTTTCAACTTCAATGATGGCACCGTCTTTGAGGGTTTTCAGACTTGAGGCTGGCTGAGGTCCTTGGATGGGTCTTTTATGAGCTTCAAGGCCTGGAGTCGGTGTCGACCAGTGCTCGGAGGCAATTACACAACTGAAGATGGTTCCAGCTTCGGCACCGGGCTTGGCACCCATCTGCGATGGGGTAGTGCCTGGCTCCAATGTGCAGCTGTTTCTGAGCTTTGAGAAGGGCTTGCACATCTGCAGTAGTCACACATGGCATAGTTTTCAAGCGTGGCTAGGAGCTGACGAGGTGGAAGAAATATCCTTGGTGACTCTTCCTCCTCTAGGAATTCCTCCTCACCTGACTCAGACGTCAGAGTCAAGAACTATGGACTGAGCTGGCGTCCTGAGAGATCAGGCGACTTACCCATTAATTCCTTCTCTTTTTCAGCACCGAGTAAATCAGCTTCACAGAAGATATCTGGGGTTTCTGAAGAGAATTTGGTTATCCTACTGTGGGCACACCGTCAGTCTTGAGAAGGACGCAAGGTTTTCATGATGCGGAACACAGAGCAACAGTTACAGCAGCTCTCCTCGTGATCCGGCGAGGCACAGGTAGCGTGTTGGTTGGCACCAAGAGTATTTAGAATGGCACTGCAGACATCTTTTGAAGGGCATCCGTTCCATTACCTCGGGTGAGTCTTCACTATCCAAAGGATAGTTTGAAGCACGCAATGGCCCGGAGGGCCCAGAGAATTTCAAGAAAGGAGTTGAAAAATCTTCACAATAAGATGAAAGGCGACGGGAAACAATTAACTTATTGAAACCAGGAACATGCTGGATTACATCCGAAATGGAGGACTTAGAAAAACAAATGTACAATTGAGACAGTGACCATGTTCTTCTACGAACTGAGGAGGAGTCACCGAGACCTTGTGACTCAAAAGACTTCTTTGTGAAAAAACAACTTACAAACACCGAGCCCAAAAATAGATGGCAGGATAATGCAGAGCTTGTGTACATAGAGCCACACATGCTACAAACAAAGTTACAGAGGTGCACAAATACAAAACTGTAAGATGCAAAGCAGGAGAATTTAAAGCCTTTTTTATGACCAGAGCATGAAAATCTCTCTCAGCCACATTGATAATGTCTGGGACGATAAAAGTCAAATGGTTTGCATCATGTGAAAATTTAAAATTACCGATTGCAGAAAAGAAGACATTTTAAGGACATAATTATAATGAAAGCGTAATAAACGCCCTTTGTGCTTAGATCGTGAAGCTCACAGATCTTGAAGCTCACATATCCCACTAGCCAACGTAATGGCCACTAAGAACGCCACTTTATAAAGTAAGTGATGCAGAGTTCCCTTTGTAATTGGTTCAAAGAAGACTCAAACTGGATAAAGAAAGACTATGTTTTTTAGGACCTTGAGTAAATCTTAACACTTAAGTGGTGAAAAAGGATGCATGAAAACAGTATTTCCGTACATGGTAATGTCAGTCAAATGTATTTTAATAGAACTAAAATAAAGACCAGATTAACCAAATCAAAATAATACCGTTTTATATTGACAAGTACTCATACACACTGGTGATGCCAGATGTCAGCCATAGAATCTCTTCCTCTTGAAGATGAATCCTCGCTGAAGCACATTAAGACCTGCAGACACTTAGGATATTCTTACTCTCATTTGAAAGGTTCATGTGGCATATTTTTGGTAAGTTTCAGCAAGGATAGGCTGGCACGCAGGATTCTGCCTGATTGCCATGCGAGAAGTTCCAGGCTGCAGAGAAGTCTCTTTTGTGTAGCTGAAACGATATGGGGGGGGGGGGGCAAGTCTGGATAACTCCACTGTCCTGTCAGTCTAAAGAAATTAGACCACTGTTGTCTCACAATGTGTGCATTTGGCAATCACTGTTGACACAAGAGTCAGAGGAAACGTGCAAGTGAATATTTCTGATTTGTGTATTTAAAGGGCACTCTCTTGTATTTAGGTTTTGGAGCCTTTATGTAAGGACCAGGCATGTTGCATTTAGTTGTAAAGTAAACAAGCCAGCAACTGAGTTTTCAAGCTTTGAAAGTTCTAGGCGTTTTGTACCGGTTGGTGCTCTTCCATTAGCTCATCTATCTTGAAGTTCAGTAAAATTGAAAGCTGGGTAGAAGGAAGATTAATATCATTTGGTGAAGATCAATGCCAATTTGTCAGAGCATACATTGAGAGGTTTCTAAATACACCCCCCAATTTGTTGAGATAATATATTTCTGTGGTTTTGTCAGTCTCAGGCAAGATTAATCTGAAGACCCCTGGCAGAAAGGATTTCAGGGTTATATAGAAAGCCATCCTTTCAAGTATACCAATAGGACATTTCAACTCTGCAGTAATCATTGCCTTGAGTGGAGACCCAGGCTATGTAGGCTTCACATTCTTCCGTTAAAGATTCAATTGCAAAGACCGGCTGAAATATTTTCTGAAATGGGAATCTCTAGACCACGCCCTTACACTATCATGCTAGGGACTGTAGAGAAAACACGATAATCAAGAGACAATCGCCTCAATTACCTCTTTGCAAAGACCTCTGGTCCTCCAGATAGTCCTTAAGAGGTCACATTTGAAGCCTTGCGGTTCGTGTAATGAAAAAAGGCCTAAAGCCAATTAGACAAGGAGAGAGGAGTTGTCCTCTGGAGCGGTCTTTGTAATGTTCTACAAAGGAAAACTTCTGAGATTCCTGCTTTCAGAACTAATCCCAAGTATTGAATCACTTGAATAGGTTTTGATCTACAGAACCAAGGCTGAAAGCAAGGTGCAGTTGTCCTGTAGCACTTCCAATCTTCAGCAACAGAGTTTCTAGGGTAAGGATAGATGAAGGTGCCTCCCCAGCAAAGTGAGGTTAATACCATGGCTATGCCTTTAGAGATTGCTTGAAAGGAAACTTTTTAGTAGTAGTGCTTTTTATTGTTGCTTTTTATTTATTTTTGGACAATTGTTTATAATATATATTTACTGTGACTTCCGTAGTTAGACATGAGAAAATAAAAGTCTTGTAAGTTTAAGGAGAGCATGGACAAGTTATTTACCTGTATCCTAGTTCTCTTCCAGGGGTATACTCATCCAAGTCATAAGCACTGAATAGTCCGGCCCTCACGCGTGGTTCCCAGCGCATATATCCAGAATATATATTAATGTATGTTTAACCAAATTTAGTATGTAGTACTGTGAAAAACACACACAACACTCCCCCCCCCCCCCCCCGCAACAAGCTAAAACGCCATAATTGCATTGTATTTGCATTTAACATAATACATATCTATTCAATTCAACATTTCTGTGACATATCAACACTTTTTCAATACAGCCTGTTTTTTCCAAGGAAAAAGGCAATTACATAGCAGGTAGTTAGCCCAAAGACTGCACATAGAAAACACAACAGATTAAAACTGGCGCTGTCCTTTAACACCTCTAAGACCTCCAGGCTCCCATCATGCCCCACAATTGAGTTAGCATCATGCCCCACAATTGAGTTAGCTCAGGTCTTTTTTATGGCGTGTTACACTGTGTAGTTATAGTAAGGAGGTAGAGTGCTATTACAGATGGTATTTGTCTGGGGAGGCAGGAGGGTTGCTTATGACTTTGATGAGCATACCCCTGGAAAGGCACTAGGATTACAGGTAAGTAACGTATCCTTCTCTTCCAGGGGATGCTCATCAATAGTAGTCATAAACACTAAATAGAATAGCAAGCCCATCCCCAGAATCTTGCGGTTGAATATCAGTATAGCTAGTACACTCTGAAAACAGGTTAACCAAACAAATTCCTCAAGGAAGCTTGCCGAAACTGAGCATAGGCCTGAGTATCAGAATCTAGGAAGTAGTGGCGAGCAAATGTATGCACCGATCGCAATGTAGCAGCCTTACAAATCTCTGCAATGGGTACATTTCTTAGAATGGCCGTAGTGGAGGCCTTCCCTCTGTTGGAATGAGCCTTTGGTCTACCAGGGAGTTGCTGGTTAGCCAACTCATAAGAGAAGGTATTACAAGACATGATCCATCTAGAGATGGACTGTTTAAGTAAAGAAGACGAGTGCGAATCGGACCATAATTCACAAAGAGAAGATCCAACTTTATGTTCTTAGTTTTATCCAGGTAGAATTTTAGAAACCTTTTGAGGTCAGGTGAACGCAACACCCTCTCAGGATGGGTGGTAGGGTTCGGAAAAAAGGTGAGGCGAGTAATCGACTGATTCATATGAAAATCAGAGACAACCTTAGGTAAAAAACTAGGGTGGGTTCTCAGGACCACTCTGTTAGCATGGAAAATGAGATAAGGCTCTTTAGAACATAGCACATGGATCTCGCTCACTCTGCGAGCAGAGGTAATTGCCAATAAGAAAGCGGGCTTCCACGTCAGGTGTTGTAGTGATGCTTTGCGAATGGGTACAAAGGGAGGACCCATTAATTTAGAAAAGACTACATTAAGCTCCCAGGGAGGAGATGGAGACCTAACCGGAAGATGGACTTTTTTCAGCCCTTCAAGGAAGTCCCCAACTACTGGCATCTGAAAGAAAGACCCGCATGGGAGACTTTCTATAAGCTGTAATTGCACTTTAATAGAATTAAACTGGAGACCTGATTTAGACAAGTACAATAGATATGGAAGAATATCCTGTTCCTGTCCAAGAATGAGATTATGACCATTGGCTGTACACCACAGGTAGAAGCACTTCCATTTGAAAGTGTACAACTTCCTCGGATATGGTCTCCTCGCCTCTTTCAGAATATGCAAACAATTAGGAAAGAGACCTAGATGTCCATACTGGAGGAACTCAGGAGCCATGCTGTTAATCTCAGAGATGGAAGGTTGGCGTGGAACACCCTCCCTCCAAACTTGGATAACAGGTCCAGACGGTACGGTAACTCCTGTGTGGTGTTTTGGAAAGGTGAAGAAGGTACAGATACCACCATTGGCGAGGCCACTCTGATGCGATCAGGATCATCTTGGTCCTGCACCTGTAAAGTTTGTTGATCACCAGTGGTATGAGCAGAATTGGTGGAAAGCCATAGAGTAATGTTTCAGACCAATCTATCAAAAGCGCATTCCTTAGGAGCCTGGTTGGGGGTACCTGGACGTGAAGGTGTGGCATTCTGTGTTTGTTGCATCTGCAAAAAGATAGATGTCTGGATAACCCCATCTTTGAAAAATGTCCTGTGCGACCTCGTCGTTTAGCACCCAGCCGTGCGCTTTGACAAAGTTGGGACTCAGGGCATCCACATGCATGTTGAGAGCACCTGGGAGGCGAATCGCCAATATGGTCAACTTTCTTGCCAGTAGCCAATTCCAAATAATTTGGCCCTCCTGCGATAGAGGTCTTGATCTGGTTCCTCCCTGTTTGTTCAGGTAGTACATAGTTGTTGTATTGTCTGTCTGAACCAACAGGGAGTGTGCCTCGATGGAAGAGAAGAACGACTTGAGCACCAGGTGTACAGCTCTTAGTTCTAGCCTACTGATGCGGTAACTTCTCTCCGTCTCTGACCACCTACCCTGAACCTGTAGCAGACCCATGTAGGCTTCCCCTCCTAGGGAGGGATGAGTCTGTGACGAGTGTTTGATTGGTAAGTTCCTGGTGGAACTGGACTCCTTTCAACAAAGGATGACGCTGCATCCACCATTTCAGGGAATCTTTGGCTGTCTGAGGAAGAATTATGGTGTCCTTCCAGCGGTTGGAGATCTGAGACCACTGGTCCTCTAATGCCTGCTGCAGAGATCTCATATGCAGTCTGGCATTGGGCACGATGAAAATACAGGAAGCCATGGAGTCCAGCAGAGAGGATACTTGTCTGGCTGTGGGACGAGGTGTGCGGAGTAGTGTGTGACACTTGCCGTTGATTGAGGATAACCTCTCCTCCGAAGGACACACTCTTGCATCTGCGGAGCCTAGAATCGCCCAGATAGTGAATTCTCTGAGTTGGAGTGAGAATGTATTTTTTGTAGTTGACGCACAGACCCAACTGATTTAACACCCGAATGCAGGATTGCAGGTGTTCTTGCAGAAGACTAGGAGACGCACTCTTGAGTAGCCAGTCATTTAGATATGGATAGACAAAGATTATTTGCTTTTGCAGTAAAGCCTCTACCACCCCCATGCATTTTGAGAACGTGTGGTGGGCTGACTTGAGACCAAAAGGAAGGACTTTGAACTGGAAATGCGCGGACGCTATCTGAAACCATAGTAATTTCTGATGTTTTCGGGAAATCGGGTTATGAAAGTAAGTGTCCTGAAGGTCTATGGAGCACATCCAGTCTCCTTGACTAATCGAAGGAACAATTTGGTGTAATGCCAACATCCTGAACCTTTCTGTGCGGATAAACTTGTTTAAGAGTCTGAGATAGAGTATAGGTCTGCAATCCCTAGCTGGGCCTTTCTTTAGAAACAGGAAGTAGCAGGAGTAAATCCCCTCTCGATGCGGTGGCCAGGGAACTTTTTTGATGGCCTGTTTTTGCAACAGGAAGGATACCTCCGCCCGAAGTAGCTGTTGCTGATGATCTCTGAGGCAGGGTTGCAGGTGGAGGGGACTTGAATCTGATTGAGTGTCTATTTCACACAATATTGAGTACCCACTTGTTCCTTTGTGATGTTGTGCCACTTGTCCAGATGAGCCATGATATTTCTCCCCCACTGGAGTGGTGAACAGCGCTGGGGGAAGCAAACTCTCACTGTTTGGTCTGCTGCGTAGCAGAGGGAGCAGATTGCCTAGAGACCCCTCGTTTCAGTCCTGGTCGACACTGATGATAGTGGGGCCTGGACTGATGGTGTTGCGAAGACCAGTGAGGGGTTTGAACTCTCTGTTGAAATTGGTGTCTGAAGTCTTTCTCTAGGCCCACTGCCTTCAGTGTCTAAGTTCGGATTTCATCCTGGACATCTCATCGTCGGCATGAGTGCCGAAAAACGAAGTTCTGTTGAAGGGCAGGTTCAGAATCCTGTGTTGGGCCTCAGGTTTTAAACCTGTGAGTCACAGCCAAGAGAAGCGTCAGGCACAGATGCCATGTGAATAACCATGGGCCGCCAGATCTGAAACATCAGCTGCTCCTCTAATGACCTGGTTCGTTACCAGTTCTCCTTCCTGTAGGATCTCCTGAAAATCCTGCCAATCTTTTAGCAGTTTTTCAGTGAATCTTGAGAGAGTCACCCATAGTGACCTGCCATATCTTCCCAGGATTGCAGAGGTGCTAGAGACCTTCATACAGGAAGCCGAAGTGCTACACATCCTCTTCCCAAGGGAGTTCATTAATTTGCGGTCTTTGTTGGGGGGGGGACTGTGTGAGCTTTTCTTGCCGCCGCCACAATGACAGTCTGGTGGAGGGTCGGACCTCAGAAAAAGTGGATCTTGGTCAGGGGCTCTGTACTTTTTCATAATGAACAGTGGCGCTGATCCTATTGAAGCAGGGGTGAGAAATGGATGAAGAGCCGGTTCCAGTAGCCCAGGTACCAGAAGAAGTAAAGGTCTAGTGGACAACCTGTGATGGCGGTTTTCAAAGATGACTGAAGCCGAGGTAGTTGCAGTCTGCATCCTAATGTTCAGCTTTGTAGCCCCCCTACATAGAACCTTGTTAAACGATGATATTCTCTACTGGTGCAGGAGAGGTAGCTGACAAAGTAGGGGAATAGTCTTCCACAGAGGTTCTGGATGTGTCTGTCGACCAGGATGGAGATCTGGGGTTATGCCCGCGAGGTCTCGAAGATTGAGAAATTCGAAACCTGGTATGAGACCACCTATGAGGTGTTCGAGACAGACGTCTTCTTGGAGAAGGAGACTGCTGTTATCGTGGAGATCCCCGGGGGATCTTGTGATAGGTGAAGATGGGCGCACCCCTCTAGCGGTTTTCGAGACGGGAATATGTTTGGGAGTAGTCTGATCCTGGACTACGCCTTGGCACTCTCCACTCTTTCACACTTCTCAACCACCTCCGTGAGATTAACCAGCGGTGTTTGTTGTCCTCGAGCCAGAGATCCCTTCGGTGTGATCTGCACAATATTAAGGTCCAGAGAAGAGGATGTGCTCTTCGACGTTGACTGTGCAGATCTCGGAGTCGGACTCTGAGATTCCACCACCTGAACCTCCTTCGACGTCGGCAAAGGCGACCCAGGCTTGTGCGCATAGGTTTCATGCACGTTATAGTTAGGAATTGGCATTTAAAAAACCTTAGAAATTCACTGAAAAAACCATAGGTTTCAGGGGTGTTCTAGTTAGCTGGACATTTCCCTCGTACAAAACCCTAGAAATTCCCCTGTTATAGTTAGTTCAGCTAACTATAACTCGCGCCTCCGCAATGCACTGCTGATGACGTCACATATTACATCACTCCTAACATGGTCAATGAGTCCATCTATAACTTATCTCTAAAGCTATGAAGTTTAATGATTCTCATTGGATTTCTAAATTTTTCTATTTCAGTGTATTAATTCCTTTAATTATGTTTTCTCAGGGGGAGGAGCCTAGCGCTTGACCAAGATGGCCGCGTGAGCTTAGAGCTCCCGAGACCCTCGCGCCCTCCGTCGGCTATCCTGTCTCTAATCCTGACGGTATGCATGGCACCGTGTTGCTGAGTTGTCAGGGAGGCGATTGATACTATCCGCGGTCGGATCGCCCATCGGGAACCGGACATACGACGGGCGAAAGATTGCGGCCTAACTCCCGGAGATGCCAGGGGCTAGAGTTGGCAGGATGCCCGACTCCTAGTTGATCAACAACGGCCTGGTGAGGTGTGAACTGTCGGACGGAGGCCCTCGCTCTTTCACTTTCGGTTTCGTTCCCTTTGTCTGCCCGGACACTGTAGAGCTCTGGGTGGCTTTATAACCCCAAAGACGCTCGGCGGGCTACTCTGGCAGCGCAAGGCGGACCTGCTCACTCCTTATTCCTCTCTCTGAGAGGGAGCGGTCTTCACTGCATTGGACTGCCTGGAGTCCATTATGTCGGGCAAAGCAGAAGGGGATCGGTTGAAGACTAAGTCCACCAGGCGGGGAACGTATTCCCAAGTCAACAGTATGGACCGCTACGCCCTCCTGAAAACATCGCCGAGTGGACCGAGCCAGGCGCCGGATGCCCAGAAGGAGGACTCGCCTGGGACACCGGAGCTATCCCTGCAGGATGTCATGGGCGCGCTTGATGGGATGCAGACCTCGATGGGGAGGCAATTCGAGGCCCTGGCGCATAAGGTGGATGCCATCCTGGTGGATGTCAATTTGATCCGCTCGGACTTGGGCAAGACAAACGAACGAGTTAAGAACCTGGACCACAAGACCACGGGCCTCGCTGATGATGTCGCGGATTTGCAGAACGAGGTCCGGAAGCTGAGGGCCGAGAGTGACCTCGCCGCCCGCCGGCTGGAGGACTTAGAGAGCCGGTCCAGGCGCAATAACGTGCGCGTCATCGGGGTCCCGGAGTCCTCGGATGAGGCCTCGACGGACCTGCTTGTGGAAGATTTGGTCCTCAATCATCTTAAGCCTAAGGGCCTTGGAAAGTTTTTTGCGGTGGAAAGGGCCCATAGGGTGCCGGGCGGGCGGCCCAAGGCGGGTGCCCCGCCGCGGCCGATTGTCGCTCGGCTCTTTCATTTTCGAGATCGGGACGCTATCCTGCAAGCTTCGAGGGTGACGGGCCCAGTCCCCTTCCAGAATGCGTCGGTGAATTTTTATCCGGACTTCACCCAGCATGTGCAGAGACAGAGACAGAGCTTCCTGGGGGTGAAGCGGAGACTTCGGGAACTGGACCTGAAGTATGCCATGCTTTTCCCCGCCAGACTACGGGTGGTGCATGAAGATCGGACATTCTTTTTTGACTCTCCTGTTATGGCCGACGAATGGCTGGACGCTTTGCCCCGGCGACGGACCGGGGACGACACAGCCGAGCATGGAGACAGTGGCCGGAATGGACAGGGCTGATATCTCAAAGCCGACCTGACTTGATTTAACCATACTTGAAGATTTGAACAGAGTGCAGTAACTGTGGAGGGTTGCGGGAGGACGAGGGGTGCTCTTTTCCTCCCTTAGGGTACTTTTTGTAGATTTTTGTTTTTGTAGGGCGACAGGCACACTGCAAGTTGGGGGGGCTTTTTAAGCTGCAGCAGGGGTGCAGGGTGGGGGGAGTTTTTGGGATTTTGAGTTTGTTGTTGGGGGGTTTATTTCTGCAAGGAATGATGATTATCCTCAGGGCTGTTCCATGGTGGCGCCTCGGGTGTGGGGTGGGCCTCTTTCCGTTTGAGGATGGGGGGTAGAGGCTTAAGTGTTATAAGCTGGAATGTTAATGGTTTGGGGGATCGCATCAAGAGGGGGGATTGTCTTGCAATTTTTGAAACGCTCAATGCCAGACGTTGTCCTGCTGCAGGAGACGCATCTCATAGGCAATACGTGCTATGCCCTGAATAGGAAGGGGTATAAATTCATTGCACACTCGGGATTCTCTTCTGGGTCCAGGGGTGTGGGCATCCTCGTTAGAGCATCGCTGCCTTTTGAGGTGGACTCCACCATTGCTGACGATAGGGGGAGGTTTGTGGCGGTGGCGGGGCGGTGGGAAGGAAGGACTTTGGTTTTGGTTTCGGTTTATGTCCCGCCGGCCCTGCAGGCCTCCACATTTGCTGAACTGGGCAGGGCTTTGCTGACTCTCCCGGGGGGAATGCTGGTAGTGGGAGGGGATTTCAACGCTGTGGGTTCCGGACTGTTGGATAGATACCCGCCCAGGGACACAGGGGGGGCTCAGAAATGGCTTCCAGACTTCCTGGATACATTTGGTCTGATAGATTGCTGGAGGCTCCGGCACCCCACACAGAGTCAATACACGTTTCACTCCGGGGCGCATGGTAGCCTCTCCAGGATTGACTACCTGCTCACTCTGGCCGCACATGCCTCGTTGATATCCGAGGCGAGGCACATGGCACGCGGTATCTCTGATCACTCGCCAGTGTGGATCCGGCTGGATCTAGGTCGGGAGGGAGGAGGGAGGGTGGCCCCCATCAACCCATGGTATTTCCGAGACCCCAAGATGCGCAGCGCCCTGGTAAAGAAGGTAGATAATTACTTTAAGGACAATCTGGGAACCGTGGACTCGGCGGTGTCGCTGTGGGAAGCTTTTAAGACCGTGCTTCGGGGGGGAAGCCCTTTCCCTTGTGGTGGCTGCCAAGAATCGGAGGGATGGCGAGGTGCGGCAGGTGGAGGAGGAGATTGCGGCCCTTGAGGGGGATATGGAGGAGGAGGTTACGGAGTCCTCATTGCATGAGCCTTGCCTGAAGCAGGCGGAATATAGGGACCTGGTGACGAACGCCGCTAAGACCCTCAGCAGGGAACAACAGGGCCGCCTGTATGACGTTGGGGATAAGGCAGGGAAACTCCTGGCGTGGTTGGACAGGAAAGAACGGGTCAATAGAGTGGTGCCAGAGTTGATTGGAGAGGGGGGAGAGGCGATCGTGGAACCTGAGGGGATTGTGAAGTGTTTCGGGGAGTATTTTCATAGGGTTTATTCCTCTGTGTCGGACAAGCCGCCCGAGGACTCGTCTGATCTCCTCCGAGATATCGAGTTGCCCTGCCTCTCTGACATAGATAGGGACGATTTGGATGGTGACATCACGGTTGACGAGGTGGCGGGGGCGATTCGCGCGTTGAACTCGGGTAAGGCCTCTGGACCGAATGGACTGCCGATCGACCTCTACAAACTGTTCCCGGATAGGGTCGCCCCTCATCTGCGCGCCATGTTTTTGGAGGCGCGGGGGGATGGGATCCTTCCGTTGGACCAGCGGCTGGCGTCGATCGTGGTCATACATAAAGAGGGTAAACCCCGAGATAGATGCTCCTCCTATCGACCCATTTCACTCCTCAACGCTGAGCCGAAAATTCTGGCCAAACTCCTGGCTACCCGTTTGATTAGGGTACTTGGCGATTTGGTCCACCCGGATCAATCTGGCTTTATCCCGCACCGAAATACAGCATTGAACCTTAGGCGTCTACATGGCGTCATCGCCAGGGCGGGCACGCTGCGTGAACCGGCTGTTGTGGCATCTCTTGATGCCACGATGGCCTTTGACACGGTGGAGTGGGCATATTTATGGGCCGTGCTGGCCAAGTTTGGTTTCGGTCGCGGTTTTGTGAGTTGGGTTCGGTTGCTGTACGAGGGGCCACTAGCGAATGTGGTGGTGAATGGACGGGCATCTACTCCGTTTCAGCTTGGTAGGGGTACCCGGCAGGGCTGCCCCCTGTTGCCTCTGTTGTTCGCCCTCGCCCTTGAACCGTTGGCTGCGTGGATACGTTGGCACCCGGATATACGGGGCCTTCGGTGGTCGTCTGATCATGAGGACCGTATTTCGCTATATGCCGATGATATCCTGCTGTATCTTGCCTCACCTAAGAAGTCACTTATAGTGGTCTGTGACGTACTCGCATCGTTCGGTAGGAACTCGGGGCTTGTGATTAATTGGGGCAAATCGTACTTGTACGTTCTTAGTGGCGAGGTCCCACCGATCCCTAGAACATGTTCGATACAGGTTGCCCAGCAGGGTTTTGTGTATTTGGGGATTTTTATATCCTTGGATCCTGCTGTGCGCTATGAGAGGAATCTGCTCCCCCCCTTGGCACGCTTGAGGCGAGATGTGGAAGGTTGGCGGAGGCTGCCGCTCTCCCTCGTTGGGCGTGCGGCCCTGTTTAAAATGATGTCTCTTCCCCGCTTCCTCTACGCTCTCCAGAACACCCTGGACTGGGTACCGGCCAAATACTTTCGGGAGGTCGAAGGCCTCCAAAGGACGTTGCTTTGGGATGGGCGGCCGCGAATAGCTATTTCAAAGTTGACGCTCCCGTGGTACGATGGGGGCATTGCGCTCCCAGACATCCGACGGTACTATTGGGCCACGCAGCTGAGCGCGATCAACCATGGGTTTTATGGCCCTGCCCTCAGCCCTGGGTATGCCATGGATAGGTGGCTGCTGCGCGGCGGCAACTACTACAGGGCGTTGTATTCGCGGTCCTTAGACTCGTCCCTCACGGGGCCCACAGGTGTGGCGGTGCGCGTATGGAAGATGGCGACTGACTCATTGGGCTGGAAGGATAGGCTAACCCTCGCTACCCCATTGTTTGAATCGGAAAGATTGGGAAGACTCTGGCACACGAAGGGCTTTGATAAGTGGGATCTGATAGGTATATCCAAGGTGGGAGATGTACTGCATAAGGGGAGGGTGAAGTCTTTCGAGGAGTTGCAGACTGAGTTTGAGCTAGGGCCCTCAGAGTATTTCAGGTATATCCAGCTGCGTCACGCCCTCCGATCAGTCCTTGTTGAGGGTGAGAAGGTGCCGGAGTCCTCTCCCCTTGAGGACCGAGTCCTTGATGGTCATATGCCCGAGAGCACGATCTCGCTCATATATAAGAAGTTGATAAACGTCCGGGCAGACTTGCTATTGGGGCTGAGAGAACAGTGGACCAGGGATGGTCTTGAGTTGGATAATGAGGACTGGCAGTCAGCGGTTTCTTCGCCTAAGGAGGTTGCGATCCCGTCGCGTCTGAGGCTGGTGCAGCTTAAAATACTGCACCGGGTGTATGTGACGGGGCCAAGGCTGGTCCACATGGGATTCTCGGAGGACGGCCTGTGCAGAAGGGGATGTGGTATGGTGGGTACTTTCTTGCACATCATCTGGGAATGTGGTGTCATTGTGGAGTTCTGGAGGAGAGTCCATGCAGTTATGGGGGAGGTGACGGGCACTGCGGTACAGCCGGAGGCGCGGTGTTGCCTCCTGAACGTCTGGGGGCCCACTGACCTCGATGAGGCGCAGACCCAATGGGTGACTCTGGGTAACATGGTAGCAAAAAGGGATATCGCGCGGCTATGGGGCTCCTCGGGACCCCCTACACTGACCACGTGGAAGGAAAACATGGATTGGAGCATGTTTAGGGAGAAGACGGTCTACTGCTCTAGAGGTCGCCCCCGGAAGTGGCATGCCATCTGGGGGCGGTGGAACCAATACAGGGGGGGGGAATATGTCTTGCCCCGGACCTGGAACCTCCCGAGGAACAGCTTTCCCCCTGACCTACTTTCCAGCACAGCTTGGTTTTAGGAACTGTTCTGGGCCTCTGCTGTTCCCCTTCTTCCTCCGTACACAGTCTTGTACTTAGTAGACGAGTGGGGTCCGGTCTCCCCTGGGGGCCTCCGCCATGGGCTCATAATGTCCTTGCCTTGCTGGGGTTTGTTGTTAGTTTTTTCTGTGTTTATTTAAAATTGAACCTTTTGCATTATTCTTTGAACTGCATTGGGGACACATCACTGTATCTAACTTGCAATGCTGCCGAACCTTCGGGCTGTCGGCTGAATAGCTGTGTCCTGAATTTTGAAATAAAGGTTTTAAAAAAAAAAACAAAAAAAAAAAAAAAATTATGTTTTCTTAAATATTTTTTTTTCACCATTTTTGTAACTTGTTTTTTCAATTAATTCTTTTAAAAATTATTGGTTTTTAATGTTTTTAAAAAAAAATTGTAATTTTTAAAAAAAATATATTTTTAAAAATATTTCCTAAACTATTTTTTCAATACTTTATTATTTATTTGTAAAATGTTCTGGGGGATTCACGCACCCTATGCGCACCTTTCTCGATCCCTGCGCGAAAGCATCCGTGTACAGTAAGCGTTGGGTATGTATTTTTGCGCGCGATTGCTATGCGACCGGTATGCGACTGCAAGCCTATATGCGACACGTACGAAGCACGTTACGCGACGCTTGCACGCTTCCGCGATACGTCATGTGCGTGTATGACGCGGTGGGAGCACGAATCCCGCAAAATATTTTAAATGTCAAAAAACATATATATATGTATTTCATGTGACTATTAACTGAAGACATAATCTAAACTGCTCATAAAAGTAATATTTTTACTTCTAATCCTATATTCCTTTTAAATTCAATTTTGTGGATTCGCGCTCTGTGCGTGCTGCCTATGCGCACGGTGCGCGGATCCCATGTGACCGGAAAAAAAGATTTGACTGGTTCATTACACTTCCTATTCTAACTATTGAAAGACCCCACCCATTTCACTCATTCTTCTTTGACCTTCTTTGGAGGAGCATCTCTCTGTAGAGAAGAACCTTTTTTGGACTAAGTTTACTTTACTTTTACTGTAGACATTAAATGGATTGGACAGAGAGGGTTAAAGTGGCACCAATTGATGCCATTGGTAAGATCCTTTATGCATCTCCAACACCCGGACCTCATAATAGTGCACTGTGGTGGCAATGACCTAGGCACTTTGACTGGGGTAGGTCTGGAAATGCTTATGAAGGTCACCTTTGCAGAATTGATTTCACTTTTTCCCAAAACTGACTTTGTGTATTCTAACATATTCCAAAGGCAGAAATGGAACTGGTCCAATCATTTTGGTCCACAGATTGAGAAAGCTAGGAAACATGTGAATAAATATGTTTCTGCTTTTCTCCGAGACTACAGAATGGGGTCCATTTAAATCTGCGCTTTCATATGCAAGAGATGTATAGGAGAGAAGGAGTACACTTTACTGATGAAGGAAACAGAGTCTTCCTCAACAACTTTAGACTCTGTATAGGTACTTACTTATAAGTACCAAAAACTCTCAATGAACACAACAGCTCTTTTTAGAGCCACTCAATAACGAAACACATAAGCTTGATGTTTATCTCCCAAAAATTTCAGTTTTTTTTCCATGGAACCGCGCACCCTACGCGAGAGAAATCGTGAACCCAACGCGTTAGGATGCGCGACTCCTAATTTTACCGTAAAAAAAACAAACAAATAGCCCCTATCACTAATATTTATTATCCCCGGGGACCCCATCCCCCGGGGTTTATTAAAAAACGTTGGGGGCCGTGGGGGGAGCCCCAACGCCCCCACAGTCCCAGCCGGCTCCCCGCGTCCTTTGGGAGACGGCATTGCTTTTCCACATGGGGAGCTGCTGACATGCAGCTCCCCGTGTAGAAAAGCAATATTGTTTGGATTTTGAAAGAGAGCAGGTTTCCCGGCTCTCTCTTTCAAAATCCAAACAAAGTTTGCTATGGGAGGGCGGGAGACTCCCGCCCTCTCATAGCAAACAAAAGTGTCCTAGGGGTGGGCACCCCAGGACACTGTAGGAGCCGGCCCTGGGGGGGTGGCGGTCCCCAGGGCCCTCGAGCGCTCCAGGAGGGGGGCCACGCAGCCCGACTCCATCAAACAATAAAGCCCGGGGGGAGGTGGTCCCCGGGGCTTAGGGGGGGGTGGGGGGGGTCATTCAGACCCCCACCCTATATATTTTCTAGCCCCGGGGGGCAGCGGTCCCCGGGGGCACTGGGCCCCCCCATTAATTTTTACAGATTTTGCCCCCGGGATTTGGCCCCCCTGGGGGCTAATTATTAAGGAAGCGCGGATGGCCGCGCTTCGTTTTTTTTTCCCCCCAGCCGGATCCGCGCAACCTGCGCGCATTTAGCCGTTGAAGAAAAAAAAAGGGGGGGGCCCCGGGGGGTCATTCTGGGACCCCCTAAGCAACACTAGAGGGTCAGAGTATTTCTACCCTGCCCCCTTTACATCTTTCTTACACTTATTTCCCTTACTTAATCAGCCTCGCTTCTACCGAGGTACAAAATGGCTGTCAACAGATCCTGGTTTCGAATATAGACAGACACTTGACAGCCAATTAGCATTCAGCGCGTGATCGGGAGGGTGCGCGCTCGGTTCGCAGAGGGTGCGCGGATCCTCCGAGGCCATAGATATATCTATACATTTAACTCTAATTTTCTCAGGAACTACTGAACGGATTTACACCATTTATGCAAAAGGCACGAGTCTGAACTGAGGACTACCTCTTTGCCAAATTTGGTGTAATTCCGTTCAGCAGTTCGGGCTGTAGCTGCGTCAACAGGTCCTACGGGAAATTGCATGGGGAAAACGCGTTTTGGGACCCCCCCCTTTTTTCTCAGCCCCCGCTTGACGAATCACCACAAAACTTTCAGGATAGGAACGGACCGGAGCTGGCCAAAAGTTTGGAAAATTTCGCGAAGATTCGTCAACCGGCGTCTGGCTTATTGGGAATGTAATTTTGGCGTTTTGCCCTATTGGAACAATTTTAGACGGTATATATATATACACATGTTATACACTTGTGGGCCCGAACATACACATATATATGTATATTTCTATATGCTCCGGGATCCCGCACGTGGGCGGGGGGTATTCAGTGCTTATGACTATTGAGGAGTATCCACTGGAAGAGAACATAAGGCCCTAGGCCTTAAAATCTTTTATAACATATCACTATCCTTTAGTAAAAAAGGACCAAACTTAAAACTTTACCAATCAGAAGAGACCACCCTGTAGAACCTTCCTGAGAGAAGCTCTAGTCCCTCAGATTTTCAAAGCACAAGTGCGCATAAATAGAAAAAAACGAGATAAGCAAGTGAGGCTTCTCCAGGGGAGCTGGGCGGGTCGCATGTGAATCTATGAAAGATTCCAATACTGGAGAACTATAGTTACAGGTTAGTAACTTGTTTCTTACTCCAATATTGGAACTTTCATAGATTCACATGCTTGAATAAGAGTAGCTAGCAGTGAGTAACACATTTTCATGCCATTTACCACTACAAGAAGGGCATTCATGACAGTCTTATCTAAAGTTAATATACTCATATAAATACATAAGCAAAAACATCCAAAGTATTACTTTTTGCCATAAACCAATGAAAATGTGAGACAGTAGAGGATGGTGGGAAGGAACCAAAGAAGAAGGTTCACCTTATTGAAAGATGTCGGAGAATCGCTTTCCCCACTGCCGCATTTCACTTATTCTCAACATCCAAGCAGTAATGCCTGGTGAATGTGTGCGACGTCCTCAAAGTTGCTGCTCTACAAATGTCAGGCAGGGATATGCAAGCAAACAGGGCTGTCGATGTGGACTTCGCCCTTGTAGAGTGGGCATGGACTCTTGATGTCAGAGGATGGCCCACTTGTTGATGACCAAATACAATTCCACTTGAAATCTTTCTGGAAATGCTCTGTTTAGTGATAGGGAAAACTTTTCTAGTTGCACTGTAAGCAATCAGGAGTTGATTTGACTTGCGAAATGATTTTGTCCTGTTGAAGTAAAATTTTGGCACATTTTAACATCTAGTGAGTGCAGAGCATGCTCCGCTGCTGTCTGCAGATTTGGGGAGAATGCTTTCAGAAAAATTTGTTAGTTGAATTTAGGGTTTGTTCGTAGAATAACTTTGTCTTGTTTAAATTGCAAGAAAGGTTCTTGAGTAGTGAACGGCTGAAGTTCTGAGAGCTAGGAGTAGAGCCACTTTCCAGGATAGGAACTTCATGTCCGTCGTGAATAGGCTCCAATGGGTGTTTTATTAGTTGACTGAGCACCGTATTTAGTTGCCATGTAAGAGGAGGTGCCTTTACTGGAGTAAACATCCTGAAAAGCCCCTTAAGAAACATTTTTACTAGTCTGCAGGACCACAGAGATGGAGCATCAGCGGATCTGTGGAAGCTGGAAATGGCAGCTAAATTAACTTTAATCGATGCGTGGGCCAAACCTGTGCGAGCCAAGAGAAGTAGATAGGGTAAAACTTCTACAGGAGGTGAATGGAGAGGATTGACTTTAGACGATCCGCACCACGTGCAGAATCTCTTCCATTTAAGCGAGTAAGTCCGGTTAGTGCTGTCTGCTCTTGCTTTAGCCAGCACCTGTCTGCACTACTGTGGGATCTATATTTGCTGAAATTCTCGAAACTCCGGAGCCCGGCTGACAATTTCAGAGAACGGGGGTTCAGATGGCACACTTGTCCCTGGTTCATTGTCCAGAGAGACAGAAATGATAGGAGGTGGATCGAAGACGTGATTGAAAGTAGGTGAAGTTCTTTGTACCAGTGCTGGCGAGGCCAGGCTGGAGCTATCAGAATGATTTTGCAGGGTTCTGCCTGTATCTTTTTTAGCACTCGCGGAATGAGAGGAATGGAGGGAAAAGAGTAAGCAAATACGCCGAACCATGCTATTGAAAAGGCATTCCCCCATGAACCCTGATGGTTGCGCCAACTTGCGTAGTGCTGGCATTTCGCGTTCTTTTGAGTTGCAAACAGATCTATGTTTGGCTTGCCCCATTGGGAGAAAATGTTGTTTAGCGTGTGCTGGTCCAGTTCCCACTCGTGGCAAGTGGTCTTTAGTCTGCTTAAGCTATCCGCTATGACATTTTGTTTTCCTGGGACATTCTCCGCTGATATATGCACTTTGTGAATCGCCCAGCGCCATAGGAGTTGAGCTTCCTGAGAGAGCAGAAGACACCATGTTCCTCCCAGTTATTTGAGGTAGTGTATTGTCGTGGTGTTGTCTGTCCTGACTAGCACCAATATGTTTTGTATCTTTGGCAGGAAAGCTTGGAGCACTAGGTAAACTGCTCTTAGCTCAAGAAGATTGATATGAAGATCCTTGTGGGAATGCGGGCATCTTCAGCTGAACTGCAAGTACTACAGTAAAGCTCCCCAGCCTTCTAGGGATGCATCCGTTGTAATCACGAGATGAGCAGCCTGCAATAGGAAAGGCAGACCCTGCGATAATTGGTGAGATTGAGTCCACCAGTCCAAGGATGCTATCATGGGAGGAGTGATTCAGATCAGGCCTTTGAATGAGCCCTCTATCTGCACCCATTGCTCGTTTAAAGCTTCCTGTAGAGGACACATCTGGAGAAGACAATGAGGTATGAGTGGGATACAAGAAGACAACTCCCAGGAGAGATTTGAAAAGGCGTACGGAAATGAACTTTCTTTTTTGAACTCTATTTGCCAAGGACATTAACCTTTGTTGTCTCTTCAGAGAAGGATAGGCCTTGTTCTCCACTTTGTCCAGGATAGCTCCTAGAAATACCAGTCGACGGGATGGTTGCAGAATCGACTATTCTACATTTAAAGTGAGGCCCAATTTCATGAAGAGTTGCAGACAGGCTGTGGTGGACGCTTATGGGAAAATTTGAAGATGTTGTCTTAGAAATGCTGCAACTGGTGCTAAACATTTTGTGAAAATGCCAGAAGCGGACTTTAGTCCGAAAGGGAAGACGTGGAATTGGAAATGACTGGCAGCCACCGTGAACCTTAGAAACTTCAAGTGCTTTTGGTGTATAGGTAAATGAAAATATGCGTCCTGGAGGTCCAGGGACGCCATGTAATCATTTCTGTTGAGGAGGTGGAGCACATCTTGAATAGAGATCATACGGAACAATTGTTTGAGGAACTTGTTTAAGTTTTGCAAATCTAAGGTTGGTCTCCAATTATTTTGCTGGGAGTAAAAACCCTTCCCTCTCTGCTTGAGGGGAACACGTTCTATCGCCCCTTTCTGTAGCATGTTGGTAATTTCCATCTTTAAGAGATGCAGACGCTTTTGGAAGCGAGGCAGAGGAGGAGTTGTTGGAGGGATCTCTATAAAAATTCTAAGAAGTGGCCAAATTGGATTACGTTTAGGACCGGTTGGTCCAATGCTATGTGCCGCCACTGTTGTAAATAACGGGATATATCTTGCCGCCCACCGGAGATGGAATTGATGGGATAGAGGCCGACAGCTGGGAGAGGTCATTGCTGTCGACTGGTCTCCTTGCCCTGTCGTCCTATTTTTCCTCTAAAAGAAGCCTCGTTAGGCTGCCGCTGGTGGCTGGTATACTGAGGCCTGTATTGTTGTGTGGTCGCAGGATATGCTGAATATCGAGATTGTTGGTATACTGATCTGTAGGACTGGTAACCTCTTCCTCGTGAGCCATGAAAAGGAGTCTATGTATTGTAAAGTCCCCAAAGACTTAGCCTTGTCTGTGTCTTTTTTGATAGATTGTAAGGCTTTGTCAACGTGGCTGCCAAATAAATCTTCACCATTATAAAGGTCAAGAATCTTTGTCTGTACCTCCGGCCTGAATGTGGCGGCTTTGAGCCAGCCTGATGCCTCAAGACAGCGGCACCTGCTAGCTGCCTGAAACCAGTGGACGCTACATCCATCGAGCAGTCTATCACTTCAGAGGCAGATCATTCACCCTCAAGAAGAATCTTCTTAGCTTCTTCCTTGTCATCTGTTGGAAGTTTGTCCAAGAATGGTGTCAAGTCTGACCACATCTCCCTATTATAACGGCCCAGCAGAGCCAGAGAATTCGCTGCCTGTACTGTCCGAGCTGACATTGCTGAAAATCACTTTCCAATGTTATCAAGCTTTCTTCCTTCTTTATCAGGAGGGGCAGTCAGGGGAGCTGAAGGATTTTTAGAGTGTCGCGGCGCCGCTTGCGTGATCACAGAATCTGCTTTTGGGTGACCAATTAAGCAAGCTGGAGCATCATCTGGAGCTTTATATTTTTTGCCCAGTCTCGGCAACACAGGTGGAAGAGTTGCTGGATTCTGCATTATTCTCAGCCCCTCCTTCCATATGTAATCAATAATGGGCAAAGATCTTAGAGATTTCCTGCAAGGCTCTTTAAAGTCATACAGAAAACAGTCCTGCTGATGCATAGGCATCGGTAAATCAAAGCGCTTAGCCGCTCTCTCCAGAAGGTTGTGGAAACCCCCCTAGATCTTCCGGAGGTGAATGAGCTTGTGGGGGAGATGGAGAAGCTGGAGTGGGAATGATGTAGGAATCCCAGTCATCCTGTTGAATCTCTCCTTCTCCTGCTACTTCATCATCAGAAGATGTCAACTGATGGGCAGGAGTAAATTGGGTAGTAGGCTGAAACCTAGGAGACTGTTGAAGAAGAGGGGAGCGAACCTGTGTTTGTGGGTAAACAGGTGGAGAAGGGGGAGGAGGCGGAGCCAGTTGGATGTTCTGCTCAGGTAGAAATCTCCTCTTAAAGTCCGCCAACATAAATTGCAGGTCTGTCATAAGACTTAAAAGGAGGTAAATCATCTCCTGCTGATGATACTGCTGCTCCTGTTGATAATATTACTGCTGCGGATGGTAATATTGATGTCCATAACAGTCATCTTCATCAGAATCCTCCTGATATTTAACATGAAGGTCCAATGGGCTCAAGGCTGCCCCAAAAAGATTATCATCTTCGGATCCCTCATTCTCATCATCTTCTAGGAACTGAGATAGCAACAGAGCCTGCACCTGACTAGGCAAAGTTACAGCTGGAGTCAACTGTAATTTTGCAATTTTATGTTTCTCCCTCCTCGTCGACGAGCCCGTCGACGATTGTATTACCATCGGAATCGCCTTCATCGATGAAGGCTGCTTTTCCTGCTCCGTCGACAGAATTGTCGTCGTCGACGGCACACTGCTGGAGACAGGGACTTTCGTTGCCGGTGATGCCGATGACACTTCCGCCGTACACACGTTTCCTCTCGTGAACGCAGTTGTCGACGAGGTCTCCCTCAACGGATCGTCGACGGGTGGGTCGTCGGAAGTTGACCTTTCGACGACGAGGAAGACTGAAGACACGATTTGCCTCGTCCTCGATAATGGCACATTGCCCATCGACGAGGTCATTGTCGACGAGGACATCGACGCTGCGGAAACAGTCACAGTGTTGACTGAAGACACCGTCGTCATTACCAGAATTACCTCAGGAGAGGATTTTCTCGTTGATGGTGGTGTCGACGACTAGCTGCTCAACGGCAGAGCTGAAATAGGTGTTTTGAAGGTATGCTGCAGTTTCATAGGTGGTGTTGGAGGTTCTGAAGCTGGTTTTTATAAGATTTTAAGGCCTAGAGCCTTATGTTCATATCTATAGGACAATTATTTTATAATACCGGGGACCCCCATCTAGACGACGGGGAATGATTCAAGAATGTGAACCTATGAAAGTTCTAGT
Organism: Triturus cristatus; assembly: GCF_964204655.1. Taxonomy (NCBI): domain Eukaryota; kingdom Metazoa; phylum Chordata; class Amphibia; order Caudata; family Salamandridae; genus Triturus; species Triturus cristatus. The sequence continues at coordinate 770,663,585 of NC_140580.1, forward strand.
ACTGGAGTAACTAACCTAACTGTCACTCGTGGAGCATGATGGGAGCCTGGACGACTTGGAGGTCCTAAAGGCACGGCGCCAGTTTGTAACTGTTGTGTTTTCTGTATGCAGCCTTTGGGCTAACTGCCTGCTATTTCCTTTCTCTTTGAAAATAAAGGCTATGTTGAAATAGTGAAGAGGGCATTTTTCTATGTGATAGAGTTGTTGAATAGATATGTGCTATTTAAAATGAAAAATCAAATGCAATTTTAGCCTATTGGGGTGGGGGGGGGGGGGGACACGATATGTGTGTATCTGTATCTTTCACAGTACTACATATTAAATTTGGTTAAACATACATTAAAATCCACACTCGAGGGCGGGACTATTCAGTGCTTATGACTATTGATGAGTATCTCCTGGAAGAGAACCAGTTTCCATGCCATACAGGAGTGCACATCTGGTGCAGTGCCAGCATTTAAGATTTTACACTTGATATTTTCACTCTATTTTGAGATTGAGTATTGGTCACGATTATATAGTTGCGCCCTTCTTGACTAAGAGATAGAGGGAGTAAAAGCTCTTGTTCATGAGATGTTTTGGGACAAACCTCCATCACATATTTGTGTAAGAGACTGCACTTTCTCTTCCAACAGTAGTCAGTCCTTGATAGTATGTTGGGTAAGGAAGTACCCACCTGTTCGTTATCCCTGGTCATGAAGTGAAATGGCTGGATAAATTCTTGCCTACTGAGGTGCTGGCTGGGGCACAGAGAGGTCACTGGTTTTGATGGTGGAGTAGTTCCTGCACCAGCAAAAGGCTGACTGTTACTTCTTCCTACTGTGTATTTCATGCATTTGAAAATAGCTTTGTTATTGCGGTTCTTGGAAGCACTGCTCTTTCAGCTATTCTCTCAAATATAGGTTTCGAGGACACTGACAACTGAAGGTTGGCAAAAGGGGTAAATTATCTCATTTGTAGCCAGGAAGCCCTCTATCTGGAAAGCTCATGACAGTAACCCTAAGATGAGCTACATTCTGAAAGAACAAGTAGAGAAGAGAAAGCACCACAACTGTAAGAAGGATCTTTCCCTACAAGTTTGTTAACCAAATCGATTACAAGAGCTGTCAAGTACAAACCAAAATACCTACAAATGAATATGGTTCCTGTATAAAAAGAAGAAGAATTGTTTTTCCATGGTACCTTCACAGTGAGCTAGAAAAAAAAATACCTGACTTGACCCTCAGGCCATGCTGAAGCAGCACAGTTTCAGTAAATATTATGAGGGCATGGTTAATTTTGGCTCCGTTTATATCCTAATGGCAAGGATTAGGGATGGTTGTCAGACAGATGCACCTGATAAACAACATGACTGTAGCTTACTAGTTAAAAATGTAACTAGGACAGACGTTGCTCTTTAAAGGCGGATTTTCTTTGATAACTTTTCTATGAAAAGAATGACAGAAAACATTGTTCCATAAGGGCAGCTTTGTATTGATAATAGTTAATTTTCCTACATCAGGATGTATTTATTGTCCAATGTTTACTGGTGTGTAAATATAACCTCCCGCCTTCAGCTATCGAGAGAATGTTAGGGCCATATCGCTAGAGCTTTATATGGCAAAGCTTCTGTATAGCACGAACATACACAATTACAAATTCAACCTCTTACCCATGACTTGGGCAGATTAGACAACAAGCGTTGGAAATGCAATAGGTCTTGCATTTGGTTGAGTTGAGTTTGAGGTATTGGCATTGTAAATGACAATGTCTTTTAGCCATGTGTTATGGAGTGTATGTAAGTGGTGTGTTGTGGAATTATGTGGGATGGATTGGAATTGTGTGGGATGGGATTGTTTGGTGTGGAGTTGAATTGTGTAGGGGAATTGTGTGGCATGATGTGCATTGGAAATATGTGGATAGTAATTATGTTGTATTGAGTGTACTGGAATTATGTGAAGTAGGATTGTGTGTTATGGAGTGGAATTATGTGGAATGGTTTTTGCGTTGTGGAGTTGTATGTAGTGGAGTTTAATTATGTGGTATGCTGCTGAATTTTGTGGCATGCTGTTGAATTCTGTGGTGTGTATGCGGTGTCTTGTGTAAGTGTGGTGAGCTGAATTATGAGGAATTTATGTGGTGTGGATTGGAAATGAGTGGAGTTGAATTGTGTCACATGAATTGTGAGGATCGCTTTGCCTTTTTTGTGACAAAAAAACAACAAATAGTAAGCTCCAGATCTGTGCTTTTGGGTGTTACATTTTTCTTTCTTAAAGACAAGGGCGGTGAACATTGAACTTTTTCCCCCACTAATGACATGATAGGGTTGCGCCTTAGTATAATAGTTGAATTTGATAATTCTGGGAAGTGTGAGGCAAAGTGATCTCTCATTGGTCTTGAAGAAATACGATATAAATTTAGTTTTTCTGCACAGCACAAATTTTGCATAAAATTAGAAGGTGGTATAAACTCAAAATTAACATGAATTGCTACAACACCTTATTACTTTTGTAATGTTAGGGGGTCATACGAAAAGTCAGATTCCACCCAGAATTTCTGTGCACTAAAGTAATGCGCTAAGCACAAACTTAAAAAAGTTATGCTTTGCAGAAGGAAAATCTAGAATTGAATTTTTCCGTTCATGCAACTTCGTTAAAGTGGATATTGGAATCTATGAAAACACAGCATTTGTGAAAACAAAGTCCCTCAATGTTATTTAGCGCCACTATTTTTATTAAAAACAGAGACAACCATGCGTAGGGTCTGCTGGTGAGCAGCTGCATTTAGTGGCTTGAACTGATGCAACTAAATAACTGTGGGGCACCTAATTGAGGCTGCAAGGAAAAACATCACAGGAGCTAATAGGGTTTCCGAATAACATATTGAGCTTTGCGCTGTTGGTTTCATCACAGGACTGGTTGCTTTCACTTCTACATGTCTAGCTTGTCATTAAGAATGGATTCATGCTCGTTGTGTGCACTGTTACATTGTGTGCCCTAGTCATTTGTATGTAGGCATGTGACCACGCTCGCCAAAAAATGCATTTTAGTACATAATGTATAAAATAAGCACATTAAGAAAGATATTTTAAAACATCGATTACGGAAAGGAATGCCAGTCTGCTTGCTCAGCAGCGGTGTGCCTCAGTGTTTTGGTTTTACTGTAAACATCCCAATGATTGAGAAATGTTTCTATTACTACCATATTTGAATAGTGATTTCCATGCAAGTACCTTCCTCTATTCAACAAGCATGGGCACACTTCGCCATTTACAGGGACTAAGGGCTAGGCACGTGAGGACAGTGCTAGTTTTAAGTAGCCTCTTGGGCTTTTTCAACAACATTTACGGGTAGGATGCCTTTGGTTTGAACAGTCTTCTTTTTGGTATGACTGGTGATTGGAGGGAAAGTGGGAAAAAACAGAAGGCGGGCGCGTGAGGGCTGTAACATGGACACCAGCGGCGTGGGCTGATAAACCGCAGTCCGCGCTAGGCATGTCAGACCACTTATGTTTTCTGCGGGGTGGGAGGCAGCACGGAGGGCAGTAAACATGGACAGTGGCGGGTGGCCATCGGGGCGGTCTGTTTACCGAGTGCAGCAGATGTGCTTGGTTGTGCTCAGAAGCAGTCTATATCAATTAGGAACCATTGGTGTCTAAAGATCGACTATTCAAGTAGCCAAAGGCTCATTCTCTGCGAGCAGCGAGGGGTCGTGACATCTGCAGCTGTAGACGTGGGAGAGGTGGGGCTTGTGTCCAGCGCTGCACAACCATTTAAACATAAAGAAACAGTAACTAAACATTTTAAAGGCACAAGTGCACCGTAAGTAAGGATTAGTTACTTACCTGTAATCCTAGTTCTCATCCAGGGGTATACTCAAAGTCATAATCTATGAATAATCCCCGCCCACGTGCGGGATCCCGGAGCATATAGAAAATACATATATATACATATATATGCATATGTGAAATTATATACATGCAGCCTAAAATGTTTCAAACATGGCAATGCTGAAATTACATAGGTTTGCATTGTAGTACCCCCTAACCCATAAGGAAAAAGGAAGCACTAAGCCAATTGTCACACAACAATGCTTTATTGCCATAAAGCAAACTAGTAATTGCAGGCATTTGCCTGTAGGCTGCAGTAGAGTATCAAGAAAACAAAGAAAACTGACACCTTGCCTTTAAGGCATTAGAATAGGGGGACCGTGCCTTTAAGACCTGCAGGAGACCCCTTGCTCCCATGATGCACCACAGGTGACAGTTAGATCAGTTCTTTTTGACGGTGCACTCACACCCGAGTAGATCTGCCATCAATAAACAATAACTTGAGGAGAAATGCTCGTCCGGGGAGGTGGGTGGGTCGCTTATGACTTTGATGAGTATACCCCTGGATGAGAACTAGGATTACAGGTAAGTAACTAATCCTTCTCATCCAGGGGATACTCATCAATAGTCATAATCTATGAATAGAGTAGCAAGCCCATACCCAAAGTCTCGCGGATGAGCAATATAGCATCTAGAATATGCATTAACATCACATTAGCATAGCAGTTATGCAAACAAATTTCTCAAAGAGGCCTGCCCCACCTGGGCGTCGGCCTGTGCGTCTGAATCTAGGCAATAATGGCGTGTAAAGGTATGTATGGATCGCCATGTAGCCTCTTTGCAAATTTCAGACATGGGAACGTTGCGAAGGAGAGCTACAGTAGAAGCTTTCCCTCTAGTAGAGTGCGCCCTTGGTCTAACCTGTAGAACCTTGTGAGACAGTTGATAAGCCAAGGCTATACATGAAACAATCCATCTAGAAATAGACCTCTTGGAGGCAGCCAGCCCGGTATTTGTAGGACCGTAATTGACAAAGCCTGTCAGACTTTCTAAGCGAAAGGGTTTTAGCAAGATAAAATTTCAATACCCTCCGGAGATCTTGAGAATGTAAAGCTCTCTCCGGAGGAGTGGTTGGCTGAGGAAAGAAAGTGGGCAGCGTGATAACCTGATTAATGTGGAAATCCGAGACCACCTTGGGCAGGAAGCTCGGATGAGTACGTAGCACCACTCTATTGGTATGGAACACAGAATAAGGTTCCTTGCAGCAGAGGGCCTGAATTTCACTTACCCTGCGGGCAGAAGTGATGGCTACTAAGAAGGCAGCCTTCCAGGTCAGATGCTGCAAGGATGCCTTATGAATAGGCTCGAAAGGAGCTCCCATCAACTTAGAGAGAACAATGTTGAGTTCCCAGGAAGGGGAAGGAGACCTCACTGGTGGAAATACTTTCTTAAGCCCTTCTAGGAAATCTTTGACTACCGGCATCTGGAAGAATGAGGCCTCGGTAGGAGATTTTCTATAAGCTTTGATAGCAGCTAAGTGGACTGTGATAGATGTATACTTCAGACCCGACTTTGCTAAGTGTAATAAGTAGGGGAAAATAACCTGTTCTTGACCCTGGATTGGATCAAGGGTGTTATCTCTACACCAGATGTAGAACCTCTTCCACTTGAAGGCATAAGACTTCCTAGTGGAGGGCCTTTTTGCTTCTCGAAGAATGTTCATACAGTCCGCCGGAAGATCTAAATGTCCGTACTGGATGAGTTCAGGAGCCATGCCGTCAAGCGAAGAGAGGGGAGGTTGGGATGGAACACTCTCCACTGGCTCTTGGTCAGTAAGTTCGGTAGGCAAGGCAATCTCCAGTGTGGCACCTCTGACAGCTGGAGTAGATCCGGGTACCACCACTGGCGGGGCCACTCCGGAGCTATCAGGATCATCCGCGTTCTGGTCCTGTAGAATTTCTGTATCACCGCTGGGATGAGAGGGATAGGAGGAAAAGCGTACAGCAATGTCCACGACCAGCTGATCAAAAGTGCGTTCCCCTGAGAACCCTGTTGGGGAAACCTGGAGGCGAAGACGGGGCATTTTTTGTTTGCCGCGTCTGCGAAAATGTCGATGTCCGGTACTCCCCACTGCCGGAAGACCTCTTGGGTGACATCTTCGTTGAGCACCCAGTCGTGCGCTTCGACGAAGTCTCTGCTGAGGCAGTCTGCCTGCACGTTCAGGGTCCCTGGCAGGTGAACAGCGATGATCGAAAGGCCTCTCGCCAGTAGCCATCGCCAAATGGACTGAGCTTCCAGAGATAGGACTCGTGATCTGGTGCCTCCTTGCTTGTTCAGATAGAACATAGTTGTCGTGTTGTCTGTCTGAATCTGAACGTGGCTGGTTTGGAGAGACGGGTACAGGGATTTGAGAGCCAGATGGACTGCTCATAGCTCCAAGAAGTTTATGTGATAACTCTGTTTGGTATTGGACCAGAGACCTTGTACCTGAAGCTGGTCCATATGAGCACCCCAGCCCTGCATGGAGGCATCTGTGACCACTGTCTGTGTCGGAGGCATCTGATGGAAGGGGACGCTGTGAAGCAGATGGGAGCGTTTCATCCACCATCTGATGGAGTCTTTGGCGGCTTGGTGAAGAGAGATCAGATCTTCCCAGCGACCAGACCTCTGCGACCACTGATCCTCTAGCTCTTGTTGTAGAAGACGCATGTGAAGACATGCATTGGGTACAATGTAAATGCACGAAGCCATCGACCCCAGAAGTGACAACACTTGCCTGGCTGTGGGGAATGCAGTGTCGAGAAGTGCGTGGCATTTCTGAAGCATGGATAATAACCTCTCCTCCGAAGGACACACGCTTGCCTTTGCGGAGTCCAGAGAGGCGCCCAGGTAATGAATCCACTGAGTGGGATTGAGGACCAACTTTTTGTAGTTGACTGAAGCAGATTGAGGCAGAACGAGAGATGGCTCTGGAGTCGAACAGGAGTGGAACTCTTCAGGAGCCAGTCGTCTACATAGGGATAGACGAATATCTTCCGTTTGCGGAGGAAGGCAGCTACCACCGCCATACACTTGGAGAATGTCTGTGGGGCGGATTTGAGGCCAAACGGCAGAACTCTGTACTGGTAGTGCTGACGAGAGATCTGAAACCTGAGGAATTTTCGATGTTTCACTGAGACAGGGATATGGAAATAGGCATCCTGTAGGTCGATGGCACACATCCAGTCTCCCTGGTGAAGATGCGGAAAGATTTGAGGCAGGGCTAGCATTCTGAACTTTTCCTTCTTGACAAATCCGTTGAGCAGGCGCAGGTCGAGAATGGGTCTGTACTCTTTGACTACTCCTCGTTTTTGAACTAGAAAATACCGTGAGTATACTCCTTGATTTCTTTGCAGGGAAGGTACTTCCTCTATGGCGTTCTTGGAGAGGAGAGTAGCTACTTCGTAAAGTAAAAGCCGATTTGGAATTTGAGGAAGGTGCTGCCTCCGTGGAGATACTTGCGGAGGAGGAGACTTGAACCTCAGCAAGTAGCCATGCTGTACAATATTCAGTACCCATTTGTCTCTTGTAATGGCTTCCCACTCTTCCAGGTGAAAACTGATACTTCCTCCTACCGGAGTGGCGAACGGGCGCGGAGGAAGTAAGATCTCACTGCTTGGAGGGCTGCTTGGTGGAGGACTGTTGCTGCTTGGCGTTTCCTCTACCTCTGCCACGACCCCTTTGTTGGAACTGGGGCCTCTGCTGGTACTGAGAGGACCATTGGGGTGTTTGAACGCGCTGATGAAAAGCGCGCTTGTCGCCCTGACGAAAGCGCCTCAGATATTCCTTGCGCTTTTCCAGACCAACAGCTTTAACTGTGTCCATCTCGGTTTTCATCTTGTTCATTTGGTCATCAGCGGGAGACCCAAACAAGGATGACCCGTTAAAAGGCGAATTAAGAATCTTCTTTTGAGCATCAGGCTTGAGGCCCGTTAGCCGCAGCCAGGCTGAGCGCTGAGAGCATACGCCATGAGAGTAGCCATGTGCGGCGAGGTCCGAAGCATCCGCAGCCGCACTTATGATCTGATTGGCTACAAGCCCACCTTCAAGGAGAATTTCATTGAAATCCTGTCTGTCTTCCCTTGGCAGTTTATCAGCAAATCTGGAGAGGGAATCCCAAAGTGCGCGATCATAACGCCCCAGAAGGGCTGAAGCACTAGCCACCTTCATGTATGAAGCAGAAGTGTTGCACATCTTCCTGCCATACGAATCCATTTGCTTACTGTCTTTTTCCGGGGGGACAGAAGAGGAGACAGACGCAGAATGGGACTTCATGGCAGCCGCCACAATAACTGAGTCCGCTGGCGGGTCCGCTCTTAGAAATAAGGGATCCTCGGCCGGAGCCTTATATTTCTTAGCGATTCTTGAAGGCACAGCCCACCGTAGCAAGAAATGTGGCCATAGCTGGCTCCAACAGTCCTGGCACCAATGGCTGCAAAGGTCTGGGTGCTGAACGGTGATGTGACGTATCAAATATAATTGATGTGGGAGCCAGAGGGGTGTGCATCGTGATGTTCAATTTCTGCGCACCTCTACCCAGAACGTCAGAGAAAGTAGCGATGTCATCAATAGGAGACACTCGTGATGGAGGTGTAGAGGAAAAAGTCGGAGAATAGTCCCGGACCGAGGACCTTGTGGAGGAAGACCAGGTGGGTGATCTAGTGCGTCGCCGCTTGTGGGGACGGTCACTGTGATGAGCCCTGGACCGTGATCTGTGTTTAGAAGGAGATCTTGGCCTTCTGTGAGAGGAAGGGCGATCCCTGGGTCGTGACCGGCGTGGAGAAGGTGACTTTGGTCTACCAGGAGGAGACTTGCTTCTACACGGAGAAATCCTGGAGGGAGAGTACGTGCGAGAATAGTCCGAGCCCGGACTTCTGCAGTCACCTGTACCCACATTCTCCAACCAGCGAGGTGAAAGACCAAACTTCTCTGGTGCCTTGGGTGATTTCTCCGGAGAGATCTGAACGATATGAAGACCTGGAGATGAGCGATCTCCTGAAGATCTAGATCTGGCTCTAACCCTCTCCGCGGCCACTGCAGTTCTATCCTTCGACGTCGAACGTCTCGACGTCGATGATGTTTGTGTCACCATCGGTGCCGATTGCTGGGAATGCCGCTCCGCCCTCGACGGTTGTTTCGACGCCGATCGCCTATGGCATTGCGGAGACCTAGACGTCTACCTTCGTCGTCGAACCGGTGACTTCGACACCGACCTTCGTCGTCGAACCGGTGACTTCGACACCGACCTTCGTCGTCGAGCCGGTGACTTCGACGTCGACCTTCGCCGTCGAGATGGCGACGTTGACGTCGACCTTCGCCGGCGGTCCGGTGTGCTTCCATGACGTCGAGTTGAGGTTGATCTTCGAGGTCGAATGCCTTGACGTCGATCGACCCACTCGCGGCGAGACATTTGTCGTCACAGCTCTCGACGCCGACCCCCTCGATGGCGGCGGAGAAGGTCTCGACGTCGACGGAAGCCTCGACGTCATCGGAGACTGTCCGGATCTCATCGGACTAACAGCCTTCGAGCCCGAAGGGCTGTGCCTCGACGCCGACTTACTTGTATGCGGCGGAGAATCTCGACGTCGAGATTAATCTCTTGACGCAGAAGTCGTCCTGGATTTTTTAGACAGTACCTTTGACGTCGACGGCGAATCTCCTGGAACCTTGGTCTTCCTGGGGTCAGGAGAGGTGGTATGTCGCCGTTTCTGAGGTCGTCTAGCTGAAGAGGGTGGTTTTAGGGATGAATGGTCGCCTTCACGACGGCTTTTTTCCTTCTCCAGCTGGGCATGCAGCTTAATGCGCTCTCTATCGCGCAGAGTGCGCCTGGAAAACTTCTGGCAGTGGGGGCACCGGTCAGGATTGTGTGAAGTTGGCAAACACAATACACACAGATTGTGGATCCGCCAGTGCCATCTTATTGCCACAGGAAGGGCATTTCCTGAATAAAGCAGGCATTCTTACTGGAAAAAAATTTGAAATTATTCAGGAAACCAGCAGAATAAGCTTTCAGGAGCCAGAAAATGTCGAATTTTCTGAAAAAATCTGAAGAACAAAACTTTCAGTCAAAAAACTGAAGAGCTCAAGCTCCAGGATCCTCATAGAAGGAGCCGGAAAAAAGAACTGACCTAACTGTCACCTGTGGTGTATCATGGGAGCAAGGGGTCTCCTGCAGGTCTTAAAGGCACGGTCCCCCTACTCTAATGCCTTAAAGGCAAGGTGTCAGTTTTCTTTGTTTTCTTGATACTCTACTGCAGCCTACAGGCAAATGCCTGCAATTACTAGTTTGCTTTATGGCAATAAAGCATTGTTGTGTGACAATTGGCTTAGAGCTTCCTTTTTTCCTTATGGGTTAGGGGGTACTACAATGCAAACCTATGTAATTTCAGCATTGCCATGTTTGAAACATTTTAGGCTACATGTATATGTTTTCACATATGCATATATATGTATATATATGTATTTTCTATATGCTCCGGGATCCCGCACGTGGGCGGGGATTATTCATAGATTAGGACTATTGATGAGTATCCCCTGGATGAGAACTATACATATTTTAAGCAAACAAGCACAATGAAAATAAAAAGAAACCTACTACAACAATCCTTGTTAAAGGCAGTGGGCCCAGCGGCCAGGCTAGACCCTCCTCAGTGTGTTGGCCCCAACCCACGGGCCTCCCTTTGAAGGAAAGAGGCAGGGAGGGCAACAGTCAGTAAGAGGCTCTTATGCAGCACATTAGCTGCATTTATGTAACTCACTGTTCCAGACGCGAGGTCGGAATAAGCTCTCGCAGATTTAAGAGTTTCATTTTGCAGTAGGACCCCAGTGTCAGAGTTGCTGGGGCAAGGGTGGAGTGAGGTGCCAGATATGGGAGTGTAAAAATCAACATTCGTTTTAAAAACGAAAGCAGTCTTGAAAGTCCTAGCATCGCATTCGACAGGCGACAGCACATCTTAACAAGACAGTTTCTTTCTTTTCTTATGTGACTGTACCTTTAAGACTTTTGTATTTCATTCGGCTGTAGTCGAAACGACCCACTTCCAAAAGGGGGGGGGGGGGATATGCTGCTTTTTGAGAGCAGGCACACTCGCAGCCCGAGTACGTGAATAAGCATGAAAAGGAAGGTATTTAGGAATATCAAATTACCCGGGGGGCGGGAGGGATTTGTGTTGTTACAGCACCCGGGGGCAGGACGGGAATGAGAGGCTGCAAGTTGCTGGCGCCAATGGCAAGTTTGTGTTCATTGATTTCAGCAGCGGTGCATTACAAAAGAAATGCGCGGCTGCGGTTCTGGAACCTGAAGGAGCCTCACACACCTCTTAACCCCTTCGGTGCCCGCCCCTTTCCTCGCCCTGTGCCGGCCGTTACATTAGCGGGCGGGGTTTGTGACGAGCTGGACTCGTCATGGGCACAGCGCCACCGCGGCCCATGACGAGTCCAGCTCGTCACGGGCACCGAAGAGGTTAAAAGCACAGCGCTTTGAAAATATATATATCAATTTATGAGCAGCGTTAATGGCACGCCTACCATTCTTAAAGCAAAACACATATCAATCAATCAATCATGATATTTGTAAAGCGCGCTACTTACCTGTGAGGGTCTCAAGGCGCTGGGGGGGGAGGGGGGGGGGTTGCGCTACTGCTCTTGAGGAGTCTTCTGAAGGCGAATAAGTCTTCGGTCTGCCGAAGCTGGGTAGGTAGGGTGTTCCAGGTCTTGGCGACGAGGTAGGAGAAGGATCTGCCGCCGGAGGTTGTTCGTTGGATGCGAGGGATGGCGGCGAGTGCGAGGCTGGCGGAGCGGAGCTTGCGGGTGGGGGTTTGAAAGCGGAGTCTGCTGTTCAGGTAGGCTGGTCCGGTGTCGTGGAGTGCTTTGTGTGCGTGGGTGAGGAGTTTGAAGGTTATCCTCTTGTCGACGGGGAGCCAGTGTAGGTTTGTCAGGTGGGGGGTGATGTGGCTGCGGCGGGGGATGTTGACGATCAGTCGGGCGGAGGCATTTTGGATGCGCTGTAGTCGTCGCAGGTGTTTGGCTGGGATTCCGGCGTAGAGTGTGTTACCGTAGTCCAGCATGCTGCTGACGAGGGCCTGTGTCACCGTTCTTCTTGTTTCGGTCGGGATCCACTTGTAGATCCTGCGAAGCGTGCGGAGGGTGTTGAAGCAGGAAGAGGAGACGGCGTTGACCTGTTTGGACATGGAGAGGGAGGAGTCGAGGATGAATCCTAGATTGCGCGCGTGGTCGGTGGGTGTCGGTGCTGTCCCGAGAGTGGTCGGCCACCAGGAGTCATCCCAGGCCAAGGGGTTGGGTCCAAGGAGGAGGACCTCCGTCTTGTCCGAGTTCAGTTTCAGCCGGCTGCTCCTCATCCAGTCAGCGATGCCTTCACTCCGTCGTGAATGTTGGTTTTGGCGGTGCGCGGGTCCTTGGTGAGGGAGAGGATGAGCGGAGTGGCGTAGGAGATGATGTTGAGGTTGTGGTGGCGGGCCACTTGTGCGAGGGGGGCCATGTAGATGTTGAACAGCGTAGGGCTGAGGGAGGAGCCCTGGGGTTCGCCGCAGATTAGGTCGGTGGCTTTGGATCGGAAGGGTGGGAGGCGGACGCTCTGGGATCTGCCGGAGAGAAAGGATGTGGTCCAGTCGAGGGCCTTCTCTTGGATGCCAGCTTCTTGGAGGCGTGTTTTTAGAGTGCGACGGCAGACCGTGTCGAAGGCGGCCGAGAGGTCTTGGAGGATGAGGGCTGATGTTTCGCCGTTGTCTAATTGGCACCGGATGTCGTCTGTGGCGGCGATGAGGGCAGTCTCGGTGCTGTGGTTTCGTCTGAATCCGGATTGGGATGGGTCCAGTATGTTGTCTTCGAGGTGGTGGGTCAGTTGCATGTTGACGATAAAGTGCTCCCGTGATGCTTAAGAAGCGGTTCCAGGAATTCCTATGCCTGTAGTAGGAACAAGCTGTCGCCACACGATTGCGCGAATGAAAAAAAACCTAGGAAAGTGAAAGTGCGCCATGCAGTGGGAAAAACTTATTAAAGAAAGTAGAGCTCACAGAATAACTTCGGAAACATGATCCGTCACTACACGCCTCCTTTAGATAAGAAATACCCTCACGACAGCAGTTAAGCAAACAATCCAGTCCGGGTGGGTGGGGCCTAAAGGAGACAGGGCGGTCACCAAAAAGCCTCACTTTCAATCGGAAGCCAGTGTTTACCATAAAGGGTGATGCCGGCCAATAGAAAGGATGGGCGGAGCTTCCACTCCACTTTCGAAATCTCCTCGATTACAATACATCTCGCAGAGCGAGCAGCGCATGCGCTGCAACGCTAGGCAAGACCTAAAAAAAGGGTGAAAGGGCCTCCTCTCATTGAGGGCCAAAGAAGACTGGTGTCAAGCTACAGCTTTTCACCAATATCTCCTCCCATCCCTCCCCCTTAAGAAAATAAGGCACAATGCCGCCTTCCATATCAGACACCAGTGAGGAGTAGCACCAAACCTCCATAATGCAACATATCAACATCAAAAGGAAACAAGAAACCACATCTCTAACCACTTAGGACCGGTGGGCAGTGGTACCAAAAACCCATGACTCCCTCTGATCTATTCCATGCTACCCATTCTATTCCAACAGTATGGGGAACAACAGCTTCAGATTACAGTGAGGGTTACTACAGATTACAATTTACAAAACGAGGAAAACACCTAACTCAATCCGGTCCCTGACAAAAAAGTAACACAGACTATTTTCATCATAGACAACTTAAGATTGGTAACAAACCTCAGCTAAATCACAGAAATCGTATTTATGGATTTTGGCTAAGCGCAACCATGACTCCTAAGGAGTCTCTTAAAGCTAAATAGTTTTGATGGAGGACAACAATGCAGATGCTACAAGGTAAAGAAGTAGATATGCAAGACATCCCAAAACTTTAATAATGAAACCTGGCAAAGTAGGTCAAGTGGGATCAAATTCCACAACATGTCATCTTGAATTTAGTTTCAAACAGTTTTGTTTAATCAAGATGATACAGCACACAGAGTGACAGATAGGTCTGTAGAGGTGTTAAATGCGTTATCTTTCAGACTGGTGATAATCTCCATTCCACCACTTATAAATAAAGTAATCACCTTGCACTGACTTAGGATATTTTCTAGAAGTTTAGTAATTCAAGACGGCAGAGTTATAGATCTGTAGTTGGCTGGATAACACTCTGTTTCTTAAATAGGTCTAAAGGCTGCTTTTTTGGGGGATTATCTAGGACATTGCCTTCAACAAGGGAAGTATTGATAATTTGTAAATACACTTATTGCACCCTCAAGAAATAAAATCCTACTCGCCAGTATTTGAACAGGAGAGGCCACTAGTTTTTGGCTGGAGAACTATCAATCCGAATTCAATACTGGTAAATTTTTACAACATACTGGGCTGTCTGCTTTCCCTGTAAAGGAAGGAAGATCACAGGCACTGTTCAATCTCATCACTGTCAAAGAGCACTGGAACAGTGCTGCCTGAATCCACAAAGCATTATCCTCACTAGAAGCAGCAAGAGTGACAACCCAAAAAAGGATGACAGCAAGTCTTCTGTCTCTAGTAAGCATATCTTTTGTACTGCAGGTTCAACACCATAAGAGGGAAAAGACTCCCCCCTCCCGCCCCCCCAACTTCAAAAAATCCTTAAATGTATCATGAGCTATACGGTTTATCCCTGGGAGTTTCAGTTTGCCTCTCCAGTACAAACAAGGAACTGCAGGGACAATCAAATGGCAACTGAGGGTGAATCTTATTATAGAATACTGAAGGATGCCAATTCACAAAGCATGGGACTCAAGTCATTTGTACTACTTTGCTTAAAATAGGGCCTTTCAGAAGGAGTAGAGAGAAGGGAGTTTCAGGGGAGGAGTTGTAGACAGCATAGGTCTGTTCAAACAGGCGTGTGGTACAAAGGAGGCAAGGCACAGGTTTTTCTCACCTTAGCGAGGCCTGCACTTCAGTAAACAGTCTTAGGTTCTCTGTGACAACTTAAATTTCAGTTGAGATCTGCATTCTGATAAGAGCTGGTATACAATTATGATAAGAGCTGGTATAACACTAACACACACACACACACACCCACACATTAATGTTCCAGAACAGGCGTAGCCTAAGGATACAGTCCCTTCCAGGGAAGAGGATTTTGTGGCAAACCATTTCTCCCATAATGCACCCCACTGACCAAAGGTCGACTGGCAAAGGGAGGAAAAGCAAAAGGAGAAAGAGGTAAAGACAGTAGCAGACAAGAGAAAAAGCATTAGCAGAATTGCAGCACACATTTGGGTATTCCACACAGAGCAAGACCAGACGTGCACATTCAGGTATTTACTGTGACAACAAGAAACCTACAAAACTCCCCGATATACATTATACAACAGCTCTTACAGCATAGTACCTCTACTTATGAAAGAAGTAAAGAATGTGCTCCTCCTTACTCAATATGGGAGCTCACAGAGCAGCCGAGAAGGTGTTGAAGCTGAATCCCCCACAATCGGATTCAAGAAGCTCCAAGGGCACTCTTCACATCCAAAATCTCCCGGTACCCCGTAAGGCGGGACAGTGAGAGACCCTCACAGTCAACCCCTATTAATACTTAAAACCTCGAAAGAGATCCTATTTTACCTGTATATATTTTGTCCTCTCTTACTTACAATAATAAAGATGATACTTTGAATACACTATGATCTAAAATGTGTGTACCTCTCAATTTTGTCAAGTGATGCTGTAACACCCAAAGACAATGAGACGTCTTTACTTGCAAACGAGTCCCCAATTGGGTATCCTCTCATACAAAATAACCCTTGAATGCAAGTGTTCCCCCTCTTTCGCCCTCAGGATTTACTCTATCCCTTCAGCAATAACCCATTTGTCACTGTACTTTAGGCACACCCGCTGTAATGAGATCTGGAAAGAACTGATCCCTCCCCAATCTAAACACCGTTTCCAACACTCATATTTGCCCTGAAAGTCTCCATTACTCACCGTTTTCTTTATATCCCATGCCAAGGATGACCTCTGGCGCCCTGTAGTAGCGTGTTACCACATATGGCGTCATCATAAAGCTGGTCCCTGCAGTCCTGGCCAATCCAAAATCCAGAATCTTAAGCGTGCAGTCTGACTTGACAACGATGTTACTGGGCTTCAGATCCTGGAAGAAGGAAAAAACTGAAGATGATTCACAGCTCAAAAGAACAATCTATATGCATTAAAAATATAAGGGAAAAGATGTTAATAATGAAGGATTTGGGCCAAACACAAGCTCACACAGAAACAACTTTGCTCTGCAAAGACAACTGATCTCGAAAAAACCATTTACAGGTGGCATGTAAGTGTATTATTTTCTGGCACTCTCAGTAGAGAATTCACAACACAGAGACAGAGCAGCAGAGCGGTCACTTCCACTTATTTAAAGCATCGGATATGTCCCTTTCTTCACAACTGCAGCTAACTTTCAAAGTTATGTCCAAGTGAGTCAATGGTGCTTTCCTTTTTGTCAATATGCACCTATCTTTTCCAATATAGGGCTTTCTGACTGACTTCATCAGATTCTAAGTGGTTCAGCTGGATAGGTTATAAGAAAAAGTACACTTCATGCTCTGAGGACAACCAATAGGTGGAAGGGTCCTCTTTTCGGATTTCTTTTTCCTGCACTTCACAAAGAGCGATGGCATGCATTTTGTGGGCAGTGAAAGTGCAAGAAAAAAAACCAGAGTCAGCTGAATATCTTATCTGTAGACACTGTGAATTAAATAATAAAAGAATAGTTAAATATCCCTAAAATGTTCCAGCCAGGGCATATATTGCAAACATCTGAGCACTCTGCGAGAAATGAGAGAAAAAAGGAACTGATCTTTAACTGCCAAAGATGTGTCTCATCGGGCAATGTAGCTGCTGCCTCCTTTAACCCCTTGAGTGCCCCGCCCTTTCTCCGCCCTGTGCCGGCCCTTTCATTAGCGGGCGGGGTTCATGACGAGATAGTCTCGTCATGGGCACAGCGCAACCGCGGCCCATGACGAGACCATCTCGTCATGGGCACTCAAGAGGTTAAAGGGGGCAAAGCTTTTTTCTAATCTTTGAAACAAAAAATTCACTCTTTCTTTCCTGTCTCCACAAATGCATAAGAAAGGGCTGAATCTGTTGTTTGAACGTACTAAATGTTTTCATGTTACTAGAGAGACCATAAAATTATTTAGACCCTCATTAAGAAATACTTCAGTGTTACTGGTTAGGAATCACCCTTGCACAACCCAAAACCGGCCAAAGAAATCCTGAGACTGAATATAGCATTTTTGCAGTGCGAAACGTTGAGTTTCATGTATCCTAATAAGCTGGAACCATCATGGAAACAGAGTCTGGGCACCAATGCCCACGTTTTCCCCTCAATACAATGATTTTCATCACAGAAAATTTCCACCTGCTTTTTAGAAGCGAAATGCGCCCACGGAAAAAAATGTAAGATGCAGGTTTTACTGCAGCACTCAAACATGATTCAGATGGAAAATGGAATTTCCACCTGAATCAGGATGGCCTCTAAACTCCTACATTCTGCAGATAAACTTTTTTTAGGAGAAATTTCTTCTCCTAAAAGTGCACCGCAATCCACAGATTAGCAAAGCTTTTCAATGTTCTTGACTCTAAATGAAAATCCCACGATGGCGAAGAGGTGATACTATCAGCCAGCTCAATGGAACTCAATGCTTGATTTTGAAAGAACAAAAGGCTGAATAGTCCCTTTCAATATTTTAACATGTGCATGTGGGTTGAACTGAAATCTATGCTGCAGATGTTTAACTTGCAGTGCTATCTTTCTGGCTATCCAAATTATAGAAATCCAGATCTTTAATTGAATCAGTAAGGAAGATTAAGAATTTTCAAAAAATGTCTCCATATTTGACCACACATGGAAGCCATGACACCCTCCATTAATTTGCAAACTCAATATTGTCCGAAGTGAAAATAAACTTTTTTCAGGAATCAATTTGAGGTAAACCTCACAGATTATTGCATTTAAGAAGTAACAGAATAAACTGCACAAACAGCATCTCAATGATCCTATTTGATGTATTACATCAGCATCATGTTGGTGTCTCCCGACATGGAATCTGATGGACATCAGATTCTATGTATTCTTTTGACGCTGAACATTCTGACAATTCAGTTTCCTCATGACCAGCCAGGGATTGTCCGTTCATCTAATGGTACAAGTTACTTACCTTTGGTAACGATGTATCTGGTAGAGACGATTCTAGCCGCAGATTCCTTAACGTAGAATTATCCCCAGGCGCGAGACTGGATCCAGAAAACTTTTTGCCACAGCTTCTCTGTGCGCCGGGGGCGGTACCACGTGACCCCACCCTGACGTCGTCCGCGGACGTGACGTCAGCGAGGTAACATAAGTCCCACCCCGGCGCGCTGACGTCAGTTTTCTTCTGAGAACTTTTCCGCGCCACAACGCGGAGCCATCACAAACAAAACTGTGAGAGTATGGGAACAGTGTGCAAAAAAAAATAATCAGTGAAACAGAAAGGAAAGAGCAGAGCACCGCTGTGAGAAGCAACCCTGCAAAGCGAAGGCAATATCCTCCCTGGAGGCAGAAAAAACATGTAAAAAATGTTGTGGCAGACGAAGAAAGTCTGCAACCACAATCTATAACAGTGAAGGGCAAAAAGTCCGGAACAGACAAAGCACCCCAAGACAACACCATCAAGGAGTGTTGTATCCCCTGTAAAAAGCTATGTGCTGAAGCACAGCCAAGAGACCCCAAGCCAAAGGATTGCAGAGGAGTCAAAAACCCCAAGCAATGAAAAAATGGAGAAGATTATGAGTAGGCCCCACACTGGAAGAACCAGGGTGCAGGGATGCAAAAGTACACATGAACCTTCCGACCAATTACCAGAAAAGAAGGACTGGAACAAATAGCAGAACGAAGCATCCCGCCAGGGAGGAAGAGAAAGAGGGCACTCGCAGAAGACAAATGCCACCCGGAGGGAGGAGAGTGCAGAAGACCAAGCGGAAGGGTCCTCGCAGAACGGGGATGAAGGGCGCGCCGTGAAGGAATCTGCGGCTAGAATCGTCTCTACCAGATACATTGTTACCAAAGGTAAGTAACTTGTACATCTGATAGAGACTACTAGCCGCAGATTCCTTAATGTAGAATAGATACCCTAGCCATATCCAGAGGGGAGGAGGGCTCTGAGAGAACCTCACCAGCTTGGAAGAACACAGGGCCCCAACAGGGGATGTGTCATGGGGACAGGAAGGATGGCCCAGCCCCCTCCAAGCAGAAGTAAGCAAGTACAAGGAGAAGGGAAGGCCAGGATACCACCAGCCTACCCGAGGAGCAAAGGGCGTCCGCCAGAAAACCCGGAGGGACAGACAGCACCAAGCAAGTACCAAAGGAAGAAAGGAACCACCCGCAAATCCAAGGATAAACGGAGGTAGAGCCCGCCTCAGGAGAACACACACAGCGAAGGGGGCAGCTGAGCGGGTGTCAGCCCCGAGGCAGGGAACAAATCAGGAACGGCCCACACAGCTGACAAGCGCAGACAGGAGAAGGAAGACACAGACGCGCAACGCTCCAGCGAAGCAAGGGACAGGAGCACAAGGTGACACGCCGAGGCCCTCGGAGGTGGACCATAACTACCAGGCGTGCGCAGCAGACAGTTGGTAAATACTATGAAGTAGCGTGCCCAGAACAAGCCGAGCGCAAGACAGAGGCAAGGGAGCCCCAGAATAAGCTCCAGAGATGGACCGTCCTAGTAGCACCACCTGGCCCATGAAGAGAAGTGGGACCGGCCAGAAGAGAAAGAACAACCCCCCAAGAAGCAGCCAGGAATAACCTAACCCCCCTGGAACACAAGGCAGAGGCCCAGGCCGAAACGTCGGATAGCAAGGTGGAAACACCAAGATACGACGCCGTAGACGGCATGACAAAAGTTGGTGTGGCGATCCAGAGGCTGAAGAGGGAAGGCAAAACGCACAGAAGCAGAAATCCCGCAGGAACAAAGAACAAAATGGACGACAGGCAAACACTGTAGAAAAAGGATTGAAACACCATCGGAGACTGAGCGGGACAGAACCTGGAGCAGCGCAAGCTGCGCTAAGGCGGAAGAAAGAGAGAGACAGCACCAAGCGTTATACAGCGACGCCAGGATAACGCGCGGAACCCGAGAAGGTATCCACACCCGCCCAGCTTAAGAAAGAGCTATACAATAGCCAACAAGTACCCGACCTAGGGTATGACTCGTCCCAAAACAAAACAGGGAAACACCTATTAGGGAAACCCACAGCAGAGGTCAAGAACATAAAAGACCTATGGAAAACACCACAGGCGGCTTACCAATCATTCTCCGGAAAGACGCTATCCCGCAACCAAGCATGGCGGCGGAGAGCCACAGAACTCGCCACAGCGTGGGCGAGAGAATCAGAGACATCCAAGGCCGAACGGAAAATAAATGCAGATAACTCCCGACCCTCTCGCACATGGTGCCGCAGATCAGCACGGGCACCCTCATGGGAGGTGCGAGACAGAAGGGACTCCGCGGAATCCCACAGGTCGGAAGTAGCCCTGGCCAACACACAAAGTGTGTTGAGCGCGCGCAGAGCAGCTCTAGTGGAAGCGAAAATGTTACACCCCCAGGAGTCCAACCAACGGGCCTCCCGTGACGGAGGGAGCTGCACCGAAGGCAAAGAAGGAAAAGCAGTCTGCAAAACAGGGCCCTGGTCAGATGGGTGGGGGAAAAAAGGCAGTCTGGATCGTGCGGGGCAGGACGGTGGCGGTGAAGGAGCGGCTGAGACACCGGATCCCCTGTAGCAGGAGGCCCCCAGAAGAGAGTTGTGGAGCGAAGCTTCAAATGGGAGAAGCGGCTGCCCTCCACCAGAGCCCTGGTGGAGGATCTCCAACAAGTGGTCCATTGGAAGTGGAGCGACAGGGTTGCCCAATTGCAAAATGCCAGTGGCAGTGGAGATGACCCGGACAAAGGCTACACTCTCCTCCGTAGGGCGTTGTGGAGGGGAAAGCAACTCTTCCGTGGGCGAAGGCTGCAAACTGAGCCGCCTGTCCCCGTGCCCTGCTGGAGGAAGAAAAGGCCAGCCCCTGTAGGACGGGAGACCCATGGACGAGTGAGGGGCCTGAGAGGTCTCCGGAGAAGGCGGAAAAGCCTGCGGGGCAGTCAACTGCAAGGAGCGGAAGAGCGGGTCCGGGGGCTGTGGCTGCAGAGACGGCGTAGAACCCGCCCTGGAAGCCGTCGGGGAAAATGCAACGACGCAGCGTCCAGTCTCCGGTGAAGAGGAGACAAGGAGACGACAATCCTCCGGAGAGGAAGGGACATCTGGAGAAGAGTTGACGATCCGATGACGGGACGGCGACGGAGAGTCTGCCAGAGGCACCAGTGTGTCCTTGATCGGCGCCGAAGTGTCCACCAGGGGTGCTGAGTCGACCTCCACCACCACGTGCCTCATCGGAGAAGGGGGCGGGGTCGGAGCCAAAGCAGCCAATGAATGGGGCCGAAAAGGCACCGGCTCGATCTCCGAGGCAGCCGCCTGCGCAGAGGACCGAGAAGGGCTCGAGGAGGCGCCCTGGGTCCCGGCCTCCACCTGCGGCGGCGCCAGGGTCGGGGAGGAAAGCAGTCGACGCCGGACAGGCATCAGCTCGACTTCTTGCAAGACAGCCGCCTGCCCAAAGGAAAAGGGGGACTCGGGGACGAGCCATGAGTCCCCGCGACTTCCTGCGACACCACAGGGAACCCTGCTGTGTTTTGCAGTGAGGCAGGGACGCCGTGGGTCGAAGAGGGGAACCCCTTAGGGCTGCACCTCCAAAACCTGAAGTCCGCAGAAGGCCCCGCACATGGCGAGGGATCCTCAGATGTCTCAGGAAGAGGAGGGGGGCCCAGAGAAGCCTGCCGAGCCGTAGCGTAGGCCTTCATCTGGGCCCTTGTCGCCCAGATGCCAGGAAACGGCGGACAGGGTGGCGACGGGCGAGGGCGCACTTCCTGAGAGGAACCCGCGCCCTCTGCAGAAGGAGGACAGGGCCTTGGTCGCAAGCTGCAGGACTTACTGGCGGGCTACGCCCGTGGGGCCTCGGTGAAGGACGATGCCGCAGCCGGAATCAGCAGATTCTGGACCCTTCCGAGGTATGAGACGGACGCTGTGACTAGACCGATCTGGACAAGAGGGCCGAAAGCAATTTAATCCAGCACTCCCGCCGGGACTTTGGCTTGAGATGCTGACAAGCTTCGCAGTCCGTAGAATCATGGTGCTCGCCCAAACACCACATACAAATAGGGTGAGGGCTCGTCGCCGACATCTGACGCACACGCTTGAAACCCGAAGGCATTACACACTGTTCCCAACTCGAAGGTGTTAAAAGAGGCCTGAAAACAGGTCAAGGGAACTCACTCCGGATCCGCGTTGCACGCGGAAAAGAAAGACTGACGTAGCGTACCAGGGTGGGACTTATTTGACCTTGCTGACGTCACATCCGCGGACGACGGGGTTGCGTGGTACCGCCCCCCCGGCGCGCAGAGATGCTGTGGCAAAAACAAATCCAGATCCAGTCTCACGCCTGGGGATAATTCTACATTAAGGAATCTGCGGCTAGTAGTCTCTATCAGATTGTTCTGATTTCAATAAAAAAAGATGTATCCATACCTGGTTGTTGTGGCCTGCAAGCCCCTTACTACAATTTATGGCGAAGAGGCGGCCAGGCGGACAGGGAAAAGCATGAAATTAAGATAAGAATGGATCAAGTATAGAAACGGACAAGAACCAAGGACGCATCGAGGGCGAGGACGATACCCAAGGCGCAAAAAGTCAATTCGAGAAGTGTTGTCGCCCACCGCAAAGGACAGTTCAGTTTCCGCAAAGTAATCTTCCGGAAAAGTAAGGGAAGCGTATGTGTTTTGGGTGCTGTGTGGGCCTGCGCAGAAGTTGATGGCGTAACTAGGTCACCAGTCATCTGTGCTGTCATTGTGTGCGACGTGCGCACACAACGTGAATCGCTCTCGTCCGCTTACGGAGGGCGTGCAGCAGCCATCTTGAGTTGGACTGAGTGTTCAAGTTAAGGCTGCCATTTTAATATTTCTTGCAGCAGCTATCCTCACGGATCTGTGTTTTGCATTTGTGTGTCTGCACAGTGATTCACACACCTGGACATGCAGCAGCCATTTCAAGTTGGTCTCCGATGCGATCGAGAGGCAGCCAATGAAGGAGTCCTAACAGTTTCACACTAACGGTGGTGAACGCGTATCTGCGCAGTGATACGCACACTAAAAACTGTGTAATCCTTTGTACATGTAGGATTCAGAGTTGCGAGAAACACAACAGGGTGAAGAGCAGGTCCATGGAGTGCATCGTAGTAGGGAAGTAAGCAGCATTTGTCTATGATATTTTGAGGGGCGCGTCATGAGGTGATGCAGACATCCTATGGAAATCTCAGGCTTTATGAGGTGATGCGCACTTCATAAGGAAACAACTGGCATTTGGTTTCTGCGTGTAAGCACTGCTGATACGCACACCCTTGAGTTTTTAAGGCAATATTTTACTAAGCTTCTCAATATACTTTATAGCAATCCAGTTTACAATTGATAGGGCGATTGCAGCACCACATGTGTCGGTGGTGTTACTACCGAGTTTTAGTGCACGGGAAGATTAGATATTGATCTTTGAGAACTATTTGGATGCATTAGATGGACAAGAATTCAGTCCTAAAAGGAAAGGATTATGCTCCTTACCCAGTAAGAATCTGTTCTTGGCATGTAGAGCCGTAGATTCACATGCTGTGCATACTCCTGCCATCTAGTGTTGGGTTCGGATGTTTGCAAGTTGTTTTTCTTCGAAGAAGTCTTTCTTATTCACGAGGTAAGGCGACTCCTCCTTTCGGTAATAGTGCGTGCTTAGGCATCGACACCATTGTTAGACTGTTTTCCCGCACAAGGGTGAGAATGGAGCAAATGAGTGTAGTATAGAAATGTCCATGTGTGTACTGTAACTAATGCAAGACTGCAACAACTACCTAACTAGGGAGGTGGGAGGGCTCATGTGAATCTACACCTCTACATGCCAAGAACAGATGCTTACTGAGCAAGTAGCATAGTTCGTTCGAGGCATGTGTGCTGTAGATACACATGCTTTGCATAGACTATATAGAAGTATTCTTCCAAAGAGGTGGCTAACCAGTTGATGTTGCAGCTGTTTGAAAAAGCGTTTTAGCACTTCTTGCCCTACGTTGGCTTGTTGGCATGCTAACACATCAACACAGTAATGTTTGATAAAAGTGTGTGGTGTGGCCCATGTTGCTGCTTTACAAATGTCAGCTACAGGGATGACACCTAAAAAAGCCATAGACGCTCTAATTTTACAAGTAGAATGCGCTTTAGGAGGTATAAAGTTTGTTTAGCTTTAGCAGGTTTGAATGCATTTAACAATCCATCTTGCAATACTAGATTTAGAGATGGGATTGCCTTTGTGAGGTGTAGCAAATGCAACAAACAATTGTTTTGTTTTGCAAAATTATTTTGTTATTTCAATTTAGTACAATAACGCTCTTCTAACATCAAGAGTATGAAGAGCTCTTTCTGCTACAGAATCAGGTTGAGGAAAGAACAGCAGAAACCGCTTTGGGAAGGAGTTTTGGGTTGGTGCGAAGAACTACTCTGTCTTTATGAAGTTGAAAGAAGGGTTCTTGTAAGGTTAAAGCCTGCAGCTCACCAACTCTTCTCAATGAAGTGATTGCAATGAGGAGGGCCCCTTTCCATGAAAGAAACTGAAGGGGACAGTTGTGTAATGGCTCAAAAGGTGCACCTATGAGCCGTGTAAGTACAATGTTCAGATTACAAACTGGTGCTGGAGGCACTGGGGGTGGTATTACTCTCTTAAGGCCCTCCATAAAGGCTTTAATTACTGGAACATTGAACAAAGATAGATGTCAGTTCTGCAAATATGCGGCTACTGACGCAAGATGCAGTTGAATGGAAGTGTAGGCTAAACCAGCAGTCTGTAACTGCAGAATGTAACAATTGATATTTTGAGTGGATGCATCTAGAGGATCAATATTGTTATTAGTACATTATATATAACATCTTTTCCATTTAGCTGCATAGCATGCTCTGGTAGTAGGCTTTCTTGCTTCATTAAGAATGGACATGGGAGTAACCTCCCTCCTGTCCAGACCCTCCCCTGGGAGGGTCCCCTGAATCTTCCCAACCCTCTCCTTAGGGTACGTAAGAGCTTACCAGGGTGTAGGTCCCTAGATTCGTCATGGGATAAGATTCAGAACTGAAACCACAGCACTTCTACCTTCTGAGCACTCTGGACTCCGCTTGACTTTGTTTGGGCCGGACTTCATCTCCCTTCCAGTCTGCTGCATCCTCTGTGCCTGTGCATCATACAGGAACCTTCCAAGGCCTATAAAGCATCAAGGACAACAAAGTAATCTCCCTTGGAGTGAATGAGTCACTCCCCTGCATTCGCAGACAGTGCAACAAAGTCGACCGTTCTGCAGATCCTGAGCTTCTCCGGACTCCGTGGGCTCTGCAACACAGGTGGTGGGTTTTCCCAGCTCCCGAGGTCTTCTCTACCCTCTCACCAAGTTTGAAGCCTTGTGGGGTTTGCAGTTCCTGACCCCCTGAGTACCGCGTCTCCTTTGCAGTTGCAAAGGCTTTTGACATCTTTGCAAGAAGATCTACGGGCTCCAAGTAGCCCCAATCTCGCTCAGTTAATTGTTCAATGCAATAATAAAACAAAATCACAGAAAGGCTTTGGGCAGCCAAGAACGCAACTTTGAAGGTGGCCACTGATTTGGCCAAAGTTGTTGATAAATCTAAAATATGCATGCAAGAGTTGCAAAAGAAAAACCAAGGGCATGAGGTGGCTGAGATATCGGAGAGTGGCGATAATAGTGAAAGTGGTGTTGCATCTGCAGTGAAGAATAAGAGTAGAGTGGGACAGAAAGTCATGCAGGCTAGATCGAGTTCAGGAACATGCAACAGGTGTGGGAGTACCAGTCACACAGCTCATTCAAAATATTATTTTGCAGCCAACAAAGAGTGCATAAAATGTGGTCGAATAGGACATTATGCCAGGATGTGTGGGACAAAGGTATGGGGTAAAGGGGCAATGGTTCATGATCCCGTGAGTGTAGATGGCGATCACCTAGATAGGATACTCAGTGTATGGAAAGATGTTGAGACATTCAAGGAAGATAGGAGAAAGAAAAGACCTGAAGCGACTTTTTAGATAAATAGGCGTTCCATCCTACTTATGATGGATACTGGTTACATGTATACTATTATTCCAAAGTGTGTATATGAGCGAGAGTGGGAAGGTAAAATCTTGAAACCAAAGGATATTTCCCCAGGGCAATACCAAGGGGAGTCTATTGCCATTGTATGGGTCTTTGATGCTCATATTGAATTTTCCAACAGATCCATACAAGGGAAATTGCATGTGGCAGAGCAAGCAACCTCTCGCTCCCATTTTGGGTTTGGTACGCCGATATGACCTCCATGTCATAGTAAATCCTAGGGCTCCCACACAGGTCATGGTTGTTGAGAATGAAAGTCTAATGCACATTTTGTGAGGTGCAGATCAAGTGTTTCAAGATAGATTTGGACAACTAAAAGGCTATGTCCACAAGATTGTATTGAGGAAGGATGCAGTGCCAGTACAACATAAGATGAGAAGAGTGCCATTTGTTCGAGATGAAGTCAAAAGTTTGATAAAGGAAATGTTGGAGGTAGGCATCATAGAACCCCTTGAGGCCTTGAGTTGGGTGTCTACCATTGTAATTACCAAGAAACCTGACGGCAAGGTCAGGTTGAGTTGACTTAAGGTCACTCAATCAATGCAGGATAGCAGATACATTCCCTTTGTCTCTAGATTGAAGGATGGTAGGTACCTTTCAAAATTAGACCTGAAGAGTGTCTACCATCAAATAAAGCTTCACAATGAGTCTAAACGGTTAACCCCTTTTATTACTACTGAGGGATCTTTCCAATTCATACGCATGCCTTTTGGATTATTTTCATCTGCAAGTGTTTTTCAATGCATGCATGGTGATAGATATTTAAGAGTATAGACAATGCAGTATATTTTCAAGACGACATCTTGATATTCGAAAAGTCTGCAAAGGAACACAATATTGTGTTAAAACAAGTGTTGCACAGAATTGCTGAAGTGGATTTGACACTGCAGAAGGAAAAATGCTTTTTTTTGGTTGAACAAATTGAACATTTAGGCTACACAATCTCTGCAATGGGCATTAAACCAAGGAGGAACCTACTCAGTGCTATTGAGATGGTACCTGCCTCTACTGATAAAGAGTAAACTTAGATTCTTTATGGGGTTAATCAAGTATTATTTCAAATGTGTTGACATTTGTTCGGACAAAACGGTACCGTTGAGATTGTTACAAAAGAAGGGCACCAATTCTATATGGGGGCGAACAACAAAAAATGGTTTGTAAACATAAAAAAATAAATATTTGTGAGGCAAATATGTTAGCAACTTTTGACATCAAACGTAGCTCTATAATCACTATTGACACCAGTGCCACTGGGTTAGGTGCTAGTCTCAAAAGCATTGATTGGTTGAGAAGACAGTGGCCTTCACATCTAGGACCCTCATTGCTTCTGAAAAAAAACTATTCGGTCATAGAGAGGCATTGGCGGCAGCATGGGGTGTGAAGTACTTTCGCAAGCATGCCAGGGGTACCCAATTTCTGTTGGGAACCGACCATAAGCCCTTAAAGTTTTACTACCAGGCGGGCTGGTAAGGGCTCAGCAAGGCTGGCGAGATCGGCAGCCAAACGCCAGTGGTATCAGTATGTGATCAAACATGTCCAGGGTTGGAAAAACCTACAAGCTGATTGATTGTCCAGGTTGTTGGTTGATAGGAGACTAGTTGATGAACAGTGAGTCTCAAATTCTGATTGTGATGGGGCTGTGGCGTCTGTGGACGATGTTTTCATGGTAGGTTAGGCAGCATTTACAACTGAAGAGTGGCATCAGGAGATGGAAGCTGATGAGGTCCTGAAGGAAGCGGTACGTATGATAAATCAGGGTGGTAGAAGAGAGTTGTGTGGCTATATCCGTGCGTCAGTTTGTCAAGGTCTTGGAGGAGGTATCGCTGTGTGGCAACAATGTTTTAATGAGGGGAGACAGATTAATTTCACCCTTTGGCTTAAGAATTAAATTGGTGGCACTTGCCCTTGAAGGGCATTTGGGGTAGACCTTAACCCAACGGCTTCCCAAAACCCAGTTTTGGTGTCCAGGTATGGATGAGCAGTGTACCCTGTGTAAGGAAGAAGAGAAGATGCTGAAGGTGGGCCCCAAAAGCAATATGGGACATATTACTGATCCGGCAAAGCCATGGAAAAGAACCTGTTTAGACTTTACTGGTCCCATGGATGAATTACAGTTGGTTATAATTCTTTTTACCTTAGAGGAGGTCGTAGAGGAAAAAGAATGACCCTTATGAGAGGTAGACTTCTTTCTCGAGGCGGAGGGCTGATCATCTGCTTTCGATCAATGATGCTGCCTTTTTAGAACCTTAGGAGCCCTCGGGGAAACTTTTTCCACATCACTTTTTTGAGGCAGTAGTTTTGAGAGAGGAATCGCTGTCGTCATCAGACAAGGGGTTGTCCTTGGTTTTTATCTTCTGTAGCAACAGAAGAAGCCATCCCTCTCTAACTCTCAGTTTTTTAAGAGCAGGTTCTACAGATTCTTTCAATCTCTCACCTGGTGGTTAGGGTGAAGGCAGTAAATACACTTTGTGAGGATCATCCACATGCAGTCTGAGCTTCCCACAGGAATCACAGTGTCTAAACAGGGATCTCTTAGTCATAAACATGCGGTTTTGAAGAAAAAATCCTGTCAAGTAGGCCAAAAGAGAAATAATACTGAGGAGAGCTCAGGGAGACTCCCTTCACAAGATGTGCTATAGAAAATCTGAGAGCCTGGAACCTCTGTGCAGAGGGTGCGGTCACCTGACTGCCTGGACTTTGGACCATTCCTAAGGACTAGAATGAGATATTAAAGTGAATGTTTTTTCTCTATTAACTTCAATGTTAAAGTCATTACTTACTGCTTTTAATGTCCTGTGGGACTCCCACTTCAATAACGGGGAATGATCCAAGCATGTGAATCCATGAAAGATCCAATGCTGGAAAAGGATAATGTTACTTACCCAGTAAGCATCTGTTCTTGGCATGTAGAGCTGTAGATTCACATGCTTTGCATACTCCTGCTGTCTTGTGTTGGGTCCGGATGTTTGCAAGTTGTTTTTCTTTGAAGAAGTCTTTCAGAGTCACAAGGTAAGGTGACTCCTCCTTTCGGTGATAGTGCGCATGGGCATCAACTCCATTGTTAGATTGTTTTCCCACAGAGGATGAGAATGGAGTTAGTAAGTGTAGAATAGAGATGTCCATGCGAATGTATGTAAACTGAGAAACTGCAACAATTATAGGAGACGGGTAGGCGCATGTGAATCTACAGCTCTACATGCCAAGAACAGATGCTTACTGGGTAAGTGACATTATCTTTTCGAGGCATGTGAGCTGTAGATCACATGCTTTGAATAGACTATACAGCAGTATACTCACAAAGCGGTGGCTAATCCATAGTTGTTGTAGTTGTCCGAAACAGTGTTTTAAGTACTACATGG
Source organism: Triturus cristatus (assembly GCF_964204655.1). Classification (NCBI taxonomy): domain Eukaryota; kingdom Metazoa; phylum Chordata; class Amphibia; order Caudata; family Salamandridae; genus Triturus; species Triturus cristatus. The sequence continues at coordinate 770,693,101 of NC_140580.1, forward strand.
TCTACATTAGCATGTTGTCTCACTAACACATCTACAGAATAGTGTTTGGTATATGTGTGCGGTGTAGACCATGGTGCTGCCTTACATGTATCAGCTAGGGGAATATACCCTAAGAAGGCCATAGTAGCCCCTATTTTGCGAGTGGAATGCGCTCATGGGGTATTAGCAAAGTTCTTTTTGCTTAACATGTCTGGATACATTTTACGATCCATCTTGCAATGCCTGATTTAGATATGGGATTGCCTTTGAGTGGAGAAAAAAAGGCAACAAAAAGCTGCTTAGTTTTGCCAAACTCTTTTGTTCTTTCAACGTAATATAGTAGAGCTCTTCTAACATCAAGGGTGTGTAGAGCTCTTTCTGCTACAGAATCAGCTTGAGGAAGCAACACAGGTAACTCAACCGATTGATTGATATGAAAGGCAGAAACTACTTAAGGTAGAAATTTAGGAATCGTGCGAAGAACCACTTTGTCTCTAAGAAGCTGAAAGAAGGGCTCTTGTATAGTTAATGCACTCTTCTCAGTGAATTTATTGCGATGAGGAAAGCAACCTTCCATGAGAGGAATTGTAATTGGCACCTATGCAGTGGTTCAAATGGTGGACCCATTAGCCTTTTAAGTACTAGGTTTAGGTTCAACACTGGTGCAGGGGGGACTCTTGGTGGTATTCGTTTTAATGCCTCTAGACAGGCTTTAATCACTGGTACTCAGAACAGAGATAAGTGTTGTCTGTTTTGTAAGTATGCAGCTACTGCTGCTAGATGTAAGCAAATGGATATGTAGGCTAGTCCAGATTGCTGTAAATGTAACAGTTGATGTTCTGTACAGAAGCATCAAGAGGGTTGATATTGGTTTTGATACATTAGATAACAAATCGTTTCCATTTTGCTAAATAACATGCCCTAGTAGTAGGCTTTTTAGCCTCTTTTAGGATATTCATACAGTCTGGTGGTAAGTGTAAATAACCAAACTCTATGACTTCAGGAGCAAGATAGCCAGGTTGAGTTCTTTGGGATTTGGAAGCCTGATTTCTCCATGGCTCTGAGTGAGGAGACTGGACGTGAGATGCAGCTTTTGGTGTGGGACTATTGACAACTCCAGCAGGTGGTGAACCAGGGTTGATGTGCCTATGTGGAAGCTATGAGAACTAGCGTGAGGGATGGTTGCTTGAACTTCTGAACTACCAGTGGAATGAGTGGGAGAGGCAGAAAAGCATAGGCGAATATCCCTGACCAATTGATCCATAGGGCCTTGCCTTTGGAGAGCGGGTTTGGTAATCTGGAGGCGAAGCTTGGGCATTTTGCGTTTTCTGATGTGGCGAACATGTCTATCTGAGGAAATCCCCATTCCTGAAAGTAAGGGAGGAGAACCTGAGGATGAAGTTCCCTCTGGTGGATTTGTTGCGTCTGTCTGCTGAGAAGGTCTGCAATCTGATTGTTTACTCCTGGAAGGTGCTCTGCCAGGAGATAAATCTTGTGGTGTATAGCCCATCTCTAAATGACTTGTGCTAGGCGTGACAGTTGGAGGGAGTGTCTCCCCCTCCCCCAATGTTTTTGTATATAGTACATAGCTGTCATGTTGTCCGTGCACACTAGGGCATCTTTGCCTACCAGGTGAGTTTGAAAGGCTTTGAGCACTAGAAACACTGCTAGTAGCTCTAGGTGATTTATATGGAGATTTTTGTGCTTTAGACTCCACAATCCTTGGATTGTGTGATCCTGTAAGTGAGCACCTCAACCAGTGAACGATGCGGCTGCTGTTAGCACGGTCTGTGAAACAGGGTCGATGAAGGTCCGCCCTTTGGATATATTTTGTGGGTTTCACCACTGCGGAGAGCGACAGGTGCGGCTTCCAACCATAGATCGGATAGTCGACCCTGCGACTGGTTCCACTGACTTGTTTAGCATTTTTGAAGGGGACGCATGTGAAGTATTGCATGGGGTATGATTATGATGTAAGACGCATTCATTCCCAGCAGTTGCATGAAGACTCTGGCTGGTAATGAGTGGTTGGGCTGAAACAGAGTGAGAAGACACTGAATACTGTGAATTCTGGCTATATTGGGAGAGGCTAGAGCTTTCTGGAGTGTCTATGGTGGCTCTCAAATACGTGTGTGTTTGAAGGCTGCAGATGGCACTTCAACGCATTCACTGTAAACCCTAGTTGGTGTAGTAAGTGAATTGTGGCTTGAGTGTGTTGGAGACAGTTCTGGTAAGTGCTGGCTTTGATGAGCCTGTCGTCCAGATAAGGTAAGACGTGGATATGCGGTCTTCTCAGGTGAGCTGCGACTACTGCCAGGCATTTGGTAAATAATCTGGGAGCAGTGGTGACTCCAAACGGTGGTACTTTGAATTAGTAATGTTGACCCGCTATCACAAATCTTAGTTATTTGCGATGAGCAGGGTTAATTGGAATGTGGAAATATGAGTCCTTTAAGTCTAGAGTAGACAAAGTCATCCAGTTGTAAAAGTGGGAGCACTTGTTGAAGTGTTAACAAGTGAAAATGTTCTGACAGTATATAGTGGTTCGGTTCTCTGAAGTCCAGAATAGGTCTTAACGAACAGTCCTTTGAGAATTAGAAAATACAGGGAGTAAACATCTGACCCTTGATTTTGTAATGGTACTGGGCTATGGCTCCTTTTCGCAAGAGAAACTGAGCTTCCTGTTTGAGTAGGTGCAAATGTTCTGGTGATAGTTTGTGATAACGAGGTGGAATGTTTGGAGGATTGGTGGTAAGCTCCAGGCAATAACCATGTTGGATAATTCCTAACACCCATTTGTCTGCTGTTATAGACTGCCAAATGGGAAAAAACTGTAGAAGATGTCCCCCGACAGATGTTAAATGATCAGGGGAAGGGTAGGTGAGTCACTGCTTGTTAGAGGAAGGGGAGGCACAGGGTGTGTAACCCTTTCTACTACCCTTGCCGTTGTTTCCTCTATATCCTTCTCTACAGAAACCTCTTGTGGAGGAAGGTTGATTGTTGCCTTTACAGGAGGAAACCTTGGTGTCTGAGAATGTGGTCTTAGACTAGATCAGAGGGAGCAGTGTTATAGTTTTTATCTATTATGGGTGTCAGAATGTGAGCACAAACAGGGTCTCATCATGCCTTTGAGCATAGGGAGAGTCTGACTAGATCTGTGTGTACTACTCAAAGTTTCGAACAAAAATTCTTCTTCTAATAATTCTTTGTGTAATTGTACCCCGTGATATTGTGCATCTCTAGCAAGCAACTCTAAATAACTTAGATTGTTGTCAGGAGGAGAAGAATATGGCAGTTTACAACACATGCGAATACATCGCATGCCTTTACAACGCGGTCATTACAACGACCACGTTGTTACGACTTGCTGTAGGGGGCGCGCTGGACTTGGGAATAGTATTTACTATTCCTACTCGAGTTTGTGCAACAGCAGGGAAGGTAGATTGTATATCCAACACCAACGCGTCCCCTACAGCAAGTCTTTGAAACGACTTGCGATGTAATGGTACGCGTAGTAACAACGCGGTCGTTGTAATGACTGCATTGTAAAGGTACCACATGTGGAGACAGCGTTGTAAATACGGTTTCCCGGAGGGGAAGGCTTTGCCGGGTAAAAGGCTGGGTCGTTATCTGTAGATGGATCAATAGCGTAGTCTTTCCAGGGATCTACAGGTAATTGAATATCTCCATCCTCAGGCTGTAAGGGTGGAGTGTTGTGTGGTGTGATAAGTAAATGTTCTAATACTGGAGAAGGTGCTGAAGGTGTAGGGGAACGTGGTGGAAAAGGAGGAGGAGAAGGTTTAGTCCTGACAGTCTTCTTTTTTAAAGGAATCTTATATTATATGTCCTCTGACTCAGGTTTGCATTTGTGATGCAGTTTGGTAAGAAGATGTCCTGTTTCAGGGTTAATGTAACATTCCTTTTGTTTACGATCTGATTTAGGGGGGGTGGGGTAAGTCAAGAATCGGATCTTGCGGCTTCAAAAGGAGCATTTTTTGGTTTCAGCACCAACAACTTCAGTGCTGGGATGGAATGACCTTTCAGCAAAGAAGGTTTGGGCTCCAAAGCCATTTTGAATTTCAGCATTGAGTGTTTCGGCTCTGAAGCATTCTTCTGCTTTGAGCTCGAAGGTTTCGCTTCAGTTCCGGACTTTGGAGAACTTGGTCCCGAGCCGGAAGGCTTGACAATGGGTTTTTGTGTCGAGCCGGAGCATCAAATATCGTCTCTGCGAGGCGGAACCAAAGCATTTTGGTTAGTTTGAGTTGGATTACAGGTCAGGGGTGTTCAGTACTCACAGGACCTTGACCCTGCGGTATGTCCTCTTCCATCTCCCGAGTCCGATTCAGAAATAGGTAAGGGCTGCTCTTCCTGTTCCTCTTCGCCCCCTTGTGCATTGAATTCTTCTTGCTCGGATCCTTCACCGAAGCTGTCCGGCATGTATTCGATGTGCTGGCTTTGCATTTCACGACGTCAAGCCCAACGATCGCGGAGAGTTTTCTTGAATAGAAAGGATCTGCTTGCGTCAAAGTATTGTTCATTGTGCTCTGGAGATAAGAACAAGTTGCACACTTTGTACGAGTCAGTGCATGGATATTTTGCGTGGCACCGAGGGCAGAATTTGAATGGCGTCCGTTCCATCGTCTGCGAGGTGGACCAACGCGGTTGAGCTAGATGGCCTTCCACGAGTCTTCCGATCTAAATTGTACTTTTCTTCGATTGCTACGATACGCGGAGAAGTGGGATACGCATACGAAACAATACAGACACCGGTATAGTGGATTGCGCACCAAGGGGGATGCTAAGAACCGTTTGGAACAGGAGCGCAGCAATTCACGTCTGAACCCGATGGCAGAACAAAACAATCTAACAATGGAGTTGATGTCCATGCGCACTATCACCGAAAGGAGGAGTCATCTTACCTAGTGACTTGAAAAATTTCTTCGAAGAAAAGCAACTTTCAAACATCCGGACCCAACACTAGATGGCAGGAGTATGCAAAGCATGTGATCTACAGCTCGCATGCCTCGAAGAAACATGTTACAAACGAAAATACAACAGGCACTGGTGGACAGTACGAGGGAAAATTAGCAACATATGCCCCCAGGCTTCTCTATAGGTATAAGACTAAACAATGCCTATGAAATGCTCCAAATTAGTATTTTATATTTCTGTAATTTGCAATGTTTTTTTTTTAATCATAGCAGGTCTGCAGGTAATAATTTACGTACCTGTAACAATAGTTTGAGCTTGAAAACCCTCTAGAGTCACATGCTCGACATTCTGCATTTGGGTCTGGAAACTGTATATAGGTAAAAGTTTTCATTTGGAAGCATCATCCACAGGCTAAAAATCACCCTCCATAATATTAAAGACTAATCTTTTTGATTATTAGCCATTTCGAGTTCAGGATCTCACAATCCTAAATTTAATTCATCTTCAATCCCACTTAGGTCACGGATCCCAAGCTGGAATTCCACATTATCATGTGCAACTGCACACAAAGTGTCTTATCAATGGAAAATATTTGATCTATATTTTCTTTATTTACTGAACAGAAGGGTTTGGATCTGAAATTCTGTACGTAGCAAACAGTAGACACCATCATGGGTACCTTGTAGGATGATAAGTTTAGACAGAAGATAAGACAGTACCCATATTAATGTGATAAATTAATTACATACAATTTATGCCCTGTTTTTAAGGATAAGAGGTAGGGTGAAGGGAGGGAATCAGAATTTACAGATCAGCAGAAGACGGACTTTTTAAATGTCTGGTGTTCTCAGGTCAGTGGAGAGAATTAGAATGGAGGTTAAATATTGGTGGAAGATCAGAAACCGTTATACAGGCTTAATGGAGTAGGAGAGATGATTTAGACTGGCACAGCATATGATGAGTACTCTGAGGTATTCTAACTTTTGCAGCTTGGACAAAAGTGAAGGTATGTTTTATGCAGGTTTAGGATCTGCGACCTGGTGGCTACAGCAGTGTGGTTAGGAAACATTCCAGGTGCATGCTGAAATAAAAAAAAAGCATGTCTTATAGCTAACAGAGTCTGGTTAAGGTATAAAAAAGGATGTAGCTGGTGGGAAAGATGAACTGGAAGCTTGATAATACCAGAGTTCTGCTTTCAAAGATTTCAGACAATGTGGAGGTCTAGCCTGTACGTAGCATCATCCATGTAGCAGTCACAGGAGAAGCTAAATTATCAAGTTACTTTCCTTCCGTAACACCCATTCTGGTAGAGACTATCTAGCTGCAGATTCAACACCTTTTGAATATCTCACAGACATCAGACTAGATCTGGAAACATGTTTGTAGTACCTCAGTTTGCCGGAAGTTGGTACTGTATGGCTCGCCGCTGATGCCGCTTTGCCCCATAACTGACGAGGGGGGCACATAAATTCTACACTGCTGTGCGCTGACATCAGTTGCATTCAAGACTGGCTGTGCACACAGACGTGGAGAGCCAAATGCAGATCAGTAGACCAGTGTGCAGATTCCTAGAATTAAGATCTTATTATTGGATAGAGTCCAACCACAGAAAGGGAAGCATGGGAGGGTCGGTGAGTAATCTGCGGTTAGATAGAGTCTCTACCAGAAACAGCATTACAAAAGGTAAGTAACTTGCTCTTCCGATAGAGCCTTCTAGCTACAGATTCCTCACCTTTTCAATAGATACCAAGCAATACCTAAGGAAAGAGAGCTGTGGATGAACTCAAAACAAAGTCCTGCAAGTCATAGAGAGCAAAGTGCCCAACTTGGCTGTCCAGACAACACTGCTTTGTGAACATATGGTGAGATGCCCACATAGATGCCTGACAGATGTCTAGGACAGAGATGCCATGTGCTAACGCAGTGGAAGCAGCTTTGGCAGAATGGGTTAGCAGTCCTCCAGGGGGTTGCTTCTTTGCCAGTGTGTAGAAGATCTTGATGAAGAGCATGATCCAGTATGAGATGGTATGTTTCTGCACAGCCTTGCCTTTCTTCGCTCCAGCAAACCCCACAAAGAGCTGATCGTCCACTCAGTGATCTTTGATGCACCTGATGTAAAAGCAGAGTGCTCTTAGGATCCAAGCGATGTAGCCTTTCCTCCTCGGAGGGGTGAGGTTAAGCAAAGAACGCCGGTGGAGTGATGGATTGGTCGACTTGGCACAGCATCACAACTTTCAGGAGAATTGATGCCTAGCACACAGAACCAGCATGTCGGGGAAAAAGGGTGGTGTATGGAGGATAAACACACAAGACCTGAAGTTCACTCATACGCCATGCTGAACACATGGCAACTAATAACACAGTATTGATGGTGAGAAACCGTAAAGGACAACAGTAGAGGGGCTAAAATCGAGCCAGGAAAGAGATAGCACAAAAAATAAAACAGACAGTTTGGAGAGAGTCAATATGGTAAGCGCCGCACCAAACCACAAATCGGCCCCAAGGGCAGGCCAACACAGTTTTGGTCAAGGAATGTCAAAGGTATTCAGCTGTCACCACTAAATCGCCATGCATGAATATGGAGATTGTGAAGGGAGGAGTGGGGAACCCAACCATTCTGCTGTGACAACAGATCCTCCTGGAGTTGCTTCCTGATCTGAGGACCGATGCTCAAGCCCAGGAGTTCCTGATACCATACTTTGCATGCACAGTCTGGAGCCACTAGGATGACTTTGGCCCAGTCTGCCCAGATCTTCCAGAGACCTCTGGACAGGAGAGGTACCAGCGAATTCCCAACTTCCACTTGAGGCGGAACATGTCTGGGGAGAGGAGTTGGCCTAACGGCTAGGGTGGTCGACCTCACATCTGGGGAAATGGGTTAGAGTCTTGGCAATGACGCTGAATATCCTGCGATTCTGGGCAAATCACTTAATCTCCCCGTGCCGAACAAAGAAAGAATGTGTCCTCATATAATGCAACTGGTGCTATGTAAAGTGCTCTGATACTGGATTCGGGTCAAGTTTGCGCTATATAAAACTATTAAAAAACAACAAAAAAAGTCAGAGCGAGATACTATTTGAAAACTCCAACACACAGAAGTGCTGACATTGCGCATTCTCGGCAGTGGCAAATGGATCGAGCCAAGGTTCTCCCCATTCACAGAAGAGATCTTGCGCCACCTCCAGGTTTAACTACCACTCATGATCCGCTAAGCACAGAGTTCATCCTCCCTGGTGCTCAGTGAGCCCGCCAGGAAAATACCTTGGTAGTCTAGCCATTTCAAGAGGCGCAAGGCCTCCTGGCATATAGTTTGAACCCACCCCACCCGGTTTGCTGTAGTACCACATCGTGGTGTTCTTGCCTGTGAGCTCTTGTACCAGCCTCCCCTCTATGAATGACAGAAAGGCTTTCAGCACCAAACAAATGGCTCTCTGCTCCAGAAGGTTGATATGGAGCTGGGACTCCACCAAAGACCAGAAGTCTCTGATCTTCACCTCTCCCAGATTGCTGTACCAACCTGGAAGCTATGTATTGATCACCACTGCCAGGTGGACTCCAGGAGGTGTCTAGCCCATTAGAATCTAGCAATTCCTCATACCAATTGCCATCAGCATAGGACTAAACAACCTAATTATCCAGATCAGGATGGTCGGATTCTGTGCCATGAAGGGATCGTAAGGAATGTTGCCTGCCTGGTGGTAAAGCAAAAACAGAAAGCTCTGTAGCATTATGTTGAGAAGTTGAATGAAATTGGCACGGCATAGAGTCAGAAAGACAAATTGGGGTCACCGCTTTGGGTGGTGAAGTTGACGTACCCAGGCCTGGACTGGGTAGGGGCACAGAGGGCAGCGCGGGTTCTGCAGCTGGGAACCGATTTGACACAGAGGAGCTGAGGGCGACCCGCCGGTGGTAATCCAGGCGGTAGGCCTCTCAGCTCTGCAAGGCCTGGAGGCACACACCTAAGGGAGCCATAAATAACCATAGGGCCGGAGCATGGCTAAGAAAAACTCTTCAATTTAGTGTGGCATGGCTGAAAGCCACGGAAACTAGAGTTGTGTCAGAAGCAGCTGCGGAATCAGCTTCAAAGTCTGCTGACTTCAGGAGCCGGATTGGGACCATATGCGCCACCCACGCGTTTAGTCCTGGGAGTGGGAATGGCACAAAGGAGCGGAACTCCGCTTCAACTGCTTATTGTTCTTATGCTTACTAGAGAATTTGGACAACGGCAAAGATCGGCCTCAAGAGTAGCCCTGTGGACTTTGGGAGCAGGTACGACCTTTGGACTTGAAGAGGGACTGAGAGCGGTCCTGGCATGGTGTCTTCTTGTACTTGGCCACAAAGTTTGCCTCGCATTCCTTGATGGCCTTCGTGTTCGACGTGCGGTCCCCGCAGATCTTGTGGCCCGAGCCCAGACACCGCAGGCATACCTGGTGGGGATCTGTCACAGACATCGGTTTGCAACAGTCTTTACAGGGTATAAAATCTATCGTCTTATGGGGGTGACATCACTTGTACACTACAAAATTTTGAAAAATATCTGAAAATGTAGGCTGTTACGAGCGAGCTCAGGACCTGCATCTAGAGGTACAAAAATAAATAAATGGATGTCAGCGTGAGGGAGTGGCACTTTAGAGGCCAGGCATGTCATTTCCGGAGTGGAACGGCATCAGTGTGGTGCCGCATGGCGCCACCTTCCGGCGTGCTGAGGCACTACAAAAGAAATTCCGGATCCAGTTTGACACCTTTGGAATATTCAAAAGGTGAGAATATGTGGCTAGAAGTCTATTTCAGAGAAAGGGATATCATGAAAGCATCACATATTGTAAGCCTAAGGAAGTGAGCCAATAACATGTTGCGTACAAACATAAACCTTCCCAACAGGCTGTATGAAAGCCTTTGTCTTGATCATGAGGTAAACAGTGGCAAATTCTCTGTTTGTCAATCCATGTTAAACACGGACTGAGACATTTAAACAGTCTTCTCTATAGTCTAATTTCCATAGGTAATTGGAGGCTATAAAACAGTCCATATGAAATAACAGCTTTGTGAGACCGAGAGCACCTGCAAATGTTTGACCATGTGCTCTGCTTTCCAATGCCATTTTCAAGTCTTCTGTTACTGACAATGCCAGATAATGGACAAAATTGCTGGATTGAGCTGAGGTGTTTGGCACTGTAGATTACCCTTGCAAAAGAAGGAGAGTGGCTCAATAAAGTCCAAAGGGATAGAGCACCGGTAACTATGTAGTTAAAAAGACTTTTCTCTTTGAACTAATATAAAGAATTATACCACATAGAAGTCACGTATTCCATTCATCCAGTTGCACACTCTCATACTCAATTATAACCACTCCATATGAAATGTTGGAAAATTATCAGTAGAAAAATTCTTTCGTTAGTAAAAAACATCAATTGAAGTTTATTGACATATTAAAAAATCCCATTATAATAGTAAATCAAATAGAACAATCACAAATCAATAGGTATGGATCAGACCTAAAACATAAAGGGGCCTATGCATCAACAATGCCATTTGCGATTCCTTATTAGCGAAAAATAAGGAATCGCTAATAAGGAATAGCAAAAGGCTATGCATGTAGGAATCGCTATTCAAATAGCGATTCCTTAATATTCCTTATTACCGAATCGGTAATACCGAATCGGTAATAAGGAATACCTACCCATTCATTCCTATGGGCTTGGAGGCCCATAGGAATGAATGTAAAGCCAGTCTGTATTAGCGATTCGGTATTACCGAATCGCTAATAGCGGGAGCACTTTCAAGGGTGCCAGGGTGTCAAAAGGACACCCTGTTGCACCCCTGAAAATGATATGTGCACATATGTTGCACACACACATGCTCTAAGGGCATGTGTGTGCGCAACATGAAACTTTGAAAAATGCACAAAAGTGCATTTTTCAAAGTTTTTGCAAATTACCATGCAGTTCATCTTCATGGTAATTTGCTCCCCCTATTAGCAAAATCGCTAATTTTTTAACTTTGATGCATTGCATTTAAGGAATCTCACTTTGGGATTCCTTAAATGCAATCGCTATTTAAGGAATCGGTATTTAAGGAATCCCTATTTAAAGAATCGCTATTTAAGGATTCCTTAAATAGCGATTTCTGCTTTTGGGTTGATGCATTGGGATTGGGTATTTTTTCCTTAATACCGGGAGCTATTACCGAATCGGTATTTTACAGACTGGATTTTGGGTTGATGCATAAGGGTGAAAGACAAATAAAGATATTATATAAAAAAAAGTTATAAAATATAACTTTTAGTTCATGTAGAAATGACAATCAAACATTTAGACATTTATACAGTAGGAGGAACAATGAGACACCAAAATTGTGTCTCGGATGTGCAAATTTGTAATTTCGGTAAACAGAAACAATCTGGTGACAATGCACCCTAGTCTCTTAGGGTTCTGTTCCAAAACAAATTCCACCCAACAACATATGCGTCGACGCGTTTCGGTGGTATAAAATAATAAAAACCACCTTCCTCAGGACTGGCAATATTTGTCCCCCGTTAAACAGCTTTAGTAATCATTCCTAAACACAAAACATAATATAAACATTAAAAGCAAAACAAAGCAGAAACAATATATATACATACTTTTCAGTACAACAAGAAGAAAAATTCCAATTTGATCAAAACATCACTATTAGGACATTATAAACCTAAAATCAACATAATTACTTGTAATGTAATCTAAAAGTTTCCAACATACCATTGGGAACACCATAATCGAAAGAAAGATCATTCCTCAATCGTCACACTGATATGATTAATCAAGGAGACACCCATCATACGATATATCCAATTTACAAAATGTTTCTGTCACCAGATTGTTTCTGTTTACCGAAATTACAAATTTGCACATCCGAGACACAATTTTGGTGTCTGTCATTGTTCCTCCTACTGTATAAATGTCTAAATGTTTGATTGTCATTTCTACATGAACTAAAAGTTATATTTTATAACTTTTTTTATATAATATCTTTATTTGTCTTTATGTTTTAGGTCTGATCCATACCTATTGATTTGTGATTGTTCTATTTGATTTACTATTATAATGGGATTTTTTAATATGTCAATAAACATCAATTGATGTTTTTTACTAAAGAAAGAATTTTTCTACTGATAATTTTCCAACATTTCATATGGAGCGGTTATAGTTGAGTATGAGAGTGTGCAACTGGATGAATGGAATAAGTGACTTCTATGTGGTATAATTCTTTATATTAGTTCAAAGAGAAAAGTCTTTTTAACTACTGTAGATTACTCATCAAACCAATGAGAGCGCCTCATTACATAGATGCCAATAGTATTCCAAAAACTAAACTAGTCACAAGTCTAGTACCTACCACTAGAAGGCAGGAAAACACAGTATGTGATGGTGCTATAAATTCATGATCCAAACAATGACTTAACTTTAATAGGGAAGCCACCTCGATGGGTGGGTGTAAATATGATACCCTACTACACAATGTGTTAAAACTACCATATGCAGCAAGGAAGAGCTCCCTCTTAAAGAAAAGCCAAGAAGAAAAGTTATGGTAAACATCCCAGACAATTCGCATCTGAAAGTCATACTAACCCGATGAATGATCCCAGCAGAATGGAGGTGTTTAATTCCACAGAGCATCTGATAGAGAAGGTACGACATCCGCTCATGGTCTAGCTCCATCTGAATGACTTGGCAGAGGTTGGCATCCATGAGTTCCATCACTATATAGCTAAAGAAACAACACACAAGAGTCAAATACCCCTTTGGAAAAGCAACGTTAGGAATTAAAAAAAAAAAATACTTGCTTTAATTCTAGTTTGCCTTAAGGATCATCTTCATTAGTTTCATAAACACCAGAATATCGAAGCCTAGGCGTGCTATCCAGAATTCTTTTTCTAAAGAGAAAATTATTTCCCAAAAATCTCTCTCTCCAGTCTAATGTATAACTTCCTTTTTAAAATTAACCAAATTGTAAATGGCACCAGCTTGACTACTTAAGCCTTTTTTTTTCTTTTTTTACATCTGCCCTCTTAAAGGGAAAAAAATGAAACAGCAGCAGATTGGCAGCAGGATCATATTAAAAGAACCGAACTGCCACTTGTATACAACCAGGCTTTTTGAGAGTGCCGCAGTGACAGACCGCCTACAGTTTGTGAGCTAACCAAAAGTAAATTTAAACAATAAGAACATTTGCTTATTACTGAAGCAATACTACCCTTTCTCCTAAACGCACAAAGGCTATACCATTCCAACCCAACACTCAAAGGCAGGCTAGAATCAGATACAAATAGGATTGTAGTGTTGTCGTGAGGTTAACAGGACCCTTGTACAAATGCTCCCATTTTTTACACGTTCACGTTTAAACTGGACATCTTTTTAGACGATGGCTTCGCACATTTTGATGCGTGCTTGCCTAACATAGTGTACTCAGAAATGTTTTGCTTACAAATGCATTTCTTTACAGGCACATTAGAATACCATTGTACATTTTGTCCAAGTACACTGTGCCGTTTCATATTGTTGTCTGTTCAGAGACCGCTCTGAATTGGTAGAATCAACAATGTTAGCCAGAGCTGGACTCGGGCAGAGTGTGAAAGGGTTCAGATTTCATTATATGAACTGCCCTAAGCCTTTGATCAGCAGAGGAGCATTTCTATGGATTGTCGCGGTCACCCCGTACCTGAATTCCAGCCCAGCTGGATCTTATCACTAGCCTGCGAGGGACGGTGGCCTGTTCTACGCCAGACTGGCTTTCAGATGAAACATGCACACAGGTAAATGGAGAATTATACCATTCCAACCAGAACCCCAAACACCCTATGCTCTCAAGGATAGGTAGTGCTAGGTAGGAGTGCAATTTAATGTATTCATATAATCAATGCAATAATTGCAATGGTTGAATTATTGGACTTTTTCACCATTCTTGTAATAATTGCTGGTTACCCTGCTCCATTTCCTTCTAGTAATCATTGCAGCACATGCATTTTACACAAGAATCCAACTGCTTCAATAAAAGTTTGAAATGCCAATTTGAGTATTTCTTGTGTCTCTCTTTGGGCATGCCTCAGATAACAGCAAAAGCGTAGATCTGTTTGTACAATTTCCATGGGGAAATTAGGGTTGTCATGTTCTGAGGTTGCAGAAAGGATGCTGGACAGTTATGAAGTAGGAGTACAGCCAATTGCCGGACGGGCCACCCACATGCTGTTTTGGTATTTTGGGATTTTTTCTTCAAATAATATCCTTTGTGGCTAGTGGACTTTTTGCCTCCAACTCCCATGCGGAAGACTGGGGGTAAACCACTCCAATCTGACCCAGAGTGAGGCAGAAAAACTGTAGTCGCTGTTTTGGAATAGAGCACGGCCCAATGGAAGGGTAGGGCGCCTTGCCTGTTTTTTAACCATCATTTTCCCCCTGGTGCATAGATTGGCTTTATGCCCCAGTGGGGAGGCAGATTGGTGGTAACCCATCCACCCCCAATCTGTGTCCATGGGGGTAGACAAACTGTTAGCCCTGTTACGGCGTAGGAGAAACGGCCCAATGCTAGGATGAGCCATCCTACCACCTTTATAAAGCACGCATTTCCCCTGGTGTCTAGAGGGGCTTTCTGCCCCACTGATGGGCAGACAGAGGGCAAAAAATAGCTGCAATTTGCCACCGGGAGGGGGGTGGGGGCAGAAAGACAGGCTCATTATGGGGTGGGGAAGCGTGGTCCAATTCCCGGGTTAGCCGCCACACCCTTCCCTTTTTATTATTTACCCTGGTGCCTTGTGAGTTTTCTGTCTCCCTTGGTTAAAACCCCAATCTGCACACATGGGTAGAAAGACTGTTGGAGCGACCCCAGGATGGGCCCCCACTTTTTTTTTTTAGTTTAAAATCATAATTCTATGGTGCCTAGTAGGGTAAGCATTCTCTTTTTTGTTTTAGGGGATGGGTGAACGCTCACCCTGATGTTGATTGGGTGGATCCCTGCTAGAGGGGTTGCATTCCTGAGACTATCTGCATGCAGGGAACCACTAAGGAAAGGAAGGAACAGTTGGAAAGGGGATATTGCTACCTGAGCAGCAAAGTGAAACAAGTGGCACCTAGTAGAGCTGACTAGTTTCACTTTCAATCACAGTAATGTCGGAACACTGTGCATCACAATGATTCAAAAAAGAATATATAGTTGAGAGGCAAAGGAAACTCTTTCCTTATGTCCTCACATTAAAAAGAACAAAAAAATACCCTGCTGATTTGATTTGTCAATCAATGCTTTGGATGAACAGATTACATCCAATGGACTACTGAGCTAATGTGGTGAACGGTTTGTTCTCTGCAGCACGGCAGTGGTAATAATATTAAAGTTCAGTATACAAACACTATTGTATCTTAAATGAAGAACAGGACTTTTAATTGCAGGTCAAAACAAATAGGATTTGAAAACAATATCTAATGGAAATACAATACAGGAAGTAAAGTACGGAGTGATAGCACCATCTGGGGCTAAGAAACACCCCCAATTGATTTTAATAGGATGTAAACACAATATATAATAAAATTGGACACTGCCAGACTTTTTGATCTTCATATTGTCTGTCTGCATAAGGACAGACTCGTATTACTAAAGGAGGGTAGGAGGATATGAGAGCTAGCTACCATGCTTACTGATATGATAGAAATTACCGAAGATGACAAGGTTGATGGAATCGTATTTCCATCATTAGGTTAATCATTAGGTTTTCCTTCTGTGACACTACCATGGGAGGGATCACAAAGCGCTAGGTGTGAAGTTTCTTTAGTTCTCTCAGCCCCTTGTAATTTGTCAAAACTGACCCTTGATACACTTGGGAGGGTTTCAAATGCAGCATTGCCTGAGGTGACATAAATATGCAGCAGGCCAGTGAGAAAGGGTGACAAGACCAGCAATGAGCAAGATGCCAGTCAAACCTTAAAAGCAATAGAATGAGATTTTAAATGCTATAATCTCTAAAAAGACTGTCACAACGGGAGAAGCTAAATAGGAAAACAAAGGTACCTAATCACATTTTGATGTATAAATGTTGGCAGGTTTATGCATTTCTCTATCATTGAGCAAGATGCCAGTCAAACCCTAAAAGCAATAGAATGAGATTTTAAATGCTATAATCTCTAAAAAGACTGTCACAACGGGAGAAGCTAAATAGGAAAACAAAGGTACCTAATCACATAATTTGATGTATAAATGTTGGCACGTTTATGCATTTCTCTATCATTAGCATCTGAGCAGAACAGCACACTGCTTACCAAAACCCACATTCACAGATCTGCATTGTAGGCGTAGGTCTCTTTACTGAAATCTAAATAATAATCTCTGCATGCTTGTCGGGTCTCCAGAAGACATTTTAAATTTAAAAATGTAATTATAAATAGTGATAATTGACATTAGCAAATGCAGAATATCAAAAAACAAGAAAGGCGAGGCCACATTTTCTTTTTCTTACCAGGCTATGTTTTCCAACTACTATAAAAATACTTAAAATAACAATACAGCACAACTTTGAGGCCTAGGGAGACCATGAGCAATAACTAAAACAATTATGTAAAATGCTGGCGGGTGGAAGCAATTCTGGATAGCTGCAAACACATTTACTGCTCCTTTAAGAACCCAGACGCTTTCATATCCATCAGACCTTTAAAAAGGCAGGTGCTCCACAGTACACAGGCTTGACTAGACTCCTATAACAGTACATAAATGGACAGAAAAGTGAGAGGGTCGATTAGGACTTCAATAAAGGCACCAACCATGCAAAACTGGAACCAGTAACTTTTCCGTCTGCACTGTAGCATCCTCATTGCTAGCTGTAAACAATCAATTAACATACCATTCCAACCAATGGCAGCTTCTAAATAGGGATAGTGGAGGATCCTAGCAGTGAGCAGGATGTCGCTCCAGCCCAGAGCTCCTTCCACTGATTTCATGCTTTGGCGTAATGTGTTGAGGCATGGGCCAGGGACCTCTGTGGTGAGGTTCCTGTCCAATGTTCTAGTGGCAAACAGATTGGTGCCACTGGAGTGAAGAAAAGGCCCAGCAGCAGGCGCACACACACACACGGAGTCAGGAGGAGTGACCGCAGGTCACAGCGAAGGCAGACCATGGGCGAAGATAGGGCTGACACGTGCAGGAGATGCACTGCTGGAGAAAACTGGGTGCTACGAGACTTCTGGCCGATGGCCTCCCACTGTATATGTGACTGGAGGTGGGGACCCCCCCCTAAGGCAGAGTAGAGACAAACAAGTCACTTACCTCTGGTAACAGTCTTTCGGGTATATTCTCTAACTGCAGAATCCTCACCTTGTGAATATTTCCCAGGCGTTAAGACTTGATCTGGAAATTTTAAAGCAGCACTCTTGTGAATCGGTTGATGGTGCCGTGCAGCTGTGCGCCAACATCACTCCGTTCAAGAAATTAAGTGGCACCAATGTGGGCTGACATCAGTTGCTTTCTTAGGCTGTCTGCACTCTGAGACACAGAACCAATCAGCAAATTGACTTGACGTGTGAGCAGATGGCTAGATTGGGACCTTTTAAATATGGAAGAGACTAGTTCACAGAACGAGGAGGCTGGAGGGACAGTGATGAACCTTCGGTTAGATCGAGTATCACCAGAAAGATTGTTACCGAAAGGAAGTATCATGCTTTTCTGCTGAACAATTCTAACTGCAGATTCTTCACCTATGAATAGATACCGTAGCTGTAGCAGTACCTCCCCACATGGTTGGTTTGTGAACTGGCTGAGATCAAATAGTCCCGTCAGGCCGAGCTGCCAAAATACCCTTTCCACTGGACCTGTCAAGGCTGTAGTGCTTTGTGAACGTATGAGCAGATGCCCACGTAGCCCCTCACGAATGTCCAAGAAAGGTACTCTGGATGCTACTGCAGTAGTAGCAGCCTTAGCTCTGGTGATATGAGCCCAAAAGCTCTCTGTAGGCTGTTTTTTCACCAGTGTTAGCACATCTTTATACATGGAACAATCCATCGGGAGATGGTCTTCTTCTGCACTGCTCTTTGCCAAGGAGTAACCCACAAAGTTGATCGCCCCCCCCCCCCCCCCATTGTTTATTGGTGCAATACAAATAAAAGCTTAGTACTGTTTTGCAGTCCAAACAATGACATTTATCTTCTTTGTTATAGGGAAGAGGTTGTGAAAAGAATGACGGGAGAGTGATAGCTTGCCTGACATGAAATGCTGTGACCATTTTCAGCAGAAGGGAAGCTTGAGTCCTCAACACCAATTTATCTAGGAAGAATGTAGCTCGCAGGTACTGAGAGATTCAGGGTAGAGGACGAAAACATCAGGACCATATCCCAATGTCCAGAACTCTCCACTCTGGACACAAAACCACACTGTATCCAGTTAACCTGATGAAAAGGAGCGTCTGAAAAGGAGTTAGGTGTAAAATTCAGCACATTCATAGTGAACTCCAACAAGGTTATGAGGTTCGTTGTAGCCTGAAAGTGGTTGATGAATGCTTGGGGCCAGGTAAGGGAAGACTGATACCCCAACCTCCGAAGATGGGCTCAAACCACCACCTTCGCGTTCGTAAACCCAGAGGATCACTGGTGAGGCCAAAAGAGAGCACAGAGAACTGAGAATTATGCTGGTCAACTGTGGACCACAGGTAGCGCCTGCAGGAACAGGATATGGATATAGATACAAGCATCCTGCAGGTCCAACACCGCCATCCAGTCTCTGGCAGTAGGTTTCAGCTGCAAGGTCATTAGTAACCTTACCCAGTCCAACATTCTAAGTTAATTCAACACAGGTTAAAGGAGATTACATGCGCCAATGAGATCCAGGCATAAAGAATGCAATGAGCAGATATGGCCCTGTAATGTCTAGTTCCATTGCTGAATATTACAAGTGAGCAGGAAAGCCATCTTAAGGTATTTACTGGGCACTGGTCAAAACTAGTAAAGCAGCTCAAGGACTGAGACCCCCTGCGTGTTCCACCCGACTGCCCCCACCCAATCCCCCCCACCCCCCATCCCAAACTCTTTTTGACTAGACCGCCCAACGTGACCTGTTGGTGCTGCCTTGGACATTGCCCCATACTCATACTAAGTCCAGAAGAGTCCCGTAAGTTGCTGACAAGTGCCCAAATGCAGTATATGTTTTTCTCTATAAGATAAGATTACCACTCCAGAAATTGTGAACTTTTGAAACATGTAAAAATTCCTCTCTCCAAAAGTACTAACCTTATTCAGATTACCTTTGAATCTAAATTTAAGTAAAAATCTGTGCTTTTTTTAGTAAATAGTTATCAGACTTCTTTACTGAGTGTATGAATCACTTACTGACTTTGTGTGCACAATAAATGCCAAAAGCTTCTTTTTAGGTCTCGGCTGCGTAGGCTGCGCTTGCGCAGTCTCGCTCCGAGATTTAATGTTTTTCAGAAAAGGGGCTTGAACCCGCCCCTCTTCTCCATTGGCTGGCCTCTTAAATGCTGGTCAGCCATTGGAGAAGAGCTTTGTCTCTCCAAACAAGCCCCGCCTTTTTCGGATTCGGGCGTGTTTTTATGTTTCTTTCTCTTTTTCGTAGTCCCTGCCCCTTTTACACGTGGTGGGCGTGTTTTTTTTTAATTTTTTTTTTTTACATCGGAAGGTTCGGCCATTTTATGCGCGGTCTTTACGGAGCGGGACGTGGGGTCGCCTCTTTCTTGCTGCAAGGCTGATCTCGGCGTTTCCTCGATCGGCGTTTCAAGTCCGGCGTTTCCTGGCTCCTTTCAGGTAAAAGCACTCACTGATTTCTGAATAGTGAGTAAAAGCGTTAAGGTTAACGTAACAATGTTGTTCCTGCTTGCATTTCCACATGTTTACTTCACTCTTGGGGCCATCTTTATTGGGCTGCAAACCTTTCCTCCATACCAATTTACCTTTCCCTCATGCACTTTGTTCCTTGGTGGTATCCAGTCTTCCATACCAATAACATTCCCTTACAGCCATCTCTTCCATCCTTGCCCCTCACAGGGGATTATCTCTGCGCTGGAAATCATTCTTCCGTTCCCATCTACCTTTCGCTTACAGACATCTCTTCGGCGCTGGAATCCTCTCGAGCACAGGTTTACTTTCCTCACTGGCCCAAGCTTTCTGCATAGGTCTAGCTTTCGATAGGGGCACCTCTTTTGTGCGGGAGACCTCTCATTCATAACGCGCTCTCAACGGCCTTCCCGTTTTAGGGGTTAACATTAGTAGCGCCTGTATATAGTAACGCCCCCTACAAGAGGCAGGAGCTATATCTACTCCACAACTAAGCGCCACTTTTACAGAGTTTTGCCAGTGAAGCACTATTTTTGTTTTCTTGTCTTTGTTTTCCCTGGGCTTGCAACTAGTGGACAAATCCTGGAGGTACTGCAAGGTGTGGATTGGAAAACAAAATGTGTACTGCGGCTCTGCGTCCAGGGATGTGGTCTTTTTACCATACTGCTAACGTTTTGTAAGGATATCAGCAATGGCCATTGAAATGGGACCATTCAAGGCCCCTTTCAGGCAAAAGCACTTACTGATTTCTGAATAGTGACTGTAAAAGCGTCAAGATAACAATGTTGTTCCTGCTTGCATTTCACATGGTTCACGGGCGGCAGAGAAATAACAGGACTCTGTCTTTTCCTTCTTACTTACAGAAGAAAAATACAGTGTCCGCTTCTGCTCTGCCGCTTCAGGGCCCCCCCCCACACTCTTTCATTCCTCCCTCTCTTTCTGTCTAGCAGTTCTTCTGTTACTGAAATCCTTGACTTCAAGATGGGGTTCTCACTCTTTCCTCTACGTTCTTTTATTTGCTCTCCTGTGAAATGGATCCAAAAAAGAAAATCATTTTTGCTGGAAATGTCGTATTTTAATTCTAAGGTGCAGCATCTGGAATAAAAGGTTAAAAATATGAAAAATAAATAAAGTAGGACAGTGGTAGCAAACTGGCCAGATTGATTTTATTCACACCCAAACACATTAGCGCCACTTTTACAGAGTTTGCCAGTGAAGTACTATTTTTTTTTTCTTGTCTTTGTTTTCCCGAGGCTTGCAACTAGTGCACCAATCATGGAGGTACTGCAAGGTGTGGATTGGAAAACAAAATGTGTACTGCGGCTCTGCGTCCAACTGCTAACGTTTTGTAAGGATATCAGCAATGGACATTGAAATGTGACCATTCAAGGCCCCTTTCAGGCAAAAGCACTCACTGATTTCTGAATAGTGAGTGTAAAAGCGTTAAGGTAACAATGTTGTTCCTCCTTGCATTTCACATGGTTTGCTAAATGTTGAATTCCCCTATGAGTTTGCTTTTTCCAGGATGATGTTACTTATTTTTGTAGGCCGTATATTGCTCTTGTCTATTGCGTCATTTAAATTGAGCCTCATCCAGGTGTTTATAGCCGGCAGCAATTGGGTTGTAGTTGAAGGCAGTGTGAGTTTCTCTCAGTGGGACAGTATGGTGTTCAGTGGGGGGAGACGATGTGGCACTATGGCCAGAGCTGCTGAATTTGGAACTGGGGAACCAGGTTCAGCCTTAATAGCCAGTCCACCAGACGACTCTGCTGAGAGAGCACAATCCCATGCTAGACCTTAGAAGGCTTCGCAAGACCTTAGACGCGCTGGTGTCTTAGCACCAGCAGGTGGACCCTAGCACTGGCAAGTCTGGGTTAACCTTCAAGGTTTGTCCACCACAATCCATACTGAAGTTCACCTCCAGTCTTGCTAGCAGGCCTATGAAGCAGCACAGCCAAGAACAACAGTGACTCTGTCACTTAGGTCACAGGACCCTTGAGAAGGGCCAGCTCTAGGGCAGTGCAACCGGTGAGACCGGGCACTGACTTTGGGTGGAGACATTATGTTTGCAAGTAAATTAAGGTTTTAAAAGCGCTTGCTGCCTCCTTCCTGGTCTCCAGCAATTTTCGGCAACAATAAAAATGTCATGATGACTCTGGTGTTTAATGTTCTTCCTAGAGAGAGATCGGAGTTTTGTCTAGTGGAAATTTTGACTCCTGGAAAGTCAGCACATAGGGTTAATGTGCCTGCAGCAAAGAACATGTACCATGCAGATCACAAAGCGCACATAATGTAAATAGGTCAGTGGGCTACTGCGTGTGTAGGTGGCTCTGTGGGCTACTGCGTGTGTGTAGGTGGCTCTGTGGGCTACTGCGTGTGTGTAGGTGGCTCTGTGGGCTACTGCGTGTGTGTAGGTGGCTCTGTGGGCTACTGCGTGTGTGTAGGTGGCTCTGTGGGCTACTGCGTGTGTGTAGGTGGCTCTGTGGGCTACTGCGTGTGTGTAGGTGGCTCTGTGGGCTACTGCGTGTGTGTAGGTGGCTCTGTGGGCTACTGCGTGTGTGTAGGTGGCTCTGTGGGCTACTGCGTGTGTGTAGGTGGCTCTGTGGGCTACTGCGTGTGTGTAGGTGGCTCTGTGGGCTACTGCGTGTGTGTAGGTGGCTCTGTGGGCTACTGCGTGTGTGTGTGCGTGCGTGTGCGTGTGTGTGTGTGTGTGTGTAATAGGTCTCGCATTTGAGAGTGATTAAGCTATTGACATTGTAAATAACAATGCCGTTTCTTTAAATGTTTTAAAAACATAAACAAAATGAATGTCATGAGCAATGCCAATAACTTTAACAATGCCAAGACTATTGCATTGTAAATGCTTGTTAAATTTTCCCTGAAAGAAAAAAAAAAGGAAACAAAATTGACTCTATAGGCATGCTACAAAAAGTGGAAAAACTGAGCGGCATTTTAAGTCTGAACAAGAATATCCCAGCATGACAGATAGTGAGTCGTTTCTCTTTCGAGCTCTATGAAATGGATCCCAAACCATAGGGCTAATCCTTTTCTTTTCTCCACAGACAAATTTCTACTGCAGCACATTCTTTTTAGGTTTCACTCTACCTTTTGTCCTTTAACAGATTCTTAAATTTGCAATACATCTGTTTTTTACCTCCATCATTCCTCCATCAGTAGAGGATGTTAAGCAATTACTCAGATTGGGACTTTGTGGGGGAACACTGTTCTTTTCCTCGTGGCTTCTCAATTTGAGTATGTTTTGTCAGGCAAAAATACTATTTTTTTACACAGATGTGTACATGCGGAGAGAAAATAAAATGTTAATTACCCTGTAAGCATCTGTTTGTGACATGTAGTGCAATAGATTTGCATGCTCCTGCCATCTACAGTTGGGTTCAAACGTGGGCAACTTGTTTTTCTGCGAAGTCCTTTGAGTCACGGGGTATAGAAACTCCTCTTATTACTGGTAATGCGTATGTGCAACAAGAAACAGAAAGAGATGTCAATGTAAAGAGTTAGAAATATCTGCATCAACTAGAGGTGTCCTGGGAGGAAGGGAAGGTGCATGTGAATCTACAGCACTACATGCGACAAACAGATACTGATATGATAAAATTTTCAGTTTGTGGCATGCTTAGCTGTAGATACAGATGCTCTGCATGGACTGTAAAGTCGTTCTCCACTGAGCAGTGGATAGCCTGAAGACGTTGCAGAGGCCTGGAAAGTGTACATACATAGGAAAACCTGACCAACATATCCACACAGTAATTCCTGTTGAAAGTATGTGGAGTGGACCAGGTAACAGCTTTACGTATGTCAGCTATTGGAGTGTTGCATAGAAAAGCAATGGATGGCCCCTTCGTACGGGTGGAGGGGAGTCTGGGTGGGTAAGGCAATTGTCTTTTGGCATTAGCGTAGTAGGTCTGCGAACCTCCTTGAGGAGGGACATACACTTAAAAGGGTGATAAGGAATCCAAATTCTAGGACTTCAGGAACCAAATCGCGAGGTTGAGCTGCCTGGGGTTGGGATGCATGACTGTGTCCTGGTTCTGGTCATGTCTGGCCAACCTCTTATGGGGCACTAGGGATAGGTCGAGTAGAGTGATGAACCAGAGTTGTCTGGCCTACGTGGGTGCCACTAGAATGCGAGTGAGGGATGTTGGGCAGAGCTTGCGAACCACGAATGGAAGGTTTAGTAAAGGCAGAAAAGCATAGGCAAATAACCCTGATCAGTTCATCCATAGTGCAGTACCCTTGGATTGAGGTTGAGGTTGTGAAAACCTAAAGGTGAAGTATGGGCATACTCCGCCAGTAAATGGACTTTGAAGTGAATTGTCAACCGTCAAATACTATGAGCTAAAGCTGAGAACTGTGGCAAATGTGGGCCACCCTGCTTCTGGTGGTAATATATGGCAGTCATGTCTGTGTGGACCATTTGGTGTTGAATGTGGCTGAAAAATGCTTTGAGTGCTAACTGGAAGGCCAGTAGCTCCAGGTAGTTGATGTGGACATCCAACCAACTGGATTTCCACATGCCCTGTATGGTTAAGTCCTGTGAATGTAGCCCCCATTTGGTGTGGAAAAGAGTCTCTTGCGATGGTCAACTGCAGTACTGGGCCGAGAAAGAGCCGGCCTAGCAACAGACTGTTAATGTTCCACTACTGCAGACAGCGATGGGTGCGGGCCCAAATCAACACTAGATCCTCCAAGTAACCCTCTGCTTGTGACCACTGTGCAGCTAGGCACTCGTTGCAACAGGCGCATCTGCAAGCTGGCGTGGGGAACTATGACAATACAAAAGGAATCATGAAGAGAAGGCACATAAGGATTAGTTACTTACCTGTAATCCTAGTTCTCATCCAGGGGTATACTCAAAGTCATAATCTATGAATAATCCCCGCCCATGTGCGGGATCCCGGAGCATATAGAAAATACATATATATACATATATATATATACATATGTGAAAACATATAAATGCAGCCTAATAATGTTCAAAACATGGCAATGCTGTAAATTACATATTTTTGCATAGTAGTGCCCCCGTAACCCGTAAGGAAAAAAGGAAGCATCAGGCAAATTATAACACAGCACTGCTTTATTGCCATAAAGCAACATGTAATTGTAGGCATTCGCCAGTAGGCTGCAGTAGAGTATCAAGAAACCAAGAAAACTGACACCTTGCCTTTAAGGCATTAGAGTAGGGGGACAGTGCCTTTAAGGCCTGCCTGTGACCCCCTGCTCCCATGATGCACTACAGGTGGCAGTTGGGCCAGTTCTTTTTGGCGGTGCCTCCGCACCTGAGTAGATCTGTCTTCCATACATTACTTATTTAAAGAGAAAACATTGCTCGTCCGGGGAGGTGGGTGGGAGGTGGGTGGGTCGCTTATGACTTTGATGAGTATACCCCTGGATGAGAACTAGGATTACAGGTAAGTAACTAATCCTTCTCATCCAGGGGATACTCATCAATAGTCATAATCTATGAATAGAGTAGCAAGCCCATACCCAAAGTCTCGCGGACGAGCAACAACAGTTAAAAAACAAACAGCAAAACACATTTTGCATTTACAGTTATGCAAACAGGTTCCTCAGAGAAGCCTGCCCCACCTGGGCGTCGGCCTGCGCGTCTGAATCTAGGCAGTAATGGCGCGTAAAAGTATGGACTGAGCGCCATGTAGCCGCTTTACAGATCTCAGACATGGGAACGTTGCGAAGGAGTGCTACAGTAGAAGCTTTCCCTCGAGTAGAGTGTGCTCTAGGTTTACCCTGTAGAACTTTGTGGGACAGTTGGTAAGCCAAAGCTATACAAGAGACAATCCATCTAGAGATAAACCTCTTGGCCGCAGCCAGCCCGGTATTAGTGGGCCCATAGTTAACAAAGAGCCTGTCTGACTTTCTAAGAGTAAGGGTCTTAGCTAGATAGAATTTCAAAACCCTCCGGAGGTCAAGAGAGTGTAGAGCTCTCTCCGGGGGAGTGGTCGGCTGAGGAAAGAAGGTGGGCAACGTGATCACCTGATTAATATGGAAGTCCGAAACCACCTTGGGCAGGAAGCTCGGATGAGTACGGAGCACCACCCTATTAGCATGAAACACAGTGTAAGGTTCCTTGCAGCAGAGGGCCTGAATTTCACTAACCCAACGGGCCGAAGTGATGGCTACTAAGAAGGCAGCCTTCCAGGTCAAATGTTGCAAGGAGGCCTTATGAATCGGCTCAAAAGGAGCTCCCATCAGCTTAGAGAGAACGATATTAAGCTCCCAGGAAGGGGAAGGAGACCTTACAGGTGGGTAAACTTTCTTAAGTCCTTCTAAGAAATCCTTTACCACTGGCATCTGAAAGAATGAGGTCTGGGTAGGAGACTTCCTATAGGCTGTAATAGCCGCTAAGTGTACTCTGATGGACGAGTACTTTAACCCAGACTTCGCCAAGTACAGTAAGTAGGGGAGAATAACCTGTTCTTGACCCCGGATCGGATCAAGGGCGTTATCTCTACACCAGAAGCAGAATCTTTTCCATTTAAAGCCATACGACTTCCTCGTGGAGGGCCTCTTTGCCTCCCGAAGAATGCTCATACAGTCCGGTGGAAGATCTAGATGTCCGTACTGGATGAATTCAGGAGCCATGCCGTCAAGCGGAGGGAGGGGAGATTGGGGTGGAACACTCTCCCCTTGTCCTTGGTCAGCAAGTTCGGCAGGCATGGCAACCTCCTCTGTGGTACCTCCGACAGCTGGAGTAGATCTGGGTACCACCACTGCCGGGGCCACTCCGGTGCTATTAGGATCATCCGAGTTCTGGCCCTGTAGAACTTCTGAATCACAGCCGGGATGAGAGGGAGAGGAGGAAAAGCGTAAAGCAATGTCCTCGACCAGCTGATCAAAAGCGCGTTCCCCTGCGACCCCCGTTGAGGGAACCTGGAGGCGAAGACGGGGCATTTCTTGTTGTCCGCGTCTGCGAACAGATCGATGTCCGGTATGCCCCACAAGCGGAAGATGTCTTGAGCGACGTCTTCGTTGAGCACCCAGTCGTGCGCTTCGACGAAGTCTCTGCTGAGGCCGTCCGCCTGCACGTTCAGGGTCCCTGGCAGGTGAACAGCGACGATCGTCAGGTTTCTCGCCAGAAGCCATTTCCAGATTGACTGGGCCTCCAGAGACAGGACCCGTGATCTGGTCCCTCCTTGCTTGTTCAGATAGAACATAGTTGTGGTGTTGTCCGTCTGAACCTGTACATAGTCGGTCTGCAGGGATGGGTACAGGGACTTGAGAGCGAGATGGACTGCTCGGAGCTCCAAGAAGTTGATGTGATAGCTCTGTTCGGTAGCGGACCAGAGACCTTGTACTTGAAGCCGGCCCATATGAGCCCCCCAGCCCTGCATGGAGGAGTCTGTGACCACTGTCTGTGTCGGAGGCGCCTGATGGAAAGGGACGCCGTGAAGCAGATGGGAGCGCTTCATCCACCACCGGATGGAATCCTTGGCGGCTTGATGAAGGGTAATGTGATCTTCCCAGCGGTCGGACCTCTGCGACCACTGATCCTCTAGGTCTTGTTGCAGAGGACGCATGTGCAGACGTGCGTTGGGCACAATGTAGATGCACGAGGCCATGGATCCCAGGAGAGATGACACTTTTCTGGCTGTGGGATATTCCGTGCTGAGAAGCGTGCAGCTTTTTTGCAGCATGGAGGATAACCTCTCCTCCGAAGGACACACGCTTGCGGAGTCTAGAGAGGCGCCCAGGTAGTGGATCCGCTGAGTTGGATTGAGGATCGACTTCCTGTAGTTGACCTGAAGGCCCAACGAGTGTAGAAGGTTTAGGCAGAACGAGAGATGACTCTGGAGTCGAGCCGGAGTGGAACTTTTTAAGAGCCAGTCGTCTAGATAGGGATAGACGAATATCTTCCGTTTGCGGAGAAATGCAGCCACCACCGCCATGCACTTTGAGAATGTTCGTGGCGCGGACTTGAGGCCGAATGGCAGGACCTTGTATTGATAATGTTGGCGAAAGATGCGAAATCTGAGAAACTTACGATGTTTCGCTGAGACAGGAATGTGGAGGTATGCATCCTGTAAGTCGATGGCACACATCCAGTCCCCCTGGTGTAGATGTGGGAAGATCTGGTGCAGTGCTAGCATCCTGAATTTTTCTCTTCTGAGAAATCTGTTGAGTAGGCGGAGATCGAGGATGGGTCTGTAGTCTCCGATCACTCCTCTTTTCTGAACAAGAAAATATCGGGAATACACTCCCTGATTTCTCTGCCTGTTTGGAACGTCCTCTATGGCGTTTTTGGAGAGGAGAGTGGCAACTTCGTCCTTTAAAAGCTTGTTTTGGCTGGGAGGGAGTGGCTGTTTCCGTGGGGGTACCTGCGGAGGGGGAGATTTGAACCTCAGCAAGTAGCCACGCTCTACAATACTCAGCACCCATCTGTCGTTTGAAATTGTATTCCACTCTGCCAGGTGAGCGGTGATACTTCCTCCTACCGGAGTGGCGAACGAGCGCGGAGGAAGTAAGTTTTCACTGCTTGGGAGGTTGCTTGTTAGAGGACTGCTGCTGTTTAGCATTTCCTCTTCCTCTGCCCCGGCCCCTTTGCTGAAACTGGGACCTCTGTTGGTTTTGAGAGGACCATTGGGGCGTTTGAACGCGCTGGTGAAAGGCACGTTTGTCGCCCTGGCGAAAGCGCTTGCGGAACTCTTTGCGTTTTTCCAGTCCCACAGCCTTTACGGTGTCCAATTCCGTTTTCATCTTGCTCATTTGGTCGTCCGCATGAGCTCCAAATAGCGAAGATCCATTAAACGGCAGGTTAAGAATTCTTTTCTGCGCATCTGGTTTGAGGCCCGTTAATCTGAGCCAGGCCGAACGGCGGGAGCAGATGCCATGGGAGTAGCCATGCGCGGCTAGGTCTGATGCATCCGCCGCTGCGCTTATTACTTGGTTGGCCACCAGTCCGCCTTCATGGAGGATCTCCGTGAAGTCCTGCCTGTCCTCCCTAGGCAATTTCTCCACGAATCTGGCCAGGGAATCCCATAGGGAACGATCATACCTCCCCAGCAGGGCTGAAGCGCTAGCGACCTTCATGTGCGAGGCAGAGGTGTTGCACATTCTCCTGCCGTAGGAGTCCATCAGCTTGCTGTCCTTCTCAGGGGGGACAGAAGCAGATACTAAGGCTGAGTGAGACTTCATGGCCGCCGCCACTATCACCGAATCCGCTGGCGGGTCCGCCCTCAAGAATAAAGGGTCCTCGGTCGGAGCCTTGTACTTCTTTGCTATTCTCGAGGGGACCGAGCCCGCTGTAGCCGGTGTAAGGAACGTGGCCATCGCTGGTTCTAACAATCCTGGCACCAACGGGAGCAGAGGTCTGGGAGCTGACCGATGGTGTAAAGTATCAAAGATCACAGAAGTGGGTGCCTGAAGGACGTGCAGTGCGATGTTCAACTTCTGCGCCCCTCTACCCAGGACGTCCGAGAAAGTTATAATGTCATCCACCGGGGACACTCGCGATGGAGGCGTGGATGAAAAAGTAGGAGAGTAGCCCCGGACTGAGGATCTTGTGGATGAAGTCCCAGTGGACGACCTGGTGCGTCGCCTCTTGTGGGAGCGTTCGCTATGGTGAGCCCTTGATCCTGATCTGCGCTTGGACGGAGATCTTGGACGTTTTGGCGTGGTGCGACGGTCCCTGGAATGAGACCGGCGTGGTGAAATTGGCCTTGGATCCCTCGGAGGCGATTTACTCTTGCGCGGTGGGGAATACATGCGGGAGTAGTCCGATCCCGGACTCCGACATGTGCCAGCGCCCACATCTTGTAACCAGCGCGGTGACAGTCCAAACCGCTCTGGAGCCTCGGGTGATCTTTCCGGAGATATTTGCACGATGTGCAGTCCCGGAGATGACTGTTCTCCTGGGGACCTCTCCGCGGGCGGTCCAGTTTTCGCCCTCGACGTCGAATCCCTTGACGTCGACGACGTCTGCGTCACCATCGGCAAGTGTGAGGTATGCCGTTCTGGTCTCGACGGCGGTCTCGACGCCGATCGCGGAGACCTCGACGTCGATCTCCTCCTGTCTGGCACCTGACGTCGGCTAGATGACCTACACGTCGGCCGTGTCTTCGACGTCGACCTCTCTCGACGTCGACTGGGCGACTTCGACGGCGACCTCTCTCGACGTCGACCAAGCGACTGCGACGTCAACCTCTCTCGACGTCGACTGGGCGACTTCGCCGTCGACCTCTCTCGACGTCGACGTGGTGATCTTGACGCCGCTCTCGACGTCGACCTTCTATGTCGCCGAGTGGGGGTAACCATCGACGGCGACCGGCCCACTCGCGGCGGAATGTACGTCGCCGCATCTCTCGACGTCGACCCCCTCGAGGGTGGCGGAGAGTGTCTAGACGTCGACGGAAGCCTCGACGTCGACGGAGACAGTCTAGATGTCACTAGACTAGCAGCCTTCGAGCCCGAAGGGCCGCCTCTCGACGCCGACTTACTTTTGCGCGGCGGAGACTCTTGATGGTGGGATGAATCCCTCGACGCCGAAGTTCTCTGCCTTTTCGCCGGCATCCTCGACGTCGACGGCGAACCTCTTGGACTCCTGGTCTTCTTGGAGCCCGGGGAGCTGGTATGTCGCCGTTTCTGTACTTGCCTAGCTGAAGAAGGTGGTCTTGATGAGGAATGCTCGCCTTCACGACGGCTTCGTTCCTTCTCCAGTCTTGCATGCAGTTTAATGCGCTCTCTGTCCCTCAGAGTGTGCTTTGAGAACTTCTGGCAGTGGGGACACTGGTCAGGATCGTGTTTTGATGGTAAACACACAATACACACAGAGTGTGGATCCGCCAGTGCCATTTTATTACCACAAGAAGGGCATTTCCTAAGTAAAGGAGACATTCGGACTGGAAAAAATTGGAAAATTCACTGGAAACCAGCAGAATCAGCCCTTAAAAACCAGAAAACGTCGAAAAAAGCTTGAAAAAGCTGTAATTCAAAATTTCAGTCAAAAACACTGAAGAGCTCAAGCTCCAGGATCCTCACAGAAGGAGCCGGAAAAAAGAACTGGCCCAACTGCCACCTGTAGTGCATCATGGGAGCAGGGGGTCACAGGCAGGCCTTAAAGGCACGGTCCCCCTACTCTAATGCCTTAAAGGCAAGGTGTCAGTTTTCTTGGTTTCTTGATACTCTACTGCAGCCTACTGGCGAATGCCTACAATTACATGTTGCTTTATGGCAATAAAGCAGTGCTGTGTTATAATTTGCCTGATGCTTCCTTTTTTCCTTACGGGTTACGGGGGCACTACTATGCAAAAATATGTAATTTACAGCATTGCCATGTTTTGAACATTGTTAGGCTGCATCTATATGTTTTCACATATGTATATATATATGTATATATATATATATATGTATTTTCTATATGCTCCGGGATCCCGCACATGGGCGGGGATTATTCATAGATTATAACTATTGATGAGTATCCCCTGGATGAGAATCATCTTTACTGTTATTTGGCAATCTAGCTGAAAAAGAGGCAGGAACTACTGGAAAGTGAGGGCCCATGCTTGGCTGGGATAAGCCTCTCCAGTGACTGAGTGGAGGACTGTCTCTAAGAAGGGCTGAACCTGAAGGGGCTGAAGGTTTGACACTAAACCCTAAATCATGAAATAGGTCTATGGTGGCTTGAGTATGGGCCAGGCACTGATGCTCATTTGCATTTTTGATCAGCCACTTGTCCAAGTAAAGGAACACATGAATGTCAGTCCTCTTGAGATGAGCAGCAACCACAGCGAGGCACTTTGTGAACACCCTTGGGGCTGTAGCGACCCCGGAGAGCAGCACTTTGAACGAATAGTTTCTTACCTGTCGGTGTAGTTTTGCAGCTTGAAGATCTTTCTGGATTCACTATGCTGTGCATTATTCCGCGATCTTGTGGTTGGGTCCGGATTCGTAGTCTTTTCTTTGTTTTTTTGTTTTTTGTTTTTTTCGTAGCCCAGGTGGGCGTCGACGTCCACCATTTGGTGCACCTCCCGTGACGTCGTCGTGCTTCCTGCGGAAGTCCCACCTTTGGGGCGCCATCTTCGGGTTCTTTTTTCCTTTCTTTTTTTTTTTTTTTTTTTTAACCCTAGGCGATTGATTAATCCTTCTTGTCCATTTTTCTGTATGTTTTCATTTCTTTGATCTTTTCCATTTTACCCCCTCTTCCTCCAGCCTCATCTTCCTGGCGGAGGTGGGTGGGTTCGCTAGTGAATCCAGAAAGATCTTCAAGCTGCAAAACTACACCGACAGGTAAGAAACTATTCGTTTTGCAGCGTGAATCTTTCTGGATTCACTATGCTGTGCATAGACTTTGTAGCGGTTTTCCTAATTCTGTGGCGGCTGGGTGGTAGATGAGCGTTGGTCGTTGAAAATGTGCTGAAGCACCTTCTGTCCAACCTGTGCTTCCTTGTTCATCTGAATGTCCACGCAGTAGTGTTTTGTGAACGTGTGCACAGATGCCCAAGTTGCCGCGAGGCATATGTCCTGGATGGGCGTGTTCGCCAGGAAGGCCACGGTGGCCCCCTTCTTCCTTGTGGAGTGAGCCTGCGGCCCCTCCGCTAGCTCCTGTCCTGCCTGTTTGTGGCAGAATTGAATAGTGAGGGCAATCCACCTCGCGATGGTGCCCTTAGTCACTGACCTACCCATGAAGCTAGTAGCAAAGGACACAAACAGCTGTTTCGACTTCCTGAGTTCCTTGGTTCTCTCAATGTAGTGCATCACCGCTCTTCTTGCGTCGAGGGTGTGCAGGGCCTTTTCTGCGTTTGAAGTCGGGTTTTGGAAGAAACTTGGTATCTGAATACTCTGATTCATGTGGAACGCCGACACCACCTTGGGCATGAAGTGTGGGTCCGTTCTCAGGACTATTCTATCCTTGTGAATCTGAATGTAGGGTTCCTGCAGCGTTAGTGCTTGAAGCTCGCTCACCCTGCGTAGTGAGGTTATGGCCACCAGAAAGGCCGTTTTCATAGTCAACATCTGCAGTGTGGCCTTGTGAATGGGTTCAAACGGTGCCTTCATGAGCTCCGTCAGGACCACATTCAGATTCCATGCCGGCGGCGGCAACCTTTTCGGGGGGGCCATCCTTTTGGCTCCTTCCATGAATCTCCTCACCACCTGCGAGCTGAAGAAACTTCCACCTTTTTCACCTCTGGTGTAGGCCACGATTGCCGCTAGGTGTACCCTTAGTGAGCTCGAGCAGAGGTTACTCTTTAGAAGGTGTGTGAGGTACCTCAGTACTGTTGCGTCTCTTGTCATTCTGTTTTGCAGGCCCTTTTTCCGGCACCACACAGTGAACCTCTTCCATTTTGCGCTGTAGCATTTTCGTGTAGTTGGTTTCCTCGCCTCCCGTAGCACTCGCATCGTGCTTGGAGGCAATCTTAGGTGTGCGAACTCTAGGTCTTCAGGAGCCATGCCGCCAGGTTGAGGGTCTCTGGCTCTGGGTGCAGGACCTCTCCGTTTTGCATTGAGAGCAGGTCCTTCCTCCTCTTGAACCTGTATGGGTTGCCTTGTGCCATTTCTTGAATTTGTGAGAACCATGTCTGCCTCGCCCACTGCGGAGCCACTAGGATCAGAGTCATGTTGCTGGTTCTGCACTTGTCGAGCACTCTGTGCAACAGGGGTATCGGTGGAAAGGCGTAGGCAAATGTCCTCGACCAGCTTATCCATAGGGCATTTCCCTTGGATTGCTGATCTGGTTGCCTGGACGCGAAGCTTTGGCATTT
This sequence comes from Triturus cristatus, assembly GCF_964204655.1. Taxonomy (NCBI): domain Eukaryota; kingdom Metazoa; phylum Chordata; class Amphibia; order Caudata; family Salamandridae; genus Triturus; species Triturus cristatus. Next base: position 770,726,543 of record NC_140580.1, read on the forward strand.
TGCATTGTGGCGTGTTGCAAATAGGTCTATTGTGGGAGTCCCCCATCTCCGGAAGAGTTTCTCCGTTTCCTGGGCATTGAGCTCCCACTCGTGCGATGCTGAGGTCTGCCTGCTTAGCCAGTCTGCCTCCACATTGTCCTTCCCCGGTAGGTGAATTGCCAGTAGATCTATCCTGAGGGGTATGGCCCATCTCCAAATCTCCTGAGCTAGGGATGAGAGTGGGAACGACTGTGTCCCCCCTTGTTTGTTGATGTAGAACATCGCCGTGGTGTTGTCTGTTTGGACCAACACCCTCTGGTTGAACAGGTGTCTCTGGAATGCCTTCAGGGCTAGCAGGATTGTTTTCAACTCGAGGTAGTTGATATGGCGGACCGCATCTGCTGGAGCCCATAGACCCCTCACTCTGAGGTTGTCCATGTGCGCTCCCCATCCCTTCTGCGATGCGTCCGTGGTAATGGTCACTGTTGGGATTGGTGGTGTCAGGCTTCTCCCTGTTGTTATGTTGTCTCTGTTCCACCAAGTTATCTCCTCCTGCACTGCGTGCGTCACAACCACTAGATCCTCCCAACTTCCGTTTGCTTGTGACCATTGCTGTTGTAGCCATTCCTGGAATGGTCTCATGTGCAGGCGTACATTCGGCACCAGCTGGATACAGGACGCCATCATCCCCATCGTCTTGCTCACAGTCCTCACTGTCAGAGCTCGCCCCTTCTGGTAGAGCTTCGTCTCCTTCAGTAGAGCATCTGTCCTCCTGTCGCTGGGCACTACTGTACTGTTGCGGGAGTTGATCTTTGCCCCCAGGAAAATCTTCACCTGTTCCGGTTCCAGCGATGATTTTCCCCAGTGGATCGAGAATCCCAGATTCGTGAGGGTGTCTGTTACGCGTTTTGCGTGCCTCTCGCACTTCTCGCGTAAGTTTGCCTTGACCAGCCAGTCGTCCAAGTAGGGGTAGACATGTATTCCCTGTCTTCGTAGGTGTGCCGCTACCGCCGACAGGCATTTTGTAAAGACCCTTGGTGCTGATTTTAATCCGAAGGCCAGGGTTGTGAACTGGTAGTGTTCCTGTTCGATGTTGAATCTTAGAAGGCCCTTGTGCCTCCTGTTTATTGGGATGTGAAGGTAGGCATCCTTGAGGTCCACGGTGACCATGAAGTCCCCTTCTCTTATCTGTGGCAGAACCTCCTGCAGTGAAGTCATTTTGAACCTTTGCGTTCTGATGAACTTGTTTAGGTAACGGAGGTCCAGTATGGGTCTGAGGTCTCCGTCTACCTTCGGAACCACGAAGTAGTTTGAGTAGACCCCTTTGTTGCGTTCTCTGAACGGCACTGTCTCTATGGCTCCCTTTTGTAGGAGTTTCCGCGTTTCTTCTCTGAGTATTGCCAGTTCTTGGGCCGATCTCAGTCTGCCCTTCGGTTTCCTGTTTGGAGGTCTTTTCTCCAAATCTACGCAGTATCCGTACTGCACGATGTTCCGTATCCACTTGTCTGTGGTTATACGCCGCCACTCCTGAAGGTAGAACCTCAGTCTTCCGCCTACAGGTGTCGTATGCTCGTAGGCTCTTGAATCTTCTCTTCCCCCTGATGACACTTTTTTGCGCCTCACCCTTGGGGTCCTGACGAGGGTAGGCGTCCTCTTGCGTGCTGAGTCACTTCGACGAGGGCTGTTCGCCCCCTCTCCTCCTTTGGCCACGTCCGTTCCCTCTCCCGCGAAAGGACTGGCCCCGAGGTTGATATTGCCAGTTTTGCTTCTGCTGACCTTGCCCGTGACCTTCACCCTGCTGACCTTGTTGGAACGCCTGGTGCGACGTCCCCTGCTGGCTTCCTCCCCTACCGTAGGGTCTCCTTGAGGGATTTCCTCGCCTCATTCCCCTCAGCTGTAGGGCCCCCATGGACCTCGCCGTCTCGTTTTCTTTTTTCAGCTGGGTGAGCTTCTCGTCCACTGTTGCTCCGAACAGTGTCTCTCCGTTGAAGGGGGTGCCAAGGATGTTGTTCTGCACTTCCGGTTTGAATCCCGAGATTCTTAGCCATGCATGCCTCCTCTCTGTGACCCCTATGGCCATGAGTCTTGCTGAAGTCTCTGCCCCATCCAACGCCGTCTTTATACAGGAGTTGGCGATGTTCTTGCCTTCGTCTATCAGGTGAGAGGCTCTCTGGCGGTATTCTTCGGGGAGGTGCTTTACTAGCTCCCCCATCTCATCCCAGTGCTGGTATTGGTGTCTATTGAGGAGTGCATTCGAATTCGCCATGCGCCAGTGCATTGCGGCGTTCCTCTCGACCTTTCTTCCTGTGAGGTCAATCCTCCTGCTCTCCTTATCCGGAGGTGGGCCCGAAGTTGCTGGTACGTTGGCCCTTCTCCTGGCCGTGGAGGCTATGATGGAGTCCGCGGTCACGCTACCCTTGATGTACGGGGGGTCCAGGGAGGAGTGCTTATATTTCTTCTCTGTCCTGGGCGTGATCGACCGGCAGGTCGCAGGTTCCTTGAAGGCTTCTCTCCCCTGATTCATCACGCTTTGTAGCATGGGGAGGAACTGGCTCCTTGTCTGGATGGGGAGCAGTGTCTCGACGAGAAATTCGGCTTTCGGTTTCTCCTCGTCGAGTTTGACGCCGAAGGCCATTGCTGCGCTCCTGACCACCATATTGTAGACCCCGATGTCGTCGGGTGGCGAAGGCCTCGAAGGGTACGTGTCCACGGGCTCCTCCGGGTTTTCGGTGTCGAGATCGTGCCATTCGACGTCGTTGCTGGTAGATGCCGCCGATTCGTAGAACGACCGTTGGTCTTCTTCCTCTGCTTCTCCCTCATAATAGGGCTCTTCTTCCTCTTCGAGATCCCTTGTCAGCCCTTCGGCGTCGAACTCGTCTTCGACCTCACCGACCTCCGCCGATGAAACCGTTGGAATCTTGAATTCCTTCATCCTGGCGTCGAACTCCTTCTTCCTTTGAAGGATGTTCTCCATTTCGGCCTCGAGCCGCCTCTTCTTTTTCTCCATCTCGGAGATGCTTTCGGCGTCGACCGCGTGTCTTTTCGATGAAACTTGCGTCGACGTCGAACGTTCTTTCTGCGTCGATCGGCCCGTTTCATGGGATGTTTTCGACGACCCTTGCCTTTCGGCGTCTTTCGGCACCAGGGAGTCCTTTTCTAAGGATCCGCTCGGCCTCTTGTCCGTGGTTCCCCCTTTGGACGTCGAAGTTTTCGGCGCCGGGGCTCCCTTCGTGGACTTTGACTCAGTTTTTCTCGAGTCACCCTCGTGTTGTCGAGGTACTTTCTGTTTTGCGCTCGACGATTCTCTTACCTCGTCTTCTTTTTTCTTGTCGGTCTCTACGACTGTGAAGTTTTCGGCTGTCTCGGCGACGTTGTCCTCGTCGTCCGTGGAGAGGCCCAGATCGTAGAGCGTCGGGGGCTTCCCCTTGCCATCCATGTTGGCGTTGGCTCTTCTCTGTCGCTCTCTCACCCTGAGTGTCTTCGGCGCGAAGGCTGAGCAGGCGTTGCAGTCGATACTCTGGTGATCGACCGGTAGGCAGAGGTTGCAGACCGGATGCTGGTCTTTCTGCGCGAACTTGTGGTGGCAGTTTGGGCAGAACTTGAATGGCGTCTTGTCCATTGCGCTCAGGGTCTCTGAGCGTGCATTCTCCAAGGCCGCCGAAGAAAAAGGGCGCTGGTCCTCTTTTCTTCGCGCTCCTGATGAAATCTCTTCCTTTCCTGATATTTTCTAGTGATTCTATCGACGAAACTCGCTTTTCTTCCTTCTTCTTCCGAGTGTAATTCTGGAGCTTCCCGATGACGATCCAGACCCAACGGCGGAAAAAAGAATCTGAAGATGGTGCCCCAAAGGTGGGACTTCCGCAGGAAGCACGACGACGTCACGGGAGGTGCACCAAATGGTGGACGTCGACGCCCACCTGGGCTACGAAAAAAAAAAAAAAAAAAAAAAAAAAAACAAAGAAAAGACTACGAATCCGGACCCAACCACAAGATCGCGGAATAATGCACAGCATAGTGAATCCAGAAAGATTCACGCTGCAAAACTGCAAATGCTGGCCACTTACCACAAACTGGAGGTATCAGTGATGTGCAGGGTGGCAGGGAATATGAAAGTAGGAGTCCTTCAAGTTGAGTGTGGTCATGAATTCGCCCTGCTGTAGTAGAGGGATGAAATCCTGGAGGGTAACGATGTGGAAGTGCATTCAGAGGATGTAAATGTTGAGGAGCACGAGACAAGCGTATAGGCCGTAGTGACATGGTTTTCTTTGTGATATGGAAACGAGCTCTATAGCCCATTTGAAAATAAGTGCCACTACTTCTTGGAGGAGGCTCTTATGTTCTGGTGAGAGGATGTGTTTGCGTGGAGGAAGGTTTGATGGGGTTGCAGTGTGTTCTAGGCAGTAACCCTGCCGTATGATGGGGAGGACCTACCGATCTGAAGTACTCTCTTTCCACCTTGCCAGAAAACCCTGGAGTCGTACCCCAAAAGGTGTAGTGTGATCAGGGGAAAGGAGAGTGAATCACTGCTTGGTAAAGGCGGCTTACTTAACTGCTCTGCCTTGCCCTCTACCCTAAGATTTGCTCTCACCCATAACTTCCTCTTGAGTAGCCCTGTGAAGGGATCTGCTGTTGCTGTGACCTATGATAGGAGGTAGCAGCGTTGGGGGAGGTGGTCTTGGACCCCCCTCTGTACTGGGACTTTCAAAAGGAACCCCGGGGCAAAAGGTGTTTGAAGAGCTTCCTTAGCTTTCATGGTATCTGTATTCTTCTAAATTGTTTTGAGCATTTGGCCACCTGTAGTCCGAAGAGCTGCTCCCACCAAAGGGCAGGTTGAGCTGATCCAGCTGGGATTCTGGGTTGAAGCCAGGAATCACAGCGAATGGGGACCCTAGAGTTTATTCTGCATGGGGCAGTGTCACCGGCGTCAAAGGCATAATGAATGGAAATTAGTTTCCCTTCAGAAATAAGCTCTTGACTGGTGTGGGAGGTGTGAGAGGAGCTCTTCAATCTTGTCCCATTTTGCCTGATCATACCTGGAGAGCAGGTTAACGAAGTTGGCGATGCGCCAATGGGTCATGGAGTGAGCGGCAACTTGCCTCTCTGCCGTATCAATCTTCCTACTCTCCTTGTCCAGGGGTGGGGCGAGTGGCAGTCGCCTAGGCATAAGCAGCTTTATGGGCTGAATGGACTACAAGGACACCAAAGGGAGTTGACCCTTGATGTGTAAGAGTCAGAGAGTGAGGGTTTGTATTTCTTATCCCTCTAGGGCGGGATTACCATTTCTTTAACTGGCTCCAGAGCGGTTTTAAGCATTCCCTAGGGAGGAATTGTAAAGAACGATGGGTGAAGGACAGGATCTCCACAAGAGAGTACTGATCCTCCTGGCCCAACTACAATTCCACCTTACAGAAGGCGGCCACCCAATGCAGAATCTAAATGGTAGGAGGTTGTGTTATCTGGTGGGAATGGTTTTACAGGGTAAAGATCTGGATCGGTTTCCCCAAATGAGTCGACATCATAGTCATCCCATGGGTAATCCTGTGGTTCAGGATCATTTGGCGTCGGAGGTTGGCTTGGCATCGTATCAGAGATGTGTTTTCGGTGCAGACCACGGCCCCCAGAAAGTCGTGGACTGGAAGTCTGATGCTGGACTTCAGGGATCTAAGCCAGACCCCTTCGAGGGTGGTGCCTGGCCTTGGCTCAGTGACTATTAGGTGGAGGAGGGAGGGACATCTTACTCATGGCTGATGTCATCAGCTGGACCTGGAGGGTCTTGTGATCTTCGGTCTCAGATTCCAAGCTGGAGCAGGGCTTGGGACTGAAGACGATAAGCTGCTCAGCCGAGGTCCCTTGCTGTAGCTCCTCCTCAATGCCTTGATCCCTGAAGAGGTTAGAAGTGTCATCTCCCCGCCACAGGGCCATGGGTTGGTACGTGAAGCATTAATAGTGACAAGATCAGATATGTATTGCTATTTTTGGGGATACGGAAGGACGGTGACCCCACGATAGCCCCAATGAGAGTCTATAGTAAGGGCAAGTAAGTCTGTTAGAGGCTTCAAAGTTATGTACGGTCCTGGGCTACGGAGCTTCTTAATGAAACTTAAGAAGCTTCTCAATTTGTAATATAAGCACCCCACGATCAAACAGCATTTAATGCCCTTTGACTGAGGGTCATTAGTTTCTAATCTCAGTAAATCGGTGACAAGTAGGTCAATAAGAATTCAAAAAGAAATGTATATTCTCTACCAAGGCGAAGGATCTCGAAGTCACAAACAATTCTATCATTTGCATTCCAACACTTACTAGAAACAAAACTTAAAATAAATATTGCTGTTTCTTGCTACAAACGTCAATACCCAAGTCCTAAAGTTACCAGGCAGGTTTTTTTTTTGCATGACTATTAAGAAAATGTCTTGCTTTTGAGAAGGGGAAATTTTACCTACGTATTGCAGCTCTTTTGATGAAACCTTTTTTCACTATTTTTCTTTTTTTTTTTTTATTTCTGATAGGGATTTTTTATGATTTCTTACACAGTTATTTTAAAAGGGAAAATGCAAAGCAATTGTGGTCTTTGGATAGATATTCTTTTCACTTTATAGTGAAGTGTTTTTCCTCTATTTTAGAAGTGATGCAGGATTCCACAGACAGCTGGAGAAAAGGCAAGTATTTTTGATATTAAACATTTCATGAAGCTAACAATAGCCTTGATTTAGCGACTACTAATATGGAGGCAGAGCTGAAGGAAAGTAATAATGTTGCAAATGGGTGCAGGGACCAACAAAGGCATAGGCTACATTTACCAGGCACTACAGAAATATGCTAAGATGCAGAAAGATCTAGAATCAAGGAAGTGAGACACAAGGCGAAGTTATAAAATTGAAAGGACCAGGTTTTGTGGCGGAGCAAGAGCGTGTCTGCAGTGTTAGCAAACAGAATATAGGAAGCCAGTAGTATGTCAGTGGCAAGATAAAGTAAAGTAGATGATTAGCAGGGCTGGGGAAAAATACAGAGTAACCCATTAGAATAAGAGAGAAAGTAGCAATACGTGCCTGTAATCTAAGTTATGCATTGCAGGAATCTTCATTTAAGTCAAATACTGAATAGTCCTACCTATGTGGGAGTTGCATGGCATTCTTAATACATCTTTTAAAAGCTTGTAGGGAGTATTGATAATTTTCTGAACTATTTTCCCATGTTTAAAAATAAGCAAATGGAATTAGAAAGGTCACTGGTAACACTGGAAAGCTGAATCTCTCTTTTGTGAAGCCTGTTTAAATTTAACAAGTACTGGCAATGCCAATAAGTCTCACCCAGACATCTTTTGGATTTGACAATCTTTTTTTTCTTTCATTTTACCAGATAGCTACCAAATGTGTGCACATATGTGTGCTGGCATCATGGAATGGTTTTTCTATTGATTTAAGAAAAATCATTTAATGATGGCCACCGCACATGCATGCAGAAAAGGAATGTGTGAAAGCAGACCAAGAGAAATTGCCCTGAACTATAAACAGGCAATGCCATTTGACCGGGCACAAAAAGTTCAGGCATTTGCTGTTAGCAGTGGCAAATTGGTGTATTTGAGCATACTACAGTCTTAAACGATATGGTGCAAAAGCTCATCTGTGGTTTTCCAGAAACATTCTGCTTGCTGCATCTGCTTCTACATGGTCTATAACTGGAAAGTAAACTTTAGGCATGATGGCAGGTTTCCGGCTATCAGCAACACCAAATCATTTGACCTACAAAGACAGCGGCCTTCTACCACATCCAAAACTTGCAGGTCTTGGTAGTAGGTTTTTGACATCCTGCCAGTTTACCACGTTGCGTTACACGATTGATGGACAGAAGTATTCAAGACCAGGAAAACATCTTTGCGCTCCAGCAGTCACATGTGGGCAAAAAGCTCCCCTATGGACCAAAGTACCTTGCATTCAGAACTGAATCATCTGAGCTCCCTATACTGCCATGATGCATCTGCCACAATAGAAATTTAGATGCTAGATTTTGAAGGAATGAGCCTCTCATGATTAGCCGCTTTGGATGGGCTAACCATGTAAAGGGTAGTTTGCCGCTGGTGTAAGAGTAAATGTGTCCTTTTAGAACTGGATCCACTAGTCTTCATTGCCTGTAGCAGACTTAAAATCAGGCGTGTGTGCAACCCCAAACAGCGAAGAAATCTGGGGAGTTGTTGGGAACCCTGTCATATGAAGTGTGTGACATTTAAGACTGGATAAAAAGGTAGCCTTCTACAGACTCATACTTCTTTTCAGGCTTCCCCACCCCCTCGCAGGAGGAGTGGATTAAGGTACATTTTGGTTAGCTCATGTCAAGTCCCACATTTTGCAGAACAGAGGTAGTAATGGGGAAATTGTATTGTGCCTTCAAGAAAGAAAACACTTTTGTCAGCCAATCAATCATTCACTCATGGACACATAAAAATCGTCTCCTGTCTCAAATGTGTTGGATAAGGTGTTGACATAGATAAACATTTAAAGAATGCACATGGAGTGGATTCCAGGCTGAAAGGAAAGGCACTGTATTGTTAAGGGTCTTTTCCTGATAAGAAGTCACATGCGTTTGCAGTGCCAACTCGTAATCAGGATTTTAAACTATACATGCTGCAGCATGTCCACTGCCTTTGTAGTGCAGTTCTGTAAGATCTCCTGAAGTGTTAGCATCATGAACTTTGGCCGAGGACCTATGTATATCCGATTTTTAGAACAAGAAGGGTTATGAATTCCTGCTTCAGACCTTTCCCCCACACAAGGAAGTACTGGGAATACATCAGTTTGCCTTTACAGAGAAGTAGACTACTTTTTGAAAGCAACTTTGCTGGGAATGTGAAACATTTTAGAGTAATGGCCAAATGGATGCATCTTGAACCTCAAATTATTGTCATTTTGCACAATGCTCAGCACATTTTTGCCTTCTGATGATTTAAAACTAATTACGATGCTATCTCAGGAAGAAGATGATGCCGCAGTGCAGTTTAAATCTTGTCCAGTGGAATTTGCGGCATAGAGGTCTGGCAGCTGCTTGAAACTTAATGACAATAAAACTGAGGTACTTGTTGGTAAATCTACTTCCATCTGGTGCTTCGCTTAGTAGCCAGTGTATTGGATCCGACTTGACCTTAAATCCAAAGTTAAAAATCTCAGTGTCTAGATTGACACTAAGCTGTCCTTTGAGAGCCAGATACGCAGTGTAGCTGGGAAATGCTTCAGTACCCTCTTGGACCTGCTCCATGTGACAGTAATGAAAACCACATTACATGTCCTTGTGACCTCCCAGTTAGACTACTTGAAAGTCTTACCTGGGGGAGCAGCAAAAAGGGGGCTTGGAAAAATTCCAAAAGGGTTCAAAATGCTGCAGCAGGACTGGTATTAAATTCCTCCATTAGGTAATCTGCCGGTGCGGCTCTCCCAGTGGAGAAAGAAACTCTTTTAAAGCTGCGTGCTTTAAAAATAGCAGGGGCCCTAAATATCTGACCTCAATGGTGCAGCCCTACCATTTAACCGGAGATCCATAGGCGCCAATTTAGTATCAGCACCCCTTGTTTTTAGAGCCCGGCTTTCTGTTATCAAGCAGCTACGATTTGGAATTCCCTCCTGAGGATGGAATCATCTGAGACAACTTTCCGTACCCAGTTTAAAACCTGGCTGTTTAAGTTACCTCCGGGTAGGCTCTGGGTGAGCCATTGTTCCTTTTAGTAAACTGCTCCTGCCTGAGATGGGCTGGTTCTAGCATGGGGACACACCGTATGATGTAACCATAGCACTGCAGAAGATGCATTATTTATTTGTGGCGCTCTGATAAAACTGAAGATGCTGCATCCACAAGAATGGTGACAGGAGAGAGGGGACAAGTTTTCTATCCCCACAGCAGAATGTTCTCCTTTTCTGTTTTCCTTTGCTTCTAAATTGCCCTTTTTTGGTGGTGAACGCACCTGCTCTACTGCTGGTGCAGGAGTCAACAAGAGTGATGAACACGTTGGTGACAGAACCTCCTTTCTTTCAGTTAAAGTGGGATCTGTGAAAAAAAAAATGATCTCTTCCTTCAGAACTTATAATCTGTATTAAGACTGAATAATACATTTTCATAGAAGGGGAGGCTTAAAACCTCTTGATTGGAAACTGGCATATGGGCTTTCAATTATAAATGCTTAAGCTTGCTGAACACTAATAATCCCTCATTCAGAGGTTCTTCAATATGCGGGCACTTTTCCCGCCAGGTGGTCCCAGAGCCGCAATATCCAGTCCAGTTCGTGCTACAATGATAACCTGGCCTCAATCTGTAAATGCTGTACAAGGCTGGAACAGGAGTGGAGGTGGGACTGTGACCCAATCCCGAAAACAAAATCCTGTATAGCCTTCAAGAACTATCATAGAGCCATTCAGAAGGAAAGAGCGGAGTACTATGCCGATGAGATCAGAAGCAGCAGTAATCCTGCTAAACGTGTCTTTGCCCTGCTTAATTACCTTAAATCCTCAGGGCAACATAAAGCCACCCCTCCTTCTAATCAGCAATGAGAGATCCTCGCTGCCTTCTTTATCAAGAAGGTCAAGGACATTTATAAGACCTTCCCTCACACCTAGGGTCCCTCGATACTCCTGTGCTCTGTCTTCCCGGCGCGCTCTCAAGAAGTGATGTCCATGTTCTGCAATAAACTTAAATCAGGATCTTAAACTGGGCCAATTCCAGAAACTTCTACCTCAACTTCTTTCCCCCTTCTGCAAACTCATCAATTTATCCTCGTCTTCTGCGGTAGTCCCAATTGCTTGGAAACATGCCAAGGTGGTCCCTCTGCTAAAGAAGCCCATGCTGGATGCCTCCAAACCAGAGAAATTCCGCTCGATCTCTCTTAGCCCGCTGGTATCAAAGATCACCGAAGCTTACATCAATGCCACCCTCACGAGGTTCATAGAAGCCAATAATCTGTTCGACCCCTCCCAGAACGTCTTCTGCCCACATCACAGCACTGAGTCCGCCCTTCTGGATGTAACAGAATATCTAAGGGGCACGTTAGATGTCGGTCGCAACTCAGCTTTAATCTTATTGGATCGGAGCGCTGCGTTCGACACTGTGTCCCATGAGATCGTGCTGCATCACTTGGAGGATATCGGTGTTGCCGGCTCTGCCCTGGGCTGGTTCAACTCTTTCCTAGCAGGATGTACTTTCCAAGTGTCCACCCCCCCCCCTTTTGCTCCAAGGTACATGTTGTCCACCAAGGGGGTTCCACAGGGCTCGGCTCAGAGCTCAACCCTTTTTAACATCTACATCGAACCTTTAGCAGCAGTATCTAGGAACAGAGGATTAGCTGTGGTATCCTATGCGGATGACACACAGCTGGTGGTAGCATAATCTGATGACTCTGGGCAGGATACCCTTACGCTTAAGGAAGACCTAACAGCCATTGCAGACTGGATGACTGCCAATTGCCTCCAACTTAATGCCAACAAATCGGAGATCTTGTTGGTGGGCAAAGACATCCATCTGTGAAGTGATCATTGGTGGCCTTCCTCTCTGGGTCCCCTGCCTGCCCCAAAACCGACAGTTACAAATCTGGGAGTCTGGGTAGAATCCGCTCTCACTTTTCAGGCCCAAACTAAGGCAGTAGCCAGGGTATGCTTTGGCTCCTACGAGGGCTTAAACCACTGTTGGGCTTCTTCGATTCTACCACCCATCAGGTGATCATCCAGGCCACAACACTCTCCAGACTGGACTATGCTAGATCCCTATATCTTGGGGCCAACAGAGCAGAGATACTTCACCTGCAAAGGGCACAAAACGTGGCGGTACAGACTCTCCTAGGCTTGCCGAAAACCTGTTCCACTACTGGCTAAATTCACAAACTGCACTGGTTGCCGGTAGAGAAACGTATTCAATTAAAAACTCTCTGTATCGCCCATAGAATCAGGAATCTTTAATCTCCCGTTATTCTGGCCAGTCTTCTGGTGCTCTACATACCCACCCACCAGCTGCCCTACATGGAACAGCACCTGGTGGTTGTCCCCCAGGTTAAGAGAGTACGGGCTGGAGGGCGCTCCTTCCAAGTACTTGCTCCAAAGCTTTGGAACTCCCTCCCCTAAAATATTAGAAACATCCAAAATTATTCACTCTTTCGCAAAGACATCAAACCCCATCTTTTTCTTGCATAACTGATCTTTCGTGTGTTTTCTGGTCTGCCCACAACAGTTGCATTCTAGCACTGGGACGCCCCGTTGCTGGGGCAGCTGTGCACTCTATAAAACTCTTAACATTTTCTCTTGGGTGAATGCCTGCAAACACTTTCTAGAGGCGTGTTGGAGTAGATGAGCAAAGCAGAGCTACCAACTCATATCATAACGATTTATGATAAGCCTTATATCTTTTGCTCTCAGCATACCAAAGATAATTTGGAAGAAACTTATTTTTTTCAAAATGCAGACAGAACAGTTTTGTTGGGGTGTCTACTCCCAAGAACAGGTGGTTTTAATCCTGGGGCTTATACTTTTCACCAGGCTCAGGGTTGTAGGGGTCAAGAATAACTCCGTGGCCAGTTCGAGGATCCGCAGACTGAACAAAAACAGAGGAATTAACTGGGCTTGGTGTTAGTGTGTACATTTAATCTGAGGTTTTAGTTTGAGGGGCCAACATGGGGATTTAGATTTGTGCCACTCTCTTTGACAATCCATCCAAGAACATACAAATATCATTGACTGGTGGTATTCTTAGGGTGATAGCATCAAAGATGTAGATGTCAGAATATTTATGTGCCATTAAGTTAAGATCCTATCTGCTACCTCAACAGAGGACATGACCTCACCGAATTGCATGTGTGTTCACCTTTTGGTATCCAATCTCCCCTTTGGCTAGTCATGCCATGAGTTCACATGTTGGCCTGTGTTGAATTGAGCCCTCTGTTTTCCTTAGCACAGGAGCCCTTCCAAATGTGTTCTAAGGCCATCTTTCAGTGCAGTATTTTCTACATAGTTGTTACTCTAGTCAGTCAATTTTTTTCATGTTAATCCATGAATTTCAGAGTTGGATCAGATGGAAGGACAAGGAGATGCAACTTTTTTTTCCTGCGAGGCGAGTTATCATCTGAGCAGTACGACTGATAATGGAAAATATCTTAACCTCAAAGGAGAATTCAATATTAAAGATCTGGATGGCAGTCTTTCATGTCATGGATCTTATTTGCAAACTTCTTTTCAATGTTATGCCGGGAAGCACTTTTAAAATCTGGGCTTGGACTGCCCCACACAACACGCACTTCCTGCTGGCCCCGGCAGTTGCCATTAAGTTACTAGTAGGATTCCTGGGGACGATGAGCGGTGAGCACAGGTCTATGGCAGGAAGCCATGCAATAGAGGCAATCACGACCTTGTTGCATGCCAAGGGGCTCATAGAAAAAATAGGAACAGGCCACACACCAATAAAGATGGATGACAAAAGGGTGAAAATAAAGCTCCGCGACCGCCACTGAGGTGGCCTCAAGGCATATGCATCAAAATGGCGGGGTCTGTGTGTGATTTGTTTCTCTAGTCAAAGTTTTCTTTGAATTCTGTTTTATAACTTAACATGACTACAAGTCCCAGAATTTAAAAAGAATCCTGCACTGGAGCAGCACATTACTCATGGATTTGGGAAACATGGTAGGGCTGAAAAGCCAGTGGCTAAAAGGTCGCATTGAGGTACCACAGGCATCTGCTTAAGGCCAGTGTTAATTGTTTTCTGTGCAGCAAAGGGAGAGAGCATAAAACACACGTTTTCAGCAGCATAGGCTGTAGCTACCTAGGGGAAACTGGAATAAAGAGTGTTTAAGAACATTTAAGACCGCTGTGAAGCATCCGAATTTCTCCAAGACTACAATAGTTGTTTTAGTAAACAATTCAAAATGGGGGCGAAGAACCTTCCACAATATTAGCAAGCAAACAGTAATTACCACAGATTATATTGTCTAATTAAGCTGAACATGACATCTGAATTAATTAGAGCAGGAATTATCATAACTGAAACGGAAATCAAAAGCAAATAATGATTTTTTTAAAAAAGAGGTCCGACAATTTAATGGGTGCTGCACGGTGCTGGACAACATTTCAGCGTTTTCAACACATGCAGTTTCAGACGAGACCTAATATGTACCACACCATCAATAATTTTATTTGGAAGCCCAAATACCTGATCCAACTAGGGATGTTAAAAGGAACATGACTTTTGATCAATGTTTAAAATAAAGACATATTAACCAATCCAATGCTATAGGTATGGGTAAGACACTTAAGACACATGTTGTATGGAACAGCAGCTAATAAAAGGCAAATGGAACAGACATTCTCAATTAGAAAAACTAATAAGAACATTTAACACTTACAGATCCTGAAACTCTTCCAAGGATTTCTGTGGTGTGAACACACTGAGAAGGCCAATTATCTGTAAACAAGAAAAACACTGTTAGAAGGAGCAGTCCTGTCCACCCAAATCAAAAACTGAAATTTAATCCCATCTCTGTGCATACAATATCCAATAACTGAGCAGTCTCCACTGCCTAATTTAGTCAAAACTGCATCAAAGAGGAAGTCAATAAGTGATTGCCTAGGTGCAAGAGGGTAGACTGGGTATGTGAACATGTCCATGGGCACAATAAGCAGGTCTTAAATAGACAAGGTTCTATCTGGCATATGATTGCTTTACTTAAGCATATGAGGTTGCACTCTCCAAATTATGAGGGTACATGTGAAGGCAAGGATATCGCAGGTCTGTGATGGTAATATCTGGGAAAATGAAGTGTCACCTGTTATTTGGATGACGTACCTGGGCATGTAAGGCTGCACATGATGTATGAAGTCAAAACATGGGCACTTGGGATGAAAGTCTGGCATAAGATGATAGAACATGGGAGTGCAAAGCTATTACTGGTCATATCATGTTGTATCGGGTACATAACATAAGAAAAGGTTACCTACCATCGTTAACAATCTTTCTGGTGGATGCTCTAGCCTCCTTCACATTCTTCATCTCTTAAACATCCCAGGCACCAGACTGGGCCCGAATACTTTCCATAGCTTTACCCGCTCTTTGGTCATTTTAATTCGCGCTGAGGAGCGATCTAGCCCACACCCCAGTAGGAACCTGATGCCGGGCTTTAAAGCCATCTGGGCAGCCACTTGATGTGAAACTGACTTCCCTTTCCTTGTGGCACTAGAGTGCAACAGGAGGTGCCTGGCTCCAGCAACGCTCATTTCTATCACCGCAATCTTGGAAGGGCAGTTTACCAGTAGCTGGTCTTCACAGGGGAGTCTGTGAGACTCAGCAGGAGTTGCTGGACCTCAGTTTACTTTTAATTTGCCCGCACTTTGATGATTTTAATTTGTGCCGAAGAGTGCTCTAGACCATGCCCCCTTAGGCACCCGATGCCGGGCTATAAAGCTGGCCTATCAGCGAGTCCACACTGCCACTTTATGTGAAACTGACTTTCTTTTCCTTGTAGCACTAGATAGCATCGGGAGGTGCCTGGCTCCCGCAACTCATTTCTTTCACCGCCATCTTCATAGGGCGGTTTTTTACTTGTATGATCTACTGTTCTCCTGTTTCATTAGGTTTGTTTTTCCTTTACCAGTAGCTGTTCTTCACAGGGGAGCCTATGAAACTCAGCAGGGCTTGCTGGAACTCAGTTTACTTTTAATTTGCTTGCACTTTGATCATTTTAATTTGCGCCAAGGAGCGATCTAGACCACGTCCCCTTAGGCAACTGATGCCAGGCTATAAAGGCGACCTGTCAGCGCGTCCACACAGCGAGCGCGCCAGAGGCGAACCAAAGGCAAGCCTCTCTGCGCCAATCAACGCTCTGACCGCGCTCAGCGCCAGCCGCCCTGCCAATTTGGCCACAGATTTGAACAGATCCATCAGACACTCAAGGAATACCCTGCTTTTAATTAACGCTACAGGTAAATCCTGTATGGGCACTCGGTTGGACACTCTATGCTGTGATGAAAGTCCAAAATGTCCGGCACGTAAACATTTTATTACCAACTTTCGCTGCAAGTCACTTTGTGCCACCAAAATAATAGATGTACCTCTTAAAAACACTAAATGCAGCTGCACACTTATAAATGACAGATCACTTGTTAAAAACGCAGTAAAGTTTGAGGACTTTATGGAGAGACAGAATCTTGACCTGGCCTTTGTCACTGAGACCTGGGCAGACATAAGGTCTGACCCAGATTTACTCTTCGTATTACCAGCAGGCTTTAAGATACATAGACACAACCACCCAGTAAAAAAAGGGTGGAGGCCTTGTAATAATTCTAAGAGATCATGTCAAAAAAGTTTCTAATACTCTTCCCAACATACAATCTTTCAAGTCCATAATATTCAAAATTGAATTTAATAACCAATAATGTTTAAATTGACCAGAGCAGTATTTACGCAATCCATTGGTAGCCTAATAAAATTGAAAGTTAACACAGTGGACTTTGCTATTTTCGGTGATTTTAATTTTCACATGGAAAACTCGCTAGGTGCAGACTCAATACATCTACTAGAACAAATAGCAAGAGCAGGTTTAACACAGATCGTTCAGGGTTCCACATATGAAGCTGGTCACCTTCTGGATGGCCTTTTCACGGACAATCCACAGCTTAAATGGACATCCTCTCTCCCTCTGGCAAGGTCTGAGCATAGGGCGAACATTTTAAGAGATAAATGGGGTATCCGGGGAAGAAAGATCTTGTCACCAGGTAGGATGCACTGCCCATCTCCCGTGGAGCACCATTGATGCAGGACAACTCAGCTTGTCCCTTATCCAATCAGCTCCGCTGATCTCTCAAGATCCGGACACAGCTGCACGCAATTACCATCAATGGCTAGACTCATTGCCAACTCATTTAGCCCCTTAAAAGTCATCACAGCCGTAAGATTAACCCCTCAGAACCCTGGTTCAATGAAAATCTCAGACGTAAAAAACAGGAATGTAGTAAATCACAGCGCAAGTGGAGGCTCCAGTATAAAACAGATGATAAAGAAATATACAAAACCAATCTACAGTCCTATAAAAAAAACTGATTCCAACTGAGAAAAAGAGGTATTTTGCTCTAAGGAATTATTCGCAACAGTTAAAAAAATTATCGAAACTACCTGAAACGAAAAATCCCAATACCAATTAACAATTCTGCAACAAGTTAGCACTTCATTTCCAAGACAAAGTTCAGTCAGTGTATGACTCTTTCCTAAAGCTAATCAAATGGAAGATCTAAAAAATAGATTGTTTCACTTTAGTCATAATGCTAGCACTCTACCTCATTTTGGGCCACTGACAATGGATCAGACGCTAAAATTACTAACCCAAAATAAATCTGGTTCACCGCGAGACCCATGTCCAGCCAGAATAATTCATCTGGCTCCTAAGGTGATGGCCATGCACCTCACAACTATTTTTAACAATCTGTTTGAAGTAAGGTATTTTCCAAAAGATCGGAAGATAGGGTCAATTCTTCCACTATTATATATAAATAAATTAAAAAAAAAGCTTTGAAGCCGGTGACCCCAATAATGACCGGCCAATCACTAGATTACCACTACCTGCTAAACTGGTTGAAAAATTCGTCAACCAGGAATTGACAACTTTCATAGACAACAATGAGAATCTTGACTAAACGCAGTTTGGGTTTCGTAGTCATTATAGCACTGAGCTAGTGCTGAACTCCGCTACGGAGGAAATAAGACAGACAATAGATAGTGGTGGAAACGCAGCCCTGATCCTTTTAGATCTGTTGGCCGCGTTTGATACAGTCAATCACGCTCTCCTAAACGACAGACTTGAGCCAATTGGGATCACAGATAACACACTCCCGTTCATTACTTCCTTCTTAGCTGACCGAATTCAAACAGTTTTATTTGGCGACTTCACCTCACCAGCCTTCTCACTGCCTTGTGGGGTGCCTCAGGGCTGATCTTTGAGCCCCACCCTTTTCAATCTTTATGTCACCCCACTCTCAACACGGATTAAATCTTGTGCTTTTTCGCTGGTCTCATATGCTGACGATACACAGATTGTGTCTGTAACCGGTAATCCGGATGCCACAGCAGTTCGGTTTCATGACTGTATGCTCCACATCGGGAAGTGGATGAGCAGCAACTGTTTGAAGGTGAACTCCTGGAAGACTGAGGTCATGCTGTTCAGCAACAACCCCTCTTTTTGGTCCCCCAGCTGGTGGCCTAAAGAACTAGGGATTCTACCTACTCCAAGCAGTAGAGCAAAACCTTTTGGTGTAATTATCAATACCAAGTTATCATGCTGAGGACAGATAAACCACACCACCTCCTTGTATTTTTCTATTATGAAAATTCTCAGGAAAGTGTTGCCTTATGTTCCACTTAGCCTTCAAAAAGACAGTAGTCATGACCCTTATTTCTTCTGAGGTAGATTATTGCAATGCGCTCTTTATCAGTATCCAAAAGCGCTTTTTTGCAGAAGCTACAGACGCTGCAAAATGCAGCAGCTCGGTTACTGCTAGGCATCCCAAAACACAAGTCTCCCTCTCAAGCTTTATCTCAACTACATTGGCTCCCTATAGGCAAACAAATTCGGTTAAAAGCACTTTGTATTGCCTTCAGGGCACAGCAAAGGTATTCGCCCCGATTAGCTGATAAAACTCAACTTTATACCCCTGTACGCGCTCTGCGCTCTTCCACTACTGGAAACATTTTAACCCCCAGATTTAAGAAATCTATCTGGGGTGGGAAAAGATCTGTATTATGTACTTCCAGATTGTGGAACTCACTCCTGGCAGAACTAAAACTCAAGGCAAATCTATTGGAATTCAGTAAAAATCTAAAAAGCTGGCTTTCCGCAAATAGTCCCAGTACCTCCTATAATAGTTCTGGTTTTGCATTATGGCTCAGCGCTGAGGTACCTCAGGGTAATTGTTGCGCTTTAGAAATCCTATTTTAATGTTATAGCTATTCTACTGTAATAGAAGGTGCTGGCTGTGTGTCATCACCGGATACAATGCCATGGTAACATCACTAGAGCCATAACGCGTCCACCCTGGCACCTGCACTTAATTTGCAAAATAAAAAGTGCTAGGGCTCAAGATATTTCTCAGGAGGTCACTGCAACTTGGACTGTACTAGGTGGCCCAAAGCAATAAGAACGGCCTGAGCACCCTATTGTATATTGAATTTGTAAACACTTTGCTCATTTTGTTCATTTCTTTTTTTTTTTAAATAGATTGATAGCACCACCATGTGGTGGAACACCTGATACCATCACAGGTGACAACCAGAGCTGTACAGATCCACATTACATAAATATGTGATGGTGTTGGGAAAGGAGCGCTGTGAGAAACACTGGTACAAATTAGGTACTGATTGGTACCTTCTCATCAGTTCCCCATACATTTTTTCCATGCCCCTAAAGGTAACGAACAGAAGGGGGAAATGCATCAAACTGATATAGTCCAGCGCAACAAACTAAAATGGAACATTTGCAGCAAATTCTATCTACAACCATTCTTCAGGACGGAGAGATGGAAGGGATTGATGATTAATCTGTAGGCAGAGTATCCACGTGAAAGATAGTTACTAAAGATAAGTAACTTTTTTTTTTTAAGGATATTTCTACCTGCAGAAACATAACCACTTGAAAAGATCACAAAACAGTACAGGAGATGGATCTGAAGGAATTGTTATATATGAGGAAGTCCTACAGTACCGAACATGCATTAACCATCCCTTTTTACTTTCAAGCCCACACAATAATGTTTGGAAAAAGTGTGTAGGGACGTCCATGTCGTCATCCAACAGACCTCAACCACAGGGACACCCAGGTCAATGACAATACTGCTCTGGTAGAATGGGGTTTCTTAGCAAGGGCGTAGCATTACCTAAAGCATCAAAGAACCCAGTGGCATAACTTCTTCTGGGCGTCTTACCATTTTGCTGCCTGCATATAAAGAGCTGGTCGTTAAGCGTTACCTCCTTAGTGTGGTCACTGCAATAGCGGACCACCTTTCTCTGGTGCAGCTTGTACCGCCGCTTCTCCTCATTGGTAGGATGTGGCAGAGGATAAAAAGTTGACTCGCCTCACTGATATAATTGCTACAAGATAAACAGTTTAAATGTCAAAAGCCTTAAATGGCAACTTTCAGAACCCATATCATAGGGCCACAGGGCAAGCAAAAGCTACTGGGCCCAGAGATAGGGGGGTTGTAGACTTTTACTCAACGTTCCGGGACCAGACCTACTATGGGTTGTGAGTAATAGAGCCAAGTGCTACCTCTTCAGCACTTGGCTCTCAGTAGTAGCATGGGTCATGCACTGAAAGGCTCTTCTGGGGGAGATCGGTGCAAGGTATGCAAGGGTTCAGAATTCAAAATACCCCCGGTGACCCTAATAAGACGGTTGTCTAGTTCATTACAAATCTTTTCTTTTAAAACTTTATTTATTTATATTAGATCAATACAAATCTGTAGTGTAAAATGTGTATTTATTATACACACACAAAACACAGCACACTAAATAATTCACACAATTAAGCTCTCTAGAGTAGCACACTAACGCTTTTCATGGCAGTGGTTCACCCTGTTGTTCCTCTTGTCCCACCCCATCTCCTCCTCCACACTAATAATCTGTACCCCTGGTGGACTTTAGGAATTGATATCAGTGATGCCCTAAACTAGCAATTCGCAGTCAAGTTTGGCTTTGGACTTGAAAGGTTTGAGCTCCCCTGGCGGTAAACCACTGAGCTAGAACAAGTCAGGGCTTTTGCTCTGGATCATCGGGCCAACAATGCCACAAGAACACTTACTGATTGTCGCAGGAGCCGAGAGGTCATCTGAACCAAAGCGGGCCATCCAAAGACTGAGGAGGCTCTACATGTCATCGGGGAAAGACCACAAGAGGTCTTAAGGCCCCACTTAGACTTTGTAATGTGGGGTTAGTTGAGCTGTTTCTGGAAGTCACCTCCATTATAGAATGGCAAGGCCCAACCCAAGCACAAGGGAAAGAGAGACGTGTGGATTCCGTCCAGGACAATGCTAGCACACCAACCTTAAGAGACTGTGGGGATTATTTTATGTGTTGCTTTTACGCTGTATGTGTTTACATTAAAATGCTCCTTTTCTCATAAAAGCACACATTCAACTGGACAATCAGCTTATTGCTGTTACGGTTTGTATTTTATTTTGCACCTGCGTATGACTCACACTTGCCTACCCCTGACTCACTACCTCAGAGTCAAGTGCCGAAAGGGGTAGTACTTGGCCAAGATACAACGGTCTGATAATAGGTCAGGCCCCAGGACAGCACAAGCAAGAGGCCACAACCCCCACATGGCCCTCTGATAGAGGTTCTGACAGTGAGACTTTGGCACATTGACAGAAAAATCAAGGGTTATCAACAGGCATGTTGTTGCGTCACCTGCCAACAACACCATCTGTGGCAAACCAGCTTAGAGCAGCCAGTCATTCAGGTAATGGAAGAAATTACTTATCTGTAACTCCAGTTCTCCAATGCTGGTATTGAATATGCTACTTACCAGTATGCATCTGTTCTTGGCATGTAGGGCTGCTGAATTCATATCTGTGCATAGAATACATAGCAGTACCTCCTATTAGCGGCAGCTACCAGTGCCAGCTGCAGCGGTCTGAAAAAGAGTTTTGAGAACAGCCTGTCCTACAGCTGCCTGCTGTTTTGATTGCACATCTACACAATAGTGTTTGGTAAATGTGTGTGTAGTGGACCAGGTGGCTGCTCTACATATATCATGCAAAGGGATGTTTCCCAGGAAAGCCATGGAGGCCCCTAAACTTGCGTGTTGAGTGGGCTCGTGGGGGAATCGTTAATGTGCGTTTAGCCTTTTGATAGCAAATTTGAATACATTTAACGATCCATCTGGCTATACCTGCTTTGGAGATAGCGTTACCTTTGTGGTGTGGGGCAAAGGCAACGAAAAGTTGTTTAGTCTTCCTAAAGATCTTAGTCCTGTCGATATAGTACATGAGGGCTCTCTTCACATCTAGTGTATGGAGTGCTCTTTCTGCGACAGTTTGTGGGTTTTGAAAGAAAACGGGCAGTTCAATAGTTTGATTCATGTGGAACTGCGATATCACCTTGGGCATGAATTTGGGGTTGGTACGTAGTACGACCCTGTTGGCGTGAACCTGTATAAATGGCTCTTGAACGGTTAGTGCCTGGAGTTCACTAACTCTTCTTAAAGAAGTGATCGCTACTAGGAAAGCTACTTTCCAGGTAAGGAATTGAATCTCGCATGAGTGTAGAGGTTCAAAGGGTGGACCCATCAGGCGTGTGAGGACCAAGTTGAGGTTCCACATCGGAGCCGGTGGGTGGCTTGGAGGAATTACTCGTTTGAGTCCTTCCAAGAATGCTTTGATGGCAGGCACTCTGAATAAAGAGAGGTGCTGCCTGTTCTGGAGATAGGCTGATATTGCGGTCAAATGGACACGTATCGAGGTGTACGCCAGATTGCATCGGTATAGGTGTAAGAGGTAACAAATTATGTTTTGGATGGATGCGTCTAGCGGGTTAATGTCATTATTATTGCAATAGATGACGAATCTTTTCCATTTGGCTGCATAGCAAGCTCTGGTAGTGGGTCTTCTAGCTTCCTTAATGATGTCCATACAGTCAGGTGGCAGGTTTAGGTAGCCAAACTCTAGGACTTCAGGAGCCAGATTGCCAGGTTCAGCTGTTGCGGATTTGGGTGCTGAATCTCTCCATGGTTCTGCGTCAAATGCGCGGGTTTGATCCGCAGCCTTTGATGCGGCACCACGGAAAGTTCGAGAAAAGTGGTGTACCATGGCTGGCGTGCCCACGTTGGAGCAACCAGGACGAGTGTCAGTGAGTGTTGTCTGAGTTTGCGAGCCACCAGCGGTATCAACGGTGCTGGGGGAAAAGCGTGCGCAAATCTGCCGGACCAGTTCATCCATATCGCATTGCCCTGCGACTGTGGATGTGGGAACCTGGCGGCAAAGCTTTGGCATTTTGCGTTTTCGCTTGTGGCGAATAGGTCTATCTCTGGATGACCCCATTGCTGGAAGTACGGTTGGACTACTGATGGGTGTAACTCCCACTCGTGCATCTGGTGGCTGTGTCTGCTGAGCAGATCCGCCATCTGGTTGTCCTTGCCGGGGAGGTGTTCCGCCATGAGGAACATGTTCCTCTGAATGGCCCACTTCCACATGCTCTGAGCCAGATGAGACAACTGTGGAGAGTGTGTTCCTCCCTGCTTCTGTATGTAGTACATGGCGGTCATGTTGTCCGTCCGGATCAACACGACTTTGTTGCACAAGTGTACTTTGAATGCTTTCATAGCCAGGAAGATTGCCATCAGTTCTAGAAGGTTGATGTGCATCTTCTTTTGTTGTGTTGTCCATAGTCCCTGCACTGTGTAGTTGAGTACATGAGCTCCCCATCCCTGGAGAGACGCGTCCGCTGTCAGTATTATCTGTGGAACAGGCTCTTGGAACGGTCGGCCCTTGCAAAGGTTTTGTGGATTCCACCAATGCAGAGAGTTGTATGCCCGACCGCTCACCAACACTAGGTCTTTTAGTTGTCCGTGAGCCTGGTTCCATTGACGTGCTAAGCACTCCTGAAGCGGGCGCATATGTAGTCTCGCGTGTGGGACTATGAAAATGCAGGAGGCCATCATGCCTATCAACTGCATGAACACTCGTGCGGGAAGGGAGTGTTGTGGTTTGAACTTGGAAATCAGCATTTGCATGCTGTTGATTCTCACTAAATTTGGCTGAGCTGTGGCCGCCAGAGTGTCTATGGTCGCACCTAGGTACTGTTGTACGTGTGCGGGTTGGAGATGTGATTTTGGGTAATTTAGTGAGAACCCCAGACTGTGAAGGAGGTGAATGGTGCGGGACATGTGGCTGGCACATTGCTGGGCTGACTTTGCTTGAACAAGCCAGTCGTCCAGGTAAGGGTAGACGTGTATGTGCTGCCTCCGTAGATGTGCCGCCACAGTAGCTAGGCACTTTGTGAAAACTCTGGGTGCTGTTGTGACGCCGAAGGAAAGAACCTTGAATTGGTAGTGCTGCCCTTGAATAGTGAACCTGAGATATTTCCTGTGTGATGGGTGAATGGGTATGTGGAAATACGCATCTTTGAGGTCTAGTGTGTCCAGGAAGTCTCCCTGTTTGAGCAGTGGGAGGACTTGTTGCAGGGTGAGCATGTGGAAATGCTCCGAAAGAATATAGCGGTTGAGGGGTCTCAGGTCTAGTATAGGTCTGAGTGACCCGTCCTTTTTTAGTATTAAAAAGTACAGGGAGTACACCCCTGTACCTTGCTTGTGGACGGGTACGACCTCTATTGCGCCTTTTTGCATCATGCTTAGCACTTCCTGCTGTAATAGCGCTAAGTGCTCTGAGGACATAGGACGGTGTTTTGGGGGTATTGTGGGTGGAGTAGAGGTTAATTCTAGGCAGTAACCGTGTTTGATAATATCTTTGACCCACCTGTCCGTGGTGATGGAGTTCCATGTGTCCAGGAACTTTTGCAACCTTCCCCCGACAGGTGTTGTGTGGTCGGGAGGAAGGGAGAGGGCGTCACTGTTTGTTCTTGGGAGAGGATCTGGTATTGCCGTATCCGCGTCCTCTGCCCTTTGTGCTTGAACCACGATATCCACCCCTGGTGTTTTTATCGTAGGTACTTTGGGTGTTGCCCTTGTTGTAGGTTTGCTGTGACCCCTGTCCTCTACCTGCTCCTCTATTACCGGGGCGACGAAAGGAGCCACTCCGAAAGGTCTGCGTTTGGAGAGCCCCCATGGACTGTTGTGTCTGTGTCCTTTTTTATTTTTTCTAGTGTGGTGTCAACCTCTGGCCCGAATAAGTAGTCTGGGTTGACCGGCTGGTTGAGGATGTTATTTTGCACCTCAGGTTTGAATCCGGAGATTCGTAACCAGGCGTGTCGTCGTAACATGACGCTAGTGTTTATGGCTCTGACAGCTGTATCTGCGGCATCCAGTGCACACTTGATGGATGCGTTTGTGAGGAGTTGTCCCTCTCTGATGAGGATCTCTGCTCCCTCTTTGTATTGGTCAGGGAGATGTTGTAGTAATGTTTCTAGTATGTCATAATGCGCTCGGTCGTAGCGAGCCAGGAGCGCTTGAGTATTGGCAATACGCCATATGTTAGCTGCTTGGGCCGCAACCCGTTTGCCGAGGTCTCTAACACCTTGGACTCTTTGTTCGGGGGAGGGGCATCCCCAGTCGTCTGCGAGTGCGCCCGTTTACGAGCATTCGCGACTACTATGGAATCTAGAGGCAACTGTCCTCTAATATAGGTAGGATCCCCAGGCGCTGACCTATATTTTTTGTCGATTCTGGGGTTTATTACTCTGGCCCTGGTGGGTTCTTTGAAAATGTCCTTTGCTGGTTTGAGGACACCTTTCAACATGGGTAGAGTTTTAACATGTTTTTCTGAGGATGCGAAAGTGTCCATGAGAAAATCGTCCTCGATGGTGTCAGAGTGGAGTTGAACACCATGATTGGCCGCAGCACGTTCAATGAGGGCGTTGAATGCGGCAGTGTCCTCTGTGGGAGACGTTTTTGCTCCATAGAGTTGCGGGTCCTGTGTATCCATAGGTGCACAGAGTCTACAGGGTCATCCCAAGCTTGGTCAGGGTCCTGTTGGCCTTGAGGGTCCATCTCTCCAGGGTAGGGGACGTGGTCACCCATGTAGTCCTCCAAAACGTCTGTGTCGGAGTGTGTCGGAGAGAAGGACTGTGGATCTTGGTAAGAGGCATGGAGAGGCTCGTAAAGAAGTGGTTCCGAATCCACTGGCAGCTTTTTCTTTAGTGGGATCCGGTAGGAGTCCAAAGCTGGCTCAGAAGTTATCCTCCTTTTGTGAAGCATCATTTTGCCTGTTGCGGCATCGATGATGTGTGAAGGCGACGTCTCCGTAGGAGAGTGTTCCGCAGGTGTGATCCTGGTGTGGGTGACACGTGTTCTGATTTCGAACAGTTTTGGCGCCGTGGATGGTGGCAGGCCAAAAGTGATGTTGGCCGGTGCCGGAGAAGCTTTTTGAGCCTTTTTCGGCTCGGAGCTTGATGGGTCCTGGAGGGCCGCCTTATCTTTGATGCGTTGCAAGGATGCTGAAACTTGCAGCACCTGGAACGCCGACGGTTCTTTGGCGCTGACCGGTTCCGTTGAGGCAGGCGTGGACGTCTTCGGTGACACGGGGTCATCGAGTCGAGGAGAGGTAGTAGCTGTCGACGGCGTCGATGATTGTGCCTTTGGTGCTGTTTTGGAAGTGGTGTGAGATCCAGCAGCCATTTTGACCTTTGTGGTCGGAGCCGATTGTTTCGGTGCCGGGAGCCGAGGCGGCTTGGTGGTACCGATGATCTTTTTCCGTGCGTCGGCGCTGACGTCGGCTGCTGCAAGCTCGGCACCGAAGTCCCGTTTGGTGCGGTCGGTGCCGACGGGTTTGGCTGGCGTCGAAGGCGTGGTGGGCTTCGATCCGACCAGTGTGACTTTCAGTTTCGGTTTCTGCTGAACCGAGACGGCTTTCGGTTTCGGTTTCGATGAAGGGAAACCAGCCGTTTTGGGTAGTATAGGCTGCCGCTTAATGTCCTAGGCCGGGCCAGAGGGCGGGGCCGAATGGATGCGGGATAGGTCTTGGGTAAGGCCCGAAGGCGATCCCTCGACCGGAGCCACAGACTGACGCACTGGGATATCCAAAGTCTGTTCGGGTAGGCCTTGCTCGTCACCGGAGCTACTCTCTTCGGCCCCTAAGGCCTCATTGTAGTCTCCTACCTCGGTGTCGGCTTCGTCTCTGTGGAAGAGTTGTTCTTCGATGTCTTCCGATCCGGAGTCGTGTTCGGAAGCGGGGCTGGAGGGTAGGTTCTCCACGTCTTGCACATCTTCGTCCTCGGCGTTGAAGATGTCAGTCGGGCCGGTGCCGCTTGCTGCGCTTCGAGCCTCGCTGCTCGACGATTCCGGAGAGTCTTCTTGGATCGGAATCGGGCACAGGCCATACATGTGGACTCGTCGTGATCCGGTAAAAGGCATTTGTTGCACACCGGGTGGACGTCGACATGGGGATATTTCGCATTGCATACAGGGCACCGCTTGAAGGGCGTCCTCGATTCCATCGTCGATGTCGGGTCGATGGTCGGGTATGATGCGAAAAAGTTGGTTTCTGGAAGTTAGTAAACTAACAAATAACTTTCGATACCGATCGGGAACAGTACCGACGCGAACTAAAGGCCTTTTGGCCTGTAAAAAGTTTTTCCTAACTTGAGTCAAGATAAGCACATCCGAACCCAATGGTGGAAAAAAACAATCTGAGGATGGAGAGGATGCCCATGCGCACTGTAGTCCAGGGGAGGAGTCACCTATCCCAGGATACTTCGAAGACTCTTCCAGGACAACAACGTGCAAACATCCGGACCCAACACTAGGCGGCGATCTATGCACAGATATGAATTCAGCAGCCCACATGCCTCGAACCTTTTATATACTCCCATGCTTGAATAATTTGCTGTCATATCGGCTGGGAATCCCCAGTACATTAAAATACCGGGATACAGTGTAAAATATATAACAAGTTTTACATAATGTAAAATGGCCATACGCATGAAACAACAGTTTGTTTAGTAACACATCCTCTTCATTTGAAAGACCCAAACTTCAGCGGATGAGATGGAAGCTTAAGCACCCCTACTCCCCTAGAGGTCACCATAGCTCAGATTTCAAAGCACAAGTGTGAGAATAAAATACTGTGAGCCTCTGACCGTGGAAGAGGGAGAGTTGAACATGAATATATAAAAGATAACAATGTTGGAGAACTGGAGTTACAAGTAAGCAACTGAGGAGTTGGCCTAACAGCTAGGGCGGTCGATCTCGAATCTGGGGAACTTGGTTCGTGTCTCGCAATGACGCTGAACATCCTGTGATTCTGGGCAAATAACTTAATTTACCGGTGCCTAATAAAAAATGAATGTGTCCTCATGTAATGCAGCTGGTGCTATGTAAAGCGCTCTGATACCCGATTCGGGTCAAGTTCACGCTATATAAAACGGTTTAAAAAAAAATAAAAATAAAACCGTTGGATCTTTTTTATAGTCACATGCTTGAATCAGAATAGCAAGAAGTATAGATTATGAAATACAAAACACAACAAAGCAGGAACACGACTCGCCTTTAGTGAAAGGGGTTTCTCCGAACTGCCTGTCGCATTGCTGCGACAGCTTCTGCAGCCACGTCAAGGTAGTAATGGTTTGTGAATGTAGGTCTGCTCCTCCAGGTGGCTGCATGGCAGATGTCTCTCGCAGGCATCTCAGTATAGAGTGCTGCAGTTGATGCCATGCCCCTGGTGGAATGCACCTTCACTCTATCCCTGGAGAGGACAATTAGCTTTGGCATGACAGAAAGCAATACAGGTTGAGAGCCAACATGCTATTTCCTGTTTGGACAGGGATTGTCCTTTTTGTGGCTATGCATATGATACAAATAGCTGGTCTGATGGTTGTATGTACTTTGCCTTGTCTATATAGAATTTGAGACATCTACACAAGTCGTAAGAGTGTAATGATCTTTCTGATGGTGAAGATGGATTAGAAATAAGAAGGAGGTGCCATGCTGTCAAGTTCTGCAACTTGGGATCATGGTGGAGAATCTCTCCATGGTGTCTACACAACATCCTGGGATGCATCTACTTGGCTGGACGTACAGCCAACTGCAGTAGCTAACTATATCCGTACTGGTGAGGCCAAGCCAGAGCAATGAGGATCAAAGTGCAATGTTCTACCTTCACCTTCATCAACACCCTGGGGATCAGGGGAAAAGAAGGAAAGGGAGGACAAATATCTTGAACCAACTAATCAAACGAGCACTGCCTATGGCCCCTGAATGCCACAACAGGCTTGAGAAGCACAGGCAGTTCCTGTTGCTTGGAGTGGCTAACAGATCGATTGCGGGGTGACCTCACCTGCTTGTTATAGTTCGCACAATCTGTCATTTGCCGGCTGAGTGCATCTGCCTGAGTTTTCTGGCAGCCTGACTAATGTTCCACAGCAATGTCTACCCAGTGAGAAATAGCCCAGTTCCACAGCAGCTCAGCTTCTTCTGAAAGGATCCTGGTCCGTGTTCCTCCTTGCTTCTCTATGTAGAACATGGATGTTGTGTTGTCTGTTCCAAGAAAGGCTGATCTGCTAATCTGGAAAGGAATGCTTGTAAACCCAGTCTTATGGTGCAGAGTGCCAACACACTGATGTGGAGCTTCTTCTCCGCATTGGACCAAAGGACTCTTTTTGAAAGCACTTGCAGATGGGCTCTGTGGTGAGTAATAACCTCTCTGTTATTGGTAGGCAAGAGACCTGCAGTTAGGTTTTCTGGAATTCTCCCCTAGATCAGAGCTTATTTTAAGCGCCTTGTGACGCAGACCATATCTTCCCAGGAGCCTTTCACCTATTTCCATACTGAATCCAGCTCTTGCTGAACAGGTCTCATATGTAGCCTGCAAAATGGAGTTAGACCTATACATGATGCCATCATACCAATATGGGACTTGTATTGCCTCACTTTGATTGCTTTCCAGCAAGTCTTTGATATTGTAGAACGTTCTTATTCTTTCTGCCGATAGAAAGGCTTTCCTCAACTGAGTGTCGAGTGATGCTCCCAGAAACTGGATCTTTGTTTGAGGCACCAATGAAGATTTTTCCCCGTTCAAAGTGAGGCCTAGTCTCCAGAAGAGACTAATGCAAGCCTTTGCAGGAGCTTTTTCTTTTTTTCTGGATGACGCTTTGACTAACCAGTCATCCAGGTAGTGGAACACTTGGTGGCCTTCTCTCCTGAGAAAAGTGGGAATTGGAGCGAGACATTTGGTAAATATTTTTGGTGCCGATTTGAGCCAAAAAGAGAGCGCATTGAACTGGTAGTGTGGACCTGCTACTGAGAAGCAAAGGTACTTACTGTGTTTTTAGTGAATGGTATGTGAAAGTAAGCATCCCGAAGGTCCAGGGAGGCAAATAAAATCCACTCTCTGCCTCATCAGGACTTCTTGCAGAGTAAGCATCCAAAAAAACTTTCTTTAGAAACTGGTTCAGCTCTCGGAGGTCTAGTACGGGCCTCCATTGACCGTTTTTTTTATATTTTATTTTTATAAGGAAGAACCTGGAATAGAAGCCTTGATAACTTTTCGACTTGGGTACAATTTCTATGGCTCCCTAGGAAAAAAAGCATGGTAAGTTCCATTTGCAGCCCCTTCTAATGAATATGATGTTTGTTTCTTGGTGGACAAACTGGGGGTCTCTGGACTAACTTTAAAATATGGCCTGACTGAACAATTCGTAAAACCCATTTGTCTGATGTTTTATTCTTCCATGCAGGAGCAAAAAGTGACATCCCCCCCCCCTAATTTTTTTAGGGCCAGACAGAAAATAGGAGGGGGGCTGTGACTCAGGCTCTCTTCTGATTATCCTTAGTTTGTACTTGTGAGCAACCCCTCCCTTCCTACAGACCTCCCGTAACTTTGCGTTTGGTTTCAATTAAAAGGGCATCCTTGATCGTCTCTAGACTGTCTTTGAGGATAATAAGGTCGTCCATGACCTCCATACTGGTTGAATCCTGCTCGGCCACGTTTGCTGTCACTTTCTTTGGGGCGAGATCCATTTATTTATATTTGATGCCAGTTGGAGGAGTTCAAAGAGACTGCCTTGACCTGCTGGAATTGAGAATACTGGCACCACTGACGTGCTGGCGAGAGAGCCAGTGGGGAGAGCCGCTGCAGGCGCTATTACTGGGGACTGCATGTCCCACAATAACTGTGCCACAAACACCTGTGCCTGATCATAGACGCTACTTAAATCGTGCTGCACTCTGGCAAAGCGTGACGAGCATGGAACACGCCGGCATGAAGCGCGTCCATGCCCGTCGGAGCCCGGATGAGGCTGGCCTGGGCTACCCCTCTAACATCTTCCTTTTAAAGGTATCGTTATCTGACTTTACAAATCGAATCTGTTTTAACAAGTTCTCATGAACTGGCCCACATCAATGAGACCAAACTTAATTGTGGCCTGGCTTGTCATCTTCTATTGTTTATCTCCCACTGGTGGTTGTGAAACAATCTGTCTGCTTTGGTAAAGAGGTCTTAACCATTGATTGGCTCTACTTGTCTTTTTGCAAAGTTGTAATTTGTTTCATATGTGAATAACAATTAGGGAATGGGCACTTTTGACTTAGGAAAGTATTTTTCCTGCTTAATCATGGGTAAAAGTAAGGCAGTGGAGGGGGAGGGTGGTTCTATAAGATTAAAGAGAACTAAAAACGTTTTTGAAACGACTGAGGTCAATTGAGTCATTGACCAGATAAACTATCTTCTGGTCGACTGTGAGGAACTGTTAAGGCCGGATTCCGTGAATTCTCAGGCCAATACCCAGACACAAGCTAATAATCCTTCTAACTCAACAGCTCAGATTTTCTTTGGACTTTACTCGTCTGTGTGCAAAACGACGGGCACAGAGCATGGCCACCCGGGGATCCAGAATTGTTCCCAGTCAATGTATCCAGACTAGTCCTCTGGACTGTAATTGCTATGGGCAGCCACCGAGCAACTCTCGGAATGGCAGCATTTCTTGTACTTAGGCTTCTCTGGGCTGGAGCCAAAAGCCGGTTTCAAATCATAATCGTGGGTATAGTTCATCAAAAAACAAAATTACAATTATAAAGGTTCCAAAATTCTCACCCCATGTGAGTCACGATGCAGAAGACTCCCTCATAAATGAGATGATACATTGCATTAGACATATCAGGGTCTGTTGTTCGGTCATTTGTGACGACATCCTTAGTGCTCGGAGTCCCACATCCAACCCAATGCATGACATGATTTGAGTTGACTCTAATGGACTAGGGACCTGTAGTAATGCTCCTATTTTTTTGCAAGCCTTCCTCGACCAGTAGTACCACTACTACTCTTAACCACAAACTGTAATCTTGCCAGCTGAAACACCTATGGACTGTTCCCAGGAGGCACAGGGTCAAGGCTGATTTGCATATGGCCAGGTCTAAACTGGGGTGGCATGGTGAGCAAAAGAATGATTGATTTAACCCAGATCTCTTGACTGGGGGTGAATGTTTTGATTTGTTCTGCATCCATCCATCAATAGGGTGTCTTTTGCTTCTTCCCTCTAGCACTCCTTCCTACCCTCTGACATTGGACATGGGTGTTAAAAGGGTAGAGGGTAAATGTCGATGACGCCCGCTACTGTTTTAGAGGCGTTTATGGTCTACAATCGAGCTAATCCACCACGTGAATGTACTACAGGAGATTATTGAAATTGATCTTTATCATGAAATCCATTGGCTTTACTTTATTAAACAGTTGCTTATTTCTATTGGTCTAGCGGATTCATGGGCGAACCAGTTCATGAGCACATCCCTTCAAACGAACTTCTGAAAAAAGCTCTCCTGGACAAAAATACTGTCTGATGAAGCCCATAAACGGAGTTTCTCGATTTAAAAAACCTCTTGTGCTTATGACCAGTTCTTGGATATAATTAAAGTGCCAATGGTCAGAAAGCGGTACTTCCTCATCGTCCACTGCATCCTCTTCAAAGTGTGGGACATATCTTGCATTCAATTGTGTTGGGCAGTAAGCTATCAGTGAGGCATAATCACTAGCATCTTCTTGATCTGACTGCAATTATTGTACCGGAGGCACATCCGCCACCCTTCAAGGTGAAAAAACATTTTCTCACTTGTTTTTTTGACGGCGTGGATTCCAATGGTGATGCAGTTGACAGTATGGTCGTCATGCTGGTCGTCGACGGAATGCCAGACGTCGAAGGTGACATCTTCGAAGGTACCTTCTTGGACGCCAACAGTCTTGTCAGAGACGAGGTGTTCTTTGAAGATTTCTTCTTCATCACAGGTGAGTATCTGTAGCACATAGATTCTGGTTTGTCAGCGGAGAAGGTGGCTGCAAGCGCTGTACCTAATAGATCATGCTCATAAAACTGTGTCTCCACTTGTGCGCTGCGTTCATGGAAGTGTTGGGGAGGTGGGGCTGGACTTCTCATGCAATCTTCCCTTGAAAAGGAGGCATTTTCTTTAGAAGGACGTCAATTGTCTTTAATCTTAAGAAATAATGACAACCTCCTTTCACATCTTCAAGAGTCTTAGTATAGAAAGGCTTATAGATTTTGCATTCTGACTTATGTTTAAGATAAAGACAAATACACTGAGAGTATAGGTCATCAGTGCAAATTTTCTTGCTGCCACAAGAGAAACAGGTCTTTAAAAGAGAAGTCTTCTTTTTGTCAGCCATGGTGACAGTTACTTGTAAAACCAAAGCGTTTTCCCTCGTCCAGAAATTGTAACAATCTTCCATTAAAAAGAGAAAAACCTCATAGTACAGTAGTGCTGAAGATAAGATAGGGTGGATCAAACCCATGGCAGACCAAAATGGAAACAATTTATGGTTCACTAAAAGGTTAGAGCAGGGTTCTGACAGGGGACTCCCTCACACATGACATGCGGTGAAAATCTCAGCTACGGCGGCCTCTAGAGAGAGTAGGAGTGAGAGGGGAGAGTCATCGTGGTCACTTGAACATCATTAGAAAATCCTAAAAACCTCAACCTGTTATTTCGACCAAGGGCCACTGAAGACTCCACAGTCCCTGTCACAGAGTCAGCAGTGTTCAGACTGGCCTGAATAATGTGCCTAGATGCATTGTGACTGCTCATCACCACTTTGGAAAAATGCTACTTATAAGGGTGGGGGGGTAGTGGGGGTGGAATCCTGGCAGGGTAGGACATACCCTTTTTCTACAACACCTAACACCCAAAGGTCTGATGTTAATGATCTCTAGGGATGCAGAAACTGGAACACCTGTGCTTCCACAGGTGAAGCATTCCTTAAGACGAGAAAACTAGGGCTGCTTCCCTGTGCTAACAGAGGAGGAAGTAGATGAGGTGGAATCCAGGGGAAAGGGAATGGCCACTGACTACCCCACCCACGCCCTCTGTTGTCGAGGGTTGGATTATTGCAGTTGTTGATTACGATTTTGCCCATACTGTTGACGTCCACAAAATGAAAAGCCTCCGGAGAAGGCCGGAAATCTTTTGAACTGCCTGTAGTCGTAGGGCTGTGACTGAAGTCCCAAAGAATGAGCTGTGGCTTTGCTGCCTTTAAAACTTTCTAAGGCAGAATCTGCTTCAAAGCAGAACAGGCAAAAGCCATCAAAGGGAAAATCCATCAGGGCGTTCTGCAAATCCACAACCCCTCTACCAAGCAGGTCTTCTGGTAGAAATCGAACTGCCCATTGTCTTTGTCACAGAATCAGCCGTATCTTGCACTGACTGTATAACCTAGAGGGCTGCAACCTGACCATCATTCAAAAGTTCTGGAAAATTAACCTGTACATCCTTAGGAAATTTTGGAACAACAGGCTTTGCGGAACCCAGAAGGGCATGAAAGCATCTACTCAGCAGAAAGGTTGAATTTGTAGACCTTAAAGCCATGCTCCCTGATGAGAATACTTTTATTGCTGACTGCTCCATCTTCTTGGATTCCCTATCTGCAGGTGAGGAGGAGAATGATTCAGGGGTCAACTTAGACAAGCATGAAGCCTAAATATCCAGACAGTCTGGTGAAGGATGAGAGGACAAAAAGAGGTTCTCCAGAATCATGTTTATATCTTCTGGCTAGGGGCCTTCCAGCAGCCGAGGCCGTCATTGGTTTCTGCCAACTGTCTAAAACTGGCTCTGTTGAAGTCTCACTGAAGGGTAGTAGATGCTCAGAGAACACTGAAGCGGAATCGAATACCTCAGTATATTTGATTTTTAGCTCTGTAGTAGATCTAACATTTCTGCAGCTTTCTTGAAGACAGAATGGTATGATGTGACTTATGGAGGCAGAATACCCTTTGGTGACTATTTCCATTGTGTAGATGTATCCAAACCACTTGCCTCACTCAAGTCCGGGTCTATAAAGGGTTGCTCCACAATTTCCCATTCTACCTCTTCTTGAAAGTCTTGCTCCCCGAACAAATATTGACCCATCATTAGGCCTCCCTTCTCGACCTATACTGCAGCGTCAAGGACATCGGTATCAGCGCCGTCAGTAGTGCTGCTGAAAAAGTCTGAAGAGGCACTGGAGTTGAAGCTTGCGACGCTGGTATGGAAGTAATCAGAAGTGGCACTTGTGGCACCGGCGACACTACTACAGGAGGGAGGACGAAAAGAGAAGGTAGCCTTTTTGCTAGAAAACTCCAGTGGCGCCCGAGTCGGCCAGGGTATCTGGGCAATCGGCATTAATGGCATAAAGGGTGCCTGCTGGCAAGCACTGGAAAGCTCTCTAGAGAACAAGATGACCCATGGGGCTTAGAGGCACAGCAGATGGAGTTATCACCCTATTAAAAATTATGAACATGGTTTTCAAGAAGTGACTGGGATCCATACCAGGAGTTCAGAAGACTGGGTACCCTTGCTCCTGCTGAGGTTCAAGAACCGGATGCAAAGTTGATGTTGTGTCCGGAGCCAGTCGGAAGTGGTGCCTGGACCGAAAGTGACACAGGTAGTAGCGCCAGAGATGGAGTTGGTGTGACTTCTTGTCAATCCTTCTCCAAATTCAGATGCTGAGAAATTGGCATCAGTGATTTGTCCTCAAATTGATTGGCATCAGTGATTTGTCAATGCAGTGTTCAAACTTTTTAAGGAGTCCAAAGTAGTCCTTGAATACTTCTGGAAACTCCATGTATAAACTTTCTCCACCACCACCATTGTCAACAAACATGACCTGATCATGAACATTAGGATTGAGAATTGTCCCCATATCCCTCTGGTGTCTCCATCCCAGCAAACTCTCGCCCCTTTTTGCCACATAGACTGTGCCAATAGTTTGTCTTTAAATCCTATTCTTTTAAGCACATATCCCAGTATCTCAATGTGCATGGCACCATAACAAGATTAATGCTTGGAGGAAGAAACTCCACTTCCTCATTGAAAAACTCGTCAGCTCACATCTCATTCCCAATCATTGTAAAGGGAGACCCAGAATCTGCTACCACCACAAACTTCTTTACTCCAATGTCAATCTCACACTCCGGCATTATCACTGAACCCGAATGCACCTCACCACTGATGTTCTCCACATTAAGGACAACAGTTTGAAATCCATCTGTCACAATCTCCACAGCTTGTACCCTTTCAGTAGATTTACAGACCCTAGCATAATGTCCCTTAAGACCACACTTACAACAGGTCGAGTTT
The DNA here is from genome assembly GCF_964204655.1 of Triturus cristatus. Classification (NCBI taxonomy): domain Eukaryota; kingdom Metazoa; phylum Chordata; class Amphibia; order Caudata; family Salamandridae; genus Triturus; species Triturus cristatus. The sequence continues at coordinate 770,762,745 of NC_140580.1, forward strand.
TTAGCGTAACAATTTGGACTTCTGAAAATATGTCCATAGCTTTTACATATTCCACAGTAGGTCTAGATAACTGTGTCACTGGCACTCTCCTTGCATGTTGCGATTCATGGAGACTGGAACACAGATGCAACGTGTCGAGCGTCTTGGGATGAGCATGCTAACATTGACACCATGGGCACAGAGGACCCGTGGGGGGACACGCAAATATGTCAAACTTGATAAATTACAGAGTACAAGAGTCTAACTATGCCGTATGGAAATCATCTGAATGGGAAAGGGTATATATTGGCTAACACAGGATGGGCATATAATTACTTGCATGAACACGATAGGCGCACTTCACAAAAGGTTAGTGGTGGTCTTTAACCGCACTGGGTCAGTGTGCATGTCCTGATTAGCATCATTGAGAGTATTTTATATGTTCAGGCATCGATACACTAATTGCTTGACTTTTGCAGAACATACGCATAGGCAGATTGCTTCATGCCTTTTTGGAATCGTTGGTGAAATTGGAATCACAACTTAGTGGTGGTTGGCTCAGATGAGTTCAAACCACATATATTGGACTGTGGACAGTGGCCACTCAGTTTTGGTAAGTCAGAGTATCGGGAGGCCATAACTTGAACTCAAATACCCTAAGCATTTAGTGGACATATATTGAGGAATGGTTTTGGTTTCTGTCCTCTCAATCTTTTCAGGTAATAAGACAACTATTGTCCTGAGGAGACCGCCAAGACTCAACAGGGGGCGAAAAGTCGATTTGTTTCACTTGGTTGCTTCAATTATCAATTGGGTCACATGCTGTGATGTGATACACGCATATGCTTTGTCTGCTATACATTGAACCAGTGAACGTTTTGCCTTTTGTGTCTTATGTGTATATAGTGTATATTTTCTTCACACTACACTAGTGCACTGCATCGCCTGCATTTAGGTTATTAACGCACAAGTTACTACTTGTGTAATGATGTATCTGTAAGAGACATTAGTTAGTGATAGAATCCTTACCTTAGAATATCCCCAGGCGTCAGACTGGATCTGGAAAGTTTTGCTAGCAGTACCCCTGCACGTCAGTAGGTGGCGTCGTGCGGCTCCGCGTCCGTCGCTGGCGTCGTAAGTGTCAAGATGACGTCACGGAGACTACTAAGGCGCCACCCATGCGCACTGACATCAGTTCTGTACACTACTTTCAGCGCCAGGAACGCAGAGCCATGCAAGAAACTGACCACTGGTGCCAAAACACTAGGGCCCTGAAAGGGATAACCTTAACCCTAGAAATCAGTTCGCAGAACGGGGAGCATGGGTGGGGCGGTAAGGAATCTAGCACTAACTAATGTCTCTTACAGATATATCGTTACACAAGTAGTAACTTGTGCCTTTGAAAGAGACAAGTTAGTGATAGATTCCTTACCTTAGAATAGATACCCCAGCAACACCAACCCCGGGAGGTGGGTTTGCGAATAGATTACACCAGAAACTCACGGAGAACAGAACGGCCAAAGACGCAGTCTCTCCGGACCTGACTGTAAAGGCAGTAATTCTTGGTAGACGTGTGCCGCGAGGCCCACGTAGCTGCCTGACAAATGTCCTGCAAGGGGATGCCGCGTCCCAAGGCAGTAGTGGCTGCTGTTGCCCTAGTAGAATGGGCATGCAACCCCACAGGAGGCTCCTTCTTAGCCAACGAATAACAGGCCATGATGCAGAGAACGACCCACCGAGAGATGGACCTTTTTTGACGCCCGCGTAGCCAACAAAGAGCTGGTCATCCACCCGGAACTGTTGTGTGCGCTTCAAGTAGAACGAGAGCGCACGTTTTGGGCCCACACGGTGGAGCCTCTCTTCTTCTTTTGAAGGATGCGGAGGCAGAAAGACGGTGGGCAAAGTGATGGTTTGCCCGATGTGGAAGGGCATGACAACCTTTGGCAAAAAAGAAGGACGGGTCCTTAAAACCACCTTGTCTGGATGATCAGAAAGGAAAGGAGGTTTGGAAGAAAGAGCCTGGAGCTCACTCACTCTTCTGGCAGAGGTGATAGCTACCAGGAAAGCCGTCTTAAGAGTGAGAAGGCGCAAAGGACAGTTATGAAGGGGCTCGAAGGGAGCGCATATCAGATAGGTCAAGACAAGATTCAAGTCCCATTGAGGAATTATGAACGGCACAGGAGGAAACGTGTGCGTAATGCCTTTCAGGAAACGGTTAACAACCGGGGACTTAGAGAGAAGGCTGATCTGGAAGCCTCAGAAAGGCGGAGATGGCCAAAAGATAACCTTTGATAGTACCCAGAGCAGAGCCCTGCTGGGCCAAGGACAGCAGGAACAGAAGGACCTCAGAAAGAGGGGCAGAAAGGGGATCCACAGACTTTGCTGCGCACCATGCCACAAACTTGTTCCATCGGCAGGCGTATACAGTCTTAGTAGAGGGACGCCTGGCTGCCAGAATGACATCACAGACTTCGGGAGGAAGATCGAAAGCTGTCAACTGTCGCCGCTCAATCTCCACGCATGGAGGTGGAGGCTGGACAGGTTCAGGTGGAGGACCGTCCCCTGCTGCTGCGACAGACGATCCTCCCAAAGAGGCAGTGGGATAGGGGGATCGACCGCCATGCTGAGTAGCTCGGGATACCAGTATCTACGTGCCCAATCCAGAGCAACAAGGATGACTTGGGCCCGGTCACGCAGAATCTTCTTCAGCACTCTGGGCAGAAGTGGTATAGGCGAAAAGGCGTACAATAGACCACAACTCCACTCGCGACGAAAAGCGTTGCCTAGCGAGTGCCGCCTTGGAAATTCCAACGTGCAGAACTGAAGACATTGCGCATTTTCTTCGATGGCGAATAGATCTAACCAAGGCTCTCCTCACTGGTGAAAGATACCTTGCACCACGTTCGAGCTCAGACGCCATTCGTGATCCTTCAAGCACCGGCGGCTGAGTTCGTTCGCCCTGGCGTTCAGAGAACCTGCCAGGTGTTGAACCATCAAGGTGATGCCTTGATGTTCCAGCCATGTCCAGAGGCGCAGAGCCTCCTGACTTAGGGTCCAGGACCCCACCCGCCATGTTTGTTGCAATACCACATGGCGGTGGTGTTGTCCGTGAACACCTGCACCACACTTCCCTGGACAGAGGGAAGGAATGCCTGCAGTGCAAGTCGGATCTCCCGAAGCTCCAACAGATTGACATGAAGCAGAGACTCCGCCGGAGACCAGAGGCCTCTGATCTCCGCCTCTCCCAAGTGGCCTTCCCCATCCCAGGAGGGATGCATCCGTCACTGTGTGCTTCGGTTGGGGAAGGGAGAGGGATCTGCCATCGAGCCAGTCGCGATTCGTGAGCCACCACTGCAATTGCCGCGCAGTATCCTCTGAGATCTGGACAAGATCGGACGGGTTGCCCTGATGCTGCGCCCACTGGAACTTCAGGTCCCACTGCAGAGCCCCATATGGCATCTGGCATGTGTCACCAGCAGGATGCAGGAGGCCATCAGGCACAGAAACCGGAGGGTCATTCTGACTGAAACCCAGGACCGAGGCCGAAAGATTGGAATCATAACCTGAATATCCCGGACTCGCTGCTCGGGAGGATAAACCCGCAACAGCGTCGAATCCAGAACCGCTCCAATGAAGGGGACCTTCTGAGAGGGACTCAGGTGCAACTTCGGCACGTTGATGGAGAACCCCAGCAAATGCAGGAGGTCGGCCGTAGTCTGAAGGTGGTTGACGACTGCCTGGGGCGAGCCCGCCTTCAACAACCAGTCGTCGAGGTAAGGGAAGACTGACACCCCCGACCTGTACAGGTGAGCTGCGACCACCGCCATCACCTTCGTGAACACCCGAGGGGCGCTGGTAAGGCTGAAGGGGAGCAATGCAAACTGAAAATGCTCCTGGCCTACTGTGAACCGCAGGTAACGCCGATGGGCCGGCAGGACGGGGGATGTGAAAATATGCGTCCTGCAAGTCCAACGCTACCATCCAGTCTCCAGGGTCGAGGGCAGCCAGGACCGGAGCCAGAGTCAGCATTTTTAACTTCTCCTTCCGGAGAAAGCAATTGACGTTCTGGAGGTCCAAGATGGGGCGCAGGCCCCCTTTTTCCTTCTTGGGGACCAGAAAGTAGTGGGAATAACAACCACTCCCTACTTCCGGCCCAGGAACGCACTTGATGGCCCCCTTGGCCAAGAGGGCCGTGACTTCCTGCTGGAAAAGCACCAAGTGATCCCCCGACATGCGATGGCACCGAGGTGGCATGGCTGGAGGGGAGGACTGAAAGGGAAGGGAGTAACCCCTGCGGATGATCTGCAACACCCACTTGTCCGATGTGATATCGCGCCAGTGGGGGAGGTGGTGGCGAATCCTGCCACCCACCGGTGTGGGCGCGCCACGAATCTCGGATTAGGAAGGTTTGGAGGTAGAAGCAGCGGAGGTGGACTGACCCCCACGCTGATTCCCAGACCTGCCCCTGCGGAAGCCGCGTCCGCGGCAGCACAGGCTTGCTGAAGGAACGTGCCTGGGCGCCTCTGCCGTGGCCACGAAAGGAACGAAAACCAGGAGTAGCCGGGCTCTTTGCAGAAAGACCCAAGGACTTGGAGGTGGCTCGCAAGTCCTTAAAACGCTCCAGTGCACTGTCGGCCGTTTTGCCAAACAAGTGAGTGCCATCAAAGGGCATATCCATGAGCGAGCTCTGGACATCGGGCGAGATCCCGGTAGATCGCAACCAGGCGTGGTGACGCAACACCACAGTCATAGAAATCGCCCTACCCAGTTAGTCTGCGGTGTCCAAACCACACCGAATGGCGAACTTAGCCGCATCTTTACCCTCAGCAACAGCTTGGGACCGCAAAGCGTGGATCTCCTCGGGACACTGAGGCAACACCTGTGCAACTGTATCCCACACCGTGTGGGAATAGCGGCCCAAAAAGCAGGCGATGTTCACTGACCAGAGCCTGACAAGCTGGCCTAAAAGAACAACCGCTTACCGAACTTCTCCAGCTTCTTAGAGTCCTTATCCAGCAGAGCCGTGGGAAAGGCACTCTACGACGTCGAGGCTTGGATGACCAGGCTCTCAGGCGTAGGATGAGTGGTCAGAAACACGGGGTCACCAGGCGCCGGGCGACATTCTTATCAACAGGGGCTCCTGTGGCTGGCCACGACCAAGTGCCCAACAAGACGTCAGTGAGGGAGTCATTAAAGGGGAGCAGGGGCTCCGACGAAGTGGACGCCGTCTGGAGCACCTCAGTGAGGAGATTAGTTTTGAGGGCCACCATAGGAAGATCGAGGTTGAGGACCTCAGCTGCCCGACGGAGCGCCATCGTGTAGGAGATGCCCTCCTCCATGGTGGGCGGGGGAGAGGCAAACCCCTGGTCAGAAGAGACATCGAGGTTGCCGGCGTCCTCCAAATCATCCACCCAGTCCTGCTCGGAGTCACACTGACGTGCAAGAGGGTCCTCGGACCCCTCCCAGTCGTCCTCCACCTCTGTTGCATGGGGAACAGACCGCGGTGGTAGAGCTGGAGCAGGAACATACGGCATCGGAAATGGCACCAGGAACAGCGCCGGCCGGGGCTGAGCCGGCACCGCGTCCCAATGCGAATCCCAGGTAGGAACAAAATGGTCCTGGAACCGGGGCAAGGGCCGGACAAACTGCACCCACTGCGGCTCCAGGGGCAGAGCAGAGGGTGGCGCTGGGGCCCGAACCGGCAGTGCTGGACCTTGTGGGGCTGGAGCCAACGGCGCAGGATCCTGTGGCGCCAAATCTAAATCCACCGGCGGCCCAACAGGATCCGGACACGGGACCGCGGGGCCCGAAGGCACGCCGGCGGGAGCCCGAGGCCTAAAAAGGCAGTCCATGGTAGCAAGAAATTCTTGCACCTGTTCGGGAGTCGCCGATGGACCCGGGTAAGGCTGGTCTGCCACGGGACTCCCAGGCTCCAAAGGAGCCGCAGAGGCAGAACCCCTGTCCCCCTCGTGGGCATCCGAGGACCGACGGGGGGACGTCAGAGAGCGAACTCGCTTCTTCGACTTCTTCATAGGTCGTCTCTTACCCGAATCCGAGGGCGAAGACTTGGAGCCCGAGAAGCGACGACTGCGGCCCCGCGAGCGTTCCCGGGAATGGTCCCTGGACCTGGAATGGTGCTGGGACGAGTGCCAGACCTCCAGCAGCTTCTGGCGCCGCGCCCTCAAGGCCTTCGGGGCCATGGCCCGACAGTCCCGGCAGGACCAGGAATCGTGGTCGGTCTCTAGGCAGTAGAGGCAAACATCATGGGGGTCCGCCACTGACATATTGCGACGGCAGGCCTCACAAGACTTAAATCCAGGCATCCCTACGTGCACAAAGGAGAAAAGGAGACAAAAAGTCTCAAAAAGAGTAGTCAAAAAGTGACTAAGGTACGTGCTCTAACCGGATATGCACTAGCTGGCGCGGAAAAAGAAAGAACTGACGTCAGCGCGCATGAGTGGCACCTAAGTAGTCTCCGTGACGTCATCTCGGTGCTTACGGCGCCAGCGACGGACACGGAGCCGCACGACGCCACCTACGGACGTGCAGGGGTACTGCTAGCAAAACTTTCCGGATCCAGTCTGACGCCTGGGGATATTCTAAGGTAAGGAATCTATCACTAACGTGTCTCTTTCAGATTATATTATTACCTGCATGTAGGAAGGTGGATATCTGACTATGGTTACCCCCAATTTTTTGCCTAGTGTCTAGCTGGTTTTTCGACTTAGTTGGCCTGAGATCCTGCCATTCAGGATCTCAGCCTATCTGCTCTCTCTTTAAAATGGACTCCATGTACCCTAGGTACATAACCAATTGGAATTGGATCACCCTGTGAGCCCCTGTACCAGTGTACACTAGGTACCCAGGGCATTGGTGTATCTAAGGCCTACCAGGGGCTGAAGCATGTATTGTGCCACCCCTGGCCTGGCCTAGCAATTTGACACAACTGGCTGATCACTCAGCTGGGGTAAGTTGGTGTAACCACCTCTTACTTAGGTGTAGTATACCTATACCTAACCTTAAATGGGACACATGTTAGCCTATAAGTCACTCCTATGGCAGGCCTTGACAATCCTGAAGGCAGAGTGCTTGGTTCCATGTGAGATGGTGCTCTGGCATGAGCTGAGCCTGTCTGCAGTGGTCGGAACAACTTCCTTCTACTGTTTCCAGATATCGTCATACCATATACTCTTAAGTGCATTATGAACCTCGCGGTTAAATGCTATCTTTGGTTTGGCTTTATCAAAACATGTCGAGTAAGGTGTCATACGAATTGGAATACTAACCCCTCGCCAATTCTGGCGACGGGGTTAGCATTCCACCCTTCTAGAGGGACACGACATGTACAGTACCTGAAACCCGGGTAAAATCAGACATAGCCTCAGCTCCACAAAATGGACGCTGCCACCACAGACACAAGTCTGCCCTCCTGCTGCTGGGAGTCCTTCCAGCTTGGGAGACGTGGACAAAGGGTTTCCTGCCAGGGGAGGTGCGTGCACCACCCCAGACAGGATTTTGTGTATTGGTCAGGTAGGGCTTGAATGGACTCAGACATGCCTGAGGCTCACAAGGAGCCTCGGTGCATATGCCAGTTCAAACCGGTCCTGGGGCACACCAGCCCCAGACCTGGGGCGAGCTGGACAAAGGATTAGGGAGGGACCTAGCAGGTAGTCCGGCCCCTAGAATCCACTTAAAGGTAGGAGCTGTGTCCTAAGACTTCAGACATCCTGGAATCAACTTACTACAAAGAAGAAGACGGGAACTTCGACGCTCTGCTGCACAGAGGACAGAAGGAAATCTCCCCTATGGTCAGGGAATGACCATCTTGCTAACGCAAGCACCAACCAGCTACTCAACGTCTGCTTTGCCGCCGCCTCCTGCCGGAGCCCGAGCCCAGAGCCCGACAAGAACTGGACCTCCAGACCTCTCACAGCCCGATCCACAGTCCCTGCAAAGAAGGAACCCGTGGAGGCACCGAGACACGTGGAGCCAGCCATCTTGAAAGACCCATGACAAGCTGCAAGCGCGACAACAGAGGCTCCCTCCAAGTTGTGCTTTGGGTCCTGAGAAGCCCAACATCCGAGCAGCATCTGCACCAAAGGTGAGCCCTCCAGCATCTCCACGATCTGCGTGGGGCCCCTCTGCACTTTGCATCTCGACGCGCCTGCTCGGTCCCTGGTCCGTTGGCTAGTGGCCATTTTGGCGACGAACTTTGAAAACTACGACACTGCTCTGGTTGCTCCAGACTGGCCCCTGCTTCCCTCCAAAGGAGCAGCCCCTCTGACCTTGCTGGTCAGAGTAATCAGCTTTCTTCATTTTCCACGACTCCTGCTTTTGCCAAGGCTTGTTTGCTTCCTTCGAGTCGCCGACACCGCCGACAGCGAGAGCCTGCGTGGGACAGCTCGTGAACCGACTCCTGGACGTCGTCGACCTTCAGGGACCACATGGCTGCGGAGACAAGCTACACCTCATCACCTGTTTGCACCCGACATCGCCTGGTACCTACCTGGTGCCACGCTGGTCACTGGCTAGTGACTGTGAACACTGTCCCCTCTGCTTACAGGTCTTCTACAACTCCGATCCACCCTTGGATCCACCGCATCCCTTCTGGACCGACCGCCTGCAGCATCTTTGTCATCAGGCTCCATTGAACAGATAGACGAAACCCGATGCACTTCGAGACCTATGCACCCGCTTCCTGTGGGTGAGGTAAAGCTGGCACTCCGGTGCCAAAGTGTAGAGAAACATCTCTAGTGTCTGTGTTTTAAGTCTTAACTTCGTAGTCCATCCAGAAGACCCTTCTAGCAGTAACTTTTGAACTTTTACGCACCCATTGAAAACCTATGGGAGCCCGCGTGTAACTTTCCTCGCTGCACACGCGACCCTTGGACCTCCTGGTCACTAACTGAAGTTAGCTCCTTGTAGGCCCAGCGATTCTAGAGGCCCTAGGCCTTTTCCCTTTCCTGCTCGTGGTACTTATACCACTATTTTAGTATATGGTTTGATCGGCCACCAGGGCCTATCCACATAAAGTGCAACTTCTGTATATTGTAATACTTTCTTGTTTAACGATTTGTGCTCCTGTGCTCATAAAGAGTCTAGGGGATACTTTGAGTAATAAATACATATATATTTTGAATATATATCTGTGTGGTGTCCTTTCATTGGTATAAAGGGGGGTTACATATGGTAAAACAGCTTGCTTAACACGCTTTAACGAGTTTAGCCTCAAAGACTGCTTAGCCTACGCTACCACTAGGGCAGCTAGTCCGAAAAGGTTGACTTACAACCACACCATAAGGGTTGCTTGGCATGGTACAAGGTGGTCACTTTAACTAGTGAACATCATATACCAGGCCAACTTCTCACACTGCATATGAAAAGAAATTTGGTTTTGAAAACTACAAAAAATAACCACAGAAACTGTGGTCAGCATTTTTTGACCAATTTATTTCACTTGCTTTTGGATTAAAGAACACCAAAGTATGTAGGTACTACTTGGAATTTATGAGTAACTGCATTGAATGGGAGCTTCCCCAAACGGAAGGTAGAGGGTTGCTCATTATTTTGAAAAGAGTCTTACGGTGGAAGTTGTTAGCGCCCAAATATGAGGTGCATGGCTTCATAGAACTCTTGGAGTTGTGTTGGAGTCGCTCTGGGGGAAAGTGCAAAGTTGTCCTAGGCTCAACCGAGGAGCCATGCCTTGAATGACAACGCTCCCTCATCTTGGTGGATGACGTCGATGGACGGGGTGAAGTTGAAGCCCTCTTCAACTTCTTGCTCGGTTTCTTTTTGTGGAACTTACGGGAGTGGGACGACTTTGACTGTGACGAAGATCTATGCCTCCAGGACCTTTCTCTCGACTGGGATTGAGACCGAGACACCACAGCGTCGCATGTAGACTGGCAAGAAGATGGAGGGATCGCTCTCTCAAGGCTTTGGGTTGCATGGTGCAACAAACGTTGCAGATCTTGGCGTTGCGTCCGAACTCAAGGCACCAGAGACAGACTATGTGTGGGTCCATCATTGACATTTGCCAGTGGCAGGCACCGCAGGGCTTGAATCCAGCCTTCCTTTTGGACATCCCTACCACACTAGGAGAGAGGTCTCCCAAAACAAATTAAGTACCTCCTCTTTTTCTTAGAAGAATGTGTGTGCGCCCCAGTACTGGCATCTTTATTGATACAATGATAAGGCCTCATATTGGCATCCCTATACTTGGTGCTATGCTCTTAATCCTGCATGAAAGACTTCTCAATTATTTAACAAATACAGAATGGTTCACAATATCAAGTTAGCTGTGCGTACTAGGTGTGGAACACCTCAAGACAGTTGTGCAGACTGCGCTCATGGTAGATCAACATGTGTGCAGCATTATACAACTCTCCAAGGATGGCACTTATAAGCGCTGCTAATACATGTATACCACAATAAATTCAGGAAGTGTATTTATTTTAAAATGCAGCGGCTTGAGGCTTTGCAGGTTCCTAACGGGTGCCGAGCAGCGAGGGCGGTGTGCCATTTTGTTTGCACCCCCACCCCGGGATCCCTGAGGCGACGAACGGTCTGGCCTCATAAGTAAACTCGTTTCTCTCCACCTCGATACCACTTGGCGGATTTTGAATTGTTTATTTATACTTTTTCACATAATAGCCCACGGTAGGGTGAACCTTAGTGCGTTCATACCACCGGGGCTCTCACACTCCCACTCTGGTCCTGATGAAAGCCTGTGAAACACACTTGAAGGCAGAAACATGTTGACCGCCATGGAGTGAATCCGGTCTGTTATTTTTTTGACCCTCACTCCTTTTTAATCCCTCCCAATTAGCAAAACTATTAAATTATATATTTTTTTGACTCAATTGGGTATTTTAAATTCACTGTCACCTCACAAAATCCCGCTCCGCAGTAACCTGGCGTTGCAGCACACTGGGATGGCACTCGGCCATACCCAGTGGAGCCCGATGATGAAGCATGTCACCAACCAGGTTGGTGAGTGAGGGCTTTCATACTTAACCTGTATTACCTCCCTAGGTCTGTGTTCCTCCCTATAACGTTTTGGGAAGGTTCCGACCCTGGAGACCCGTGCCTTTTGGATGGTAAGTGCCTTGTAGACACTACACTGACTTTGTTGTTTTGGAACTTTTCCCTTGAGGGGACTAGTCGTGTTTTTACCCTTCCTCTTCTGTTGTTGATTGGCCCTCTGCAATTGCCCATCATGGCCAGGATTTCTTTATCCAAAATGGTCATGCTGCCTCGCCTGTTGTATTTTTTTGTCAACCTCCCGGTCCTGATGCAGAGCAGCTGGTTCCGCCCACTGAACACCCTTCTACGAGGCCTGGTGCGGGGTGACTGGCGCCCGAGGGTGTCCCTGAAGACATTGCAGCATCGCATAGCAGAGGGGGGCTGGGAGTACTGAATTCTGAATACTACATGTTGGCGGCCCAATTACAGTGGTTGGCGCAATAGGTAGAGGGAGTTAATGTGGAAGGCACATGGCTATCTGACCCGGATTCCTGCCCTAGTCTACTGGTGACAAAACCTCTCATACCAACAACCAACACACCATACTGCTCGTTACTACAACGCACAGCCATGCAGGCCTGGAAAAGGTGTCAGAGGAAAGTGCAATGCGCCTCCAAATACACACCCATGCTACCGCTGGTGGGGTTGCCACACGGTGATCCCCAGTCGGTATTCACAAGCGAACAATTTGCACGCTGAGCAGAAGCAGGGCTGGACAACATCAGGGATTGCTACTTGGATAAAGTATTGATCCTGTTTGAGGAGCTGATGGACAACTGCGGGCTTTCCCCAGGTCAGTTTCTGCAATAGGAGGCTCTGACTTGTACATTTGCGCAGCTGTGGGATAACCGGAGGGAGGAACAAGTGACGCACCCTGTGCTGCATGCCCTATTTACCCATGGCACAGCAAGACATCTAGTAAAATGGTTTTATGCCACACTAATAGCAGCGTCCCTCTGCCCCTTAAGTGGGCTGTGGGAGAAATGGCGATAAATAGTGGGAAGGGAACTCGCGGATACGGATTGATGCAAGACCTTGCTGTCTCCCAAAAATATCTCCAGGAACACACGCTTAAAATACATTCAATTTAATTACATTGAAATGTCCTACATGACGCTGCATCGTCTTAATGTGCCCAACGGGGGGAGGTACGACACTGTCCCAGATGTACTCACCCAGACGCGGATTTTCGACACAGGACCTGGGACTGTCAATATATATACGCCCATTCTGGGAGGCTGTGCTTGAGAAGATTAAAAGTGCACTAGGTAGGGTATTGCAACCCACGGTACATATGTGTTTGATGGGCCTTTTCCCTAGACCGCCAAAGCGCAAGGTTGGCAACAGATTGATAGATCTCGCATTGGGACTCGCTAAGCGTAGAACAGCAATGGATGAAAGTCAGTGAGGGGGCCTCAATTCGAAACTTGGAAAAAAGAGGTCAACTCGCGGGCCGGGGCAGAAGGCAGAGTATTAAGATGGGAAGAGGCCAAGGGAATGAGGAACCGCCCAATAGCTGAGCAATGGAAGGAAGTAATGGCGGCATGGGAAAAGCCAGAGAGCACGAGTAGCAAAGAGGAAGGGCTGGGATAGGCAACCGGGCATGGAGACACAAACTGCCATAGTCCCTTACACCCCCTGGGGGGTCCGGGGAGATGGTAGGAGCTGCCGACACCCCATAGACTGTGGAGATGTAAGGGAACTGGCAGTTGGGAGAGTGGACAAGGACAATGATGGGAGGACCCCACCCTGCCCACATCTGTGGACTAACTGTGTTGTGACCCACTTATGGCTTTATCGGCGTGGATCACTCACACCACTCTTCTGCACAAGTTTATATTTTCTTTTTTTTTTTCTTCTTTTGCTGGTTTGAGTGAAGTAAGTAGAATTGCATTTGTGTTGACCATAAGTAGTAGATTTGTATTTAGGACCGATGATGAACGACCACCCACATTAATGATGCAGCAAAAATAGTAAAAAACGGAGCAAGTACAAAATAGCACAACAGTGTAAACATGGAGTAAGCATATTACTGGATTTTTTCCTTTTTTTACTCTTACCTACAACATGTTAAGCTTGATGTTGAGATACTATGCAAGGAAACACCAATAAGGACAGTTAATAACAATGTGTTTTGGGGAAAAGAAAGTAACTGATAAATGTAGGATTGCAAATTTATTTCTGTAAAGCTTTTATGTGGGATGACAAATACAAAATGCCAATAAAAATAAGTTACAATAAGAATCTATTCTTTCCTGGTTAAACCAAGCATACTGCATTAACGATTGTTCTCGGAAATATAGAATATTAAAAAAATAGCCCTTTGTAATACATATATCCAGAAAGACAGCCCACCCATCAGTTAAAAGCTTTCAACCAAGTGTTATATTTTACTACTGCTAATTTGACACAGCCTAAGAGTGCTTTAAACAATGGTGAGCGTTTCTAAACTATGCTTGCTTCAGAAGCAGATGAGGGTGGCTCTCCTTTCAAATGTCCTTTCAGGAAGGCTCTCCAAAGCACACCTTTGTGTAGTGATATCCTCAAAGGAGGGGCTGCAGCCTGAAGCACCCAAAACAGAGGCACAAAGAGCCTGGAGGGTTTGAACAGGCTGACACCAGCCCAAATGAAAGTGTGAACCAGAAAGACAAGACGCATCGCATAAGGGCCCCCATTTACCTTGCACAACAGACTTCAGTTTTACCCCTCACTTTTACCATCTACTAAAAGCTGGTGGTTGCTAACAATAAGTTCTTAATTGAATGTTGCTGTCTGGATCTTCCACCTCCAGCCACAGGAATGCAGGCAATACACGTATGCTGCCTGGGGAAGCAGTACTCGCCCTTCATCTTGCGCTGTGTCAAACCACAGGTGACCATAATGGATCCCACTCTGCTTTACAATTAATATTTCGAGCCAGACTTGAGAAGACATCTCTCCAGCATTTGCAGAATCTTCTTTCACGGTTTGAACCCAGGCATTAATCTAAGCAGACTACTTGCCTGATTCTAGCACCTATCAAACAGTATTAAGTACAGCATTATATTCACATGCAAATAGTGTTGTTCTGTCTAGAGTCTTTCATCCTCAATTGCATGCTGGCTCAAAAAGAGTTTTCGGTATTCATAAAATCTGGCATGAAAAGCATATCTTTGAAATTACCCTCTACTGTCCTTTATCCTTTGCATGCAGTTTTATTTTTTATTTATGGGCACAATCTTTTATTCATCACTTGCAAGTTTGCCTTAATCTCTATTAACGTATTTCTGCAATTTGAACACAACTCATTTCAAAGATCACAATCTCCCCTTTTTTGAAAGCCATACCTCTGAAATCTAACACTTCCTACAGCTCCTCTATTAATATTACCAAACATCGGCATGCACTCACATACCTCCAACCTCACATTAACAAAAACACCCAACTATAAATTTAATCAACTTCAAATGAACTGGAGTGAATGCATGGAAAGGTTTAGCTTGAGAGCACAAAACTAATCCCAATAACACTGGACTAATAGCCAACCATGGGTTCCCGGAGAACAGTGCTGCTCAACATAAGTGTTTTAGCACCTTATCAGGGGTAGTAAAGAATATATAAATGCAATTACAATATGCCACAAAGGGTGGGAGTATCTCCTCAGTAGGCATGAGGCATTCAATTATTTTAGAGACAGGTTACCCGCTGAAGAAAAACTTCTTTCCGCCTAACAGCTTTGAGTTTTCTAGATTCCCTATCCACCATGGAGGCTAGGAATGGAGAGCAAGGTACTTGCACAGCCAAGCTCTCTGGAGACAGGTAGACAACAAGCATTGGCATAGCCAATAGGTCTCGCCTTTGGGACCTTACTAGTGTTTTGACATGCAACAGTTGATGTTGTTGCACCAAGGATATTGTACTGCATAACTAAATACTTATAATGTTCCAAAAACAAAACCTATTGGCTATGCCAATGCTCGTTTTAGCATATTCATGCCGTCCCAATGCAATGACTCCGGGCCTCATTGAAGCCTTGGGTTATCAAAGGGCTCGCAAGGGCAGCATCACCTCCTCAAAGGAATCCTTTTATATGGAAATTGGGTCAGTGGGCAGATGGAAAACAGCAGGAGAGAGTGCCAAAAGGAGCTGGGGAGAAGGGGCCTATGAGGAGGTGCGCTAGCCGCACGCGAGTGGCCGGGAGACAGGCAGGCATGGTGGTCTGAGCCGTGGGGAGCATGCATTGGTCCCGTGTCCCTGGATACGGACGCCTTCCAGGTCGCAGTGGGCAGCATGTCCGGGTCATCGCATCTGCAATGAACACTATGCGTGGGGTGTCTTTTTAGGAGCTTGTGAGTAGACATGGGAGAAAAATACATGCAGGCCCACTCATTGATGCATGCAGAAATGCGAACCTTTCTGGCCTCCACCAAGAGCAGAGCTCTGCAAGGCCGTTTGGCTGGCAGTCAGTCAAGAAAATGTTTCCAACTCTGCCGATGTGACTCTTTCTGGAGGAAGACACAACCAACTAAAAAGGAGTTTTCAAAGCACGGCTGAGATTTGTAGGACTTTTTTTAATCTAGCGCCTTATCTGTGGGGAGGCTCTGGAGCACTATTAGAGGCGCTCGTAATTGAGTTCTGGACGGTCTAGGCAAAGAGAGGGAAAGTGAGAGACGGAGAGAGAGGGGAGCTGAGAATAAAGAGAGAGAAAGGGGAGAAGGACGGAGAGCGAAAGGGGAGAGAGAAAAAAAAAAAAAAAAAAAAGGGAATGAGAACAGAGAGAGACGAGGATAGAGGAAAGAATGGTGGGGAGGAAGAATGAGAGAAAAAGCGAGATAGCGCAGGATTGAGAAGGGGTTTGGGGTAGAGTCAGGAGTTCAAAATGCTTGGCGCCTGTTCTAGGGATGAGGGGGCGGGACTTGTTCGAGCAGATGACGTCAGGAGCTGGCATCACACCAACTCTGAAGGCACACTCAAGATCAAGCCACTGACAAATGTCTGGTGATGCAGAGCGAACAAAAGCAACAGAAAGCCAACATCTGTAAGGCTGCCCGGGGGGGGGGGGCTGCACAGCGGCCCGCCCCTTGGAGGACGGCCGCCTTAGTGCCACAGGAAGGCACAGGGGTGGGAGGTCGAGTCCCTGGGATAGACCAAGGGAGACCCCAGCAGATAGCTGCTTCCGGCGGGGGGGGGGAGTCAGGGGGTACATATTCTGTCTCCGCCCCCTCCTCGCCCTCTTGTCCGCTCGTTCGCCTTGGCGGAGGTCGCAGTACGATAGCTCGCCGTCGCGGATTTGGTTTTCGCCGTGCGCCCAGCCTCCTTCAGCTTAGTTCGGTGAGTGCCGGTGACTTTCCTCTCACCCCGGCCCTGTCCCTGGGCAGTACCAGGAGACGGGGCCCTGTGGTCGGAGTACCACGGGTGGGGGGAAGGGTTGGCTGTGGTGCGTGGTTGTTGGGGGAGCAAGGGGCCTGCTTGGTGGGGACGCTGATCGTGTCTCCTGCTGACGGTGTGCTCACTAGGAATTTGAGGATTCAATGTTATAAATTGCAATAACAATGGAGGCCTCTTTTGAAAATTAGGGACAGCTGACCTCTTACACCAGACGCAGGTTGTTTTGTATTTGGCACACGATCTCTGCAGCAGGCATACTTGCCCTAGCCCTCTGCCGCATCACTAGGCGCGCCGGCGACCGGCTGGCCTGCACGACTCTCCCCTTTTAGTTGCTGCTCTCGTACCCAAGGGGCGGCAGGGCGACTCGGCCCGACTTCAGGGGCAGGGGGGGGTCGGCCCCCGGTCTTCGCGTGCGCGCAGGGAGGGGATGTGGCGTAAGGGCCTAGCGAGTCCGTCCTTGTAGCTGGGCTTCCGGTTCGGGCAGGAGCACCGGGGACGAGTCTCGGTTCAGGCAACACCGATAATCGCGCATTGGGTATGAGGCTGTGGCGGAGGCGTTGTTAGGTAAAGGCTTCGGGCCTCGGGGTCTGCGGTGGTAGGGGCATGTCCAAGGAAGGCAAAGTCTCCGCATCCCCTGGCCACGCGACGGACTGCACGTGGAACGGTGCCTCATCGAGCAAGGGTTAGAGTCAACTGTTACACGTTCCTTTGAACCCTGCGCAGGGCTCCCTCTGCTCCGTTGGTGGCTTTATGTTAGCCGTTCACTTTGGGTGCCCGTTTTTTTTTTCATGAGTGAGGCAGTGGAACCTATACCACTAGGGCTAGCATGACGGTCTTTTGTTGGATCCGGTTGAAGGTAGGAGTACCCATTTTCACAGTAACTGTGTGCTCCCCTGTGGTAATTTTAGTTTACATTGGTTGGGTGAACACATCCTTTCACTTGCGGTGGGAGAACGTAGATTATGTGGTGGATTTAGCATTCCATGTCCTGGGACACTGTGCGGTAAGCTTGCTAGCATTAGGACTAATGCTTCGTTAGTAAAGGGAACCCCCTGGGTTAGGTGTGCACGGCTAGGATCTGAGGGTAACCAGCAAAGGCTTGCTTCCAAGGTTTGTGAAGTGGATCAGATGGGCCAAGCTGTGCTACATAGCACCATGCATATTCTATAGGTCGCAGTTTAAATACTAGTTCCTATGCACAGTCACTGTTGGGTTCTGATTCCTACACGCCTGCACTCCTTCGCGTAAATTGTACATTCGGGACGCATGTTATACGTTCCACTGACCCCCCCCCCCCCCCCTCCTCGAGAGGGATCACACATTCCAGCGCTTATTTTCCTACGGGCCAAGAGGGGCGAGTTGTGGGGCAGCAAGTTTCTGGCAGCAGGGAGCGCCACCAGGTGGCGAGGACTTGGAGAGTATCTGGGATTTGAAGGTCCCGCTGGGTGCCTGCCACCTGGCCACTGCATGTTGTTGATGGTGATCTCCAAGGCTTAGGAGGGGCCGTGACGAATATCACCGGGGCTGATTCAGAGGCGGGTGCGGTTGTCCTGACCTCATTTCGTATGATGCTCCCTGTCGGGTCTGTCTAATGTTCATCTAAAAGGGTTTTAAAGCAACAGCCTCTCTTCTCAGCCATACTGGGTGCAGCATGCAAGCGGTCTGTGGATCAGTAGGTTGGGGGGAGAACGTCAGTTCCGGGGTTTGTGACTGAGTCCTGGTGTGCCGATGTGAGTCCTAGTCCTGCTTGCTGCAGGGCCGGATGAGGATTGAGTCATAATTGGTTGCGATGGATGAAGAGACAGAACCCTGCAGCACACTCTGCTAAGCTATGTTACTGGCAAATTGTTGACCTAAGGCTGAAGCGGGCGCTTCTAGAGCTGGGCCAGATTGATTAGGCCAGGCAGCATGACAAAGGTCTTTTCGGCACTGGCAGAAGGGTGCAGGCTGATAAGTAGTGCCATTGCAGAACATAGATTTGTCAACATTCTTCTTGGAAATGATTATTAGCAGGAAGATATTGAACCATGGTGAGCAATTGGTTGTGGGTTCGTGCCCAACAGGAGTAAGGGAATTCCATTCTGTTCCATCAGGCTACGGGTACGGTCGATAGCACCAGAAACTGTAACGCTTTTATTTTCGCCCGGGACTGGGCCGCCAATGTCATCAATCTTTGCAGCCAGACACTGAGTAGGCAAAGACCTACTTGCGATGGTGCTACGGGCACTCTGCAGTAGAGTTAGTTGAGTGTCATCATCCCCCGATATAACGTCAGTGATGAAACGTAGGTTGTGGCCACACACGACCAGGCACTCTAGGGCTGCTGGGGCGGGAGTGTGCCAGTGCCAAGAGGGTGCGGGTTGCCTGGTTAGGGCGGCTGGTTTGGAGGGAACACTAATACGGATCGCCACAAGAGCACATTTTGCATTCATAGAAGGCTGAATTGATACTTTTATGGCATGTGCCAGTTGCTTTAGGTATGCGCATGTTTCTTGGCAGTGTCAGAAACATTCAGAACGCAATGCTGGTGGTTAGCCTGTTGTCATGCTGTTCAGAGGTATTTTAGCTCAGGCATGGCCAAGCATGGGTTATAGGCCGGTGGTCTGCCCTGGGATGCTCACCAGACTGGCAATGCCCGCTACAATCTCACAACAAAAGACATATGGTGAAGCAAGCGTCACCCCTTCATCTGGGGGAAGACACAACCTGGTCGGTTTCTGTATGTGTACGATTTTAAGATGTAGTTTACCATCATGGTTGTGCATCCGTCAGACGACCATGGCGCCCGTTTCGCACAATACTACACAAAAACAACAAGCATTATACACAAAGCAACACACGCACAGCAGGGTATGTGAGAGGAAAGGTGCCGTGTTATATACAGTGGGATACGGCTGCGAGTACAATGCTGCAGTCAGCGGTTCCTCACAAAGGCAGGCGTCATAATCTGTTTGGGTTTCAAGGACCCCGTTCTGCATGTAAATGGGATAATAATCTGGAGCGAATCCAGGGATTGTGAGCAGTGAAAAGGCGTTCTTCAGTGGCCTTAGCGCCAGCCATGAGTGATTGATCGGATTCACACAGCACAGAACACGACACGAATAGAGCCATCACAGACCAGCCCCTGGCAGGGGAGAACCTAAGGTGAGAGGAAAAGCACCCAAGATCGCAAACTGCGCCTGCAGGGGAGCGGGTAAAAACACTGCAAGAGAGAGAGAGGGGAGGTAGGGTGGGGGAGGGGAGGGTAAGCTGTTTTCAAACACTCTTGCTTGCGGACATATTACTTCCTATTCTACTCTTTATTTACCACTATAACCTTGGGTTGCACTGAAATGTGTGTCTTCGCCACGTCAGTGGTAGTAAGTGCTACATAATTACAATTTACAATGATAAATGGCAGATATTTTTAATCCCAAGGGTCGTCCTGCCAGAGCAAACGCCCATTAGCAAACAACCACCAAATCAACCACAAAATCTTCAGTGTCAGACATGTCAATGTGCCATGGCAAAACTGAAGCAATTCTCTGATCCACACATACAACACCAAGTTTTCCATGTAGGTCACACACCAACCATTCACTGCATCACTGTGCGCTCTAGCTTGCAGCAAAAGAGAAAAGGGCTGCACACCACTTAGGGAGCCACACTAGTGCAGTGGATCCAGCCTTCCAGAAGTACCAGAAGCTGGCTAGTGATGGAGAGGAGGCGGCATAGGGTAAGAGGGAGTGAAAGGTGCAGTGGGTATCAATGAGAGCGGAGCACTGGCATGTGAGGACCAGTAACGGATAACAGTGAGTGACAGGGGTTGGGGAAAAGTAGAAGTGATTTGCAGTGAGTGATAGGAGAGTTTAAGTGACATGCTGGGGGACAGATAGAGAAATAGAGAGAGGCTGTGCGAGGAGCGGTTAGCTATGGCAGCAGTAGCTACCAGGAGGACATCAGAGACGTGGGCATCAATAGAGGAGATGGTCCCTGATGGAGTGGGTGGGTAGTGATGGAAAAGGTTGACACTGATCGGAGGTGGGCATTAATAGGACGCTAGGGCAGTGAAAAATGAGGCAATCTGTGTTGATGAAGATGTGCAGTGACAGGAAAGGTAAACACTAACAGGAGAGGTGACACAACCGCAGAATCAGACACTTTCCAGAAATCGAGGCAGGGAGAAAAAGGGTGGGCTGTGAGGTGGGGAGTGACAGGAGAGGGGGATAATGACTAGATGGATGGGTAGTGACAGGAGAGAGTTGGCCAGTGGTGGGACAGGGGTAGTGACGGGAGATCTGGACACTGATGGGAGAGGTGCTCAGAGGCAGAATAGGTGGACACCGGCTTGCGATGTGTATACATTTGTAAGACGTTAACAGTGCCAGATAGAGAGGCAGTATTTAAAATCCGAACAGTGATAGGACAGGCAGGCTATGACTCGTCTTGGTGCTCTGGCCAGAGAGGTAGCCTTAGGTTCCATGAACAAGATAGCAAGGGAGCAATGAGCGACAAGACACAACAAGCCCGGGAGTTGAGTGCGCGCGCTGCGGCAAAAGTGAAAGCAGCTGCAGCGTCCCGCGAGTGTAAGGGTGCTCACGAGCGATGCGCTTAATGAGCCATGACGAGAGAGTTAAGCCAGATGGCGCCTCTGCGCGTAACCATGCGCGTAATTGCACGCTTCAGGTCACACAAAAAGCGCGTGGTCGGATTTTTGAAGCCCACTTCCTAAAAGTCCCGCCAGAGCAGCGCATACGCTGGCTCAGGCGAGACCTAAAAATGAATATAGGGTATCCTAGAGCAGGTCAGTAGCTCTTTGCTACCACTCTATTGATAGCTGGGGCAGAAATGGGTTTTTCCTCTGGCTGCCATCCCTGGGTCCAAAAGATCCTTGTTGAAAGGCAAGAGCAGAGCAGGAGGCTGCAGCACTTCTGTGAACAAGTTAGATTTGTTCTCCACCGTAGGTAACAAGAGTTGAAGGATCCCTGCAACCTTGCAAATCACTAAATGGAAAGCAGCCACCTCAGGCAGGGAAGGAACTCCATCTACATTTCTGGTGATTTGTCCAGGCCACTTGCATTGCTCATTAGTAGACATACAGTCACCCATATCAGTGGACAGCAGAGGTAGGAGGTTTATCACCTAACAGTCATCCATGCCATGGAGCACAATGGCCAACATGTCTATAGGACCAGAGAGATTCAAATTGGTCAGTCATCATTTTCCAATACAGTTTGCTCTTTTGTTGCTCCTCTATCAGGCACTGGGCCTCCTTCTGGATCTATGCATTGGCTCCTGAGATTTAGGTAGGGGATGACCTCCAGGAGGACTCTGCAGAGCCGTATTGGAGACGCCTTAGTCAGCCCCGCAAACAGCATCAGAGATTATATAAACTGAGTAACGGGAGATGGGATCATGGTTAAAAAGTCACCGTTGGCCCGACCTTGTGCCGTGCAGGAAAAGTAATGGAGCTGAACAACACCAGAAAAAAGGGCAGGCCAGTGTGAACCCATAAAGTGTCCCCACAGGGTAACACAGGGCCCAAAGACTTTCTAAAGGAGACGGCTGCCCGTTTGAACATGTCAAACATTGCGAGAGGAAAAAGGTAGGAACTACGCTCAGAGCCAAGAATTCACCACAGGCCTGAGGCAGCAAGGGGTACTGTTGCAGCACCAGAATAGCCCACGACAGTTGAGTTTCGGGAGGAGGCCCTTGGTGTGGCGGCCCCAGTGCTGCGTCCTCAGGCGGTGTAATACTCACCCGTTCGGGTTTAAATGGTGAATCTACGGGAGGCAGGCAGAGCCTAAGGTATTTATCTGAAAGAAGATCGATGTTGTACTTCTTTTTATTCTTGTGGCGTTTCTCCATGAACAACCTTGAAGAAAGGGAGAAGAGAAACAGACATTGTCTGAGGGCAACATTGAGCAAAACACTCATTCTAACTGAGCCCATTAAAAGCATGGACTCCCTCTCTATGATTGCCTTCAGATGCATGCTAAGGCAAGAGTCTCATGATCTTGCATCATGCTCTGACAACAGACACCACAAACAAATGTAATGAGGGTTCTCAACGGACATCTAACCAGTGCAGGAATGCTTGGGGAGGGGACCTCACCAGCACTGCACCATATTTGTACAAACATTTTTGTAAAGAGAAATCTCTGAAATAAGACATCTCTGGATCAACATCAAAGGATGTAGGGAAAAAAAAAGGAACGAACGTCAAGGTGCTGGGGTGCGTGCCGAATGGCTCAAGGGACATCACTGCTGCATCATATCCAGCACTAACATGGAACCAGTGCAACCTACCAGCACAGAAGTGCTACTCAAAGTTTCCAGATACACTCTGGCACCTGGGAAATTCAAGAGGTCAGCAATCTGCAGGCAGAAGTATCCAGGAGCATAGCAACTGCAAGGCACAAGTGGCTGTATCTGGGCATATCTGGCTGCTTCGTATATGATGAAGGTTGTAGAATGGCAAGCGAGTAAATATTTGGTCGATGGAGGTAGTGTATGGGTGTACGAGTACACAAATGGTATGAATGACACTCAAGCCATAAACAGATATGCCAATAAGCAGACACCATCAGGTGGCAGAACCTGGGCAGGTGAAGAATAAAAAACAGTAGTGGGGTTTTCACAAATGTGTAGCAGGAAAGAATTTTTTCATCATCATCATATTTAACACATATACTACAAAGCAGAATAGACTATGGATGAAGCGCATCACAAAATCTCAAGAGTCACAAACAACTGAAAACTCTTCAAGTACTAATAAGAATTGCAAGCTGTCGCCGATGAAGGTATGGTATGGCACCACAATGGTGCAATGTGAGCCAGTCCATGTGAAGGTACAGTATACTAGTGTCGTCATCTTCCTGAACCTCTTGCTAGCATTGGTAAGATTCAGGAGTACTACTTCTGGCTCTCACATGGAAAGCCACAACAGGTTATCATCAAACAATGAAAGCACTCAGCGTAAAAAGGTAAAGAATGGTGACAATGTTATGTGAGCTCTCACAAAATATACATATGTTAGGACAGTATCAACATTCCTTGAAACCTGTCACTGCTGATGGGAACAGCCCTCAGTCATATATATATACACACAGTACCCACAGAGCAATGGACACCTTTCTCTCCCATAGCAATGCTTATTATAACTGTTAGAGCTAAATACCCCTTAGGAGCATAGCTCCCGCCCACCCCTTCTTAATGGCTCACAGATACTACATGCCCTCTCTAGTAACAGTAGAGCCAGTGGCTCAGTTATGCATAAAGCCCCAACACAATCCATACCTATCCAACCATGTCCTTACTGATGACATTAAGAGCCAAATACCAAGCTTTGGCTCACGCGTACCCCCACCCTCGGTCACAAAACCTTATCCTTGATTTCAACAGTTAACAGAGAACCAAACATAAGCATGAACCCTTGTACATGCTTGCTAATGAGAAGACAGCCATGGAGAGCAGCACTTACATTCTTGTGGTTCACGCATTTCATTAGTACCAGCTCGCGATAAGCCCTCTTCGCATGTGTCTGGTTCTGAAATGGGCGGCTCAACTTCTTTATCGCAACATTTCTCTCAAGAATCGCATCATAGGCAGCACTGAAAGAGATATAAACCCTCAATGCTGGACATAAAAAAACCAATCAACGCACACCACTACCCCCAATCCATCCTCTCATTAGACAAGTCCTGTTAATATACTAACATGACATCCAATGAAGGACAATTATGCTACTCATAACGTGACATTACTTACCTTTATAGAATCATTCCTAGCACTAGCTAGAATGTACACATTTGTCCTACTACATGCTACACTGTCTACTACCCACAAACATGGAGACCAGTCAGAAAAGAACTAGAACGTACATACTTTTCCTACCTGCACGCGTGTACTAACATAGGTTTTTGTCTCCTCTTAAACTTTTATTCTCTGCAAATGTACCCAAATATAGTAAGAGACCATGTCATTGTTGCACTTGTAATGTGTGATGTTTCACACTTTAATCTTTGACTACATTTAGTTGGATTTTTTTTACAGGATGAAGAACACTGCAACTTTTTAGATCAGCTATAGAGCAATGCACATTGGTCTATATTACACTATATTGTCACTCCATACCATTTTGGATAAAGTTAGAAGTGCCAAAGCCCAGATTTTGGGTAGACCTGAAGGAGAAAACTGGCACAACTGTTGGGCTGAGGCAAAACTATGCAAAGGCCATTTTATTTTTTTCATATACAGTCCCATGTCTACAGCCCAGTAGAAGGCCGTTTTAAAGAAATACTATAGGACGATCAGATTATCAAAGAAAGCTAATCTGGAGGACAGAATTGAACTAGCAGGAAACAAATCACAAGACATTTTTAAAATTGTGCAAAACGTTGTCCCCGGAAGCAAGTTTCAGACGTCAATACCATCAGCTGAATAGTGTGAGCAGCTGGCACAATACTTCCATGAAAAGATCAAGAACACCCAGGACAGTCTCATCCCCAGCATGTTGCCAGAGGGAGTCATGCTAGAAAGTACCTATGCAAGTTATCCTCAGAATTCCACAGGGTCTCTCTCCAAATTGGATCCAATTTCTCTGGAAGATTTCCTGAGAGCTATTCGAAGCCTCATGTTGGGACATCCGGCGGACCCTTGTGTATGTGTATATGCTAGTTCTGTCTGACACGCAGACTCTCTAGTCGCTTGACACTAAGGTACCGCTGCAGCGATAGAATAAAATTAAATGTCAAAGGTATTCAGCTGTCACCACTAAATCTCCATGAATGAAGATGGAGATTGTGAAGGGAGGAGTGGAGAACCCAACCATTCTGCTGTGACAACAGATCCTCCTGGAGTGGCTTCCTGATCCGAGGACCGATGCTCAAACCCAGGAGTTCCGGATACCATACTTTGCATGCACAGTCTGGAGCCACTAGGATGACTTGGGCCCAGTCTGCCCTGATCTTCCAGAGACCTCTGGACAGGAGAGGTACCAGCAAATTCCCAACTTCCACTTGAGACGGAACATGTCTGGGGAGAGGAGTTGGCCTAACGGCTAGGGCCGTCGACCTTGAATCTGGGGAACTGGGTTAGTGTCTCGGCAAGTTCGCTGAACATCCTGTGATTCTGGGCAAATCACTTAATGTCCCTGTGCCTAACAAAACAAAAAAAACAAATGAATGTGTCCTCATGTAATGCAACTGGTGCTATGTAAAGCGCTCTGATACCAGATTTGGGTCAAGTTCGCACTATATAAAACTCTGTAAAATATACAGCTAAGAAGATCCTGCTTTATCAGCTGGTACCGTGACTTGGATGAACGCGAGCCTCTCCAGCCGGTGCCCAACACCTCAGTGAAGAGTCTTATGTGGGCCACTGCACATCCCAAAGTGCACACCTCGCGAGCAGGACTGGTTTCCTGAGTCTGCATCGGATCAAACCATAAATAAAAAACTGGAAACCTTCTCCAAGAAGAGATAGCCCATTACAGGCACACACCAGCCTGAAGGAATGGATAGGGAAACTAAGGCCCTGAGAAAGAAGGCAGCAGGAGAAACCCTACCAAAAGGGGCAAAAAAGAACATAACCACAAAGGAGGGCCTTTAATGCATATTAGTCGGTGACAAGAACAGTGCCTTGGGCACTACAGATGGGCAAGAAACAGGCCCCGAGATTCACATGCCCATTGAAAACGATGAGGCTCTCCAAGAAGAGACTGAACTTTACTGTTCCTCCGAGTTCGATACAGATATCAAGGAGGTGGAAGTAAGGAGAATGGAAACTTCAGAAGAGGCATGTAAGGCCTCAGGGTCTAAAATGGGCATCGTGGACCCCTTCTGAGATTATATGTTTGACCCTCTCCTCATTAAACAGCCTTTGTCTCCAGAATGGACATATTCTCAGCATGTTGCAGAGTACCTTTCATTCTGGATGAGAAAGGACATCCCTAAGGAGGTCAGATATAGATTACAATCAGAATGCCCACGACCCTCCCTCCCTGACAAGGTCGTGATGACCCCAAAACAAGAGCCCGAGGGGGTGGCATTTATTGCTAAGAGTGGTAAGGACCCTAGAAAAAGACTTGATAAGGGGCTCAAGTCTTGCCAGGATGGTCTACTCAACATCACTGGACCACGAGTTTTTGAGATGGCTGTGGTAGCCTACCTTGGCGACACATCAATTGACCCCCTGGAGTTTGGCCAATGGGTCCAAAGGACCATTTGCCTTCTAGGAAACACCAACACCGCAATTTCAAATGACAGAAAGAAGGGCATTCTACTGAAAATAGACCCCAAACTAGTAGAACTGGCTAACAAGGATGGGAGCCCCAGTCTCTCAAGCTCCTCTTCAGAGGAGACTTCATAAGGGAAATGGACAAATATGTAAGGGGTGTTTGGCTCCAGTCAGAAGTCCCAAACGGACATTTAAAAAGTGTTCCAAGATAGGGTTTTTGGCAGGGCCGGGAGAACGCAGTTCCTAGACCATGGCCAAGCCTCAACAAAAGCGGCAGTTTTGCAGTCTCCCCTTCGGCCTGTCGTAGGCCCCTTGGTGCTTCACCAAGGTCCCCCCCCACCTATAGCAGCCTGGCTCTGGGAATGAGGAGTGGGAATGTTAATATACCTGGACAATATTCGGTTAATAGCTCAGTCCAAAACTGTGGTCTCCCGTCATACAGATCTCACCATATGCTTATTAGAACACCTGGGTTTTATCATAAACAGGAAAAAATCATGTTTGGTGCTGAGCCAGTAAACATAGTTCCAGGGTTTTTTTGTAGACACAGTAAAAGCAGAATTAAAGTTACCAAGAGAGAAGCTAAGGAAGCTTCGCAAGGAATTGAGGAAAATACTAGGAGAAAAGGAATTACCCTAAGGTTGTTAGCAAGGATCCAAGCAATTTTCTTAGGTCCCTTATACTACAGGTCACTCCAAAGACTCAAGGCAAGAATGTTGAAAGCAACACAGTCTTAACCAGATGTTGTCTTTAGACAAAGACTCAAGGAAGGAACTTCAGTGGTGGCTCAAGAATGCAGAAGCATGAAATGGCAGAGCAATTTTTGGAAAGGAACCAGAGATAATAATAGAATCGGACGCACGTTTAGAAGGATGGGGTGGGAGATGTGGCAACTCAAGAGGGGGACGGACAGATCAAGAGAAGGGGTTGCACATCAACTGCTTAGAATTAATTGATGAAATGCTGTATCATGCTGCGCATGGACAATGTATCAGCTGTGAGATATGTCAACAAGTTGGGAGGCCCTCACTCCAAAGGACTTGTAAATCAAGCAAATGATTTCTGGGATATTGCTTGAGCAAAAGACTTTCAGTTGTAGTGGAACAGATTCCTGGTTTAAGCAATGTTGAGGTGGACTGGTTCTCCAGGAATTTCAAGAACTCCAGCAACTGGAGGTTAGACAGGTATATATTCCTAATTATCTAAGCAAAATGGGGACAGACCTCTTTGCAGCAAGACTGAACTCACAGCTGGATGAAATTCTTCAGCTGGATACCAGACCCTCAGGCTCGGGGGGGGGGGGGTGCAGGGGGTAGACGCATTCCCCCAAAAATGGAAGAGGTTAGCATCTTATGCTTTCCATCCATTTGCCATGCTGCCACAACTACTCCTGCATGCGCAGAGGTACGGAGAGACCATGGTGGTAACACCCCTTTGAAAGGTCGCAGGCCTGCTCCCTAATGACGCTAGAAATTAGCAAAGACTTCCCAGCCCTAATACAGTCATTACAGGAAATACTTCTTGGCCCAGAAGGAGTGCCACACCCCCTCGTAGAACAAGGACTGTTGGCATTGATGGTCTGGAAGATTTTAGAAGACTGTGGCAAATCTCACGTCTTTCGCCAGAAGCTTTTCAACTCATATCTGAATCATGGGCTTCTGGAACAAGGAAGGCATATCAACTGGCTTGAAACAAATGTGTTTGTTGGTGTCTTCAACAAAACCTTGATACCGTTTCAACTAATTTGGTACATGTAGTAAATTACTTATCAGAACTACTCACGTCAGTTCTATCCTAAAGAACAGTTAACATTTACAAATCAGCTATAGCTGCAGCACACTCTTTGGTAGATGGAGTCTCTGTAGGCCTGGGCATTTTGACTAAGAAAATAATAAGTACACTGGTACTGAACCCGCCTTCTGCCAAATAAACTGCTTTAGGGGAAGTTAAAGATGTCTTATGAATCCTATGATGCTGGGGAGACAACTCAAGCCTGTCTCTCAAACTTCTCTTATAAACTTACAGTGTTACTCTACATGGTGTCTTTTAGTACTTCGGACGTGAAAGCCTTAGATGTCACTAACTGGGCCTATCAACCTGAGGGAGTTTGCTTTTAACTCAAAAAGAGAACAAGGACAATGTCATATTCCATTTTCTATCCTTTCTTTTGAGAGAAAGAAAGACTTTGCGTTGTGAAATGTTGGAAGTAGTATGAGAGGAGAACTGAAAGTTTGAGAGGAAATGCAGCACAACTGTTAATTTCCCATAGATGGCCTCATGTACCTGTCTCTTCACCCACCTTCGTGAGATGGGTGAAAGGTTATGAGCGTGTCCGGTGTGTACGTCTCTATATTTGGTGCACACTCTTATAGGTGTGTCAGCTTCTAAAGCTTTATCTCGGGGGGGAAGGTCTGCAGGATATCCTTAGGGCTGCAGATTGGTCAAATGAAAATATGTCTAAAAATTGTTACTTTTGCAAATGCAATTGACAATGTGTTAAATACACTTCAAACTTGCATAATGTTAGCCTTCATGTCATGTCATAAAATTGTGATTTTTCAGAACCTGGTAGACTGAAAGGAAAATGCGGATTACCAGTATGCATCTGTTGTGGCATGTAGAGCTGCAGAATCTCACACTGTGCATAGATCGCCATCTGGTGTTGGGCTCGGATGCTTGCACCTGGTTGTTGTCTTGGAAGAAGTCTTTGTAGTCACAAGATCGGTGATTCCTCCCTTGGACGATAATGTGCATGGGCATCGACTCCATCCTGGGATTGTTTTTCGCCATGATGGGAAATTATGGAGTTTGTAATAAACAGAAAGATGTCCATGTGAATGTATCTAAATAAGATAACACTGGAACAGATACAGGTTCAGGGGAGGTGGGTGGGCTTGTGAGATTCTGCTGCTCTACATGCCAAGAACAGATGCATACTGGTAAGTAGCATTTTCCGTTCGAGGCATATGAGCTGCAGAATTCACACTGGGCATAGACTGTAAAGCAGTGTCTCCTGTAGCGGTGGTCACCTGTATCCGTTGCAGTGGTTTGAAAGAGTGTTTTAAGAACAGCCTGGCCTACTGAAGCTTGCACATCTACACAATAGTGTCTGGTGAAGGTGTGAGTGG
This sequence comes from Triturus cristatus, assembly GCF_964204655.1. Taxonomy (NCBI): domain Eukaryota; kingdom Metazoa; phylum Chordata; class Amphibia; order Caudata; family Salamandridae; genus Triturus; species Triturus cristatus. The sequence continues at coordinate 770,792,462 of NC_140580.1, forward strand.
TAGACCATGTTGCTGCCTTACAAATGTCTTCTAGTGGAATGTTCCTTAAGAATGCCATGGAAGCCCCTAGTTTGCATGTTGAGTGCGCTCTAGGGGAAATTGTCAATGTGCGTTTAGCTTTCTGGTAGCATATTTGTATGCATTTAACAATCCACCTGGCAATTCCGGCTTTGGAGATGGGACTGCCTTTATGGGGGGGGGGGGGGGGGGAGAGACAGCTACAAACAAAACGTTTTCCTGAAAGGTTTAGTTCTATCAATGTAATAAAGTATAGCTCGTTTGACATCAAGTGTGTCAAGAGCTCTCTGTACTACAGAATCTGGGTTTTGGAAAAACACTAGTAACTCTACAGATTGGTTAAGGTGAAAAGCAGAGATTACTTTGGGAAGGAATTTTGGATTTGTCCTAAGAACCACCTTGTTGCAATGTATTTGTAAGAAAGGTTCTTGTATGGTTAAAGCCTGGATCTCACTCACTCTCCTGAGAGAGGTGATTGCGACAAGGAAAGCTACTTTCCATGTAATGAACTGCAGTTCACATTTGTGTAGAGGTTCAAATGGGGGACCCATGAGCCTGGTAAGGACAATGTTTAGATTCCACACTGATGAGTATGCTAGATTGCATCTTTGTAGATGCAGCAAATAGCAAATGACGTTCTGAATTGAAGCATCTAGCGGGTCAATTTTGTTGTTATTGCAGTAAATGACGAATCTTTTCCATTTAGCTGCATAGCAAGCTCTAGTAGTGGGGCGTCTAGCTTCTTTAATAATGTTCATACAGTCTGGTGGGAGGTTGAGGTAACCGAACTCTAGAACTTCAGGAGCCATTCGGTTGTGCTGGATCTGGGTGCCTTATCTCTCCATGGTTGTGCGTTAGCAACTTTGGGGAGCGACGTAGTTTTTGGTGTGGGACTACTGAGAGTTCGAGGAGAGTTGTGAACCATGGTTGTCGTGCCCATGTGGGAGCAACTAGGATCATCTTGAGAGACTGTTTGAGCTTGCGTACCACTAGCGGAATGAGTGGGAGTGGAGGGAAAGCGTACGCAAATCTGCCTGACCAGTTCATCCATATCGCATTGCCCTTGGACAACGGGTGTGGGAACCTAGCGGCAAAGGTTGGGCATTTTGCGTTTGTGTGTGTGGCGAACATATCTAGGTCTGGGTGGCCCCACATCTGGAAAAAGGGCTGAAGAACTTGTGGATGAAGTTCCCATTCTTGTATCTGCTGAGGCTGACGACTTAACAGATCCGCAATCTGAATGTTTACTCCAGGAAAATGTTCTGCCAGAAGATACATGTTCTGTGGAATGGCCCATCACCATATGCTTTGCACTAGATGAGACCGCTGCAAAGAATGTGTCCCTCCTTGCTTCTGTATGGAATACATTGCTGTCATATTGTCCGTGCAGACTAGGACAGTCTTGTTGAGAAGGTTGCTTGGAATGACTAACGCTAGAAACATTGCCAGTAATTCTAGGTGATTGACGTGGAGCACTTTTTGAGTGGTGCACCTGCCATGAATTGTGTGGTTTAGGAAATGTGCTCCCCAGCCGGTGAGTGATGCGTCCGCTGTTAGCACTATCTGTGGAACTGGCTCTAGGAATGGCCACCCTCCGGAAAGGTTTAGTGTGTTCCACCACTGCAGAAAGCGATGTGTGCGGCTGTCCACCAACACCAGATCTGCAAGTTGACCTTGGGCCTGGTTCCACTGACGTGCTAAGCATTCCTGTAAAGGGCGCATCTGAAGTCTTGTGTGAGGCACAATGAAAATGCAAGAGGCTATCATTCCTATAAGCTGCATAAACACTAGAGCTGGGAGAGAGTGATGGGGTTGAAATTTTGTGATGAGGGTTAGCATACTGGCTATCCTGGCTGGATTGGGGTATGCTGGAGCTTTGGAAGGGTCTATGGTAGCTCCTAGATACTGATGAAGGTAGGAGGGTTAAAGGTGCGACTTGGTGTATTTTACTGTGAACCCAAAGTGGTGTAGTAGCTGAATCATTTGGCAAGTGTGGTGAACAACTGGTTGTATGACTTGGCTTTTATTAGCCAGTCGTCCAGGTATGGGAACACATGGATCTGCTGCCTTCGCAGGTGTGCTGCTACTACCGCAAGACACTTTGTGGATACCCTGGGTGCTGTGGTGACTCCGAATGGGAGAACCTTGAACTGATAGTGTTGGCCGTCCACTGTAAACCTTAGATATTTCTTGTGAGCAGGGTGTATGGGAATATGGAAGTAGGCGTCCTTGAGGTCTAATGTGGCAAGGAAGTCGCCTTGTTGAAGCAGTGGAAGGACTTGTTGAAGAGTGATCATGTGAAAATTATCCGACTATATGTAGAAATTGAGAGGTCTGAGGTCCAGTATTGGTCTGAGAGTCCCATCCTTTTTGGGGATTAGGAAAGACAGGGAGTAGACTCCTGTTCCTTGATTCTCTATGGGGACAGGTTCTATTGCATGCTTTTGGAGCAGTGAGAGAACCTCCTGTTTGAGGAGTGTCAGATGTTCTGCGGAATTTGGACACTGTTTGAGCGGTATGTTGGGGGAGTTGCAGTAAGTTCCAGGCAGTAACCATACTGGATAATTTGTCTTACCCACCTGTCTGTAGTGATGGAATTCCAGACATGTAGGAACTGTGAGAGTCTCCCTCCGACCGGAGCGGAATGGTCTGGAGGGAGTGGAGGGAAGTCACTGTTTGTTAGTGGGAGAGGCGCAAGTGTTGTTACCTCGGCCTCTTCCCTTGTTGCAATTTCCCCTGTATCCACCTCTAAAATATCCCCTGTTGGGTGAGGTTTGTGTGGGGTTTTTGTAGGAGGAAGAAGCAGTGTCTGTACTGATGGTTTTGGCTGCGCCTCTATAAAAGGAGCAGCGAAAGGAGCCTAGTGTAGATGGAGACTGTAATGCTCCCATGGATTTTGCAGTGTGGGTCGCCTTTCATTTTTTCCAAGGTTGTGTCCACTGCCGGTCCAAAAAGTTGTTGCTGACTGAACGGCTGATACAGGATAGTAGTTTCACTTCCTGTTTGAACCCAGAAATGCGCAACCAGGCATGCCTTTGTAATAACACACTAGTGTGAACTGATCTAAATGCAGTATCTGCTGCATCAAGGGCACCTTTAATGAATAACGTTTGTAATTAACTTGCCTTCCTGACTTAGATCATTGGCTTTTGCATTGTATTGATCAGGCAAGTGCTGCATTAGAGTCTCAGGTTCGTCATAGTGAGCCCTGTCTTATCTGGCAAGTAATGCCTGTGCATTAGCTATCCTCTAATGATTAGCTGCCTGGGAGGCAACTCGTTTGCCTGATGCATCCAGTAATTTCGACTCTTTGTCTGGAGGTGGAGCATCCCCGGAGGTTTGAGAGTTAGCACGCTTCCTAGCATTGGACTCTACCAGGGAATCCAAGGGGAGTTGGCCTTTAATGTAGGTGGGATCATTAGGGGCTGGTTTATATTTTTTTTTTAATCAATCCGAGGATTGAGAATCCTGGCCCTGACTGGGTCTTTGAATACGTCTGGAGCATGTTTGAGGACACCTTTGAGCATGGGCAGTGTTTGTACTGTCTTTTGTGACTGTGCAAAAGTGTCCACTAGGAAGTCTTACTCTATGGGATCTGAATGCATTTGGACACCATGATATTGGGCAGCCCTATCAATTAGCTGACTAAACCCAATGTTGTCATCTGGGGGAGATGGCCTAGTGGGGTATGGAAGATCTGGAGGATCTACAGGGACATTGTAGTCGTCCCATGAATCTGGTGGTATGTCAGTGTCATCATCAGGATCAGTGAAAGGGTCATCATTTCCTCCCCCCACCCCCTAGGTCATCATCATCCTGTGGTGGTGGTGAATATTGGGGAAGTATGGGAGACTTTGGAGAAGAGAAAGGCTTAGTGGGAAGAACAGGAGAAGAGGGTCTTAAAGGTGAAGTTGCACAGCCTATTTTTTTCACAGGCACCTCAGGGATGTGTGGGGTGTCCAATTTCCTCTTCTTGTGTGGAATGCTGACAATATGACCTGTCTTAGTGTCCACATGAAGAGTGTTTTGTTTCGGATCGATGGTATCCGGCAGAAATAGTTCTTCCTCTTCGATGATAGCTTTCAGCGCGGTTTTTTTCGGTTCCGAACGTGTGTTTTTTGGCTTCGGTGTCCTGTCTGAAATCTTTTTCGGATCTGAAGGTTATCGAGGTGCCTTCGGATCGGAGCCTTTTGTTCTTTGGGTGCCGGGGTGCTCGGTGCCGAGGCCTTTTTGGAGAAAGCGGGAGTAGGATGTGCTCCCTCTTTCGGTGCAGACGGTGTTTTGGGGGCACCGACGCGCGGCTTGCTCGGTCCCGAGCTGCCGGAAGGCTTCTCCTTTGTCTTCGGAGCCGGGTCCTGGGGCGGGACTTCTGAAGTTCTTTCGGTCACGACTAAGGCCTTCAGGAGAAGTCTTGACCGCAGCCTTTTGTTTTCCGGGTGGGGTTGGGACAGGGGCAGTTGTACTCACTCGTTGACCTGGAGTGATGTGGTCATCGGAGTCGTCTGCTTCGGATACGATGTCGAGATCCTCCGAATCCTCTGCCTCCGGAACGTCGGGGCCTTCATCGAAGATGTCCTCTGGCACCGGAGCAGCCTGTTGCAACAAAGTGTTGTCAATCCCGGCGATCACGGATAGTCTTCTTGGACCGGAAGGAGGCGCAGGCATGGCAATTCTTCTCCTCATGCTCGGGCGAGAGACAGCGTTTGCAGACCTTGTGTTGATCACTGTGTGGGAATTTAGCTCCACACTGGAGGATTTTTTTTTTTAATGGAGTCCTTTCCATTAGCCGTAGGCTCGAATGGCATCGAAAGACTCAGTGGCCCGCGTCAACGACCGGAATAGATTATGTGAGTTAGCGCGTCGAAAGACACGCGAGCGAAAACAATACCGTCGAGTTTGCGATGGTTTGCACGTCGAAAGGTTTGAAAAACACAGTACCGAACAGGAGCGCTGAAGATCCATCCGAACCCGATGGCGGAAAAAAAACGGAGGATGGAGTCGATGCCCTTGTGCACTATCGTACAAAGGAGGAGTCACGTATCTTGTGACTACAACAACTTCTTCCAAGACAACAACAAGGTGCAAGCATCCGAGCCCAACACCAGATGGCGATCTATGCACAGTGTGAATTCTGCAGCTCATATGCCTCGAACAGCTGGATTATATTAAAGACACTGAGGCCAAGATTATCCCTCTATGAGGATAGCCACTCTAGTGCAACTAGTTATCTCATTAAGCTCAAATGTCTTGGGTTTTTTTCTTTCAGAATAAGAAGTTGTCTCTGCTTGGGCTTTCTGTTGGCGAAATATTTTGTACACAGGAATATGTTTTTTGGCGTGCTCTTCGCAGCACCGGAAGAAGGATGCATGTGGGGGGACTTTATAGCTTGTTAGAATGTTATTGAAGTTCTATATTCTTTAATTGTTGCTACTGTGAGCTGGCAAAAAATATTTGCATAATCTTAGCCTCTGTCCCTTTAATAAAATCCAGATTTTCTGCCCACCAGGCTCTGAAAAATCTAAATTTTCCAATGGAATTATTGAACAGGCCTCCAGACTTTGAAGGACTGATACTCACTTCGTTTTTGCTTCTCTTTCCAAATGGAAAAAGCCCAGTAAAGTAATTTATTAAAATGTAGTAATCCAAAAGTCTACCAATAAATTTCAGTGGAAACTTAACTAAATTTGATTAATTTCTAGAAAGAGGCCATAGCTACTTCTGCAATTCCATTATAAAGTGCTGGCCCAGGTGCAAATGTAAGGTGCCAAATAAACGATATGCATCGTAAACATGTGGCAAAACATTATGGAATTTCTGATGAAAGCACCAGCTACTTCCTAGCTACTAGCCAAATAATTAAATTTACATGCTAATACTTTCCGATTAGGGGCATTAAATCACAACACCAAAATACAAAGATAGCATATGAAGTGCAAACTACGGAAAATGGTTAGTTACCTTACCAACGGGGAAGATTAAAGCATGTGAATTGAAACTGATGAAAGATCCAATATTGGAGGAAAAAAGTCACACAAGATAGAAGTGTTAATTCTACATTCCACCCTACACTCACTTTGTCTGAGTACAGAGATATAGCCAATTTCTTACTACTGCTGCTTCACCTCAATCTTCGTGAAAACTACAGAAATCATCCCTTGACTTGTTGATTCAGGAGCAAAATGCCCTAAACCTTCCAACGTTAACGACAAAGAGTCGTGTTTGATTCCACATTCACGTCGCCATAAGAAAATGCAATTGTATCATGAACATTCTGTACAGTGAAAATTCTTAAGAAAATAAGAAACACGGTTAATAGCCTAATTCAACATATTAACAATTTTTAGCTTACCAAACAATTCCCTGTGCTCCTGAGCCGATTGGCTTTAGGTTCTGATAGCGCTTCAAGACAGTGAAGGTGGAGTCCCCAATCTCCACACTGCAGAAGTTGCTGTCCCTCTTTCCTCTGCTCATGGTTAGACCGATGTTACTATCACCAATTCATTAAAATCTAAAATGCAGTCAAAACTCTGGAACCAGAAAAAAAAAAAATAATAATAAAATAAATGAATAAGAAACTGTCCATGCCATGGGAGGCAAAAAAACAACAGGGAGAACAAAAAAGTACAGAGAGGGTAAGGACACAAAAAAGCCAATACATCAGCCAATAAACGGAGCAATAGCACATGTAGTGCACCGTGGGAATGTAGGGTGCAGTTACACTGCAACTGGGGCACAGTATGAATTTTCAACCATTTATGCTTTTACAAGATTACCCTTTCTAGATGAAGTCCTCCAAACAGCCAGACCATCGAATTACAAACAGCTTTCCAGATATCGGACCCTTGGAAAGGACTGTTGGTTATTGTCTTTGGTTCTTCAAGCCAGGGATGCAGAGCTTTTGGATCATTCAGGTTGTTGTAGAAACCCTTAGGAGATGAAGGAAAAACAGATCAGGAGGGTATTTTACAACACTTTCATGCTCACTGAAGACCATAGCTCGAATGGCAACCGTACAAACAGCTTTATTTGAGATGATTAGAGGGCTTTACATGGGACAATAGCAAAGGTTAACCGGTCATAGTAATGTCAAGCATTTCACCAGTTGCATAGTGGTAGCAGTAATAGCCATGTTAACAGTGGAGAAACTAAGAGAAATTAAGCTCTAAGCCACCGAAAACAATGCTGTTCAGTATAATTTGCACGATGAGCTGTTGAACATTATAGGAGAAACGAAACAGGACATTTAACATTTTCAGCAGACAATGCAAATACAACTTAGCAGGAAGAAAACCAGCAAAGGGACACATAAAATTACTGATTTATCCAGGGCATGTTAGCGGGGGAGCCTATGATATTGAGTATTGTATATGCTACTCAGACATGCATTTACAGAGCGTGTCGCTGATATCTGAGGATCTATGCCCCATTCCCTAGTACTAATTGGGGGAGATTAGAACGATGTTACCCACCCTGACCAGGATAGATGCCGCCCCACAGCTATACAAAACACGCAGAGGGAATCACGTCTGGGACCACTAGCGGAGGCACTGGGATGGTATGACACATCCAGCAGATGTCGGCTACACGTACTTCTCAGCGATCCACGGGTCATTTTCAAGATTAGATTACAGCTTCAGCACCAGAGCACACACGTCGACTGAAAGGGGTGGATATCTTGCCAAGGGGTCTCCTTGACCATTCCCCAGTCCAACTACAGATAGAGATGGGGCCAAGACAGTCAGCGCTTCGCTGGCGGCTATCGCCATGCATTTACATAACCCGAGCTACAGAGTGGGACTGCATAAAGCCTTGATGGAATATTTGGCTATGAACAAGGGGACGGTGGGATCCGCTACTATACTGTGGGAGGCTATGAAACCAACCATCCGAGGATTCGACATAGACCATTGCACAGCGGCTAAACGCCAGAAAAGCGAAGAGTTGATACAACTCGAAGCTCAAATCATCCAAACCGAGCTGTTAGCACAAGAGCGAGATGGGGTGGCACATGCAGCCAACTAGGTATCTTACAGAGAAGGTATCCATGCATCCAACTAGATGAAGCCAAACATATATGGCAAGCCACACAAAACCGGATCTACCAATGGGGGATAAGTCAGGGAAAATGCTACATAGACTGTGCCAATATTCCTTGAAACCGACACAAATACCCATAATTAAATCAAGCACCGGAGCGATGATCGCTGATCCCACATGGGGCCGGTGCCTTTGCTGAATTCTACCACGCACTCTACACTAAACGGGAAGTCCTCTAAGAATCCCAGATCAAAGACTTATTTAGGGATATACCACCTCGACCACTGACAGCCGCTGCATGCAAAGCCCTAGATAGTCCCATTACACTGGAGGAAATAACTTCAGCGGTTACATGGATAGCTTCCAGCAGATCACCAGGATCAAACGGACTCCCTAGTGTATTCTTCAAAATGCATACAACGATGCTGGGCCTGCAGTACCTCGAACCCTAAAGGAGGCACTTATGGCGAAATATCTACCTCCGGACTGGAGACATGCGGAGATATTGGTCTTTCCAAAACCGGGTCATCCACCGGAATTATGTGCATACTATCGGCCCATATCTTTATTAAATATTGAAGCCAAGATACTTGCTAAGATATTGGCGGATAGGCTGATACCACACCTCCCAGCCTTGATCCATCCAGACCAGGCCGGCTTCATGCCACAACGTGCGACGCGACATAATATACGGAGAGCTTATAATGCAATAGCCGCCGTTTATAGACTAGACAGACCAGTAGCCTTACTACTAATGGATATGGACAAGGCATTCGATTCAGTCAGCTGGACCTACATGTTGATGTTATTTCGACATTTAAACATGAGGCCTAGATATATAGCATTAATCACACTATTATATACAGCCTTTACGGACTCTGGGTTGCAGGGGCGACATCAGCATGATTCCCGATTCATCGGGGAACCCGACAGTGCCCCCTTCCCCCCTTGCTCTTTGCTCTGGCCAATTTAGCCCATGGCGATCTGGACGAGAAAGGATGCACTCTACCGGGGCTTTGAGTGGACCCCCGAAATCACCGACTGTATCGCATTTTATGCGGACAACATCCTGTTTTTCATGACAGATCCACATTGATCTGGCCCCAGAGTACTACAGATCATGCGTGTCTTCGGAGAAACTTCAGCTTGTATATGAATGTATCTCAATCATTGCTGTGGACGCTAAGAGGATGGATGGGGAGCAGTCCGTGGTCAGAGGAACGGCTGCATGTGGTTTTACGTATCTGGGAGTTTACGCATCAGATAATTAAACCATGTCCTGGGAACGTAACTCGTGGCAACAACCGAAAAGGTGAAGACCGAGGTTAAAAACTGGTCGACACTTCCTCCGTCCCTGTATGGAAGACCAGCTATCTTTAAGATGGTTTCTCTGCCCAAACGGTTGTACCAGCTACAATCTTACCCATATCCAGTCCCCTTGACCTGGTTCCGTCAAGTCAACGCAGTGCTGGGACACTTCCTGGGGGGGGGGGGGGTTTGGGTACACAAACCACTTATTGCGGGGGTATCGCCGCAGCAGACATGCAGTCCTACCACGCCGCTGCACACCTGCAGATACTGAATAAATGGGAGGTATGGGTCCAAAGAGGACCCAGCATACAGGTTCGAACAGTCGAACATGGGGGAGCTCTCTTTACATTCATTCTTATATAGTAGGACTGACCCCAAAGATCTCCCCCCGGCGACTAGGGTGGTGATTATGACCTGGTGACAGACCCTCCGTAAAATTGGTTGGTGGGGGCACCTAACAAGCCACTCCGCTCTGGCAAAATCATCTACTTCCACATGTTGCTGATCTTCAGGGATTCCAAAACTGGGACCTAATTGGAATTCCTTCCCTTGGAGATGTCATGGAGGGAACTGTCTAAAATCTTTTGAGGGCCTCTGTAAAGATTTTTCTATGCCCCAGATGCAATTCCATAAATTCTTACAACTACGACATGCACTTTACTCATATATTAAAGACCTGACTACTATGCCAGAATTTAGCCCAATAGAGGACAAAATATTGATGGGGGACGTAGGGGGGATCATAACATTTCCAAAATGTACCAAACCCTAGTTACCAATAGTCCAACAACTTTAGAATCCCTGAGAGTAGCATGGGATACTGATATCAGCCCGATTGATGACGATGACTGGGCGGAGGTGCTCCAGTCCCAACGCGAGGCACCGGTCTCGACCCGACTTCGCCTCATCCAGTTCAAATACTTACACAGGGTGTATTACACCAGACAGCGGCTATGGAGGGCGGGGGTGATTGCTTCTCTGCTTTGTCTTCGATGACATGTGGAAGAAGGTACAGTCATACACACAATATGGTCGTGTCCAGTCCTAGAAAGTTTCTGGCGTGGGGTATTAAACTGCCTGACTGAGGTGCTAGCTTGGGACATACGGAGATCTCCAAAATTAACCCTATTACAAAGTACTGACACTTTAGGAGGAAACGGGTACAAAAGACATTTGATGTTCCTAAGGTCTCACCCTAACAAAGCGAGACATTGCCAAACTGTGGAAAGCAGGGACCCCGCCCCAAGTGGCGCTATGGATTTTATTATGGAATTGCAACTCCCTGTTTTCATAGCTCGGGGGTGCCTGCAAAAACATACCAAAATATGGGTAAGGGGGCCCACCTATAGGAACATACCTCTGGAAATGCATAACGAGGCAGAGGATCAACTAGCTACAGAGGTGATAACAGATACGAGGACAGAGAATCTATTGACTCACTCATAGATACATCAAGTAGATGCGCGACGAAGATCAAAATATGTACAGTTATTAGGCATAGCTAGAGTTATGTTTTTATTAGACCTAAAGTACGGGGGAACTTACTTGACTCAGAACACACATGGGGAACTGAGAATAAATGTTGATATACGATGTCTGCTTTTAAAGATGTATTGCCGCATGATGCTCAAACACCCTGTACTGTATGAATAAACCAATAAAAGATGTTCTAAAACAACAAAAATTACTGATTTATTTCTCCTGTATTTGTGGTTATGCTGGAGGTTGGGTTATTCACAAAGCAATAGATTTTTTTAAAACCCAGGATTGTCTTGGAACCCTCCTACAATCCTGAATATATATAGCTCCTAACCATGGTGACTCAGCGGTAAACCGGATTATGACAATCAACAGTTTACATAACTATCCTGCGACTATGCAAAAGACTCTTCAGTACTGGATGAAAAGCCAGTCTCAACATGCAGTCTCCTTCCTTGGATGACAAAAGGAAAACTGAGCTACGAATACAAAGACATTGCCCACCTCATATGACCGGGTAAGCACCTTTGAACCCCAATTACAATCAATATTAAAGTATACAAAAAGAGAGGGTGGAATGATTGAATTAATCGGGCCACATTCCAGTCCTTCGTCAATTTGCACACCATGCCACCTCAATTTGCACACTGCTTTATGCAAATCAGTCTTGACCCTGCTCCAATGGGAACAGAACAGCCCAAACTGTGGGGCCAGGTCCTCCCTGAACTAGAGCACAAGCAACCACCCAGGACCAGTTTTGTCCTTTTCAGGGGCTCATCAATCAGCTTGGGTTTGCATATGGCTGGGTCCAAAACTGAGGTGGCATGGTGGGCAAAAACACAAATGATGGAGATGTGGCTCAAAAGATTGCCAGTGGATGAGATTAATTCAAGCATTTCATCCATAACTTTTTTTTGATGCCCCAATTACAATCAAAGCATGAGACGATCTAAAGTTAAAAAAAATATATAAATATTCACTGAAAAAAACCACAGGTTTCATGGACTGTATAGTTTGTTGGCCATTTCACTGGTACAAAACCAGAGAGGTGGTCTGAGGCCACGCCCCTTTTTACATCTCTCTGCAACGCAACTCTGTGGCACTTACTGGACGTACCTGGTGGGCTAGTTGGCCCCCAGGATTCATGGGGACTTAATTCCCTAACTGAAAACACACCACAGGGTGCGTGGCCCCCCCCTCCTCAGGCCAAATATGGCCCCGGGGACCCCATCCCCCGGCCATCCTTTTTTTTGTGTCTGGGGGCCGCGTTGCCCCCTTCCTCAGGCCAAATATGGCCCCGGGACCCCATCCCCCGGGGCCTGGCCTCTCCATTTATAAAAATAAATAAATAGGCAGGAGAGGGGGGCCACTTCCAGCCCCGGGGACCCCATCCCCGGGGCTGGCCCTCTCCTTTGGGGACCGTGGGGGGAGCCCTAATCCCCGCATCCTGCGGGAGCCAGCATTGCTTTTCCACACGGAAAGCTGCTGACATGCAGCTCCCCGTGTGGAAAAGCAATGTGGTTTGGATTTTGAAAGCGAGAGCAGGTTTCCCCGCTCTCGCTTTCAAAACCCAAACCACAGTTTGCAATGACAGGGCGGGAGACGCGCGGCTCCCGCCCTGTCATTGCAAACCGCAGTGTCCCGGGGGTGGGCACCCCAGGACACTACAGGAGCCGGCCCTGGGGGGTGGCGGTCCCCAGGGCCAGCGGCCCCCCTCCCACATAATGCAAAGCCCCGGGGGGGGTGGTGGTCCCCGGGAGTCCGTTACAGACCCCCAAATTTAAATACTGGTGCCCTGGGGAGGTAATGGTCCCCGGGGAGTGTGGGGGGGGGGGGGGCTCGAGCACCCCCCCCCCACACACACAGGTGTATTTTGTTAAAAAAAGAAGCACAAGGGGCTGGCGTTCCCCGGGGCTGCGGGGGGGGGGGGGGGGGGGGCAATGTGCCCCCCGCAAATAATTAATGAAAACCCTGGAGTGGTGGTTCCCGGGGCTTGGGGGGGCCTTGGAGGCCCCCCACAGATTTAAAAAAGAAGCCCCAGGGGAGTGGCGGTCCCCGGGGCTGTGGGGGGGGGGGGGCACGCAGACCCCCGCAACTCAATCTTGCCCTGGGGAAGTGTGTGGGGGGGGGGGGGCGGGGCGATTGGGGCCCTGCCCACACTTTTTTTCATTTCACTGCCCCAGGACCCGGCCCACCCGAGGGCTTCAATGCAACGAAGCATGGAGCCCGCGATTCATTTTTTAAATAAAAATTCGGCCGATCTGTTATTAAAAAAAAAATGCTTTTTGGGCACCAGGGTGTCCCTGTGGGACCCCCTGAGCAGGCCTAGGGGGTCAGGTGTTACTACCCTGCCCCCTTTTGTTATTTTTCACCTTTTGTTTTTCTGTTTTCTGCTGCAAACACTTCCTGGTTTGAAGTGTTGACAGCCAATTAGAATGCAGCTCGTGGTCAGGAGGGTGCGCGGATCCACCGCACCTCTCTATATCGAAACGTTTATTTTTGGATTTTCTCACCAACTACTGAACGGATTTACACCATTTAAAAAAAGGTCTCTTTCTGGAGCTAGGGCTACCTTTTTGCCAAATTTGGTATAATTCCGTTCAGCAGTTCGGGCTGTAGTCGTGTCTAAAGTTTCCTATGGGAAATAACATGGAGAAAACGCGTTTTGGGACCCCTTTTTTTCCTCGGCCACCGCTTGGCGAATCACCCCGAAACTTTCAGGATAGGAGCCGACTAGAACAGGCCATAAGTTTTGAAAATTTCGCAAAGATGCGTCTACGGGCGCCAAAGTTATTGGGAAAACAAAAAACGAGTTTCCCATGGAAACTAGGTCCTAACTATAACTACCTACTGGCGACCGCCAGAAGGTAGGTAGGTAGGTATGTATGTATGTATGTATGTATATATTTATATTCACTGAAAAAACCAAAGGTTTCAGGGGCGTTATAGTTAGGAATTGGCATTTAAAAAACCTTAGAAATTCACTAAAAAAAAACATAGGTTTCAGGGGCGTTATAGTTAGCCGGACATTTCCCTCGTACAAAACCCTAAAAATTCCCCTGTTATAGTTAGTTCAGCTAACTATAACTCGCGCCCCCGCAATGCACTGCTGATGAAGTCACATATTACATCACTCATGACATGGTCAGTGACATCACTGATGACATCACTGATGACATCATCCAGTGAATGTGTGTTTTTCTGAAAATTTTAAATAGGTTTTATATATTTATAGTGAAAGGCCTATGGAAGAATGAGTGGGTGTATAAGTGATTTTCTAGGTGCGTAACTGAGTCTATAAGTGAGTCATTAAATGTATCTTACTGCAGACTAGTGACTAAACTGTGTGAATGTCTGTATGTGTCTGTGTGTTGGTGTATAAGTGGCTGCATGGTTTTGTGAATAGCTATATGAGTGTCTATATGGGTTATTGATTGGTTGTCCGAGTATCTGTATGGGTGCCTGAGTGTTTGTGTGGGTAGGGTGTGTGTGACTCTGTGCATAGATGTGTGAGTGGGGGATTCAGTGGGTGCATAGTTTTAAGAGTGCATCTGTGATGGACTGTATGGTTGGGTGACTGTATGTAAGGGTGTGTTAGTGATTGAATGTATATCTCAGTTGTACATGTGTCAGTAACTACATATGTGAAACAGTGTATATGTGTGTAAGAGTAAATAACTATATGTGAGAGTGTGTGATTTTGGGAGTGGCTGTATGGACGAGTGTGTGCTTGTATCAGTAATTGTATAAGAGCGTCAGAATTTGTTAGTATTTTTATGAGTAAGTGAACTTGAGTGTGTTTAACTGTATAGGTGAGTAAATTGGACTGTAATTAATTATTTGCATGACTGACTAGGTGTGTCTGTACCTCAATGGATGATTGGCGGTGTGTGTGTGTGTGTCTATATAGGTGTATAAATGCATATGATTGTCCTGTACTGAGTTACTGTAAGTATGAGTGACTGTACAGGTGAGTGAGTGGAGGTGTATGTAGACCTAAGAGTCAATGAGTGGGTATGTAGTTATTGGTATTGGAGTATCTATGGTTTTCAAAATGGCCGTCTGAAATTTTGAGTCGGTGTATCAAAGGTTATATTAGGGTGTGAGAAAATGCACTAATTTATCACATGGATGACGTCATCAGTGATGTCATCAGTGATGTCACTGACCAAGTCATGAGTGATGTAATATGTGACGTCATCAGAAGTGCATTGCGGGGGCGCGAGTTATAGTTAGCTGAACTAACTGTAACGGGGGAATTTCTAGGGTTTTGTACAAGGGAAAATGTCCAGCTAACTATAACGCCCCTGAAACCTTTGGTTTTTTCAGTGAATTTCAAAGGTTTTTTAAATGCCAATTCCTAACTATAACGTGCATGAAACCTATGGTTTTTTCTGTGAATTTCAAAGGTTTTTTAAATGTTAATTACTATCTATAACATCTCTAAAGATATCATGTTTAATGATTTTCATTGGATTTCTATATTTTTCAAATTCAGTGTGTCAATTTCATTAATTATGTTTTTTGAAATTCTTTTTCATCACCATTTTTTAAATTTATTTTAATTAATTCTTTTAAAAATTAAAAAATATTTGTTTTTATTGGGTTTTTCAAACATATTTTTTTATATTTTTAAAAATATATTTTTTTAACTATATATTCAAAACTATTTTATATATATTTTGTGCAATGTTTTTGGATCCACGCACCCTCTGCGCACCGTTCTCGATCCCTACTAACAGCAGCACCCTGACAAGAGTGTGCACCGCTAGGAACATGAGGAAGAAAACTCTGTGTGACGAGCTGTGAGCCCGAGGCAGTGTGGTGTTATAGAAATGTATTACGCGCACGTATACCACAAGTGTGGAAGGCTAGAAAAATGTGTATGAAATAAAGGCTAGAAACAAGGAGTCTCCAAGAGACATGTGTACGAGACATCTGCGTGTGAGATAAGAAACAGAAAGAAGTACACCTCAGACAAGAATCAGAAACAAATGCAGGAGAAACCTACAACAAGCAGCACCGACAGACAGGGCGAGGGCTCGAAGGGGTTAATCACGAGATGCAGCAAACACTGCCAGCTTTCAGCATGAATCGGGTCAGGCGCTGGAAGTCTGCGGGGGGGTGATTCAGGGTATGAGGGTGGGTGAGACACAGGGAGGGATTAAGAAAGGGGGAGCTAGGATGGGTAGGGATGATGCAAAGTGACACTGCGAGGGTGGTGAAATAAGGGTAGGGTGAGGCAGGTGGCGAGGTGATGCAGGGGCGAGAGATACGATGGGAAGGAAGCGAAACTATGAGGGGAGAGTGGTGCTTGAAAGCGTGCAGGTGTGTGACAGGTGTGGGATAAGACTGAGGGTGAGGTGAGAGGGGGGGTGATGCGAGGCTGGGAG
This sequence comes from Triturus cristatus, assembly GCF_964204655.1. NCBI lineage: Eukaryota > Metazoa > Chordata > Amphibia > Caudata > Salamandridae > Triturus > Triturus cristatus. The sequence continues at coordinate 770,808,700 of NC_140580.1, forward strand.
GTATGACAGGGTAGGGTGTGACAGCTAGTGGGGTGAGGCAGAGGGTGAGTGACGGAGGAGTGGGAGATGTGAGGTCGAAGGGGCGGAAAGGCTGCACACGGTGAGGATGTGAGGGTGGTGGAATGCAGGGAGGGAGTGTCAGTGGGCAGACAGTTTGTGGTGATGCAGGGGTGACACTTTGAGGGGTGGGCTGAGAGGAAGAGAGTGAGAGGAGGATGGGAAGAGACACCGCAGAGTGAAAGCAGTAGTTTAATGCAGGGGTGGGGCTGTGAGGGAGCGTGGCCACGGAGGGGTGGGGGTGCGACTGTGAGGGTTAAAATGACGAGAACGAGTTTAAAGCAAGCATAAACAACGCGCGGCCGCGAGACGAGCTCTGTGGTGGGGGAGGGGGGAGGGGGAGGAGCGGACAGACTAAATGCTACGGGGAGAGCTTTAACAAGCTGGTAACCTCTGCAACCGGCTCACAACAGGCCAGCAACGCGTCCCTGGGGTGCAAATTAGAGGTACCGCGAGAATGAAGTCAGCCTTCTTACTTAATTTGCGCCGAGGCTGTAAAGTCGAGAGCGCATGCCAGCAGCCAGAGACAGAGGCTCAAAATATAAACGCGAGGTCCGAGGTTGACGCCGGAGGTGCTGTTAAATGGCGACAGTTTCGGGTTTCAAAGCCTCCGGCATGGCGCAGGTGTGCTGTAGGGACCAGGAATCAATGCTGAAACTAGCCAGAAGCTTTAAAAACAAGCATTGGTCGCGCAGCCGTTAAAGTGACGAGAACGAGTTTAAAGCAAGCATAAACAATACGCGGGGCCGCGAGACACGCTCTGTGGTGGGGGACGGAGAGGAGCGTTGAAGCACGCACTTGAGAGAGCAAGCGAGAGGAAAGCCAGATGGCGCCTGATCGCGCGCTGTAAGGGTGCCTGCGAGCGATGCGCGTTACAGTGCACGTAACCGCACGCTTTAGGCCACACAAAAAGCTGTGGTCGGCTTTTTAAAGCCCACTCACTAAATGTCTTGCCAGAGCAGCACATGCGCTGGTTCAGGCGAGACCTAAAAAGCATATAGAATGGTGACTCTGCAACTTAAACAACCAAGTCACTAAAGATGGCTTCTACTTGATGGCAGACAGGAATCCCCTGTTCTAAGGGCTAGCTTGATGTGGAAAAAAGGCGACTGAAGGAGAGTGAAGCCAACATGACAGATTGTCACGGAAGCAATTAACGGAGGCCAACCATTGGCAAAAAAGTAAAGGTGGGACGATCTACCTGGGAAATTCACTGAAACTGGCTAAACTGCCATGGGCCAAATAATTTTTAGTCGCTGGCATAGCACCACCGAGACTCAAAGACTGATGTAAGAAGGGGGGGGTATGGGGACTAGCCTCAAACCTAGAATAATAGCAAACGGACAAGGAGACTCACCTCTTGCAGTCTGATCAATTCATATTGAGCTTTAAGTACCATCCACTACGCTTTTGGGTCTCAACATGAAGGGTGCCGATTTTGTGAAAACATGACATAGAAGCAGTGGAGAGAAGAAATAGACCGGCTCAAGGAAACCGCTTGAAGGGACCTTGCAGTCACTTTAGAATTATAAGGAGGCAAGATTACATTTATCAACTATGCCCCCCCCATACTCTGCACCGGAAGAACATCGTAAGAGAGTGGTTCGAGAGGAAGTTGGGGCAGCAGAGAAAAATCTGATTTTAGGAAGAGACATTAGTTTGGGACAGTGGTCCAGAAAGATGCCACCCGCCACACCCCTCCCCAAGGACACACACATATATACTGTAAAGGCTATGTCAGGGTCCCTACAAGCACTTTTCAGTGATTAAAAGTTATCGGATGCAGGGAATGTCTCCAATTTTGCAGTAAGGGACTTCTTTTAATTGCATGGTATAGCTGCCATAAGGAATTGAGATTAGGTCTGTGTCCAGCTCCTTTATTACTCAGACTCCAACAAGCTCATACGTCGCAACTTTCTATTTCAGACCATGCTCATGTAATGAAAGTGGGCAGAAGGGAAGCAGGCAGGTAAATCAAGACTACGGAGAATGTGTAAAGCCCTTATAAGAGATTCAGCCAATAGGACATTGTCCAAAGAGGTACATTACTTTTGCTAGAAGAATGATGATGCAAACACTGCTACTGCAATAAAGTGGGATTTTTCAAGAGGTTGATAAGGGGAAAACAAATTGTGCTACTAATTAGGGGTGCATTGGAGAAGAGACTTCTGGAAACCTAGATTACCAAGGCCATGGTAGAAGCTGAAATAAGAATGAGAGCAAAACTATGGAGACATGCATATAGGCAGGTTCCTATAATAATCTAAGACCCCATCCATGAGGGACACCAAAATTACTCTAATCCCTGAGGCAGGCAAGGACAGGGAGGACTACATTCTACAGACCCATTTTGATTTTCAAAAGCAATGCAAAATTCTTCAGTAAATTGTTGACGTGTAGGCTACAAAGCACTGACATTTCTTATACAGTCTGTCACAAGGGGTTTGTTAAAAGCAGGTGAGGGAAAAACAACATTAGAAAAGATGCCCATCTATTAGAAAAGGCCAGAAGCGAATGATCCCAGCACTACTGATGGCTTTAGACAGTGATCAAGCGTTTCATTGTGTAAACTGGGACTTCCTAGATTCTTCTCTTGATAAAATAGAACTTGGCAACCATTTGAGAAGATGGATTCTGGCTAACTATCAGAAAGAAGGTTAAAAAAAAAAAAGGACATTAAATGGCTTGCACACAAGGAAGATGGTATTAGGCAGTGCCATCTGCTCTTGCCAATATGGTTTGTCTATACCAGTAAGCCCCTGGTCAAAAGAATCCGGGCTACGCAAGAGGTGAAATAGATTAGGTTTCGTAATGTGGATCAAAAAAGTTAGCCCTTTGCAGATGAAGTGCTGCTGACCCTATATGAGCCATTGTCAGAACGTGCTTCCACCAGGCACAGGAGCAGAATGTCGCAAGTTCCCAATGCCCCATTATGATTTCTCAGCAACACGCAAATCCAATAGCATGAATGTCAACGAAACCCAAGGGGGGAAAGGGGATGGTACAGAGAAGAGACATCCACACTATGTCAGATTCTTCCTTCAGCTTCAGACGTCTGCCACTAATCTCCTTCTGGCAATACTGGAATGTGACTGTGGAAAAATCATATATTAAAACATACTGCACATTTTGTGTGCCCTAATTAATCTCCCTCTGCATGTACACCTACCCAGTATTGGTGTGACCTATGCTTCTCTTCTTATTTGGTGATTACTTGACTTCTGTGTTCTGTAAACTAATAATTACAAAAAATGTTAAGCTATTTACTCTAATGTTGAATTCCTTATCTATCCATCTCTCTTTTTCAATTGCAGGATCATCACCTCATGTAATTTCAGCTGTAGTAATATCTGGAATCTTTTTAATGGTAAGTTCACTTCTGTAATACTATCTTTTCTCCTTGATAGATTTTCGTATTCCTCCCTCTGTAGACTCAGGAAATAAATACCAAAGCTTGCTGTGAAGTTCAGTCAATTCGTGCTATGACTAAGGTTAATATTGCAGTTCAAATCCGACTCGAATGCTCTACTCCTAGCTTCTAAAAAATAACTTGACTTGTGCTGACTGACTAAATACCTATGTTGAAAAAGCTCTGGATGTTGTGCATGCTCTAAGAATTTACACTTGCCCAGAGCGAATGTGCGCGCCTTCAAAACTCAAAAATACGGAACAGTCTTACTGTAGTCTCCCTCAGTAAATGCTTCTACATGCAGTTCTCGCCAGATTCCGAAAGGGGTGAGGCACGGCGAAAATTTTCCTCACAAGCTTCAACGGCGCTTTCTTCCGTGACGTCCAACTCTCCTCGTGAGTCAGGTGAAGTGTGCAATACAGCGGGCACCGCACCTGGACAATCCTGATTACGGTTATGAACTAGAGCGCAAACGCGCAGCTCTAGGCCTCGTCTCCTGGCGGCCATTTTAGGGGTGGCATCTGCTCGCAACTTAACTCGCATTCGATTTACTCTTCTTTTTACTCTGGCCCTAAGTGCAATGCCACTCACGGACAGTCTTTTTCTCTGTGGAAGGCTTGCAATCCTGACAGCCATAGAAATGTATTCAAGTAGTCATGTAGATAATAGCAAAGTTTGAAAGGTTGCCAGGATGCAAAATTAAGATAAGTTTGGAATTCTTAATATATCATTGCAGTCAATTAGAGCAAAAGCTCTGAAAACTCTGACTAAATATCCATGGGTGAATGAGCAGATCAAGCATTTGGGCACGAAGGTGATCATGACCAGAGGAGTGTGGTATGCAGTCGATTAGCCTGCCCCGAGGTCCCACCTTGCTCCTGAAACACATTAGGCTTCTTGTATAGGGAAAATTAAAGTGATTAAGATTAATATCCCTTCACATCTTCTGTATGTGTTTTAATCCCTCCCAACTACTATTCCTGAAAGTTATATCAAGGGACTACAGGAAGTCAGCTCTAAATTTATATGGGCAGAGGATGAGCAAGAGAAAGCTGAACAACCTTTCTGACTTGCTGGAGGACTCGCATTTCCATAAACATAAAAATACTATAAGCCCTGGCACCTACACACTGTGGTTAGGTGGTCGCTCAAAGGTTCAGAGAAAAGTTAGCTACACGTGCATCACGCACTTACAGCCAGAACACTCTGGAAAGTTGCATGGCTAATATAGGAGCATTAGCCATGTAATCTCTGCAAATCAGGAGAGACTAGGACAGCACTGAAGGTGTGAGACTTACCACATTCATGCCCCCCCCCCTTCCACAATCCCCAATTTATCTAAGCATTGAGGGAGACTGTCATGCTATGAGAGTTCGGTTTATGAATGGCTGCATTAAAAATATCCGATTTGTGCCAAAAGGATTTTTAGATCCCAAACAAGACAGATTGAGGTATTTACAGATGAGACACTGGGTGCTCCAGTCTACATGCTGTCTTGAGTGAGACGTGGCTCAAAGATTTAAATTGGGAAATAACTGAGGTAGAGCCAGTATATCTCTGAAAGGTTGTTTCCAAAAACTACAGGAGTGTCGAGCATAGAAAAGAGTCGTTAGTTGATGGTGTACTGATATCTTACAAAGCAGTGCCTTAAGCAGTGTTGTAGATGTGGCAAGGAGGTGAACCCAATGTTGCATGTACGGTAGGAATGCATACTTATACCAAAGTTTTGGGAAAGAGCCAAGCTCATGTTGATGAACAAGTTACTTACCTTCGGTAATGCATTAACTGATAGAGACAATATCCAGCTGCAGATTCCTTACCTTTGAATTTCCCAGCGCCAGAGTGGATCTGGAAACTTTTGCGCGAGCAGTATCCCTGTGCGCAGTCAGGTGGCTCCTTTCGCCTCCGCGTGGCGTCGTTGGCGCTCGACATCACATCACGGTCACCTATATAGGCACCAGCTAGGCAACCAGACTTCAGTTTTGTTTCACAACTTTCTATGCCAGGAGTGCAGAGCCATGAATTAAACTGACCAGTACGTGCCCAAACTTGGGCCTTGAAAAGGGGGAGGGGCAGTAGCGTCTAGCAAACATGTGCAGGGAAGCCCATGTTGCTGCCTGGCAGATGTCTAGGACTGGCAACCCACGAGGTAACGTCGTGGTCGCAACCTTCCCTCTGGTTGAATGTGGCCTTAAGCCCTCAGGAGGCTCCTTTTTAGCCGGGGCATAGCAGTTCCTCATACAGAGAACAATCCAGCGGGAAATGGACCGCTTCTGTTCTACCAGATCTTTTTGAGCTCCCACATAGCCCACAAAGAATTTGTCGCCCACCAGAAACTCTTTTGTGCGGTCAGGATAGTACGGCATCGCTCTTTTTAGGTCCAGATGATGGAGTCACTCCTCTTCCTTAGAGGGAAATGGAGGAGCATAAAGGTGGGCAGTGCACCACTTTAGGTAGGAAAGAGGCCCGGGTGCAAAGCACCACCTTATCCGGATATCCAGAATTATATTGGATGATAACGCATGCAGCTCACTCACCCTCCAGGCAGATGATAATGCCACTAAGAATGCGGTCTTGACGGTAAGCAACCGGAGGGGACAATTATGTAGCAGCTCAAAGGGAACACACATGAGGTAAGTGATAATCCATTTCAGATCCGACTGAGGAACAATGAAGGGCGTAGTGGGAAACATATGTGCAAGCTCTTTCATGAACCTATTTACAATAGGAGACTTGAATACAGAGCATTGGTCAGGCAGCTGCAGGAAAGCCGACCGAGCAGAAAGATCACCCTTGAAAGTACCCAGAGCAGAGCCCTGCTGGGCGAGGGTAACACTAAAGAGAGGAATATCAGAAAGATGGTCAATAGACTTTTCTGTACTATATTTTACAAACTTTTTCCAATGGCGGCTTGGTGGTCGTCCGCCTGGCCGCCAGAATAACTGTATAAACATTTGGAGGAAGGTCAAACACTATCAACTGCCACCGCTCAATCTCCACGCAAGGCAGCGGAGAGTTGACCGGTTCAGGTGGAGAACCCTCCCCTGTTGAGACAGAAGATTCTCCTGAAGGGACAGCAGATTGATGCTCACTTTCAGAAGCTCGGGATGCCAAACTTTCCGCACCCAGTACAGTGAATGACTTGGGACCGGTCGTTCCTGATCATCTTGAAAACTCTGGGCAGGAATGGTATGGGTGAGAAGGCATACAGGAGGCCTCAACGCCACTCGCAACGAAAAGCGTCGCCAAGCAATAGCTGCCTTGCAAACTCTAACGTCCTATACTGATGACATAGCGCACTCTCTTTGGAGGCAAACAGTTGGCCTTGGCATTCAGAGAACCTGCCAGGTGTTGAACCACTAGGGTTATGCCCTGGTGTTCTAGCCATGTCCAGAGACGCAGGGCCTCTTGACATGGGGCCCACGGCCCCACCCCACTCTGTTTGTTGCTGTACCACATGGCGGTGGTGTTGTTCGTGAACACCTGCACTAACTTTCCCTTGACAGAGGGAAGAAATGCTTTCCTTGCTAGTCGGATCACCCAGGGCTCCAACAAGTTGATGTGGAGCTCTGATTCCGCCATAGACCAGAGTTTTCTACCTCCATCCCTCCCAAATGGCCACCCCATCCCAGGAGTGCTGAATCTGTCACTTTCAGTAAGATCTGGTTGGGGAAGAGAGAGGGGTCTGCCTCTGACCCAACTGCAGTCTGTTAGCCACCACTGCAGGTTCTTTGCAGTTCCCGCCGAGATCTAGATCACATCAGAGAGATTCCCCAGATACTGCGCCCATTGGAACTTAAGGTCCCACTGCAGGGAAAGCATACACCATCTGGCATGATTTTCCAACAAGATGCAGGAGGCCATGAAGCCCAGAAGCCTCAGAGTCATTCTCACCGAAATCCAGGATAGAGCTTGAAACATCGGTTTCATAACCTGAATATCCTGGGCTCGCTGCTATAAGCCGGAAACTGCACTGTGGCCAGAACAGCTCCAATGAAAAGGAGCATCTAAGAAGTCCAGCATCCCTTCAGGACGTTTATAGTGAACCCCTATGGATGCAGGTGGCCCGCCGTAGTCTGGTGGTGGGAAACAGTCTGGGGAGAGGACGCCTTCAACAGCCAGTCGTCAAGGTAGGGAGGAGGGGGGGGGGGGGGGGAAAACTGAAACCAATAACCTGCGCAGATGAGCTATGACCAAAGCCATCTCCTTGGTAAACACCCGAGGTGCGATGGTAAGGCCAAAGGGTAGCACAGTGAACTGAAAGTGCTTGTGGTCTACCTTGAACCGCAGGTAACGCCTGTGGGAAGGCAGGATGGGGATGTGCAAATATGCATCCTGCAAGTCCAACACTACCAGCCAGTCTCCTTGGTCCACGGCAGACAAGACTTGAGCCAACTTCAGCATCTTAAATTCCTGCTTTTTGAGGAAGTGATTGTCCTATTCTAGACCTCCAAACAGTCAAAGACCTTTGTTCTTTCTGGGTATCAGAAAATAGTGGGAATAACAATCACTGACTACTTCTGCTATCGGAACATTTTCTATAGCCCCTTTGGCCAGGAAGGAGATGATGTCGGGGTCTACCTCCAACTGGACAACTGTAGTCTTGCAGAACCAAACTAGGAGGACTTGGAGACTGCAGCATTCGGGAAATTGGTGGCAGACAACTTCTGGCTACCATTCCCACACGGTCAGAATGCACCCAGTCCATGTCCTCGCACAACTTGGGAAGCGTGTGCGTGTGGGATGGAGGTTGGGGTATGGCTGATGCAGATGAAAGCACCTTCCATTTCCGCGAAAAAGACGAATGGCAGACTTGAGGCAAAGTGTCACGAAGAGGCCCAAGGACCTGGCCGTGGCCCGCGAGTCCTTGAAGCGCTCCAGTGCAGAGTCTGCGTTCTCTCCGAAGAGTCAAGTTCTAATGAAGGGCATGGTCATGAGGATGTCCTGGACATCCTTCGTAAAGCCAGATGTTCTCAGCCATGGGTGGTGCCACAAGGCCACCGTCGACAAAACCGTCCTGCCCAGTGAGTCAGCCATATCCAGACCACACCTAATGGTAAACTTTGAAACATCCCTCCCATCTCTTATTGTGTGGGAGAGCACAGCCCGGGCCTCCTCCAGGAGTCATGGCAGCACTTGCACAACCATTTCCCATAGGGTATGCAAAAAACTGTCCAAAAAGGCATGCAGTGTTCCCAGACTGCAATACTAGGCACGCAGAAGAGAACATCTTCTCAAGTAAATCTAACCACTTGGATTTCCTGTCCTGGGGCGCGGAAAGGAACGCACAATGGGATCTTGAGGCTTGGACTACCAAGCTCTCAGGGGTAGAATGTTGGCTGAGGAAACTTGGATAACCCAGGACAGGGAGATGGAGGTGTGCTTTTGTCCTGTTCACAGGAGCCCCTGTGCGAAGCCAGGATCAAGTGCCCAGAAGGGCATCAGTCAGTGCTTCACTGAAGGGCAAAAATGGTTTGGATGAAGAAGCCCTAGGCTGAAGCACTTCGGTCAAGAGATTAGTCTCAGCCTGCAACGAGGACAGCTCCAGGCCAAGGACCTCCACTGCCCTCTTTACCACCATAGCAAAAGACGTAAGACTTTCCCTCTTCAGAAGCCACAGTAGTTGGAGACAGCATGCCAGTAGGTGGAGGGAGCATACCAGTAGGTGGAGGGGGGTCCAGTCCACTGGCTTCCGCAAGCTCCTTATACAAGTCAAATTCCTCATCCAGAGTGTCTAACTGGTGTTCTATAGGGTCCAGTGACTCCTCACACTCTACCATGACTGCAACCTTCTCAAAATGTTCAGACAACAACCTAGAGCCCCTGGGCTTAGTCTGCGCTGAAATTGGCGGTGATAGACACTGTTCTGACTCAGAGTTGTCGGGAATCAGAATGGAGCTGGCGCAGCTGAGGGGAGCTGGCGGCACCGGGAGCATAGACTTCGAGGCCAGCATAGGTCACGTTGGCACGACCAGCACCAATTCGGAATCGCATCCATGAGACCCCACAGAAGCCAAGGCAAGAGCACAGAACCTGGTGGCACCTCTTCTGACCCAGCAGGGCCCGGAGACACATTGGAGGGGGTGGCCCACTCGAATTCGACACACATGGCCTCATAAAAATTGGAGCGGGGGGGTTGCTGAGGCTTCAAGAAACGGGGGAGGCGCGGAATCGGATTTGGCACTGGCTCCACAGAACTGTGCCTGGAAAGTCAATGTTCTGCACTAGCCTTGTCAATCCTCAAAGGAGGAGGTGAATTCAAAGTCAGTTTAGACTACTACTTCTTGTGCTTCTTCCCCGAGAGCCGCAAGGAACTCTAGTGCAATAAAGAAGACTTGGGGCTCCTGAAGTGGTCCCGCGATCTTCTTTTCCTCGATCGGGAGCAAGACCACTTAGGAGTTGTGCTAAATGGCGTCGACTGCAGAACTGCAAGCAGCTTTAGAGACCGCTCCATCAAAGCCTTCACAACGTAAGCCGGCAGTCTGAGACACCATAAGCACACAAGGTGCAGGTCAGTAACAGCCATGGCGCGGTGACAGGCGTCACACAGCTTAAACCCTACCTTTCTAGAGGTCATCCCTCGACACACAAGGAAAGAATCTTTGACAAAACATCAAAAACAGTCTATCAAAAAGAGATAGAGGGGCAGCTCTTCTCCGGATCAACACTAACTGGCGCGTTAAGAAAAGAACTGACGTCCGCGTGCCTGGATGGTGCCTACATAGGTGACCGGACGTCATATCTGGCGTAGATGACGTCACGTGGATCCAAAGGGAGCCACCAAACAGCGCGCAGGGGTACTGTTCACGCAAAAGTTTCCCGGTCCAGTCTGATGCTTGAGAAATTCAAAGGTAAGGAATCTGCAGCTAGAAGTCTCCATCACATAACTTATTTGAAGGTAGGTTCATGGAATGCGGATCTAGAGTAATTTTATTGCATCATGCACAATCCCTTATGCAAGGAGTCAAAAGTCGGGGAGCACAGTTTTCTCATACGATGGCAGTGACAGATTTACAGCAGCTTACTGGAAGAAAACCAAGATATCGACTGTGGCCCATTTGATTCACTACATATGGCAAATGTTGGCAATGAAAAAGCTCATCTCTGACATCCTACAGGACTTTCCATTTCAGAAATGTTGCTGACCAGCTATATGCCATATGACAGAACTTAGTCCGATGCAAGACTATCCACCACGTTTGAGGGTACTCCATTTCTCTGAATAAATTACTAAAGCTCAACTGACTTCCCATGATGGGGAGGCAATCACCTGGTACCTCTCACATACAACGGCAGAAACAATGCAATGCAATAAGTGTATCTTGTGAAGGGATGCAGTCATTAGGAGGTTCTACATTTACCTCACAAAAGACAACTAGGAAGGTTTGATGTAGGAAGTAAGTTGGGTATTACGATTTAGATATAGGTGGGAATACTAGAGAATGTTATTTTTTTTTTATAAATAATTTCTAGTGGCTTTATAGAGCTCCACAAAGAGCATGGGTAGTTAATATACAACATCAATTCATGTTTTGGCTAGGAATGCATAGTAATGAAGAAAGAGGGAAAGGATATACAGCTATACTGCAGTTCCCCCCGACCCCCCACTTCATTACCAATGAGTCGGTTGCTATGACCATACAAGAGTCTAGCGAGTTTAACACAAAAAACAAGTGAGTTTTTAAGAGCTTTTCTAAAAGAAAGAATTTGTAGTAGGCCTCAGACTTTAGAGGAGAGAGTTCACAAACATGGGTGCCAAGTCCAAGAACGTTTTTCATGGCAAAGCTGGTTTTGAATTTTGGTGATTTGATGAAAGAGTACTAGCTCCTTGAACCTCATAATCCTCCAGAGGAAGTTGACAAATTTGATGTGTATTTTAGGAGGTGGGGAGGTGTCTTCAAGTGAAAGCATTGAATGTTAGGGGGTCATACCTTAAATTTCGATTGTGATTCTAATGGTAGTTCGTGGCAATATTCTGCTTTGTTAAGTTATGTAAGCAAGAATCATCCTCAAAGTAGTCCTTCAGTTGCCTCGGCGAGCCCATAAAAACTAGGTAGGGGGTACAGTATTTAGCAAGCGATTTAAGTAAACACATAGTAACTAAACTTTGACCACCCGCGGGGATGAGTGCCCCAGATGTAGATCACAGGCGGCGGATTTCCTCCACATGATTTGGGCATGCCCTAAACTGGGTCCCTACTGGGATGCGGTGCTGGCACACCTTCAGAGAGCTACAGAATGGGCGCTCCCTAAAGAGATACGACAGATTCTTCTTGGCTTGATACAGACCCCCAAAAACAAAAAATTGAGTAGGCGTTTCCTTACCTTGGGACTGGTGTTAGCCAGGAGGCGATTGTAATAGTATGGCTACGCCCGAGACCCCCAAGAGTAGAGGAATGGATGAGAAATATGTGACTGGGCAACAGCAGAAAGGATGCAAATGATGATGGTTCGGCAAAGACGAAAAACTTGAAGACTACCTCCAGGCATGGTATCAGATGCTTCAGGACCTCAAGAGGAGGAGGGGGGGGGGGGAAATGGGGGGGGAGGGGGGGGTTGGAGAGGAAGGGGCAGTACATGGGGACTCAAGAACCCACAAGTGAAACAGGAAACATCACACAGGGGACGTCAGGAGGAGGGTACTGTGTGAGGTACACCTGAAATACAAGATTAATGACTGTCACCATACCAAAAACCCATGATAACCGGGACTATAGTTGGGGAGGGAATGGGGGAGGGGAGGGGTAGGGAAAGAAAAACCTATGTTTGGCTTGATATGTTTGCATTCTTTCCAGATAAGATAGCTCAATGTGAAATTCCTCGGATTGACTTGATGCCACGTGGGATGTTGGGGTACAGGGGACTGCGCGGTTGCTGCAATATAGAAAGGTAACATTGTTTCTATGTAGTTTAAATGGCAATAAAAAAAAATTTTTAACAAGATAAACTAAACATTGACCAAGCTACAGTAAAGGAAAAGCTTTTTATTGTGTCCTGTGAGGTACACAGGTGAGGGTGTTAGGAAGGAATGTTGTGCACCACGGGAAAAAGGCAGAGTGGGACATGCACTGTTCGGGGGGGGGGGGGGTAGAAACACATAGGCATACACTGGGAAATTGGAATACTCCTGACTGA